>NC_081335.1:0-2926083 GCF_022539665.2 Daphnia carinata | reverse complement strand
TCTGAAACTCTTTCCTTTTTCATAAACTTAGACAAATCATCGGACGTGCTTGAACTTCCTGCTAAGTATTCTGTCGCTATTATTGGTAATTTCTCAATAACGTTACAACCATTTTCTTAATCGTAAAAACGTACTCATTACTAAGGTGATGACAGGTCCGCTCAGAAAGTAACAGGGGATAATACCTTCAAGCGGGGAAGTGGCTGGGGACGATCTAAATTCGTGAAGATGGAGGAGCTGCTGAAAGACAAAGACATTTTCTTGGTTAACGATGCCATGACCATTCGCTGTACTGTCCAGTACACCAAGCACGTGACGAGTCAGGAACGTCGAAAAAAACGAAGAAACAGTAGCAGCAGTGCTTCGACCGAGCCGTCCAAGATTCTCAACACAGACAATCTTCCTCCTGACCGTCCGGAATCACCTCAAGGGGCACAATCGTTTCCCTGGCATGATGTAACTTTCGTCATTTCAGGCTCTTACGTAAGAGCACACAAATGGATTGTGGCTGCTAGCAGCCCACTACTTGCCCAGCTGGTCGGTGGATGTGAATCCGTAATCAAAGTAGAAGGTGTTGACTCTGATAGCTTCATCCAAATGATCCGCTTCATCTATACGGGCGATTGTGACATAGCTAATGGTGGTTACAAGTTGATGTCGGTCGCCAATAAGTACAAGCTTCAATCTCTGTTTATCAAATGTGAAGAATATTTTGTTTCAGTAAGTAAAACAACAATTTTTTTCTATTTCCAATACTTTGTTGTTGTTTTCTAACTGTACTTTTTTGCAACTTAGATACTGGATAAGTCCAGTTGCTTTATGATGTACAGCCTTGCTGACATGTACTCATCTCCTCGGTTGAAGAATGAAGCTCTGAAAGTGATTGAAAATCTTGAATTCATCGGGGATGGTAACAAATTCTCCATGCGCGGAACAGTGGCTCTCGTGTAAAGGCAATACAACACGGCGAATCCTAAGGTTTTCTTTTTCATTTTCAATTGTGCACCACTCCATGAACAGCCTTCGCCATTGATGTAAAACGCACGTGACAAGGTATCGTGATAGAAAGTTATTAAAGAGTTATTGCTGTATGCCAACTGACAATACGTCAGCCAATTATATTACAAAATGTCACTAGCAGGAATAACAGATCATATCCAGGTGATCCATCAACGTGGTTGGTATTTCATGAATTATTTTAACTGGCACTAAATTAGTTAAGCTACTTTCAGTTCTTTTTCTTTTTCTTGCTATCTGTAACGACGCCCATGGATTCTCGATATTTATTGATGATTTGGTTTTGGACGTCTGGTAAAGCAGGAGAATAGCGTGAATATTCCATAGAAAATTCTCCTTTTCCTTGGGTAGACGAACGCAACTCAGTAGAGTAACCGAACATGTCGTTAAGGGGCACTTCAGCGTAGACTGTAAACCACCCTTCATTGCCTTCCGTTCCAGTGATGATGCCATGGCGTTTGTTCAACTGTCCGATGACTGTTCCTTGGAATTCTTCTGGTGCTGTGATTTCAACACTCATAACAGGTTCGAGAATATGCCAGAAACCATTTTCGTAAACCTGGAAAGACGCGCATGGCGTTAAGTTACAATGAAATAACCGTTGAAAAACGAAAAGCTTACCTCTTTGACAGCGCCTTGGGCAGCTAAAATGAAAGAAATTTCATTGGAATCAACAATGTGATGCGCACCGTCACGAACGGTAAATCGTACTCCTGCGATTTTGTGCCCAGAGAGCATGCCTTTTTCTGTCATCATTCGGAATCCTTTTTCAATTGCGGGAATAAATGGCTTTGGTACGTTCGTCCCCACTGTCTCGTCGACAAACTCCACCTATAAGACACCAAGCAAAGTTAGTACCTCCTACATGTGTTTCGTTGTTACGGTTTACTTTTGTGTTTTCTGAAGCAGGTAGAGGTTCCATTATTCCAATAACGCGTCCAAATTGACCAGAACCACCCGATTGCTTTTTATGTAAGTAATCAAATTCACAAGGAGCAAGAAGCGTTTCTCTAAAGGAAACTTTAGGCTTGCCCATAACCACCGGACAATTATATTCGCGTTCCATACGTTGCGCATAAATTTCTAGATGGAGTTCGCCCATGCCCGACGCAACAGTTTCCTTGTTGTCCGTGTCGTAGGCAACCTTAAAAAGAATGGAATTCGAATGTAGATGTCAAAGATCTAGGAAGGTAAGGTCTAGGAGCCTAAGAAGGTAGTTTGTGCGTTACATGATACGTTGGATCTTCTTTGGTGAAACGGCCAACAGCTTTAGAGAAATTGTCCATATCTTTAGTGTGTGCCGGGCGAATTGCCATTGAAATTACCGGTTCAGGAATATGAATGGATTCCAAAGCCAGTTCTAATTTAGCGTCGGTGACAAATGTATCTCCACTAGCGCAGTCGACACCAAAAAGTGCACAAATATCACCCGCGTATACTTCGTTAACATCTTCCATTTCGTTTGAGTGCATCCGTACCAACCGAGCCACACGAATTTTTTTTCTCGTACGTGTGTTATATAAGTTATCGCCTTTTTTTAACATACCTATTGAAACACATGATTGTTCGAGGAAATCACGGACACTTAAAAGAATTAATACTGAATAAGTAATTTACCCTGATATACTCGTACGTACGTCAACTGACCAAAGCGCCCAGCTTCTAATTTGAACGCCAGCCCAGCAAACTGACTAGCTGACGTTCGAGCGGGATTTAATACAATTTTCGCACGCTCGCAACCTTCCTTTTCGATGTGGGCATAGTTGACAACTTCTCCTGAATAGTTGACAGTTTTTCGCCAGTTATTAGTAAATGGTGAAGTAAATGAAAAGGAAAACAAAAATTCTACCTGGATTGGGCAAATAGTCGACAACGGCGTCTAACAAAGGCTGAACACCTTTATTTTTTAGAGCGGTGCCCAGCAGTACTGGTGTGAACTGTCTTTTGATGCACGAGCGCCGAATAGCAGCCATTAAATCCAGTTCAGTAGGAACTTTCTCCTCTAGAAAACGTACGCAATAATGTTTTAATCACAACTCGTTGCTAATACTTGGAAGAAACATTATACCAAGAAATAGTTCGCCAAGAACATCGTCAACGTTTGAAACATGTTCAATCAATTCCTGACGCCGATCTTCACATTCCATTCTCATTTCTTTTGGTATTTCTTCGTACCTTATGGTAGTTCTGTAAACAAAATGCTAATATACCTTTTCAACAATGCCTGAAAAGTAGATTTACCCAAGGTTTCCTTCGAAGTAAATGGCACGCTGATGAACTAAATCAACTACTCCTTTGCAGTCATTTTCCAATCCAATCGGAAGTTGCAGAAAAGAAGCATTGTGGTTCAATTTTGTCCTAAGTCAACACAAAAGTTAGCAGCTGTACAAGTCTTCATTTAATTAGCTTACCTTAGCTGGTTTAAGACTCTATACGGATTGGATCCTGTACGATCCAATTTGTTGATAAATGCTAAGCATGGTACATTGTAGCGTTTCATCTGCCTGTTTACAGTCAATGTCTGACTTTGTACTCCACCTACAGCACAGAGAACAAGAACTGCTCCATCAAGTACCCTGAGGGCTCTTTCCACTTCCACTGTAAAATCAACATGACCAGGAGTGTCAATTATGTTGATGTTGTGATCTTTCCAGACAGTGTAGGTGGCAGCTGATTGAATTGTGATTCCTCTTTGTCTCTCTAGCTCCATTGAATCCATAACTGCACCTACACTGTCTTTACCCTTGACTTCATGCATTTCTTCAATTCGTCCTGTATAAAATAAGACACGCTCTGTCAATGTGGTCTTTCCAGAATCAATGTGAGCAGAAATGCCAATATTCCGAATTTTTTCCAGTTCCTTATGTTCTGAAAATTTCGCTCCAGATGCGTAACACCGTAAAACGGTCTGGAAAATAAAAAGAAGAATTGAAGCATGTAATAAATAATGGTAAACTACACAAAAAATTTTACTTTTCGATAGCACACTGAAGAGTGAGCGTATCGCATAGCACATTCGGTAGATCGTAATAGGCATATCGCAGTAACGCTAGGAAACATTTCAGATTTCAATCAATGTTGATTCATCTAAAATCCAAAGCAGTTTTATGTAATGGCTTTTCAAATAAATTTTTTTCCAAACGCCGGCAGTAAGCGTGACGTATTTTATGTTATTGCAAAATGGTGGTCTGCTAGTGGGAAGAATATATCTACATCTAGTGGCGTCGAAAAAAGGCTTTAGTCTAACTTTCTTCATATCTGAAAGAATGTGTTCACGGCTGGTGTATCAGTACGTCTATGGCAATCCATTTTACGGATTATTCGGGCTTAGAATTTTTTTCGTCAAAAACTGACGCTCATCGGAGTTGGTAGAGCATCACAGGATATACTCAAAATTGAATGCTGATTCCGGGAAAATTGCTATTTTTCACTAAGTTAATCGTTTTTGAAATACACCAAGTATTTGATCCAATGCTAGCGCGCCAGTACGTTACAGCGTCATGCAGCAGAAAAATTATGTGAGTGTACATAGAGAATTAACTAGAAATCTGACCGGGAGATGGTGATAGCAGTAAAACAGAAAAAAAGGCCGATGTTTTTTTTGGGGGTAAAAGTGCTACAGTATTATGGCAATCCGTTTTATATGGCAATCCATTTTACATGAAAAAAAAAAAATGTCGGAAGAAAAAAAAAAATCGCACTTTTTTCTTTTTTTCCGACACGTAGCCATCTACCGCTCAGACTCGTTATTACTGGCGTAGGCAATTTCAGTCCATTGGATGCCATTCGCAGTTAGTTCAGTAGCGTGGATGGAGAGAATAACGCGTGGCTGGAGGAACAATTGAAAAATGGATAAGATAATACAACAAAAGGATGGTAAGTATTAACATTATTATATTGGTTTTCAATTATTAATTATTGTTTATTAGATCAAATTATGAAGCTGCAGGCCCAATAATTGGAACAACACAAAATATTAGATAACAGCAAAGCTTAGGATGGTAAGGCCTAATACGTAATGATTCTATTTATTTGCTTTTATTCATTTGTGTTTTGTAGCTCACGTTTTGAGTCTACAAGCTCAGCTAGGGGAAAAGAACAAATTGGAACGGAACAGTTTCCAAACACTGAAGGAGGTTTTTCAAAACTCTTCCCTAACTGAACGTGAGGATGAGTTGGCGTTAGGCGAACACAGTCAGGTACATAAAGTTTTCAAATAAGAATTCAAAATAAGTATAGAATTTTAACAAACAATTATTTATGGTTTAATTATTCAGTCCACCACCTGACAGTGTGTTAAAGTTAAATTCTGTTAGTGCCATACTAAAAGAATCGTTAATAATAAGTCCATGCAGCGAAGGAACTGAAGAATTGTGGGACCGTATTTGGGCCGAAAATGGGTGTGGGCCAGAAACGGCATGATTTCAACATAAAACATGGATTAGGTACTTTTTGGTTTTTTGTCTATTGAAAAAGTATTTTTAATGTTGTTATTTTGCATTCACAGAATTTTAGCGGGGGGTTCAAGTAAAATCTGGAAGTGTTACAGGATTGAAGAGTGAGCCTACAGTTGAAAAACACTGAAAGTGCATTACCATTAAGGTATGAGCTGCTTCTCTTGCTAAAACAACTTGTCCTCTATGTTCAGAGTGTTAGTGAAGCTGGGTATTTAAATGGCCCTAAAGATGTTTCACTTCGCTAGCATTGCAGCGATGAACATCATACATGGACTCTTTAGGTATGAAAGGAATTTTCTTGAAAATATTTTGAATTTATGATGAAGCATTTCTCCTCCTTTTTGCCAACCATGTCTAATCTAAAAAAAAAATTTATCCAATAGGAAAGGATTTTCAGCATACTGAGAACACAACTATCAAAAATGCAACATTCTAGGGGTGCTATTTTATCATTCAAGAGCCTTATACAATGATTTTCATCTGCAATTTGTATGGCCTTTCCCAAGCTTCTGCCAGAAGTTGAATCTATAAGTCATGTAAGTCACATGAGCAACAATTGAGATGCTTAATGGTGTTTTTCTTTTCTCAGCATAGGTTAATAGTAACATTGGATCTGAAAAGATTCTTGGTTGGGGCATGACACTGAATAAATTGTAATGATTGAATGGATGACATGACATTTCTATACTTCATTCGGATTCCCGAGACGGTATTTTATATTTAAAAAATTGAAGTGCATATCTGGGCTCCCTTCCTTTCCGTAGCCCCGTTTCCCCTTGACTCGTAATAAGCCCGTAGGGGGTCATGCCCCTACTGTACGGTATATATAAAAACAACATATACCGAGGTTTGGAGGGCTCTGGCCGGAAAGGGGACGTGGATGTCCGCTTAGTCCGATGATGTGTTCACGGAGGGCTCTGTGGCTACCCACAAATCCGAACTAAAGGTTAATCGCTCCTGTAAAAATGTTCCAAATCTTCAGCTCTTCTTCCGGCTTCTCTTAGCCAATCACCGGGTAATCTCCCCGGTGGGTCAACAAGGCAGTGTCTCCCCCTGCCTGGGTTGACGGCAACTTTTGAAAGGGCTACTGTGCCTTTTTAAAGTTGCAAAAATAATTGTAATGTGAAGAGAATTGTCAATAAAATTTTTTTTATAAAATATTTTTTGCAAAATTTGTTTCTTTCATTGTCTGTGTTAGCTGTGTTCACACGTTACATTTATCAAGTTTTTTTTTTGCTTTGCTTTATTTGTTTTTGTCACCTTTGACGGTAAGCATTGTTTCCATTGGTTTATCTGTTAGCATTCAATCATTACCCAGGGATCGAACCCTGGGTGTTCGGCATACCGCGCCGATGCTCTACCAATGAGCCATGATTCATATGATATCTAGTTGGCTTTTTTCTAGTCACTTGTGGACTTGCATTTACACTTAGAATAAAACTGAAATGCAATTATGCAATATACTCTTCTACATTTATTCTACTTCATTTTTGCACATCTACTGAGGTTTGAACCCAGGGTAACAGTTATCGCAGTTAAAAGTCCTACCACAAAGCTATGAACCTTATGAAAGCAATAGAAAGATAAACATATAGTTGTGAAAGACTGCATAAACATCCTAGACGATAACATATGATATGCGATAATAAAATATTTAGATATATCTCGTGGCTCAATGTTAGAGCATCGGCGTTGCACGCTGAATGTATGGGGATCGGTTCCCATACGAGTAAAAGAAAATACAAAATTATTTCAAAAAATATCCAGATATTACAGGTTGTTCCTTGAATCTAAGTTGAAGAATTCAAAGAGTATAATAAATAATAATTGAATACTTACAGAATAAACGATTAACCAATGGAAACAATGCTTACCGTCAAAGGTGACAAAAACAAATAAAGCAAAGCAAAAAAAAAACTTGATAAATGTAACGTGTGAACACAGCTAACACAGACAATGAAAGAAACAAATTTTGCAAAAAATATTTTATAAAAAAAATTTTATTGACAATTCTCTTCACATTACAATTATTTTTGCAACTTTAAAAAGGCACAGTAGCCCTTTCAAAAGTTGCCGTCAACCCAGGCAGGGGGAGACACTGCCTTGTTGACCCACCGGGGAGATTACCCGGTGATTGGCTAAGAGAAGCCGGAAGAAGAGCTGAAGATTTGGAACATTTTTACAGGAGCGATTAACCTTTAGTTCGGATTTGTGGGTAGCCACAGAGCCCTCCGTGAACACATCATCGGACTAAGCGGACATCCACGTCCCCTTTCCGGCCAGAGCCCTCCAAACCTCGGTATATGTTGTTTTTATATATACCGTACAGTAGGGGCATGACCCCCTACGGGCTTATTACGACTCAAGGGGAAACGGGGCTACGGAAAGGAAGGGAGCCCAGATATGCACTTCAATTTTTTAAATATAAAATACCGTCTCGGGAATCCGAATGAAGTATAGAAATGTCATGTCATCCATTCAATCATTACAATTTATTCAGTGTCATGCCCCAACCAAGAATCTTTTCAGATCCAATGTTACTATTAACCTATGCTGAGAAAAGAAAAACACCATTAAGCATCTCAATTGTTGCTCATGTGACTTACATGACTTATAGATTCAACTTCTGGCAGAAGCTTGGGAAAGGCCATACAAATTGCAGATGAAAATCATTGTATAAGGCTCTTGAATGATAAAATAGCACCCCTAGAATGTTGCATTTTTGATAGTTGTGTTCTCAGTATGCTGAAAATCCTTTCCTATTGGATAAATTTTTTTTTTAGATTAGACATGGTTGGCAAAAAGGAGGAGAAATGCTTCATCATAAATTCAAAATATTTTCAAGAAAATTCCTTTCATACCTAAAGAGTCCATGTATGATGTTCATCGCTGCAATGCTAGCGAAGTGAAACATCTTTAGGGCCATTTAAATACCCAGCTTCACTAACACTCTGAACATAGAGGACAAGTTGTTTTAGCAAGAGAAGCAGAATTATTTGAGGCTTCTAGCTGTGACAGAACTATAAAGGATTGCTGTTATACAAGATTCATTTACACAAGATGGTACTGCTCATTAGACAATGTGCATACTCTATTACTTTACCTCATACCTTAATGGTAATGCACTCTCAGTGTTTTTTCAACTGTAGGCTCACTCTTCCATCCTGTAACACTTCCAGACTTGACTTGATCCCCCGCTAAAATTCTGTGAATGCAAAATAATAGCATTAAAAATACTTTTTCGATAGACAAAAAACCGAAAAGTACCTAATCCATGTTTGATGTTGAACTCATGCCATTTCTGGGTTTCCGTACCACACCCATTTTCGACAGTCTTTATGGTAATATTAATCAAAGCCACATGTACCACTATGAAATAGATGTTGAAAAGCAAATAAAAACCTGTTGAGATGGATATCAGGAGAATCAGAATAGATCTCAATCAACTTCAGTTATTCTTTTCCCTATAGTACTTAGTGACATAGCATATTAAATATACTTGCCTCAATTCAGAACCATAGACCAACAGAAAAGAACACAGAAATGTAGGTGTGAAAGCAGATCACTTTAAAACACAGGATCAGGATAGATCACCTAAGAGTTGACTTAAAATGCAAAGGCAAAAATATTGGGCACAATTGCAGTTTATCAAACATACTAGCAAAATAAAATAATTATCAAAGAAAAACATATGCACACTTGGGTTGCCGAATAGGTAAGTTTAATGCAATCTATGGCAAACCGTTTTACCCCCTCCCCCCCCCCCCAAAAAAAAAAAAATAGCGGCCTTTCTTTTTGTTTTACTGCTATCGACCGGTAGATGGCGATAGCAGTGAAACAGAAAAAAAGACCGATATTTTTTTTTTTTTTTTTTTTTTGGGTAAAACGCATTGCCATAGTTATTGACCAAAAATAATAACAACGAACAGGAAAATTAAATTTTTTTTTACGTAGAGCTTATGGTTTTTGAATAATCAGAGAAGTTTGATGTGTCACGCTAGCGCTGTAGCGTACTGGCGCGCTAGTAATGCTTTCGATTCGCGCACACACTAATTTTATATTTTTGATTACTTTAAAAATATAAGCCCTACGTAAAAACAAATTCCATTGTCGTGTTCCTTGATTAATTTTGAATCAGAATCATCTATAGTTATGTAGATTTAATGCTATTATTTTTTTAAGGAAAAATTTTTAAGCAATTGACTTAATGAAAAAAAGAACAATTTTCCCGGAATCGGCATCTAAATCGAAATCATGTATTTTCGCAAAATTTGCCCCTCTGTCATAATTGCTTTCCCACCTTTTCATTTTCTTGTTTCGGCGTATAAAACACATCCGTTAAACTAAAATTCAGACTTTATACTGTTTCTATCAATTTTCCTACGAAGATGGTTTTCACAGGATTCATTATATTTGTTTAAACACGTCTCTCGGTTACAACAATCGGGGGAGAAAAAAAAAAGCAATGACAATTACTCGGGAAAAGAAATCTGTTAAATAGACTGCTGATTGGAACTTGTTTAGGCTGAGTACACACTTGTTAATCAGACACATTTGAATCAGAGTCCGAGGAACGAAGAACACGCTTTGAGCTTAAGTGGTTGCTGTCATTTGATTTACGCTTCCGTTTCTGTGGCACACGTTGGTGAGCAACCTCGTCTCTTCCTATTCCCCTTTTTTTCGGGCGCCCTCTACCCACCATTGTAGGCACATTTACAGACTTTTTTCCATCACTATTTTCTAGCGTTTGAAGAAAATCGAGGTAAGATAATGAAGAGCCTTTACACCAACGCTCAACAAGAGAGCGCGCCCATGCGAGCCGGTTAAAATCACACGTGTCACTCAAGGGAGGGCTTTCACGTTGTGCGAAGACTAGCGAGAATGGAACGAACGTAAAATTCTTATGAGGGGTGTTATCCCATAAAAGAGGCTGTGTGTGACATTGATGAATGTGGAATCCAATTTCATGGGCTGGCAGGGATGTCATACACACTGCTGAGGGTATACCATCCGGACCCAGACGCAAACATTGGAAATTGCTTTCATTCGACATTCCAAATAGTGGTAGAAAACTAGAAATAAAGGAGCTTATAGTAAGCGTGAAGAAATCTGTCAGTGAAGCCTCGCTAGGGTTTATATGGTGCAAAGATGAATCTCTTATGACGTGAATGTTTCGCATCAAATGATGCAGCCACAACTTAGTCACGCTTTCACATAAGAGTAACGGATTCTTCGAGCTCGACGGGTGGATTGGAAATTCACTCGGTGAATTGCGGAAAGACCAGCTAAAATTCATGTCTAGCATTTTTTCCAGCCAAGAACCTAAACAGGTAAAACAAAATTTGACTTGGAATATTTTTCAAACAATTCTAAAAGCATGCTTACTGTGATGATGTCGTGTAAGCAACTGCGTTTCATTGGCCAAATTTGATGTAGGTGATTCAAACTCTTATAAATAGGAACGGTTAGGAAACTATGTATCATACTTAGAACCATTGTTTACGGTTACCCGAAATTTTCATTGATTGCATAATGTCTTGGTATTCGTATTGATATTTGCTGGAATGACGAAATATTTGACGAGCTTCAAGCATAACAATTGACTGCTTGTAGGGCAACCAAAGTGGGAGATGAATCATATCTAGCATTTCAGTGCGAAATTTGACAGGTTGCATTCCAGGTGACGGAAGACAAATTCTGCTATACAGCCTCTTCGTAGCCATTATGAAAAAGCTGTTACCAGCAACGACACCTACGATATAGTGTTTATCTACATAACCCAACAGGAACACGTTCCGATAGAATGACGTACACCCAGGTTCCTCATACGCCGCGTAATAAATCTGCAGGAAACGAAAACAGGAAAACTTTGTCGCGAATTTATTTAAAGTAATAATAAACTATCTCACTGTAAAATATTCGGCTTCTGTGGCACATCTGAGCTGCAGGGATCCTAAATCGTTGTAATTTGTTTTTACATCACCAACCGGTTTCAAGTTGTCGAGGATACGTTCAAGACTATTTTGGTTTATTGGCTAGAGGAAAACTTTAGCATTATAACAGTATGTAAAAACATCTGTATTATTACTCACCAAACACGTTTCAAAGAATACTTGTTCCGTTCTGGGTTCGGAGATAAAAGAGGTAATTTGATGGCTCCCTTGTATGGGAATTGGAAAAGCACACGATTGCTTAAGGTTAGCCTTTAAAAAAAATATATATACATTAATAATTCGAAGTATTAGCGTACAAGATGAAAAAAGTAGATCACATACATCCTTTAATTCAGGTAAAACCATTATCTGAGCTTTTAGCTGTTCGAGCGCAATATCGCTTCGTACTCTCTCTTTCAGCTGGACTTGGTTAATTGAAAACATTAACATCTCAGACGACGCAAGCTGTGTTTCACAATAAGATGGATGTCTAGCCTTGGGGTAATAATTTTCCATTTGAAATAGTTTTTTATTTGCCACATTTAGAAGAACCAAATGCTGACGACCTATACAAAAGAAAAAAAAACATATACTTGCAACTTAGGTCAAAATTTTATAGAAAACTCACACAAATTGAAATCAGTTATCTTGACATCATCCACTGGGATTTTCTTGATTGGGTCATAAAGATGACCTTTGTCCACAACGAAATGACCACTGTACGCAACAATATAGTGATCCATAACGCCAAACACTATGCAGCAGTATTTTTCTCCAATCTTGCTGACAGGTGCTACATACTGGAAGAACTTTTCTTCATGTAGTTTAAGAGAATAGGGCTAAATAACAAAACGAAAACACGAATAAGAATTTACTACCGGTTTGATTGACGTTTTTCTTACAGCGATTCGCCGAACGTCAGAGTTGCTGAAATGAAGTTCACTTAGTTGAAAACTATCAGGTTTAGAATACACCCTTTCATTCAACCCATACAAGTAATCACAGTGACTACTAACATGATCCTGCTCCATTATTGAGCCTAAAGTATGTATCGTAGGAGGTTGGGGTGCGGTTTCCAGCGGATCATCTTGACTGCTACTCGAAGCATCGAGAAGTCGGTCAGTATCGTGTGCACTACTTTGCAGAAGAATAGCTTCTGCCACATCCAAATCAGTTGTTGATGGAACATTCCCTAAATAGTTAGGTGGCTCACAATTATCAGAGGAAACTCCATCATGTGTTAATGATTGGTCATCAACTGAACTGCAAGCTGTTGAAGTTCGTGGAGGTGTCTCTATGATGACTGAATTGTCTGATTTGGTTGGTGACCTCTTAGGTGTGGATAGTCTTGGTTGTCGGTTTAACAACCCAAAACTTTCTAATGCTTCTGAAGGGATTGTAGTAAGTATACTGCCATCACTGCCCTTCAATGGTGTTTCTTTCCTGCCATTATTCTTGCTTGCTTCCTGAGGAGTCACGAATGCACTTTCATCTTGTAAAAGTACACTACTCTTCTTCTTTTCTTGCTTTTGTTTCGTCAATACTGACTGGTTGAGAGGTTTGCCCAACCGAGCTTCTGCTGAGATATAATCTTGAATTTTTATTCTTTCCAATACAACTACCAAGTTTTTTGTTAAATGCTGTTGTCCAGATTTCTGTTGACAAGGGACACCAGAGAATGACACTGGTATTGGAACAGCATTCCGTGTTGGTTTAGGTGTTGAAGAATAGAGTGGGGGTGTTTTGCCTATAGACTTGGGACTAATAGATCTGATACCCAGGATTTTATGGCTACTTGCATCACCAACTTCACTTTCTTGGGGCAATTTATAGGGACTCTTTTTGCTAAAAGATAGAGCAACTTTAAATGGCTTGCCGGCTAACTTTCCAGTACGTTTGGGTTTCAAATTTGGCGACTTGCTCATTTTTGTCTAATCTTGCGATCGCTAAAATGTATGTATTTATATATGTATGAATTTAAAATCTCTGAACGGAATTACTGCAGGGATTCCCAGCAGATGAAATTTTTACGCGCCACTGTTCCAGCCAAAATCCGAAGCAAAATTATTTTGTTATGGGATTTCATAGGCGACGTTGCCGCCTATTCTCCCCCGCCCGGCGAACTCCACGATAACATGTCGAACAAGTCTTGTTTCGGATTCTCCGCTTTCTTGCTGACAACCATGATTATGACATTTTCACCGTAATTTGAGGGTTTTTAGATTTGCTAGTGTTAAACCAATTTTGATTTTGCAGAATTTCTGCAAAGTTAAAAACAAGCATATATTTAAAACTGGCAAGCAAATTGGGCGCGTAAATAAATTCAGCTGAGAACAAAAGAAGGGTTATACCAAGGCGTCAAAAGCCAAGGTTATTAGAAACGATCGTCCTTATAGGCTGCGTTATTTTCTTGTCCCTCAAGAATAGATTGGCCCCTTGGAGATCACTTGCCTCCCCATGGACCACAATATTGCTTGAAAACTGACGAAAGCGATAGTTACCATGTCTTAAGAGAACACCTGCTGAACAATTCAACTTAAATTCGTGTTAACGCAAAAGCCTGTACTTTAGAATGGTTCTTATTTTCCATTTTCTATTCAATGTTACAAATTTCGAGTATACCACTTTCTGCTACGTTTGCACCCTACTTCTACCTCAATTCCTTTCCAGAAACCAGATAATTGCTCGAATTTTGTGTAGTACAATTATTATTTCCTTTTGTGGAACACTAGCAAAAAAAAAATACAACAATCATTCAAGTCTATATTTAACAAACTGTGTTTTGTTTTTATGTTTTGGGAAACTCAAGGAAAAGAGTACAGCGCTGAGATTGCAACCAAGAGATCCAGACGCGAAGGGTCTTTTCCCTAAAGTGCCCATTTAGGGGAAGAGGCAACCCCAAAGCTAAACAGCAGGTGGCAGAAGATCCAAGAAGATCTCTTAGGGATAGTCCTACTTTGTGGAGATTGGGACCCAGGCTGGGGCTGTCTCATCTGCGTACAATTGTCTTACGGGGTCTGTTTGCATAACCCTGCCAGGCGATGGTTAAATTTAAGTTACCGTTCTCCGTACCTAAGACACCGAGAATTTCCATTTGCTTTAAGCGAACGGAAATGTATCCTGCAAAAAACACTGATTTTTATTGTAAAAAAGATTTTTCTTTCGTATAGAGATGGGCTGGCCCGACGGCGAGCAGGGTTGGGAGCAGCAGCGTAGTCAGCAACTTGTTTTAAAAGAATGATTAATTGACATATTCATATACAGAACCAGCCTCAAGAATGATGTAAATAAACACATGGTCGAAACTCAAGAGCTCCCGAATCCGATAGTGGATGGGAAGTGGAGACCCCTATATACTGCTTTACGCGGTTAGAATTCGACAAAATCTTCTACTCCCTGGAACTAAGTCAAAGTTGAAATTTGATCTTCAAAAGGCGCTAGTTCCATCGTTGATGAAACGACTGGTTTAAAATTAACTACCGTTTGAACAGGATGCTATGCCTCTGGCAAAATGGCATCAGATGTCCGTTGTTCAAAGTTGTGGACTTGATGCCAGCGTAATGTGTATAACGTTAAGGTTGGAAATGAAACGTGAGCTCTACGATAAATCCATCTAAAAATAGGTCATCTAGCCTTAACTTAATTTAGAACGACTACATTTGGTTTAAAACGTTTTAAAACATTTCCTCCATACGTAGAGGCAGCCAGAGAGGCAGAGATACTGACGCTTTCTGACCAGCGAAGTTGTTGATGCTTGACTTTAAACTAAGGAAGAAATTGCCTTTTCAGTAACAAGTGTAGATATCCTTGTCGATGAGTAGGCCGTTGTTGACGAATGGGACATAGGAATTTCTCTCGGAGGAATACCAGGTTGTTCGCTACTAGATAATTAATGAATTGTTGATTAACATATTTCTGTACAATGCAAATTTAGCATGATTTTCATACCTAGCCATCAAATCAGTTGATTCAGGGGATTTGATTGATTTGAATTTGATCAAATACGCGCTTTTAATGAATTCGTAGAGTAACACCACACAAAGAATCGTGGCGATAATTTCAAATGAAACTATGGCTGCACCGACGCCAAATAACCAACCGAGATAATAATCAATAGCTTCGATTACTTTCGGCCCACAACCCTGTATTTGTGCAAAGAGTTTCCAAAATAACTTAATGAGCTGAAACAGTATTCTAACAAAACATACCTCCATGAACAACACTTGGCCAACAGGAGTGTCGTTGATACGAATTCCACCCAAATGCATTTCTTCACAGAGATCGGATTTCCTGTCAATGCAATATGATTTTGGGACGATGAAAGTCCTGGTGGGCCACGTCCCTTTAGATACATGTCTTTTGCTGTACAATGAGTTAGACCAACTCGCGTACGTGTTAAGCCCACAGCATTTCCACTGTTGAAATAATTCCAGACTAAAATTATTTTAAAAATAAAATTCTAAATTGTTGTTTATAATACGCCTTGCTGAATCAAGTCGATGACAGTGGTGTTCGCAACATCATTGCCATAGTGACGCTGAATGGCCCAAAAAATACCAAGGTGAACTTTTTCGTGAAACGGGGCCAGTTCGTCGTAAGCCACTCTAGCAATAGTTAACTGAACTGCCACGAGAAGAACGAGACAAAAGACTCCCTAAAAACGAAAATGTTAATACACGAACTTGGTCTTTGCTTTCAATAGAAAAAGGGCATATACCAAACCGAGAAGAGGAGGATTCCCTTTGACGACGCCAGTGCATCCAATGGAACTGACAATCATCAATGACACTCCTACCGCCACTAACACGTGTCCGGCCAGGTAGTTCCCGCTACCATGGAATAGTAAATAGCTATAATCGTTGTCAAAAACGATTCGCAGAGAAACAGCCAAGATAACTGCTCCAACAACCTGTTTGAAATTGTTAACACAAATACAAATAAGAATCACAGTTCTAGCAATGCTCATTTATTGGTAAAGGTAATCAAATTTCACTTTTGGAAACTCACCCCAGTCGCAAAAATGAGAATGAAAGCACACCATGTAATGGCTGTGTGTTTTCTCATCTGCATTTTCCTCTTTGTAAAAATTACACGCCCTCGTTTTACAGCGTACGAAAAGGTTACACACTTGAGTTGAGGTTGGGCCTCTTCATCCAAAGAAGGATGTGCATCAACTGATCTGATTCCATTGATGATTTTCTCTGAGCCCACTGTGACTGAGCCCTTGAATCGATCAAATGACTGTATACAAAGATTACGTTTTTCTTTTGCAAGGGGTCCACTTGTTGAGAAGGCTTCTAAAAACAGTTGCGTCGTCTGAACTTAACAAAGCAGTTCCGTTAGACTACTTACTTTGAGGTTATAGCCACTGGTATACTGCCCAACAGCCACTCATATGGACTTATAAAACTCACATAACTTTTTTTTGTTTCTGTTTCATTCTTATGCAATTTTTTTATCCATGTTACCCCCCTCAATTCTTTCTGGTTCAAGAAAACGGCCCGAATGACGAAGCAGACGACAAAACGTTTCTGTTCTTCAAAGAAAAGTAAGTCAAAATTTGAGAGATGACAGCAAAAGGTTTGATCAGTGTTGACTGTTACCAACTTTTATTGAAGTCCCTCATTTACAACGGAGCTGGTTTGCAAAGCAATGGAGAACTAAAGGACAAGCACTGGTGGTGGGTATAGATAGGGGTGAAGGACTGTTTAGCAAGGAATTTTTTCATGAAATTATAAGACGTTGGATAGGATGAATCTTAAATCTTCGCCAGCTTTCAGGACTTCCACAAGATTGGTGGGCCCAGACGATGTAACGTAAATTGATTTCGTTGTTTGATGCTCTCCATGGTATTTCAAGATGGTGACATACTTTTTCTAGTGTTTCGTCTTTCGGTAGATTGAAAAACTGCTGGGTGAACCTATCGCAAAGCGTTCCACCCAAAACCGTTGAAGCCAAGCCCGCGCCGACTCCTCCGGCGAAAGGGACGATTTTAGCATTTGCAATGGCGCTGCCGAAGTATTCTCCTCCGCATATTCCCGTTGTCCCAGCTCCCCACTCGACAAAATTGTCTATAGTTTTCTTGATGCAACGTAATCCGGATATTTCAGAACTGTGCCATCGGTTCTTGTTTTGCCAAGCATCGTACACAAAATAGCCAAAGCCTGCGGTGATTTCATACCGATCTCCGGACAGCTCTTGTGACATTTTTATAATGTCTGTGAAGGGAAGATTAACGGGCAGATTAATGTTGAATAAAGCGGGTACCAAATATGACAAAATCTCAGGGGTTAATACATTCAGCCTCGTCAAGATAGTTAGAAACATGCATATTACTATAAGCTCAAAGCGTTCTTTCTTGGCAAGAAAAAGTTGAAAATCAAACCGCTGGGCTTTCTCGTTACGGTTGGCATTAGTTGGTCTGGCAATTTTCCAAATTTCAACTATCGGGTAATCAGGGTGTTGTTCCAGATAGTCAATATCTTTTGCTAGTAACATGACTAAATTGCCAAACGTTGTATCGTCATTCAAAAAACTTCCCAGAACCTCGATGCATTGTGTTCTGTGTTCGTTTCGTACTAGAAAAAGAAGTACTTTGGCAAGTTTGATAGGCTTGTCCCGTAAGTGCCTCTTCACCCTGGTCACAATGTCCTCACCACGTTGATCTCCAAGGACTGCCATGCCTAACTTAAGACAACCTGAACCGACTGCTTTCTGGCTCAAACTAAAAAGAAAATTTCATTAGCTCTCGTTTATCGATGCACATAAGAAAAACTCTCAAATGATAAAAAATTTAGTTTCAACATGATAAAAGTTTGTTCTTTGCTCTTCCAAAATGTTGTGCAAGCATTTATTTCGCTCTTACGTTTCATGTGTATCAAGCTGCAATTGTGCAACCAATTTGAGGTAGACTACGGCTGTCAAAACCTTAGTTTCCTCGTTTATCAGCCTGAACGATTTTGTACAAATAAATTTATTCTCCAAGTTTCTAGACATTATCCCGTTCAAGGTGTTACATGTTTATCAGCTTGACGGTTAAACTAGATTATCTTTTTATCTGCAAAGTGGAATTCATTTAATTGAAAATAGCTACAACTGCAACTGCGAACATATATTTTTAATAAAGCATTTTCGGTTAATATGTTACACTTTACATAAAATTCAACTACGTAGCGGAGTTGAAACCGAGTTCCATTGAATGCTTTAAATTTTAAGTTGTCATCATGTTCTGTGTATCGACGACCGGCGTTGCCTTACTCTGCATCGTACCAGCAAGAGATGTTGACAGTTGGCCACCAACCAATCCTCCAATAACGGTTCCAAATCCAGGTAAAATAGCAGTGCCCACTACAGCACCAGCAAGTTTTCCAGTAATTCTTGCGACTGTTTCCGTGCCGCTCCATGGTGGTGCAGTATTATTGGACATTTGGACAGAATCCGCAACAGCTCGGAGTGTTCCTTTCTGTTTCTCAGCCGAGAACGAGGGTTCTTCCTCGTCGACTTTGTCCACTAAATCTTTGACAAGCTCTCCAAAAGTTATGTCAATATCTATAGAAGCTAACAAAATGACATTGTAATCCGCGTATTCTCTTTTTTGTAGGAAGTTGATGATCTTTTCGAATTTTTCTTCTTTTCCCGAATAATTTTGTAAACAAATTTTGATTTTTTCCTTGACTCTCTGATCAACCATTTTTCACAGACCTCTCTGGCATCAACCTTTAGCTTAACTAGTTCCTGTATCGCGGTTGCCTATCAAAATAAGGACTTTTTTACGATAACGCACTAGTATTGCGTCGTTCTCGGCAACTTTAATTTCAAGAGAAGCGACATAGCAAATTTCGTCACAAGATACTCGAGCTTATTGGGCTAATTACATCAACGTCGATTTCCCAAGCACCAATTCCAGCTATGAGTTTTTGTTTTCCATTTTATGATCTAGTATTGCTACAGATAAACTTGAGGGTATTTGTCATGCGTTTTAAATTTCCCTTCGCACGAAAATGTTATTTGTCTCCATTCCGCCGATTTATCTTGTAGCACTGACTGTCATTTATAACATCAACTAACCATAGGGATGATATTCTGTTAAGATTTGACCGGAAACATATGCAGTGTACTACATTCCCCTATTTCCCCTAATGCTAAACCTTGTTAAACTTAACAAGCATGTTTAAAGCATAGGAATGTTGCGGTAAGTCACCGACTTTCTATACCGTCAGTATAGTGTAGGCCTGCACATTCATTCACGCTGCAGTGCACTACCCAGAGTTTAAATCTACCGCCAACATATCGAGAAAATGCCCTAAGGCGGACATTTGGTGCGAGCAGCCCCTCTTCCCGTTTTGCGAGATTTCCCCTTTCGCAGGCGTCCCGTTTTGTGGAGCCTTACTGTATTTGCCATACCTAACTTAAGACAACCTGAACCGACTAGTCTTTGGGTCGAACTAAAAAGAAAATCCAGAGAAAGTTTTTATCTCAATCGACGCACATAAGAAAAACTCTCAAACGATAAAAAATTGACTTTTAGCATGATAAACATTAATACTTTGCTCTACCAAAATGTTGAGCAAGCATTTGTTTCGCTCTTACGTTTCATGTGTATCAAGCTTCAATTGTGCAACCAATCTGAGGTAGACTACAATCGTCAAAACTTTAGTTTTATTGTTTATCAGCCTTAACCATTTTGAACAAATAAATTTCTTTCTCGAAGTTTCTCGACATTATCCCGTTCAAGGTGTTGCATGTTTATGAGCTTGACGGTTAAACTAGATTACGTTTTTATCTCTAAAGTGAAATTATTTTTGAAAACAACCACAACTGCTACGTAAAACACATACTTTTCGTAAAATATTTTTGGTTAAGACGTGATATTTCAAATACATGTATAAAATATAAATGCGTTATGGAGTTGTAACGTGTTCCGTTGAATACACTACACACTTCAAATTTTCGTCATGTGCTGTGTATGGACGATCAGCGTTGCCTAACTCTGAATCGTGCCAGCAAGAGATGTTGACAGTTGGCCACCAACAACTCCTCCAAGAACGGTTCCAATTCCAGGTGAAATAGCAGTACCCACAATAGCACCAACTAATTTTCCAGTAACTCTTATGATTGCATCTTTGCCGATCCACGGTGATGCAGTATTATTGGATGTTTGGCAATCAGGAATAGCCCTGAGTTGTCCTTCCGCCTTTCCAGCCGAGGGTTTTAGCTTAATTGCAGCCGAGGATTTCTGCTGAATTACAGGTTTGTCAACTTCTTTCACTATTTTGTCGACAAGAGCTTCGAAAGTTTGGTCTATACCTATACAAGCTTCCAAAATGACATTGTTATCCGCGTTTTCTGGGTTTTTAAGGAACTTGATGACCTTCGCCTTTTTTTCGGGTGAATCTCTTAAATGTTTCTCGATTTTTTCCTCGACTTTTTGATCAACCATTTTTCACAGACCACTCTGGCATCAAGCTTTAGATTAACTAGTTCCTATATCGCTGTTGCGTATCATAATAAGGATTTTTGACGATAACAAGTATTGCGTCGTTCTCTGCAAAAGCCAACGACAGAAAATTTCACCATACTCAAGCTTATTACGCTAATTACATCAAAATCGATTTCCCAAGCACCGATTCCAGCTATGATAGTTTTTGTTTTCCATTTTATGACCTAGTATTGCGACAGATAAACTTGAGGGTATTTATGACATGCGTTTTACATTTCACTTCGCAGAAAAATGTTATTCGTCCCCATTCTGCCGCTTTATCTTGTAGCACTGACTGTTTTTTATAACACCAACTAACCACAGCAATGATATTCCGTTAAAATTTGACGGAAAGTGCAAAACTTTTATATAACAGACACTGTATTTTTTCTTTTCGTATATCGTTATCTTATTATTTTTTTTGCCGTTTTCTTCTTTGTATCACATTGGCTTTTAGGCTACAACACGCACGCTTTTACATGTACAAACAAACGAAACACACACACACATACACGTGAAGACACGACAGAGAAAAAAGAAACAAAACTTTATTTGAAAACAACAGTGCAAAACTTTTTCGTGAAACGGGGCCAGTTCGTCGTAAGCCACTCTACCAATAGTTAACTGAACTGCCACGAGAAGGACGAGACAAAAGACTTCCTAAAAACGAAAATGTTAATACACGAACTTGGTCTTTGCTTTCAATAGAAAAGGGGCATATACCAAACCGAGAAGAGGAGGATTCCCTTTGACGACCCCAATGCATCCAATGAAACTGACAATCATCAATGACACTCCTGCCGCCACCAACACGTGTCTGGCCATGTAGTTCCCGCTACCATGGAATAGTAAATAGTTATAATCGTTGTCAAAAACGATTCGCAGAGAAACAGCCAAGATAACTGCTCCAATAACCTGTTTGAAATTGTTAACACAAATACAAATAAGAATCGCAGTTGTAGCAATGCTCATTTATTGGTAAAGGTAATAAAATTTCACTGTTGATAACTCAACCCAGTCGCAAAAATGCGAATGAATAAGGCACACCATTTAATGGCTGTTTGTTTTCTCATCTGCATTTTCTTCTTTGTAAAAATTACACGCCCACGTTTTACAGCATACGAAAAGGTTACACACTTGAGTTGAGGTTGGGCCTCTTCATCCAAAGAAGGATGTGCATCAACTGATCTGATTCCATTGATGATTTTCTCTGAGCCCTTGAATTGATCAAATGACTGTATACAAAGATTACGTTTTTCTTTTGCAAGCGGTCCACTTGTTGAGAAGGCTTCTAAAAACAGTTGCGTCGTCTGAACTTAACAAAGCAGTTCCGTTCGACTACTTCGACTATTTCGTCAGAGATTATAGCCGCTGGTATACTGTCCAACAGCCATTCATATAAACTTATTTAACTCACATAACTTTTTTTTCTTCCTGTTTCTTTCTTATGCCGTTTACCCCGCTCAATTCTTTCTGTTTCAAGAAAACGGCCAGAATGACAAAGCAGACGACAAAACGTTTCTGTTCTTCAAAGAAAAGTAAATCAAGATTTGAAAGATGACAGCAAAAGGTTTGATCAGTGTTGACTATTACAAACTTTTATTGAAGTCCTTTCATTTACAATGGAGCCAGTTTACAAAACAATGGAGAACTAAAGGACAAACAACGGTGGTGGTTATAGATAGGGGTGAAGGACTGTTTAGTACGGAATTTTTTCATGAAATTATAAGGCGTTGGATAGGATGAATCTTAAATTTTTGCCAGTTTTCAGGACTTCCACAAGATTGATGGGCCCAGTGGATGTAACGTAAATTGATTTCGTTGTTTGATGCTGTCCATAGTATGCCAAGATGGTGACATATATTTTCTAGTGATTCGTCTTTCGGTAGATTGAAAATATGTTGGGTGAACCTATCGCACAGAGTTCCACCCAAAACAATTGAAGCCAAGCCCGTGCCGAGTCCTCCGACTAAAGGGACGATTTTAGCATTTGCAATGGCGTTGCCGAAGTATTCTCCTCCATGTAATCCCGTTGCTCCAGCTCCCAACTCGAAAAAACTGTCTACAGTGTTCTTGATGCAACGTATTCCAGATATTTCGGAGTTGTGCCATCGGTTCTTGTTTTGCCAAGCATCATACACAAAAAAGACAAGGCCTGCGGCGATTTCATACCGATCTCCGGACAGCTCTTGTGACATTTTTATAATTTCTGTTAACGGAAGATTAACCGGCAGATAAATGTTGAATGAAGCGGGTACTAAATTTGACAAAATCTCAGGGGTTAATACATTCAGCCTCGTCAAGATGGCTAGGAGCATGCATAGAATTATAATCTCATATCGTTCTTTGTTGGCAAGAAAAAGTCGAAATTCAAACCGCTGGGCCCTCCCGATACGATTGGCATTAGTTGGCCGGACAGTTTTCCAAATTGCAGCCATCGGGTAAGCAGGGTTTTTTTCCAGATAGTCGATATCTTTTGCTAGTAACTCGAGTAAATTGCCAAATGCATCATGGTTATCCAAAAAACTCTCCAGTACCTTGATGCACTGTCTTCCGTGTTCGTTACTGGCTAGAAAGTAAAGTACGTTGACCAATTTGGAAGCATCTTTTTGTAAGTGCGTCGTCACCTTGGCCACTAGGGCCTTACCAGGTTGGAAACGGAATGGAGTAGCCATGCCTAAGTTAAGACAACCTGAACCGACTATTCTCTGGTTCGAACTATCAAAATTTCACGAGCTGATTTCTGTTTCTATCGCGCTTATCGATGCACGTAAGTAAAATTCTCACATGATAAAAATTAATGCCGTCCTCTCATAAAATGTAGTACAAACGTTTACTTCACCCTTACGTTTCATGTGTATCAAGCTGCAATTGTGCAACCAACCTGATGCACGGCAACCAAGGCTTTAGTTTCCTCGTTTATCAGCTTTAACGATTTTGTACAAAGAATTTCGTTCTGCAAGTTTCTCTACTCTAAGTATCCCGTTCAAGGTGTTACATGTTTTTTATTTCTGAAGTGAAATTCATGTTAGCGGCAACAACTACAACTGCTACGTCGATTAGATTTTTTTTTGTAAAGCGCTGACGAACGCTACACATTTCGTCTGGGATTGTCACAAGTTTTCATCATGGCATATGTATGGACGATCAGCGTTGCCTAGCTGTGCACGTGCTAACAAGAGATATAAACAGCTCGGCACCAATATATCCTCCAATAGTGGTTCCAATTCCAGGTAAAATGGCATTGCCCACAAAAGAACCAACAATTCTTCCAGCAAGGCTTACGACTGCTGCGGTGTCGAACCACGGTGGTGCAACATTATTGAATATTTGGCCAGCTTCCGGAACAGCTTCGAGTCTACCTTCCGGAACAGCTTCGAGTCTACCTTCCGGAACTGCAGGTTTGTCGACGTCTTTCCCTAATTTGTCGAGGAGATTTCCGTAAGCTTTATCAATATCTTCGCAAGCTTTGAAAATGAGATTGAAATCCGCGTTTTCCGGGTTTTTAAGGAAATTGATGACCTTCTCGATATTTTCGGGTGAATTTGCAAAATGTTTCTTGATTTTTTCCTCGACTATCTGGTCAAACATTTTTCACAAACCACTCTGGCCGCAAGCTTTAGATTAACTAGTGCTGTATCGCTTTGGCCTATCATAATAAGGATTTTTTTACGATAACGTATGGCGTCGTTCTCTGCAATGTTAATTCAAGATGGCAAACGACAGAAAATTCTTCAGAAAAACTCGAGCATATTGCGCTAATTACATCAAAATCGATTTCCCAAGCAGATTCCAACTATGTGAGTTTTTGTTTTCCATTTTATGACCTAGTATTGCTACAGATAAACTTGAAGAGTATTTACGTCATGCGTTTCGTAGAAAAATGTTATTCGTCCCCATTCTGCCGATTTATCTTGTAGCACTGACTGTTTTTTATAACATCAACTAACCACAGCGATGATATTCTGTTAAGTTTTCGGGAAAGTGAAAATGAAGTTGACAAACAATAAGATACCGACACCATTTTACTTTCAAGTGAACTAATGGCATTTTCGTAAATAGGAGGCTTATAGCAAAACATAGAACCACGGAAACTAAAGGCAACATTCAGATAACAAGCATCCGACCGAACGTGTTGGCCATCATAATTGGACGTTGCCTTCAAGATTCACAGGTTAGTTGAGTCGCGATTTGCCTAAATATGGGCGATGGAATGGCAGCAAATCTCGATGGTAAAATGACTCCCATATGAGGATTAAATGATGAGACTACATTTGTTTCAGATAAATGAGGAATAAAGTGACAGCGTTCAAGAGAGAAAAGAGTATACAGGTTTAACGACGTTTGCGGTTGTCAAAAACTTCACGCATCAATTTCTTTAGATATCGGACTTCATTGGCCAGGTCGTCATGTTTCGATTGCAATTGGCGGTTACGCTGTTCAAGAGCATCCTCCTCTTCCAGCAAGATGTCTAGTTCGGCTTTCTTCTTGATGCGATAGCGAGTGGCGGCTGTTTTGTTTTGTTCTTTCTTGCGGAGGCGACGGTCATCTGCTTTGAGAGTCTTCTTGCGTGGCTTACGCAACGTAGCAGTAGTGGTGTGATTGCAGTTTGTTTTGCGTCCCGACGAACGAGGTGTAGCTGGTGTCCATTCTGTATCACTCGATTCCAATGTTCCCTCTCTAACAGACGGGAGATAAGAAACCGGACTCGGTGATATTGTTGACACATCGTCTATATCAATTCCGTTCCCGTTTATCAACGTGATAAATTCAGCCAATTCATCGTGGACTTGGCTTGAAGCAACGTCGCCTAAATATTGAAGTAATGCTGTAGACTTATCTGTTTTTCAAAACCCAACGTACTATTTACCTTTGATAAGAGAGTCAAGGAGTAACGACGTTATCTCATCATCATGTTGCGAAAGTTCTGGCTGAATGGGCGTTGAAGCAAGTTCTTCTTCCGCAATTTCATGAAGCAAAGATTCCAGCGATTCAAGTAGTTCTTCATTATCTTCCGGAATCGTTATAACGGGTACGTCGGGTTTAATTGAAGACAAGTTATCCTGATACGAAAACGTTTGCAATGGTTACACATGCTTAAAGGTTAACATATTAAATTGTAACGGGCAATACTTGGTATGGATATAATTCCTGCGGACTCTCCGGCTGGATAGGTGTGGGAGCTTCTGGGGTCAGCGGACTTGATGGGCAGGGTGAAAGTAGGAAGTCTTCGGTTTCATCCAGTGAAATCGAAGGCGACTCCACCAGTGACTGCCCAAAGATTTCCAAGTCCATTGGCTCCTCCAGCCATTCAGAACAGGAATCTGTACGGTACAAGAATATGGTTAAACTCATCACGTTTGACGATTGAAGGCATCAAACCTGCTAAAAGATGGTACCGCATTCTACCCATGACAATTTAATATACCCGATACGGCAACACAAAACTAATATGAATTTGACGTTTAACACTTTGCGAACTATGAGTATCACTTTCGACGGTTAATTTTTTGAGAAGCGATAATCATTTCCCTTACCCACAAAATATGGTAGGGGGTGGCAGACATTTTTTTTTTTGCGCTTCTGTGTTTTCAAAGCTAATGAGATGATTTTGCTACTACAATTATATACGCTATAGAAACAGCAACGCTGAAAACACCGCAGACTACAATTTCTCGAAAAACAAATTTAAAGAAGATTAAAGGCGCTGGTTCTGTTAGTGTTGCTTTCTGGACTTCTTGTGACTGGATGCGCTGAAGAGTGTGCTACCAGGCGATATAGACAAGCCAGAGTTGTTCTAGATAGACAAGCATCGGAAGTTGGCTCCAAGCCAAAAAGATGAATCACGTGATAAGCACGGGGACAGCACGAAGGAAAAGATCAAGAATCGAGTAATTTGTCGTTATACGAGACAAACTAACACAGAAAACAAAGTCAACTTTGACCCCCCTTGTTTTGCATCAACTGCATTTTTCGACATCTTCTTTTTCAAAAACAAAAACAATGTACTTCCCTAATAAATCATTATTGCTGTCAAAACTATAAAGTTCAAAACAGAGATTGACAGTTTGGATGGTTGGTAACATGTGTGACTTACTGTCATGCTGTATTTTGGAACTGTCAAGCACCTCCAGCAACTCTGTGGCTAATTTACGTCGATTGTCACTTCCATTCTCAGCTGTTATAAAAGAACTGTCACCTATATTTTTAAATATAACAATTTTATACCAAAGTTTTGTTTTGTAACTGGGAAACTACCCACCTCCATCTCTCCAAACAAATGTGCTATTGAAGTCATCATCCTCAAAAGCGGGCGACCAGTAGGCCCCCAGATTGCTGTCCATTTCTCCCAATTCCATTTTTATTTGTGGACGATGGAATTCCATTAATGTGTTCAGGGTAGTCACTTTGTGTTATAATAATAGATTTTCTTGTCGGCAGGGCGACTGAAGGGGAAAGCGGGCTAAAAGACCTAGAAATCGCAATGATATTAATAAACATTTCATGGTGTTAATTGTAAATACATTATCAAACAGTGAATCATTTATTTTCCATTGGAAATAATAAACCCATGGCAATTTCTTTGAAGCCTTTCCCTTAGTATTATAGCCTTTCACATTTTGGTGACGTCAATAAGGGACACCGACGAAGGTGAAATGGATTGCACAACACTGAAAATGGCGTTTCACTTGCAAATCAGAGGAGTGTTTGGAAATACAATCCCTTTTTCACGCTTTTTAAAATAAGTTAATTGAAACATAACTTACTCCATTTTGAAAATAGTTGTACAGGCACACGGGGGTGTGCGTTTTAACGCAAAAAGCGCTAGTATCCCATCATGGTTCACCGAATGGTACGAGGAAAAAAGTTTATTAGTACTGTTCTGTTAGGTGTCATGGAGGATACTGAATAATCACGGCGGCTGACGAGTTTACAGTTGCGCATCGTCTGCAATGTGGCTTAACGCCATCTGGAAGTTGTAGAAATTTATTTGGCTTTGTCGGTCCAAAATGAATTAATTAAATAAAATTATTTGTCGAAGCAGTATTTAAAAAAATTTAATTCTTTATTTTAACATGCATACGCCAAATTGTGGGACGGAGCGTTAAAAATCTCCGTTTATTCAAAGCTTCTTGATAGTTTGTGAGTCGGTCACCATTGGCGCCAAACCATTCTAAATATCTTTTTTATTTGTGGCGCGATTGCATCAGCTCGTTTGTTACGCCACCTAGCGGTCGCAAATATTACTATAAAATTTGCTTGGGAAAAACTGCCCGCACGATGAGGAATTTTTCTCACGCACATTACACACTCAGACACACACAAAAGCCGAAAGCCCTCTCCCAATTTATGCAACCACTCTGCATCAATATATCAACTTGATTCCCTTCTACTCCGTGTAATATACAATGCCAAACCGCCACCAGTACAAGCCGTTTTGGCCTTCAATGCCAATCGATGTTTCCCTTTTCTTTTCCACCTACGTATCTTTTCTTAGAATTGTACCGTTCACCAGTTTTTTAACGCATTCCTCATTGACGGTCAAAAAATGCCTTTAGGGTTGACTTAATATTTTTTGCTCGCTGCTGTTGTCTCTCAACATCTATCTCCGGCTGTTGTAGAAAAAAAAAAAAAAAAAAAATACAGTTTTTCTTTTTTTTTCATCTCTATTTTCCGTGGCCTTCTCTTTTCTTTCTCTCTCCTCTGCCTCCCTACTCGACTGCGTGTTTTTTTACCCGCTGAAGGTTAAAAGGGAGAGAATTAAAAATAAACACACTCCCGAAACGACTAGGACGAAACGACGAGCAACATACACACACAAGAGGAGAGAGTGAAGGGGGAGCGGATTCGAGTCGGAGTCTGAACCGCTTTCTCTGTGTGGATAAAAAAAACTTTTCGTTCGGATGAAGATGGCGCCTATCCCATGTTTTTTTGTGTGTGTTCTTCCTTTCGGCGTGACGAACGGCTTTTTCTTTCTCCCCCTCCTATGCCCAGCCTCCAGCACTCTTTCAAACTTGCACCGAAAAAAGACATCCGCCCCAGAGCTATCCATCTTGAAGAAAGGGTACACACACAAAAAAAAAAGTGGGGGGAAAAAAAACTAGCCGTAATGACTCTTGTGTATGTGTCCTCATTGGAAAGCGAATTCCCGGGTCCAGTATGTTTAGTATCTTTGTATAATCCAATGAAACATGTAAAAATAAGAAAGAAGAACGATAATATGGCCCATATCCATCCAACTAGATGATGATGACGATAGCGAATGGCGACCATTTTTTCCCCTGCGGTTTCGTCTGCTGGATTGCCGCCACCACAAATGAAGAAATAGAAAAATTATTTGTTGGAATCGGAAAACTTTGACCACAAAAAATAATAATAATAAATAAGTAAAAATGAAAACGGCTCGAAACAAGAGGATGAACCGGCTTTTTTTTTGTGTGTCTTTTGTCTTTCACTTTCTACGTAGTCACGTGAAAACAAATTACGTCAACTTTTATGCTGCCCTGCACAAGAGAGGACGATAGAGGGAGACTGGCTACATGACACGACAAGATCAACACAGGAACGGACGCGTTTGCATAACAAGACGTTGAAACAGGTTTTTATTCATTTTTCCCTTTTCTTCGGATTGTTGAAGAATCGTCGTCGTTTCTTATCTAGACGTTGATGGACATCTAAAGTGACACACCTAGAGAGCTAGAGGTGTGTCACTGTGCGGGATTTTACTCGGAAATGGATCACAATCGCGCGGTATGAGCGATCAAGGCCAAAGCGTCGCACAGACGTGTTGCGGAAACCCATCCTTCGGCGGTTCGAGGAAGTCGATAGATGGATGGAGGAGGGAAAGAAAGAGGAGGTTGATGAAAAAGGAGGCAAGGAGACCGGCAAGAAAAAGTGAAAGAATAAAATAAAAATAAATAAATAAAAAATAATAATAATGGGGGGAAAAAAGTCAGTTCCAAGGCCATACAGCAGGAGCAGTTTCGATCGAATCGTCTGGTCATGCTCAAGCAACGCCATCTATCTATTTGCATAATGCAAGGCGAGTAGTTTTGTTACTGCACTCGCCATTGCTAGGCGAAAAAAAAATGGCCAACTTTTAGGTTTTGATATTCATCAAAGCACACATTCGCCAAAGCTAATGGAAAAAGGAAGCTCTCGTGGTGGATACAAGCCCTGGCGCTAGTTGACGTCCATTCCTATTATTCTAACTTTTTTTTCTCCTTTTTTCCGAGAAAAACAAAATGGGTGGGGCTCGTGAAGAAAAGAAGGAAACTACACACACGGTGAGGGGCGGCCATTGCGGTTCGGATATCCAATCCAAACCCTCTTCTTTTTCGAACAGGCGGGATGGGGAGGTCCTGCCCCCTCTCTCTGTGTATGTGTGTGTGTCTCACTTCTTTTTTTGGGTGCCGAGGCCGGGTCCGTTGCTGCACACCCGTTCGTCCGTTTGCCCGTGTGTGCTCTCACTGCCGTTGTGCTGTCTGCTCTGCTGTGTCTCGTTCGTCGTGCAGGGGACGAGAAGCACCCCTTTCTGCTTGCTCCTTTTTGATTATTAAAAAAGAAGAAGAAGGAAAAGAAAAGAAGAAAAGATCCGTATGTCTTTCGCTGTGTGTGTGTGTGTGTGTAGCAGCTTTGTTGTGTCCGTTTCTTCTTTTTTATATATTCCACACCGGCACACAGGGCCACATTGCTGCTGACTTGTTCTTGTTTGCGAAACGTTTCTTTCCCCATTCGACAACATACCACCACCGCAGTGCGAGCGGTTTGTGCCCAGGCCTGATCGGTCTGGTGAGCCTCACACAAAACATTTTATTTTGACGGGGCCATTTTTCATGCGAGAAACAACACAATAAAAGTGGAGAAAACAACAACTCCACCATCACCACCACGCAGTACAACCATAAAAATTCGTGTGTTTGTGAGCCAAACGAGAGCAAATGATTAACATCATCAACATCATCGAAAAAAAAAAGAAAAAGCGGCCATCACCAGTGAATGAGTGAGTGTTGTTCTGTGTGTCTGTGTCTTTTTCTAGTGCAGTTTTCCTTTTTGTTTTACTTACTTCTTCTAATGCTTTACTCTGGGCCCCCACAAAGATCATGGAGCCGCTGCTACTGAGCAAGATTGATCGGATATTCAACTCGCTGAGACTTCAGAATCGCACAGGCCTGCATCACTCGACGTAAGTTTTGATTCAATTGCTGCAAAGCCCTCATTTCTTACGTGATTGACTCTTGGTCGAATAAAATTGGGACCAGCACGTGCAGTTCGTGCAATGACTGAGATACCCATCATTTTGTTGTCAAGGGTAAGGTTGAACTGGGTTATCTATTGAACAACAAAACATAAAAAAGAGGTTATTCCTTTTATTATTGGCAATCGGTTTGGCGGTGGTAGGTCGATATCGTTAGATAACGGGGATGAAATTGATCATTTGACGACCCTGTACGGAAATAATAGAGTTCTAACCCACCTCTAGTACATGATGGCTGAACCACTTTTATCGGTTACAGCAACCAAAAAACCCAGAAAGAAACGAGCCACTTCTAGGTTGCCAAAACCAATTTTAGGCTGCCCTTTTTTTTCTGGTTTTTTTCCCCCCATCTTTTTTTTTTTTTTGTTTGACCCGGGAGAAGGAGGGAGGGGGGTCGGGAGCCTGTACTGACATTTTTCACCGTAGATGTCGCTAATGGCGCTGTAGCTTCCATCCGGCGGGATTTTTTCCCGCCGTTTTTTCTTCTGCTGCTTCGTTCTCCTTTAACATACATTTCTTTCATCAACGCGCTCTCATCACCATTATGTATCACGTATTACATGTATATTTCCTCTCCAACCCCACTCTTTCCCCAACTCGATGCTTTAATATGTCTAGATGGCCTGCGGGGGTACGAACGCTAAAAAACTTTTTCTTTCTCCGTTATTCATTACTATCTCTGAAAACCATTAGAGAGAAATGTTTAATGACTATTGAAAAACATAAAAACTTGCTTTTAATCATTTTCTTGTTTTATTTATTTATTTTTTTGTTTCTTTATTGTCTGCTATCCTTTCATACAGGTTGGAGTGAGCTGTTCCTTATTTTATTTTTTATTTTATTTTTTTTTTGTTTGGGGAATCGGGTGAATGGGGTAACACAGTAGTCGATTTAAACAAAACAAAACCCTCCCCCACAAAAAAAAGTGATAAGAAAAACAAACTTTTAATCGGGAGAGAGGGCATCCCGAAAATCGCGTGTTTAAGACACGCACATCTACCTCCATGATGAATTATCCAGTATGGCCGGATTCGGCAGGGGTGGCCGGCTACTCTCGGACCTTGCTGGGCCAAAGTGGAGGCGGAATGCGGTCGTCGTTGGCTCCGCCACCGCCGCCTCCGCCTCCAGCAGCAGCCGGCAGTGGAGCCGTGACTGGAGACGAAGGAGGGAGCAACACAAACAAATGTAACCCGCCGAAATATAACGTCACCAACGGAACCGACCCTCAACAGCGTTCGGCCAATCACCATTCATCTTCTTCCGCAGCCGGATCGTCCGCCCGCTTAAATAATGGAGACGATTGTGGCAGCGGCGGCGGCGGCGGTGGTGGTGGCGGCGGCGGTGGTGGTAGCGGCGGAGGAGCTCGAGGCCATCAGCTCCCCTCGGCGGACAAATACGCCCCGCTGTCTTCCTTCACCGACGACGACAGTCTCCTCAAGGTGAACTCGATTGGGAGTGGTCTTTCCTAAGAAATTCGACTGAAATTGTAACACGCAAAAAAGGGGGGAATTGAATTAATCGAGAAACGCAGCACGAAAAAAATGATTTGAAATGGGATAATAACAAAACTCTCACTACCATCGCTGCTGGGCATAATACCGTCCCACTCGTTTGATATTTCGAATCGAATACCTAATTTAAAAAAAGAACGACACTGGCCAGATTTGGGATTTCTTGGAATCATCGAAATGGCTCTCGAGTGGGTATCTTGATAATTTTGCCGTATAGGGTAAAAAGACTTTTTCAAAACAACGAACGAGTTTATTTTCCCTCTTAAAAAAACAATCAGGGAATTTGAGAAATGACAATTTGTTATACTTCATTCTCGTGACATTTTTTTTTCTCTTGGCAATTCTTTTATTCCTTATCTCGTGCGCAATCACCTATTTTTTTCGTAGAAACGCGAACGTATTCGTTAGAAAGCAAAAAAAAAAACAACAAGAGAAATGGAATTCTATATAACGAGAGCCAAGTCAAACTACGTAGTATTTAAATACGCGGGAAAAATAAAAATGTTTTGATTACATTTCCGGTTAGCCAACGAGATACATTTTTTTTACGTCATTTTCTAGAAAAACGCATTTTTTTAAATGTTGTAATTTATTCACTTGATTTGTAACATGCTTGCGTGATTGGACATAGGTAGCGACGCACTTTCTGAGCGGAGGGAACGGCCAGGGCCGTCACTACATGCCTATTGCCCGTGATTACTCAACATTGAGCTACTCCTCGGGCGTCTCCGTCAGTACGGCCGGCTCCTATTGTAATCCCGGCCAACAGCAGCAGCAGCAGCAACAACAACAACAACAGCAACAGCAGCAAACGGCTTTAGAAAGACCTGGGGGCTCGACACGCAATCCTCACTCTTCAGATGGCGGGCCGGCCGGAAGCCGGATATCTTCAGCTTCTAGCTCGGATAATGGTGGAGGAGCTAATACCGCCGGCGGTGCCGGCCAAGCCAACCCGCTGCTCTCGCCGTGCAGCGTCATGGAAGAGGCTTCCAGTCCCGGATCCACTACTAGCCAATTATCCTATTTGGGCGCTCTACAGAGTCCGGCCACTTCCGGATTGACACCGCTCGGGTTCCCGGCCCCGTACCTCCTGACGAAAGACGGGGCCGGATTAGCCGCTGCGGCCGCTGCTGCCGCCGCGCACGCTGCTCAGCAGGTCGGACACGTCGCGCACGGTGGACATGGCGTGCACGGGCATGGTAGTGGCGGACATGGTAGCGGCATTGGCGGACCCAAACAGAAGAAAGAACCCAAACCCGGCAGTGATGTACGTTCATTCGGATGTCAGGTATTAATACCCTGGTATCCCGCACACCTTTGGGCACTGTTTGGGAAAAACTGGTTTTTCTTTTTTTATTATTTCTTCCTGTTTTTGTTTTGATTATGTAAGTCTTGGATTGCCCTTTTTTTTCGTTGCGTTTAAGGGCCACTTTCCCTTGCATCCATTTTTATTCTTGCCAACTGGTTTTCCTTTATTTTTTTTCGTTGAGTTGATTAGCATTCAGTTAGCGTGATTGTGTCATCACTTCTCAGAAAAAGATAATCCATCTTGTCTAATTTACAGTGACCATCGTTTTTTTGTTTTGTTTTTGTGTTGTGAATATTTTTCATATCTTGCAACGGATTGCTTCTCGGAATGCTTAATATGTATGTTGTCAAGTATGCACATATTTATTTTTATTTTTTTCTCTTTGGAGGTCTGTGGGCGCGGATTCAAACAAAAAGCCACACTGGCCCAACATGAAAGGACCCACACAGACGAAAGGCCATTCGACTGCCCAGATTGTCACAAACGCTTTCGGCAACAGTCTCATTTAGTGCAACATTTAAGGATCCATTCGGATGAAAGACCTTACGGATGCACCTACTGCGAAAAGGTATTTTCACGCGCATGAGAAGTTTGGCAACGTCGAATTATTGAAATAATAATAATTTTTTTTTGAAATTTGAATGGGTCGGTTAGGCGTTCCGTCAGAAGGCGATACTCAACCAGCATATCCGGATCCACACGGGCGAGAAGCCGTACGTTTGCCCGCAGTGCACTAAATGCTTCCGGCAGAAGGCCATACTTAATCAGCACATCCGAACGCACTCGGGCAAACGTCCCTACTCTTGCCCGGACGCCAAATGCAAGAAGAAATTCGTCGACCAGGCCTCGATGGAGAAACATTTCAAAAAGCACATTGAGGACGACCAGCAGCAGTTGCTGGCCGAAGCTCGTGGTGGGCCGATGAGGTCCAATGCCGGGCGCAACAACGCCAAAGGATTGTTGAGAGTCAAATTGAACAATTCTGACCGTCCGGCGACTTTCAGCCGCGTGTTGGCGCCTGGCGCCGGCGGGATCTCGACCCAGGATCGGGCAACATCTCCCTTCCCTATCAACATGATGACTCGTCCTGGACAAAACAATAATAATAACAATAATAATAACAATGCCGCATCGGGCGCTCCTACTCCGGCTGGCACGGCTTCCGCGTCTCCTGAGCGGATGGCCGACACTCCTGCTAGCCGCATTGAACTGGCTCATGAATCATCATCTCAACAAGCACCGCCCACTTACCTGACTCATCACGGGCATCACCACCACCACCAAGCGGCCGCGGCCGCTGCTCCGGCTTCCGGACCCTATCATTTCGTACCCTTTCCTCACCGGCCCTATCACTACGATTTGTTGAGCCTCGGCTCCATGGGCCAATCCATGTACGGCGGCGGAGGCAACAACAAAATGGCCGAACAGCACGCAGCCAAATACCGATCGGATGCTTTGGGTAACTAATAGAATTCTGGTAAAAGGCTTCACACACAAATTTAGTTGCTCGACCACCGGCCAAAATTGTTCTAACGTGTTTTGGGTCGATTTCAATGTCTCCCTTTTTCGTAGGTGAAGCATCTCACAATCAGATGGGCGGACATATGGACAAGGAGTGCGTCCCTAACAACAGCATGGCAACCAACTACACCGTGAATGGAAACGTCCAGAAAGACAGCGTCCCGTGAGCAGAAGACTTTCACGACAGCTAAATATGACCCTCCTTCCTCCGACAACTCGATAAAAGTATATATCTCTTTTTTTTTAACTTCTCTTTTCTATTCTTTGTATTGATCTTTTTTTTTTCAAACACGTTTTTCCTTCCCCGCAAAAACTGGCGGCTGATATGCAAATCATTTAGAGGGACAAAAAAGGGTTAAAAAAACAAATTAAAAATGGGAGAATTGTGTTTTGTTTTTTTTTTAAATACATTTCCCCATTTTTTTTATTTTGTGGGAAAGAAAAATGCTGTGTGCCACACCGGTAAAAACAGTTTTCGTCGGCTAGAAAACTGTAAAATTTCATGATAATATCATAACAAAATTAGAAAAAAAACAGCCTTCAGGCCATGTTCCTATCATTAAAAATTGTTAACAGGTTCTAAAAATTTTTCTTTTCAAACAAGAAAAATAATAATCCCGAAATATGTGGGCGTATATATAAAAAAAAAATAATAATTTTTTTCTAATGAATATCAATTATGAAAACAATTTTTCAAACTCTCTTTTCTCTCCCATCGTCCGGGATTTTTGTTTTCCGTGTCGCGTTCAGAGTATACGAGAAAAAAGTACGAAAAAATAAGAACTGACATAGGAACACGACACATTGACGAAAAGCTAGGATTTTTTAAATCCTTGTGTGTTTGGTTTATTGTTGTTCCTTATTTTTTCCTCTTTTTTCATCATCGTTTTGCAGGGTGTTTTTTCTTTCTCTCGTTATCTCTCCTTTCTCCAATAACCGATGGGTTCAAAAAAAAAGAGAGAACATTAATTGAAAGGGATAGAAAAAGTGCAGGTCCTTTTTTTATATTGTCGCATGTTCCTCCACTATTTGAAAATGTCTAGACATTTTTTTTTACGAGAATCAAAGTAGACGGATCGATCAACTAGGAGGCAGACGGAAGTATCGATCGGAGTCGGGGACGTGTGTGTCATGCCAAAAGAGTTTCTCGTTGCAAAAAAAAAAGAAATTTGTCTTTCTTAGATACACATTTTGTTTGTTATTTTCCTTTTTTTCGTGACAAATCGAAGAAGGAAAATGTCGCTTTTCAGTTTATATGTCGCTAGGAAAATCGGAGTGAAGTGATTCATTTCTTTTTTGAACTTTGAATTTTTTTTTTCGCAATTAGCTTTCAACCCGCCAAATGCAGCTCAAAAGACGCAAAAAAAAAAGGGGGAAAATGGCTTCCAGATGAAAAAAAAAATTTTTTTCTCGTTCAATCAGAAGAGAATCTGGCGCTATTTTAGTAGCAACTTTGTGTTGTTGACGTTTTCTACAATTGAGAAACATTTTTTTTTTCTTTAAATCGGGGTGCCATGTAGGTTTTAATTTTTCGCTCGGTTTTACAAGTTAAAGAAGAAAAAGAAATGCATTTTATTTTTCGAAATGGGTTTCGGCTGGTGTGTGGATGGAGGAACTGTAAATCTTTCATTGTCGCTTTGTGATACGAAAGAGGTGAAAAAACAAACAAAATGACGGTTTACTTTTATTTTTGAATTTCTCCGACTTTTTCATCTTCTCATTCAAATTCACTGGGCAACGTTGTCGAATTTTTTTTTTAAGATGTTTAATATTCCACATCTTCATTTTTTTTTTTTTTTTCAAAAGAAAATTTTAATTTTTAGCCGAACAATATTTCAAAGACATAAAAATTGGCCGAACAAGACATTTTCCATCTTTTTTCGAAATACATATAAAAATAGGGTTAGGCAACTTTTATATATATATATATATATGTATAGTCGATGGCATATGTTGAAAAACGAAATTCTTCCCATTTAAACGTCAATTTCTTCCCCCCTTCAAAAAAAACTCTTCTGATTCTCAACCGAAAACAAAACCTGTTAATTGTTTCTGTTATTTTCATCAAACCCTACTCTTCCAAACGGAAAAAAAACACACTCCCGACTGTGATGTCATCACGTTTGTAACCCGACAGGAAGCAAAAAAAAAAAAATCACGACAATGGTCCCCCTCCCCCCATTCGTTTTTGGAAAATTTCTGTACATCCACCACCCACAAAACAGACACACCGAAATTCTAATTGTTCTCCATCGTTGAAATATTTTTCTCTTCTTTAATCGGAGGGCAAGATCCCACGTTGTAACTGTGTCTCAATTTTTCTTTTTATTCGATCAACTACTATAGGCCTAAATATTGAGACATTTTTTAAAATTATAATTTAGCGTTTTTTTTTTATCATTTTTTGTTGAGGGAAAAGAAGGAGAAAGGAGGAGGAGAGAAGAAACCGATAAAAAAAAATGAAAAAAAGAGAATGAATCGCGTCCGCCACGTTTTGTATACGTACACTCTGCCTTGAAAAGAAAGCTAAAATTAAAAGAGAATCGCTAAAGAATGAAAATGATGTGAAAGAAAATTCAAATGATTGTTGATGACGTCACCCGCTGGTTCGATTGATCTTATGTGTCTCTTTAATAATTTCGTTCATGTTTGTTCTCTTATTTTTATCTTGTTGTTAATTTGGTTGTTAAAGTCTTTTTTTTTTTTTTTTTTAAACATATACATATATTGATTATGATCATGATTACGTGCTTGAATGTATGAGTAATTCTTTTGATTTTTGAATATTTTTCCCTGTTTGATTTGTCATTTAAACATTTTTTTTTTTTTGTTGTTGTGTCCCTTCGCCTGCCCTTATTCTCATCCGCACGGTGTCGCGGAAGTTAAACACACACCCTCCCTCCACACATGCATTTTTTCTTTTTTTTTTTTTATTTTAATTTCCCAAGGTCTACAAGGTACACGAATGAGCGGTAAAAGAAAAGAAAAAAATTGAAATAAAAGAAAATGTTTACAAAAAAGAAAAAAAAATATGTCGAAAGGAAAAGAAAAAAAAAAAATAAATAAAACAATCCTAGTGCTGTTGCGGATTCACAAATAACACTGCCACGTGGCTTCGAATACACTAGAACGTGCAAATCCGTTTGTCATCATCTCACTTGGTCATTAAATCAAATATAAATGAAGTAAAATTGCAAAACGACCGGTAAGAGTCTGTCCTGATTACCTGGGGATTGCAACCGGAAGGTACTGGCGATAAGCCAAAAGGCACTATGTATGTCGCGCCAGTACGTTCCGATAGCAAACTGGTTGGCAGGTAACTGGGTCCGAACCCTACCGGTCGGCCTTCTAACCCATTACGAAGAGTCGGTCGGTGTCCGTGCCTCCTGGTATGGTAGTACTGAAAAAAACGGTTTTTTATTTTTTTTTTTTTTACTTTTAAAATTATCTCTCAACTGGTTTTGTTCGCCCTGTGTATTACGATCGTGTTCTTCAATCACAATGAATAGTAACATTTTTTTTCCAGTCCCGTTCGTAAAATGTCGTGCCCATTATTTTGGGACACAACCCCGTTTTTCTGGTTTGATAAACACAATGAACAAAAAAAAATTATTGAATAATAATCAAGAACAGTTGAAGACGGTAATTATGATTGCGAGTGATGTAGTGCATGGGTGGCTTTGACATTGAACTCGTTTCAGTGCCAAAAAATAAAAAAATTGGTATTGCAGAATAATAAAAAATGGCATGCAACGAAAAAAAGTGAAAAACAGCTCTAAAAAAATGGCGTCTTCGTTATCCAATAAATTATGACACGCTTGACGAGAACATTTGAAAGAACAAACAAGAAAAAGAAACAGGTAAATACACTCAACACTGAATAATATATTTATAATATATACCGTTTACATATAGTACGTTTACCCGGAGGGAACTTAAACAATAAGTAAACAAAAAATGAAAAGAGGGAAATTATTACAAATACATTCGAGAAAAGGGCGGGGGGGGGATGACGCGGTATTACCTTAAAAAAAAAGAAAAGATATAAGTGTCTTTTGTGTATGTGTGTGTGATTGCCCAACAACAACAAGAACGATAATATTATGTAAGTGTAGGTGTCATCGAAATGGCGGGACACTAGTGTGTATCCCTCACGTGTGTCTGTGTCTAGTTGTTGTTCCTGTGTATGACGGGGCTTTAAGAGCTCACTGGAACTCGTCGTCCGAGCTGAGTAGCATTGTCTTTTCCGTGTAAGCGAGACGCGATGGCGGCACTCCAACAGGACCTCCATTGCCTGACTGGGCGGGGGCTGACGATGTTGAAGAATGAGCAGCAGTAGCAGAAGTTGCATTAGTAGCAGCGATAGTAGTCGAAAATGAAGATGTAGCAGCACCACCTGAATTGACGGGAACTGTAGGAGAAGCGATTGCATTCGATGTCGAAGGTGCCGGATGAAGAGTAGGGGTCGTACGATGAATGGCAGGCCCCGATTCGTCAGTGTCAAACGTTCCATTACGACTTGGCCGTCCACCAGCGCCACGAGATACCGATCCACCTAATGATTCACATACAACATGATGTCATCTACTAGATAAGAACATGATAAAAATAACGTACTGGCGCTGTATTGAGTGTACTGTTGGTACTGTGGGTGAAAATTGTGAAATGCATCCGTCATGATATCTTTTGGATTGACTGTTTCCTAAGCTCCCATAAAATTTTAATCAGTTTACATCAGGTGGGCTTTCAAGTGATAACAACGTGACAAATACCTTCAAACTACTGGAAATGCTCTGCATGGTGACAGTGCGACCGCGTGAATCAGTAGCACAATTCTGGGCGTAAACCGTCACGGGGAAAGCGTAGCGCAAGGCCACGGCAGCGAAACCCATTTCGATACATACCTATTCGGAAGAGCAATGAAAATCGGTGATGAAAATGGAATCGATTCATTTGCAGATAAAACATACCAGGAAGTTTTGGTAGCCAGCCGAGACGGTTCCAGCGTTGGTCGAAGCACTGCCATCGGCTGCGTAGATCGGAGAGATAATCTCCAAAGTTTCCAGCACGGCCAGCAAGACACCTGCACGAGAGACCACACACAAAGTTTTTCAATACATAACATCCATCAGCTAAGGCTTCCCTTTTTAACACAACAAACGATTACATTTATCTCTTTAAATCGTAAAGGGTTTGAAAAAACGATCGACGTGGCCGAACTAAATTCAGAATGGATGTGGGTGGAGATATAATGTCAGACTATTCCCAAGCAGTTTTCGAAATATTCTCACCGCCCAGCTTTTCTTTTAAAAACTCTTGAGATCATATCTCATCACTTATGGGCCTTATTATGTTGCCCAGAGAACTTTCCAGTTGATTTTTACGATCATGGGAACAAACCTGTGGTTTTCTAGGCCAAATATTTTCACAATGAAAACGATACGCACACACGCTGACCAGTTGTTACCTTGCCAGAAAGACAAGAAGATGACCGATTTGATGATGGCAAATTTCAAGACTGGATCGTATGGTGTGAGTAGATCCTTGGTAGCAAAGTAGAAGAGGAAGAGAGCGTAGAGAGCCAGCGTGATGGAGACGTTGTAAATGATGGTGATGTACAGATAGCCGGACTGGGGGCTAGATCGTAAAGAAATCCATCAATCAATGGAAAGGCAGAGAGGGGTTGGCTAGGGAACAAATCATGAATAGGTAATTAGATACGTACCTCCAATCGCCGTCAGAGTATAGCCCTTGCGATTGTAGGATAACGGTCACAAAAGCCATGCAAGGTTTGACTGCACAGAATTGAAGCGTGGCCTGTTTACAGAATCGAAGGAATTCGATCGAATACTGACGACCAGATAGACAGCAGGTGCAGTAGAACCAACTCGACCTACGCAACGAAATAGACAAACAATGATGAATAGTGATCAAACGTAATGACAACAACGCACATACCGGATGGGTTTCCCTCGAATCTCGCTCATGATATTCCCCTCTCCTCCGAGATACTCGTAACAGAGACTCAAGAAGTTGTAAATGACGAAAGCTTCGTAGCAGTCACGGAATGTATCGAAATACACATAGTAGCTGTTTTTGTGGAAGAAAAGAAGAGAAAACCAAGAAGTAAGAGCGTAGATTGGTACAATGAAGAGAATCCTGACTATCCAACGCTGCTCAGAAGGGTGAGTGTAAAATCTCAGATATTGATATATCTGCAAGAGAGAAAAGTTGTAGAACAATGAACGCAACCACACTCTTCGTGTTTAATCAAACTTAAACAAACCTGATGGCAAGTAATAAACACAGCTGCCCAGACGAACACTCCCGCTATTCCTTGGGCTGACGCAGACATCAACCAAATGGAATCGTGGTGATGAGGTGATGCAGTTGAAGATGTGTTTGGTAAGATGCTGGAATTGTAGTCAACATCACTCGAAGCTACTGTGGTATCATACACTGCAGGAATTGTAGTCCCATTCCAGTCTCTTGTGGTGGCATTGAAGCTTGTTGTCATTTTTCCACTCTACGTTGAGCAAAAGACAATAGATTGTTGTAGTTCTTTTGCTATCCAATCACGCGCGGCGAGCAAATGGCCGACTGATTGTTTTCTTATCATCCACACGAACAAATATTCGGAGCAGAACAAGTGGAGGAAAATGGAGCAACGTCAGCGTCGGCCCACACATAAATTATTGGCTTACAAAGAAAAGATGACAGCAACTTGGGTGTTTGGCTGAGATTTCAAACAATTAGTCGGTCATTCTCTCGCTCTAGCTATTGTAATAGTGCAGGATACTCACGACTTAGAAGAGATCAACAACACGAACGCTGATGAACTCGAAGTGCATTATTTGTCTCGTACCCCCCCTTCACTTTTTCAGTGTAGTACTATGATGAAGCAATCAGGTCTCTTTTCTTTATCTGCTATACACTCCAGACTGTCCTTCGTGAACGATCGTGACGCAGGCCGCGTTGGCAACATGGCGGCAAATACGTCTTGGGAACTCTTCAACTGACATTTCGTTTTTCCTCTCTAGTTTTTTCAGTTATTTCTCTCAGGACTTGACCAGTTGTCCTATCATGAGCCCACATGTTTGTTTTTTTTCCGTTGACCGTACGAGATATCCTGCAAGGCCAACTTATTCTTTCGCAAGAGCAAAGTCAACATTGACGTGTCACCTTTATCTAATGAAATTTTATCGATCGACCGACGCAAGAGCCTACATATGTCAAAAAGCTTTACCGAATGTTTTTTTTTATTTCATCGTTTTAACAACTTATCTACAAATCCCACATCAGCCACAACATTTTTTCGACAACTTTTGGTTTCATTTTTGTTTTCTTTCAACGTAGCAAAAAAACAAAAAAAAAACAATTGCCTTGATGATGTCGACTGCTGGTGTGGGGGCCATGCGTTTCACATCTGTCGACCAGGAGGTCTTCGTCCTTTTCTTTTACTTTTATCTTTTCCTTTTTAATGGATCGGGAAGATTTCTCACGCAAGTCGGAAGATAGCACTGCTGTTGGCTTCAAGCCAATACTACGATTCAGGTAGGTGTTCTCACGACAACCGAAATTACCCATTGCTTGTTGTGCTTACGTGATTTTCCCCCCTCCATATTTTCGTGCCGTTGCCTGACGTCGTGAGCCCTTGGTTGCTAGATAGTCATTTTTCCCCTATCAAGTTGCACTTTTTTTTCGCTCCGATACTTTTGTCGGTTGTTTTTACGATCATGACGATGTGTGTAGATGGTGTGTTAAAGTTGTACCAAACGGAGGCGAGCCTTTCGTCTAACATGCCAAATGGCCACTCATTTTCGATATGAAAAAAACTGATATCTGTTCATATAATGCCATTTTAAAAAGCTATCCATTTGCCAATGGACCATGCTGTCTTATTAAATCCTTTTTTCCAAAAGATGGCATGTATATAACCTCTGAATAATGTCTGAGACTTGAAATGGTCAAGGATTGATGGACTGGCATACGAGTGTGTGTGTGTGTGTGTGTAAAACTTGATTATCAAATTTGTTTCGCTTTCAGCTAAATTCTTCTCGAGGAAGAAGGAAATGGAAAAAATTCGTGACGGCTTAAGTCTATTATTGTCTGCGCGTGCGCGTGGCTATTTGAATCAGGGTCATTTACATTTTTCTCTTCCATCCTTATTCTTTTCCGATATGGCGTCTGTTTATACATGAGACTGTTACACTAGGGGGAGTGCTAAAGATTTCTTTTATTACCTTTTCTTTCTTTTTTTTCCCTCGTACCAGAATGTTATTCTATGCGTGTGATAATCTTTAAAAGAATATCACCAGAAAAGATTTCTTTTGTGATGATTGGAACTTTTTCTTTGCGTCACGGTAACGGAATGCGATGCGCATATGCAAATTAAGCCCATCATCTCCATATCTCATCACGAAGCACACAGGAAAAAAAAAAACCCTTTTGATTCAAAAATTTGTTTTCGTTGTGCATACCGACCGAGAAAAAAGAGGCCGGTCGGAATTGAAAACAATGCAAACAAGTACGGTCAGTGCTTTTTTTTTTCACGCGGCTGTTCACATCGCGGCCCATTGACCCACTTCCGACGGTTTATTTTCGTAACACATCGATTGGTATTTTTTTTATAGACATTTTTGCAATCAGGACAGACGATACCAATAAAGCCAGGGGGGGAAAGCTTTCTAAAAAAAAAAAAAAAATCAAAAAACAAAACAAACGGTACATTAAATTTATTTTTTTCTTCTGAAATTTAAGAGGCCCATGAACTTTTGAAAGAGTTCACAGTCAACGGCGATCGAAAGGAAGAAAAAGTCTACACCGTTGCTTGAATTCAATTAACTGTTTCTCTCTTGAAAAGGGCGGTATCTGTCGTGTCTACAAGAAATATTTTACAAGTTTTTCTCCTTTTTTTTTCTTCTTCTCTCTTTCGAAACGTAGATATGCTTAGATAGTAACTGGAAAACCGCACGCCACATCATCAACTTACGAGCTCTGACGTAGGCGAAAAAGAACCCATAGAATACGTTTGCGTTCAAACAGGTTCTAAACAAGAAAATTTTGTTCATGTGATGGAATCTCTTTTATGTTTGACTGGCAACCTGCTATTCAACAGAGTCTTTTGTTGGAACCAGGTCAGCATTGCCTTTTTTCTCCCCCATACAACAAAACACCTGGGTCGAAAAGAGTCGCCATTCTTGGATTGTATACAAACGCCGAATAGATGTGATTTTTTCTTTTTTTTTATTACGACCGTTACGACTTTCAAAGTATCGACAAAAAGCCTCGTTGATGGTTCTCTCTCTGAATTTTTTTTTTTTTTTAAAGTCAATTTCAAATTTATAGTTTTCATCGATTTTTTTGGACGTGGAACGAATTTGTGAACGTTTCTAAAATGAGAAAAGGCTATCTCTTGTATTAATTGTCAAGACTAATTAGTTAACGTAGCGAAACCTTGAGACATGATAGCTAACTTTTCGTTTTTCACCTCAAACATGGCAAGTGGAAAGACATTCTAAAAAAAAATGTTTCTGACTGGTTTTTTTTTTCTTTACGTAACTACCCCGTCCCATAATTATGGATAGCCCCAATTCGTCCGACTCGCTACTCGTTCACTTATATGGTCTTTTCTGATTATATACGCCATTTTCTTTAAAAAAAAAAATGAAACTCGGACTAGATTGAAACGCGTGTGCCGAATTCGTGTAGCAAACGTTGACGCAACTTGAAAATTTCCAAAAAAAAATTTGGGTCCCTGATTTATCCTTTTATGTGCGTTAATTACCGTAATGTAGCCGTAAAAGGATAATGTTACATTGTTTTCGTCTGCGCGAACAAAACCCCCCTCAAATTGTAGCAAAAAATGAGAGACTCGCATATAAAAGTTTACTACTTGTTTTTAGCATTTTTAAACAGATTATTGCACGACGAGCTCACCAATTAATTTTACCGGTTAGGTTGGATGTTAAAGAAACAAAAAAAAATCCTGTTATACTTGAAATCGATTTTTTAGTCGTTTTCGTTTAAACAGATAGGCAATTTACTTGATGCCATATGGTAGACTTCCCTGTTTATTCAAGTAGAGTCATTTTGTTGTTTGCTGAGGTCGTCGTACTATCGTTCATCGTTTCTCCGAAAATAAATCAAAGCTTTAAGAAATCTCCGTAATTGGCAAATGTTTCAGACTAAAAAAAACAAAAACAAAGTTTAAACCATTTTGAAGGGAACATTTCCCCTCTCTTATTCTTTGAACAGGTATACTAACTAGAAGATAGCAGGTGGGGGGAACTTGGAGGTGATGCTCTCAGTTGGGGGGCCCCACTTGTTTCTTCCCTTTTCATGTTAAAAAAAAGGGAGAAAAAAACAATCACATTGATTTTTTTTTCTCTCTCCAAACCTCTCACAGTTTCACTTGGAACAACTAGTCGAAGGTTATAAACACGAGTCAAAGTTGATGGATCGTCAACTTACAGGTAGAGGGGGTGAAATTTCACCTAAAAAAAAACCCTTTTTGTTGTCAAAGAAAGGCCCCCCTTTTTATTTTACGAGGGTTAAACTTGGTTGTTTTTGTGCACACTGGTTAAAACGGGTTCAACCGTTTTTCCAATTGAGCTATAGTTCTCATCTTAACGGTTTTTTCCTTTTTATTATTATTCCTTGTTTCAGTTATACGGTCATAGTTTCAGAACACGACGTCAAGCACAACTTCTTGGATGTAGGTTAATTGCTCTTCGAGTTCGTTTGAAGACGCGGGTCAGTCACGTGACCTAAAGCGCGCGATAACCAAACATGGCGTTCTTTTCAAATCGACATTTCTTCTTACCCAAATGCGGTCAGAAAAACATTTTTTTTTTTTTTACAGAAAACCTTTTAACAGACAGTGTTTTGTTTTGTTCCCATGGAACTTTTTCTTTTTTCGAAAAAACTATTTTTGAAAGGGAAAATGTGTCCACGTTTTAGATACACTCAAGGATCAATATCGTTTTCTTTTCATAATAAGCGGCTCGGCAAAAGCCGCACCTCTTGTGTCGTAAACAATCCCGCCGAGTCCCGTCCGTAAATTATACACGGCCGGTGGTGGTCTTGTCACAAAATATTTGACGTTGATAGGGATGTAGATTCTTCCACCTACACTCTTTTTTTGAAAGAAAGAGATGCCGACTTTTTTTTAGTCTTAAACCAATCAAACATTCCCCCAACGGCTCACGATGAAGTGAACCTCGTCTCCCCTCTTTTGTTGAGTTCATCTCTTCTATCTTGTAGAAAAATTCGTGATTTAGAGTCGGCGTTTATAACAAGAGGCGCTTGATTATAGCTTCATCTTCTTTTCGTGTATACGCAAGTGCTTGTCATCAATAAAGAGCCAATAGTCCAGGGCCGTGTACACTTGGGGGAAAAAATAGCGAGCGTCTATGCAAATCACCCGTATCCGTCACGGACGTCTGACCAATCGTTTTTTTCCCGAAGCCCGGATCTAATCAGGGAAAGATTTCTTGCTGATTAAAAGTCTTTATAAGCCCCTCGTTTTTTTGTTTAATTTTCTTCGCGTTCATCTTAGCATGAAATAAAGCCCACGGGCAAAAGGGAGAGACCCCAACACTTGGGAACGTTAGATTAATGCTAAGGGTGTGCGTCCTAACATCCCGAGTCTATCGTGCCGCGCCCGTTGCTACGGCATTTAAAAGTTCTCCCCAATTTTTGTTTTTTTTTCCCCATTCTTTTTCTGGATGTATTCAGTTATCCAGCGGATGTAGCCCAAAAAAAAAAAAGAACCCGTGACGAGGTCTGCTTGTATTATTTCCCATTCTTTTGTGTGTATTGTGTGTGTACATGTATATGTATAGAAGAGCCCATTGCTGGAGTCTTTTCATCAATGAGGCCTCGTTGGTTAAAGAATAGCTGCGTATATGAGGGATATAACCAACATAATGGGATTGTCAGTCTAGGAAGAAATTGTACACCAAAAGAATAGATAAGAAACGAAATTTAAAGCGACAGACTGGTTCCGAGCCCCCCATTTTTTTTTTTCTCAAGTCAATATAACACAAGCCTTAAAAGAAGGATAGAAGAAGGGGGGGAGTTGTTATATTATCAGCAGCAGTCAAACTATAACGATGGCGACTAGGGCGGACTTTTTTTAAAGGCAGCAAACGGATTCGATTTCGTTAACTTACCAACATCTAGGTCTGGTCTCCTCTTCCTGCCCGCAAGACATAAATAAAAGCAGCTTACATGTCACAGCTGGTTAGTCATGAGTTGCCAAACCCAATCGTCATCTTTTTTTTTTTCAACCTCCCCCAAAAAAAGGGTATTTCTTATCTGCTCTTTTTGTTTTAAAAACCATCCGTGTAAACAAAAAAGTCGGGATACTAAGAAAAGCCCATCCCCCAAAAAAGCAGCTGGTACCAGCTGATATACATAGCTGCCATCAACCGGAAAGAGATATTGAAATATCATCTCGTTGTACTGCGTGCTAAATTCTTCTTTTTTGTCGTACAAAAAGAAAAATAGAAAACCCTAAAATGGCGTATTGTTTGGCACAGCATGAGACTTAACAAGATGAATAGCTTTTTTCTTCTTCTTCTTTTGGGTGCTATAACGTGTTGGGGATGTGGTAAATCACCGGGACTTCCCATTCTTTCTATTTCCAAACTTGACAGGGACCGTTTGACAGGAAGACGATTTTTTCTTTTAGAAAGTTGGTTGTAGAGCGATACAGAAAAAAAAGTTCAGTAACGTCATTATAGCTATCGATAGATCCACCTGGGATCCAAGGTGAATGGGTGGAATCCCGCGTGAATACAAGTGGGCGTCTGCTTTAATCAGTAAAAAAAAAAAACACAAGCTTTTCCTTTTCTCTCGACCCTATAGTGAGATGCAAATCAGCCAGAGGACAGAGACGTGCAATTAAAATAAATTATGCATGCGACCATAGTTTATGTCTATAAACAAAATGAAAGAACAGACACTGTATTTTTTCTTTTCGTATATCCTTATCTTATTATTTTTTTTTGCCGTTTTCTTCTTCGTATCACATTGGCTTTTACAACACGCACGCTTTTACATGTACAAACAAACGAAACACACACACACACACGTGAAGACACGACAGAGAAAAAAGAACAAAACTTTTACAATTGTACAAGAAAAAAAAGAGTCAAAATAATACACGACTTTAAGTGTTTCTCAACTTCCTCTTTTTTTTTGCACACGTGATGAGCAGCAAAAGGATAGAAGCCAAGAGAGCGGAAAAATAATACCACAATCCCGTTTTTTGTTTTGTTATTTATATATATATGCCGTGTTATGCTGCTGCCAGGCAACGTCTTTGGTGCGTGGATCCTTCCTTTGTCCAAAATATATTTCCGTCGTACTTATTTGGTGGGTATTTTATTTTTATTTCGCGTCATTTTTGAGTGTTTCTTGCGTTTGTGAATCATTTCGTAGAGAATATCGAGTCCGTCGTCGAGACCTTCACCAGTAATGGCGCAGGCCGGCTGGACGTGGTACAGATGGCCGGTGCCGAGTTCGTGAAGTCCTAGATGTTTTTCAATCTCTTTTGGATCGCGAGCACCCGGTAGGTCCTGTTTATTTGCCAGGATTAGAATGGGGACTTGACTGTTGTCCGGGCTCTTGGCCGTCCGCATCAACTCCATTTTAGCTTCTTCCATTCGCTCCACATCGACGCTGTCGACGACAAACACGATGGCATCTAACGGGCACAAGGTTATCCGGGCATTAGCGAAAAAGAACCTGATTTTTGTTTTATTATTCAAACAAGTCCCGTACGCTGTTTGGCATACCTGTACAACGAGTGTAGGACTTCCATAAAGGCCGCAACTTTTCTTGCCCACCTGCGCGGGAAAGAAATATCAACATATCAAGTGGCTGTCAGAATCGATTTATGCTAGTAACGTTTTCAGCGCAATAGACAACAGTGCTGCTTCTTTAAAGGGACTTTGCAAACAGTTGAAAGGTTCACATAACAAATGTCCATGTTCGATATAACATTGGGCCTCGCAAATTTATTCCACTTTCAAACCGAATTTGGAAACTCGACAAGTATTCTACACTGGCATAGCCGATCAATGTCTATCAATCAAACGGTATTATACCGACGATAGCCTGTTGAAAAATGCAAGAACCTTTTTAAGTATTCTGCCTTTTTGTGTGTGTGCTGTAGAGCCTATTTTAAGCCTGTCAGATGCTACAAAGATTTATTCTGAATCTCTTTGAAGCGACAAGAGTGCATCCAAGTATATGCCAGACGTCTTCTAAACTTTCTCCCCTCACTGAATAATAATAACAATTTCTCCTTTTTCACCAAAAAAAAAAAAAAAAACTTTCTTCCAAAGTGGGTTCACACACAGATTGCCATCATAATTTGTATATATCTTACCTACATCCCAGACTAGAAACTGAGTACCCTTGGCTTTGCCTGACAAGGCTCGGATTTTTTCGCAATTGAAGCCTATCGTTGGAACCTGTTAAAAAGAATTATTTTTAGATACATTTCATAAGAAGATTGGGAAAGGAAAAAGACGGACCGTGTTGACGTATTGATCGAACTTTAGCCGGTAGAGAGCAGTCGTCTTGCCGGCGCTGTCCAAGCCGAGCATGACGATGTGCAGCGTCGGATGAGTCGACGGCAACGTCAGATTCTCCAGCAGGGAACCACCATTCGTTTTGCCCATATTGGCTCCCATAGCGTTTATGCATAAATCAGATTCACTGTCTAGTTTTTCTCGTGTCACGGCACACACACAAAAAGAGATAAAACGTTAGGCAACCATTTTCTGGTCTGCAATACTTCCAACGACAGTGACGGATGTCCTTCTTTTTCACTTCCCTTCACCAACTAATAGCACTTGCTCATTTCAAAAAAATGAAACGTTGATGTGTCATTACAACTGTATTCCTCAGAGTGCTGGTTTTTTTTTCTTGCTTCACTGTTTTAACTTTCACCAACGTTTTGAAGCCCGAGAGACGCCGAAGACACTTGGGGACAAATGGCGGAACAAACACACTGGGACACAATTTTCACAACAGCAACTGTCGATCAAATGACGGCCGAATCGAGGAGACTTGGCCATGAACGTCCGCTCGACTGGAAATCATGGTGCTCAACTGAAAAAGAAATGAGCTGAGCACTGGAACAAACTCGACAACTTCGGCGGTAGCTTCAGGGAGAGGAGAAGTTGGCGGTTATTGTCAGCCCTGCAGCACTTTCCCATCCTCCTCCCTCTTTCTTTCATTGATTTTTTTGGGTGGAGAAACACCATCTAACGGTCGGGCTACTAAAGCTTCAAAATAGAGAGACCTGATCCATCTACACATAAAAAACTTGCTTCCTGTCTGTTATGTCTTCTCTGTCAAGGTTGCCTCTCATATCCGAAAGTACTTTGGTAAGATTTCCCCATTTTTTTTTTTACGATGTTCTTTATTCAGGGGATGGATCATGTTCTCATATTCAAATGATTTGGCTGCCTTCCAGACCGTGCCCTCTATCAAACAGGTAATTCAACTCGGTATTCGAACTTTTGTGGTCGTCTGCTTTGCGGTTGCTGAATACGAAATCCCACACGTTGAAGGTTGTAGGATTGAGAGAGTACACGAAATTTTCACGAGGAAGTTGTGGTTTCTGTCGTTTGATTCTTTAAATACCACACAGTAAAGTTGAAAGCCTGGCCGAGTTCTTCTGTTAAATGTTGGCTAACGTCCATTGATCGAGGATTCCGACTGGAGGAGCCCGTGAGCGTAACACGTGCTCAGTGAACGAGTCATTGATCCGCACCGAAGGTAAAAACTGTTAAAACAAGAAGCTCAGTGCACCGCGTCTAACTTAACGTCGTTTTTTGCAGGCTGAAGCGAAGATAAAAGCCAACATGATTTCGTCAAAGAAGCTCTTATGTAATAGGGTATTGATGAAGAGTATTTTATCAAAACAGTTGGGGATAAAATCAGAGGATACAGCCACTATCACAATGAAAAAGAAATTAAATGATAGTGCCTTGAAAAAATGGGCAATAGTTTCACCCCTCGTTGGAACTAAACAACTTGTAAGAGCTGTAAAAATATTCACACAGATTCACCTCACTGATTTTATCTAGTAATAGACCGCACAGTTGGTAACTGGGATCGAAGTAACACCAATAGCTGCAACATGGGCTGTCCTAGACATTCATTTAAATGAGGTAGTTGATTGTGGAACCTATCCACTATTTAGTGAAGATGTTAAAGCTTGCTCATCTGTTATCCTTGACTTGGTATAACATAATTCTCATTTATAATTCTGTTTCATAAAACTAATTGTTTTCTTTTACATAGGTCCACAGGGTCAAAGAATTAATCCCGCCCAGTGACTTGTTTGTGCTAGAAGAAAAATTGTGGACTAAAGGAGGTTTTAAGTCAAACAGTGATATGGGAATCAACCTTTTGACATTTCAGGTAAACTAATTTCGTTTTATGTTGTATTTACCACCTAGGTAATTATGGAAAATTTATAGGCAATGTTGTACACACTTTTGAATGAAAATTTTGTTCCTGATGACTCTTTAAGTAAAGTCTTCTACATCCAACCCAAGGCCATATTGAAACTTTTTAAACTGAAAGTAGGAAATGAAAGGGTGTCTAGTCAGCACATTGTGCAGAGAATGATTAGAAGGTAAGCCTAAACTGACTTGTTCTATTCAGATGAATCAGTAAATTAATTAAATTTGAATACAGGTCGGATGTTGGATATGTCCTGGACAATAGATGGGAAAACATGGGTAGCCTAGAAGTCGGTAGTGACCACTACGGCCAACTCAGTTGGAGTAATCCAGAAATGATTAAAAGAATCTGGACTAGGGATGAACTTTGGAGAGAAAATGTTTCTAATGCGATTCTAGCTGCGCATGCCTTTACGGACCTCTGTCTGAAAGAAGACGGAAACGCTCTACGTCTCCTATGGAAACGTGCATAACGAAAGTATGGACATGAAGATATAGTTGCGTAAGTAAAATCATTGCAAAATATTTTCCCAGTTTGTCGCAGCGTTTACGAGAAACAGCGAAATTCTTATATCCGGTTAATTTCAGAGTTTTTAAAAATACGATACTGCCATCTATGGAGTATTATTTGCAGCCATGATCCACCGTAGTCAAGGCCATTGTTTGTTTTAGCGCCCATAGATGATGGACTTTTCATTAGTTTGGAATGAGCGTTAGAACGTGGAAAATACGGAACAAAGTTCGGGAAACCGTCATCAGTTATATGTACATAACGAAAACTGAAAAGAATGGTAGTACCATGACGTCACTACTATATCCCATGAGTTCGTGATTCACAAGACTTGCCCAAACACTTGACTAGTGGCGTCGTAATCAATAACGTATCGACTCAGCAACGACCATAAACAAAGGCCATCGTTTAACTACTGCTGGTCGTAAGGACGTTCATGCTCTAATAAAGTCACGTTAGTAAGTCGCTTCTCCATGTAAAAGACGTTGGTTATTACTAAATACGTCTCGCAATCGTATGTGAAATACTGTTAAAAGATGATTAGTATTCTGATGAGAATCGTCAAAGGCTGCTGAGCGAATTTATCCAGTTTCATCAGCCAACGATTCAATCTTCTGAGACCACTGTTTTTGTGTGTTTGTGTGCGCGCGTACGCGTTGTTTTGGATAACCCGGTAGTGGTCCATTGACGTCAGAACGCATTGCATAGTGTTCAGGTCCTATCCGGCTGAATTTGGTAAATAAATTTTGTTTTCGTAATTTCTTTATTATTTTCGCGGTTAATGCAGAGACTTGCGGTCAGGAGTTCTCACCGTCTCTATGGTGAACGTGGGGGCGTTCCAATGTTCTATACATGTCTAACCTTCAGTTACCTTCGAGTCGTCGGCCGGAGCGGAAGCTTTTCTACAGATCAGTGTTTCGTGACTGGATGAGCACGCTTCATCCCAGAAATAACTTTCTTCCAGCTTTCTATTCGGTTCTGTCATCCAGTCTGCATTAGCCAACTTGTCGCTACTAGGTAACTGTAAAGTTTTCTTCACATTTCTAAGCTTGTAACGGTACGAGCCGTCCTCAACAAAAATTTCTAGGAGGGGAACTGAAGCTGAAAGGTTTTTTTAGTCTCGTGTATACACGTACTGCTGGTATAGCTAGAGGGTCCAAAAATCAATTATTTTCTTTAGCAACCCAGTTTACTACGTAAATCCGTCACAACAACAGCAAAAAAAAAACACTGCGTGGGTAATTAAACGATTCAAGTTGCTATTTAAAATTCACTCATAACGTCCGCCCCGATATGGTAGAGTGCCAGATATGCCTGTTGGACCTTGGAATTGGTTAATTACCGACTCATTTTCAGCCCATGATGTGGATGTTATTTCCTCAAGGCTATCTAAAATCTATTGGTTAATATTTACCTGTCGCGAAACGAATTAATTAGCAAACAGCTGCTTAATGTCACCAACCGTCTCAAGAGAGTTCCGTTGCATAATGCGGATGACTAGAAACTAATCATGTGAATTTGTGATTTGGTATTTAGATGACACCAACTGGCGATATGATTGGTTTGCAACGAGCTGAAGCTCTCCAACAAAGAGGCACACGATCTGAACCTCATGATTTTACCTTCAGTCATCAGCAAAGATCTAGCCAATGTTCCCCAACGAGAGGTCGTTCAGATTATCAACGAGCACAGTTCCGGAGAATGTATCGTTATGGATTGTCTTTGCTGCTGGTAGGCGCCCTTTGCAACTGGATCGGTTTTGCTCAGCACTATTTTGCACCGGTTCGTTACTTGGGCGTTGGATGCGTCGTCGCTGGAGCTTTATGCATCTGCATTGCGCTTTGCCGTTGGCTAACCATACGTGATAGATGCAGCGATCCATCCACCAATCAGGTTGGTGCTATTTATTTTTTGCTCTGAGATGGCTGACCTAGTCTATAACATTGTTAACTTGGATCATTGATTTTTCTCTCCTCTTTCCACCGTTCGTTGTAGGATACATCGTGTAGCGCAGAACCCAACATACATGTCATAGCCGTTTCCGTTCAAAATGGCGATTCATTCCACCAGCACCAGCAAGGAAATATTCCCACTAAACCACCAGACTACGAAACTGCTGTTGGATGTAAACCTCCATCTTACGACGAGGCTGTCAGAATCTCCCCAGCTGCCTTTTTACATCCGTACTCATGTTCGGTGTCAGTTACTTTGCCCGATTCGGGAGTGCCTGTCAACAGCCAACTCTCCAGTCGAACGTCTTGCCCAGCGATCGATACTGGCACTTCCCGGAACGATGTTGTTTAAGCGTTCATCGGATTGTGCGCGAGTATCGTTTCCGCAAAGTATGCCAAGCGCACAGCATCTTTCATAGACGGACCTAATTGCATTTGATGCCACCTTTTTTTTCCGCCAAACTTTCAACCCAATGATCATCCTTGTTACAAGAGGATAGGAGGAAGTTTGAAGTATTCATCAACTATACCTTGCCGAAATAATGGTGATGTGATTCGACGGTGACAAACTGAACGTTACAGCTCAGTTTGTTTATTGAACTTCATATCCCACTGTTGTTAAATTGTGTCTTACTGGAACTTGTAAATAATGTCACATCTGTTCAGCTTCGCATTATAAAATTGCAATGGGACCAGGTAAAAGAAAACTTCGTAACCACAATCTTCAGTTACATGTTTTTCTTTACCACAAGAAATTGTTGTATAACTGTCGTAGCTAGAAAAGTGTGCGCGTTTGAGTCGCTAGTCAAGGTTTAAATGTCGTCAATGGTTCTTAATTTTGTATAACGCATTGTCTCCACGTTGACGCCGTCCTTGCAAAACTCTGTATCCGTTTGATGCGTGATTTATACAGTATGTTTTTGTTCTGTTGTACCTATTTTTATATTTTGTTTACTCTAAAGCAGCTCGTTACACGATCCACTCTTCTGAGCTCCACTTTTCGGAAGGTATTAAGACAAGTCTCTTTTTGGGACCTACGTGCTAGAATCTCGATGTTACGTGCTGTTAATCTACGCAACGTCCTTGTCGCTGTTATCTAGCCAACCCCGACAACCAGTGATATCCTTTTGCTATTTCATTGCCCACGGTAGGCTAAATAGTTAGAAAAGAAATATTCAGAACTTTTGTGAAGAAAGCGAACTAATAACGACATAAAATTTTTGTACTAGTTTTTTGTCGATCACTCGTTGAATGCCAAACAGCTGTTTTTGACGTCAGTCAAGAATTGCGTACTGCACGAAAAGTTTGAAATCTATATTGCTGTACATGAGGAAATTTCAGTTAAGGCGAGTTATATCTATATTCTCTAGATTTAACTGTAATTAAAATGTTGTAATATTTTAAGTTATCTAGAAAAAAATGAGTATTGAGTGATAGCCACCCATTGTTCTGCACAACTGCTTTCAGAAGACAGTAAATTACTCTTACTTTAATTAGCTTTTTAAACAGCTAGAGCATTTTTTTTTTAATCGAATCAATTCAGAACTCAAGCGCTGTTCTCCAATGACTTAAGATGTGCTTCGACTTCTTTAACAGCTTGTATATGCTATTTTTCACGACTCCTTTCTTATATGTAAAAACAGCAGACGAGAACTGATTTTGGCATACTTTCTATCGCACCAGTTCACTCAGTAGTTAAACGTTGATCTCATAATTTGTCTTCAAACACAAGTGGTCTAAAATTACTATTTTCATAATTTTTATAAACTTGCGATTAGTACAACACGGTTACTCTCTTCATATTTATAACAGACCACTTGCTTGAAGCAGATGTGGCCGAGTGGTTAAGGCGACTGACTAGAAATCAGTTTCCTTCTGGTAGCGTAGGTCGAATCCTACCATCTACGTTGACTTAGACTATTGGTTGTCTTAGCTAGACTAGTGGTTCAACATTTTTTGCAAAAAAGTAATTGGAAGGTTTTCACGAAAACACCACATTAGCGAATTACAACGAAAAATGTACATTTGACTCTCGTCGCTCTGCGGGCAGTCACAGGCAAGCTTGTTGGAATGGACTCCAATGGCAAAAATGTATTCAGGTTGTTTTACAACCTTCCACCTACTAAATAACTACGTTATTAAACGTTGATAAAACGAAATGAATACAAGTTAAACTAGCAAGCAAGGCTGACGTAATTGGTCAACTGTCATTCCCCAGATGTTCGCGGCATTGTTGTTTTTGCATTGACGACTGCTAGTTTAACTTATGGCTTCGTTGGTAGTTTCTCCCTTACGTTGAAGTCTGACGTTAGTCGACTGTTCTAAATTTTTTTGGACGGACGCAAGCCGTCAGCGAAGCCATTCACGGCATGCTGCATTTTACGTTGCCAATCTTTCAAGATCCTAAAGTATCAAGTTTGTAAGTCTTTGCCAAACCTTTCCGTTTATTTTGCCTTTAACCCATTTTATGCGACGATTGGTAGGAGTTCAACATTTCCTGGCTAACAAATGTGGCCTCTATTACTACTATGGGACATGGGACTTTCAGGTATCATCATTGAAGTGATTGTGGGTCTCATTGGGCTAGATTTTCTCTTCAGAGTATGGCGGCGTAAGGTTTACTACGTCAAAGTCCATGACTTCAGTAAAGGACACTCCTGGTGTAGTATAAGTGATACTGACCAGGTGACAGTATAGCAGTGTTTAGCTCGATAGAAGTCATACTAATCATGAGATTTCTTCTTTTTGTTTCCTAGGCAGTTCATTGCAGTGTATGCGAGCATGTGTTACTTGGGGGTGGACTGCGCTGTGACTCCTGTGGAGTGTGTGCCGATGAAACCTGCATGCATAAAGCAGATAAAAGATTGAAATGCAAGCAGGTTTCTGTGGATTCCATATCAATGAAACATCAATGGGTGAAAGGTGGAGTTATCACTGACTGATATTTCATTTCAAAATTTATTTTATTTTGATTTCATGGGGATTTCAGGAAACCTATCCCCTGAATCAATTTGTCGTGTTTGCGACGAGGAATGCGGTACTGAAAGACATTTGTCCGACTTCCGCTGTTGCTGGTGTCAATGGACTGTCCACGAGAAATGCCTCCCCAATTTAGCTGATCTATGTAATCTAGGAATTTATCGGAATTTTATAATTCCTCCGAACTGCATAACACTTCGACGTAGTTCCAGAGGGCGCTTACGATCACAGTGCCTTGTTGCTAGTATTAAAGAGCCCCAGTGGGGGCCACAGTGGAAACCATTGATTGTTATTGGTATAATCTATGTTCTTTTATTGATCCTTGCGTAAAATTATTATTATCTGTCAATTAGGGAACGGTAAATCTGGAAGTAACGAAGCCTGTCACCTCCTTTCGTCGGCTCGCAAAGTGCTAAATGCCGTGCAGGCAATCGATCTATCCGATCAGGAACCTAAAATTGCTCTGCAGTTATGTGCATTGCTGAAAGAAACTCAGTGTAGGCTTCTGATTGCTGGTGGTGATGGAACCATTGCTTGGGTTCTCAATGCTGTGCAGAACCTTCATGTTAAGGTATGATTTTTGTATTTCATTTGACACGCAGATATGCTGCTTAGTAACATAGCTTTCTTCTGTAAATGCAGCATTTACCAGAGACGGCCGTACTTCCATTGGGGACAGGAAATGATTTGTCTCGGGCACTGGGTTGGGGTCCACACGTTGAAGGCGCTGTGGATTTTCATGGTATCTTAAAGAAAATAGAAGCGAGTTCTTCTGCCTTACTTGACCGATGGCTTGCCGACATTCGACCCAGTCGGCATTTGGGTATCCGCTTTCCTGGGCGCTCAGTGCGCTTTAATAATTACTTCAGCGTCGGTGTTGATGCCCGTGTAGCCCTCAATTTTCATTTAACGAGGCAGTCACCTATGTATTTATTCAGTCATCGACTTTTCAACAAACTTATTTATTTTACTTACGGTACCAAAGATGTGGTTGAACAAAGTTGTGAAGGATTAGAAAATCAAATTGAACTTTTTATCGACAACAAACCGATTGAGTTACCGTGTGTTCAGGCTCTTGTCTTCCTCAACGTTGATTCATGGGGTGCCGGAATAAAGCCGTGGAATATGGGCCAAGGTACGATTAGTATATGCTATAATCGTAAAAATAACGATAAATTTGAATAGAAGTTTTAAAACCCTTTTTTTTTCTAGAAGGTGTATTTATGCCAAAGTGTTTGTACGGTGATGGCATTATGGAAGTCATTGGAGTTTCTTCTTCATTTCACATCGCACAGATGCAGGTCGGTCTGTCGGAACCTTTACGAATAGATAGAGGAAAACATTTTCGGCTTCGTATATTCGGCAAGCAGCCAGTTCAAGCTGATGGGGAGCCCTGGGAACAAGGTCCAAGTGAAATTATAATTGAAAATTGCGGTCAAGTTCCTGTCCTTACTGTAGAACCGAATTGCTCGCCACAGTAAAAAGTAATCAATGTTACTTTTCAAGATCATTCGCATTGCTTCCCGTGGTTTTTTATCCTTCTTCACGTGTTGCACGTTACAAATATACCAGTGTCTACTCCATCAGTGGCGACTCGAATTTTTCGATCATTAAACAAAATTGTTATTTTCATTGAAAAAAACGACGCAGAAGTGCGTTTAGTGCATGAACTTAAGTTAACATTTCTAACCTTTGTTTTGACCGTTTTGAACCGAACTAACACTCATTGAAATTGGGTGACAATCACAGGATATTTGGTCTAGCATAATTGGTTGTTTATCCGACAACCACATAAGCTCAACGGTAGAGCGTATTACTATAATTCCTGCACAAATGAAATGTAAAAGTCTCGTATAATTATAGTATATCGTATGTACATACGTTTAAATAAGTAAAGTGATAGAAAATTTTTTTTTTGTTTTTTGGGGTAAAACGGATTGCCATATTTCAAATGAATTTGTTTCCAAACGCCGGCAGGATACTTGAGTTATTTAATGTTATTGCAAAATGATGGTCTGCTAGTGGGAAGAATATATCTACATCTAGCGGCGACGGATAAAGGCTTTAGTCCAACTTTCTTCATATCTGAAACAATGTGTTCACCGATGGTGTATCAGTATGCCTCGTTAATTAGAAAGTATTGTCAGCTGGGACTTCAGGTACTGTACACCTAGGCGCTGCTGTTTTTATGTAGGCTACGTGGTATCATTCTGAACAAGTATTTATTACTTAATGATTTGTGAGATCCTGTCATAGTATATAAACTTAATGGTAGTGTAAAAACAGTTGAATTTCCAAGCTATAGCTAATCAGAGCATTACTACAAATGCAGGAAAGGCTACAGTACCATTTAAGCTAATATTTACTGTACAGCTTAATATTTGTAGCAATATGAGTCACCTCTGGTTATTTTGTGAGATTTATTGTTGTTCGCATAGGTTTCTTCCTTTGTGATTGACCAAACATATCATAGAAAGAATACACCAGGAAAATTCAAATGGTTCAATCAAAAGAGGCCTGTTGTAAATCTAGCTATGCCGTTATTCAACTATTCTTTGGCAATAACAAATATGCTGTGTTTGATTTTTACCTATATCTGAAACTAAATGCAATTTGTTTTATAGGATTGTAGGATTTGTAGGATTCATTTTATTTTCGAATTGTTCTACAAAGGTTTGTGTATTTTACTATTTTTTCCTACATCAATATTAGTTTTAAACTAATTTCAGACGAAATATTAATCTACATTTCTACTGATTTATTCTCAAGGATATTAGCTGTATTAGAAAGGCACACCTCTACTGAAGATCAAGTTGACTGTTAGCATAAACAATTGCTGTTCATACTATGTCGTGTTTGGATTTCACTTAGAAATTCTGTCAGAAGGGTTTCAAGTATAAACCCCTACAAGGATTACACACAATACTGTTAAAAGTAAGTTCCATGAGCAAAAATGTTTTGTATTGATTTGTTTTTGTTTTGCCTTTTTAGGTAAAAAACCATAATAGATCAGAATGAGGCTGGATTTTATTTAAGCTGACGTTTGGAAACATGATTGGAATAACCCATGAATAGGATCACATTGACTCGCGTTATGGTATTTGATATATATAAATTGAAGTGCATATCTGGGCTCCCTTCTTTCTGTAGCCCCGTTTCCCCTTGACTCATAATAAGCCCGTAGGGGGTCATGCCCCTACTGTACGGTATATTTAAAAACAACATATACCGAGGTTTGGAGGGCTCTGGCCGGAAAGGGGACGTGGGGGTCCGCTTATTCCGTTGATGTGTTTACTTCATTTTCGAATGGTTCCGTTCACATTTGTTGTTCATGTGAGATGTTATATTTACCAGTTACTGCATTATATTTACCACTATTGCAAGATGTTTGTTTAGGAATTACTACTGTTTTGTTTATCTGGAATGTTGTGTGGGAGTCCATCTGGAATTGCTGGTCTGCAGTAAATTTGTCAGGTATTTGTTAACTTTCATCACCAAAATGTTCTGCACTAATTGTGTTTGGTTTTCTTGGTATAGGTTAGGTGATGAAGATCAATGAATCAGAAAATGTTTTGCATGGGTGGTGAATGTTCTGACAGTTTTAACAGTTGTGATGTGGTGTATTTCACTTCCACGCATCATGGTATTTATATCTATCAGTTGAATTGTATGGTTAATTTTCTGTTCGTGTAACCTCATTTCCTCTTGACTCATCTAGTAGAAGTTGGTGACCTGATACAATGAACATGGAAAAATCACCTGCGCCCACGTTGACGATGATACCTGTACCGAAGTGCTGGAAACTAAAATTAATTTTCTTTACAATTTGGTTTCAGGCTATCTTTATAATTTTTTAATAGTTTTGCGTTTATTGATGCGTCCGCAAGCTTTTAGCTGATTTCCTCCTTTAGATACCGCCTGTCGACGATTTGACAGCCTCACACAATTAAAGAACGTATGCCAAAAAGTAATTGATTCAATCTAATGTATGCAATGTATACTAATTACACCATTCAAAACAATATTCCAGGCCAAAATGAGCTCTTTCGAGCAGATAAGTGACGGCGTATCCATTTAATTGAAAATAGGCACAAGATAACGCACAATTGGCGTCCTTGTTTCAATGGAGAAATTTTGCCGTGGAACTTATAACCGAAATACCATTGCAGCTGTACAAAAAAAGAAAAGTGTATTATCATACAGATGTTGACTAGCTATCAATCCAGAGATACGTCAACTTGCGAAATTTCTAGATGTGTGTGAAGCGCAATCAGCATCCTTGTTGAACTGTGAACCCAAATCATGTATTTTCCTAGAAATATCTAGGTTTTTGGATAAATAAAAAAAAAACAGTGAAAAAATCGGGCTCAAAAACATGTTAAATCGCTATATTTTAAAAATGCCGTTCGTGGTTTTGGTCGCTGTATTTGTTAAAATAAAATTGAAATGGCAGTAGCCAATATGGGGGTGGTTGGGGGGGGGGGATTCACGCTCTAAAAGTATGTTTAAAGAGTTCACATCAGTGCAGTTCCCGTCTCAAAAAAGCAAGATTTTCAATTTTGATGAATTTTTCGGTTGTTAATTGGAAAACAAGATGACGCTGCTGTGCCACTATTGACTTGCTGACTATGTGGGAGCGGTGAAAGCTGTGATCGAAAGTTTCTGTTAAATATGTCATATTCCGATGGAAAACTTAAGAAAATCTAATGGTGCTTCTGTACGTTTTCATCCCTGAGTGTGTTTTAGAAGTGAAGCCCACAGAATGCTTGGTGTTTATGGTACATGTCTTGTAATCACCTGTGTCAGCTGTCAAACCAGAAAACTATTAGCAACCTACTACGTTGCATTCATCAAACTATACCAGTGCTCATTGAGAGGTATAAGACTAATGTTTTGTTATCAGAATCTCATTGACGGATTTTGCTTTTAAGGTTTAGCTCATGAAACTTCATTTGTAAAGAATACTTCCTGTTGAGGAATGGCACCAAAGATGCAAATCCTATGGGTAGGAATAACATAGTATCGTTCTTCTACTCTTTAACCACTCATGGTCTCCTGTCAATCGTGATCTGAGTGGTGCACCATATTCATCTTCGTTGCAGTGTCAACTGTAATGACAGTCATTTTGGCAGTTGTAATCTCTACTTAGCCTACCAACGGACACAGACATGTACCTCAACACAATTTCTGTTGGTATTTTGAGTTTTTCTTATGCCTCATATAGTTTGATTTTTTATTTAAATTGAACATTCAACCATAGAATTGCCAACTCTTAGCTGTCTGCTGCCTATTTGCTGGCCCTACAGTCTTTCTAGCCTTCGGACAGCAGAAGTAAGTCAAATTGCTTTCAACGTTTGGTTACAACAACAATCTTATATTTCCCACTAACTAGTTCTTTTTCTTTACTTTTACGATTTAGAACAAAGCCTTCTTCATCTTCGCCACGCCCGTCATCCCGTCTTCGCTTCGCCCGTCGTCCCGTCTTCGCATCGCCCGTCGTCCCGTCTTCGCATCGCCCGTCATCCCGACTTCGCCTCGCCAGTCGCCCCGTCTTCGCCTCGCCAGTCGCCCCGTCTTCGCCTCGCCAGTCGCCCCGTCTTCGCCTCGCCAGTCGCCCCGTCTTCGCCTCGCCAGTCGCCCCGTCTTCGCCTCGCCAGTCGCCCCGTCTTCGCCTCGTGGTCGCGCCGTCTTCGCCTCGTGGTCGCGCCGTCTTCGCCTCATGGTCGCGCCGTCTTCGCCTCGCCCGTCATCCCGTCTCCGCCTCGCCCATCGCGCCGTCTTCGCCCCGTGGCCACGCCGCCTTCGCCTCCCCTATCGCCCCTTCGTCACCTCGTGGTCGCCTCGTCTTCGTGGTATGGTTGTGTTTTGTTTTATGTTGTATTATGTCTTGCAAATTAACCCGTTGGCTGCCACCCACCCACTTTGATCCCCTTTTTTTTGTAGCTTGACAGGGACGGGCCGCGCTGTTCTGCTCTATGGTCTATCTGCCATGGGGTGGAGCAGCGCCACTGCCCAAGATTGGCCGAATGGCCCCAAAGGCAATGCACCAGAGGGAATCCCTTGATCGAGACGGCGATGTAGACCTTGGATGTGCATTTCCGTAAAGGTCTCATCACCGTCTCAGCCCGGCCCACCCGGCCCCCTTGGTCGCTATCCCTTTGATAGCGACAGTAGCTATTGTAGATAGGTGGCGTGGCAGCCAACGGGTTAGTTTTAAGTGTATTTGTGTATGTACTGTATGTGGTGTATTGTGTTTTGAAACGTATGTAAAAGTGGTGGATATGTGGGTGGAAGGAGGGACAATAAAAACGATTATACACTATATACTTTTGTTTTTATTATTCAGCTATACATACTAGACTTGGATTTGAACTACAGACGTCTTACATCCAGAGATCGAACATTAGATATTCGGCATACCGAGCCGATGCTCTACCAATGAGCCATGAATCATGTAATGTCAAGTTGGCTTTTTTCTAGTCACTTGCGGACTTGCATTTACACTTAGAATAAATCTGAAATGCTGCAATATTCTTTTCTACATACATCGCTTCATTTTTATACATCTACTGCGGTTTGAACCCAGGGTAACAGGTATCGCAGCTAAAGGCTCTACCACAGAGCTATGGACCTTATGAAAACAACAGACAGATAAACATATAGTTGTGAAAGACTGCATAAACATCCTAGACGATAACATATGATATGCGATAATAAAATATTTAGATATATCTCGTGGCTCAATGTTAGAGCATCGGCGTTGCACGCTGAATGTCTAGGGATCGGTTCCCAAACGAGTAAAATAAAATACAAATATAAAATTACTTCAAAAAATATGCAGGTATTACACGTTGTTCCTTGAATCTAAGTTGAAGAATTCAAAAAGTGTAATAAATAATAATTGAATACTTACAGATAAACGATAAACCTATGGGAATAATGCATACCTCACGGTTGCAAAAACAATAAAGATGAATTGAGCTAGCTAAATAAAAAAAAAAGTTGATAAATGTAATGTGTGAACACAGCTAACACAGACAATGAAAGAAACAAATTTTGTAAAAAATATTTTATAAAAAAAATTTTATTGACAATTCTCTGCACATACAATTATTTTTGCAACTTTAAAAGGGCACAATAACCCTTTCAAAAGTTGCCGTCAACCCAGGCAGGGGGAGACACTGCCTTGTTGACCCACCGGGGAGATTACCCGGTGATTGGCTAAGAGAAGCCGGAAGAAGAGCTGAAGATTTGGAACATTTTTACAGGAGCGATTAACCTTTAGTTCGGATTTGTGGGTAGCCACAGAGCCCTCCGTGAACACATCATCGGACTAAGCGGACATCCACGTCCCCTTTCCGGCCAGAGCCCTCCAAACCTCGGTATATGTTGTTTTTATATATACCGTACAGTAGGGGCATGACCCCCTACGGGCTTATTACGAGTCAAGGGGAAACGGGGCTACGGAAAGGAAGGGAGCCCAGATATGCACTTCAATTTTTTAAATATAAAATACCGTCTCGGGAATCCGAATGAAGTATAGAAATGTCATGTCATCCATCCAATCATTACAATTTATTCAGTGTCTTGCCCCAACCAAGAATCTTTTCAGATCCAATGTTACTATTGACCTATACTGAGAAAAGAAAAACAACACCATTAAGCATCTCAATTGTTGCTCATGTGACTTACATGACTCATAGATTCAACTTCTGGCAGAAGCTTGGGAAAGGCCATACAAATTGCAGATGAAAATCATTGTATAAGGCTCTTGAATGATAAAATAGCACCCATAGAATGTTGCATTGTTGATAGTTGTGTTCCCAGTATGCTGAAAATCCTTTCCTATTGGATAAATTTTTTTTGTAGATTAGACATGGTTGGCAAAAAGGAGGAGAAATGCTTCGTCATAAATTCAAAATTTTTTGAAAACAATTCCGTTTATACTTAAAGAGTCCATGTATGATGTTCATCGCTGCAATGCCAGCGAAGTGCAACATCTTTAGGGTCATTTAAGTACCCAGCTTCACCAACACTCTGAACATAGAGGACAAGTTGTTCTTTAGCAAGAGAAGCAGAATTATTTGAGGCTTCTAGCTGTGACAGAACTATAAAGGATTGCTGTTATACAAGATTCATTTACACAAGATGGTACTGCTCATTAGACAATGTGCATACTCTATTACTTTACCTCATACCTTAATGGTAATGCACTCTCAGTGTTTTTTCAACTGTAGGCTCACTCTTCCATCCTGTAAGACTTCCAGACTTGACTTGATCCCCCGCTAAAATTCTGTGAATGCAAAATAATAGCATTAAAAATACTTTTTCAATAGACAAAAAAACCAAAAAGGACCTAATCCATGTTTGATGTTGAACTCATGCCATTTCTGGGTCTCCGTACCACACCCATTTTCGGCAGTCTTTATGGCAATATTAATCAAAGCCACATGTCCCACTATGAAATGGATGTTGAAAAGCAAATAAAAACTGTTGAGATGGATATCAGGGGAATCAGAATAGATCTCAATCAACTTCAGTTATTCCCTTCCCTATAGTACTTAGTGACATAGCATAATAGATATACTTGCCTCAATTCAGAACCATAGATCAACAGAAAAGAACACAGAAATGTAGCTGTGAAAGCAGATCACTTTAAAACACAATATCATGTATAGATCACCTAAGAGTAGACCTAAAATGCATAGGCAAAAATATTGGGCACGATTGCAGTTTACCAAGCACAGTAGCAAAATAAAATAATTATCAAAGAAAAACATATCTACACTTGAGTTGCCGAATGGGTAAGTTTGATGCAATCTATGGCAATCCGTTTTAAGCCCCCCTCCCCCCCCCCCAAAAAAAAAAAAAAAAAAAAATATCGGCCTTTCTTTTTGTTTTACTGCTATCGACCGGTAGATGGCGATAGCAGTGAAACGGAAAAAAAGGGCGATATTTTTTTTTTTTTTTTTTTTTTTGGGGGGGGGGGGGGGGGGGTAAAACGGATTGCCATAACGATGTACTATAATTATACGAGACTTTTACATTTCATTTGTGCAGGAATTATCGTAATACGCTCTACCGTTGAGCTTATGTGGTTGTCGGATTAACAACCAAATATGCTAGACTCCATTTTCGGAATACGCCCACATAAAAAAAAATGGGCTTATTCGTTTTACCTACCGTATTTACCCAAGGGATTCCCATTTTAGTGTTTGTCGTTATTTTCAATCATGAGCATGAGTTTGTTCAGCAATTTAAATACATTTTTATTTAAACGTAGGGGATTCGATTATCCTGCTTGTTTTCAACTCAATCTCCTGGGTTCTCCTGATACAGAAACCTTACTTTTTATTTCCCAAGTTTTCGCTTCCAAAATTGTATGCGTTCGTAGAATGGGATAGATTCATTCACCAGGGATGGATGTTCGGCTTCTATCCTAAGATATCTTGGTTCGTCTTCCTTAGTAGGCATCCACTCAGAAGACAAGAGGTCACTTTGCGGTACCCTACATTCAAAAAATATCCTAATATTCCTGTAGTCGTAACATCATTAAATTTTTTACCCATTCTTCGCAAACGTTGTCCATAAATCGACCAACATATTTGACACTTTAATATCACGGAGAGATCGCAAGCGCGGAAGTGCCAAGTGGGAAAACATAAGGAAAAGTTCGTCCACGTGACTACCGCCTATGTAAAAAAAATCATAGTAATGCAACATCTGTGTACAGAAATTACATGATATTTTCTTACTCAAATCTGTGCTAGACGATACTCCCAAAACATTTTGCAAAGAAAGTTGACTGCGATGGCTGTACAAATAATAATAGGTTGACTGGTCGCTGAACTTTGCCAACAATTGAACTGATTCGTCTATGTCTTGGAAGAAGACATAGTCGGAAAATATCTGAAATCACACATTTAAACTTACGTGAGCCAGTTTTTAAAAAGGTAACAGTTTAGCAGCATCCTATACCTCAATTAGTTTAGGTAGCTGCTTCGGATGGAATGGCTTGTCTAGAGCAAAATAGCGATTAGCTATTTGCTGAACAATTTTGTCGTTTACATGATCTGCATTCACAATGAGGCGGAGATATTTAACAGGATCTTTGTTGAATTTTTTGAGCAATTCACCATTATTGGAAAGAAGCACTGCAATTCATAAAATATGTCGAACTCAATTAAGAACTAATTAGTGCAGTATCAAAAGATTACTATTATCTTACTAAGTACAATCAAAGCGCCCTCATTACTGTTAAGGCCCGTAATTAGTGGTACTGAGTTGATTCGCTTATGTTTGATAAGGTTCCGTGGGTCATCTGGAAGAAATGGTGATTTCCTCTCAAAATCTATCCGAGGACCAAATGCAATTGGATATTCGATCATAATCTGTTATAGAAATTTAATTTGAATAAAAAAAATTCAAAGAAAACAAAGTTTTTGGGTGTCTGTTGCCCCCACGTTATCGTTATAAACATGGTACCTCAATTTTTCTCCGGAATCCGGCAACGTCCCTCGCTGGCTTTGTTCTTAAACACGCTACCAGTTCACTAGAGTTTGAAGATGGACAATTGAAATGTTGTCCAAGTCTTCTTGTATAGGATCCGACAGATTTTTCTAGCGCCCAAGGATTGAGCGATGAGCCTGACTGGGCGATGGCTCGATGAAACAGTCCTGGAATATAGAACCACGAAAGCCAAAACAACATAAATTAGTTATAGGCTTAAATAAGTATAAGCAAATGAAAAAAAAATAGGCCCTTATAATTACCCTTCGAATGGGGCGATAATAAATGATAATGGACGCTGGCAGCTCCAGCACTACAGCCAAAAATTGTAACTGAGTCAGGGTTGCCACCAAAAAAGCGAATGTTGTCACGTATCCATCTTTTAACGGTTTTTGTGGTAAATAGTCAAGACTTAAACATTGGTAAAATGTCTTGTAAAAAAAATACCGTAAAGCCATGGACTGGTCTAAGAGTCCATAATTTCCAGGAGCTTCACTATCTTCCGTACTTAGAAAACCTGAATTAAATTACATTTTCAAAACGTTCGAATGAAATTCTGAATTATAGTTCTAGTTTTACCTAGAGGGCCAAGTCGGTAGTTAATTGAAACGAGAACTACATTCCGATCAAGAAAGTAGCCAGGTCCCCAGAAATTCGTCACACCATTACCACTACCCTTGTACCAGGCTCCACCCGGAATCCATACCATTACTGGCCTGCCGCTATCTGTAGAATTGAGCTGCAGGTGATCACCATTATTTTAAATAATTTTGTTAACTTCATTACAAGAAGTAAGCGTACATCGTGTGTATAAATGTTCAGTGTGAGACAATCTTCCACTCCTATTACAAGCCGTAAGTTCCCATGAAACTGGACACAAGTTGGGCCTTCTCGGCTTGCGTCATAAGTTTTTCCAAGCCAAGGGCTAACAGGTACAGGATCCTGTAATTTTGATTTTACTGACATTAATTAAGTGTACAAAAAAACGAAATTTCAATCCTCAAACAAAGTCTTACCCGAAACCGGAGCTCTCCGACCGGTGGTTGTGCGTACGGAATACCGCGAAACGCGTAGAACATTCTGCCAGACACAGAGGTCATTTTTGACCCACGCACCTGTCCAAGTTTTGGAATTGTCGCCAATGGCATGCGTTCCGTTAAATAACATATGTGCAAAAGACAGAGAAGTGAAAGCAAATTCATATTTGAAGGAGAGAACCAGCCAACCCTGCGATGACGATTGGACTACACAAATCACTAAGAATCTACGCTCAACATGCGTCTTCCTTTTATACCTTCGGCGGCATCTTCAACCGCGACCAGTGTCACTCCAGACCCACATGCTTTCATGGCGCCTTATTTAGAAGAACGTCTAGTAGAGTTGCTTTAGATAACCTACAAAGAAAACAAGTTTCAATTCTTTAAGCATAAAAAACGGAATAAAATGCGTACATTAACGTTGATACTTTACCCTGCGGCGTAGGAAAAAGATCTTGATGCCAATCATAGCTCCATCACATTGCCAAGGTCAGGCTATCCAAAGTGATTGAGTGCACTAGCAAACGTCGTTGAACTTCAAGATGTTCAGGCTATTCAAAGTCTGATATATTTCTGACAGGTAACTAATGACACGATTCCGTTTCAGCATCTTTGTTGGCTGAAACGCTCTGGTCCCCTCGTAACCTATACCAAGCTAGACTAATGGTTCAAGAGATACCATCTAGTCTTTCTCGAAAAAGACAACATGGGATATAAGTATTGTGCAGGATATAACAAAAAACCAGTGATAGAATTCTAGTTCAAATACAAAAAGAACTCGAGTAGAGATCGGTTGGCAGCGCGTAACAAAAGGATCTTACCCCTGTGTTCTTCTCCAATCTGTCTTTTTATTTATAGAATTTTGTGACGGTAGCAAATACTCGTCAGGGAGTCTTTATGCTGTTTAGAGACTGGTAGAGCCCTCAGTATCAAGTCGTATTTTAGTGTGCGTAGTGGCCACCAATACTGCGCCTCAGAAAGGAACGATCCTAATTAACTATGGGGGAAATTGTATCGCCAAAGGAAGTGGCTGCTCAGGAACAGTTCGCGGAATTTCAGCATCTCTGCGATCAAATGATGTTTTGGATTAATTACAAGGTAATTTTTTTTAGCTATTGATTTTTCTTTTTGATGGACTTTCCCTATCGATGGTAAACAGGAAGTCATCGTCTGGCCAGAAGACTTAAAGACAGAGCATGATTCTCAAGTGATTTTAAAGCAAAAATACATGAAATTCAACGAAGAAGTTGCAGCTCAAGAAGGGCATTTCAACGAAGTAATGAAATTGGCAGATCTTCTTATTGAGGGTAATCACCCTGAAGATATTGTTATTAGACGCCGCAAAGAGGTAAACAGGACTGCCATTACTTTAGAATTCACCAACTTGCTTGGATTTTTAAAGAACCAAAATTTTACACAGGAACTGAAGCAATCTTGGCAGCGAATGCGGAAGCTGGCATTGAAACGTCAAATGTTCAGCCAGGAGTTGGCTGGTGCCCAACCTACGGAGGTAAAATAAGCCGTGTTTGTGTGCCTGAATATTTCGCTCGTTATTTTTTCTTGACTTTTTTTTTTTTTTACAATGGCTGGTAGGTTGTTCAACCTGACGAAGCCAAAAAGTTGCCCAGCATCCAGTCAGTAGCAGCTGAGGCTAAATTACTACGCGGTTTGCTTGAGGATTTCCTCCGTTTAGAACAATTCGAAAAAGATTGCCACCCGACGAAAACCTGGATCAATGAAACCATCGTTTTGATGTCGGACGATGGTCATTTAAGTCCAACAAACTTGAATGAAAAAATGGAAAACCACAAAAAGTTAGAGGAAGATGTGATGTCCCGTAAGAACCGCATTGAAGTACTCACCAAGTACGTGATTGTTTCTTGTCTCATTCGGTATGCATAGTTGCTTAAACACACCTATGATTGTGCGTATAAAGAATTCAAGCTCACCTAACTGACGTACTCAAAATGTGGGAAGTCCTTTTGGCTGCCACTGAACTCAAAAGCATCCACATGTCTCAAGCCTGGCAACTGGAGAAGTTCAACCATGGCGTAGACAACATGAATGCTTGGCTTGCCGAAGTTGAAGCTACGCTATCAAGCCCGGACTTTGGCAGCGATTTGCCCAGTGCGGAACTTTTAACTAAAGAGCACAATCTTCTTGAGCGAGATATCAAAACTCACAAAGACATCATTGACATCATTGTCACAGCCGCTCAGCAGTTCTCCGAATGTGGACATTTCGACCTGAAAACCATATTGAGTAAAAAGGTAATAGTTAGTGACAATTACTTCTTCAGATCATTGTTAACAGTGAATTGAACGATTAAAACTAACAGGAAACTGTGGTCAAGCGATTCGACGGGCTTACGCCTCTTTTGGCTGAGCGCCAACGAAAGTTGGGAGATTCTCTTAAGGCATATCAGCTCTTCCACGAAATAGAAATGGAAGAAGATTGGATAGCTAAGAAACACGAAGTCATTGCCGGTCGTGGAAAGGATATTGACACAGTTCGAGCTCTCATCAAAGAAACCCAAGCTATTCTCCAAGCGATGCAAATCCACGATCCTGATGTACAACGTGTTATTCAAGCAGGTCAAAAACTGGCCAAAGGGCATCATCTTGCAGAGGAAATTAACGGGCGCATACAAAAGCTGTCCGAACATTGGGCTAATTTGAAAGAAAGGGCATTTGAACGGAAGCAATCCAACCAACTCGTTTTGCTCTTTCTGTTTCAAATTAAAGACTAACTTGCGTGTTCTTTAACTGGATGCCAAACTGGCGTTGGCTATATCCTTTTTTATGTGTGTACACAAAGGGCGCAATGATTTTCTTTCAAAAGCCTTTCTTTAAATTAAGACTACTAGGATATGCTAAATGTTGCTCTACGAACACAAAATTATTGAGCGCAGGAAAAAAAAAGTTTTTGGAATATCCGCACCTTATTATTATTGGTACGGGACATTCGGGAACAGGTTTTTATCACCATGGGCAGGAGGTAAAATAGTTGTGCTACTTTTTTTTGTATTGGAATTGTTGATAGGATCCGACTCAGTTTAGGCGTTTCAAAATCGGTATTGAATCTTTCAAAAATAAAATTATATCAACGAAATTTGTCTTCACATCTTTGTAAATATTTTAGATTTGTAATCGGATTCCTCTTCTTTTCCAGTGTGTAGCACAAATCAAAATTTTCACAAATTTGATGAAAGACACCTTAATAAGACATTTTAGCAGTATCATAAAGGAAAAATTACAGTGTTTACGATCCACATTCAGCTGGCCCCATTTTATTAACAGTTATTCTGATGCGCAAAACAAATTCTACGAATTTTTAGCAGAAATATTCAAAGTATTAGAACTGCATAGATTTGGAGCTACCCAACGAAAGATTACCATATTGCTATTTACCGCGAAATACCTCGTCCAGATTTGGGTATCCCAGAATGCGAAATTTTTTTTTTTTTTTTTTCACTGGCAGATAGCATTTGACCAACATTCATGTTTTTGAACGTTGGAGAACGGCGGCCTTATTTCAGGCCAGCAAGCAATCGAGTGCTCAATCTTTGCAGTTAACAAAATCATACGAAACGAAAAGAAAAAGTTATAAATTTAAGTCTAAAGTTGCAATCGTAGGTTACTACTAAAACTATGCCAAGTAAATAAAAATATTTACTTGGCATAGTATGCTTTATCCAAGCCAGTTCGCCAAGGTAATAACGTCAAAACGTACTTTGACACCTTGGCTTCAAAAGAACTGTTACGTAATGAATCACTTAAAAGACCGGTTTCTCTTAATGCTTATCGTAAACAAAGAAAATTGGATCAACGTCCCTGAGATCCATATTTTGAAAATTTAAAACGGTAATATCTGGCGTACCACAAAAAGCAAACGATTTTTTTGTAGTCAATGGAATACAATGTCCATTGCAATGAAACCGATGAGTAGGCAAAAGACACAAAAAACAAACAAATACATCGTTTGTGGCATGCAAATTAACCGGTTTATGACTAGCATTACGAAAAAAGGGGGTAACTTGTTTGCCTTGTTTGTGAGATGCAGGTTAACCAGTGCATGGGTAACCTACATCTCATTCAATGTCGGTTGCATAGTATTACTGTTTGACGTAGTCAGAGCCAAAATGAGCCAATACAAGGAGAAGATACGGGGGGATCGAAAAGTTTTCAAATCTTTCCAAACTGGGGCAATTACAAAAGATATGTTTACTAGGCAAAACAAGTAGCTTTGAAAACCGCCAGTGTTAGTTGGGCTTTGAACAGACAGTGCTAATGGAACTCAATGAGCCAGAAGGGTAATCTTTGCACGTTGATTGAAATCAGTTCAAAATGCTAAAAACGTCGATGCAGTGACTAGCTGTGCCAAACGCATTTAAAACTTTTCTCGGTTTCTACGAGCTGAGCCAATAAATACTTCAACAACGAATGAAAATTGAAGTAAAACGGTCTGCCACTCAGCACATATGTTGGCATGTTTACGAAAAGTGAATAATTTCATTGATGAAAGTGAGGGGAAATGCTGGTCTAAGAAAAACAGGTTGATTTCGTACTAAGTAAACAAAAACGAGGTCTAGATCAACCTGTAAGTAAGCTGTTGCCTCATCCTTCTTGCTGTAATTCGTCTGCGAACCAAGTTGAACTTTTTTCCCACATATTAAAAATGTGCATGCAGTAATATTTACCCATTTGCTTCGTAGGTCGAGCGGTAAATAAAGAGTTAAAAAAAAATGAAAACTGAGCAACATTCCTAGTACAAAAATAATTTGTTCAAAATTTCTTACGAATTTATTTTTCAGTAAGAGATATTGTACAAAATATTCCCATGTATGTATGTGAAAGATCGACTACATTGATCGCTATTCAAAGAGTTTTGCATGCCAATAACCAAATTAGTTCAATCACCTTACCTCCACCACCCTCTAATGAGCAGACATTGTGCAATTCTTTTCTTGGCAGCATGCAGATTGACGTCAGACACTAGTCCAATTTTGTATCGTACTCTGACCCAGCCCTGACCACAATGCAGCTAACAACATTGTGATATCTACGACACATAAACAAATAAGTTACAGAATCGAAAATTATTTATTTTTATTTTTCAAACTACTTTTTTTTCCTTCACGTAGAGTAGATGCATTTCTTTAAGTTTTACAGAGATAAAAACAATAAAACGATGTTCAATGTCGCCCCTTCAGGGCAAGTTCCCCCAACAAACAATAGCTACCATCTACCGGCAACATATAAAAAAACCGTTGCTAGGGTCCGTTGCTAAGACGCTTCACAGAACTTTCCCGCCTGCTCTATAGCTGTGACGTTTACAACTACAATTTTCTTTTCAGAAACCTACGTCAATGGCTAGTAAAGACGGTGAGCTTTTTAGAAAGGTGCTTTGCATACAGTTTAAAATTAAATGATTTTTCTCTTTTCAGAAGTAATTGGCGTATCGCGATCAGGCCGTGTCCGAAAGAAGTCGTCTAAGCTACTGGACTACGAATCACCAGACGAAACAGATATTCGTCCTAAACGAGGACAAAATTGTAAGTAAATCTAACTAGAAGATGATATTTGAAATCAAGAATTTTTGTTGGTTTCCAGACTCTGCAAGGGGAAAACCTAAAAAGTCTATTGAGCCAGCAAAAGCACGACTTACAGTCCCTCCTTTACAAATTCGCATTCCCAAAAGTGTGAGCCAGTCAAGTTTCAAACAAGAAGCTTATGAAGAAGATGCATCTAACAGTGACAGTGATGAATTCAGCAATTCACTTGATAAAGAAGAGCTTGATACTTACCATGATGACTCTAACAGCCAACTAGATGAATATGAGCAAAATGACAGCCTCATAAAAGATACTGAAAAAATGAAACACCACAGCCATAACTCCAATTTCAAGAGAGATATAGCTGATATGGAAGAAGACAGTGATGACCATATTGATCTGGAAACAAATTCAGATAGTGAAGCTGATGTTGATATAGCAGGTCCTTCAGACCCTCCTCACTTTTTAGGAACCACTAAACAACCTTCACTCTATCTTCTTGAAAATGCAAAGAAAAAAATTGTGTTGAAAGATGGGAAATTGGTAGCCGCCCGGCAGAAAGCGCAACGCAAGGATAAAGGGGTATGGTGATATATTCGCATTTGTTTGCAAAGCAGTATCTTATGATAAATTTTAGAAAACAAGATTCACCGCGTACATGCTTTGGTCGAAAGAAATGAGGCCAACCGTGAGCCGACAAAATCCTGACCTTAGTAAGTGTTACAACCTTGTTTAGAAGAAGAAGAATTTTAATCCGTGTTCTGTTTTACAGAATTCGAACAAGTATCCAAACGACTAGGAGAACTTTGGTCTACTGTCTCTCAAGCGGAACGGATGGTATTCTGTTGTTGCCCTCTTAATCACAAGATGTAGACTATGCATTTTCAATTTAGACATGGAAACGACGAGCGATGCGCCAAGGAACAAAGTCTTCTGGTGGCATGATTTCTACGGGAACGAAACCGCAACCCATTAACCGAATAAAAACAACGGTATCATCAAAACGTGTTTTCGCAGGTATCAAAAAATATTCCCCCCTTTAATATTCTCGTAATCAACAGGTCTTAACTTCAGGTGCTCGCACTACAGCCAAACCACTCAGTCCACCGAAGCAGCGTTTTGCTAGCTCTGAGGGATTTGAAAATGTTACCATGTATGAAAACCAAGAAAATTATGCGCTCCGAAATGTAAACTAATAAATGTCTAAACCTTTTTCCAGTGCGGAGAATGAAAGTTCTACGCTTACCTCACCATCCATGATCGTGCAGCCGAGAGCTCATGAACTGGAACCACTAGATGTAGCGACGCACCTTCATCTTCTAGGAGAATCTCTTTCTGTCATCGGTTCTCGGCTGAAGGAGCAGAACGTAAATATACATAATCTTTATCTAAATGTCTCATTCTTCGGGACCATAGCACCTCTCAGGATTTTCTCATGCAGGGACAAATCGCCGTCTCGGGGAGCCTATCTGTTCTCCTGGATTCGGTGGTCTGCGCTCTTGGGCCTTTGCTCTGCCTCACACGTCTCACACCCGAAACGGATGGCTGCCCACCCGAGACTCTCAGCCGCATTTTGGATAACATCGCTTATATCATGCCCGGACTATAAATGAAACAATCTATGCTTCGTCTTGTGAACCAAATGCGATGTAATATTCCTCTAAATGTCTCCCTATTCGACATTGGTAGCCAGTCCATGTTTAGCAATTAAACTACGAACTTTCTCCATATCTGAGGGAAAAAAATAAATTTCGTTAAGCATAACAAATGATTCAAAAAAGCAAACTGACCGTATAGTAAATTCTGCAATTTCGTTGGATCCACCATCATGGAGACTGCGCTATTTTTCGGCGTGAGACCTTCGTTAATTTGAAAAGTCAATTCGATTAGATGGGATCCATCGATTTTCCGCCAGCTCAAGTCTTCTAACTTGTTCCCTATAATGCAAAATAGATACTAGTATTCTTTTGTTTTCTTTAGGAATTTCATCACCGTAATTAACAACAAAAACATTCAATCACAAGAAACAGTACAAACAATCATGAATGTAATGCGCAAATTTTACTGCTTTGCATAATTTGATGATGCGTACCTACGGCGCCTCTTTGCTCATGTTAACTAATCTACCTCCAACACTCGGATTTCGTGGCGTAAATATACACAAGTGGCCAAAGCAATCGAGATGAATAGCTTGGCATTGATTGGTGGTAATGCAATTTAATTCCTTATTATCTCAGAAGTGTTGGGAAATGGATTGAGAATGTATGCATCCTCGATAGCTTATTTTGAGAAACGCATGTTCAATCATCTTCACCCACAAAAAATAGCATGGAGGTAATGAAATTGTGCCTGTTCGTTAGTGGACGTCCAATAGGGAAAACTAGGCTGTTAAGCAAAACACGAGCCGGAGCGTGAGGCAGTCGTGCAAACAATTCAGCTCAGTTTCCTCTTCAGTGATTTACAGATCACAGTGGCAGTAATTTTTTCGTACCTTTTCTGCGTTTGGGATTCGAAGCATAGCCTCTTAACAGCTGAGGCAAAGAAATAAACAGAAAGAATTCTCTGTTCATTTAGGACTACAAGTATAGGAGCGTCATTAAATTTAGGAAAGCTCGGGTTGACGACGGGTTATCACAGCAAAATTACAGTTGAAATAAAGGACTGGCCGATTTCCCACGACCTTTTCAACAAGCACACTAGGGTTTAAAAACGCGCACAGTACAAAATGTTTCATTCGCATGGGCGTCGGCTTTTCTAGTCACAATGCGATACACGCCCTGTACTCATTTACGTTCGTTATAGTCATCCGAATACTGGGCATGAATCATAAATTAAGAGCTTTTCGGCGTAGATCTGTTAATAGTTGTAATTGTTAAAGAAAATAAAAATGGCACGGCGCTAGGTACCGTACTTACTCATTAGGCTGTCGCGAATCAAATGCTTTCGAATTGAATCAGCATAATCATGATGAACTTTAGCTAGTGCCGTAGCATGTTCACGAGGAAGTCCGACTTGTTGTAATTCGGCTCGCAGGTGGTCTTCTCCGGTAGCGAAGCGAGACGCAGACGTTAAAACAAACTGGATAGAGGCGAGCAACGATCGAACATCACTTTCAGCTGTACGTGAGAAAAAAGCAACAAAAGGGAAATATAAGATAAATGAGACGTTATATCTCTGTTGTATCCGCGAAAGTTTACAGCAAACAATGAGATGATTCCCAAAGGCGGTGGAAATGCAGTCGTTCGTTGTCTTACAGACAGAACGCATCTACGCCCCACCCTTTGAACAAGTTAATTTCAAAATGGGGCATCAAGCCAAAGGAAAAACGTGTCTATCCATTCCGTTTACTGCTGCTAGCTACCAAATATATCCATATGAAATGGCAAATGCACTTACGAAGCTTGGAATCGGCTAGCAAAGAATTACTCTTCTCCAACTGCGTTCCACATGAAAAGAACAAAATCAGCTAGTCACTGCTTGCATTCCAATCAACGAATGACGCACACCATGCAGAATACTCACGTCTATCGCTTCCCCGGTCAAATGGCGGGCCACGTGCTGGGTAAGCAGCTTCGCCTTGACTGAACTCTGGAATGAGAAATCATCGATAGAGAGAAATCGATAGCAACCAACAATCAGTTTTTGGAATCTGGACGGGTTAATGGCACCTCACCAGACGAGAGAGTGTGGCCATTTGGGTTAGGAACCAATCGGGACAGTCTTGATCTCCACAAAAGCGGAACTTCATTGCGCCGCCCGAATCAGGAAAATGGAAACGGCAGCACTATGATTCCCTCCACCTCTGGAAAAGGGACGATAAGAAAAGAAGCAAACTTTTAAGAGATTGAACGTTTGTGGTTGATGCATCTGGGAGTCCAATTCGCATACACAAAAAACACAGGCGGAGGCTAGATACGACATAGGCAAATTGGATTGTTTCTGCCCGACAGCTTTTTTGTTTTAGATCTCATCTCACGGCCCTTTGCTTTTCTTATTTCTTTTGTACAGGGCAATAAAAAACGGGGACCGAAAACGAGATTTGTTTGACGCGAAGAAGCGTATCACCAAATAACATGGGATTACCCAAACACGATGAAAATGATTTCCTCGCCTCTTTTCTTAGTAGTTTGCAGTGAACCCCAATTAGGTAACAAAATTTAAAAACAAAAGAGAACACGTCAAACTAAACTGGCTAACCCGATAAAAATTATTAGCTATTTATAATCAACTAAATAAATAGTTTTGCTAGATTATGGCTCGAGCAGTGTCCGTAATCGTTGAACAAATTATCATAACGTGTTCGATATATGGACGACCGGAAACCAATTCCTTATTCAATTAACTGCACCAAGATCGCATGCTCGAAAAAAAAAAAAAAGAAATAACCAATTAACAAAAGCTAGGGGTAGTGGAGTGAACTAGGTACTAATCACCTTGTTGGTGGATTGCAAGGCAAATGAAAGATGTCACACAAGAGAAAATAAAGACGGGATGAAGAATCTAAGCAAGGAATGGGTGAGACGAAGGCAAACCGAGATGCATTTTCATTCATCAAGTGCTGTCGTGGGCCAAAATGTCGCGGCATTCAACGGCGCAAACGCCCAGTGACGTCCGGAGAACAACAAAGACGCTTGTTCGCAAAGATCCACAGTATAAATAAAAGCTGGGGTTGAGACGCTGAAACAGAAAAGATAGTTGAACAGGGTAAGACACAACCTGGTCTACGAGTAGCGCTGAAAAAATGAAAATTGAACTAATCAAGATTATTTTTGTGCTAGCTTCTGGCTGGGCGACTTTGGCGGTAAGTTCCTCATCACGCTGTAATTATGTCAATTAGAATAGTAAAACATCTTGTTTAAATTTTTGAAGATTTCTGGAAATGTAAATGCTGATCAAGATATGTTCTGGGCAGCGCGCGGGAAAAAGGCCTCGCTTGATGGTAGTTGGCCCGATAGTGTGCTAGTCGAACCTTTCGTGGCAGCTATATTTGATAAACGAGATGGAACCTTTTGGGCCGCGAGAGGTAAAAAATACTCAGCGGACAGTGGCGAAGGTTTGCCTTTTTGGGCGACTAGAGGGAAGAAAGGTGATCTTCACTTTCGACTTTGCAAATTCTGAATGCAAATAATTCTATTAAAGATGTTTTTATAGACGACCTCGAAGTACCATTCTGGGCTGCAAGGGGTAAACGAAGTCCTACATCCGATATGAAAGAAACTGAAGAAGAGGGAAAGAGAAGGGAAAAGCGCTCATCAGGAAGAGATACCTCGATTATTCACTCTGGCCAACGATTCCGCAATCGGCCAGCTCGGCCGGCCTCTCAAGCTGTTGAACCCTTTTGGGCGGCACGTGGAAAGAAAAACTTCAACTTGTCAAAGTATCCATTGCTGTAGAAAACTGGCTGGCTTAAACTGTTCTGGGAGGCAGGAAAATGTAAGCCTATATGAAGATGATCAAGTACTGTAATGTTAACGATCAACCTTGAAATGCAAGAAAGAAAGATTTCTTTGTAGAATATACCTTCTTCTTTGCAATTACCATAATTTTGGTTCTAAAGCCTCTCAATAAAAAATTGGATTAATAGCACACCCGTTGGCTAAGATGTCCCAGCTTCACTAGTCCAAATAATGTTGAGTATCCTAATCAGATCATCCAAACAATACCTTAACTTTACGAACTATCTATTTAAAGGCAGACCCTGTAATACATTCGTTATTCAGACCACTTTACCTCGTTTGTAATAGAAGACGTATACCAATAGCCCTTGAAGAAAATTGCAGTCTGTAATTTTGAAATCTGTTGAATGATGAGCTAACGTATTTGAGCCATGAAAACACTTAAGATCTTAAATACACGTTTACACCTTGAACTTTCAATGGCGATTAACAAAGAAAGCTTCAAAGATATCTATGAAACAGCTCACAGGAAACTGCCAATCTGACGCGGCAAGCCGTGTTCTTTCGCCCTTTTCACTAGTCAGTAGTCACTTGTTTTTGTTTTCGACATTCAAAGTTCCAAAACAGCTGACTGTCGTATTGCACAAATAATTATAATTAGGAGGTTGCCAAAACCGATTCGATCAACCGGCTTGATGAAAATAAAGCTTCGTCTGCTATGGTGACTGACGTGGACTTCACAAGTGTTTTTGAAGTTATTGGCTATTCCAGGAGAAGTGTTTGTGCTTCCAGTGGGTTAGCAAGCTTATTTAAAACCTTTTCATCTTGGAAAATGTGCTAAAAATAACAATAATAATAATGGGGGCCCAATGCAGTTCAATAGCTAACTTGAGCAACAATGAACAGTTGTTTCAATTGTGTGGTTCGATACCTTTGACAGCGAACGACCCAGCTTGGAACCAGCTATTTTCTTTTAATCTCCAGATCCCGCTTTCCAAGTATTGAAGTTGCTTATATTTTCTTAATAATTGATTAACACAATGTTTTTAGCTCAGAGAATCATGAATTTATTGAAGCAACAGCCAACCTTTTTCAAGTTCTTGAAAGCAATAATCAAGCTACCAGAAACACAAGCTCTCTGTTGAGGGTGTTTCTTGCTAGAGCAACCGAGCTTAAAGCTTCTGCACAGTGTGATAAGTGAAGTAGAATAGTATTTATTGTGGTTATTAGTTTATAATTTTGTTTTCTCTCTCCACAGTAGAATTTTCATATGGCAAACTTGCAATGCTCTTTTCATTGTACGTTCCATTTTCAGCCATTGGATTCGTTTAGAAAAAGAGGCTGTATTGATTAAAAAATTTTCATTTCAACAAGAAGATAGCTGTGAGAGTTTGTTAGAAAACCTTGCTGTTCAACTTGTAGAAATATTGGTGGATGTTCCTCTTAGGTTAGTAAAAAGTACAATGTAATTGGAAAAATCTACCAACTGTAAAGGGATTTCTTTTTTCTCAAGGGAGGAAACTGCCCTTCTACACAGAGAATGTATTCAAACACTCATGTTACTTCTCTTTGTGGCTGCTTCATCATACCTCACCAACAACAAGTCCATTATTTTCAAGTGTTTAATGCATGGGCCGGGAGCCTTGCACGCTGGTTTACTAACACGCACTTTGCTACAACATTATTGTCAGCAGCAACCAGTTCCTGTTCGGTGGCTCAGAAAACCTGAGCAGGGTGGCAGTATTGTTCTTGGCCTAGCCAGTAAGTTATCAAGAAAGAGAATTAGGATGGGATCATCCTCTGGCCTTGCTTAATTTACTGCTTGACATTCTAGCTGGACTCTGGAGTCTGTTGTCTCGCAGTAGTTCTTCGGCAGAACCAGTTGATGCTCTGTCTGATTTTGCTAACCAGTCCTTACTTTTACTGCTTGTCTTGACTAACCACTGCAGTATGGAAAAGAATTGGTCTAATCCCTATCGGCAAGCCCTGCTGTCTTTTACCGATTCCCAAGGTATTAATCTTGAAAATATAATCTTTTTCTAGTGAAAGAAATTATGTAAACTAATTTTACCTACTTGCAATTTAGATCCCGTTCAGGTATCTCCCGTCCATCCGTCAGCTTGTTTTAGGTTGGACTATTCGGTTTTGTATTCAACGTTATGCGATCGTTTAGGGGACGAAAGAACAACTTTGTTGCTTTACATGCTTCTTCATCAGCATCAACAATTTCGCAACTATGTTTATACTCACGCTGATATTCAGAGAATGGTTTAGTTTTGACATCACGGATACTTTTTCTGAATTCGTAATAGTCCTGTTTGGCTTTAGGTTATTGCCTTACTTCAAGAGCTATTTAAGGGTGACGATGAAGGATCTCATCATCTTTACATGTCCCTGATTATTCTTCTTTTGCTGAGCGAAGACGAAGGCTTCAATTCTAATATCCATAATGTGGTAAGAATGGCATCCAACCACGTCTGCACTGCGTTGTACGAATATTTGTCTGATTTTTTATTTGCTTTCTTTGTTGAAATTAAGATCATCCGAAATCCTTTGTGGTACACGGACCGTGTACTGAATGAGGTCAGCTTAGGTGGCTTAGCTGTAATCGTCATCACGCGGACTATTCAGCGGAATATAGTGAAAGCTAGTGTAAACATAATGGGAATTTTAAAAGTCTCCGATACTTAATTTTTTCTTACATAGGACAAATATTTACATACCAATTGTCTTGCTACGCTTGCTAATATGGCGGCGTATTTCCGCCGGCTACATCCTTACACATGCGAAAGGCTAGTTTCACTTTTATGTACCTTGAACAAACGAAGAATCCGCGTTGTACAGCAGCTGAAATCTAGCGACGTAGAAGGTGGTGAGTAGAAGAGTCGCGTTTACGATATTCTTCACTAAACATACACATATTTTTTTCCTCCTTTCAGGTGCATCAAGGGAACAGCTGGAACAAGACCTTAGTATTCTCGAGGAAGTACTACGAATGCTGTTGGAGATTCTGAATGCTGCTTTCACCCATCAACTAGGATGTAATCAAAATCTGATTTACAGCGTGTTACATAAAAAAGAAGTTTTGGACGTACTAAGAAGACATCCGGCATTCCAAGACATTGTTGCCAATCTTGATACTGTAATATTACATTCAGCTCTGAAGACATGGGTGCTGACCCATAGTTTTAATTCTTTGGTTCTTTTTAGGTTTCCAACTATTTCAGTAACAGAATCAGTCAATTAAGTGAACCGGGTGTGAATGAAATCCTCCACTCTATACAATTAGGTTGTGTTGATTTTCCTAAGGATCAACTCAAGGTTAGTAAACAAATTAACAATTTAAAATTTTCGTGCACCTGAATTTTCATATACCCTTTTCTTAATCATAATAAAGAAATTTCCAGAACTTAAGTTTCGCTATGTGGAAGAAGATCAGCCCGAAGAGTTTTTTATTCCATACGTTTGGTCCATGGTTCAGTCAACTTCCGCCCTTTGCTGGAGCAATGATGATATGACCATAGGGTCAGAGAACGAGGCGAAATAGACAAGATTCTGAAAGCTAAAACCATATACCTATTGTTTGCTAATGCCTTTTCGGTTAAAAGTTTTGTGCAAGAAGTTGTCTTACTTCGAATATGCAGTGCTCGATTAGTGTCTGCGTACGTATAAATATTTCTTTAAAATTCAGCATTACGTCTAAATTTGTGACTTTTAGCTTCAGCAATGCAATAAAAGAGATGAGAATCATAATTTACCTCCCTATAGATAGAAATTAACAAAAAGCAACCCAAGACACAAACGAGATCTGAGCAATGCGAAAATCTCATACTTCTATAGGTACATGGATAACAATTGAACCAATAACAACGCAAGCTAATAATCGGATGTGTCGCCAGAATACTGTAGTTACGCCGCAAATTTGGCGTTGGGGATTTCATTAGACGATAAACTTAATCTCCAAGAGTGTCTGTCCATTGAACAGCTGTTGGTACATGTTGCACATGCAAGTCAGGCAACACACTGCCAATAGAAACAAAGCTCTACCTACCGCAGTCGTTCAAATAAATGCTGTCGCTTGGATTACGTCAAGGAAATCTGTGATTCACCTGTGCATAGGGTTAGCATCAGCTAAATGATTATGATGGTCTTCACATTATATTCCTTCTAAACAAAAAGTACAGTTGTAACAGAAAGAAAGAAATGTTTTGCTTGGATGGATGCAACGTAAATTTTTGATGACTCTGTGCAACGCGATAAGTAGTACGCGTTCGATTTTTGGACTCTCCGGTTATTGGGCTGAATGTTAAGACAGGAAGGGAAAGGTGAAGGTGTAAAAATAGTATGTGGTACCAGCAAAAATTATGAGAAACAATGTTTAGTGATATCCAATGTGCTAACAAGAAAAGCAAAAACAGTTGAACATAGATGGGGATATTTTTGCATTGGATGTCATTACATAGCTCAAAAAAAAAATTTATTTCACTCTGTAACATTTCCCATCCCTGTTTTTTGTCTAAAGATTCTTCATTGACAAAAGACACTCATAACTGAAATTGTATGAGGAAAAATATACTTACCTTTTTAAATAGCTTGTCAAACTATCTACAGCTGATTCCATCCTAGGAGATGTTCCACTTGAAACATTGCACAAACTGGATACCAATGTTCAGACGCTTGCTCTGGATTGAATGTTATTAACAATCACAGCAGTGAAACATTAAGTTTGTTTCAATGGTCACATAATTACAATTGCTTGTGGTACCCTTCCCATTAGCCTGAAATTTCACAACTATTTTTCTAATACAGTAATTAATAGTATGGTAAGAAATTACGGAATAGGATTAACATGCCTTACACTTCTAGCCAGTATGCTTTACGCACTATACTTCTAATAGAACGATAGAACTACTGCTGTGTACACGAACGTCGCTCCTCTAGCAGCGCTCTTTGAAATTAATACACATATGCAACTATTTCAACATTATCTAAAATACTTTGTTTTGTTTGGATATACTGTAACTCCAGTGCTTTTCAAGTATTTTGGGATTTAAGATTCAGATAGATAGTTACTTTTGACACTATTGGAATATTGTAATCGATAAACTGAGCATTTAAGTTTTAGCGAAGTAATGACAGTGTCAGATAAACAGAAAAATGCCATCTGGCGCTTTAGTGCCAGTAATGCCAAATAGGCAAATACATTTTATTTTCGTAAATCGTATATTTTTAAAGTTTGTTTAAGTCAAGAGGGAGTTATTTCAATAAGATTTTCGATTAATAACCTAACTACTTGTTATTTCTATTTATTGTGATTTTGAAATAAAAGTATTTTCTAATGGTTTTGAAATGTTGCCACGGCTATCCCCAAAGGAGACTACAGCAAACAGCTGATCAGATAGGCGCATGAGAACAACAAAAGACAGTGTCTATGGGTGTAAATAGTTCAAAGGAAGCATTACTCGTTATTGACATATTCTGTCTAGTACAGGAATTGGATAAAACAATTCATTAACCGTTAGGCAGTGTTAATATTACTCTATCCTTTCTCGGTTGTTTTACAGAAAGCAATTTTTTTGTTTTGTTTTGTTTTTCTCGTAAACCTCTCAATCGCTACGTGGGGTAGTTCAATGCGCCACCCGTGTCACGCAATGCGTCGCAGTTTTTACGCTTAGCAACCCCCATAATCCTATATTTTTGAAAATAAATGCGATCACCAATTGTGATTTATTTTCATTCTAAATTTCTATGTTGTATAAATGAAGTCCAGCTCATTTAAGGTGGGGTGACATTTTTTTTTTTTGTATGGTGACATTAAACTGGCTTTCTTTTCTGTCACAGTTGTCCAAACCCTGGACAGAGGAAGAGGCACTTATTATCAGAAAACTTCCCAAGGAACTTCTGCTGAGGTGCGCTGTCAGCATTTTAAATAAAGTTATTTTAAAACAAACCAACACAATAATACTGTTTTACAGAGTTTTTTCCTTTCTGGATATTGTTTCCTTGTGCCGCTGTGCTCAGGTAGCTAAATACTGGAATATTTTAGCTCTAGATGGGAGCAATTGGCAATATGTAGATCTTTTCAGTTTTCAGCGTGATGTAGAGGTAGGATCTAGTCAACATATTTTAATGTAAGGTGTTTTTGATGGAATATCTCTTCTAGGGAGTTGTTGTTGAGAATATAGCCAAGCGATGTGGAGGTTTTCTTAAGCAGCTCAGCCTCAAAGGCTGCCAGTCAGTAGGTGATTCTGCCATGAGAACCTTTTCACAGTATTGCAACAATATTGAGGACCTAAATCTCAATCAATGTAAACGAATCACAGATAGGTAAACCACTAAGAACAGACATTACATGTTCCTGGTATAAGATACTAAATTGATCTTCTAAACAGCACCTGCTTGGCTTTGAGTCGCCACTGTGTCAAGCTTCAAAGACTTAACCTCTCCTCATGCCCTGCAATAACAGATCAAGCATTGAAAGCTCTGGCAGACGGTTGCCCACAGTTAATATACATTGACTTGTCATGGTGTGATCTTGTTTCTCAAAATGGTTAGTATATTAACAGTTGAGTGTAAGTGGAAAATTATTTTAGTCGTCTTTCTGTTGTAGGTGTTGAAGTGCTCGCCAAAGGCTGTTCCGGCTTGATGACTTTCCTCTGTCGGGGGTGTGTCCTGATTGGGGACGACGCCTTGACGCATCTAGCTCGATTTTGTTCGCGATTGCATACTGTGAACATTCAGGGTTGCTTGGTAAATTGAAAAGTGTTATTCATTAGGTGGCGTTAATCTTAAAGATAGCTTCTACGTTTAAACCGATATCTCTGTTTTCGTAGGAGGTTACCGATGTCGGGGTGGCTCGACTTGCCCGTAGTTGCCCAGAAATGCGTTATCTTTGCCTTTCCGGCTGTGGACACCTGACAGATGCTACACTGTCATCTTTATCACAACATTGCCCACATTTAGCTACCCTTGAAGTGGCTCGTTGCTCCTTATTCACAGACGTGGGATTCCAAGCATTGGCGAGAGTAAACCAAAACATAAGCTATTAGACTCCTTGTGAATTTGTGTGACTTTCTACAAACACCTTGCAGAATTGCCACTTGTTGAAACGGATGGACCTTGAAGAATGCGTACTAATAACTGATGCGGCATTGAGTTACTTGGCTTCCGGATGTCCTCGTCTAGAGAAAATGGTTCGTATTTCCAGAAAATGACATTTCTGTAACCAAACTCTTGCGGTTTGATGATTTTCCAAGTCCAAGTTGTTATTTCATTACTGGTACCATTGAACGTTGCAGAGTTTATCACACTGTGAGTTGATTACAGACGAGGGAATCCGTCATGTCGGTATGTCTCCCTGTGCAGCGGAGCATCTGGCTGTCTTAGAACTGGACAACTGCCCACTCATTACAGACTTAGCATTGGATAACCTCATCTCGTGTCATAGTTTGCAGCGCATTGAATTGTACGACTGCCAGTTAATAACTCGAGCAGGAATTCGTCGATTAAGGGTGCGAAAGAGTTTTACCTTAAGTTTCTTCATAGAATAACATTTACTATTAAATTTACAGAGTTATTTACCGAACGTCCGCGTTCACGCCTACTTCGCTCCAGTCACTCCGCCTCCGTCGGTGGGCGGCTCTCGTCAGCGCTATTGCCGCTGTTGCGTCATCCTCTAAACTCGCATGATGTTTCCTTACAATTCCAATCATCAGTCGCTTGACCTGCAACTAAATTTTATTACATACAAAATTTGGCTTTTAGTCGTCTAGCAGCTAGGAGACTGACAACGGATGGAAAGAGTGAAAAATCATTCGACCTATACCTCCTTTATACATAACGTTCTGTCACATTATACCCTTCGTTGACATAATCGTGTCGCTCTTTGTTGTTTCTTTTTTCTCAAATGAATCAGATGTGTACAGTATTTAACCGAAAATTGATACAAGCGATTCGAACTTGATTACATCGTATTTTTTCTGTATAGCCAATCAACTGGACACAACCATGTGATCATCGGTTACCGTAGACGAATAAGAATGAAGAAAAAAAAATATTTAAGACGAAGGGAAATAAAGACAGCGCGTATCAAGACAAAAAAAAAGGCACTAAAGTAATAGTGAAATCTACGGGTCGTTTCAAACTTACCGAGAAGAAAAATTTCGACTGATTTAACAGTATCAATAGGGTCGTGGAGGAGCATATGGGTAGGCAGGGTTATAATAAGGATAAGGATACGAGTTATATCCGGGATAGCCAGGTGCTCCTTGTGGCTGCTGTTGCGATTGTTGATGTTGTTGCTGCTGATACTGTGCTTGATTTGCGTAATCATAGTTCGGAGGAGCACCACCTGAAGGATAGCCGTATGGCATGGGCATGGGCATGGGCATCCCACCATAAGGTTGGATTGGGTAGGGAAGATAATGGTTAGGAGCTGGGCCGGTTTGGCCAGGAACCACTTGTGGAGCCATAGGGGATGGCGATGTCGTTAAATGAGCGGATGGGGCACTGCTTGTCGGGGCACTGCTTGCCGAAGCACTTGTTCCAAAGTTAGGAGGAGGAGGCCTAGCTGGTGCTTCACGAGCTGGGAAAAATATCACATTTACGGATACAAGGACATCACTGAATTTCTAGGTGTCCTTTAAAATATGTGTACCTTGAGTTGCATGGTAGCCAGGAACTTCAGAAGGTGGGGCATTAGCACTGGCATTCCCCGCATACGAAGATGTAAGATCTTTCAGCAGTTCTTCTTTTTCTGCTTTACGTGCAAAACAGAAGTCTGAAATCTTACTCTGAAAACTGAGTAGCAGTTGTGTCAAATCGTTGTAGAACTTGGCGCCTTCCTGCAAGTTGTTCTGCACCTCCATGTGGATATCATGTGATGTGGCTAATTCTTTCAGGAGTTCTTCACGAGCTGAAGGACCCTTCCCACCTGCTTTGTCCTTGACAAAATCTTCATTCAGCGTCTATTAAAAATGAAGTCAGAATGACCAAGCCCTCAGCTTTAAAAGTCTTAAGTAATTAAATATACCTGTATTTGTTGAATGAGACTTGCTTGAAAGTCGATGCTTTCTCGGATACGCTTCTGTGATGGGCCATAGACTTGACCAAGCTTCTCAACTGACACGGCTGGCTCATTTATAGCTCCATCCTGGGCCAATGCACCCAGGAATTGTTGTTTCATGTCAATCGTGGCGTTCTTTAATTCATGTTCCAAAACTTCCCTTTCACTTTTCAAATCGTCCACTTGACTCATCAAGAGTCTGAGCTGGGCAGCAGCCGGAGAGCGGCTATTATCTGCCGCTGATTGAGAAGCAGATGGCACAGCAGTCTCAAGCTCGCCTTCAGGTCTACTCAATAGTTCGATACCTCGTCTATGGCTTTCAAACTTCCCTTTGACCACATTGTCAGCATTGGAAGCGTTTGCCAAAATTTGTCTATACTTGGCGATATTTGATGTAAACGCTTCAGTCAACTTGACTGAGGGCGTTCGGCTCCACCTTTCTTTAAATTGCGCTTTGAGTTGGTCATCCGATTGTCGTTCTTCATTTAACAGCCGCTCGGCTTCATCAAGTATCTCTTTGTTACGCTCCAGCAGCGAAGGGAGATTACCAATCAATTCCTTAAGAATGTCAATACCTCCGGACTGCCGGACTGCTCTTGCTTTATCCTTCAGGGACTGAGGAAGCGATTCACCAGCCGACTCTTCCAAGGCGGCCGGCAGGTTCAGCGAGGCCAATGTCCTAATATATCCGTAATTCAAATATTATTCTCTTTCTTAACGGATACGAAATTAAAAGTTACCCATTGAGCATCTGATTCGCTTCCCGAATGCGGCCTACTTCGACGTTGATAATTTCCGTTTTGCGGACATCCCATGCAGCCATTGCTTGGTGGACCACTACCGGTGTTAGACCCTCGAATAAATCTAGAAGCCGCATGTCCCATATGATCATCCACATACTCGATAATTAGATAAATATGACTAACCTTTGAAGCTCCCACCAAGACGTTCCGGAATAGGAACAGTTTTGGCCAATAGCGCTTTTCCGACAGGATCAAGAATTTTTACATCGGGTACACGTTCGTGGTAGATAAAGTCATTATCTTTTTGCGCTTCCGCAAGTGCCTTCTGGGCTCTATTTACATAATCCTGATAGGCAGTCGCGTCGCTAATGCGCTGTTGGGCTGCCTTAAAGTTCTCAATAGCGTCCTAAAGAAATTTTGAAAATGATTTACTTGAATTAGTAAAAAAAAAAAAAAAAAAAAAAAATCAAACAACAACCTGTAGACGTGCTATTTCCTCTCCTATAGCTTTTTTCCCATTGCAAACACGACTTTGGTAATATTGTGCGATTGCATGATAAGCCAACTGTTTTCCTGTCACTTTCGAAATCCACTCTCTTTCCCAGACCGAGGAGGCTGTCGGATGTTTCATTTGCTTCAGTGTTTCGGCATAAAACTCGTCGCACTGCGACGCCAGTTTGGCAACAATGGCTTCTTTCATTTTGTCGCTTATAGCCTAAAAATAACACTGTATTGTAGAAAAAAAAAACAGGAAAAACAACCAACAAACCTTAATGACAAAGATTTCCTGTGCCTCTGCCAACATCAAGGATGAAAGAGTAGCAAGTATCTCTGGATTTAGATCTGGGGTTGGTTCTTGCTGAAGAGCACCCATAACATTTGCTTTGAGATACGAAAAAATCCCACTAGCTGATTGTAAGAGTTTGGCAGCAAGTTTTAAACCCTCATCACTTTCTTGGCTCTGCACTGCTGCCACTTGGGACTGAAAGGCAGCCAGGTTGAATAGGCAACACATACGTTCATAAGAAATTGAGTTGATTGCTGTTGAACAAGCATGCATTATTAATAGTTTACAAATGATTCTATTATTTTTTAAATACTTACTCAGGCTCATTTTGCCACTAAACAATGAACCCTTGTCAAATGCATCCTTCCATTTAAAGGGTATCTGCACATCTTGAGGAGGAATTTTGCCTTCTAAAGCGGCAAGCTGGTCACAGTACCTGGCAATAATGCAAAGTTTCACGACACTGTTCCATAATCACAATGTTTTGTATAACGATTCTGTTTTACGCAACTTAACTAGCACAAAAATGCAACAGACATTATAACTAAATGGAAGTGCGGATAATGGTAATTTATGGTGGACTAGTACAAAAAGTTACAACTTCTATTAGGAAATGCCTAATAAAATACCTTGCAATAGTCTCAATAGCCGCCTCATTCTTGTCCATAGCACGAACGCAAGCGAGACTTCTCAGTTTGTTCAACTCCGAAATGGCATCGTTAAAGTTCTCGGGATTGTCAGCCGTCGAAAATCGTAAAGCAATCAAATTCTTCAATGGCTTCACCAAATCAATTTCTGATGTCTTTTTCAAAGGAACGGACAGTATATCCGTCATCTCCATGTCTTCTGAATACAGTTAGACGAATGACGTTAAACGGGCAAGTCCCGATTTCAGTTTCTTCACTTTATTATGTGTCATCGACGATTAGACGATGAAGCCTCCTCTTGCTCGAAAGAGTATTTTTTTTCTTCGCTGTTGGGAACGTGTTACCCAAGCGGATATCCTTGAGAAACAAAGACATTCTCAACGTCTGTATTTTATTTCCTAGTAGATGAGTCATATCTCATACGTATTTGTACTTGGTACAAGGTTGATCGATTTTTTTTTCGTTATTTTTTTGTATACGAGCATTTTTTGTTTGCGTCTCCCATTGAGTGTGAATTCAAGAATGAAATAGTTACGTGTCAAATATTGATTTCCACTATACTGATCTTCTAGCAAAATATAAAACATTAAACAACCTTCAAGCGTTTTCAAGTTGCTCATCTGACGTAAAAGAGACCCATTTCTCTGCCTTGCTCCTCGCAAAAAAAAACCCGGAAAACCACTCGTCAACAGTTAAAACCGCCTTAATAGTTTCCTTTTCAACAAGTTTAACTTGCCAACTTTCTCTTTATTTATGGAACTATGCTGCAAGTGTGGTAAATCGCCCCCACGTCTGTTTCCTTGAGATTTCCGGGATTTTCCTCCACAGCAAACTGCACTTTCCCATTCCACGGGACTAAGAAGTGAATAGAACATTTAGTGTCAGGCTCCAACATCGATAATATCTTTCTGATGTAAATGGCTAACTGGCAGAGCAACCACGATTTTTATCAAGTTGCCGGATGTAGTTAGACCACACCGGGTGGAAACCTAGGTTGACGCTGCTCTTTCAAAGACTAGGTTAATGTCATTTGCCTCTACATGTACTATGTATACTAAAAAAATTAAATAACATGCAGTTGAACTTTCACTAGAAAATTCTAAGATCTAAACTGCTCATCATGCACAATACTTTTAATAAGAATCCACGTGAAACTGCTCTCGTTTAATTGAATATGAGTCGATATGTATTGGGAGATTTACTTGAGTTTCACACTACGGATGACGGTAGCTTTAATACCCGAGACCTCACCACCATATTTTGTAAGCTCTTTACGCGGTTCGCGAATTTGGCCCTTTCTACGGATTTTCGCTTTCCGGAACTTCATGCGGTGCTTTACACGTGGATTCCTTTGCTCTTTGGACCGATGAGGTGTCAAACCCTTGTTTTTGGCTATTTGGTAGTTGATACCACGTTTGCCACTCTCCTCTTCTCCTTCTTCGGCGCCATTGTCGGCCGACTCAGCACCAGCAGACATATTAAGGTTAATTTCTTCGTCGCTGGTGACATCATCCTCTTCAGAATCTTTCTTTGACTTACGGACCGCTTTGTAAAAATCTAATGCATCTTCTTCATCCCGAGTCAAAGCATTGCCCTTTTGTCTCTTGGTGTCCGTAATCTTTTCTTTTTGTTTGCTTATAGCGACTACTTGCTCCTGAGTACGATTTGATAAAATACGTAGTTTCTTTCTCGGTGGGATGACGGTGTGGACGAAGTCTTCAACGGCGATTTTTTCCTTCTGTTTAATCTTAGTCAACAAACTATCAATTTCTGGTTGAAGATTTGCACCCCCATTTTCAAGTTGATGTAGCAAACTACGGAATTGGACAAGGCGCTTTACAACAGGATGATTTTGCACTGATATTCTTTTAGATTTCAGCACAAAATAATATCCGATTTGTGTACAGTAACTGAAAGAGAAAACAGCCCATGTTAAGTAAAATAGTAAAATAAAAAACGGGAACATAAATTACTTGAGGATTATGTGATACTTTGCTTTAACATAGTCCACTGCTGGACTTGGGGGCAGCAGTCCTTTTGTCACCAACTCTAAAATAGGCTCTATGTTGTTTTTTAGTTCTTCCATCTGACCTAAAACATCCAAAATGCGTAAAAAGATGGAACCCTGATAGTTTATGTAAAATTACGAAATTACATTTGAAATCTTCAGCAAGTTCAATTAATTCTGGAGACTCTTCAGTCAAAAGTTTAAGTTTTTCTCGTTTGGACAAATGGGAAAGATTTAGGTCAATTTTTTCTTCTTGAACAATAATGTGTTCTTTTGCTTTATCGGCCGCCTGATACACAAACAACCATGTCATTAGAATGGTAATTTATCACACCAGAATAATTCTTACTTTTAAGTGTGTGATGAAATCTAGGCCAAAGTCAGCTTCTTCCAGCTGTTGTGCCAATCTTTGCTGAATGGCAAGAGCTTCCTGCTCTTCTAGCTGTGCTACTTCGGCATCAGACTCATTTGCATCTAAAATTGGAGATAATATGAAAAAAAAAAAACTAAGTGTTTTATTTTAATACAATAAATTACCATCCCATTCTTCATCAACATAGTCAGCATTATAGTATGCTGATCTTTTTTTGCCCCACTCTAAGTTATCTTCTTCATCAGCTCCTTCCTTATCCTCTTCGAGTTCGCTGTCAAGGGGAGGCAATGGTTCTGCATCTAAACAGGGTTTCTTCAACTTTTTCTTTGTTGATCGTTTTAAAGTTTCATCTTCATCTGAAGATGATGCCACTCCCAACACATCTTCCTACAGCAAAACTTCATATAATTCAAATGTAGATTGGTAATATCAAGTAAGTTTACCTGTGTATATCTTTTAGGTTTTTTCATCAACTTCGCCAATTTTTCAGCACCTTCGCGTTCTTCGTTTTCGTAGTACTCATCAACAGCATCGTATATAAAGTCCGAAGCGGAAGGATCAATTGTATCTTCATAATCTTCATTATCTGACACATCGGCGATTGTTGCTTTGCCTTTTTTACTGTTTTTAGGCTTTCCCATCTTAGCCAAGCTGTGGGTCTATTCCTTGGCTAACTGCACGTGGTCTGAAGGAATTTTTTTGACATTAGTTCGTCTGCAAGTTTGTTCTTTTAATGCCTGCGCTGTTGCCGAGCTTTTGTCCATCAAACCGCATTTAGCACTTTTGTTTTTGCTTATTTTATTTAATAATCATTTGCATTGCTCTCGCGAGTTTACTATTTTGTGTAATTGCCTCCCTTTTTGTTTCGTTTTAATTCATGTACAAGAATAAAAAAACAAAAAAACAAGTAGCACTAATTCATAACAAGTTACCAACAGGCTGTTGGCAACAGCCTATGAGCTATGGAAAATAACAAAATTGAAGCCTTGATCCCATTTACTCATAAATTATAACTATATGTTTGAGTCAGTTCTATCAAAAGTTCTATTTATTAAATTTCCAAAAATCTGAGTTATTGCAACAACCAACTGCTTAAAAAAACAAAAAAATTTATGGTGGGCTTCTGCTTTTTACAATTTAGGGAAATCCTCTGAGCTAAAGCGGTATGCCCGTTCTGGTTCTGCTACGTGGTTCCAACCTTGTAAAAGAAAATTAACTGGTATTCATTGAATTTGGAAACTAATGAAGCTCACCTAAAAGCCCTCTTCCTCTTCCAATTACAGGAGGATTTACGGTATCACGTCGATTTGAGAACGCGATTGAAGAGAAAGTTTCATTAGATGTTTCTTCCGGGCCTTTCTGTGCTGGGAATTTTGCCGCGATTCGTCCAAGACGCTGTACTGGATTCTCTACCAAATTTTATGAAAGCCCGGAATATAAAAAACAAGCTGGTCATTCGTTCTAATCAGAAGATTAGCTGAAACTTTAACTGACCTATTGGTTTCCTTGGCAGCGACTGTGCTTTGAGTTCAACTGGGTCCTTCTTTTTTTCACCTTTCACGTCATCCGTTTTTCCTTCGTTTCTACGATTTATTTGCAAAAGAAGTTTTAAACAAGATAAAGGGTAGCTTTGTTAAAATTATTTGCTTATCTGTATGAGATCTTACGCAAATTCTTTCTCCCGCAAGCGTTCACGTTCTCTATCCCTGAAGTCCTTGCGCTTTGATTTGGACAATCCCTGCGGAACACTGTAGAAAAATATGTTAGAACATACTTAAGGGAAAATGTTGGCCATGAAATTACGTCATGTAATTAGCTTTGGCACGCATGATATCTGAGGAGAAATTTGGTGCTGTTAGAGTTACATCATCCCAGCTCTCTAATTCAGCAGCTGGAAGTACTTCATTAAACACAAGTTTTGGTTGGAAGAATTTTGGCTGAGTTTCAGCTAGAAGTAAGGAAACTATTATGATGTATGCAAGCCTGGTATACTTTATGGTAAATTACCATCCCACATTTTCTTATTCGCCTCCTTTTCTAGCTTATGCTCACAGGACTCAAGATGGTCATTCATTTCACTCCTCCGAACATAGTGTAAATGCCAATATTGGCATTGTACAAAGTCGTGGTTTTTGGGAAGATTCTGTTGAAATTGAATAAACTGTTATGCTGTTTAGAAATATATATCTAGTAGATTTTTTGGAAAATTTCTTACTCGTTTACATTTGATGAGATGGGCTTGAAATCTCCTACATTCAATATCCATCATAGTTTAGTAGTGATTAATTCTGTCAACATAAGCTATTTCAATTACGAAAAGGAATTAGTTTACCGTCTTTCTACCACGTGCACAGGGTCAAATGGGCACATTACCCGTTCAGTAAGGTTTTTCAAATGATTCATGGCAAAATAGTTATTTGGTGAAGCTATTTTCCTGATTTATGTGGCCTTGAGCAAAAAGCAAAACAAATATTATATATTCGAAGGTGAAAACTACGTACGTTTTTCAACGTCTGGCTAAATGAGTCCATACCCAATAGATCGTTTTCCGAACTGACCGAGGCGGAGATTAGGTTTAGTCTGCACGCCGTTAATTGTGTTGCCACTCCAGAGATGGCTACGACTGGGTGGAGCTAACGAAATCTAGTAACATGGTGGTAAAACCTGGGGAAATCAGGAAGAAAAATAGAATAATGGTAATTGAAAATAATAATAACAATCAACTCGTTTTTGAAATTTAAATTAAAATTCAGCATGAATTTTGAACTTTGTTTAAATTGCACAGTGTAAACGTTTGTTTTATGTTGATCTAAAAGAACGAAATTTGTGAATAATTGAGTGACGTTTAATTAATGTTCTTTAAATAAGTCCTACATGTACGTCAAAACATTGAATGTAAGAAAAATGAATACCCATAACAGTCATGTTGCCTTTAGCTCACTGCATGACGTAGTGACACGGCTAGGTTACGAAAATGATGAAATTTTCGTGGTACAAGATACCTGTTAGCTGTTACTACCTGTGAAGATGTCGAAAAGTGAAATTTCAACTTTGCTTTCTATGCATTAAGGTTTTACCAAAAAGGGAATGTGTACATCACTGTGCAGCACGATAAGATAGAACATGCGTGCTTACCTGTAATGAACTCGCGAACTTTGGTGTTGCCTCAACAAAGGTTTTGTGTCATAACGAATAATGTACAGCTGTCCACACGTAGCACCGTTCTATAATGCTGGGTGGAGTATGACCTGAAGACATGTTTCAGCTCGAAATACAAATAACTGACAGCTATTATCACCTGTGGCCTACTTTCCGCTATAATAATTTTTTTAGATGAAAAATAAGGAATCTAATGGGCCGACAAGTCACGGTTGAAGTGCAATTGTATACAGACGAAAATCTTTTTAATGTACTGGATGCAGTATTTGTTGATTTTTTAACAATATATTAAGGCAACGGCTCATTAAGCTTTGTCCCAATCGACGACAAAAAAAACGCACCGTTAGTTTGCCAGTAATTTTTTATTACTTGTATTTCTTTAAAATTAGACACCGATTTAGGCAAATAACGTATTTGGTACAGTAAGCTAACGAAATTTTATGCTTTACAATGGTAACCTTTGAATTTCTGAACAATGAATTTTTGTTTCATTTTACGTGTTATTAAATTATTTTTCCATTATTTACAGTGCTGTCTGAATGTGTAAAAGTCCATTGATCATGTCCACGAGATGGTATCGCTTCACTGAAGAATTCTGCGTCGAACTTCGATACACATGCAGTTGAGACTGGGGAACTGACCAAGAACTTTTACTTTTGTTAACGACCTGATAGTTTATCATACCTCAGTCTCTCGTTTTTGTGGTTCGAGGTGCCGTGACGGAATGATGTAATTGTCAGTCTTCTATTATCGGTTTTCTTCTTCATTGCACAAGCGTGGCAATTTGAAGATCGTGAAAAGAAATCCTTGCAAATGAGTTGCGATTGTTCATTGACTAATCCGCCCACTAGAAAATGCGCTATTCTAGGTCGGGATGAATAGGAAGGCTTGATTTGTAACCGTTTGTAACAACATTCCTGATGCCTAAGGCATTGCTCAGGGATACACGTTAAACTCTTCATCGCCATTAGCGTCTATGCGGCTGACTGATTTTAGTGAAAGGTGTAAAATAGTTTGGTTAATTTTGGTTTGCTGTTTGGATTCAAATATGAAGCAATAAACTTGCATTTGAATTTTGGCATTATAAAGCATTCTTGTTGTCGCAATGCAAAATACAATGTGAATTCAATCGCATGAATTTTTCTCGTCCGCCTTTAAACAAATCGTTAGCCGGCTTGTGGGGGATATGCAGGTAAACCGCACCTACATTTACAATGGCTTAGTTGGTTAAAAACAAAAAAAAAAAAGGGAAAAAGGTAACCACAGTTTGGTGCGTTCCGCTACATTTTGCTTCAAAATAATTATGAAAAATGTCGTTTTTGACTTTCCCCACCGTTTAACCTACTTAAAACGAGCGTTAATAATAAACGGACTTTTGGCTTACGTTCACGTATTGGAGATAGGGATCAATCAGCAACAAAAGCTCACTGTACATGCGGCGTGACTGGAGACGACACCTTTCCTACTTTCGTTTTTAACTGTCGTTTTCTTCAAATAAAGTTTTGTATGGATTCAATCCTCGAACAGCTTAAGGCGAGTAACGTTTTGGCGCTCCCCTGCCGACGTCCAATTCTTTTGGTTTGCTAATTATAACGCAACTCGACGGACAATTTGTTGTGTTTGTACGTGTCAAGAGAAATCCTCGAGGAGAACGTCTAATTTATGAATCACGACCTGAACAAAATTTTTTACTCAAAAGAATACTGACGTTAAACTTAGCCGACGGTTCTCTTTGTGTGAATCTTAAAAGTATTGGCCTTGGTGATTGGCTAATAGAATTCGACATAAAATCAAAGCCGCTGGAAGACGTCACTTTGGCGGCAATTGTCTACATTTAAATTCACGGTTAGCTAGATAACTTCGTTTGCGCAATTTTAGATATGTAAATAAAAGAATATTACACAAGGTCAACTATCTCTGAAGAAAACGCAAAGCGTCTTCTTTTTCCATCGAAAAAAAAGGCAGAGAAGCGGAACTGGGAAACATTTTGGAAATCAGTATCGCAAGACAAATGAGCTCAGTTTCTATTGTCAAGCAGCAAAATCGCAGTTTTGTCTTTGTGGAAGACGAATTCGAAAAAGAAATTGAAATCGTGCCTGATGTTTCTTTTTTTCACACGCGTAGGTAGAATAACAAGCGTCTGTCCGCCATTTGACCACCCCAGAGAATAGGTTGAAAAGAATAACGAAATTCTCTTTCATCGATATGGCGTTTTCTCTTTTTGACCGTGAATGAGTTGCAGGTCCACGCCCTGCTGTTTTTTTTTTACATCACAACCGCCGATTTTAAACGGAGAGTCTTAGGCACGACAGAAGAAGAATCGATGGGTGCGCTTTCTCGTGCTGGAATTATTTTCAGCTCAATTTAATCACCATTGATACCTGGAGAAAGTTAGATCGAATTTTTTGTATAGTGTTTTTATTTAAATTACAGGTTCAATGGAAGGCGAAAAAATAATAAGAGATCGGGGAATTTTTAAAACTTTTTGAAATTAATTAGGTGAGAAATAAATTGAATATACCGTCATTCCGACAGCTGAAGGGATGTTGATGATTGAACTGGATACCTTTCTCCATGAGAAAGCAACGTGAACTCATTCTGATGCCGGATTTCTTCTTCAGATTGCAACATTGCCTTGCGTGATCAATTACCTCGGGATTTCAGCATGAACCTTAACTGAAAATCTAAAGTGAATTTACTTAAATTATCAAATAAATGAATTAAGAAACAATTTTCCGACACATGACAGTTTTCTTTGAACGAGGTTAACGGAACGCAGTCTTTCAACAAAAACGAAAGAAAAAACGGCCGTTATTTCACCTGCTATTTCAATTTCACGCTACGATTAGGTTGCTTGAAAGCCACCAGCTTTGCCTTTTGCAACGTCGGTGGTTTTTACATAAAACTATTTTTACTATCGTCTTACTTTTGTGTTTGAGCGAGCTCTCACCAATGAATCACCGACAACCCAAATCTATTTAGTAAAACATCAAGTCAGTAAGCAAACATATTCGTCATTTCAAAAGCACGGTCCACTTTTAGGGAAACTTAATTGCTTTCCAGACATGGCAGCCAAAAATGGACCCAATAATACGGAGTTATCAAGAATTACCCACTAATTATTTATACAGAAACTATTTAATTACCATTATACTATTTTCTTGCATTATTTTTCGTCCTGTCAAATGGACTAAGAATTAGACTTGTTATTGATTACCTCATGTTCTGCAATGTGCTGCCTTTAATAGCTGAATAGGACCGTTGAGTCTGGACTGGTCACAGCCTATCGGATGCAATCAGGCTTATGTTGCGTTCGATTCCATCAGCAGTTGTCGCCCCATAAAGAAACTCACGAAACACCGCACCTGTTGATAAGGTACCGTCTCCTCTCTCCTGTTTTTTGCTAGCCGCTCGTGACTCCCGTGCTCGGCTAACTCAAGCCTCTATAAATACAAAAGAGCGAAGCATTCTCACGACAGAGCTCACTTGGTCAGACGTCGTGGAAACTGGAACACATCACGCAGTGCTGCTCTTACAGTCGTTTGCAAACAGCGGGCGAAACATTGAAACGTACCTTTCCAAAGCACCGTCTACACAGCAAGCTTCATTCACAGGTAGGATTTCGTTCACTTTGGGCTTTATTTGGCCATCACGATAATCGACCCTAGTCGTGCTGGGCTGATTGTCTAGATCTTCGCAAGTGAAAGTGCGAAAGTAATCATTATCTCTGACGAAATCGCACTGCGCGTGTATCAAATGCCTTTATGCAGTAATTTGAAATTCCTTTGATCGCTGACACGCCATTTGTTGGTTTCATTTTACTTGTTATTTGACTTTCTTTGTGCGTTACGACATTATCAATATTTTGAATTGAAACACAACCAAGCGTTTCAATTGGCCATGAAAGTTACCTTCCAAATGGCGTATCGGTTGAATGGAACTTTCATTCGAAATGACTGTTGTTTTCTGTAATGTTCTAACCAATTGATTCCCGCTTGACTGTTTACGATTGGTACGTGATGACATTATTTCAGCCACGGCGTCGAATAGATTAAATACTTAAATTTAATGCTATTAAATGAATACCTCTATGATCACGTTGCGATGTACTTGACCATTTTTTTCGGACCACTTCAAATGCGACGTCAGCTTTCTCTGTTGTCTACGGCACTTGTCATCTACCAACCGTAACTGAAAACACAGCAGTATTATATTAGAGGCACTTGACTTTTATTTTTGTGCGTACCTCCTGCGTGACGGCTTTGAGTTGGGCCTGTGGTTATTTAGGTTATTAGTCAATATTCTCCCCGGTGAAATTCGATCCAACTCTCAGATGCTACCCCCGTTAGTAGTTATTGTGCAGCTCCTCAAACCCGATGCCACACATGTTCAGGGCCAATAATCAAAGCTGAATTGAATCAGTCATTTCTCTTTTCAATCCTTTGAAATGATCCGAACAATTGAAACCACTTCCGTCACAATTTCTAGATTGAAGATGTTTTCACGGTGCGTGATTGCTGGAGCTTTCCTGATGGGCCTGCTGCTCACTGTGGTTGCCAATAAAACTGAGGAATTAAAGACAGAAGCTAGTAAAGAAGGTGTCCGTACCGAACGTCAATATCATTTCCGCAGACCTCCCTCGTTGAGCCGAAATCCCAGCCCTCCGCTGGATTTCTTCAAGAAAGATCCTGTTGAATATGACCCTTCCGGACTTGGTTTCGAAATTCCGAAACCAGAAGATTTTCACTACCATTTTCAGCCAGACTACGAGCCAAAAAAGTCACCCATTTCAAACAAACCAACTCCTCTTGTCCAGCCAAAAGCAGCCTATCACGTATCGCATAGACCTGAGTCGCTAAAACCGGGAGTCCCTCATAGATTGCCTTACCGTGAAGCTGACAAATCTCCTTATTATCCTGACTACATTGAGGATAAACCATCTTACAAACCCGAGACACCATACAAAACAGGAGCGGCTCCATATCCCGAAAATCCAAGCAAGTACGAGGACAAATATCCGCACTATTGTCCGAAAGTTGGAGGTTACGAATCGGAATGCCGGCCAGCTAAAGATTGCGCTGTTTGGTACGACATAGTATCTTCTACTGCGGGTACATCTTGCAAACTTCCTGATGGATATCCAGGAATTTGTTGCCCTGATCTTCCCTACAATGGTATGCAAATTTTCATTTTTTCTTAGAAAGAAAACAGAGAAAGTAAAACATATGTACCTATCTCGCGTGTTTCCTGTATAGGTCGTGACGGAGTACCGTTCAAACAGGCCAAGAAAATCGTAAAGGTGGAGAAAAAATGTATAGATCTCTATTCTGTGAACGCAGCCGCCCATGCTGGTCGATTTCAGATGAGATTGATGGACGAGACGGAAAAGCTCTTGCGTGCCAATAGCATCACCGTCAGGCCAAGCTCGTCGCAGTCCACGCATTTGCTTTTCTTCCAAACAACATCTGCATCTCGCCAACTCAGTCGGGGAGCCCTCACTGGTGTTGAAACTGTCATTGAACTTGGCAAAAGGTAGATATTACCTGTCTTATCGTGACCTAAAACTGGAAAATGCATCATGACGACCTGCACCTGTGTTTCACCCTCCAGGTTTGAATTGACTCCAGATGAGGCTGGATTTGGATTGACCCACTTCAATCTTCGGGATACAATTTTGTCAGACACCTGCCCACCAGACACCACATGCGATCAAAAAACTATCCGTTCTCCATTTCGGACGTTGGACGGTACATGCAACAACATTAAACGCTCCTCCTGGGGTAAATCTCGCACGCAGTTTCAACGCGCTCTCGTGCCAGCTTACGCTGACGGTAACACCTGTTTAAACGCTACAAATATATAGGGCGTAAACCCCCTCAAAAAAATAATAATAAAACAATTATTATTGTCAGGTGTGTGGCTGCCAAGACGTGCCAAAAACGGCGGTGAACTTCCCAGGTAACGCCGAAAATTAATTACATACCATTTTTTATAGCGGAACACAGTAGATTACAGTTGTTACCAGTCGTTCCATTACTGTCCAGCGAACCGTAAAATTTAATTCAGGTAGTCGCATAATTTATTTTACCTTTATAATTTACACAGTCCCCGCCTGGTGTCCATTTCTGTGGTTTTGGATGTTGATGCCCCTCACGAGACGGATACCACATGGGTCATGCAATACGGCCAATTCGTGGACCACGATTTAACTTCAACGCCCGTCTTCCGCATGAGTATAATTAAGAATTATTAACAGCAATTACTTCTTAAAATATTTAAAAATAAACACTGACTTTGCTTTGCTCAGACGCCAACGGCATGGGAATCCAGTGCTGCACAGATGAAGGAAAATTATTGAACAATACAGAGTTCTTGCATCCGGAATGCTTTGCCATTGAGATCCCAAGCGACGATCCATTTTTCTCCAAATTTGGTCAACGTTGCATGAGTTTTGTTCGTTCCACTCCAGCACCCAGATTCGACTGCAGTTTGGGCTACGGAGAACAGGTGAGTCGTAAAAATCGCCGTTACTCCAATAGTTGTCAACACCATATGTTACCCTTAATTTAACAAATTGCGAAAACATGTGTTAGCGTTTTGGAGAAGTATCCCCTTATGGGCAATTGCCCTACATATTTTCTAAGTTCAAATTATCAAGTGTGAATGGGTTTAAATTCTTTTTTTTGTCAACAGTTGTGACTGTTACGACGTATCCAACCTACTTTGTGTTTGTTTTAGTGTTTTAAGATAGGAGTTGAAACGAAAACCTTTATATTTATAGATGAATCAGTTGACCCACTTTTTGGACCAGTCCAACGTGTACGGATCGGATGATACGGAGGCTGCTGCATTGCGGACATTTGAGAACGGAGCTTTAAAAGTAACTCCTCAAAAGGGCCATCACGAATTAGATTTACTTCCACCCGACAACGATCCCGAAATGAATTGCACCTTACCCAAATCGGTTTCTGGTATAGAAGCACCGAAACACATCAAGTGCTTCAAAGCAGGTAAGAATGCCGAATAATTGTTTTACCAATTTTTAACTAACCAAATTCTCACAGGTGATGCACGATCGAATGAACATCCAAATTTGGCTGTGACGCACACTGTTTTCATGCGAGAACATAACAGACTTGCGAGAGAACTTGCCTATCTTAATCCGTTTTGGGATGACGAACGACTCTATCAGGAGGCTAGACGCATTTTGATTGCCCAAATGCAGCACATCACTTACAATGAATGGCTGCCCATCGTGATCGGTGTGCCGAAGATGCAGGAGCTTGGTCTGTTGCCATTGCAACATGGTTTCAGCGATGATTACGATGACAGTATCAATCCAACAATTCTGAACGAATTTGCTGCAGCCGCTTTCCGTTTCGGTCACACCCTTATTCAAGGAAAACAAGAGTAAGTTTACAATTCAATCTTAAATGTTAAAGAATTATTTAAATTACCTTTGGCTGATGGTTTCAAATTTTTTTTTCAGTCTAATCAATCACAGAAGGAAAAAGGAGGCGCATATTCTGTTACGTGAACATTTTTTCAAATCACAGGTGGTATACACGCCAGGCAACCTTGACAAATTTTTGATTGGCTTGGCTACTCAACCAGGACAAGATTTTGACAATTACTTCACCGAGGAGGTATCTTGTTCATTAAAAACTTCAACAAAGCAATTCACAATTTATCCTTTTTATACCTTATAGATTACTAACCACCTGTTTGAAGAACACGGAAAGGGCTTCGGTATGGATCTGGTGGCTCTCAACCTTCAACGCGGCCGTGATCACGGTACAAAATTCTATTTCCAACCAATAAACAAATTATGCATAGATCATATTTTTAATATGAATGGAATGGATTCTTTTTCTTAGGTCTCCCTGGCTACAATGATTACCGTGATCTTTGCGGTCTTCCCCGTGCGCAGCATTTCCGCGATTTGCTTGATGTGATTTCTCCAGCTGTACGTAATTGCAATTTACTATTACAGGCATATAGAAATAATTATAATTTACTCACCAGATTCTTGAGCGCTTCGAGCTTCTCTACGACTCTGTTGATGATATTGACCTGTTCATCGGAGGAGTGTCTGAAAGAAAGGTCGAAGGAGCTTTGCTGGGCCCTACTTTCCAGTGCATAGTAGCTGATCAGTTTTTGAGGCTCAAGAAAGCAGATCGTTTCTTCTATGATCTTGGGGGACAGCCCGGCTCGTTCACTGAAGGTATAGAACAAAATTTAAAATAGTTTGGAATGCTCATTGAAATTATCATAAAAATGCAGAACAACTGTACGAAATTCGGCAAACTAGTTTTGCTCGTTTGATTTGCGACAACAGTCACGTTAGTGACACTCAACCGCTTGTATTCAAATTGGAATCTGCCACGTAACTATTGATTAGATTTTGTATAATTTTTGAGGAAGGTTAACTTATTGATCTCACACAGGAATCGAATTGTGGACTGTGATTCTTTGGCCATTCCCCGTGTTAATCTACACCCATGGCAAGAGGGTTACGAGAAATCTTACACAAGACCTTATGATACTCCATACAAAAAAATTTAAATTTAATATTCTAAGAAAGAGTTTTTATTGAGCAAAGAGTGCATCTTACTTTTCTAATTATCGTATTCAAATGTATAATTCTAACTAATAAAAAGGTACTTACCCTGAATTAATCATGATGCAATAGTGAATTTATCAGCCTGATCAGGAACTACTTGGAAATTTCCGAAGCCACTCGCTCAGAACTAAAAAACCTAAAGTCTAATTGTAAATAAAAAAAACTATTAGAAAATTATTGCAATCAAGATTTGGTGTACTAAGTGATGTGTAGGATGAAGAGCGGAATAGAGAAGGCGAATTCTTAAAAGAGCACTTGCTAAACACAATAAAAAGCAAATAAAATGGCCTGGACACCATTAAAAACTGATTTCTATAGCATAGAAAGTGGCTGAATTTCTTCGTTTTATGAGTAACAATCTAATTTTGAACGTACAGACAGTCAAACAATCGCTAGGGAAAGATGAAAATACCTTGGCTAAATTGAGCAATATAGGGCAGTTGAGTAGCAGAATCTTCCACGTTACAAGACTCGGTTACCAAGTGTGCAGATCGTTTGGCTACTAAGAGGACAAAAGAAATTAGGTTGTATTGTACAGTGATTTTTTAGTTCTATATTCCAAGACTGTTAACCTAGTTCTTAGAGAATTTTTTGTTGAAGTAAGTTGATACAAATTGTGGTGAACGTTTTTTCAATTTCCTTAACCGAGACACGGGAAAAAATTTGCCAAATTAGCATCAAGTTTTTTACAGTTAAAATAGAAACAGTTGTTGGAAAATTCGTTAGTACAACTCTGTTTTACGACTTAGGCCTCCCCCGTTTTACAATTTTCCTAAACTTTCATCGACAGAAATTTACCGTATCTAAACTTCTTCCCTGTAGAGAGTCTGGGAATGAAGACGAACCGTTCTTGGTGTTAAGTAATACATATAAACCTAATTACCAATAATTCCCGATATTCCGAACTTTTTTTTCTTGTAGAACTTATTTCAGTTTAAGGTTAATTGCCTTAATGGCGTAGCAGGGTTACCTGAATTCCGTACGATGTCATCGTAGTCAATTTTCTCATTTCGTGTAGATTATTCTTCAATTAGTTGATGGTCGTTTGATCGTCGATTGCAAAGTCCAATGCGAAAGTTCGGCGGCATGATTTGAATCCTGCAATGACTAAGCACGATTCCGCACTGTGAATAGCTTCTTCTCAGTAATGTTTTCATTTTTGCGAGACGTGCTGAATAAACAAAAGAATAAGGGAAAACAGGGAGCTGTTCTTTTAAGGCTGGCTTTGACATTGTTAGAAGATACTGAAAACGGCATATTAGTCAAACCTCGCATTCGGGGGAAAACTTTCCCGTGTGACTGTATATAAATACAAGGAAGCGGGACCACGGCAGGGCTCACTTGATCAGGCGTCGTGAAAACTGTAACATCAAGAGGTTCGCTCGATAGGTTGACCAACAGCATTCTAAGTCCTCAGTTAGGTCAGTAGGGGATTTAAATACTGTTTCTCTATAATGACAGCATCCAAAAAAAATCAGTGTAGAAGTGAAATTAGCGTTTCAATGAAAATTGTTTACACACCAGCAAAGATTAAAGTACTTTGTCCTAACTATCGTATTACTTTTTGCTCTTTTTCCATACGTACTAGAATTGAAGATGGCGCGTTGGACAGTTGGGGTTGTCGTGTTGGTTTTACTGCATACAGTGTTCGCCAACGGTGCTGAAAGGCCGAAAGGGCCCAGTAAGAAAATTAGACGTCAATATTCCATCCGCCGACCAGCACTGTTAAACCGGAATCCAAGCCATGTGGATTTCCCAGGGTTCGAGGAGAGCATAGTTAAATACGATCCTTCTGGGCTGGGCTTTGAGTTCGAACTGCCGTTCAATCCGCAATACCAAACAGGATACGAGCCAGCCAAATCCAGTGTCCATTCAAACACTCCTGACGTCCAGCAAAAGTCCACTCAGGCACCGGAAGGCACTGAAGCTCCCGTACCGGTTTATTCGACAACACCTTTCCTTGAACCTATCGGAAACTCTTATTATTCGGAATATACATCATCAAAGGGTTCTTACAAATTAGGGTTATCTAATGGAGTAGCTTCTCCTGAAAGTCCAAACAAATACGGTGGAAAATATTCTTACTATTGTCCGAAAGTCGGAGGGTATCATTCACAATGTCGTCCAGCCATAGATTGCTCGGTATGGTACGAAGTGGCTCTTAGTACCCCAGGATCTGCTTGCACTATGGAGGATGGAGATCCAGGCATCTGCTGTCCTGATCTTCCTTACAATGGTGCGTAAATTCTTTCGGCATTTGTGTTATTGCTACGATATCTTGTCTTCTACAGGTAATGGCGAACCTATCAAGAAAACCAAGAAAAACGTTAAGTGCGAGCATCAGTGTATAGATATTTACTCAGTGAATGCAGCTGCTCACGCAGGTAGATTCCAGTTAAGGTTAATGGATGAGATGGAGAAACACCTCACTGCTAGCAAAATCACGGTGCGACCTAAATCTTCCCAGTATACGCATTCGCTGTTCTTCCAATCACCATCCGAATCACAAGAGTTTTGTCGTGGTGCTTTGACCAGCATAGAAACCACTAGAGAACTCGGGAAAAGGTAATAATATTTCAAGTGAATTATTGTAAAAAATAATTGAATTTGAATTTCATAGATTTCAATTAACTCCAGACGAGGCTGGCTTTGGACTAACACAATTCCATTTAAAAGATACGATATTATCAGATACGTGTTACCCTGAAGCGATCTGTGACGAGAAAACCATCAGTTCTCCTTTCCGCACGCTGGATGGATCGTGTAACAACATTAAACACACATCCTGGGGCAAGTCACAGACCCAATATCAACGCATCTTAGTTCCAGCTTACGCGGATGGTAAAGACTCTGTGGAAAATCCAAAATTTAATAGCAAGAAGTCAATATATTAAAATAAAAACAAATTAATTGAAAAGGTGTGTGGCTGCCGCGACGCGCTCAGAACGGTAGCGAACTTCCTAGGTAAACTATTCAAAACCGCACAGAATTATCACTTCCGGGTTCATCAAAATTAAAGACTTCTACAGAGCCAAAATACCGTTACAAATTTTGGTAATTAATACTATTGATTACGTTCCTTACCTCTATTGCAGTCCCCGTTTGGTATCTATTTCTGTGGTTTTGGATAAAAACACTCCCAGTGAAGCTGAAACCACTTGGGTTATGCAATACGGACAATTTCTTGCACACGATTTGGCATTCACCTCATTTTTCCGCATGAGTATTTCATTTTCAGGAGAACGGAAAACTGTTTAAAGTATACCAACATTTTTTTCTTTAGATAATTCGATGAGCATCCAGTGCTGCACAGAAGAAGGAAAATTATTACACGACACGGAGCTAAAACATCCTGTATGTTTACCGATTGAAATCCCAGAAGATGACCCATTTTACTCCAAATTTAGCCAGCATTGCATGAGCTTCGTCCGTTCCATTGTAGCACCCAGATCGGATTGCAGGCTTGGTCACGGTGAACAGGTAAAATTGACCGGAATCATTACTCCTGTAAGAACCCACGCCAATTTAAATGATTATTCTATTTTCTAGATGAACGGAAACACACACTTTTTAGATCAATCCAATGTTTACGGTTCGGATGAGAAACAGTCCGCTGCGGTGCGAACGTTCCAAAACGGCACATTGAAATCAGCTCCGCAGAAAGGTCATCAAGACTTAGATTTGTTACCACCGGACGATTCGGCAGACATGAACTGTACGTTATCCAAAGACGTGTCTGGTTTGGACCCACCTGATGATGTTAGATGCTTTAGAGCAGGTGAGCATTATTTTAGGGGAACGATAATTATAATATTAAATCAACTTTACCGAATAGGGGATTCACGATCGAATCAGAGTCCTAATTTGGCTGTGACCCACACCGTCTTTCTGCGTGAACACAACAGACTTGCTGCTGAACTGGCGTATTTGAATCCATCGTGGGATGATGAAAGGCTCTTTCAGGAATCCAGACGCATACTGATTGCTCAAATGCAGCACATCACTTATAACGAGTGGCTACCTATTGTCATTGGCCGGATGAAAATGCAAGAGCTAGGTCTATTGCCACTGCAACACGGGTTTAGCGAAGAGTACTATAAAAACCTGAATCCGGGCGTCTTGAACGAATTTGCATCAGCTGCTTTCCGATTTGGCCATACCCTCATCCAAGGAAAGCAAGAGTAAGGTTCCATCTTTTAAAAATAAAGAAGATATTGTTAATGGTTTGAATTTTTTTTTTTGTTACTAGCCTATTCAATCGTCGGAGAAAGAAAGAAAAACACATTTTATTACGTCAACACTTTTCAAAAGTACAAGAAGTCTACAAACCCGGAAATCTGGATCAATTTTTGACAGGTTTGGCTACACAACCAGGACAGGATTTCGATAATTACTTCAGCAAAGAGGTTATTGTCATTAAATGCTACATGTCTTACCTGTTTGGGTGTTATTAACGACTTTGTCATCATGTTGAAGATTACGCACCACTTGTTCGAAGAAGAAGGCAAAGGCTTCGGTTTGGACTTGGTGTCTCTTAATCTTCAAAGAGGACGCGATCATGGTAATACGTTAAACAGAAAATTATTTTCATTTAAATAGTTGTTTTTATTAAGGTATACCTGGCTATAATGCTTTTCGTACGATATGTGGGCTACCCCGAGCGAAGAATTTCAATGATCTTCTCGATTTAATATCTCCTGCGGTAGGAACATCAACCTAAAATTGAAACAAAAAAATCGTTACAAATACGTCGTTGTTTTCTAGATCGTTGAACGCTTTGAGTTGTTGTACGACTCAGTGGACGATATCGACCTGTACATCGGTGGAGTATCAGAGGATAAAGCTGAAGGTGCGTTGTTAGGCCCTACGTTCCAGTGCATCGTAGCCGACCAATTCCTTAGGCTAAAACGTGGTGATCGCTTCTTCTACGATCTTGGAGCGCAGCCAGGCTCCTTTACTGAAGGTATATATTAAGAGTATTTAACTTTATCAACGTTCAAATTAATTAATTTTTTAATACTGCAGAACAACTGAATGAAATCAGGAAAATCAGTTTTGCACGTCTCATCTGCGACAACAGCTTCGTTCTGTACACGCAGCCATTGGTCTTCAGATTAGAATCCATCGTGTAAGTATTGGCATTTTAGCATCCCGTACAAAAACAACTAAAAAAATTATTCGTTTTAGAAATAAAATCGTGGATTGTGACTCGTCCTCGATTCCACGTGTGAGTCTCCTCCCGTGGCAAGAAAGGACTGAGAAGCCCTACAAAAGATCTTAGTTACAAGAATATCCAAGCCATATAATTTGTTTAGAATTGATACTAGTGACGCCTTTTTTGTTTTACTAAAATTATTTGCATCGTGGGAGTTAATACAGCGTGGAAAAGGATAATATAGGTAGCATACTCATTGAGGAAAGAAATTGTACGTAAATTACTTGCATGAATTGCTCGTTAAACTGCCCAACTGTGAACAGTAATGCTTTGAGAAAATAGGAGAAAGAAAATGTGGAAAATGGATGACACAGAAAAAAGTCTTAAGTTTGCCACTAGAAAAGTATTTTGCAAAGCAAAGTAACAACCAGCACACCAGAAATATGCTGGCATTTCTAATGGAGTATTCAAACACGTGGTTTTATATTGGAACGAGCTCAAGGACGGAGCATAATTATTTACCTGTATTTTGGCGTTACATGTTGTGTTTTAAGCGTTTCACAATGGCTTGTAAAACTCGTATTACAAAAACTAGCGCACTGACAATGGTAATGAACCTTGCACAACTAATAGCAAATTGCCAACCGGACGCCGAAAAGTTAGGAGTGAGAGAAACCAAATGCATCAATACTTTATGGTAATGTGCAAGAAACTATAGGGGCTGGGTACGGAAGAGAAAACGAGAAAATGAAAATGGAAAGAGGAAGGGATATCAAAATCAGCTGTTTTGTAGTTTTTTGCAGATGCATAGCCCCTCAAGCGCCACAAAATGTGAGATTTTTCTTTTGGCTTGCGACAAAATTCCAAGAAAGTAAAACATCATTTTTTAGGGGTGACCATTTATCCATTCTAACGTTTTTTGTTTTTAGTATTCTTTGTTCCATTTGATATGTTTATAATAAAGATAGTTGTGTGATTGTAGAAACACGACAACGTTGTGGGACTTCATCTGCGGTCATAGTATTTTAGATACTTCCATTGCAAATAGATTAAAACTACCAAGACGAGTAGGAAACCAATACATCTAACTTTTTAAAAAATCTTTACTTGCTAAATAGGAAGCTGAATTTGAGACAAGTTTGACCACCATTTCCTTTAGTCAGGCTAATCAATCAAGACAACGCAATAATGAAAGAAAATAACCAACAACTAGACGGGATATCTGCTGGTAAGCAAATCTCGGTTTGCGGCGTGCTGACGAAAATCCGAAACCAACAAACTGTAAAAAAGAAAATTATGTATGTAAAAGGATACAGATGATTTGGCCCAGACAGACTACGGCAACTGATCCGGAACCAACGTTTTTGGCTCGTGCCTTATCCTGCATTTTGACGTTTCTTTTTGGTAAGATTTCGTTAATTATTTTTTTCGCGTAACTATTTATTATGTATAAAATAAATTATTCCAATTTTTGAAGAAGTAGCATAATGTCAAGATGGGTGATAGTGATTGGAGTAGTCACGATGAGCCTACTGCTTTGCGTGACTGCTTACGGCAAGGCAAAGCAGAGCTATTATTATGGCAATTACAGATCGTGCCCTAACGTAGGCGGTTATCCGTCACAGTGTCGACCACCCAAAGATTGCGCTGTTTGGTACGATGTTATTGTCGCTACACCTGGCGCAGATTGTAAATTGACAGACGGAAATCCTGGAACCTGCTGTCCCGATCTTCCCTCTAATGGTATTGGTCCATTTTAAATCAATGAACTAAAACTAATTCTGTAAATGAACAGGTAATGGAGCGCCTATTCTGAATGTTCCTAAGCGCGTGAGCGTCCCGTTCAGCATTAATACGGAGAAGGTTGAACAAGCCATAGCGGCGAGTCAGACACTGAGCACATGTTTAACCAACACGGAAATTTGCCTGAACGAAAATAAAATTACAATCAGACCGGGATCTTCTCGTGCCGCACATGCATTTTTCTCTCGTACAACACCCGAATCGATGGAAATCAGTCGTGGTGCGTTACGCGCCGATTTTGCTGCCAAGGAACTCATTAAAAGGTTGCATCCATCTCTTGTTCAGCTATTATCCAAATTCAATTATGTAACAAATCCAATTTTTAGTTTTGGTACCAAACTTGAGTCGGACCAAGCAGACAGTGCTGTTTCGCAGATCAGCCTGCAAGGCACGAACTTGGCCAACACATGTCCCGTAAGCCCAGTCTGTGATGAAAGGACTCTCCGCTCACCTTTCCGAAAACTGGACGGTTCGTGTAATAACGTGAAGAACCCCATCTGGGGCCAATCGAAAACTCAGTACCAACGTCTTCTTTCCCCAGATTACGCTGAAGGTAAAATCAATTTAATATCAACGTTTTTTGCATCTTTCTCCATATAATGTTAACTCAATTTTAAAGGTATTTCTACGCCACGAAAGGCTAAAAACTGGCAACAGGGTCGTGAGCTTCCAAGGTAAGCATAAAACTATAGATATTTAATGTTTAGCGTTAGTACGAACATGACAAACTGTTCTCTTTATATTAATTTGAAAGTTCGTGGAATATAGTTTATGCATCTAATGTCTTTTACCATTTTTTTTAAGTCCCCGTTTAGTGTCCATTTCTGTGGTTCACGATGAAAACTCTCCCAGCGATTCTACAGCTTCTTGGGCTATGCAAATGGGACAATTTTTAGACCAGTCAGTAACAAAAACAAGTTTTGCTCAAAACCTCTGCTTAATTTTATTTGTTCTGTATGTTACCTGTCTTAAAGCGATCTTGTCTCGACACCAACTATAAGTAAGATTGATAAATTTTTAAACTTTAATTTAAATACTTAGCTTTTTATATTTTCCTTTTCAAGGTGCTACATGCTGCACTAGTGACGGTAAAGCGATGAGGCCGGCTGAACTCCACCCTGAATGCCTGCCCATTTCGATTCCAGCTGACGACCCATTTTTCTCACAGTTCGGTCACACTTGCATGGATTTCGTCCGTTCTAGTACAGCACCTAGATTGGATTGCAAATTAGGCCATCGAGAACAGGTAAATATGTCAACACAAGCAACCAGTTTGCTTGTAATTTTTACAGAAAACTTATCTTTGAACATTTGGTTGCCCCATTTTTTCAGTTGAACGATAACACCCATTTCTTGGATCTGTCACTTGTGTACGGCTCTGATGATAAAACTGCAGGTGAATTGCGGACCAAAGAAAAAGGAAAACTAAAAATTAATTCTCCAAAGAGCAATCACGAGCCATCCTTACTACCACCCGGTGATAGCCCTCTTGGAAGACCGTGTAGTCTAGCCAGACAAGTATCTGGAACAGATCCATCAGATGATATCAAATGTTTTGCGGCAGGTGCGAGAAATGCAAATTTTAAAATTATTATTGAATAATTTGAAAAAAAAAAAAATACTTAATTGGTATAGGGGATGGTCGATCAAGTGTGACACCTAAAATGGCAGTATCTCAAACTGTCTTCTTGCGTGAACACAATCGACTTGCAGCAGAGCTTGCAAGTTTGAATCCTAATTGGGATGATGAGCGTCTGTATCAGGAGGCCCGGCGCATTCTGATTGCGCAAGCGCAGCACATCACCTACAACGAGTGGTTGCCTATCGTTATTGGTCGTTCTAAAATGCAACAACTTGGTTTGTTGCCACTACAGCGTGGCTTTAGCAGAGATTACGATGGAAATGTCCTTCCTAGCATTGTCAATGAATTCGTCGGCGCCGCTTTCCGTTTTGGCCATTCGCTCGTCCAAGGAAATTACCAGTGTGTTATTTGTTTATTTCTATTTTTGGGGGCATAAATGCAGATTTTAAATTTCTGGTTTGACTGTCTTTCTAGTTTGTTTAATCAGCAGAGAGAAAGGGTGGCAGGAGAAAAAATTCTACGCCAGCATTTTTTCAAAACACAAGAGGTCTATAAGCCCGGTAACGTGGATAAATTCCTGATTTCTTTGGCTACTGTACCTATTCAAAATATGGACAATTCATTCACCAAAGAGGTACTTTTCCGCCTTTGCAAACTGGTTGTTCAAGTTTCCCTCCATCCTGAAAAAAAATTAATTTTTTTTTTCACGGTATAGCTGACAAATCACTTGTTCGAAGATCATCCTGCCCAACGTTTTGGTTTGGATTTGGTATCACTCAATATTCAACGTGGACGTGATCACGGTATGAAATAGCATAACTGATTTTTTTTTTTTAAGTATGGCGTTAGCAAAGTTTTCCCTGAGCAGGTCTACGAGGTTACAATTCTTACCGGGAATTGTGCGGACTTAAACGAGCCAATAATTTCGACGATCTTTGTGATACGATTCCCAACGTAGTACGTAACTATCAATGGTTTAAATAAAACATTTAAGGTGTTTTAAAAATTACTTAACCGTTTCACAGATTGTCAAACGTCTTCAAACTTTGTACGATTCGGTGGATGATATTGACCTATTCATCGGTGGAGTCTCAGAGCGAGCAGCCGAAGGGGCATTGGTAGGTCCAACGTTCCAATGCATCGTAGCCGATCAGTTTTTAAAACTGAAACGAGGCGATCGCTACTTTTATGATCTTGGAGGACAGGCCGGCTCGTTCACTCAAGGTACGTACCATCGGAAATGATTCTGTTTTCTTTCAACAGTTCACGCCCTTTTTTTAGAACAACTGGATGAAATCCGAAAAACCAGCTTGGCACGAATCGCTTGCGGCAATAGCCAAGTTCAGAAATTCCAGCCTCTACTTTTCAGAACCGTATCAGCCGCGTAAGTTCTTAGACAAGCCAATAAAACCAATAAAAAAAAAAGGTTAAATATAATTACCGCGCTTTGACGCTTAGGAATCCAATCGTTGATTGCAAATCTTCCACTATCCCAAGCATGAGTCTTCTCCCATGGAAGGAGAGAGGGTACGGCGGCGGTGGGTACTCTGGTTAGTGCTATGGCTAAATATGGCAAAGGACATACAATTACAATCAAGTATAATCTAACCGAGTGAATGTAATGCTACGAACCAATTTGCGAAAGCAGGAGAATGTCTCGGATTTATCAATCCATTGAAGTATGTATGTCCCCATGAAAAACCCTGGAATTTCACTGACCTGAAATGAAAAATTTATAAAACATTAATACAAGTCCTTCGTTTCTTATTGCAAAAATAATTTAAAATATTCAACCTATTTTCTTATTCCAAGATACCAAATTACCAATCAAACCAAATAAGGTCTACAAGACGAACGTTTGTTTATAAGCAATCAATGCGTCCCAGAAGTCACTTCTTTTTTCAAAACTCACTGAATACCAATTTAGTCACGTCACGAGTTCTCATTTTTTAGGATGTAAGAGAAATCCCCGCTCGTTTAAAAGACTGTAGGCAAACAGAAAGGGTGTGGTGATGAATAGACAGATGACCATGACGAGTTTCACAACCAGTTCTGTCGCAAGACAAACATTTTGCGCTAATGGTTTTCCACCCCACATTTCTTATTAGTTCTCGTCAATGCCAGTCATATAAGCGCATACGTAAGTGGCGCAAGCATGCACGCGGGATAATTCAGTATCATAATGCGGCATTGATAAGCAGCGGAATTGGGTGGGGCAGCATTTTAATATAAAATTATGGTTACTCAAATTTAGTTACTCCACCCTTAATGTTTCTAAATTTTCAGAACAGGTTAAAAATTTAACCACAGTAAAATATTATGCGGTTGTTTACGAGAGAAGAATGTGACAACTAGTCAGGAACTGCAAGATTGTGGAGGCGCCACGCTATTCTTTAGATTACAAAAAGAGCTGAATGTGAAAAGGCTTGCAAGACCACATGTTGATAAAAATCTGCTTGGCAACTGATGCCCAGAACCTATTGTTTTCTTAGCTTGTTGATTTTCGTCATTTGATATCGGAAAGGTGGGACATAAAACACTTTCTAATTCGTACGACCTATGCCACTTCGTGAAAACGGAGGGCGGACAACCGGCGACTGCGAATGATTAATTAAACAAATAACTAACTGAAAAATTGCTCAATGACATACATACTACAGACGTATGGCAACCAGCGAAACGCGTTTCCGTCACAGTATTCGGGACTTTACAAAGAAACGGAAAAGTAATCAAAATAATTCGAAATCAGTTGCCATGGAATTACCCAGCAACCTAACCTGTGAATCAACCCACTTTTCCGTTTGTAGAACATTTGTTTGGGTATTCCCCGTTAATGGGCACGCTAGCGCACAAACTAGTTAAAAAGCCATGTTACTGGAAATATATACAAGTGTATGCCAACTTGCAACGGGAATCTAGCCAAAACCCTTTGCAAATCGAAATGAAAATTGGGACTTTCACCTCGATAACAGAGTTCTTTGAGGACACTTTCTATTTTATCAAAGATGGTGTAAGTCCATTTGAAACCTCGTGCTGGCGGATGACTATAAGTAATGAACGTCTTTAGAAGCAAGTACAGCAGAGCTCACACGGTCAGACGCACCTGTGACAACCAAGACACACTGTCCAGTCTAAACGTAATTCCTCTAGGTAAATTAGCATCATTAATAGATTAAACTATTGGTCGAGTATCTTTAACAACACGATTTGAATTAGATATCTGTTTTGTACCTTTGTTGTTAGCGTAAAGCAAGATGTCGTGGGTTAGCGGAATGCTATTGATGGGCGTAGCGTTCGCCGTCGCCAGCGCTTACACAAATCCTCCCTTGCCTCCTCAATATGTTGTCCAGGAGCGGCCAAATTACGGAGAAGTCCCAAGACCAACTTACCACCAAACCTACTGCCCAAAAATTGCTGGACTAGAGTCGCATTGCCGACTTAGTAAGGATTGCGCCGTGTGGCACAACGAAGTTTTCTCTTATCCGAACACGGCTTGCAAATTGAGCGATGGATCTCCAGGAACCTGCTGCCCCGATCTTCCGTACAACTGTAAGCATACAAAATTAATTCCATAGGTCACTGTAATTGAATTCACCTTTTACAGACAAGGGAACATCGTTCAAGGAGCCTCCTCTATGCGAGGGTAAAGTTGAGTTGGACGACCATGTTGAATGTCTCGACGTATTTTCGGTGAACGCAGCCTCTGACGTCGGTGAATTTGAGCTAAGATTGCACAAAGAAACAGCCAAACGTCTCCGAGAAAAGGGCATCGTAGCTCAAGCCGCTTCACCCCGTGCTGCACATGCCCGTTTCTCCAACCCATCAGAACAGGCCCGCAACGTAACCATCGAAGCATTCGTAGGTGTCCATACTGCAGTCGTTCTCGTTAAAAGGTTATCGTCTACATTAATAAGTTAGTTTACTTTATCAAACTAAAACGTGATGTTTTCATTTCCTTAGATTCAAAATCAAAACCGCCCAGGTTGGCTGCGCTTTAAATAGATTCAAGCTGTCAGAAACCGATTTAGATGACAAATGTAACACCGTAAGCAAGGCCCATTGCAGTGAGAACAGATTGAATTCCCCCTTCCGAACGATAGACGGTTCGTGTAATAACGAAAGACACTTCGTTTGGGGTCGTTCAGTTACTCAGTACCATCGTATGTTCCCATCTAATTATGATGATGGTAAAATTTCAATATATATTTCTTTTATCTCGCCTACGTAATGTACTAAAATTGCCTAATTTCTTAGGTGTTTGGACTCCCCGAAAAGCCACTAACGGTAACGCACTTCCCAGGTAAACGATGAATAATTTCATACAATTAACTAAGCGTTCTTACGTTTCCGCGTTTCATTGCTAGCGAAGAGCTTTCAACGAATACTATTCGATATACTATGCTAGTTTTAAAATGTTAAATTACCTCCGTTTCAGCCCCCGTCTCGTATCCGTTGCTTTGATGCATGATGTTGACCAGCCTAGCGAGTCGACCACAATCTGGTTCATGCAGTACGGACAATTTCTAGACCAGTAAGTAAGACTTAGTACTTAATCAGTTTAAATGTTACATTATCTCACTATTCGTACCATTTGTCTCGCAGCGATTTGGTGTTGACTCCAGAAATGTCGAGTAAGAATCCTTGATTAAAATATGAAATTACTATTTCAGTTCATTAAAATTTTACTTGAAAAAAAAAAACAAACAGACGAAGACGGAACACCAATTGTCTGTTGCAGTGAAGACGGGAAACACCTTGATGAGGAGGATCGCAGTCACGGCAAGTGCCTTCCCATTGAGGTCCCAAAGAACGATCCATTTTTCTCCAAATTCGGCCGAACTTGCATTCCACTCATCCGAGCTGCTCTAGCGGTAGAGTATAATTACCGGCGTCTTACAATTAAAATTTTTTCAAATCATAACCGTTATACCTTTTTATGCTGAATTACAGTGCAGAACCGATGGCAAACTGGGTCATGCAGCTCAGGTAAGTTTGAGTTATTGCTCGGGCCATTATTTTTACTCGGATCGTCGTATACTACTGTTTGGTTTCGTTTCTTAGCTCAACGACAACACCCATTTCTTGGATTTATCACTTGTTTATGGCTCCGACGATAAAAAAGCAGAAGAGCTGCGCGCACGAGAAAATGGTGAACTTAAGGTTACTGAGAGACCCGGTGGTCCAGAGTTCGATTTGCTACCACCAAGCGATAATCAGAACCAAACTTGCACCTTGCCTAAGGAAGTGTCTGGTATTGATCCACCTGCTGATGTCAGATGCTTCAAAGCCGGTGAGTGGCGAATTAAATTATTCCAGTTCAAAACAAGTTTTAAAGTCACCGTACCCTAATAGGCGATGGCCGTGTCGATGTAACACCAAATATGGCTACGTCGCAAATTCTCTTTATGAGGGAACACAACAGACTTGCTCGAGAATTGTCACAGTTGAATCCATCGTGGAAGGATGAGCGTCTCTACCAGGAAGCCCGACGCATTTTGATTGCTCAAGCTCAGCACATCACCTACAACGAATGGCTACCTATCCTTCTCGGCCGCACGAAAATGGCCGAACTTGGCCTGTTGCCACTGCAGAGTGGATTCAGTAGAGATTATGATGAACACCTCAATCCCAGCATTCTGAATGAATTTGTCGGCGCTGCTTTCCGTTACGGTCACTCTATGGTGCAAGGAAAGGCTCTGTAAGTTCACTTCCAATTTTTTTTTCGAATTACGAATTTTTACGAACACATCGTTAATTCTTTTAACGTACCTAATAACCTAATAGATTGATGAACGAAGAAAGGGTTGTGGAGAAATCCCTCCTGTTACGCCAACACTATTTCAAACCGCAGGAGCTCTACACCCCTGGCAATCTTGATAAATTCCTTATTGCTCTGGCTACTCAACCCAGCCAAAAAGTGGATCCCTATTTCACGATTGAGGTATTTTAAACAGAAACCTATTAAATGCTTGTTTTTCAAGTATTAATGTTATTCGAAATTATATTTTCTCTACAGCTTACCGAGCATTTGTTCGAAGAAACAGGCAAGGGTTTCGGTTTGGATTTGGTGGCTCTTAACATTCAGCGTGGACGCGATTTAGGTAAGAAGTCTGAAATTTTTTAGCCGAGTACGTTCATCCCATAATATGAAAGTGATTGTTAATCTTTATTTCTTTTTTACACTTAGGACTTGGTAGCTATAATGCTCACCGAGAACTCTGTGGTGTTGGACGAGCAAAGGACTTCGATGGCCTTCGCGATTTATTCGCTCCTGCGGTAAACTTATTCTTCAACAAAAATTCGCCTGAAATTTAATTTGAAATCTTTAAACACAGATCATCCAGCGTTTCAAAGAGCTGTACAACTCTGTGGATGATATTGACCTGTTCGTTGGAGGCATTAGCGAGGCAAAGCCAGAAGGCGCTTACGTAGGCCCTACCTTCCAATGTATTTTGGCAGACCAGTTCTTGAAACTGAAGCGTGGAGATCGTCATTTCTACGATCTAGGCGGCCAACCCGGTTCATTCACAGAAGGTATGAATAGCAAAGATGCTAAAGTTCAAGATCAGCAATTAATTTCATTTCATTGCAGCACAATTGAACGAAATCCGCAAGACCAGCTTGGCCCGAATCGTTTGCGAAAACAGCCGCGTTTATAACATCCAGCCAATGGTTTTCAAAACTCCATCTGCAATGTAAGTGCGAATATCAGTAAGGCTAGAGTACAATATTTTCACATTTATTTTTTAACATTAGGAATCCTATCGTGAATTGCCAATCTTACTCTATTCCTCGTATTGACCTTCGCCCATGGCAAGAGGATTATAATCAGAAGGCTTACAGTCAACGCTGGTAGGATTGACATTATCCATTCTTACATTCGGATGCCACATAGTCTAATAATATATAGCGTATAAACGATAAACGGACATAGGGATCGCACAAATATACGAAATGAATATTCGAATCTCGATAGTTGATTTCGCAAAAGTTTTAAGACATAATCAATACGAGGACTATAGGCACTATATGGGACAATTTAGGAAAATAGAATTACTTAAAAGAATCAATGCCCCAGTTATATATAAGTAATGGAATTGCAGTTGATGAGCTGAGTCGTTAACCACAATAAATATTACGCCGTTGTCTATGCGAGAAGTATATGACAACTAGTCAAGAACTGCAAGATTGTAGAGGCCCCACTTTGTTCTTTAGATTACGAAAAGATGTGAATGTGAAAAAACTTGCCAGACGACACGTTGATAAAAATCTGCTTGGCAACCGATGGTCACAACCTATCGGTTTCTTAGCTTATTGATTTTCGTCATTTAAGTATCAAAAAGGCGGGATACAGAAGACTTTCTAATTCGTACGACCTATGCCACTTCGTGAAAACGGTAGGCGAGCAACCATTGAATGAAAATGACTAGTTAAACAAATAACTAACTGAAAAATTGCTTAATGACATACATACCACAGACAAACTATGGCATCCAGCGTAACGCGTCTCTATCACGGTATTCGGGACTCTGCAAAGAAACGAAAAAGTAATCAAAATAATGAAAAATATCAGTTGGCATGGAATTACCCAGCAACCTAACCTGTGAATCAACCTAATTTTCCATTTGTAGTACACTTGTTAGGGTATTCCCCGTAAATGGGTACGCCATCGCACAAACTAGTTAAAAGCCATGTCACTGGACATATGTACAAATATATGCCAACCTGCAACGGGAATCTAGCCAAAACCCTATGCAAATCGAAATAGAAATTACGACTTTCGACTTTCACCTAGAGGATACAGTTGTTTTAGAACACTTTCTATTTAATCAAAACAGGTTTGGGTCCATATGAAACCTCGTGCTGGCGGAAGACTATAAATAACGTACGTCTCTAGACAGTAAGTAAAGAAGAGCTCGCACGGTCAGACACACCTGTGACAACCAAGACACACTGTCCAGTCTAAACGTAATTTCTCTAGGTAAATTGACCTCCAGTAATAGATTAAACTATTGGTCGAGCATCTTTAACAACACGATTTTAATTAGATATCTGTTTTGTACCTTTGTTGTTAGCGTAAAGCAAGATGTCGTGGGTTAGCGGAATGCTATTGATGGGCGTAGCGTTCGCCGTCGCCAGCGCTTACACAAATCCTCCCTTGCCTCCTCAATATGTTGTCCAGGAGCGGCCAAATTACGGAGAAGTCCCAAGACCAACTTACCACCAAACCTACTGCCCAAAAATTGCTGGACTAGAGTCGCATTGCCGACTTAGTAAGGATTGCGCCGTGTGGCACAACGAAGTTTTCTCTTATCCGAACACGGCTTGCAAATTGAGCGATGGATCTCCAGGAACCTGCTGCCCCGATCTTCCGTACAACTGTAAGCATACAAAATTAATTCCATAGGTCACTGTAATTGAATTCACCTTTTACAGACAAGGGAACATCGTTCAAGGAGCCTCCTCTATGCGAGGGTAAAGTTGAGTTGGACGACCATGTTGAATGTCTCGACGTATTTTCGGTGAACGCAGCCTCTGACGTTGGTGAATTTGAGCTAAGATTGCACAAAGAAACAGCCAAACGTCTCCGAGAAAAGGGCATCGTAGTTCAAGCCGCTTCACCCCGAGCTACACATGCCCGTTTCTCCAACCCATCAGAACAGGCCCGCAACGTAACCACCGAAGCATTCGTCGGTGTCCATACAGCAGTCGTTCTCGTTAAAAGGTTACCGTCTACATTAATAAGTTAGTTTACTTTATCAGACTAAAACGTGTTGTTTTCATTTCCTTAGATTCAAAATCAAAACCGACCAGGTTGGCTGCGCTTTGCACAGATTCAAGCTGTCAGAAACCGATTTAGACGACAAATGTAACACCGTAAGCAAGGCCCATTGTAGTGAGGACAAATTGAATTCCCCCTTCCGAACGATAGACGGTTCGTGTAATAACGAAAGACACTTCGTTTGGGGTCGTTCAGTTACTCAGTACCATCGTATACTTCCATCCGACTACGACGATGGTAAAATTTTAATAGATTTTAAAATTCGCCTCCGCGGTGAGCTAAAATTAGCACAATTTATTAGGTGTCTGGTCTCCCCGAAAATCCACTAACGGTAACACACTTCCCAGGTAAACGATGAATAATTTCATACAATTAGCTAACCTTTCGTACGTTTCACGGCTAGTTAAGAGCTTTCAACGAATATTATTCGATACGCTACGCTAGTTTAAAACTTTAAATTACCTACCTTTCAGCGCCCGCCTCGTATCCGTTGCTTTGATGCATGATGTTGACCAGCCTAGCGAGTCGACCACAATCTGGTTCATGCAGTACGGACAATTTATAGACCAGTAAGCAAAACTTAATGCTTAGTCAGTTTAAATTTTACATTTTATCATTATTCGTACCATTTGTCTCGCAGCGATTTGGTGTCGACTCCGGAAATGTCGAGTAAGAATCCTTGATTAAAATATGAAATTACTATTTCAATTAAATAAAATTATGTTTGAACAACAAACAGACGAAGACGGAACACCAGTTGTCTGTTGCAGTGACGACGGGGAACATCTTGACGATGAGGATCGCAGTCACGGCAAGTGCCTTCCCATTGAGGTCCCAAAGAACGATCCATTTTTCTCCAAATTCGGCCGAACTTGCATCCCACTCATTCGAGCCGGTCTAGCGGTAGAGAATATTTAACTGCGTCTTACAACTTAAAGTTTTCAAATCATAAACGTTATACCTTTTTATTCTGAATTACAGTGCAGAACCGATGGCAAACTTGGTCATGCAGCTCAAGTAAGTTTGAGTTACTAGTCGGCCATTATTTTTTACTAAGATCTTCGTATACTAATTTTTTTTTTGTTTGTTTTTTTTTTTGGTTTTTTTTTTCAGCTCAACGACAACACCCATTTCTTGGATTTATCACTTGTTTATGGCTCCGACGATAAAAAGGCAGAAGAGCTGCGCAAAGGCGAGAACGGTGAACTGAAGGTCACTGCAAGACACGGTGGTCCAGAGTTCGATTTGCTACCACCACTCGACAGCCCTAGCCCTCTGCAAGCCCCTTGCACCTTGCCCAAGGAAGTGTCTGGTATTGATCCACCTGCAGATGTCAAATGCTTCAAAGCCGGTGAGAAGCGAATTAAATTATTCCAGTTCAAAACAACTGTTAAAGTCACTACACCCTAATAGGCGATGGTCGTCCCGATGTAACCCCAAATATGGCTACCTCGCAAATTATCTTCTTGAGGGAGCACAATAGACTTGCACGAGAATTGGCACAGTTGAATCCATCGTGGAAGGATGAGCGTCTGTACCAGGAAGCCCGGCGCATTTTGATTGCTCAAGCTCAACACATCACCTACAACGAATGGCTACCTATCCTTCTCGGCCGGGCGAAAATGGCCGAACTTGGCCTGTTGCCACTGCAGAGTGGTTTCAGTAGAGATTATGATGAACACCTCAATCCCAGCATTCTGAATGAATTTGTCGGCGCTGCTTTCCGTTTCGGTCACTCTATGGTGCAAGGAAAAGCTCTGTAAGTTCATTTCTTACTTATATTTTTCACATTATGAATTTTTATGAACACGTCGCTGATTTTTTTAACGTACCTAATTACCTAAAAGATTGATGAACGAAGAAAGGATTGTGGAGAAATCCCTCTTGTTACGTCATCACTTTTTCAAACCACAGGAGCACTACACTCCTGGCAATCTTGAAAAATTCCTCATCGGCCTGGCTACACAACCCAGCCAAAAAGTGGATCCCTATTTCACTGTTGAGGTATTTAAAAAAAAAAAAACCTGTTAAACAATTGTTAGTCAAGCATTAATTTAATTCACAATTTATTGTTTCTAAAGCTTACCGAGCATTTGTTCGAGCAAGCAGGCAAGGGTTTCGGTTTGGATTTGGTGGCTCTTAACATTCAGCGTGGACGCGATTTAGGTAAGAAATCTGAAATTTTTTAGCCGAGTGTGTTAATCCCATAATTTGAAACTGATTGTTAATCTTCATTTCTTTTTTACATCTAGGACTTGGTAGCTATAATGATCACCGAGAACTCTGCGGCATTGGACGAGCAAAGGACTTCGATGGCCTTCGCGATTTATTCGCCCCTGCGGTAAACTTATTCTTCAACAAAAATTCGCCTGAAATTTAATTTGAAATCTTTAAACACAGATCATCCAGCGTTTCAAAGAGGTGTACAACTCTGTGGACGATATTGACCTGTTTGTTGGAGGCATTAGCGAGGCAAAGGCAGAAGGCGCTTACGTAGGCCCTACCTTCCAATGTATTTTGGCAGACCAGTTCTTGAAACTGAAGCGTGGAGATCGTCATTTCTACGATCTAGGCGGCCAACCCGGTTCATTCACAGAAGGTATGAATAGCAAAGATGCTAAAGTTCAAGATCAGCAATTAATTTCATTTCATTGCAGCACAATTGAACGAAATCCGCAAGACCAGCTTGGCCCGAATCGTTTGCGAAAACAGCCACGTTTATAACATCCAGCCAATGGTTTTCAAAACTCCATCTGCAATGTAAGTGCGGATATCACTAAGGTTAATGCAGAATATTTTCACATTTATTTTCTAACTTTAGGAATCCTATCGTGAGCTGCCAATCTTACTCTATTCCCCGTATCGACCTTCGCCCATGGCAAGAGGATTATAAACAGAAGGCCTACAGTCAACCGTGGTAGGATTAACATCATCCATCCTGAAATTCGGATGCCGCGTAGTCCAAAGAATGTATAGCATATATTGTATATGAACATAGTGATCGAACAAATATACGAAATAAAGACTCGAATATCAACAGTTGAGTTCTCCCGCAAAATTTTAGGACACCATTAATACGGGGACTATGGGGACTATATGGGATATGTAACTGGAACCAAAAAGACAGTTTATAATAATAGAATTACTTAAAAGAATCATCATCAACTTAAAAGAATCATCATCAAGAATCTCCCAATTATATCTAAGTGATGGAATTGGGATCGATGAGTTGGGTGGCTCGCGCTCGTATGAACACACAAAAAAAAAAAAAAAAAAAAAAAAGGAAAACAAAAGGTTCTACTCATGTCGTAAAATTTTTTGGCCGCATTTATGAATCCTACCCCTACGGAAGCTAAGGTTGAAATAGTCAGCCATGGCATGAAACATTCGCTATAGTCAATCTCATCGAAATAATGGCCAGATTTTTCTACATATTGTTTTGCCAATAAACTACTTTCTAAAACATTTCGATAAATCTGAAACCTTACCCTATACAAAAGACAGACTATGAAGGACGAGAAAATGAACTAAGGCTTGTTCTTACCCCTGTTTAGTCGTGAAGTAGCCCCAAACATTAGTGGCTCAAGGATATCTGAATGGCTCGCGAAGGTCAAATTACCGGAACTCGAAGAAGAAGTTGAACTTGAAATGAAACTCCAATAGTCAAATTTCGACTAGAATCAATAGCCACACCCAACAACTGTATCTTCCGTGGTCAGGATGCAAAGAGTATTTGCTGGAACTGATGAGTATGGGATGAATATTTTTTTTTGTCCTGTCCGAATTCAGGCAGAATGTCATGGCCAGAGATGAATCTCGGATTTCATTCCATTGATCTAGGAGCAGTAAAGATTTAGAACATCGTTTAAGTATGAACACAACAGAAAACAGACCTTTGAATTCGCGTCGATTACCAGTTTCGTAATAATATCAATCAACTTCTTTGATGCAACCTGTGAACTGCAACATTAAAACTGTATTATTTTATTTGGGGTTCCGAATGAGTTATCATCTTACCAACTGGCTAAAACCATAAAAAAAATTATAACTTCTGGGTTTTTACAATCATGAGGTAACCAATACCACACATATACGGAGCGAAAAGATTGCTTCTTACTAGGGGACGCAATTACCTTGTTTAGCTCAACAAAATTTTACCTCGTCGCGTAATGTATCCAATTGGGTATTCCCCGTGATAGGACATTTTTGCGATAATACTGGTTCCAACAAAAGCTCTGTTGCTAGGCGTGTTCGCACAGACATCCCCAATTGTCAAGGCTATCTCGCCAAAAACAATTGTTAATTGACATGCGCGCAAGAACTTCCGTCAAGGTAACAATGCCCTTTTTTGGAGACTTTCTATCTGATCGAGATTGGTTTTCCTGAATCAAAAACTGGGTGGACACGGATGACTATAAATACGGGAAGTCATCAGGAGCAATTACAACGAAGATCACTTGGTCAGACGTGCCTGTGACTACCAAACCACATAGTACAGTTTATCAAATTTCGCAAGTATTTTCTTTTTGGTGAGTTAATTTTATTGAGATTTATCCTAATGGCCGAGTATAAGTAATCAAAAATTAAAAATTTAATACCTGTGATTTCTGTTATTAGCGTAAAAGAAAATGTCGTGGTGGTCCAATGGAATCCTACTGATGGGCCTATTTTTCGCCGCCAGCGAAGCTTATGGTCCACCGGTGCATCCACGATACGACTATGTCGTTCAAGATACATATTACAGAAGAGGTTCACCACCCTCATACACATCGCCACCACCATCATACACACCATCATACACTCCACCACCATCATCAACACCAACTTACGAGGAGCCAGAGCCGGTCCACTATTGTCCCAATGTCGCTGGTTTAGCCACGAGTTGCCGCCCTACTAAGGATTGTTCAGTATGGTATGATGAAGTTCTCGCCACGCCATACACAGCTTGCAAATTGAGTGATGGAAGCGCAGGATCCTGCTGTCCCGATGTTCCCTATAACTGTAAGAACACAGCGTTAGTTTCATAACTTAATGTAATTTGAATTTTTACACTTACCAGACAAGGGAACGCCATTCAAGGAGCCTCCTGCCTGTGAGGGCGGAATTGAATTGGACGATCATGTTGGATGTCTCGACGTATTTTCTGTGAACGCAGCTGTTGACGCCGGTGAACTAGAGTTAAGATTACACAAAGAAACAGCCAAGCGTCTCAAAGATAACGACATTGTCGTCAAAGCCGCTTCAGCCCGTGCTACACATGCCCGTTTCTCCAACCCATCAGAGCACGCTCGCCAAGTAAACACAGAAGCATTCGTCGGTGTCCACACTGCCGTTGTTCTCGTTAAAAGGTTGTAGCCTACATTATATATGTTAACTTAAACTAAAATCTCATACATTACTTTCCTTAGATTCAAGATCAAAACCGAACAGGTTGGCTGCGCGTTGCACAAATTCAAGCTGTCAGAAACCGATCTGAATCAAAAATGTACCTCCGTAAGCAAGGCCCATTGTAGTGAGGACAAATTGAATTCCACCTTCCGAATGATAGACGGTTCTTGTAACAACGAAAGACACTTCGTTTGGGGTCGTGCAGCCACTCAATACCATCGCATGCTCGCTTCTGATTATGCTGATGGTAAAATTCCAATTGCTATTTAGGTTTCGCGTAAGTAATATGCTAAACTTGCCTAATTTACCAGGTGTTTGGGCTCCCCGAATCTCCAGAAGCGGTGCCGAACTTCCTAGGTAAATAGCTTCATACAATTACATAACCTCTCGCATGTGGCTAGGCTTTACAGCCAGTTACCAGCTTCCTACGAATATCATTCTACAACTTAAAATGATGTCCAAGCATTAAAATACCTTACGTTTCAGTCCCCGTTTGGTATCCACTACCTTGGTTCGTGATGAAGACAAACCTAGTGAGTCGACGACAATCTGGTTCATGCAGTTCGGACAATTTATAGACCAGTGAGTGGCGTAATATTAAAATTAGTTAAAATATTACATTTTGTTAATGGTTAATCCATTTTTCTTGCAGCGATATCGTCTCAACTCCAGAAATGACGAGTAAGAACATCTGAAAAATATGAAATTGTAAATTCATTTAATCTAAGTTTCTAAAAAACAAAACAAAAAACAGACGAAGATGGAACACCGGTTACCTGTTGCGGCGAAGATGGAACACATCTTCCGGACGCCGATCGCAGTCACGGCAAATGCCTTCCCATCGACGTCCCTACGAACGATCCATTTTTCGCCAAATTTGGCCGAACTTGCCTCCACTTTGTCCGAGCTAGCCTTGCGGTAAAGTGAACTGACTTGCACGTCACAATCTTAAAATCTCGAAATTATTTTTAATTAACATACCAAATTTTTCTGAATTACAGTGCAGGACCGATCATCAATTGGGTCATGCGGCGCAGGTTAGTTTGATCCATTGCTCACGCGATTTTTCATTAATCAACTTGAAAAATAATAAGTGTTTTGTATACCTTGTGTTTGTTAGCTCAACGACAACACCCATTTCTTGGATTTATCGCTCGTTTATGGCTCTAACGATAAAACAGCAAGAGAGCTGCGGACAGGCGCGAACGGAGAACTGAATGTCACGCTGAAACAGGGCAAAGGTTTCCACAAGTTTGACTTGCTACCTCAAAGCGAAGGTAGTCCTCTGCAAGCTCCTTGCACGTTACCCAGAGAACTGACAGGTGTTGAACCACCCCAAAATGTCAGATGCTTCAAAGCCGGTGAGTGGCGAGTTGAGGTAATTCTATGTAAACGAAAAACATATTAAGTAACGATATTCAAACAGGCGATGGCCGTCCTGACGTGACCCCCAATATGGCCACCTCGCAAATTCTCTTCTTGCGAGAGCACAACAGGCTTGCAAAAGGATTGGCAGAGTTGAATCCATCGTGGGATGATGAGCGCCTTTACCAGGAAGCCCGACGCATTTTGATTGCTCAAGCTCAGCACATCACCTACAACGAATGGCTACCTATTCTTCTCGGTCGCACGAAAATGGCCGAACTTGGCTTATTGCCATTGCAGAGTGGTTTCAGTACAGATTACGACGATCACCTCAATCCCAGCATCTTGAGCGAATTCGTCGCCGGTGCCTTCCGTTTCGGTCACTCTATGGTTCAAGGAAAGGCTTTGTAAGTTCACTTCTTATTCTTAATTTTTATCTTTTACCTTCAATTTCATGAAAACATTGCGTATTATATTAACGTAACTAATTTCTTGACAGAATGGTCAACGAACAAAGGTCCATTGAGAAAGATATCCTGTTACGTCATCACTTTTTTAAACCGCAAACGCTCTACACTCCTGGAAATCTTGATAAATACCTTATCGGTTTGGCTACTCAACCCACTCAGAGAGTTGATTTGTCATTCACAAAAGAGGTATCGTCTTTTAACAAAAACACATTTAAACCGTGATATTTAAGGTGCAAACTTACTGATCTTTGTTTGTGCTTCCAACAGCTCACTCAGCACTTGTTCGAAGAAGCAGGCAAGGGTTTCGGTTTGGATATCGTGGCTCTTAACATTCAGCGTGGACGCGATTTCGGTATTACATTCATCCTACGTTTTCAATTGAACGCGAGCATTCTGTAATGTACAAATGACGTGATGATCTGTTTTCTTATATAGGACTTGGAAGCTATAATGATTACCGAGAACTTTGCGGTGTCGGACGAGCCACACATTTCGATGGTCTTACCGATTTAATTGATCCTGTGGTATGTACTGTTCAAAATGGCAATTGGCCTGAAATTTAGTTCTCAATGTGTCCATACAGGTTATCCAGCGTTTCAAAGAGGTGTACGCCACTGTGGACGATATTGACCTGTTTGTTGGAGGTGTTAGCGAGGCAAAAGCAGAAGGCGCTTACGTAGGCCCAACCTTCCAATGTATTCTGGCCGACCAGTTCTTGAAACTGAAGCGAGGAGATCGTCACTTTTACGATCTAGGTGGCCAACCCAGTTCATTCACCGAGGGTATGAATTTCAAACATGTTACCGCCCACGATCAGCAATTAACTCTATTCCAATGCAGAACAATTGAACGAAATCCGCAAGACAAGTTTAGCCCGCATTGTTTGCGACAACAGCCAAGTTGAGGAGATTCAACCAATGGTTTTCAAGATGCCATCTACCATGTAAGTTTCAAAAGTAATTAGTCGATGTAGAATTATTTTTACAAATGTCGTACTTTTTTAGCAATCCTATCGTGAGTTGCCAATCTTCCGCCATTCCTCGTATGAGCCTCCTCCCATGGCAAGAAGGTACTAAACCGAAGAGTGATGGATACTATGGTGGATATTACTAGAAGGCTCATTCTGAAATTCCGATTTTTGCTTGGCCAAATGCTGAAACCGTTAACACTCATGTCCTAGACTAGGAAAATATACATTGAACAAATCGGAATCTCAGTATTTTAGTTTTCTCTGGAAAGCGACAGATATTGTCAATATGGTCGATTATGCAAATATTGTTACTGCTATGAAAGGAGTTACCAACGATTATTTAAAAATTAAATTAATATCCAATTACATTTCGAAGGGAATGTCACCATGAGCTGAATGTCTTTTGTTCATGTAGACTAAAGTTCGCAAAAAAAGATAGTCTACGGTTTTAATTGGGTATATGCAGTTGGACATTTGTTCGAATTTTACCCTAACGGTAGCAAAAAGTAAACTGAACTGGCATGCAACGAAACAATCATCTTAACTTACAATCAAAAGAAATAATGGCCAGTTTCTTCATGAATAATTAAATCAGTCATTACCTGAAAGAAGGTGGGACATTTCCACTAGAAGAATTCGGTGCATAATCAGTTCCTTAGGGATCCTTATAGGTGGAAATTCTAGATAAGTCATTGATCAGAATAATATTAATCAATATTAATTTAAGACAGCAAACAAATAGGCTTAATTTCACTGGTAATATGAGACCGAAGGAAAAGGTGAAATTAAGCCTGTGCATACCAATAGCTATCTACTAAGTCATTGAATGTTAAGGAGCTGGATTATCCACGGTCGGCTATGTACCGAATAACGGAAACTCTTAAAAAAGAAGTCGAAGTCACAGTAAAGCAATATCCAAATTTGCTTAAAACTATTGGAAATGTATGATCAATGTAACTTCTGGTAACCAAAGTGCAAGAGGCACGCCGCAACCATGGATAAATTTGACAATTGAAAATATGCGATAGAAATCACCTGCCATTAACCAGCCGCGTAAAAGTTTTCAAGTCAGTTAGCAGTTATTTGGTCCCTCGATTACAACTCGATAGACATGTAAGATTCTCCCCAGGATGCAAGGGATATTGTTGGAATTGCTCAATGCGAATTATATGAAAAGAAAACATGGTTAAAAATTTAACTTGTTAAAATTAAAGCAATATTACCAAAACTTCAGACAAAGGTCGGACGGTGCGGAGTTGATTATTTTAAATCCTGCTCGAGTCGTAGCAGTAGGGTATTCCCCATGACAAGGATTTTTTTTTTTTGTGTTAATACCGCTTTAAGCAAAGACCTTGCCGACGGGAGTGGATGGAAGCAGATATCCATTTGTGAAGGTTATGTCGCCAAAAACCGTTGTAGATTAAAGTGTACGGAAGCACTTCCATCAAGGTAGCAGTATAATTTTTGGAACACTTTCATTTTGATCGAATCTCGTGTTCTTGAATACAATCGTCTGGTACTCACGGATGAATATAAATACGGGAATCATTAGAACGGAATTGAAAAGGAGTTCACTCGTTCAGACGTACTTGTGACTACCTAAACACTCTGTCCAGCTTAAAATACAAGAATATTACTTCTGGTAAGTTAATCATTTTAGCAGTTATCTTACCACGTGAGTATATCGGTAAAAAATTTGAAAATCAATACCTGTGTTTCCTGTTATTAGCGTAAAAGAAGATGAAGTCATGGTTCTATGGAATCCTACTGATGGGCCTAGTTTTCGCCGTCACCCACGGTTACGCACCTCGTCAGTCATATCCCCAATATGCCGCCCAAAGTACACCATATAACAGGAGAGGTCCACCACCTTCTTATGGGGCTTCCACAAGACAGGAACAGCCCTTCTACTGTCCAAATGTTAATGGACTACCATCTCGTTGCCGACCTACTAAAGATTGTTCCGTATGGTACGAAGAAGTCCTAGCCACTCCAAACACTGCTTGCCGGGCAAGAGACGGAAGTCCAGGATCCTGCTGCCCCGATCTGCCTTTTAACTGTAAAAACGTTATGTTCATGTTATTGATAATTGTAATTGAACTTTAACATAAAAAAGTCAGGGGATTGCCGTTCAATGAGCCGCAAGCCTGTGAGAGCAGTGTTAATTTGGACTATAACGCTGAAGGTCTCGACGTACTTGCTGTGAATGAAGCCACTAGCGCTGCTGAACTGGAGCTAACACACCATAAAGATGTAACCAGACGACTCCAAGAGAATCAAATTGTGGTTGAGGTCGCCTCACCCCGTGCTGTACATGCCCGTTTCTGCTACCCATCAGAGCCAATTCGGAATATAAACAATGAAGCATTCCTCAACGTCCATGCTGCCAGCGTTCTCGCTAAAAGGTTATTGTTCATATCATAATGCAAGTTGCAAAAAGCGTTGTCAAACGGAATACTAATATCTTACTTTCCACAGATTCCAAATCAAAAGCGAACAGGTTGGCTGCGCTTTGCAGAAAATCAAGCTATCAGACACCAATCTGGCAGGAAAATGTAGCACCGTGACCAAGGCCAAGTGTAGTGAAGACAAACTGAATTCCCGCTTCAGAATGATTGACGGTTCCTGTAATAACAAAAGAAACTTCGTTTGGGGTCGTGCAGCCACTCAATACCATCGCATGCTTGCTTGTAATTACGGCGATGGTAAAAATTCTTAAGATTTTCAAATCTCGTGCACGTGGTATGTTAAAATTGCCTAATTTTTCAGGTATTTGGGCTCCACGAGTGGCCACCAATGGTAGTCCACTTCCGAGGTAAATAATTCCGTATAATTAACTCGTTGTTTGCAGGTTGCTGAGTATCATGGCCAGCTTCCAACCAACACAATTCTACAACCTACTATGATTTTTAAGTATTAAATTACATACGTTTCAGTGCTCGTCTGATATCCACCACCATGGTTGGCGACGAAAATCAAGCCAGCGGGTCGACAACAATCTGGTTCATGCAGTATGGACAATTTCTAGATCAGTGAGTGAAAAGTCAAATTGAGCCAATTCAAACGTTACATTTAAAAATATTAATACCATCTGTTTCGCAGTGATATCGTGGCAACTCCAGAAATATCGAGTAAGTGCATTTGAAAACATGTGAAATTATTTTTAAACTAATTAATTTTCTGTAACAAACAAAAAAAAAACAGACGATGACGGCTCACCGATCAGCTGTTGTAAACCGGACGGAAAATATCTTGAAGAAGCGGATCGCAGTCATGGCAAATGCCTTCCCATTGAGGTTCCAGACAACGACCCATTTTACTCCAAATTCGGCCGAACTTGCCTTCCCCTTATCCGAGCCAACCTAGCGGTAGAGTATATTTAACTGCATGTGAAAATCTTAATTTCTCCAAATTATTTATAGCATTCATACCATATGATTTTAAATTACAGTGCAGAAGCGATGGCAAATTGGGCAATGCAGCGCAGGTCAGTTTCATATTCGTGCTCGGACAATTTTCAAACTTGTAAAATAATGCGCGTCCTGTATACCTTTCTTATGTTAGCTCAACGGAAATACCCATTTCATAGATTTATCGCTCGTTTATGGCTCCGACGATAAAAGAGCAGGTGAGCTGCGATTTCGCGTAAAGGGGGAACTGAAGGTCACTGTGAAAGAAGGCCCCGGTTTTCACAAGTTTGAGTTGCTACCACCAGCCGAAACTAGTCCACTGGATGCGCCTTGCACCTTGCCACGCGAATTGACTGGTTCTGAACCACCTGCAAATATCACATGTTTCAAAGCCGGTGAGCAGCAAACTCTAATTGTTACTGTAGAACACAAGATTTAAAGTTACCATATTCAAATAGGCGATGGCCGTCCCGATGTAACGCCCTCTATGGCTACCACTCAAGTTATTTTCTTGCGGGAACACAATAGACTTGCCAGAGAGTTGGCAGAGTTGAATCCATACTGGGATGATGAACGCCTCTTTCAGGAGGCCCGACGCATTTTGATTGCCCAAGCTCAACACATCACCTACAACGAATGGCTACCAATTCTTCTCGGTCGCACAAAAATGGCCGAACTTGGCCTGTTACCATTGCAGAGTGGTTTCAGTAGCGACTACGATGAACAACTTAATCCCAGTATCTTGGGTGAATTTGTTGGCGCTGCTTTCCGTTTCGGCCATTCTCTCATCCAGGGCAAAACTCTGTAAGTTTGTTGATTATTCATTTTTTTTAACGCTATTTTGTGAAAACCAATGAAATTCTTTTAACGGAACTAATTGTCTGACAGATTGCTCAACAAACAAAGGGCCGCGGAGAAAGTAATCTGGTTGCGTGAACATTATTTTAAGCCACAGCTCCTCTACACGCCTGGCAACGTTGATAAATTCCTTATTGGTTTGGCTACTCAACCCACTCAAAAAGTGGATCTGTCTTTCACTAGAGAGGTTTGAATTTTACACCAAAAAAGAAAACCAAAAAACCAAGACTTTTAAAGGTACAGATTTACTTATCTTGTGCTTGTAACAGGTCACTGAGCATTTATTCCAAGAACGAGGCGTAGATTTCGGTTTGGATTTGGTAGCTCTCAACATCCAGCGTGGACGCGACTTTGGTATCAGTCATCTTACGTTCTTAATGGAACACTTTTATCCTGTAACTTACCAATGATTAGTTAACGTTCTCTTTTTTCTCTATTAGGACTAGGAACCTACAATGCTTACCGTGAACTTTGTGGTATTGGACGTGCCAGAGATTTCGATGGCCTTGCCGATACAATTAAGCCAGAGGTATGGTTATTTGTAAACGAAAATGACGTCGGATATTAGATTCCCATTATGTTCGTGCAGATTATTCAGCGTTTGAAAGCGGTGTACAACTCTGTAGACGATATTGACCTGTTCATTGGAGGCGTTAGCGAGACAAAATCCAAAAATGCTTACGTAGGCCCTACATTCCTATGTATTCTCACCGACCAGTTCTTGAAACTGAAGCGTGGAGATCGTCACTTCTACGACTTAGGCGGCCAACCCAGTTCATTCACTGAAGGTATGAGTAGCCAAAGATGTTGAAACTTACCAGTAATGAACTCAATTTTAATGCAGATCAACTGAATGAAATTCGTAAGGCAAGTTTGGCCCGAATCGTTTGTGACAACAGCGAAGTTAATGAAATTCAACCGATAGTTTTCAAAATGCCAACGCCGATGTAAGTATCGATATTGTTCCTTGATTGCTACTTTAAAACGTTTTACGAACTTCATTTTTCACTAGAAACCCAACGGTCAGTTGCCAATCCACCTCCATTCCCCGTATGAACCTTCACCCATGGAAAGAAGCTTCTAGGCCAAGTGGCGGGTATGGCGGATATGGTGGGTATGGTGGGTATGGTGGGTATGGTGGATATTACTAGAACTAAACCCGGACGCGACATTGCCAAACAAACAAGTATTAACAAATTTGAATCACGGAAATACAATCAAAGAATGAGCAAATAATTAAAATCTCAATGTTTGAGTTATCTCTGAAATGCGATAGATATTATCAAGATGTTGGTTTATAAAGCAGTCTTCACTGCAATGATAGACGTACAACGAATTATTGATAAACAAATTGCTCTTTAATTCCATCTGAGGCGGCATGGGAGAAGCTGATTTCTTATCATTCGAATTGAAGCAAAAGTCTGTCAACACGAATGTGTTATGCACTTGTTTTTCGTAATTGAACACACCTCTGAAACCTTCTCAGATGGTGGCTAAAATTTAAATAGACAGGTATAGAGTGAGAAATTATCTTAATCATTATTTTCATAAAAATTACATTCAGCTTTTAACAAGTGAATAAAATAATTAGCGATTACCTACGATAAGTTTGTCACTTTCAACTGAAGACGATCAACCACTTCCGGGATCTCGTAGACACCAACTCTCAATTAGGTTCCGATTACACAAGACTTCCTTCTAAGTATAGTTCCATAACCCTAAAAAAATACATACCCAATGAAGTTAGCACTTTTAATTTCTGCGAACGCCAGGTAAAATGAATGAAGAAATAAACTAACTTAAAACAACCGTTACCAATAGGGCAGAATTGACGATAGTGAACAGCTAGAGGATCCATGGATGGAATGGATACACCAATTCTGAAAGCTGCTTCAAGAAAGTTATATTACAACGTAAATAATTTCTTGCTACTAGTGGAAAGATCTTTTAAATGTTGCCTTAAGATTCCACATCTAAAAAAAGGCAGAAAAAATTAAGATATGGCAATCACATCTCTATTTTTGATATACAAACGTAACGGATAAAATATAAACAATAACAGATCTTTAATAATTAAGGTTCTCTCCATGGTGCGAAGGATATTGTCGGAATGGCTGAGCACGGGAGACGCGGGTTACTATGACAAAAAGAAAAGGTTAAAATATTGGCTCGTTCAAAATAACACATGCTCTTACATCTCGGAGAGAGGTCGGAACGTGAGAGGTTGAATATTTTTGATCCCGTCCGAGTTTAGGCAGAAAATCATGGCCAGAGATGTCTTGCGGATTTCGTTCAGTTGATCTAAGAGTAAAACGCTAAAATATCGCCCTTAAAAAGAAGAATGGAAAACAGACCTATGGTAAATGAGCCGCTCTGATCACCAGTCTCGTAAAAATATCGATCAGCTTCTTTGAGGCGTGCAAACTGATCAGCAACCATATGTAAGAACGTGTGCCCAAGAATACCACTAGAAGAATCCACCTTTTCAGACATTCCCGCGAGATAAAGATCAATCTCTTCGGGACTTTTGTAGAGAGATGCCATCTTATCAATTGTCTAGATTCACAGAAAATTAAAAATCTAAACATGATAACGTTTTTTCGTAAGAATTCAGTACATACTTCTGGAGTGAAGAGATCGTTTAACTCGCTGAAAGTTTTAGCCTTTCTCAAACCAAACAGTTCTCGATAAGCATTGTAACCAGGAAGACCATGATCACGTCCACGCCAAACATTAAATGCAACAAGATCACCACCATGTTTCGACTCAGGTGTCTTGAAGAGCATGTTGGTAAGCTACGATAAGAATAAAAGCAATCGTTAGAAACATTCAGTGACGGAAGTTCAACGTTAATACTCACATCGGTGACAAAGTGTTCATCAGAAGCTTCTGGGTTTGCAAGCGTCAGTCCACGCAGAACACCATCAAGAACATCAGCTTTCAACAAAGGATGTGGGTTATTGAACCAATCTTTTAGATGCAACCTGTCGTAAGTAGCCCCATTTTCGTCGACCAACCTAAAACAAACACGGATGTTAAAAGAATGTCCCCAAAAAAGCGAAAGAAAATAAATGCGCGAGATAACTTACTCAAACCAATGGCTAACCATAGAATGACCATAGCGATAGGCGGCAGTAGAGAATTCATTGAACACATTGCCATTGACTGTATCGTTATAGCCGGTGAAAAACCCAGAAGTCCTCGGAAGTAAACCGTAAGCCTCCATAACCGGACGACCTGTAGAACAAAAACGATAATTTAATTAAATTACTTAATAATACTTAATTAATAAGAAGAGAAAACTACCAAGCAGGACAGGAAGGTATTCGTTGTATGTGATGTGTTGCAGTTCAGCAATAACAACACGACGTGCCTCTTGAAAGAGCCTTTCATCATTCCACCGTGGATTAACACGAGCTAATTCACCAGCCACTCGGTTGTGTTCCCGATGCCAAACGGTTTGCATAACAGTCAACCCAATCAATTGGTTAACACGGGAATCACCTACAGAAAAGAATCGATCATCAACTACCACTAACGAGATGAAGTTTGAATCATTAACCAACCAGAGAGGAAACAACGTAAGCCTTTGTCAAAGCCAATGCAATCTTTGTTGTTCCAGTCAAGCGGAAGCAGTTGACGATTCTGGTATGCAAATGTCTTCATACGCCCACCTTTCCGCTCTCGTAGAAGGTCAGATTGAAACTGGGTTGAGCCGTAAATAGCTGAAGCATCATGCCAATGCGTGACCTTAACACAATTAAAACATTAGATTTAATCGAATAATTACCATAGTCCATAAGCAAACCTGATTAAGTTGTTCAGCATATCCGAAAGTACAATCGGATCGGGGTGCAACCATCGATCGAACAAAGTTGACGCATTCGACACGGAACTGACGATAGAAAGTATCATCCGGTAATATGTCCAAGGTAAAGCAATGCGGATGACGAAGTTCCCACGATTGGTGTTTACCATCCGGAGTGCAGCACGAAATTCCACTGCCATTAGCTGTGAAAATATTACAATATTAAAGATCGGAACAGTTTGATATAAACCCTTTAACTACTACCCAATTGGAAAACGGGTACGTGAGTGATGTCGTGATCTACAAACTGTCCGAACTGCATCAACATTAACGTCACATCTTTCTGCATGCGATCGTGGTCAGGCGCCAAAACTGTACGAACCGTTCGTGAATTTGGCATGCCTTTATCACGTGACTCCCAAACACCTTAGAGATCGTAAATCCATTACAACCTATCAATCCATAATTACAATGAATGATTGCAATTTACCATCGTCGTAGTCCGGGGCAAGGTAACGACCTAGCTGAGTGTTTGAACGGCCCATTAACGGTGATTTAACGTTATTGCACGAACCGTCGATCGTACGATATTTGGAAGGACGGCAGGTGGGATCTGGGATGCACGTGCTAGCCAACGGAGTGTCTTTAACGGACAATGTTTGAGTTGCAATGCCAGCCGCCTCGTTGGATAATCTCAATCTGCATAAATTTTTAAGTTTAGTCTAAGTACGAGCTAACGTCTTACTGAAAACGTACACTTCTCTAATCTTCTGCGTGGATTTGGTGACCATTAAACCATTTTCACCAAGCGGAGCTGCCTCGTCGCTAGGCTTCATGTTGACGAAGTAGGCAAAAGCAGTCGATCCAGGTGAAAGAAATGCCTTGTGTTCCAATAGGCGTGACTCGATACCAGCTATCCGGCCAATTTCCGACTGGCCAAATTTACTCACTCGAACGAGTTCAGTGTTTGGGACGGTCAAAATCTCAGATTCCAATGATTGTTCCGACATGGCGCCAATCCTGTCTATATAAAATACGGTAATAAAAAAATTTGCAAAGTAAATAGTGTAAAATCAAATAGTTACTTCGTCCACCGACAATGGCCGGGCAACAAGCTTTCCAGTAGGGGGATTCAGCCTGGTTCGTGCAAATGGACTGAGGTGATTTGACAAGTTCGGCCCACCAGACGGAACATTGAGCCATGATACGACATTGAGTTGGAAAATTAATCAGAGGCGGACATTGTCGTGACGCGGGTGCTGGGCGTCTTAGAGGTACCGGCGGAGAAGTCTGCGCTGGAACAACGATGCCGGTGACTGCACAACAGAACCACGAAACAATGCCCAGCACAACACACAATTTTTCTTTCCAATTCATCTATAAATATAAAAAACGAATGAAATGATAACTGAATAACCTTCACTTAAGGAATATGAATAATCAAATTGTTTTCTAGTACAAGATTAATCACATACGAAGAAATTATACCAAAATGAGTTACCTTGAAAACACTCAGACCCTGTGTACCTAAATACAGTGGAACGTCAACTGACGACTCAAAACACCTGTCAATGACTTCTTATTTATACCTGGCCATGAAATATCTCACCACCCCTCCGATTTCCCTTACGTAATAATGCATCTACGAGTAGATACAACTAAGCCCCTTAACTTCCCTGTCAACAGATACGCAATCGCAATAATGTTAGACAAAGAAAATGAAACGGGATGGTAAGGGTTCAAAAAAAAAAGCGCTGATGTAACGATCACCTCAGGCTCCTTGCCGAAAGCGTAATCAAACACATTGCAGTCAATTACGTTTTAGTCTTTCGGCGGGAGGCTTCGCTGCTACATCATGCCTCTCACAGATGGGTATTAAATTAGAACTGAAAACCCGACAGGAATAATTAATGTTTAAGTTAAAATTTAAATAGATTATCTCACATTTACAGGTGGTTCTTTTTCTGCTTTGCTCTAATACAAATTGTTACCTGCCAGTACCAATATCAACCCCACCATGCTTATTCAGCGCCATTAGCTGGAGTATCTAGCCGACCGGATCTATCATACGTTTTTAGTTATCCATTCAAGTAAATTTCATTTTTGTCTTTAACTGAATTAGATCACCTTTAATTTTTGTCATATCCATGACAGCTTGTATCGTACACCTGGAGGAGAGCCTTGGTGTCCATCAGCTTCACCTAACCAACCACCTTTGTTTCAATGCAAATCTGCTATTCGCTGTTCGCCGTGGTTCATCGAACTGCTCTACAATCCATGGTGGTGTACTGCAGCAGATGGAAGTTTCGGGGCCTGTTGTCCAGACGTCTACAAAACAACCTGTAAGATTAACATAAAACATTGTCAGAGTTTAACAGAGGAATTGATATTTCAAATGTTCCGAATAGCTTCCGTTGCTCGTTTCCCAGAATCGAGTAAGCTAACAGCTATGCCGAGAGATATTACTAAAGAAGAGATGATTCGTGCTGTAACTATTGCTCGACAACACGTTGAAGAAATCAGTGCCTTTGAATGGCATGCTTGGAGCAATATGCTGGCTCCCTGGCAAAACTCTGCGGCCTACAGTTACAGTGCTACCACTTATGCCTCTCTCATCGGTCAACAGCAAGGATGGAAAGGTCTTCAATCAGTAGAAGCATCTAGAAAATTGGCTAACCTGTAAGTTGAGAAGCTTCTTTTAAACGTAGTGTCTCAGTGTTAACATTCTGGAGTCAATATAGATTGAAACTCGAGCCCGAATACGCCGGATTTGCATTGCAGCATTTGTGCGTCAGAGAGACAGCCCTCTCATCCATTTGTCGTGAACAGCCCAAGTGCAATGCTTCTGCCCTGTACAGGTAAATTGAATGTTTATATGAAAAGGTGAAAGATGTTAAAACTAAGTTCCATCTAGAACTTACGATGCTTCCTGCAATAACTTGGATTATCCAAACTGGGGTAGATCTAATTCACCTTTGGAACGTATATTACCTCCTCAGTACGCCGATGGTATGAAATCTATCATCCATTTTTAGCTCACGACAAAGTGATTAACTGAGTTCTATGTTCAATAGGTATTTGGGCACCGCGTGAATGGCCAGGACTTCCACCAGTTGATTCCGTCAGTCGAATTGTCCAAGATATCGATTATCCCGACAATCAATTGACAATCACTGTCATGCACTGGGGTCAAATGGTGGCACATGACGTCACTCACGTTCCAACTTTCCGTACATGTAAGTATTTCAATCATTTTTGTTATCTTAATGGAAGAGACTACTGATTAACCTGTGTTCCAAAGTGAATAACTCTGCAATTCAGTGTTGCACGGGTGACGGCAAGTACTTGTCACCGGAAAGGACCCATCCGCTTTGCTTCCCAATTGACATCGCTCACGACCACGAATTTTATGGACAATTCGGTGTCACTTGCCATGATTTCGTTCGTTCCGTCATTGCTCCAAGAGAAGACTGCAAATTTGGTTACGCCGATCAGGTGGGTCTTATTTTTTATAGATTGAAAATAGCTTCTAACTTGATGTGATTACCTATTCAGCTCAACCAAAATACAGCCTATCTTGATGCTTCGGTCATTTACGGCTCGACGGAAAAAGTTGCACGATCTCTTCGGGAATATGTCGGCGGACGTATGCGTGTTACCATCGTTGGTGGAGATTACGTAGTTTTACCAGTTGATCCCAACCGTAAGGATTGCATTACGGACGAATACGGAAGCGAGTGCTTTGTCGCAGGTACTTCAATCGGTTTGGTTTCCTATTCTGATTTATCATCTCGAAATAATTTGCCAGGTGATCAACGGGTAAACCAATACACCGGCCTCACTGTCCTACACATCGTCTGGCTGCGTCTACACAACAAATATGCAAATCAGTTATCTTTGATCAATCCTTTATGGGACGATGAACGACTTTACCAAGAGACGAAGAAAATCATCACGGCATTGGTTCAACACATCACCTACAACGAATATCTTCCTTCCGTGCTGGGTTCGTGCTAAATTTTTGCAGTTCATTGGTTCTTCTAAATTAAGTTATTTCTTTTGTACAGGACCCAATCTGATGGAAGAATATGGGCTTCTACCAATGACAACTGGTTACACGTATACCTACGATCCGGCTGTGAAGGCCCAAATCACAAACGAGTTTGCAACTGCTGCATTCCGTTACGGACATTCCCTTATCCGCAACTACAACGAGTATGTATAATAAGATACGTTGTTACGATAATATCCGAAGTTAACTATTTGTTTTGTTTCTACAGACTGTGGTTAGATGATACTTACGCCAATTATGGTGGTGAATTGCACTTGAAAGATTGGTACAATAATCCTAAAGTACTTTTCGATCCCGTCGTTTTCAATGCTCTCATTCGGCACTTCATCACTGGAACAGCACAGAACTTTGACGAAAACGTCGTGGATGCTGTAACTAGTCCACTATTCCTATTATTAATTTAAAGCTCATGCACTTTTATTTCAAATTTCAGGTCCATAATTATTTGTTTAAATCACCTTACCAAAGCTGGGGTTTGGATCTAATCGCTGCAAACTTGTGGCGTGCTCGTGATCACGCAATACCTGGTTACAACTTTTACCTAGAAGCTTGTGGAAGCAAACGCGCTGTCACTTTCGACGATCTCTTGCCCATCATGCGTCCTGCGGTATGTTTAAAAATGTTTAGCTGGATTGTTTGGGGGTTCGGATGATTAATTTTGGCTAACCAACAGATAGTAGAGAAGATTAAGTACCTGTATAAAAGCGTGGACGATGTCGATTTGTTTATCGGGATACTCGGAGAATGGGCCATCAAAGGCGGAATTGTCGGACCAGTAACTTCTTGCATCATCGCAGATCAGTTTACCCGTTTGAAAGATGGCGATCGCTTCTTTTACGAGCACGGAGGACAACCACATTCCTTCACTCCAGGTATGATAAATGTAATGTTCACATTTGCGAAGATAATCAATCTGAATCCAATATACAGCTCAATTGGATGCTATACGATCCATGAGCTTGGCTAGAGTGCTGTGCGATACTTCCGACACTGTAGATTGGATAACTCACAATGTCTTCTGGACTCCATCTCCAATGTAATGTCCTTTTATTTGTTACAAGTTCAATTGTTAACTTGACGTTAAATTTAAACAGGAATCCATGGGTGCCTTGTTATGGAAAAGATATTCCACGCCTCAACTTGAACTTGTGGAAATCAACGTACTAATGACTGTTAGATGCTTTATCTTCAACCATCAAGAAATTTGATTTTTAATTGTTTTTGAAGTTAGTTGAATGATTGTTTTTCCTGTGGTGAGGTAAATTGTTGAAATCCTTTTCCTGGTTTATTAAATTATTTGGAGAATGGTTTTCTTCTTTTCTCACGACCGGTACTTTCGATTTCGTAAGTTGTTATGTAAGCCGAAAGTGCAATTTTTAATTGGGACAATTCTGCATGTTTTGTTTTAAGCAATCTAGGAATTTGTCTAGACTATTTTCAGACTGACATTCGTAATCATTAAATCGCCAATACGATTCGATGACGTAATGGGGAGACGCCCTTTTGTGGCTTTAGTGTAAATTCCTCATGTAATCGCGTGAAAGTTATGAATATTTCAGTTGACAAGGTCTTTGATGCAATTTGTTCAACTCTCCAGAGTTTCGTCAGGTTTTCCATTTCTACGAAGGAAGTAAACCGTCCAATTTGATTGATAAGGGTTAGCAAATTTGTTTAACTATTCCGGAAAGTTCTATGCTAGGATGTTGTCCACATTTTCCAATATTTACCACTTTTATCACTTTGCGAAATGCAACTATTTCCGCGTAAATATGCATGTAATCAAATCACGCATAATTCGCTTTGTGAAGTATGATAACGACAGTCCTTTGTTCCTTCCGTTTTAATTTAAAAAGGCATTCTTCCTCTATATAAAGTTAACTTGAGCACTTAAATATGCTGAAGAATTTCGCAAGCAATTTCAAAACAATTCTTCTATGGGGGGAAACTACGTAATGCAACATGACCACATACCTTATTTCAATCAAACGAGTAGTGAAACCGTAGGAGATAATTAACTGACGGTGAGAGGTAATATTTCCCCCCTTTTTTTGGTAAGCCGGAAGCCCTAAGTAATCGAGAAAATTGAAACGTTGCAAATAAACCGACACTTAAAACAACTTTTCCTGCCACAAAACAAAATACCTTACAGGGACGATGGTTCTGGACCTATAAAACCTAAAGCGACGTACGAAAAGCCATCAGTCTGTGATTTCCTCGACTTCCAACAGTTGTCCACGATGTACGCCACTGTGAGTTATTCAATTACAATTTTTTTAACAAAACAAAATCAAAAGTAAATAAATCCCCAATATATTTCTATATTACCGATTCGCTTTAGATTGCTGCCAGTGTCTTGCTCACGCACGGTATGTTAATGATTTCTGCAAGACCAGTCGGTTACATTGATGATGTGCCTATTGCTATCTGCGCCTCTCCCGACGGCAAAGGTTGTTTCAGCAGCAAGTTCTATGGTCCTCAATCGTTACAGTATCACTCTTGGAATGAAAACGGGAAAAATGTCTTCGGATATGCTTATGAAGGACAGGCTGCATATAACGTTCGAAACGCACTCGGAAATCAGGTTGGCAGCTGGGCCTACGTGAATCCGGAGGGCAAAGAAATAAACGTAGCCTACGTATCCGATTCTGACGGGTACCGCGTTATGTCAAACGATTTGCCCATTGCTCCGACTGAGACACCAGAAGTTGCTGCTCTGCGCGCCGAACACATGGCTGTTCATGCCAGTATCAGAAGTAAAACTACTCCTACCCTGATTGTGGAAGAGAATGCCATTAGTGCTGAATACGTTGATCCGGACTACGATGAAATAAATGCTGCGCAGATAGAGTTTATGAAGGTGTTCCGCGAGATCCAAGCGCTGTAAGTTCGGTTATTTTCAGTTCTGTAAGTTTGAATATTTGTACCTGTATGTATATCATGTCCGTTTTTCATTTATGAACATTCTTCATCATCACGTGTTTCAATACAAAGGAGAAGAAGTACAGATGGTAAATCGCAAGTGTTGTGGAGGAATTATTTGCTCGTGGAGATGAACCGGAATACAAGGATTGACGTTCGACTGTTGCGTGAGATTGAAATGAGACATTGGTCTGCATCTAATCGCAAGAATAGTTCTGGGGTATCATATGGTGAAGTTCGAATTTTCTGATCCAGTTCTATACGCCTCAGCCTTTTTCCACTTAGTGAATCCACAAGATCGAGGGTTAACTTGAAGTATGCATTGCGTTCATTTACTTGGAAAGCATAAAGAATAGCCAAAAGGTTGAGATCATCCTCATAGTCCCATATTATCTGGACCGCTTCCTCTACAAGGACAAGTGAATTTTTAGAATTTGTCTTTTCGCAATTGAAAACTAAATGGCGCGCCTTACCATCGTCGTCTGTTTGAGAACAGGATGAAGAATTTGTCGGTTTCCTTATCGTACGACCACTTCTTGTAGTGGTTGTTGTTAGCCGTTCCCCTGAAGCATTTGCCTCAGAACCGACAGTCCGACTATGGAGATGGCCGGGAACCAAAGTTGGCATTCCATCTTTGGTTACTATGTCAAACAATCTGGAAACATTCATTTTTGGAAAGCGGTTTCATTCATGATTAGTTGTGATACGGTACCGCAGTGTTCCGTTATCGGTGAAAATCAAGCGGGTTGACGCATCAGGATGGAAGCCCAGGTAGGGATCAAACGAATCTGGTTTTGCTTCAACAATGCCCAGTGCTCTTCCGTCTTCTAGATTTTGGATCTAAGTATTACAACAATGGGTTAGGAGATTTCCAGTATATTAAATCCTTAAGGTACTTGAAAAGTGGATTAAACTCACAAAAAAGGAATTCACACGCGTCGCTTTTATTATATGATATGGAGTGGTTCCGATCAACATAACGTGATTGATGGTTTCTATTTCATAAAGCACCGGAGGAAGGGAACTGCCCTACGGATACACAGATGTATAATCCATAAAAAAGAATGATTACTGACAAAAATTTCCTTTTTACTTGTTGTTGGCAAACAGTAGCAAGGCTGTAAACTTTTACTTTATTGGATTGGTGTAAAGTCAAAAGCAAGCCTTGGTTAATTTCTGCTCCAGTTATTGATAATCCAAAAATTGATTTCTGGATCTATTTTATCCTCAAGTAATATTTTGGGTAAAAGTTCTTACAATAACTTATATCAAAACATGTAATACCTGTAAAAGTTGTTGAAAGGCTAAACAAGGATAATATTCATAGAGGGCAAATACCATTAATAGGTTTCCTTTTAGATTTTTTACTGAAGACACTGCTAGTGTGTGTGTTTCATCATCAATTGCAATTCCAGAAAACCTGTAATTCACAGGGAGAGTCACCGCCTCAACAGTTCCATCATAAAAATTTAACACATGCAGTTTCGTAGCTGTGATATAGTACAATCCAGTCTTAAAACCTGTTTCAAGAGAACCAAAATTCTAAGGTACAAACTAGCAATGGTAATGCTTCATTAACAGTTGTTATACCATGGTTTTGGGTAATTTGGCTAGACAAATTTAATATTGGAGCAATTCCGAAACTTCGATCTTTCCACTCTTCATTATCACAGATTGTGGACTTCAAGAATGGTGTTCTATTGTGCCCATTTAAATTATAAACTTTGAGTGCTAAAATCCAATATTAGTGGATAAAAACTCATAAAACAGAGATGAATCAGGCAAACAATAATAGTCTACTACACTCACTATTTGACGTTGAGACTTCCTTTATTATAAGATAACCATCGCTATAAATAATCCTGCAACAGCTTTTGGCGCCTTGGAATGTTTGGATTTCTTTCAAAGTAAAGCCTAAGAACACGACGGAACACGTGTAAAGCGATTTTCTAGTTACTATCGAAATTAAGCTAACCTTCGTTACAAGTGAGAAATGACCTAAGGATTTTCCAGTTAAGGTGCTTTGAATTCTGTGTCGAAATACTATATTCACGAAACTGCATTAGATTTAGGGGGGAAAAATTTGCATTGTTATTGACTCGCGCCATGTTTGGACGTTTCAAATCGAAGCAAATGTCAACGCCATCTAACGGAATACCATTAGGAAGCAAGAAACAAGTTTTATTAGAATTTTGCTGGAAAGGAATAAACTGTATAACACATACGAATACAAATAGAAAAATAAGGTTGAATATTTAATGCTTTAACGCAACTAGAAGTAAGAAATGTTATTGGTCATTTTTAATCTATTCAAGACTAGAGTATTATGGGATGAGATTTCATAGGTGCTACCGCATGAGCTTTCGAGTTTTAATTTAACTCGAGGAGTTTTTAGGCAGCAACGTCAAGAGCGGATACCTCACGGGCAATTCCTAAAAGACAAAAAATGTATACGTTAATGGAAGCCGGCAAAATTCGTACCTCCACTTACCGCAAAGGTTCTTCCCAATGGCTATTTGGAGATAACCTTCATTGCCGAAATCAACTCCCCAAGAGTTTCTTACGATGTAGAATGGAATAGGACCTCTTGCATCATAGCCTACGATCTGGACCTATAACGGCGACAGTGATATATGGTTTTCATTTTTTAAAACACGTTGATATCTTGTTACGGCGTGATTTGTGTGGTCTCGACAGTGATACTGGATAATTCCACCCAAATAATCCTGCCACGTGACCGCATCGACCGCTGCTGTGACTGGCCCATGGAAAGCAAGAATTCTTTTCAATTGATCTTCATTATCAACCAAGCTGTAGTAGAATGGAAACAAATAAATGAAGAATTCAATAGAAAAACGTTGAAAATAAAATAGTTACTTGAAACAGCTGAAATACTCCAATTGGATTTCCGATGGTGAACCTCTACGAGCACGCAATGCAAACTTAGCTGATTTTTACTAATGAAAGCTACAATTCATACCGCAATTCAATTTTACAAATTTGTTGCTTCAATGTCAAAGGATATTCATTTTCTTCCAATAATGTTACATTGGATGATGCCATCCAAGTTAAGGCTGTGCAAGTGTCACCCCCAGTGCACCCCATATTTCCATTTCTGGCACAGTCAATAACCTTAAAGTAAATATTTCAATATAGCAATGTTCCCAGTGACACCAATCAAGAGACATTACTTCCTGTGTGCTTAACTCCTTCAGTTTTCCATTCTTAATAGCATGCATGCTTTCAATAGTTTCAACAGTACTAAAAGCCCAGCAAGCTCCACAGCTATGTTGATTTTTAACCGATGTCACAACATTTTTTTCTCTCCTAGATGTACAAGGTTGTATGGATGTTATTTGGGAAATAAGTGAAATATTAAAACAAATTTTTTTAAATTAAAATATTACCATACCAATCAACATAACTGGGAAGTGGCTTGGGATATTTTCCCTCATTTGGAATTTCTCTTTTTCTCCTGCTTTTATGAATACGAATGAGGTTAGATCCTAAGACACATGACAATGGACTGGGTTTATGTCGAAGTAACATTTCTTGGAATTCTGCAGGTTCAAGATCTGAGTATTTGGTAATGCCAAATGTGGCAGGAACATTACTCTGATTATGCAGTATGTTGTATTGCTTGGCCCTATTGTGACTCGCCTATTTAAAATAATTACACATTTATAAAGAACTACGGATGGTTGACAAGAAACCATAGAAGTACCTTGAAATACGACAAACGCTTTTCATACTCCGCTGAATCTTTAGAATAGCTTTTGTTATGTTTCTGAATAAACTGCATAAATTCGTGTTCTACTGTGTCGGGCTCTTTAATTTTAATAGGAATACCCAAGAAGCATAATGAAAATAATCCAAGCGCACAAATAACATTCTTAAATGTTCCTGTCATACTATTTTATTGGTCACAAATTCACAAGAATAACAGCATTTCACTAGCAGCCGAACTGCCGCCGTTAAATAAAAATCGATCTATATTGCGATTAACAAAAATAAAGGTTCGTCTAAACGGAAACTTCTTCTGTCAAAATGGCTCTTCAACCAGTCCTGCAGTGCTTTATTGTAGTTTGTTTGTTTTCAATAGTATCAAAGGTAATAGTTATTGCTTGCAAAAATATTTTTAGATCTCTTTCGTCAATTAGGTATGTTCACTATGCTGTGTCTGCAAACTTGCAGCTGTACATAGTAATCATAAAAAATTAGTCGGCATTCGGCCGGCTGACCGTTTACAGCTTGCCTGATCAATGAGCTAAATCCAATCAAATAAAAAACTTTCATGGTTTTAAATAGGGGGAGCTCGAATCAGATGCATCCTCAGTCATCCAGCTTTCCCATTCTCTGGGTTCACGACCATTTGAGCCAAGGGGACAAATTAATGTTAGAAGTCTGAAGTTAGGCTCTGTCAATATCCAACAAGATTCATCCTATGATTGGAAAGACTATAAGGTAACATAAATAAATGTATTCACAAAACTTCCTTACCAAAAAATTTTCAAAATAAAAAGGAAGCAGCAGAAGCAAATGAATTTTACCATCTGGAAGCTTTTGTGAAATACAATGGGATTGAAAGGACATTCCTCACTTCCACGAAAGCTGTAAGAGATCCAAACAAACTTTTCAACATCTACTGAAGATTTCTTTTTTTTATTAGTGTCTACTTTATGAGTCTCAACTAGCAGACATTATCACAATTCATGTGGATTTGTTAGGAAACATTTATGGAGTTTCTGTGGCAGCCCCGCATAGTCAGCAGTGTACAGGCACTGTATCTGAATTTGAACCCAATTTTAATACAACAGTTCTGATCTCATACATGGAGCATGGCCCAGTGTAAGTAATTTGAATTATTATAATTTTAGCTTGACATAATTTTACCACAATTGGTGCGTGATTTAGACCTGATGTCGCCATGTACGTTCAGAAAGTTGAGCAGGAAAAAGTTGCCAAAGAACGTGGCGAAACTAAGGACAATCGTTCCTTCATCGCGAAATATGTGAGTTAATGGGCAAGCCATTTTGCACGATGCACGCCTCATTTCTAATGTGGTTTTCTTCTTTTTACAGTGGATGTACATCGTGCCACTAGTTCTCGTCTTTATGATGTCAGGGGCCAGCAACCCAGATCAACCCGCACGCTAAATGACCATCTTCTACATAACCAAGCCTAACTCATAAAATGCCATTTCAGTCATTACAAAAATTATTGAAAGAAAACGAAGCCCTGAAGACGACTGAAACGTGCTTTCTCTTTTTTATTGACAAATTCACTTTTACACAAGATCAAGCTAGTAAGAAAAAGGAGAACCAAAAACCAAAGAGACGTTACTGTCCTATGATAGAAAAAGTAGGAGCTCCATGATAGTTTGACTAGAAATAGAACACAATAAAAATAAAAAACAGGTGACATGCTCCTGCCAAGTTGCACATTGAAACATTATTAATATCTCGATTTAGGGCGCTCGTCATATAGTGTTCATAGAATCTCGTAGGAATATGAGAGGGGATAGTCATCACCAAACAGCATGCTAGTAGCATCGTTGACCGCGTGCGGGAACGCGTCAAAATTGACTTCTTCCGTCTGCATCTGGTTATCGTCCGTTACCTTGAAATAATTCGTATTAATTCCGTTCATTCCCATAATTCAATCTTCAATTATCTTTAACCTACCACTTGAATTTGACACTGGTTATTCTGATGGGGATCCTCCATTTCAGAATTGAAAGGATCTTCTATAGAGAATAATCCAGATTCTTCCATCAATTCATCACGAGGAATAGGATTCAAAAACTCTGCTCGAAAAATTCATTTCAATAATTCGCTCATGTGCAATTCATATTACGCAGGTATACCTGGAGAGCAAGAGCCATTTTCCATGTGAGCTAACAGTTGTAGAGGTCGTGCAAGAAATTCCACGTGAACACGACCTTCACAATTGCCGTTGCCGCTCTCGGCGAGCATCAGCTCGGCAGCTCTTTCGAATGTCAACGGACTGTTACGTCCATCCTGTCACATTAAACGAGCTTTAATATTCTATGGAACAAGTTTAAACTTTTAGAATTTACCTGCTGTTGTGGCTCGTATTCGGTCGTCTGAACGGCTGGTGATCCCTCTGCGCGAAGTAGTTCCATACAAGCTCTAGCCACTTCATCCTGAACTTCCTCTGACTGGACGTTGTTTTCTTTGGCTTTTTGCTAAGAAATTAAAACACATTTTCATTCACAAATATTCAAGACATCCTCTAATATTTATGTGATTTGTTTTTACCGCGAGATTAGCGGCAATGGTCCGGGCGGAAGGGGGCAGGGCCAACGTCCACAAATGACCCGTGCCCGTTCGTGCTTTAACGCTCTTCCTAAAGTGTGGGCTGATGGATAAGTTGTGACGGACGGAGTTCTTCCAGCGGTCATCGTTGGCTTTAAAATACGGGAATCTCTCTCTGTTTGACAAAAGAAAAGGAACGCAATAAAGTCACGTGATTCTCCTATAAAGAAAAAAAAAAGGAAAAATCCTTTCTTTATGTTAGCCTTTCTTTTGTTTGCTCCAATGTTTTGACTAGTGTTGTCATAGCAACCGTCCCACCAGAAAAAAAGGAAAATCAACGACGCGCTCACCTGCCAGGCCAAGCGCTTGGCGAGGTCGTCGCATGCACCTAACACCTTCTATTTCAACGACGATGATGACCGGTACTCGATCATTTGACGTAGAGACGCCCCCATTGGGAAACTAGCGAGAGGTCGCACGCGCGAACCCATCGCCATCATCAAGTCCCAGGCTCAGGGTTTTTCCACATCGGATGGAAAAAAAAAAAAAAACTGGAACGCGCGTTACAGACGAAACGTAATCACGCCATGCAAACATACACACACACACACACATAGCGTGGTGAATCTAAACTAAATAAGCTACAGTGGGGGTAGGAAAAAGGAGGGGGGAGGAAGTCGAATGGAAGCAAAAAAAAAACGTGAAGCTAAAATTCACGTCACGAAAAGATCATAAAACGTCGACAGACGCGTGGCCCTGTGTGCGCCGGCCCTGTACTTTTTTTTTTAGTGGGTCGGTCTCGGTCCGTGCCAGGTTCCGGAGAAACGAGGGATGGGATTGAGGTGGTTGAGAGCATCCTTCCTTCCGTTTTTTTTTTTTGGGGGGGGGGGGGCTGCTGTTGTAACAATAGTAGTTGGTAGACTTCGTCTTTTGTCGTAGGTGGACATTTAAAAAAACACGTCCCTTTTCATTGGTGCCCGTGAAGGCCGACGTTTGGTCGTGTGACCGTCGCTTCGTACCAGACAGTGCCATCGGCCTCTGTTCATTTCGAATGGTTCTTTTTTTTTTCTTTGACTCCCTTTCAGCTAGCCAGGAGGAGGGCACTACTAGATTCCAAGTTCCAGTAAAAAAAAAAATAAACTAAACAATAAAAAACAAAACACAAACATAAGGGAAAAGAAAGGGGAAGTGGAATGAGAGATACGGTCTTTCGTTGGTCAGCAGACACATGATGGATCATTCGGATGGACAAAGGCAAAGAGACAAAAAATGAAATGAGCCAAGAAGCCAAACTACGTAAACACTAAATCGATCTTTAATCCAGTTACAATTTATTGTATAGCGATAATGAAACAGAGTTCGAACATTGTGGGGGAAAGAACAACGACCTCTTGCGCGATTCCCCTTTTAGAAGAGACATGTAGTCGTCAGCGACACACCAATTGCCAATAGCAATTGCCCTTCCTATCGTACAGTAGGTTTCGATGATGTAGCGCTGATGATATGTGTACAAACTTACTTTTTCCGATGATATTCTGGCATGTTCCGCCTACTTCCTGAAAGACAACCGGCCAGACCCAGAAAACGAACCCCCCTTTCTCTTATTTTTATTATTTTTTTTTTTTTATCAAATAAATAAAAAAAAGAGAGTATGTCTCACACGTCATTCGCTCGTTATATACCAACACGGGGGAGGAGGAGGGATGGCATATATCATACAACATTGCTTTGTATATGATAATGCAAGTTACATTATACATCGTACCGTCCCATGAAAATATATTACAGTCTGAAATAAAAGAGTTGATTTCACTCTGTTATCGTCTGTCTTGCGACGATCGAATCAGCGAAAACCGTTTTTTGTTTCAGTTCGGTTTTCCTTGGTCACTCACGGGATAGATATCACGATATTCGAATTCTTTTAATCAACTTTTCTTGTTGGCACGAGATGGAAAGAAGACCGATGTCTGAACGCTATTGTTCTACTGCAACGTATCACTCACGCAATTCTCTATTTCTCGAAATGTTATTACCGACCAGTGTGGGCAGAGAACTGCTATTCCGTGAACGTGATTCGTGCAATGGAAACGCGTCGAGTTGTCATAGTTAATTCGATTTATCCGACAGTCTTTAATTTTGTTTTTCGCTTTTCAAATTCGAGGAAGAGAAAATGATAAACTTACGAAATCCATCGGTAAATTTCGGCGACTGTTAGAGGACCCTTCTCGCTGAGAGCTTGTTCAATGAGCTCGGTGTAGGTGTAAGGAGGCTTGACGGCTGGTGGCGACGCGCCGGAACCTCCGCTTCTTCCGGCCGATCCTCCGCTGCTACCGCTGTTTGCCGCCACTGAATCTCCTGTTTCTTTATTCACTGGTTCATTAAAAAAATGAAAAATTGATTAGAAAAACGATATCCGTTCTGCCCCACAGTTAGACCTTTTAATGAATTACATTTGCTGTAAATGACTTGTATCGCTACAATATACTTTGAGCTTGGATGCGCTTTGGGTTGGATCATAAATCAACGGAATGGAATAATACCTTGGACGTGAGCCATCTTGTCGGCGATGTTTCCATCATTGGGCAAAAGATTGTCCAACCGGAAATCCAAAAGCCAAAGTAGATTGGCTGCTGTGGAAGATTCGCTGCTGCTGCTGCTGCCGCCGCCACCACTCCCTTCCGGAGGCTGGACGTTTTCTTTGTTGCCTACCAGTTTGCAAGAGGACAAGGACGGTGAGGATGAAGATGGGCGAAGAGATGCTGCTACTGGGACGCCAACGGAATCTCTGGGCAAACGCATCCTCTTCCGGCCGAATTAAAATAAAGCAAAGCTCTTTCTTGTTTGTTGTTATTGTAAACACACACACTGTATTCACGCACAAAATTTGACTACTCTATATATTTTTTTTAACCTGACTTCATGGACAGTTAAATGAAGTTTCCAGTCAAAATTGCAGATGGTAGGATCCGTATCGGAGAACAATGAACACGTAATCGAAGCTGGATGAAGAGGGATCGAGATTGAAGAAGAGCTAAAGTCGGATTGAGATGATTTTCGAGTGTGTCCTCTATAATTTCAAGCGAGAGCACTGATGGTTAGAGCCTTGTGGTTGCGTAGCTCTCTTGCGGATGGGCTTGGACGTTCTCGACCTGCCGCGCAACCCCATCAAACTCTTACCTGCTGGATGGGGGCAGCCATCGTTTCTACCTGCCCCTCTCCAATGTTGAACCAGAGCGTCGCTATATTGCGCCGCTCTCTCTCTATTTGTTAGTTTTTTTGTGTGTTATTTTTATGATTCTCACTCCCCATTCTTTTTTCGAAAGTTACGGGGATGATGAGCTCCAATGCGTGTCGATCAGTCAACAAGCCCCTCTATCTCTACCAAGGTCTATTTATCATTTCATATTGTGGAACATTTCATTTGTCAAGTCCTAAAGTATGATAATTAGTTTTCCCTTCTTTTATTTGGTTCTTTGATAAACACCTGACACTGATAGGTTTTTTTTAAATGAAGAAAATGAAGAATTCTGTCACAGGTTTTCTTGATTCTATTTGCTAAAATATCGTAATCGCTTTGTATGTTTCTTTGGAGTTGGAGGGCAGAGAGGTATACTGTTCTAAAGTGTACATCACATTTCAAAAATGTTAGATATTTTTTTCTTTTATTTATCACAAAAAGAGTGACAACCGTATTAGATTATTTAGCCAAATAACACTTTGTCATATTATCTTTTCTTCTGTTTTATGGGTTCTATTTGAATGGTCACCATGAAATATCTATGCAAGTCACTCATTTTTCGTAACTCTTGTTATCAACTAAAAATCTTATCTCATCAAAACTAGTGCACCTTAAGCTTTCTATATAGTTTTGGCCTTCCCCTATACTTACGTACAGAACATAGTCGCAAGTCATTGTTACAGGTAAGTAAAGCATCATCGACTTGTTATTGCAATAATTTCGTTTTATGAAAGAAAACCGTAAACGTAATTGAATTTTTCTGAAATTTCTATTCATAATAATTTATAGAGTTCTCAGAAACTAGCCAAGAAATGTCGACCCGAAGGAGAAACGAATACAAACTGTATTATTTCAACACGAAGGGACGCGCAGAGCTCGCCCGTTTGATCCTAGCCTGTAAGTTTCTTTTTGTTTTTAATGCTATGACGTTACGTTAGAGGTTTCTTTTTATTGTGTTATGTTTTTTTTTCTAGCGCTTTTCGCCGAATGATAAATAAAAAAATTTATAATCTTCTTTTTTCAGATGCCAAAGTTCCGTATGACGACATTCGCTACGAAAGGGAGGACTGGCCCAAGCATAAGGACCGTGAGTGCACAATGTTCCATATCTGCGGCTTTACTATTAAAATTGGATTCTTTTCAAGTGTTCATAACCAGCGATTATTATGCCAGTACAATAGTGTAGGCCTAAATAAGCAGACGAACTCTTTGCATTCAATTGCAAACTCGTTCTTGCGGCATTCTTATGTATGTCTCGTTGGTATGCAAATTTCATAGGAATGCCTAACGGCCAGCTGCCCGTGCTCGAATGGAAAGGTCAGCTCTTGCCGGAGGTACGTCTGAAGTTTAAAGTCGGCAAGACATATTGAATTGCCATTAAGATAATTCACAAGAATACGATATTTATTTGTTTATTTTCTTCTGTCTCTGGACGGCCATTTTTTTGTTTCTTGCAGAGTCTCGCGATCGCCCGTTTTCTGGCGCGACGTCACAACTTGGCCGGCACAGACGAATGGCAATGGGCCAAGATCGATGCAATGACCGACACCATCTATGACACACTCGGTGGTAAAGAGCGATTACATTGAAATAGCTGCGATTACGGAACGACGCAGAACCATTTAATTGATCTGTCTCTCTTTTTTATGGGTCCTTACTTTCAATTAATGAATGGCGGATCATCCAGAGGCAAAGCTGATTTTCATGGCCGGCGAGGATGAAGAAAAGAAGAAAGAGGCGGTCGGCAATTTCTCGAAGAATGCCATCGAGCCGCTGTTTAAACGGCTGGACAAGATGTTGGAAGACAATGGTACCGATTACCTGATCGGCAATCAAGTAATTATCACTCTATTGTTATCATTTGCATATCTGCGTGTGTACGTGCGCGAATTATTGATCGCACAACTACTAAAAGGTTTCGTATTTTTCTCATTGGCAATCCTTTCGATAATATTATTGCGTTTGCTTTTTGCAGTGCAGTATGGCCGATTTGGCGCTCTTCAGCTGTTATGACTTTGCTGTGTAAGTTTGTTTTTTATCTGTTACGTACAATCACGTACCATTAAAGGGCGAGTATTGTTTTCCATCAAATGTTTTTTCTTTACCATTATTTTTTCTTAGTGCACTGTGTGGCGATCGTCTTCCCAAGTGTCAACACGTAGCGGCTTTGCACGCCCGGGTGGGCCAGATTCCGAGCATCAAGGCCTGGATAGAGAAGCGGCCAGTAACTCCCTTCTAGAAGAGTTAAACAAAAAGAATGAGTCTAATACACCAAACGAGCACAAGTACAAAGGATGTGTGCAGTTTTTTGTTTTGTTTTTGATGTCCAATCCATGCAGAAATGATGCATATAGAGTGTAGATAGCCATGGACAGATATATACTCATTCTATTTATATCCACATATAAATTGCCGCAGGATACCGATAATCAAGTAGAGATGACACGCAGGACTGCGGGAGTTCACCACGCGCTGTCCCTGTGTTCTTGATATAGGACGACGGCGACGATATATCGCTTCTATCGTCATACTGCTCCTGTCTTCTTCTCGAGTCACGCCACTATAGTTATATAGTAGACCGGTATAGCTGTGTACACCAGCCTCTGTATGGCTATATATAAGAGGTCTCCTTGTTAGCAAGGAGTAGCAGGTCGATGCGAGAAAAATCAATGATCGCGACGAACGACTCCTCTCGGTCCTGGAGCGAACCGAGGGAAATCCAGCGCGCAAAACCGTCTCTGTGTTTCTATCTCTCTGCACGTCGTATACTACACACGCACTGTACCACTCGGAGCACTCGGAGCTAGTTGGTGTGAAATAACGGACGTGTGCTCCTGGCTGCCTTGCGAAGGGAGACCAAGACTAGTACAAGTACTATTACTGCTGGATATCCAAGGGCAAGAAGGAAAGAAGACTCCCGTTTCAAAAGTTGGACGTGTCCCGCCCGTTCAGCGCCATTCTCCCACCCTCTACCACCCCAGCGTTTGATTGCCGGCTCCCTCCTGCTGACTTGGGTGCTGGCCCGTTGAAACCAATCGATAAGAGCTTTGAAGGCGCGCTTAGATTCTGAAAGCTTTTTCTCTTTGCGGCAGTTTGGGTTTGTTGAATCTTCGATCGCGTCTTTCGCTTGTTTGTTCTTTGTAGAGTTTCATCCAAAACAGAAAGCAGCTGAAATTTTCAGGAGAAAGCGAAACAAAACAACAACAAGAAAACAAAAAGATTCGGAAACGGACCGCTGAGATAAAGGGAAAAAGAAAGAAACAGTGGCAGGGTTGAAGAGCCCCGTTTATATAAATGTCAAACAGAAACGAACGCAGTCGGCTGCTAGCTTCCTTCAATAACAAAAGGCAGCTGACGTGAGCGTGTGCTCTGTGGTTAAACGATCTCGAGACGGTTGGAGGATTTGTTATGATGGCGTGAAATCAATTTATTGTTTGTTTGTTTTGGTGTGGTTCACTAGTCTCGTACGTTATATATTAGTATTGATTATTCGGGTTCGAATTTGTATGAAAAATGACCAGTGTCAAAGAGAACCGTCAAAATCCAGCCGAGTCATCTCCGACGTATTGCAACTGTCAGGACGCTGCAAACAGTCACGTTTATCAGCAGCAACGAAGCTACGTCCGATTCAATTTTAGTCAACTGTGCCGATTCACTGTATCTCTTCCTCTCATTGGTCTCGTCATCTGTTTTGTCTCTGCCAATATCTTCCAGCAAAATGACATCCATGAAACTCACTGCAGGGTAATACCTAGACCTAAACAACACACAGATAAATGTTTTACTAATCATTTTTGTTTGTTTATAGGTTTATAATGTTATTCCTTCTATCAGTGCAATCACTGGCATTAGTCCCCAGCGATACATCTGGAGAATTGTTATCGCCCTCCATGTGGGTCCCCGATTCCTCACCTCATTAGTTTACCACCGATTTTACCTGAACCAACTATCCAGAGTTAGTCAACTCAAAAAGAAGAGCTACCTCTGCCATGTCTGGCTGGCCCTTTCACTTAATCTCATTGAGCAGGCTGCCCTTATTGGAGTTACTTATGTCTCAAACAGAGAAAACTATCGTAAGTCAACATATTTTATATAAAACATAATAAATATCTTTTACTATAGTATCCCTCTTTTCTACAGCTATCCACGAGAAGATCTTTATTGTTTTCATGGTCAGCTCTCAAGTGCATATGCTGATTGTGCTAAGATTACTTAAGATGGCAGATTTCGGTCGAGAGCTGTCTGAACAGCGCTCTTACTTCTTCAAACGTAGTCTCTTCTACTTGTCCCTTCTCTGCACTTGCGGTCTATTAGTCTTCTTCGTCAAGCATCGGGTGTACTGCCACGATATGGGTATTACTAACAAAATAAATGATTTCTTCACTTCCTGAGCACGAAGACTGATTATCTTTCTTTCACAGCCTTCAGCTGGTTCTCGTTCTTTGAGTACTGGATCGCCGCTACCAACATGGGCTTCCACGCTACCATTATTCTAGATTTTCCTGACGAAGATATTATTGTTGGAAGCAACTGGAATAGTTCCAAAACAAAGATCAAGTGAATAACATTATGCGACTCGTCTTAAATTTTCTCTTCCATTTACTCTTTAATTCAAACTGAAAAGATGTCATTTATGCGCATAGTTCAAATTGCTCTATCGTAGAACTGCACTTAACCTAATGCAGCTGCACGTTTCCTGGTCAATTAAAGTCCCTTATCACAAGGCCTCGGCACTTAACTCACGAAGCCCTTATATATGATCTCAATAATTATCTCATCTTTTCTTGTTGAATCTCTACTAAAAGTATCCAAAGTGAAATACTTCAATTCTTTCTTTGCATGAAGTCAATTCCACCCTTTTATCTCGTTCGTGTTGGACCCCGTGAATAAGTAATGAAAATACAGATTTAACTCCAGATTTCGAAATCTTGGCTTGTCGTATTTCTTTCTTCACAAAACAAGATACAACAGACCAGCTCTCTGACAAACAGGGTACAAGTTTATCGGTAAGATTTCTGGTATCTGGCGCGGGCACCTGGACCACCGAACTTCTTGGCTTCGCAGCGACGAGGATCGGAGACCAACAGGCTACGATCGTAGTTGATGAGGATATCCTTGATCTCTTGTTTGGAGGCTTCATCCACATCTACCATAACGAACACAAAAAGTTAATGCACATAAAAAAAATTCCCCAAAAAACTTGTCAAAACCATACATTTCTGGTAGTAGGCAACCAAGGACTTGGCAATGGCTTGTCTGATGGCATAAACCTGGGCAACGTGACCACCACCCTTAACCTTAATCCTGATGTCAACGCCAGCAAACCGGTCCTAATCACAACAAGGAATTGATATAATCTAGCCAATATTGGTAATAAAGATGATTAAAACTACATTTTCAGGCATTAATTTCATCTCACCAAGCATCGTATTCGGGATAAATTCTCATCATAAAACATTAGACATGGCTAGTAACGGGACATGGATTACCTTGCCCAACAGTAAGATGGGTTCGTAGAGTTTGTATTGGAGAAGGCGCGGTTCAATAATGGATAGCGGCCTTCCATTCACTTTAATGAGTCCATGTCCACGCTTGCAGTATGCAACAGCAGTGGCGGTTTTCTAGATGCGAGATAAAGTTTATTATATATAACCGACATGACAAGACAGACCATGAGGCGGGCAACATGGCGGCCATCACAGCACTGCAACACGCCGGCCGACATGCAATTCGAATCAATTTCAATTACCTTTCTGCCAAAAACCTGGACAGACTGAATGGGCTCCTTGGGAGCGGTGCTTGTAGTCTATTTTATAAAATTAACTTCAAATAACAGTCTCAATTGGTATAAAAAATCAAAAGAATGCTTACCGGGGCCGTCATTCTGCAGCGTTTGGCTGGCTAAAGACCACAAAAATGGAGAGAGGTACGGACTGGAAGGCTGTAACTCGACGTTGCCAGTTTTAAATTATCAACGCCAAGTATATTATTTTAAGTAATTACATTTTGCTATAAATAATAAGTTCTTGAATTAAAAGTTTAATAATAACAGATGAAAATTCAAAATTAAAAAAAAAATGTTCCTAGACTGATATACATGTATATATAATTTGTTGTTAAAAGATGAACATGATGAAAATAGAAAAAATAATTCTTTTGTAGCTATTGATACTATTTAAAATAAAAAATTCAAAAAATATTTCTATTTTTTTTTATGCTTATAAACCCTATTTTGTTTTTCTAAGGAAATGTTTGACGTGGTTGCCAAATTGGATTGTTAATTTAGAGCAGTGTTGCCAAATCTGGTTGCTAGATGGCAGCCATGCGACTCGTATTACAGACGAAAGTGGCAAATGGTAATAGACAATTACCAACAAAAGAGCAACAAGAGTTTCTCCCACCGTTCCTCCTCCTCGTGCATTTCAGCATGGTAACGTGACTTCACGAGGGGGTTTTCAGTGTGTCCACCCAACCCTCCAGGCCGTCCTTTTGGGTGAGCGAGATGCAAGCCAGGGGGGTGGGACGATAGGGGAGTATTTGTGCATGCCCACATAATCCCACACAAATGGAGACTGCAGCTCCACGACTGGCGGGAGTCGACAATCGTCTGCCAGCGCGCGTTTACCGCGTGCAGTGCTCAGTTCTCTCTTGACGTTCCTGAACGGGGTTTGTTATACTGTTCAAATACCCGTGGTCGTGTATGGGTCTGTGTGTGTGTGTGTTCTGTTGGTCAGCAGTGAGTGAATGTATCTGTGTGTTTGCACACAGGCAAAAGTGAACTCATTGCACTAGTTCAACGTTCAGTTGCAGCTGTAAGGCCATTCGAGTTTATACGACACATCTGTCCGCCCTCAACATCCATGGCTCTGACAACGTTTTTCCCTTTTGGAAATTTTCAGTGACATCAACGTATAACTGCATTGGGAAGCCAGCAAACAGAATTTCCCTTTCTTCTGTTTCTTTCTCCCCAAGGTGAGTCGATTTGTCATCACCATTTTGGTATACAACACGTCATCATCGCAGTTAAAAAAAAACATTCCATTCATTTCCTTTTTTTCTCCTTCGTCATCCTCGCATTGTTAAACGAATGACCTCGTCTGTTCATTTGATCTCGAGAAAATTGTTTTTCGTTTTAAGAGTGAAATGATGCGTATCTCTTTCTTGCCACGTTTCCCTTTTTTTTTCTTCTTAAACGAAACGCTAGAATTTCGCATTGCACAACTATTTGCCTTCAGTATATTCTTTTTATCGTCCCGATCGTTCTCACAAAGGGAACACGAGCTGTCGACGCCCACCGAAAATTCCTTTCGGTATTGTAAAAAAAAAAAAAAAATCAAAAGAGAATAAGAGAAGCTGGAATGATTAGTCAGAGCAGCTAGGAACCACCAAAAGCATTTCTTCTATTTCGTGTAAAACACAAGACATTTTTCCCATTTCTTTTTTAGAAAGGCCCTTGTTCAAAGTTAAACGGAACCCGCCCTTTCGTGAGCTTTTCATTTTACAAAATGAAAAAGAACGAACCGGAACATTGTCAAAAGTCGTTTTTATCTTGTCCAAATCAGTGTCGTAGATTCCCACTTTCTCTCCCAGTTTTTCTTTTTTTTTTTCTTTTTCTTTTTTAACCTTTTGGTAGCAATCAGTACAACGAGTTTGTTGTTGTAGTTTGAGGATCAAGCTATAACAGTATGAATTGAGGTTGATTGATTTCCCTTCTCACGCCCGGTGCAAACAAGTTGGTTGGAAACGAACCGAAACTACAACACTAGTCTGTATTTTTTGTTCAGCCGCAAGATCCCGTATTTGGCCAAGCGCACCATATTTCTCGTGATCAGTCTCGGGGAAAAATGGCATTGGTCGTTGCTTGTCTTTAAAGGATGAAAAAAAAAAGGGATGGCCGTGAAAGCATCTGTTATGCCATGAGACTTGTGCCGTAAGCGTCCATCTTATTCTTAAATCATGTTTAAAGAAAAAATAAAAGGGGGGATGCCGTTATTAACACAGCAGCACGGTAACGGAGGCGGACAACTGTGTGGGCCCGCTGCTGGCCGTCGAGGGCTTGTATCTTATCTACCCACTTCCATCTCACACACACCTATCCACTTTTGTGTTAGGGGCTCTTTTCGAAGTAAAAAAAAAAAAATAGTTTGGGATTCACACGATCTTCTTTGTGTACGCGATCGCCTGTGTGTAGTGTGCCGCCACCCTTAGGTCGGGGTATTTGTATACATAATTATTCTAATTTAATTTAAAAGCAATTTTGAGTTCGTTCTTTTTTCGTGACAAATATCTATTATAGGATAGGCAAAAAGAAATGAAAGTCTTTTTGTTTATTTTATTTTATTTTTTCAAGGTGTGTATGTCTACGTGTGTGTGAGGTCTTGGGGTGATTATATTTCACGTTCGGGAGGAGGGCCATCCATTTTCCTAGCCGTGGCATTAAAAAAAAAAGATCGGGTTTGACTGCAAAATCCTTTTATAGGAGAAACGACTCTTTCTCTCATTTGGATAGACTGCTTTCGTGAAAGGAATAGATTTTTCTTCGGTTTGGGGTTTCACGCAGTTTTCGCTTTATCGGGAAAAAGGACACAACTATACGATGAAGGGTTTTGCTCATCTTTTTGCTTACAAAAAAAATAACTCCCATCAGACACGATTTGAAGACTGATCGTGATGCACAAAAGAGGAGGAGGATCTCTTTTTTTTTTCTTCAAGGCAGATCGAAGATATTTTTCTTTAAATTTTTTGTTCTTCTGCCTGACGACACAATGGCGCCAGATTTAAAAAAAAAGGTCAAACGTACATAAACCAACGGTGGGGGCATTTTTTTGTGTAGCCGCCGCAAATAGATTCTCTCCCTCTGCACTGTCTTTTTTTACTATCTTCGGAAAAGAAATGTTGCGTGCATATGTATATAAATATAGTATGTAGTATATAGCTGCAACTGTTTCTCCCAAGATGCTGCACTCCCGGAGATGGGGGGGGGGGGGAGAAACAGGAACATTCCGGCGGATGCCCTTTTTTTTAAAAACTAGTTTTTGAAGTTGAACGGAGGGAAGAAAAAAGACAAAAAAAAAATGTTCTTAAAGGGCAAGGGTGAACAACTAAACCATATGGCGGTTTTCAATGATGTCTGGAACACAACTGGAGACAAAAATAGAAACAGAAAAGAATGTTTGTCTACCTTCCCTCCCCCCCCCCCCCCCTTTGTTTTTATTATTTAATTTTTTGTTTGAAGTGACAAGGAACGACATTCTTTTATTTTTCTCCTCTTCATTTGGACTAGTTTTTCTTTTTGGTCGGGAAAGTGAAACGGGGAGGAGAGAAACATGTTTTTCACGTGTGTCAATTCCGGAAATGTTTTCCTTTTTTTTCGTTCGTAGAGATTCAGCGCGTCAGATGAAGGGAAAAAGGAAATTGTTTCGACCCCCAAAACCATCGACAGGTGAAGGTTTTTTCTCTTGATTGCGTGTTTTTCCATTTTTTTTTTCTTCTTTTTTCTCGTTTTTTTTTTCTAAAAGTAAAATAGCGTGGAGATCCCGCAGCTGCATAAAAATATACAACTATAATAAAAGGGCCGCGGGTGTGTATTGCATCAGGGGATATTTTCCATTTTAATGGAGTACACAGCAAAAAGGTGCAGCATCCACCGTCACCAGAGTTCCATGATTTTATTTTTGAAGGGGATACGTGTGTGTGTAACGCATGTGTCGTTTTGTACAGCGTGCGCAATCACGGGGCCGCGCGTGGAAGAACATTTGACCGCAAGCAAATCACGGACAAAGAATAATAAACAGAAGCACAAAGAAAAGCGGATGAAAATGAAGGGAAAACAAATGCAAAAAAAAAAAAAACGAGCATCATCCAGCAGCTAAAACGTCCGATGGCATTTATTATATTTTTTTCTGTGTGTGTTAGAAACAAAAAAATAATAATAATGAAAAAAAAAAAAAAGGAGGAAAGGATGTAACAACACGAAAACAACCAAGGTCGAAACCTTTTATTCTTGTGTTTAGCTTTCAGTCATTTTTCTTTTTCACGAGAGCCGTGGTAAAGTGGAAGGTAGCGTGAGTCTGCTCGTCTGGAACATTCATTTTTTTTTTTTTTGCTCAATCGGAAATATGCCTGAAGGTTTTTCGACACTCGAAAAGAGAAACATTTTTGGATTGTCTGATTCTCTTTGTGTGTGCCGTTAATGTTTTAACTTAATCCACGTCGATGTGCGTGTTTAAACTCGCTAAACAAATCAAAGGAACGGACCGATATATATACGTAAAAGTATATTTATTTTGCTGTGTCTGTCTCTCTTCCGGGAGTCATCAACTATCGCTAGCAGCTAATTTCACGAACGAAAAAGAATCAAATAAAAATTTTTTATGTTGGCAATATGTTTTTTTTTGTTGAGCTTGTGGGCGCACGGATGAGACCATCTGTTGGATCATGTTGTTTGGCAGTGTGCGCTATATAGCCGGCAACTACACTAGAACGCGCACGGATAGTCACGGGGGACAACCAATCAGCTAGCGGCTATTATTAGCCAGTTGCATTCACAGTCCATCGACCTTTATAGGATGCACTTACCACACACACACACACAGGGACGAGGAGGAGAGCGCTCCCCTTTTTTTATTTTATACCTATTCATCAAACCTTATCTGTACGCACAGTCTCTATTTTGTGTTGATCTCTTCGACGTGTAACAAAGAAAGATGCAGGACAACATTCGATGCATTAATCATAACAACAATAATTTTTTTTTTAAATATTTTTATATTTCAGAAAAGGGCGTGGACGAGGCTAAACAATGTTGCGCAGTTGATGCCATCAGCGCTTTGCATCGCAGCGAGGAAGGGAGCACGCACGAATCGAGTTTGTTGTTATTCTATTGCGCTCTTCGTACCAGTCGAGGATGGAGATTCATCGACAACCCAGAGGTAAATCATTTATTTTTTTCTAAAAATATTTTTTTTATTTCAGAAAAAAAAAACATAAAAATTTGCATAACATGTTCAAAATCGTGACTGACGTGAAGCACTTATGCGAACAATTATGCGAGCGGAAATTTTTTTCCACTTCGTTTCCAATGAAATTATGGTGGCATCATCAAAGAAGGTGAACTCGTAAAAGAAAATTGTGAGGCACTTATTACGTGTACAAATGCGATAAAGAAGGCATTTTTGACTGGCATTGGGGAATGGCTAAAGTTCGAGAAAAGATAGCGCGCGCTATCAGCCCGCCAGGAAAAAATAATGCAGCTGGCTTTTTTGGTCCGTCTCTGGCGATATGATATATAGATTAAACAGCGTAGGCTATGCCACGTAACAGTACGTTGCGCTTCCATATGCTGGGACAACACAGTTTTTGTTTTTCTGTTTTTTATTTGTCCGTTGGTTGATCAGCTGATTTGAGTGGAAACGTTTTTTAAGGGAGAGCTTTTTTAGGTGGAGAGCATAACTAACCAACCGGTTTTTTTTGTGTGTTTTGAGTTAAAAGAGATTTCTCTCTCTCTCTCTCTCTTTTCCCAGTTCGATTTTCTCATTTCATTGTGTCGCCGGAATTTTTTAGTTTTCTCCCCTCTTTTTTTTTCCAAAATAAGGGAACTTTCTGAAAACGACTCTGGAGAAAATATCCAACGATGGCCGACAGTACGACCGTCGAGATTAAAGGTAACGGGGTGAACACAAATTCCACCTTACTATTTGAGGCGTAATAAAATTCGAATTACATGTTGACGTCATTTGAAACCTTACAAATCTAATGTATTATACAGGTATAAGCTGATTCTTTTTTTTTTTTTTCGTGACGTCCGTCTGTGGGTTCGACTATAGAGAGTTACCTTAACGTAATAGATTTGTTCGTTTTTTTTTTTCTTTTTTACTCCTCCATTTTTTAAAATCCTATTTGGGAATTACGCATTTTTTTTCTTTTTCTTCACGACTTTGCACTCTGCCGGTAGAGTCATCATAATACCTGCTATTGCGTCGCGCGCGTTACCTTGCCCAGTTTTTTTAGGTCTTAACGAGCTCACGTTCTTCCACTCGAGCGGGTCCAACACAATCTCTCTTTTTTTTTTTTTTTATTTCCCCGGCTTCCCGAACTCAATTGTTGTGTCCTTCGTGCGGAAACAACCTACCCACCATATAGTGGCGTCCACGAATGATGATGACGCACCTGAAAATCAGGCGAGAAAAAAAAAAGTGGAATTTGAACGTTTAAATCCGTCATCCCTTGCTGATAAAAAGAGGGACTTTAAACCCAACATTTTCGAAACTGCTCTTTCTACTTTATTTTTTATTTTTTTTTATGTATCTCGTTTCTTCCGTTGTTGCGTCATTGCAGCACCCCACGTTCCCTTAATTTGTTTTCAGCGCGATAAAAAAAAAAAAGAGAAACAATTGTGGAAAATCGAGTCCTTTTTAAAAACTGGCGAACCTGTTGACGTTCGTATCAATTCATCATCGCTGTTGAACTTTCTCGTTGAAATGTCAAGTCGAAATCCGGGTAAATGAAACTGTAACGGCCGTGAAATTCAGGTGGTAAACAAAAGGTCATCTAGCGGAGATGTTGGTCAACACAAAACAAAAACCCAAAAAACAATTGAAAAGCGAGATGCAATGGAGCATTAGCGTTTCGAGTACGGCCTGAATGAACCTAAACTGATAAATCATCTATAATGAATAGCAATTTAAATCGATTATTGAATCAACAATTTGATTTGAATTTTCAGAGAGTAAACGGAAACGTTTCAAACCGTGGGAGAATCTACGGCGCATGTTCCAGCGCAAGAATTCCACAGCCAGCGATCATCAGCCGGTGTCGAAAGGTCAAAGTTCCAGCACTTCCAGACTGAGCGGCGTCTTCGGCTTGGCCGGCTCTTCTCGAAGTCGGTCCACCAGCGAGCTGCTAACGACCGAACCGCAACCCATTCCCGCAAGGTACGAAAGAAAAAATTACAAGAAATTACAAATGATTACAAAATTGTGAAAAAATCAAAAGAACGCGCACACACAAAGAAAATTTTTTTTTTTTTTATTGTTCTTATAAAGAAAAAGAAAAACGAAATTTAGCCTAAAGGGAGTTAAATGTTCCAGTGGTAGCGAGCCGGAAGAATTATTTAATAGACAAAAGAAGGGCGACATTTCAACCGCGACATTAAAAATGGGGCAAGAGAGAGAGAGAGAGAGACAAGCATTTTTCGTTGGAAAATGTTGGGGCCTTCTTCTTAAGAAGCTTTAAAAAAGAAAAGTAGCATATGGACATGAAGGGCAGATTAGTCTTTGGGCACGTAATTAAATAGAGAAAAAAAAAATTGTAATTCGTGTTTATTATCTTTGACCGAGCGCAAGAAGAAGCGAAAAATTATTGGATGTTCTCTGTTTGTATGAAAGATGATGATGAACGCAGGAGGTAGAAAAAAAAAAAAGAAATACGAAAAAAAATAAAGAGAGATATATAGATAGAGAAGGCGGGCATGTGATGGATGACAAGGGTCTCGAGAAAGACATTGATTGATTGGTGTTTCTTGTTACTTTATTTGGCAGTGGCCACAATTGCACGGCAACGAAGAACCGAACGGCATCGGTGGCCGGGTCCCTAGGCGCCGGTTTGAGCGTTTCACATGACTCCGTCTTTGGGCTGGACATTTCCCCGGAATCCGATGCTTATTTTACCCAGCACCGGAATCAAGCGGCTGCCGAAAGTCTTCCGTCATCCGCCTCACTTCAATACATGGTATAAATAGCTGAACAATTTTTTTTGTTGTTGTTGTTCTTCCTCTCTATTTAAGTGATGATTTTTGAATACATTTGAATGGATTAGAGCGAGCTGAGAGCAGCCATTGGTGGAAGACATCGTTCAGCTGAAGATGATGAAGGTCTACCTCGTTCGCCCGTCAATGCAACGCCCACGACGGCCCGGGTCCTTGTCGACTATTCGGTATGTGTACAATGTTTAAAATGCTGTCAAAGTGTCGCTATTTAATGATAGATGGCTCTGTCGACACGTTTCTTTTTTTCCAATGAAACAAACCTGAAAACGCAAAGGGAAATACCATCCGTTATCTTTGTCTTTGTCCATTGGACGGATTGACGGATGGTGTTTGATTTGAAAACAAAACAAAACAAAGAAAACATTTCAATTTGTTTTCAAAATCTGGAAACGTAATTTTCTTTCTCCAGCGCGATCTTCGTGGGAAATAGCTTTTTTTTTGTTTTTGTTTTTACTGTTATCAGAAGGGGAAACACGAAATTCTTAAAGGGACCATTCAATTTGAGTCGCACAGTGTCATCACAGAATTAAAATCAATTGACTTTTGCCGTAAAAACTCGATGAAGCGTAGAAAAGCGATACACAGAAAAACGCTCGAATGGCCTGAAAATGTACGAAAACATCGTCTGCTAAAACGGCTGATCTTTATTAAAACACAATATTCTTTCTCAGAACAAAAAAAAAACTATATATATATATATATTTACCGTCTGTTTTATGTCGGCCAGGGCAGCGGAACCTGAACGACCATGGTATTACACGAAATAACACATGCGAAAAAGAGATGTGGCTGTACACCAGGTGGGCAGCGTGATGAGGTAGATCTAACGGTCGGCGGGCGCGGCCATTGCAATGAAGCAGCAGCAGAAGCGCTAAAAGGGAAAAAAAAAACTAGAAATAAATAAAGATAGAAGTGAAGGAACTCGTTACCGCTCTTACCATGTGACGCTTCAGCAGAGCTCAACAGTTGGAAAGAGTTGCGGGCTCTCCCTTATTGTTAGAAATGCTTTTTTCAAGTTCAAATTGACTTAAAAAAAAAAAATTCAGCAGTCGGCCCGAAGCTCTTCGTCGGGCTTGTCGTGTTCAGATCATCAGTTACCTTTTTTTTTTTATTTTATTTTTTTTTTTTTTTTTTAAAGAAGAGGACTCATCATGTTGAGCCGGTGTTGTAATTAGACAAGAAGAATCGCGTGTGTTATCTATGTGCCGCTTCTTTGTTTAGAATTTTCCTCGATCGATTTTTTGAAGAAAAAAATGCGACTCGTTAACAAGGTGAATCAAATCAACGTCCGCAATGGGAAAAATGTTGTGTTTTTAATTGGATTTCTATGCTGCCAATCAGAACAAAAAAAAAAAAAAGAATGTCTTTCTTTAAACATGTTTTTCTTTTTGGGGTGGAACAACAAAATTTTGTTGGTCTGTTCACAGATTCACAACAACACGGCGCACAGCGGTGGTGGAAGTGACCCGTCGTTGCTCAGCATCAACAGTTGCGAGCTGGACGAGGTAACGCTTTTCGCTTGTTATTTGTTTTGTGTAACGTTGTAATTGTGTAGGTAGTGCCGTTAAATGAATCATTAGCTTTTTTTTTTTTTTTTTGATGGCTAATGTATTTGTGCGAGCGCTTGCAGATCACAATCACAACTTTCTTTTTCGTCTTATTGTTTGTTTAGAATCAGAGTTTTTTTTTTCTCTCTTGTCATTTTCTCCAGTACCTGTTCCGTTTTCTCAGTAATTAGTTCAAACTGGAAAGAGAAAAGAGATGAGACAATTTAAACCTCGATTTCCTTTTTTTTCTCTCTCTCTCTGCCTCCACCCCCACTCTTTTTAAGGAGAGAGAGTGCCTACACTTTGTGGCTTTAAAACTGTTAAAAACGTACCAAAAAAAAATTATTTAACAACACCATTTTTTATTTTTGTATTCTTAACAGACGCCATTTGTCAGTATACGCAATCAGCAACAACAACAGGCACAGCCTCAGCAACAGTCGGGCAAAGTATTTCAGAGGGCCGGCAGCAACAACACCACAGAAAACATTACGGAAGGTATACACACACGTTATTATTATTTTTTTTTTTTTCCGTTGTGGGGGAGGGCTCCAGATGGTCAGAAAAGAAACGCGTACTGGTAGCAAGTTTTGCGGACCCATGTGAAGATGCGGATGGTAGCAATGACCCTTTCCGATCGTACGGGGCCTTGCGTGTAATTGTGTGCGGCTTGTTTGCTGCTGCTGCGTCCGCACGCAGCGCGCTATAAAAATGGAACCAACCGAGTGAGACGGGAAAACTCAACATTTTTTTGTTTCAAATCCTATCTATTAAACAGTGATAAAGTGGGGAGGATTAAATTTTTGTTTTTCTCACACGAAAATTTTGGAACGTTCTATCTCCGTTTTTATTTCACACTCGAGGCATTTTATTTTGGGACGAAAGTGATTCGAAATTTGGAATTTTTTTTTGGTTAAAAGTAAAAAGCAGGTGCGTATCGATTTGAAAAAAAAAAGAGGATTCGCTGGATTGCGCACTCCAACATAGCGAGACTATTGCCGAGGTCTTCGTTCTGCTTCTACTAACTCTAGGCTATATTTTACAAGCCATACCTGACGAAAAGAAAATCGAAAGAAAAAAAACAAAACACAAATGTAACTGTATACTCGTCAAAAATGTATTCCGGCAGCTGGCCAGATGACAGCTCGAGGGCATTTTTGTCGATCCATTCCCCACGATAAAAAAAAAAATCTATTTAGCATATATTTTACATGACCTACGTGGCAGGCGAAGCTTGTCAACATTTCATAAAAAAAAAAAATAAGGAATAGGAAAACCAACCGATTCAACACGGCCCATTTTTTACAAAAGTCCAACCGTCCCTTTACAGAATAGAAAATAACACGCCATATTTTTTTGCAAGCAATCCCATTTTCGGTGCGCTCCAATGGAGCGATATCTGGCAAAATGCCGGATCCGTAGTAAAAATACTAGGAATTGAAAACAATAAATAAAAGAAAATCGATCGACTCACTTGTGCCATTGTGGAAAGTAAGGCGAAAGACACTGTAAACCTTCAAAGAACAGCCATATGATTCTATTTCATTTTTCTTTTTTTTTTTATTTACTTTCTTCCCAAAAAAAGAAATAAATAAAATATGATGATTTGTGTAGGTCGGGCGGATGGCGGAGACGACGGATTACTAGGAATGGCGACTGCATTAAACCATAGCGCCGCAAGACATAAAATATCCATCAGACCTAAAAGAAATCACGCACCTGCTAGACCTCGTCAGTTGCCACAGGTTCTATTATTCAAACAAATTTTCAGCCATGCAAATATAATTAAAAATGCAAACTTGTCTTTGAATAAATAATTCCAGTTGGCGGAAGGTCCGATCGAAGACGATTTGGCATGGACGAGTCATCCTTCAGGGGACGCGGTTCAGCCACATCCATCGGTGCCCGAGCGCAAGAGTCGCATTGGCAGACTATTGAGATCGGAACCTGTTTCCGGATCGTCCTACAAGCAGCGCTCCATTTCCCTATCGCGAACGGAAGACAGTGCCATTCGAGAGGCTCCGGTTTTGCCAGCGTCCGCTGTTAGCGGCGGCGGCGGCCATGTCGATCCCAACAGCAGCAGCAGCAGCCCGAAGCCATCGGCTGGATCTTCGTCGGTCAAACTTGCCCGGAGCAAGTCTAGCGTCGAGAAGAAGATCCAGCACGAAGTGGCCGTCTTTTGGCGCCGCACCAAAGAGGGCAAACTCTTCCACAAGAGAGACAACTCTGAGAAAGAAGCGCCAGCCAATGCTGATCAGGTAAATCGAGCGCAGCTCTTGTTTTGTTCTACATAAAAATGAAAATGATGAATAAAAAAAATTGGGAATGAAACGTTTGAATTTGTTCAAGGTGGAATCGAAAGGGCTGCAGCAACAAGCGGAACCGGCCGAAGTGAAGCGCAAAGATTTGCGCAAAATCAAACGTGACAAGGAGGAGAAGAGGAAGAGGAGCGACGTCAGTGCCAATAAAGAGGACTCATCCCCGCCGTTCCTGTCCAGGATTTTCGGCTCGCGGAGGAGCAGCCGCCGCTTGCGTAAAAAGAATCCGCCTTCGCCCGTGCCGTCCCACATACCCGAAAGCCGCACTCCTTCGCCAGCGGCCGTCCCGTCCGAAGCGCTTCCCGTTCCCAAGCCGAGAACCGTATTTCGCAACCATGACGATGAAGAAGAAATGGAGATTGATTGGACCGTCCCTAATCAGCCTTACAGCTACGCTCCGCCTTCGAGCCGGTCCGTCCCAGCCACGCAATCGAACCGTTTGCTTGAAAAATGGGCGGACGCTGATTTTCACGTGCGAGCCCCCGTGGCATCGCCCAAAGCCAGCAGGACGGAAGACGGTCTGAAAATGTCCCCTACTCCAGCCCGACATCATCGCATCCACATTGCCGGATTGTCGCCTTATCAACGTCGTGTGGCCCGCATTGGCAACGGCCTCGAAATATCGGATGATGAATGGGACAAGCAGGAACCGACCATCTCGCCCACTCGTTCCTATCATTTCCGGGCCGATGAGAAAGACTCTGAACGCAAGTCTGGCCTGTCTCTCAATTTAGAGAACTCGATGAAGAGCCTTCCGGTGAACATCAATCAAGAGTTCACGTTGAAGAAGGCCTCGCCCGTTCTAAAGCCGCCGTCGGACACGGTGGCCGGCGAGAATCTGCGCCGATCGTTTGAAATTCTCAAGTTTTCCAACGAAGGTTTGAAGAAGACGATCCACAGTTTCAATCCGAAGCGCATCAGCCAATCGTCTGACCAGCTTCATTTGTCTGACGGCAGCGGCCAGCGCGAATCGTCCGGAAGCCTTTCGAATTCGACGAGCAGTTTGAACATCTCGGACGGGGACGATGCGGCCGACACGAATGGATCCATGAACAGCGTCTCCGTTCAATCGACGGAAGAGAAAGACGTGCGGGACGATGTTCTCATCGTCGACGATCACAAGGAGACGATTCAACATCATCCGGACTGGGCGGATTACAAAGCCGATGCGGAGGAGCAACAAAACGCGTTGTCTGCGGATTGTGTACCTATTAATAATACGACCACAGCTGATTCCCCGTCTAGTCATCCAGGCAATGTTTTGGAATCAGTGCGCAACGAGGAGCCGATTCCAACGAGCCCAGTCATCCATCCGTGCGGATCGAACGCGTTGCAAGAGGCCGAGATCCGCGTGAAGGCGCCATCGCCCGATGAGTCGGCTAAGCCACCCAAACACAAGTCGTGGGAGAATCGTCAGCTGGCGGCTGCGGCCGACACGCCCGCCATGTTCTCCATGTCTGTGCGAGTTCAAAATCCGCCGGATGCGAAATACAAGCGCAGTATGAGCACCCCGAATAGCGAGGCTTCTCTATCCGCCAACCAGAGCTTCGCTCCCGAAATGCCGGCCGTTCGGAAACTGTCCGAAACGTTTCAAGCGCCGAGACCTTTCATCATGTCCGTGCGGATGGGTGGCGTCGATGGCGAAGGAATTCCGGCGTCTCTCCCGCCGCAACAGCTGATGGCTAAATTATCTGCCCGTCCGTGGCAAACGAAAGAGGAGAAGGATCGCCAGAACAAAGTGGCGCTGGTCAGAAGTCAGCACGTCGAACCGGAGCCGCCGCCGGATGCCGTCAAACCGGAAGAAACAGAAAGCGCGGCGCCCGTCGAACCGGTCAAATTGCGGCCGAAGACGCCCGCCAAGGAAGAGACGTCTGAATTGTTGAAAGTCTTCGCTCGACGGTCGGTGAAAGTCAGGGACAGCAAGGACCTGACGGATGCGGTGGAGGGCGGCAGTGCCGAGGCGAGAAATGAAGTTTTGAGCGGATCGATACCGCCGTGCAGACCGGCTTTGATGGAATGCGTCACCAAGGAGGATATGACTGTTTCTCCTGCCGATGTCATTGGCCAGTCAGTCGAAAAAGTGGATCTCTCTAAAGAAAAGATGCCGTTGAAAAAGATTGCTAAACCTCCCGTAGCCATCCGCACGATGATAGGAGAAAAGCCGGCCTTAATCGAACCTCCGACCGATCGATTTTTGAAATCATCCGGTAGGGTTCAACCTTTCTTTCGGTCTACCATTCAAGAATCGGCTCCTACGACCGATCATTCGAGCATCCGTCCGTTTGTTCCGCTCCTCATTCGCCTTCCGACCGAGGACAAGAACTCCAGTGATCCGGCGGAGCAAAGCTCCAAGGACAGCAGTCCGATTAGCCCGTCTCAGACTGACCCGATCTTTGAAGAATGCGCCAGTGACACTAACCGGATTATCGAATCCAGCACGATGTCACAGGATGAAACGGTCTGGAAGAAGCATCAACCAAAATCGCGACCGTCTGACCGGTTCTTATCCTCCAACAGATTCGTTGCTAAATCCATAGATGAGGTACGTGACCCTATATGCAAATTACATAGTTTTTTTTTTTTTGTTTCAATGTTTAATTATTGTATTAATTGTCTTCCATTTTTGTATTTAATTTGTTGCTCGTTTATGAAAGGAGGTGAAAGCGGCGACTGCAGCACCACCTATCAGGCAATCTAAAGTGCTTGATATGGTTAATAATTTTCAACGTTTGCAAGTGACGTGAGTAACCCGGAAAAGACAAAAAACCTGTCTCCTTTTCTTTTTCAGTTGATGATGTAATCATCAATCGTTGATTTTGACGTTGATCATTTCTCTTTTCTCTTTCGTGTAAAGTTAAAAACAATTTTTTTTTTACATGTGCTTTTCTCCTCTATATCTCCCTCCGTCCCTTCGCCCTACATCTTACTAAAACCCACCACATCATGTCATTCATAATCGCCTCGGTGCTGTTGGTATCCAGCCCCGGCTATTTTTCCCCCTTTTTTTTTTTTATGTTTCATCATTCTTTTGTTTTTTTTTTTTTTTTTTTTTTTCTATTGACGCTTTGGAATTTTGTGCTGTGTGTTTTTATCAACAATTGTTACACATTATTTTACGACATGGGTTTATTATACATACTATATATATACATACGTGATTATATATATATACATATATATATATATATTTTGTTTTTGAAGAATACAAATCAACTCTTTGCAAACAAAGGAAAGAAAAGATAATCGTTGAGACGCTGTTCGATTCGATATCGATCGTGCCAGCGTTTTTTTTTTTTTAGATTGGATTTCCGCATCTGCCTGTCGCATAAAGTAGAGTCGGATTTGAACTGAAGGTACTGCGACCAGCTTCTGACATCAGATGAAATCTAATTACAGATAAGTGCTTTCCTTCCGTTTATTTTATTTTTTATTTTTATTCATGTTCACTTTCTATTTGCTTTTGTAGAACAAATAACGACATGCATCTTTCAAGAGGAAATAGACCTAGTCGGAGGGAAGCTTGCCATGACGACGCAAAAGACTAGGAGGCCGAATTCCACAAAGGATGTCATGGAGTAAGAAGATAATGCAAGAGAGGCGGTGGTATACTGCCGGGGGTAAGTTGCCATGCTTTTCATTTGCAGCTTTGATGTTGCGCTATTGAACATCCCTGCAGGCAAAAAAGAAAAGTTTTTGGCCTTTGAAGCTGAACACAGTTGTGCTTTCGTATCTATTTGAAGAACACGGACAGAGTTCAATATCCCAAGATCTTGGGCTTTTAGGATTCCGCCAATGGTCGATTGTGACCATTACATGGATTCGTTTATTTTTTTTTCTTGCCTTTTACACCTAGAATTATTCACGTTCTTTAATGAAGGCAGCCAACTTCAATTTTGTTTGTTACGAGAAAAGATAATCATTCATAAAGGCAAGCTTTATGGATGGCTGCGTCTTATTTTTCATTACCGTTTGCATTTCTTTAAAAGAAAAAAAAAGTTTGGCATCCAACCGCAAGGCGATTTGATGAACAATGTCCTGTGTGGCCAGATCAATAACGTGCCGTTCTATATAAAGCGAGAACCTGAAATCAGATTGATTATATAGGCGTCGTTAGATATGAACACACAAATACACACATTCCTCTTTTATGTCCATCGGCTGCAAAATTGGAATCCTGCCCGTTTACGTTATCGTCTGTAGATAAATTTTTCTGAAGAATGATCCATTGCGAAAAATGCAATGAATCGAAAGAAAAAAAAAGGAGATTAAACGATCGATTCCGTGTTCGCTTGAAAAAAGACGATTGCTTTGTCGATTGAAGGAGGACATTCTGCGAAAATACGTGAGTACTTCAAGATGTTTTAAAAAAAGCTCCGGTATCAAGTTGTGTATTGAATCGATTGATTCTTAGAAGACGGTGAATATGCTCAATCACAGTCGACATGTACGGACTTCGTCAACCTCATACAAACTATTACTAGTACAAGTTTGCGGAGATATCGCTGGACAATCTACGCATCCTATTCACCACACGTGAGGTATGACAATAAATTTCATTTTTAAACAGTTAAAAAAAAAAAAAAAATGTCAAAACATTTCTCTACGCGTTGAAAAGAATTTCAGAGTTGCGTACGTCTGGAACGATAACAAAGGAGGAAAGATAAATCTTGCATTGCGTATCGGATATACTCAAAGAAAGTGCACCGATTCTTCAGAAATCGACACCTTTTTAAGAGATGAAAGAACCATGTCTTTGGCTAAATAAAAGTTGGATTCGTCTTAAAACGAAAACGCAGTTTATTATGGAAAATGCGACACACACAAGGTGCTGAGCGTAAACAGCTCGTTATGTAATAGTTCTGATGTTTCTTCATATCGAACATTTTCTTTTCTATGATTTCCCCACTTGCTAGCGCCGACTAGTGATGGATCTGTTCCATTTGCACAAGAGCGAAATCTTTAGGAGTTTCACGCCCAGCGGATCGATGACGACGTCACGAGTTGGCTGGAAATGACATCCGCGCAAAACTTTTTTGCTTTCGTTGATCTCAAACAATCGATGCTTCAGTTAACTCACTCACGTCCTGTTTGGCATCCAGCCTTAGGCTAGATAGCTGATTAAGGACCTCACTTCGGGTTCACGTTTCTTTGTCGTATATTTTAGCCAACTATAGATGCACTACGTGGTCGCATTGCCAATGACCGGAATCGATCCGAAAAAAAAACGCATTCTGATTCGTCGTGGATGAGACATTCGTTTTTTTTTTTTGCACGACGTTGGGAGAGTCACGTAAAGAAATTTCTCTTCACGGTTTGCATCCAAACCCAATCTACGAGTGCATGATGATGGTCTGACAGGAGTAAATCAATTTCACTTCCGCTTGAGATCGTTCAACAGCCTCTCTCGACGAACAAGAAAAAGGATAGAAGCTAAAAAGAAAATTAAAAGGAGGCCCTGCGGCACGAAAACTTTGAACGTAAACCACTTGGTTACATAAATGTCATTTTCGATTTTTTTTTTTTTGACGACAGACGGGAGGATAGGTAAGGAAATGACAAACAAAATGGGGCGTTTTCTCATCATTCCTGCGTTAGGGGGGGGGAGGAAAAAAATCGATAAATGTAATTATGTTTTTTTGTTTTGCCAGTTTTTATCTCGACACAAAGTAGAATGGACCTTGTTTTTTTTTCCTTTGTCCTCTTTGTTATTGCAAGTTAATGGCTGCCAGTGCTAGTAATTAGATTAAGTTCCATTTGAAAAGAACGTGGCAAGCTTTGACATGTTTCTCGTGTAACAGGTTTTTGATTCTTTGCGTTGTACACACTCCAATAAAGAAATACGTGGAAATAAGAAAACAATCCAAATCACAGTGAACAATCTTTTCAAGGAATATATATGTGTGTGTGTGTGTGTGTGCATCTACTTTGTTTTCCTGGAGCTTCGTCTCATCCATTAAAGTAGTAAGTTTCTTATTTTTGTTTGTTTCCTATGAATTTGTTCACACGGTGTTCGCTTTTTCTATGCAAAACACTTTCCAAGTAGTTTATTTTTTGTGTGTGTAAAAAGTGTTAGATCATTGTATGAATTTTGAAACGTGATTATCCTGGCGGGGATGAAGATTGGTCGTGAAAAAAATCGTGTTCTCCACCATCCAAGTTTTGCGAGAGCTAAGGCACTCACAGAGACGTGGAAGTTGTTTTTTTTTTCAAAAAGAACAGCTTTTAATTTTTTTCTTTGCTTAAATCACGTTATTTACACCACGTCTTTTGCACCATATTGGAAAAAAAAAAAACAGGGTGGGCGCGGGTATTGTTAGGAAATTCACAAAGTCGAAAGCTCCTTCCATGAAAGTGCACAAAAGTTTTGACGTATAGCTGCAAAAGAAACTTGTTTCGCCGCACACACGAGCCAGTTAGTGAAGAAGTTCGGTGCACTGACATCGTAAAAAAAAAAAGAAAAAGTTTACGACCCACTTTTGACTAGGAACGGTCTGTTGATCGGCCACTTTGAAAAGTCACGCGTCGCTGTGAATGATCGGCTTGTTGTACATTGGCATCATCTGTGTCGTGCCAAACGTCTGCTCCTGCCGGTCTACGGACTTGGTTGTCCGGATGACGACAGCCAGTCCACAGGGCCTCTCCGCAAACGGCATCTAAGTCGTAGGAACAATCCAATTTAGCTCAATGTCCCTTCCCAAAGACAGTTTCCCCGCACTGCTGCAATCAAAGCAATACAGACAAGTTCCCTTTTCATTTCCGTTTTTTTTTCTTTTTGACTGTCAGTGTTGTGACAGGAGAATCGATATGCGATATCTTGATTGTGTTGTAGGCTAATGCAGTTGTTTTTTTTCGGGGGGAGTGGGGATGAAATATTAGATTAAGCACTGACAAGGGCACAGTTTCTCGTGTAAGGAATGTCGTTGCTGAGGGTCAACAAAGACGCTTAATTAAAACCTTCGTCGGGTTTTCTTTGAAACCCTATGATGGCGTGATTGAATTCCGTCAAAGTATCGTAACATTTGCTGGGATTTAGTTTTTTTTTTATTTATATAGCGGATTGTTTTGATGGTTGAGTTTGTTCTTACCTAATTCGGGGCGACATCTTTGCGGATCAGAGTTGTCGAAAATTTCGCCCAACTTGATCTCTTCCAGCGGCGGTTGACTCGAATTGTTCGCTTCTAACAAATCGCCGCTTACAGCTAAAGCCTCAGCTTGCTGAAACCGCTCCAAGATAAGGAAAAAGAATATTAAGAAAAACAAAAACAAACTAGCGTAACGTCATTGTCCGACAACTCACGGCCTGAGCGGATGTATTTCGGTTCAGTTCCTGATATTGAGAGATGACGCAAAGGATGCAGTAAACCTATTGAATAATTCAAAATTTTGAGAAATGTTTCACACGGAATACGTGCGAATTTAAGAAGGAAACCCACATTGACGATGACTAATACAAAATCACTGGTGAAGATCATCGCCGATATAGGATTTAAAGATTCCTGCGAACACGTAGCAAAAACGAAAATAATGTATGGAGCAAACAGCAATTTCAAAATTCAATTATCGTACCATGTGAATGAGCAGGTAAATAGCATATATCAGGTCAACAGCTGTCGTACACGAGACAATCACAATCCATGGAAGCAGGAACGCACATCGATTCTGGGCCAAATAGAATTCAATGTGTACCCCATGACTGAGTCGCGTGCTTTTTTTTCTTTCTTATATTTACCTTGGCGAGACCGTAGAAGAGTAAAAAAGTGGAAACCAATCCCATGGCTGACAAAGTGACGACACAAATGTTCAGAATTTTCAGCGCTTTTGTTCGACATAAAAGAGAGAGAGAGAGCGGGGGGGGGGACTTTTAATAAAATTTTTCGATTTTAATTTGTTCAAAAGGCTTATGTAAATACTTTCAAGATCTTCCGCCGGATTGGTAGCAGAAGTGCTTGTTTGCTGTTCACCATATCCTGCCGCTTCTGAATCGCCTTCAGCTACGCCAAATATCGTCACCATTGTAATCGTTACGGTGAAATAGACCTACAATCGACCTGGTTATTAGACATACGAGTAACCTGATCACAATTACTAGTGTGCCATTCTATTAAATACAGCGTCCCTTTTTGTTTTGTTAAGGCTTTGCGAATGACTCACCATAGTGTAGACAGCGCTAGCATAGCAGCCGCTGCGGAGCGAGCTCCAACAGCAGCAAAATTGGATGAGAGCCATCGTCATTCGCAAAAGTCTTTCAGAGTACTGGGGAGTTAAAACAACACCGCGACATGGCAAGAACAATAGAACCGAGCAAACAATTGATTAAGCGACGAAACGCTACCAGCAGCTTAGGTAGATCTGCTGGAAGTCCGCGTACTGATCAACCTCTTCGTCTTTGCAGCCTTCTAAATATATGGACCGCATGAAGCTTCACGTTGCACGCGCATGCGTACACAATCAATGGGTGCTTTTAGAATTTTTATTTTGCTTATTTCTTCTTGTAAATTCTTGCGCATTTCCGTTTTAGTTCGCAGGGAGGGCCGCGCGGACAAGTGAAACGATTGTAACAACATCGCACACACGCATCCGCCGTGATTTTTAGACGGATGGAAGAGCATCCGAGTGATTGAAAACAGCTTCTCGTTGTGTAAACAATGAACGCGCAAAACAATGGATGAAAATGTGTAGATACACTCCGCAACCTTCGCCAATTCTTAATTCCTTGTCGTTTGGGAACTGTAATGAATCTTCCGGTCACAGAGAAGGGCGGCGTTCGTGAAACAAAAAAAGGGGGGATCTGCAACGTTGTCGCATTGGCGACAACGTGATAATGCGTGATCGATGACACTATTACCAACAGTCAGCAATATATTAGGTGTCGTTATCACCAAGCTGTGAAGTGCAATTAAGTAGAAGCCAATAGAGAGAGCCGACGGAAGTTTTAAAGTCTCATATGCGGCGGGAAAAGGAACTAACATCACAGTAAAAAAAAAAAAAATGATTTAAGTTGGACGGGCGTTTTTCTCTGTGGGAAAGATTTTTAAAAAGCTTTTGGGAAACGGTCTGGTGTTTGGTTTAATGCTAAAAGAAAGTTTCAACACACACACACACACACACACTTTCAGCTTCCATCCGATGCGTTTCTCACAAAGTGAAGCTGCGCCCCCCCCCAAGCGAAAGAAAATAGATGTTGACTCTGTATGTTTGCGAAAGTATACTGAGCATCTAGACGAGGTAAATAAATGAAAAATAAACAAGTTCAGGTAGGATTTTTTTTTTAGAATAAAATGAATTGCTTGCATTTTCTTGCTACTTACGTCAGTCACTGCCATCATCGATTTTTTGGGTCATTTTTGCTGAACGTGCAGACACTCTCAAGTGCAATGAGGTATACGCGGAAACGGAAATCACATCGAAAGCATCCTGTTTGACGTCTCCATAGCAGCCAAGCGTTTATTTCGCCATCTTTTTTTCGCCTGCATCAAAAATCATTTGATTCGTTTATCATGCGAACTGATAAAGTACAAGGAATTTGTGCCTTTACAGCAAATAGTCATCTTTAAGAAACGTTATTGATCAGTCAAAGTGTCTGACGCGCGTTCTTTCCAGCTGTTATTGATTGTGATACTGGCGGACTAAGTCATTCCCGTTGGAGCCAGCCACAAATGGAAATATAGCATTTTTCTTTTTTATTTAGCGTTGTTATGTTTTATTGAGGAAAAATAAGGGAAGGTTCACTCGGTTCAAATGTCTTATTATTTTGATTTTATGTGGTTTATTCTTTTGTTTTTTTCGATACGCGTCCAATAATATCATAAGTCCTAAAAATAGGAGAGCTTTTCAACAGCGTACGTGCCTCAGTTTGAAACGTAAGACAACATAACCAGCCACTCGTATGACGATGAAAAAGATCAACAAACCAACAATGGACAAACGGTAAGAACTCTGATCAAGGTCAAACTGTTCCAGAAATTTTTCAGCGTAGCGAAAATGGCAATAAGGCTGAGAGCAGGTGAGAGGCGCACGTTCGTCACCATAAATGGCCAACATGGATCCAGCGAACGCGTAGCGGAAGAAACTGACGTCGGCAATCCACGACATGTAAACCGGTATCGAATTCAAATTGACGAAGAATCCTGAAAACAGCAGGAATGGAATCGTGCAAGCCGGGGCCACGAAAACGGCCACTTGGATGCTGAACGCCGCGCCGACTAATAAGCCGATGCCTTGCGCTACCAGCGACATGCAAATAGTGATGCACAAAAGCATGCCGAAACGTTGAATACTCAACGGCTGATTTGTCATCAAGTAGACGATCAACAAATAGAGGAACGGGAAGATGATCTGGAACGGAATGTCGGCCAACGTCTTCGCCAGATAATACGCCTTCAGGCTGTACCAGTGATTTAAATGTTCTCTGAGCAGCACTCGCCTCTCCAGCGGAACTGGCGGGTTTGAACAACAACAACAACAATAACATGGACGTAAGCCAAGTCCGTTTGATTGAGTAAAGGTAAATAACCGAGTTTTTGTATACTAACACGTCACGACAGTCGGCATCATGGCGGCGAACAGGATGAAAAGCTGATTGAAGAAGAGCAATCCGGCGTTGTTGTAGATGACTGCGGCGTCGTCGCCGACGCGCCAGTAGAGCAATCCCATCAGGATGCTGACGATTATGTGGGCGGCGAAACGAAGCATCGTCAGCATCTGTGTGTGGTCGTGATAAAATAAAAAAAAAATGGGTCATATTTTTTTGGGTGGTTTAGCAAAATGATTCATTTCGTTTTGATGAGTTGACACGAATACCTAGAAAATTGGCAGTTTTTACGAGTCTAATAAAAGAACTGTTGATATACATTGAAAGCGACGGACTTTAAGTGCTGAACGAAATATAAAAAAAAAAAAAAAAAACAAGTACCTTCTCTCTCCAAATTATTCGCCATGTTCTTCCAAGGAGGACGGCCACTTGCGTATGGAAAGGGGCCACATAAAACAAGCGCTCGTTGTTAGTCTTATCTCTTTTCTTTGAATGGCAGTCTAACATATTTACGTCCTCGTCTTCATCGTCGAATCCATTGTCAGTCACTGGACAGAAATCGATACAAACTCTTCTTTTAGTGTGATTTAAAGAATGTTCTTGTGTTACCTCGACTTGAAGACGGTGACTCTGACGTTGGCGTTGTATTTTCTTGATAAATTAGACGTCCATTTTCGATGCCTGATACCAATCCGGCCAGCACGTTTCCGTACTCTCCGCTGGCTACGTCCATTGCTAGGGGAATTGAGACGTTAGTTAGGATGTATTAGATGGTTGCACCGTGTGAGATCTAGGATCTAATGGCTTAATTCCGAAGGCTAAACACATCTCGAGATAGACATCCTCTTAATCGAATGAAGAAAAGGAAACGCCAACGAGTTTCGTGTTGTTGTCCCTTCAAGATTTTAGCCTGCTGTGGAATCTAATACATTAAGGCGAGTAAAGAAATCACCGAAATCAGCCGGATTGTGGTAACTAGGGCAGTTCAGGTTCATAGTACGGAGATATGGCACTAGAGACTGGACCGGTCCTTGAAACATGCACGATCCTCCGGCCACAATGTACAGATGATCGAAATATTCTAAAAGCCTTGAACTTGGCTGGTGAATGGTAGCCACTACCTGTTAAAAGAAAAAGAAAAATATTCAAAAATGAGTTTTTAAACGAACGAGATTTTAATTCATTTACCATACGACCGCTCTTGGCAATTTCACGTAACAATCGGACGCATTGCAAACTTGACGAGCTATCCAATCCACTGAATGGGAGTACAAGCAAACAGATAATATTTAATACATTTTCATGGTTGAAAACAGAAGTTACCTGGTAGGTTCATCCAAAAATAAAATGGTCGGGTTGTTTATTAATTCAAGTCCGACGGATAGTCGCTTGCATTCACCGCCGGATAAGCAAGAGATTCGTGTTTTTTGGCTATCGGTTAATCCTAACGTGTTCATGATTTGGTCTATCTATTATACAGCGTGACACACCTTTGATGTTTATCGCAAGTAGCATCAACTAAAAAAAAGCTTTTTCTTTTCTAATTACAGGTAAATCGAAAACTTACTGCGCGTTGCTTCTCTTGATTGGAGACTCCGTTTCCCAGTTTCAGGTGAGCAGCACCGGTCATGTATTCATCAACAGTTAAGTTCGACAACAGGTGATCTTTTTGCATAATGTACGCAGATCGTTTACGGAATGTTTTGCGATCTCGTTCGACCCCATTCATGTCGATTCGACCCTGTACGCCACGCGTCCTTTTTGAACAAAATTGTTTCAGTTCAATCAATCATAAATTTATGTTAATATAGAAACTAGGCTTGCAATTTTTTACTTTAAACCAGCCAAGATATTCATGAGCGACGTTTTGCCCGCACCAGAAGGTCCGATAATTGCCGTTAGCTGGCCAGACTTGAAAGCTCCGTTCATGTTGTGTAAGATCGTCTTGCCAGTGGCCCCTAAACGAAAGTGAACTTCACGTTATATACATTTTTAAAGCGCGTACAGCAACACATTTGAACAGTGGTCCATTAGGCCCCGAGGATAAATAGCTAAAAAATACGTAAGTCAGTGGGTATCTTCGTTGCGAGAAGGGGAGAAAGTTTCACAAAGATAGGGAAGGGCCCCCATAGGTGTTCGTGAAGTTTCTTACCTTTTCCCTTGCTAAAACAAAGGTCGCGGAAGGTGAGATCGAACGAGGCAGCCATTTGACTGTTTTCTAGAGTTTTGGGTAGTTTTGAACAGCGTAATCCTTGTTCTTCCATTCTTTCTTTAAGCGTCTGTGCTGAAAGAGCTAGTTGACGATACGCATAACGTCAACCTAATAATTTCTAACCAATTGGTTCGGCGAAAGCCGCATTGGACTTCAAAGTTATGTAATATCGTTGTTCGTTACCTTGACATCAAATAGTAGTGGAGAAGTGTAAATTTGAATGGCTTAACATTGGGAGAGTTGTGAACTTTAGAGGCAAGAGAGATGACCAGCTCAACAGGTAGATATTTTCGTCGAGTTGAACGTTAAGAGAAACAGCCCGAGGGAGAAAAAACGGGCGCTTGTTCGTTCTTCAATGGTCGTCTGGCAAATGTTTTCGACTTTGCTTTTTTCAAAGATAGTAACACGGGTTTTCTGTTCCGTCAGGTGGCTGTCTACATTACCATACATTTTCGATTGTTCGACTCAAAGTGATACTCCGTATCAGTTTTGCTTCGAGGGCAAGGCCAACCTGTTATCATCTATGCAAATTTCACCGCGATGATAGTTGTTTTTTAAATTTAGCATAGCAATGAACACTAATAATGAACAATGTCATTTCAATCTACCGTGCGGTAACTTAAAAAACGACATTTATAGAAATAAAACAATGTCTTTGATATCGATTCAATGAACGTTATTCATTTTAAATCTTCGTGCGTTCCAGACTGATTCTTTATCTCTCCCAGACAGCAACAGTGAGCGGTGCAATGTGCAGGATGGGGAACACCGTGTTCCGATGGAATAGGTCACATTTGTTATCGTTACACTTACCATTATTGACTTTCCGTTACCAACGTTGATGGCAAGTTTTCTCGAGACGCTTTTTTTCACGAACCGGCGAGACGTAATCCAATTTGATACGCAACAACGATGTCGCCGTAGACCGAGGGAATACTAAAAGGCCAATCGACACGGGACAACTTTCATTTTTCTTTAAGGCTGACGTTTTCAGCATTCTTTTTTAAAGAGCTTCGTTAAACAGGTGTTTATGTTAAGAATAATTTTTAACGTTTCATGGGGAATTTCTGTACTGAAAAATGGATTGCTCAAAGTAGTTAGACGTGTGTTATGCTTTTCATGAAGTTGTCAACAATTGCCATTTTATAATTCAGAAATGGAGACGCAATTTTAGAACTGTGTTAGCCTCGTACATAACAAGTGCACATGATCACATGATTGAAATGCTTTACAATGTTTCCTAAAAAGAATTTTTCAAACTCGTTATGGTGGCCTTATTCAGGAGGCCTTAAAAAGACTTGCGGGATCAAGTAGAGAGTTGTAAGCGCCAAATTTAGCCGATAGCATTATGCAGGAGACTGGCATTAGAATCAGGTCTATCGTAAACTTCTTACACCAAAAATTACTTAAACAGGCTTGCGGCTCTAGGGTGGGAAGTAGCGACCATTTCACGTCTGCGCTTAAGTTAGAGCTTTAACACACACAAAACGAAAGAGCATCGAGAAAGTCAAATAAACGTTCAGAAATGGGAAATAAGCAAAAAAAAAAAAGTGTATACACTTGAAGTGTTCCTATTTTTGCGAACATCACCCTGGGGCTCCACTTTTCAATATTGGACCCTCTGAAGTGAAGTGGAGCCCGTCAGTTGAACGTGACCAATCACACATCTATACTTGTTATCGTCAACTTGGGGATCGTTCTCGACACGGCTTACCGCAGTTTTCTTTCGTTCGCCACAGATCGCGCTGGGCGGTTCGTGAATTGGAAAATAAATGCTTGCCCTTAAATTCTGGATAAGTCTTTTGTTGTTTTCGATATTGAATTTTACTTGCTTTTGTTCAACGTCCACCAAAAACAACTTGATTTTGTCAGATTTTTACCATGCCAAAAGTTTGCTACAATATTCCCTAATTCCGCTATGGGTGTCGCCGGTAACCTGCCCTAATTGGGTTCTTTCAATGCCTTCATAGGATTTTGTAATCCTCTTAATTAAAGCTTACTTTTTTTTGAAATTGCATTTTTTTAATTACTGGTTTATTTTTGTTCCATATTCTCGGTTTTTATTTTCTTCCATCTTTGTTTAAGGGACGTCTTTAATAGCCAAACATAAACTCGGAACTGGAATAGTTGCGCATTATGAAGTCAGTGAGAACTTTCAAATAATTCCCCAAAGCATTCTGAATTTTTATGTATAGAATAATAGATACGTCTATGGGTTTTATTTTTTTCAGTTCAAAAGATTTTGAAAATCAATAAATATTTGAATGCAAGTGTTCCCTTACGTTCGTATCTGCCGGAAGAAAACTCATAGTGTAAACAGAAAGATTTCCTTTTTTCTTTTTGAAACTTCAGGGAACTTCATGTTTCAGTAGATTTCATAATCCTATGGGCTGATCACAAAAGAAGATGTTACAATGAGCCACTTAACTTTAGGACCAAACAGAAGAAGAGAAATCGTGAAAACTCTCGTCTGATTCAAACATTTATTTGTATAAGCAAAAGTTGAGTAATCCTTTAGAAGAAAAGATCATTGTGTCTATCAAAGAATGATATGATTTTAATGTACTCCATTTATTACCTTACCAAGGTTTTAGTATCCATTCAAGCAAACCATCGTCAAAGACGTAATAAGAAAGCGATCCAACACGAACCCGATCTTTTGAAAAACGGATCCTGGGATATTTAAATAAATATGTCATTTTCGTTTATGTGATATTTAACCTTGCAACGTGCCGTGAAGTGAGGAGGGGTAAGCAATTTAGAAAATTGCTTACCTTTTTTTCCGAAAAATATCGAATGGAAAGGGTACGTAAATTGCTGCCCCCTCCTTTTCCAGGGATTCAAACCTCTTCTTTTCCTCACAGTGATTTGCCAGCCTCTTGGCAACTAAGTCGTCCTCTCTGCGGTCATAGAGTTCTAATATGTCGTAGTGTGCGGTGGCTTGGAGAAAACATAGTGCTATCATTTCAGATGTCTTTTCAACGTAAAGCAAAGGTTAGTTTTAATACTTTGTCCTTTTGAAACATTTTGTCGTGTCAAATCTTAGCCAACTTCTATGTGTTAAAGTAAGTCAAAAATAAATTGTGTTCTGCAAATAGTGCTGTAATAGCATTATGTTTGGTGCAAGGTTATTCATACTGACGACTAGAACGTGGAAGATAAAGCCGAGATATGAAGCCGGTGATAGTAGCTGTGTGTCTAATTTCTCTCCTACTTTGTTCGGTTTACCTAGGTTATATTTTTAATTCATTGTTGACTCATTTACAGATTCAACGACAACGACTATGCATCAAAGTCCATCTGAATGTCCATGATGTAGAATTAACCAGCTCATGAATATACAGAAAGGTAAATTCAACAGTTACATCCCAATTTTGTACGTGGTTCTATTATCAGAAGCGTAGTGTCCTTTGATCCTTGTTGGCGTAGCCCTTCAATTACTGCCGTTATTCTATCAAATATTTCAACTGGTTATCTATTTTTTGGACAAAAATATGTTTCTGAACTAACTGATAATATTAAGGATTCATTTGTCTGGACTATGAACAAATTAAATAACACTGAAAGTTATCAAGTAAACAGGCTAGAATTGAAATCATTTGACTCATGTCACTCGCTAAACGAGGGAGCAGTGTGTGTAACATTTTAATGTATTTGTTTTACTTAGCAAACGAATTCGCCGCTAAATTAACCGGCCTTTACGAGTGAAATCAAGTCGTTTGCAAAGCTGATAGTTCATTTTTCGTTGAAAAGTAAATGGTACCCGGTGCTTACTTGTTCTGTTGGTGATTGACCTGCTGCCTGTTGGGACTGCTTTAGATATAGTGAAATTTTGTTTGATTAACTGTTGCCCTTTTTGGTTTAGGACGAAAAAAGAAGATAGCAATCATGCAACATGTTACCAATGGATGGAATCCGGGGATGACCTCTCGAAAATACAATGAAGGTCTGTCATTCGACCTCACCTTCCGTGATCTCAGTTACGTTGCAGGAAAAGGTAGAAATCATTTCACCAATGGAGCTTCACTTTACTGAAGAAGATCTTATTTCTATGAGTTTTTTCGTTTTCTTTAGGGAATGAAGTTAAACCTATTTTGCACGATGTAAGCGGTGCCTTCAAGTCTGGGAAGTTGACTGCCATTCTAGGACCTTCGGGAGCGGGAAAAACTTCACTTATGAATATTTTAGCTGGATTAAAGTTAGTAGCACCGTAAATTTTGTAAAGCGATGGGAAATTAAAAACTATTTTAACTACAGAAAAAGTGGTATGACAGGGCGAGTCGATGTGAATGGTGCTAAACGTAAATTCAAACAATTCCGCAAACAGTCGGCGTATGTTACGCAAGACGATCATTTATTGCTCAACCTAACGATTGACGAGTACATGACAGCCGCAGCTCACTTAAAATTAGGAAATAACATCTCCGACAAGGAAAAAAAATCCACGGTAAGACGATTAAGAATTTGTAGTGTTGATTGAAAACAAATTAAAAGATTTGCATTGTAGATAGAATTGATTCTAAAGACATTAGGATTAAGCAATAGCAAGCAAACAAGGGTTTCTTGCTTATCAGGTGGCGAATGCAAACGACTTTCCATTGGACTGGAATTAATCGACAACCCAGCCATCTTATTTTTGGATGAACCAACCAGGTAACTACAAGAGCGCATAAAATTTGGAGGAAAACAAGATCAGTAACGTGTAGTACCAGACAAAATCAGTGTCAAATATCGATGCCAAAGTCTTAAATCCTTATCGTTTTCTCAAATATGTAGCTTGATACTCCCCCAAGCTTACGTTAAACATGTTTTCATCTTAAATTTCTGTGAAAAAAATATTAATTTATTAATAAGTAATTTTTCCGATAGTGGTTTGGACAGCTCCTCGAGTATGCAATGCATCGCGCTGCTGCGGGACATCGCCAGAAGCGGCCGTACGGTAAAATTTGGAAACCATAATTCATTGCTATTCTTCAGCGGTATTGATTAATTTTACGTAAGGTGGTGACTACTATTCATCAACCAAGTACGCGGTTATTGGACCAATTTGATCACCTGTACATCGTAGCTGGAGGGCGTTGTATGTACCAAGGACCTGTCGATTCTTTGATCCCCTATCTCCAGACAATGAATTTGCACTGCCCGAGTTACCACAATCCTGCAGACTTTGGTGAGCTATTTGGGTTTCGTAGACGATCCATCCAAACTACGATATTAAAATAGCTTTTCTAATATCTACGTATTTTTCGTCGTTGTAGCCATCGATGTCGCTTCTGGAGAATATGGTGATGTCCTACCTAGACTGATCGATGGTATTGAAAACGGGCGTCGCATATACCAGGAAAATTCTGTAACGTCGCCAGCCACGCCTTCACTTAGCCATGGTAAGAAACTAGACATTTAGTATAGCGTGTTTCGGAATTTACGGTTTTTTTTTCTTATAAACATTTAATTTTTTCTTTGCCAAGACACTGGATTTTATGAAGACGATGAAATGGATCTTATGTTAGACGGGTTTTCGACGAAAAAGGAAAGAAAGAAATACGAACATCTATACGGTGCGCCTTTTCATACTCAGGTAGCTGTTCTTCTCGGGCGAACTTGGCGTACTATTTGGAGAGAAAAGGTATTTTTAACGATCGTTTTATAAAATGCCTCTAGCGTAACACTGGAGATTTAATTTTAAATTGCAAACGTGAACAGATTTTAACGACCATGCGTCTTACACTACACGTTTGCATTTCAATCCTGATGGGCTTACTGTATTGGCAGATCGGGGATGACGCCCATGCCGTATACAATAATGCTGGCATGCTTTTCTTCAGTCTTATCTTTATTCTATACGCCGCTATGATGCCCACTTTTCTAACATGTCAGTACAAAAGCCACAACTAACATAGGATGATTTTTAACATTGTTTTTGTTTACTAAAACAGTTACCTTGGAAAGAAAGGTATTGATTAGAGAACATCTAAATCAATGGTACAGCCTGAAAGCATACTATTTGGCGAAGACATTGGCTGACATTCCATTTCAGATAGTATATCCTACTATTTATGTGATACCTCTTTATTTCATGAGTAACCAGCCAATGTGCGTAGATCGGTTCTTTATGCTGCTGACTATCATCATTTGCATGGCTCTTGTGGGACAAGGTATCGGACTGTTTTTCGGTGCTGCCTTTGACATCCCAATAGCTTCATATTTTGCTCCCATCAGTTGCATTCCATTTTTACTGGTGTCGGGATTTATGATTCAAGTTAATGCTATTCCGCCTTATCTAAGCTGGATAGCATACGCGAGTTTCCTCCATTACAGTTTCGAAGGTTCCATGTTATCCCTCTACGGTGGCGATCATCCGCCTCTCTCCTGTTTTGAAGATTACTGTCATTTTCGGTACCCAATCAAGTTCTTGCAACAATTCCAATTGACTGACAGCTCTTATTACTTGTCGGTGATCGGTATGGTAGTGAGTTTTATTGTGATACGAGTGGCTGGCTATTTTGCATTGCGATTCAAACTGAGGCATATACGTTGAACTGATTTTATTTTACGCTTTTATTATAGGAAAACAATAAAATAAAATTGATTATCATTGGTTTACAGATTAAATTGATTGGTTCACACGGGAGCAGAAAAACACCAAAGTTATGCAGTAAGTGGCTTTATATATTTGTTTTTCAGTACTAATAAAACCTTATTGATAACTTGCTTTGACATGTGAAATACTGTAACATCTTTCAAGTTAGTTTTGGGATACAGCACAATAAGACTAAATTTTTTGACAGAACAATATTGGTGGAGCAAGTTGAAAAAAACCATTGATGCAAAAAACTATTTTGGGTAACATCTACATATATTAACTTTTGCATAGAACATTTAATAAATTGAATCTAATAAACAAAAAACAAGCCTGGTCATGAAGAGCGAAAAACAAGTTCACAGGATACTCTTCAACTTCAAACGCAAGAAAATGTACCCGGCCAAGCGCAAAACAACAAAATAAACCAGCATGCCAACGATACATGAAGAATATGAACAGTCAGCCATGTCGTACTGTTCTAACAACTTGTCAGGCAAACGATAATGGCAGTAAGGTTGAGAGCAATTTAACGGCGGACGGTCATAATCGTAAATCGATAACATTGATCCTACAAATCCGTAGCGGAAGAAACTGACGTAAGACATCCACATCAGGTAAGATGGGATGGCGTTTAAGTTGATAAAGAAGCCAGCGAAGAGGAGAAACGGAATGGCGAAGACTGGTGCAAGGAAGGCAGCTGATTGAATATCAAAAGCCGCACCTACAACCAATCCAATGCCTTGTCCAACTAGAGCTATGCAGATGGTGATGCACAGGAGCATACTGAAACGATCCATGCTCATCGGTTGATTGCTCATCAAATAGACAATCGTCAAAAACACCGTAGGAAAAATAATCTGGAACGGGATGTCGACTAGCAGCTTAGCAAGGTAATAGGCTTTGAGGCTATACCAATGATTCTGATGTTCTCGAAACACTACCCGGCGTTCAAGTGGAACTATTGTTGAAAAGTCAATATTATTTAGTATTAATATTTGACGACTGTTATACAAGTAAAGACTTTTTTTTTTTTTTACTTACAGGTCACGACAGTTGGCATGACAGAGGTAAAGACTATAAATATTAGACTGATGTAGAGTAGTCCGATATTATTTAATACAAAACCAGCATCGTTCCCGACTGCCTGGTACACCATTCCAAAGAAGATGCCGAAAGCAACGTGAGTAGTAAAACGCACTTGTGTCAGCATCTGAGTTGATGGTAATAAAATATTAAATGAAGTCACATTGTGGAATAATTGGAAATTGATGAGCACAAACCTTCTCTCTCCAAATCGTTCGCCAAGTTCGTTCAAGCAAAATGGCAACTTGATTGTGGAATGGTATGGCGTATGATAGTTCCTTGCTTTTGTTCATTCTGTGATTCTCTAGGTTTTCATATTTTAATTTTTGTTCTGGATTAGAACATGGACAAAATGGATAAACTAGGGTGGCTAACACAGGAATGTAATGAAGTACAAACTACCTTCAGTGTCTAGAGAATCCGCAGTACATAAAAGGGCTGAACTCTCGCTGTAAATCAGACGGCCATTTTCAACGCCAGACACCAACTGTGGCAATACGTCACCGTAATCTCCCGAAGCTACGTCCATCACTGAATACGAAAAATTCTATTAGGTAAAGTATTTACTATTTTCTTACCCAAAATTCCGAAACAAAAAGAAATGAGAAAAAAGGTGACAATAAATCATACCAAAATTAGCAGGGTTATGATATTTAGGGCATTGTAAGTTAAATGTCTGTAGATAGGGCACTAAAGATTTCACTGGGCCCTGGTAAATGCATAATCCATCTGCAACTATGTACAAATGATCGAAATGATCCAATAAGTGTGAACTTGGTTGATGGATAGTTGTTACTACCTTAAAAAGAAAATATTTTGCACTTAATGAAATGTTCTATAAAAATTTATTTTAATTATGTTAAGGTTATTACAGTTCGACCCCTTCTGGCGATCTCACGAAGCAATCCTACACACTGCAAACTCGAAGAGCTGTCCAACCCACTGTAATATGGGAAAATCTGATGAAACTAACGTTAACATGCTGGGTTGGATTTACAGGCAAATAGGTCAAAAATATGCTTTTTCCTTAACTCCTGCAGAGCGAAACAAATGACACACTAGTATTTTTTTCTAAACCCTTCTCTTACCTAGTTGGTTCATCCAAGAACAGAAAATACGGATCATCAAACAATTCCAATCCAATAGATAGTCGTTTACGTTCACCACCTGATAAGCAGGAAATACGCGTTTTCGTGCTGTTAGATAACCCTAGTGTTTTTACGATCGACTCCACCTGTCATTAGGAAGGCGTTGACTTCTTTTCATAAAACTTAAGGATAAACGAAGAAAGTTATACCTTCGACTTTCTTTCCCCGTCAGTGATGTCTATTCCCAATTTTAGACGAGCAGCAGCATCCATATACTCCTCAACGCTCAAATTTTGTAGCAAATGATCATATTGCTCGATATATGCAGACTGCTTATGGAAAGTTTTCAAGTCCCGTTCTACACCGCTCATTTCGATTCTGCCATCGACTCCTCTCGTTCTATGGTAAAGAAACAACATTTATGGCTACTTTCTTCATACATGCTCCATTTACCATAACCTTGTGTTTACTTACTTTAAACCAGCTAGAATGTTCATTAAGGACGATTTACCTGCACCAGATGGTCCCAAAATGGCAGTAAGTTGGCCAGACTTGAAAGTGCCACTCATTTGGTGCAGAATATTTTTTGGCTTTTTGCCTAGGAACAATGAATGCTAGAAGGTAAGGCAGAACTGATTCAAGATGAAGTCATCATATATGCTGACTTCTTACCAACAACTAAAGTATTATAATATACTGCCAACCATAAATTGTGCAACATGTTTCGGGGAAAGTAATTACCTTTCTTTGCTGTGTAGCAAATGTCGTGGAAAGTGATGTCCAAGGATATATTAATGCGGCTTTCCTTGGTTGCTAGTGCACATTTGTCCAGTGTTTCCATTACATCCATTTTGGCTTCCTCACAAGACAGGATGTTTGAGGAAAATGAGTGAAGAATCAATCAAGCTAACTTAAAGGGGGTAAAGCAGAGTTAAGCTTGATACTTTGCCATTTTAACCTTTGTTTGGAGATAAGTATTATGGCTACCCTTACAGATTACGTTACCGTGGCTACCCTTACGTTTCAACTTAGATCAACGGGTTATTCCAGATATGAAGCTGCTGAAAGCTACATGAAGACAATTATTTTGTATGTGTTTTCAAAGTTCAAAACGCCATCTATGAGCAGCTCTCAAATTTTTTGGTGAAGGCCGGAGGTATTAAAGAGACGCGCACAATGGTTTTCGCTTTCTGGAACTGCGAGCGGTAGCGGTATCCGGAGGAGGAAAGCTTTATTTCCAAAGACAGCTCATTTTTATTGCTATTCCTAATGTTATTGTTAATATAGTGTTTTCAAAAGTTTTCCTGGTATCAAGCGCTGATGAAAAGAAACAAAGTGGCACCGTTATTCCGAGATGCCCTTAGGCAAACACATCGGTATGTTTCGCTGCTCTTGACTTGACTATTCCATGCGACTTGTTAGGTAGAAAAAGAGATAACCAAAATTTAAACTGTACCCAAGGTGAAAGCTTTGTCATGTCTTACGGCTAATCCTTTACTTCACGCAGAATCAGAATACTTGATTACAATAAACTCTATTATTATTCTTACATTCTGCTATTAAAATATCGTCAATTGTTAGTTAGATTATATTTTTACCTTCTATTTTTCTTAAGAAAACTGGGTGAATGACGCTGTAGATTTTTATTGAACAACGCCCCACTTTAATTCAACATTGAGCCTAGCAACACGCGTAAAGATGACCTGAAGTCCGAATGGCAAGAAAATGCAGCCGGTAGCCCGAGAAAGAGGAGGAACGGATTGCGTGGAGCCTTTTATGCACGTTTTTTATAAGCGGAGGAAATCAACTGAATCCATGTCTGTGACTATATAAAAAGTAATTTTACATGCTACTGCTTTCCTTTCACATATAACCATGTCACAGCCAGACCCGGCCGACTGCGCATGCGTCGTCTCTTTGGTCCTACCATAGTCAGTTAGCGACTGCGCATCCCGGATACAGTTCTTTGGCGTGAAGCATATGACAAAGGGAAGGACTTGGTAACTTTCTCCTCCATAAAACTTCGATTGAAATCGTTTGTCTGTTAGTGAATGTCGATTGAAGCAGTTTATTTTTTGTACTGCTGGATGCCGCCCATTTTATCCAACCAGAGACGGCTTACATTAAGTTTAGACTAGGACTAGAAAGAATGACAGTGCAAACATTGTGTTAGAATTTGGCTTTCCTGGATCCTTTTACAACGAATTAATTTGACGTTATTGCCAGAACCGTGGAACTAACTGAAACAAAAAGTAGAAAAGTTAAAAGATTACACATTTTCTTGCCAAACAAGGTGAAATTGGTCATTGCAAACCGATCACAAGGTCTCCAAGTAAAAAGTAAACAAACGTTGTAGGCTGAAAAACCACCATTGATCGCAGCGCCAAGCGGATTACTTCGAAAAAGGTAGGGCAAGTTTTTTGTCTGCTTCGTCAGTTACCGTAGTCCTTCGCCGTCTGAAAGGTCGTTAGTTACAGTGGTTGACGCAAACTATTCAGCTAGGACATAGTGCCATGCCTTGGAACTAAGGTCCGCTGTGTACAGCCATCCATTCTCCATTTACGAATGCCTTTGTGAAAGAACCGGTACGTAACAGATACATCCGCTACTTCACTGAATTGGTTGACCTCCAGTTTAGCAGACGGCAGTCGTGAGTTTTAAGAATAGCTTAAACCCAGGTTTCAAGGTTGTCAAAGTGTTTTTGAACAACTGTGTTTCTGCTTTTATTCAGCCTCCAAAACGAAAATGGACACGGACATCAAATTAAGAGAAAGAAACCGTGGAAAGACAGCAGATCGAGAAAATCAAGAGGGTTCATCGTTTGATCTAACTTTTTCCGACCTGAGCTACACTGTGGGAAAAGGTAAGAAAATGCTTAATGGCGGCAATCACGTTTCACATGCAAAATATCGTTTGAGATTAGTCTGATTTGCTGTCTAAACCAATTGCTGAGCTTATAAAATCTAAACTAAAAAAAAAAATGAAAAGCATTTTTTTTTTTTTTTACCAAAGTTACACTAAATTGTTTGCTGAAGCAAATGGGTATTGAATTACTTGCCTACAGGAGAAACAGCTAAACAAATATTGAAGCAAATTAGTGGTACATTCAATTCGGGCAAGCTGACAGCCATTATGGGGCCTTCGGGTGCCGGGAAAACCTCACTAATGAACATATTAGCTGGATTAAAGTTAGTGCCACCCAATTTTTACATTTAGACAGTGTGGCTAATCTGTATGTGCACTATAGGAAAAGCGGAATGCAAGGTCGCGTGGACGTTAATGGGGCAGAACGAAAGTTCAAAACTTTTCGAAAACAGTCGGCATACATCACGCAGCAAGATCATCTTTTGTCTAATTTATCCGTGGAAGAGTATATGATTTCTGCTGCCCACCTGAAATTAGGAAACGACGTCTGTGAAAAGGAAAAGAATTTAACCGTAAGTGTTTGTAATTTTCCACTTCATTTTGATTTTCGTCATTTCATTTTGATTTCATGGCAGATCGAGCTTATTATGAAGACACTTGGGTTGACGAACAGCCTATCGACAAGGGTTTCTTGCTTATCTGGTGGTGAATGTAAACGACTTGCCATTGGACTGGAGTTAATCGATAACCCATCCATCCTATTTTTAGATGAACCAACAAGGTAATGAGCCAATTTCCATAACTAGTTATTTAGGAGTTGTGAGAGGTCCAGACGTGGATAGCATGAATTTGATTTTGTTTTCCTTTAGTGGTTTGGATAGCTCATCCAGTTTGCAATGTGTGGCTGTACTGCGTGACATCGCCAGGACCGGCCGCACGGTACTTCCTGTTACAAAAGTCCCTAGTGTTCAAGGCAATTAAAAGTTACTTCGTTGAAGGTGGTGGCTACTATTCACCAACCAAGTACGCGATTATTGGACCAGTTTGATCAGCTGTATATAGTAGCTGGTGGATCGTGCATGTACCAAGGCCCAGTCAATTCTTTGATTCCGTACCTTCAATCAATGAATTTGAGCTGTCCGGATCATCACAATCCAGCTGATTTTGGTAAGTGATTACTTCTGCCTGTAAATTCCTCAAGGGTTGATTGACAGAATCGAAATTAGGACTTAAATGTTATAATTGTATTACCCATTAAAAAAAAATAGCAATCGATGTGGCTTCCGGAGAATATGGAGATGTTGTACTTCGCTTGATATCTGGGATTGAGAACGGTCGACGTGTTTACCAGAATAATTCATCCTCTTCATGCTTGCCATCATCGAGCCATGGTAAAATTACGTAATATAATTAATCTATTTGAACTACGTATTTCCGTCAAATGATGACTCCCAAGTTTCTTCAATTTAAGACACCGAAGTCGACGAAGTGGATGAAACTGACTTTATGATCAATAGCCATTTGAGGACAAATAAAAGAGGAAGAAATGAACTTTCATACAGCGCTCCGTTTCACACTCAAGTCACTGTTCTCCTGCGAAGAACGTGGTGTACTATTTGGAGAGAACAGGTATCTTAATTTTCCTTTTGTTACGAGAACTGCTTTTCGGTCTGATCTATGCCAATATGTTCCGTTAACTGAAATTAGCGTTACTGGTCAAATTATCTCATTAACATTGTAAATTCATACAGATTTTGACGACGATGCGCCTTACTCTTCACGTTTGCATTTCAATCCTGATCGGCTTAGTGTATTGGCAGATCGGGAACGATGCCCATTCCATATACAATAATGCTGGCATGCTTTTCTTCAGTCTTATCTTTATTCTGTATGCCGCCATGATGCCGACGTTTCTTACATGTAAGTAGAACCAAACATTCATTCACATCAAACGTTTGAAAAATTTAATCTTGTTTTATTCGTCTTACCAACACAGTTAATTTAGAGAGGGAAGTGCTGATTCGAGAGCATTTAAACCGATGGTACAGCCTCAAAGCGTACTATTTAGCCAAAACTTTGGCTGACATACCATTTCAGATATTTTTTCCTACTGTCTATTTAATCCCGGTTTATTTAATGACTAACCAACCCCTGTGCATAGAGCGTTTCCTTATGCTGTGGACCATAGCAATTTGTATTTCTCTCGTAGGACAAGGTATCGGATTATTCTTTGGCGCTGCTTTCGACATCCCAGTAGCTTCTTATTTCGCCCCCATCAGCTGCATTCCGTTCTTGCTAGTATCGGGCTTCATGTCGAAATTTGACGCAATTCCAGCTTATCTTAACTGGATAACATACCTCAGTTTTCTTCATTACAGTTTCGAAGGTTCTATGCTATCCCTCTATGGTGGTGATCGTCCGCCTCTCTCCTGCTCTCATTCTTATTGCCATTTTCGATACCCAATCAAGTTTTTGGAACTATTCGATTTGAATAACAGTTCCTATTACTTTTCAGTACTTGGCATGATGGCGAATTTCTTCGTTATACGGGTGGCTGGCTATTTAGTTTTACGTTTCAAGCTTCGGCACGTGCGTTGAACCGTTTTGGATTTCTGTTTTGTTTCTCGCATTTGTACAATCTCAGTTTGGTGTGCCATTTATAGTTGGCTGCTTGATTATTTCCCAAACGAACAAATAGCTGCATTTAAACTGTTTATTAATTATGATGTCCGTTCTTGTGTACAGTATGTCGGGAAAATTAAATCCATTCTAATCTAACATTATTTCATAATTTTACGTACCTGTTTACCTTGAATAGCCTTATGTGCCCACATCACACCTGGAGCATCGTAAAGGTATTTTCAATACAAGACAATTAGCTTTAAGTTAGTCAGACCAAATGGGAAAATGGTAGGAACGCAATAAAACAAAAAATTAGGATACGCTATTAAGCTTGAAACGCAAAACAAAATAGCCAGCAATTCTTATTACTACAAAGTTTATCATCAAGGCAATAATGCATACGTAGTATGAACTCTGGTCCATGTCAAAGGTTTCCAAAAACTTGTGGGGAGAGCGAAAATAGCAATAAGGTTGGGAGCAATTGAGTGGTGGACGGTCGTAGTCGTAGACGGATAACATGGCTCCTTCGAAACCAAAGCGAAAGAAACTCACGTAAGAGACCCATCTCAGGTAGAATGGTACGGAGTTCAAATGTATGAAAAAACCGGCGAAAAGAAGCAATGGAATCGCGCAAACTGGTGCAAGGAATACAGCTTTCTGGATGTCGAAAGCAGCTCCAAAAATGAGCCCGATCCCTTGTCCCACAAGTGCCATGCATATTGTCGTCAACAGAAGCATGCTGAAACGCATCATGCACATGGGTTGGTCGGTCATCAGATAGACGATTGCCAAAAATATAGCAGGAAAAAGGATCTGGAACGGAATGTCGACTAGCAGTTTGGCAAAGTAATAGGCTTTGAGGCTGTACCAGTGATTCAAGTGCTCGCGAATCAGCACGTTTCTCTCTATTGGAACTATTTGTAAACAATGAGAACGTTAGGTAAAATCCTTAGTTTAATGCAATGGAAAATTTCGTTTTAAACGCACAGGTTACGACGGTTGGCATCGCAGATGTAAAAACAACAAATAGTTGATTGAAGCAGAGCAACCCAGCGTTACTCAACGGGTAATTAGCGTCATTTCCCACTATGTGATACGCCGATCCCATGAAGATTGCGAACACGATGTGCGTAACGAAGCGAATTTGAGTCAGCATCTACGTAACAGAAATTAGGACGTACGGCACTGGACGACAAAGAAATCGATTTGAATGTATACCTTCTCTCTCCACATCGTTCGCCAAGTTCTTTCGAGCAAGACCTTCACTTGGGTGCGAAACGGAGCGCCGTATGTTATACGTTTTTGTCTGTCCTTCTTTTCTGCCTCATCGTCATTCATCTGGTGGGATTCATTTCCTATTGTGAAACCGAACCTGCAAGGTATAGCCAATCATTCATAAATTTACTTTGCAAGGCATTACTTTCCAAACTGATAGATCGTGTAGAATGTGAAGATGCTGAACTTCCTCGATAAATGAGACGACCATTTTGAACGCCGGACACCAACTGGGGTAGCAGATCACCGTATTCTCCTGAAGCCACGTCCATTACTAGATGTAAGGATACAAATGTACGGTACGCTTAATAATTCAAATGTCGGTAAGAAACATTTTGTTCTAGTTAATGAGCGAAGCGGAACAAGACGTTACCGAAATCAGCAGGATTATGATATTTGGGGCAGTTTAAGTTGAATGTCTGTAGATACGGCACCAAAGATTCAACAGGTCCTTGGTACATGCACGATCCACCTACAACGACGTACAAATGATCAAAATGGTCCAGCAGCCGTGAACTGGGCTGATGGACGGTGGCCACGACCTGTTCACCGGTGAGTTTAAAATTAAATTTTTAAAAATTAATCGGATATTTTCAAAATGTTCTAGATATCAATGCAGTTACCGTTCGGCCAGTGCTGGCAATTATGCGGAGTAATGCAACGCATTGTAAGCTCGACAAGCTGTCCAATCCGCTAAACGAAGGATAACAAGGTAAAAAGAAATAATAATATACCAATAGCTTTTCACATTAGCTGAGGAAGAAGGTAAATCAAGTTAAAATCCAACGAGGAAGATTATTGAAATCAGTGAAAGGTACAGTAAATACTTAATCCTTTCGCCTAAGCTAGGCAATTATAGATGGGTAGTTTTACCTTTCACGATTTAACGTTTATGAAGCATGTATTACTTAATATTTGTAAGCAGTAATGCGTGTAGGATCGTCTTACCTTGTGGGTTCATCCAGAAATAGGAAGGAGGGATTGTCAAACAGTTCCAGTCCAATAGAAAGTCGCTTGCATTCGCCACCAGATAGACGGGAAATTTGCGTCGTCGCAACGTTTGTTAGTCCTAATGTCTTTAGAATTAACTCTGCCTAGGGAAAAGAGGAAATCGCTGCAATTCGACGGCAGTCGCAGATCTCAAAATTAAAGAGAATTACCCTTGTTTTCTTTTCGTTGTCGGAGACTTTGTTGCCCAGCTTTAGATGCGCTGCACTTGTCATGTATTCCTCAACGGTCAAGTCTTTCAGTAGATAGTCCTTTTGCGTGATGTACGCCGATTGCTTCCGGAAAGTTTTGAAATTCCGTTCGACACCGTCAACCTCGATTCTGCCTTCGACTCCAGTTATCCTAGCAAAAACATGGCCCAATGAATTACTAAACACGTAGCAGTCGAGGCTTGTTGGCTAGTTGGATTACTTTAATCCTGCTAAAATGTTCATCAACGTGGTTTTTCCTGCCCCAGACGGTCCTACAATAGCTGTCAGTTGACCTGATTTGAACGTGCCACTCATTTGTTGTAAAATCCTTTTGACATTGTTTTCTAAGAAAAATAACCATTCATTTGCGAGTTAAAAACATTAAGTTTAATTGATAAATAAATACTTTTGCCCACGGTGTAAGAAACATCGCAGAAGGCGAAGTCAGACGATGTTTTAGGTTTATCTGTGGTGAAGGTCCATAACTCTGTTTGCTTTGTCGAGTCCATGGGTTTTCTTGTTTATTTTTTGGCCAAGTTTTTTAAATCTCAAAATCAAAGCGGGTCAAAACACGGATGATGACACACGAATTATTTTCCCCCTAAAACTTGTCGAAATGAAGAAAACTGAAGATCTGTTTCGTTAACTTTCAAATTTCGTCTCTGAATGTAATATCTCGTCTATTTCTTTACTCTATTGTACAGGATTTTCTCAGATTGCAAATTCACGGACGACATGACGAGCGGACGCCTGAAGGGAAACAAAAATCTTTCTTTGGCTTTATCGTGACTACGTGAGAAGTGCTGCGCATCTCTCCCGTCAGTCGATTTTTCAGGTATGACCGTTAGGTGGACAAACATTATAAAATTTCAGGTAACTTTGCGTGTGTGCTTAAACTGCATAAAGTGGCATTGGGTGGAGCAGTTGGATTAACTGCCCAGCTACATTTGGTTTGCGGGTGATTGGTTTTTTATTCTCTATTCAGGACTAAATTATTTTTCCATCCAAGACAATTTTACTGACTATCCTTCGTTTACATTGACGCTTACGTTTTGCCAAGATAGCGAAAAGGCAGTCAACAAACATATAAAGCGATAATAGAAACGTAATATGTAGATTATATATGTATATATATATAATGTAGTTATACATATATAATCCATATATATATGTATATATGTGTATATGGATATGTAGATAGAAACAAATATGTAAAGCAGAGCGTATTTTAAAAACACGCTTTAAATATGACGCAATACTGTACTACTTTTAGTTAGGGATAGGAGAGCTACAATAATAATAATAATAAAAGAAGCTTACTTGTATTGCTTCGCTAAGTTTTTTCACCCTTTCTCGCAGGAAGCAGACTGGAAATTTGGCACCTAAACGTTTTATCCTCGGCCGTAGCTAAGAGAATGGCGATAAAAATTCAACGACAGCAGTTCAAGTTGCTGTCAGCTTTCGCAACCAACCAAATTTGGTACGAGCTATGTTAATAGAAAAAAAATGAAAATAAACAAAACACTGACAGGACTTCAGAGTCTGAATCCATAATCTGCAGGTACGTAGTCTCTAACTTGTCGTCTATGATTTCCACATTGTTTAGAAGAGATAGGCTACGTCATAATTTTCGGTTTCGAAGTTCAAGTGTCACGGGTACAGATCCACATGGAGTTATTTTACAAACTCAGATAAACTAAACAAACACTGTCCATTGCTGTTTTGCCAAGTTAAAGTTTGTTATTTTCCTTAATTCCCACTTTGAACTACCCCACTACCAAAGGTTGAACGTGAGAAACAATGGCGAAGGATCGAAGGGCAAGACATGGAAAAGATCTGTGTGGGCTTTGTCTTTGCTAAAAAAAAGTTTGTAAAAAAAAAAAAAAAAAAAAACAAAAAAAAATCAATTATTCAAGATGTTTTTCAATGAAACATCATGGCAAGGTTGACCTGCCTTGTATTTGTGAACATTCAAACCGGTTTGCAAGCAAATCATTTCATCCCAAGTTTAATTGCTACGTATCTTTAGCTTTCCAGTGCTGATTAATTTGGCCCACAACCCCATCTTTTTTCGATCACCCATCCCAGAATTTTGTTTGCTAGGAAGAAGTCTGGGCTGCCTGATCTCTGAAACCGTTTTTTGTTATGATTTAATCAATTTAATATTTAATACTATAAAATTATGATTAATTAATTCAATGATTTCAATCAGACGAATAGCTGGAAGGTTCTGCTTTCGTTAATAAAATTGTTATAATTTTGTTCTAGAAAAAGCTTTCAGTGGCAACGTGGCACCTCTTACGATACATCCTTTTTATTCGTGTGGCGCGCTCGGCGCAAAAGGGTCACAGGTGTGCAAGGTCGTCGAAGGTTTTGTTCTGATTTATGTGAGCCTAAAACTTCTAGAAACGCAGTTTCGCTATGCATATTGCATTAACTTTGACTGAGAAATACTGACTTTTGGGATCTTCTCTAAGTTTTTATGCCATACTTCCACAGAAATGAACTTAGGAAGTGTCTGACCTAAGTTTCATCCATTCCATTCTTCATCTGATGTGACAATTTTCAATACGAATGGGGGTTGTATGCAGCATGCTGCCAAGGAAAACGAGAGCAGCTTGGTCACGAACGTAGCTGCAGTTTCATCCCATGGTACCTCCTTCGTTGTGCAAGGTAGGGTGATTCATTTATTTTGTTTCAAAAACAGGTCAGGTTTTCACACAATTTGAAATTTAAGTTCAGGTGTCCCTAGTGTTTGGTATTTTGAAATCTTGCCATTTTGTGATGTTCTTTTCTGCATACTGCAGTAGCATATTTGTTGTATGCTCTTTGCTTGATTGGTCTCAATGTCCAAACGGTCAGCTTCCTAACTGCTTGTCTCCATCCACCTCTTTTACCATTTCTGCCATGGTAGTCGAATGGTGTCCTGTTTTGCAGTTTACTCATTTTTTGGTTGCCATTTTGTGATTCGTACCTTAACTCTTGGATTAAAATAGGGTGGGGATAGTCAAATGTTGTTGCATGCTGCAGTAGCATATTTTGAAGAATGGTTTTTGCCTGACTGGGCAACATTTCAAATTGTTCACCTTTTTAACTTCTTGTCGACATCCACTTCTTGTTACCATTCCCATCATGGTAGCCTAATGATGTTCCTTTTCAGCAATTGGGTCTAGCTGAATGAACAGAAGGCATTGCAATTAGAGACAAAATATTCTATTTCCGTTAAAAAATAACAATGTAATAACGACGTAAACCACCACAAATTGTGAAGACATTTCTTTTTTTTTTAACAAGCGAACGTTTAATCCATAAATATCAGATCATCAATATTTATCTTTGTAAGATTTGAATGAGAAGTCCTGGCAACACGGCGTCCATTTTTTCCTCCGTAATTTTTGGGAATCTAGTTGACCGTGTCCAGTGCCACAGTATTTTCTGTTTTGGGATTGTTTTCTTCGATAGGTTGTGCCCATGTTTGACGATTTCCCGATGCAGCAAAGGCGTAAAATGCGCATCCGATCATGTAAATTGCGGCTGAGATGTAGAACACAATATGCCACTCGCCGGAAGTCTGTAAAATCACATTTAAAGTATGACAGTCAGCATTTCAAACACTTTTTGATGACGAATGCGCATTTTATGTCCTAAAGCTTCGAGTTCTTCTGGGTTAGTCTTGTGAAAATGCATTATCGTTTTGTCTATTCTCCGTCCGTTTCCTGGAGGAATGCCGTTGTTTCGGACTCGCCGGTTTGGGGGGCAAAAACGTTGCGAGATCGGGATGATTGGTCAGCCCATGCTTGCAATTTCCCACTGGCGCCGAAACCGTAAAAGCTTGCTCCGGTTAAATAGATCATGGAGCCTATCATGAACACCGTATGCCATCCCTCTTCTCTCTAACCAAAAGACCAATCCAATTGTCAGCTTAACTTAACCCATGCAATTTTATACTTGTTAATAAAGTTAAATTTCGCATTTGCTCCCCATGCATCTTGACTATCGTTTAAAGGTTTGGAAAACCTATTTACCTTGTTTTGAACAATGTAGCCAGTTATCATGGGGCTAATAATACCGGGCACGGTTGCCACGGTATTAGATAGACCCATGATCAACGAGGCGAATTGAGGCGCAATATCTAAATGGTTCACACTATAAAAAAAAAAATAAAAAAATAAAAATTAAAAGATAGTGATGATACCAAAAACTTTGAATTCGCTCACCTGAATCCCGACCATGCAAAACCTCCAAAACCAACAGCAACAGTTAGGCATATTATTGCGGGAGTGACGGCGTGCGTGTAAGCAGTGGCGAGCATAAAGACGGTCTGAGCAACGAAGGCTCCACATGTAAAGATTTTTCTAACCTGGGAAATTTATGGAACAGTTGACACGTCATAAATCTCTCAAGCCGTCATAATGTGGACATTTTTTAAAAACTAACTTTGGTTGTTTCGACACGCCATCTTGATCTAAGCCAGTCAGCCAACTGGCCACCGCATTGAACAACTATGGCCATGGCCAAATATGGAATGGCGGCAAGGAATCCCGTTTTATCCAGTTTAAGCTCGGACGTATCTGTCAAAAAAATGCGTGTCTTGACTGATTAGCAATTTACCAATTCTTTTGCGTGTTAAAGTGAAAAAGATAGTACCGCTCAGGAATGTTGGAAGTTGTGTCAAAAGCGTGTAGAAGCCCCAGTTCTCTGCGAAATGTGCAACGACGGTGGCCCAAACGGGCAGTGACGTTAAAATTGATTTCCATGGTACGTGTAGAGTCTGTGCGTGAAGAGAAAAAGTCACGCACTTAGAAATTGCAAACATTTTCTTCGTTAAGGATGTCATACATGTTGATTGGCAGTTACGCCGAGGCAATTTGAAATATAATCCAGTTCCGCTCTCTTGATGAATCGGTCTTCTTGTGGCGATTCTTTTACCAAAACGAACCATAGTACCCACCATAGTAGAGCAAATGTACCTGTAAGGCAGCGAACAATTTGATGTTGCGTTTTTACACATGTAGTGTTTTGATTATACTGTTTTTAAAATTTACCCGAAACGTAGAATATGGAAGCCCATCCGAGATATTCGGCCAAAAGTCCACATACTCCCATAGAAACCACCGTGCCGAAATAGCTTCCGGAATAGGCGATCGTTACTAGTTTACTTCGTTCGAGTGGCGGGGCCCATCGACTCCACAAAGCGTGCATTGCGGGGAAAGTTACTCCCTGGTAGGTTGGGTACCAATCAGTGGGTAATTTTTGTCCTCCTAAACTTGGTCTCAATTGATTGTTATACCTCAAAGATTCCCTCCAAAATGCGAATGGCAACCAGGGGGGCTAGGCCAACGTTAGCAATTAATGGAGTGAGCAGAGTCAAAATGGCAGTTGTGAGAATTCCCAATCCATATAGTTTGCCTGCGCCCATTTTTGGCGCCAACCAGCCCCCTAGAAGCTGGGTGGTGATGTATCCATAGAAGAACGAACTCAGTAAAAGGCCTTGCTCCTTGGAACTCCATGGGAAATCTTGATCCTATGGAAACGAAATTGAATCGTGCCCACTTTAAGGGAAAGTGTAGAACTAATTGTGTAACCCTACATATCCAATGGTTCCATTAGCATGTATTGTTGTGCGATTTTCTGTCATTGCCACAATTGCAATTGACAAATTCACTCGAAGGGAGTAAATGTTGAAGAATCCAAAAAAGGCCATCACTGCGATTAGATAACGTCTGGGAAAGGAAGTCCATGTCCACGTTGGGGGGCTAACCAAATTTTTAAAAAAGGAAGCTTCAATTTTAGAAATTGCATAATGGTGGGAAATGTGTATCTGTACCTGCATGCCAAGGAAGTTGATACAGCAGCAGACTCTCTGGTGTCTCTTAAGTTGACGACTGCCATCTGAATTGAAAACCAACACCTTTGTCTTTTTTTGAACTTTATTTTTATTTTTAGTGTTTTATTTATGTAAAATCTCTGTAGAGGGAACTCGGGTCCGGGTGTTTCAACCGAGTCAAGCGTGAATCTTGAACTGTCAGGTGTAGTTTTCGCTTCAGTTTTGTGGACGTGTAATCACCCTGGGGGATTTGAATCTCTTTTTAGTCGAGCAGGTCGAGATGTGGCGATGGTCGTCGTCTCTATAACTGTACCTACCGCTTTTCCCTCCACTGGTGTTCATGTTGGAGCAAGTAGGTCGCCACCGTGTTATTAACCGTTCCAAGGAATGAGGGTCGTGTTCTGGGACAGCTTTGTTTTTATTTTTATTGTTTTGTGCAAATGCAAAGAATACGTGGGTCGTAGCCTAAACAACTACCATAACAACAAACAGGTGGCTTCATTTTGACGTGGTTAGATTTTTTCTCGCTAGATGTCAGAAACGAGCTGTTTCGAAAAAATACCGCGCCAATTCCATTGGTATTCGAAACTACTAGAAACTTGAAATAACACTTAAAAAAAAAAAAAAAACAGAATTGAAAAGAAACTAGCGCCTAAAAAAAAAAATCTAACCACAAACATGAAGGAGGAAAATTTAAAACTTGGATCGTCCCAAATTTTCGCGTATTTTATTTTGTCGCCAGACAACAGACACCGTCAACATTGGCTTATTTTGGGCTGTCTTCCCCCTCCTCACTCTTCTGCTTTTTCCGCTCTATATGTGTGTGTATGTGTGCGCGCGTTTCTGTTGACCGACGACGAAGACGGGAGTGAAGATAGATCGTGCGACGAGGGTAGCTCGTTGGTAGAAACAGCCCGATCCATCAACGACTTGACATCTTTCCCTTTCTCTCTTTTTCTTTCGTCTGGTCTATCTGGTGGCTTGTTCGGTCTGCAATTCTCAAGTCACATCACTCCCCTCAGCCTCTTTCACTCTCCAAGTTTTTTGTTTTTCGACTTTTTTAGTCCAATGTCAACTGTTGTTGATACACATTTCTCCCCCCTCTCCGTTCACAGAGTTTTTTTGGGGGGTTTGTTGGGAGAGGGATGCGCTGACAATCTACACACACCTACACTTTCGTTTTGGGAGCCACGAAGGCATCGGTAGGGAAGTAGATGATAGTAGCAATGACTTCAAAGTCGAAACTCGCCGGTCGCTATTCCATCACTGTGGGGGCAGAAATGGATGATACCGAATGTCAACCCCCTCCAAAAAAAAAAAAAAGGGACGACTACGACGCCAAACAAACTGAGAAAAAAAAAAAAAGGTTTTTCAACAACGCTCGACTTGGAGACGCCGTTCCTAAAAATAGACAAGTGTATATAGCAGCCTCTGTTAGCCCTTGTCTTCGAGACACACATGGTGGAGACAATGAGTTTTGGAACGTAACGGGCCCATGTTGTTACCGTAAAGTGCGACCTTCGTTCCACCATTTCCAATAGCCATTAAATAAGAGGTTTCTTTTTGTACGTCCCCTTGTCTTTTTCGGAAAACAGATTCTATTATTGCCGCCGTTTTTTTTTTTGTGTGTGTGTTCTCTTTTCAATTGTTTTTGATGACGGAAAATCGGACTTGCATCTTCTTTTTTGGGGGGGCCGGGTGTAGGTGTAGGTGGGGGAGGTACACAGAAAAAAAAAGCGAAAAAAAATCGGCGTATTAGTTTTTAAAGAAAAACTAGAAAATATAGAGGATATGTACAACTTCCTGCCGTGTGTGGCTCTCAAGGAGCCGGGCCAGCCGCAGGACTAAAGACCTCACGTCTTTTTGATGCTCACCAGATGCGACTCTGCATAGCCAAAGAAATGGGCTCTGAGCGGATATTTAATTGGATTTATGTGGCTAGTTATAGCCTAGGAGGTTTTTCTGCTTCTGTTGAATATTTTCTTTTCTTTTTTTTTTTTTTTCGTGAACGTACTGACTTTCGCTCGAATATCATCGGGCGACAAATAACGACAGGCCGAAAAAAAAAAAGAATGAAAGAGTTGGAAAACATTTTGGCTCCTTCTGATATTACAATTTTTGGGGGATTTTCATTTCAAAGTGCGTTAACCCTTTCAAAGGGGAGGGTACACACTGATGGAGGTAAACTTCTGGAGGCCAGATGTTATATCCTCTTCATATTTCGTTATGTTTTTTAATATAGACGTTTCCTCTTTTTTTTTTTTTCAATGATGAGAAATGTCAGTTACACACATACGTCATTTCTCGCCATTCAAAAGGGTTAAAATCGATCATGCCCCCTCCTCCCGGAAATTCTCCTCTCCGTTTTAGTAAATCTCTCAATGAAAATGCCAATCGTGCATCTACCCCTATTGAATTAGCCAACAAAAGAAGATTTTTTGGAAGGGTCTCTTTTTATTATTAATTTTTCATGTCAGGTGCGTTGGGTCCCACAAAAGACCTGCACCTGCGCTTATTCATTTAAAACCCGTAACAAAGGGATTTCGAAGTTCTTATTTTTCTCGTCGCTCTTCAAATGACACTGTTTTGATATTTCTGATTGGTTGTAGAGCGTGTAAAAGCGCTACTCGTTTAAACAAAAAAAAAAAAAAAAACCAGAAAAAAAAGGTAAATAAATAATAATAATAACAATTTTTGATTACGTTTTCATCCGTGTCGCGGTGCGGAGCTTCCACCAAACGAGCCGCAAACGCCGACATCAAGCTTCATGTTGACTCCCCGGGAATTTCGGGCATTCTCGAAATTCTTTTCTTTTCTATCTCACACACACAGTGTTTGTTTGTTTTTTCCTGTCTTTTTTTGGGGGGAAGGGGGTCCTTTTTTTTTCCACGTATGGGATAGACATCTAGTTATGCTATATACCTCTTTCTTTTTTTTTTTTCATCGACGTTATAGACTGTGTAGCAATTCGGCTAAAAAGCCTATGCTACATAGACTGAGAAGGCAGTGTGCGTGAGTTTTTTTTTATTTTGTGGGGGGTGGGGGAGGGTTGAAGCACTTGACTTGTTGGCTGTTCCGCCCCGTTCATTCATTTGATTTTAATCTCAGCCCAAAACATCCGGTCTTTTTTCTTTATTCAATCTGAATGTTTTTTTTTTTTTTTTTGGCTTTTATAATGTTGTTCATTCTTTTTTTTGTGTGTGTGTGTCTTTCGAGGTTTTTTTTTGAATTATTTTTGTCTTTTGTTCTTGAAGAAGTGGAAAGGACTAGTTCAGAATATATAAGGTTAAAATAAATCGACCGATTGCGGTTGTCAGATAACAAGTCAGAGGGCCAGGGAAGGAGGGCAGACTGTGGATGTTATAGGCCGCAGAGATTTAAGACATAACCTCGTAAATGGATGAGTGGCCGTTCATTTTTTTTCTTCTTCTTCTTCTGTTTTTCAATCGACTACCGACGGAATGGATGGCGACCCATCACAAAATCATGGAGAAGTCATTTTGTTTGTGTCGTCTGTTAGGCCTATTGCCCTGTGCTCCTTGGGCCTCCCTCTATTGAATCTCGAGCTCTAGACTCTAGGGCTGAAGAAATGGTTTTTTTGTTTTTCTTTATTTTCATTTTTGTTTCATATTTTCCCACGGACCATTTAGGAGTCAATTCTGGATGGTCTTATTACAAACGGCGATCATTTTTATACATCCGAAAAGAATTTTGTCCCCCCCCCCCCCCCCCAGTACCTTCCAGTTCCGTCTGACGAAATTGTAATTTCTTAGCTGCTGAAATAGTTTAGCCAATTTGATTTAATTACATGAAAGTCTCCCCTTTGACAAGTTCGCAAAATGAGCGAGGCGAGAGAGAGGGGGGATGAGCCAATGGGGGGTAGGAAGATTGAAGGGAGGCGGAATTCGGTAGCCATCGATGTGTGACCAGGAACTGATACAACCGTACACGACTTCTGTCTATTCTCATGCTCCTCTATAAACTGTAAGGGCAAAAGCTGAGAGCCCGGAGATAAAGTGGGGGGGGGGACTATTATCAAATTCCTTAGACATTGAAACAGTCAGCGCGGCTTTCCTCTCACAAACATCAAGAAAGGAAAAGATGAAAAGAAAAAAAAAAAAAAAAAAAGGAAAAAGAGTTGATTCTTTTTGATTTGGTAAAATGATGAATCCCTCCCAAAGTGGTTCCCAAGATTCACTTCTTTAAGACTATCCTCCTCTTGTGTCTTTTTTTTTTTTTCTAAATCATTTTTTCTGAGGACAGAAAAAAGGACATCTTTTCTACGATACCTTTTGTTTTTTTTTGTTTTTTTCCTTCATTTCTGATAGAAGAGGGAGCCCTGTTCTCTCCTATGGTACAGAGTAGTGGTAGTAGCAAGTTCTCTCATGTTGATTTCTTCTCTTGGGTTTTTTATTATTTTTTTTTTTTTTGTTCTTATGGCGGCGCGGCGCGGCTTTTGTGTGCGTGTAAGGCAGCCCGCGCGCGGCGGTGTGACACATCCACATTAGTCGATCCAACAGCGAAAAGAGCGCGCGGCAGCAGCTGCATGATCAACCTGAACGTTTGTTTCTTTTTCGGTTAGCTCGTCTTCACAAAAAATAAAAATAAAAAAAAAACAAAAAAACTTGAAATTGGTACGTGAGCTGAAAACGGTGGGAAATTTTGTGTATATACTCCGCCTCGGTCGCATAACTCTTCTCAGGAAAAAGGAGGAACGAAACGGTGTTTGCCATACAGTTGGGCCGCTACTATACACGCAGTGAAATCTTTGGCGTTAGCTGCTCTCTCGTCGCTCCGTGTCCTATTCCACAACGACCGGTGTGGAATGATAAATCGGTGCACGTTGCATCATCGCAGGCTCAACCCGATAAGAACATTGTGTAGAGATCCCCTGGTTTTTTTGTTTTTTTTTTCATCGTTCTTTAACTGTGGGGGGAAAGGAAATGCGCGCTTTATTCTTCTTTTCTCCAAGCGATATTGATTTCAATAAAAAAAGAAATGGAACTAAATAGAGACAGACACAGAGAGAGAGTTGATATGTTTATAGTAGGTTAGGTTCTACTTTCACTCTTGTTTGACGGAAAGAGCATTTTTTTTTTTAATAACCTTGGAATATCAATCAAAGTATACTCTAATGTCGGCGGCGGCGGTCTCCCTTTTACATGCAAACTGTCACAATTTCGTGTACTAATTGGCCAAAGAGAACCAATTGGCCTGATTATCGTACGTGCAAAAAAAATTTTTTTTTTTTTTTTTTAAAGGAAATCGGAAATGTATTGCAAGATCGGTCAGAGCTCACTGGGTTTTTTTTTTTTGGGGGGGGGGGGGGTCGTTAACATTTTTGTTGTTGAACGTTGCAGTCATTAAAAAAAAAAAAAAGCTGAAATTGTTTCATTGTCGTGTTTAGTGATATCTATTGGAATTGTTCTTGTATGTCTGTGCACACACACACACACACACACACAATGTGTGTGTGTGTGTGTGTTAAACCTACAAGCCAATGGTAGTATAGCATACGTCATTATATCGATTAACGTTGGTGTACCCCGTAGGTTGTCAAACAAAAAAAAATATGAAGAGTGAGGACAGAGAGAGTAAGACGGTTAGCAAGACATGAAACTTCAAGAACGATTGCATCAGAACTTTCCCATTTTTTTTTTTTTTTCACTTGTTTCTTATTTGGAAAGTTTGCTTGTTTTTATTTTTCTCTTCCTGTTGAATGTGACATCACCGCTCATTTTGTACTTTAGAAAAAAAAAAGAGATTTAAATAACCGGATAGAGGCAGCGAACGGGGGGAAGGTCATTTTGAAGGGAAAATTTCGTGATTGAATGACGGTTGATTTAGTGCTTTAGTGTAAATGTGGTGCGCGTGTAGGCTGATTTACGACCAGTTGGGGTATTATCGCCTTCACTACCCCGGCAATCCTCTTTCCCTCCTCCCTCCTCTCTTTCTCTCCTTTTTTTCTTTTTTGTGTGGTTCCTTCTGCTGTTGGTGCGCCCATTTGCAGCTCCGCCGGAGCAGAACACGACTAGGCGGATAGGCCTATAATAAATGGACGCGTTTAACACCCATATTGGTTGAATAACCCGTGTAACACTATAGGCCTATGATTGCATAATGAGCTGAAGTGAGTAGGAACAACCGGAATGGAATTGGGTGTTGCTCTCGAAACACTTCACCGGGTGGAATATTTTGAAAGGCACTTTGGCAATTCGTCCTTTATCCATTTTTTTTTTTTTTTTTTGTGTTTTGGTTTCTTTCTTTTTTCGTGAATCATTGGCGGTTAAAAAGGGAAATCACGCTGAAAATTATGCGTGTTAGTCGTTTGTCAGAGTCCAGTTGGATATCAAAATAACAATAAAAGAAAAAAAAGATGCGCAAATGCCCGTTTTTCTTTTTTTCTAATTCGGGATCCGACGGGAGTCATCTGTCATTTTTCTTGAAAAAAAAAAAAAAAAAAATTCCCAACTCCTCAAGAAAGAAAAGGAGCGGCGGCTTCGGTTCAGTCCCAAAGCTTTTGTTTTTTTTGTTTTTTTAATATTGAAGTAACGCTGTGTTTTTTGGATTCGGTTCTACTTCTTCAATAACCATCCGTTTTAAAGCCACAAGGTTGATTATATTAATAAGAATAGAAAGACCCCCCCCCCCCCTCTGTCTGGTCGTTGAAGTAATGAGAAACAACGATATTCGAAACCGTCAACACAACAAACAGCATAAATGGGTAGCGACATAGGGATGGTTAGGAAGAGTTCTAAAAATAGACGATACCCCTCCATATTATTATCTACTGTCTGATGTTTGATGTATTTTCCAATGTTGAAGAAGAAGAAAAAAAAAAAAGTAGAGGCCGACCCACATCCATCATAGTTACACAGACATTCAAAATCTGGAGTCGAAAATAATAAGAACTTCTGGACGAAAATGAAACAAGAGATAAGCGAGTGTCTTTTCCCGACTAAAATTCAGTTTTTTTTTGTTTTTGTTTTTTGAAATTTTGGAGTTCGTTTTCGTGTTCTTGTTTCATTTTGTAACCAGCCCCCACCAAATGTAATTAGAATAAGCCACACGAAATTTGCAGAGGGGTCTGCCTCATTCTTTTTTTTTTTTTTTTAGTTGAACTCCTTGATCCTCTAATAAACGCCCGTGTTTTATTCGCTTGATTAACGTCGCCAAAGAGACGAAAACCCGTAATGAAAAGATGTGTTGTTTGACTCGTGTTGTCTCAATGCTAGCCCTTCCGCTTTCAGTGAGCTTTTCTTTTTCGTAAGGGCGGAGGGGGGGGGGGGGGGTACATTAAATGACAATCAAAGGGATCTCTATCCAGAAGCGGAAAGGAGAGAGCTTCTCGCTTTATTAGTCGCGCTTTGTAATCAAATCGCCGTGTGTCCCGATGTATTTGCTATACACCTAAAACAGTGATATACCTTCCTTCTCTTTGGGCTCACCCTGTTGTGCATCCACACAGCCATAGTCCCTTCCTATTTTAGAATTGTATATGCCTCTCTCTCTCTCTCTCTCTCTCTCTCTCTCTCTCTACCTTGATGATGAGGAATCGTCGGCGTGCGTTAATCAGAGATTCTAATATGGGCCCGACTAAATAGTCCATCCACTCGAGTCCCTCTTGCTTCCTCCCGTACGATACACTTAAGAGGTCGAATTCTCTCTTTGATGACGTTACCGTAGTAACGGCCATTGTTTCTCTCTGTTCTTCGCAGGTACAGACATTGTCTGTTCTACGTGTTTTACCATTCGATTTTTTTTTTTGAAAAACCAAAAGTATAGGCTTGTTTTTTGTTTTGTTTTGTCCAAACAAAGTTGTCAAAACGTGAATTATTTTCGAAATTGGATCTGCAGTGGTTGGATAGAGGGGTCATTTTCGGTTTTGGTGGGGTCATTTTTACGTACATAGGAGGGAACTCTTAGGCTTTATTCTATACTAATAGATGACCTCCATCCTTCGAATGATTTTTCTGGTCAAAAGATAACATCACGTACGATACATCGAATGGCGGAAAACGTCCGTACAGCAAAAGACCTCCCGTGTTGTTCTCTTGTCTAGCGGGTCCAGAAGAAAGATGGTCCCAAGATTTTTCTAGCGGATAATATCTGTGATAGAAGCTCAGTTCCATCTACCGCATTGTTATATTAATCTGGAAGGCAAAATCACCGGCTGCAAGTTAAAAAAAAAATAAATAAATAAATTGGCCGACTAATTTATCAAACTTCGTTGGTGGCTCTTTTTTTTTTTTTTTTTCTTTTTGTCGTTTTTTTTTTTTTTTTTTTGTCTTTTTTTTTGCTTTTCCGGATGTTGTGCACCACACCATTCGTACCGACACGAAGATGTGCTTGTTGAAAGATTCCTCAGGGGTCGTCTGGTTCTTTTCTTGCTTTTACAACCTTAGGAGGGGGGTCTGTCACCGCAACGATTTCTTTAGCTCTTAAAGTTGCTTCTTCTTCTTTCAACAAGACGCGAGGACATGAGCGAAAGGTGATATGCCTACACGCAAAAGATGAAGCTCCATGTGACCGTTTGCGGTCTCGAGTAAACTGAGCGCACTCTTTTTTTTTTTTTTTTTTTTTTTTTTTTATGTTAACATATACAACAAATGTTGTGTAATTATTGTTTTGCCTCTTGTTGTTTTAAAAGTCTTGATGAACCCCTTAGGCCTACTCCCACTTAAAGGCCCCGTTTTGTTTTTCTTTTGTCTCCCTCCCACGAATTCACATTTTCTTTTTTAGAGAGGTAAAAACAACAACAACAAAAAATTTTGTTTTCTAAAAAAAAAAATTTGATCCAGACATTCCCTACTGTCTGGTAAAAAAAAAAAAATTTTGACAAAGAGTTTGAGCGTTGGACGTGTTTGATGCGTAGTAGAGCGTGATTTTTGATCGGCATTACCTCGCAACGTTTTACAGAGCGTGATCGCGCACCGTCGCATCTTTTTTTTTTTTTTTTTCTTGAACGCTGACGATAGTGCGGAAACGGATTGTTTCTCCGTCTGTTTAAAAAAAAAAAAAAAAAAAAATACAAAGGGAAAGGATTTTTTTTTTTTTAAAGGGAAAAAGAAAAGGAATACAAAAGAGATTGACATCTAGCAGAGAAAGATATCTATAAAAGAGGTGGAACGTTTGTGATGGGTTACGTTGGATGATGTATATTTCCGCCGCGTCTTCTACCGAGCATGACGAGAGAGAGAGAGACGACAGATTTTTTTTCCCCCGTCGATAAGAGAATTGAAAAACCAAAAAAAAAAAAAAAAAATGTAATATTGGCATGAAGGAATGCCTTCCATCCGTTGTGTGTGCCTTTGAATTTCTTTTTGTACTGCGACGACGATTGGTGCCTCGATTGAGAACTTTGAGAATAGAACAATCCAGGCAAGTGCGGTCGAGCGTGGGAGGCCGGCATTTATAAGAGAAATGAAACTCCGCCCTCTTCCGCTTCTTCTTAACTATCCATCTCTGTCTCGACTGTCTTTTATAGAGACGCAGAGCGCCACGATCGATATCAAACATGGCCGCGAACGATCAGCCATTTTCGTCCTCCGCCGAGTTCCAACACGAAAAACAGAAGCCCCCCAACAACCGGGGCAACTGTCAAAGTCATTAAAGTTAAAAGAAGACTGTCTCTCTCTCTTTTTTAAGAGTCAAACAAAAGAACGCAGGTTTTCTTGTCCTCTTTTCTTCTTCTTCTTCTTCTTCTTCTTCTTCTTTTGACAGCGAACCTCCTACTCCAAAAAACAACAGCTGAAAACTCTCTTTCTCTAGTTGAAAACCGTTCTCCGGCTCAATCTTTATTTGATGGCCAGCGTCCTTTTTTTTTTTTTTTTCGTCTTCTTCTTCTCTTTTGAAATTTCTTTTCCAGAAAAAAAAAAAAACTGTGGCGCGTGCTGATTGTTTTCTTCTCCGTTCCAAAGGACTCCCGACTTCCCAATAAAATAAATATATCGTCCTAAACTTGCCTTAATATTATGTCACCCACACGACTCAATGGGCTCGTACTGCCCTGCGTCTTTTTACCAAAGTGCTAAAGGGATTTTTTTTTTTTTTTTTTGTTTTTTTGGCGAAAACAAAAGAACCAAAAAAAAGTGGAAGAAAAATCCTTTTGGGGACATAAACATGTCGCTTTACTTCTCTCCGGTCTTTGTTACAAAGAATTCGACACGTGTTGGGCCCCATCAAGACAAAGTCTTTTCAACCCCCGCAAAACCCTTTCAACGTCGATAGGAAAGAGAAAAACACGCGGATGCTGGACACTTTTCGTTTCCCCTCCTTTTCTTATCTCCGTGTGTTGGGCTGGAAGTTCAAAGTTCATTGCGCGAAAAACAGAGAACAAGGCCCCCCCCCCCTATCCGCTTGAGAGTCTTTTGCCCATCCATCACGATGGCCTTTCGTCCGTCTGCAGGCGACTCATTAAGAAACGTACACGACTTTTTCTTCCGTCAACGGGAGAACCCCATCGGTTTGTTTTAGTTGAAGCCGCATTTAAAAAAAAACAAAAACAAAAAAAAACATGTGTTGCTATTTGTTGCCTCTTTTGAAAATCGAAATAACGAGCGACACACACAAAAAAAAAAGGATAGATTTTTGTGTGTTCAGCTTACTTCGCTTTCCATTGATGTATATTTATATGTAGAATAGTAGCACACACACACACACACACACTCACACACACATTGTTGACGTAAATAGTTATTAGATTATTGGTTTGGTTTTTCTTCACGTTTTTTTGTTTTTTGTTTTCCCGGCGATGGTGCTGGTTTATTTTCGATCTTCCGGCAGGCTTTTATTTTGTTTTTTAAGAAGATAAAAAGATGTATATAAGTCATATATAAAAGAAAATGAAACATTCACGAAAATCAACCGGCCAATTTTTCTAAAAAAAAAAAAAAAAAAAAATTTTCTTTTTTTTTGAAGAGAAACAAAAAAAAACAAAACAAAACAAACAAGAACGTATACAATTTTTTTTTTTTGTATAGGAGATGTCTTGCCACTGAGATTGTAAGGAGAAGGGGGGGGTGTCAACATTTCAACGTGTGGGCGTGTCGGGAGAAACATGTCAAACTGGGGAAAACCAAATTACAAAGAGAAGGGGAAAAAAAAGTCGAGAAGTAGAGAAAAGGAAACGATATCTTTTGAACGAATCCAATTCGTTCATATTCTTAATTTTGCATACATATGATATGATTTGATTCAAATTTGTGCAGGGTGTGTGTGGTTTTGAAATTGTTTGCTTGGAAATTGATGAAACCATTTTTGTTTTTACCGTTTTCATTTACTTTTGACTAGTCGCATGTCCCACTGACGTTTCAAAATTTTTTTTCTTATTTTTTTATTTATTATTATTATTTTTTTTTTTTCGTGCCATATCGCAGCACAGAGACGAAGAGAAAACGGCATGCAAATCAGCGGGGTTGGGATGGTTATTGAAATATTTGTTGGCTAAATTTACTCAAATGTCAAATGGAAAACAAAATTGAAATGTCTAAAGAAACGTCGATTCACATTTTAAGAGCTCACGTATAATCCCAAAACGTAACATAGTTTTTTTTTTTTTTTTTTTTTTTTTTTTGGGGGGGGGGATTAACAATATACAACACCCGAATGAACTGTTTTTTCTTTTTTTTTAAATGGGGGATGAATTTTCCTCATCGAATCGTTAAATTTATTCAGATTGAAAAGAACACGGGCCGAATAGTAAATCAAAACTAGTACACGCAGATGGTTTCAATTATAAGGTTTATATTATATATGTATAAGATTATTAGCTTGTCATTTGGGTTTGATTTTTAAAAAAAAGTACGAACCGGTGACGTCCCAATTTTTTTTTGTGGGGAGTAAAATTGACACACGCACAAACGGGAAAAAAAAGGGGAAAAAAATTGAAAAAAAAACAAAACAAAAAAAACAAAAAACATGTAAAATAGTACGGTCACACACATATATGAAATTATTAGCATATGCAAATGAAAATTGGATATTATATATATGACATGAAATCATTGGCGAAAAAAAACAAACAAACAAATTTTTTTTTCCCCTTTCTTTGAAATCGTGTGATTTTTTCTTTGTCGATTCCATCCGGCGGATCGCAATCGAAACACCGCCGCTAAAACCAGTAAAGATCTTTGCCTGGTTCTTGTTGTACCTGCCCGGCTTCCAAACCTAAAACGTTCCAAACAAAATCGTTAAAAAAAAAAACAAACAAAAAAAACAATAATCAATGAGGAGAATCAAAATTTCCCTCATTTCTTTTCTTTATAAGGAATTAAACGAATGAAAATGTCAATAGGCCCCCCCCCCCCCCCCGTTTTTCTTCTCTTGTTCACATGGTAATATCAAAGCTAATTGGATTGTTGTCGACGCAATAAATGCGAGCCTATATAGAACTCGCCTACGCGCTTTCTTGTTAATATAAAAAAAAAAAAAAGAGATCCCGTTTCTCTATAGGGTTCCCCCCCCCCTCTCCACACCGTTTTGTCATCTCTTCTTCTTCTCTTTTTTTTTTTTCTGATTTTGATTGTCGTAGGAAAAAGGAGGCACAGCAATATCACGAGCCTCTTTGATGTCGCTCGTTCCTCTTTTCTTTTTCTTTTTTTTCATCCTCATTCTCTCGCAATTTCTCATAACCTTCAACCTAACTTTTATGTGGATATAACGTCTATAGTCCTACGCCCTCTATAACCTGTAAAAAAAAAAAAAAAAAGACTCGTAGTTAAGATTTATGTCGTTTTCACGGCGAGGGAGGAGCAGGGAGAACTGGCCGGAACGAGATTGCTCACATGTGGAAACAAACTTTTTTTTTTTTTTTTTTTGTCGGGATGATATTGTTATAAAACGTCCATAAGGACCTTGTTCAAGTGGCAATGCGTAACGGATCCCATCTTCTTTTTTTTTTTTTTTTCAAGTGTAGGGGGGTGGACATTATTGCGAAATAAAAAAAAGGGAGGGGGGCAAATATAGAGTATCACGCCGTGTACTCGACGCAATCTCATGTCGCAGGTTCCATGACGGTGGGAGGGGTGGAACTAAAGCATTGGTATTACTAAGGAGATTTTTAATTAAAGTGGGGATCGTGCAGTGACACGAGTCAGTTTGCGCTGTCTATTATTTGTATCTCGTGTTATGCGTCTACGTGGTGAAGAAAACTAGTGTTTGACGGTACTTTATTGGAGGGAAGGTAGCCACCCATCGAATGTACAACATTGAGTTTTCGAATAGCTCGTCATCGTTGTATACAACGAAAAGGGGGGGGGGACAAATGATTTTGTCGCACACATGAGATGAGATCAAGAGTTGTCGCTTTGATGGGAACACGTGTCTCTGTCGCCCCCCCCCCCCCCTCTCACTATAGAACCTTTTTCCCGTAAAAAAAAAAAAAAAAAGAAGCCCTCCATTTCATGGAGCTATAGATCATCTTTTGTGTGTCTCTTGTTGCGATATTTTTCGCTTATAAAACGAAACGACCATACGTTTCGTTTTATTGGATATAACCCTATACATATATATATATTGACTGGGGAGATCAAACACGTCCGAAAAAAAAAAAAACCTACCCCTCCCCTCACTGCTTGATATTTGCATTTTCAATAAGGGTTGGAGGGGGGTAAAAATCCCTTCGATCGGATTGTCATCCGCTTTTATTGGAAAAATGCAACAACAGCCAGCTGACTATAAGGGTAGGGGTGTTGACGGGAGACAGTCATTGATCAACGGCCTAACTATTTAATACGTTCATGTTTGGCGGGAAACCAATAAAAAATTAATCTTTTTCCCTCGTTTAAATTTTTTTTTCCCGCTCATAAAAATTGAGGAATAGTTTTTTTGGTGGGGGTGAGGGCGGGGGCGGGGGAGGTGTTTATGATTTTATATTGAAATTGTCTGACCTGGTGGCATGTTGGTGTAGGAGTGACCGGCAGTGTAGGAAGCGGCATCGATGGCCGGGTGATGATGACCTGTCGACAGGTCGCTATGAGCTGTTAGGGCGAGGGGATCACCTGGATGGTGAGCGTGAGGATGATGCGGGTGATGGCCGTAACGGTGGTGAGACACAGAAGTCCACGGTTCCGATTTGATGGAACAATGGGCCGCTGCGGCAGCGGCTGCGGCGGCGGCCGCCGCAGCCGCCGGTAAAACTCGATGGCTGGCCGGATTGGCAGTTTGATGGAGCAGGAAGGAGCCGTAGGATTGATGGTGGGTCCCAAAACGGGCAGCGGCAGCCGAAGAGGCTGCCGCTACCCCGGAAACACCCGCATAACCTCCACTAAGATTATGCGCCGAATAGGCCTAACATCCAATTGTTTTGATTTCATTTTCTTTTTGAATTTCTGTTGAACATTTCTGTTTGAACGGTTTACCTGTGAACTGAGAGAGTAGTGCGTCCAAGGATCTGATTGGGCGGCGTGAGTCAGGTGAGCGTGATGATGAGCGGCGGCGTGGTGATGGGCGGCTGCGTGGTGGTGGTGGTGATGATTGAGAGCGGCTGCGTGAGCGTGATAGGCCTCGGCCTGACTGAACAGGTCGTGCTGTTGTTGCTGTTGTTGCTGCTGATTGGCCGCCGCCGATTGCTGGCTACCCATAGCGCCGTACAACTGTTGTTGTTGTTGCTGCTGCTGCTGCTGCTGGTGAAGGTGTTGTTGCTGTTGGTGCTGTTGCACCTGCACCTGGCATTTCGGCGGCTGGTAGTTGCTGTTCCAAAACGACGGCGGGAAACTCCTCTGGGCCATCGACGTCCCGCCTTTCGGTTGATGAATGAAAAATGCGCAAAGAATTTCGGGAAGAAGAAAAAAAAAAGAATAAATAAACCAGTTAGCGTGTGCGTGTTTGTGATGCGCTAATGACGTCCACTTTCTTTCGTCATGCCAAAGAACATTTCCACCTTTTTCTTTCTTTTTTTTTTTTTTTCTTTTTCTTTTCTTTTCTTTTCTTTTTTTTTTTTTTGAATGCGTGGCTATTCAACACGCGCGTTCAAAAATTCGATCAAAGAGTTAAACAAAAGGTCGACTTAAAATGACAAGCGGCCAAAATGATCTATTCTTTGGTTGGGGGTGGGCGTGGGGTTAGGCCTATTGTATAATGTCGATGGCTGTGCCATAACACGCCTCTCATTATTGCCGTGAAAATATTTCTAGTCTTTTGCGTGTGGACAGCCCAGATGAAATAAAGGGTGTCTTGTTTTGCTTTTTGTTTTTTTGTTTTTTTTTTTCGTTTGCCCAAATAACGGGCATTTAACAGAAGCCTATCCCGAGTTCCTAACATTCCAATCATTTTGTATTCACACAATGGGCGCATTTCTTTTCTCTCCCCTCCGTCCCGTATGTCGGGAGTCCGCATTTATTTATTTATTTTTTTTTCTTTCAAACGAAAGAAAACGATTCTATAATTTAGTAGAGAGAGAGAGAGAGAGAGAGAGAGAGAAACAAAAGAAAAGCGGCCTTGTTCGTCTTGATGTCTTACATTTGCTTACTACTAGGCCACCACTAGTGCTGCCATTACTACCTGGTGCTACCTGCTACTGGTATTTGTTTTTCCTTTATTTTTATTTTTATTTTTTTTTCTCCCCCCTCTCTGGTCCTTTCTCTCAAAGACGAAAGAAAAAGGTGGGGGTCTGCCGCACGTATTTTTATCGAACCCAACGAACTAGCAAGAAAATGTTTTTTTTTTTTTTTTTCTCATTTCTTTTTTATAAGAAACTTGGAACCAAAAAAAAAAAACGGTGGGAAAGAAGAAGAAGAAGAAGAAGCAGTAGCAGTATCGAATATATCAAACCGAAAGAAAACGAGTCGGTCGCTACGTTGACAGCCGACTGTAGAGTAGTAGTAGTAAAAAATGAATGACATTATGTGTGTTGTCTTTCTTTTTTTTTTTTTTTTTGGAAGCTTAAGAGAGCAACAGTTCTTGAGAAGAGAAGACGGGATGGACACACACAGAAAAAAAAAAAAAAAAAAAAAAGAAAATAAGAAACTGCCAGGTTATTCATCACGCAGGGTCGGTTGTGTCATCTTTTTTTTTTTTTTTTTTGTACCTTTTTTTTTTTTTTTTTTCTTATTTGTCCGTTTTTTTTTTTTTTGCCGACGCAACCAAGAGATAGCCGCCATTCATTTTTTGATTCCAAACTCCTAGTACGTTGTGAGTAATATCTAAGATGCGTGTATTGCGTAATGCACTGCTTTTTCAATGGTACCTTTTTTTTTTTTTTTTTTTTCGAAAGAAGAGATAAATACTTATGAAAAGTAATATTCCATCAGTTTTTTTTTTTGTTTTGTTTTGTTTTGAGAACGAGTTTTTAGCCATTTGCTCTCCCCTTGCTCAGTTTTCAATCAAAAATTCATTCAATGATTGGATGGAGCCACTTGTACAGTCTATAGTAAAGTGGTGACATCAACTGTATTCCTTTTGACGAAATATCACATTTTTCTTAAAGCGATTCTTTGAAATTTGAAATTCGCGGGTGCTGTTAGTCAAAGTGGATACACACACACACACACGAGATAGATTAGGTAGATATTACCCTGCCGTGAAGAAGCCGCTTGTCAGTTGTTTTCTTACCCCACATAGACGATCAATTTGCGTTTTGAACTGTGTGTGTGTGTGTGTGTGTGTGTGTGTGTGTGGCATAATGTAAAATTTTGAAAATAGGTTCCAGGAAAAAAAAAAAAAAAAATCAGCTACACGCACACAGCAAAATCCATTGTCTATTTGCCTCTCTACTAAAATCGAAAATAGAATTATTTTCTCTGTTTTTCGATGACCTTTTGGTCTTTTTGTCTCTTGTGTGTGTGTCTGTGTGTACAGTACATCATTGGGTAGAATAAGGCGGTCGTCGTCGGCAAGTTCTTTTGTCGCGCCGTATACGGCATTATCAACTAACAACAACCAACAACAACTAACAACAGCAACAACAGAAATATCTTTTGATCGCCGGCACACACACACACACACGACGTGCCTCGATCAAAAAGCTTTCATTTTTTTTTTTTTTTTTTTTTGTCTTGTTTTTGAATTCATTCCTTTTTGAATTTGTTTTTTTTTGTTTGTTTTTTGAATTTCCCGGGAAAGTTACGAGAAATTTTTAAAGAATCAAATTCAATCAATAATCGTAATCAAAATCATGTGTTTGGTAGATGGACCCAAACATGTCTTTAGTTTTTTTGTTTGTTTTTTTTTTTTTACTTTTTTTCACGTGTTTTCGTGTGGTGTCTAGGGTGAGAAAAACTGTTTCAAAGAGGGAGGGCCGGCTTCATTAACATGCAAATTAAATTCCAGTATTTATCCCGCTAGATTCTTATGTTTTGGGGTTTTCTTTTACACTCTGAATTTCCATAGCAGGTTTCCTTTTTTTTTTTTTCTTTTTGTTGTTCTCTTGTTACCTTCAAACATCTCATATAGTTTTAAAAAAAAAAAAAAAAAAAATGAATGTAACCAAAGCGTCGATACGTGAATTGAAAGGGATAAAAAAAAAATTATGATTTTCAAAGATACGCTGTCAAAATGCTTGTCTTTCACGTCTTTTTTTTTTTTTTTTTCTCACTGTTTCCTCTGTTGTTGTTGTTGTTGTTACGTGTCAGATCAATCGCGATGGCGTTGGGTGGGAAAGGTGAGACACTGTTCTAAACAGAAAAAAAAAAAAAAAAAGAAGAAAAGAAGAACTGGATTCGTCTTTCATTCTGTCCGGGAATCAAGGAATTTATTCTTCTTTTTTTTTTCTTTTTTTTTTTTTGCCTTTCTTTTGCGATCGTCCACAATGATAATCAAACCATTGAGCGATTCACCTGAAAAAATTGTGTCGCCCTTGTTTTTCGTCTTGTATAGCTGTCTTACGCCATCCAATAATAGGGGGATGGTAGGATAACACGCTATCGGATTTTGTTTTGTTTTTGTTTCGTTCATTTTTTTTTTTTTTTTTTTTTTTTTTTTTTTTTTGTTATACGATTGAGCAGAGGTTTCGATCGACCATTGGATGATGCGATAGGGAAGACACGTGAAACAGCTGACCAGTTAAGAGATCATCGTACTGGGCGGTCATCATCCGCCGGATGGATGAGGCCCGGTCAAAATGCTCCATCACGTGATATAGTCGTGATCTGGCGGCTCGATCGACATTTATTTGAGAAGGCAGGGGGAAAAGGTATTGTACACACGCGCCTATACAGATATCAAATATGGAAAGCGGGAGGAGGAGGAGGAGGAGGAGGAGGAGGAGATTTGGTACCATTTTTATTGGAATCTGACGCTGTTGGATATTCCAAAAATGCCATCCATTCTGGGGGAAAAAAAACAAAAAAAAAAACTTGAAAATGCTGAATCCATCCATTTTACCGATGCCCAGGTTTACTACACCCTTCTAGACGAATGTTTTGTTTTGTACAATTTCATTTTCTCTTTTGATGTTTTATTTTTATTCTCTTTCGCTACTGCCGAAGAGGCCGAAAAGCGATTTCTTCTTGAAAAGTGTAGGCCAGTTTTCGATATTTGTTTTTATTCTATTTTCATTCCTCTGTGTGTGCAACTTAAAAAAAAGAAAAAAAAAGAAAAGAGTTTTCCCTTTTTTTTTTTTTTTTTTTTTCTTATTCTTACGAGCCAAACGGGCGGCCGGATTTGATGGATGATTTCGTGATGTGATGCAGAGATTGATCCCGCCTCGAAAATCCCTTTCTTTCTGTAGCTATATATACACACACACACACACAAACACACAAGGTACACTGCGACAGTGTCTATAATAGCATTATTGTTATGTAGCAGGGAGCTCGGGGGAGGAGGAGGAACTGTTTTTTTTTTTTTTTTTTTTTTTTTTTTTGTTTTTGTTTGTAGAGGCGAAATTCAAAAAGGGAAAATGAATCGACGAGGCCAAGGATATGAAGTCGATAAGCATCCGACATGTGGAATGGAATGTGGGTGTGTGTGTGTGTATAGCTGCTGCTGGCCCGTCTGATGCAAGAGTCCCTTCGATTCTTTTTTTTTTTTTTTTTCTCTTTCTATTTCTTGCTTTCTTGTTGTTGTTCCTCTTGAGGCGAATCAAGTGAAAAAGAAAACAAAAGAGAACGAGAAAAAAAAAAAAGGGACACAATCGCTCGCGACATTTAGATTTTATATATATATATATATTTTTTTTTTCATTTTTGGGAAAGTACAGACGGGCAAAAAAAAAAAATAAAATAAAATAAAACCTGCCCGTTGCGTTCGTCACTGTCTTTTTCGTTTCTTTTCCCATCATTAAAACAAAATGTCTTGAGGGATTTCTTTTTACCCGCTATGTAAGACACACATGTGTATCGAAATTCTTGATTGATTTCGATATCCCCCGCCAGAATGAAAAACCAAATCTAAATTTAAACAACTGTGTGTAGAAGAAAGGGACCTGTTTTCTGCCGATGCATCCGGGGGAGGGAATATTACAATTCATGACCTGTTGTCCCCGCTCTATTTTTTGAGTTCGGGTGGACGGTCTGATTGTGCAAAAAAAGAAAAAGAAAAAAAAAGAATAAAAAAATCAAGATGGATTGGAAGAACATTCTCGTGTTCTCATCATTTATGTTGTTTCCTCACACTTTTTTGAAGTTTGAACCCAGGTGAACACGTTCGCCGCAAACCGACGGGACCCTTTTTTTTTTTTTTTTTTTTTTTTTTTTTTTAAATTCTTTCAAGTATCAAATTCCCCAACCGAAAAAAGAAAACCAGTTTCCTTCTCTTTATTTCTTTTTTTTTTTTTTTTTTGTTGGTCGCTCCGTTTTTTTTTTTTTTTTCTCTCTCGTGTGTTACACGTCTAGATTGAGATACACTGATGATAATCTACACAAAGCGGGGAGGGAGCGAAGATCTCTGTGTGTTTTGCATTTATTTTCTCAGTGCGCTGTCCAAATACGACGCGCTGTTTGGGGCATGATGACTTCACACGCAATCGCAAACAATTAAAGAAAATGTGCGCCAAAATATTTGTGATCTTTTTTTTTTTTCCTGCCCTTTTTGCCTCCTCACAAAAAAAAAAAAAAAAAAAAAAAAAAGAAATGGCACAGCTCGTTAAACACGCACAATGTCATCATTCCGTAATGTTTTGCTCCGTAACGAGCATACGACCGTACACTAACGACTAGTTTGTACGCAACACACCCCCCCCCCCCCTTAGTGTGGTGCCCGTTAAAAAAAAAAAAATGAAATAAAAGGGACTTACTTTTAACTAACGAAATGCCCGATGTCTTCTGACTGCTCGTGCTGGCCGATGAAGTGTCCGTGTAGGAGGAACTGCCACTACCGGCGGAATCGGATTGAGCCGCGTTGAGCGCCCGGCTGAAATGCTGATCGACAACCGATGCCGTGTCGCCCGAATAGCTCATAAAGACGACGCAATTAGCCGACAGGTATTGGGCCTCTTTGTGCTGTTGGTGATGTTGGCTGTTCATTTCTGATTCGTCTGCGTCGTGATCGATTTGCATAGTGTCTTGTTGGCCCGATGGCTGGCCGCACATGTCCGACAGATCCCGTTTGATATCCTCGTTTTGTTGTTGTTGCTGTTGTTGCTGTTGCTGCTGTTGCTGGAAATGATGTTGATGTTGTTGCACCATTGCCAGGTGCTGCGAATTTGAGGAAGACGATCCCGAACGATTGCCGACTGGCGAAACGTTTTCCAGCATCAACACGCCGCCGCTGGTTGCAGACGACGACGGGCCGGCCACGGGAGACGGCGGAGAAGAGCCCACCGGCACAGGTGTTCCAGCCGACGTGTTTGTGTTGCTACTACTCGGCCCGTTGTGCACGGCCGACGACGTCGAAGCCGACGGATAATTGGATCTCAACAGCAGGTAATTACTTGCGTAATTAGTGGCCATGTTGTCTGTCGCTCCGTCGGCTAATCCTTCGTGATGTAGTCGATATTTCTGTGCAAGTTTGATTTATTTCATTTTTAAAAATCTAAATCGTGGGCAATTTTTTTTTTTTTTTTTTTTTTTTTTTTTTGTGGTTTGTTTTGCGGGTTTTTACCTTTTCGGGTGATTCTCCGTTGGCGGCGGCCGTTGCGGCAGCGGCGGCTGCGGCGGCTGCTGCCGACCGGTCGTACGACGACAAGTAGGGCACGTACGGCTGGTACATCACTTGGGCACAGCTCATGGTGCGCTCGCCACCCCCTTTGATCATCAAAACCAATCGTTCACTTGTGTTGACTTATCAGATTGAACTGCTCAATTTAGGCTTCGAGTGTCTTTTGTTTTGTTTTTGTTTTCAAACAACTGGCGGGCAAAAATTCAAAACGCACACATTCACATTCACAGAAAACAAACAAAAACACTTCACCAATGATGCACGGTCGTCAAATTTTTTTTAAGTGAATCACTGCTAGGTTTTTTTATTTTTTTATGGTTAATAAAAAGATAATCCCCAATTGATTTGGCTCAAATAAAAAAAAAAAAAAAGGAAACTCAGGTGGTTTTGAACGAATCAATAGAAACTCGAGATTCGCTGGGTTAAAAAAAATCAAACAAACTTGTAAAACGTTTGGCTACGAAAGAAACGAAGGGAAACAAAACGGAGCGAAGTTGGCCGTCGTTCACTCGGCAGCAAGTCGGTCGTGTCAAATGTCGCCCGGTACTATCGAGTCGTTCCCCTAAATCCCCTAAGAGGAACTCTCTCTCTCTGTCTCTCTCTCTCTCTCTCTCTCTCTCTCTCTCTCTCGCTCGAATGAAAAAGAGGAGGTGGGCAGGCGTAGGGCGGGATCGTTTGCTGTGGGTTTATTTTGTCGCGTAGACGTGCAGACAGAAACGAAAAGGAAAAAAAAAAACAGAAACAAAACAAAACAAAACAGAATACAAGAAAATAAAAGAAAATCGTAAAATGGGGAGGAAACTGTGCAGACACGAAAGACGCAGGAAAACGGCCGTGGCTGACGTCATTGCCAGTCGAAAAAAAAAGTGGGCGGAGTCTGCGCACATCCTCCCCCCCCCCCCAAAAGGGGAAGGAGAACGAAGGGAAGGGGGTTGTCTTTCGTCATGATGGTTAGTAAAAAGCACAAAGAAAAACATATATCGAAAAGAGTTTTTCTATTTTCTTTTTGAGAGGGTAAACAAAAAGGGTGGGGGGGGGACGCTGTTGTGCTGGCGTCGTCGCTGGCATTTCCAGCAATCGTGGCCCGACTTTGATAGAACTGTCCTATCAAAGCTCCGCCCTTGTTTGGTAGCCTTGCCCCCATTCTGATGCCCTCCCCCTTTGAATCTTTCCTATTCAAAAAACTCTGTGTGGATGAGAAAAATAGAAAAAAATAACAAAAAAGAAAAAAAAAAAAAAAGAGCGCGCCGGATGTATGGGAATATCGAATCTCTCGAGTTCCGGTCGGTTGACACTGAATTTGACATTTGAATAGGACGAAAGCGAACGCGATATAATTGGAAAATACCATTGCACTAGCATATCCATCTCTTCAGACTTGGGCATATATGCAAGAGGTACAAAAGGGACACGGGCAGATTGTTAGTGTATAAATAGGAACTACTATACGCTACTACGCTAGTCAAAGAGGAAGCCATTGCTGTAAAAATAAAAACGTATTCCCGAACATAAGACAAAAGGCGTGACTGGCACCAAGTCCCCCTTTTTTTTTCTTTTTTTTTTTTTTTTTTTCTCCTTTCCCCGTCCTGCCGAGAGTGATGGATCTCAATCATCCGTCAACTGGATTTTGGAACATTTTCTTTTTCGGCCTTCCGGTTTTGTTTGCCTCGGAAGAGACCCCGCGCGCGCGCGCTTGCGCTTGCGCTTCTTATTATATCGCCTTCGACCTGTCCGCTTACGTCTTGATGGATCGTTCCGCAGACTCCCCCCTTCTGTCGTGTCTCTTAAACAAACCGTGCGCGATTGGTTCAGTCGTTTTCTCTTTTTTATTTATTTTTTTTATTTTATTTTTATTTTTTTTTTTCTTAAAACAAAGTCGAATCATTTCCTCGTCTTAGGAATCTTTCCCCAATTTAAAGAAGAAAAGTTTGTTCCAGTCAACGCAATTAAATTGTCTTCCGCTGATATTTAGTTTGAAGCTCATGCCAGTTAGTTTAAAAAAAAAAACCAAAAAAAAAACGAGGGATTTTGCATATTGGGTTGCTTGAAATGATTTAGCGATTACCTTGAAGGAAATTTGAACTTTTCCGGGTCTGATGAGCTACGCATTGCGTCACGTAAAAATTATCTTTTGAAAAAAAAAAAAAAAAAAAATAATAATTCAATTGTAATATTGTATTTATGACATAACTCCGCGACGATCGACAATTCTTAGAAACTTTCACGCTGAAAAACCAAACAAAACAAAACAAAACAAAAAAAAAATGGCTTTATAATAATAAAACAAAAAACGTGCATTTCCTTTTTTGATGTACCCAAAAGTCCGTACGCACTTTGGTTCAAGACGAGAGCTTTTTAGATTCAAACGTGGATGGACAGCAGTCCGGTAGCACGCCGAGGAATGCGCGTGGGAAAAACGGGCTACTCTCTCTCTCTCTCTCTCTCTCTCTCTCCCTGTCTCTCTGTGTGTCCTTTTCATTTTTTTTTTTTTTTTTTTTTTTTTTCAAATTTCATCAGATGGAACATTTTTACACATAGTCGTCTATCTAATAAGTATCTATGCCTATCTCCCCTTATTTTTTGGGGGGATTTTTTATTTTTTTATTTTTCCGTTCTATTTTTATTGATTCAAAATAATTGAAGAGATAAGTAGACACAGTACGACAATGGCCAGCATCGATAGTCAATTTTTTTTTTTAATTTTTTTTAATTTTTTTTTTGGTTTATTTTATTTTAGCCATTGTGTATTGTTGTTGTTGCTGTTGTCTGTTACTCTTGTTGTATTTGGAGAATGCTGTTGGAAGAGGTGGAAGTGGCCATCAGTCAGGTTGAACGGATGCCGAACATTCTCAGGGTCGGCGGGTTTCCCGAGCAGACGCTTTTTGTTTTTCTCAGTACGTTTTTTTTTTTTTTTTTTTTTTTTTTTTGGGGTGTTTTTTTTTTTTTTTTTTTGGAGTTCGTATATACGCGGCGGTGTGTACGGGCTTCATCGTTTTTTTTTTTTTTTTTTTTTATCTGTGCGTGTATTAGTCTGACGCTACTGTGAAAAGCTCTCACGGACCAAGAAAAGAGTTGTTGTTTTTTTTTTTATTTTTTTTTTATTTATTTATTTTTTTTTAATGGGAAAAGTTTACACGCCCGCACGTTTCCCTGGCTTCTTATTAATACCGCGGGAAAATAGCTCTCGAATGTCTTTGATGCAAACGGGTCAGCATGAAACGCCAGATTTTACCCGGCGACAAAAGTGAAGAATCCAGTCGTGAACATTTCCATTTTGATTCTCCCGCATTTTTATTTTGCTTCATTCGTCGCAATCTTTTATTTTAAAATAATAGTAATATCATTTGTGCATATATTGAATTGGCTAGCATCGATTTTTTTTTTTTTTTAATTTATTTTAAACTCTTCTGAACGTTGAGTGCGTCTGCCTTCCGTTCCGCTCGATAATCAAAATGAAGGATATGCGAGTTCATCATCTGAAAATCTTTATTGCTTGTTTCCTTCCCTATCCTATACCACCCATTACGGACTACCGTATCATCAACGGGCTCGTTGATTGCCTTCTCCTACATTATCTATATCGTTACCTTCTGTCATCTGTATATGTTGCCATATAGTACGGGGAGAGAGACGAGAGAGAGAGAGAGAGAGAGGGGGGTCCCAACATGTCGAAACTATTACTAGCCCGCTCGGAATTTCAATCACTTGAAGAATCTTTTTTATTTTCTTTTTTTTTTTTTTATTTTTATTTTCTTGAATATCTAACTGTAGAAAGTTTCTAGCGGCTGCTGTGTATCGTGCAACTCTATGGCCTTTACACGCACACAGACACACACGCACAGTTGATTCTATTCAATAACTCAGCGTCGTCGGGCGTCGGTTGCTTTTAATGTTTATAAGTGAGTGAACTATGTCCTTTCACGTAATAATGACACGGAGCATTTCATGATGCGGAATAATGAAAAGAGGCTCGTATTTTCAAAAAAAAAAAAAAAAAAAAAATTAAATCATGCGCTCGTGAAGTTTTGTTTTATTTTTAAAAAGAGACATGTCTTTAAAAAGAGAGTCTCGTTATATAGGCCTGACAATAAAATAAGAAAACAAATGAGAGACGTTGGGTTTTTTTTGTTTTTGTTTTTGTTTTTATGTGCGGTTAAATGTACAGGCAAAAAGAAGAAGGTTAAAACTGGGCATTACACATGCTATTAGGTGCGTGTATATTAGGAGGAAGGCTCACTGTTTTTAAACGGTCCCTGACAAGGGGTGGGGTCGAAGGGCGGGTGGGAAGGCGCGGCAGAAGAATCAGCGGTATATTTATACGAAAGGGGACCTTTGTATTTTATTATGTTTTTTGTTTTTTTTTATTTGAGAGAAAGATATGTTTAGTGCAACTCTTCGCTATTGGTTGCGACCATCACAGGGCGACGTACAGTAAACCAACTAGCGGACAAGTTAAAATCAAAATCTCTTTCGTGAGTCAATCAAATTTCGTTTTTTTTTTTTTGTTTTTTTACCTAATGCGCCCACCCAAAACCTCCACCATCGTATTGATATGACCAACACACAATCCGGCGACACCGCTTACATAACCTCTTCTTATCGTCATTTTTTTTTTTTTTTTTCCCCTTTTCGATGGCGATAAGAAGTTCTCAAAAAAAAAAAAAGCCAGAACGCAGAGAACCGTGAGACCGGATCGAGAAGAAGAAACGAAAAAAAAAAGAATGCGTCTGTCGCGCTTCTTATCCGTCCTTCTTTTCTTTTTTTTTTTTTTTTTTTTTTTTTTAAGTATATTCTTCCATTTTTTTTCCCGTCTGCGTGTTTATTTTATTTTATTTTTGAAATTTCGCATTTCAATACAGTATGTGTTTTTGGCGCGCAAAGACTTTACGAATCTCATCGCTCATTCGATGTGTCTCCGTTTTTGTTTTGACGCATATCTCAGAACATTTCGATTCCTTTTTTTTTTTTGGGGGGGGGGGGAGTTTTAAAGCCACGGCGTAAAGGATAGATGTGTGTGTGTGTGTGTGTGTGTATACGGGCGTGGGTGTGGGTGTTGTAACGAGAGCTTTGACAATGTAGATCCCTTCTGTATATATCTCCAGTATCTCTATCTGTGTCCTGTCTCCTCTTTCTCTTTTCGTAAAGAACTTGGAATAACAGCAGCAAAACAGAGAAGCACAGCTGGCATGTGAGATATTCGAGATTGGCTTCGTTTTTTTTTTTTTTCGTGACAACTTCCCGCGTCTTCGTCTTCGACTATCGTCGCAGCATCTTCCCGATTCGTTAATGTTTCTTCGATTTTTATTTTTTTTGTTTTTTATTTTCTCTATTATTTAGAGAATGGAAAATGAATTTTCATTTTTAAACCAAATGATGATTAGAGTTTTTTGTTTCTTTTTTTTTTTTTTTTTTTTTGTTAAGACGCTTTGACGATGCGGAATTATATTGCGGGTAGAGCGGCTGCGCGCGTGTGCGTGTGTGTGTTGTATTTTATCCCCGCCGACGACAACTCTGAAACAGCAGCAATAATACGCAAGAGAGAGAGAGAGAGAGAGAGAGAGAGAGAGGAAAGAAAGAAAAGTCGTGCTGCAATGCGTGCCGGAATGATAATCAAGTGGAGGAACGCTGAGAATGCACCGGCACCGACGACTTGTCTTTGCTCAATGCTTTTTTTTTTTTTTTTTTTTTTTTTTTTGCTGTCTACTTTTTTTTTTTAAACCTCCTATCATTTTATGTGCTGCTGTGTGTGACTGCCGCCTCTCTATTTTCTCTTTATATATATATATGTATATGTCTTTACCGTAGAACTGAAGCGAATAGGTATATTTTATTTACTCCTTTCTATCTTCTTTATTATCTTATTTTTCTTTTGTGTTTTCGTGATTTTTTTTTTGTTTTTTTTGTTTTTTTTTTTTTTGTTACATTTTTGAACATCAGCCGGTGAATGACACGAACAGCAACCGGCCAAGAAGTGTATAAAACGTAAGAGTTCCGCTCGTCATGTACATAGACATATGTATGTACGAATGTTGCATATAAAAAGGACGATAGGATAACGGCAAAGACATTTTGAAAATTTAGTTTTCTTGTATTTATTTGATAAATATTTTTTTTTCGTTCTAATTAGCATGTGATTATAGGCAGAAATATGGATAACATCCAATGCCTAACATAGCTCCTACCAGAAATTAGAATGCAAACAAAAAAAAAAACAAAAAAAAACATTTTCTTCGTGACCCTATACGTAATCAGTGAATGCGATTCTGTAAATAAATAGTGGCACCTTCTCTTTCATAGTAATAATCATAAAACCTTTCATTATATCCCGTTAATTAGACATTTTTAATTAGGGGTCCTCCTAGTGTTTGTGGGGGGAATTGGTCAATGACATCCGTGTGTTGGAATCCCGATCGTTCGTTAATGATCAGTTCTTCCATTTTTTATTTATTTTTTTTTTTTTTCTTAATAGGACGAAGACATTGGAGCTGGAGGACGAGCGGCAACTGGAGCTACCGGTGCGGCCATTCCGCCAGCGCTGCCGCCGCCGTAAGACGATTGTGCGGCCATTCCGCCAGCGCTGCCGCCGCCGTAAGACGATTGTGCGGCCATTCCGCCAGCGCTACCGCCGCCGTAAGACGATTGTGCGGATGGTTTAGGCTGTTGAGGAGGCATGACCATACTTGAAGCCGATGATCCATACGATCCCGACATCTGTTGCGGCGCTGCCGAGCCGCCGCCATACGAAGACGTCATGGGCCTAGCTGCTGCTGCCGGTCGTCCGTGACTCTGTTAAGTAAAAATTTGAATTGAATTTTGATGTTTACTTTGAATGCGAGGCATCGGTTCATCATTTACCATTGGCTGTTGTTGACCTTTGCTTTTACTTTTGCCTTTGCTTTGCATCGGAGCTCGATGTTGCATCGATGACTACATTTTGAATTTATTCATTAAATAATTAAACAAATATCATTTTAAAATGTATTTAAATAGATACCGCGCCGTAAGATTGCTGTTGTCCGCCTCCGTAAGATTGTTGGCCACCTCCGCCGTAGGATTGCTGCATTCCGCCTCTTCCTTTGCTTTTGCCAGCCTCTCCGCCGATGGAGCACAAGACGGTCGCCAACAATATCTGGACATAAAACAGATAGGCCTTTTTACATCTTTTCTTTGAATTAAAATTTAATCGGAGTTTTTAAAAACAAAGTTACTTACAGCAACGACGAGTTTCATCTTGTTGTTTAGGTAGGTTTTTTTTTTGTTTGTTTTTTTTCTGAGCTGACTGAGCTTTGCGGTTGTCGACGGAGGTGTGCAATGTCCATTCTATCCAGCGCCTCTCTTTTATACCTAACAGCAAAGAGGGAGTATCGTTTATAGTCGACATAAATGTGTGTAATTGTGTCCATCTCTTTTTTTTTTTTTTTTTTTTTTTTTACTCAACAGCCATTAAAGTCGGACCGCAACGGCCGTTCAAATGGCGCAATTTTTTTTTTTTTTTTTTCTTTCTTTTGATGCACTCGATTAAATCCATGGAAAATGAGAGTCGACATCGGATGAAAAGAAAGCCGCCTTCTCGCTTTCGGGTGGCCTTGATGATTCAATAGTCCATATGACACTATTTCACAAATTAATCTTATCTTTTTTTTTTTTTTTTGCTTTCATCTTTTTTTAAAATAGAGAAAGGCCTACTGACCTACAACGATATGGCTGTTTCGTTTTACGGATGGAGACTTCGAAAGGGACTCAGTTGACTCGTTTTTCGGCCGAAAGGATCGCATGTTTACACAAGGTGAGTGCGAAAGTGAAAGTGTGGCATGAAAGATGTGTTTTTAAATTACTTTTGTGTTAGCCTAACTATATCAAATGGAATGAGGGTCTGTTAGGGACACAATTTTTCGATAACATTCACGCCGGCAAAAAAAAAAAAAAAAAACGGCCATTAGAAAACGTGTCGTCCGTTCTCGATATACGTCAATTGAAATGAATGAGTCTTCCTATTATTTTCCTACCCCCGACTTAATCACACGATTATATTTCCATTTGTCAATTTCCCTAATAAAATGATTCATTTCTTCTTTTCGAAGAAAAGAAAAAAAAAAAAACTCGTCTGGTTTTCCAGAGGACTCGTCGTGCGGCCTAGCCAGAAACGCGATCCTCAGTTAACTGGGTGAGTCGTGTACAACGACAGTAAGAAACCCAAAAAAAAAAAAAAAAAAAAAAATACGAGCAAAAATGGAGTCATATCCATTTGAAATGTAACTCTTCTCAGATTGTTTCCATTTTAGAAAGAAAAGAAAAGAAAAAAAAACGTGTCTCTTTTCCCTACGTCTGTCGTCTTGGCCCCGGACGTCTCGCAGCTTTAGTGAAACGAGCCAGTTGAAGGAAGAGTCGGGGTAATATGCACTATAACTATATAGACTACTAGATGTGTACACACATACACAAAAAGTAGTAGGGAAGAAGAAGAAGAAGGAAAGAAAAGTGTGTGTGTGTGGGGAGAAAAGAAATGAGAGAGTCGTCTTTGAAAGCGACTGAACGACTCTATACTACGATGATGACGAAGACGAAGCAGAAGAGAGAGAGAGCCATTTCCATAAATCGTTGTGTGTGGGTAGGAGCCCAGCATCATGGCCGGTGTATGGGTCGCGCGGGAGCGTTTGGCAAACGCCATGGCTCGTAAATCGCTCCCATTATTCCCTTCTCTCTCTCTCTTTCTCTCTCTCTTTCATTCTGTGCTCGTTTTCTTTCTTCGTCTACTTATATTTATATCTATTTGTTGCTTAAAGAGACACGGAATATATTTATACATATAGACGATGGGAGAAGAAGAAGAAGAAGAAGAAGTTCGTCAGGAAAAAAAAAAAAAGGGGACAATCAACGGTGAGATGGGGTTCGACAATAAGCACATGCCAGCCGACATAATCATCGCAGCGCATCGTGCAAGGTAGGCCTTTGACTGCATAGCAAACTATTAAATCTATTTTATATACTGCAACAATATCCTTGTATGTCTTTCACCTGCTCCGAGTCTCGTGTGCGTGTTCCACAACAATCGTTCTGCTCAGCTCTTTCTTTTACTGAACGACGGCTAGAAATTGAAACAGAACTGTGTAAAGTTCTAGTTTTTTTATTTTTAAAGGGTTGCTTAAACCCTTATTCTTTTTTTTCTTTTTTTTTTTTTGCTCATACAAACGAACCCCGTAAATTCCCCGAAATTGGTGAGCTATAGGGATCCTCTTGAACGGAGGGAGTTTGCTGTGGTTGTTGCTGCTGCTGCTGCGTGGTGCACGATCTCTGAATTATGAGAAGACCCGTCAGAGGTCATTCATTTCCAACGTCTAATAATAGAGACGGGACACGCGCGGGGGGGGGACTGATGGTATAATATTTTTTAAAATATAATTCCCCCCCCCCTCTTTTTTTTTTTTCTTTACTTCCCACATCAAATAATAAGAGAAAAGGAGCATATTGTTTAGCCTGTCTATATCCGACGATCGGAGAATAATTCATGTGGTTGTTCCTTTCTTTTCTCCCCCTCATTTGATGGATTTCTTTCCATTGGTTCAAGAAAAACGATGAAGTCGATCGTTATGTCAGGAATGTATAGGGCGAAAACACACACACACACACACACACACACAAAAATCTTTAGTTGGGATGGTTGTTTAAAACCGATGTGTTGGATGTTAAAATGCAAGCGTACAATATTGTTACAACCTTGTTTAGCTCTCCCCCCCTTGTTTTCTTTATCGTGCGCAGTTCTAATTCCAAACCGCCGTTTTCTCGTAGGCCGCGTTTATCACCGGTCATTCAGCGTATAAACCGTGAACAATGATTTGTCGCTACATTTTAGTCCTTTCGTTTTTGTTGTTGTTTTTTTGGCTTTGATCCATGCCGTTACTAACGAGCCGTTTTTTTCCCGTTCTGCCTATAGTTCTAGTCTTATTTTGTTTTATTGCTATGTTGTAACAGTTTGTGTGTGTGTGTGTACAAGTTCATCGACACTGTTCCCCATCAAACTGTGATTTTCAGATGCCAGAAAATGTAGTAATCAAAGGTCAGCATGGCTAACGGATGCTTGAAGCTCAGGAATGATTTCCCTATTACGTAAAAGTAAAAAAAAAAAAAAAAAAAAAAAATTGAGCGGTTTTTGCGCAGAAACAAATCCGACGAGGTCGTCTAAATTGCCATCATTCTTCAAAATCTCTCGTAACATTTTGTTTGAAAGAACGCAAAACGCGCCGGGATTTTCAGTATTTTTTTTTTTTTTTTTTTTATTATTATTATTTTCTGTTCCACGGTGCCTTTTGAAAAGTCACAGAGTGAGAGAATGAGAGACCACTAGTAAAAAAACTATAGCGGCCCCCGCGTAGCTCGTAAATCTATATACAAAAGATACAGCACAACAGCCAAAAGGAAGTTATTGCTCCGTCATCTTGTGACTGCCGACACTTATCCGCGCAATGTGTCGTCACGTTATTGTTATGACGTATGTGAAATGCAACGAGAACTTTTCTTGCCTCTATCGTCATTGTGTTTTTGTTTGTTTTTGTTTTGTTTTTTGTTAGCGAATATTTTTGTTTTGTTTGTGTGTAGGAAAGGGTTCCGTCTGAGAGATGATGAAACTACGATATTTTCCGGATGGCCTAAAACAGTCGCCACGGCGCGTTCTGGAGCATCAACACTTTCCGCGTAGAAGAATAATATAAAAAAAAAAAAAAAAAAGAAAATAAAATCTGAATTTTTCTTTCAATAATAATTCAGTTGGAGAAGAGTGAAGGGATGGGGTTGAAATTTTGAAATGCATTCGTCGGGATGTGGCGGCTTGGAAATGATTATGAATGCCGGCCGTCAATGTATCAGCAGCAACGAGTTGCTAGTTTTGACGTGACTGCCTACCTCTCTGATTTGGTAATAAAAAAGCTGGAAATAGTGACGACGCTTCCAAAACAGCATGCAGGAAGCTATAAGGGTTTGTGGGGACGGGGGTTGGGGGACGACATGGCCTCATCTTGGTGACGTCTATGAGCTCCGTGCTGATTTAGCAGTTCAAAGTCGGCGGCTTCCTGGCTCATCGCACTGGAATTGTTTCTGTACGTCCCATTTTCGGTGAAGGGTTCGTTGGAACTTTTCCTTGCACGTCAACCGTAAGAGATGTAGGCACTTCGTGTCGATTGGCCCTGCGAACGATTTGTGGTGCCATCCTTCATAGCGCAGCTACAGAGTTCGTGAAGGAAAATTAAATTGTTTGGATCATATTCTTTTTATAAGCTGACATTTAATTAAAACGGTTAATAATAAAATTTTTCTTTTCGATGTTCTGTATTTAGAAAAATCGATTATTCAACGCCACCTACCTCCGCAAATATCAACTGTCTTGAGATGACGTCTGCCTAGGAAAGTTGCAGTCGACGAAGGGAAGGAAACAGTATTTAAAATCTGGTATTATCTGTTTCATCTTTGGAGCGTGGACTTCTACAAGCCTTTCGACGAAAACCTATTTACGTACAACAGGGATGATGCGCAGAAATTACAGCAATTTCCAATGTATCCAAATAATTGCAAGTAATACCAACTGTACCTTACTGTCGCGGTATTCGTAACAGAGCTGAAGGAAATGGAACGTATTACGGACTGTTTCGATAGAACAATACCAGAGTCTTCCTGTGATATTGAAGGAGAATTGACGGTCGTGGTCGATGAAAATGGGCAAATGGTGCTGGACATTACCGAAACATTGTCAAACTTTACTGAGCAGAATAAAGAAGATGATCTAGTTATAATCACAACTGATGAAACAGGTGTTGTCGACAGTTCCAATGTTACATACACCGTCTTGCAGGGAGAGACAAATGGTTCCTCTTCAACATCTCAAACGGCAAATAGTTATGATGTGAGTGATTCACTCATTGCTTCTCTTCAAGTTCCTACATCTATTCCAGCCATAAACACAGTAAATGAGGTAGAAAAAATTGATTTCATGTTGCATTTGTTAGTGTTTTTTCTTTTCAGGATGAATCACCATTTTCCAATATCCCGGATGTAATCAACAGTGCATCTGCTGTGTATATCCCAGAAGGACAAATTGTATTTATTATGGGGGGAACAGCACAACAAGGAAAACCTAGTCAAATACCAACAATAGCTACTCAAGTAAATGCTAGAGAAGAAACGAAAACCAGTTCCTCGAGAAGAGTTCGCCGGCTTCTCCCGAAACCACTTCTAAACAATCCGAATGACACTACCATGCCCACTACCTTGACTCAGAAGAAACGCCAGAAAAGGAAAAACGCTTCAATGTTATATGAAGTATGTCTATTGAACCCTGAATCGATCATCACAACAGGTGAAGGACCGACATCACAAAAGTTTTTTGTGTGCGATAAATGTCCATCTACGGAAGAACTTGTAAAATTCCGACGGTTCGAGGAGTTTTCTCGTCATTATGGTCGGATTCATCATTTGCGAGTCCTGAAAAATGCGTCCGTGTTTTGCAGGGAGGAAAGCTGCTCTTTCAAAGTGAGACAAACTTTTATGTTTATTTATTCGAATTGCTAAATAAATTTTTTGCTTAGTCTTCGAGAGTCGAGGATCTGAGGAAGCACCTGAACTTGATTCATGGATTCGCAATGGAAGCCCAGACGCACACGTTTACATCTATGGAAGAATTTGAAGCGTGGAAAATGTCTGAGGAGAAACTGTCTGGCAGCAAGTTTAATCGATCATCGGGACGCCACCAAACCCGCCAGTCTGATACCAAAAAGGCTGTAGTCTACATGTATTATGCTTGCAACCGCTCTGGCCTGCAGCGCATCAGGGAGAGCAAAGGTAGCAAAAAGAAGAAACCCAGTAGCCAAGGGAGTATCAAGATTAATGGTACTTGCACAGCTTCGATTAGCCTCGTCCACGATAAAGAAGTAATTAATTTCATATCCAAATTGTCAATCAGTTTGCCTTGGTTACTGATAAATTCAAACTTTCCAGTTAAATCGAATCTCGTGCGATTACTGCCCAACGCACTACGGTCACGACACAAAAGAGCCACATCGACAAAATCTAAGCAAACAAGAAAAGCTTTGGATATTGCAACTGCTGGCTCGAGGTTGGAATTCGGACGAAATCGTGAAAACCTTGCGGAGCGGCACGATAACCGGTTAGCTTTTGATTTGGTTGTATCCATCATTCTCGAACGTATTCTCATTTGAAACACCTGTGCCACAGGAACGACTGTACGAATGATGGCTGTGACCCGACAAGACGTGTTCAACGTGTGCCGGTCTCACGGAGTAACTAACCTTGAGCGTCGTGATCCAGACGACAGCAAGAGCGTGAAACTTTGGGTGGAGGAGCTCGAATCCAAATCTTCTGTTCTGATCTGGAATCCAGGCAGCAGGGTTCTTCTTTTAGCCGTAATGAACGATAATCAAGTGGTGCTAGCAAGACTTCATGCTCGCATCATTTACGTCACCGATATTTCAATCAACTGGGACCGCTGTCACAGGCTTCTTGGGCTAAGTATCTTGTCAACTTCGGATAATGAGGCTTATTTAATTGCGTATGCTATCACGGATCAGAATGGCCTAGAACCCTTACAGGTTATAATTGCCTAGTCCTTTTCGTTTTTCGAAACAAATCTTTAAAAATAAAATCCTTGTTGCTAATTATTAGGAGGTTTTTGCTGCTATTCACGCAAAGTTGGGCCAAACATTTCAACCGGACTTCATTCTTTGTCACGACCCGTCAACGGTCGCTGATGCCTGGATATCACGATCGGATGCTTTCCCGACCTTTCTCACCCCTTTGTGGAATGTAAACCTTATAGTTTACCTTGAATTTACTTCAAGCTCTAATATCCGTCTTCTGTGTTTAGGTGGAAAATGAATGGGCAGAAGCTCGAACCAAGTATATCGATGACGATCTGAAGCGAGAGGCTGTAAAGAAATGCTTAGACATTTTGCTCGGTGAAACTGATCCGTCCAAATTTGCCACTTTCTTCCAGCTCGTAAATGGTATGCTAGCCGCTGACGAAAGTTTGCTAGAATTCTCGCGGTTTTTCACCGACAACTACGAACAATTAGCTGCCCACTGGCCGGGGTTTCATGCCTTACCAGACTGCACCCCATTGCAACGGTTGAACGTTGAACTGGAACTCATAGCTCGCCGCTGTAGATCCTTGAAACGTTTGGACAAGTGCATATACTCGCTTGAATTTCTGACTTCTAACCAGCCGTTTCGACCAATGACGGAATTCCGCAGTAGCTCCCAAAACGAATCAGAAATATGCAGTCTTCGGCGTGCAATCGCCATACAAATGAAAACCCTAGAGCGTGTCGCTCACGAATGTGATAGCGTCGATACCCTGAAGAGAATCAATGAGGCCATCGGAGAAGCATTGCAGTCAAAAATGTGAAGTCAACTGTCGAATTTATTTTCCATTTTCTTTTTTTCTACAATTAATTCTGAGAAGAAAACAAGACGGACTGGATTCAAAATTGGGTTTTCGTTATCGGCAAAGTGGCGTTTTGAGTGATGAGTGTAGGAGGACATGCACTGCCGTTCGTACCAGCCTTAGCCGCTGCCTGAGCCTCTGCCAGTTTTGCAGCCCTTCTTGCCACGCTGCGCTTGTGCGTAGTTCTGATGTCATCCAACTCCTTCATCTCCTCCATGTCCTCCTCCTGTTTAGATAGAATTGTGGTTATTGCCTCATAGGTGCATAACAATTCAAATCCTTACTGATTGCTGCTGCCGAAGCATGAATGCTCTTCTTCCGTCCACCATCGGCTGTGAATAGAGACGCTGATTTTCTAAGCGAGCTTTAGGGTCGACACCTCTCTCCACCACGAGGACAATACGAGCCCACTGGAAATACAGGTAATTAAGCGTATAGTTAAGACACGATTTTTTCCGGCAACGCGGGGAAACCCAAATTCGTTACCTGGCGCTGCCATTCGTTCCTCGTTTCGGCAATTTTTGTATAAGTGTTACCCATCTATTTTTTGCGAGAAGTTTAGTGAACTGTTAGCTTAAGTTTTAATGGATACTTGTGTTAACATGCGTTACCATAGCGATCAACATGTTGATTAGAAGAATGCCGACAATTGCCATGTAAATGACGAAGAGAATCTAATCAAAGAAAAATGAGCAATGTTTGGCACCAGTCAGTCATTCTTGTTGATGAAACTCGAACATGTCAGACATTACCTTGGCTACAGTTTCATGCTCCGTTCGCCCAAAAGCTTCGTAAGTACCGCCAAAATTATAGAGAGACATGAGAAACATCATCATCACCGAGTCGACCGGGCTTGGCATTGGATTTTCAGCGTGTTCGCGATTCGGCGGATGAGTCAGGAATACGATGTAATACGCTGTCATTGAAAATTACTCGGTTACAATGTACTAAGCGAAAATTTTGCAATTTGGGTCAATAGCAATAACGATGCATTTTCCATAGAACGCAGTCAGATACTCTCCGTCTTGAATTTAAATGGAGTGACTGGTCGTGCGTTCGCCTTCACTTTTTCGCAATCAACCGTCTGACTTGTCAGCCAATTTCATATAGTTTTTGGGTTTTTTTTTTTACGGTGAAGGGTATTAGGGAGAAAGGGTTCAGGTGACCTGAAGTTTGTCCGATCCCAGTCAACGGTTCGCTTGGTTAGACTAACCGGCTTCGACAGATGTTGTAACACTCGTTGGATCGTGCACATGCGCCCGACGTTAGAGAGCTGCTTACCTTGAGAGAAACCCATGATAAACACCACGTAAATGGTGACGAAACGCAACAGGTCTCCCATAATCATGCGGTAAATCATGACGACGAAAGGCCCGACCTTTTTGAAGCCCCTACGATGAGGTCAACATTTTCAATAAGATTAATGGCTACATGTGTTATTATTAAATTAAGTTTTTTTTTTGTTGCCTAATATGATCCTTTTTTTTTTTTTTATTACCTGCAGAAGAATAGGAAATACGGTGCGGTGAACAGCATAACCAGTACAGCAACGAGATCTTCTTCAGCCCGAAGACAGAACCAACGCAGGAAGACCATTCCAATCACAAGCGTGCAGGAGATTAGAAATAGGACTCTCGATGGAGCAGTGGCCTTTCAGATAAGGTAAACGTTATCGTCGTGTCAATTTAAATTTCAATGAGTTTAGCTATTGAATGGAACTTTACCAAATTCTCGAAGAACATCTTCCTGCCGAGGAATCTAGCTTCTCGAGCTGCTGCACCCAGATATAAAACTACACCCATCAAGACCCCGGCTTCGCCAACCATCCTGGCATATCCTTGGATTGTGGAGTCATACTAGTTGCCCCCCAAAACACGGTATTAAATTTGAACGAATAGTAAAAACAAGTCTCACTTAATAACATTACATTTTGTAAAATGCATGCATCCACAGGGGCGTGTTTGTGTCCCGTTTTAGGATATATGGATGACGTCACCGGGTTGCTGGTTGTACGAGGACGAGTACTAGTAATGGGAATCGTGGGATCCGTACGAAGGGGCTTTGTTGGATCAGTGACCGTTCCATTCCAATCATCGTAAGTAGATGGATCTATAGTGTCATTTTCCGTTGACCAATAACTAGTACTGGACATTGGCATTTCGGATGATGAAAAAGAGGACGAAGGCCATGTCATGTCAGTGGTCGTGTAGCTGGGTGTGGTGGTTATCTCTTGCAGACGGGGGGGAGGACTTGGGCGGACCGTGAAGCAAATTAACGATATTGCAAAGTACAATGCAAAGAGGAAGAAGCATCGATAGAACCTGTTTAGAAATAGAATTTCAGCTCGTGATACATAATTATTTTTTCATTATGTTGTTACAGGCATGGGCGGTAATACTCACCGGAATTTGATGAAAGTGTTCCACTTGGCATTCAGTAGGTCAATGACGACATCGTCCATCAGCTCTAAGTGGGCTTCTGAATCCTGTTTGCCATACGGAGTGAAAACTTCTTTATTTCGCAAGTGAGTAAAAAAAAAAAAAAAACACTTTCTAATTTTACCCCGAAAACAACGAGGTTGAGGACTGAATCCTTGTCAATGCCCCCTGTGACGCTGTCGATCGTATCCAACTGGGGAAGCGCATAAGCGCTACATGTTACGTTACCTGAGAAAGTAAGGTGCCAAGGTTTTTTTTGTTAAATTAACATATCGTATGCGATTTGCGTCGAGCGAATGTTACTTTACCCAATTGCCAGTAGACTTCTTTTTGGATTTTGAGGATGTGAAAAAACATGTCACGACGAGCTAATTTGGCCGCCAGAGTCAGCGGAGTGAGACCCAATCGGTTGCGAATATTCAGCAAAGAACCGAGCTCGTGAGCCATGTCAAACATTGCCTGCATCCGCACAAATGTAACTCGTCAAAATTTAATTTGTAGCGAATGCTCTTTTACCTGTTTGTCGTAAATGACCAACATGTGAAGAACGGTGTTGCCGTTGCTGTCCTGTCCGTTGGGGTCCGCACCTTTGGCCAGCACCAATCGATAACACTCTTCTTGGCCGAGACAAGCGGCGAAAGACAGAGGATACTCTCCCCAGTACACATAACTGAAATAGTTTTAATTTTCGGGTCGTCATGGTTTTTTTTTACATTGTTTGACGATTCGAATCGGTGTCCCTTCTTACCCGTCGTAATTAGTGGCTGGATCGTTTAAGACAACCTCTGAAGTTAGGCTATCGTAACGACTTGCTTTTTGATCTTCTGGACTCATGAAATTGCCACAGCAACGATCTTGGTAATTGACCCCGTGATCCAGCAAGTATTTAACCATGGCCGGATCTTCGTTGACGATTGCGATGTGGAGGACATTCTCGCCTTGTTTGTTAACAAGAAAAAAACAGATAAATACTGATCGATTATTAAGCGGTAATTATATACGAACCATAATATTCTTCGTCGAGGTAAATATCGACGATCAGTTTTGGATAGAACTTGAGAAGCCGCTTTGCCAAGTCTGCGTGAATCGAAGTAGCCGAGAGTAAGCACAGATGCATAACAGTTTCACCGACGCCACCGCGTTGTTCCAAATCCCAGCACACTTCCCGATAGTGCGTCGGATCTAACATTCCCCATTAGATTCGTGAGTTTGCAATATTCGATCGCTTCGCTGTTTCATTCACTCGTTCATTGCTAACGTACCTTTGTCATTGGCGAAGTTTTCAGCCACGTATTTTTCAATGTCGAACTTATAAGGATCTTCTACATCTTTCAAACAGGGTAGCTAGGTGGTAAGGGGTAGGAAAACAAGAGCTCATTTGGCCATATGTAAAAGACGTTTTTACTATAAATAAATACCAATTTCGTTTTGGCTCGGTCCCTGTTTCTAAGTAAAACCAGATGAGCGATGTGAACCATTTTGCCGGCGCCTTTGTTGTAGAGACAAGGCTCTACCATTTCGACGATAGTCCTGTCTACTTCCGTAAAATCCTTTGTCTTGACAGCCTTCTTCATTAATTCAATCAGGAGACCACCCCCTATGGATCAAACGGTTCCAGCGGCAAAAGGGAAAAAAAATAACATAAAAAGAGGAGGAAAAGGATTATTTGATGGGCGAAGGTAATAAAGAAAGTGCCAGGAGACATTACCTTTGAGATCGACCAGCTTGTAGCAAGTCGACGACGCAGCACCTTCCGCCTGCTTTTTAATTCCGCTCGTCACATTGCTTGATGCATTACCCATGTTAGCGATTGGATTCGAGGTGGACGCAAGCAGAAATGAGAAAATAAATCAAGTGAGTGTTAATAGAACAACGCAGCGGCCACTATAAATATGGGGCGTGATGGGGAGGCGCACAAGAGCTATTTAATCAACTTGGATGTGCCTTCGCAACTCGTTTCCTGCACTGTTCGAGAGAAAATCGTCGGCTATAATAAGTCTCGACTGAATGTCGTCGCCGTCGTCGTTTGCGCTATCGACTCAACTGGGTAGGCAGTGGCCATGGAAACGCAGTCAAACGCCGAGTTCCAAGGTGTTCGAGAAACAGAACGCACAGGACGGGGCCTCAAATGCCGGGCCGCGACGACGTAAAACAGCTGCGTAGAAATGCAACAAGAAACTTGTCACTACTTTGTCGTACGTGCCTGGCACCGTTTGAACTTCGAACACATGAGGGATTATAGAGCTCTTCCTTCTTCAACTCCCTCGCTCCCGTCGTGTCTGCCCGCTTGCCCCCCCCCCCCCCCTCCTTCCAGCTATATTTCATCGCCGGTTTATTGCCCCGAGTGCAAATATCTACAAAGAAAAGGCATACTGAAGAAGTTTTGGCCTGACAGCCGATCCATTTCAATGAAATCTGATGCGCTTTCTATTCCCCATGCATTGATCGCGCTACTTGTTAACTTTTTAAGGGAACGTGAGCGCAGCCGGAATCGCATACAAAGGAGCAAACAAAAATTAATGAAAGGGCTACACAGATAATGGGATTAGATTTAGTAAAAAAAAAAGCTAAGTATTAATTTGATATGTAATTAAAAGACTTACACGGCGGTGATGTCACTACTCTTACTAAAGAACTTCATCATTCATCCGCGTTTACTGCTAGTTAGCCGTTTGAGAAAGAAAGTGTTAACAATCAATCACATCAGCCTACAATATGAAAAAAAGTGTAGCATATAAGAAAAAAAAAATTTTAACTGTCCACTAATTATTATTTTTTTTTTTTTTCAAATATGATAGGCGGCGGCCGATGATCAACTGCAAGTATCCGCGTCTGGTGGATCCGAACACGACACAAAGTCTTTAGCTAACAATCGATTGGCCAGCGAAGAAAACAGTAGGCGCTTTATGAGATGAAACGAAAACTAGGGAAATCGCACGCCCGTCCCGTTGGTGTTGAAGAAACAGACTCGGCACCGAGAGTTGTTGTAGAGGTAAATATAGTTTAACTTATCAGCGCGGACCCGCGACTCCGGCGATGGCGAGAAAGAGTGGGCGGGATAGCCACACATCAAATAGAAGGGAGGTGTTGGTTGACTTAAGTCCGTCAAGTAAAGGGGGATATCATAACAAAATAGCGATGAAAGACCAGTGCACTGCACAACGTCGAACGCTCATGTAATCCTACGGCCAGCTAGATGCATGGTGCTAAACGATGGCCAGAATTTAAATTCCATTGGCGTCCGAGAAATGCAAATTACTTTGAGTTGTTTATTCCCCAACAGTTCAGCGGCCTCACTAAATCGTGACGTCTTTTGGCCTTTGTTCGCGTTTCACTTCTATCAGCATACTACGAGATCGAAATGCGTGACAATTCGAGGACGAATGTACCACGTGAAAATCGTCACTGGACGCCGCCGGTTGAACGATTATTACGTAGATCAAACGGCGTTTTAAAAAAAAAAAAGTAGAGAAGAAAAAAGGATAACTGGCATCACGAAAAAGCCATCAATCTTTTGTCATGCGATGCTAGCGAGAGAACAATGATGCTAACAAGAAACGTGGACAAAAGGCGACAGACAAACAATTCAATAAACCACCAGCCACAAGTAAGTGTTATGCACGAATTTCGGGCTATGAATAATGGTACCGTAAAATGTTCGTCTGTAATGTTAGATGATAAATTCGTAGTTAGAAATCCTTGTATTTAATTTAAAAAGGAGGGTGTGATGCATCATCACGCTTATATAAGTTATTTGATAAATTTGGAATCGGTAGAGGAATAAAAAATTCAGTTGTCGAAGTCGAGGAATTTAACCAAGTAAGGCTGGCTGTTGGCAGGAAGCTTGGTTTCCAATAGCTTTTGCGCAACACTTAAGCTGGCCCGGGCATTGGTAGTCTTGATAGCAAGGTTGACCTGATTTTACAAATCGATGCTTTAATGTCCTTACTTTTAAAAAATTTATTTCAGAACTCGAAATTCACCTAGAAGACCACCGATGGCACCAAAGAAACGAGCATCGGTCTCTCCACCAGAACGTCCCTGGACAGAAGCGTCTCCACCAGCAGTTTCCTTGTTAGCCTCGTCGGATCTCTTACGACGGTCTGTCTTATCTCCGCTTTCACCTCCTTGGTCAGCGCTGCGGAATCCTGTAAACAAAACGTGGTATTATTTAAGTGAATTCTATTTAATGTGATGCCAATATTTTCACCGAAGCCATTGTTGTATCCGCCTCCGTATCCGTACTGTCCTGGATAACCGTATCCACCGTGATGATGATGGTGGTTACCGTATCCTCCATATCCACCGGGGTATCCTCCATATCCGCCAGGATATCCACCATATCCACCGGGATAGCCGCCGCCATAACCGCCGATTCCACCATATCCACCTTCAGGTTGGCCAAGGCCTAGACCTAACAGACCAGGGCATCTACCAGGCTTTGTCGTTCCAATGGGATAACCTTTACATATTGGGCAATGCAATTTTTTAAAATTAAGTTGCGTTGGTGAACAATGAAATCTTATCTTAAACTTACCTCCGCCGAAACCGCCACCACCGAACGGTCGATTACCACCTAATGAAATTTAAAATAATGACATAAATAGTAATAAGAAAAAATAACGATTTAAAAATAACGTAAAGCTATTTCTGCGAAAACGTAAGATTTTTTCTTGAGTTGATTACTAAAAAAAACGGTCTTGTCGCAAAATCATTCATCAGTGTATGTCATCAAAAAGGATTACCTCCCAATAAGCCAAAAAATCGCGAGTCAACATCTCCACCGGAGGGAGATCCAGCAGCTTCTATCACCACACTGTCATCGAATGGCCCGTTACGAGTACCGACATTTGTGTTATCGTTAGATGTGCTGGGCGATTCTTCAAAGACCACGCTGCTGGCTGTAGACCAGACGACCAACAATAAACCAACAATCACTCTTAAAGAAAACATTCTATTGGGAATGACCGTGTTAAACTGACTGGTTTGTCTGTAACCGTCATCCGCTTTTATACTCTATCCGCCTAGAGGTAAACATAAATTAGTTGTCGAAGTATCACTTCCATTTTGAGGTCAGGATATCCCGCTTTATCCGCCTACTACGCCCATTGGTCAGTTTCTGTGACGCGTGCAGACATTTTATTACAAAAGTCAAGGTGAAAACTCTTCCGGTGACTTTAGCTTATGGATTCTATCGCTTTCTTTCCAAAGAATTTTTATTTCAAGAAACATAAGTTCCGTGAAAAAAGTGAAAGTTTTGGGTTTTTTTTCTTTTCTTTACGGATAGCGGTCAAGGTTGATGACGAGATGCTGCTAGAGCCTATTTTTCTTTTTCTTTTTTTCATTTAGGTAAAGGTCATACCAAGTAACTTTGGATTTTCCATTCTTCGACGTACTTTTTGTTACTTTGATGGTTTTGTTACCAATAATGACGCTTTGTCTTACTGATTCATCATCGCCTTTCACTTGGGCGCGACCCAGTGGGAAAACGGTGAATCAGCATAATTGCCAGATTCCTTTAACCAGCGTACAGGTCATGCTGATTAGCTAAGACCTTGGCTTTTTCTTAGCAGACCATACTTTTCAGTATCAACTCTCAACAGACAAGTTTTGACGCCTTCAACGAACTTCGGTGCGGTTTTGTTGTATTTTTAAAAAAGTAACTTTCTGAAGGCCTAAAACAAATCATGGAGGGTGACTGGGATGTGGAAAAGTATAGGTTAGCTTCCAGATGGATAGTTTTTGTCGACAGTACGTTATTAATGTTTGTTGAATTGATTCTAATTGGAACAGGAACAACTTTGAGCCGGACGAGCAATGGGAACTGAAAAAAAAGTTCATGGAAACTCACAAACACCTTTTTCCCGAAGACCGAGTTGTCTGTCTCGCACAGGTTCTCGTTAACATCGAATTTTTAGGAACAAAGTAATCCTTCCTTTACAAAGTCAGCATAAAAACGTAATTCTATTCCAATGTTGATTGTGTCAGGTACCCTGCTGAAACAATGAAAACTGTTGCAGAACTGTCAGAAGAAATTGTCGGTGAATTTAGAGAAAGACAAAAGACAAGGTTGCAGAGAACATTCGTTGGAGCTGCTGCTGCAGCTAGTGCCAAAGTCAATCGCAGATAGTCATTGCTTCACCTGCTTCAAGATTTACGATCAGTAATAGACGAAGTTGACAACATTTCACCTACCTATTGCAATGTATCAATAATGAATACCACGTCTGGTGCAGAGTCCGTTAACTCTAAACTGAAACATTTTCGACTTTTGTGTATCGTTAATCAATATAAAGTATGATGCAGTCCGTTAACTCTGAACAGAAACATTTAGAATTTTAGAATTTTTACTTAGAAGTTCTAGTTCTATTGGACTTGGGTACAATTCTTAATGTAATTACTATTTATTTTTTACTTTTATATTTAAGATAACCCAAAACCATAAATTATACCAAAAGACAAAGTTACTTTTCGTGATCCTTGTTAAATTTAATCTAAATTATACACAGGCATCGAAATTTAACGATATTATTTTTTAAAACAATAGTTGGGCTTATTTTATCGGGTTTAAAATTTCTCTCACACCCAATTGTCAACGCTAGCGCCAGTACGCTACGGCGCAAAAGAAGTGTCAAAATACAAGTGGACTTATTTTGTCAGTCGGGCTTAAAATTTTTACCTGCAAAATAGGCCCGACTTTATCTTTACATGACGAATATTTCAAAAACGGCTTACTTAACAAAAAAACAAAGCGCTTTTTCTGAATCAGCGTTAAAATTGGGTTATGCTCTAGGATTTTCGTCGCATTTAGAGAGATTTCGATTTTTTCCGATTTTGACAAAAGTGGGAAGGCTATAGCCTGCCTACTTTTTCAATTTTGGCAAAATTTTAGATTTCGCTTTAAATACATGGTTTCGATCAGAGTTGAAACGAGCTTCGCGTGAGTTTGAGCTTTTCGTGAGCGCGCTCACTCATTTGGTGAGCTTGAGCGCGCTCTTTTTAAAAAACGCGAGCTTGAGCGTGAGCTTTTGGTCCATGAGCGAGAAGCTCAAAGACCGCCATCTATGAACCAAAATTAAAAGTTTTTACAAAAAATTAAACATGTCAAACAAGGTCCAATCTTGAAGTTTAAACTGAAAAGCAGGCTGGCTTGAGCTTGATGGACTTGTCGCTAGATGGCGGAAAGATCGAACAATTTTTGATCGCGATGACGGTAAGTCTGATCGGAAATTTGATTTAAAAAACGTTTTTGAAAACCAAGCCGCTAAGGCATATGGCAATCCGTTTTACATGAAAAAAAAAAAAAAATGGCGGAAAAAAAAAAAAAAATCGCACTTTTTTCTCTTTTTTCTACCCGTAGCCATCTATCAGTCGGTTTCGTTATTACAGGCATGTAAGCAATTTGAGTTAATTGTATCCCATTAGCAGTTAATTGAGTAGCGTGGCTGGAGAACAACGCGTGGCTGGAGGAACAATTGAAAAATGGATAAGATAATAAAACAAAAAAATGGTAAGTATAAACATTATTATATTGGTTTTCAATTATTAATTATTGTTTATTAGATCAAATTATGAAGCTGCAGGCCCAGTTATTGGAACAACACAAAATATTAGATAACAAAGCTAAGGATCGTAGGCCTAACACGTAATGATTCTATTCATTTGCTTTTATTCATTCGTGTTTTGTAGCTCAAATTTTGAGTCTTCAAGCTCAGCTAGGGGAAAAGAACAAATTGGAACGGAACAGTTTCCAAACAGTGAAGGAGGTTTTTCAAAACTCATCTGTAACTGAACGTGAGGATGAGTTGGCATTAGGCGAACACAGCCAGGTACCTAAAGTTTTCAAATAAGAATTTAAAATAAGTATAGAATTTTAAAAAACAGTTATTTATTGCTTAGTTATTCAGTCCACCACATGACAGTGTGTTAAATTTAAATTCTGTTAGTGCTGCACTAAAGGAATTGTTAGTAATAAGCTCATGCAGTGAAGGAACTGAATAATTGTGGGAACGTATTTGGGCCAAAAATGGGTGTGGTACAGAAACCCAGAAATGGCACGAGTTCAACATGAAACATGGATTAGGTACTTTACGGTTTTTTGTCTATCGAAAAAGTATTTTTAATGCTATTATTTTGCATTCACAGATTTTAACTGGGGATCAAATCAAGTCTGGAAGTGTTACAGGATGGAAGAGTGAGCCTACAGATGAAAAAACACTGAGAATGCATTACCGTAAGGTGTGAGGTAAATTAATAGAGTAATGCAAATTGCCTAATGAGAAGTACCATCTTGTGTTAATGAATCCAGTACAACAGCAATCCTTTATAGTTCTGTCACAGCTAGAAGCCTCAAATAATTCTGCTTCTCTGTCTAAAGAACAACTTGTCCTTTACGTTCAGAGTGTTGGGGAAACTGGGTACTTAAATGGCCCTAAAGATGTTTTAATTTTGCTGCTATTGCAGAGATGAACATCATACATGGACTCTTTAGGTATGAAAGGATTTTTCTTCAAATAATTTTGAATTTATGACGAAGAATTTCTCCTCCTTTTTGCCAACCAGGTCTTATCTACCAAAAAAAATTTTATCCAATAGGAAAGGATTTTCATGTACTGGGAACACAACTATCAACAATGCAACATTCTACAGGTGCTAGTTTATCATTCAAGAGCCTTATACAATGAAGTTAATCTGCAATTTGTATGTCCTTTCCCAAGCTTCCACCAGAAGTTGAATCTATGAGTCATGTAAGTTCCATGATCAACAATTGATGTGTTTAACGGTGTTGTTTTTCTTTTCTCAATATAGGTTAATAGTAACATTGGATCTGAAAAGATTCTTGGTTGGGGCAAGACACTGAATAAATTGTATTGATTGGATGGATGACATGACATTGCTATACTTAATTCGGATTCCCCAGACGGTATTTGATATTAAAAAAATTGAAGTGCATATCTGGGCTCCCTTCTTTTCTGAAGCCCCGTTTCCCCTTGACTCATAATAAGCCCGTAGGGGGTCATGCCCCTACTGTACGGTATATATAAAAACAACATATACCGAGGTTTGGAGGGCTCTGGCCGGAAAGGGGACGTGGGGTGCCGCTTCGTCCGATGATGTGTTCACGGAGGGTGACGTGGCTGCCCACAAATCCGAACTAAAGGTTAATCGCTCCTGTAAAAATGTTCCAAATCTTCAGCTCTTCTTCCGGCTTCTCTTAGCCAATCACCGGGTAATCTCCCCGGTGGGTCAACAAGGCAGTGTCTCCCCCTGCCTGGGTTGACGGCAACTTTTGAAAGGGATATTGTGCCTTTTTAAAGTTGCAAAAATAATTGTAATGTGCAGAGAATTGTCAATAAAATTTTTTTTATAAAATATTTTTTGCAAAATTCGTTTCTTTCATTGTCTGTATTCGCTGTGTCCACACGTTACACTTTTTATATTTAGCTTGCTTAATTCACCTTTATTGTTTTTGTCACCTTTGATGGTAAGCATTGTTTCCATTGGTTTATCGTTTATCTGTAAGTATTATTTATTACACTCTTTGAATTCTTCAACTTAGATTCAAGGAACAATCTGGATATTTTATGAAGTAATTTTGTATTTTGTTTTACTCGTATGGGAACCGATCCCCAGACATTCAACGTGCAACGCCGATGCTCTAACATTGAGCCACGAGATATATCTAAATATTTTATTATCGCATATCATATGTTATCGTCTAGGATGTTTATGCAGTCTTTCACAAGTATATGTTTATCTTTCTATTTCTTCCATAAGGTTCTTAGCTCTGTGGTAGAGCTTTTATCTGCGATACGTGTTACCCTGGGTTCAAACCTCAGTAGATGTGTAATAATGAAGTAGAATAACATAGAAGAGTATATTGCAGAATTGCATTTCAGTTTTATTCTAAGTGTAAATGCAAGTCCACAAGTGACTAGAAAAAAAAGCCAACTTAAAATCATATGATTCGTGGCTCATTGGTAGAGCATCGGCGAGGTATGCCGAACATCCAGGGTTCGATCCCTGGATAATAATAGAATGCTTACAGATAAACGATAAACCAATACCCGTCAACTTACCATCAAATGTGACAAAAACCAATAAAGCAAAGCCAAAAAAAAAATTGATAAATGCAATGTGTGAACAAAGCTAACACAGACAATGAAAGAAACGAATTTTGCAAAAAATATTTTATAAAAAAAATTTTATTGACAATTCTCTGCACATTACAATTATTTTTGCAACTTTAAAAAGGCACAATAGCCCTTTCAAAAGTTGCCGTCAACCCAGGCAGGGGGAGACACTGCCTTGTTGACCCACCGGGGAGATTACCCGGTGATTGGCTAAGAGAAGCCGGAAGAAGAGCTGAAGATTTGGAACATTTTTACAGGAGCGATTAACCTTTAGTTCGGATTTGTGGGCAGCCACGTCACCCTCCGTGAACACATCATCGGACGAAGCGGCACCCCACGTCCCCTTTCCGGCCAGAGCCCTCCAAACCTCGGTATATGTTGTTTTTATATATACCGTACAGTAGGGGCATGACCCCTACGGGCTTATTATGAGTCAAGGGGAAACGGGGCTTCAGAAAAGAAGGGAGCCCAGATATGCACTTCAATTTTTTTAATATCAAATACCGTCTGGGGAATCCGAATTAAGTATAGCAATGTCATGTCATCCATCCAATCAATACAATTTATTCAGTGTCTTGCCCCAACCAAGAATCTTTTCAGATCCAATGTTACTATTAACCTATATTGAGAAAAGAAAAACAACACCGTTAAACACATCAATTGTTGATCATGGAACTTACATGACTCATAGATTCAACTTCTGGTGGAAGCTTGGGAAAGGACATACAAATTGCAGATTAACTTCATTGTATAAGGCTCTTGAATGATAAACTAGCACCTGTAGAATGTTGCATTGTTGATAGTTGTGTTCCCAGGATGCTGAAAATCCTTTCCTATTGGATAAATTTTTTTTGGTAGATTAGACATGGTTGGCAAAAAGCAGGAGAAATGCTTTGTCATAAATTCAAAAAATTTTCAAGAAAATTCCTTTCATACCTAAAAAGTCCATGTATGATGTTCATCGCTGCAATGCCAACGACATCTTTAGGGCCATTTAAGTACCCAGCTTCACCAACACTCTGAATGTAAAGGACAAGTTGTTCTTTAGCAAGAGAAGCAGAATTATTTGAGGCTTCTAGGTGTGACAGAACTATAAAGGATTGCTGTTATACAGGATTCATTCACACAAGATGGTACTTCTCATTAGACAATGTGCATACTCTATTACTTTACCTCATACCTTAATGGTAATGCACTTTCAGTGTTTTTCAACTGTAGGCTCACTCTTCCATCCTGTAACACTTCCAGACTTGACTTGATCCCCCACTAAAATTCTGTGAATGCAAAATAATAGCATTAAAAATACTTTTTCGATAGACAAAAAACTGAAAAGTACCTAATTCATGTTTTATGTTGAACACGTGCTATTTCTGGGTTTCCGTACCACACCCATTTTCAGCCCAAATAAGGTCCCACAATTGTTCACTTCCTTCGCTGCATGGACTTATTACTAACAATTCTTTTAGTGCAGCACTAACAGAATTTAACTTTAACACACTGTCAGGTGGTAGACTGAATAACTTAACAATAAATAATTGTTTGTTAAAATTCTATACTTATTTTGAATTCTTATTTGAAAAGTTTAGGTACCTGACTGTGTTCGCCTAACACCAACTCATGCTCACATTCAGTTAGGGATGAGTTTGGAAAAACCTCCTTCACTGTTTGGAAAGTGTCCCATTCTAATTTTTTTATTTTCCAATAACTGAGCATGTAGACTCAAAATTTGAGCTACAAAACACAAATGAATAAAAGCAAATAAATAGAATCATTACATATTAGGCCTTACCATCCTTAGCTTTGCTGTTATTTATTTTTTTGTGTTGTTCCAATAATTGGGCCTGCAGCTTCATAATTTGATCTAATAAACAATAATTAATAATTGAAAACCAATATAATAATGTTTATACTTACCATTTTTTTGTTTTATTTTCTTATCCATTTTTCAATTGATCCTCCAGCCACGCGTTGTTCTCCAGCCACGCTACTCAATTAACTGCTAATGGGATACAATTAACTGAAATTGCTTACATGCCTGTAATAACGAAACCGACTGATAGATGGCTACGGGTAGAAAAAAGAGAAAAAAGTGCGATTTTTTTTTTTTTTTCCGCAATTTTTTTTTTTTTTATGTAAAACGGATTGCCATAATTGGTTTTCAAAAACGTTTTTTATATGGCAATCCGTTTTACATGAAAAAAAAAAAAAAAAAAAATCACACTTTTTTCTCTTTTTTCTACCCGTAGCCATCTACCAGTCGGTTTCGTTATTACAGGCATGTAAGCAATTTGAGTTAATTGTATACCATTAGCAGTTAATTGAGTAGCGTGGCTGGAGAAAAACGCGTGGCTGGAGAAAAACTCGTGGCTGGAGGAACAATTGAAAAATGGATAAGATAATACAACAAAAGGATGGTAAGTATAAAGATTATTATATTGGTTTTCAATAATTAATTATTGTTTATTAGATCAAATTATGAAGCTGCAGGCCCAATTCTTGGAACAACACAAAATATTAGATAACAGCAATGCTAAGGATGGTAAGGCCTAATACGTAATGATTCTATTTATTTGCTTTTATTCATTTGTGTTTTGTAGCTCAAATTTTGAGTCTACAAGCTCAGGTAGGGGAAAAGAACAAATTGGAACGGAACAGTTTCCAAACAGTGAAGGAGGTTTTTCCAAACTCATCCCTAACTGAACATCAGGATGAATTGGCATTAGGCGAACACAGTCAGGTCCCTAAACTTTTCAAATAAGAATTCAAAATAAGTATAGAATTTTAACAAACAATTATTTATTGTTTAGTTATTCAGTCTACCACCTGACAGTGTGTTAAAGTTAAATTCTGTTAGTGCTGCACTAAAAGAATTGTTAGTAATAAGTCCATGCAGCGAAGGAAGTGAACAATTGTGGGACCGTATTTGGGCTGAAAATGGGTGTGGTACGGGAACCCAGAAATGGCACGAGTTCAACATAAAACATGAATTAGGTACTTTTCGGTTTTTTGTCCATCAAAAGAGTATTTTTAATGCTATTATTTTGCATTCGCAGAATTTTAGTGGGGGATCAAGTCAAGTCTCGAAGTGTTACAGGATGGAAGAGTGAGCCTACAGTTGAAAAACACTGAAAGTGCATTACCATTAAGGTATGAGGTAAAGTAATAGAGTATGCAAATTGTCTAATGAGAAGTACCATCTTGTGTGAATGAATCCTGTGTAACAACAATCCTTTATAGTTCTGTCATAGCTAGAAGCCTCAAATAATTCTGCTTCTCTTGCTAAAGAACAACTTGTCCTTTACGTTCAGAGTGTTGGTGAAGCTGGGTACTTAAATGGCTCTAAAGATGTTTCGTTTCGTTGGCATTGCAGCGATGAACATCATACATGGACTCTTTAGGTATGAAAGGATTTTTCTTCAAATAATTTTGAATTTATGACGAAGAATTTCTCCTCCTTTTTGCCAACCAGGTCTAATCTACCAAAAAAAATTTTATCCAAAAGGAAAGGATTTTCATGTACTGGGAACACAACTATCAACAATGCAACATTGTACAGGTGCTAGTTTATCATTCAAGAGCCTTATACAATGATGTTAATCTGCAATTTCTATGTCCTTCCCCAAGCTTCCACCAGAAGTTGAATCTATGAGTCATGTAAGTTACATGATCAACAGTTGATATGTTTAACGGTGTTGTTTTTCTTTTCTCAATATAGGTTAATAGTAACATTGGATCTGAAAAGATTCTTGGTTGGGGCAAGACACTGAATAAATTGTATTGATTGGATGGATGACATGACATTTCTATACTTAATTCGGATTCCCCAGACGGTATTTGATATTAAAAAAATTGAAGTGCATATCTGGGCTCCCTTCTTTTCTGAAGCCCCGTTTCCCCTTGACTCGTAATAAGCCCGTAGGGGGTCATGCCCCTACTGTACGGTATATATAAAAATAACATATACCGAGGTTTGGAGGGCTCTGGCCGGAAAGGGGACGTGGGGTGCCGCTTAGTCCGATGATGTGTTCACGGAGGGCTCTGTGGCTACCCACAAATCCGAACTAAAGGTTAATCGCTCCTGTAAAAATGTTCCAAATCTTCAGCTCTTCTTCCGGCTTCTCTTAGCCAATCACCGGGTAATCTCCCCGGTGGGTCAACAAGGCAGTGTCTCCCCCTGCCTGGGTTGACGGCAACTTTTGAAAGGGCTATTATGCCTTTTTAAAGTTGCAAAAATAATTGTAATGTGCAGAGAATTGTCAATAAAATTTTTTTTATAAAATATTTTATCCAAAATTTGTTTCTTTCATTGTCTGTGTTAGCCGTGTTCACATATTACATTTATCAAGTTTTTTTTTCTTCGCATTATTTGTTTTTGTCACCTTTGATGGTAAGCATTGTTTCCATTCGTTTATCTGTAAGTATTCAATTATTATTACCTATACACTCTTTGAATTTTTCCACTTAGATTCAAGGAACAATATGTAATATCTGAATATTTTTGAAGTAATTTTGTACTTTGTTTTACCCGTATGGGAACCGATCCCCAGACATTCAGCGTGCAACGCCGATGCTCTAACATTGAGCCACGAGATATATATAAATATTTTATTATCGCATATTATATGTTATCGTCTAGGATGTTTATGCAGTCTTTCACAAGTATATGTTTATCTTTCTATTTCTTTCATAAGGTTCATAGCTCTGTTGTAGAGCCTTCAGTTGCGATACCTGTTACCCTGGGATCAAACCTCAATAGATGTGTAAAAATGAAGTAGAATAAATGTAGAAGAGTATATTGCAGAATTGCATTTCATTTTTATTCTAAGTGTAAATGCAAGTCCACAAGTAACTAGAAAAAAGCCAACTTGACATCATATGATTCATGGCTCATTGGTAGAGCATCGGCGCGGTATGCCGAACATCCAGGGTTCGATCCCTGGATAATAATAGAATACTAACATATAAACGATAAACCAATGGAAACTATGCTTACCATCAAAGGTGACAAAAACAAATAATGCGAAGAAAAAAAAAAAAGTTGATAAATGTAATGTGTGAACACAGCTAACACAGACAATGAAAGAAACAAATTTTGGATAAAATATTTTATAAAAAATTTTTTATTGACAATTCTCTGCACATTACAATTATTTTTGCAACTTTAAAAAGGCATAATAGCCCTTTCAAGAGTTGCCGTCAACCCAGGCAGGGGGAGACACTGCCTTGTTGACCCACCGGGGAGATTACCCGGTGATTGGCTAAGAGAAGCCGGAAGAAGAGCTGAAGATTTGGAACATTTTTACAGGAGCGATTAACCTTTAGTTCGGATTTGTGGGTAGCCACAGAGCCCTCCGTGAACACATCATCGGACTAAGCGGCACCCCACGTCCCCTTTCCGGCCAGAGCCCTCCAAACCTCGGTATATGTTATTTTTATATATACCGTACAGTAGGGGCATGACCCCCTACGGGCTTATTACGAGTCAAGGGGAAACGGGGCTTCAGAAAAGAAGGGAGCCCAGATATGCACTTCAATTTTTTTAATATCAAATACCGTCTGGGGAATCCGAATTAAGTATAGAAATGTCATGTCATCCATCCAATCAATACAATTTATTCAGTGTCTTGCCCCAACCAAGAATTTTTTCAGATCCAATGTTACTATTAACCTATATTGAGAAAAGAAAAACAACACCGTTAAACATATCAACTGTTGATCATGTAACTTACATGACTCATAGATTCAACTTCTGGTGGAAGCTTGGGGAAGGACATAGAAATTGCAGATTAACATCATTGTATAAGGCTCTTGAATGATAAACTAGCACCTGTACAATGTTGCATTGTTGATAGTTGTGTTCCCAGTACATGAAAATCCTTTCCTTTTGGATAAAATTTTTTTGGTAGATTAGACCTGGTTGGCAAAAAGGAGGAGAAATTCTTCGTCATAAATTCAAAATTATTTGAAGAAAAATCCTTTCATACCTAAAGAGTCCATGTATGATGTTCATCTCTGCAATGGCAGCAAAATTAAAACATCTTTAGGGCCATTTAAGTACCCAGTTTCCCCAACACTCTGAACGTAAAGGACAAGTTGTTCTTTAGACAGAGAAGCAGAATTATTTGAGGTTTCTAGCTGTGACAGAACTATAAAGGATTGCTGTTGTACTGGATTTATTAACACAAGATGGTACTTCTCATTAGACAATGTGCGTACTCTATTACTTTACCTCATACCTTAATGGTAATGCACTCTGTGTTTTTTCATCTGTAGGCTGACTCTTCCATCCTGTAACACTTCCAGACTTGATTTGATCCCCCATTAAATTCTGTGAATGCAAAATAATAGCATTAAAAATACTTTTTCAATAGACATAAAACCGAAAAGTACCTAATCCATGTTTCATGTTGAACTTGTGCCATATCTTGGTTTCCGTACCACACCCATTTTTGGCCCAAATACGGTCCCACAATTGTTCACTTCCTTCACTGCATGGGCTTATTACTAACGATTCTTTTTGTGCAGCACTAACAGAATTTAAATTTAACACACTGTCAGGTGGTAGACTGAATAACTAAACAATAAATAATTGTTTGTTAAAATTCTATACTTATTTTGAATTCTTATTTGAAAAGTTTAGGTACCTGACTGTGTTCGCCTAATGCCAATTCATCCTCATGTTCAGTTAGGTTTGAGTTTGGAAAAACCTCCTTCACTGTTTGGAAACTGTTCCGTTCCAATTTGTTCTTTTCCCCTAGCTGAGCTTGTAGACTCAAACTTTGAGCTACAAAACACAAATGAATAAAAGCAAATAAATAGAATCATTATGTATTAGGCCTTACCATCCTTAGCATTGCTGTTATCTAATATTTTGTGCTGTTGCAATAATTGAGCCTGCAGGTCCATAATTTGATCTAATAAACAATACTTAATAATTCAAAACAAATATAATAATGTTTATACTTACCATCCTTTTGTTGTATTATCTTATCCATTTTTCAATTGTTCCTCCAGCCACGCTACTGAACTAACTGCGAATGGCATCCAATGGACTGAAATTGCCTACGCCAGTAATAATGAGTCTGAGCGGTAGATGGCTACGTGTCGGAAAAAAAGAAAAAAGTGCGATTTGTTTTTTTTTTCGCCATTTTTTTTTTTTTATGTAAAACGGATTGCCATATTTTTAAATCAAATTTCCGATCAGACTTACCGTCATCGCGATCAAAAATTGTTCGATCTTTTCGCCATCTAGCGACAAGTCCATCAAGCTCAAGCCAGCCTGCTTTTCAGTTTAAACTTCAAGATTGGACCTTGTTTGACATGTTTAATTTTTTGTAAAAACTTTAAATTTTGGTTTATAGATGGCGTTCTGTGAGCTTCTCGCTCATGGACCAAAAGCTCACGCTCAAGCTCAAAGCTCACCAAATGAGTGAGCGCGCTCACGAAAAGCTCAAGCTCACGCGAAGCTCGTTTCAACTCTGCAGACGCCGAATCGGTACGGCATCTTCTTCGCAGCTTCAAATTTTAAATTTCGATTCTCATCCAGATCCAAGAGAACAATGTCGATAAAAGCTAATGACTGGAGTTGGTTCCCTTCTAATGCAGCCAATAAGCTATGTCAGGACACTTACCAGCTTTGCTCTGAACGGCTTACATTTTTCCTAGCCATGTCAAACTTTTTTCCTATTATAGTAGTTTTGAAAACGGAACTATTGAAAGTCAGTTGCAAACACAGAACGGGCAAAAATATGAGTTATTTAGCACATTGAAACTATTAATGATGATCGGCAATATGGCTAGAGGAACAAAATAGAAGGCCAAACAAATAAGACACAAAATGATGAAATAAATAGAAACGGGACTGAGCGCCGACCAGCGCAACGATTCATCTCGTTTGTCATAGCAATTTTGAGCGAAATTGGCAGGATAACACTATTGCAGAAGCAGACATCATGGACAATACATAATGACGAGTTCTTTCTAATTAAAACGCGCTGATCAACTATTGATTTAATTTGTTTTTCCAAAACTGTAAACGCTGATGAAACGGCATTGTTTCATTCACCAATAAAGGGTGAGCGGCTTCTATCCTTAGGTATCTTGGCTGGTCTTCCGTAGTCGGAATCCAATGACCGGGAACGAGGTCACTTCGAGGTACGCTACGATTCGAAAGGGTTTTGCCACTACGGTAACGTGTACTTCTTTGAATTTTTCTTACCCGTCTGCTGCGAACGAAGTCCATAAATCAAGTAGCATATTTGATACTTTAATGTCGTTTGCAGAACGTAAACGAGGAAGCAGTATGTGTGAAAACATAAGATACAACTCTTCGCTGTGTGTGCCACCTTTGAAACATCAATAAGCATTTAAAGACAACGAACAAGACGCAAAAACAGAGGAGTGAGTCATACTCAAATCGAGAGTGGATACTAGCAGATCGCTAGACGATACACGCCTAATATTCCTTGACCAATAGATATGGCTATTGTAGTTGTAAAGATAATAAAAGATGGGTTGGTCGCTCGACTTGCTGAGCAACTCAATTGAATCGTTTATGTCAAAATAGTACAAGTAGTCGGCGATAATCTGAAATTAAAATTAAACACGTTAATTAGCGAGTGAAAAATTTGATTGATCGATTGCCTAGTTTGCTTCTTACTTCTCCTAGTTTATCCAGCTGATTGGGATGATCAGGCCTGTCTATAGTGAAATAACGATAGGCTATCTGCTTAACAATTTTGTCGCTCTCATGTTCGATTCCGTCTTCCAAACTCATCATAAAGCGAAAATACTTCATCGGGTTTTTACTAAATTCATTAAATAATTTACGGTCATCGGAAACAAGCCCTGCAACCGAACAGAATAGAATTTTAAATCCAACGATTAAAGGTCGCAAAATTTAGGACGACGATAATATTTTACTAACTTACTGCGTACCATTGATCCACCTTCATTTCTAGTAGTTCCTGTAATCATAGGTACTGAATTGATTTGCTTCAGTTCCATCAGTTTCCTCGGCTCGGCTGGAAGAAATGGTGATTCCCTCTCAATGTCGACGCGAGGTCCAAACCCCACAGGGCAAACGTGCATAATCTGAAGAGAAGTTCCAATAAACAAAAATTATTATGCTGCGCGACGATTAGAATTCCCTAGTCTATCCCAATAAAATATTACCTCTATTTCCTTTTGGAATCGAACTATCTGATTGGCTGACTTTTGTCGCAAACAAGTCAACAGTTGCGTCGAATTTGCATGCGGACATTTCAAATACTGTGCCAATTTCTTCGTGTATACCGCTACTGACTTCTTTTTCGCCCAGGGATTTAACGTTGAACCAGACTGAGCGATGGCTCGGTGAAATAATCCTTAAAAAAAACGCAATTGTAGAATTAGTTGCCTCAATCTTACAGTGTCCAGAATTTAAATCCGAAAATTTTAAGCGTTAAACATGTACCTTTGGATAGAGGAGATAGGATATGGTAATTAACACTAGCCGCCCCAGCGCTACAACCGAAAATTGTAACTAGATTGGGATCGCCACCGAAAGACCGAATATTGTCCCGCACCCACCTACCAAACGCGAATTCCATCCATTGAGAGAAAGTAAATTATAAAAGCAATCATCAACGTTAACCTATCGATAGGGGAGATACCTCAAGGCCATTGTTTGATCCAGAAGTCCATAATTTCCTGGAGCTTCACTATCGTCGGTACTTAGAAAACCTGATTGAAATAAGAATCTTCAACTGTTGTTAGTACTGAAATGCAAGTTTTAAGTCTAATCCAACCAAATGCGCCAAGCCGGTATTTCATGGTCACGTAGACAACATCTCGGTCAAGAAAATAACCAGGTCCAGCCAGGTCAGTCTTTGCATTACCGCTACCGAAAAACCACGATCCAGGATGAATATAGACCATAACCGGTCTTGGACTGCTTGTACTAAACTGCCAGTAAAATCACAGTTATTTGGAACAGGTTCTGCACAAACGCAAATAAAGTAACATCAGTGTAGCAAACAAGGGCATCCTACATTGTGAGTATAGACGTTCAGTGTGAGACAATCTTCTGAGCCAAGGAACATTCGGATTATTCCATTGAATTGTATGCAAGTAGGCTCTTCCCCACTGGCATCAAAAACTGTTCCAAACCAAGGATCAACTGCCACCGGGTCCTATTTAATTAAGCATTTAACGTTTGTGAAGCTCACAATTTTACTACGACTTAAAAACAAAAATAAAAAAAATCAGTTCAACTTACCCGAAAACGGAGCTCTCCGACAGGTGGTTTGGCATAAGGGATACCTCTGAAGGCGAAGAAATTCCGGCCGGATGAAGAAACCATTTTCGATCCTCGCACTTCTCCCAGTGCCGGAATAGTAACAACAGGCGAGCGTTCGGAAAAGGAGCAAATATTCAGCAAACACAAAAATTCTCGGAAGTTCATTTTTGCTTTAGACTGCGCACCAGCTACACATACACCTCCTGGAATGAATACGTAACCAAATATCAACTGACTCTCCAGAAGAAAGAAACGCCGCTGTTTTATAAATTTGCAAGGCTTTTTGATGACCCAGAAAACAAACCTGTTTTGACGAGCTTTGTGGAATTCGATGCTTGATCACCGCTAGGCGCTATTCACCGCCAGTCTCGTAATAGTTCTTTCGTGTTTCTTGATCGGAGTGGGTACCAGCGGCCAATTGCAATCCAGCTTCCCTAACTGAGGGCGAGTTCTATTCATTTTGGCGCCACGTTTCAACGTAACGCTGTTCCACTTTCCATTAAACGCATACGGATGCGACCTCATTCCGCTCCGTATCTTGTTGTTCAGTGTAATGGGAAATGCTCAATCTCTTCTGTTAAAATTATTCATTCAAATTTATTATCGAAAATTTGTTTTTACGTAATACAAGATGGGTTACCTGTGTCCGTCTTTGATGTTGGTGTATCTATTACTCTTGCCATAACTGTACGTGCTTTCAATAATGACTGTTCATCTTGAAATCGACGACCAACACCCATCCAAATTTGGTTCGTATAAATGGGGTAGAGATTTGACTTTCAAAGTTAATCCAAAAATGTGTTGTTTTAACTGTGTGAATAATTGTATCATTTAAATACAATTCCTTGGCCAAATGGGTTCAGCAAATTCAGTAGCACAACTGATTGTTTAAATAACCAGCGCAGATTGTTGGCCAATAAGTTTTGCATGCCAAACTGTCGGCAATGTTGTAAGGTCCATCGTCTAGCCACCATTTAGAATTTCCTGTAAAGTGAGATCGAGGAAGATATTTAGAGATCAGTATCTTTTTTCGGAATTAAGGTTGTCTACCGAAACCCGTTGACCACACCGATGATACATTTTATGCAATGGACTACATCGCTTCTTCTAAAACGATATATGTAAATCCCCAATAAAACATGAAACAGGTTGGATATTATATGGTGAAACTAGCTTTGATTAACTAGTGACATTTGTCTCGCAAAATGTTTGCACTAGTCTCGAACTACGAATAGTACGGATCATCTACGTACAGTATATTGCAGAAAAATATGGTTCAGGTTTATGGCTGAAACCATTATTTCATAACATCAACTGCACTTTTCTTGTTCAGAGGCTCTCCCTTGCTCGCGGTACGAAATTACACTGTGCTCCTCCTCAATGGATAACGCGTCCGAATCCTGTTTGGGACTCTGCTCTTTTGCCCCACTGACTTTGTTTTCGGAGAAAGGCCAAATTTGGTTGTATGGGTCAACTGGCGGGATGCTGAAGACGCCCGTTTTGTGTCAAGAACTTTACAGAATTTTCTGGCTTAGCACGTCCATGAAGTAGGCACACTATAAACAGGAGGTATTTTAACTGAAACGTTTAAAACAAAAGAGGTGTTAGCATGCTGGAGTAAGAACATTGTCTTTATAAGGAAAATAATTTCGTAAAACTGGATTTTTCCTTAAGAATTCAGCTAAAAATAAAATGATAATGAACCCCAATTTCACCAGCGAAGTCGGGAAGTGTGTAAGAGGAATGCAGACTAGCGCCAACCATAGAATATATAATTACGCTCTTATCTTTTAGCACTGGTTCCATTACAATACAAGGAAATCCCACGGAAATGTAAAAACGTCTCGAAGAAAAAAACACATTGTGACCCTCGCTTGACCAGGTACAAGTTTCTATAGAAGCTTCTTTTCTTTTTACCCATTTAAAGAATCGAGAGTAGCGTCATGTTAACTGCTAATGTTAAACACTTGAATGAATTTTCGTGATTACGTGAAACATTAAAGAAAAACAAAATCTTACAAAGAAACGAAGTTCATTCACTGGGATAGTATGGTATATGTAGTAAGCAGATAACATTCCGAACAACACACTTAGGAACATTTTTCTTCGAACCATGAGTGTGACGGAGAGCTGGAATTTCTAAGGTCACTACGATAAATTACCTATGTTCAACAGATATAAACGAAAAACAATTTTTTTTCAAGCGAAGGTAGGCAGGCGATTCATGTGTTAAGAATGCCTTAAACAAAATATGAACTGACTGGCTCGACGAAGGGGACATCGCCGTTTTATGAATTTGCAAGGCATATTTTTGTTCAAGAGAAAACCAGTTGTGGTTCAGGGTTCAAATTCTATCCTTTATTTGCCTCAGGTGTATCAAAACGGGTTTTCTCTATCAATGTGAAGCATTCTGGTCAAATTCATCCTAATTCAGAATTGTAGGGCCCCCCACCCAGACAAAAATTTGTAAAGTAGTGATAACAAGATAACAAGTAGGTTGGGATGTGTCAAGAGTTAATCCAACTTCAGTATTTTTACGAGAGAATGATCTTTTCATGTCACATCAGCTATGTGCTTAACCATCTTACACAACTGAATATCTAACAACAGTAAGAAAGGTTCTAATAGGCAAATGACTTGCTGACAAGTAACTGAGTTGATATGCTAAAAGAAAAAAAAAACACTTACGTAACACGATTCTTTGTTGTTCTCATTCCGGTTTTTCATCGACTGCTTTCTCTTCACTACTGTTATGGTTTTCTAGGTACTTCTAGGTAGGATGGTTAATAAGTTTCAGACTTGTGAACGCACATGTACAAATGGGCCCATTACCTGACGCGGAATGAAATCTGATTACACCAGCCCACGTCATCCTCATTATTTTCACCTGTTCGCACGTTTTGTTTCATCTCTAACGGTTGAGCAGACGACGCGTAGCTTGTTACCACAGCAACACTGATTTTTGGGAAAGCAAACTGCGGGACCGTGTAAATCCATGAAAGACACCAAAAGTATGACACGAAGAAATCTTTAAAAAATGACATAACAGATGAAATTCAAGAATATTTATTGAAACAATGAGTTGACATTATGACACGGTTGAAGAAATATGGAATCGAAAAAAAAAAAAATAAAAAAACATAACATTCTTACAGCCATAAATATTCAACAACAAAATTAAGGGGGACATCCATCGATATCGTACGTAACCCCATATTTAACAGGAATCAGGAAGAAGAAAATTTTGTGACGACCGTTGGCAATTAGAAAAACAAAGAAAGAAAGCCTTTCACCTCCGGGTGAGAATGTCTCTTGCAAATGGTCACCGTCTGACTTCCCTCTTCCTCTTTTTGAATAAAAGCTCGTTGATTGCTTCGATTGGAAGAATTCGAAGAAAAAGAAATTAATATAAGTGTCTATGAAAAGATTGCAAAAGAAAAAAAAAATTAAATGAATAAATAAAAAAAAAAAAACGAAAAAAACGAATCAAAGGAATCGGTACGGAACTGTACAACAGTGTGCACGCACATTTGCGCGAGGTTTTCTCCCTTATTTTCGTTATTCCTTCCTAATATCCTTAATATTATATATAATTTTCACAATGAGCTTTCGGGGAGCCGACAATCGGCCAATAGGTCGGCTGCTCCTATATTGTGCTGCTGCTGCATCAGTGCTCCATTGTTGGTGAATAGGCCTAATGAAGGGCTTTGATGGCCGGACGCTGGCCAATGGTTATTGCCGCCGTGAGGGAAACCAATGTTCCAACTAGCACCAGCACTGGACCGACTGGATAATGATAGCGGTGATTGCTGCTGCGTGCAACTCCTGCCCAACAATTCCGCACCGCAACGGAATGACGCAAGCGAATCAGCGCCACCATCGTCTTCTTCTTCCTCAATAATGTTCTTCTTTACACTCGCACCACGTCTCGACAGAGTGCCCCCGACGCCGGATGGTGGTGGATTATTCATTAGCATGACGGCTGGCAGCATTCGTTTCGGTTGAAAGTCGACTAGCACATATATATATTTTTTTTTTTTGAAAGAAAAAATCAAAATCCATACCCTTCATTTAAATGCGTATATCAGCCATGTCGCAATGGATGTTAAGTATCACCCCAACTTGTTAGCTTACCTATCTCTCTGAGGATTATATCAGGATCCTGTTGATGATGATGATTGGTAGCACCTTTCAAATGAGCACTGTTGATGAGCTTATTGAAGTGTGTCGGTTGTCCATTGACACTATTGCCCGTCTTGTTCAATAGCACTGCCCTTTGGTGGCGATTCTCGCCGAAGTTAGTGTGACCTCCGTTGCTGCCGTTGATTGCGTTTCCGCTATCGTTGGCTCCGAATCCCGCATTTGGATCTGTGCCGGGTAACGCGTGCGGAAGCGGAAGAAGGGGTTGATTGGCTCCGTTGAGGGCCGCCGTCTGCTGCTGCTCTCCAATTTCGCTGTTCATTTGGCGTTGTCTTTTGCTTCGGTTGCGACGATGAACGACAACAGCCACCGTAAAAACGATAACTAAAAGAGTCACAGCCGCTCCGACCAATACGCCCAATAACGGAGTCATTTGAAAATAGAGTGCGTGACCTGCGATGTCAGAGACATTCAAAAGAAAAACAAACAAACAATCTTAGAAATTGTTCATTGTTAATATGATCACATTTTTTAGACTCACTCGTGTGTTTCATAGCGGCGCGTAACGTCGTCGTCTCTAAGGTAATCGGCTGACTACGTCCTTTAGCGTTCAATGCGTAGATATTGAGCAAAAATGCGGTTTCGGGTTCCTGAAATGACCACATCGATGTGCGGAAAAAGAAAAAAAAAAAAAAGGGCAAACATCATTAACAGGAGAGCAAGGCAAAACAAATCGATACAGACAAGGAGAGAGAGAGAGAGAAGGAGTATTTATAGAATGTTATCCCTTACCAGTCCGTAGACGGTGAAGACGGGCTTGGTATTGTTGAAGACGTAGCGGAGCGTACGAGTATTACGATCGACCAGTTCCAGACCGAACGTTTGCTGCAGGCCTCCATCGAAAGCCTCTTGGCAATCGACTCGTACCGAATCGGCTGTCTGATTGTGTATGGCACAGTTGGATGGCGCCGCAGGTTTGCCTGTTCCGTGTACGATATCAAAAAATATACCGACAACAAACATTTCGAAATGAATTAGCATTACATTCACACTGGGTGGAGAACCCACAAAGAATAAACAACAAAAAAAAAAAAAAAAAACTTAAAAAAATGTATGCTATTTTTTAATTGTTATTTACCGGCAGGGACGACATGAAAGAGGCAAGGCTCACGTTGATTACCAACGGGATTGCTAGCCCAGCAAGCGACAACGCCGAAATCCAATTCTGATTTTGGAGAATACTGCAGGACGCTGGTACTTCCCTGACTTGTGAAAAGCGACCGCGGTAGTAGAATGGCATCACCGCTACTTGTCACTAACATGCTGCCATTACCTACACACACACCCACAAATAAATCAGTAAATAAAAACGAAGTCACGTTTAAAGAAAAAACTATTTTAACAAATTCTTTTAAAAAACACGTCATTCGCATTTTCGCCTGTTTAAAGAGGAAAACTCGTTTTCTTCCTTAAAAACCAAAAAACAAAAAACATTTAACATGGCAAACCGTTATACCCCTGGTTCGTTTTGTTTATTCCACCAGGCGTGAAATCAATCAAATCCGCTCGACAGCAATTCAATTCTTTTGGCCAGGCCATCGTCCGTGCTTTTAACGGAACTTTATTTTTTTTTTTCGGGAACGCAGACAGACACATACACACACGTATTATTTTTTTTTTCTATAAGCGGTACTGTGTGTGTGTGTGTGCTTACGTCACAGCAGCAAGTTCAAATAATGGCCAGCACATGCACAACTAATTATAGCGTATATAATATATATATAAATATTTTTTTTTTCCTCTGGGAAAAATAAATATATATTTATATTACGGCCAAGTTTGGGTGGGTATGATGACGGGCACGCGATCGTCGCATTGGACAACATTTGAAAATAGAAAAGGCTCGACGGGTTCGGCGACTGTGCAATTCTCTTCCGTGTAACACGTTACAACGGACATGCATCTGCCTGCCTGTATAAACTGCTCTTTGGCTAGTTGCTACGTAGATTTTATATATACGGTTAAAGCTATATTTTTAGTAAAGGCCAAACAAGCGAGAGAAAGAAAAAGAAAAAAAAATAACGGCATAAAAAATAAGAATATATGCACTAAAGTTTGCGTGCTTTCTACGTTCACTTTCCCCATTGTGTTATAACCTGCTTGGGCCCAACATTCGATTCTTGTATCGTTTCTTTTCGGGCCCTGTCCCACGAGAGAGACATATATATACTCAGGGGTGGATTTTATGAGTGGGTCATTCTACGTTGGCTATACTCTGAAAAGAAGCGAAGGAGGATGGATAAAAGAAAAAAAAAAAAAAAAAAAGGAAGCCGTTTGTACGTGCACTCGATGGTCCTATAAGTAACGTATAGATGAAGAGTATTTCTTTAGTGCGTTTTAGACTCTTTGCACACGGCAGATAGATTGCCATTTTTGTACTACGGCTGCATGATGGACGGCAAAGTATGAAACATTCAATTTTGCGACGTCACGCCAAAAAGCCACTGATAATGTCCACCTGTCGTTTCATGTTGAAAACTCTTTTTGGTTTTGGTTTTTTTTTTTTTTGTTTGCCATTAATCATTACTGGTTGTTTTCGATCCGGCGGACAATGTGGCGCAATTACAAAACAATGTACGATAGATAGTTGTCGAACCGATGGTGCACGTTATAAAGAAACTTGGCAATCGGCGTTGAACGCGGGGGAAACAAAAACAAGAAAAAAGAATGTTTGTTTTGTTCCAATTTTTTTTTTTTTTTTTTTTTTTTGTTGATTCAATTTTCTAGTTTTTGTTATTTTCCACTTACTTTTCATGGGAGTGCCGAGAAAAGTCCACCAAAAATGGACTTCGTTGGAAGGGTCGGCGTCTACCTGACAGTCTAGCGACGCCGTTTCTTGCTTGGAAACGCCCGAAACAGTTCCGGCAGCTGACACGCTCCGACATCGTGGAGCGTCTGCAATGTACACACACACACACAAAAAAAAAACAAAAAAACAATGAAATAAAAATGAATCTCTAAAACAAAATTGGAGGAGAAACTAAACTAAAATCTAAAAAAAAAAAAAAAAAAAAAAAAAAAAAAAAAAAAAAAAAAAAAAAAAAATGAAGTTTTTCAAGTGTGTATAATCAATGAGCAATTGCATGGGTCAATATTTTCTGGCCAGCTGGGACGGTGCGATACAAAGCGCATGGACGCCTCAACTCTTTAATCGTTAGGAAATATACAACAGTCATTGCAAAGGCCCGTTTTTTAAAACTTGCCTCCAGCGGCAGATTAGGGGAGCGGCTCATTCGCACAAACAACATGAGCCAACCCATGAATTTGAAAAGAGACCCATTTACAATCTAGCACGTCGTCAGTTAAGTGCTTTCATGTTGTTTCCCAGTAGCGTTCCATAAAGAGAAATAAGTACATTCATTTTTTTTTCCCCCCCCCCTTTTATCCTCCTGTTTGTTTGGAGGCAAAAAATTGTGCCAAATACAAAAGTTTAATGCCTTCCGTCAAGTTTCTTAGAATATTATGCGCAATGTCTTTGAGCGTGGCATAAGTATAAAGGCAATTGAAAACAAAAATGAAACATGCACGTTCGTTTAAAGTGAGTAAAATAATAATAATAAAAAAAAAATTCCGGTAATTACATTGAATGCGGAGTCGCAAGGCCGGCTGGCTGACGGTTTCCCCGCGGCTGTTGGCGGCGCTGCAAGCGTAAAGTCCGGCCCTGGAGTGCGTGACGGATCGGAGTACGAGACTGACGTTGCTGAGAACAACACCGGCGCTGACATTATGCACCAGCGTCACTCCCTACATATTTTTGTTTTGTTTTGTTTGTTCCCATTGCAACGGTCCAAAAGTAAATGTTCATTTAGTTAGTTAATGTTGAAACAACAAGAGCAACAACGAGAGAACGAGTTCTATTATTTAAAGACCCTTAATCTCGTTTACAAATCGTCTACTATAGAGTGCTGTTCCCCCTTTCCCCCCGTTTGATACCTACCCCCACCCTATAAACAATAATTTAACGGGTGCAGTGTAGAGCTGCGTGCGTGTCACGGACGGTTCAATTAATGCCGGCTAATGCTCAAGTCACCATCATCTCGGAAATCTTCTTGGGCTAAAGAGGATTTTCTCTAGTCTACTGTATGTACGTTAGCAAAAAGAAAAGAAATAAAGAGGGCGTTGCAACGACGCAAGAGTCGCTTGCGGTTATAGAGTAAAAGCAAACTGGAGAAAGAGAATGTAGGCCAGCGGATTAGATTCCGCCTGCCTGGCTTTCGTCATTGCCATATCCCGCGGGGGAAAACAACCGTAGGAAATGAAAAGTAAACAAAAAATAATACGTTATTTTGATTTCGTTCTGATAGCTTCAGCTTTTCTTTCATTTTTCATAACCAATGAAAAATCAAGCGACGGCTCCCGAAAACTTCCCGTTCGCAAGTTGGAAACGCATAAAATTCAAGACAATCCTCCCGATTAAATATTTAAAGGGGGGTACCGGATATATAAAATGGCAAAGATCCAATATGTCTGGATTATACAAAAGGGGGTCACGCATCTAACGCGGATCACGGTATAGAACTTAAGAAAAAAAAATAAAAAATGTGCGAAAGAAAAGGCCAAACTCACGTTATGGGTCCATTGCAGCTTGTGGAAAGAAGGATTGGCGCGGATGTGACATTCGATGTAGAGGTCGTCGCCTTCCTTGACGTCGTCGCCGTTGATGTTGCTGCCCAGTGCAATGCCAACTTCAGGAGGATCTGATCGATCGACCACCAAAGGGATAAAAAAAAAAAGAAAGCCCACCCAAAAAAATAATAAATCAATTTTAACGATTCAATTTGAAATAGGGGAAAAAAAAAAAGAAAAAAAAAAAAAGAAAAGACATTTACAATGGACGTCGAGCTTGGTGGAATCTTCGACGACGGCTCCGGGGATCATGGAATTCTCTACACGGCAAATCAGGTGACTGGCATCGTCTTCCGAGACGGGCGTCAAAGTCAATCGGCTTTCCGTCGCGTTTCCATCGTCTGAATTCTAGAAAAATTACGGCCAATCCCGACGAAGAGGGGAAACAGAAGACAAACAAAAAAAAAACGGGTTGAAATGTCAGTAAGCATTTCCGGAGCGTTAGCCGAACGGATGGCCCAACACACACGGACGGCATGCGTAATAAGGTAGGAACAGCGGATGGTGAGGTGGGGTGGGGTTCAAAGAGAGAAAATATTCGTCCGACGTGCTCAAGTGAGGAGCAGCACAGTCGGCTGACTAATACTGACCATAACGGTTGAAAGATGAGGCGCTATTTGTTTATTTCCTTTCCACCAGGTGATGGAGGGCGCCGGTCGAGAGCCGCTCGTTCGGCACTTGACCTCCACACTCTGGCCGGCGACAAAGACGCGTTGATTGGTAGAAGAAATGGCCGGCGGCAGTTGAATCTCGACGAAGAAAGGCCGAACTTTTATTTATTTATTTATTTTTTTTTTGTTCCACGGGAAAGAAAGAAAGAAAGAAAGAAAGAAAGAAAAAAAAAAAGAACAGGAAATTGAATCAATTTTCACGCTTGAAAGGACTAGGAATTAAGTGGACAGAGGCTAAAAAGGAGAGAAGTTAAGTGATACTTACGATGGAGTTCCAGTGTGACTGTCTTCATAATTGGCGCTAGGTGGGGACTTGACGTGACCTGACACGTAAAAGCGCCGTGCAGATGTTGCCTGTGGTCGTACAGACGATCCGCGTTTAAGATACATCAAATAAGGTTAATCCATTTCTTGTTTTTTTTTCTTTCTTACCTTCCCACCCTGGGCACGACTAACAAATTGCTGACTGATTCTGGTGAACGGGCGTCTGTCGTGTTATCCAATAACTGGCCACCTCTCCACCATGTCACCCACGGTTGAGGGTAACCTGTTAAAGCCATCTTTTTTTTATTACCCGAACTTGTTCGCAAATCGATGACCCGCGTCATTTTACCTCCGTACGCTTTGCAAGTCAATATGAGATCGCTGCCTTCTTCCAAAGGGCCGGCAATAACGCTCAGCTGTTGCAGGAAGCCGTCCAGGATGACAACCGACGAAGGAGGTTCTGAAAATATAGAAATTCAACATTTTTAACCATTGAGAATTCATTCAAATAAACACATTTTTCATGTTCGATTTATTGAGTAAAAATCAAAATTTATGGTGCGAAAAATAATTCATTTTCACTGCTGCCAGTGGAAAGAATAATTTAAACAAAATAAAAGGAAAAGAGGAATGAACGGGTAAAAGCCATTACATGCCGCATCCCCATGTTTTTGTTATTAGGCAGAACTGCGTGCGGGATATTTGTTCGGCGCGCGCCATACATCAAAATACGGTGAGCCGGATAATGAAAGTCAACAACGAACTAGAACGCACCGAGAGAGAATAACATCCCAAACACACACCGCACTACACACACACACATAGACGCTCGCGCTGAGAAATGAGAGAACGAGTCCGGGGAGCCCTGGTGTACAAGTGGTGTAGGGAATAAGAGAGACTGGCGAGAGGGGGGTAGTATGATTTGTTTGTGGTCGTTTGGGGTGGTCTCTCTCCGTCTATTATTGCAGACAATTTCTGGACAAGAAAAAGCGGGAGGGGAGAGGGGGGGGGGCCTTGTGTTTGACCACAGAGTCTCTCTCTCTTTGACGTTGGTAAACACTGGGCCAAACAACTTTACCAAGTACACACCCGTGTGTGTTTAATTTATATTTGATGGGTGAACTGAAACCGTTGGCCCACATGATTTCTTTCTTTCTTTTTTTCTTTTCTTTCTGCTTTCAACTTTATGTGTATATATATATATATATAACGGTGTTCTATATAGCGTTCGTCTTGTTTATATGTCGCTAGACAACTGGATAATGTCAGCCTTGTATTTATAGAGCGCCAGCCTCCAAGCCCAAGTCTTTTTTTTTCCCCCTCTTTTACGTTGTCTTCGCCGTTGTTTTGCCTATGCAGAGAGCGAAAACATCCGCCCCCCCCCCCAACTGCTGCCACCGCTTTTACGTCAACATGAGATGCTCCCTCATTTCTCTCTCTCCACTTGACGTTGTTTGTTCTACGAGCATGCAAACCCGATCGCTCTGTTGAATTTTGCTGCCTCTCTCTGGCTGAATCAACACTGATCTCTGACTCTGTTTTGACTCTGCTTCACTACCTTGTTTTTGCCAAACCACCTTTTATTTCTATCTCTCTCTCTCTCTCTCTCGCTCACCCTAGACTTGTGTTGTTCATCCGAGTGTCTAACGTTGAAACAACACGTAAACAAGCCGTTGGAAATATATGACGTCTGTTGTGTTTTCAGCTTATTATTCGATTTGCATTTCGGCGGAAATTCGCGATAGGATAAGTACGAACAACGTTTCGACTCGTAAAATTGTTCCACATAACCCCCGGCCAGCGAAAGCGCACTTTTCTGTTTAAAAAAACAAACTTATTCATAGTTTTTGTTAGTTAAAATTCGTATCCATCTCGTACAAGGGTTTCAAGTGTTTTCATCAGAACGGAGATGAAACTACTTCTTGTTATTCGTCGTGCAGACACGCATCGTTGCCGACGATGTGCGCAATTACAGAGAGGTGTGCGGATTATGACGGAGGGTACGGTAATTTTACGACGAAAACTTGAACGTTGTATTTTAAAAAGGAGGTGAGAAAAATGGAAGATGTCGAGGCAACGAGAGATGACACTCTCGTTGATGTATCGACGTCCCGCTAGTGAATAGAAACGATGGTAATGGATGGGGGAGGGGGATTTCTTTCTTGTGTGTGTGCGAAGAGTTCGTGTTCCAGTTGACACAAGATAAAAAAAAAAAAAAAAAAAAAAAAAGTAATAATAAAAAAGAACCGAGAAAAAAAAGCAGATGGCCGGCTTCAAGAATCTTGTGAATCATCCGCACGCAATTTCAAGACAGCTGTTGAGAATCACATGCATGGACGTTATCGTGGCCAAAGTTAAAAACTACTGTTCGCCATCTAAGGACATTTGTTGATGTAATAAACAACTGAAAGAAGAAGAAGAAGAAGAAGAAAAGAAAAACAAATTATTTCGCATCTGATTTCTTTCTTGTTCCCCTACGACAGTTTTATTTGAATTCCTTATTTCTTTTTTTTTTTTTTTCCCCCTTCCATTTTCAAATGGCTATAACAAATTTCCGGGGCGACAGTTCAACCTTATCGATCCGTTTCCTATCACAATTTCTATTTATCCTTTCTTCAAAAATAATCTTCTTTCGTTTTTCTCTATATGCGAATATATATATATATATATATATATTTTAAATCTTTTCTTCGCTCAACGCGCGTGCGATCTCCACCAAAGATATTTTGTCCATCGAACAAAATAAAATAGCAACTGCCTACATAGTTCACCTTCCGGGGAAAAGGGCCCATTTCATCAACATCGATCGTTGTCATCATCAGGGCTTCCACATAATACCCACCCACCTCCTCTTGTTACACGCGCGTTTTCTAAAAAAAAACATTCGCACGAGAATATCTATCAAGACATTGAGGCTGACGAAAACAAAACATCGGCTTTCAACTGTGACATTAGCTTGGGTTTTTCACAAAACATGACTACGCGCTCACGGTTATTTTAAGGCCTAACGGTGTGAATAGAAAAAAGGAAAATAATACTTTTAACACCACTTTCATGTGAAAGGAGAGCTTCGGGGCATAGAGCTAGTTCGCATTCTGATAAACGAGCGTCTCTTTATCGTTTTGCATAACTTGGAAGAGCGTGAAAGTATTTTGATTTCTTTTTGTTGTTGTTTTTTTTTTTGTTTTTTTTTGCTCTTCCTCCCGTTGGCGAAGATGGCGTAAAAAATAATAAAAAAAAAACTGGGGAAAGGGTTGAAACGGGTGGTTGGAGGATTATGCGGTGGCGCAGCGGGAATCACGCGTACGAACGTCTACAAAATAATAAAAAAAAAGGTTGACGAGACAATGTCAAGGGCTGGTATAGCACAACATAATATTGCTTCTACTTGTCTCTTGCTCACTTCAATTCCTTTTTTTTTTTTCTTTTAGGTTCGCAATTTTTTTCAAACTCTTTTCCCGGAAAACATAGTCGGCTACAGACGCATCCGAAGTGTAAACATCCGGAGGAGGACGGTAAGGATAACAAACAAAATTCTTTTGCGATCTTTTTTTTTTTAGAACTTTGCAATGGGACGACGAAAAATTGTGTATCTTTTTTTTTTTTTTTTTTTTTTTACTTAAAGATGTAAAAAATTTATTAAAATGTGGATATTTTATTTTTCAACGTTTCAGCCGTCATTTGTTTGTTTTTTTTGCTCGTCCCACAAGAACAAAAACCACTTTCAACTCTCTCGTAGACAGTCAATTGCCATCGATTTTTTCATTCCTTCTTCAGACTTGCCCTTCTTTCTCCATTGTTTTGATACACACTTGAAGGTATGGTGCGCTTTTTTTATGATGTCTGGGAAATAGCGATAAAAAAACGAAAAAGACAAATTCCTTGCGTCTGTACACACGACAAAATAAGCAAACACCAAACAAGTTTCTCACTGTTTCCCTTAACTTGATATTTTGTGTAAACCCCCCCCCCCTTGCCTCCCAAAATAAAATAAAAGCCCGGAACATTGCGTGTGCCCTCTTGCACACAAAGTAAAAAATAAATAAATAAATAAAAAATAATATGGAGCATTCTTTTGCCATTGACACTAAACGTCTACAGCAAACGCAATATCCTCACAAAAATAAACATGAATATTCAACAACAATGAATTATCTCTACCCGTTTTTTGTTTTTTTTTACTGCGTTTGCATAAAAAGGGCGGACGCTCTTCCCGAACCTGAATTTCTTACTCTAATATCACGAAGCAACCAGGAAAAGAAAAGGAAAAAAAAAAAAACTTAGCAACACGATACACGTAACCGTAAAAAGATATCAGCTGCTATTGGCTCCGTGTGTGTCGTTCGGGGCTGCTAAAACACACATCAAATGCATATTACATTTATAAGAAGCAACACACACACACACACACACACACACACACACACACGCAAAAGAAGAAAAAAAAAAAGAAGAAAAGGTCGGATTGATATGTAACAAGTCTATTGTACGCTCCATCTTCTTCATCTGATATTGGTCATGCTCTTGTGTTAGTCTATATATTTTGCCAGGTTCCCTCCCTGAAGCGTGCTGAACATTGACAACGCCATAAATCGTTTCCCTTCTCTCCGGCCGGCTATTGCCCGTCCGCAGTTGCAAACACGGCAAATGGAAAGTTACTTAAGCCACGAAAAGGACGCGCAGAGTTTTGCCCTAGCGCATAGATAACGTTGTGTAGAGGTATAGAATACAAGTAGTGTATCGATTAGCTGAAGAACATATCCCCACAGGAGAAATGGCGAAAAATAGAAATAAGAATAATAAAAAAAAAAGAATAGTGCGCGCTAGTTTCGTGGCCGCAGCGCTAAACAAGAGCCATTTGTCATGTAGACTTCGGATGCAAGGATATATATATATATATAAGGCCGTCCTTGTCAGCTATAATTGGAGATCCGCACCTGATTACGTGGAAAACGATTTCTTCTTTAAAAAAGAAAAGGGAGGGAAGCAGAGATGAGGGGATTGTTCTTTCGTTGTATGAATATAATTAGGGGTTTTAGTTGTTTTTTTTTTTTGTTTTTGTTTTTTTCAGGACAACTTGGAATGGAAGAAAAAGGAAAAAACTTTTAATGCGGTAGTTCGTGAATTCGTCAATAGCGGAAAGAGAATGAAATAAACAAAAAATCGTTTGACAGCGCCATCTATTATGTAAGTGGTACTCACTCATCCCTGGGAGCACATACATAATGTAACGTTCGAAAATGTACGCTGAACAGAGGAGCTGTCCGCAAAACAACAAATCAAAATGACTAAACAAAAAGAAAGAGAAATTTATCAACAGCGTTGCCATCCCCTTCTTCCAATTTCTTTTTTTAGAAACCGCATACAATTACATCATAACGTTACATAACCCCCTGAGAAAAATGAAAGATTAAGATATTCAAACTCTGTTCTTCCCTACACTCCCACCCTCCCCTTAAAAAAATGTATATCGATTTCTATGAAAGAAATCGAGATGAACTTCTTCTCGTACGTTACATCTGCGATCAACGTGAAAAAAAAAATCGATAGAGAGACAAACGCCGTGAGGGGAAAGGCATATTATACTATGAGTATACACATTCATAGGTAAATCATGTTATGACTCAATTCCGTTGCGATAAAACATGGAAAAAGTCGGCTTGGAAATCAATTGCTTAAGACTTTATCTCATCCACACACACATACACACACACACACACACACACACAAACACTGTTATGAACGGTCATTAGTTTCATATCTATCGTCTTTTAGCTCTAGACATAACAAACAAATGCCGTTATCGGCGTGTGCCTCTCTCTTTTATTGCTTGCCATTCGATGCACATCATCATTTATAGTCGACGAATCCAACCACGAGGACTGCCCTGGGATATATATATATATATATATATATCCCAGCATTGGCAGAGGGTCTATTAGATCGGCGTTCAAAAACTGTCGTGCCGGCATCATTTAGATGGATTGATATCAAGGAAGAAAATACAGAACTCCGTTACACGACGATCCCCGAAAAGCCCATCAGTCATTCGCGCACCATTGATCTCTCTCTCTCTCTCTCTCTCTCCTTTTCAATGTGGTGAATACAGTGCCTTCAATCTCTTTTTTTTTCGTCTTTATACCACTGAAATGAAATAAAAACAAGAAACGCCGAAAACTTTCCTTTTCAAAATACCCCCCTTTTTTTTCGCAGGAGGAGGGGGTTTGATGTTTGGCTCGCCTAGATATGGCATGCCGCATACTACTGATTGTGGTATCGGCTCGGCAGAGCATCAAAACTTTAGCCTAGAAAATGAACTCGTTTTAAAATCCAGGGAAGGAGGGGGGGGGGGGGGTCTTAATAAGAAGCCAAAACTTTTCCTTATTTTTCTTCTAGCGAATGTCACTGAACAAATAGACGGGCAAAACTAAAGCCCCATCTCACACGGACAGAACGGGAAACTTAATTATTCCAGTCGATTTAACTCATCGTACGATCTTCTATTGTGCGGTAAGAAGTTATTATTATTATTATTATTATTATTATTATTATTATTATTATTTTTGTCTTTTTCATCGAATTCCCCCCCCCCCAAAAAAAAAGGCGACGTTGTCAGTTTATAGCTGAGCTTAAAAATATAAGGACAGACTATGTTGACTTTTCTCTCGTTTTGAAAAGGAATCATTGCAGCCGGACAAGTCCTTATCCCAATAGCCTCAGGCGTGCACCCCTCCGGAGGGTACACCTCTTTACTTGATGACTCCGCATATAAGAGTATCGGAAATAAGAGAACTCTCTCTCTCTCTCTCTCTCTCTTCTTACTTGAAAAAAAGGGGGAGGGATGGAAAACAGTGAGGGAAGCAAACCGAAAAGGCAAGCTCGCATACGAATAATGGCCATAAAAAGAAAAGATAATGATGGTAAAGAAGGAATAGGAGATTTGCGGCTCACCAATGACGATAAGACGATATTTAAAGTTGCGAGACGGAGCGCTGTTGAAATCGACCCGACATCGGTAATCTCCTCCGTCCTGGCGAGTCACGTTGGCAATCTGCAGTCGAGCTAATGCTGATGCATTCCGTGAAAGCGATCCACCACCTCCGCCCGATGACGGCGAAGATGAACTTGCCTGCGGTATCAGGAAACGAACTCGACGACCGAAGCGCTCCTCGTTCCACCAATGGCGACCGGACCGACCTCGCCTCACATCCAAACTGTGTGACGTTGTTTTTGCGCAGCCAACACAAACAAATGCGAAAGCATTAATTCATTTAGTTTGTGTTCAAGTAAATAATAGAGTGCATAATACTCAACGTAACTAAGCAAAAGCTTCTAAATGTCAAAGGTCCCACCGACATGTCAATTGGACAATAGACAGCCGATGAAACATTGGTACGTCTACATCATTCAAAGCATTATCTATTCATCAACCCGCCCATACACAAACTTGAATAAATCATTTGAAAACAACCTTTATATTTTTTTTTAAAGAATCCAAGCAAAAAGAGACTTTTACCTATAGAATGGCTTGCGATCGGGATCGACGAACCATAAAACCAGGTAGCCATCGTCCATGACTGTTTCGGATGGACGGTACGGATCGACATCGTCGGGCACACCAATCGAATGTCTGTTGTAGCGACGGCTACGTCTGCGATGATGAGTGGCAGTTTGACGATGTCTGCTGTATCCCGATAGTCCTCCCGATATTCGGGATGAAGCAGCCCTCGGGTTCGAATAGGCGTCGTCGTGTTGGAACGCCGTTGACGATGCAACGTCACAAATCAACTCGACCCGATCTCCAGCCATGACGTAAACATTTTCAATGGGAACTACAAACGTCAAAAAGAAAAAAAAAAAAAGAAAGGCAATCGATTATGTCAAAGTAAAAAGGACATTTTTAGGGGGTTTAGTAATGATAAACATTTGGCATGGCCGTGTGAGGGGAGGGGAAAGAATTGAGTCTGTTGTTATTGCGCAATATTCTTTAGAGACACGTAGGTACACAAGTGATTCGGGACGTTTGTCGTGTGTTTGTTTTGCACGGCATTGCCGTTCGAAACTTTGTGTTGGTCGATAGAACTTTGTACGGAGAAACACGTAGACTATAGGATAACCGGCCAATAAAGTTTGTTACTTTGTTCGAATGCGTACGGTTGTTTTGTTAACAGAAATCAATGCGAAATGGTTAAATTTTCAATTGTTAGTGGCACTCTCAGCTGACCTCCCCCCCCCCCACCCCCAATATGAATATCCTAGGCGAAGGGTTTCAATCACGAACTCCCATTCCCATCCAAAATTCTTTTGTAATTGTTGATCGTATCTTTACATATTTTAGAAAAAGATGCCTGGCTGATTCGATATGAGTTGTTATGCAACTTGTTTGCACATCCGTTGCTCGCCTTTGCACGCAAATGAAACAGATCTCTCTCGCCCATAAACATACCGGCAGTATTTCGGATGCATCCCGATTCATTTGTCCTAGTCACGAACTTTAAACGAGCACTCTGTCACGAAAACGCTGCAGAATTTAATCGTTAAATTCTTAAGACATCATGTCGCTTAAAAAGGTGGGCGTTAAGAAAAAGAAATAGCATCCTGATAGAGTAAGACCAGTCACGCGTGACGATAATGCCGCCCAACTGTCATATGCACGACAAACGTATCAACGAACCGGAGAATCGCATACAATTCGTTTCTTATTTCTTCTTGTTTGTGTACGTTATCGTATTAACTAATGCGCATGTACATTGACGATAAACTCGTGTTTCATGTTTGACGTCAATCTACCTTTTCTTTTCTCTCTCTCTCTCTCTTTCAATGGCATAATAAAAGATACGTGATGCGCCTGATGGATTGGAAGTGGGGCTACATCGTTTACATATTATGTACAAAAACGGACTGGCTATACAACCAGTAGTGGCTTTTTTTTTCGTTTTGGATCACATGAGAATATTATGCAACCAAAAGGACGAAGGAAACCTTATATCCACAATTAATGGAAAAGACCATAGCCAACAACAAAACGAGTTGGTTGGGGCCTTTTTCCTACTTTTTCTTTTGCGTGAAAACAAGTGCGTACACACATGCACACAGACAGAACAAATAGATCAAATGAAACGGAAGCCGAAATTGATTTCCGGTCGTGTTTATGATTATAAATACCTTGATGATTTATTTTTTTCCCCCTTCTCTCTCTCTTTCTTTTTTTTTTACCTGTGTAACGTGAAAGGGTGCGGCTAGTGTGGGCACGAAAGGGTATGCCCGCCCAGTTAATCACTTGATTCTATTAGTGTCGACTACCGGTCGAAATTCCACATTACAAAAACATATTTTCCCTTTTTTGTGTTTTTGTAAAGGAGTAACGCAATGAGGCAATTTTTTGAAATTCCCGCTCTCTGATTCGAATTGGAGTTGTATGGTTGAAGGGATACGCACAAAAAAAAAACGAAAAGACCTATGCGTTAATGACAATCATCTAAGGATAAAAAAAAAATAATAATAAGACATCATCTCCCTCCCAGTAAAAATGGCGCTAGCACTTTGCGCTCATTTTCCTTGGCGATAATTGGCCTTGGCCAAAGCCGATGGCTCTTCTTATTTTCGTTCAGGCTCCCGCGGGAAAGATGAGACTTCACATGGACCCTCTCTTCTTCTCCTTCTTATACAGTCTCTAGCGTAAGGGCAAAGATCCGCGGGCCATGTTGTTCCTCTTAGCACATTTTCATCGATGCAAAAACAGAACAAACTTAGCGAGCAGAATAAAAGAAAACACGGAGTTGTCCTAACCCAAAAAAAGAAAAGAAAATCACCCAGTCAAATAAAAAAAGGAGGGGAAAAATACAAAAAGAACCGCGCCCTAGTGTGTGTGTGTGTGTGTGTGTGTGTGTGTGTGCATAGACGGGCAATGCGTCACGAGCGGCAGCGTCATCCCCAAGTCGCTTGCCGTACTAATTCAATTAGATTTATTGAGCCAAATATTGACGTCGACTTGTTGACTCTACCAATGCGCAAAAGTGGGATGTTGCCCAGCTGTCAGGCCGTTCTTTTACTTCTTCCAGTGCTTTTTTTTAACTCTCCAACCTCTCTTCTTTTTTTTTTTTTTAACTTATAAAAACATCCATTAGTAATGTTGTAGACACGTACAGTGTTACCTTCATAAAGCATGCAACACATGAAAAGGCGGCCATACATGGACACTTAAAAAAAAGAGTCCTTTCAGCAGACAAAATAAAATAAATAAAACATCACAGAGAATATGAAAATATCCTCCAGTTAAACACATTTAGCAACCCGTTGAAATGAATGTCAGCAAGAACGAAATATATTAAAAAATAGATCGGTAGAGCTTACGAATTTTGAAAAGGGTCAAATAACTAACGCAAGATCTTACGAATTATCCCCAAAGGCGTGGGTCCACTCGTCGTCTTGACAGCATTTAAGTGTAAATGGATCTAATCTAAAAATAAAAAAAAAAAAAAAAAAGAAGAGTAATCTTCCCTTGCTCCCTGTTCTGCTAGTTCATCTTATCTTACGGGCGTCGGTGCTAAAGACTAGTAGTTATTGCGCCGACTTACGTCCATCGGACGCACTTTTAGGTCCCAAGTGATGGGCCTGAATGTACATAAAAAGACAAGCCAAAAGGCCTAACGCAGTCTGACTTATTCCGATGTCATCGAAAAGTACCAGCAATAAAACCAACATGAAAAATAAAAACAAAAACAGACGCAAATCTTTGACCTGTTTCCTCTCTCACAGAAATCGCTTTTCATTTGTTTTCTTTGAAAAAAAAAAAAAAAAAAAAAAAAAAGTTTTCACAAAACAGAAGAAAACAAAAACAAATGATGGGCTTCGTTTTCGTTTTAAAAGAAGATTGTTTTTAGTATAGACAAGAATCCGGAAGCCGTTTTTTCCCTTTTCATTTTGAAACGAAAGGGGTTGAGAAGAGGCAGCAGCTGTCGGCCGTGGCCCCCGACACTTTAACAGCAATTAACTACCGCACGCCACAACAAAGAAACGCAGCACGTGCGCCACGTTCCGCAAAGCGAAACAGGGAAGACTTCGACACGAGTCACGCAACTGAATAAAAAATTACAAAGTAAAAGTAAAAAAAAAAAAAAAAAAAAGAGGGAAAAAAAGCCGAATGCTTGTCTCGATGTTATTGCGTATAATTAACTAGGCAAAAAACTGATTTGTTTCACATGTCACAAAAGATACACGCACGCTGTTGATGTGCGCGTTGGCGTACATGTCGTGGCGACAGATTGCGACACTTTCACCCCCCCCCCCCCACACACACACACACACAAACACAGCGTTGCTGTTCGTGTTTCTCAATCACGAGAAATAACAACAGCTGTCTCTATCACTCAGCTCCGAGATGTAATCAAACTCATTCAGACCCTGCAATGTTTTTGAACAACGGCGCGGCTATTTCTTTTATTTGCGGTAAAACCTGAAAACCGGTTCTTACCTCCCCGTAGGTATTAGAATTTTAACGAATCACGGTTAAAGTTTGAAGACATGAATAGTGTACGCGGCGAACTTTGGTTGTTACGAACTGAATGTACCCAACAGTTTTTCAACATTTTTCAGAGAGTAAAATGTCAAATGGAAAAGTCTGGCTCGGTATGTGCGAGAGGACGCCGGTAACCATGGCAACCAACCCAACTGCGCATATAATAAGCGCATCTAGACGACCGTATGTAACCGTTCGATAATTAAAAAAGACGAAACGCATAGCGTCGCTATTTTGAGAGACTCTTTTGATATACAAAAGGTATGCAATGATGGGCACGACTCTCGCCGTAGCTCTACGGTTTAAATGGCAACACCTACGGTAGTTGATATTCTCGCATTATTCCGAAGGTCAAGACGGCACTGGCTATTTTGTGGAAATGAAATATAAGGTAGCAACGAGATCTACTGAAAATACTCCCGTTCAGCTATCTGACATTAATTCGTGACAAATGCGTACACACAAGTATAAATGGGAATCGAATAAAATAAATATAGGGCCAAATTCATTTGTAATGAATTCGGCCATTTTAGTCGTTTCAATTTTGTAGAGAGAGAGAAGAAGAAACAAAGTGCCATTGATGACAGACAAGCAATTTGGATTCGAGCCAATGTCGACTGTTTCTTCACGAGACTTTAATGAAACGAGCCAAACTGAGAAAATAGAAAGAAAAAAAAGGGGGGGGGGGAGCCAGTCGACTCGTTATCTAGGCCGGCGCACGCATTAAAAGAGTCTCCAATGGGGTATGGGACTGTATTGTTGCGTATAAAACTGCACAGGCCCAATGGGCACATGTGAGGGGGACCACTTAAATAAAAACTAAGAAAAACAGGGGCTGCAGCCCCAATGGGTCCATAGCTTTTAAATGGTACACACTAAACAAGTCCGCTGTTGATGAATATGAAAGTCAGTTTAGTTTGTTGCAAACGAAAAGTACATGAAGAACGAAATAAACAATATGTTTTCCTCCTCAACTGATGTCGAGTTGATTCTTTACACGATGAATCCCCTGAACAAAAAAAAAAATGGCTGCCCTTGGCAACTCGGTTAATTTCATCAGGTGCAATAAAAACGCAACTTACACACATACCAAGAACTAAATCGAATTAGGCTCAGGAAAAAAATAGCAAGGAAATAAAGAAAACGTCGTTAGCGAAAAAAAAAAAAAAATTCTTTTCCTCCATTTCAATTTCGTTCAGTCTGGCCAGACGCTGTCGGAATGCTATGCTGAATACACGATTCGTATGCAAATGACTTTACGCCATCAGCTGGCAGCCGCAGCAAACCGCACGCTCGTCAATAAACGCAAACTTGTCTCTCCCGCCCCACCACCCTGTCCTGCCGCTACGAACGCAAAACTTGGGATAATGAGGTATAACACACAACGGGGAGGTTGCCATTGTTTCATGGCCATACGCGCTACTTGTTTCGCCTCGCAATCATTTCTTAATCAAAGGGGATGTGAAAATCATTTGTGTGTTTTTTCCCCCCTCTCCACGTCGTCGACAAAATAGCCGATGAAATGGAGGCGTAGCTTATAAATTCGATAGTAGACGCCGCTAGCAGGTGTCCCCCTGCATGATCGCAAATTCCAGAAAGTGTTTTCACACTGACGTACTCAAAGAAAGAAAGAAAAAAAAAAAGGATTTTCTCCATTTTAATCCCAATAGAAAAGTCCCGTAAATAAGATTACATAAAGTATTGGTGCTCCACAAATGAGTGGTACCGTTACACCTGTGGGTACACTCGAAAGTGAACCTTTCCACTTAGGCCTTTAATAGCTTTAAAGAAGTAAGCCATTTCTTTTTTTTTAAAGAAAATAAAAAATAATTGGCTGTGACGGGATTCGAACCTCGGACCTCCCGCATCACGGCATAGGCTATTGCGATACACGGAAACTCGTCAAGGTGAACACTTTGGACGGCACATACTTTCACTTGTCACACCTGATGTCCCAAGCGAAACAATCAGCAAAAACTGCGTTACAATGATATCCCACCATCTCGACATTGTTTTCTTACCCAGCCTCTAAGAATAAAATCCACCTACACCTTACGAATGTCGCCGATTTGAAAGTATACACGTTGACTGATTGTTACACCCAATGCAAAAAAATCCCAATTAAATATTCTATTCGGCACCTTTTTGATGATGGTTGATTATGATTTTACTACGATGAACGAGTGTCAAACACACGCACAGGTAGGTAAAAAAACAAAAACAAAACATAGACGACATATTATGTCACCCCCTTTCAAGCAACTGGATAACACCTGGCTGGATGCCTTCGTTCTGTTTTTGTTTGTTTTTTTAATTGGGGAATTCCAAGTTCCGAGGGCGCGATAGTTTGAAAATAATGAGCAAAGGACATTTGGAATTTTGTTTGTGAAGGAAATGGGTCGGGTCTGCTATTGTTAAAGATATATCCCCTACAGCTCTGTAGGATACACACTTGACGTTCAACGAATTTCAAATTGATGTAATTAAAAAAAAAAAAAAAAAAAAAAAGTCTGGGGCGAAAATAGATGATATTGTCTTTTATTTACGCGGGGAAAAATCAAGACCAAAAAGAAAAAGGTTAGTTTTCTATATGGTTAAGGATCGAAGTCGATCCATGACTCTTCCACTCCACAGGGTTCGGGACTATCTTCACGAAGGACCTGGCGGTAGAAAAAGAGGGGGACAGCACAAATTTTTTGACGGAAATGGGAGAAGAGCGCTGTGGGTATTAGACGAGAGAGAAAGAAAGAAAAGAAGAAGAAAAAGTCGGCATCATTATCATGACCTAAAGCTTCGTTTGCCAAGCGAATTTGTATGCGCTTCGGGAAACTTATCCTGCCAATCGATATTTTTGTAAATCCTTTTTTTTTTTTTTATCCAAATAAAGAAATGGAAATTCTGTTTTTAATTCCCCTCTTTTTTTTTTTTAATAGGAACATTTTTTTTTCTTTCTCTGCTGATATTCGTTCGGATGGTTAGGGGTAAAAAAAAAAAAAAGAAGGACGGCACGGGGTTGTATGTCGTTATTTGCACGACACAAACAGTGATGGGGCGTGTAGGCCCGACCAGATGTAGGTGACGCCATAGAACAAGATTTTTCCTTCATTAACTGTTTTCTTCTTTTTTTTTTATGTTAAAAAAATTGAAAAGATATATAAGAAACGGACAGCCCCTTTAAATTCATTTTATCTCGACACGAAAAAAAAGAAGTGGATGAGGGAGGAAAAAAAGTTTTTGGGCATTCAAAAAAAAAAAAAAAAAAAAAAAAGAAATTCAAAACGAAAACTTTTTCTTATATATATATATTCGTAACAGGACGATTTTCATCATAGCCAAGTTCAATTTAGTTTGAATCTCTCTGCAGCCGACTGCAGAGTATTGGCCTTTGCAACTCGGTCGTGAAATCGTTTTACGTTGTAAAATGAGAAAAAGGGCAAGAAAAAAAGAGCGGAGGACAAGCTTTTAACGTAGGCAAAAGCGGACATTGACCGGCCGAATCGTCACTCTGTCAAAGTCGCTGACGCGTTACTTTCCTTTCAAAACTTTTTTTTGTGTGAAGATCTCTGGCCATCGCCGTAGGAGAAAGCAGATGTGGCAAACAGGATGACAACATGCGAGCATCAAACGAAAACACTGCATTGATTTGATTTCTCCCCCGCCCACCCAAAGAAATTCAAAATGAAATTTTTGTTCCCCTCCAACTGCTGCGATAATTAAAAAAAAAATAAAATAAAATAAACAGAATTCAATAAATCTGAAAAAAAAAAAAATACATCTTCACTTCGAAACAAAATCATCGATTGCGTGCTTTATGTTCTTTGTAATAAGTTACTATGTATCTACATACAAGCATTGTCCGCTGTTGTCTTATACTAACAATACGAAGACCCTCCTCTTCTCTTTGATACCGCGAATAGTATTGTCTCTCCTTTTATTTATTTTTTTGCCCTCGAAGCACCGCGACGCATTCTCCATTATTACGCCGGCCTCTATAATATTTTACATGCCCACGGTATTTATATACACACGAAGAGTTTCGTGTGTATGTATGTACGTGTATCGATTTTGTTTTTGCGTTTCCTTATTTTTGCCGACTCTCCTGCTCTGCTGAACACACGGCGATAATGTGTATCGATAGACTGCATAGCGTGCTGCATAAACGATTTCTTGTAAATAAGAACCTCTTTTTCTTTTTTTCTTTTCAATTCCTATTGTGACTTGAAAAATAAAGGTGGCAAATGTCAAATCATTTCCGAACAAGTTGACGGGGCATAAAAAAAAAAAATCAACTGGTACGCGCCAACTGAATACTCAGCTTTTGCTAACGGAAATGAATGGTTGGGAAGACTTGTCCGTGTTAGGCAGTCAAAATACAAAACGACACTTCGATGGAGGAAAAAGACGAATCCACGTCGAATAGAAATAGAGACTGCAATTTTTTTGGAAGGGTGGGTTGTTGCGTGCGGCAATACTTTGCGGTATAGAGAAGACGGGGCGTGGGAGAGATATCAATATGTGCTAACTCGATCAAAAAAAAAAAAAAAGCTCACGAGCATAGGACGGCAGCCTTTGCGGGGCGAGATGGAAACCTTGTTGGCCCTCCTTACAATTTCTACTTGAAAATAGAAATTGACAGCTTTTTTTTTTCAATAGTAGATATCGGTGCGCTACACTGATGGTGCATTAAAGATGATGTACGATCGCTTCGTTTTAATAAATAAAAAGGTTCGAACAATTCGGCATGAATCTTGATGTTGTGCTTTATCGAAACGAAGGTCGTTTTTCTTTTGTTAAGTCAGTCTATGGAGAGAACACGTGAAGCCATACGACTCTGTGCGTATAAGGGACAACGGAGATTGTTCAATATATTGCCGGAAAGGGAGAGAAGCAGCAAGGGATTTCGGGCGATTTTTATTTTGTGTGTGTGTGTGTGTGTGTAGGAAGAGCAATGGCTATCTGTTGTAATCATGCGACTCTACGAAACCGCAACACAGCCAGAAATAAACGTTAGTACCATAGCGGGGAAAAAAAAATCAAATCGTTTTCACGGATTTTGGGAATTGGGATTTGATTTTCGGAATTGAATGAAAAAAAAAAAATACAGAATTCTTTTGATTACAAGTTCAAAAGCTTTCTCCTTTTCAAATCAAAACCGCAAATTAAGTTTCTCCGAAAAAAACAAAAACAGACAGAAATGGCATACCTGGTCGATCGACATCGGCCTGCTCGTTAACGTGAGCATCCGCATCGGCGGTGCAACCGGCCCAGCCAATCATCACTGCAATCAAGAGGCAAATAAGGTATCTCATTTTCAACCGGCAAATTAAGAAAACGACGTCTGTTAAAGGCCAGCCAAATTCATTCATAATCGAGTTCCATTTTTTGTTTCTTTTTGTTCCACACACCCACTAAAAAAAATAATAATAATACAGTCCCGTTCACGCACCACCTGAAAAACTGGCGGGAAAAATGTTCAAACGTTTTTCAAAACCAAAAAACGAGAAACTGTTCGCATCGATTCGGAGCACGACCGTTGTGTTCGACGGCAGGAACGCGACTGCAACGGCTCGTGTAGAAGACAGCGTGTGTGACATTTAAGTCCGTGTTAGATTTCCCCACACACAGACAGTCGCGCAGTAGGGGAGAGGGGGGGGGTTGAGTGTGGGGCAAAAGAAGGTGAGTATAGAAACGTCTGGCCACAGTTACACATACAAAAAAAAAAGCGGACAGGCGCAGTCAAGACTTGTACGTTCAGTCACGAAGCGGTTTACTAAGAAAAAAAAAATAAATAAATAAAGGTTTATTTTTTTTCTTTTTTTGGCTGGTTTCTATTCAGACATTGGCCGCCGCCACTCACCGAGAAAAGTCCCCTCCAATCTTTCTGGTATAACATCCTTTCACGACCACATGACACATTGCGCTCGCACTAGCCAATTCCATTCAGCTCCTTATATATATATATATTTTTTTATTGAAACGTCAAACATAAAAATTGGGAGGGAGAAAGATCCCAATTTCTTTCGTTTTTTTCCAGCGCTGATATTACGGATCCAATTGACCCGAGCGAACCCTGTTTACATTGAGGGGCCGTGTGTTTACGAGAAACAAAACTTTGATTATGTTTATACCCCATACGGTCGAAGAAAAAAAGGGGGCTTTAGCAATGGAAACTTTCTCTTCTTCTATAGAGGGCCACCAATGATTTTGTGTGTTGTAAAATGTGGGGGTCATCTGGCTTGGATGTTATTTGTTCAGTCGACACAGCCTCCCAAAGTATTTAGTCAATGTTCGTACAAGAAAACAAGCCATTTTCTCTTATTTTTTTTTTAAAAAAAGGAAGCTATTACTAAACGAAAAAAAAAAATTTGAAAACATAGTACGGTTAACAAGACGTTTTATCACTGACGTAACAGTACGGCATTTCGCTGAGGCCCACCCCTACAAGTTAGGAGTAAGAGTGGGAAGAAAAAAAGCAATCACTCAATCTCACCACTAATGACCCAAGAGGAACACTCGCGAGCACCCATAGTGACGCAGTTTTTTGGGGTGTGTATGTGTGCGTGTGTGTGTGTGTGTGATGCCTTATTAGCGAACTCTCCTTGCGCAAGTACTAGAAGTGAGGGGGGTTGAATGTGACAAACGCAAACAATTTTCGTAGGGTATCAGATGGCAGCAATTCTTTTTTTTTTTTTTTTCTTACTGTTGTCCCTTCACGCATTCGGAATTTTTTTTTCGGGGGGTGGAAGGCAAACAAAAAAAAAAAAAAAAAAAAAAAGTATGTGCGGTGCGTGGAAACCCTACACGGGCAGGATGGAATGGCATTTCGATTTGTGTGTGTCGTTTTAATTGGTGGCCGCGTAATTTAGTGCAGCGCCATTTTCGTGCACAAAGGGAATTAATCCAGCGGTCGCATTCGTCCAGTTTTGTTCTCGCTATTCAAATGTGCGGTGACGTGCTCGCTAATCCGCTGAATCCGCACAATATATTTCGTTCACAAAAAAAAATGATTCGCAGGGCGTGAAAAATAACAACGTCAGTTCAAGAAAAAGAAAATTAAAAATAACCACGATCGAAATCAGATTACGCATTTTTTTGAAATGTTTTTGTTTTTTCTTCGCCCTTTTTTCTCCGTTCTAGTTGTAATCCCTTTGTTAACTAGGAGTGCTCGAGGGCCAGAGGCTATTACCCAACCGACGCTCTTGTTCGACATATCCCCCAAAACGATTTGATATTTACCGTGTACAACCACACCGTATCCCAATTAGCAATACGCACAGCTCAAAATTCTCCCAATTCGCAAAACTTTTTGTTTTTAATACAATTTTCTTCCGCCTCCCTGACTTAGCTAGCGGGTATTATTTACATGCAGCCCCTCCCACATCCATGTGGGCGCATTATCAAAACTTTATTTTGGTGGGGTGGTGGTTAGGTTTTTTTGCTTTTTTGTTTTTGTTTTATAATTATGAAAAAGGGATGCCCTGCAATCATCATTTCCTCTCTTTTATGTATGAGAGGGTAAACCTTTTTTATATCTATATCTACGTATTGGACTTGATCCACTCATTAACCAGCAGGAAAAAAAAACAAAAACAAAACAAATAAGAGCGAATCAAGTGGAGGGAAAAAGGGCGCGGTTAATCTCATTACACGCGTCGTACGTCTCATCATAATAACAATACCAAATGACCATCGCTCCCCCCCCCACATTCCAGCAATAAAATCAAAAATAAGATCGTATCAAATGTTATTCCCCTCAAAAATCAGTACTACCCTATCGATTGACGTCATTCCAATTTCCTTCATTTATTCAAGCGGACAAAAAAAAAAAATAACCCCCAAAATAGGCAAAGCGCAATGGCTAAAATCGGTACAAATCGTTAAGTTAAAACAAAATTGAACTTTCGTTCGTGAAAAAAAAAAGAAAAAAAAAGAAGAAAACGACATGGTGAACCCTACGGGAACTGTTGGTTTCTTTTACACTGAACGCGTAGTGCCTTAAACACATCAGCTCCATCACACCTGATATCCGAGTGTGTTTACATGAACTATTGGCCTTAAGACGACGATGACGTTGCCCAGGAAGCTCTTCTCTCTGGAGAATGCTCTCTCTCTCTCTCTCTCGTCTGAATTGTACATACGTCGTTTTCTTTTTTTCTTTTCGATAGAGCAGAAGCTTCAGCAGAGCAAACCGCAATCGTTTTATCCTCCGTTCTTCCCATAATCTGTACAAAAGGCAACGCTGCCAGAAAGGAAAAGAAAAAAAAAAAGTTTTGACATTTCTCTTTTTTTCTTGTTTACTTGATGAAGTTTCTGCAAGAAAAACAAGCCTTAAGTCCAATTAACTTTCAGACTCTACCCCGGTGTTTCCAAAGGAGAGACGCCGTTCATTATGGAACAATCCAATAAACTGTCGTTCATTTAGCAAAAAGCCGGCAAAGAAAACAAAAAAAAAAAAAAAAAAGGAGCCTCACGAGACTATAATAGCTACTTGGGTCAATCAATACCCTACCACCACTACCACCAGACTCGATGCGAAATGACCGGGCGTAACCACAAACGTGATGGGGCTGTTATTAATCCGCGTGAGAGCAAACGATGTCAAGATATGATTGGGAAAATTGCGAAAAAATTGCGCCGACAGATGGGTCTCGCAAAACACAATCTTTGTCCGAACGAATTTCAGTTCGCCTTCAAAAGAGGATAATACAAAAAAAAAACAAGAAAAAAAAAAACAGGAAAGAATTGCTGATCTGTTGTGTTTTGTGAGAGAGGGGAGTGATATACAAAAAAGCCAAAAAAATAAAATAAAGAGAAACGAGGTCAATTGAATCAGAGGAAAGGCGGATCACGTTCGATGGAGTACCGCGTAAGGAAGAGAAAAAAAAAATGGGGGAGAAAATATCGTCCACACGCAGACAATGTGAAGAATTTTTCCCCTTGGCCTGTTTGTTTATTTCATTACTTCCATGTTTGTTACGAGTTTCATGATCGCAGATATTTCATTTGATTCGGCAACGGGAAAGGACAAGAAGAAAAAAAAAACAAATGAAAAAAATCAACAGACGAAAAAAAAAAAAAATTCTCGTTTGGGATTCATTTCACGCTAGGTTGAGTCCTTACGTTGGATAAACTCAACAATATTACTGGCTGGGGGGGGGGGAGGGGGATATTTTGTATGTTTGACTTTGTCTACACGAATGAAGGGCGGAATATTTCAATCAACAATTCCTGAGAATTGAAAACAAAAACAAAAAACAAATGCATTCAAACAAGGTCCTCGTACAAAAATCATGTGCTGACCATCGCATTTATAGTCAACACAAGATTTATTAATTTTTTTAAACAGAATAATTTGCATAATTTTGTCACGAGAACAAATGCGTCAATTATGGCATCTTCAAAAATGAATCGCTACGTCTGCCAGTTACTCCACCCTTTTTTAATTTTGTTGGGTGTGTATGGATCCGTAAAATTTCATCGCCTCTTTAAGGAGGTAGAAAAACAAAACGGACCCCATTTTGAATTGAATTCGGTATTAAAAGATAATCTGAAACGATCCGAGCGTGGTAGATGGCAGTAGGCATTCTCATTCCCAAGAACTTTTCTCGCGGCTTAAAATTCCGGCTCATTTTCCAAGCCATCAACTTGCACTCAAAGAGACGGACATCTTTCTATACTATTCCATCATACAACTGCAGATACACGTTATAAAAAAAAAAAAAAAAAAAAAAAAAAAAAAAGAAAGTCAACCTGAAAAGAAAGACGCACATCCTCCATCTTCTCTTTTATCGCATTTAGTCTGCACCGATACCACACAACAAGAAAAGAGGCCTATATACAAATGGGGTTTTCTTTACACATTAATCCCGTCCGGCACTGCCTTCCCACCCTCTTGTGATTATCTCCAAAGTTTAGCGATCTGGACAGACGTGGAGCCAAAAGAAAAGAAAACAAAATAAAAAATAATAATAAAAGAAAACCGCTTTTTCTCATAGTCTGGAGAGAAATAGGGGATTGCAAGTCGAGCGGTATCATCATCATCGCCCAAGCTGCTAGAGGGCGCGCCAGCAATTCCACGTCTCCGCGCCAACTTGAATATCAAAGTGCCTGTCCGCTTATTGCATATCTCGCTACAGTTGCTCAATTTTTGTGTGAAAGTGTGTTATTGTTGCATCGTTTTTTTTTTTTTTCTTTTTCAAATGCTCGTTCCCTGTCAGGTTTCTTTCACGACGTCTCTTCAGCCAATCAGCAAAATCTTATTAAAACATCTTGAAGTCGTCAAAAATGCTCGCTGTCGTGCTCGACTCGATTAGAAATGGGGATATGAGATTTTCAAGCGATTCAAAAATTCACGTCTGCATTGGGCATAGCAATGATGATGATGCGGAAGCAGAAAAATCCATCTCCGGTCTTTTTTCCCTTCTCTATTCTTTATTTAAAAAAAAAAAAAAAAAAAACAAAAGAAGAAAGTTGAAATTCCATCCCTTTCGTTGTGGTGTCCTCTCGGAAAATGGGAAAATCGGGATGGCGTTAAAAAAAAAACAGATGATTTGTACATCATTCACATACTTTAAGAAGGCCAAACAGGGACGATCAGAGGGCGATTTGGGGGGGGGGGGGGGCGTTCTTCGTCGGCTGTCACTGACAGCAGTGCTACACTGACACGTACACACTTTTATTTTATTTTATCCCTGACGCGTGTTGCCATATACTTTTTTTCCTACTTCAAAAAAAAAAAAAAAATGCAAAGGAAGCAAAACGGTGATGCTAAAACGAATGGGGAAGAAAATGAATTTTTTTTTTATGGAACACTTACAGGTGCGAATTTCAAGGTGGGACGAAAAATGGCTGCAATCCATGATGGTGTAAAATTTAATTTAGATTTTCTTTTTTAAAGAAAAAAAAAAGGAGGTACATTTTTGAAGCGAAAGTGGGGGGCAAGTCGTTGAATAGTTTGCAATTTTATCCTAGTTTTCGATAAACAAAAATCAAGGTGAAATAAAAATAAAAACTAGTCGGCAAGGAAAGTTTGACAAATGTTAGAAAAGCCTTGAACACGACTCCAAAGGAACCCAAATGCAATCGAGATGAAAACTCGGTTGCGAAACAATGTCACATTCTTTAAAAAAAAAAAGAAAAGCGGGCGATAGTAGTTTGAAATGCACAATCACCCCCCCCCCCTTTAAAAAAAAAGTTATCAGTGCGATAGGCAACTTTCATATGACACAAGGTGACGATCGATCGAATGCATTGCTTTTCAAAAATGGCGCCATAAAATGAAACTCTCAACAACTCGAGGTTCCGTTACTGGTGGGCGAAGATCAGCTGGCAAAGCCTATCCCAGCTGAAACTTCCCTCCCTAAGAAAAAAAAAATGCACCAATTGACGTCATACTCGAAGACGGCCCCCTTTCAAACCTTTATTGACATCACGATGAAACCAGAGCACCTGTGACTCTTTAACAATCCCTTTAATTCATCATTTTAAAAAAGACGGGGGGGGGGCGTAAAATCCAAGCAAAGTCCCACAAATCGATAAGCAAAATAGCTTATGCCGTACACGGAAAACAAAGACGAAACAAAAAAAAAAAAAATTCCGATTTTTAAATATTTCGTGGCAACAGTGGACTGCAAAACAACCTCGACAAAACGCGACAGCCTCGCTAGCTATGAAAATAGGAGCGAACACACTGATGCACTATTGTAAGTTTAATATAAGGCACACCGCAAACCATTTAATCCTTTCGCTAGAAAATTGGCCTTCAAACTCGCGGCGGCAGTCAAAGACATAAGACCTACGCGCATTTATCCCCTATGAAATAGTAACGTAAGAAGACAAAAAGGAAGCACAAAAAAAAATTAATAAATAAATATTTTTAACGACAGTTATTCGAGATGATGAGATACAACTCCGGAGGAGGAAAGAACTTGCCGATTAATGTCTAAAGTGATTGATACTTGAGCCGCAAGATGCTGCGGGTCGCCACAGCTGATTTGATTTTGAAAGAAAAAAAAAAAATAATAATAACAACTTTCCCCTTACCGAACAAGAGGAGGAAAAAAAAATTGTCCGAGATGCTGAAAGAAATGAAAAAGCTTCCCTCCCAACAAATGGACGAGTCCGCACGGTCGACATAAAGCACGCGTCCTATTAGTTTCATCGTGTTGGCACGTTACTCGCACTACCGCTGTTCCGTGCATAAATCACGCGTGACGGTAATACCCAAGAGCTTTTTTTCTTTCTACATCCTCCCCCCAAAAGAAAAAAAAAACATCGCGAAAAGGCAAAATTACATGTGAAATAAAAAAAAAAAAAAACTTTTTTTTCTTATTTTAAAATAATTTTGCGGATGGCCTGCATGAAAAAAACAATTTCGCGCACTTCTATTGATCGCTCTCGTGATGATACAAGTTGGGACATTAAGCAAAAAAATAAAAAAAGGGGAATGAACTTTCATTCGCAAACTTGCTTCAAGAGGTTTGAATCCTTCAAAAGTCTGCCCTTGTTGCCCTTGCGGGATGGGCCCTTGTGTTAGTATAACTGTACCGGTTGGAAACACCCCCCCCCCCTCCAATTGAATCCCTGCGTTCACTGACTTTGCCACAAAACATTACAGAGCCCTCTCTGCTTAATGACTTTTTTTTTTTTTCGTTTACTTGACTTGATTCAATTACAGAGTATGTAGAACTTCAATGATCTATAGACGTTGTATTTCCTCTCTTCCGCTATTTCTTCCGAGTTGTGCGCGTCGGCAAGGGAGACAATATCTCGTATTTTAAGGTCTCTTTTTTTTTTTCGGCGGCTCAACTTTCTCTAGAGGATTGCCTACACTAACGGGGGGTGGGGGGCGCACACACACACACACACACAAAAAGTGGTGTGTGTGTGTGTGTGAAAGTATATATAGTGTTGCTTTTCCGTCTCGTCTAAACGTAGGCACTTTCTTCCGGCGCTATCTGACATCACTTTGCCTCGCAGCCGAGACATACAGAGCAAAGACACCATCCATTCTGCTTTGCTGGCGGGTGGTGAGCCCTCCTCCCCCCTCCCCCGTCTCTTGCCTATTCCAAAGGGATTCCAACAAGCCATAATACGAAGCTCTATATAATATACCTTTGCCTGTCTCTCTATCAAGCATCAATATATATGTACATGGTTCCCAATTCTATAGAGGAAGGCAGAAAATATACGAAGGCAACATCTATATAGAACAAGAGTGAGAAGGAGAAAAAAAAAGCAGCTCTTAAGTAAATCACCTTTTTTTTCAAGTGCTTGGCATTATCCGTTTGGGGGGGGGGAGAGACTTGTGGGGATCTTATCACCAAACGATCGATATAATACATAAATAGATTTTGAAATGTCTGCTTCGCACACAGACTCTGTGGCCGATTAGCATGTTGAAAATTTGTTTTTTAAAATGACAGCTAAGTGCAAAGTTGTTTCTTTTTTCCCAGTGGGTTGGCGTTACAATTTCCGGCATTGAATTGTACGGGCCAAATGGGAAATAAGAAAAAAAGATTGACAGTAACGGTAAAATTCATTCGTTTTCAGGTAAATCGAAATTAGAAAACTTTGTGATAGATATTCACCGGAAGTGCGCATCCGCAAACAATCTAATAGCTCATGGGACTCTAATATTGAAAAGTTCGGATCGCTGGCCAAGTAAAATATAAGAAAAAATTAATTTCTTTGTGAGAGAAAAAAACAAAACAAAAGGGCTGTATTATATACAGCATCTCGTACTCACTATTATCGTTAAACAGGTTCAACAACAAAGGTTTGAAGTTTAAAAAAGACGGCACAATTTTCGGACTGCAGTGACCCCTCGCTACTACCACAGAATAACAAAGAGACAGCCGTACAAATGTTGATTCCATTTTTTTTAATGGGTGGAGTGGTACTCGAAGGACGTAAGACGCTTTTTGCATGGCCAGCCCCAAAAAAAGAAAAGAAAAACTAAAAAAAAAATTGTTTCGAGATGGTCTGAGATCAAAGCGCTGCGCCTTTCGCATCAGTTAAAGGGGACGTGAGAAATACAAGGCGCGCCAGAGGATATCCCAAAACAAAAAAGCAAAAATTTTAAAGAAAAAAAAAAGTAAAATGGAATAAGGATATGAGACATCAGTCTAGTCGGATATTGGATATATGGAGGGCTCAAAAGCCATTGCGGAAAGAGCGGAAAAGAAAAATCGGAGGGTGGCTGGAAGGACCTGCTGTGATATGCAATTCTCAAAGCGAAAGTACGCAAGCAGTGCCTCCCCTTCCCCCGAAAAAAAACGAGTACTCCGCCAACAAAGCGTGTCTTCATGCATTTCACATGCTATGCGCCATCAGCGAGACGTTGCAAGTCTCGTAGAAAATCTTAAAAAAAAGAAAATGAAAAATTTCCCTTTACTTTACATGTGTAAGCGTTGTCATATTGAAAAGAAAAAAATAACTTGTCCCTTAAAAAAAATATATATGGCAGTAAAAAAAAAAAGAAAAAAAAAGAAAAGGTGTACGTAGAAACTCGACATCTGATTGGTCGGAAATTATAATACTAAGTGGGTGCGATATATGCAGACGGAAGAGGGTTTCCGGCGTGAGATGAAGCGATAAGCACGGCATGTTTTTTTTTTTTCTCCCCTCTTTTCCCCAATACCATCATTGATTTCCGTGTTATTTTTTATTGACATTTTACCTTTTGCAAAAGAAAAAAAAAATGGAGATTTCCTATACAGGGGACTCTACTTGACAGCGGGAAAAACATCACCCAGGATTTTAAGAAACTGCGAAAAGAAAACGGGATAATATTGATTAACTTTTACCCGGCATTTGTTAGTAGACGAAACAAGTCGTAGTTTTTTTTTGCCGCCATTTTTAGCCAGACTGGATGGCCCCTAGCCCTGTCGCGCAATTACGAGCTTGGTGGTATAAATTGGCAACAGTGTAATGTCTCTTTTTACGCGCCAATAAAAAAAAGAGCGTCACACATTTTGTCGTCAAAAAAAAAGGGGGGGAGGAAGTCATCAAAAATGTATAACTGCCTCCAATAGAAAATGAAATCAAGAGAGAGCGAAAAGTTGGAGTAGATTTAGTGGATTTTTAAACGTTGACAGACGGGTTTTTTTACTAGGCGATAGAAAATGAAACGTGTACATCATTTTTTAGATATACAACGTCATAAAAATGTGAGCCAGACATCAAGTGGTGTCACCAGTCAAAAAGATGGAGAGAGAAAAAAAAATGAGTTATCTGACGCTGTGGGGATCGATACAACAAGAATGGCATAAGCACTACATTCCCACAACGAGTAGTTGACCCAAGGTTATTGCAATTCGTTTTGTTTGGAACCTCGTGTCTCTCTTTAGACAAACGAGTGACAAATCACGCGACCCACAAAAACTAGAAAGAACGATACACATTTGATTGCAAACGACAAGAGCTGTAGAAGTGGGCTTACCTTTTTTTTTGAGTGCGACGTACAATCTCGATGAAAATGCCAAATATGCCGGGACTGCGTTGTAGGGAAGCAATTACTCATAATGGAGACACGCAGACCACGCCGCCATAATTATCGATTCGTCCATCCTACGACTTCGACATCAACCACTTGACGGTTCATATCGCCTGGTAAGTGGACCAGCCGAAGTTTTCGAGTGGAATTCTGCCTTAGACATAGTTGAGCCATTGGCTTGGCTTGAATGCATTACCATTGGTTTCGAATTCGCCTTGGAAAAGTTTCAATGCAAATGTCTGTTTCTGGATGTCACACAGGTATGGTGTATGCAATAGTCAGCAAGAATTACATGTTCTTTCATACTTTGTCTTGCATTTAACTATCATTTCAACAACAAAAATGTCAACCAGTTAATGGCACACCCTGACTGAACGAGAAGGTTGCACGAGGTGTCACAGTTCTACAGTTCGAAGACAAATTAACGAAAGGGGACGAAAAAAGTCCAAGGCCACATGTTTGTTCAACGCCATCTACCAGTCACGATTTCAACTCGCTTTAAATTTTCTCAAAAAAGGTAATGGCGTATATCCCTTACATGGTCTCAAGTTCTCAAAATAACAATAAATAAATACTTCACGCATAAAACGAAAATGCATATTTTGAAATAGAAATTGTACAGAACTATTGCCCAAACGCAATCTGAAATTGCGAGTGATGTAAATATACACGCCTTTGAAAAACAAAAAAATTTATATGCGATTCTTTGCTGAGAACTACGAATCGACAATTGTTTATTTGGTGAACGGATAATTAACTGTTTGTATATCTAGATAACAGTCAAAATGTTGTTTTGCTATGAAAGCTTTGCTTGAAAACACTCAAGCACTTTACTGCCATAGTAGCATATTAGACTGCTGAAAAAGACTTACAATGGTAATGGCAGATATTATTATTAGGTAAGAATTGTAACAGGGATTATTGTAACGTCTCGCTCTCCAAATCGCCTTACTGGATGATATACAGTCTCCTATACCACTTAACTGCTACAAATAAGCAAAATGCAAAAATGAAAGTAGTGTACGATCGCTTAGATAGCATTTTCACATGATTCACCTGAGGCCTTAAAGTGAAGGGAATTTTCGTGATGCAACGATATGCAAATCCAAACATAAACCGGTGCCTAGCGGTGCCTAGGTGTGTTTAGCTGTACCAGTTAGGGACTCCCGCCATAGCTCTTTAAACGAAGCTGTTGCAGTCCAGCGATATACCAGTCGTTGACCAGTATCCGGTCTATCAAGTTGTTTTTATTCTGTTTTGTTTGTTTTTTTTACGCTTTCCATTGTGTGTTTACATATTTTTACCAATATGGAAGGTTCAAACACGAGTACCGTCAACTACAATGCAGAACAATTTTTCGGTTGGGCCGATTACGTGGTGTTTGTCGGAATGTTGGTTATTTCAGCCATTATTGGGATCTATTATGCATGGTACACCTCTCTATTCTATTATACACAACCATACAATTCAGGTCAAGATGGATCTGTTAACCTAATTTGATGTCTCTGTCATTTCTCTCCCTTCAATTGTGTTTTAGTTTCGGAGCCAAACAGAACACAACCAGTGAATTTCTCATGGCCGGAAGGAACATGGGAACCTTTCCTGTAGCCATGTCTCTTATTGCAAGGTAATGCCAATGTTACCACAGTGAAAATTTTACAGTCTATTTGACCTTGACGCGTCCCCAAGTTTCATGTCTGCCATCACGTTGCTGGGAACTCCGGCCGAAGTCTATCAATTTGGTACAATGTACTGGTTAGTGGTGTTGGCATTTTTCCTTGTTATGCCGGCCGCCAATTACCTGTACATGCCAATCTTCTACGAACTTCGTGTCACATCCGCCTACGAGGTATAACCCAATAACCGCAAAGACAGCTCCAGCGATGCATGAATTGAACTCTAATCCTTTATTATTGTCTGCCAATTACAGTACCTCGAATTGCGCTTCAACAAGCTCGTCCGCTGCTTAGGTTCGGCCACGTTTACCGTTCAAATGGTATTCACCTTCCCGATGAAAATTTTTTAAAACATTTTACTATAAAAAAACGGATGCTTTGTTCTGTTGTAGACCCTCTACATGGCCGTGGTTGTCTACGCACCTGCCTTGGCTCTCAGCCAAGGTAACACAACTGAACAAGTTGGATGCTAAATACTTTAATGCCAATGATCAAATTCTTTTCAGTTACCGGGATTCACGTCTACATCTCGGTCACGGCGATTTTCGCAGTTTGTGTTTTCTACACTGTCGTCGTGCGTCATCAACTCTTTCATTCTATAAATGTTGAAAAGCAAAAACATTGAGTTAATAACACTTAATTGCAAACATTCAGGGTGGAATGAAAGCTGTCATGTGGACCGATACAGTTCAAGTTATTATCATGTTCATTTCAATGGCTGTGGTAGGTTCGTTAAAATGATTTGATTTTTTTTGTTAATTCATCCTCAAAAGAATTTTTACGCATGACGTCAACTGAGGACAGGTGGTCTTCAAAGGGGACATTGACAAAGGTGGTAGCGCAGCTGTATGGGCTATAAACCAGGAAACTGACCGCGTTGAATTTGGAGAGTAAGTCATTTTTACTTTTTTTAATGTGAATTTCTAAAAATTGGATTAAAAAGTGCTACGTATTTGCTTGAATCGTTAGTTTCGATCCAAGTCCAGCCAAACGACATTCTGTATGGTCCTTAATTGTTGGTGGCTACTTCACGGTATGTTTTATACGCCAATATAGCACTTTTTAAGTAGATTAGTACCTAACTTTATGCTGTTTGTAACGTGACTTTATCTTTTCCCCTCCTTGTTTTTAGTGGGTGACAATTTATGGTGTGAACCAGTCGCAAGTCCAGCGGTATTTGACGGCTACTACTATGAAGCAAGCTAGAACGTAATAAAAACAACGTAAACATATTTTGTGTGCTGATTTATCAAGATAATTTTTTGTTTGTACTTAGTGCTGTTTGGATTAATTTGGTTGGTTTGGTGGCCCTAATTTCACTGTGCTGTTACGGTGGAATGGTTATTTTTGCTAGATACGCCGAATGCGATCTTCTCACTGCTGGGGTACCTATATTGTTTAATTACTAATGAAGCATATTACACAAATGTGAATTTAGTTTATCGCTAAACCAGATCAACTTTTCCCACGGTTTGTAATGGACACTCTTGGAAACGCACCAGGCGTTCCGGGATTATTTGTCGCCGGAATCTTCAGCGGGGCATTGAGGTATATCTGTTGCAAATTAATGAATTATTTACTTTCTCGGTAACCAATTAATATTACCTGTAGCACCGTGTCGAGCGGTCTAAACTCGTTGGCCGCAATCTGTTTGGAAGATTTCGTTCGGCCTTTCTGTGGTAGAGGAATGGACGATGCTCGGGCCACCAACGTTTCCAAATTTCTCGCTATCGGGTTTGGTCTCTTGTGCTTCGGTCTAGTGTTTGTTGCTGCCCAGCTGGGTAATGTCCTCGAGGTATGACTGGTCAAGACAAATAATAGATCCATCGAGAGAACTCCCGAGTCCTTTTCTCTGACCTACAGGCCGCCTTGAGCATCTTTGGAATTCTTGGAGGGCCTCTTCTCGGAGTTTTCACTCTGGGAATGTTTTTCCCATGGGCCAATTCCATCGTTAGTAGAATATTCCAGCGAAAATTGACACCTAATTTTCGTTTCCTTTTCTGACCACAGGGAGCAGCGGCTGGCCTTTTAAGTAGTTTACTGCTCATGCTGTGGATCGGTGTAGGGACCCAGGTCGCCAAGGCTCAAGGTTTCATCAAAGTACCACGCAAACCTGTCAGTTTCGAAGGTTGCCCTTTTAACAGTACAATGGCCAATTTTACCAGTTCAACCACAACGGAATTTCCTGTTATTGACGTCGATACAACTACCTTAATGCCTTTGTAGGGTTCTTTTAATTCCATTTTTACAAAATTCTCAATGCTAAATACTGATTCATTAATGAACAGAGAAAATGAAATGGATGAGCCACTGGGCTTGTACAACCTTTCATATATGTGGTATTCCGCTTGCGGATGTTTGACGGTCATTGTCGTTGGCTTAATAGTGACCGTCTTCACGAGACCGCAAAATCCCAGGAAACTAAATCCTGCGCTCATCTGTGACACAGGCAAAACTATATACTGGTTTCTCCCTAAAAAAGCCAAAGAGGTAATTAACGGCTCATTTTCCAATCAAGCTACAATGATTATGTTTTTTGTTTTTACCTTATTTAGTTTTTGCGGTTTCACGTTGGTGACGAATATGTAGGTTACAGATCACTAAGAATTTGAAGCCGAACATGGAATTACTTTCGATTGTTTTACAGGTTCCTGAAATAAAACCCAAATGTGACACAAAAGTAGGTGAAATCAATGTCGCCTTCTCTTCCAGCAACCCAGATGATCTTCAAACAATAAGCAACGTTAGAATGCAGACTTAGTCCGTAAAGGGATAAGTACCACAATTTTTTATGTTTCGTTTTTCATCTTTGACTATAACGTTACACCATTCGTACAGTATTTTTTTATATGACAACCAATTTACTGGTGAAACATTTCAAAAACCCCGTGTACATCCAATCCCATTTTTGCGACTTTTCAAATTTTGTATAGTAGAAGCAAAAATGGATCAACATTTTAGAAATCACTAAACGCATTGACGAGTCAATATCTCGATTGTGCTTTGAAGCTCAAGAACACGTTGGTCCATCTTCCACGATGGACACGTTGAACCTATGATATTCAAACGAGCAGATAGCCGAATCAGAGCTGAATACGTTCCAAAGGATTGAGTAAAGAGCCACTCTTTTGCCTGTTCATCGAATAAAGCATCAGCTTTAATACGCTCAAGCAAGGAATTGGCTTCCTCCATAACTTGTTGCACGTCGATATCTAATTCCAGCGGCTCGTTGTCACCGCTCGCGAACAAAGTTTCAAACACTTTGACGAGGAACGAAACGGATTCAGTTTCTTCCTGAAAAAAATTTCGGGGTTCGCGATCGTACAGAGGTTGAATACTTTCGCCTTTAACAGGTTCGGAATTCTTGAGTAAGTTAAATATAACGGGAACGACATGTTGTTTCGGGAACCAGTGATGAATGTGAAAGGCAAATTCTTCTAGGCACTGGGTAGGACTCATTTGAACCAAGCCTATGCTTTCTTCCGAATTACCATTGACAGAGGCGACTAACTTCGTCAAAAATAAGGCTGTGTCCGCTCGTATATCTTTTTCTTCGTCTTGAATAAGATTCAGAATCAAAATGAAAAAATTCTGGCTGGTTTCTGCACGTTTGTTAGCCATCGTTACTAGGAGCTTCCCCGTCGTTTTAAGACTGACGGCTGCTGCTGAACGGAACGATATTGACTCTTCAGGCTGGGAAGCCTCCAATAAGCAACGACTTAGTCGGAAAACCACTTCTTCTAAATCGTTAATGGGTAGGCCTTTTTCAATTATTTCCTTAATGACGGAAGATGTTGTCTGGATCGCCAAGAGTGCCACAGGAGAACCCAATTGCCTTGCTTGGATACATTTATCGATGAAAAAGTCTATGTGCTCTTGGAGTGACGTTTCACTTTCCAGCAGTGCTCCGGCTCCTCTAGCTTGGACGAATTCAAGGCAAGCAGGTAAGAGAGTAGGGTACGATCTCCAATGAGTGATGTAGTACGTAACAAAGCCAGTTACGGTGTTTGCTAGGACGCTGGAGCTTGACAGGTGAGCCAAACGTGTTTTCATGCCTTTAAGGGCCGTTTCCAATACATCCATTCCTACAAAGATAAGCAAATTAAATAAAAGAAAAGGACAGAGTTATAAGTAAGCTTTTCATACCACTATAGGGCGGAAGAAAGTGTTCAATGGCTGGCAGCATGCAGTTAAGCGATATTTTATTAACGATCAGCTCGGTTTTCAATTTGAGCCAATCACAAAAACCAGGTTGATTTTTGTATAATTTGCGCACCGATGCGTCCCGGTACATCGTAAAATAGTCCAGATCGCCAGCCATGTTTGGCAACAGTTGGAAAAGCTTCAAGATGGCCGACTTGATGTAGTAACTGCGATGATTGTTCTCAACAGGAATAAGAGCCGAAGCAGCCTCGCGAATCATTTCCCAATCTTCTACACTTAGCGCAACGTCCCGACAGCGGTTTAAAAATTCGTATATGGCAAATAGGCAGCCGTGAAGGCTATTGGTGATCGAAGAACCAGGGACACACATGTGGAGTGGTGTTTCCGAATTTGTTCGAGTAACTAAAGTTACTGCATCCTCGCACAGCTGCATTGTTATCCATTTGGTCTTGAAGAGCGAAACGAATGCCAATAAGCTCTGCGCGGCCAGCTGACGGACTTGAATCACTGGATGGCCAAGTAAAACAATCAAAAGGGCGGTGAAACTTGAATTTCGGGCTTCGTTCCCATTGTCAGGGAAAAGGCGGCTCAAAATGCTGAGACTGGGAATAAGACTCCCGCTAACGAGCTGACGACCTTCTGGTTGTTCTGCTAATTTCTGAAGAAAGAACGGCTCTAATCCAGGAAGTTTGTGGAACAGTTCTGCAGTCGTTTTGCCAGTGGCACCTATCAAACGTGGTATAACGGATCCGTGCAGCTGGAGTGCAGCATTCCGCACGGACCAGTGTGGATGGGCGAACGAGTCGACACTCAATTTAACGATAGGTTCCATGAGCTCTGGTTGCACGCCAACGCTCAATGAGGCATCATGAACTAACGACTTGAGTAAATGCATAGCCACCGATTGCGGCAAGTCACAGACATCATCTTGCTTTTCATTCACATTAAAGCGACGCTGCGCAACGCTAATCAGCCTTTTGGTGGTCATCACGAGTAAAGAGTCCTAGAAATAGGCTTTACTTAATCATTTGTTTTCTATTTAAACTTGTGCTTGATATCGTACCGTCGAGGATTTTTCAGACTGGCTGCTTACAATTTTACTAACCAAAAATGCCAGTCCAGCTGAGCGACGAGTGATGGACGCACCCAGTTTTGAGTTTTCGAGTCGATCAAGAAAGTTTGTCAGTATATTGCCGGGAATAGCTTTGATGGTTTTCTCTTGGCTAGCAAACAACCTTCGGCAGAGTAAGCCCATAGCATCACCGGCTGCCTCAATGGCACCTTTATGTCGGCACCGTAGAAGAATTTGATATACTATCTGTGCACATTCTTCAATCTGACGCACTCGGTCTTCTTTGGTCAGTCGTTCATCGTTTAGCAGCAAGATGGCAACTTGAACAGCTAAATTACCCGATTCCTGGGTACGCGAATAAAGTTTTAGTGGGAAACTATTTTAGAATATGACTCGTATTACCTTTAAGTTAAGCCAGGCGCAGGCCAAGACTAGCTGTTGCTGAACGCTGATGGAAATGCTATCATTCGTTTCGGCTGCATTACTCCGCCGGACAATATCGTCAATTGCTTGGCTCATTTCTTCAAAAGAGGGCGCCATATCTATTTTTTTAAAAACAGTTCATTAGCTTAAATAATTATTCTGCTGGATGTTGGGAATTATAGTTACCCGGACTTCCAGTAGATCTGCTAGCTAAGGTGTCCAACATGTAGCTACTAATTGTTTGACTCAAATGAATCAGAGCTGCATATGATACCACAGAATGGGATGGATGTCGAAGCTGGAGAAATTTGACCAAAGCGCCAATGAAACCGTGGACAGGCCCTTCTGAAGCTCCCAACATCCAGTCTAGTTTAAGCTGGTGAAATCGCTTCTGGATCTCTTCCATTAGAAATTCTAGAGTCAACTCTGGAACAGTGGATGTGCTGGTCAACGACCAATGGCTGACCATTTGAATAACTGTAGCACCACATTCACTACGTTGAAACTTTGCACTGTCACACATTTCCAATCCTTGACGATAAAGTAATCGTACGTAATTGAGTGGTGGGCAAGGAAAGAAGTCTCGCAGCATGTCGATTGCTTTTTGTCGAACGTCAATAACCTCATCCATTAAACAGATTGTGTAACGATCCAATGATTCTTTGCCCGTAAAGTTCCAGCGATCGCCAGCTAGTTGGATCAACTGGCGACGTTTTGTTAGTGATGCACCTTTTGCCAAACTATCTGCTTGAGCGTCGTTATCGCCAAATAGCTGATGGATGTAGCGAAGGGCAGCCAATGAAGTGATTTTCTTTTGGTAGCTGGATGATGGTGTTAAACATTTAAGTAGGTGGTCGTGCAGCTTTCTTAAGTTGTCAATATCTTCGTCTATAGAACAATTAGTTTTCATTCTATTAAGACAAGATTCTAATACTCGAATCAGAAATAGCCGAGTTGTGGAAAGCAATTTCAGTCTAAATTGCGGATTGTCTGATCGAAGATTTTTTATCAGAAAATTGTTCACTAGATTCCAATCTTCGATGCGAATGATTTCCGTCTTCTTATTTGTATGGAGAAGCATCCCAAATGCTGCTGCTCTTACTTCTTCCTCGCCATGAATCAAAGCTTGTTTGGCTAGCAGTCTATCGCTTTCGTCGAGATGATCCATCAGCTTCAGTAGTGATATGTAGGCTAACCAATTAAAATTTTCGGCTTTCAGAAGGCGTTGCTTTAGTTCAATAAGAACCACAGGTGAAGCATGGGTCAAACAGGGAAGCCAGTAATGAGCAGCATTGAATTGTGTGCTTCGATTCGTGTGGTTCAAAGCGTCAAGCAATACACTTTGGCAGTAGTCTTCCCATTCATCCGGAGGCAAATTTTTTGCAAAAGCTTTAAAAAGAGCTGTTCCGGCAGCCAAAAGGCAATTTGAATCGAGGCTCGTCGTGATTGCGTAAACTGTGTCTGGATACTCGCACAAAATTTCCTTGAAATGTGTAAAAGGCAATACTGTAGCTAGGATGAGGTATTTTGTTCTTGATCTCCATGTCAAGTTCGTCAACGCCATCTTAGCCACGATATCAGCATAGTGTGAAGTTGGTTGGGCGGTACGCCAGATACCGCAGATTGTCGCTAGGCACTGTTCAGGTAAAGTTTGCACTTGTGTTGTCTCCCAATGTAAATTAATAAGCTTCATCATTTCACTTTGAGGGAGGAGAAACACTGTTCGAATGGGATTTGAAAGAGGAATGAAACATATAATGCTTTGGACATATTGCAACCACGAAAGCAGAAGTTTCATCTTATGGAAATAGACTGAGTTGAAATTTTGCAATAAATGAAAGATCTCTTCACCAATGATGACTACTGTCCCATCATATCTATCACACGGTAGGCAATCAATAACTCCAAACAAGAAGCAGATCTTGGGAATAGTCTCTTTGATCTGTGAGGACTGCACCATCAAATGCTCAACTGTAACAGGATTGTTTTGGATGAATACTTTTGTCAGGCAGTTTATCTTCCCAGCCACTATGGCCAGGTCTATAGTTAGCTTTGTATTCCTAATTAGTGATTCGGTTATAGGCAAGAGATCAGGGGGCTCCGTTAGCTTGCAGTTTCGCCTTCTGGATATTTGTATTGTTGTAAGAAGGGCCTTAATAATCAACCAAAACATTATTTAAGACCAAACAAAAAGAAACTATAATTACAGGACTACTCACCCTAATAGTACCATAAAAAGCCTCTGATTGCACATCATGGGAAAGAGCTTTTGCTACAGCTGTGTGGTGATTGAAATTTTCTTGGTAATCCAGGTTTAGATCCATTTCTTGTAGTTTAAATTAATTCTGAGATTACCAAAATCTTGTTAAATCAATATTTTACTTAAACTACTCGCGATTGGCCATAAATGCACCTTCACGCATTCGACAATTGTCACTTAAGGTCGCTTAGAAATCACATGTACAAAAATCAAAACAACAGGGAAAAAAACTTCGTCTAACAGTGTTGCCGGTAAAAGAATGACTTTGCATATTTCGCATGTAAAAATGATGTATCACGGACTCATGAAAAACCAGAACCCAACTAGACGTAGCAAGAAACCTAAAGAAAGGCTATTCATTTTTTATGCCATATTAAAGAAGGAAACTGTGATTACACATGGATAACAAATCAGGCAAGTGACAGCTGTTGATAAGCAGCCCAATACATTATGATCTCAAAGTACAGGACGCCCTATTTAGCATTACAAATACGTCTCATATCTCTCGTTATATTTCACAGGATGTAGTTCTATGAAAAAAACTAGTAATATGTACTTTAGTGCACAACTTCGTAGTTGCATTTGGCAACATCGTTGGCTCGAAACTCTTACATCTTAAAGCTAAATGAACATAATGGTGTAAACGTTATCGTTCTTACCAGACGGCCTTGTAAATATTTGGAGCGTTGACCCGCTCTTAGATGCTTTTTTTTCCATTTGTACACGCGAAGGTACAGTTGCATGTGATCGGCATTTGAATTTATCAATACCTTCAGGCTCTGTAAGCTAATCACCATAAGCTTTCCTTATATAAATAGCGAGCAAGTATCCAACATCCAGTTTGGTCTACAACACCAGCATGAAGCAACTGACATTGTATGTGATAGTTACTCTTTGCCATTCTTTCAACAGAATTGTGGCACTACCACAGTTGCATAGGTACTTCAGCAATTAACAAAATAATATACCATTGTTTTTTTTCCTGTCCTCTAACATTGTAATTCCCTTTATTGTTAAATTTGTGTCTTTATTTTCTGTTTCATTCCGAGCTGCCTTACGTCTGTCAGGTACCTAAAATATTAATTCTTTTTTTTTACGAAAAAAAACAAAACAAGATTTGTTGACGATGACGAGGAAAACGCGCGAGCCTTTATGGAAGAAGAAGATCGTCGTTTTGCTGAAAAATGTTACGAGCATACAGTGGTAAACTGGAATTACAGCACAAACATAAACGACATCAACCAAGAATTACTGCTTAATGCAAGTTTGGAATATTCAAAATTCGCAAAAATGTCGTGGCAGAATCGGAATAGTAAATTCAAGTCCTGGCCTAGTTTTAAAGACCCTGACCTCAAAAGGAAATTCAAGAAATTGATGGACCTCGGAGCATCCGTATTACCTGAAGATGTTTTAGCTCAGGTATATAACCTCCCTTTTTAATGACAGGCATGTAATTGCGTGCGAATTTGCTAGGCCCTACGAAATCGTTCAATTTGTATTCATTTTCTTTTTTTCTAAGTACAACAAGCTCCAATCGGATATGTCAAAGACTCAGAGCACAACTAAAGTATGTGCTTACCAAAATTCAACCATCTGCAACCTCTCGTTGGATCCAGGTAGGACATTGATAAGATAAAGTTTTGCGTTGGAAATGAATATGGAAATTCAATCCTACAGATCTAAAGAAAATTATGAAAGAAAGCCGAAACGAACACGAACTTCGTCACATTTGGACAGAATGGCATAACAAGTGCGGAAATCGTATCAGGCAGCCTTACGAACAGTTTGTAAAATTGAGCAATCAAGCTGCTGTATTAAATAGTTGAGTTACAGATTGCTTTTCAAAAAAAGAAGAAGAATGCTTAAAATTTAATTTGAATGAAAACCAGACTTTAGTGACACGGGTGATTATTGGCTAAGAGAATACGAGTCAGACACAATTAAGGAAGACTTTGAACAGATTTACGAAACACTCGCCCCACTCTACAAGCAAATACACGCCTACGCAAGAGCCAAACTGCGTGACGAATACAAGGATCAGTTTTCTTCCGATGGTCTTATCCCTGCCCATCTTTTCGGTAATGGTTTACTAACACCCAAAACGAGCTGTGTAAATAGAGTAAAAGATTTCATTGTTCCAGGCAGTCTTTTCGCATCTTCCATGGACGGAATTTATTCACTATTGATTCCTTTCCCTGACAGAGCTTCGATTGACGTTACTAAACAATTAAAGGCCCAGGTTTGGGGAACATTGCTTGGCAATTAAAGCTCTAAATTAATTGGCAAAATATTACACCGATGCAGGGATATACGCCATTGAAAATGTTTCAGAAAGCTGACGAGTTTTTTACGTCATTGGGTCTCATCCCCATGCCAGAAGAATTCTGGAAAGAATCGTTGATTGTAAAGCCAAAGGATCGCGAGGTTGCTTGTCATGCAACAGCTTGGGATTTTTGCAACGGCAAAGATTTTCGGTATTACCTTGTATGTCCATGTTTTGACTGTTACGTGATTCCTAATCTATTCAATGGGTTTGCCAACTAGGATTAAACAATGTACTGAGGTCAACATGAAAGATTTCATCACTATTCACGTAACGGCTTCGTTTCTATTTTATCTTGTATGACACAATGTGGACCTTATATTGAAACTTTTGGTATAGCACGAGATGGGGCATATTCAATATTTCCTGCAGTACAAAGATAAACCATTCACGTATCGCGATGGAGCTAATCCAGGTATATTGCCTACGACCAAGACACTCTAAATAAAATAATAACTCCACGTTTGGGAACGAGGAAGGCTTTCACGAGGCTGTTGGTGACACACTAGCTCTCTCGGTGCAAACACTGAAACACCTGAAAGAAGTCGGATTACTAGACGAAGCTACTCCAATCGATGACTATGAGACATCCATCAATTTCCTGATGGCTATCGCTTTAAAAAAGGTCGCATCACTGCCTTTTGCCTATATAATCGATAAATATCGCTTGGCCATTTTCGATGGTTCAGTAGATGTTTCTCGTTACAACTCGCATTGGTGGGAACTCAGGTAAAATTCAAAATCCTTTAAGATAAACCTAGATTTTCAAAAAGAATTTTAACAGGAAAAAATATCAAGGCGTCAAACCTCCCGTTCAGCGATCAGAAGAAAATTTTGACCCCGGTACTATTTATCATGTTGCATCTCACGTTGACTACCACAGGTGAACGCCCTAAATTTATTCATAGGACAAAGATAATAGGCAAACTTTTTTTAGCTACGGTTTAAACTGTTTTTGCCAGGTATTTTGCGGCCACAATCATCCAATTTCAGTTTCATCGTTCGCTATGCAAAGAAGCTGGCCAGTACGACCCACGGGATCCGTTAAAGCCTTTGCATAATTGCAGTATTTACAGAAGCAAAGCAGCTGGAACAAAACTCGCGTGAGTACAAGTCATTTTTGTTTAGTGAACTATCCTTTAAACCGAGGAAATTAAGAGGTTGTGGCATGGCAACAAATGATTCATTAGAACTGGACTTGCAATGGGAGCATCCCAACCTTGGCCAGCGGTCATGAAGTCAATGACCAGTCAAGAAATAATGGATGCCTCCGCCATTCGCGAATACTTCAAGCCACTAGAAGACTGGCTGACAGTACAGAATTCCGTACTTGGCGAAGCGCCTGGATGGCCTTAAGTTAAAGTTTTTCTAACCTGATTAACAAAATGACAATAGAAACCCATGCTAAGTTTTTTGTTATTGAGTTTTTTCCAAGTAATTCCAGTCCATCACATTCGTTTAACGACAATAAAATAACATTTACTGATGGAACCAGTTCTCTAACAATAGGACGTTAAACTAACGAAGCTGTGACCTTGCTCGAAGGTTCGTGTATCTGCAAAACAAGTTATCCCTAACACACAGAAAACTCATTAAAGTTTTTAAAATGCAAATCTGTTGTTTGCTCGGTTATCAAATTATCCAAATGAAACAAGAAATGAAAGACTGCGTATACGGAACACGCCCTAGCAACTGCTGTCCTTCTTCGGAACCCTTAAAATCACCTCTACGCGTATAACAAGCTTACAACATACGCCATTACGAATTCAAAACACGGCAGTAAGCTTAGTATGCATATCGCTGGATCGACAACAATAAGTCAAGCCCAATGAAAAGCCAAGTCTGTTCTAGCGTCGACGGACAGTCCCTTGCGAGACCATAAGGTGTCACACCGTTCTGTTTTGACAGTACCTTCGGAAATGGAATGGAGAGTGGCAGCTATAATTTCGCTCTGGCTCATTGCGAGCGCTTATTCGTTTCCATCAGTCAGGTAAAAGCGATACAATTACATATTTTTTATACGAATTATAACTTAGTGCTTCCGATATATCGATAGTGATTCGTTGGAGAATGATTTGGAGTCGCAGAGTCGTGTCTTTTTAGCAGAATATGATAGACAGTCATCGGAAAAATGTTTTAAGGCAGCTAGTGCAAACTGGAACTATGCGACGGACATTCGAGACGAGACTGAAAAAATCAAGCTCGAACAGAGTTTAGAGTATTCAAAATTCCAAAAGGAAGCTTGGAAGAATATAACAAATCAGTTCAAAGTAAGGGATAATTTCAAAGATCCTGCACTGGTGCGAGCCTTTAAAAAGATAGCCATCATTGGAACATCTGCTTCTGCCCTACCTGAAGAGAGGCTTAAAGAGGTACAGAGCTGTACAAAAATTCGTTTCAAGATGCTAATTTAAAAACATTTTCTTGCAGTTCCAGCAACTTAAAAACACAATGGCGAAGATCTATAGCACCGCAAAAACGTGCGCTTACGAGGATGCCACCAAGTGCAATCTTTCTTTGGATCCAGGTATGTCATAAACAATAAAAAAAGCATTTTGAATGAAAAAAAATGTTTCCTTTTTAAATCAAATAGACTTGACTAAGATAATGAAGGAGAGCCGTGACGAAGCGCAACTGCGACATGCCTGGAAAGAGTGGCACGATAAAGCTGGAGTCCCCATTCGACAACATTACAAGCCCTACGTTGATTTTAGTAACGAAATTGCAAAAACTAACAGTTGAGTGAATATTCAAATTCGAAAACAGTGCATACTCAAAGTAAAATTGCAATCGACAATCAAACAGGTTTCAGTGACGCCGGAGCATTTTGGTTGCGTGAATATGAATCGGAAACGATCAAGGAAGACATTGAACAGCTATGGCAAACTTTGAAACCCTTTTATCAGCAAATGCACGCATATGTGAGAGCGAAGTTACGAGACACTTACGGCGGCCAAATAACAGAAGACGGGCTTATTCCTGCTCATTTACTTGGTATTTTAAAATTTGCTGATTCGCGGTTTTGATCAATTAATTCTTTGGATCAATTGCTAACCAATGTGTAGGAAACATGTGGGCTCAGTCGTGGGAAAATATTTACTCCCTCGTTGTGCCATTCCCCGAAAAGGCATCAATTGACGTTACGGAACAAATGAAGGAACAGGTATTGCAACGTGTGACGTAGTCGCAGATTGTCATTAACGACCACCTGTTTTGAACGACATAGGGCTACACACCGTTAAAAATGTTTCAAGTTTCCGACGAATTTTTCACTTCTTTGGGTTTGATCCCCATGCCACCCGAATTTTGGAAGGAATCCCTTTTGGAAAAGCCCAAGGATCGCGAAGTAGTGTGTCATGCTTCCGCTTGGGATTTTTGCAATGGAAAAGATTTCAGGTGAGTTTTGGAAATGAATTTCTTAGAACTCAAGTCTAACAAAATATTCGATTACAAATAAAACCGACAAATGCGATGTTCATAGAATCAAGCAATGCACCGTCGTCAACACGGAGGACCTCATCACTGTCCACGTAAAATAATTCAAAAGAAATTCAAAAACTCTTCTTTCTTTTAGAACAACAATTTTGCTTATTATATAGCACGAAATGGGCCACGTCCAATATTATTTGCAATACAAAGATCAACCTCTTATTTTCCGCCGGGGAGCAAATCCAGGTTAGTTCCGCAACTCTCAAGACTGTAATACGTCAAACAGTCAAACGCTAATTTGCATCCTCGGTTAATTAATTTTAGGATTTCACGAGGCGGTAGGAGATACGTTGGCCCTGTCCGTCATAACGCCCAAACATTTGAAGGAGATCGGTTTGCTGGACGAATCGACTCCGATAGACGATTACGAGACATCCATTAATTTCTTACTATCCATGGCTTTGGAAAAGATAGCGTTTTTGCCTTTTGGTTATTTAATTGACAAGTACAGATGGGACATATTCGACGGGACTGTTGAACCGTCTAATTACAATGCGCACTGGTGGAAACTGCGGTAAGCCCATTAAATAAGTACCAATTGTGGTGAAACATGATAATTTTCGCTTATACTAGACGGGAATATCAAGGACTTAAATCCCCCGTTGAAAGATCTGAGGAAAATTTTGATGCTGGAGCCAAATATCACGTTCCTGCTGACGTCGAATATCTAAGGTTGATCTGTTTTTCTGTGTCTTTACGAATTTTCCCTAATTTGAATGATTCAATTTTAGATACTTCGTCAGTAAAGTCATCCAGTTTCAGTTCCATCGTTCGTTATGTTTGGAAGCTGGGCAATACGATCCACAGGATCCTCGGAAGCCGCTCCATAACTGCGATATTTATCGGAGCAAAGCGGCCGGAGCGAAATTAGCGTAAGCACAGAGAACAACAAAAATTTCAATTCCGCAAAAATTAAAAGATTAAATCAAGCGAATAACGAGTATTAAAATTTGTTTTGGTAGTGCTGGCCTGGCAATGGGTTCATCACGACCGTGGCCAGAGGTTATGAAAGTGATGACCGGCCAAGAGAAGATGGATGCTTCTGCCATTCGTGAATATTTCAAGCCTCTCGAAGATTGGTTATCTTTGCAAAATGCCAAACTGGCTCAAACACCTGGATGGCAGTAAAATCTACTGAATTCAATTATTTTCCTGCTCGGATTTGAGATTTGAAATATAATTCAGTATCAATAAATGAACCAATTAAAATAATTCGAAAATCCAGATTTTCTATGATTCAAAAACCGTTCAATAACAAAAGAGCTGGAATTGGGCAGATCACTGACCTCTCATGATATAAAATCAAAAATGAAATAAGAGAGGTGTAAAATCTGAAACACATTTAATTTTACAAAAAAAAACGCGAATAAAACTCGTCAGTAATTCAAGTACCAGGAGGCGGGTTTTCAAATACTGAGTCATACAGCATCAAGCTTTTTCAAGAAGGAAATAGATGAGTTCTAACTGGTTTTTTTACCGTTAAATGATGTTATCAATTTTTAAAGAAAAAGCGGATGGCAAACCCAAAACAAATTTATATGGGGCTGTAAAAGGGAACAAAATAAAAACAAAAAGTATAAATAAAAATATAAAAAGGTCAACGTGCTTATCCTACGTTGTACCGTTTCATCCCAAAGGTATAAGTGGACGGACGAGCTTTGCCGAGTTGTAGTTTCTGTTCTGCGGAACAATCGCTAACATGAAAATTTGGACGCTCGCTATTGTGGCCCCTCTTTTAATTTGCATCACTAATGCTTGGAACCTACCATCATTAAGGTATACTATTCCGAATTGTATATTCAAAACGATTAATTAAAGCCCCCACCACAATGTGTGTCGCAGGAAATCGAAAAATGATTTAGAGTCCGAAGCTCGTTCTTATTTGGCGGAATTGGATCGATCATCGTCGCAAAAATGTTACGAATCGAGTGTTGCCGAATGGGCCTACGCTACTGACATTAACGATGAAAATGAAAAGGTGAAATTAGAAGTCAGTTTGAACTTTGCTAAATTTTCAAAGGAAATTTGGCAAAACGCCACCACAGCATTTCCGTTGTGGAGGGAATTCAAAGATCCAGATCTCGTTAGAAAATTTAAGCAAATCACAGTTCTCGGAGCACCAGCACTTCCTGACGACCAATACAAAAAGGTAAACTTCAAAAAAACTATTCGATACCAAGTGACATAAAACTACAACATTTCAAACAATTTTTAAGTACGCGCAATTGGAAACTGATATGACAAAGCATTACAGTACTACTAAAATATGTTCCTTCAAAAATAAAGAAACGTGCAACCTTTCCCTCGAACCAGGTAATTTTTATAAGACCTGACGTCGAAGCATTAAGTTCACGTTCATTCCAACAATAGAACTGACCAAAATCATGGCAGAAAGCCGCAATGAAAAAGAATTACGTCACGTTTGGACAGAATGGCACGACAAAAGCGGTGGCCCAATAAAGCACAAATACAAAGAGTTTGTCGAAATAAGCAATCAAGCTGCTAAATTAAACAGTTGAGTATAAAGCCGATCGTTTCTCTTTGCTGTGCATAAAGAACATCAACTAACTCACTCGATTACTTATAGATTTCAATGACACCGGAGCTCTATGGTTGCATAGTTACGAATCAGAAACTTTCAAAGACGACGTTGAGGAACTTTGGCAAACTCTTAAGCCCCTCTATCAACAAATTCACGCTTACGTCAGGGCTCAACTGCGCAACGTGTACGGGGATCAGTTTTCTGGTGACGGACTTATACCCGCTCATTTGCTTGGTATTTGTTAATACTTTAGAGCTTTAGCGTGCGCCATTTCTCAAATTTGAATTTAAACAGGAAACATGTGGGCTCAATCGTGGAAAAATATTTATTCTCTCATGACTCCCTATCCGACCAAAGCGTCTATCGACGTCACCGAACAAATGATTGAACAAGTATGCTGGATACAAAATTTAACACGTTGAAATATTAATCGATTGTTAAACTTTGGATCACCAGGGATACACACCACTCAAAATGTTTCAAGTTTCTGACGAGTTTTTCACTTCGTTGGGATTGATCCCAATGCCAGACGAGTTCTGGAAAGAATCTATGATTGAGAAACCTGATAATCGTGAAGTAGTTTGTCACGCTTCAGCATGGGATTTTTGCAACAAGAAAGACTTCCGGTAAATGTTATTTTTAATAGAATTTTGCAAAAAATAATCTCTACGTTGTTTTCCATTGATTAGAATCAAGCAATGTACAAGAGTTACGGCAAACGATCTCGTCGTAGTACATGTAAGTATTTTAATACAACGAATACAGTTTCAATTGAGACGCTAATAATTGAATACCAACAGCACGAAATGGGACACATCCAATACGATCTACTCTACAAAGATCAGCCAATCCTTTATCGCAATGGAGCAAATCCAGGTAGAAATCAAATGCCTATTTTTGTTTCTAAAAAGGCTAAAGGGTCAACGAAATTGTAATAGGATTTCACGAAGCAGTGGGGGACACTTTAGCCCTATCCGTCATTACGCCCAAACATTTGAAAGAAATTAGATTACTCGACGAGTCTATTCCCATTGACGATTACGAGACTTCCATCAACTTCCTCTTTTCTATGGCCCTCGAAAAAATTGCCTTTTTACCTTTTGCCTACTTAATTGACAAATATCGGTGGGATATTTACGATGGAACGGTTGATGAACCTCAGTACAACACGCATTGGTGGAAGCTACGGTACGATGGCAAATTAACAAAAATGCATCTTCTTTAATGCATAAAATCTAACTCCTTTTTTTTTTTTAAAGGAAAGAATACCAGGGAATCAAACCACCTAATGCGCGATCAGAAGCAAATTTTGATGCCGCTGCGAAGTTTCATGTCCCTGCCAATGTCGAATATCTACGGTATAATTTTGAGGTTTAAAACAAAACTTTTCAGAATTTAATTTTCGCCATTCTGGATTCGACAGATACTTTGTGAGCACAATTATCCAGTTTCAATTTCATCGTTCATTGTGCATTGAAGCTGGACAATATGATCCCCTAGATCCAAACAAGCCGTTACACAACTGTGATATCTACAGGAGCAAAGCCGCTGGTTCGAAACTGGCGTAAGTTTGAAATTAAAAGCTCTCTTTGTACAAAAGTATTTAAAGTTCTTGAAATTTTATATTACGAACATAGCGCTGGTCTCTCTATGGGTTCGTCGAAACCGTGGCCCGAAGTCATGAAAGTAATGACAGGACAAGAGAAAATGGATGCTTCCGCCATCCGCGAATATTTCAAGCCACTAGAAAAATGGCTTTCCGCAGCAAACGAACAATCGGGCAAAGTACCTGGCTGGAAATAAAATCTTACATCTAGCAGGGCAGGTTGACCTGCATATTTATCTTAAAGAAGGTATCCAATAAACATAAAAATCGCACAAGAAGCAAAAGGATTCTTTCAATAAAAAAAAACGATACTTGTTTCCATCCGAATCGTCCTGTTACCAACTAGAGTTCTACATTACGGAAAAGTTAAAGAGACTTAAAAAACGGGTTAGAAAAAATAACTTGGTGATTACGGCGCACAAAGCTGATACAAAAAAAGGTATAAAAGAATTTAACTGTGGCCGCCCTTCCCTTGGACCAACTAAGCTGATTTTTTTTTGTAATCTTATACAAGTTTGAAAAAAAATTGCCATCCAAATATGGTTGCAAAACATTAACGTCAGTGCCACAAAAGCGAATTCGTCAGACATACGATTAATTACGCTGACAAAAAAAAGGTTAAATCACTTTGAGCTGCTAAATTGCATTTAAAAGCAGTTTTAGAACACAAGTGAATGTAATGGCAGGTGAAGGAAACATGCAGGTTAGCAGCAAAAAAATAATTCTAGAAATGGCCCCCCAGCTGGATCGGAATTTATGTTCAAAAAAGGTTGTGACTGTTCGGTGACGAATTACATTCCTAATAAGATAAGCTCGATTTATCACGCAAAAAAGAGTGCCATAAACGTGCTTGAAAGTGAATAAGCAAAAGAAACAATTTCTATCAATTTGCCTAGCCAATTTTTGCAAAAGTGAATTTTGAAATGGGCTTGATTCCGTCTTGGCACATAAAAGCAACGATTATTGCAACATTTCATTTGAAGACAAGAGATACGTGCAAAAAAAAAAGAAGCCTCAGAGCGTGCAGCAGTGAAAACAAAATTTCTTTATGGCTTTATTGCCGTTGATCAAAGAGCGACGGGCTACCAATCAGCATCAAAAACCCCAAAAGTTGCCTTTAACTTAAGTTCTCCGAGTCTAGATAAAGCACAACCTGGGGTTATGAATACGAAAAGTTAAGCTTTTCTCCCATTTGTGATTTGAAGCTCGTTAAAAAAGCTTGTAGAAAGTAAATACACTGGCTCCCAAAAAGTTATGCCATTATCAAACAACTCGGTGCATAGAGAAATAGTTCCAAAAATCAGCTAATTGCATTGAAAACAAATTCAAAAATAGGCAACACTTAAAAGAGAAACTCTTTCTCTTTGTTATTTTAGCTAGGCAACAAGTAAGAATGACGTCAAATGAGTTAGTTACAGCAAAGTTAACCATCATGCTGAATGCAAAACTTCTTCAACAGCTTTTTATCGTTTTCGCAAGAATTACAGACGCGTGAAGCAAAAGAAGTTGTTTTAAAAACAGGTTTCTTTTGGTCCGCAAAGATAAATCGACTAGTTTCATTGCACTCCAGTTTTTAATGGATAGAAAAGCATTGCAGCTGTGATATCCGTTTGAAAACAAATGGCATCCAATTCATCTTAATTCCAACAAGGGTTCTTATCTGGCCAATTTGGACAATGAACAATGGCGCAAGTGCTATGCGAACCAGTTATGTTGGTTTGAGCTAGCCAGACAACGTTAGCAAACAGAAATGAAATCAGAAATCAGTTGAAGCTAGGGGAATTTTAACAAAAGAATACCCAGAAAACTAACTACGGATTTTCTGAGAATCCTCGATACAGTAAAAAGAAAGTATGACCTGATTACCAGAAATCCTGTCAACACGATTTGCAAATCTCGTTGGAAATGCATAACGGTGTAGAAGGAATCACTACGAATCTAATGCCAACCTGTTGTCTGTTAACTTTGTGACAAAAAAAAAGACAAAAGGAGAACCAATACTGATTCAGAGCAGAATATTCAAAACCGCCGATTGACTTGTCGATTGCACGCAAAGCAACCATGACATAAATGGCTACGTCAGATTATGGCTTTAGAAGACAGCCAAAAAAATATCACACCTGTTAGGTTGGACGCGAAGTAAAGCTCACGAACGTAGCAGCAAAGTCAAAATGCCTTGAAGAAAGCCTTTCACCCCCTCCCCCCCAAAGATGATGCAACACCGTTGCAGAGACGATAATGAGAACAAGAAATGGGCTTTGACATCACCCTAAATGTGCTGATTCCTCCATCCCTTACACTCTAATGTACATGACATTTTCGCAACAAGCCTTGACAATAAAAAAAAGAAACACCAACCAGAAGGTACCAGCAGGTAACGATCGAGAGATAGACTAGGTCTACCAGTCGACGCAAAAACAAATCGATCTGTGAGGATCGTTGGCCATGCTAATGAAAATCAATTGAATGGATGACTTACATGAATACTTGAAGAATCTCTAAGATGAATTGGTCTCAGCAATAGTTGTTACACTTTGGTGGTATGCTGCCATATAGTTCTTCCGGAATCACAATTCCAACTGCAGAAGTGACATAATGCAGACATTACGTAATGGCCATGTGGCACTCTGGTGGCCAAATAGCGCACTACCAAAGAAGATAATACCTGCAAATAAAACAAAACAAAAAACAAAATTAAAAATACGGCACAATTATTGTGTAAATAAAAACAACTGAACAATAAGCAAATCATTTTTATGCAACCATAACAACAACACATGGGTTGGTTAATTGAAACGTTTCAATGGTATATTCGGAATTCTGTGGCAATCCCAATATGAAATGCATGGGAGGGCAAATGGGAGACTGATAAGCACTGGAAGAAATGCCATCACATAAGTCTTTCGATCTTTCGATATCACCACTCTTTACCTGTTAAACAAAATGGATTCTCCAGCACCAGTGCGTTTAGTATGGCGATACATGTTGCGAAGAGTTTGGCAAGCAACACACCGTGGTATGCGTAAAGTTTGGCGAAAAGTCTGGCGTCGAGTCCCGGAAACTGCTGATTCCTCTCCCCCAGTGCATAATGGATGGGATACGCAATCCATAACCTACTCAGATTGTGAAGCATTTTTTGAAGCAGTAAGCCAAGGCTCAAGAAGGAAATTAAACGTTATGATCTTCGATACTTATGGATCAGAGGTAACGGCCGAATTAGCCAAATCTTACAACGAACATGGAGAGACACCTCTACTAGTGGCAACTCGCCGAGGAAAAAAGAGGATGGTCAAATTTTTACTACAAGAACTTCAAGTACCTGCTAGTCAGCATGGGCGATTTACGTGGAAAGGTGTCGAATATCCGCAAGTTCCACCATTGTTCGTAGCCATTCTTTGCGGCCATGTCGATATAGTCAACGACCTGATAGAGACTGAGTTGAAATCTGGACAAACGTTGAATTTGATTAGTTCCATCATGGATAGCACCAACGATCGACATCAAAAGATAAACATATTGGAACTATTGGGAGCTACCTACCTCTGCTTTTACGACTTTGAAGGAGCACGAGAGCTCGGGCTGCTCTGCTGGAAAGAAGCCATGAATCTTCGAAATGCGACCACTGACGGCTGGCAGGTTATACCCAAACCTCAGGTCCCATTTGCGTCTGACGTTGCTCGTAGGGCCATGGGCTTTGCGACTGAATTTACCACATTGGAACAATTGGAACAAATCAGCGCATCAGACCTTCAGCTCTGTACTCAGCACGTTCTGGTTGCCCAGCGAATTATGCAAAGCATTAGTCCCGGGGCGAATCTGCTTAATCTTGCACACTTCTACCAGTATGTTGGCATGTGTCATAACGCTGAAGAGCACGATCGTGTCATCTGTATTGGGCTACTCTTCCTCGAATATTTTCAACAACATCAATGGGAGGATGTCGATGCTTCTGCTACTGCCAGCGACGTACTTGGTTTTATGACGAAAAGTTTCAAGAAATTGCGTGACAGGCCAGCGGAAAATCGAAGAGAATTTACGTTCGCCAATCTGATGATTGCTTTCAAGTTTGCTAGTGACTTAGTTACAACTAAGCTACAAGATGACTTTAGGTGTAGCAGAACATCGTACGATATAGCATGTAACATCTTGAAGATGGTCTTGTTAATTGTCGAGATGCTTCCACAGTTAGATGCTCACGAAAGTCACCAATTTAAACGTTGTCTCTACAGTTTCATTCGTAACGACCATAGATGGGGTTTGGATCGCCAAAATCTCTTGCACATGATTTGCCGTTGTGAAGATCCACATCAAAATCGAAGCAGACCTCACATTTGGAACTATGAAACCGATGAAGATGAGAGCAAATATGACTATTATAACACTGATGAAGATTACAGCTACGATAACGATGACAGCGACGATGAAGATGATCGCCATGACGATGAAGATGATCGCCACGATGATGAAGATGATCGCCACGACGATGATGATAGCGATTCTTCTTCATGTGGTGATGATGATATCGAAACTGATGGATCTGTTAGTGGATGTCCTACATGTGGCCACCGCGGTAATGATAACGGTCCTGACAACGACTATGATTTCCGCGTGGTTGATTTTGAAAATGAAGATGAAGAGGAAGAGGAAGAAGTTATGGAAACACCCTCTAAGCAGTTGAAGATTGCTGTAATCAGGTTGTTCTTGGAACTTGGGGCTGATCCTAATGCCACTGATGACGAGGGATCAACACCTCTTCATTGGCTGGCCATGTATTCCAAAGATTTTGACCAAGTTCAAGTGATGATGGAACACAGAGGACATATTGATCAAGCTGACAAGAGAAGGAGAACACCATTGATGCACTGCAAGCAATGGCACAGCGAACTCATCCTTGCTGGAACGCCCGATCCTCGCCTTCAAGCTTTGATCCACACGGTCTTGCCACTGAGTTGCTTGGCAGCACAAGTCCTACGCCAAAATCAAATTGACACCGAGCGCCGTCCATTTTACACCTGGGGAATTTCTTTTGACAACGAGGAAACTCGATCTTACACCGAGGAAACTCGATCTTACACCGAGGAAATTCCATCTGACACCGAGAAAATTCCATCTGACACCGAGGAAACTCCATCTGACACAGAGGAAATTCCATCTGACACAAAGGAAATTTCATTGGACACCAAGGAAATTCGATTTGTCACCGAGGAAATTCCAGCTCCTTTCTATTCATTTGTCCACCGTCATTAAACACTAAATAATGTAAAATTTCAATACTGATTTTTAACGGCCTTGTTTTCTATCTTTCCTTTTTGGTAATTGTATAATTATCGCTGTTCTGCCAGCTGATTACACAAAATTTGTCCAACATTTTTCTGTGTTGCCATACCTAATTATTTCGACAGCGATTCTTAAATTATAAAACAAAGCATCTTTGGATTTTGGAATAGAAATGCCAAATAGATTTAGCATTTCGTAGAAAATTAATGGAAGTTCTTTTTTAAACTTAAACCAAAATGTTTTAAAAATCTGTCACACAAAACTAAAAAAATTAAACATACTGCCAAAACGCAAACCAGTGACAATAACGTGGTAGATACTACATAGTTGCTTGGACAAGTTTGGTAGAAGAGGGCTGCCAGTCATTTATACCAGCTTACAATTATATTGCATAACCACACGATAGCCATGGCATGTCAAAATAATTAGATATGTCAGTCCATTTAGGTGGGAAAAAACTTGGTGATTATGATTCAAAAGTGGGTTACCGTTAACACACTTGAGCGAATAAAAAAATGGCGACCAACGCCTAATTTGGGAGTTTGGATCTTGGAATTTAGTACAGATACTGTGATATTGGTTTAGAACACAGTTTTGGAGAGGTACTACCACGAGGTCAATGGGTTTTACTTGTTTTTACCGATGATTTATATAGAGCTTCCTCCTGGCATTATAAATCTATGAGCAAGCTCAAAGCATGGCACATGTTGGCAAAAGGTATTTCGACGACAACATGACGTTTTCTAAGCTCTTCAAAGTGTTCCCCTTGTTTTGCTGCATTGCTTCTGTTTGGACCCAGCTTTCACTCAGGTAACCACCGATTTATACCTAGCATTCACGTTCACATTACGGCAATCATCAGTTGTATCAATTCTTTGATTGGTATTCAGGAATATGGAAAATGTGGCAGTGTCTGAAACATGGTCATATCTGACAGTTTTTAATGGTTTACTTGGTGGAACTGTTGAAAATCGAGATCTTTTCATCGAACTAAATGAACTAAGTGGTCAAAGTGAACGTCGGATTGCCGAATATGAAAAAGTAATGCTCAGGTCAGATCGTTTTTTAAAAGCTCTGTACAGTTTAAAGAAAAACACTAATCGAATAAACTTAATTGAAAAAGTATACCCAACGGGACAATTACACGAGGAGAAATACCAACCCAACGGAGGAGTGGCATTCCTTGCTTGGAAATGGTAAAAAATAGTTGAAGCAAACATGAACTGAAGGGCATACTTAATGAAAATGGTAGGTATTCTTCCAGATTTTAATGTCGCTCATTCCCCAAGGATAAATCGTCAGCCCAAGTTGAATTTCTGTAACAAGAACTTTCGGTATGTTACCGTAATTTTTTTTTTCTTTTCAATGCCGATTCGAACTTGATTTGACTCCTGTTTAATTAATATGCAAGGAAAAAAGGATATCAACTTCAGCCACCCAATCCCGATGACAAATTGGCGTACAACGTCCCTGCTATGTATAGCAGATAGGACGTTGGAAAGAAAAAGTTTTCCCCCTGAAGCAGTAGAAAATAGCTGGCTGGCACAGTACACTGATTAGACTGAAAATTACCCAAATTGCTAGAGAAAGTTTTCCACATACTCATCTGACTCTCGATTTTCCTGGGAAACAAATAGAACGGGCAAAAAATAATCCAGCTGTCATTCAAAGCTTAATGTTTACCTTTCACGAATTGAATTCTGCAGACTGAAAAACAGCAGCCTGGCGGCAACTTCCACGTCAAGAAAAAGACTAGTTGTCAACTTGTCATCTGTGCTAACCGTTGTAGAAGAAATAACAACAACAAAAAAGAGGAATAAACAAAAGGCTAAGTACGGCGTCCTCTCATCCAAATGAAGGGGAAGCATTTTGACAGCTGAAAGCAGTTTGCAAGGTTGATTGCTCGCAGGTATAGTGTATGTTGGCATTGAGGGTGCGTTCGGAAAACATGCTCGAGAGCCAGTTAAGACAAAAGAAATGCCAGAAGAAAACATTGGACAACTTCCAGGAAACAATGAAATTAAAAGTTTAAACAATATAAATAAATTCGGGTCTACTGTCAGTCTTCCTCATTATATGAATTAATTATATAGATAACAAAATAGACGTTTGAAAGTGAGTAAATAATGACGAATGAATCAATTGCCGCACGCCAGTTTATTTCTAAGTCAAGGGAGTTTATAAGTAGTATAATAAGGTAGGTGAAAGTTGTTTTTTTTTTTTCTAATTTGACATCACACAAAAAACCATCAAAATAATTAAAAAATGGGTGAATACATCATCAAATAAAAAAAATTTAATAATAAAAGATAAGGCTCCAAACACACCACTGTATAGGGTGCGGTTCTTAACGTGCTTTAATGCGATCCCTCCACTTCGTTTGATTCGTTGCAAGGATTATGGGAGAATGGGGAACAAGATTTTTTTTTTCTATTTCATTGTAGACGAAAACCGACAACTTGAGCAATGCACAAAATATGAATTGAAAAACTATATTTTTTTTTAAAGTCACTCAAAGGTAATTTTTAAAAGTGATTGAACGCACACGGATCCTATCCATGTAAGGTCTGAAAGCCAAATTCTTATTGCAAGAGGCAAAAGAGAAGATGCCGTGGTAAGCGATCCACGTTCCCTCTTACGAAAACATTTTTTTTTCTCTCTCTAAAAATGAAGTAAGACACAAAAAAGAGAGGGTGAGGGAAAGTTTGATCATATGTCAACGTAATAGCCGTGCGAATGCTCACAACAGCTGCAATAACAACAAAATAGAAGGCAAAATAATGTTTCAAATGAGCGGCAACTATAAACATTGCGTTGCTGCTAAGCGGTCTACGTGATTGTACCATGTGCTTGAATTGTAAAAGGCACGCGTGAGCAAAAAACTCGACGCTTTTTTGAAAAGACGTGATTTTGAAACAAACTTGACGACGATGAAAACATGACAGTTTTTCTTTTTCGTGCGTAAATAGCACAATAAAAGTAAACAAAAAAATCATTCCCATTTAAAAAATAAAGTAAGAAAAAAAAAAAACTCACGCACTTTTATGTGACCTACCTCACATGGAACCCAACCGGTTCCGAAAAAATTTTCATTTTTTTTTTTTGCCCTCTCTTTGTCTTAGTTTGAACTTTGGTGTGGCGTACGACTTCTGTGTGTGGTTGCTCTTATTCCTTTGGTAGAGAAAATATTTTCCTGTTTCTCCTTTTGGTTTTCTTTTTCTTCACGTAGACTTTCCTCTTTCGGAATACCGGGGAAGGGGGGGGGTGGTGGTTTTGGGAAGGTAACCCTTTGATTTAGCTCTTGAAATGGGCCATATTAGCCGGCAGAACTCCCATCGTGTTCAGGTCCATCTGAAACTCCTCCAAGTTGTCCAGTTCGTCCACTTGCGACATGAAATCTTGAAACGAGTCGGAAATCTCGTTTGGCTGGCCCGCCTGCGCCGCCGGATAGAAGCTGCACTCACGGCAAGCACACAAAACCGTCCAGGGAGAAAAACAGGAACACACGAACGAGAAGATGTGACGAAATAGGGAACACCATAAAAATGAAGAAGAAAAAAGAAAGCGACGAAACGGGGGGGGGGGGGGGGGGGAAGGAAAAAAAAATAATCAATTAAAATAATAAAGAAACCGAGCCCTTTTTTTTCTGTGTTCAAGAGTTCAACACACACACGATCAATTTCCAAAGAAAAAAAAGAAAGAAAAAATGAATAAATAAATAAGCGACTGCTAAATCAGGATAGAAACTGGATCTTGTTTTTTTTTGTTACACAGCAACTTCAAAAAAAAAAAAAAAAAAAAAAAAAAATGTGTCGCATTTTTTTTTTTTGCAAATTTCTAGTTCAACAAAACTTTTACCACGTTAAATTAAGAAAAAAGGGCTCGATTGGTAACGTCAAGCACAAGGAGGAGAAAAAAAAATAACTAAAAAACAGTTAAAAACAATACGTTTAGAGAAAAAGAACGGCCAGTCTCTATCCGTGATGATAGCATCCACTTTGTATTGTGTGTTTTGTTTTCTCTTTTCATGTTTTTTTTTGGTAAATATGAGACGCTTACATTCAACACCATGGGGAAAGTAAAATATCCAACACGTTCAACACTCATAATAAAGGAGTAATGAGAAAAAGGAAAAGGGGAAAAAAAAATCACGGGTTCATAGAGAAATCAGTAGGTGGAGAGTGTGCTTCAAGAAGTTGTCAACGAGTAAAACGAGAAAAAGTTTTAAATTTAAATTGGGAGAGAAAGAAAAATAAAAATCGCGCAAAAATCTTTTCTAATCAGATATTCAGGAGCTAAAAAAAGGAAATAACCTTTATTTAATTTTTTTTTTTAATTCTAAGCCTGTTTACAAACTTAGAATATCCTGACCAATGAGAGATCGATTCTCTTTTTTTTTTCTTACGACCGGAGCAATTTTCGAAAACTAAAAATACCCTAACATAAAAAATAAAATAAATAAAGATAAAATGTTTCCAGAGTTAACGCAGATTTGCGTTGAAACCTGTTCAGGTGCCTCCCTCTTCCCATTTTAGCATTACTAGCGCGTTTCATAAAGCTTGAGATTATCCCTCGTTTCCTGCCTACCTCTTTATCACAGCCACTCACTGATTTGAAAAGTGAATTACGATCACTCGAGTAAATATTTTTTTTTCTGACATTTTTCTTCTACGAAAACACACACAACCAACAACGGAATTGTATGAGAGGGAGTTGGGGGATTTGCCAAGATAAAACGACAGGATAAAGATTAAGAGCGAAGCTGGGGATAAAATTGAGAGAAAGATTAGAAATTCTTTCATTATGGCCTCAGAGAATTGCCACGCCTATAGGAACTGAGACCTCCGGATTGACAACTTGTTGTGCCTGTTTCTGCTTTACTAGATCAGCTAATATTTTACGGCAACAATAACATAACAATATTGATATAAAACGATCAACGACGTCAAGTCGACACCTTAAAAACTTGAACGGAGACACCAACAAAAAAAAAAAGAGAATATGATTTATCAAAGTAGTCAAGAAATGAGAGGTCAAATTGAGAAACAATTTACGAAGAGTACCGCATCGATCTCACCCTAACCCCTCCCCCCCCACGTAAGTAGAACAAGACGAAAAAGATTCTAACCCCACTGTTTTTTTTTGGCTTCGCCAAACGTGGCGTATCACACCCACAAAAAAAGAGCGAAAGGAAGAAGAAGACGAGAACAAGACCTTTCGAACAAGACTTAGAAAACCGGAAGGAAATGAGCAAGAAAAGGAAGAGTTTAAGATTTGACCATCGAGGTATTACGGATGAGCAGGAAGAGATTGGCAAGTGTAGACACTTGGTCTTTTTTTTTTTTTTTTTTGCTTTTTAATTAGAGAATTATGTAGGTGGAACGGCCATCGACTTGCCTGCTGTTGACCGTCTCGGAGGTCGCGCTGTGAACGGACGGCGTGTCGCGGCCCATGCTTGGGTCTGGTGACTGTGGATTGTAGAAACCTTGTGGTGTCGGTGGGTAGCTACCCGTTTCCAGATTACCACCACCACTGCTCCAGCTACGCAAACAATTTTGAATATTTTAATGGAAATATCATGTAAAGGTTAAAGTTTCAGCGAATGGTGTTGCGACAAGGATCTTACCCAGGTACGTGAGTGACGAGTAGTGGCTTGACATAGCCATTGGTGGGTGTCTGGCTCTCGGTAAATGGTGTGTAATATTTGCCGAACGCTTGATCCTTCGGGACGTCGGGATACAAATAGATCAGGTGTTTCAAATCCGAGACGCGATCAGCCAGAGTGCGGATGGCGAAATCTTTGCTTGTGAACGGTTGCAGCATAAAAACTTCACTTGAATCTGTTAAGGGATAATTTGAAATTAGCGTTAAGGGTATTGGGTAGACTGTCAAAGCATCAGCATGAAGTTTACCTCCAACCCACGCAATGGTGACACCTCCGAGCTCGGAATCGGAGAAGCGAAGCATGAAGGTACCCCGCAGACACTGTTTCAGCAGGTCTTCCGTTTGCTTTCGCCCAATAAAACCGACGATCGTGCTGCAAAACCAACAATCGAGTCTCTAGTTTCCCAACGACGAGCATATTAAACCTAAGAAATTATTTACTTGTCCATCCAAGGGGCGCGAAGGTGCTCCCGTGTGAGCTTCATCAAGGCGTAAAACCACTCCCAGAATGTAAAATTGCGTTCGGGCAGTGGCTCTTTACAAAACTGAGACCACGTGAGCATCAAGTTGCCCGCTTCCGGCCCGACAAGTGGCAATTGCAGGTTGGGATTGCGGAAGGCCTTTGAGGCCAGGAATCGCTGGTTGCTTTCCGTCAGAGCGCGGCCAGTAGCCGAACGAAATTTGGTAGAGAGCGTCTCGGCAACTTGCGACCACGGTACCTTGTCTGGCACGACGAACGGTGTGCGACCGGGTTCGGCGAATGCGTTATCCCACGTCACTGTGGCCCAAGCATGAGGCTCTTGGTTTCCGTGGACAATAACTACAACAGGCAAGGACAAAGTCCAGACCTAGAACAAATGGAAACGATTAAATTTCCATTAAAACAATTATTATTTTAACTAGAAGGAGATACCTGGAAAACTAATTCCCCGCCTCCAACAGAGAACTTGGACTGGAAGAGTAGAGAGAACTTTTCATCCATCACAGATTCTGTGCCTTTCTTCTCGGCGCGTTTTATCTTCCTCAATTGCATGTTCCTGTTGTCAGATAAGATAAGGAATTTAATATTTAGTAGGCGAAGCTTTAGTCTTCAAAGAAGTACCAGATACCTGAATGAGACAGAGAGTTGGCGTGAAGCTTTCTGATATTCCATAGTGCCCGTGTTATTGAGAATCTCTCCCGATGCCTCTCCTTTTGCCATTTTGTCATTTTTCAGCAACGTATTGGCCTGCTGTTCGCTGATTATAGACACCGTAACCTATTCAAAGCCCATTTCATTTAATGCTCTATTAACTTCCTTGGTAAGCTGGGAATACCTGAGGGGGTGTCATGTGTACATTCAACTTTCCGCCCACCAGCAACCGGACCATTGCGGTAAAACGCGTGTTGGTTTTCATAACCTGGGGAGGTTGGCGCTCAATAATGAAGGTACTGCAAGAAGAACATTAGGTTATGTGAATGATTCGGAAGAGACCGATAAAAACAAATGCTAACCTGGTTACCAGCGACGAGAGTAACTGTGTGATTTGCGTGTTAAGTGCAGGTACGTGATCCGTATTATTCGCTTGCATGATGGGGAATTTGGCGCGGAGGCGTTCCGACTCCTTAATTTGTTGCCTGTTAAGCCAGATGATTTCCGCCAAACCTTCACACCATTCCTGAAATTGGATTAATCATTAAAGTAGCCATCACGGGTTGGAAAGTATTGGGTTTCGAGCCTAAATTTCTTTAAATAGCCAACCTGGATAGAATCTAGGTTGCTATGGAAGGGCACTCCATTCCCAGCTAATTGTTGTTCACGTTTCCAACGGATAAGTTCATCGTCTAAAACTCGAGCTTGCAGATTTTCAATTATCATCAGCGTCTCTTTATGCTTTTCTGCCAAAGCCATCCGCATCTGCAGTAACTCGGCCAGCTAAAAATAAATATTTTATTTGATCATCCTATACAATTAATGTCGTTGGGCGAAATTATTTTTTACCACCTTGACGTTGAGCTTGTGTTCACTCATTTCTTTCTTGACGCGCAATTGCTTCTCAAAATCATTTTTTTGTTGTGATGGGGCCTGATTCTGTAAGTGCGTCAGATTAGCTTGGATCTTTGTTAGTTCGTGATACTCTAACGCAAAGGCTTCTTGCTCTTGTTCCATTCGTCTGAGATCTTCACTCGTCTCCTGTGTACGTTGGCGTAATATGTCCAACTGCTGGAGAATTTCACCTGACGCATCAGGAAGTAATGCAGCTGGGTTGCTGCTCATGCCTAGGCTCATCTGTAAATAATTTCGAGGTTATGCAATAAGGTTTGGAAATTACACATGCACAATTTAGACATGAAATACTACATGCAAAGAAGGAGGACTTACATTTTCAGCTTGTTGAACAAGCTTAAGTTCGGTACCCAGGCAGTGTCTGATGATTCTGAGCAGACCAAGGGGATTTTGGCTGTATCGTTGCTGTAGTTAAGGATAATAATTTTTCATTATTTTTGCAGCTTGATGGCTGAATACTGAAACTTACTCTGAACATCTCAGCAGCTCCCTGGAGTTTAATTTTAGTCAGGAAAAATTCTTCATTGGTAAGAGCTAGGGCTTTTGAATCAAGTTCTGTAATGAGAGCACCAACAACAGACGCAGCATACTGCTCGTGCTGAGGATTGTCTGGATCAACATCACTCCTAAAACATACATACAAATCAGAATAACTGAGAAACCAAAGTTTAGTAAATGAATAAGACTTACATTATTTTGCTTTCAATCCATGGTGCCAGAAAGTGTCTGACTTCAATAGGGAAGTGTTCACCATAAACAGCCTGCACCTGCCGCAGAGCTTCACCTTGAAGTTGCTGTGCTTTGGCCCACAGGGACATTTTCAATGGTTCAAGACAACCAGGAATTCTGCAAGTGTAGCACAAAAAATGTATAGCCAGCCTTGATCCAGATAAGAATAGATAAGAGTCATTCACGACGGATATCACACATTTATGACAATACATCTGATCACAACCAGATAGTTCTCCTATGGAGAACGACAATAAATTCCCCCACCACAGTCTACAACAGGTATCGACACCTCGTAGCCGAGCTCTCTACAATGTTTCACAATAATAAAAAAAAAGACTACCTGAAATTCGAGCCGTTAACTAGAAAGAACGGTGATGAAGTGAAAGGAGAATAGGGGACCAACTCATGTAAATCTTTAAAAAATGAAGCCTGTAACTTGAGCTTCGCGTTTCCCTCCAGCAACGAGGCGCACAGCAACACACACACTGATAGGTAGACACTTACACACACACTACACACGCAGTCAAAAGAATGGCCGAGCTCTGTTGCCAGTCAAACCATAACGAGTTTTCCTCCTGTAAGCCCACCCCAATGGCCCTCCCCTTTTTTTGACAAGAGATAAAGAAAGAAGAAAACACACACGTGCCAGGTGGTAAATGCTAAAGGTGAAGTTAACAATAGATGCTGTAGTATTTAGATTATAGTTGTCACATAAAAGCTGTCCTCCCCTCTGCAAAACGATGAAGTCAAAGACCAGTTTGATTTTTAACCTTACCCTGCACTGTACACCTTCAAGATAAATAAACAGTACAGAAACAAAAATGTACGTGGCCTTTTTTTTCTCTCGTGAACCAGTTGCTAGGCGGTTCTATTGATCGAGACAAGTATTGGTTAGGATCCAGTCAATCCAGTTGGAACCAAAAATACTTGAATATGTGTAATATCGGGCTGTGCTGACGTGTCATACAATTTCACGGTGTGCCCGTTAGATTTTCAAGTAATAATAATGACAATCAAATGTGGTAGAAAATCTGAGCCTTATTCTTCCAAAAATAGGGGAGGATTTCAGGGGTTTTTACAAGAAGAAAGAAAGAATAAGATGGGAGTTGGTGAATGGGGACAGAAAATTCTGTACAGTCCTGACGTCAAGAGTGGGTAAAAGCAAAAAAGAAAAAAATAGTATTTTTGGTTGGAGAAGAGAATGAAAATAAAAATGGAGGAAGAAAAAAAAAAGATTCCGGATCGAAGTTTTTCCAGGAAAAGCCTTCACTTCCCTTCCCCAGCTGTGTGGCGCACAGCTCCGGAACATGTACACATAAAAGGAAAGAATCGTGGTTTGGGATATGCGCACACACTACCATATCAAAGAAGTTGATGGCACAAGAGAAGCCGAACGTTTTTCTTTCTCTTGCGCAGCTGAAGAGAGAGGGCAAGTTCTGATGTTGAAGATGGAAGTATAACCAGGCGATGCCCAACCAGAAAGCTGAAGGCCCTCTTTTTTATTTCTGACACGGTAAATCAACAGTTTTAATATATTCCACCACTTTTCTTCTCTGTTCCTCCCATCATACACACGCACAAAATAACAATAACAGGTAAAACGAGTTGGTCCATAGGAAAAGCTATAAGGGGACGAAGCAATATCTAGCACGAAGAGGGGGGGGGGAGGGGGGGGAGGCAGAAAAGAGAATCATCATCATGGTAACCCCAAGGACATTATAGAGTGTGACTCTTCGGATTCCCTCCCCAAACACGAATTAAAGAATAACACACGACTAACCAAGACGAACTACCTCGAGCTACTGCCATTATCAATAGTACTTTTTAAAAATCATACTCGTGTATAATGTTTAAAAAAAAAAATATTTTTCATGATTACATTCTTACCTAGTCTTGAAGAGATTGCAGGATACAACAATAATTGTTTACACGCACAGAACGTAGTGGTGAAAGGCAGGGTAAAATTATGACGAAACCGGTGTGCTCGTTGTTGATAAAAATAACATGTCCAAAAAAAAACCTGAACGACAAAAAAAAAAAAAAGAAGTTCGTAGGGTCTCCTAAAACGAGAGCGGACCGATGGATGCCACAGATAATAAAAAAAAACTTGACTGACGTCGTCCGCAGATATGGCGAAGACGAAGAAGGACGAGTTTTTTTTTCTTTTGTATTTTCAGATCCAAATGTACGGATGGCTTTTCTTCTTCACTGTCGCTCGCAGTCTGTCTGCCTTTCTGTGCAGTGTTTGTCACACAACTCCCGCGAGGGGAGGAGGAGCTCCCAAGTTGCCGCTACGTCTTCCCTGCGCTTTATCAGTACTGTAGCACTGAGTCGACCGGAGACTCTTTTTTTCCTTCCTTCGTGGAGGGGAAAGGTTTATTTATTCAAGAACCAGAGTTGGGTAATGCTAGATGACGGCGCTGGCAGAGGTCGACTACTACCCTACTGTTAGTGGGAAAAAAAGTAAGAGTTACAGTACTGAAAGAACAAAAAACAAAAAGTACACTTAATATTCTAGACATAGTCAAAGATATACGATGCACTCGTGGGAGATAACTCTTCAGTGTTTTTAGGGGGGATAGTATCCTAGTTATCAGCTCCACTACATCTCGATCAAGTACATAATAATGAGGCCCGTACAGCCAGAGGAATCATATAAAAAGGCGGACACACATTACGACCTTATTCATTACCGTCTATACTCCCGCCATAACGTGTTTTTATTAAAACGAATGATGGAGTCAAAACGGCTAGCGCTCGAGAAGTTATACAAAGATAATTTCCAGCCAGAAGAATATCTTACTACGTATTACCGTAGTTTGGATTCCGAAGTAGAGTTCTTTCTTCGCAATCTCCATCACTTCTTCTTCGTTTCAAACGGTACAACACACATAATTATCTTTTAGTTGAATGTGCCCGTTTAAAACTAGCGTTAGTCACGTGTGTCTCCGCCCGCTTTTTTCGCCATTCGTATGCGACAGATTATTCACGGAAGGCCGGGCGTTGCACTGTATACACGTATTGATTTTCGTAGACGCTTCTCCTTTTTTTTCGCTCGTTGTCGCAGCAACGAGTACACGAATAACGTGAATCTTAATTTGGCAATCGGTATCTACATCGAGGGCATTTTTCACAAAAACCGTCCTTTTTTTCTTTAACTTTCTTCTTTCGTGTGTTGATTTAAATCACTTGAATGTACGGACGACTTTGTAACGCTACTAAGTTTGACAAATTAGAAACTTCTTTTTCGTTTGAAGGAGGAGAAGAATCTTCCGCCACTGCTAGTGACTTTGAAGGACTGGAAAAGCAGGTGGAACGAGAAGTGGATGAAGACGAAAAGGTGGCAAAGAAACATGAAAAGAGGGCGAAAGAAAAGAGGCGTGTCTTGGAGATCGGTTCGGGTCCCGTGCCCATTTCAATGATCTCAGCCAGCCGTTGGTGTGAATGGATCGTTTGCAGCGATTTCTTGGAACAGAACCGACAAAAGATCAAACAGTGGTTGATGACGGCCAACGCGCAACCACCACCACCTGGCCAGAAGCATGATGAAACGTGGCTACCATTCTTCCGATACGTCGCCCAACTGGAACGGGCCGAGTATTTTTCTTCAATCCTCTTCTTTATGACGGTCTTTTTCATTGCGTCATATTTCGAATTTTTTCCTAGTTAGAATAATGAAGGTCATGAATAGAGTTGGGATATCCAACACCTTCCATTTTCTTTTCCTTCTTCTATTATTCATTCATTCATTCAAGATCAGAGACGATTTTACTGGACCGAGTCCGTCACTCTGTTCGGGCTGTTGTACCGTGCAATGTCTTATTGACTGATCCTCTGATGGATAACAAAGACACCGCCTGTAATGCTGACGGCCATTCATTATACGACGTGATTATCACTACACTCTGTCTCGAATTTGCTACGCTTACGCTTGAAGAGTATTCGACAGCAGTGGCCAATGTAACTAGGCTCTTACGTCCAGGAGGCTTTCTTATCGTTCAGGTAAACATGAAAAAATGATTGTTTTTTTTTCATCCTCCTACACGCGATCCATTGTTCTGACCTTAAAAAAAAAAATATAAATTTAATAAATTAGGGAGCACTGGAAAACAGCCATTATTGGCACAATAATCAGGAATTTCCGTCTGTTGTACTTAACCGTGCTATAGTTGAATCATCTTTAACGGATGCCGGATGTCAGGCAGTCGACTGGAAAGAATTGGCAAGGTGTTGCCCTCAGCAAGAGAAACCAGCTGATCATTCCGCTGTTTTCTATTGCCTAGCTCGGAAAATTTGATCTCAAGAATTTGTTCACGTTATCGATTCGTATCCAGCCGTATGATCGGATAAAGTGTCTGTCTCTTGGTAACCTTAGTCGCTATGTTTGGTTCCTCAAAAATTCAATGTCAATATTGTCTCGTATTGAAAATAGAATAACAAGTTATGGATACATAACAAACATACCCTATTGTGACTGATAATCTTTAAAAAAAAAAAAATGGAGGAACCAAAGGGTTCCCCACGTTATTATGTTTTGCATTTAAAATTTAAAAAAAATGGATTAAGTAAAGAAAAAAGAGGGACTCTTTATGAATGCGGTATCACTGCTGCCGAAAACTGCAATTGTTATTGGTTGCCATGGATACTGGTAACGGCCTGGAAAACGGCTCTCCATCCTGATCCAGTGTTATTCGTCGAGGTGACGTAACGGAGAGTAGCTCCGTTGCTAGTGCCCACATAAGTCGATGGTCGATCCTGCGTGTTCAGTTAAACCCACAAAGTGTAGCGGACACGAAAGGAGACACCATCAGTCAAATAAAAATTCGATACGACGCAATGCGACGCACAACAAACACTTATAAATAGTGAGTGTTTCAAAACTGCTAGGCTAGCTTTAAAGCAACCTAACTGCGTGATTGCAGTTGGCCATGCACGAATAAGTATACTTAACACTATAAACAACATAAAATCTTGGCATTAAAAATGGACTTACGTTTCCACAGTAACGCGTTCTCCAAGCTTCTCCGAGTGTCCCGCCTGGACTTGCACGAATATCTGATATCTCCACGTAATTATTCGTGCAGTCATCAGATGGTCCGAATTGGAACACTGAAACATTTAAAAGTGAAAAATAATAAAGATGGTTAAGCTTTTACAATAAATAGCTCCTAGTATTACGTACCAGGAAAATCGATTTTGATAATCATTCCAATTGGAACAGCTAATTCCCACTGGCAGTCGGTTGGACGTGAAACGTTGCCGGGGTAACCGGGACTCGTCACGGAGCCTCGGGTGTTGAACACGCTGCCTCCGCATCCCGGACCTAATGCAAATACATTTTTCAATAGCGTCGTCATAAAAAAAAGAGGGCGTTATGAATTCACTGAATAAAATATTGAAAAGAAGGGAACAAATCCCTACAATGGACGATCGATAATACTCATGTAGTGCGTACCTTGTTGAGTGGAGGTAAACGTAAGATCGTAACCTCTCTGTGGCAATACGGATGGCCTGAACTGAAGCCACAACCTGTTGCCAGATGAAAAGATCGAGTTGGGAAGAGCCGAACCACAGAGATTGCCTAGGAGACGGTCAGAACTCGTGCCGCCATCTCGGATCTGTCGTAAAATCAATACACAAAAATGATTGACATACTGTAAAATTGTATAGTCTAATTTTAGTACTGCAACTGCAGTCGTATTTCTAACATACGGTTCGAGATCAAGTTATTTCATGCATTATTCACCATGTACTCCGCATAGAACTCGTGGCGGCCAAAAAAAAGAACACAAGAAATCAATAGAAGCATTTTGACGTTTCAGATCTCTCGCATCGTAACCGTACGAACGCATAGAAAATTGTTTTCTTTTAAATAATTTAAAGGAACGTGTATACGAGTACACAAACGATGAAAACCGGTTTCCTAATCTCATCGTGGCTCGTCTCTGTCTGGAGATAATTGCGGTCCTTTCTTCCTTATCGCGTTCCTCTGCCCTTTTTTTGAATTTAAGAGTTAGGGAATAAATTATTTGTTTATAGTAAAAAAAAATTCAATAAAAAATGGGAGTTCGGATAGGTTTCTATAGCAAAGCACATCAGAATCTAATTCCAAGTAAGCCGTTCACGGAGCATTATGTAAATAAGCGGCGATGCTTAAACAAAAAAAAAATCTAATTATAAGGAGAAAAGTTTGAATAAAAACCTCTAGTGAAGAGACGCTGCAATTCAGGCTGTTCATCAAGCGAAACAGGTTAAAATAGAGGGAGATTGTAGTGTTGGCTGGAGATTCGATGGTCATCTGGCAGTAATCATTCGAGCGGAAAAGTCCCGGCCAGCGTGGGCTGACGATTCTTCCTTCGACGCCTTCGTAGCTTCGATTACATGCTATTTGGGTACGCAACAATTTAATAGTGAAGTTTTTGTTTTTATTAGTGTTTTGTGTCCATTCTTCAAATGTTTCTCATTGTAACAAGACAAAGTTGCCTGTGTAACTTTAGTGAAATAAAGCAACCTACTTGCTAACGAATATTGCAACTGGAAACCTCCTGATGATGCAGCTGAAGTTCCCGTGATCAAAGTCACAGCTAGTGCCCCGCCAGATGAGATAACATCATGCGGCAAACGCGTACCGCAAAAAACCAAACGTTGCTCCAATTCTCTCTAGAAATAAAACACAATAAACAATGATGAAGAATCATTTATCAACGCTGCTTGATTACGTCAATCTCAACCTGGATTATGACTCTCTGATTTTGATCTAGTGTCACGACAGATGCCCCATCTCCATTCAATATTAAATTTCCATTGGCCTCCTGGTTCTGGCTGGCCTGTAATTAAAACTCAGTATCAAATGAAGTTTTTAAGAATTCAAATAGAATGTTTGATGGTGAGAGATAAGAACAAGTAATTACGCTGACAATATCTTGAATTTCTAGGCGATCATTGGTGCATTGGGCGGAGTCGGCAGAGCCGATCGATAAATGCTGGAAACGAATTCGGACAGCAGTTGAGTTGCCGTCAATGAGCCAGCGACAGCGTAGATTGGCACCAGGAGCTGCCGGATAGTTTGGAGATGAAAGTATTTGGTTCATCTCAGTGGCATCCAGCGTTCCAGTTGAGCCACAAGGTGCTTTCGTACAAGAATAGCGTCACAATCATAATCAATAAAGCTAGACACACAATTGAATGAAATCTTACTTTCTTGGTAGGACAAAGTTGCAACAAAGTTGGCTCGCCTGTTTGACGTTCCTGTTACTAATTGGATCCACATGATGTTGGTAGAGCCGATCAACGACGACGGTACAACATTTCCACAATAGCGACCAATCAGACTCGCGCTTTTGCCTCCACCGTCTCTAGCCTGACAAAAGTTTTTTTTAATGAACAAAATGAAATCAACCTAAGAATGAAGTATATCTACCTCAACATAATCTTGAGAACAAGCGCCATCTGTCATATCGATTTGAGTCAGTTGAAGTCGTACGACTTTGCCCGGTGGAGCAATAACAATCCATTGGCAATCCAGTTCGCCATCAATGTGACCGTTGCGGGGCAAGACGGCCGCATCCGGAGCTCGCAACTGTTGCTGAGCGTTGGCTGTCAGATTGATAAGCCCACCACAGCCTTGTCTTTCACCTATGGAGATGAAACCAATTAATCATAACTTTTTACACATAAGCTGTGGCTGTGCGTTTTACCTGGTGTAAAGCGAATACTAGCGCTGAATCCACCGTGACTGACACTCCAATCAGTGCGGAAATGGATAATCGCCTTTGACCCACGACTTTTTATACGAGGCAATTGGTAGGTGAAATTGCCGCAATAGCGACCCAATAACTGAGATTGATTCACCCGTAATCCCTCGTAAGCAGCAACCCAATCATAGCGACAGTCTCGATGCGTCTCTAGTGTTAATGATTGGAATCTGTGCAAAATAATCCCATCAATAAGTATGCACGCAATTTTTCTTAAAGACAATGCTTACTTGATGTCAACCACTTGATCAGCAGGTGCTTCAATCCTCCAGGTGCAATTAAGGTTATTGTAATAAGTATCGGGATGGGAGGGCGATGAGATGATGATGGGAGACGTAATGGTTCCCCCACATTCTGAGAAGGAATGATTTGATTGGTTTGCTTAAGCAGGTGCGAAAAGGAATTTGCCAAACCTTGTTTATTATAGAAGATTTTGAATCCAGATCCACTGACGGATCCATCCGTGCGGAATTGCATAAACAACGTGTTGTGGCTAACGATCGGCGTTGGAATTTGCGACCCACAGTAACGTCCAATTGGGGCAGATAAAGAACTATTGCCTTGATAGGCAGCAAGTCGATCGTAAATGCAAAGCGGATGAGATTCAATTTCAAACTTGTCTATAAATCGGGCAATGATGTAGGTATCCGGAGTTGCGCTGATGGTGTAATTGCACAAGAGATTATCGCCATAACGTTGCGGATAATTTGGTGATGTTATCTGTCCTGTTGGGCTATCAAATTCGCCTCCACATCCAACTTTCCAACGCATCTAATATTTTGAAAAAAGATTAGAAATGAAAAAAAAAAAAAAAGAAACGAAAGACATTCATCTTCGTACGCGGAATCCATCACCCTGATGAACGGAATTAGAACGGAAGAGGACTTTCATCGTCTCGCCAGAAGTAGTGACAGTTGGAGGAAATTGCTTTCCACAGAACCGTCCAAGAGAATGCCACGTTTCATTTTTCCAATCCAAAAGCTATTTCGTCATTTAAAAACCAAAAATAAAGTTTGTTTAATTATTGTCAATTCAAAGGGAAATATAACCTCAACAAAATCGTTTTGACAATTGGTACTGTTTTCCAGGTCAAATCTTTGGAAGAAATCGACTATCACTTTGTAGCCCGGATCGACACGGATTTCCCATTCGCATTCAGCGTCAGTACCGTAAGCCGCTGGATAGTTAGGGCTTGTTATTACTCCATTACGGCTGTGCATAACTCCACCACAACCTAAAAATTAAATTCAACATTTTTCATTTAACGTTCAAACGAAAAGCTTTAATACTGTATACTGACCGGATGTTACAGCGTCCACGGTTATCGAAAAACCCTTCGAGTTTCCTGATACATTATCAGAATGGAAATGGACCCATAGATAAGAACTCTGTGAACGGATAACATTGGGCCGGGTCGAGCCACAATAACGGCCCAGCTGTGGCGAAGTTGGCATATGCCCGTTGAGAATTCTCAGGTAATCCTGGGAGCAATCATCCGAATCGAGTTGCATATCGTCAAAGGTAACTTGCACTTGTTGACCGTTCTCAGACAAATCGATTAACCAGACACAGTCCACGTTAAGCCCGTAGTAAGCAGGGAAATTAGGCGAAGTGATCGTTTGTGGACTGGTAATGTCCCCTCCACACGGAGACACGCGATAGCTTGTGTTGAATCCTACGCCCGTTATAGTCATATCCGTCTATTATAGATGAAGCGAGAAAAAAAGAAAAAAAAAAAAAAAAACAATGTATGAAACTTCAGACATAACAAAACAGCTTTTCAAGTAGGAAAAGCTTCTTAAGACTATTTCTATGGAAACCCTTGAAAAACCTTTATAGATTAAATGACAAGTTCGTTGGAAACCTGTAAACTATGTACTATAGAATCAGAAATACCCTGAACCGGATAAGAGATTCCGGGAATGGATTGTAAATTGAAGTCCCGCTAGTTTGGTTTCCGCAGAACTGGCCCATAGGTATACGCATTGAACCTAAGAATCGAAAAGAGGCAACAGTTAGCAAAGATTCGTCTAAACCTCTAATTTCTTTTTTAGAAAATACTAACCTCCATAGAAACTGAGAGAATCAAAAGTACATTGCTCGTTATTGGGCAAAGGACCTTCAATATCCATTGCATCGATAGTGAAAATCACGCTTGAATTGGTCGGCTCGGTATTGACTAACTGCCATTCGCAGTAAAGCGAATTACTATAATTGCCCGATGTGGGGGATACAAAACCTGGTGAGGTAAAGTAGCCGGAAGACCCGACGACACCATTTAATTCTCCACCACACTCTGCTGGCTGACCAGTATCGTATCGGGCGGAAAATCCTCTATGTGTGACGGAACCATCCGTACGGAAAATGAGAATCATGCTGTTGCCGGAAGAACTGACAATTTCTGGCAGTGTTGAACCGCACCGCTTTGATGAATTCCGGTACAGCGGAGGATTTTGAATGTCCGGCCCATTCACAGCCTATTTATGCATAACACAAATTTTATATTAAGAAAAACATTAAACGGCTAAAATCAAATTTACGTAGACAAAATCCTGACACTCTGCTTGAGCGCTTCCTGCTCGTCTCAGAGGCCCTTCCAATGCAAAATCAGTAAAAGTCAAAGTTATTCGACGTCCGATTGGCCCACGGATTTTCCAAATACAAATGCGCCCATGAGGATACGAGTTTGGATAGCTAGGAGATTGGATAATGCCGCTAGAACCGCTCACATCTCCCCCGCATCCGTCTATACTAGTGTTGTACATTATCCGGAATCCCTGCCTATTGTAAACTCGACTGCCAGTCTGGAAAATGACGTCTACTTCATTTGAATAGCTAGAAATCACATTTGAAAATTCGTTTCCACAAATTGTCGCCAATACTTCATCTGAAAATGATATATAAAATTTTGATCGAACGTCATAATTAATTATTAGATTTTGTAAGGACCCACTTGTGGCATTGCGTTCACGAATCTCTACATAATCAACTGTCGAACAATTTCCCCCGATAGCAGCGACAGGCGGTAAGTCCAAATTCGTGAATTGAAAGTTCATATAGTGTCCGACTGGGCCTCGGATAGTCCATACACACCTTGTGTTGGGTTCGTAAGAAGACGGATAATTTGGTGAAATAAGGACACCTCGTGACGCCACAATCGTTCCACCGCAGCGAGCTGTAAAAAAACAAACAAAATTGGATAAGCTTAATGACCCTAAATTTGTGATTGTTATTTTGAAAATACCGATGGAGACACGGGCTTGGAATCCAGTTCCAGGATTTTGTAACGAATTAAAATAGCGAACATGAAGGCTGTTGCCTGTTGAGAAAATCGATCCTGGCGAATTTCGGCCGCAGTAACGGCCTAACATAGGTGAGGATAAAGTACCCCCATTTCGCACTTCTACTCCAGCAGTGCGGCAAGCATATTGACTGAGTATATCCAATTGGCCAACAAAGTCTAATTGGACAGCATGTCCGCCTGGAGCGAGGATAATCCATTCGCATTCGGCGTTTGGCGGTGAAGGAGACGGCCTATTTGGCGACTCGATCGTGATTTCTCTTATGTCGTTATTGAGTGTTAGTCGACCGCCACAAGCCGTTCGGACCTCTTCAAACCTCAATTGAAATCCCTAATGGAAATAGAAATGGAAAATCAGCGATACAAGTTCAGTTTCAAATAAATTAGCTTATAACTGACAGCGGAACTGGTTTGGCCGTCTGACACAAACTTGATGTGAAGTCGATTTCCAGTTGTGACTATTGAACTGGTTGGAATGCTATTGCCACACAACCTGCCACTGCCTAGCACCGGAGAGTCAACAGATTCTCCGTTGCGGAGCTGAGTAAAAATAAATTCATGAGGCATTCAGTCAAACAAAAGTAGACAGCGAAAGTCAGACGGGAAAAAAAAAGTCTTACGATAACATAGTCCTGTGAGCATGCTGGCATGTCTGATGCAATCTGCATGTTATCAAAACTAACGCTGATGGTCCTTCCAGGACGAACGCTGACATCCCATTCACAGGTTGTTGAAGCAGGATAATTTGTCGGATATTTAGGGGACTTGATAATGCCACGGGATTCTCTTACGATCCCACCACAAACTGACAAAGCGAATCATGATTAAAATTCAGAAGAGCGACGCATTATAAAGAAATCAGTCTACCGGCTTTAGCGTTGATTTGAAAACCCGTTTGATTAACCGTTGAGTCGGTACGGAAAGTTACTCTGGCACTATTTCCAGCTGACGTTACCACCAGTCCTTGTTGGTCACGCCGGCAATAGCGTCCAAGTAATTGTGGCCTGACATCTCCTGTGATATTTTAGTTTTTAATTTACGGAGTAACTTTTATTTGACGAAAATCTACCATTATTAGCTATCTCGACGTAGTCGAACATGCAAGATCCAGCTTCCATGTCAAGTGTAATCAGTGTCATGGCTATTCTGTAATGTGGATCAGCAGTTAACGTCCAAGTACAAATGAGGTTATTTGCATAACCAATTGGAAATCCTGGACTCGTCACCATCGTGAAGTTTCCATCCGCCACAAAATATTCGCGTCCGCATGTCACTGCAAGAAAAAATTGTGAATGTTAAATATTTTGTTATTAATTTTTTTTTTACAATGCTTTGCCTAATACCACTAGAGTTCATAGGAGCCGGTGTCGAGATCGTGGGAGGCACGCTACTCAGAACAGCATCCCACCGAAGCCGAAAGAAGGACCCTTCAATTGAGCGGGAGCGGAAGACTATATAGACAACATTGCCGGAAGCAATCACGTATCTCTGTCGAGGTCGAAGTTCACCACAGTATTCTCCCACCAATGGGGCTTGCTCATCATATCCATCGTAGACCTACAGTCATTAGAATAATTAATTATTAAAATTCACAATAATTTTAACTGATGGACACATACCAGCAGGGAAGAGATGCATGTGGTAGAATCATGTTCACGTTCAAGTGAAAATTGAGGATAGAAATAAAGCCGGACAAATCGTTCGTTGTCGACCGTTACGCGCCAGCTGAAATCATCCCGGTGAATGTAGGGATGAGGGTATAAAGGCGAAGCAATCTCTCCTCGGTTGCCATTTAAATCGTTTCCATGAACTGCGATTATATTTAAAAAACAAGCGATCAATTTCGATAAAACATTTCTTTTTTCTCCCTTTTGTTTGTTTTTGTTTTATGTAAAGAAAAATAGAAGTTCTCTTTACGTAAACTGTAGTCAGCAATGAATCCAGGTGCTGTAGAATCAGCATCTGAACGGAATTTGATCCAGAGTTTGTTAGCTGCCGTGATGTTGCTCGGCAAAAATCCGGAGCCACAAAAGTGTCCCAACAATTCGCCTCCACCATTGTTGATTCTTATTTCAAGGTAGTCACCGTTACAGAATTCTGTTTCTTGGATGTCGAACATCCGGAAAGAGACCATCACTCGATTACCTTTTACATACAAAAAAAAAGTTCCTCTTATAAATGCCCTCATCTGAAAAATCAAACTGTTTCCAGTACCAGCTGAAGCTGAAATTGTCCAAATACATTCTGTGGAAACAGGATAAGAGTTCGGAAACGATGGAGAACTAAATGATCCGTGTTCCGAAGTAAATTCTCCTCCACAAGCTACGAAGAATAACAAATTGCAATAATTTGAATCAAAGAAAGACATCTACCGGTAAAACCTTGTGATAAGACAGAATATGTTGCACGGAATCCAGCGCCCAATAACATTAAAGGTGTGGTTTGCAAACGTATATACAGTGAAGAACCCTGTAACCAGAATTTTAATCTCAGCTCAAATTGGGGGAGATGAGATATAAACCTGGCTCGTGATGGGTGATGGGACCCTGGTAAGACAATAGCTGCCAACAACAGGTGCGTCAGAATCATCACCATCTTGAACGCGAACAAAACTCGTTGTGCAGTTGGTGTCTGCAGCTGTGATTGCAGAAGATTGCGGCACAAAGCTATGCAAATCCATATGAGTGAACATCAAGTAGATTCGATCATCTTTAAGAAATAACACGTTGCATTTAAACCAGATATAATAGCTGGAAGTACCTCATTATAAATTCAATTACCTGGGTTAGCGGCATTCAGAGTCCAAGTGCAGTTAAACCAATTACTGTAATAATGAGGGAAATTTGGCGATGTCAGTTCACCAATATCCTCTTGATTGACGGTAATACTTGCTCCGCATCCCTGCAACCAAAGATTAACTGAAATGCACACCCAAAGACAGAAAATTATTTTGCTTACTGTTGTGTAGTTGGCTACAAATCCTCTAGCCGAAACGCTCCCGTCAGCTTTTAATCGAATAAACATTTTATTCGAAGTGGATCGAACGTAAGGTGGATCAGGCAAAGTGCTGCCACAGAAACGTGCGATTTCCGTATCGTTTAACGATGGCCCATCATATATCGCCACGTAATCGAAGGTACAATTTGTGAAAGGTTCAACGTCGAAATCGACAAAATTCAGTACAACAACATGATTATTCGCCACTTCTACCAGCCAAGTGCAATCAGCGTCATGGTCGTAGTTTTGGGGATAATTGGGTGAATGAATAATGCCAGCAGGAGATTTGAAATATCCTCCGCAACCGTTCGGTAAAGTTTTGAAACTTGCTGTGAAGCCTTTGCCACGGAGTGATTCATCACTGTGGAAATGAATGTACATACGGTTACCAATGGCTGTAACCACGACAGGCTTATCTTGGCGATGGCAAAAATCGGCTAGCTTTGGAGAGGTCTCATCCGCTCCTCCGTGTACCTAACAATTTTAATTATATTGAAATTCTCATGAATATTTTATAAAATTTAATTAGTACTCTGAGGAAATCGTAGTTGCAGCCCACAGCTGATTCGATATCGATATCTTTAATTGTTAACTCGACTCGGCTGCCTGGCTCTGTCTCAATTTCCCAGACACAGTCTGTTTTAAACGGGTATGAAGATGGGTAACCTGGTGATTTCAGGATACCATACGGTTTTGCTAGCCTTCCACCACATCCTAAATGCAAAAACAGCATGACTTGGTGCAAATTGAGGATTAATGCTTGATCAATTTGTCGTACCAATGACTCGCCATTCCAAACGGAAACCGTTATGAGCAACAGATAAATCAGACATGAACTGAATCATGACTTTATCCTGAGTCGAGCCTATTTCTGGTGGCAGGTTTGAGCCGCAAAAGCGGCCCAAGGTTCCGTTTGGCTGTTTGATTTCAACAAAATCATACATGCAATTAACAGGCGCCGACTCGGTTGAATCCTGAGAGCCATGCTGTTCAACGTCAAAATGTGAGAAGGTTAGATTTATCCTATTGCCAAGTGGAGCGGCAATAGTCCACGTGCAATTGCGATTGTGTGGATAGTTGTTGGGGAAATTCGGGCTTTCGATGACACCACTTAAGCCTCTTAACTCGGTATTACACACTGAGAAAAAAGGCACATTCGTTATTGCAGTAAACTACTGTCATAGAACTTGTACGAAAACATCTTACAAGTTTCATAGCGAGCTTTGAATCCTCTTCCGGCAAGATTAATATCTGATCTGAATTTTACATAGAGACTGGTTGATTTACTGATGATGGGCACAAGCGAGAAGGAGTTGCAGTAACGGCCAACTAATGGTGCCCGACGATCTCTGCCGTTACGTACCTATCGTTTAAAAATGAAGCTTCGAAGTATATCAATACATAAATAAAAACGGTTATTTTTACCTCCACATAGTCAAATGCACAGCCAGTGGGCTGCGATTCCATATCCAAATCAACAAAGGCAAAGAGTACGCGAGATCCATGAGAAACTTCAATTCTCCAAATGCATTCGGCATTGTCGCCATAAGATGATGGATAACCAGGCGAAATGATGGAGCCTTCTGGGCTAGTCAAAACTCCTCCACAGCCTTCATGGTAATACATGTTTTTTTATTATTATCAATATGGCTATGGGCAGCTTCAGCAACAACAACAAAAATAATTAGTAATAGATGATCAAGTAGAAACAAACCAGTGGCCGTTGCGTCCCAGAAAAGACGGAAACCCCGCCCAAATAGGGAATAATCAGTCACCAGGCGAATATACATTTCGTGGCTATGCGACGGGATGGTAAGTGGGATGTTACGGCCGCAAAAAGTGCCAATTAAAGGCGAAGTTGGCCCACCACCATTTCTGTTTTCGCAAATGTGATTATGGGAAAAATTATTTTTCAAAAACAGCAATTTATCATCGTGCAAAGGTATGACCTTATTTCGAGATAGTCCATTTGACATTGAGTGTGATTTTCCATATCAAAATCCGTTACATTCAGCTGGATCTGCCGATTAAGAGGAGCACGAATAATCCACGAACAGTCCAACCTAGGCGGGTAGCCGTTCGGGAATCCTGGTGAAGCAATCATGCCTGTCTCCGTGTAATACGTACCACCGCAAACTGCATGATGTAGGCAAATGATTAATATTAAATATACTAGCGACAACTATAGATAGATTATTACGTAAAGAGCTATTTAGGGTGATGTAAGTAGCTGTGAATCCTTCGGCTGCCAAACTGGCATCCGATTTAAAGACAATTGTCAGCGTATCACCAGTCGATGTAACTGATGGTGGTAAGGCGGTGCCACAATAACGGCCCACTAGACCACCTGTGTTGGGTATGCTACTGTTATCATAGACAGATACCGAATCAAAATGACATGAAGGTGGTGCGGGTTCTAGAGCAAATGACATCCATTGCAAGCGAACCACTTTTCCGGGACCGGCCCTCACGATCCAGCGACATGTTGCACCATGCGGATACACTTCTGGATGAAGGGGAGACGCAATCAAGCCTTGCGGTCTAGTCAATATGCCCCCACACCCTGTTGAAACAAGAAATGGTAGCTCATTTTGGTATAGTACAATAAGCAGATTTTGGTTCGTACCAACGTCGACCGTAGAATAATTGGCTTGAAAGCCTAAGTTTTGGTCTGACGCGTCAGTTTGAAATTTGATCCACAAATAGTTGTGGGTACTGACGATGGGTGGGGGGATTAGAGACGGCGGGCCACAGTACTTGCCAATTAATGTGGAATTGCTGGTATCTCCATCTCGAATCTATTATCGTAGGCCAAATACAATATGAATCATATTCGATTTTATATTGACGGAAAAGTAAATACCTCAACGGAATCATAGCGACAATCGGCAGATCCTTCTACGTCAAATGTGAGGAAATCCAGCCGAACAGCTTTACCCGGATGTAGGGCTATGACGTAAACACATTGCTTGCTTGCCGGATATGGTGATGGGAAATTCGGCGACTGAATCATTCCGGTAGATTCTGTCCATGTTCCTCCGCAAACTGTTATTGGGAAATTAAGAGTTAGTGGCGTAAGAAAGAAAAACATGGCTTTATAGCTTACCGGTTTCGTAACGTGCACGAAATCCACTTGATGCAACGCTAAAATCGGATTTGAAACGCACGAAAAGCTGATTTCCTTGCGAAAGAACAGGCAAGGGCACGTTGCGGCTGCAATAACGGCCAATCAATGGGCTTTGCGGCGTCTTACCCTCTCTTACCTGCATGATAAAAAAAAAAACCACTCGCTACATTAAAAGCACCAATGACTCATACGTCGACGACGTATGTGTAATAAGAAATGAATATTACTTCGACAAAGTCGTAAACGCAGTTCCGCGATGTTTCCAGAGATAGAGCCGTGAAAGTCAGGCGGATTCGTTCGTTCGTCGTGGCTCGGATAACCCATTCGCAGTCGAGATTATGCTCGTAGGTATCAGGATGATTGGGTGATGAGAGGGTTCCACCCGGTCCAGTCAACAAACCTCCGCAACCCGGAATACCTGGGTGAAGAAGAACCAGTTACCTAAACGTCTTAAAGAAAGATTTAGATGAGTAAATTGAGCGAGGAATTTTTACCATTTATAACTGCATAAGTGATGTGAAAACCATTGTCGTTTGAAGTAGCATCGGAGTGAAAGTTAACAAGGGCGTACGGCCCTGAAGTTGTAATAGGTGGTGGATTTGCTGTACTGCAAAACTTGCCCAAAGAATTGTCGGTCAAAGCTTGACCATCGCGAATCTGCATTGATGTCTCGTTTAATCAAATGCAGAATAAATACTTTAACTAATTAGCAGTTACCTCAAGAAAATCGTAACTGCAATTGGTATGATGTTCCAACTGAAGAGTGGCGAAAGTAAACTGAATTCGTTTTCCTAAAGGTGCGGTCAGCAACCAGACACAATCGCGATTGGCTGGATAGTGGCCTGGATAACCAGGCGAGTTTATCGTCCCGTACGTTGACGTAGATATTTCTCCTCCACACACTTTAGAAGATTTAAAGCTTCTACCAACGAGTCAACATGGAACTTAGAACAAGAATCGTACCTGGATCAATGGTGTTCCATACCAATTCAAAACCTTGACCATTCACCGAATGGTCGGAACGAAACCACATGTAAATCTGGTTATGGGTGGTGACCATCGATCCAGCTGGAAAATTTTGATCGCCGCAGAACCTTCCGACTATCTGGGCAGAAGCATCTTCCCCATCGTGAAACTACATAGTAAATAACTCTTTCTAGCACGAAAAACAAGATGTTTTGAAAAATAAATAGCCAAATACCTGAACCCAGTCAAATTTGCAATTTTCAGAAGATTCAAGATGAAATCGTGTGAATGTCAAGTTCATGACTTTGCCAGGAGTCGTGTTGATCACCCAGGCGCAGCTAACCTAAACAACAAAGATAGTTGAAGGAGAAAACTAAATTGATTATTGCCTTCTAATTCTCGTCTTACTTGATGAGGATAGAGACCTCCATCAGAAGACGGGAAAGAAATAGTGCCATTTGTCTCGAAAATCGTCCCTCCACAAGCTGCTCAAAAAGAAATATCTTTACAATTATGAATACATTTTTAGAATACAATGAAAGACCTATACCTTGTATTTCATTTTGGCATTCGTTGCCAGTGAACCCAGCTGGGCAGATACAGCGAAATTGCCGATTTGGCCCAACGGTTGCACAAGTTCCTCCATTAAGACACGGCGAACTCGTACAAGCATCCAACGGAATGTTGCATGTTTGACCTCAAAAGCAGAAATTTTCCGTGTTTTAACGGCTTCATTTTTAACCAGTTTTAGGAAACGTCTCTACTACCTGCATATCCAGTTTGGCAATCACAGCGAAATTCATTACCAACCCTGGAACAAGTGCCATAGGCACAAGGATTAGGGGAGCAAGGATCATCGTAATTAACAGGTCCTAGCGGCCGACCACCGCCACCGCCACCGCCACCGCCACCTCTGCGTCCACCAGCGCGTAGTGGGACACAACCCATTGGACCGAAACCATTACCCGTCAGTCCAGGTCGACATTGGCAGGAAACGTATGAACTTGAAATAGCTGAAATAGCGACGAAAATTTATGAATGGTTAACTCCTACTGTTCAGATTTCTTTATATTTTTCTTACCAGGATTATCGTAACAGAATGCCTCCGGATGACATCCACCATTATTGAGTGTGCAAGCTCCAACGAAACTACAAGATACCCCATCACCCTGATACCCTGGTGGACAAGGACCACAAGAGCGCGAACCCTGCGACAATTTTTTGCATTAGTTTGATATTTTTATCAAGTTTTTAAAATTATTTTACCATAGTATTCGTGCACTGGACGCGGGGGCTGATACTGCATCCACCGTTATTGATCTGGCATTCGTCCACATCAGTACAGTAATGGCCATTCCCAGTATAACCAACTGGACAGGCTCCACAGCGGAAGCTGCCAGGGAGATTTACGCACTGTACACGGGGATTAACGGAACATAGTGGAATGGGATAAAGACATTCGTCGACATCAACCATACAACCAGGATTAACGCCGTCTGTGGTCCACCCCTTATAATTCGAATGGATTTAATTAATTTCAACCATTATCCCATAGAAGGCACATAAAATTCGCTGTAATATAGGCAAATTTACATACTTGCTCGCATAAGCAGATATAGCCTCTTCCTTGGCCCGGCTGACTAAGACAAATTCCATGGCCACAAATCTGTTCATTGGTGCCACTGTTGCATCCGTCTGTTCTTTGAGTGCAGTGAACCCCAAACCATCCAGGTGGACAGGTACAGCGGTAAGATCCCGCCGTATTAATGCATGTTGCACCGTTTTGGCAACCCAAATCCGTACCACGAAAACTAGCACACTCGTCAATGTCTACATCACAAGCTGCTCCCTACATGAATACACATGTGTAATAAATTCAATTAAACCTGGCTTAATGAGTGAAATAACAAACCTCCCAGTTAGGTGGGCAGAGGCATTGAAACCTATCGTAGGAATCAATACAAACGGCGCCATTTCTGCAAGGTGAACTGGCGCAGTCATCTGTTTGGATAGTCGTCGTCAGACGTCGAACGCTGCGTTCAAGAGTCTGGACTCGTCGCCTAAGACGGCGGAAGTTATTGGGTGTTCCTGTTCTACTATTGTCTGCAGCCTGGACATTTTGAGAGGTGAGATTGGCTAAAGATTGTTCCAATGCCACCAAACGATCATTAAGATTTTCTCCGGTATCAGCGTCAAGACGTGCGAATAGTTCCAATTGCTTGGTCTGCAAAGAGGCTAATTCGCGCTGTCGCAGAGTGGCTAGCTCTAGCGAAACGTTGCGTACCTGTTTTACATCAATGATCTAATTATTTTCAATTTTTTTACGAAATAAATCTTTTCTTACCGTCTGATAAGCAGAGCTTATGTCTTCTCCGTTAAAAAGAATCCGACCGTTCCGACCAGTGATCAAAGAGATGCTTCGCTCATCCGGTACCATTAGTTGTAAATGACCATCCTGAGTTCGAATTCTTACCCTATAAATTCAAATAATATGAATAGGGACAATTATAGCCTCAAAGAATTCAGAACTAACGAAGTAGCTTACCTTCCATCATAAAGAGCTCTGGATCGATTAACGAACACAGATACTATTAACCAGAGGCAAAAAAACTTCATTGGCATGTTAGAGAACGTTGCGCATTAATCGCAACATACGCAGCACGGCTTCTCGATTTTTCCTGCGTTCCTCGCTCATAGGTCGGTAATATACTGACCAGAGAAGAGTCGATGGCGTAGGTTAAGAGAGGTGTTGGATCATAGTAATCTAAGAATTTTACCACAAGAGGTGGATACACCCCGTTTAACGAGGCCTACGGCTCGTAGGGTATATACTCCATGATATAGGAGAATGGGGGCGTTTTGGCTCAAAGCTGGCACAGAAGAGATCTAAACACGACAGCATTCTTAACACGTGCGTCTCTTGTTACAAAATAAGAATTCGCCTCTCGGTACACGGCGGTATCTCAGCTTTACGTAACACTAAAAATTAATTACGATTATAAGATTTCAGGAACTAAAGCTGAGGTGACGTTGCTTGAAATACCGAATACAATAAGCAACACAACTTTTCCACCGACGTACTTCCTTCTTCAAATAACCTTAAAAACATTTGCATTGAACATAAAAGCTGTAAAATAAAGATGAAGTAAATAAACAGTTGAGGAGGTTTTAACATTGTCACAGTAGAAATTATTCCTTGCTACGTAGGTCACTGATGGATCAAACACATTTCGAAAAAAAATTAATTTAATAGTAGGTTGGCGAGGTTAGTCGAACTAAAAAATTGAGAAGAAAAACATGAAATTTTCGTAACGTTTACCTGTCTTGGTTGTCATTCCAAAGAAACATTTGTCCACGACAAACTTTTTTCGCGCCAATGAATTTTGCCATTTCATGGCGGCGCTTATTTGTCTCGTTGGCACGTGTTCTCGGTCTCAGACTAGTTATTCGTGTACAAGAGACCCGGGTGTGCTCGAAATCCTTTACAAAACAGCTTAAATAGCTTCATACACTACATTTGCAAACAACAAGCAATAACGTACTTTTTTTTTTGCTAACTTCAAGTGAGTGGAAGCGAGAAACCCGACAAGGAAGCAAAAGAACGAAAGAACAATTATCTTGCAGCCCGACACTCAAAGACTAACCCAGATGCAGATCATACAGATCAAGAATAGAGTATGGGAATTGGAGGATGGGTTCGAAAGGGCAAATCTGATCATGATCTGATTAATGGATGTTTTTGGTTTCTAAAAATAAAGTTTTTTTAAAGGACCATATGTCACAAAAATATTTAGATTCACTAAAGAATCAAAGACGGGATATTTAATACTCAAGCTCATTTTTTTTTTTCATATGGCGGTTTTACAACGTTGGCAACAGCAATGGGCAAAATATTTTAACCTACAAAAGCAGACGAATTAGTTTTTTCGAATTTGAGTTTTTACATTAGAAGTGGTTTTGTTTATCAAACTGAAATTGACCAAATTTATCCTCTTCTTTTTGAAATAATCCAAATCCAGTATAATACGATGTCAACACAACCCTTGGCAACACAGGTTGTGGAACCCGAGGAATTATTTGACCCAGAAATTCAGTCTTTTTTTCATGATTGTTCGAAAAAATTGGACACACATCACGATCGTTACGAGCGTATCGTTAAACTAAGCAGAGACATTACAATTGAAAGCAAGAGAATTATATTTTTGCTTCACAGAGTGCAAGATGAGGCATCTAAAGTCAAGTTAACCCATGAAGCTGAAGGAAAATTACAGCTTGTGGTTAACTCCTCTTGGAATCGTCTAGCCAAAGAATTAGTTGGACAGGATACTCATCACTATCTACGAGGTTATTCGCCAGGTAATTCTTCTTTCCTGCTTCTTGTTGGTGTTGTTTTTGTTTTGAAATATCATTTTTCTGTATTTATTGCCCATTTAACATTTTTCTGGGAATTCCCGTAATTCATGCTGTTTATCTAGTAGTAACAAACTTCATTTCAGTTTTATTTATTTATTAAACTCCACTGTTACTACCACTGTTAAGAATATAGAACTTACGTAGGTTTCCCTAAAACCATAATAAGATGTTTTAAACCAGGACTTCAAGAATTTATTGAGGCCATAAGCTTTCTCCAGTTTATTAGAGATGGAAGCTTGATTACTCTTGAAGAAGTACAAAGCAAACTCAGTTATGCTGAAGATTTAAAGGTTCCAGTGCCAGTCTATGAGTACTTACTCGGTATTGCCGATCTGACTGGCGAACTCATGCGTTTGTGTATTAATGCCGTTGGACGAGGGGAAACGCAGCTTGTCTTCAATACCTGTTTATCTTTGCGGAAAGTCCATGAGGCACTCTCGAGCTTAAAGTATAGTAAATATTAAATGGTAGTGTGGTTGAACTTTTTTAAATTTTGTTTTATTTTGATTGTAGTCTGGGATTCCAGCGTGAGCTGAAACGCAAGCTGCAAGTTTCACGACAGAGTTTGCAAAAGGTAGAGACAGCATGTTATACTGTCCAAGTAAGGGGTAGTGAGATTCCCAAAGAACTTTTGGCGGCCAAAGCAGTTTTAAGCGATGACAATCCAACATGGAACGAAGATTACGACTGATTCCATAGGCAACTGCACGGTGGATTGTAAAAATCCGTGATATATTTCTTAGTTTTCTTATTTTTATTTTAACAACGAAATGTACTTTTTGAGCATATGGCTTCATGAATGACCAATTCAGTTTACTCATCAAATATACTTGGTTTTTGTAAGAGCCGATTCTCCAAATGTTGGATCTGTCATTCTAGACCAGTCGGTCTGTCCTACTACAAATCCAAGATCACGCATCTTCTTTTGTTGCATTTTCTCCTCGACATCCGCCCACCGAACCTAAAAATAAAAATAATCGGGAAGTTGTAAAAATAAAAAGGGAGAAAAACTTGCCAAATACAGGATAACAAATTACCCTTTTTTTCCCTTCAATACATTTACGGTCACTGTAATCATCAGGTAATCCAGGTTGTAACCAATCTTCCATTGAAGCAGGTTTATCTAATTTTCTCTTGATGATACCATCCAGGCGATCTAGAGTAATATATTAAAATTGTATCAGCAAATTTCTTAACGGTTTCCTCGAAAGATTTTATCACCAAGCTTTTCTTCGGTTTGTTCCATCGTTTCCCATTTGCTCACTGCTGGGGTTTCATTTGGACTTCCATGCGGATCCTAGATAGGATTTAAAAAAAGAATTTAAATCCTGTTTTATCAGCAGAATTTTTTGACCGATTTACTTCATCAACGGGAACTGTCGTTGAAGTAACAACATCGTCTGGAGTGGGAATCCGCTCTTCATCAATTTCTTGTAAGAGCCAGCGAATATCTAATCGCGGAAGCGGAAGCTCACTGCCCGGTGCTTGTTGCCATTCACTTTTCATTTTCTAGGTGAAAGACATATCAATAAATTACTGTTGAAAATGATCCGTTCGTTCGGAAAAAAAAATCACCTCAACGTCCTTGTCTGTACATTTTCTATTGGTCCCAGTTCTATTCGGGACTTCAGGCAAGTCGATTAAGAAAACAGCAAATGTACGACTTCGTGCTGCGTCGTAAACGTCGAAAATGTCGCTCACTTTCACATGGAGAGCATCGACAATGATAAAGGGGAAATGACCATCATCGAGGTTTTTCTTGAGAGATTTTAGCAGACTTTGGCGATACCGCTCTTCCTGATCTTCTTGCCACGGAACTGGGCTGGTACCTTCATCCAAAAGATAGTAGTCATCGATAGATAGGATTCGAGGCGCTGGCCCACCCATCGCCATCTCTTTTTCCTGCATTAACAGAAGATCTCTCGTTAAACTTCGAGGTGCATTTATGATACAAGCATAATGTTACGAACCTTTATCAAACGAGCCAGGTGACTTTTACCTGATCCAGGGAGACCACGCAAAACGACAACAATTCTTGGGGGGCGACCATAGCGTCCCGGTGGCAGTAAAAGATCTTCTACCATAACAACTTCCATTTCTACAGGGGCAACCGCCACGTCGAGTTTGGAAGGCGTTGTTTCTGCCATTTTCTGTTGCAAAGCAACGAGGCCTGGAGATAAAAAGGGAAGGTATTCGGAAAAATTTATTTGATTATTAACTGAAGTACCTTCGGTTGCTTTATCAGATAGTAACTGAGATTGTGGTTTGGGAAACGGATTTTCTTGTAACTGGATAGCTGCCGCTGAAGGGAAGAGGGGCAGAGGAGTTGGTTTAATTGGGCTTTTTTCAACAGGGACTATTTCTGGCACGGACTTCTCAACTGGTGTGACATTTTCAGACTTTGCAGATGGTTCAGTTTTCATCTTACAACTAGCGATATCAGTTTTAAAAGATTCAATCTCCGATGGCTTAGTATGAGAATACTCGATGGTTATGGGTTCAGCAAAGCGGCCACGCTTTCCGGGACGATGGTTGTATTCAAACACAAGGGGTTCTAGTACGCGGCTATTAACCTTAAGAGGTGGTGCACCGAGTTCCATTGGCAGTGGTTTGGGCAAAGCTGAAATCTTATTTTCACCGTGTTCTGCTAAACGCGCCTCGTACCTTGGCCGAACACCACCGTCAAAGCCTAGGGCTGTTTCTTCCATTGCTCTCTTATCTAAATGCGGAGGTAAACCGGGTGCTTTGTATGGTACAAATCGCTGCCCATCAGTTTTCCCACGCATTGCTCGCTTTCTGAAAAGGTTTGCGGCCGTTTCAGCTGAACTATCTGAAGGAAAGTTTCGTAAGTCTTCGTCGTTATTTCTTTCAGGACTTAAGAAGTTAAGTAGATTTCGAGGCGGTTCTAACGTCTCACGCGTAGTCGGATGTAATCCTCGTGGAACGATCGGCTCTCGTTGATTTAGGGGTAACACAGGTTGGATATGGTGAATATCTTGTCGATGATAGTCACGATTTTGAGGCCTTAAAGACGGGACATCAGACTGTCTTTGTCTGGCATCTTCAAACTCCGAGCCTGGAGGATGCTGTCCAGACTTAAGGTGAGGAGAACACAGCTGCTTTTGTGGTGGTTCAGGGCTTCTAAATGGTAGGCGATGTGGTTGATTATCCATTCTATGTGAATGAAGATCACCCGTGGAATGTAAAACGCGTTCATCGCGAAATTCTTCATGATAATGTGGTGCTACATGATCAAGCCGATCCTGTTGTGAGCTGTCCAAAGACGGGTTCTTTGATTTTGCACTTGAATGTCTTTCACCGTCTTCCGTATTTTGATAATGTTGTGGGATATGTAGTTTAGAATTCTCAGCTGCATGCAAATGTGTACTTGAATTCGGTGCCTTTCTTGAAAATGAGCTGTGGTGCGACGTAAGGATAACGGGCTGCCCAGAAAGATTGGGCATGTTGGACTGTAAATGCGAATTACTGCGATGCTGGAGATCCTCACGAATTCCGTTATTCCTAATTGCTTGCGTCATCTGACGTGCTGGCTGGCTCGCACTGGCCCCCACGTGCTTGAGTTGTGCGATTAACTGATTCTGCTTGGCTACGGATTCTTCTCGCTGTCTACGTAACTTTTCTCGGTTTTGGATCAGCTGTTCACGCCAAGTTTTCCATTGAGCTTCATAAACGGCAAGTGCTTTCTGAAAAACAATTTTTGTTGGCTGTCTCACGTACGCAAATATATTGAGCGGAAAAAGTTATTACCTTGTCCGGATGATTTATGTTTTCATCTTTCCAAATCTGAAACTTTGTTTCCCATTCTTTAAATTGAATGTCAAAGTTTTTCTCTTCCTCTGACAAAACATTTGCATTCGAATTGCTTGAAGCATCTTCTTGTTGTTGTGGTGGAGGTATCTGTGGAGCAATCACTGTGTTCACAGGTGGTGGAAGCTGTGGTGGCTGAGCATTTAGTGCAATACTGCTGCCAACGCTGATATCAGAAAAGTAATTACTTTTAAAATATTGGTCAATGAACCCTAATTTCAAAATTCTACTTGGCTTGAAAATTTGACTGCCATGGCTGCATCCACTGAGACTGTGATGCAGCAGCATTCCAAATGGATGCAACAGGCAAAACCCCTGAACCGTATTGTGCTGAAAGTTGCTGAGATGCAATTATATGGAACGCATTCACATCAACCATTCCTTGCACTTGATCAGATCTCAGTGCTGCTGCAGGATTATACCACTGGCCAACCCAGGGGTTGAAATTCCCTCCATTTGGCATCATGTTAACTATCATAGGAAAAATCCACAGCTATAATTAATACATATTTTATAACATTTTTAAATCACAGAAATAACTTACTAGAAGGCTTTTGAAATTGTCAATTTAACGTCAGCAAATACCGGTCATCGTTTCAGAGGCAATGTTGTGGAGAAACAAGTGTTTGGTAATGTACCTTCACCAGCTGAAACCGTACAAAACCATGGCTAACCTGGTTCTTATAGAATTTAATACAGTATTATTTAGGGCTGTAAACTAAATTTTATTTTACGAGTATTTTTCAAGGAAGATGCGATTGGAAAATCGTCTGCGTGTCATCTACTGCATTTATAATATGCCGAATTGAAAAGTGAATATGTTACAGACGCCATCTATTGGACGAACAAGGTATAACGTAAAAGCGGAGTTATAAGGAAAGATGATGTAATTTATCTCTGGAATGTTGGATGTAAATGAAAAATAAAAACCATTATCAGGCATACTGCATACTAGCAAACCATCTAGTACAAATATAATGAAGCGAACAATGTAAAATAATGGGATAAAGGAGGACGTTTTATTGCAAAAATAAACAAACTAAATCACGGAGTAGACGATGGGCTCAAACTTTTTATTGGTCATTTATAGCAACAGTGATGGTATTGAAATCGCAACACTGGCTAAAAGCCCAGCTGCAATAGCCGCTAGTAAGTTGCTACACAAGCCATTGCTATACAACCCGTCAACAAAGATAAAAGATGGTACATATAATACCATAACGTTTATTTTTGGCAAATGTCTAACCATGCTTAATAAAATTTGAAAACAACAAACAGGGAAATGAAAAGCTGTCCCAAAATACCAACCCAGACTTGTTTGTTTGCTATGGACACACCTTTGTTAGTAGGCTCTGCTAACACCAAAGGCTCTGTTTGGCTAATGAGCCAATTGTAAGCTCTGGTTCTATTTTGTTTGATCATTTCTGCTCCCACTTTTTGTCGAATGAGAGTGTAGTAGTCGTTTACGTAATCAATCTGTTAATACATCACAAAGAATTGTTCTTTTTTGTGAATAATGCTCTCGTTATAAAATACTTTGTTTCATTACCTGGCCGCCACTCAGCATCGTAACGTCAATAAGTTTCCGTTCAAATGGCACCAAAGTAACAGCCTCGAAGCGGAAGAATCGATCCGGGAATTCCGTCTACAACAACGCAAACATACATTGTAGATTATTTTATATTTGAAAATATAGAGTTCATTACAGCAATAACGAGTTACCGAAAAGGTAGTGGGCATCACACGTAGAATGCTTTCAATGCGGATACCGAAATCTCCTGCCTTGTAATAGCCCGGTTCTACATGGAAGTTTATCATTGTCAAAAATATATTCTTTTCAATTAACAATCAGCCCAACTAAAAAGTGATTCATACCATCAGAAAAAAAGTAGTTCTCAAAGAATGTGTTTTCCACTGAGCTACCCAGACTGACGCGAGTTGGACCTTTTCCAGCAAAACACTTGGATTAGTTAATGCGCAAAAGATTTGTTTTATTGGTATAAAATAAATATTTATGAACGTACTTTCATGGATACTTCCAAAGTGCCCAATTCCATGGCCAGTGCCGTGAAGATAATCCAAGCCCTGATCGAAAAGTGGAGCTCGAGCGAGTACATCAACGCGAGCGTCTCTAGTCGTTTTTGGAAAAACGAGCCTAGCAAGATCTAAATGACCCATCAGAACCAGCGTGTAGGCTTTTATTTGCGCAGGAGTAGGTGTTCCAAAGTGAAGTGTCCTCGTTACATCAGTTGTACCATCTATTCAATAAAATTTGCTATAGATTGGATATGCATGCGAGTATTTCCTAATTAGTTTACCAAAATACTGTCCACCGGAATCTAGTAGGAACAGGCTGTTGGTTCCAATTACTGTGTTTGTCTCTTCCGACGCAGAATAGTGAATAATAGCACCGTTAGGGCCGTATCCAGCTACATATAAGAAAATGCAATGAAGTGCAATGAATGCTAATATTTAATACCAATCAATCTTACCAATAGTGTCGAAACTTGCGCCTTTATTGACTTCCTGTTGAGCTCGATATCTGAGCAGTTCTGCGCTTACTTTCAGTTCATCCCAGCGCACACCTTCCGGTATTTCCTCCACCATTAAAGATATAACATCGCAGAGGGCTACAGCGTCTTTCAAATGGGCTTTCATCATTCCTTCGGCTTCAACTGCGTTCTTCTTGGCCTTCATCATCAACACCGGAGAAGCTTTCAGCAATCTCTTCGTCGCTGGTATCTACGAAGCATTTTGAATAGGAATATGATATAGTTAGGGCTAGCATATCCACAATCTAGTAGATAATACATACAGCATTGTAAACTGCATAACTTGCGCCACCCGTGTACACAAATTGACTTGGAATGAGAACCATGCTAGCTGATTGTGCTAAACCAGGTAATTCAGCGACGAATCGGTCGTAAGGTCGCTGTCTGTAGAATTAAGTATCATATCATTAGGTGATAAAACGTTTTGTGTTTCAAAGGGATTTATAGAATTTACGTGACTCCGGTTAGGTGTGCCTGCATCTCGGGACTGCTAATCTTGCTCGTTTCGGCAAATAACACTAGCTGAGTAGCTGAGACGTACATGTAGGCCAGTAAAACAGGATGATTGGGTACATCAGATCCTCTGATATTTAGCAACCAAGCCACTTCGTCCAGAGCAGTTATGACCAGTGCATCGGCACCTTGCTTGGGGAGCTCGGCTCTTAGCCTGTCCACTTTATCTTGCCACGACTCACCTGGTTTCGCCATGTACAGTAAATCCTTATGAGATTCCAAAATTGATTGTAAGTATTACCGGAATAGTTCAAGTGGAGAATAAAGCCAGGTTCAGCGTTGACTGGTGGACGACCGGTTGTCCATATTACGTCGATTAAATTAGTCAACAACGGTTCAAACTTAATGGGCACTGGAATAAAGTGTTGGTACACAATAAAGCCTTTTGAAAATAACAAATATGGGGCTATGTTATCTACCAAGATCTTTGTCGTATCTCTGCCAAGTAGTAGTGCCGATTAATGTTGGATCAGCGGCTACTATGTCATTAGTTTGCAAGACTTCTTTCAGCCATGAAGTGATGTTTGGTACCTAGAAGTGCAACGCACGACGTATCGTTTTAAAATGCATTTAATCCTCAATGATTGCTTCGGCCTGTATAAGTACCCCAGCTTCACCATCCTTCATCAAGATCCAGTTGCAGTCAAGTTCATTTTCGGCTTGTAAAAAATAACGTCCGTCTGTCCAGACAGCGGCGGCATCTTTGGTGATTACGGCTGTTCCAGAGCTTCCACTGAGACCGCAAATGAACTCACGTCTGTGATCGTGCGGTGCGACCTCCTCACCCTAAAACCGAAACAATGCAATCCAAATATTGAATGAACCCACTTTTTTTTGTTTAATCATTATGTGATATTAACCTGATGAGCATTATCACTTGTGACGATATAGGCCGATACATTAAACAAGTTCATTTGTATGCGGAGGTCGATGAGTCGTTGCCTGGACAAACATCAGAGCTATATGCCAGTGTCTTACAATAGCATCTGAATTTCACGCGGTACTTACGTCGTATTGACACGATTAGGTGGTATTGATGCTCCCGCTTTGCATCCCGGACGTTCGGTCACAGTTGGTGAACGTTTTCTAAGCAACCGGTCGCCGAATGAGGGCGCACTGTCCCAGTCTTCTGGAGTCTTCAAGGCTACTGGCCCACTTTCCGTCAGCTTCACAAGCGTCAAGAGAAAAAGGCCCGCCAGTAACACTTAAAATTTCAAAACGTTGATTTGATTAATTGCAAAAGTTAGATGACGATTATAAAAAGAAGATCGTAATGAATTTTTCTGCTAAAATTCTCACCGAGTTTTCCGGATTCCGGCATAGCTGTAGCTGTTGCTCACGGCGCCCCAACTTTAGCCGACAAGTGAAAACGTTCGACTACGGGTTTGCTTCTTGTTTCCAACATGTTTTGTTGTGCCGAAAATTTCGATGCGCAGTCCTTGTTAACCTGTGTATGATAATTTAAGATCAACCCGTGTCCTATCTCGGACTTTTTGTTTACTGCTTACATTTGGCAGCTACGTTGCAGGTCGAAAGATCACGAAACCAGAGGCAAAAGGTAAGTGTAGCCCTATCTTAAAACATACCGTAATAACCAGCTTAAGTACTAATTCCGTCACGACTTTTGTTAAGATAAGAACTATTCACTAGGTAGCTAGTTGCTTACATGTAAATACATTTTTTAGTAGGTTTTATGGGTCCGCACGAACTGAACTGTAGCCTACTATTCCTTGGAATGTTGCACTGTTTATTTATATAGCATAACACCGTCATAAAATATTTTTCCTTTTCAATGTGTTGCTAAATATGCAGCTGATCGTTCAACATTTGGGCATCCATTTTGATGTTTTATCAGTATCTTTTTTCCGTCTCCTAACTTTTTCCCAATATTTTCCCAAATTAAACGGGCAAAGGTTTTACCCGGTTTTTCAAAATTTAACACAACAAATGCATTTGTTTGTTGGCCTTTAGTTTAGTGTACTGCATTCTTAAAAATAACGAAAGCTGCACACATAACTGGAAAAATCAGAAACCATTACGCTTTGAGAACTAAGGCCACGGTTAACAAGGATTTTGCGATACCGTGAGTATACCAATAGTAACATTAACATAATAAAAATCATTTAATTTTCTCCCCCTTCTGCGATAAGGTTGAATCATTTAAATAAAATAAAGTTGGCAGAATAAATGGGTGATTATGGGTCACTAGTGAATGTGGAAGTATCATCAACAGACGTTGTTGTTTCCAGTTCTGGTAAAATCGTCGTAAAATCGATGGGTAACTCGGGGAAGTTGGTTACGTCACAACAGACGCCTACATATCTAAATTAACGAACGGTGCCAATTATTCAAAAGGGACTTGTGAAGTGCATGTGATAAACTAGTTAAAAAAACTTACTTGTTTTCGATAACGCAAGCAGCCTTTGCGTCCACAGTTAATTCCTTGGACACAAATGTAGACTCGTGCAAAACGGTGGAACACTTCCAAATGGATTTGCAAACAGCGTGATGAAGACGATTCGTCGTACAAGAATCATACTCGATATCCGGCTGAATGGTGGTCAAAAATTGTCAAGATTAATACAGTGGTGACACGTAAAATCAACAGACTTACCAGTTCATCTTCCCATGATAAGTCTAACGTTTCGTTGCCTGCTGGAATTTTAACGTGTGTAACATTATGTTCAAACTGACTAATCCATTCTACCGGTGAAAACGATGGAAATTCAAAATGTTCGGTAATAATAGGTGATATAGTTGTTCCAAGCTGAGGCACGAAAGTTGTTGTTTGTGGTCGTTTATAAGGAACGGATATTCCAAGAGCTGAAACTGCAAACGGGTGGATACCACCGCTGAAATGATTTGGCGAATATGCTGCTATCGGAGAAGGTGCACCATAAGCGATGCCATTTGAGGGTTGTATGCCTTGAAAAATTTGAATAGTTTCTTTTTTTTGTACATTGATAACACTATATATGAGTGTAAAAAATGGGAAATACCATCGGCAGGACGAACATCAGCCGTGGCAGCAGTACTATTCGGTTTCACGACTACCAATGAAGTCAAGGGTGTGACGAAGCCGTACTGTTCCAGTGTAAAGGACATTTAATACCAGTTGATTATAAATTAATGGTTGAAAACTTACTGTAAGAGACAGGTTGAGGGCTTTGCTGTTGAACGCAGCAATAGACTTTGCATCATCAACGATTTGACGTTTCTTTAGCATATCCTGGATCGTCATGTACGCCCAAATCTTTTCCAACGAAAAGCTCTTTTTAGCGGGTACGGTTTCTGCAACGCTGTTGTTCGGAATGGGTAATACACTGTAATCATTTATCAATGGACGAATGTCAGGGAATAAGAAGGATCCATTTGCTCCTGTTCCAGAGATAGACGCACTCAGTTTTGAATCCGGGTCGATCCGGCCGGCCACTACGAATTCTGTGCCCTTGAAGAAGTTGGGGACGTTAGTCTCAGTGACATCATGCACGGGGCCGTCTTTATTATAAACAAAGCGAACATTGTTGAGCAGAGGCGATGCCACTTCCTCAAAGAATCCCTTGAGCTGGAGGGTGGCATCTGCAGCTTCGTAAATTTTGCGTGCAAATCCACGATTTTGACTCGAAATTTTCGTCAAGAAATCGTAATCTGTGCCCGTACCAAAGGCCAAACTGAAAATGCTCACCACGTCGTCACTGTTTCCCTTCCTGACGTTGGCAAGAATTTCTGTTTTGTCAACAACACCCGACGTGGGCTCACCGTCCGTCAAGAAAATGATGATCGGCGTGAGGCGCAGTCGTGACTGAACGGATTGGCTGTTTTTCAGCGCAAGCAAAAGGGCATCGTTAATATTGGTTGAGGAAGTAACGTCCATGGTTTTGACAAATTCCTTTGCTCTTTTGATGGAACGTTCCGTTACAGGATACGCAAAAATATCATCATAAAGGCCAAAACTTTCTTCCAATTGTGTCGTGTTCTGCGAAACTTCTGTTGTTTCCTCCAATTGAACATTGTAGTAGTAAGGTTCAAGCCCTTTGTATGGTTTTCTTAAATCCCATTCCTTAATTCAAAAATATAAGTTATTGATCAATGTTTTTACTGAATTCAAATATGAAAACTACCGCGACGCTTGTTGAGAATTCTACGACACTAAAGAGATCGTCTTCTCTCAACTGATCCAGGATGGAGTTCATGGCCTGTTTCGTTTGCTCAATTCTCGTTCCTGCCATTGATCCACTTGTGTCCAGCACGAAGATGACGTGTTTAGGAAGGGCCGGCAAAGTACTTGGTGCAAAAAAGTGGACAAAGTAGCCATCCACCACCTATGTTTGAATTGACAAAGGAGGTAAATATCTTTGGAGTTCTCAGACTAAAAAACATACGTGAATTTCGCCGCCTTTTCTTTCAATGGACGAACGATCCACATCGTACTGAACGACAAATTGACCCTGCAGTCCATCCTTTGAAGATTGGATTTGCTGCGTCTCTGTCGGCTCGTAAACGACGCTCACAACCGTTTCGTTTGTGCGGATAATCTTGGCTACTTCGTTTTCACCTGTACAAATGTTACATGGGACGTAGAAATCAGAGCCACAACAATATTGCTAAACAAATTCTTACTCAAGTCTTGACTTTGTTCGATATCGTTGCCACGCAATTGAGGGACTGTGATTTTGTTGATAGGGAGTGTCTCAAAAATGTTGACTCGAATGCTCATTTGTGGGACAATTGAACCGGGGCTAACGTGAATGACCTTTTTGTAAGCGAAAAATTTCCTTTATTGCACGTTGCTTACCAAATGAAAAAAATTCTACCTGCTCATAAATTCCTCTGCGTCTGGTCAATAACTCCTCGTACGTCAAGTTAAAAAGCATTTTCGCCTGCGGTTCAACATTTACCGACACAGTAAACTGATTGGCATCACGGGCACTGCGTTATCGTTTGAAGAATTAAGTTTTTAACTAATTTTTTCACAGTTCTGGTAAATTTACTTACTTTGCAGTCACTTGGGCAGCTGATAGTCCCGCATCCACAGCATTCTGGTACTCTGTTTGTGCTTCTTCTTTTTCTTTTACACTCGCTTTGTACACCTTCCCGTCAATCTCCCTAATATGCGCTAAAATATTTAAAATATCTGTTTAATTCATAAATTTAAAAATGATACTTACATCAAGAAGCTGGAAATGAAAGCTGTTTCTGGTAGAACAACATGAAAAGTGGCTTCCTGCGCTTTGTCAGCAGGGTTGGCAACTTTTGACGTGACTTTTGTCGAGGCATAACGCAGCCGGATATCCGACACAATCTCCATGAAATAAATTCGTGGTAGGGCATTCTCGACCTTTTGTTCCTACAAAAAAAAAAATAGATTTTTAATATTGTAAACGCATGTGATGTGTAATAAACAACTTTACCTTTGGCTGATGGAATTCAGTTGTTGCTTCATCCAAGTTTTCGACGTCCCTTCGGACGATCCATACCCGATTAGCTGGGGAAGCACTTACAGACAAAAACCATAATTGAAGAACGATGAGTGCTGATAAACGAAATGAAAATCGGGTAGTGTCTGTCATCTTGTAGCCCGCTTCTGTGCTGTATCTTGCCCGGTAGCGAACGATTGTCTGCAGTCCTTCACATAACCTCCCTTTCAATTTATAGTGACAGTGGTCATACATTTTTTTTTCGTTTCCTTCTTTCCCTCGGGTGATAACTTAGAATACAAATTGAGATTCCGAGACGGCTAGCCTCGGGTTATTCCTTTTGGTTTTCCCGTCCAGGAATTGATTACGGCATCCATTTGACGCACAAGAGTAAAGATATAAGATGCGATACAGAATGTAAAAGTTGTTCTTGCATTTTATTGTGACGTTGCATTGTAAATTATTCACGAAATTTAGATTGTAAAATCACGGGGCAACTTACCGTAAAAGGATTGATATATTGTCTGAATGGATAAAGAAAAATAAAAGCTTATTTATTTTCTAAGTAAAACTAACAGACGAACAACTTACCTAAGGCCACAACGTGACTTTCACCAACGCCCAAGATCACCTTGGCTGTGAATAAAGCACTAAAGCAACCACTGTAATTCGAGTGTTATTTTTAAATCTTTTGAGCCGAAAGCCTTGGTCACGTTTTCGCAATTTTATTCCTTATATCCACACGTAGTAAAAATCAAGTAACACCCTTCCCTATCCTTTCGGTTTTCCATCTCAACTTAAATATTGTCCGTTAGTAACATGACTAGCAGCGTTCGTTCAAGGGATTTATTTTCTTTTGAAACAAGTATTGCCTTAGCTAGTTGTGTTTCCATTTTCAGTACAGTTCAAAATTAGAACTTTTTTGGAAGAAGTCCGTATTTAGCAAGCGAGCATTTTCCAACACTTTTCAGGTCACGTTGATCTCTGGAAATCCCGAACGTGTTGCAATAACAGAAAAAGCTGGGGAAGCCCCATTCGTTTGAACTGAGTTAGCATTTTGGTTGTACCACTTGTAGGTTAAGTTTTATCAGTAAACAACTAAAACAAGTCTAAAATTTGAGCCCAAAAGGCTGTTCTTTCTCACAACACGATAAATTAATGTTGTTTTTTCTTGCCGGGACCATCAGTTCATGACTGTTTTTATAGCTTAATCGAAAACCAAACGAAGGGTATGATCCACGTAAACTAACGCTAATGCAATCACTTGTACACGACAGAATTCTAATCTCAAAAAAAGCTTACCAATAAAGATGGACGATTACCCAAAAGCGTAGCACATAACCACTTAACCAGGCGGTGTTCAAAGAGAGCTCACAAATGATTGATATTCACGATACAATTATCTCAACAAAAGCTGAGTACTTCGAAAAAATGTTCACCCATAAATGGAACCCACTACGAACGTTCAACTCTATTTGCATCGTCTTCATAACCTACAGGCAAAGTTTTCTTCTTTTTCAAATGCCTTTTTGCAGCTGTATGCCAAGGGGTGGACAACGCATCAATTGTCTACCTTTCCTTCTCGAAATTTCCAGACAAACAGGGTATGGTAATGAAATCAGTTTGAGTGCCCATCCTTCTTTACCGTTCTCAATCTCTTCCTTATTTTCTATCGCTAAGGGTTGTCAACCCTTTGCTCTGTGCCAACTTTAGCTTTTAACGATGCTATTCAGCGCCACAGACAGCCTTATGCCATATCTCTGTTTTCAAATGTCGTGCCTTTTTCTCTCAAATATTTCCAATGGGTATACAACGATTAATTCGTTTACGTGTTGCCTACCTTTTGGCAGGAACACAAGAGTCGAAATGAGCGGATAGATTCATAAAGAAGGCGGGTCATAATTGCACGGACGTTCTATGCTTCGAGGGTTGCTCCAGGTGTAGCTTCTAGCTAAGTTTGTTGTGCGATAAAAGCTACAGGTGAGGCAGATGTTACTACATCGTATACAAAATTATCCAATTAGAATAATATTGCAGTGTAAACGGCTTACTTTGCTAGATCCATCAGCTTATTACATGAATCCTTAAATCTCCGTTACAAACCTTGAACAGTATTTCACTTCCAATTTTTTCAGAAATAAAGTACATATTTGTGAGCATTACAGATTCAAGCATTTTAATGGATTATTCTTCCTTTACGAATACAGAAATGATTGAAGTAGCATAACAGTGGAAAAACGTCCTCGCTATACATTGGGACATAACAAAAAAAACGTAACGAATATCAAGTTAATTAATAACGTTGTATAAAAAGCGTTTTGTTGTTCATATGAAAACACCTCTCGTATCACAGGACAAGGTCAGTAGCAGTTACGACATCATCGCCATTAAGAGCAATATCGGTTACATACTCTGACGTCAGGGTAGTTTCTGTAAAGACTGGATCAGAGAACGTAGAACCCAAATGGCAACAGATACCGACGTACCTGGAAAGCCAAACGTTAATGATTAAATTGGCCGAATACCAGACGGATAAAATGAGGCGGATTAAAACTCACTTATTTTCGATTACACATGCGGAATCGGCATTTAAAACAGGTCCAGCGAGAGATCTGGATCCCGGCATGAAACGCGAACACTTCCAAATTGATTTACAAACGACATTGTGGACACCATCTGCGTAACACGAGCCGTACGCGGTATCAGGCTGCATCGTTGTTCAAACCATCATTATTAATTGCCTCTAACGACCTGAATCATTGAGTAATCCATAACAGATCTTACCAGTTCATCTTGCCACAGCAGTTCAAGTGTGTCATTGCTGGTTGGCATTTTGACATGAGTAGCGTTGTGCTCAAAACTGGTGATCCATTCGTCAGCAGAAAACGGCGACGTATTATATTGCAGGAGCGATGTTGATTCTGTTGTCAACTCAGCGTCCGTCGTGGTAAACTCCTCGTGGCTTTCAAATCCAGGCAATAACTCCACCAACGGCAAACCTTCTGGGGCGAGATAAGGCGGAATAGCACCGACCTGATAATACGGCGGTGCAGCAGCAAAGAAGGCAGCTGAATGAAAACCTAATTGCCATTTGGATAGAAACTGTTATTTTTCTATATTCGTCAGAAATATAAGTGCAATAACACACCGGAACTTCCACCGTCTGCGGGACGGACATCAGCCGTAGCAGCAGTACTATTCGGTTTCACGACTACCAATGATGTCAAGGGCGTAACAAAACCGTACTGTACCAGCGTAAAGGACATTTAGTACCCGATGATATAAATTAATACATGAAAACTTACCGTAATAGAGAGATTGAGAGCTTTGCCATTGAATTCGGCAATAGATTTGGCATCATCTACGATTTGACGTTTCTTTAGCATATCCTGGATCGTCATGTACGCCCAAATCTTTTCCAACGAAAAGCTCTTTTTAGCGGGTACGGTTTCTGCAACGCTGTTGTTAGGAATGGGTAATACAATGTGGTCGTCCAGTGGATGAATGTCAGGGAATAAAAAGGATCCACTTGCTCCTGTTCCAGTGATAGATGCACTCAGTTTTGAATCCGGGTCGATCCGACCGGCCACTACGAATTCTGTGCCCTTGAAGAAGTTGGGGACGTTGGTCTCAGTGACATCATGCACGGGACCATCTTTGTTATAAACAAAGCGAACATTGTTGAGTAGAGGTGATGCCACTTCATCAAAGAATCCTTTGAGCTGGAGGGTGGCATCTGCAGCTTCGTAAATTTTGCGTGCAAATCCACGATTTTGACTCGAAATTTTCGTCAAGAAATCGTAATCTGTGCCCGTACCAAAGGCCAAACTGAAAATGCTCACCACGTCGTCACTGTTTCCCTTCCTGACGTTGGCAAGAATTTCTGTTTTGTCAACAACACCCGACGTGGGCTCACCGTCCGTCAAGAAAATGATGATTGGCGTGAGGCGAAGTCGTGACTGAACGGATTGGCTGTTTTTCAGCGCAAGCAAAAGGGCATCGTTAATATTGGTTGAGGAAGTAACGTCCATGGTTTTGACAAATTCCTTTGCTCTTTTGATGGAACGTTCCGTTACAGGATACGCAAAAATATCATCATGAAGGCCAAAACTTTCTTCCAATTGTGTCGTGTTCTGCGAAACTTCTGTTGTTTCCTCCAATTGAACATTGTAGTAGTAAGGTTCAAGCCCTTTGTATGGTTTTCTTAAATCCCATTCCTTAATTCAAAAATATAAGTTATTGATCAATGTTTTTACTGAATTCAAATATGAAACCTACCGCGACGCTTGTTGAGAATTCTACGACACTAAAGAGATCGTCTTCTCTCAACTGATCCAGGATGGAGTTCATGGCCTGTTTCGTTTGCTCAATTCTCGTTCCTGCCATTGATCCACTTGTGTCCAGCACGAAGATGACGTGTTTAGGAAGGGCCGGCAAAGTACTTGGTGCAAAAAAGTGGACAAAGTAGCCATCCACCACCTATGTTTGAATTGACAAAGGAGGTAAATATCTTTGGAGTTCTCAGACTAAAAAACATACGTGAATTTCGCCGCCTTTTCTTTCAATGGACGAACGATCCACATCGTACTGAACGACAAATTGACCCTGCAGTCCATCCTTTGAAGATTGGATTTGCTGCGTCTCTGTCGGCTCGTAAACGACGCTCACAACCGTTTCGTTTGTGCGGATAATCTTGGCTACTTCGTTTTCACCTGTACAAATGTTACATGGGACGTAGAAATCAGAGCCACAACAATATTGCTAAACAAATTCTTACTCAAGTCTTGACTTTGTTCGATATCGTTGCCGCGCAGCTGAGGCACTGTGATTTTGTTGATGGGTAGTGTCTCAAAAATGTTGACTCGAACGCTCATTTGTGGGACAATTGAACCGGGGCTAACGTGAATGACCTTTTTGTAAGCGAAAAATTTCCTTTATTGCACGTTGCTTACCAAATGAAAAAAATTCTACCTGCTCATAAATTCCTCTGCGTCTGGTCAATAACTCCTCGTACGTCAAGTTAAAAAGCATTTTCGCCTGCGGTTCAACATTTACCGACACAGTAAACTGATTGGCATCACGGGCACTGCGTTATCGTTTGAAGAATTAAGTTTTTAACTAATTTTTTCACAGTTCTGGTAAATTTACTTACTTTGCAGTCACTTGGGCAGCTGATAGTCCCGCATCCACAGCATTCTGGTACTCTGTTTGTGCTTCTTCTTTTTCTTTTACACTCGCTTTGTACACCTTCCCGTCAATCTCCCTAATATGCGCTAAAATATTTAAAATATCTGTTTAATTCATAAATTTAAAAATGATACTTACATCAAGAAGCTGGAAATGAAAGCTGTTTCTGGTAGAACAACATGAAAAGTGGCTTCCTGCGCTTTGTCAGCAGGGTTGGCAACTTTTGACGTGACTTTTGTCGAGGCATAACGCAGCCGGATATCCGACACAATCTCCATGAAATAAATTCGTGGTAGGTCATTTTCGATATTTTGCTCCTGTAAAAACGTATTTGATTTTTGTATTTTAAAAGTATTTATTCTTCAATCCTTGCCTTACCTTTGGCTGATCGAATTCACTAGTTCTCTCAATCAACTCTTCGACATCACGTCGAACAAGCCATCCTTTATTGGTCGGTGACGCACTGGCCAATATCAACCATAATTGGAAAATGAACAGATACCGTGTCAATCGAGACGATAGGCGAAATGTTTTTGCCATCTTTTTGGTTGGCGTTATTGCTCGTCCCGCAGTGGATGGTTCTCTGCAGACCTTCACGGGAAAGGCACGCAATTTATAGTCAACATGAGTCACGTTTGTTTGTACCTTTTTTTTATTTACTTCTTTATTTACGTTTTTTTACCTTCAAGCAAAATGGAGGACTCACAACATGTGGTTAGAACTGTGATTACGGTTTTCCCCAATGAACGGCACTCCGTGATTGATTATTCGATTCACGAGCAATATTTTTAAGACTTAAGTTATGTCGTGGATGGGAAAGCAAGCACATGAAGAGCTAATAAAGAATTACGTGTAGCAACAGCAGAGGGAAGTATTTGAAGTTCACGTTATTAAAACATGTGCAGTAAAAAAAGGCGTATCTTGAATTCTTTATTGAATTTCAACGTCAAAGAACTCTCCGAAGGCCACGTTTATGTGTTCTTGCTAGTCCTCAAATTCACCTTGACTATGTCTAGTCTATCTTTCAAAACTTAAAACGTATACTCGACGTAGTATATGATAACGCTATTATTATTTTTTTAAAGGAAGCTGGATAACGTTGCCAGCTTGTAAACGGACCTCAACAGTTTGTGAAGCCAAATAAAAACGGGAAACCGGATTCCTTCAATCGTGAACATACTCATGTTCTACTGCAATCGCATGTGGCAAGTTACCAAAAACTACGGTACGGGGTGATGGCCACTAGTGATCTTGGCGATTGTTGATAGTAATGAACTTGAATTCTTTTTTGTTGTGTACGAAGAGATTATATCGGGTAAACGAACTAAAGAAAAAAATTCGCGTTTTACACAAACAAATCGTTTCATGACTTGGAGCAGGTCATTTCTGAAGGTAAAGGGAAAGTCAGAGCGAGTTTTAGCTTTATCATCATGTTTATTCCTTGTGAATTACGTTGTACCAGTGTACCAAAAATTAAGAAAAGGAAAGCTAATGGAAAATTGTACTCACACTATTAATTTCATAGTTAGTATTTTTCAATTCAACAAAGAACTGATCACAAAAGACTGCTATCACGCTGTTAGTACCCGAGGCTTTTAAAGCAAAACTTGTCACCTTTAATACGAAAAAAATACGTTGCCGTAACCAGGATTCGAACCTGGGTTACTACGGTTTTGTATACGTTGTGTTTCCACAACGTAGGGTCCTAACCACTAGACGATTACGGCTGAAATTGATAACTACTGAAACTCATTTAGTACTACGCCTTGACTGGGACCCAACGAAAATGTATCGTCATTTTCAATTCCCTTTCGGTTCTCCACATTAATTTGATACACTTTGGTGACGCAGGAATAAGACAAAAACTATTTAAATTCATAAACATTGACAATTATTCCCTGCATTAACATAATTGTTGCGTAAACTGAAATTTTTAAACGTTGTCCATATCTACCCGTAAAAGGTAGTTGGATGTGATTTAACGTCCCAACTAAACCCCTTAATAATAATGTTAGGAAAGCATTAATTTGAATAGGAAAAAAAATTTTGTGCCGTAACCAGGATTCGAACCTGGGTTACTACGGATCTGTTGTACGTTGTTTCCACAACGTAGGGTCCTAACCACTAGACGATTACGGCAGAAGGAAAGCTGACAAAGGCTATTATATATACAATGCGAACTGGTACAAAAACATGATTAACTAAAGCGAGTTGGTTTCTATTGACAAACTGTGGACTAAAATTAACAGTTGAAAAATTATCTTATGCGGTACTTACGGAAAAAATCCCTGTAGCTTTTAGTTTTTTTTTTCCGGCATTTGCTGTCAGGTGCAAAATGCAAAATTGCCACAAACTGAACCGGTATGTCAAAGACTAACCGTTTGGCAGTGGAAATGGGGAAAAAAGGACAATAGGCTGGGTTAATTCATTTCTCTACCTACTTTTTCTCTTTTGAGAAAATATTATATTGTGTTAATGGGAAGAAGTAAGGGTATGCAAAAGCTATCCCATACCCTAAAAACTTGCGCTATTTGGCAGTGGAATACAGCGCACGTGTCGCAGTCATTAATAGGTAAGCAGGTAAGGGTACGAAAAACAAAATTTCTCGCAACGGAAAGCAATTATGAAAAGGGAAAAAAAGGTTTTAGAGAAGGTCAAGGTAAAAAAAAGATCATATCATGCTACAAAGTATTATCAACCGATACATTAGTTATTTATTTTTAAATAAAAACATGAAGCTCTAAAGCAACTTTTCAAATGCAATATCACTATTAGCCTAATCAGTGTCTCATTTCTCATGAACAGGACAAATTACTTTATCCAAAATTATATTAATGTATACCAAATTTCCAGTCTTTTTGTAAGCAGATTTTTATTAAAAATTCCATGTCATATGCGATACAACAGCCATTAGCACAAAGATAAAACGTCTTATCGGTGCTTGCGGGATACGGAGCATATCCAGAACACGTAATCTGGTTGATATGACGTTTTTGGAGCATACGTCCAAAGTGTTTGACCGTGAGCTTGGCAAATTTTCTCTGCTTCAAATCGTTCAACTTCCTGTAAACAAAAATACAAAGTTCGTCAATGTATCCCCAGGAAAGATTGTTGATAATAAGATTAGACTTGAAGATATGAAAATAACATTACCCCACTTGGGTCGGTACAGTGCAACCATCCTGAGGATTTGCCAGCCTCACACAAAACACTGGAAAATTGGTTCTCCAAATCCTCATTGGATGTTTCAACGAGATTACTTTCAATCATTTCTCGTGGGGCAATGTAGAAGAGTTTGGTTTTAGACTCGTCATTCTTCTTCTTAGCCTTGAATAATCATACGTTATTTTACAAAATGCATGCCAACACAACAATGCACAATAATCCATCAACTGGAAGGGTCTTTAATAGTTTTTCAATTTAATAATAATAAAAACGACAATCACATACGTCGTGCAAAATTAGATCAGAACTGCTTCGGCCGGCTTCTTTGGCGGAAGCCAATGGTCGTTCAAAGTAGTTTTGAACTGGTGAGGCATTTGCGTTTAATACTAGGAACGCACAACAGATAACTGACACAACAAGCATTTTTGGAAGCGCCCAAGTAACACGACGCGAATCTGAAAACGAATGAAATGTTGCGGAGACTAGAGAACGATACATCAGCTCCGGTCAGAAATGCTCTGATATCATCGGGAGCATGTTTTGGCTAGTTAATGTCCACGAAGCTCATCAACGTTTTCACACAAGGCTGGCTTGGGTAGATTTTATGATCATGCCTTGAACCGCTTGATTTCTTGTTTCAATGTCCAAGTCGTGGTGTGTTTCCAATCACGTAGCATAGTTTAATCCGATGTACTATATAGTAGTCGTAGTTAAAAAAAAAATAATAATAATAAATAAGTAAACCACAGGAAAAATCGTGGTTAACATGATTGCTCTAATGCAAGAAATTCTATATAGGTTTATCGCTGCTCGTAACCACAAGTCTTTTTTCGTTGTAATCGCTGCTGCGTCACGATACCCTTCCCATTAGTTTGGTTTGATATCTCAAGTTTCCGGAACGTTCATTATTTGTTGACGATTGAGACTGCGCACCACATTACGCATGGAATTCAACTGCGATTTCACGTTAATAATTCCCAAACAAAATTAGTTTTGTGCAATAACGAAAGATATAGTTTTCTGTAATTAACTTTGGCAAATCAGACAGACATTATTCACGTCGTCAAAACACGAATGACAATAGACACCAGAACAATTAGACTTGGTACATTTTTTGAATTCCGAATTTTCAGGAAGGCCACAAACGACGCAGTAGCGTCGGAACAAACCCAGGGTTTTCGCTAGACCTCGAAACGTTCGCTTTTTAACTCCTTTTTCTGTAAGAATTTTGCCCATGTTAGCGACACTTTGACCGCGCGAAGGTGTTCGCAAGGTTAAAGTGATCTTTGGTCTTTTCCTTTTCTTCAGTAGTTTATTGTACAAGTACTGGACGCGCTGGCTATTCCTCTCCGGATAGAAATAGGCCACGATGGAATGGCGGAGACGAAGGCAATACGCTTGCGATAGAACGGCTAATGCTAAAATTACGTAAATAACAACAATAACAATCACAGTGTCATTGGATATCTTGCGAGGGATCGCCATGCATTGTTTAGCATCGAAAAAAAATGGTACTGCTAATTCGAAATTGACTGAGTCCACTCGAAAAGTGGTAGTTTCGTTCCAGCCGCTACTTTGATTGACATTTCGGACGACAATGTCCATAAAAGTATATAGGGTCCAATCAGCCACGTACAAAATGACTGTGATAACGAAATGGACCAAGTAAAGGACCAGAGAAATGAAAAGAGCTTTTCGTTCAATAGGCGACATGGACAGAGAAACAGAATCAATAATTTTCGCTTTTTCACGAAGATTGAGCGGGAAAAGCGGAGGGCTACCGAGTTCACTACGATGGCGATCGTATCGCTTTAGTAACTCTGTTGCGTAGTCGTTGTCATAGGAAAGAATATTCAAGAATCGATGATAATAAAACCAGCACGAGAAAAGCAAATAGATCAGGCTGAAAATGGTTGCCAACTTGGCAATGCTGACCACAATAAAAAATTGGCCGATTTGGGTTCTAATTTCATTTTTGACGTTGTTGTGTGCTGTGTGCAGTTGCTGTTTGGCGTGATTTATCGTTTGATTGACGTTATCGATCTGGTTTTTAATTTGATCGTAACTCACAGCGTCTTTCACTGTTTGTTTTGCCTTTATTAAAACAGAAATATGCATCAGCTTTACGAACGATGGCAGTTATGAACCATGCTACAACTCACCTGTTGTTTGACTTTGGCAGCAGTGCCACAACCGAAAATTTGGCAAATAATCGATGATATTTCTTCGCCGATACTTACGACAGCTTCAGTGCCTTCTTTCACTTGATTCAAGTGATGCAAGCTAAAATTATGTTTGAAATTGTGTATCGACATTTTGATTCCTTCCTTGATGGCTTGTGTTTGATTGACAGTCATGTTACCATAACAGGACAATGACTGTGAACTTTGTTTCATATTGTACGTTAAATTGCCGAGTGGACCAGCAATTAACTGGGTAACCAGTAGAGCAATTAAAATGGTTTTTCCTTGCCTAGTGCCGAGCGAAGGTACCACCAGCGAAAAAATACAACGACTGCTGTAAGAGAATATCAGTAGTACAGTAACGGCTACGGTCACAATAAGGCCCAACGCACTTGCGATCCACAAATGGAAGGAGAAAGAGAAATGAACAATGGCCATGGCAAGTAATCCGTACAGGATTCCGACTATCAGGATCAAGATCAGTTTAATATTGCGGAACTTATTTGTGTCACTGTAGAGGAACCGAATGATACAGGTACTGTTTGTCGATTTGAAATAACTAACAGACCAATCGAAATCTTCTGGATCTTCCGAGTTCTCACCCATCGGTTCAAGAAGATCCTGCCAGTCGGTCACGAGACCGCGGAGGGATGGCCAATTGGACATTGTCTCGGAAGGCACAGAGAGAGATGACCTTTCGAACGACTCATCTTTCGTTTGAGGTATTACAACGAGTGAAAATGGACTTTTCGGGGGTTCCTCCATTATTTTGAACTGTTCTACATGAAGACCAAAGTTCAACTGCTTTATTATTTGGCTATAAACTTTTATGTATTGCGAACGGGATGGAGTTGTGAAACCAAATTTTTGAGATTCGGTCGTCAACTGGATCCGTATGTTATGATAAATAACGGTTTCCGTAACATGAATGCTGTTCAGGAATAAAGGCGTCATTCTATCCGAAGCTTTTTCCTGTTGATGGTTAACCCTGACATTTATCATCATCCGCGTTGATCGCGGCCTTCACAATGTCTAACGTTTCCTTATAGCTGGTTAATACGCTTATAAGCATTCTTTAATGCTCGCATAATCCAGCTACATAAATAAGGTTTTATTCTGAAAGAAAATTTTGAATTGTAAGGTGATATAAAATAAATCAAATACTAATCAGATAATATTAAACAGAATTAATATGTATTTCATGAAACCTTGAATTTCAAAAACAATTGCGACAAATACCATGCAGAAAAGAAACAAACAAACTACATGAAACAGACATGAATTTTACTGACGACCTACGAAACCGTAATTCGCGAAAAAAGACTTTCTTCAAAGCTCGGGAGATTTGGTAGCACTGGTACCATATGCACGACTTTTAAACAATTCGAATTGCACGTCTGCAAAGTCTGAAAAATTTAATCGTCGTTTGTGATAGCACGTCCCACCAATATCACCCAGTGTAGAAAGTTTTGAACGCAAATCGAAAGGAAACGTAGGCTTTGAAGCAGCATTCAACGAAGGAGTCAATTATCCAGATAACGTCGAGAAAAAATACCCAAATCGAAGATACCAAAAAAAAAAACAAGTCGAGAAGCAACAAAGTAAATGAAAAGGCGCCATAAAGGACCTAACTCTTTAAAGGGAGAACGAGTTTTCGAACTTTTCGACATCACGTCCACGTTAATGTCGATCTAGACCCCCAAAAGCTCAACACTACCCCACGATTCGATTCAAGGCCTTAAGCTAACTTAAAAATAAACTTAAAACTAGCTTAAACCTAACTTGAATCAATCGCAAAAGTATATGGCGTGGTATGAGAGTCTATGATCGACATTGTTGTGCAGATGATGTCGAAGCCATTCAAAAACTCCCCCTCCCCCGCAGTAGTTAAATCCGTTATAAAACGTCCTTTTTCTTTACTTCCTTTGCCGCTCGTTCTCGTTTTCTCAACACGTTTCGACCTGGGTTCCCTACTCGTTGGCTTTTCTGAACAATGCACAAAATTCGTTGAAGCGGTGGTGTGGTGTGCGCGGCGTCTTTTTCAAGTGTTTGAATCGGCCGTTTGTTGTTTATAGTTGTGCTGCAGTGGCTTCGTTATCAGCGCCCCTTTTCTTTGGTTTAGGTGTAAACCACGAGCGGATATTACGTATGAAGTTCCGAAATTTGTTTTTCTTTATCGGCTTTTCATTGCCAGTTGTACCACTTTCCGTGATCTTTTCTTGTTCGTCATGGGTCTCTGCAGTTGCGTCTGCTTGTTGTGTTACGTGATCGTTAGCAGTCACTTTAGTTGCACCATCCGACTCTAGCGGTTCAGCAGGATACTTCTCTTTCGTTTCAGGTTGAGTCTCGTTACCGGGTCTCGTTTTTTTCGAAGGGAAAGCAGCTCTTCTCCATTTCTTCCATTTCGTTTCCGATTTCCCAGACTTGTTTTTCTTGGTAATAGCTGCAATATCATTTTCTGCCACAGCCAGTTCTTTTTGAACTACTGGTGTTGATTGCAGTTCGCTGGGTGAATCAGAGACAGATGTAGCGCTCCCTTCATTTTCAACTATTTCTTCAATTCGAGGTCCAGTAACTGGAGAGGATTCAGAAAAGTCGTCCGGCAGTTCAGTTATTATAGGGCCGGGATTAGTAGGGGAGAAAAACGAAACGTAATCTTTGTCTTCATCACAAAACCTTGACAGAAACTCGGTGACTTCAGATCCCAGCAATATCTCACCATCAATCGCTATCGCTAAACGCTCTTCATGAAAAATCGTGACGGGAGCGGGTGGTTTTTGCTGAGAGTCAATGTCCACTGAATTTGGGCGCATTATTTCCAAACAAGTAGATGCAGCAGGCATAACTACTTTTGGTAAACCGTTCGGTATGCCGATCTCTGGTGTTCCTTGGTGTCCATGAAGTTTCCTTGGGGTTGGTACCGAATGTGAAGGTGCCCTATAAAAAAATTTTGTCCGTGGTGCTGGAACAGGCACTGTTCGTCTTTCCAGATCTTCGGGTTTCTCCTGGTTGCCGGTAAATTCCAATTTGGTTTCCACCAGGGGTAATGGTGCCCTATACAATTTGGTACTGGGTCGTAATACTTTCCTCCTAGGAGCTGGAACAGGTGCAATACTTTCCGGTTCGTTATGCTCTTGTGGTTCAAAAAATGGATTGTTTGGATCGGTAATCGGGGGAAATTCTTCCTCGTCGAAAACGAGAGCTCTCTGTGGCCGGTGTTTCAGAAAAGGATGGTCTGGAAGGATCTCGGGTGAATTCACTACAGAGTCGGTCGTTAGAGTTTGTATCATACGACCAACTTCCTGGTCTTGATGAGAATCCAATTCTGTAGGATTAAAAACGGGATTGCTAGGATCGGTAATGGGTGGGTAAAGTACGGAATCAAGAATATATGGTAGTGGTGCCCGACGCGTTTTACGGCGACGCCTCTGAAGTTTCTCCGTAGGCGATCCTGAAAGCTGGGCCGTTGCCGCGACCAAGTCTATAGAACTCGCGTTTGAAGTCACCTCTTCTTGTCCTAGGAGTAACACTTCTAAGGCAGTGTTGTCAAGCTGGGTGTTAACATCCAAGCTGTTATCGCCTTTTTCCTTGCAGTTATCTGGTATATTCTCCTCCATTTTCTTTTTGGTTTCCAAAGGGGTTTTTAACTTCGTCTTCATGGAGCCGACAATAGTGTTCAGTTCACGTGGAGGATGTTCAATTACCACCACAGTTTCCGAATCTGGTTCTTCCATTTTCTTTTTGGTTTCCAAAGCGGCTTTCAACTTTGTTTTCCTGGAGTCGAGAACAGTGTGGATTTGAAGTGGAGGACGTTCAATTACCATCACTGTTTCATAATCTGGTAGGGTCGTTTCGATATCGGTTCCGTTGATGCCGTAGTCGATAGCCGAAACTTCTGGTAAATCTTCTAGTAAGTCAGTTAGATCCCATTTGGGAAACTCTTCTGGTGTGGTGTGGTAGAAGCCTTTATTTTTGTGCCATCCACAGACACAGTTAAAGGTAATTCGCTCTTGTGTAAGATATAAATACAACATGAGAAGAAACAGGCAAAGCGGTATGAATCCAAATATGATACCCATTTTTAGATTTACTATTACTGTATTTAGCTGAGGTGTTGCTGGTGAATTTGGCACCTGTATTAATAGCTCAGCAGCATTTTGCTAATGAGTAGCAAACCACCCATTCCCCGAAAATGGTATTTTACAAGAATTATCTTTGCGTTATATTTTCTTATCAATCCGTTACAGATATATCATCATATTACACACCTATTTCGAATTTTAAAAATCATAAAATGTTATTTTGGTTAATTATCTTGACGATTGTAATGCCGAATCGAGTATTGGATTCATAGGATTTGAACACGGAAAAGGAGCTGCGCATGCGCTGATTGTCTGCATCTCCACCATTCGTTCGTATTGGAAAAACGCCAGGCGGCAACGTTGTTTGTTGTGAAGTGTTTTCTTTCCAGTTTCCACGTCTTCTATTCTCTTTCGGTTTTGTTTCACCACCTGTAAAGAGGCATTTTATTTTACCACAGTAAGCTGCTTTTGCAACTTATTTTACCCATTCCATGACGTTTCTTCCTTTGTCTCTAGTTGAAATGGAAATTGTTGCTGATAAGTCTGAACGCGTCAACTGTCCATTTGATCCTGTTCATGTCATTGAGAGACGGAGATTGCAGGCACATATAATAAAGTGCAAACGTGTATGTTATTATTAACTATTGCCCAATTCAAAATGCGAAGATTTAATTTATTCATATACAACTCTAGAATCTCCCTGCAAATCATGACTTTGTTCAATGCCAATTTTGGACCTTACATTATGTGAAGAAACGTGATCTGGAAGCACATTATTTAACATGTGAGCATGCCTTAATGAAACAGGCAACAAAGAGGATGGCATCTGGTAACATCCAAATGCATATTATTTGTCTTGTATATTACATTGTTCATCTTTTTATTTTATTTATTAGCTGAACCATCTAGATTTAGGGAGCCTAAACTAATTTACAATGATACCACAACAACACAGTCTTCATTTACAGACGAGTCATGGGATATCCCATCTGACCAACCTACTTTTACACCAGAAGCATTGAGAGCACAAGCAACACACATGACGTAAAGAACACTTTTTTTGTTAAATTTTAGAAGGAAAACCAATTATAGTTATTTGATAAATGTTACAGAATACCTCTTGGGTTAACAAAGTCAAAGCGAAGAGAGTATAGAGAACAGGAACGTAAAAGACTTCGAGAACAAGAGTAAAAACTTTTCGCATTCACGCTATGTAGGTTTTTAAACTAAAGTTGCCCATTGATTAGAGCTGCTGAGCTGCTCGTAAAACCTGAAAAAACTTCGGCGCTGGGAACTTCAGCAATTATATCAGAGCCAAATGAAAACCCAAGGAGACCAGGTACTACAACTTTGCACCAAAAGTTTCCGTTAAAATAACAAATCATGCTGTCTGAAATGCCTTACAGAGATGCCAGCAAACCGCCCTATAAATGCGTCGTTTGTCCCGTCAACTGGATCAAGTTATCCTGAAAGTTCTACCGGATCATCTGCACCCACTAATTATGCTGATGCTGGTCTCCCCCAATACGGGCTGTCCCGTCAAGGCATGCCACCAGCTCACGGGATGCCTTCTTCCCATAGAATGCCTTCTCACGGGCAGATGCCTAGCAGGGGAAGGGGATATTTACGTGAGATATATTTCAACCTGATTAGCTTCAAACAATTTGCATTTTTATGAATTCTTTTTCAACATAGTTTCTCAATCAACGTGGACTGACAACGCCCGACAGACATACCATCCGTACGTTGTAAATTTTAAATTATCACAACGAGTTTGCGTATTCATGTATATACCCCGATTTTTCTAGCTATCCCTATAATGGAATTCCGTACCGTTATTCGCCAGATGATTTTCCTGGCTTGTGAAACTACGAAGTTGTTCTAGTTTCAAGAAATCTCTCATTTCCCGGCAGCTTTGCAGCTAAAGGTTTTCTGGTTTTAGCCTTTCATATTTTTTTTATTTTGAACGACTTCTTCAATCTTAACTTTTGACTTGTACTACTTTTAACAAATTTGACTTCATTTTAGCTGAGGTAGGATTTACCTTAAACAAACTTAACGTGTCCTCAACACTCTTAAAACTGTTTGTAAAATGAAAATTTTGTGTTTGTTGTACGTGATTCGAAACATCTTGACACACGACTTAAACGACTTTTTTTACAAGTACTTTTCCGTGTATTATCAAACTTGGTCAATAAGTTCACATAGTTTTTTTAAAATTTGAGTTCTCTTTGCAGATTGCCCTGGTTTCGACGACTTGAAAAAGGAAACGATGCAACTGACATCGCCAACGGCTTGATTACGATAGCAGGCATGAATCCAAAACGCTATCTCGCCCCAAACAAAAAAAAAACACGTAAACAGGTAGGGACGGAGTTCGCCTGAGCTCCTGGCAGTTGGCGTTGTATAACATAACAGAAGGCAAGCTGGATAGGGCAGTCAGTGGCCAGAGGTAGAGTACTCAACTTTTGTGCATCCCATTTCCTGAAAGATTGAAAAACATTGAAATACCTCAGTCGCTTACAGTGGCTGTTTTCAGAAAATGACAGTGTTTGTGACGTATGGCGGATTGCATTGTGTTTCCATTTTCTGTGCATGCCTGATTGTGTTCATAGCGACATGGGCCCAATCTCTAGAAACGGAAAATGTCGCGTTGACACAAGGTAATTCATCAAAACCGGTTTATTTCCAAGGCCAAAACCTGGTGAGCCACTCCCATTAACGAGCCCCGTGAAGCGTCAGACAACAGTGGCAGAAAACCATTCAACATCCAGTTTCCTAAATCAATGTCCTTGAAGCTTGAATTGAGCCAATCAGTTAACTAATTATTATTTGAATTTAATCAGTTAATGGAAAGAGATCAGGATCCCTTGGTCGACTTCGGAATCCGGCAGCCATCGTACCGGGCCATGAGCCAAAACATCATTCGTGTATGACTTTTGATGGACAACCAGGTACCTGCATGTCTGCCCGGGAATGTTACCCGTACACGAAAGTTCATCAGTCGCTAGGTCCCAGAGAGACGTGGGTTCTCGGCTCCCTGGGAACCTGCCATTTGTCCACGGACTCCATCGGACGACAGGTTTACGATTCTTTGAAACCATTACAACAACAAAGCATCTTTATTATTATTTTTTTAAATTCCAGGGTTCCGGAATCTGCTGTAATTCACCTCGTCAATCGCGACTTCCTCAGGTTAACAATCTAACTTACAATGAACAATTGCTTCATCAGCAAGAAATGCGACGCATCAGCGACTCCGCAGGATCCAGAATCGTAAATGGAAAGCTTTCCGCATTGGGAGAATTTCCTTTTATGGTGAGTGCTTGGACCATCGTTGAATTAAACGTGTTTTAAACTACGAATAGAACATATTTGGCATTAAAACAGATAGGTATCATGCGAGGAAAAAACGTTTTTTGCGGAGGATCGCTATTGGATGCCAATCACGTTTTAACAGCGGCGCATTGCGTTAGCGGGTAGGAAATAGTATTTTTTATATTTAATATTTAATGAAGAGCTTCAATCAAAATTGTTTTGCAGCTTATCACCTCAGAATATACTGGAGCTAACGATCATTCTTGGCGCTGTCGAATTAAGTGACCCCAAAAAAGTGACTAGGCGGGTAAAGAGCGTTATTCGTCACAGACAATTCGACAACCGCAAATTGGTAATGAAAGATTTCAATATACTTAACAATTTAAATTATTCATGATGGCCAGTCTTAAAATCCATCGTTAAATGCAAAATCTTTATTCTAGCGCAACGATATTGCTCTGCTTACGTTAGACTCGCCTGTTGAATTCTCCAGCGTCATATCTCCAGTTTGTCTTCATGATAATGTCACACACAGCTACGTGGGAAAAGACGTCGTAACCGCTGGATGGGGCCGGACGTATTACAGTACGTACGAATGGCAAATTGTGGAAACTAGATAGTCAATGTAATGCAACTTAAATCAACAGAGGGACCGAAATCACCGGTGCTACAAAAAGTGACGTTGCAACTCAAATCACTGGATGATTGCCGGAAAAATTTAGGAGTTCAATCGCCTGGAGGTGTCCCCGACCATTACATTTGTGCATGGGCCCCCAATCGAGATTCGTGTGCCGTAAGTGAATGCTACGGGAAATTGTAAAGGCTATACTAAAGATATTCAATGAATGGTTTCAACACATGTAGGGTGACAGTGGAGGACCACTTATGCTTGCAGAAGATGGTTGTCAAATCGGCGTCGTTAGCTGGGGTATCGGATGTGCAACCAATACTTACGGAGTCTATACGCGGATCTCTTCTTTCCGTGACTGGATCGATAAAAACAAAGTTCGCTTTTAAATCATTGTTTCTGGGTATCATTAAATACAAACGTTTGTCATTCAATCGTGGACGCATGCATTCAATCATTTGTCTAATCGATTTCGCCATCTTACGAAGTCTATTTTGGACTGTACAAGTCCATAGTTTAGTTAACACCATAATTCCGCCTTAAAATAAAGGCTTCTGTTTCCGTCGAGAATGAGCTATTCTAAATCATTTAAATTACTTCATCATATTTGCACAGTTTTGCTGTTCTACACAGCACCAAAATATTTGTTGTTTTATAAAGAATCTAACAGCTGATCTTTAGAGCTTCAAAAAAATATATATATTCACGGTGGCCGAAGGAAAGGACTTAGAAAGTTTTCGTTTTCAATAACAACTTAAAGAGAATTTTTTTTTTTTTAATCGGTAGCTGTCGATATTTTCATTTTTTAAATAGTAGTATTTTCATTGTTTGTTTCTTTTTTTTTTTTTTTTTTTTTGCAATAACAATTTTTGTAGCTGGCATTGCTGTACGTCGCATTGGTGGGAAACTTGCATATGGCAGTCGGTGGTCATACCTTGGAGCACTGGGTCTATGCATCTCGTTTCCTAAAACATTAGAAAACATTGAAAGATATCAGTCGCGATAAGTTGCTTGGCTTTTGAATAAGAAGGTGCTTGTTAACTACCGAAGATATATCGTGTTTCTTTTTTCTGTGGATTTATCATTGTATTCGTAGCGACGTGGACACCAAAACCTGACTGAACCACTTCTATTCATGGGGCATTTCACGAACTCTGCCAAGCAGCAGCTAGCAATGGCAAGAGGTTTTCAACAACTAGTTTTTTTACATCTAAGTTTTGAAATGACCTTGAAATTTTAGTTGAACTAATTTTATTTACCAATCTAGTTGAATGATATAAGACAATGGCGACCGGTTGGTGTGCGTCGATCGACTAAAGAATCAAGCAGCCATCAAATCGAACGATGTGCCGAAACATAGCTCCTGTGTGATTTTCACTGGAAAATCAGGTACAATGTGTGTCTGCACAGGTAACGTTATCCACGCACCAAATTCATGATTCTCTCGGTCATTAGAGACAAATGAGTTTTTGATTCTCTGGAACCCGGATGTACAACCAATGCGTACAAGGTCTATGGGCGGATTCTTCTTCCGTGACTGGATCGATAAAAATAAAGTTCGTTTTTAATATTCTTTCTTTCATTCTGGTTATCATAAAACACAAACATAATAATTTGTTTTGTATTTCTCTTCACAAAAAATATCTCAATAGGATTCCTTGAAATCGTGGTTTCGTTTTTGCATCTAGGACGACGGCATCTTCGTAATGTTCTTGAACTAAACCTGTGAAATCTGTCGTGATTAAGTCCAAATGTGGTAAGAACTATGCCTTTTTGATTTCTTTTCTGCACTTTTATGTCTTTACTTAACAAGGTGTAACTGTTTAATGACGGACGCTGTAACCAGAAGAGACGTTGGTGGCCCCTGACGACGACTATTCAATCGTCCTTGAATACTGGGAAATGTCTACAAAGAGATGGTTCCAATAACCATCTTTGTAAAACCTTTGACTGTGGAATTTTTCAAAGGCGTCGTATGAAGAGCTTCACAGAGATCACACAAGGCTATCTTGGTTGTCTCGTGGAGGTCGTTGACACGATAGTGTTTTTTCCACCAAAAATATTCGGCATACATTGTGTCATTACGATCGAGTTCATTCAGGTAATCAGCCAGCTGATGGGGTGTGTAATCAAGAGCGTTGATGTACGAATGAGGAGGAGCAATCGCAGCATAATCAGCTCCACCAAGTACAACGGGCACTATGTTTCGATTCATAATTTCAAAGAACTTCTCGGTGACGTATTCTTCACAGATGGAGTTTTCAAAGGACAAGTAGAATTTGTAACTTTTTTCAATCAAATTATAGCACACATCGCGATTCTTAACTCTAGGACATTTGCCACCACAATTTCCTGCTTTACTGAAAATATCTATTGTAGTAAATTTTTGCATTATACTGACGTATGCTTCTCTGTTGCTTTCAGCGTTGCAGTTTGTTACGAACCACACAGCTAGCTTCGTCTTCCCCTTGGCTGGACTGATGCCTGGTCGCATCATCTCTTTTCGCATTGCCATTGCCTGATCCATCGTGCTGGGTGCGCTATCCAAAGGAATTATTTCGCCGTACCTTAGGTGAAAAGTAGAGCCTGTTCGGTAAGTCATAGTCCAGTTAAAATAGTTGTCAAACTTCGCCATGTATCTGGGCATGTGTGCTGGCGGCTCGTTATTGAACATGAGAAAAATTTGCTCGGGTCTTCGATTTTTAAAATTGTGTGGAATTCTCTGCGTCGACGGATGAATCATTATGGCGTCGAAATCCTCGGGTGGCATAACACTGGTATTTTTAGTGAGGAAACAGTTGCTGAATGGACAATTTGCAACAATGAATGGGGAACGACCTACTTCCAATTTATATCCCCAGATATTTTTCCACATCAAAATGTTTTTAGTGCGGCTGCTAGCAGATAGTCTTTACCGTTTGCTTTTGCCATAATTTGATTCTTTTGTTCTGTTGCCTATTTGACGAAGAAGTCCAGGATGTTCTACTTCAGCATGGTACGCAACGTGCAAATATAGACACATCGAAATGAAGACGCTTAATAGAAAAACCCGCAAACGTCGACGTTGTTTCAACATAACTACAAACGCCATCACGCAAGGGCTAACTGTGAGCCGTAACAGTGTAAGTACTTTTTCGCAATCCACCCGAGATGTTTCTTGTGTCTTTCTGTTTGTTTGTTTTTTAACATGAAATCCTTCTGCCGTGAGTATGATAAAAATTAGGTCGCAAAACGAAATAGATAAACGAAAATGTCCGTTTGGTAATGAAAAGTACAGATGGCAACTGTTGTAGTCTCAAGTTCTGACTCTCAACTGATGAATTTCCGTTTCTCTACACTAGGTATCCTTTTCTCGACAGGAAAACCCTTTCCATTATTCTGATTGGCTTACTCGGAAAACTTCGGAACGCCACCACTGTAGAGAGAGCAATTCACAATGGTGTTGCTTAAAGTGGTAAGGAAATATTTTCTTATTTACAGTTTAGCTGTTAGATCCAAGCCCCCATATGGGCTTACTTTTCGACGAACAAATATGCATAATTACCATAATGGGTGGTAAAAAGCTTACGGTTCTGTTTCTATTCTGTTTCCTGTCCTTCCAAGTAGTCTGAAAACAAAACGACTCAAATAAGGTGCTCGTTAAAAATGCAATGAATAGTCGTTCAAAGTAGCTACCCACTTCTGTAAATCTTTAAATGCAACTTTCAAAGCAAAAAAAAAAAAAAAATTTTTTAAGTAGTAGTAAAAATTTGGATTGCTGTAAAACGCGATGAGGGACAAATTACAGTGGGCAAATAGTGATCAGTGGTAAAGTACCAAATTTGTGCTTTTCGTATTACGGAAAATTAGAAAACAGCATTGAAGGGGAAAGATCTCAGTCGCGATCAGTATCCAATGTGTTATTAGTGTCCAATCTGCTGAAGAGTAGGTTTTTTTAGTTTCCTTTTTTCTTGCATGTATAATTGTCTTCACAGCGACGTGAACCCAACCTTTTGGAAATTCAAGAGATCATGAGCCATCAGATAATCCGTCAGAATACTGGTTGTTTCCAAGGCCAAAAAACCTGACTGAGCTACTCCATATTTTAGAGCACTCTCCATGCAGCTATCCTAGTAAACTGAGGGCAGTGCCAAACAACCATTTGAAACTATTTCCCTTATTAAAATTTCTTATCTCTTTGATACACAAACACAAAAGTTCCCTATTCCCACTGTTACAGGGAGACAGAAGTTTTGGGTTTCCAGGACACCTGCTGACGGACTCCATCGGATGATACGTGTTTCCTTACAATTGTAATAAAATGCTTTTTTTTTTCTTTTCCAGGTTCTGAAAACTGCAGTAATCCGTCCCATGAATCGCGACTTCCTCAGACCAATAACCTAATGCTTAAAGAACAATTGCTTTGCTGTAACTAATGGCGACATATCAGTGACTCCGGGAGACTTCAGAATCGTAAATAAAAAGCTTTCAGTATTAGGATAAATTCTTTTTATAGTAGAACGTAAATAAGAATAATGGACTTTACGTACTGGCACTAGCAGGTAAGAAATTAAATTATGTTCTCTTTATTTTATTTATTTTTTTATATTTTATGAAGGTCTTGAACCAAATTTTCACAAAGCTTCTCACTTCAAAATATACTGAAATTCATCGCCATTCTCGGTAGAAATGCCTTGAATTATTGGACATTTTTTGTCTTTGCCTGAAGCACCAGCTAAATCTTCTTATCTTTTTGAATTAAACCTGCGGAACCTGTCGTGACTGCTACAAGGTGGGGTACAAATTTTCAAAATAAATTTCTCTGCTGAGCTTTTGTCTATTTCTTAAGAGAGCGCGGATGTTTAGTCGCGGAATCTGTAACTAAATGAAACGTTGATGGGTCCGGACGACGGTTTTCCAGTTGTCCTTGATGATTGGGTACTATGAACAAAGATGGTTCCACCTACGAGCTCTGCACAATTTTCAATTCAAAAGGCGTCGAGTGAAGAACTTCACAGAGATCACAACGCGTTCTTGCATTGCCCATAGGGATTGCTTGCACAGCAGTGCGGCTTCCACCAGAAATACTCGGCGTAAGTGTCATTACGATCCAATGCCAAAATAGTTGGCCTTTAGTATCCTGCAACAGGAGTAGAAGAAATAACTGTGTAGTTTCAAATTCTGAGAATCTACTAATGTTTTCGTATTCCCAGTGCATCACGTAGCTCTTAAGGAATGACCCGGGGTCTTCGCCAGTCGATTTAACCGCTGGGCTGTCGCAAGCAAAACCCTTTCGGTTATTCTGATTTGCTCTTCCGGAGAACTTTCGAAAGCCGCTACCACCACCAAAAACTAAACCGGCTACTTACAAGGTTGTCAATCTGTCAACAGCATCGGTTAAAAGTTGAAAAGCATCACGTGGTAAATACCTACAATATTACTAACAATTCAATGATTTTAGCGCATGTTTGAAGTTGATTTTCGAAAAATCAATATGTATAGTAAAACGTTTATACAGGTGTAAACAGTTACCGTAATGGATAAAGTATTCACCAAATATGGATAGCCAGGATAATGAACAGCTATTACTGATAAATTTGAAACAGATTTTGATTAACAAGACATTTAGAAATAGCAAATCTTAAGACGTTTTTGCGGTATAGCACTCGATCTAAAGTCAGCTGTTTCATTATTTAATTTTAATTATTTTTTTTTTTTCAGTTGGTATTGCTGTAAAACTTGATGGTGGGAAAATTGCAGAGGGCAGGAAGTAGTCAGATGTAGAGTAATCAACTTGTGCGTTGCATTTTTTGAAAGAAAACACATTGAACGATCTCAATTGTGCCCTAGAAGTAGGAGGAGTTCTTAGGACGGTGCTTATTAGCGACTGCGGATTGTATTTTATTTACCCTTTTTCTTGCGTTTCTAGTTGTGTTTACTGCAACGTGAGTCAGCTGCCAGAAATTTAGCTTGTCGTGGTGACATTAGACAATCCTTCAGAATGCTGGTTGTTTCCAAGGCCAACAAACCTGATTGTGCCACTCCCATGTATTGACATTTCACAGTTCTTTTCAAGCAAAGTTAGATGGCGAAAAACCTTTTGATAACCAGTTTCCTGAATCTAAATTCTCTGATGCTCTTGACGCTTTAGTTGATCCTAAGCGCCTTACCAATTGAAGAATTTCCTAAGGTAATGGAGTCCGATTGTGGGTTCGTCGATCGACTGTAAAATTCGGCAGCCATTCAACAGGATCTGTAGCCGAAACGTTTCTCTTAACGACTTTCGATGCACAACCAGTTATCTATAGGCATGGCAATGGTAATCAGCATGTACAAAAATTTAGGTAAGGAAACCAACTCTCTTCAAAGTTTTTTCCTGTTTGATCACTTCAGACTGTCGAATGAAATGACCCTAGTTGAGTTACTAATAATGTAAATAGTATTGTTCGTCGTAGATAAGCCGCCAGAAGGTGTCCTGATCACTGCATTTGTGTATTAGCCCGCAGCTGAGATTTTTACAGGTAATTTCTTATTAGCTCATTTCGTGTATTGGATTAAAAGACGTGGCTGCTTAATTCTCATAATTGACACTAAATGAATCACTGGTGGCTCATGACAGGCCATTCAGTTTTCTTTAAACTTTGGATTATTTAGACAGTTAGCTTGTTTCATGTACCACGTCTGTATACCTTTGACTGTAGATTTTTCCAATGGCGTTGAGTGAAGAGCTTCACAGAGATCACAGAATACTTGTCTATTTGTCTCATAGAGGTTATTGATACGATAGTGGGGTTTCCACCAGAAATACTCAACGTACAAAGTGTCATTACGATCGAGTTCATTCAGGTAATCAGCCAGCTGATGGGGTGTGTAATCAAGAGCGTTGATGTACGAATGAGGAGGAGCAATCGCAGCATAATCAGCTCCACCAAGTACAACGGGCACTATGTTTCTTGTCATCATCTCGAAGAACTTTTCCGTGACGTAGTCTCGACAAATAGAATTCTCGAAGGCCAAATAGAACTTGTAGGAATGTTCAATCAGATCGTAACAAACATCCACGTTCTTATCTCTAGGGCATTCGTCCCGGCCACCACATCGCCCATTTTTACTAAAAATGTCTATTGTAGCAAATTTTTTCAATATTTTAACGTACGTTTGTCTATTGCTTCTTGCATTACAGTTGGAGGCCAACCAAATGGCTAATTTTGTCTTTCCTTTTGCTGGATTGATGCCTGATAGCATCAGCTCTTGCCGCATTGCCATTGCCTCTTCCATCGTGGTCGGTGCACTATCTAATGGAATTATTTCGCCGTACTTGAGATGGAAGGTGGATCCTGTTCGGTAAGTCATAGTCCAATTGAAATAGTTGTCAAACGCTTGCATGTTTTGGGGCATATGTACAGGCGGCTCGGTGGTAAACATAACAAAAATTTGATCTGGTCTTCGATTTTTAAATACTTGCGGAGTTTTCTGTGTCGGAGGATGAATCAGAATAGCATCGAATTCTTCGTGAGGCATTAGACTAGCATTGTAAGTGATAAGGCAGTTGCTGACTCGGCATCCTACGTTAAGAAATGCTGTACGACCTAATCCAAACCTGTATCCCCAGAAATATTGTTTCCATAGTAAAATGTTTTTTGTGCCTTTGGCGACAGATATTCTTTTCCATTTTTCGTTGACATATTTTGATCCGTTTGTTGTGCTATCTATTGGACGTAGAAGTCCATGGTGTTGGACATCAATGAAATATGCAGCGTACAAAAAGAAACACATCGAAACTAAGATGCTGAGGAGAAAAACTTGTAAAAGTTTACGGTATACAAACATAACCACCAATTCACTAGACACAATTAATGTGAGTCGTAAAAGTATAGGTGCTTTACACGGAATCCCTGAGATTTTTTGGGTTGTAGTTTTTCGTTTTTACAGCCAGTGGAAGTGGTAAAAGAAACTGTTGCTTTCGTGGCCAGATACGGAGATAACAACCGATTTATCAGTTGTTTGCTCACTTTTTGTTCCGTAGATAGTTATGGCATCAGTTTTTTTAAACTTAAATTTTCCACGTAAAAAACTTTTGAAGGATGGGAACAGGATCGGGTATTTTCCTGCAATGAATTTAGAGCCATCTTAAACAAAAACGTATCAAACGAACCAGAAAACTGTAACAGGCCCGCTTCGTGGCGTTTCAAGGATTAAAGGCATCGTCTGTGTGTTGTAGATATTGTATTTGGATATAACAACATGCACGGGCACAAGGCTAACAGAACTGCCTTCTCAGATATTTCCTCTCTTTATGCCAGGAGAAGTATCAGATTATACTATTGTGAGTGTAGCATCGTGAAGCAATAAGAATGTTTGCGGTTTTATAAATGTGGAACTGCGCATCTCTTCGATGACGTAAAAAATGATGACTACAGATCTAGTCAATCGAGATATGGGTCATCATACAATAGTTGCTGCAACTAGCTTTCCTTTTGGGGTAAAGCTCTTATCATTAACTACGTGAGTGGCAGATCCAACGGTGTATAAACTTGATGCCAGCGAGACGACTCTTAAATATTATATCGCTTTGAATGAGTGTCAAATTTAAAAGACTTGACACTAATGATCAAAGCTTTCAATCTGATAATGGCTTAAGGGACCCAGATAATTTTACCTGTCCAAAAAACACACCGGGTTAGCTTTCGTGATCTAGCAAAAATGGCCTAGGTCAACGTTTTCTCTAGACAAAGGTAACTGATTTCTTCATCTGATTCTTTATTTTAACGCTGCCAACTTTCTAAAATATCTAACCAAAAGCTCAACGGTGTTCTTCCTGACCAGCGTTGGCTTTGAGGCGAGACTCATTAACTTTGACCTGTTGTCCTCTGAGTTAATCGACTATCGAATCAACAAGACACGTGCAGCACCTAAGCAGGCTCAGCCATCTTTACCTTCTCTCCTATAAATTGCCAGTCTAGAAACTCTTAAATTTATATTTCGTTGATATTAGTGTCGGAACAACAGCTGAATGAAGATGGTCACCTCTAAATTATTCAAATTGTCTTTCCTTCTCATGTTTTGTTGTCAAGTTCCCTCTTGCCCAGCTCAGCTGAACAGTCAAATTGTCGAGCAGCTGTTTATTCTTAGTCCAACGGAATTGCAATATCGTTTCCCTTTATTTCCATCTAGAATACCTTTTGGTTTGTCAAGTTTCTCAACTTCAACTGCTGTTTTGATCAGTTTTTCACAACGTCAATGCATAGCAACAGCAACTGCAACCGGAGCTTGTCGCCGGTCGCATCAGACAACAATTTCGAGCAACCCAAGTCTTGCAACGAGATTCCCTGAGACACCAATTCAAGTCAAAGCTACTCAAGTGCTAAGGTGAGTGAACTTTCTAAAAGACTCATCATATTATGTATTTTTGTTTATAGATTGAGCGTAAACAACTTTTGTCCGTTTCTGTTAATATAAGCGAGGAAGTCTTTCAACTGCAGACCGCCGCGCCATCTATTGTTCAACATGGCAAGATGGAGGAAAGCGATGTGTCCATAAGCAGTATGGTGGAACCAAATGATACCACTCTATTTGACTGAAGGAAATTCTGTGAGCAAGAATTTTGTATGACGCACGAGCAATTTCATTCTGCAGGATTTATAACATTTCGAGCTTCACAAATATACTGAAATTGCGCCTCTTGTTGTATTCACTTAATCACGGAATTGATTTAATAAATTAATCAGGCGGTTTTTATGTTATAGCAAAACACGTTCTTTTCTTTTCAGAAAAACTTAAATTTAGAAGATTTCAAATGAGACGATTTAAATTTCTACCGCTAGATGGAGAGAAAATGCAAAATTAAGGCGTTTGGCAACACAGCATTGAAAAACGAAAAAAAATGGTAGAGAAGGAGAGAGAACTTTGACCGTGCCTTCCCTTTTGGAATTTTCCAGGAAAAAAGGTAGGAAATTCTTTTCTCATTGACCATATCCTTGTTCCATATATCGTACATGTAGAATCTTTTTGTGACTTGCTGGTGCTTCCATAGCCGACTGGGTCCATACCCGGCTGGGTTATGGCTACGTATGAAACTAGCATTTGTACCGAAAGTTCAGGCAAGGTTACACACTACCCTTCAGTTAGATTACCGTCACCCATATGTTCTTAGAGTATAATGGTTATCCCATTATCACTCAAAGTTAACTTTATAGCTTTGAATGAAAAGCAACATACTAGTTGCACTGCCACTTTTCTTGATCATGGTTTTTGAATTGTCTGATTGTTATTCGTAGCATATGCCACCATAGATTTTCATGGGGAATTGAAAATGGCGTGAGCCCGAGTTCTAGCCTCTCGTTGTCGTAATTGAATTCATTCCATCCTGTTGCGTTTTTGAAGTCGTTTAGTATTGGGTCAACAGCACAACGACATGGTGGATGACGTCATCGTAGCTAACCAATCCTCCCTGTAATATTTCACTTGATACAGCATGAGCCTAGCTCCAAGGCATATTCATTTTTATCAGCTGTGCGTCGTTGATTGTTTACGCGGGCTCGTTTTTATGTTTTTATCAGTGGCCAAAGAACAGTTGAAATGTAAACCAGATCATTCACGCCGAATTCGAATGAACGAAATCTCTTCCTCTTTTATTGGAAATACGATGTCAACAGAAATCTGGTGCATCATTTTTTGTTAAAAGTTTATTATTATACCACGTGCTATCGTAAAATTCAAACTATAAACTAGACTAATCGCAGATGTAGGATAGGTAAATAATATAGGCTACCTCATTGCAGTTCAAAATCATTCTATATCCACCAGCATTTTTGGACACAATGACCCGTTATTCTATCAATTGCTAATACCGGACACCTAACTCACAGACACACACACACTACTCTAGAAGCAAAATACAAAATGTTCGATTTTTTAAAAACGTTATCCCATTTGCAGATTTCGAAATTTATTAATTTTTTTTATGGAGAGGGGGGGGGGCGGTGTCGGGAAGTTTTTTTAAACCAAAATTTTGAACGAAAGAATTTGGATCGTGGCAAGAAGCTTATCACACGTAAGAGGACAGCTCCATTATCACTTCCAGGTGTCGCCGTAAATAGAAAACAATCGCCCGCTGTCTTTTTTCTTTAAAGACACTTCCCCTTAAAAACACATCCTAAGTAAGGCCACTTGTAATTCAAAACGCAAAACAATTGTCGATCACCCCTGATAGGCAATATTGTAATAAAAAAATGTGGTATAAACGGAACTTGGCGATCATTCAACTTTTTTCTTTTCCCTTGTGTTTGTTTAACATAATAAACCAATGCAGGTGCAAGGAATATCGGACGCTCTGTTTATAGTTTAGCGCCCTATAAAACCTATGCATATTTCAGTGCCATATAGCTCTCTCTGCTAGCTAGCGTACTTCACCGAGAGTGTTGGACACACACAACTTGCTAGATGCGTGTGTCTTTCATTTCTTTGCCTCGTATGTGTTAACCGCTGCTCGCGATGAGTGACAACACAATTTTTTTTTATATTTGAGGATCCTCTTCTTGAAAAAGGCAAGGCATCGACAATTAGTCCCACTGATCAACGGCCAAGACGGACGCGCGCCATGGTGTGATTTTTCGCATTAGGCCGTCGGGTTGCGGCCAGCTATATACAATGCGTTTTTTTTTTTGTTTTTCTCTTGCTTGTATCAGTGCGCACCGGCGCTGTGTGTGATTTGTTGGCAGTAAGGTTAACTGCATATTTTGAAATCGCCAGCTTCATTTTTGTGTCCGCCTCTTGACGTTCGATTTTTGCCCTGACTCTTGCCCGTCTAACAAAGTGGAGTATAGGCTTGTTTGATGGACAGCATCTTGAGTTTTCTATAAATAATTCTTTTAACGTAGGGTGTTGAAATCGTCGTAACGGGAATTTTCAGTTTTCTTCGCTACTAAAATTCTTATGGCTTTCTTTTTTCAACTTAAATCGTCGGCTCTTGTTTATCGTTTCAACTTGCTTGTTTTGATAGAAACACAAGGCTTTAGAGAAAGGCGTCGTCGTCGTCTATTTGTCATTTTCTTTGGTCGCAAATGATTGGCCTTTTTTTTTCCAATTTTTCCCATTATATTCTTTTTTATATGACATCAAATCGAGGGCAGCACAAAAATAAGCGGGTTCCGTTTTTGATCGTATTCGATTCGCAGGCGTCTGTTATTTTTGCCCGGACGTGAGGCGCCAATAAGATATGGGTCCAAGATATGAATGGCGCAGCGCCGCTCACAGCCATTGTTGAGTGACACTTTTCTGTTGCAACTCTTACCTCTAAGATGGGATATAGCCATTGGGGCATGCACTTTTATACGATTTTATTGCATTGCAATTGCAGCGGACGAGAACAAAAAAAATATTTCAAGGAATCAGAATGGAAAAAAAAAATAAATGTTGGAAACTGTGCGCGGATAATTGCTGTCTATATAACAGTCGTAACGGTTGTATCAGAACACTAAACACAGTTAGGCCCCTATGGAGAGCCCCGCCTTTCGATTCAAGTGCCAATTTCTCTTTAATAGAACCCCAGAAATTTCTGTTCGTGTCATTTCGATCTGCGTGCCAAAAAAAAAACAAAAAAAAACAAGAAATACTGTCATGTGGAAAAAACAAAAATCTCCGTCTACCAACGAAGAAATAAAAAATGGGAATTATAAGGAAGCAGTGAAAAAAATAAAAAGATTCTGCAGCTGCGGAATGCGCATCGCGGCGCCTTCTTTTCCGTCCTCATATTTTTATAACCTGATCCCGTTGCTTTAGAGTTTTCCTTTCCAACCGTGTTCGGCCTTTCTTTTGAGACTAAAAAAAAATATCAGCGGCGAGAAAAATTAAGGATCCGACTCGGCCTATTTGTACGACATAGATAGGAGGATGAACGCGATCGTATAACTTCAGGATAGAAAATGCAAAGACCCTATAGAGCACATCTTTGTCGAAGACATCATCCACCCTTTTTTCTTCACTAGCCCCCCTCATATATCGATAGAAACCTGTATACAAGTCTAGGCCTTATAAACGATCTATTCCCTCTTTTTGAATAGACCATATAGAAACTTGTAGGCCTATCAGGAAGGAGATGTCTTATTCATTCCTCAAGGGCCTAGGATGGCTTTACTCACCGTTCTTTTGGCGGCGAAATATTTTTAGCAGCCATAATTCTATTAAGTTTGACCGCCCCATAGAGACACAGCAATAACAACAGAAAAACGGGCCCTCCTTTGCTTATACGTTTTTTCTTTTCCAATTGTGTCCATATCTCCAAAACGTTTTTATTACACAGATATCTATATGGAATATGCCAGCATGTGTTAATATCTGTACACAGATATAGTAACTGCAGACGGTGTGCATGTGGAAGCCAACTAGGCAAAACATGCTGGGAATTGGACTGCCTTGTTTCAGTTATTGTATACTGACCTGTGGCCACAAGAGGTCAACAAATCTGGCCCAAACTAGGCCCTCATATAATTATAGTAGATCTTTTCTATTAGTTTTGCCATGTACAGAGCCAAAAAAATGTGGATCCACTTGCAGAATCTGGTTTCACACATGGAACTTGTTCTAACAATGTGTCCCCATTAGGCCTGTAAACACAAAGAGTTTGTTGATCGAAACATTTCAACGACTGATATCCAGTTGAATAGAAACATCACAGACTTACCTGGGTCGTCCAGCAATATCTTAATGAGTTTTCAGGGTGTGATGTGCAGTTACACACATGAGCCTTTGTTGTTATTGCTCTTATTTGTGTGCCTCGTACACTTTTCAAAGAGGTTTATGACCCCTTCAAAGAAGCACCAATTTGTATATAATTTTAATTTGCATTGTGGTTTCTTGTTGTACATCGATATCTAAAATTGACAAACAAAAATGCAGTCCGTTCAATAATTGCCCTTTTTTTCGTTCCAGCCATTCGGTATGGCTTTTTTCAATGACCGCAACCCTCCCACCATACGTGTGCAATTTACCTTATCAGTCGGCCCAAAAGACCTAATGGCAACATGATGTCGGCCACGTATGCCTTTCTTATACCGGTGTCCATATTTGTGGGAAAACTTTTGTATGTCATATCTTTTTTGAAAAAAAAAAAATGCCCCAGATAAAAAAGGCGTAGTGAGAAATCAAAAGGATATCTACATATGGCGTAGAAATGAAAAACCAGAAGGTTTCCCATGGTCCATGGATATTTGATTCCAGTTTTTCGATAGCCCCTTGTCTCTCAACAAGACTTTCTCTGCGTGACCAATACTATTATACCCTCAATTTCTATTTTTTTTCTTTTACCCATCTCAGAAAATAAAGGCTGTACAGTGGTTTCCTGCTTGTCAGCACATTGTCCAGCGGTATGCCTAAAAAAAAAAAAAAGAGAAACATCAGAGAGCCTCTCTCCGTAAGCGGCTTGTTCTCTCGCCTTTTTTCTCTGTGTTGTAGAAAGGGCAATTTTTTTTTTCCAGCTGGGATTCCAATACTGGGGGAATATCCACGCCATGTAAATTGCTGAGAATCCTCTAGATCCTGTTGGTGTACACAAAAGGGCGCTGGACATGAGCTGGAGGCACACACACACAAAAAGAGGGAAGAAGAAATAGAAGAAGGGACGTATAAAAGGCCTTGTTGTCTCTACATATCGCGTTAAAGCGTATATACATCTTGTTTTGGTTGTGACAAAAAAAAAAAAAAAAAAAAAAAAGGAGCCCTTTTTTTCCAACAGCCTGGAACACCACTGGCTAAAAGAGGGTATAGGTTGCTGACCACTTAAAAGTCGAGAACCGCACTGGCGGACTGCCTGACTATACAGGCTCCGGTCGAACTTCTTTTTTCTTGATTTTTGAACAAGATATTTTTATGCATAGGAGCCATGTGATGGCTAAAAAAAAGCGTAGAGAGAGAAGGTAATTTTTTGTGTGTGTGTCTTGTGTACATTTTGACATACGAGTCGCGCCTTGTGACCACCAGCTACAAAAAAAAAAGGCGACGACAACATTCTTTTCTAGCCCCTTTTTTTAATGGATTTTTCCTTTTTTTTCTGTGTTTTTTTTTTTTACCTTTAAATAATAGACGGATAGTCAAAGATATGCTAAAGTCGCGGCGCGTGCGGATCAAGTCCCATAGACTCGAAAGTCCGGCGCCTTTTTTGGGAATAAAAGAAAAAAATGGGCACCTGTATTTTGACTTTTGCGCGTGGAAATGCTTCAAACGCAAGAAAATTTCACGTTGCAAAATGTTAAGTCCTTTGGGGGCAATTTCTCCATTTCGTAGGGGGATTTATTTTTATTTCTTCTTGTTGTTGTTTTTTTTTTCGGCTGGTTTTTCCCTTGTTCCTTTTGACTACTCGCGTTCGGAGCAGCGTGTCTTCCGACCGAGTCGGCGGGAAATTGAGCGTCGTAAAACTTTTCTCTCTCTCTTTCCCTACTCTTTTCTTTTTTTCTCTATGGTCTCTATCCGAACGAATTGTCACAGAACCCCCCCCCCCCCCCCATTCTTGAAAAAGAAAAGAAAATGATGATAAAAATATCGACAGGCACTGCTGACACGACTTCCTGCTGTTGTTGAAGCGTCGCCGCGACTCGCTTCAATTTGAAACGTCGTTCATTGTTGTTTGTTCCATTTTCCTTCGCATTTTTATTTCTCGAGTTCTTCCGATTTTTTATATATATATATCTATTATTTATATTTTGTTTATCTATTTTTATATTATCTATTCTCTATATATAGAGAATTACATAGAAAATAGGCGTCCCTTCGTCTTTATTTTAAATACGCGCAAAAATTCGATTCATTTTGTAACACTCTGTGAATCGAATATCCACAGCAAAGCTTTGGGCTCTAGGGCGTACGTGGAACATTAGTCATAGCAAAAGTGGGAAAATAATTTCTTAAATTTTAATTATTCACTCGGTCATGTAGAGAAACAGGGAGGACTATGGATCCCAGGCGTGATTATAAATATGTACGCTATCCACTCGGCTGGGTTGTGCTGATCATGTTTTCCCTGGCAATAGGACTATTGTATTTATGATTGCGGTGGCTGATACGTTAATAACGGGCCACGGTATAATGCGTAAAGGGAAGAATTTTCGAAAAAAAAGGACACAACAACAAAGAGGAATTAATAATTTTGCGAGGGGCTGCATTTATAGCGACGCAGGCATGGAGGGGGTCAGACTCGTTTTTAGCCCTGTCAAAAAAGAAGGAAAAAGGTTTTCTTGTTTTAATGGGCGAGGCCCGCGGATGCAAATGCGTGTTGAGGGAGTTGAAAAGCGCGCGCGCGGCCAACTGATGTCAAAAGCGAAACACACACTCGCCATTGTTTATATCGTTCGGATGGATATCCGAGCGGAGGAACAAAACAAGCGTGTCGCCCATTGCAATAGCCTCGCATTCAATTCCGCATTTTTTTGGCGGCAGTTTTACATTTGCATGTAGCCGCTTGATTGCAAAGCTTCCATCAACACTTCATCAAAAAAAAAAGGGACGTCATAGAATTCCCCGTAAAAATTCAATTTTCGTTTATTATCGAAAGACGCCTGTTCGCCTCTGTTCCAGTCGTATAAAATCGGAAAAGGGGACCAGCAATCACGTCTATATAACAACATCGCGTTGGATTTCGAATGTCGCCCGTCCAACATCTTCAGTCATGCGCAAAAACAAAAAAATCACATCGGAAAACGTTTTTTTTTCTTTTCTTTTATAACAACGAAACAATAAAAATCTAAGGCGAAATTCACACAAGTTCATGTGGCCACGTTCGAAATCAAACATTGTGTCCTCTTTCTGGTAAATGTCGAGAAGCGATCCCGCATCCGTCGAAATCCGCACGTAATGTCTGTACGCGTACCGTTACATCACGCTCATATGAAGCCAGTCAACCATCCAGCTGGAACTCCAACTGAGAAAGATCGAACCAAGTCCGTTTTGTTTTGAATTTCCAAAGAACCAGATATTCTATTTCATGAAAATCATTTCGCATGTCAGTCTCGTCCATCATCAAAACGAATTACGACCTCCCAACACAGAAACGATGATTGATATAAATCCCAAAGTGATTGCTAAATGCGAGCGTAGAATTAAAGGCAAATGAAAAACGAAAAGAAAAAAAATTTTTGATAAAAATGAGAAAATGAAAAGCACAGAAGGCCTCGTAATGCTGCCTGCACCCTCTCTAATTCGTGATGACAGTTGGCCTCTAATTGGGCGGGTGGGAGCTATAGCAGAGGGAGAGACCGTGAGGGAGTCGGATCTCCATCAAAAACATGGGACTGTGTATACATAGACGAAGCGGATCTTTTTGACATGAAAAAAGAAACACACACACACCAGACATAGGAGAGGGGGGGGGGCTATCCTGTATGTCGCTGTGTTGCTGTCGTGAAGGCGAAAACTATGCCGTCATAAAACTTATTCCCCAAAAAGCCGGCGGAGTCCTGGGGCTTCATCAGCAGCTCCGACACTACAACACAAACAAACGGAAGACGAAGGTTATCCATCAGCCGCCCCTTCTTGTTTCCCTCTCTATGCCCCCATGATATCTTTTTTTTTCTTTTTCCTTTTAGACAATTTTTTTTTTTTTTTTTTTGGTCTTGGTTGTTGTCGTATTTTTTTCTTTCGGCGCGATACATATGTATGTATATATAAAATATATATATATATATGTGTATACAGTCATAAAATTCAAAAGCGGAGAGAAAGAAAAAAATGGAGACAGACCGTCGGCGACGTATGACAAGTTTTTTTGGTTGAAAATAAAGGGAAAATTGAGATAGAAAAGAAATGATGCGCAACAGTTGAAGTATAGAATCTTCAATATTGATGCCGATACCATTTTGGGGTTAACAATCAAATTTATTTCGGGAGGGGGGGGGTGAGGCTGTTTGACTAATTGAAATTTATTGATTTCTTGCTGGATAGATTCAAATTGTGAGAATTGGTGCTGTAGAAATGTCACTTATCCACTAAGACACCTGACTTAATAACTCGAGTTAACCAATTGAATAATTGATCAACAATCACTCGGTTTATAGTTGACGAACGTGCGTGTAGTATATGCGTCTAAGTCCGTTTTATTGGCTGTCGAATGCACACCCAATAAAATCGTCTTATAGGCCTATACACAGGGCTTTTATATATAGACTCGTTCAATTCTTTTATTCCCTTAAGTTTGTCGTATATTTTTTTATTCACACGAGCGCCTATTCGTAGCAATGCTCTATACGATGATTGGGGGTTTGTAGGGTGTTTTTGGCTCTCGACTCATTAGAATACTGGCGTCGATAGACTTATATACATCGACAACAGGCTTTAACTATTATTATCTGCCATAATAAGTTTGACTTGTTTTGCTTATTCTATTGCTTTTGTCAACAATGGGGGGGTGATGGGCGCTCGAAAATTAACACTACCTCTATACACACCACAAGGGCCATTTTTCAAAGTTTCAAAGACTGTTTCCGCAGAGACTCTGGAGGATAGTTTCTTTTTCCTTTTCAAAGAACACATACGACGAGAATGCTGATTGAGGTGTTGTGTGTACCTGTTGTAACACGAGCCTTGTTCAAATATTGACCAATAGGCCTTAATAGTAAAGACATCTACGTCACCTTCTGTTCGAATGTACACACCGTCAACTGTCTATTGCATTTGTTGTGTGTACCATGTATGGCGTAAATGAAGCGGGTTGTTGTGTCAGACAACTTCTTTATTGCGTCGTATATGCACAGGTGTAGGCCTATGTATTGTTCGGCTGTGTAAGCCTTTCGCTTGTATTGAGACCCCCGGTGGGTGTGATTTCTATACATTTCGAAAAGAAAAAATGTGGGTCTCTTTTGTGAAAATGGAGAAGTGGTGATCTAGAGCAAAATGTGGTACCTTACCCTACCTTTCCAGACATAGGTAAGAGGAAAGGTAAGGACATTTAGTGCTGACCGCAATCAGTTGTTGTTGGCGTGCCGAGCTCAACTGAACGTAAAAAATCGAAATGGCGAATTTTGTTTGACGTGGGAACAGAAAGTATTTAACTAAATATTTTAGCTATGAAATAGTTGAGTGATGTTGGCGGAGGCAAACAGTTGCCAGTCGAGTAAATGAAATTCGAGAAAAGCGTTCTGTTTGGCAGGGCCTACATAAAACGTGTTTCCCTTTTTTCTGGATTCGTGTGTATACAGAACAACAACACAGCAGCCAGCGTGTATAATAACCTTATCTTGTGTGTGTGTGAAAGAGAGAGAAAAGAAAGGCCGCCTTCGGTGCTGGATTTCACCGCCAAAACATCCCCATTTTTGGTCCAACAGAATTGTCACGGTTTAAAGCGTGAACTATTCCTATTTGCCCTGTACGTTTCCCTCCCAAACGAATGGTCAGCAGAAGATCACAGACCCTCTCTTTTTATTCCTCGTGACGACTTTCAACTCCTCTACAGGATGAAAAAAAAAAGGAAGATGTCTACGAGATGTGGAAGAAAAACACATAGGGGGGGGGGGGGGGGGGGTTGACTGGCTGAGGCATCACCCAAACCACCATCACCACACCAAACAGGACAAAACAAAAAATGCCGAAAACAAGAAGGTATTTTTTGTTCTTTTTATTGGTTTACGCTCAAACAGCATGTAGGGCTTTTCGTATAGAAGGCGACCATTGGTTTTCTGCCAAACATGTCACCAAACTCTTGGACAGAATTTAGTTTTTCTTTTCTTTTCGTTTCCCTTTTGTTTGAATATTTTCTGATAGACAAAGCGGCGATTTTTTTGTTTCGTTTCTAAAGACAATAAATAGATACAGTGTTTGTGATGTCTTTGCCCTAACACGTCGTATGGCTCGCAATCAAATTTACAGGTTGACCCATAGGCTATATAATTTGATTGGTACGTTTATAAGGTTTTTCATTCGTTTTTTTTTTCTTTCTTTCTGTTGTTGGAAAGCTAGATTTTTATACTGCGGACATGATGCTTTTATACGTTATATACGAGCAGACGCTCTATAGTTGTACACCGTTTGAGGCTGGCGTAAGGTAGCTAGTAGCTCGATGACGCCCCCATAAAGGGTCGGCGGTTATTTACTGCGCACACGTTCGAGTATATCACAGTGCCAATAAAGTTGCGCGAGCTTCTGCTTTGTTATTGCAACACGACTAAACAGAATTGCCAACATTTTTCGTTGGACTCATAACGAACGTCATATAAAGCCCAAGACAAAACGAAAAATTGAAATAACACCAATGATAATTCGCCAATTTGTTTACGCGCTAAATTCAAATTTTTTTTTTCTTTTTTCTATTGCAGAATGAGGCACGTGTAGCATCGGCGACATCAAATGCAGACGCCAGGATCCTTCAACATATACGCCAGTATTCCTTTTTTTTTTATATGCGTGATGACTCTCTTGGGATCCATCAGGTATATAGAAAACAAGTATCTCCCCCTAACTGGATAGGCTTTCGATCGTTGTGCGTATGTGTGCAGACGAGCTTGATGAAAAAGAGAAGTGCCCCGACGATTCATTCGAACCCGCCGCCAGTACAGAAATTTTTTTATTTTTTTTTTACCGTCCGCGCCAAATAGCCTCCGATCCTTAGCCGCGCCGACATGACCGCCGCGCCGGGCTGATGTTGCCGACTTGCTAAATGCCATCCTCTTTTTTTTTTTTTTTTTTTGAAGATGTACGTATCGTTTCCTCTTGATTTTATTATTTTATTTTTGCGCGCGCGCGCTTTTTCGAACTAGGAAGGTTTATGAAAAAAAGGCTATATCGATTTAAATAGAGACAGCCGAGTTGGAAAAGAGCACGAACCCCTCTTGACAACCAAAGCCCTCCTTCATATAAAAGAAAACTTTAACTTTTATTTTTGAAATGTTCACACTCTTGTGTACGTCTATTACGCGTTTGAGTATACCACACCAATCCGATCGGTTGGGAAAAGAATGATCCGCATCCTGGAGATAAGAAGATTCAAATTTAAAAATGAAATTGGCAGTAAGTTTATCGATGTTTTGAAATCTTGATGGTTTTGAACGTTTCAAAATGGAAATGAGTTTCTGCGGAGGAAAAGAAAGAAAATTCGAAGCGCGGTTTTTGAAAGCTATTGAAAAGAAAGACACAACATTGAAAGGTGAAGAAGAAAGAAAGAAAGAAGGAATCGGAAAAAAATCTCCGAGGCGCAATTCGCACCATAGTGTCAAAGGTAGCCGTCACAACCTTGGCGAAGAATGCCGTTAGCCGGCAGGCTCTAGAATGCGCGCGCGGCCATCAGGCCAGCACCAAAGAAAAAAAAATATTCGTTTTTTAAGAAAAGAAAAAAAAACCCGTGTCTATAGAAAACAATTTGTCTGTATTTGATGCTATTTTGTTTTTTTATATAGGCCTGCGTACGTGTATCGGATACTAACGGACGCTCACCTACGATTCAAACGAGATCAACAGCCGGAAAAGAAAGGCAAGAAACAAATTGAAACGACAAATGTCACACCTTAGAATCATGTGACTGCGGCATTCATTTTTCCATCAATTATTCAGATAAGTTTTAATTTATAGATTTTTTTTTTTTTAAATACTTGGTTATATAGTTTTAATTTTTTGGATTTAGCCAACGGCCGTGAAGAATATGCAGCAAGAAGTGGGGATAAAGACGTATGTATTTTCCGTCTTCCCGACAATATTTTCGATTAAAAAGGACGACGTTAGAAAGATGATACGAATGTTTCCAGCTGTGTGTGTATGTAAATGCGGTGCCCTGTTCACTTCAAAAGGAACTACCAATGAGAGCTCTCCAGAGGACGGAAAGTCGGCACGCTCAAGCTCCTCCTATCCCATCGGCGACGCACTTTCCTATTGGAGCGCACCATGTTTAATAGCTCTCTCTCTTTCTAGTTGAATTCTCCTTTTTTTTTCCCTACCATAAAAAAAAAGAAATGAAAAAATGATAGGAGAATTTGGTTGACATGGATATCCAAAAGGAATAGAAGAGAGAGAGCCTCCCTCAAAAAAAAAAAGATAGGGGGTCGGCTGGGTGGGTTAGGGAGTGGACTCGTGTGTGTGTGTGTGTGTAGGATGGGAGGAGGGGTAAAATGGGCGAGTAGTTGTGTGTAGGCTAGAATGTGCTCGACACGATTGAAGTTCAGTCTAGCGTGAACAGTGGTAGGCAACATACCGATCGGTCGAACGTCTCACGACTCGCAGTTGTCCGTTCATCTTCATCCGCTGAGCTTCACCCATTCGTGTACCAGAGTGCCAGCTTGTTTATTTATTTATTTTTTTTTTTCATTCTTTGAACGGACAGTTTCGACAACATCAAAAAAGAATTTTTTTTTTTTAAACTGATTTTTCTTCCGCGAGTGTCTGGATGACTTCGGAAATTAGCGCCAACATTTTCAAAGATTTTTCAGTTGGTCGGAAAAGCGCCGCATTCCGGCGGTTGTGTGTGTGACTGTGAAGTGCAACTAACATTTCTCGCCGTATTCATCAAGAATTATTGAACTGTTTTCGTTTTTGTTTTCATCGTCGAAAAGAACAAAAGACAATCGGAAAATGGTTTCGCTCTACGACAGTTTCGCCATGTTCCCAGCGGCTCATCATCCGCACCATCCGCATCATTCGGGCGTTGTCGGTGGAGTGATGGGTCCTGGTGGCGGAGTGGGGCCAGTCGGAGTAGGTCACAGTACGACGCCTCCGCATCACGCGCATCATCACCACCATCACGCCGCCGCCGCCATTCACAATCTGACGGCCAGGCATCACTCACAGGGGCCTCCACCTCCGTCTTCGTCGTCGGTGGCTGGACAGCTCAACTTGCACCACGCCGGACATCATCAAGGGCCTCACCATCCGCATTCTCACTTGAATTCGCACCACCAAATGGCGGCCAATCAAGCGGCTTACTTTGGCTATCCGCATCCGCACCATTGGGGCAGTGGCGGAGGTGGAGGCGGACAGGGGGTGCACCACCAGACATCGACGGCGCCCAACGCGGCCATGGAACATCAGCAGCAATTTCAAGTTGGTGGATTGGTGACGGCCGACGGAGGAAACTCTTGGCATCCGTCACCCGCCGCCGTCTACTCCGCCGGATTGTCCAGCAGCTTATCGCCACGCACGCCCGTCGCATCGGTCGGCTACGAGGAATGGGTCAATTCGCCGAGCAACAACAACGGCCAACAACAACAGGGCGGCGGAGGAGGTGTGAGCAGTCCGGACGCTAGCCCCCACTTTGTCCAGCAACCGCAAGGCGGAGGTAACGCGGCTAACGGGCCGAGCAGTCCGTTATCGGACCAGCAACAACTCAGCAGCTACTCTGTTGCTGCGGCCGCTGCGTACGGCAAACTTTTCGCCAGTTCCGGTGGATCTGGCGACTTCATTTCGCCTCATCACGCCCATTTGCATCATCCGCATCATCACAACAATCACGCGCAGATGGTGGACCCTCATCGGATGAACGCGGGAGTCGTAACCGGTCACCATTCGCCCGATTCCGGCCTGGCCGGTAGCGACGGTTTGAGCAGCGCCGGATCGCCAGCCCAGCAGCAACAGCAAGGAATGCTGGGCGGAGGTTCGTCCGGCAACAATCTACTCAATCTCCAACAACAACAGCAACAACAACAGAACACTGTGGCGGCGCAGGGCGCCATGACGGGACCTTCATCCGGCGGATCGATGAGCCAACAGAATCAACAGCAATTGGTCGGATCCAACGGCTCGGCGATGGGCTCGCGGCCTCAAGCGGCTCAATCGCCGTACGGATGGATGAAGAAGCCATCGTATCACAACAACAACGTCAATCCAGGTGAGATTTCTTATTTAATTAAAAATCAAAAACAAAGGGCTTCTGTAGACAATTCAATAAGAATATCGAGACCTTTAGATGTGATGGGTTTATAGCGTCCACTTGTGGACAACTCTGGGCGACACAATCATCCGATGAGGCTCTTGGGATCGATTCATGCGTTTTTTAGCTTCCGATTTCATATTCCGATAACACGATCTTTATTCTTTTTTGTTGGCTCGTGTCTGTCTCAGTTGCAACTTGTATACACACAAAAAATGTGGGGACAATGAGACAACAGAGATCGACTCCGAGATGGTTTTGATTGATAACAGAGAGATAGGCAACACAGTTGGTAGCACGTGCTTAACGACCACTCCCAATGTTTTTTTCTTAACCTGATCTACCCTATTTTTTGTTTGTTCCATGGCGAATTGTTTCCAAGGGGGGTGGAACGACTAGTCAATTTTTTTTTTTATCAAGTTATAGTCAAAAGGTATATCTCTGACCAACGCCTATTTGTTTCTTTAAGGGGAAGGCTTTTACGTTTCACCTGCGAATGTCACATGCAAATGAAGGGAAAGAAGCTATTTGTTAAAAAAAAAACAAAAAAACTATCAAATCTGAAAACAGTGAGGCAAAGAATAGCTGACTAATGACCAAAGTGAAAGATGTGTATTGCCGCCAATTGAAATATGCCGCCCGTTTTCTTTTTTTTTTGTTTGGAAATGTTTCCATGTATTTTGTGTGCGTATTTTCGGCTCCTCTTTTTCTTTCTCTATTGCCACATTCTCTTGTTGTGCACTGTCGCGCCGACTTTGACCTCTCTCCTAATGATCCATTGGGACAAGTGGCGGCAACCCAATGCCACTGTGCGCTCTAAACTCGGGCGTAGGACATTGATTTTTTTTTAAGAACGGGGCAAATAGCGGAGCATTGGTTAGGGCCGGTAGGGATTCTCGATTCAATTCCACAATGGGTTTTTTTTATTTTTTATTTGGCATCTCTCCTTACTCCAAGAACGAAGGAGGCTCCGACCTAATGACTGGAACTCGGGAGCCGAAAGGCAATTAAACAAAAAAAGGGGGGAAATTGAAGACGGCGCGACTGACACACGGTAGCAAAAAATAAAAGGCGCGCGTGTCCTCCCCATTTTTCTTTTTCCAGTTTCTGCAAACGTGTCCATCGTCTGATGGCAAAGAAGAAGAAGAATCATTTCGAAAAGAGCCGCCCCAAAACATTAGCGGGTTGGTCGACCCCAACCATGTCTCGTTTTTCTCTTTTTAAGTTGTCGTTATAGTGGATACGACTAATAGATTACCATAGGCCTGACAAGTAGAATCACTCTTGTATACAAGCTGTTACTGATTTCTGAGCGCTAACGTTTTGTTGTTTCAAACAATATTCCGATGGCGGGGGGGGGGGGGTATTTTGTCGTTCCCTTTTTTTGTTTATTTTTTCGGTGTTGAAGACGGGATGTTAAGTCCCCCACATGTTCCTTTAAAAAAAAAAAATCTTTGTATTCGGTTAGATGTGTGTTGTGGCCAGCCTTTTTGTCAGGTCAACAAACGAGACAAGCGGCAGCTTTTGAAATAGTTTCAAAACATTTTCTGTTATCAGATGAACAGTTCGTATGTATTTCAGGCTGATTGATCATTACCTTTTTTCTTTGTGCGATTCGTTCATTTATCTTCTTTGAAATGATTTAAAATTTGGCCATCCTCTTGTCATGTTACACGTCCACATTGTGACAAAACAGACCGCCCCTTTCATTTGTTTCGACTTGGTTTTTACCCCGGGAAATTTGAAACCCCCCCGCTAGTCACAGATGGGAGATGTGTATGTTTTTGACCCCTCGGTACAATCATCCCTCAAAACTCACCCTCTCGATCTTGTGAAAAAAAAAAAAAAATTGAGGACAAATCATCGTCGTAATAAATGCGAGAAAAGAAGACGAATGAAAAAAAAATAAAATATTCGAGTCAGTGGCCACATCCCAGGTATTTGTTGGAATGTTATTTTTTATTCCCTTCTTGTTTCACCGACGGGCTTTTATAGCTCAGGTGGAGTGAGACGTGGAGAGAGCGACAGAGAAGGGCATGTAGGATCAGAAAATTGTCGGTGGTGATGGGTGAAAAAACAATTGCCTTCCTCCCCCCTCTTTTCCCTCCCAAAAAAAAAGAAAAAAAGAACGAAAACCGACCAACCAACACACAACACAACAAAGTTTTTCCAGCCAAAGAGAGGGAAGTCGGGCGGTGCAATAAAGCTTTTATTTTTATGACTCTTTCATGGGGCACAGATATGTATTTTTCCCTTTTTTCTTTTTCGATGGGGGGGGGGGGGGATTTCTGGTGGGGACTTCTTCCACTATATTACAGTAGAAACCTGTCCAGGAAATCCAACAAAAAAAAAAAAACAGGGAATGAGAAAAAAAAAAAAGAGAATCAGTCGGCCATGACGACATGCGAGCTTCGCATCACGCTATTCCATCGTGTATGTGTGTGTGTACAATCCATGTAGAGAGAGAGAGAGCAAAAAAAGAGATAAAAGCCTTTCACGCTACGCAAAAGGTCCGCCTCCCTTCCATTGTGTTATCCCCGTAAGAGAGACGCCATCTTGTCCTAGAGCGCTCCAGCCCGCTCTACTCCGGAGCTTTCCAGCCAATCACACGACGTGACCGAGCTACTCCGTTAAGCCAAACCCTCTCTGTTCGTAAGGTCTTTTTTTTTTAAAAAGAAAAAATCCCCCCCCCCTTCTTCTTTGTAAATGTTGTTATATATATCAGGTGTGTGTGTACCTTGCCTACCTGAACATGGAGCAATGGCCATCGCTCCAATGGCAGCGGTTTTTCGTTCCGCTGCCGCCACGTTTTATGGCGATGATTATATCAATTATGAATGCGATGGTTTAGTCGGCGACGACGACGCTATTTGCAGCGCCTCTTTTTGTTTTCCTTCTCTTTCGGCTTGTTTTTTTTTTTTACTTCTATTTCCATGTTGTTTGTCGACTCTTTTTGGAAAGTCCGCTTCCTTCTGTTTTCTAGACGTTGTGAGACAACCCCGCCCAGGTTTTTTTATACGTCATTAGAAATTTACCTGAGAGACACATAAGAGAAATGCCCTAACAAAATTCAGAGAAAAAAACAAGAAGAAATCGGATCTTTTCTTTTGCTGTCAGGATCACGAGGTTTCGACGACTAAAGGTCGTGCAGGTGATTCAGGTCACTTGTCGTATTCCGCAGGTATATTTTCTATTTCGCTTCTTTTTGCGCGATTGTTTGGTCTTCTCACACGAAAAATGTCGCAATTTCCGGCCTGTTGTTTCGGTAGTTTCTTTTTCCGCCATCGATTTTCTCATTTTTCTTTAATCAAATCCGCCGTCGGATCGTAACGTTCAGCGTACGCAATACGAGGGCATCGTAAAATAAACAATATTTTATTAAAACAAAAACAAAAAAATAATTGAGCAATTTTCAATTGCGATTTAGTTCCGGATTCTCGGATTAATCAGAGAAACCCGATAATCTCTTTGCTTGGCGGATCCACACGCCAATGAAATCAATTGACGTCATACTCGAACGTTCACTTGATCCGACATCCCGAAAAATGCATAGATAACAGGAAAAAAAAAAGCGTTTGCGATTCATGTTTTACCGACTGTGTTTCACCTCCGTTTTCGAAAACCCGTGTTTCTTGTTCTATATGTCTACAACGTTCTCCACGTCTGCCGCCGCCGCTTTGACTCCTCGTTATCGCCGTTCAAACAAACAAAATCCACATGGGCAACAAACGAAAGAGAGAAAAAAAAAAGTGTTTTTTGACACAACAGGGCACGGTGAGTGAGAACACAATAAGTACCGAAAAAGAGAGAGGACATGGGGTACAAATAACACACACACACACACACACACGGTCAGGTTTGATTACAAGTACGTGTTTCTCGCTGTGTGTGTGCGAGAACAAATCAAACAAGACAGATACAAGGCCTCTGATACATGTTAGGACATTGTTGGGTAGACAAGAAAAAGTTAGCAGATTAAAAAAAAAAAAAAAAAAAGAGACCACCGCGGCTTGTTGTCTAACTAGGGAGAGATAGGCCCATTTTTTTGTGTGTGTGTCGCTCATAGTATATTAGACCACACCTATTGTGAAGCTCCGATAGCGCAACATTCTGATGTCAAGATTTATCTAACTCTCACCTTTTGGTGGAACAAAGCGCACGAACCGACTGAAACAAATTCACACCTGAGCCACTTAAGTTCCGGTGTTTGGCGGTACCACCATTTTTTAAACGCAATACTATCCGAATGTCCTTCGTTTTTTTCTGTGTGCCTCTTTCTAATCAGCGGAGCATCGAGTGTATCACTAGTTGCGCCATGTTTTTGTGGAACACTTCAAACGATTTCCGACTCTTGTGTGCGCAACTGCCGTGAACTATTTCACACCCCTCAGGAAAAAAAGAATCTTAATCGTTGATAGGACATAATCTGATGACATCGTAAAAGAAATTAAACTTAAGGCTTTGGGTAAAAAATGGGGTTTTTCTCTTTTTACGTAAGATGCCATTGCGAAATGATGCGTAGACATAGAGAATTCGATATTAGCCGTATCCTAGTTTTTCAAAAATAAAGAGAAACAATCAAGACATACTGACATGCCTACAATTTAGAATCGGATGTATTCTCAGCAGGGAAGACGAGAACCAAGGACAAGTACCGAGTCGTCTACACGGATCACCAACGACTGGAGCTGGAGAAAGAGTTCCACTACAGCCGCTACATCACCATCCGGCGCAAATCCGAGCTTGCCAGCGTGTTAGGCCTCTCCGAACGACAGGTATAAATATTGAAATAAAAAAAATTTCGTTTATTTAACGTTTCTTTATTTGTTGTAATTGATTCATTCTATTTTCATTGGATTTCATAGGTGAAAATTTGGTTCCAAAACCGGAGGGCCAAGGAGCGCAAACAGGTGAAGAAGCGCGAAGAAATGTTGCATAAGGAGAAATTGGACGTCGTTCCGTCTTTGGGCGCTGTCCAACAACAACAGCAACAACATCACCTTCATTCTGGCCAGCAGCAACAGCACATGCAACACATGGCCGTCCAGCATCCCGGCCTGGTCAGCAATCCTCAAATCTCCTCGTCGATGCAACAGCACATGGGATCCGTCGTTCAATTAGAAAGCAAGCCCATCTTAGGACTCGATTGAAATTGTTTCTATTTTGAAAAATGAGTTCCTCTATTGAAGCGCGCTATTTTGTATAAATTGAAAGACGCTTTTATTTTGTGTGTCATTGAGGATCGAAAAGAATCGGCTTCTTTTTGCTAGAGGCAAAAATCATTCGATCGAACGTTAGAACAAAAAAGGAGGCCCGAAACAAAAAAGAAACAAAAGGCAAACGCGATAAACAATTGAATCGATTCTTTATTTCCTTGATTCAGCCTGCCCTCAGTCTCGCAACAAGAGCATTCCAGTGACGTCATGGATCTATTTTTCTCTCTGTTTGTTGTGATTGAAACGAAGCAAAAAGAAAAAAAAAGACAATCAAAAGCAACGTCGTTTCTTCCTCCTGTTTGGACGACAGTTTCCATAAGGTGAATCACTAAATTTAATTCTTCGTTAAACTGCTGAACAGTGCTGCCTCCTTGTCCCTGTTTGTTTTCACCCAAACGCGTTGTGCGTCTCTCTTCGATGTTAACAACCTGTACAGTATCCCTATATATATATATATTCATAGTGCCTCTCTTCCTCGTCCCTTGTATTCGTTTTTCTATTCACGAAACGGTTTGAGTTTTTTTTATTATTATTTTCCCTATGTTTTCATTGCTAATGAAAATGTAAGATTCTAAAATTTTGAACTATATAACAGAAGGTAAAAAAAAAAAAAACACAAAAAAAGTTACAAAATCAAAAATTAAAGAACAAAAACTTCAAATTTTAAGAAATGTGTGAATGATTGATTGTGTATTGTACAAAACTTGATATCTATATACCTTTTTTTGCGATTCCGGATGTAACCGTAAATAGTTCTTGTCAATTTTTCAATTTTTTTTTTCTCAACGTCTTATTATTATTATTTTTTTATTTCTTTTGTTTTATTCGTTATACCTATATACTTTGACCGTGTGTTTTTATTCCATTTGACATGTTACATATAAAAAATTGATCGGCGGCGCCCATCTTTGAATTTTCCTTACCCAACCTGTTCCCTTACAACAACAAAAACAACTTTCAGTTTTCTCTGATATTGGGCATCTAATGCTTTGTAATTATAGCTTATATACCGTTTTGAAACAAGAAATGCCGAACAAGTGCAAAAAAAAAATCGTGCATCGTGTCTGTTTTTTTTTTATGTTGCCCATTTATTCGAAACTCTCCCGAACAATCCGTTGAATTCATTATAAGCCTCTATCTACTACCACTACAATATACCGCACACACAAAAAAAAGTAACAGAATAACGATAACAAGAGAATAACGAAAGACATCCCGCTGCTAAAAAGAAACGCTGGTTTTCCGGGGGGAAAAAGGTAGACGCGCAGTTCTTTTGTTTTTGAGACGAGAGTAAGAAAATAGAGAAATTGATTTAATTGCGAGATGCGGAAAGAGCTACTAGAACTGTTAGCAATATCTACTGTCGTCGTTCTCTCTAGATCTCAGAAAAACAGAAGAAAAGAAACGCACGTGTGCTGTTTGAAAACTTCTCCCATTCTCAGATGGTGATTGACAATTAATTTTTAATTGAAAGCATTTGACCATGGCCGTCAATCCTTTTGAGCCCACTAGCATTGTTATTCATTCCATCGTGTTAATCGCATTCATCGTGCCGAATGGTCATACCAGTGATGTCATCTGATTGTAATGCAAAATAATTGACGAACAAAATGTTTTCTCTGATACATGATTATTATTATATTCTCCGATTATCACATTGAATAGGTTGAATACGTTCAATTGCTGCTGTTTACTATTTGTTGGTTGAATTCGTTGAGAATTGCTTCCATCCAATTACTGTATTTCCTTCCAATCACGCGGGCGTTTCTGAATTCTGTATCCCTTAAAACACTTTAAACAAATTTTTTAAAAAAGGACAAAGAGTTTAACGAAGAATGGGCGAATGATCGATAAGCGTGCGTGTGGTATAAGGCATTATCCATGTTATTATATACTTATGCTCTATGTGTGTATCATATTTACGAAAATAACAAGAATACCATTCAATGATCATTCTATCAAAATGCTCCTTGTTTTTCAACAATAACTCCAGCTAATTTAAACTGTTTTCCAATTGTTTTCATTCTCCAAATTGAAAATCACGTCTAGCATCGCTTACTTATTTCCCGATTATGAAATTCTACTTGAAAAAAGGCGGTCGAGCGTTTAACGTTCGGGTATTGAACAAGCATAATTGAAAGCCTAGTAGTACCGTTATTCAATTGTTTCTGCCAGCCATTACTTGACTGATCGATGGTGAGAAGCACATCAGACGGTCTTGGACCTTGGTTGAGAAACGGTGGTCGGTAGATTGCGGTAGGTCTGTTGAAACGTTACGATCACGATGAAATTTCTCGTTACCTGCTGGGCTTGTTTGGTCCTGGCGTTGGTCGAAGGTAACGAGAATCGTGGTCAACCTCAAAGACATCAAAGTTTATCGGATTCTATCCGTTTGCTGGACGTCACGAGGAGCGTGTTAAGGAAAGTCACGAAAGTTGGTTTTCTTTCCAAACTTCCTTATGTCGAGTGGATCGTGCAAAAGCTCGACGCTGTCCATTTGTACGTCTCGGCTGGGCAAGCGCTGGCCGCGAAATTAGATCCCGATTTGCTGGAGGCCTTGGCTGGGGTTGCTGGTGGGAGAAGAGAGCGAGAGGAAGGTAGGAGCACGATGAATGATTACATCCTAAATTGGCGCTACAAACCTGCGACAATTCCGGCCTACACCCGCAAGAAATCCAAACCGAGCGATGATCTGGAAGAAGAAATAGATGAAGAATTCTCCGCCAGTTATAGTAGTCATGACAGAGGCTACTACGGCGGAGGGCATGGCGGCGGATATGGAGGGGGAGGCTATGGTGGAGGCCATGGCGGAGGAGGGCATGGTGGTGGAGGCTATGGCGGTGAGTAACACACTTTCCAGTTGCATTCGATGGGCTAAATTTGACAACAATGCATTTTCAGGCGGAGGAGACTACGGAGGTGGTGGGTACGGCGGAGGAGGATATGGCGGAGGCGGACATGGTGGAGGAGGGTACGGAATGGATTCTTCGGTAAGAAAAGACAATACATTTTTAAATCAATCGAATATTTTACGTTGTGCTTGTGAATTGTGTGCATACATTTGAAGGGCAAGGCCTTTTCTATTTTGGGAGGCCTTTCGTTCCTGACCTTCTTGGGCGTGCTACTCTACCAGCTGGCCACTCAGAGCGCCGCTACAGGTCGTGTAATGGACGCGGACGCTCCTCTGTTCATGTCCGATTTTCACAACGTCGACCGTCTCTTGATGGAGAACCCCCTACTGTTTACCAAAGACCTGAACGATCCTCCTTCAATGGTAACAGCCGAGGAGGAAAATTCAGATATTCTCGACCAAACGGCCGGTATCTTTAACGGATTGTGGCGGGCTCATCAGCACAAAACTCCGGTCGGGCGTAGATATTCACGTCGCTGCACTCAGCGACGCATCTGCGAGACGTTGACAGCCAACAAGGACGTCGCCTACGATCCGCTCGTTCAAATAGCCACGTAACTAACCGCTAATAAATTCATTTTTTTTTTTACCACTTGAAAATTAAAAATGTCTAACAGAATTGGCATGGCTTATTGGCTGGGAGAACACGATTCTGCTTACACGGTGGATCGCGTTATGCAAGCAGCGCTCGGAGCTGATAGCGGTAACAAATCGGCTGATGGATCAACCATACTCGACTTATGTTCGACCATCGTGCCGAAATGTCGGAGCCTTCAGTCGGAGCCGCTAATGCTTTCATCCGCCACTAAGAGAAGATTGAAACCGCTTGCTGATGACGACGCCATCGTCTCTACTCGGAATGAAATCACATGGTCATAAAAAAAGCGGATGACAAATGAATTCGTCGACGAGTAGACTATATTATACTGTGCGTGCATTTTTTTTTTCTCAAAATAAATAAGGAGGGATAACATGAAAGGCCACTTTGAATACTCTTTGTCGAGTCCGATGAAGGGCATGTCGGCAAGGCCTGTAGATCGTCGTAGATTGAGAAAGAAAAAAAAATCTTTCTTCTCCTTTTCTTTTTTCCCTTTTTTGTCGACATCGTATGATACGTTTTCAAATGAAAATGCCGCTGGATATTTCTGAAAGAGGAAAAGAAAAAAGGAATCGTTTTTATGACCCTTCCCTCTGTCCCCTTATGGCGTCAGAAAATCACCAAGACGCATTCTCTTCTTCAATTGTTTATTGTAGCAAATACAAGTTGCAGACGACGGTAAAGCAAAAAGTTTTCTGTCATTCTGGGATTCAACGTGGAGTTATTCGGTACGCACTGGAAACATTACAGTAACGGTTTGAACAATATTTTCATCGTTATTGCCTCATTGATAAAAATATCCTCCGTTTATTCTTATCGTGGTAAGGTTATACAGTCCCTTTAAGTCGTGCTCAGTAAGAATAGACACTTGAAAGGTTTGGGATTGCACGCCGCCGCCTGCAATCGGATTAGAGAACCACGATCTTAACGTAATACGAGTCAAAAAGCTGTACGTAGAAACTTTTGTAGATAGCCACGTAAACGAACATGGTGCGATCGCCTTGCTTTTGTTTTCCCCGAGATAATCCCTTTGGTTCAGCATAACTGATAGGTGCCACATTCAGTAAGTTTTGAGTTGCTTGTTTTTAGATGTCATTGTATTAATCCAGTAGGATTTTTCCAACTTTGTTTTTTGTTTTTTTCTCTTTGGTAAACACTTACCATTTGCATTAAAACAGGAATAATGTGGAATATGTCGGTTTTAGCCAGGCAAGCTGACGCACATTGCGTTTTGCGTCACAACTTGTTTGTTAATTCTTTGGATTTAATGATAATAGATCAAAGGCTAGCGTTTGAAAGGCACCTAGCGCAGGCTGTAAAGCGTCGGAATTTGTTTATAATTCGAGTGGATTTCACAATGGGTTTTAAGTTCTACCAATAAAAAAAAGAAGCTAAATAAAACTAATCTGTGTGTTGTATATTATTTTAATGGAAACAGATTTTTAAAAAATAGAGAAATATTAGTTCCGTTTCATTCAAATTTTCAATAACGATTCAACGCCGAAAACTAATGTAACGGCATTGTTGTAGATGTTATTCATGTCCATCGTTTCGGACCGTCGATTCGTCGGCCTGTGAATATATATTTTTTTAATTTCATTAGTCCACCGCGCCTATACAGTTATTTTTGTCCCTTTCCGCTAAAAAGCTGTCATGCGGGCATTAACACTTCCAATGTTCTTTTGTTTAGTTGGTGTCGCTCCGCTGTCGGACATTTCCGGAATAAGGTACGCATCGCAACACGCTGGAACGGCAATGTCAGCAAGTGGCTACGTGCATCTACATACAACTTTGGTTACATTTTCATTGTACTGAAAAAGCCTCTTTTCCCCGAATTCTATCACAGAATGCATACAAATATTGTTGAAAGAAAAAAAAATCAATGGAATTCAACAGAGCGCAAAGTACGTCATCTTGAGCCACCTAAACGACGAAAGAAAACAAGATGATAGATCTATTGTGAGGTGAGTTGAGTGAACTTTCGCTGAAGGACTGTCTGTCACTCTTGTTTAAACTGCAAAAGGAAGGCATGAAATTCATTAACTGATAGGTAGTAGTCGTTGTCGCGTTCAGTGTTTGCCGTGCGAGCCACTACGATACTGTTGAGATGGCCGATATGCTGTTGATTGAACGAGCTCGCGGCGGAGGAAGTGGAGGGTACGGCGGAGGAGGTTACGGTGCCAGGTAATTCGTTTACTCGTATGTCTTTAAGGCTTAATAGCAATTGTTATGTTTACGCGGTCAAGTGAATACGGAAACGATTACGTTGACCCTTACGTCGTGTTGGCTTCATTGGGTTTCGGAGTTTTCCTGTTCAACATCGTTTACAACTTGTTGAACCGTAGCGCTCGAAGCGTGGACGTCTCCGACATGAATTTGGTAGGCCTACACCCTGACAGAGCAGTTTGAATGTAATGAGCTAAATTGTGGGTTGGATTTTCTTTAGCCATTGCAATTGTCTGACCGTCCAGAAGAATTGCACAATTTGCTGGAGAATGCTACAAACTATTACCAGGTAAATACGTTAAGTATTACTTTGATTAATGAATCGTGTTTACTGAAATCGATCTTTTTCTCAACGAAAACACGCTAAAAACAACCAAACAACCGGCAACTGTCAAGGAGGAGGAACCGTGGGCCAAGCAAAGTTGGTCGGACGACGACCCGTCGCCGTCGTCGACATCGAAATCATCGCATCGCCTGCTGCTCTTGAAGGAGTCGGTGCGGGTGGGTCAGCGGGTCGCGGACGCGATACGTCGCCATCCGGCCTCCTGTCCCAAAACTCTCCTCTGCAACCTAAGCAATGACGCGATCGCGTGGAGCAGGCAACCGGCCATTGCGCTCAGGGCCATGCAACTCTACATGTAACTAAACTCGTACAACTTAGACCTGCCTTTTTTCATTCTCTCTCATTTTGATCTACACTTTATCGTGTATACGTGTATGCGTAGCAGATGTGCCTACAGTTCGACCATGGCTGGGTTAACTCTTAAAAAAAAACCATCCAAGTATATGTGACTTCTGTTGGCTGATATTCCTCTCTCGGAAAGTTGTTTTATCAAGTTTTGAAAGGCAGCCAAAAAAAGTTATTGTTTGTACACCATTTAATTGCTTTCGGCACTCGTGGTGGCTGGATGCGAAACTGTTGAAACGCAATGTTTTAGACCGTTTTTTGGCATCTTATTGTTTCACCAGTTAGCGACTAGAATATCATATAATCCGCTGTGTTAGGATGGCATTTGATCAATATTTTTTGTTTTTCTTATGTAACAGAACGTCGCTAGCACACCATTATGGCCAGGAAGATACTGCACGTTACGTCGATCAGGTTGAGAACGATGTGGTTCAAGAGAAATTCGATTCTAATCAGGACTGCGATTACAACAGCAACGGACCATCCGAAAGCGACTGTGGTCTCTCTGATCTAATGGCTTTGTTTTAATCTCTTTCTTTTTAAATAGAATTAAGCTGCATTTGGGAAATTTTATCCATTGGGATATCTATTTACCTAGGCAAATAGTGGGTGGTTATGTTTAAACTTGGCTTTTCCTTGAGAACGAAAATTCAGGAGGCAATAAAAAATACTTCACTCTGTACTCTGCTTATAAGTGGGAACGCTGCAGCTAACTAGAAATAAACGTCGTATGTATTATATCCCAATTAAAAACCGTAACAAACTATACGATAAAAGACCCATCAAGTTACTAGTGATTCAAAGCCAATGTCTCAACTAAACTAATCAATAGATCGTTGACAATTGTGAACGATTGCAGGGAGGATTGTGTAAGTCCTTACAATTGTTATCCCATCTTTGGTGAGCACTCAGCGAAACAGATGTCCTGCTGGGCATTCAGAACGAGCTTGAATGCAATATTGTTCGGCTGTCAAAGAATCTGGTTTCTTTATGTGGTCGTAGATAGCAGCACTTTTCGTGTGACCATTCCAGACAGCAGTGGCCAACCTGTGGGGCCGTAAACAAAGCACAATGTTTGCGTAACAACGTCAAACGCTGATGTAAAAATACTTACATAACGAGGTCAAGGAAACTGTCTTCCTCCATTGACTTGATTTTCCAAAATCTACAAAGGAAATGCGGTAGACAAGCTTTTTCTGTCGTCAACATGTTCAGATACTGACGAATAGAAGCTACTGGATTATCTTCATCGTCTTGATCGTCCATACTCCTGAAACAAAACGACACGATGAAATCTGTAAGTAGAAAAATAAATTGAAAAAGATTACCTTTCGTGGACGACGTGGGTGCTCGTCATTCCATGCCATTTAACAATAGCTTCCGGAATATCGGAAAGCATCAATGGTAAATTGATGTCCGTTACGTCCAAACTGCGGGCACTCGATGTTAGCAAAGTAAGAATGCTTCGCAATAAAACCGCTCCTACGCAAGGATACATACTATGTCAGTTAAATCTTACAGTAAATGGTGAATGTAGTCAACTTAACCCAACGACAAAAGTCCCAAAACTGAGACAGCGTCCAGCGAAATGGAGCCATGCCCATGTCCTCCGCCGTATCCTCCGTTTCCGTATCCTCCACTGCTGTAATCTCCTCCATAACCACCCCTACGTTCCTCTGTTAACCGAGAACAACGAATCATTCAAGATAAAATATTTAAAAAATAAATTATTTCACTACCTATGTATGAGTTGGTATTTGAAGTGGAAGGTGTTGCCAAATCTGTTTGACTATACGTCATTCCCACGAAAAATACGAAAATGCAGATTTTTATCATCGCCACGAACAGCACAATCGAAAATCGATAGGAATCAGTTCTGTACTGTTCGACAACTCTCTTTCGACTGATTACATTTCGCTAGATGGATCAGGTATTTAACCGTTCAGAAAAAAAAAACAGATGACTTCGGTTGCCTACGCTTCATTTGGCCAATTGAAAGTGAATCTCTGGATCGGTGGGTCTTCGACAACCACAGTTTAATAGTGGCCACTTGATAGAACGTCAGATGAGTCTGCTCAACAACTTCGTTTAGTTTTTACATTACAAGGATTAAATGTTTTGATCTTATCCAAAGCAGACGTTTTTTAGATTCGGTTCTTTTCTCGAGAAAGAACTGCATCTGTTTTTGGACAGGTGTTGTTCAGTGACGCAGTGACGGTTGAAAAAGCAAAAAAATTCGTTCCATTGTTTCTAAAGAGCTCACCTACCTTAACGGGTACGTTCACCTTTCTCGGGCGAATTGATTAACGCTTCGACGCCCATGCTATTACGCATATCCTTTCATCTCCACTGTGCCATCGGACAGGCCAGTTATTCTAGAGTTCGCTTTCGTCGAGCTTTCTTGAATGCTTGTAGCTTTCTGTCAACTCGAACATCCACAAAAGATTATAATATTCGAAGGCAAGCCTGTTGGAAAGATGTCATAACAATCATAAACTAGAGGCAGTCATACAAGGCAAAAGACTCCATAGACATAAAGGGCTGTTAGATATTTTGTGATAGCATCAGCGAAACGACGTATTTTGTTATTCACATGGAGCACAAACTATTTTGGTGCGTCATGGTCCTCCATTTTGCAACTACGGGCACTGTTAGTTAGCCCAAATGAACTTCTGGCTCCTGCTACCTAAATAGGTAGCAGTGTTACATATTCAGAGACTACGGTCATTGAAGTTAGAGAGACAGTAATATTATGGGAATAAAAATCTATAACCTTGTGTTATTACTTGTATGTTGTAGAATTGTGGTAGTACGAACTCGGTTTAGCACAGCAACAGCCGTTCTTTGCAATAGCTTTATGTAGCAGCCGATAATACTGTTTGAACATTTGAGGCGTTTGATTTGTCCATTAAAATTCTTCAAGAAATACACGTGTAAGATGCAAACGTTAGACAGAAAACGTAAATTAGATCAAAACATCATTCGGAAATTGTAAGCTATTGTACTCTGAACACCATGTAATCTAACAACATGTCTTCTTGATTATTTATCCCAGATATCATGGCGTCCCTTGTAAGGATCCTACTCGCGAGAGCTTTCTGAAACGCCTCAAAACTTACAATGTTTTTAATTGGTCAGGAAAGCCAGTTGATCCACCTCAGTGTGCTAGGCAAGGCTGGGAAATTGCAGAAAAAGATGTACTGAAATGTGTGATGTGTCACCAGTTTCTGAGTGTCACCCTTCCATCACCATCCAAGCATCTCCCATGTAAGGGACAGCTTTTGGTCATGGTTTTTAACTGAAACATACTGTATTTTAATCTAGATTTTTATTTAATACTAGACAAAGAAGCATGTTCAAAACTTAGATCAAGATTGGCTTCAGCTCATTCAAAATTCTGCCTGTATTCCACCGACCCACTGCCTGATTCTGTTTTGGAAATCGACCATTTATCAAATATGGAGTTGCAAGATACAATTCAACAGCAATTACTTGCTTTTAAAAATATTGAAGTTCTTTACCACATAACGAGTTCAAAAGAAGAGGTATACCAAGTGATAATTATTTATTTTCTCTAAATTAAATAATTCCTTAACATTGATATTTCATATTCACAAGGTTATTGAAATATTTGATTGGTTCATGGAGACATTCACAGTACCTGACATTAACCTATCCAGCTTTATTTTGGTTCTTACTGGATGGAATTTTCTCAAAGATGACATGTTATTGCAATGTGATTACTGCAATAGGAAGTGGTCTATAGAACCATACTTAATCCAGAAAAATACAGTAGAAAAGAGTGATTCGACAAGACCAACAGTAGACCCAGTTGGGCAACACCAGAGGTGGTGTGCATGGAGAGCAGAAGAGCGAGGCTGGAAATCTCGTCTCCTTCAATTGCAACAACTTAAGGAATCTCGAAGCCGTGAAAAGAGGAGTCGGCTCAACTCCAGTGTTTGCGTACGCTTAGCATTTTTTGTATTAGTTAGCTAGTGTCCCACGATTCAACCACAACGATTTTTACATCTGGCTTTATTTTCAAATATAGGGTTCGCTCCCTGACAACATGAAAGCTGTTCGAAAGCTGTTGAATGGCACCCTCTGACGCATTTATCACTCTGGTAATAATTTTTTAATGACACAACACTGTTTCAATTATAGTTTCAATACAAAAAATTCAATATAATTGTGAAATAAGTAATTATATTTAGTTTTCTGTAACAAAAACTTGAATTTGCTAGAACAAAAAATTGTGCAACCAATCTTCTTAATAATCTACATCTTGGAAATTGGTTTACAGTTTTTTTGTGTTTAAATAACGTTGAACAATGAAAAATTTTTTAGACAGATGTAAATTGCAGCAGATGAGGTGGTGGAGTGTAGGTAATTCCAAATTGCCCACTGTTAATGTCTATATTATTTTGATTATCAGGTAACGCAACTTTAAATTTTTGCAGGATCCCCACTGTAAAGAGGAAGAGCTCTGTCTGAGCCAATCCTTGCCCGGGACATTCTCTCCTCCCTGTTCAAGTTTCATTTTAGTACATAGAAAAAGCAGTAGATGAAACAAGCAAAAGAAGGGCTACCAGTGGAAAAGGCTAGGAGGTTCTCATTTTTACAGAACATTCCTTGGTCATTTAGGAATCTTTCTGGTTTGAACGTTCTCGCATCGTCCCATTGATTGGTATCGTTACTCATCGCCCAAAAGTGAAGCAGAACCCACGTATCCTTCGGAATATCGTAACCCTTTAAAGCGTAAGAGGTAAGATTTTGTTACTACTTTTATTTGAAAAAGACTAGGACCGCTAACCTCATATGTTGCATCTTGACTAGTATTGCGCCACATGCCGGGGGTAACACCGCCTAAACGAAGTACTTCGTTTATAAAGGCCTCTGTGTACGGTAACTGCGTTCGCTGAGCGTATCTATCGAAAGTATCGTAATTGCACTGTTAGTGACTTAAACCAAGAAGGAAACAAGGCCATAGGAATGTAACAAATTAGATTACGTTGGTGTCGTGTCCCGACCGAAGTTGTCTTCGATCTCCTGCCGGACACGCTTCTGGATTTGCGGATACAACGCCAAACAAAGTAGAATCCAACGAATAGTGGTTACGGTTGTCTCACCACCAGCGATAAACAGGTCGGATACGAGCCAAAGTAACTGTGACTCTTTATAGTAATGGAGGAAATGTTTAGGAGTTTTGATTTCGGAATCACAAGAGAGGCGACATGCAACATGTTTTATAAGTGGCTACCTACCGGAGAAGTCTGCTAGTACATCACCACTTTTCCTAGAATTTTGCAGTTTAACGAGGTAATCAAGTATGATAGACTCCTCTGCTTCAGCGTCTGCAATTTCTCTCTGCTGCTTTTTGAACTTGCTAATGAGTTGTTTAAAGTAATATAGTCTTGTCGAGGTAATGCTCCACAAGCGGACAAAATTGTGGCATATCAAATGGCAAATACTGTAAAAAAATGGATTCGAGAAAAGTTTCTGACAGCCAAATTAGTTAGATTACGTTAGAAGAGTGACGTAATTATGAGGCCCGGTGAGTTCGACAGCATGTAAATTAGTTTCTAGGTTTGTAATTAATTTTTGTAGGGACGGATCACCCCAGTTGAACTTATCTCCGCTAATCACAGTCCAGATGATGTTATAAACGGCTATAGCAATATTCGGATGGGGATCATGGACTTTGCCGTTCATTTTCTACAGCGACAGAAATTTACTGGTGATTCTCAACATTTTTTAAACTCACAGACAATAACTTACGCCAATTTGATTAAGGTAATCGTCAACAACGTATTGAATCCTTTGCTCCATTGATCGTTTTCCAAATCCGTACTTACGAAACTCGTAAGTTAAGAAATTACGGTGTGCTTTCCATGACGGTCCGTCATTGAATACGATTCCTTTGATTAATTTCCATGACTTTTAACTAAGGTTACACTCTATTTTTAGTTATTTGCACTAAGTGCACATGAAATCTGATCATCACGGAGAATATTTTTTGGATTTAAACAAAATGTTACATCGTGTTTATCGACTGTTTATCTGCTCTAAGCTGATAGTTTTTACTATGGTATGTACCTTTGTTCTTTAGCACTCGTGACAAAAGCAATCCGGGTGGCCGCTCGCTAAACTTGTCTGCCTGTCCCACACATAACTGCTGAGCGACCCGAGCGTCTGAAACCACGATGACCCTTTGTCTGAAAAACCTTAGGTAGCATAGTGGTCCATGCTTACCAGTGCAAAATCAATATTACCAATAGTTAATAAATATTTATTCTATCTATCCAGTAAGATGCTGACAACTCGCAAAACAAACTATGAAGGAAAAAAAAAATCTACTCTACCTGGAAAGACCATCTGGCGAACTTCATGAAGGCTGGTTCCTTGTTAATCAAGGTCGACCAAATTAAATCCAAGAGGTTGCCGAAGACGAGATTTTGCTTGGGTCCAGGAGGTAATCGGTAAGTCTTCACATTTTTTCTCCATAAAAAGTAGATAGTTATTACTAATAAGAGGATGATTAGTGCAACGTTAAGGAAATCTGTCATTCTAGAACTTGATCCTGAGTCTTAATAGCCAAACTTCTCGTAGAACAGGGGGATTTTATAGCGTAGGGAAGGAGCATCGACGTCGGTAATTCCGTATGATGTAAGATAAAATTGTATCGGTGCATTAATAAAGATTACGTGTTTTTATTACCATTGCCAAAAATAGTCTATCACATACTTCTGTCCAAGAGGGCAAACAAGGTATCAATATCTGATTGGCAGATACAGTAGGCATTGAATTTCATTGAACCTGTAAAATTTTGCTAGCGTAGTCTTCTCAACCGTCAGTTCTCCTGCAGTTTTTTTTTGTTAGATCGGTACACAATTACGACAAACGTTCTTGTGGTGCATAATTGAGACAACTGCTATTTGGCACAGTAAAATTTAAATGCATTAACAGCAACCCAAAGTGCTATTAACCTTTGCCCGACATGTCCATATTAACACATGGAAACTGTCAAACAAATTCTATAAATAGCTTATCGACCTGTAAACTTGAGAGATAATAAATTTGGGTCCCAGCCTAAATTAGATGATGAGCTTCGCTGATTAATTTCGTAGTCGATAAAGCCAGTGATGTCCCAATAAACCCACGACCGAATTTGTTTTCGAACTTTTCCAACCGGGATTGCATTGTCTAATTCTTACGTATTTTGAACGATGAGCTTGCAAACAAGAATAACAATTACAGAACAGGGACTAGCAATGGGAAAATGTAGAATTACATAATGCAAGTATTGTTCGGATTTTGGACAAGACTTAAATTGTTCAGGACCCAGCAAACGTCAAGCATTTCTTGATACATGAGAAGCAGTGCGTAAAAAAACGAAATTAGGATGAAAAAGAAGAAATCGAGTGACATTTTAGAAATTATTTTCTTTAATTTTTGTGCGTTTGTAACTATAATAGTGAACTGACTTCTTAAGTTCTTATAGAAACGGGGAGCCTACCGTGCAGGATAGTGGGGGCTGCGGATTGCGTAAACCGTAAATACGCCATGTTCAACATTTATTCGGTATGGCACCGCAGACTTTAGTTGGCAGGCGATATTTGTAATTCAACTTTCAAATTTATTGGCGACGGAATTTGTAAATATTACCTGAGTTGGGGGGCGAAAAAGTAGTTTATTTACGTTTAGAGAAGAAGTGGATTGTTGATAAAATTTTTCGCTTGGTTAAATGTATTTACGTATTTGACATTTCTTTGTATATATTTTAATTTGGTTTCAATGATTCTTTTGGGTCCAATCTTGCACTGAGCCACTTTTTGACTATATCTATAGATTACTTTTGTCTTCCTACTATTTATAGCCTACAACAATAGTCCAAATCTACTAGATAGATAAGAAAACAATAAGTGTAAATGTTTGCTTGATTGTTACCATTTCATTTGCATGCAACGTAGTTTATAAGTTAATTTAAACAAAATGTCAATAGATTTAAGTTGGGGTCCCTCAATTGGGAGCCAAGTATTGGCTGAGATAAGTTTATTAGAGGCAAATGCTAAGCGTGTGGAAGACCGTGAATCTTCTACATCTCTGTCTGCCAACAACACATCCATACTTGCCAACTCAAATCTTTCTTCATCAGATGATGAGACCAGTGCTGTGATAATTAAACCAATTTCAAACTTGTCACACTCCTCAAGTAATCGATTGTCAAGAGATACCAATGTCAGTTGCTTGACATCTGTTGCTGGATTGTTGGGCTCAAATCCATCTGAAATGAAAACAGGAACCTCTACAGAAATGGAACACAAAACTAATTCTCTTTCAGTTTCTGCTCATTCCCCTCTGTCATGTTCTACACCAGTTGCAAATTCAGCAGCTAGTCTACGCAGAGCCAGTCTGCGTTCCAGCTCAGTTTTAAAACTACAGCTGCACAATTGGGGTCTTCCTTCAGCAGTCATACAGAAATATGCTGAAAAGAAAATAACAACATTATTCCCCTGGCAAGTGGAATGTCTCCAGACTGGAAAGGTGCTAAGTGGAAGCAATTTGATCTATAGTGCACCTACTTCATCTGGCAAGACTCTAGTTTCTGAATTGCTGATGCTAAAAACTGTAATAGATTTGAAAAAGAAAGGTAATCACTTCATAAAATGTTAAAAGGAAAAAATTTTAACTTCACTTCGACAATTTTGTTGTTACAGCAATATATATACTGCCTTTCGTAGCTGTTGCGCGGGAAAAAACACGATTTCTAAAATACGTCACGGAGGATATTGGCATTCGGGTTGAGAGCTTCGCTGGATCCAGCAGCCCACCCGGCGGCTTGAAAAACTGTGATTTAGCAATCTGCACGATAGAAAAAGCAAACAGCCTAATCAATAGGCTAATTGAAGATGGCTCGCTCGATCAGTTGGGCATAGTTGTGGTCGATGAACTTCATCTCATTGGGGACTCTCATCGTGGATTCCTTCTCGAATTATTGTTAACAAAAATTTTCTATGCCACGTCACGGAATGGAAATCGCTCCCGAATTCAACTAGTAGGGATGTCGGCCACCTTGCCGAGCTTGGAAGTTCTTGCGAAATGGCTTCGTGCAGATCTCTACCGGACAGACTTCCGACCAATCGCATTGAAAGAACATATCAAAATTGGAACCGAAATTTTCCACCCTGACTTCCGATTAGCAAGAAAGATTGATCCGAGCCGCCTTGTCCCTAATGACATTGAACATCTAATTTATTTATGTCTGGAAACAATGCTAGATGGTCATTCTGTTCTGATTTTCTGCCCGACAAAAAACTGGTGCGAAAAGATGGCCCAGAACATAAGCGCAGAATTCTTCAACCTGGGCTCTAGCACAACATCCCACTATGGTATCATTCTCCGCCAACAGCTAAAAGGAGATTTACTCGCTCAAGTCCTTGAACGTCTAAAGGCTACACCTGCCGGATTAGATACAGTTCTTGGTCAAACGATTCGTTTTGGTGTGGCTTTCCATCATGCAGGCTTGACGTCCGAAGAAAGAGAAAATATTGAAGCTGCATTCCGACATGGCGTTATTCGCGTTTTGGTAGCCACGTCGACTCTCTCTTCCGGCGTTAATCTACCTGCTCGTCGAGTCATCATTCGTACACCCATGTTCCACGGAACGGTAATAGACCCACTAGTCTACAGACAGATGATTGGGCGAGCCGGCCGTTTCGGTGTGGATACGGACGGTGATAGGTAACATATAAAACAATTTCAATTTTTGTTTCTATTTATTTTTCAAACCAAATTTCAACAGTTACCTCATCTGCCAACCTTCTGAAAAGCATCAAGTTCAACGAATGTTTAATGCTGTTCCTCCGGCCTTAAAAAGCTGTTTGCTGTTAGATTCCACATTGGCGACCGATCCATCCATGGCTGTTAGCTCTAGTATGAAGCGTGCAATGTTAGAGGTCATTGCTACAGGTTCAGCTTCTACAGAAGAAGATTTGAAATTGTATGCTTCATGCACTCTGCTAGCAGTTTTGAATGACGTACCAGATGTGGCAATTCAAGCATGTGTTGCTTGGTTAGTGAGCAACGAGTTTATTCGCCGACAAACAGTTGAGGACGGAAAAGAACGATTGACACCCACCCAACTGGGATTGGCCTGCCTGGCTTCATCACTATCCCCAGACGAGAGCTTGAATCTTTTAATCGAACTGAAAACAGCTAGAAGAGGCCTCATTCTAGATAGTGATCTACATCTAGTTTACCAGGTTTATTACTAGTAATTTATTTGTCTTTTGGACAGATTTAACTTCCAGTTGTTTCTAGATTACACCCACTTACGTGTCCGACCAGATGACGCAGATTGATTGGCTTCATTATCTCACGTTGTGGGAAGAACTGAGTGAAAGCCAAAAGCGAGTAGGAGAAGCGGTAGGTGTAGAGGAGCGATTTCTGGTACGGGCTATGAAAGGTACGGTAACCACAACTGCGCCCCGACAATCACGACAAATGGCGATCCATCGACGTTTCTACACAGCCCTTGCGCTTCACGAGTTAATGAACGAAGTCCGCTTGGCTGACGTGGCTCGAACATACAAAATGAACAAAGGAACCCTACAATCATTGCAACAGCAAACGGCCACCTTTGCTGGTTTGTTAAAATTATTGAATTCATTTAAAGCAAACGTTGATATAAATTTATGTATCATTTAGGAATGGTCACTATCTTTTGTCATCGCCTGGGGTGGAACACACTCTATGTTCTGCTTGAGCATTTCCAATCTCGATTGCTTTTTGGTGTACAACTGGAACTTTGTGACTTGATGCGGTTGCCATCCATGCTATCGCACACGGCAAGATTACTTTACGATGCCGGCTTAACGAACGTATCGGCGGTAGCTACAGCAGCTGCAGAAAACATAGAAGTGTTGTTGAAGAACGCATGCCCTTTTAAGAGCGCAAAGGAAACTGAAGAAGCCAAGAAATTGGGTGAAACTGATGTCAACGCTTATGATCTTGTAGCCGAAGCTCGAAAGCTGTTGCAGCTAGAACTTGGTGTAAAAATTCAGTGGGGCGATAAAGTCAAGAGTGAACCAGCATTACCGAAACCATCTCAAGAGAAATTTAGAAGACCTTCTCTTGTTTCAAAAGATTTCCCTAGTCCAATAGCGAAAAATACTTCAATCAGATTGTCATCTGCTAACTCTCCTCTAGCATCAACGCCGATTGTCGAAGATACGCCAATTCCTCAGAAGACTGCTACACCACCAGTCAAAACAAAATCTGCAATGAAGGAAAATGTAAAACCAGCAGATATAACACCCGACATGTTTGCAGAGTCATCAGTAAATTCTTCACATTCGTTTGCAATCGAAACGTTACATCAGTCGCCCACAAATCAAGCGGTAGTACAGGCACTGCCTCGCACTCCACTCACTAAAGCTGCCGGAGTTTTGGAGAGTCTCAGATTGTCCGACGATGAATTGTTTGACACCATAAGGACGCCCCCCTTTGTTGCCTGTGCAGAAAAATTGGCACCGGTAACAGAAAAGCCACTAGAAAAATATCTCAAACGACGAGTGTCTACGGATGACATTTCGTTCTTGGATGCTACTCCTCCACCTCACCAATCCATCGGAAAACTCGCAAACAAAAAAAGCAAGCTCTCTACCACATTGGCTTCTCCTCTCCAACCCCATTCTGTTTGCCAGTCTCCACTTGTTTTGTCCTTCTCTTCTGACGATAGCTCTATCATTCCGTCCAGTCTGCCTCTGCCAAAATTCAAGATTAATGAAATCACTACAAGTTCCCGGCTAGAACTGTTCATCAAGGAAACGATACGACAAAATTGCTTGGCCATCACAGTCTACAAGGAGAAAAATTCTATATTGGGCTTAGCTGTAGCCTGGTCCTGCCTGAACGTGAACTATATCCAGCTCAGAGAGCGATTCGATTCTAGTCTGGATGTAGCAAAGGTTTCCAAACTGAAATCTTTGTTCGAAGCTCTCATTCGATTGAAAGTTGAATTCATTATTTATGATATTCGATCGACCACAGGAGACCTCAGATCCTTGTGCCATCGTTTGATCAACGAAATGCTGTTTCGTGACGTCGATCTTTGTCAATGGCTTTTGGAACCGTCCAACTCTTCCGTTAGCCTGCAGAAACTCGTTAGGATGTACGGTCAGCAAGGTTCTCCTAGCAAGACGTATAGAGGCCGGGAGAAAGTGCTACACGAATGCTGTGCGCTGTTAGACATTTTCCATCAGATGAAGCAACGCCTACATCAATACGAATTATTGCAATCTTTGACTGAGTTGGAGATGCCTTTGGTAATGCTGATGTTGCAAATGGAAGAAACTGGAATCGCTTTTGACCGTTCTACTTGTGAATCGGTTTTGCAGACACTGCGCGAGCATTTGAAAATGCTGGAAGAAACAGCTCATCGTTTAGCTGGCCGTCAGTTTTCTTTAACTAGCTCCAAAGAAGTATCTAAAATCATTGCGTCATTGAACCTCTGCATCGAAGAAAAAAATCCCCAGTCCTTCATCAACCCGTTAAAAAAGAAATACCAACCACCTTCTGCAACCAAAACATCTTTAGTCAAATTAGGTCGAATCCATCCGCTACCCAGACTAGTAGTAGAATTTCGAAAAGTCAGCGCTATTGTCCAAACCATCATCTGCCCGTTATTACAAGCATCGACGTTTCACGTTGACGGAGTTGAACGGATAGCAGGAGAATGCGAATTCCGCAACGTTACGGGTCGTGTTAATATTGTCCAACCGAATTTGCAGCACATTCCGAGACCCTTTCTACTTTCAGATAGCAGACTGATCAACGTTAGAACTGCTTTTTATGCTGTTCCAGGTAATTTATTGTCCTTATCTAAGAAATGCTTTCGATTATTAATCTTCCCCTTTTTTTCAAATGTAGGAACTACCTTGCTTTCGGCGGATTATTCTCAGCTTGAATTGCGAATATTAGCGCATTTAAGTGAAGATTCTGGTCTTTGTTCAATTCTTAGCCAACCCGATGGAGATGTTTTCCGCGGCATTGTATCGGTTTGGAAAAAGAAAAAGCAAGAAGAAGTCACGGACGATGAAAGGCAACAAGCGAAACAAATCTGCTACGGGATTGTTTACGGCATGGGATGTAAAAGTTTGGCCGAACAATTGGAAGTTGGGGAAGAAGAAGCTCAACTTTTTGTTAACACTTTCCACGCAACGTATCCTAGTAAGTTATTCGTTTGTATTGTCCATTTTGGATACAGCCTAAGCTTTCTAATCTGATGAAATCACTGCCTTTTAGGTATACAAAGCTTTATTACAAACACAGTTAACCAGTGTCGCACGAATGGTTTTGTGGTTACACTCCTTGGTAGAAGAAGATTCTTACCAGCCATCAATAGCAGCAATGCAGTTCAGAGAGGTATTGATTCAAATGCACCTTTTTTTACGCATTTTAATTCTATATTCTTCTCATTTTTATAACAGCTCAAGCGGAACGGCAAGCAGTGAATACGAAAATTCAAGGTTCAGCAGCAGATCTAGTGAAAACTGCCGTGATTCTGTTGAATCGTTCATTGAATGAGAAACTGGCTAATGTTCATTTGGTACATCAAATACACGATGAGTTGCTTTTCCAGGTAAGTGTAATAAGTCCATTGACTGACTTGTTTTTCGTTATTTATTTCGATCATTGTTTAGGTACCCGTTAAAAGTATGGAACGGGCTGCTCGTATAGTTCGGCACTGCATGGAGACGGCTATACCAATGAAAATTCGCTTGCCAGTAGCTATTAAAACTGGGAAAACATGGGGAACAATGGAGCCCTACAAAAGCTAATTATTTGTGATTCACAATATTAACCACTTGACTCATATGGACCTAATTTTACTAAGTCTTCGTCTAGTAAGTGGCAGAACTTTCTTTTTGAAAACCCGCAGAGCGAAACCGTCGTAATACTCGTGCACCTTCGTGAAATTGGGACTTCAAGTAGTGAATTGAAAAGTTTTGCATGCCTAAATCTATATATTTTTTAAATTATCACATGTTTATGGCTCTATTGTTATTCCTTACACGATTATTAATCTTTTGGTTTCCTGTATCATTAGCAATCGATATTTAAAATTGGTGTTCCAGAGAAAGGATAAAAATGAAGCAATTTGATACAGGCAAGTGATCCAGGTGGTGAGTCCTTTTGTTATTTACACTTCAGAATGGAATTACATTCACCTTTTGTGCCACAGTTGGTGTAATTCCCAACTTTAACGATGATTACATTTTACATATCCAGAAAATCGAAAACATTTAGACCGAGACAGACGCTGGAGCAAAAACCCTGCATCAGAAATCTTTCCTGGCTTGGTCAAGTCTCATTGAAATTGACTTTTTATTAATCAAAGTAGTCATCAATATCAATGTCCGGATTCAAGAGATTTTCTCCATACTGAGAAATGTCGAGTTGGTTCAAAATTAAATTTTCAAATGTCTCTTCCATTTCAGTGTCTCCGATAAGTACCGCACCATGGAGCTTACCATCCTGGACAACTAGCTTGAGATACTCGACACCTTCAGAAAACAAGGAAATTACCTCAAACTGTAAAGTCGACAAAATCTATTTGTATTCTTTACCCTTTGTCACGCGCACGAGTGCTTCATATCTTCCTTCTAACTTCTGCCCATTGAATAGCCCAAGCAAAACGACGCGAAAGCCGAAAAATCGAGTAACGTGGGTGAACAGTTCAAAGCTGAAATCAAGTAGTGGAGGGGCTTCCTTTAGAAGAGAGGCTGCCATACACATCCCTGCGTAAGATCCCATTGGTCGTGCTTGAGACCATAGCCGCATCTGTTAAAAAGTTAGTAAGTCAATACTCTAACCTTATACTTAAAAAAACTGACCTGAAACCAATGAAAAGCCACATCCCAGTTAACCGTGCAAACGTCGCCAGCAGCATAGATGTCTTGGACAGATGATTCCATGGACTGATTCACCAATATTCCTCCATCTTTTCCGAGTTCAAAAGACGTGCCCTCCTAAATAATTGCAAAACAGAGCTAAAAAGAAATTGATACATTTTTAATCTTGTTAAACTCAGATCAATTACCTTGATCTCTGGTATCGAAGGTGATACTCCGGTTGCGCTTACTACAAAATCACAACCGAAGATCTTACCGTTGTTCAGAGTAACGTAAACGGGCCATTCATCAGTTTCCTGGTAAGAGTCTGGCTTCTTTTCCTTTACGTTTTGAATAAACGTTTGGAACTCAATTGTAACATTTTTCTTAGCGAGAGCGCCACTGAGGTCCAGGTTTGTGTGCCAGTTAGGACCCAAAGCGCATCCCGGAACGTCTTTCCCGGTATTGGTAGCGATATACGAAGTAGTATATCGTAAAGCTTTGGAGGGCTGGTCTCCAATCCTGTCCGCATCTGCGCAGTTCATTAGAAATTCAGCAGCTCCACTATCAACGAATGCGGATGCGATATATTTATCACGTATTACCCAGATTATGTCAATATTTTTCAGTTCATAAATTAATTCTGTAGCGATCCCTCCATTGCCGAGGACACACACGCGCTTTGAATTTTCCAACCTTTGTTTCAAATCTACTGCTGAATCAGTGTCTCTTAATCCAATGATATTAGGGCTGTCAAAATTCACTAGCTTAGGAACAGAGCCAGAGCAAATACAGATTTTCCTATATCCATAGGTATCACCGGTTGTGGTTTTGATTGAGTGCCTAGAAAAAATTTTAGGATACATTTTTTTTTTACCATAGTCATCATAATGTTATAAATTATTACGACACTGGGAAGATGGTCTCCAACTTGGCTATCATAACAGTTACATTAGGATATCTTTTGTGGAAATCTCTAACTGCTTCCTCTTGAATTTGCAGTTCTTCTATATGAGAAGTTATTCTTAACTTTGTTGTGGCAATTTTGACGAAGGCACTGGCAGTTAACAATAATACACTAGACTCCGGAATCCGAAGACAAATCTAAATACAACGTGGTATGTTGGAACAATTCTTGGTGTACAAAACTTAAGCTTTGGACCTGTTCAATAGCTGATATTCCTGCAATGCCACCTCCTACCACCAAAAAATCAAAAAGTTTTAAATCCCCCATTACAACACCGGCGAACAGCTATTTTTACAAATTTCTCATTCAAATTGTTTTCAACCTCAGAGACGACTATCATACGGCATACGATTGTGCAATTTTTACAATATAATTTTCAGCCAAGCAGACGGAGTTGTGTTGAAAATTCTTGTTTTGATTTGGGCACAATTTTGGCATGCTGTTTAGTACACCCTTGGATTCGTACTTTTGACGCACAGCATCGATTTGTCTTGTTTTACGCTCAACACCACCTTTTATATGAGGTTGACTTTTAACTTCTCGGTAGTAATATTTCAATTTGTCTACTTGTAAACTGAGAAGGAGCATTTTAAAACAGCACGCCTCGATTCTATGAAACAGGAAACTCATTGGAATTGACATGGGAAGAATAAGAGAAAGAAGCGTTTCCCCATCATCCCGAAGAAGACAACGATCGAGGTCGCGAGACAAAATTCGTGAAAGATCTCGTTCAAGAGACAGAAGTAGACGCGACCGGGACAGAGATCGTGGAAAAGCGGATAAGGATCGTGAAAGGGATAGAGAAAAACCCCGTGATAGAGATAGAGACCGTGAAAAGCAAAGCAAGTCAAATCGTGAGTACGAGAGAGATCGTGAACGCAGAAAAAGATCAGTGAGCAAGGATAGAAGGACAAGAAAATCTAAATCACGAAGTCGTTCCAGATCCAGAGAAAAGCCTGCCAAATTAGTCACGAGGAAACCAGTGACATCACAAGAATTTATTGATCCTACAGAAGAAGAAGCTGAAATGATGAAACTAATGGGTTTTGGCAGTTTTGATACTACCAAAGGAAAACATGTCCAAGGCAATGAAGAACCTTTGCATGGGACTGTTCAAGTTGTTTTAAAACGCAAATATAGGCAGTACATGAACAGGAAAGGAGGGTTTAATCGACCCCTTGATCCAATCGCTTAATTGAAAATTGAATAAACAGGTTTTTGTGATATATACTGCAATTTTTTGTTTGTTTATTTGTTTTTTTACTTCAATCTACAAAACTGTTTTTAAACGCTGAAAAAAGAACTAACAACAATAAAAAAAAAAAGAATGACGGGCAACAATTTTTCTAATTATATTTTAGGGGCCAAAAGGGATGCTGTTTAGTGTGTAATTCTGTTGTTTACATCGACAGCGGACGATATTTTTTATTGCAACCGGCTAGAGTAGTTCGTCACGTAACTTTGCGAAAAAAAGACTGTAATTCTCTGTCGCAGTGCGTCGTTGATGAAATAGTTGAAAAATGCCCCAGAGTTTCTATGAACCTGAACAGTTGGCCGATACCAGACCTTGTAGTGCATTGCGTGACGACCTTAAATTTTGTATTCAAAATACAGACTGTTATAAGAAGGTGAATAAGACATGTAAATTAGGAAATTTGTATAAAACATTTTACTAGCTATCATCGTAAAACCCTCTCGCCGTTTAGGAAAAGAAAACACCGCGGGAATGTCTACTTTCCAATCACCCATCAGTTCCATTGGAGTGTCATCAACTACGCAAATCATTCTTTGAATGCAAGCGTTCAATTGTAATTTATTCATAGTAATTTATTGGATTACAATTCATTGTCCTTTTTTATTCAGCTTGATAATAGGCAAAGGTTTCGAGGCCGAAAAGATTATTCTACCACAACACCAAAATCTTAATTTTAAAATGTCAATAGGTGCTGTGCCATTTGAAAACTTTTGGAAGATTGCCGATCGTTGCTGGTGTAATCAGCTTTGAATAAATACCACAGTTGTTTGTAGAAACACATTCAAAAGATTATTTTTGAAAGTACCATATTTTATGCTCATTGTAAACTACCATATGTGATCTCATCGTCAACTAGGGGCATAATTTTTACCCCACACACTGCGAGATTTCTAGCAGGATATCTAAACGTGGTGCACACCTGATTTCAAGCAATACCTGTTGTTTACGTGAAGGTAATGGATGGAATCGACGCCAATGGAACTCTTTTTTTTTATGTGAAGTTCATGAGATTCCCAGATTTAGCACTAGAATGAGATCAGTGTATTCAGAAAAAAGGGGCAAAAAACATTTTATTAGGAAAATCAACTAATGGAATAAAAAAGGGAAAAAAGTTGAGATTGTAAGATTTTAAGTGTGCATCAGTTAACCAGAGGAATCTCCAACCAGGGGAATTTCCAAGCCAAGTTTCAAGTTCTTGGTACATTCACTGAAAATAAGTGGCAATGTCGTCAGGACTCAGAAAGGCCGCTAGCATAGCAGTCGATGTTTGCAATTGTTTTATGTTGCTTACTTTAGACTCAAATGTTTATACAAACCAAACAGAAAAATTAGCTGATTTCTAACAATTACAGCATTCTCAATACTGGAATGGATGACGGATACGTCCATGAGGTTCCTAGTAGTTTAAAACAATTGGCCCGACTGGTTGCCAGGGCGTTCTATACCATTGAAGACGCATTGATTGTTGACATGCTTGTCAGAAATCCATGTATGTATATATTTCTAGTGTAAAAACTGCAAATTGCAAACTAATTGTTTTCTGGGTCCAGGTATGAAAGAGGATGACATTTCTGACTTATTGAAATTTGAACGTAAAATGCTAAGGGGGCGGATTTCAACTTTAAGGAGTGACAAGTTTCTCCAAACACGTCTTAAGATGGAAACTGTGGATGGAAAATCTCAAAAAGTCAACTATTACTATATTAATTACAAAGTCTGCATCAATGAAATAATTCTAATATATTTGCAGATCAAAATGATACTATCCAATTTATTTGTTCTAGATCTTTGTCAATATTGTCAAATATAAACTGGATCACATGAGAAAAAAAATGGAAACATCTGAGAGAGATGCAACAAGTCGAGCAAGCTTCCATTGTCCATGTTGTAAAAAGAACTTTACAGATTTAGAAGCCGACAGACTATTCAACCCAAACGATCCTTTTGGAGAATTCAAATGCAACTTTTGTGGTGCTGTCGTTGTAGAGGATGAGTCAGCAGTACCCAAAACAGATTCGCGCCAACTTATGGCGCGATTCAACGATCAAATGGAACCCCTTTACAAATTACTAAGAGAGGTGGAAGACGTAAAACTCGCGCCAGCTTTGCTTGAACCTGAACCCACAGATATATCCCATCTACAAAGGTTACTTAAGAAATGGTTCTTATATTTTCGTATCTTGATCCTCTCGTAATTTTTGTACAGAGATGCTGACGGTAAAATCAAGTCTAAAGGGCCATTGGGAGAGAACTGGTCCGGCGAAGCAACCAGACAAGGTGGTTTCCGTTTGGATGAACAGCGGGTCGACGTCACTATCGGCGAAGCGGTTGTCAAGAAAGGTGAAGTTCGCAAGGAGGCACCCATATGGATGAGAGAAAGTACGGTCGACAACGAAGTTGCAACTACCAGTAGTGAAAATCTTGCGGGACCTGCCATAATCGACGAGGTGAGCCAGAAACCTCCAATTTCTTCAATTTTACGGGTTTACTTAGCAATTTTTTTTTTTTCCAAGATGGAAATAGCTAGCCAGACTACCGAGAAAAATCGTAATCAAGAGGATATCATGTCCGTGCTCATGGAACTTGAAAAGCAAAGCACAAAAGCTGCAGTTCCTGGTGATTCAAGTGACGATGAAGCGGCGGCCAGGTCTCTGCTTGAACAAATTACCCCTGCAACTGACACTGTACAACGTCAAGTCCAATACGACAGTAAGGATGATCTCTTTAATGTCATCCCAATTCATGTTGTAGACGTTGGTCATGTTTACCTTCTTTGCAGGCGACGTGGAGCTGATGGATAGCGATTCTGAAGAAGACGTCCCTATGGTCCGAGTGGGAGATATGGAATTCCCTGTACATGAAGTTCCATCAGAGCAGATTGCTCGGATGACACCATCTGAAAAGGATGCCTACGTCCAACTTCACCAAGAGTACATGGAACGAATGGGATATCTCGATTAACCCTCACCTGACAGCTGTAGGATGTTCCAAAGTGGTACCTGGTGTAATATGTCATCCGCCCGCTAGATGGACACCCGTTATCTCTATCAATCATTTCATCTATCAAGGTACTGTACGAAAGCAAAGAAATATTCTTTTTCTTTCCTTCTTTTCTTTCGTTTTTTTCCGGTTGCATTTGAAATGAGACATGGGATATTTCTCAAAATTTACAAACTCTACTGATGCGATTACACTATGATTGAATTTTTAAACATTTTTGACGATGGGGAGGTAAATTTGGGTGACGGTGCAATTTTATTAACCTTACAATGGGTGCGGAGTAAATTATAAAACAAAATTCTGGATTTGGGTAGCCTTTCTGACGTAAGAATCTGTTTGCAGTGTTAAAAGCGCCGACAAAATCGTAATACTCCTTCCGGTTATCCTCATTTTTTTATGGTCCCAATTTTAAGTGAAACTCGTGCTCGCGGTTCGTTTGTTGAGCTATTCCATCCCTCCGAAAATATTGTAAGTTAGGAAAGAAACGAATGTAGCTCTTGTTACGTCAATGGGTCTACCTGCAAACGACGGTACGATACTTATATGTACCGGCGTCGTTTGATGTAGAGGCAATGACATTTATTCGAAAGCTAATAACTGTCGTCATACCTTGGTTTAGTAGAGTGCACCCTCGTCTATCCCACATAACTTTATGCACAGTAACTACCCACCGTCTCGAAATCTTTTATCTTCATTCTACTGTAGCACCGATGCGTGGTGTCGGAATCTCGAATAGACAAGACATTATATTAGTGAGCGCAAGTCGGGCCCGAAAGACGTTATTGGACCCAAACTTGTGACTCACTGATAAGCCTAACGAGCAGTTAATTTCCCTTTTTTTTTTTTGTTTGATAAAATGATCCGGGTTTTCGCTGGTGTATAACCAGTTCAAAATAACCTGTATGAGGTAGTTTTCTAAAGTTTTTATTTTTACCGTGTGAGGTGGGCGATTTGCGTTGATTGACTCTTTAAGTGTACATGTCGAAAAGAAATGAAAAAAAGGTGTGTCTGCATGTTTTCTCGACGCGTTCCGTGTACACATGACATTCGACTCTTTAGAGTGTGTATAGGGGCGGACGCATTAGAGTCCCATCTAAAGATGCCATTAGGTCTGTATATGTAAGGCCCGAAGGCTATATACATTATACCGAAATGGAAAAAGAATAGCTGAAAGAAGACGACATATATAGATTCAAAGACAGCTAGAAAAGAAAAAAAGAACAACGATGCTGGGCGGCACTTTTTTTTTTGAAGGCGCGGTGGCCATTGTCTTGCGCACGTCGGCTTCCTTTGTCGGCGCGGGGGGCGGTCAAAGGTCACATTATAGCCAACAATAAAAAGCCAATGGCCGAACGGGAGCTGTGTGCGCAGCAGCATCACTCGCAAACAGCAACGCGCAGTCCACGACAACTCCCCCAACACCCAACCAGCACCAAACAGAAAACCGGTGCTGGCCGAGCATGCGGCGAATTTATAGCGGAAAAAAAAATATGTTTGACCATTTCCATATCCTTTCTTTTTTGTGTGGGTCTTCACCTGATCTCTTAGTGTCCTCGATATGGCGAATCCCACAAATTTAGCTAAAATGTGCATGGGAAAAAATTGTAGAAATTTTATCCAAAAAGAGGGGGGAAAACCTGTGAGAAATTGGGGCATCGAAGCTAATCCGTGGACTGCCGTATAATGTTTCTAACTCATTTGGGACTAACCAATTCCTTTTTTTCGTGATGAAGAGGGGACAGACGATCAATCCATCTCGCCGCGCTCCCACGCCTACAACTTGTCTAAATATTCCGCCTTCCCAATGTCTTTTTTCTGCTTCTCAACAAATACCCAAATCTATATGCCTTTATGGTCCAAGTACGTTCAAAGCCCTCGCAAAAAATTAATTTTTGCCCACTGTGTAATCGTTTTGTACTCTAAAACAAAAAAAGGGTCAAGATCATTCGCTTATCTCTTCGAAGATAATCCGTTGATCCGCTAGAAATGCCCCTTTCTTTTAAAAGTTTTGACTCTATCACCACCAGATAGAAGCCACCGTCGTTTAAAATTGTCTCTTTTGCATTGCGTCACGATTCACGACGTGAAAAAAAATTGTAAATTGCGTTTTTTTTTAAAGAAGGAGAAATTACGGGTTCGTATTTTTATTGCCGTCATTTCAAACGTTTTCGTCTTCCCCGAGTGTAAAAAAAATTGTGATTTAACACGGGAAGAAAATTGCCAAAGTGGTCGGCATCGGTTGACAAGGTGCCGCCTTTTTAACCGAAGACGCGATGTGGCGTGGGAAAGGGTCACAGCAGCAAATCAATTGAGTCATCGAATCTAGCCGTCGCCGGGCGATAGCAAAAGAGTTCGTGTACAAAAAAATATCGTGGGAAAAGGACGACGATTCTCTCCGTCTACAGCGTTTCATCTTCACCGATATATACCTTCGCTCGAAAGAGCTGGCGAAGAAGGCATCTCGTATTTGAACACAGAATTTTTTGAAATCCCGAGAAAGAAAACAAAAAAAAGAAACAAAAACGATGGCTCCGGCCTTTTAAGTCCCTCCCTTCCGAGCCTCCCAAAAAAGGTGTGACTCGCGCAAAAGGGCCGCGCACACAGCCACTCACAAAATGGCCGCGGTCGATGTTTAACCTACCTATTCTTTAAAAAAAAATAGATAAATTTGACTCTCCGGTGGTAACCTCACACAGGTAGGTGAGGGTAATGTTTCCATATTTGTAGCCACATGTACGACACTGTGTACATGTAGTCTACGTCCACCTACGGCTGTATAGGTGGGAGAAAGCTTCTGCTGAATCGATCGCACCGGCCCGCCGCCAAAGGTGTGTCGGCAAGATTTCGCTAAATGCTCATCCGTCCTATCTTGTGTGTCTATGTGTGTAAAAGGTCTATGTGTATATACGCTTTGTTTTCGGCTATCGATGCCGATACCATCCTTTTTTAAACTTGTACTGTCTCTCCTTTAAAAAAAAAAAAAGAAAGAGCGGGGGGGGGGAGAGAAAAATAGGAGGGCTAAAGTATTCTGTCAAACGAAACAATAGGACTCTATCAACAAACTGGACAAATTGCTGATATGTGTAGGTTGTTCCACGAACCATCTTGCGCGTATGCAATTGGATTCTGTCCCCACGTTTTTATAAGACATGATGCGTCAACAGAAGGGGGGTAAGTGTACAGTAATGGTGGGAATCTCTTTATATTATGTCTGTTTATGTAAATATGACATATCCACCTAATAAAGTGTCAGACTTCGTTGGTGGTTTCGTATTTTTCTCGTACTTGAACTCTATCAAATCACGAATCGCAGCCTTTTGTTCACGCGTTTTTTTTTTGTGTGTGTATGTAAACGTCACGACCGGATGATGCATATCAGTTGCTTTTGTGTTAGCGACACTTGTATGTAAAACTGGAATAGACAAAATGGGGAGCTAGTGGTATGCATTAGCACATCTAAACGTAGACTTGCTAAAGAAAAAGTGAGAAAAGTAACAATTATGCTCGTTTTGTTAAAGTAGCAAATGAGCTCTCATTTTCATGAATGGCAAAACGGCATAGTTTTGTTTCATTTACGCAGACTGCTGCCGTTATAGCGCTTGAATGCCAAAAGTAATGTACAATCGAGCACACACCAAACGTTCTGGTGATAATTCCTATCAGTCATACACGCTTATGACGTACATCACCTATTTTTGGAACTGTGCATAAGTACTTTTATGCTGTATGCAAATATTGACCTGTCATGGAAATGTAAAGAAACGTCGGGATTGAACGTGAATTTATTTTTTTTTTTTAATACTTGTTGTTAACAAAAATCCTTAGAATCAATTATGCAGGGTTTGTCCAGAGGATCATCTCCCTAAAGGTGAACATCAAAACACAGCCAGGTGTTACACACTAGGCCTACATGAAGGTACAGTTTGGTAAAGAAAAAATAAAGAAGATGGAAATATTATTATTACTTGATCGGAGGTCGGATACTCTTTTTCTCTGGAACTTCTTTTGTACAGGTTGAGTGTGTAAATGCCGTGGATGGGGAAATGAAACAAAAGGGCATGGATCCAAAACGTTGATTGGTAATCAAAGCCAGGTGAGAAGTGATTATCTTCCGAGACTTACACCGAGACAGTCGATTGGTGGCTACTGATCACACTATCATCATAGTGTCACATGAAAATCAATTTATCATTTTTGAATTTAAGGTCATTTGGAAAAACAGAAACTCACGTCATTATTATTACTCGCCCTTCTTTTGCAAGTGTTACGTGGAACTTCCTTTTTTTCACGTCACCTATGCGTTCCACACGTACATTCTTGATACTAGCGTGGTAATGACAGTATAGGCCTTCATTAGTTGACATGCCAAAAAGATGGAAAAAAAGAGTTGTCTGGTTTGTCCACTCCGACGGAATGGAGACCAAAAAAAAGTTTGTCTTCCTCCTCTGCCTACATCGTCATTTTTTTGTCAATTTCAACACAAAGTTGATACGCAAATGACAAAGTCAATGAAAAGTTGTGTGTGGCCTATATGCTGTGGTTTTTGGGGTTGAGTTCCCCTCAAAAACACAAAACCCCCCCTTTAAAAAAGAAAAATTACAAGGGTCTATACAATAAACTTTTGTTTCCAGGCCTCAAACACAAGCCACATTTTGTACAGCAGTTTGTCCATTACGACTAGGGTATGTGAATAGATTTATTTATTATGTTCCATGCGATCCGCTCGTGCCTTATCCTTTTTTTCCCTCTCTGTCCCGCCTGTCTGTTGGGTCTATATAAGCCTTTTTCGTCTAGCAGAGACTACAATTTATTTATATCGTGTCGTATTATATTTTGTTGCTCTTTATACGTGCGATGCGCCTTGATGAGGGGTGCCCCATCCGATCCATAACTTTCTTTTTTTTATTATTATTATTTCGTAGTTTTTGACTGCCTTACCTGACTTTCTTCTTAGACTCACATAAGCCTATGTAAGCACGCTGCACGTCTATTCAAAAACTATATTTCCCCCATTTTTTTTACCCCCCCTCCCCTATCACGCATGTATAGATTTACAGCACAAGTTCATTTGCATGCCACATTTAATTAGTGTTTTATAGGAGGGACTTTACCTGGGCTGTACGCTTGAATGCCTGAGCCTACATGATCGTTCTAAACATCAGTGACAGATGTTTTTTTTTTCCAAACCAAACGTGTGTTTCCAACTGGTTCATCGTGTACAACATACACACAACAAAAATGTTTTGTTGCATCCGTTTTTATCCAACTTTCTAATTTCACTCTCATTTCTTTCTGTTCGTAGGTTTCGCTTTGCCAGACTGTTTCTGAATATCGGTGTGTGTGTGTGTGTGCTTTTACCACGTCGTATTATTCCCATCGTGATGCTGTCAGGTGCTAAATAAAGTGAGAAAAAAAATGTAAAAGGTATGCCACATACATTGTAAGGGGAATATTAAGATAGTGCAACTAGCGGCGTTTTCCTTTAGGGAGTATGCTTTATATTACACACTAAAGATTGTACAGTAAGATATTTTGGTTTCTTAGAATTGAGAGTTGTTTCTTCTTCTTCTCTATATTTTGTATAGTAAAACAGAAGTGTATTTTTGAGAGAAAAGGTAGGGGGAAAGAGGGTTTTTTTCTGTCGCTTTTTCACTTTTGTGCTGATGAAATTTTCGGAGAAAACTGAAAAAGAAATGGTGAGGTCTCTGACTTGACACTGAAAAACGCATGGGGGCGACTCCTGTCCGAACTGGATACGTTTTATAATTAACCTTACAGCAGTAGTAAACCGTAGACAAGGTGTTTATAGTTAAAAGGATAAAAGAGTTTAAGAAAGAAGAAGCTTCTGGTTGGAAAAAGGAGTAAATGATTCTTATCAACCCGTATCGATCTTCCCCCCGTATGTAGATATTAAGAAGTCCTTAGGGGGGATACTGCTAGTCTTACGCCATTCTTGATCCAATTTTTTCGTGTTCCCATGGACGATAACAACTTTAACAAGATGCTGTGACTGAATATTGAATGACGGTCAAAGACACGACTTTCATTACAGTTCAGTGATTATGATAGTATCAGTTAGTGGAGCCGACAGATTTTCATGTAATTCCACTTTGGTTTTGTTTCGAAATATTTTGACAATCATCAATACGATCGACAGCATTCTTTTGTTTTTAGTTCTCTAAATTTCTCGTTTACGACATACACAGAACAGGCAACGCCGGCTGAAAAACAAGAAGACGACACACAGAGGAGGGGAGTAGAAAAAAACATTTTTTCGTTTGTGTGTGTGTCATAAAAAAATCTAGTTTCTTTTTACTGTGTGTGTCTATTTGGATTGTGGCCACGTTTCTCCATCTCAGTCAAAAGACACACACAAGAAATAAAAGATGGCTGGACCTCCCAGAAAGTTCCTTTGCCTGGGCTGGCAACTTGGGGTATTTTCGATTGTTTTAGGTTGGAACTGTCGCGGTTGGACAACACCTTCTTTTGTTGTAGTGATTGCAGCTTCTTCAGGCCAGTATAAACAATACTCTTTGCCTTCATTGCACTTTTTTTTCAAGTCAAATTTTCTGATTGCTTTCCCGTTTGTTGTTTTCTGAATTCGTGAGCGACGTTCGCCATCACCCACATACCATTTTCTCCTTCATCTTATAACGGCTCGTAAAAAAATTTGGATGTCGTAAAGTGTCTTCGATAGATCTTTTCGGCGTTGTCTTTTCAACATTTTTTGATGGATTTTATATTGGGGAGTCGATCTTACAAATGGCTTCCAAGACCTCCTGACAGTTTTCGTATTAAGCTTCGTTTTATAACTACAGCAGCCTTTAAATATCTCGAGACAAAGTACAGAGGTTTTTAGAACGATGGAATTGTTACGGAATTTTGACTTGAGCTGAACTCTTAACAAAGAACTAAACAAAAGTTAGAGGTAGCCCACGAAATCAGTTTCCCTACCTTTTGTCTGTTCGATTAACAATTCGTACAAACTTTAAAATCAATTTTCTAGTATGTATGCTAAGTTCTAGTTTGGTAGACTTTTTTATGCCGAGTGATTGCTCTTGTGTTTTTATTGGATTTGTTGTTTTGCCCAGAGTTATATATTCCATTTTTATTTGATTTGACCAATGAACAGTGAGATTGTTGGTTGGCTGCATATTCTTTTTTTTTTTTGTTTTTCGAACATTCCCGGTGGATTAGGGTCAATTTGTGAAATCAATTCCTTTATTCTTTTTTTTTATATTTTCAGTTTTCCTTTTCTTTTTTCTTATGAGCTGTTGGATAGGGCTAGATGAAGTAGGAGTGTCACACACAGCGGGTATTCTTCTTCTAAAAGCAGAACAGGTAGATTTGTAAAGCTTTAACAGTCCCCCCCTCCCCAAAAGATAAGAAGAAAAAGAAAATATTGATGGTGGGAACACACACAGAAAGGTAAAGAGCAAGCCTCTGTGAAAACAAGAAAATGTCGACCAATCATTTAGTGCGGAAGAGGTCGGGGGTGGAGCCTCGACTGCCACCAATGGGACAACCCTGTTCCGTAAACCGGGCAGGACCTCCCAAGCCAGTAGAAAGGTGGCTGCGTGAAACACGAGCCCCAACTGTCTTCAACCATCCACGTCCGACGACGTTCCATTGTGACTTTGACCGAAGAAAATTTTTTTAGAAAATCGAAATTTTTAAACGTCGAAAAAATTTTTTTTTCCTTTTCCACAGTGCGATCACAAATTGATTTCGTATAGGCAACAGTTCATTTGTCGTGTCATTGTGAGACTCATTGTACTTATTTTATCGTGATCATTTCGTGTGGCTTTGTGTATGTGCATGTGCGTTTGTGTTGGGGCCCTAAATTGAACCTGCAATCGAATTTGCACACCTGCCCAGTCTAAGCCGGCCAAGGATGCGCTTTGAAATGGACAAGGCGCCGCTCCAGCATCATCAACATACTCACCCGGTTGTGTCCAGCAATCCGACTGCTCACCAGCACATCTTGTCGGCGGCCGAAGGCGGACTCCCGACCATGGTCGGTCACGGCCGCTTCGTCAAGAACGACCCGGCCAATTCCAGCATCGACCGGGAGTGCCGCGTTTCGCTGGAAGAGCGCGACCTATGGAGCAAGTTCCAGGAGCTCACCAACGAAATGATTGTCACCAAAAACGGAAGGTAAAAGTTTTTCGAAACTTTGTTTTTTTTAGACATTGTTTCATATCTTTTTCCGATTCCGCCAGGCGGATGTTTCCCGTCGTGAAAGTGTCAGTTGGTGGTTTAGACCCTAAAGCCATGTACTCTATCCTGCTGGAATTTGTTCAAATTGATAGTGAAGGGCGGTAAGTGTGTTTATTTTCAAGCATGGAAAATTCCCGCAGTTGGATCTTTATCTCTATTTATTTTAGTTGCCGATACGTCGAAGGAAGATGGATTCCGAGCGGGAAAGCTGAACGGCCTCCATCCAACGCCATTTACGTGCACAACGAGTCACCAAATTTTGGTGCTCATTGGATGAAGGAGCCAGTGAATTTCTCCAAACTCAAGTTATCAAACAAGAAATCAGAGCCGGGCATGGTGAGAATTCCATTTTTTCTTTATTATTGTTATCGCGAATTTGCAAAATAAGAAGGGGGGTTATCTATCAATTCTCGAAATGCATACCCATAGCTTGTTTAGAGAAAGAGATAAACAATGAGAAAAAAGAAGAGAGTTGAAGGGGTGAGTTTTGTGCGGAATTGCTTGACGACTCCCTTGGCATTTCGTAACCTTGATGGCTTTTGATCGTTGCCGGCCGTGCCCAGCGTGGGAAAGTCTCTGCCAACATCTTCCCAGACAAGAGTATCTTACTATTCATTGGCCGATTGGTAATTCTTAATCGGCGATATCGATTAACCCCCTTCTCCCAAAAGTGCACTCGCGGATTTTCATTTTTCTGTACAATTCTGGGCTTCATATTATTTTCCGTTAATGTCTCTACTACCAGTGAAGTGCACAAAAAAAAGCCTTCAAATCATTTATTTTGAAAAATTTCATATTTTTCACACGCAGATTATGCTCAATTCGCTGCACAAGTACGAGGCTCGCGTCCACATCGTCCGGGTTGGCACCGACGAACGTCGCATCTTGACGTACGCCTTCCCCGAGACCCAATTCATCGCTGTCACTGCCTATCAAAATCCAGAGGTAGCACTCTTTTTAAAACCTACTAAATCAAAGAAATCAATAGTAATAGCATAATTTTTCTGTTTAGGTAACGGCGTTAAAGATTAAACACAATCCCTTCGCCAAAGCATTTCTTGACTCGAAAGAGCGATCCGGCGGAGGAGGCGGACACGGTGGTCAGCACGGCGACTCATCCGACAGTGGTGTTCATCCGCATTCAATGGTTCATCATCAGTATTCTCAATGTAAGTCTCTTTAAAAAAAAAAACTTGTTTTAAAGGGAAAAGGGACACAAAATAACAGCAACGTGTATTGCCCAGTAGCAGCTCTCTCTTTTTTCTCTATACATGTTGTAACAGTAGTTTTGAACAACCAAAAAAACAAAAACTCGTGAATCCCTGGAAAAGATTTGAAAGAAGGGAGCTAGGGATATAAAATGCTAATTTTTGTCTCAACGGCAATTTTTTTCTCTCCAAAAGAAAGAGTGTAGTAGCCGGCGGTGCGTTTCTTTTCGTCACGCAACTCTGCGTCGTGGTTAAAGATTGAGAATAGAGAGCTTGCTCTCTTAGTGTTTTTCCTTTTTGTGTGGACGGGTTGTTATAATAAACAGCAGCAGTTTTTCTTATGTCGTAAGAAATAAGGGAGAGACGGCAATCAAATCAAAAAAGCCGCGAGCCGAGAGCGGCCAGCCTCCAATAACATATTCATCATGACCCCCACAGTCTTTGAGCTAAAAAAAAAAAGGGGGGAACGGGTTTAGATTATATTGCTTTAATGTGTGCCTCAGTCCCGCAGCAGCCGCAACGTGTCCTGTAGGGGCTGCTTTATGCTCTTTTTTGTTGTATCGACAACTGTCCAGGCAACAAGTTGACAACCAAAAAGAGGAGCTAAAATGGAGAGGCTTCCTGGCCTACGCACATTTTTGTTTATGATTATCCTTTCACGATTTTAGAAATTTTAAATGATTTCACCTGTAAAAATCGAATGTTTCTCTCATCAAATTTTGGCTGTTGGTGTTACGAAGAACAAAACTTTATTAGTGTCGCCGAAAAGAGGGAAACAAAAGTTTTTTTTTTTTTTTTTTAAACCAAGCCGTCGATGCTTTTTTCACGAGTTGTCCCGGTTTTGTTGTACACATGTATATCGCATTTGATAAGAAACAAAAAAAATAATCAAGCATCACGCAATCTGCGTATGTAATCACCGCGGGTTGATGAAGAAGATGGGAATTGTCATTCGAATCCTTTTTTATGGCTGTCGCACTGGCTCGACTTTATTTCTTCACGTCATGTCAATTTGGTTATTTTCGCTACTTTGGACGTTCATCAATCGATTGTTTTCTTTTCGTCATGCTAACAAATAACATTATTTTTAAAAAATGTGTAGATGGCTCGTGGTATTTGTCGCCTAGCGCAGCTCATCAGAGCGTCTACGCTGCCCAACAATTAGCTGCTGGCGGAGGAGGATCTCGATTACCGTCGGGTAGCAACGGATCGGCATCATCTTCATCGCCTGTTGGTCGAGTATCGTCTTCATCAGCATCTACTGGCACTACAAACGCCGGTCATCATCATCATGGAAGCCACCGGGTCGTCCCTTACAGCGTCCCGTCGGCCGGACACAAATCGCCCACAACCGTCCCCGGTAAGTTTTCATTTCTTATTTTTAGCCCACACATTGACATCATCGTTTACGACACACCTATGGTTAACTTATCGGTGTGCAAGTCGTCTCTAGTTGTAATGATGATGTCATGTTATCTCTTTGAAAAAAAAGGAAGAAAACGGGCCAGGGCAATGGGGATAGAACCGTTGCCGCGCGGTGTCATTAAGTGTACTTAATTTTTTTTTTGGAACCAAAAAAAAGCGACTGAGAGTGATAAACTCGAGAGAAAAAAAAAAGAGAAGAACGCGCGGCAACTCCAATCAAGGTTTCCCCCCTCGTACATGTTGTATAAAGAGAGTCGAAAGAAAAACACGTCCACCTGGGCTGTAAACGGGGCAACATAGGGAGAAGACTAAGAAAGAGAAAAAAAAACCACCTGAAATAATGAGTTTTGGCTGCTTCGAACCCGTGTGTTTCTTTCGTGTGTTCTCCTATCAATTTACAGCATAATAACACCCCGCCTCTCTCTACAGCATAATCACCGCGCCCTATACTCCTTAGTATCTGTCATCAGGTATGCAGCGTTATTTCTGGCTGCTAGTTTAGGGGTCACAGCGGCGATTGTTGGCGCGCATCGGCGCTTTAACCTCCGATGGGCTAATTTTGGCTGTAAAAAGAAAATTCCTCTTTTTTTCTTTAAGATTGATGACTCAATATCTAAGATCCCCCTTATCGCAAGTCCGTTTAAAAATAGGGGAAATAAATAAGAAAAAAAACATTGGATTGTGTGACAGTCTTCAGAGAACAGTGATTAGATGTCGTACACACACAGCGGCTGTATGGGGAGGACACTAGGCGGAGATGTTTTAGTCGGCTTTTGTGTCCTTTGAGGATCATTTTTGAATTTTTCATCCAAGCGAATTGGGCAAAGGTTTTTTTAGTTAGCAGAGTCGTTAGAAATTTTGTTTTGTTTGAGACACATGGGCAAGTAGAGCATCAAACAATCGCCTGTATTGGAATCGGCGTCTTTCGTATCTTTTTACCGTCTTTGATTTCCTCGTTAGTGGGACGGTGCGACTTGCAATCGCCATTTAGCACCCCGGACTCCTCAATTTCGTCGTCTTTTTTTTTAATGGCTATGAAAAACTTTTGCACTAGGAAATCGAATTTCCATCAACTTGCGTTCGTTTGACGATGCATCGGTCGTTAAAATATCAAGAAATGAACAAACAAAAAAAACATTCGGAGATCGAGTAGTGATAGACCCCCGTTATTACATTTTCTTAAAGTTTACGATTTTCTTTTTGAAGGGCTCTTTTCAGCCGCACCTTAACGTAGACAAACATGCGCGTAGTTGTAATTTGTACTAGGTATTATATGTCAGGCCTGCAGGGTTGACCTATCGAGTCCAATTAAAGTGGTGCGCGCACACATTCCTGCGGGTCAATTTTCAAGTTGACGAAGCCTAAAAAAGGGAACACAAAAAAAAGCCACTCGGTCTTTGTTTTATTTTGTTGTATTTTAGGCGGCGGCAACTTGAAATGATCAACGTGTAATAACCATTAACGGGCGGCATGGGGTCCTATATACTGTGTCACACACACTTCTTGCCAACCGAGAGTTTCTTTAGCTGCTACCCGTTTCAGAATAGAAGAGTCTCGTATAATCGTTGTTGAAGAACTAGTGTTGTAGTAGTAAGTCAAGGGCGGGTGGGTTATATGATAGGCCAATGTTATTTCATTTGGATAAACCCCCCAAACGGTTTACGACCCCTCGCTGACGAAGGATAAAGATGAAAAAAAAAATGAAATAAAAGAAAATAGCAGTCCCTTCTTGCGGTACCCCCCCCGTCTCTGATGGTTCAAATGATGGCGGCGGCAATGGCGGATGGATCCATTTGGTTGCGTTCAATTAACCGCCGAGATGGGCCAAATGATAGCGACTAAAGGAATGTTGTGGCGATTTGCGTGTTTGGCTTGTGCGCTCGTCAATTGCGTACGAGAAAATGTGAATTCTTTGATGCGTGACATGGAGGACATGGCATTTATTTGTTTTTTGTTTTTTTATTATCTCTCAGGCTCGTACCCGATCAGTGCAACTCAGACGACACCTACGACGCCGTACGGAGCTCCTCACCACAATCCGGGTCAAGCCGGCACCTACAACAACACGGTCGGAGCGGCGGCCAGCTGGACGACCAACAACTGGAATTGCGGGGCCAATAATGCAGCAGCCGCTGCTGCGGCCGCAGCCGCCGCCGCCGCCGCTGCAGCCGCCGCCTCTTCTTCCGGCTCGCCGCCCATCAACAACAACGGCGGCCCCGTCGGTACTCCAGTGGCTTCCTCCTCTTCAGCCGGAGGTAGCAGCTGGGCCAGCGGACATCAGTTACCCTGGCTCTCGTCGGCCGGCGAGCCTTTCCAACATCAGCAACAGCACTACGGCACCAATCCAGCAGCGGCCTACAGTGCGGGTTACATGCCATCGTCGCACTACGGCGGCGCACCGACCGGCCACCACGGGACGGATTTCGGACTCCCTTTCTCTTCGACTGGTTATCCCGTCGGCTTGCCCGGCTCGTATCCATCTGGTCACTACTTTTTCGGAGGTGGAGATAATTGCGGTTTCTATAACAATGCCGGATGCCAGCAACAGCAACAACAGCCTCACCAACAACAGCAATACCAGCAAGTGTCTCCCGTAGCTGTTGAACGATCGGTTTCTACCAGTTCCAGTCCTGGATTCGAATCTCATCAGCAGCAGCAACAACAGCAAGTGGTGCTGCAACAACAAGTCCAAGTGAAGCAAGATCTCCTTTCCGAGAGTTTCAGCGATCACAGTTCACCGAGACAGGATTGGAGTCCACTCACTCCTCCTACAGGAGTTTAAAACAAAATCAAACCAAAATGCTGTCAAAAAGAATTTTTTTTTTTAATTCGTGACTGAAAAAAATCGTTTATCGTCGTCGAAGCGCCAGTGACTGCTCCTTTTTGTTTTTTGAGCAATCCGGAAGATGAGATTATCGTTGTAGGCCTCGTCTCGAATTCAACCGGACAGTTGTATCATATTTATCTTCGTCTCTACTCGATAGTCTTTAGCTTCTTTTCAATTTTTTTTTGACATCGTCACAGGCACAGCTAAGAGGTTGCTAGCACAACATTCACCATGTATTCTCTTTGATTTATTTTTTTTTTTCATGTGCGCAATAATCCACTCCCCCAGATCGCAATTGTTTTGTTTTTTTGTGTTGATTTTACAATTCTTACAGCACCTTCTCCCCTACAATCCAATTACAAAACACTTTTGAATCCCCCCTCAATTTCCTTATTACTGCTGTCCCTTTCCCACCTCCCCTATTATTCCCATTGACTGATATATAAGCAAAAGTCTGTGCGTAGTGCTGTGTGTATGTCTAGTGCTGTAAAGTGACAGACAAAAGAGCTGTAAATAGATATCGAATCATTTTCACCGATGGTGTCTTCAACCGCTGTCGAGTACTATCTTGTTCCCCTCCACCCTCAGGACGACTTCTTCCACGGCGACTGGACCCAGGTGTAAATTAGGTGGACAAACAGAATGATTCACAATCTTTTTTTCTATGTGTGTAGAGCATTTTCTTTTTTGTGTTTAAAAGCAGGGGATTTCTTCTTCCCTTTTGGTGTTGATTCTCGACCGACAACTCTGATCTTAAGACTTCTATTTGACGCCATGTGGTCGTTCAGGACGAAAGGAAAAGAAACAAAAGGCGTAGAGTTTTTATGTTTCAACGGATTTGTTTACCCAGTTCAAAAAGTTCAACAAACGTCGGCTGAAATAACCGAGGGTGTGGACGCGTGGCCCTTGTGATATTACGAGTTCTATCGCCTCTGCTCGGTTGCTTGCAGGTATTCCTCTTTTTAAATGATTACATTCGCTAGTACAAAAAAAAGGTTGTAATACCAAATTAGTCAGCACAAAAGCAAACGAGACAATTGGATTCAGCAGTATGTCAAGTCTCGCATAACTTTCTGGCATCAACGTCGGTTGGAACGAGAACTGAAGTGCGAGTTCCCTGTGTTACGGTATCGCGAATTCTTGGCAGGAGAGCGTGGCTTGATCATACGTTTAGGTGGACCTCGTTCGTTGGGTCTTGTGTTTCGCAAAAAATGTCTTTCATTGCTTGAGCTCCTCTTCCTTTTGTTATTGACTGGACTACGGGACCTTGAGGAAGAGCGTGATCTGCGACGTGGAGCGCAATTGTCTTTTCGCCTATACGTTTCACGGCCTTTGTTTAGTTTCGGATTTTTTTCGTCTTTCGTTTCTTCTGTAAATTCTCCTTCCTCCAGATTTTCATCAGCACTAGCAAGTTCGTCAAGCAACGTAGCTCGTTCAGCGAGCAATTTAGGTAAGCCCTGGTTGCTGTCCTCCTGTTGTGGGGGTTGTTCACCATTGATGTTTTGGTTTGCATTTTTAAGATCTTCTTTGGAAGATGCTTTTCCGGATGATGCTCTCGCAAGCCGTTGGAGACGTCTTTTTTTAAAGTCAGCGCTTTCCATTGTAAAAGAAACTGTCACTTTTCCCATTTGAAATGTGCACTCTGTCTAAAACACATCAGGTTGATAACTGGCAGTTACTGAGCTTTCATTTCAAAACAATTACCTCATTTTCAATTGTGACTATGTTGCCTTTGGTCTGATCTTTCTTCAGTACAAGGCATCTGGGAGTAGAGGTAGATTGACTAGGGTTTGCCATGTAATCTGGGTTGAGCATGCTTGATTTTGATGAAGATGGAGTAGTAATGTTTCCTGTTGGAATGGGGGGATCTGTTGATAGATTGTTATTGACGGTTGGTAACACTTGATTGTTCCCTCCACCTCTACGGAATATGAGTACATCATGCCTATCAAAATCAATGAATGTATATCAAAATTTGTAGTTAACAGTAAGTGTTAATGGCGGTTACGCTCTTTGAAGTTCCTTGAGTTGCCGATCTTTCCTTTCAAGTTCAGCTTTTGCAGTTTTAAATATGGATGAAATATTACGCCTCAGAGCCAAATTTAGTTTATTGACCTTATCCAGTTCGTTTTTTAATTCTGTATTTTGACTATCCAGGTTTGAACATTTTTGTTCTAAGCATTCCACTTTGGCTTGAAGCTAGATTACCATTACATGACTTACAGAAATGAAACATTTGTAAGAATAGTTAGTGTATACCTCTTCAGCAACTAATTGATTCTCGAAAGTGTTGAGGTCACCATATAAATCAATATCTTCATCTGACGCCTCCTCAGCTGAAAAATTGGCGCATGTTCGCTTTCTGGGACTGCAGAGCTTGTTGAACCTTTCAATGACGTTAGAATTGGCGTCAGATTCTTTTATCGTTATTTCTTCTTGTAGGTCTTGATATATATCCACATCATCATCCTCCTCATCACCTTGATCTCTTTTGTCACAACACAATTCACTGTTATCAGCCTCTTCGTTAAGGTCATCCATTTTAGGGTTAGTTGGCGCACTGAAAATGTTGTTTTGTTAACAGGCAGCAACAGAATTTCCACACCTTTCCCGCCTTGTAAACATTTTTTGGGAGTTTGTTTTCTAAGCTCAGTCTGCTCCAGACACTATTGCATTTTTGTGAAAGATTAAGATTGCTCTTAGGTAAATGAATTTAAGTATTTAAAAAATCGCATTAAAGAAGTAAAATATTTTTAAAAATTTTGAAGACACAAGAAAATAGAAAATATTTCTTTATCCCGATTGCTCAGTTACAAGACGTTATCTGCTGCATTATTTGTTAGGTGAGTTTTCCCGCTAGGTGGTCATCAACGTGGCAGAAGGTGGTGGGCTATTGTAGATTGGCAGATGACAGACTGACACATCCACAAAGTTTAGAAATCCAAATTCGTCTGTTGTTAAAACAGCCATGGCGGCGACGAGTGTAGCGAAGCCGGCATCCAAATCGAATAAACCAAAATCCAAGGCGACGTTGTTGAATGCTTTGGGTTACAAAAGTTTGTTGACGTTTACAATTCTAGCTCTAGCATGCATCGCCGGGTTCGCCTCAAGATTATTTGCTGTCATTCGCTTCGAAAGCATCATCCATGAATTCGATCCATGGTATATTGTTTTTGATTGAAATGCAAGTGAAGACTATCTATAATACATTATTGCTTCTGTAGGTTTAACTACAGAGCAACAGCGTACATGGTACAACATGGTTTCTACAATTTCTTGAACTGGTTTGATGAGCGGGCATGGTATCCATTGGGGCGAATTGTTGGTGGCACAGTCTATCCGGGTCTGATGATAACATCTGGATCAATCCACTATATTCTGCATGCATTAAATATTCCAGTACATATCAGGGATATTTGTGTGTTCCTTGCCCCTTTCTTCAGGTATTGAATTAATAACTTCTATAATGAATGAATTGATTTCAATGAAAATATGTTATAGTGGTTTGACAGCCTTGGCCACTTACTTCCTCACTAAAGAACTTTGGTCCTCTGGGGCTGGACTTCTAGCTGCCTGTTTCATTGCAATTGTACCTGGATACATCAGTCGTTCTGTAGCTGGCAGCTATGATAACGAAGGCATTGCTATTTTTGCCTTGATGTTTACCTACTACTTGTGGGTCAAGTCAGTTAAAACTGGATCAGTTTATTGGGCAACATGGACTGCCTTGTCATATTTCTACATGGTAAATCTGGTTTCTAAAACAATCAAACTAAATCTGTAGCTATTTCTTATATTCAATGGCAGGTTTCTGCATGGGGTGGATATGTGTTTATTATTAACCTAATCCCACTTCACGTATTTGCACTCTTGCTCATGGGAAGATTCTCCAACAGAATCTACACTGCTTACACCACCTTCTTCATCCTGGGACTTGTACTTTCCATGCAAATTCCTTTCGTCGGTAAGTTGAAAAACAATCAATTAAAACAACCAAAATCGCTTTACTAACTTCATAAATATGTTTCGTTGTATAGGTTTCCAGCCAGTTCGTACAAGCGAGCATATGGCGTCCTTGGGTGTTTTTGCTTTGCTCAATGCCGTAGCTGTTCTCCGCTATTTGCAGTCAAAGCTTTCCTCCTCCGAGATCAAATATGTTTTCACCATCGGAGTCCTAATTGCTGGTGCCGCTGTGTTTTGCGTCGTTGTTCTGCTTACATATGCTGGAGTAATTGCTCCTTGGAGTGGAAGGTAGGCTAACATATTGCAAACTGTTGGATCTTGAATCTTACAGAGTGTTTATCAACTCAGGTTTTATTCCCTTTGGGATACTGGTTATGCCAAAATTCACATTCCGATCATCGCATCAGTTTCAGAACATCAACCTACTACATGGTTTTCTTTTTTTTTCGATCTTCATATTCTGGTAATAACTTTCCCGGTCGGATTGTGGTACACCATCAAAAACATAAACGATGAACGAGTCTTCAGTAAGTCGTAATCAAATTTTGGCTTTGAAAATCAGATACAAATGTGTCTTTTTTCTTCTTAGTCATCCTTTATGCTGTCAGTGCGGTTTATTTCGCTGGTGTGATGGTTCGTTTAATGCTTACGCTCACACCTGTCGTTTGTGTCCTCAGCGCCGTGGCTTTCTCACGACTCCTTGAATTTTATCTAAAGGTAATGGCTTTTCACCCTTTGTACATCTGAAAGCGAACTAACACATATACTTTATTCAGGAAGAGGAATCGGCTTCAAAGGGGGGAGATTCATCTGATAACGACGAAAACGATGAGAAAGGCATGTATGACAAGGCCGGCAAATTGAAGAAAATGAAACACGAACAGTTAAAAGGAAACGAGGCTGACCAGGTGAATTCAGGAATTTACATTTCATTTTAAAAAAAAACTGAGACAATTTGGCTCTATAGGGTTTGGGAATCAATGTCCGCAGTTTTGTTGTCGTCGCCGTTATGATGATGCTTATGATGTTCGCTGTCCACTGCACCTGGGTGACGAGCAACGCTTATTCCAGTCCTTCAATCGTCTTAGCCTCTTACGGTCAAGATGGGTACGTTTCGATTGTTTCAATGGAATTTGAAGATTTTTAAACTCAACAGTGACCTATTGTTCAATGCAGTTCACGCCAAATTATTGATGACTTCCGAGAGGCGTACTATTGGCTTTGGCAAAACACTCGTGATGATGCGCGCATTATGTCCTGGTGGGATTATGGTTATCAGATAGCAGGAATGGGCAATCGCACTACACTTGTGGACAATAACACTTGGAACAATTCACATATTGCTTTGGTATGTTTGCTCTTACCTGTTTAAAAATGCCAAGTACTTCAAGGGAGTATAATGATAAACAATGTAGGTGGGAAAAGCTATGTCTTCTAATGAAAGCGAAGCCTATAAAATCATGACTAACCTTGATGTCGACTACGTGTTGGTCATCTTTGGAGGAGTTATCGGCTATTCTGGAGATGATATCAACAAATTCCTTTGGATGGTGCGCATTGCTGAGGGAGAACATCCCAAGGATATCCAGGTATTTCATTCAGCGTGAACTAAATCATCTGGTAAAACTTCTACACGGTTTTCCGTTTATTTTCAGGAAAGCAACTACTTTAGTGAAAGAGGTGAATTCCGCGTCGACTCTGAAGCTTCTCAGACAATGCTTAATTGCTTAATGTACAAACTTTCTTACTACCGGTTTGGCGATATGAAGGTAAACATCAAAATCGAAGAAACACCCTATCTTGTTTTGTATCTCATAATTTGTTGTGCGTATTTTAGCTGGATTTCCGCAACCCTGCCGGATTCGATCGGACTCGCAATGCAGTGATCGGTAAACGCTCAATCGACTTGACTTACTTAGAAGAAGCTTACACTTCGGAACACTGGCTTGTTCGAATCTACAGGTTTGTTTGCTATTGTTTGTTATTTCTTTAAAAGGCATGCTTAAGACTTACTTTACGACAGGGTCAAGAAACCGCACGAATTCAATCGCCCTAAAATTGATAAAGCAGAGAGGAGATTTATTAGCAAGTCTTTTGTTTCGAAAAAGGTAATGATTTTAAAAATGGAAAACAACGAACAAAATTCTTAGCGTTCTTCTATAACTTTTTCTGTTATTCTTACCTTTCGACAGACGGCAAAAAAGAAGAAGGGATCCATCAAGAACAGGCCGGTTGTCATTCGGGGGCAGAGACCAAGTGACCAGTAAGTTCCTCGCCAGTTCTCTGACGACAATGAAGACAAATCTGCCTTGGAAAGAAAAAAATTGCTGACGTGGGAAAAATCAGCGAACCAGTTACATTTTCCTCCCTGTACGGCTGTATCGATCACCTACAATTCCAAAAAGTTGTCCATTTGGTATGTTGCGAATAGTCTTGAGTGTTGCCACTAACAATGCCGTTATCAGAGGTAATAAAAAAATTTCTTGAGGTGGAAATTGGTAACACGTTAGCGTTGAAACCTCCTACAATTGTTATTGAATTCCAAGTGTTGAACCAAGGCAATAGAGCAAAAAGTAGCTTCTAAAATTGCCGAAGTTTTGGGTGACGTGGATACTGACTGATTCACAGTTCGGCTACGTCTGTTCATGGTTAATGAACATAAAACCCTTGTGACTTAGCTTATTTTTCTTTTTTTCCCCCTTAGCCATCTACCGTCGTCTGTGTAACCACATAAATTCGTAATGATAGCACCTAGTTAGGACGGCGGTAGCTAGCACACAGACACGGACAGCAGCAGTTAATAGTTGGGGTATTGTAATAGTAAGGGCTATTGTGCCTTTTTAAAGTTGCAAAAATAATTCAAGTATGTGAGTTCACATACTTGAATTATTTTTTCTTTTATTTATATATTTATTATTTTATTTACAATACTACCTTAAGGTAGTATTGTGTATGATAGATGTGAATAGTTTTCCCAAATTGTAGCTAAAAAATTTCTTAAGTTCGCTACATATGCAGTTTTCCGTTACAATCAAAGATGAATTTAGCTTTTTCGATCGATTTGAAAATGTCTTATCTTATCACGGAGACCAACGTAAATCACAGAAACGTTCAATTGATTCGCTCTGTTTGTCTTCCGCTATTCTGAACGTTGTCACTTTCATTAAAACCCGTAATATTTTGCATTGTCTCCCACATCTTAACATTCACTTTTTTGGCTAATTCAGCGCCTTTTAATTTTCCTTTGCCCGCAACCGTTTGATTGATTTAACCCATTTAAGAGATTTCTATGTCGACCGTTGTTTTCAAATTTTCTTCGCGAAATTGTCATCGACACTAACAGCAAACAGGCATACACATTAGCGTACTTATTATGTGCGCAGATGCTGTTGTGGATGTTATTGAAACATATTATACGGCTGCCAATTGACTATCTGGTGCTATGTGTATTTTTATAATTTTCCCATTTTGTATTATTCATTTTCAAATCGAAAGAGAACAATGTGGTGAGTTTGTGCGGCTCTTGATATGCAAAAACAGCAGGTAAGAAATGGTAATTCTAATTTTAGAGCAAAAATGTAGAATCGCTATCCTCGCCTAAAAAGCCGCAGCCTACAAGTACTAGTCACAGTTGTTGGGGTGGGGGACGTGAATTTTCGCTTTAGAAACAGAATGGACGTGTTCACAGCAGTATTTTTCACGCATTAAAAAGAAAGTGAATTCTTAAGAAAATTCGCGTCTTGATTCTAAATTAAAAAACAAGATGGCGCCGTTGTGCAATTTAATTTGTTCAGTTAGAACGCATAATAAGGGAAATCCGGCCGAATGTTTGTTAACTGTGTCAGCATACCACAGAAGATTCGAAAATCGTTATGCTATCGACGGTGAAGTGTTTTGATTGTTGTGTTTGAAAGTCAACCAGATTAAATAGATTTCTTATTAACGAGATCAGCTATGCCAGCTGTCAAAAACAAAGCCTGGCAGCATATTCTGGCTTTTGCGTTCAATCATGGGATAAGATTACTCATTTAAAGGTATAAGGCTTACCTTTTGATACTAGAATCCAATTAGTATGATTCTACTTTCAAGGAACAGCTCATGAAACTTTAGTTACAAAGTACAGAGGTTGTGACAGTGGCAAAAGTGTTATCATTTGAATATCTTCGTCCTGATTTTGCAGCACTTTATCCATTCATCAACTATCAGTTCGGATCTGGCAAAGGTGGCTTGTACCTCTGTGTCGTGTGGCCAACAAAAATTACCACCGTTTCAGCAGTCTTCCTGCCATTCCTACCTAACCAACCAACACACATAGACATTGACCCCAAAACCATTTTCTTGTGGTATTTTAAGTTTCTTTCTTAGTCTAATATGACTTTTCTTTACATTTAATATCCTTTTATAAGACTGCCAAGTCTTTACTTTCTTCTTCGTAATTCCTGGCCCCACTATCTTTTTAGTCTACGAGTAACAGCTGTATGTCAAATAGCCATCTCTGTTATAGTTTCACCAACAATGTTTTATTTCCAAAAATTAACAGTTGGTTTTACTTCTGTCGTTTAGAGCTAGGGCATTTTCCTTTTCTGTCCCATGCAAAAAGACTTTCAAGATTCCGATCTCTGTGTATTAACTCTCTCAGGCCATCTAAAAGTAAGTTTCCATTTGCCCGTTCAAGTGTAATATTGTAATACCGTTGTTTGTTATTTAGGTAACGCAATGACAGCAAAATGAAAAAAAGTGATGGAATGCCGAATAGTAAATAAGCAGCGGCCTGTAGGAGATCATCGTGGAACATCGTGCAAAAGGTTGTTACATGGCCCGTCTTCGCCTCGTGGTCGCGCCGTCTTTGCCTCGCCCGTCGACCCGTCTTCGCCTCGTCCGTCGACCCGTCTTCGCCTCGTCCGTCGACCCGTCTTCGCCTCGTCCGTCGACCCGTCTTCGCCTCGCCCGTCGACCCGTCTTCGCCTCGTCCGTCGACCCGTCTTCGCCTCGCCCGTCGACCCGTCTTCGCCTCGTCCGTCGACCCGTCTTCGCCTCGCCCGTCGACCCGTCTTCGCCTCGCCCGTCGACCCGTCTTCGCCTCGCCCGTCGACCCGTCTTCGCCTCGTCCGTCGACCCGTCTTCGCCTCGTCCGTCGACCCATCTTCGATTCGCCCGTCGACCCGTCTTCGCCTCGCCCGTCGACCCATCTTCGATTCGCCCGTCGACCCGTCTTCGCCTCGCCCCGTCTTCGCCTCGCCAATCGCCTCGCCTGTCGCCCCGTCTTCGCCTTGCCCGTCGCGCCGTCATCGCTTCGTGGTCGCGTCGTCTTCGCCTCTCCTATCGCCCCTTCGTCACCTCGTGGTCGCCTCATCGTGGTATTGTTTTGTTTTATTTCGTATTATGTAATGCTAATCTAATTAACTCGTTGGCTGCCACCCACCCACCTTGATCCCCTTTTTTTTGTAGCTTGACAGGGACGGGCCGCGCTGTTCTGCTCCATGGTCTATCTGCCATGGGGTGGAGCAGCGCCACTGCCCAAGATTGGCCGAACGGCCCTTTAGGCAATGCACCACAGGGAATTCCCTTGAACGAGACGGCGATGTAGACCTGGGTTGTGCATTGCCGTAATGGTCTCATCGTCGTTTCAGCCCGGCCTACCCGGCCCCCTTGGTCGCTATCCCTTCGATAGCGACAGTAGCGACCGTAGAATATGGTGGCGTGGCAGCCAACGAGTTAGTTGTATGTATTTGTGTATGTATTGTATTTTGAATATTTTATTAAAATGTATGTAAAGTGGTGGATATGTGGGTGGAAGGAGGGACAATAAAACCTATTTTACACTTTTTACTTTTGTTTTTATCATTTAATTACACATTAGCCGACATGGGGATCGAACCCTAGTATTCTAGCATGTCAACCACGTGTTTTACCATTATTCCAACCATGAACTTGAAAGCCTATTACAAATTTTCCTTGTTACCTATGGACATTTACACTTAGAAAAAAATTGAAATGCAATGCTACAATTTTCTTTTCAACATTTATTCTGCTTCAAATATGCACATTAGTTGAGGTTTGAACCCAAGATATCTGGTGTCGCAGCTTAAGGCTATACCGCAGAGCTACGGACCTTATGAATACAATAGAATGATAAACGTATAGTTGTGAAAGACTGCATAAACATCCTAGGCGATAACATATGATATGCGATAATAAATTATTTTGATATATCTCGTGGCTCAATGTTAGAGCATCGGCGTTGCACGCTGAATGTCTGGGGTTCGATTCCCAAACGAGTAAAACAAAATACAAAATTGCTTCAGAAAATATCCAAATGTTACACGTTGTTCCTTAAATCTAAAGTAAAGAATTCAAAGAGTTTAATAAACAATACTTACAGATAAATGATAAACCAATGGAAACAATGCTTACCATCAAAGGTGACAACAACAAATGAAGCAAAGCAAAAAAAAAAATTGATTAAAGTCATGTGTGAACACAGATAACACAGACAATGAAAGAAACAAATTTTGCAAAAAAAATATTTTTTTTTTAAATTTTATTGACAATTCTCTGCACATTACAATTATTTTTGCAACTTTAAAAAGGCACAGTAGCCCTTTCAAAAGTTGCCGTCAACCCAGGCAGGGGGAGACACTGCCTTGTTGACCCACCGGGGAGATTACCCGGTGATTGGCTAAGAGAAGCCGGAAGAAGAGCTGAAGATTTGGAACATTTTTACAGGAGCGATTAACCTTTAGTTCGGATTTGTGGGTAGCCACAGAGCCCTCCGTGAACACATCATCGGACTAAGCGGACATCCACGTCCCCTTTCCGGCCAGAGCCCTCCAAACCTCGGTATATGTTGTTTTTATATATACCGTACAGTAGGGGCATGACCCCCTACGGGCTTATTACGAGTCAAGGGGAAACGGGGCTACGGAAAGGAAGGGAGCCCAGATATGCACTTCAATTTTTTTAATATAAAATACCGTCTCGGGAATCCAAATTAAGTATAGAAATGTCATGCCATCCATTCAATCATTACAATTTATTCAGTGTCTTGCCCCAACGAAGCATCTTTTCAGATCCAATGTTACTGTTAACCTATGCTGAGAAAAGAAAATAACACCATTAAGCATCTCAATTGTTGCTCATGTAACTTACATGAGTTATAGATTCAACTTCTTCCAGAAGCTTGGGAAAGGCCATACAAATTGCAGATGAAACCCATTGTATAAGGCTCTTGAATGATAAAATAGCATCCCTAGAATGTTGCATTGTTGATAGTTGTGTTCCCAGTATGCTGAAAATTCTTTCCTATTGGATAAATTTTTTTTTTACATTAGACATGGTTGGCAAAAAGTAGGAGAAATGCTTTGTCATAAATTCAAAAAATTTTCAAGAAAATTCCTTCATACCTAAACAATCCATGTATGATGTTCATCGCTGCAATCCCAACGAAATGAAACATCTTAAGGGCCATTTAAGTACCCAGCTTCACCAACACTCTGAATGTAAAGGAAAAGTTGTTCTTTAGCAAGAGAAGCAGAATTATTTGAGGCTTCTAGCTATGACAGAACTATAAAGGATTGTTGTTACACAGGATTCATTCACACAAGATGGTACTTCTCATTAGACAATTTGCATACTCTATTACTTTACCTCATACCTTAATGGTAATGCACTTTCAGTATTTTTCAACTGTAGGCTCACTCTTCCATCCTGTAACACTTCGAGACTTGACTTGATCCCCCACTAAAATTCTGTCAATGCAAAATAATAGCATTAAAAATACTTTTTCGATAGACAAAAAACCGAAAAGTACCTAATTCATGTTTTATGTTGAACTCGTGCTATTTCTGGGTTTCCGTACCACACCCATTTTCAGCCCAAATACGGTCCCACAATTGTTCACTTCCTTCGCTGCATGGACTTATTACTAACAATTCTTTTAGTGCAGCACTTACAGAATTTAACTTTAACACACTGTCAGGTGGTAGACTGAATAACTAAACAATAAATAATTGTTTGTTAAAATTCTATACTTACCTTGAATTCTTATTTGAAAAGTTTAGGTACCTGACTGTGTTCACCTAATGCCAATTCATCCTCATGTTCAGTTAGGGATGAGTTTGAAAAACCTCCTTCACTGATTGGAAACTGTTCCATTCCAATTTGTTCTTTTCCCCTACCTGAGCTTGTAGACTCAAAATTAGAGCTACAAAACACAAATGAATAAAAGCAAATAAATAGAATCATTACGTATTAGGCCTTACCATCCTTAGTATTGCTGTTATCTAATATTTTGTGTTGTTCCAATAATTGGGCCTGCAGCTTCATAATTTGATCTAATAAACAATAATTAATAATTGAAAACCAATATAATAATCTTTATACTTACCATCCTTTTGTTGTATTATCTTATCCATTTTTCAATTGTTCCTTCAGCCACACGTTATCTCCATCTACGCTACTGAACTAACTGCAAATGGCATCCAATGGACTGGAATTACCTACGCCAGTAATAACGAGTCTGAGCGGTAGATGGCTACGTGTCGGAAAAAAAGAAAAAAGTGTAATTTTTTTTTTTTTTTTTTTGGCAAATTTTTTTTTTTGTGTAAAACTATGGCAATCCGTTTTACATAAAAAAAAAAAATCACACTTTTTTCTCTTTTTTCTACCCGTAGCCATCTACCAGTCGGTTTCGTTATTACAGGCATGTAAGCAAAAGTTAATTGTATCCCATTAGCAGTTAATTGAGTAGCGTGGCTGGAGAAAAACGCGTAGCTGGAGAAAAACTCGTGGCTGGAGGAACAATTGAAAAATGGATAAGATAATACAACAAAAGGATGGTAAGTATAAAGATTATTATATTGGTTTTCAATTATTAATTATTGTTTATTAGATCAAATTATGAAGCTGCAGGCCCAATTATTGGAACAACACAAAATATTAGATAACAGCAATACTAAGGATGGTAAGGCCTAATACGTAATGATTCTATTTATTTGCTTTTATTCATTTGTGTTTTGTAGCTCTAATTTTGAGTCTACAAGCTCAGGTAGGGGAAAAGAACAAATTGGAATGGAACAGTTTCCAATCAGTGAAGGAGGTTTTTCAAACTCATCCCTAACTGAACATGAGGATGAATTGGCATTAGGTGAACACAGTCAGGTACCTAAACTTTTCAAATAAGAATTCAAGGTAAGTATAGAATTTTAACAAACAATTATTTATTGTTTAGTTATTCAGTCTACCACCTGACAGTGTGTTAAAGTTAAATTCTGTAAGTGCTGCACTAAAAGAATTGTTAGTAATAAGTCCATGCAGCGAAGGAAGTGAACAATTGTGGGACCGTATTTGGGCTGAAAATGGGTGTGGTACGGAAACCCAGAAATAGCACGAGTTCAACATAAAACATGAATTAGGTACTTTTCGGTTTTTTGTCTATCGAAAAAGTATTTTTAATGCTATTATTTTGCATTGACAGAATTTTAGTGGGGGATCAAGTCAAGTCTCGAAGTGTTACAGGATGGAAGAGTGAGCCTACAGTTGAAAAATACTGAAAGTGCATTACCATTAAGGTATGAGGTAAAGTAATAGAGTATGCAAATTGTCTAATGAGAAGTACCATCTTGTGTGAATGAATCCTGTGTAACAACAATCCTTTATAGTTCTGTCATAGCTAGAAGCCTCAAATAATTCTGCTTCTCTTGCTAAAGAACAACTTTTCCTTTACATTCAGAGTGTTGGTGAAGCTGGGTACTTAAATGGCCCTTAAGATGTTTCATTTCGTTGGGATTGCAGCGATGAACATCATACATGGATTGTTTAGGTATGAAGGAATTTTCTTGAAAATTTTTTGAATTTATGACAAAGCATTTCTCCTACTTTTTGCCAACCATGTCTAATGTAAAAAAAAAATTTATCCAATAGGAAAGAATTTTCAGCATACTGGGAACACAACTATCAACAATGCAACATTCTAGGGATGCTATTTTATCATTCAAGAGCCTTATACAATGGGTTTCATCTGCAATTTGTATGGCCTTTCCCAAGCTTCTGGAAGAAGTTGAATCTATAACTCATGTAAGTTACATGAGCAACAATTGAGATGCTTAATGGTGTTATTTTCTTTTCTCAGCATAGGTTAACAGTAACATTGGATCTGAAAAGATGCTTCGTTGGGGCAAGACACTGAATAAATTGTAATGATTGAATGGATGGCATGACATTTCTATACTTAATTTGGATTCCCGAGACGGTATTTTATATTAAAAAAATTGAAGTGCATATCTGGGCTCCCTTCCTTTCCGTAGCCCCGTTTCCCCTTGACTCGTAATAAGCCCGTAGGGGGTCATGCCCCTACTGTACGGTATATATAAAAACAACATATACCGAGGTTTGGAGGGCTCTGGCCGGAAAGGGGACGTGGATGTCCGCTTAGTCCGATGATGTGTTCACGGAGGGCTCTGTGGCTACCCACAAATCCGAACTAAAGGTTAATCGCTCCTGTAAAAATGTTCCAAATCTTCAGCTCTTCTTCCGGCTTCTCTTAGCCAATCACCGGGTAATCTCCCCGGTGGGTCAACAAGGCAGTGTCTCCCCCTGCCTGGGTTGACGGCAACTTTTGAAAGGGCTACTGTGCCTTTTTAAAGTTGCAAAAATAATTGTAATGTGCAGAGAATTGTCAATAAAATTAAAAAAAAAAAATATTTTTTTTGCAAAATTTGTTTCTTTCATTGTCTGTGTTATCTGTGTTCACACATGACATTAATCAATTTTTTTTTTGCTTTGCTTCATTTGTTGTTGTCACCTTTGATGGTAAGCATTGTTTCCATTGGTTTATCATTTATCTGTAAGTATTATTTATTAAACTCTTTGAATTCTTAACCTTAGATTTAAGGAACAACGTGTAACATTTGGATATTTTCTGAAGCAATTTTGTATTTTGTTTTACTCGTTTGGGAATCGAACCCCAGACATTCAGCGTGCAACGCCGATGCTCTAACATTGAGCCACGAGATATATCAAAATAATTTATTATCGCATATCATATGTTATCGCCTAGGATGTTTATGCAGTCTTTCACAACTATACGTTTATCATTCTATTGTATTCATAAGGTCCGTAGCTCTGCGGTATAGCCTTAAGCTGCGACACCAGATATCTTGGGTTCAAACCTCAACTAATGTGCATATTTGAAGCAGAATAAATGTTGAAAAGAAAATTGTAGCATTGCATTTCAATTTTTTTCTAAGTGTAAATGTCCATAGGTAACAAGGAAAATTTGTAATAGGCTTTCAAGTTCATGGTTGGAATAATGGTAAAACACGTGGTTGACATGCTAGAATACTAGGGTTCGATCCCCATGTCGGCTAATGTGTAATTAAATGATAAAAACAAAAGTAAAAAGTGTAAAATAGGTTTTATTGTCCCTCCTTCCACCCACATATCCACCACTTTACATACATTTTAATAAAATATTCAAAATACAATACATACACAAATACATACAACTAACTCGTTGGCTGCCACGCCACCATATTCTACGGTCGCTACTGTCGCTATCGAAGGGATAGCGACCAAGGGGGCCGGGTAGGCCGGGCTGAAACGACGATGAGACCATTACGGCAATGCACAACCCAGGTCTACATCGCCGTCTCGTTCAAGGGAATTCCCTGTGGTGCATTGCCTAAAGGGCCGTTCGGCCAATCTTGGGCAGTGGCGCTGCTCCACCCCATGGCAGATAGACCATGGAGCAGAACAGCGCGGCCCGTCCCTGTCAAGCTACAAAAAAAAGGGGATCAAGGTGGGTGGGTGGCAGCCAACGAGTTAATTAGATTAGCATTACATAATACGAAATAAAACAAAACAATACCACGATGAGGCGACCACGAGGTGACGAAGGGGCGATAGGAGAGGCGAAGACGACGCGACCACGAAGCGATGACGGCGCGACGGGCAAGGCGAAGACGGGGCGACAGGCGAGGCGATTGGCGAGGCGAAGACGGGGCGAGGCGAAGACGGGTCGACGGGCGAATCGAAGATGGGTCGACGGACGAGGCGAAGACGGGTCGACGGACGAGGCGAAGACGGGTCGACGGACGAGGCGAAGACGGGTCGACGGGCGAGGCGAAGACGGGTCGACGGGCGAGGCGAAGACGGGTCGACGGGCGAGGCGAAGACGGGTCGACGGACGAGGCGAAGACGGGTCGACGGACGAGGCGAAGACGGGTCGACGGGCGAGGCGAAGACGGGTCGACGGACGAGGCGAAGACGGGTCGACGGACGAGGCGAAGACGGGTCGACGGGCGAGGCAAAGACGGCGCGACCACGAGGCGAAGACGGGCCATGTAACAACCTTTTGCACGATGTTCCACGATGATCTCCTACAGGCCGCTGCTTATTTACTATTCGGCATTCCATCACTTTTTTTCATTTTGCTGTCATTGCGTTACCTAAATAACAAACAACGGTATTACAATATTACACTTGAACGGGCAAATGGAAACTTACTTTTAGATGGCCTGAGAGAGTTAATACACAGAGATCGGAATCTTGAAAGTCTTTTTGCATGGGACAGAAAAGGAAAATGCCCTAGCTCTAAACGACAGAAGTAAAACCAACTGTTAATTTTTGGAAATAAAACATTGTTGGTGAAACTATAACAGAGATGGCTATTTGACATACAGCTGTTACTCGTAGACTAAAAAGATAGTGGGGCCAGGAATTACGAAGAAGAAAGTAAAGACTTGGCAGTCTTATAAAAGGATATTAAATGTAAAGAAAAGTCATATTAGACTAAGAAAGAAACTTAAAATACCACAAGAAAATGGTTTTGGGGTCAATGTCTATGTGTGTTGGTTGGTTAGGTAGGAATGGCAGGAAGACTGCTGAAACGGTGGTAATTTTTGTTGGCCACACGACACAGAGGTACAAGCCACCTTTGCCAGATCCGAACTGATAGTTGATGAATGGATAAAGTGCTGCAAAATCAGACGAAGATATTCAAATGATAACACTTTTGCCACTGTCACAACCTCTGTACTTTGTAACTAAAGTTTCATGAGCTGTTCCTTGAAAGTAGAATCATACTAATTGGATTCTAGTATCAAAAGGTAAGCCTTATACCTTTAAATGAGTAATCTTATCCCATGATTGAACGCAAAAGCCAGAATATGCTGCCAGGCTTTGTTTTTGACAGCTGGCATAGCTGATCTCGTTAATAAGAAATCTATTTAATCTGGTTGACTTTCAAACACAACAATCAAAACACTTCACCGTCGATAGCATAACGATTTTCGAATCTTCTGTGGTATGCTGACACAGTTAACAAACATTCGGCCGGATTTCCCTTATTATGCGTTCTAACTGAACAAATTAAATTGCACAACGGCGCCATCTTGTTTTTTAATTTAGAATCAAGACGCGAATTTTCTTAAGAATTCACTTTCTTTTTAATGCGTGAAAAATACTGCTGTGAACACGTCCATTCTGTTTCTAAAGCGAAAATTCACGTCCCCCACCCCAACAACTGTGACTAGTACTTGTAGGCTGCGGCTTTTTAGGCGAGGATAGCGATTCTACATTTTTGCTCTAAAATTAGAATTACCATTTCTTACCTGCTGTTTTTGCATATCAAGAGCCGCACAAACTCACCACATTGTTCTCTTTCGATTTGAAAATGAATAATACAAAATGGGAAAATTATAAAAATACACATAGCACCAGATAGTCAATTGGCAGCCGTATAATATGTTTCAATAACATCCACAACAGCATCTGCGCACATAATAAGTACGCTAATGTGTATGCCTGTTTGCTGTTAGTGTCGATGACAATTTCGCGAAGAAAATTTGAAAACAACGGTCGACATAGAAATCTCTTAAATGGGTTAAATCAATCAAACGGTTGCGGGCAAAGGAAAATTAAAAGGCGCTGAATTAGCCAAAAAAGTGAATGTTAAGATGTGGGAGACAATGCAAAATATTACGGGTTTTAATGAAAGTGACAACGTTCAGAAAAGCGGAAGACAAACAGAGCGAATCAATTGAACGTTTCTGTGATTTACGTTGGTCTCCGTGATAAGATAAGACATTTTCAAATCGATCGAAAAAGCTAAATTCATCTTTGATTGTAACGGAAAACTGCATATGTAGTGAACTTAAGAAATTTTTTAGCTACAATTTGGGAAAACTATTCACATGTATCATACACAATACTACCTTAAGGTAGTATTGTAAATAAAATAATAAATATATAAATAAAAGAAAAAATAATTCAAGTATGTGAACTCACATACTTGAATTATTTTTGCAACTTTAAAAAGGCACAATAGCCCTTTCAAAAGTTGCCATCAACCCAGGCAGGGGGAGACACTGCCTTGTTAACCCACCGGGGAGATTACCCGGTGATTGGCTAAGAGAAGCCGGAAGAAGAGCTGAAGATTTGGAACATTTTTACAGGAGCGATTAACCTTTAGTTCAGATTTGTGGGTAGCCAAAGAGCCCCTCGTGAACACATCATCGGACTAAGCGGACATCCACGTCCCCTTTCCGGCCTGAGCCCTCCAAACCTCGGTATATGTTGTTTTTATATATACCGTACAGTAGGGGCATGACCCCCTACGGGCTTATTACGAGTCAAGGGGAAACGGGGCTACGGAAAGGAAGGGAGCCCAGATATGCACTTCAATTTTTTGAATATAAAATACCGTCTCGGGAATCCAAATTAAGTATAGAAATGTCATGTCATCCATTCAATCATTACAATTTATTCAGTGTCTTGCCCCAACGAAGCATCTTTTCAGATCCAATGTTACTGTTAACCTATGCTGAGAAAAGAAAATAACACCATTAAGCATCTCAATTGTTGCTCATGAGACTTACATGAGTTATAGATTCAACTTCTGCCAGAAGCTTGGGAAAGGCCATACAAATTGCAGATGAAACCCATTGTATAAGGCTCTTGAATGATAAAATAGCACCCCTAGAATGTTGCATTGTTGATAGTTGTGTTCCCATTATGCTGAAAATCCTTTCCTATTGGAAATTTTTTTTTTAGGTTAGACATGATTGGCAAAAAGCAGGAGAAATGCTTTCTCATAAATTCCAAAAATTTTCAAAAAAATTCCTTTCATACCTAAACAGTCCATGTATGATGTTCATCGCTGCAATGCCTACGAAATGAAACATCTTTAAGGGCCATTTAAGTACCCAGCTTCACCAACACTCTGAATGTAAAGGAAAAGTTGTTCTTTAGCAAAAGAAGCAGAATTATTTAGGCTTCAGGCTGTGACAGAACTGTAAAGGATTGCTGTTACACAGGATTCTTTCACACAAGATGGTACTTCTCATTAGGCAATTTGCATTACTCTATTAATTTACCTCACACCTTAATGGTAATGCACTCTCAGTGTTTTTTCATCTGTAGGCTCACTCTTCCATCCTGTAACACTTCCAGACTTGACTTGATCCCCCACTTATATTCTGGGCATGCACAATAATAGCATTAAAATACTTTTTCGATAGACAAAAACCAAAAGTACCTTATTCATGTTTTATGTTGAACTCGTGCTATTTCTGGGTTTCCATACCACACCCATTTTTCAGCCCAAATATGGTCCCACAAGTGTTCACTTCCTTCGCTGCATGGATTTATTACTAACAATTCTTTTAGTGCAGCACTAACAGAATGTAACTTTAACACACTGTCAGGTGGTAGACTGAATAACTAAACAATAAATAATTGTTTGTTAAAATTTTATACTTATTTTGAATTCTTATTTGAAAAGTTTAGGTACCTGACTGTGTTCGCCTAATGCCAATTCATCCTCATGTTCAGTTAAGGATGAGTTTTGAAAAACCTCCTTCACTGTTTGGAAACTGTTCCGTTCCAATTTTTTCTCTTCCCCTAGCTGAGCTTGTAGACTCAAATTTGAGCTACAAAACACAAATGAATAAAAGAAAATAAATAGAATCATTACGTATTAGGCCTTACCATCCTTAGCTTTGCTGTTATCTAATATTTTGTGTTGTTCCAATAATTGGTCCTGCAGCTTCATAATTTGATCTAATAAACAATAATTAATAATTGAAAACCAATATAATAATGTTTATACTTACCAATTTTTTTGTTTTATTATCTTATCCATTTTTCAATTGATCCTCCAGCCACGCGTTTTTCTCCAGCCACGCTACTCAAATAACTGCTAATGGGATACTATTAACTGAAATTGCTTACATGCCTGTAATAACGAAACTGACTGATAGATGGCTACGAGTAGAAAAAAGAGAAAAAAGTACGATTTTTTTTTTTTTTCGGCCATTTTTTTTTTTTTTTTTTTATGTAAAACGGATTGCCATACGGATTGCCATATTGCCATACATAAATGGCAATCCGTTTTTTCGCCTTCCTACTTTTTCGATTTTGGCAAAATTTTAGATTTCGCTTTAAATACATGGTTTCAATGCAGAATTGAACGGACATCACGAATATGAGGATTGTTTTCTCGAGGGACTCACAGTTGTTGAATAAAACGTAAAAAACGGTGAAGTTGGGTTAAAAAATAAGGCCGGGCTTATATCGTCGGGCTTAAAATTTTTACCTATTAAAATAATAGCATTAAATCTAGATAACTATAGATGATTCTGATTCAAAATTATTCATGGAACACAAAAACAGAATTGGTTTTTATATAGAGTTTATGTTTCTTGAATAATCAAAGATGTTTGATGTATCATACTAGCGCTGTAGCGTACTGGCGCGCTAGTAATGGTTTCGCTTCGCACACACACTAACTTTACATTTTAGATTACTCAAGAACTATAAATTTTACGTAAAAACAAATTCCATTTTAGGGTTCCTTGGTGAATTTTGAATCAGAATCATCTATAGTTATCTATAGCTAACCGTAATTAGAATATTCTTGTTTTTCATCATTTTTGTAAATCATACTTTGGTTAACTTGTACGCAGCTTATGCAGCTTCAAATTAGTGCGTGAAAGGCACTTTTGCAATGCCCATTTATTTTTATTGTTATATACACGGTGATTATGTACATAAAAAAAAATTACACCATTGATTGATGACTTCGTGGCTGGAGTCTATTTTTACAATTTAGATAATATAACTAAGGCCTTTGATGAGTAACGTCAGCCGGGTGCCGAATGAGCAGAACACGGTGAGCAGAAAACTGCAGATGCATGACCGGAGCGCGGACAGGTCAGCGGTGGGCCAACACGCCATTGATCAGTTTCAATATTATAAATTTCTACTACGTCGACAACGCTGGTTCCATTGAATCTAATTAAAGCAATAAGCTTAGAAATGTATTCAAAGATGGGCGTTCATTTCCGTACCCTCCCATGGCGTAGATTTGTTTTTCCAGGACTGCCAAAGTCAGTGCACTTCTAGCTGACAACATCGGACTCAAAGGTGTCCAGACATCTTTTTCTGTGTCGTATCGTTCAAAAGAATTCAGTTGACCAGTAGGACTCATTCCGCCAGCGACGAAGATATATGGCCCAAGAGCCACTACTCCGGCACCGCTTCGTTGCTGATTCATTGGGCTGCAAACTCACCGTTGTTAGTATTAAATTACACTCGGAAAAAGTAGGATATTACCTAACGAATATCCAGTCATTTTTTTCTGGGTGGAAACACTCAACTGTTTTTAAGCGATCTACACCATTGAATCCACCAATGGCGTAAAGAAGTCGGTTGACAACAGCAGCCGCTACGCCGACTCGGGGATTTTTCATGGGTGCCACCCATTCGCATTGAATCCGTTCAGGATTGTAGCGCTCGACCGAGTCCAAATTTGTTTTTCCAGATGCTCCACCTAGCGCATAGAGATATCCATCGAGGACGGCTAAGCCTGGGCGGTGTCTAGTCTGCAGCAAATCGGCCCGCGATTGCCATGTGTTGGTTGTTGGATCGTAAGCGTTTACGTGTCCGCTATCGCCTACCGCTTCCGGGACGTTTTCTCGGCCACCAACGGTATAAAATACACCACCTATTTCAAATTAAACCATCAATACTTCGATCTCTTCTTGTTCAATCTTTCGAAAATTGAACGAATCATACGCAGAAAAGCTCCTCCAAGACCTGAACGAGACTTCGGCAATGGCGTTAGTGGGAGCCAACGACTCTCACTGGCAGAGAAGGCTTCAAACAGGTTAATGGAACGACGCGAAAAACCAGCTACAATGTAAAGAACGCAAGGAGCTGACGGAGTCCTTTGCGGTACACAAGGCGATTTGTGGAGCGACAGTTCTTGAAAATTTTTTGCTAAATGTTCGCGACAGGCTGGTACCTACGCAATAAGGAATCTTTGTAACATCACAAAATGTGTGGGATCTTTAAAAAAAAAGTATACTTTTTTCAATATATCACAATTCTTCATTTGGTCCTTTAGGAAGCTGGGCGAGAGATAATGGCACCGGACTGCTCCTAAAATGTCTTCCATTCTAGGCCGTCTGTGCTCTTCATTACTTCGAACCCACTGGGATACATACCGCATCGTCAAATGGTGAATTAAATATGAAGTCACGAGACATTTTCACCTTTAAAACAGCATTGTATACATCCCGTTCTTCCCTAACATTTAAATGATCGCGTCGGATAAGAGCTACCAATTGGCAAGAACTCAGTTGCAAGAATTCTTCCACTTGACAAACCTAAAAAACAGGAAAGTTTATAAAGCATTTCCCTTTGGACAAATAGAAGTCCACAGCATACTTGAATAAAATGCTGATCAATGAAATCATTTGCGGCTTCATACAAATTACTACAGTGATGCTGCTCAGCAAATGCTGCAATGCCAAGGGCATTACTTGGGTCTAATTGACTTTCAAGGAAAGTGCAACACGCCTGAATCACTGGAGATACCTATGAAAGATTGGCAATCCATTTGTTTATTATTACAACCCCCAATACTGTACAGTGTTTAGGCTGATATAGGTTATACATCCTTACTTGAAGCATGCTTCCAGCTGGAAGCAACTGGCAGACAACTAACTGATTAATCACAATTTCACCAGTATAAATGAAAGAAAGAAGTTTGCTCATCACAGTTGGGCAAACTCCTTGCAGCTTGACAAGAGAATCCTCCTTTTCTCGTAGGCCACTTGTAAACATTGCTATATTGCAAAACAGTGTGTCTTAAAAATCAGCACACGAAATTTGTCATGTAATGTCTCTGTTACCCTTGAAGTACGGACTGGCAGCTGCCAATACTATCTTGTGGGCATGAAAGGATTCATTCGCCACATCCAACCGTACATCTGTTAACATCTGGTTATGCTTCATCACATACAGACTCTGTAGAAAAATAGTGACAATCGCTTTTTAAGTTGACATAGAACCTTAAGATATTTTTAAAAACTTTTACCTTAAGCAGATCATATTGATAAGATTTAATGCAACACTTCATTTCTCCTTGAGCAGTGAATGTGAACGAAGCAGGATCCAAACCTGAAACTATGCTGTGATCGCTGGAAGCTTGAGAACAATGTGACCGTAGTTTCCAACATTGTGATAATCCTGTGTTTGAACAACCAGGATTGCTGTCCATTGTGAACTAGAATGATGGCACTTCTCGGCGAACCATAAAACACACGACTTCAGTAGTTTGATCGTGACAATAACTTCTCTCCTTTCCTGAGTTTTTCATAGACAAAGAACATATGTCACAACACCACAGCCAGTAATGTGGAAACATTTCAGGACGATTTCGTTCAAACACATTTTCATACAAGTATTTCAAAACCTGACAAGCAGGGCATGAGACCACAAGCCTCAGCTGTTTTCAGGTGAGGTACTAATGAACAGCATTTAAATTTAGCTATGTCATGCTTACTCTTCCCTTCCTCCTTTTCCTTTTCGTTCAGAGTCCACGCAGTTATCAACATTCGAGTACGGGCAGTCGAAGATAAATAGTCGACTAGTTAGCACACAACGAAGTCGACTATGACAGAACCTGCCATACACCCCATTACGTACTAAACTTAACGTCCATTCTTATACCTACCAGGAAACACTTTGGCCGCGTACTCTTCCGTCTTGTACAATGGCTAGGTTCTCGGGAAAATGAATCAGGAGTTCTACTTGCCTTTACTAAGCTCAATTTTACCAAACTGTCGTGCTACCACTGAAAGAATTTTTTTTGTTCTACTGTGCCAAAAGCGAATGCAAATTGATACCGTATTCGCTGAAGAACCACAGGGAAGTATGGCTCTCAATTAATGCGATTCTAGAGAACTTGAGCTGCCTGGCTGCCTGGTTATGGTTCGATAATTTTAGAAAAAAGGCAACCAATAGAACCAGTTTTTGCAATGCGCTAACCCTATGGGTCTCCTCCGGTAAAGCCAGTGTGGAAAAAAATATGCTGTGTCATGCTGCAACCTTGCTACAGCACAAAAACAAAAAATGAGATAATGAACGACCGAGAGCACTGATGACGTGCCAGCCTTATGTAAGCAGCTGTCAAAAGTCCAAAGTTTATCTCCGAAAAAGAAAGGGGGAAATAAAAACTTGTAACTGTCGTTTTATCAAATGTTCAAACTTTTGGCCTTTTTCATATCGGACGTTGTCATTTTGTCTGCTATTAAAACTATTTTCGTCCTTTACGTCCTTTAGATTTCGTAATATATTTCTCAGCGAATCGATTTTTTATTTATTTTTTTTTTTTTTTTTACAGAAAAGAAAATGCGGTCGATCTTTTAAAAATGGAAATAAGGATTGTGTATTTAAAGAGTTACACAAATGACAAAAGTTGAACATGTATTGTACAAGAATAAAGTGCACTTTTGCATGTTTTTCAGCCATTTCAATTCACACGAACAAGGGACAAAAGCTCTCCTACCTCGAGATTCCACGAACTTGGTGGCTATTTTAAATTATGAAATTCAATACAAAAGAAAGAAAAAAAAAAGGAGAGGAGGGAGGAGAAAACGGTAATAATAATATTAGGGATATTCCCATGAAATCATTTTCTTTAAACAAAAAAAAAAAAAAAGGCAGTTAATTTTCTTTTTCTTTTTTCTGTTGGGAGACCGATGAACCAAATAGCTGTTCTATATGTACACACACACACACACACACACAAAAAAAAAACCTGGTGCTTGGAAGCATGTGGAGGGGGGGGGGGGTTCTTTCTTCTTAAAGAGTTATGTTGAGCAGAATGACATCATTAAAGAATTATATATGCATGCGTGTATGTAGGTATGTAATATGTACTTTTATGTATATATGTATAATGTATATATGCAGCACTTAAACTATTGTAGATCTGGAGCAAATGTGAAGCGGCTAATCTCAAACACGAAGTAGGATAAACTTTAATTCATCCCATTCTCTCTTTTTTAATATTTCTTTTTTTTTTCTTTTCTCGTTTTTTTTCCCCCCCATTTTTTTTTTTTTTTTTTTTCCAAGTGTACAGTGTCAAGATTGTGAAGCGTGGGACGTTGAAAGTCTTTCTCATCTCCCACGCTGTTGAAAAAGAATACAAAAATGTTGATGAAGAAGTCACATCGTCTTCTAGTGATGATGGAATGTTACAAGTTTGATGGTCAAACGTAAGATTCCTCTCCGTAACTGTCGGTAGATTCGGATCGTTGTCTCGTCTGCTGTTGTTGCTGGTGAGCAGGTGGAGAGCGATACGGTGGCGGAATGCTGGTACCGCTGGAGACGCTAGAGTTGCCGTTGAAGAGAGCCCGGAGTTGAGAGACACTCCAGCTGATTTCAGCCCGCCGGAGTGCCTGACTAGTTGCGGTGCTCGGTGTCTGCTGTTGCGGCTGACTGGCGAAGTCTTGCTTCTCTTCTTCGACATCTTCGACATCTTCGTCGTCGTCGTCCGACCCGTCTTCAGACGACACCTTGTCCAGTGGTGGGAGAGAGTGAGATCGGTGAAGCCCCAATCCATCTCTCCCGGTGGACGAGTCCTTCGTTCGCGGACGGCTGCGTTCCGTCTCGACGGCCACTTCGCGTCTCCTGTTGACGCCTCGAGTGTTTTTCTCGTAGCGGCCGACCGTCAGTTTCGGCGGAGGAGGAGCTTCGTCGGCCGAAGAGGCAGACGGAGTCAGACTGGGTTGCGGTGAGAGCGAAGTCTGCGTCTCAATCTCGCAAAACTGGGCCCAGTGTCCAGACGTCTGAATTTCCTGGTCCCTTCTCTCCTGGTCGCTCAAATCTTCCTGGTCGTCGTCTTTGGCTGTGGTCCACTCTTCCCGTCCGGCGTTCTCCATGGCCGTGCGGAGGTTGTGGGTGGAAAAGGCGAAAGAGCGGTGGAGCGGAGTGTAGCTGTTCTCAATCGAGACGACGCTCACATTGTTGCCGCGTCGCTCCTTGCGCGGAAGCGACGGAGGCTGAGTCGGACTCGAAGTTCCACTTCCGTCCAAACTGGACAGAATGGAAGCGTCCATATGGATCGTTACAGGCCGAGTTCGGTTCGTTGAAGGCGACTGCGCCGAGTTGTTGACTCGCATCCGCACCGGGTGCGAACGCAAATGGATCTTTTGCTTGGGCGGAAGCGGCGGGATCGGATCGCTTTTGGGCGGTAGAGGCGGTGGCGTCAGTCCTTCAGAGTCCCACCCGGATTCTTCCGTCTGCTGGCCGTTGAGGCGAATCGGCGAGGCGCGCACTTGAATTAGGCTGTTGTTGTGGTTGGATTTCTCCTTCCACGTCGTCCAGTTTGTACCGCCCGTCTGCGGCGTGCCCTGATGTCTTTGGCGCCTGCTCATCATGGCTTCCTCGTAGCTGGGTATATCCGGAGTGCCACTCAGCGACCCGCTGCCGTTGGAATGGACCGAATAGAGACTGGTGTCCTCGGAGCGCTGCTCGCGCGAACGACGTCCGCCGTTGCTGGCGTAAATGACCGTGTCGTAATCGGCGTACCTGCTCGATCCGCTCGGCGGAGTGGCGGCGTAGTGAGAAGAACGAGACGAAGAGCCGCCGCCGCCGCCGCCGCCGCCGCCGGATGCGGGCACGCAACTGACGACGGGCCGGCGTTCCGCTTGCCTCGATCTGTGCTCGTGGTGCGGAGTAGAGGTCGTCGTCATCCTGCTCGAGCTGTTGGTGCTTGCACTGCTCATCCGGCTGGAATGTTTGGTGGACGGCGTTCCGTTGCTAGGGTACACAATCGATCCCATGCCGTCTTGCGACACGATGATGTGAATAGGAGCAGGAACTGGAACAGTTAGAGCTCCGTAAGTGGATTCCCAGGCGGAATTGACCGCCCGATAGTCCTTGGATCCGCGCGAGTTGGAACGGCTGACGTGCGGAGTCGAATCGTCGTCGCTGAGGGTACTGGAATCGTATGAACGGTCGGCCGTCGAGGCCTGCTCCTCGGCCGTTATGTGCGGTGTTGAATGACTCGGTCGGATCGATCCGCCGGAGCGAGACGGACTTTTATGCCCGTTGGCACGGCGATCCGGTTCGTCGACGTAGAAACGCAATCCATCAAGATCGAGATTGGCGTCGGATTTCGATCGACGCGACAGTTCCATGCAATCCATGGCCATTCGGCTGCCGACGGGCGGAGCAGGAGCCCGTCCTTTGCGGTGTGCGGCCGGTTTCTTGTAGTTCTGATGATAATGGATATCTTGCGATTGATTGCCATTAGCCAGGCTCTCATCCGACGCGCTACGGCGAAGCATCATGCCCGAAAGGGGCGGCGAATCGAATTTGACTCCGCCAGATTGCTTGCGGTTGTGCGATTTGCGCCTGAACCAGTCCTGTCGCTGGAAGTGCGACCCACCCGACTGGTATTCTTCGCCCAGGACGACGGTCGGAGTCGCCTTGGGGACGGCGTAGACAACATCGTCCGAGAGCTTACGGTAAACAGCATCCGGACGCGAATGGTCGTAGACGGGGGTATAGCTAGACGGCCCGCCGTTGAGTTTTCCGTAGCTATCCAGGAGACGGATAGATCCGTTTTGGATGCCATTCTTGTCTCCGTTGCGGATGGACGGTACGGCGTACAAGGAGCGCGTTTGATCCATGCGACTGGACACGATGGTGGCGGACGCAGTGGTGGACCGCGATCGCATCTGGACGGCGTTTCTCGATTTGTCGCGGTCGGATCCTCGTCCCGAAGACGAAGATTCACTGCCTTCTTCCATGTCTTCATCCGGAGTGTAAAGCTGCGTATCGGACAGCGTCAATCCGGAATCGCGCGACAAGTTCGTGACGGACATCTTGTCGCGTCTCATATGGATCGAGTGGACGTGGTGATCGTGTTCCAATCCATCGCCCAAAAGTTCTCGTTCCAAACTGTCGATGGACGAATCATCTCGGCGCATCACATCCGCTGTAATTTTAGAAAATAATTGAATTAAAACAAATTCTTTCTTTTTTTTTTTTTTTTTTTTTTTAAATGAATAATAATTACAGTGGTAGAGGCTATGCAAGCTGTCGGATTCTTCATTGCCAGAATCGTGCTGCATCAATCCTTGTCTGGCCATGTGTTTTTGTACGGGAGCTTGGCGACTCCGGCTGTGACCGTTGGTCGTCACGCCATTCGTGTTACAGCTCACTCTTCTACTGTTCTGCGCTTCCGCTGCGGATGTGGCTACTGGTGGTTTGTCATTCAACAAATTGGCCTGTAGCGGTAACGCGTCACATTGGATTTTTCAAAAAAAAAAAAAAAAAAAAAAAAAAAAAAAGGAAATGAAAAAAAAAAATGCGTTAGTTGTTTTTTTTTTTGTTTTTTAACTTTTGATTGAGTGTGTGAAACAAAAGCAGAAAGAATAATATACCGTCTCGGCGCCAAAGAGGAGCGTGCACTTGTCAATGAGAACGGCCACAAGGGCGGGCACTTGTTTCGAAGCTGTGGCTTCGGCGCTCAGAGCTAGAGCTGGGTTCAGGGCTGCGGCGGATGCGTTGGAAGTGGAAACTGGCGCCCAGAGCAAGCTCGGCCCGACGCAGACGGCCAAATTCGAGGCTGACATCATATTGTGGGAAGAATTGGCCACTATGTGCAGGAGCACGCACAGAAAATGGCGCAACAGCGTCACGTTGGCACTGGGCAGCCGATCGCACAACCTTGACGAGCCAAACCACCACAATTCATATTTTTGTTTTTTAAATTTCATTTTAATTTCAGTGGTGAGAAACAAACAAATAAAAACAATAAAAAAAAAAAAAAATAAATAAATACCCTTTAATTTTATCGAGGGCCGAATCTTGGCCGTCCATGGCGGCCACCTGGAGCCACTGGTCGTACATGCCGGAACAGAGAAGACTGTCGGGCAACGAACGGAGGAAATCCTTGAAGACGACGGCCGTGACGACGGCGTTGACGTTATTCCAGTCCATGCGGGTTCCGTTGGCGTCGATGCGCTCGCGGATCTCACGGACCTGTCGAGCATTGGCCGACTTGCGGAAAATGCCGACCGTGTGCGGACCTTTGGCTCTTAGTTCCAGCAGCATGTCCATAATTGGTTGAGGCAACTGGTCGGCCTGCGCAAAAATTTTCGCCAGCGGCTGGCCAAAGAAAGCGCCAGCTTTGGCAGCAGCCAATAAAGTGGGCGACGTCGGATTGGCGGCGCCAATCGTCTCCAGCGAATCCGGTTTGCTCTGCACCCTGCGAAACACCTTCTGTATCCTCGTCGGCGATTTCTTGGCCTTGCCAGCGCCGCCGGCGCCATTCGTCTTGGTCGCCACCACTTGCTTCGCGTTGCCCAGCACGCTGCCATTAAAACTGGGTTTCTGCACACTCCTAACATCGCCAGCCAAAGTCAAGTTGAAACATTTGAATTGATTAGCATTTTTATTTTTATTTTTATTTTTTTTTCTAGAAGAAGGAAGTTGATAAGAACCTGAGGATAAATTGGCAGCGAGCGGCCGGATCTGCGTTGTAGATGTTGTTGCAATGATCGAGCATGTCGATTGGCATACTCAGTCCGTTGCCGTTGCTCTCCATGTGCATGCTGTTGTCATTGTCGACGGCCGAGCGGCCGATGTACTCGCGCAGGCAGTTCATTTTGATAGCGAACGGCAGTTCGTGACCGATGAGCGGATAAGGCGACGAGTCGCTGTCGATGGCCGACGTCGATGTCGATGCGGCGCCAGTTTTCAGCCACAGACGGAACGAGTTGATGTCGGCCGTGCCGGACATCTCCAGATGCGACAGCGCCAGCTTGATGACGTCGCGCACCGTCTCCGTCGGACTCACTGACAATGTCTTGGTCTGTCATGTTAAAATTTTTCAAAAATAAAGTCCATCAAATTCCCGTGTTCTTTATTTTATTTTTTTTTTTATTTTTTTTTACTAGCGACTTTCAGTTATGGCCATTCACGACTCTCCCCCCAGAAGTGCGCACTTTTGTTCCTCATATTAATTTTATGTACAATTTTTTTTTTTTTTTTTATATTATAATTATCTTCACAACGGGAGGAAGCCAACAAGTCACGGTTCATTTTCCGAACAATCGCGTTCGTTGTCTTTCCTTGCTACTCCCGACCGTTACACGCTAATGCGTTTTGACGTGCATGATAGAACACGTTCGGCCAGAAAGTCCCCCTCCCCCCCTCAATCGCTTCCCTTTTTTTTATTATTATATTGCCACAAGTAAATGAAAAAAAAAAAGGGATAAGAAGAGACGATGTCTGCTACTTACATATCCGATGGCCTGGACGGCGTCGTGGTAGGTGATCTGGATAGTCGTAGTTTTAGGCTCTTTATCCCGTTCGTCTTTGACGGCTTGGCCCAGTCGGTTCCACCACAGATCGCGCAATGCCGCAGAACTATTACGCCCAATAAGGAAAAAACAAAACAAAAAACATTGAAATTAAATTAAAAAAAAAAAAAAAAAAAAAAAAAAACTGATGAAACGTATCAGCGAAAGACAAAGATAACTAGAAATGGTGTTCCAACGGTTCTTTTTTTTTTTTTTTTTTTTTTTTGTGGAAAATGTTCATCGCGAAGAAAATGGAGATGAGTTCGAGCGAGTTAGAAAGGCCATCGAAACACACACACACACACAGAGAAAAACAAGATATTTTTCGTAGAATAGAAGTGGCCATACTCGGCTGGCCCATCGACACAGTCGCTCGTGGGCAAATAAGACTCGGATTTGGAGCGTCGCCTCTCTTGCAATTCCAATCTCGATTTGCATGATGATGGATGGCCGACCTCATTGTTGCTCGTTCGCATGTTATCCGTTAGACTGGCGCCCGAAGCTCGTGTCACGTGATCGGTCACGGGTGGCACGTCGAATGACGAGGCCGAGCGACAAATCACTTTGCGCCACAGTTTCTTCATCGTCTACGCATCGCATATGGCCGATCGTAGAAGCTCAAAGTGCCACACACACACACACACACACACACACGCGCGCGTGAAATGGGACAAACCAAACAATATGCGAAAAAACCGAAGCACCGGGATGACTGACAAACAACTACACCTACAAAGCTGAGGCTGTGGCAAACTGGTTTTCCTCTTTGATTCCGTACTTCCCTCCCTTCTGAGCGAAACAACAACGTTGCTATAGGGTTCCTATTTTCGTGTGTGTGTGTGTCTGTGTGTCCTATTGGCCTATACTTGAGCATCCCTCAAGATTTCTCGAATTCTTCGTATTCATCCAGGTGAAATCAGATATCGATTTTTTCTTTTTTAAACAGCGCATACCCCCCCCCTCCCTTACCTACACCCGGCTGTTTGAGAATCCCCCCCTCTCTCTCTCTCTCTCTCTCTCTCTCTCTCTCTCTCTCTCTCTCTCTATCAAACCACGCTTGCCCATATATCTCCTCTCGAACGTAGAAAAGGTAAGTTCCCTCGGGGTAGTTTCTTCTTAAATTTCCTGGTAGGACAAAAGAGTAGAAGAGGAAGAGAGAGAGAGAGAGAGAGAGAAGAGAACCGGTCTCTATCCTTTTGCGACGACTCATTTCTGAAGGATTGCGGATTTGACCAAGAAAAAATATTAAAAGATCTTCGGAAAACGTATTCACCTGTACTCCCCCTCTCCCTCTTTTTATTTTTCTTTGCATTTTCAAGGGCATTAAAAAAAAAAAAAAAAAAAAAAAAAAAAAGAAGTTTATTGACGAGGGTGGATTGGCGTGTGTGTGTGATTCCGCGAACTTTACCTTTACCATTTTTTTTTTTTTATTCTACCCCACCATTCCCACCCTACCTTTATTTTTTTTTCTCGTATGACACACACTTCATCCGGCGGGGGTTAACTGGAAAAAAAAAAGACACGATGGCAAAATAAGATATGGAAGGGGGAGTGGGAACCAACAAGATTTTTTTTTTTTTTTCTTTCCTTGGATTTTGTGTTGCACAAGAAAAAAAAAAAACACACGCTTCACCACCTGGGGAATTTGATACATTCCCTACCCTTCCTACACCGAGCTTGTTACCTTCCTTTAGAAAAAAAGAAAAAAAAAAAAAAAAAAGAAAACTAGCCGCGTACATGTGTGGAAGCCATATTGTAACATTTTTATGACGTTAGTTGGCAAAAGGGTAGGGGGAGGGGTGAGGACAAGCGAAGTTGTGTGTACCTGAAAGTGGCGACCAGGTTGACGGACGGCGGCCATCCGATGACGAAGGAAGTGTCGCGCGACTTGCCGGCAGAACCCTCGGCCACTTCTTCGATTCCGGTAGACAGCCAAAGTTCCGAGATGCGCACTTTGTCCTTCAATTTAAAGTGGCCGCCAGAACGCGCTTTGGCGATCAGCAGCAAATCGTTGAAGAGAAACAAGTGCCGATCGCGACTCTGCAATCCCTGTTTTTAAAAAAACAAAACAATAAAACACGTCATTTAGCTTTCAATGAACAAGAAAAATGCAATCATTTTCATTTTGTCCTCACGTTAATGAATTGAACAGACGTTTCCATAATAAACTGCCTCTTCTCCTTTTCGACGGGAGTTTTATGATTGGCGTTGGGCGTGGTCGCTAGCGACGGCGACGGATGGACGGCGGGGCTATCGGCTCCCATTTCGATGCCGCCTGGGCTGCCGTTGGAGCCGGACGGTGTGACGCTCACCGCCGGATTGGCGGCGGTGCGTAGGCTCTTGGCCGAAAAGGCCCGTTGAAGCCGAGCGGCCGTTGTCGACCGCTTCCGGATCAGACCTTTCATCTTCTACATTTATTTATTTTTATTTTTTTTTTAAAGAAAGAAAAAAGGATAAAATTAGTTGTCTTTTTTTAAAACATTCCATCGAGATGGTAATAACATTTTTTTTTTTTTTTTTGTTTAAAAAGTAATAATAAAGATGCAAGTATTTTTAGAGCTCCGGCAACGTTTCTTTTTTTTTTTTTTTTTTTGTGAGAGTGATAAAAAGACGTCTAATGCGGATTACGAGACGATAATGCTACATTATGTCTTCAGCTCGGCTCGTAAATTTCGGCCCGATACACCGAGGCAATTTTCGGGTTGGTCGGTTTCTTATCCAACTTTGTTCATATTTGCTCTGTTCCGTTTTTGGTCGACATTAAATACTCCGAAGAAGATGAGAGAGAGAGAGAGAGAGAGAGAGAGAGAGAGGCAGCCTAATTGAAGGGGCCGGCGTTTGAAGAAAAAGGAATTTCTTCTTCTTCTTCTTATTTTTGAGGTTATACGATACATATATAGCAGCGCTGCGTGTTCGTAAAACGTCTTCGAACTGGGGGCCCTTTTGGGCTTGAATAAGTGGATCGCTGTATAGCCCGGCCCGACTCATCACGTAGAAACATGTGATTAGTGGCCTTCTTCTTCTTCTTCTTCTTCTTCTTTTTTTTGTTGTTGCAACCCATTGCCATCGTAATGAGGGTTTCAGATTCTAATGATGAGCTTTATAAAAACACACACACACAGCCAGGGCAACAAGCCAAAATGGACTGACCAAGGCCAGCTGGGAAAAAAAATAAAATAAAATACGGTTGGGGATAAAAAAAAAAAAAAAAATTTCGGGATCGTTTCGAGAACGAACGAACGAAACGTTTTTTATTCGTCTTTGAAAACACGGCCTTTCTTTTTTTTTTTTTTAGAGAAGAGCCCGAGCATTTTTTTTTTTTTTTTTTTGACGTTTAGCAGACCCGAGGTGAATAAAAAGAATTCTGCTTTCGTTTGTGTGCATAGTTCAAAAGACCATGTTTGGTCAAAACGGGCAAGCGGTCACGACACAAACATTAGCCGAGTCGGGCCCACGCTTTATTTCAAATGTTTTTTTCTTTTTTCGTGCTGTTGAAAAATGGTGTACGTTTTAAGTGTTTTCATTTTCCATGTCTTTTTTTGCGCACACATAACAAAAAACGTATGTTTTCCGAAGTGTGACGTCAAAACCAAGGCCGTTTCTCACTTTGCAGGTTCTCTGAACGCTTCGGCAATTAAAAAGAAAACAAAACAAAAACAAAAAATGGATGTATAAATGAAAGGAGAAGAAAAAAGAAGAAGAACAGGGCCGTTTAAACGCTGCGGCTGATGACGACCGTCTGCGATGCGGTTGTTTTCGACAACAACATTATAGAAGTGCTCAACTTCAGGGTAATAATAAGGAACAAAAAAAAATATGAGGAAAAAGAGATAAAAATGTAAGAGAAATGTTCTATAAAAAAAAAAAAAAAAAAATATGGCAAATAAATTTTTTTAGAAAAATAAACGTGCAAACTATCCCGCCATCAGCACGGGAGCGTGAAAAATAAAAAACCAAGTGCGACCCCTTTTATTATTTTAGTTTTTACTTGAAACAAAACGACACACGCGCCTTCGCTTCGCCAGTTTGATACGAAATTTAATCGACTTGAAAGACAAGTATGTTGTCTAACCGTCTGTTCCCTCCTCGACGTTTGCCTAGCGTGCAATTTTCGCCACTTTGTCTAACAACTTTGTCGTTAAACGAAAAAAAAAAAAAAAAAATGAAATAATAAACGACAGTGGGCTGTACAGCGGTGCCATATCTACAGATCGTTCTACATCGGCGTTCGTTCAAATTTCCTTTTGAATTGATCGTCATTGGTCGATGAAAAAAAAAATGGCTGTTTCGTGCCTTTAAAAAAAAAAAAACGTGCTGATTTAACTATTGCGACTGTTATTACGGTTTCGGAAAAGTCACGATAGATAGAGAAAAAAAAAAAAATGTCCGCTATTTGAGGGAAAAAAAAAACCCAAATTCCGAAAGGTAAGACAAAGCCTCTGGACAGGCCGTTTCACCGCACAATTATTTATCTACTTATTGATAGGACAAGATGGAGGTCAAAAAGAGAGCTGCAATCGAGTTGTTATGTTGCCGTTCCAGTCTCTCCTGTCCAGGGTCACCTAAAGGAGTAACAGGTTTTTTTTTTTTTTTTTTTTTTTTTTTTTTTTTCGGGGGCATTTCTTCTGAAAAATTACTGTTGCTGTGTCTGCGCTTGCGTTGGAGTTTGTCATTCGTTATCTATTCGAATTTCTGTCCCACCGTTTTTTTTTTTTTCTTTTGCGATTGTTTTAGCGTCTGACTTGTATTTTGTTTTTGTTTTTTCTTTCTTGGCTGGAACAAATGCCCATAGACGGACAGAAATTCCATTGGATAAAACAGGATTTTTTTTTTTTTTAAAGAAGAAGGTCCCTGTCGTGCGTCGGATCGCCATTTTGTTTTTCTAGCGGAAGATATCTTGATCAAAAGTTCATCATCGTAATAGTATGAGTTGCCTATCTACTTTTTATGTGTGTGTTTGTTTCGTTCAACTAGTATTTCTACATTTCCCAAATGGCATGTGATACGCCGCGTACAAAAAAAATAAAAAAATAAAAAATAAGAGACAATAAAATAATGTTAGACGAAGAGAATCACGATAGCCGCTGCCAAAAACTGCCCAAGGCAATTGGGAAGGGCAGGGCGTGGACGTGACTTCAAATTTTGAAAATAATAAAACAAAACAAAAAAAAAAAAAAAAAGAAAAAAAAAGAAATGTGTGTACTGACCAGACTGAGAGCATCCTTGTCGTGGAGATAGAGCTGGTCGTTGGGGAACAGGTTCTGCACTCGGTCCAGCTGATTGATCTCTTCCTCGCAGCGTTTCACCAACTGCAACAATTAAAAAAAATGGAAAAGCAGAAATTAAAAATAATGTTTTGAAGAAGAGAAAAAAAAAAAAAAAAAGCTTGAAATTGAACGCTATTATAACTTTCGGTTAATGAACATACAACGTTTTCCCGTGTGTGTGTGTGTCTGCTGTTGAAAGAAAATAACATTGAAGAAGAAGAGAATACAAGGACAACCGCAATTCTTGCCCGCCGTAAATCATCAACGTCCGCTTGAACAATTTTGAAAAGAGGAAAACGCTTTTCCTTTTTCTTAATTGGTTTGTAAAAAAAAAGAAAAAAAAAAGAAAGAAAATGGTAGCCACTAGGGGGAAAAACGATAAGGGAAGGTCCCGCACGGTGGAACGTCGATGACGGTAACAATCGGAAGTAACTGGTTAAAAAAAGAATTTTTTTGAACATTCACGACGTATACGGAGAGAAAGGCGGATGAAGAAACGAAAAAGAAAAAAAGGTAGGACCTGAAAAATAAAAAAGAATGTCTAAAGAAAAAAAAAAAAAACGTGACCGAGTGTTAACTCGATGGGCGAAACATCCGGTTACCAAATTTCACAGAACAAACCAAAAAAGATTGAATTTCAATTGTCTTTCGTACTATTCCTTTCCTTTTAGCGGAGAGGGGGGGGGGGAATTATTAGAACAAACGTGGTGTGTGCATAAATAGAAACAACATCATTGGCATCCCGCAGGTGAACCCGGCACAGCCCTGCAGGTCGATGGGGCTGCACGAGGAAAGACAACATCCTTGTTGCACTCCCATCTTCGTGATTCACCCGTATTTCTGTCCCGTCCCTCTTCTTCTTTTAAACCAAAAAAAAAAAAATTGAAATGGGAATTATTTTTTTTTTTTTTTACAAAATCCATATTCCGCTTTTTGGCCAAGGGCGTTAGAAATAAAAAAAAAAAATCGTGCGTGATTTCTGGCTGGCGTATAGGCGTTTGGAAGTTCCGTCTCTTGTTCGTGAATTCGAAATGAGGCAACAAGCTGGTGTCTTATTTATGACTACTGCGCAACAGTGTCGAAACAGCGTCCCATCGGCAAACAGCAAAAAAAAATGATGTCATTACGCAACTATTGACGCGCGGGACGGCTATTGCGCGTGCGCAACGATTCACGAAACATCAAGGACGTGAGAGAATCGGATGGCCGATTGCACCTTCTTTTCGTTCGTCCTCAAGTGGTATGCGCTTGTGTGGTGTGCGTCTATCATCCAAACCTTATTTTTACTATTTTATTTTATTATTTTTTTTTCATTGCGGTCAAACAATTGAAGAACGCCGGCCAAGGCTGCAAAAGAGAAAGACGTGCGCGTGATTGACGAGGCGTGCAAAACAGAGACCAAAGAAACAAGAGTCCCAAACTATATACACTGCGTACGGAGCTTGTTTCACTTCGATACTCCACTTGTACAGCTTCTTTTTTTTTTTCCCGCCTGACCGCTGAATGACGTCACGATGCACGCAATAGTTTGAATCGATTTTCGCATGCAATTTCAAATGACTTTCTACTAAATAACCAATCGCGAGAGGGGTAGCGCCAGTTAGCACGAAACAAGTTGTAACCAGATTTTGAAAATAAAATAAAATAAAATAAGAACTCCACCCACGGAAAGAATGCTTGGGAAAAACATCTACTTTAATAACAAAGACACGAACGAATTAAAAAAAAAAAACAAAAAAAACAAAAAACAAAAAAAAACAAACGAAAAATCAGGTATACCCAATCAAGTGGTGAATAGTTCATCCAGCTGGCTAGATATGCCGTCAACGTTTGGCAAATGGGCGGAACAACTGGCCACGTTTCATGTTCAGTCTCCTCCACTTGATACATCGTCCATTCACGCGCAACAAGACGGACGCAGCAGCAACAACAACAACAATAACGACATGTTGACTATCACGATTCTGGCGCTCGACTGCCGCCTTCCCGTTCGTATAAACAAAAGAAAAGAATTCAATGCCTCTCTCATCATCATCCAATCATCTTTTTTTTTTTTTGATTTTTTTTACACATCTCCCGTTTCTTCTTCTTCTTCTTCTTCTATATTTACGTTCGCATTGACACCCAACCGCGGCCACCGCTACGAGACGCTTCGATAAGTCCGTGACACACCTAGATACGTCTGGTGTGCATACCGGACTAATAACGCCTACTGACTCACAAACCAAAGTCTCTCTCTCAGACACACACACACACACACACACACACACACGCACGCACAACGTTTGAATTGCCAAATATCCTTAAGAAATTAGAAAACGACGTAGACGCCGGGCGCCATTGGATATGTAGGACAGTTGAAAAATAATAAAATAAAAAGGCAATAAGAAACTGATGAATGCGGTTTGTCGATGATGTGGGCGCGGTTGTCGGTTCGAAAAAAAAAATCGCGGCCAATCTTTTGTTTATTTTACAGATCGTGGGAAGATGAGAAAAAAAAAAAGAACGATCCGCTCCAATAGAGATCCAAAGAATTAAAGATTCATATAAAAATCTGGAATGTTTGGGGGGGGGGGGGGGGGGAGATTTCCTAGACCTGGATAGGTTTTTAAATTATTATTTTTTTTTTTGCAAGAAAATAAGGTCCCCCCCCTCTCATATTGAAGGGGAAACGACTAGTCTATGTTAGTGTCCTTGTTAGAACCAGAAGTCAATGAGGGCCCATGATCCGTCAACGTCACATTTTCTTATCCTATCATTTCGTTTGAATGAATGATCCCTTTCCTTTTTTTTTTCGTTTCCTTCCCATCCGGGATTTTGGCAAATTCAAAAAATAATTTATTTTTTTCTTACATCAAAAACAAATTCAAAGGCCACGCGAAATGGAAAGGGAATTTTCTCACTGCTATGCGCGTAACCCCTAAAAACTCTGTAACTGATGGTCCGTTTGTAGCGTCACTTTCTCAGTCACGACTGGCTCACGAAAAAGAAAAAATGGCTGCCTCGTGAATCATCCAAACGATATGATGAGATTTAAAAAATAAATAGTAATAAATAAAAGGACCTTCGAATTTCAAACATGACGAGGCCTCTCTCGCTCTCTCTCTCTCTGCTGGCCCATGGAGAAAAACACCCTGGGCATGAAACGAAGCCCCGAAAGACACACGAATGGGAAGCGCCAATTCATGGCCCCCGTAGCTCGTTCCATTTTCTCCATTGAAAAAAAAAACAAAAAAACCTCAAGGTGAGAAAGAGATGAGCCAGCCCTGGCCCATTTGCATATGCCCCAAAGACAACCGGAGACGTCCCATCCGCCATGTCGCAAAGTCACGCGTTCGGGAAAAAACAAACGACTCTCGTTGTCAGTGTCGTAAATTCATTCCTAAATCACATTCGCTCGACTCCGCCACGCGATCTGGTGGGGTGAATATATATATATATTTTTTTCGCACACGAACCTTCCCAAAGACAATGGCAATTTCCAGGAAAAATAAAAAAACGACCCCTTTGCGTGCCGAAAAGGACACGAGGACGATTGCTAGTTAATAATTTTGGCTTTTTTTATTTTTTTTTAAATTTACCTCTTGAGCTTTATCGCGTGCTTTGTGAACGTCGTCAAGGTCGGGATGATCGGCGGCCGTCTCGCACAGCAAATCCTGAAAGTAGCGCTCATAACTGGCCAACCGCTGAATCTGTAACAAACAAACAAGAAACAAGAAAATTAAGTTAAAGAAAGACCACACCTTTCGTTTTCTTAATTAATGGTCGCACAGAATGAAATAAAATTAATTTGTGTGTGCGGAGCTTTCTGGTCGATCGACTTCCGTTTCTCCCGTTCACATAGCGGGGGGGGGGGAGGGCTCGTTAACAAGAAAAAAAAAAACGTGCGTAGGTGTGCGCAGACAATCTTGTTAATTTTTTTTTTTTCAAAGTCTTCCATTTGTTCACAAGACGATAGAAGAAAAAAAAAAAACCGGATGACATTCGAGTCGTTTCTCTACCCCGCCAAAAAAGAAATGAGACGCAGTGGAACGTGAGAGCACGCCCGATGAGGCAACTGAAAAAAATTCACGGTCCTGTGCTCCACACATTTGAAGGAAAAAGAAAAAAAAAAACTAGTTTTTTTTTTGTTGTTGTTGTTTCGTTTGTTAAGATCATCAATTTCCCTGTTGGAGAGTCTATGACCGACATTTCTTTTATTTTATTTTTTTTTTTAATTCCCGCAAGTTCAGAATGAATTATTTATGGGAAACGACTGCATAATTAGATCATTGCACGAAGGGCGTCAGAGTGGAATAAAACACATTCTGACATTTTCAACGACCACCGTGTCCGTTAGTCTTCTATTTTTTATTAAATCATCTGTGATTACCGTTTTTTCCAGAACATTTGTTCAAAAAAAAAAAAAAAAAAAGAAAAAAATACAATTTCTTTTTATTTTAATTCTCACAACCCCATAAAACTGTGATATTTCCAAAGAGAAAAAAAAAATCACGAAAACACGCAGATGAAAAAAAAAAAAAATGGGCGGAAAGAATCGCCGCCCTGATAAGATTCTTTTTTTTTTTTTTTTTTTAAGAACCTTATAGCTTAACTTGTTTAAGAAAATCCTTACGAACCCTAAAGCTTTTTTTTTTTTTCAGGGGGTAACAGCATGAGGTTGTTTACCCGCTTTTCTTTCACCCAGGTATACACACACGAGAAGGAAAAATTATATTTATCCCCCCCCCCTCTTCTTTCGTATCTTGTGCACAGAATAAAAAAAAAAAAAAAGAAAAAAGAAGAAGATAAGCTTTTGAAAAACAAAATTCATGAATGACATGGGGGGATGGAAGGGAGAAAGAAGAAAAGAAAAACTGTTAAAACGCAAAAAGGGGCTCTGAGATTCTTCCACAAAGATTGGTGCTGGGGGTAAAAGAGTGGGGGGGTAACAAGAAAATCAAGATTGGCCATCGGCGACCAGGTGGAGCCACCTGGAAAAATCTTTCAAGATGGCGCGAGGGGAGAGGGAGAAAGGTAGAAAAAAAAAAAAAAAGAAACGATAGGCTGGAAAATATCAAAATGTTAAGGGGTCAAAGGCAGTGTTTAAAGCTTTCTCTAGAAGTACATCAGGACGAATAACATTTCTTTTCTTTCGGGGCCAACTTGTGTTGTGCGCCCCCCTCTCTTTTCCGAAGGCCTACAACGTTCATCATAAGGTTCCTTTTTGAAATGGTTTCATTTCTACTTGGCAAGAGGTTTAGCGCAAGTGGGGGTTGGTACTTAAAAGATGGCGGTTTGCCGTGAAGAGAGAGAGAGAGAGAAGGTGATGGAAAGAAAAAGATAAACGTCTTGGACAGACATCGAGTCAAAAGAATGTTATCTGTGAAAGAGAGGAAACAGACGGTGGTGTGTACCAGTCAAAAGAGTAGGAAGTTGGCTCCACTAAAGAGCTTCCGTTACCTCCTTTCCATACCTGCAGGGCTTATTTAGCGTCAATCATTTTTCTTTTTTATTCTTAAAAAAGAATTTCGAGGTAGCGGCGTCTGTGGTACACCACCGAAACAACCAACAAGAAGATGGCAAAAAAAAAAAATCAAGAAGTTGGACATTCTTTTTGAACAAAAAAAAAAAAAAAAAAAAGGGTCCTGGATTTCTGGAATCCGGAATAAAAAAGCGTACAATTCCGGTGAATGTTTGCCTTTGACGTGCACACAAAATAGGGCGGCAATTTTTTTGTTTGAATACGTTTCCAAATCAAAAGAAAAGGTGGCCACAATTCACACACACACACACACACACACACACACAAAAAAGGCATTTGAAAGCGAGAGAGGCGGACGTTGGTCAAGCAGATGGCTTTCCTTGCGGATATGAGGGTGGAAATGAAGAGGGGATTCAAAGTTCCGGTTCCGGAATTTCAAAAAAAATAATAATAATAAATCAAAACACATCTCTCACTTTTCACATCATCACCTTGACTTATAACTCACCCCCGACATTTGTTTCTTTTACCCAGATTTTATTTTTTTTCTCCCCTCTTTTTCTTTTTTTTTTTAACGACTTTGCCGAGGAGAGTGAGAGAAGTGATGATTCAACCTTTATTTAGATTCCGCCGAAGAGAGGGAGGGGGGCCTTTCTTTTGTGTTGAACGCCGTTACGAAAATGAGAAGAAAAAAAAAAAAAATGCGGCCCTTTTTAAGGAAAGGTGCTGCCACCGCTAAATAGATTGATGTTAAATGCATTAAAAAGAGACGCTTGTACGATGCCGGTGATGATGAGAGAAAAAAAAAAAAATAAGAGAGACAAGCGTTCTTCAAGCTGCTAGAAACAACCCCCCACCCCTCTGTCCAAGCCATAACACAAGAAAAATGAACTTGAAAGGAAGGGATGGTTCTTTAATTAACCCCCTCTTCGTTTTCGGCTTTTTCTCATCTAATAAGGGAATTATTTATTTTTCAAAGGAAGGAGAAGAAGATGATAGGCAAGGCGTTAAAACAGAAATTTTCCATCAACCTTTTCTCGTGTCTTCTCTCTCTCTCTCTCTCCCCATGTCGGGCATTTTTTTTTTTTTTTTTTTTCAAAAGATCCAATCGATAGACATAATTAATAATCGCGTGCGTTCGCGTATAAATACCTAATAAACGGGGCGCCCCATCAGGCCGGACTTGAATTGCGGGGGGGCCAACGTGAAAGCAAACAGAATCCAAAAACACAACTGGCAGGCAGCGAATTTTTTTTTCTTTTAATCCAATTGCAACTAATTGAAACAGTTTGCCAAAAGTGGGCAACGTTTTCTCTCGTCAATTTCTTTTCACCCCCTTTTTTGCAAAAAAACAAAACAAGGAGAAACACAACTGCACACAGAGACACACAACACACAGAGAAGAGACACGCACGTTGACACACACACACACACACACACACACGAACGAAAGTTGGGCAAAAACTCTTTTTCGCGGAGCAACAATCTGGCGTTACACTCCCGCACGTCGTCCACAACGAAACTGAGGGCCTACACACGAGCGAATGAGAAAATTTGTTTTCTTCCCTGAGGGGGGGGGGGGGGGGGGGGTGAGAGGTGGATGGGAGGAGGAGGAAAATGAAACGAAAAAGAGGAGAGAAAAGAAAAATAAAGAAAATGGTTAAAGGTACGGAGAATGAAGGAATATAATAATAATTAAAGGTGTGCTCTCGGCGGAACAGGTTGCGGCTAAGAAAGAGGGGGGCGGGCGGACTACACTACGCGTCAAGCGTGATACAAATAGGGGGATAGCTGTTGTCGAAATAAAAGTGGTAGTAATATTTTATTATTTTTTGTGTGTAGGATCTAGCCAATGGGAAGGTAGAATAATAGTTCGTATGACTTGGAAGGAGAAGGGACCAAAAATAAAAAAAAAAAAAAAAGGTTGACGAGTTTGTGACATTTCTGATTCATTTCCGTATGAAAAGCGTGTGTGTGTGTGTGTGTCGCGCATATACACACACACACACACGCGCGCGCGCTCCTCGACTTGGGGATATTTGAGGTCGACCTCAAAAAAGAGGGTCAACGCACGTTTAGGAATGGAAAACGAAATAAAACACGAAAAACAAGAAAATAAACACACAACGCATTCCTGTTGCTCTTTTCCTTTTTATGGCAAACGAGCTGACGCGCGAAATTAATCAAACGGCGCACAGTTGCGTAGTTGGACCCCCCCCCCCTTTTTTTTTGTTTCATAAAAAAAAATATGTATATATATGTATACGTATAATAAAAACCTCAAAAAACAATCCAGATGACGTGATCTGTCTTATTTTTTTTTTTTTTCACGCAACTGCGAATCGAAATCCTCGTTTAAACCAATCAAAAATGTCGCCCTTCATCGATGATGGCGTTCGTCCGTTGCTGAAACCAACGCATTCCCCCCCCCCTCCTTAAAAAAAAAAAACAGAGTCGGGAAAAAAAAAATAAATACAAGTCCCGAAGGACAGAGTCGTTTCGGCGAAGGCCAACTATCCCTCCCGAAAAGCAACAACAAACGAAAAAAAAAAAAAAAGATGAAGAAGATTCTTGTGACTTGAGGGCGTGGGCTGTTGGATGGCCAACGCGCACGCCGCTTGCCTAACAAAAAAAAAAAAAAAAAAAAAAAAAAAGAAAGAAGGAGGAGGTACTGCGTACGAAGACAAATGAAAAGAGGAACCTGTTGCGAGCTGCTGGTTTATTTTATTTTTGTTCCCCCATTTTTTTTTTTCTTTCTTCTTTTTGTTTTGTTTCTACCTTTTGTTCAGTCCAGAGCTTCAGGTGGATTATCGCCGAGAGAAAGAACTTGATGGACAATCAGCCCCTCTGGCATCTCTTACACGCAAATAACACACACACACACACACAAAAAAATAAGAATGAAAAAAAAAAAAAAAAAAGAAATGGGGGAGGACGTACTGGTAGTATTTCTTCGGCTACGATACGCGTGTGTGCATACCGTACAAAACGACATGTCCATCGCTGCCAAACCGCAGAAAAAAAAAAGGAGGGAAGAAATCCTGCAAGAATGGGGGAGGAAACAGAAATTTTTTTTTTTTTTTTTTTTTAAAGAAAAAAAGAAAACCGCAGTTGTCGTAACCAAATCAGGGTGTCTGCGGTGTGTTTTGATTATTTAGAAGAGAGAGTACGCGCCACCCAGATCTACGGCCCTTGTACGAGAGCCCACCCCCCTTCTACGTCCTTTGTTGTTATTACGTATTTTCACTTGGAATGACATTCGATATGTCGTCATTCAAAACCTCGTTCTAATAGGCAGTGGGCCGCATATCCGTCTCATGCCGTCGTCGGTTTTCCAAAAAGCAATGATAGAAAATAGTGGAAGTGGGGGGGGGGGGGAGGAGAGGAGAGGAGGGAAGAAAGAAATTGGTTGAGTTACTACTTTCAATTTGAGCGACCCCAATTGCGAATCGTTCAAGGCGATAAAGAAAACAGGTGATGGAACTTGAAGAGAAATAAAGCAGGGAAAAGCAAAACAAATTTTGTTTTCGCTAAAAAGACTTTCTAATTCAGCATTCCAGTTGTAGGGGTGGCACTCGCTCATTTTCATCCTAAACACGTGAAAGAATTCAATCAGAAATGTCATCACATTCGGATTGACGTTTCTGAATCGAAAACAAAAAACGAAACAAAGTCGATCTCCGCCATCAAAATGATTGAAAAATTCCTTTTTTTTTTTTTGTTCCAAGATGATTCCCCGTCTTTAAAGATTAGTTCCCCCCCAAAAAAGAATCTCTCAGTTCTTGTTTCATCTTTTTTTCCTTTTTGAAATGCCAAAGAGAAACAAGAAAAGAAAAGAAAAAAAAAGGCCTATTTCTTTAGATTTTTGAACGAAAGAGCTGCCTAGGTGGTTTTGCTCATTATCATTCAGAGAGACGTCTCTCTGGCCCAGCCTTCTAATCAAGACATAGAAAACGTCTTCACAAAAAAAAAAAAAAAATAAATAAATAGACAACCATAGAATCACCCAAAAAAACAAAAACAATTCTGTCTTTTGCTTTCTATCATAACGCGAGATCTTTATGTAATTCTAACTCTACACGTTTATTATTTCGTTTTTTTTTTTTTTAAACCAAGCCATTGGGGCGTGTGTGTGTGTGTGTTGTAAAAGAAATTGAGATCACACACGGAGACAAGAGGCTCTCTTTTTATTTATTTTTTTTGTGTGTGTGTAGGCCTATACGAACATAACACAGACAACAAGATCGTCTCGTAAATCAAGTCCGGCTGTTTTTTTTTTTTTTTTTTTAACGACTTCAAACTTCTTTTCAAGGGGGGGGGGGGACTTGCTCCGAATTTTAAACGGTTCAAAGTCGTGTGTCGATTTTATTTTTAAAAGAAACGACGAGACGGACTTGATTGCCTACTGTAGAGAGGGATGTTTAAGAAGAAAGAAAAAAAAAAACGGTTTTATCTCTGGAAATTGGGGGTTTCAGACAAAGTGGGGGTGAAAATGACGTAGAAAGTTTCGAAAAGGAGGGGGGGGCGAGAGGAGAGACATCTACTTTGTATGTATTGTGTGTGGACTTGATGATTTACTGCCTTCCTCCACTATAAAGCCCCCCCTTAACAATCTTGGCTTGGATATTTTGAAAAAAAAAGGGAGAAAAAATCGTTTTCTTTTTACGGAGGGAGAACCTGAAATTAAATTGTAAATGGTGTCACCAGAGGACACACGACCCTCGATCGTGTGTAGGTACAATACACGAAAGCATAAATCATGCATCGACAGAACTCCATTTTTGAAATGGAGAAAGAAAAAAAAAATGCAATTAAAAATCAACTTTAAAGCAAGCAAAATTGTGTGTGTGTTTTTTTTTTTTAAGGTACCTCATTGAGGGTGGGAGGTATTAAAAAAAAAAAAAAATCACAGAAACCAAAACAAACCCTCTCAGGAAGTTCGAAAAAAAAAAAAGTGGAAATGACTCTATTGTATATACACCTCCAGGGGGGGGGGGGGGGGTTAGAAAATGTAAAATGATTCATTTTTATTTTTCCCATACTGTTATTTTTCCCTTTCTTGCTTACAGCTCCTATCAGTTTATTCCTCTTTAGAATGTTGTGTGCCTTGTCTACGTGTGTACACACACATTGTACATACACACACACACACACACGACCTTAAACCACTGTTAAACCACTACCTGTATGATGAACCCTTTCATTTTCAATTTTTTTTTTTTTTTTTGTTTTCTTATATACACCCAAGCACGTAAGCACATAGCCACACACACACACACACACACACCCGAAATGTCAACATTCCTTTCGGTTATTTTTGAATTTCAAATGACCCGCCTCTCGTTTTCTCCCGAAAATGCTCCGTGTAGCTCACGCATTTCAATATAGCCCCCGGTATGCGTGCAGTGGCTTGTCGGCGTTCACCATATCTTTCATTTTTTTCTTCTCCCCCTCCCATCAAATGTTTTTTTTTTTTTTTTTTTTCAAAACGGATTGATATTTCAGTACGACATCCATACAAAAAAAAAATCAATAGAAGGAATTTTAATATGAACAATTTTTGACGTTCCAAGAGAGCGGGGGGGGGAGCCTTACTTGGAACGTACCTGTTACACCAAATGTAGACACCAATCTCACTATACAAAGGCTACTGCTATTCGACGACTATTATGGATCCGTCCGTTTTAGGGAATAAAAGAAAAAAAAAATAGATTTTTATCTGTTGATTTCTCGATCGTCACAGAGAAAAGCAGGCTCGTTTTTGTCCCTCACAACGAATTTTTTTTAAATACTAGAGATGGTTTACGACCCTATTTGGTCGAGTATGAATTATTCTTTTTCATTGTGTGTCGTGGCCATTCAAGGTAGCGCTCCATAAAAAAAACAAAAAAAAAAAAACGGTCAAAGTCAAATACGAATATCAATCAGGACGACGCGAAAATGTAAATAGAAATACAGGTGTCTCTTCTTCTTCTCTGTCTGTATCTATCGTGGAATTCGATCGCAAGTTTGGCGGGAGCGCTCCTGGCTGTACCTCCAGTTCACAACAACGCCATTTACATAGTTGTGTTTTTGTTGTTGTTGTTGTTGTTGTTTTTTTGTTTTTTTATTTTAAGCTGACCTTCGATCAAGTTATATTTATAAAGAAGCGAAGGAATGATGTATTAGATTGAAGGAGGGAAAAAAAAAAAGGATCTAAAGGGAGAAAAAGAGGAACAGGGCAAAAGTAACAAGAAGATGAAGACGAATGAGGTAAAAACTCGAGACAGAGAGAGAAATAATAATAAAAAAAAAAAAAAAAAAAAAAAAAAAAAAAAGAACAGCCCGACCGGTTAGTTCTACAAAATCCCTTGATCAATTCAAATAAAAACCAGTCTACGTTTCACGAAAAAAAAACAAAAGAAACAAAATGGGATTCGAGGGATCGGGATGAGCTGAATAATATCACAAAGACATCGTCGCAAAAAAAAAAAAAAGGGGGGAATCATAATTAAATAAGAATGGATGAAAAATGGACGATGGCGAAAAACGCGTTTACCGATCGCATCTACGTAAAAAATGGTTTCATGCATTTTAATGACGCTGTTGATTGGGGGGGGGGGACAAGACTCACGAGGAGTATTGAATATATACGAAAAGAATACACAAGCGCTTTGAAAAAAAAAAAAAAAAAAAACACATTCCAAGAAAAATTAGACGCTCGATTGAGAAGAGAGGGACATGATTCCGCGCAAATTTTCATCGACGTAATGACTCGACTGTAATTTTCCCTTTCCTTCTAATTCAAAACAAATATCGCCTTCTTTTTTTTTTTTTTTTTTTTTTTTTTTCTTGTAGACTTTTCAACGCTCTAAACGAGGTATAAGAAAGGCCGGTTTAATGAGCCCGGTTGTTTGTCCCGTTCGTGTACCGTGAAAAAAAAAAATTTCAATGCTTTCAATCAGGAATGAAAATATCAAACTGTTTTCTGTTTTTTTTTTTTTTGTGTGTGTGTGTGTGTTGTTTAATCTGCACGGCAGCGGGTGAATGCAAAATAGGCGTTACACGTGTGTTAAAAATAGTTATAAAAGAAAGGCCCCTCCAGTGAAATACGGTAGAGTGCCAATGAACCCAACGAAAAAGAAGTTTGACCTTCACTCAAAAGCGTCAAACGCGGGAGATAAACAAAAATTAACTTTTGATATCGTTGGGTATTTAAAAAAAAAAAAAAAAAAATATAACACCGCATATCGTTACCCTCACCTTTGGCAATTTCCCTCCCCTTGTTTTTCTTTTTCCTCATCCAGCCGACTTAGATTATTTATTTTTTTTTTTTTTTCAAAAAGAAAAGGAAATCATGCAACAATCACGGGCAGAATTTCTATGATAATATTCGTCCGTTTGAATTAGGCGAAGCCACGGAGCATCAAGAGATGGATGTGGTTAGCGTGCAAGGGATACATACGTCGTGATCGCAAATTGCGTCCGAATCTCATTAGCATACGTTAGTTGTTTTTATTTTTGTTTTTTTTCCGCAGCTAGGATGAGCTAGAACAAATGAGAAAACTATGGCGCGTGTTTTTCTTTAGGGCTTTCGGAGAAAAACGAATTTAATTGTTTCTAAAATACTTCTGATACAAAACGACGGCAATCTTTTTGCTTAGACATTTTTTTTTTTTAATGAGATAAAAAAGCCGACTAGACACTCGAAAGGAAAAATAAATTTCGTATAAGCTCAGAACTAAAATTTCGGGAAAAAAATGTTTTTCAAATGGAACTGGCGCGAAAACAATTGCTATCTTTTTTTTTTTCTTGTCTCTTGTCCTTCTAGACGCACGCTAACAAGTAACAAAAAAACTTTATATCTAAACAATGTTGTGTATAAAATACCTCCCCCCCCCCCAAAAAAAAAAAAAATGTGACATGAATAATTCATTAGCTGGTCTACTGTTCTACTATAGTCCCAGACGGTTTTGTGTGTTTGAATAGATGCTGCGCATTGGCAGCCTGTGCCCGCTGGTTTGTTCAGATCATCGTTCATTGGTTCGCCTTCGAGTTGGCTGACTTGAATTTGAATGAGCACCAACAGACACTGTTCTGCGTTACAACAGCGTCCACCCAAAGGCAAAAAAAAAAAAAAAAAAAAAAAGAAAACCTTCCGAACCTATCAGACCAAACAAGACAAGACTCGTCTTTTTTTTTTTTTTTCTTCTTCGACGTTAGCGAGTAAGGAGAGGAAAAAAAAAAGACGACAAAATGTTAGACCATGAGGGTAGATATCAGAAGATTGTTGGTGTGTTTTTTTTGTTGTTGTTGTCATGGAAATAACCACCCTGAGGTGGTTCAATCAAATTGGTAAAAGAAAAAAAAAAAAGATGAATATCAAATTTAAATATAGATGCCATCTTTTCTTATGTGTTTGTGGAGGGTTATAAATTTCACGCGGCCATCGTACCGGGAGGAGAACGGATATACACCACACATTTCGAATTTTGTTTTTTCGAGTGCCATAAAAAAAAAAAAAGAAAAAATGGCAGCGCTGGTGGCGCAATAGCGCGCCATATTTGAAAGAACTTTATATTACATTTCTTCTCAAAAGAAACCATCTTTTTGTTATCTCCCCCCCCCCCCCCTCAAGCCCCCGAGTAGATGAAAAAGGGAGTGCACATCAATGTTGAAAACGATAACAAGAAGAAAAAAAAAAAAAAAAAAAAAAAAAACAACTCGATGAAAGAAATCTTTATTTGATTTCTCGGAATGGAGATGAGCGCGCCCTTCGTAATGTGGGCGCGTGTGCGCTATATGGTATCTTCTTCTTCTTCTTCAACCCGAGAAAAACAAAACAAAAGACATCCGCCGACGTCACAATAATCGAATAACCTACACCCCACCTCACCAACCAACAAGAAAATTATCTTTAAAAAAAAAAAAAATAAATAAATAAAAAATAAGAAAGAAGATTTTGCCTATCGGCAAGGCAAAAAAGGTTGGTCGAACACGAGGAGATTCACACGACTAATAAAACGAAAAGGTAGAATGAAGAAAGAGATAAGACGAACGCTACGATATTTTATTTAGAAAAAGAAAAAACGAAAAGATTATAAAAGAGCTGTGCGTAGATTAAAGGTAAGATTGAGAAAGAGAGTCTTTTTGACGATTGACCTTGGCTTCTTGGCGCACCTTTTCGACGGAACAAAACAGCATGTGTTACTCGAAAAAATGGCCAACAACCGACACGACAACAACACCTGTGCGTGATCTCTCTTAAAAGGGCTGCAAATATCTAAAACTACGAACGAGCTCCTTCTTCCTATTTAAAATGAAAGTTGGTGTCGCATCCAAAGAGAAAAAAAAAAACGAGTTGACACGCGAAACCGGAGAAACAGAAAGAATTGGGATTTTTTTTTTTTTGTTTACAAAAATTGTAAACCTCGCATTTTTTTTTTTTTTTTTTTTTTCAAGCGAATGTGTAGACGCATTAGATTTGTAGCCAAATTTCATCAGACAGCTGCTACGCCACCAAGATTTGTGAACACTTGTATCTGGACGTGAGTCTCCTCTTCGTGTGTATCAATTGAAAAAAGAAAAAGAAAAGGGAACTCGTGAATTGCGTTGGCTAGTGGCGAAAGAAACGGCCAAAAAGAAAACATTCCGAGACGAAATGCGACGTGCTGGAAGGTGAACCATCCCATATAAGCGAGACGGGCCAAACGAACAAGAAAGAGGATAGCAGTTAAAACACACACAAGAGAGAGAGAGAGATAGACGGCGAGTTGAAAGCCAAATATATTCAAATGAACCCAACTTAGCACCACCGCCCCGAGTTCAAGGATGTTTCTAGAAGAAAAAAACAACAACAAATGGCTGATGTGTTACGTGAATCAAATAACGTGAAACGTCAGAGAGGAAAAAGAAGCCTTTGAAGTGATCGTAGCAACGCAATAATGTACGGTTGAAGATATGCAAATGTGTGAAGAGGAAGAAGAAGAAGAGGGAAAAAAAAAGTTTTACTTTGAAAGCAGAGTGACGAAGACGAATGATTCACGCCCCCCGACAGGCCATCGATTTCGACGTGAATGTTTTCCCCATTTTGAAAAGCACAAAAATAATTGCAAATTTAGCCGCGTCACGACATCGTCAAACGATAACACACACAAAAAAACAAAAAAAATGGGGCGCTCATTTCCACTAAACGCCCTAGGACTTTACGGAGTTTTACTTTCGTTTTTCGATCTCACATTTGAAGAGGGGAAATGAAATTGTTGTAAAGTCGATGAACCGATAGGCGAAAGAAAAAAAAAAACCCAAAAATATTTAAATAGTTTAACGTCGCGATGGATCACCGTATGCAAATCAATCACGAAATAAAAGAAAAACTTAAATATCTGACAAGAGGGGGGGGAGCCTTTACAAGTGTCTGGATGATGAACCGATTACAGCACGTCACTGATGCAAATGTCGCATATTATTTATGATTTTTTCTTTTTCTTGTTTTCATTTTTTTTTTTTTGAGAGAGAGATGGAAGAATTTTTTTGTGGGGAGGGGAGGGATTTTCCATGTGAGACGGGGCAATTCGGTTGTTACACCGTCGCGTAGTAAACATTACCTAATGCCCTTGGACGGGAATTCAAATGACATGAAAACAAGTTTTTTTTATTTTCTTTCCTTGTTTTTTTTTCCCAAACATAATTTCGTCATCATCAAAAGAGAATTCTTTAACCATTTTTATTTTTTTTTACGTAGTCTCCTTTTCCTCATTCCACAAAGACGTTCTCGAAGGTGACAAAAACTTACTTGATTGACTACTACCGTTGGATCGTAAGTGATAATGCGCACCTGTGTGCACCTCTACAACCGGAATTAGAGAAACGACTTTAGAAGGGCGGAGTACGTGATTGACATCTGCTGCTTTAGCTAACGAGCAGGATTACTAGGAAAAGCAAGATTTTGTTCTTTCTTTCTTTGTTTTTCAACAAACAAGCACCTGGCCAATGGCCGCACCTTTACAAAAGAAAAAAAAAAAGTCTTTTTTGAATTCTTTTTGGGAGGAAAAAGATAATCATTTCGAATTTTATTTCGAATGAAAAGATAGGGAAAATTCTCCCATCTGCAATGAAAATAAATAAAATGAAAGGTAAAAAGCTTTTTGGCATCGTCGCTTGTTTTCAACGTCAACCCCTCCGTTTTTCCTCCCCCCCCCCCGCCCTCTCCACAGATATCAAATTCCGTCATCCGGAAAAGAGAAAAAAAAAAAAAGAATATCACATCAAATTTGTTTTTCCTTCAGTAAGCACAAAGTAGGAATGGAACAAAAACTTTTTACGTAAAAAAAAAAAAAAAAAAAAACTTTTTCCTTTTCGTAATGGACCGCTATTTACACCTCAGATAGATTTATTGATTATGCCGGCATTCAAAAATGTCTTCCTATGACACACGAGAATCCTGTCGAGTGGGGGGGTGTGAATGTCAGAACGTACGAAAAGAAAAAAGAAACAAAAAGTCCAGTCGGTGGACGGAATAGATCCATCAACATATTTTTTTTACAAGAGTGCCACCTGTTGAGAGGTTTGGTCCCCATCGATTGTTTGAACGACAACCCCGAATTGGCCCCGCAGAGTTTATTTCCGTTTTCAGTCACAGAGTGCATCTATTCACAATTGTTGGGAATCATCATTCAAAAGAGTCTGCATCCTTTTACGATTGCCAGTGCATCCATCATCTTTAATAAGTCAAAAGAGGCAGGCTTTTTAACAAAACCAAAGAAAACAAAACAAAAAAAAAAAAATAAAGAGAGAATTAGAGGCGCCATCAATATTTGTGTGGTACACAATGTGAAAAAAAAAAGAAAACAAAAACAAAAACAAAAAACAGAGAGTGAAAGGATGAGATTCTTTGGCGGAGTGGGTGCTACATAACGGCAAATGTCTGTTGTTTTTACAAAAGATTCCAAGGCAATCGGCCCCAAACCTCAGAACGAACCCCCCTCCCAAAAAAATGTTTGCCGGTAGCTGAATGATGATGACAACTACAATGGGCTATTCGAGTAACCTAAATATTTCTTCTTTTCACCTTTTTCAACACAAAAGAAATGTTCTTCTTGCGACAGCTATTGGAATTTCTGCTCATTTTTTTTTTCAACTTTTTGAATTTGAAAAAAAGAAAAATACAATAAATTATTATTTAAATCAACAGTTTTTTCTTTCGAGAATAAAAAAAAACGCATTTCGTTTATCGCATTCCACAGATCCTTTTAACCCTGCCAAACAAGGACGAAAAAAAAAAAAGAGGCCTCTGGTGGACGATGGGCTAAAGATCCAACTGATTTCAATAGGCCTCCCCCTTCTCAATGGTCAAAATGGATGTAACGGAATCGATGATGAAAAGAGCGATGCAAATCAAAAAATGGGTTGGATTCAACACCTGGCTTTCTCGTGTGTCTAGGGCTAAACGTAACAGTGAAAGAGGCGGAGGAATGAAAAGAGAATAACTGTACAAGTTTGGGGTGGAAAAAAAAAATACAAAAATGGCCTTCAGACGCAAGAAAAGAATAGAGGGTTCACTCATCAATTGTCGGCAAAGCTTCCCCTTTATATACCGCACTTTGTGTATGTGTGTGTGTGTCTAGTAACATAACAAACACATAAGAAATGCCTATCTAGATAAATTATTTAAAAAACGGCCCCTCCAAATTTTTCAAAGGTTCGCATTGATCATCCGTAAATTACTCGAGAGCTGGGATTATACACACACCGCATTTACATACGCTAGATTGAAAATCCTATTACGAGTTTTCTTTTTTAAAGGAAAATTCAAAAAGATTTATTTGAATGCGGGGTTAAAGAAAAAAGCGCACAAAGATTTTTTTTTTTTTTCTTCTTTCCTGTTCCTCCTCCTACTTCACCGTAATCACAGGGTTAGTGCTGCATATAATATAAGATAGGAGAAACCTCGTCAGAGAAAATGAAAAAAATATAAACAAAAGAAATGGGGGGGGGGGGCAGAGAATGAAACAAAAAAAAAAAAATCAAATATCATTTGAAAGGGTACATTCACCGACTCATATCACTAACAGAAATGTGTTTTTTTTTTTTTCTTTTTCCTTTTTCTGCATCTGTTCAAAAAGAAATCCCTGGAACACATTTATAATTCACCTTTCATTCTCCAGAGATAATTTTTAAAAAATGAAAAAAACAAAACAAAAAAACTACATTTCGGTCTGCGGAGAAACCAATGATTATTGGCTCGTCTCCTCCCTCAACTGCACGGTCACGGTCAAACGATGAAGAATTAAAAATTTGAAAGAAATGAAAAATGTTTCTTTCTTTTCTAGGAATAGAAGAAAGGAAGAATCCGTTGGGAATCATCATGGATATAATAGTAATCTACTACTCTACTACCGGTACTTAAAAGAAAGAAAAAAAATGTCGGTTGATTATTTTGATTTCACGAATTCGGACGGCAATTAGAATTGGAATTTTTGGGTTCCAATGGGAGGAGGGGGGATTTTTTAAAAAAGAGATAAAGTTGCCGTTTTCTTCAAACAATGAAGGCTAGAGTACTAGTTCAACTAGCAAACAAAAGTGTCGAGCATCTGAATAAAATAAAATTCCTCATTTGAATATCTCCACAGGTCGCCTCATTGAGAAAAAAAAAAGACAAAAAAATTTTTGTTCAAATGTGGGGGCTTTTCCAGAAGATAAAAGTTTTAAAATATAAAGAAAATGGAAGGGAGAAATGAAAAATGAAATTCTTTTTAAAAAAAATTAATCGAGCGTGTTGGAAAAGATGGCGCTGGTCGGCGGGAGTTATTTCAAGGCCTGTTGAGCCTGGCGGCGAATTAAAAATTCCTTTTTTTTCTCTCTCTTTAAATATGAACATTCTTTACTACCCTAGACACACATACTACAGTACTTCATCACATATTTACAGACACGCGTCTTTACGTTCTCCTATTTCTCAGTTGCCTGTCACCGGGTCCCGCTGGAATTTCAAATGCAGAAAACAAAAAACTGGACATGACGACACACAAAAATTTCACGCAAATTTTAAACGTGTTCGCATAACGAAAACACAAAATGAAGAAGTCGTGTCGTCGGTTAAAAGAATTTCTTGGAAGCCCTTTTTTTTTTTATCGAAATTTGAAAAACAAAATAGAGATGGCGACGTAGTCCACCCATTTCTGCTGGTGATTTGCCCTTTTTTTTTTTAACGGCACACGATTTTGCATTTTACTTTTGTTTTCCCTCTCTTTTATAAACAATGCACAGTATGCAGGCGAATGTTTCAGACCGTTTGACTCGTGGTTGATGTTGTTTTTTAATCTTTATTCACAATAACGTATACGACCTATCGGTAAAGCCGCGAGGTTTGTTTTTTCAAGGTAAAAAGAAGTAAAAATTGACGTTGTTTCACTTGTGTTTCAAGGAAAACGTGAGGCCAAGATTAAGTTCGAGATTGTTGGGAATAAATCGTGAAAACAAAAAGGCCGAAGGTCCCTCGCTAACGCTCATACGTGAGTCAACAAATTGTGGTTTACGGTGCTTTTTCTTTTTCAGAAAAACAATAACGACATCTAGTGGTCACTTACCGAAACACGTGCAGGATACTGGAGGCGATCGTCAGCGTTTGGCCGCCAACCGAGTACGATTTCTATGGGCATTTTCCGTTGAAACTGAAATGTTTTTCTTGGATTGAAATATCATTCGCCAATGCCATTATCCTTCACTAAACTTTGTCACGATTTTTCATCAACTACCGTTCCTGTTTGGTGTAAGGCAAACGGGTCGTGTGATGGAGGCCATTTTCGTGGCGAGGGGAGGATAGCAAAGTAATAGTCACAGGGCACGAAGCCCACGATCGCACACACGTGGTCAGAGGAGTGAAACAGAGGATCAGAATCATCAGAGGAAGTCTTTTGTCTCTTGGAAACAACAAAACAAAAAGTTATCTACAGAACTCTCGTTTTACATACGGTACAGTCAAACATCCTGTTGGCTGGCCAAACAACGTGGTGCTCACACGTACATCCGTTCGCTGCACCACACAAAAGTAATTCTCTTCTTTTTGTTTTTCAATTCAAAATCACTAGGGAGACACAGTCAGACGATATTCTGTAAAAGGACGCGTGTGGACTGAATACGAAATCGATCTGTCTCCAACCAACATTTTTTCAAATCAAATTCGGGGGGAGCCTGACATGTAACAAATGCTGGCAACTGATGAGCTGCACGTTGCCAAAGCCGCCAGCAGCACACTAAACACTCATTATTCAAGTCTTTTTTTCTGTTTCGCCAGGTCTGCCACCACCTTCACAAAAGCGTGCGCCAAAAAACAGAAAACAGGCCGAACTAACCACATGCAGAATCGCATATGTGTCTGCTGGCCGCTAGGGGAGCTACGATCAATCGATGTAAGACAAGGTTATACGTATTATTGCCAAATCGCGAAAAATGAGCCACACACAAACACAGACATGTAGTAACTAACAAATCCAAGACTTGGATGATGACTGGTTGGGTTCTTCGAAATGGTAGGGCTATTACATGCGTGTGTGTGTGTGTGTGTGTGTAGAAGCCACAAGACGATGAGAAGAAGGATAAGACATTCGGGGTTGCCAGGAGAAGGCGCGCGCCCTCAAACAACTTCGCGGCAGCAGCCACTTCCGTTGGGCCACCTCCTACACTCTCTACTGTATGTGCACGTACACACCTCCGTCTCGAGGAGCTTGTTTTCTTCATTTTTTTTTTTTTTTTTTTTTTTCGCCTCCTCTTTTGTGAAAGAAACGACAATGAAAAGAAGGTCGCGGGAAATGGCTGACAAAGTTTGTTTTTTTTTGTGGAAAAAAGGAAAAATAGAAGAAAAAGAATGTACAGCTAGTTACTGCAGCTTATCGATCGAGGTCGCTTCCATTTTTCCCTCCCATTTTTTTCAAAAAAAAAGAGCGGGAACAACCGTGTTGTTTTGATTTATTGTAGAGGACGGCCCGTTTTTTTTTTTTTTTAAACATGTACCGTAAAGATGACGTTTCTCGCGTGTTCGTTGTTGAATCACTCATCCGGTGCTCTAGTATAACGTTGAAATAAGGATGTTTGTCACAACAATTTTGCTTGAAAGGAAGCGAGAGAAAACAGTGACCAAAAAAAAATAATCTGTGCTGCTTTAACTGATTGGCTGAGAAACGAAACAAGGAGAATTGAGGGATAGCTGTATACCCTCCTATGTTTCGGTACTGTAATTTGTGTTCTTAGAATTACCTATTTCTGGCGTCTTCCACGTATACTAAGTGTGTTAGTAAATGAGTAGTTAATGACACGTTGTTGTATTGCACAGGTCCCTTTTCTTTCTTTTTTTTTCTTTCTATTTTAGGCTTCTTCCTAAGAAATAAGCGACCAGAACCAATAGAGAGGACAGTACTGTTTCTTGCCTGTTGCCGTCAACATTTCTCTCTTTTTATTACAAACGTGACCTGGATCCGCCCAACCGCTCAACGGACCGCTCTAGTTCGTTCCCTTCATTCACGTAGACCAACGTGTGCCCACCCGTTGCTGTTTGCGCCATTCGTTGCGTCGTGTTGTCCCGAACGGCGACTCAGTGACTGACCACCCTCGGAATATTACTAAATACATAAATAAACCTTCATCTCTCCCGCTGATTCAGGTTCTATAAGGTTTTACACCTGAATCTCAATCCCCCCTCTTCGAAAAAAAAAAAAAAGGAACATGTCGATCCCCGTTATACAATAATATACGTGGTGTTCGTGATAGACGGTCATCAAGGCAGTGATGTCCCGACGGCGATTTTTAGTCCAGGTAAAAAAAAAACAAAAAAACTAAGTATTCCTACCGTAATGCCGGAAGGTGTGGGTTGTTCTTTATCCATTCGAAATTTTTCTTATTTTTGGTTTTGACTTTATTTTTTTTTTTTAGTTCTTATCTGAGTTTGAATGATTTGTTGTTTTGTGTATGTATTCTATACATATTCTTATGTGGTCTTCTTCTTTCATGTCGGATCTTTTTCTTTTTTTCCTTATTTCTAGTCCGACCATATCACGGAAGAGTTGAAAAGAGATTCTTCTTCTCGTACAAAAACCATCAAGTTGGGCACGCCATGTTAGCCCTAGAGCATTACAGCTCTACGTATGGCCAGGTCACACAACGACAGGTACACATTCAGTCCGTTTTTGTGTTCCTTTTTTTTTTTTCTCTCTTTCTTGATACTAAAGAGGATGGCACCATCCGACCAACGGTCAAAACACACACGAATTTCTGGAAGCCATCCAAAATGGGAAGAAAAAAAAAAAAGATGGATGGCGAAAGACCAAAACTTGGAAGAAGGAGGATGTTTATGTATATATATTGCCCTGTCCTAATGGACTTTTTTTTTTTTTTTTTTTGCAGAGGGAATTTTCAAAGCAAGACCACGGCGATGGCGCCAAGATGCTGACCCCAGAAGATTTTCATCTGGCAGCTTTCACAATCGCGAAAAAAAAAAAAATAAATATAAATATAACAAGACAAAAGCATTTTCTTACAGTGCACATAGAGCTTTCCATGTTGTGAAGAAGTGACATTGCTAAGCAAATGATTATGCATCCATTTGGCTGACTATGCAAATCTATTTCCCTTTTTGCTTACGCACAAAAAAATTGTTTCGTCTTTACTTAGTCCCTACAATGTACAGACGCCGCATGAATAATAGGCGTTCGTTTTATGGCTACAAAAAAAGAAAAAAGAAAATAGAGTGGAAATTAGTGTCAGTTGCTTTTTGGGTGGCGCGGTCGAGTGTTTTAATTTCATTTAACAAAAAAATATTTTTATAGAGGCAAGCGGCTACAGAGATTTGAACGAGCGTGCGTGAAGCAAGACTCAAGTCTGGCAGCGCCCTCAAGTGATGGAGGAAACAATAGGAAGACGGGGTCTCTCATCATCTCCATTTGAAGCGGGTGAACGGAGATGAAGAAGGTTGAAGGAAATAACGGGACTACTGAAGCTGTACAAAAGAGAATTACAGCCAAAGGAGAGGAGGATGTTGAAGACACGCCAGCGTTCGAAATCAAACGAAAAAGAAATGGCATACACATAATTTACGTGTAATAAGAAGAGAATTGTAAGGTTAGAAATTGCTAAGCAGCCGACACCTACCAGTTAAATATATCGCCCAAGTGTGCGGTGTTTCTCAAGCGAGACTATTTCCATTTGCAAATTCTCGAGCTGCTGTTACGGCCAGAGACGCTCATAAAGTAGGAAAAAAAAAATAATAATAAAAAAAGAAGGGCTAACGCAAGGGCGACGAGCCCATGGAACGCCAACATTGACAGCTCCAAGGCAACAACTTGTTGAGGTTCATTTCGCTTTGCCAAATAACCGTAAATTGAATCAAGAAAAAAAGTCAAGGAACGAGACAGCTATTATGAACTCGAGAACGAAAACCAACAATCGTGAAAAACGAGTAAATGAATGAAAAGGGGGAATGAACAGCTCTTCATCACTCTGTTCGCCACGAATTTTCATGGAAATCAAAATGATAAGATAACCAATGATTATTATTATTATTTTTTTTTCGAATTGAGAAAATGAATGCCCCGTTCATTTTGGTCAAGTCTTTCATTTTTCCACGACACCGTTTGTCAAATGAAATATTTATAAGAAGAAGAGATGGTTAAACATGCAAAATAGCTTATGACGCCATCGATGTTGCGTTAACCTATTGACCCTCTTTTTTTTTTTTCTCCTCCCCGATTTCGACAGTTGGAACACAGCGTCATTTCCTCTTCACATAACGAGATGCAACTGAATTCTTGCCTAAATGTACAAATTTTTTTTTTCTTATTAATTTCATTCATTTTTTTGTTCACGTTTTAACAGTGTTATAAAGAATGACACGGCGGGCGGAAACGACATTTTCATTGTTCCTAAAAATAAGAATCGGGTCGACAACGACACTTTCTTCTTCCTTTGCTAACTTGCGTCGAGTCCTTAAATTTCGAAAACGGCAAACGAGACAGTGTCTCTCCACCCACCCGTGCATCCCATAAAGAAAGAAAAAACTAGAAAAAAGAAATGTAATTACACACCGAAAAGGTAGAATTTTCAGGTGACGTCATGCGACTGTGTGAACCGTGTAACGCATTGTTTTCTTATCATATCTGCCCCCCCCCTTAATTCGGCACGTTGCCGTCATACAATTTGTTCTATTAAATAGGGTTCAAAAGTTCCTATTTCTTCCACACAAAAAAAGGGGGGGGGGGGAATGCACAAATTTATTTGTTTGACGGAACAAGAGAAAAGTCTGTCGTGCTCTGTCGGGGAAAAAGCACGAAATCATAATGAGAAATGGACTCTTCCAAGTCTATCAATGACGCGCATTTGTTTCTTCCATCGCTAAGAAGAGAGAGAGAGAGAGAGAGAGAGAGAGAAAAAAAAAAAGGGAGTCGTCACGTACACGGTTCAGAAGTCACGCGGGAGTTTCTTGCCCCTGTCTAATAGTAAACCACCAAAAAAAAAAAAATGCCTATTAACCCTCAAGTAGGGATACTGATCTTTTGATTGCATTGCCATTAAAAAGGCACCTGAAGAAAATGTCGTGTTTTTCTTTCATTATCATATTAATAGACGATTTTTGTTTTCTTTATTCTCTTCATGTCGAATGTTCTATCGCTTTTAACTAGAAGAAACTGGCGGGTCAAATGGTTATTTTCATTTCAATTTCTTCGGCTGGGAACAGCACGACACCTGCTGAACGCTATCCGAACAGAGTTGGTATGCGACGAGGGAAGAGTCCGCCTCCGGATAATTTTCACGTTGAGGCTTTTTTTTTTTTTTTTAAAAAAAAGAAAAGGAGAGGTTTGAATTTTTTGTATTTTTTTTTTTTTTTTGTCCTGACGAGAATGAAAAAGAAGAGAAGGCCGAGCGCATGATCGGCCATGCACACATACAAAAAAAAAAAAAAAACAAGGTAGTCACCAAAAAACCGACCAAACCCAGAGAGACCGGGCGTGTCCAGCGCTTCCGGAGAGCAGTACAAACCCGGATTATTTTGATTGTGTGTGTGTGTGTGTGTGTGTGTGCCACATCGTTCATTTTTTTTTTTTTTTTCAGGGCTTTTGTTTCCTGCTTTTTAAAAAGATACGTGTATAGACCTCCTGTACACGTTGCTGTTGATATTTATTAGACGTACAGGCACTACATGGTTGGTAGACCTTATTCTGTATTCAATTAACGAAAGAGGAAAGAAAAATCCCAGAAAAAAAAAATATGCAAAACAGGAACAACATTACTTTTTTGTTCAAATGACTTTTTATCTAAACAAAATAATTGAAAATTGTGATTTTTTTTTTCTTTCTTTCTTCTATTGTATCTGTATCTCATCATTCGGTCATCAGCCAGGAAGTGATTTCTGAACTGACAGGGAAAGGAGGGGACGTTGAATGTGAATGCGGGATAGGAAAGAAAAAAAAAAATACAACTGACAATTTAAAGGGGGGCGTTGACTCGTTTCCTTTTTGACGTGATTGTGTTTGAGCGAGCGAACGAATAAACTGAAAGTTATTTCATGTTTCCCAGTTGATGCAAAAAAAAAGTCTTCTATCGAAAAACGAAAAAAAAAAAAAAAAAAAAGAAAAAAAAATTCCGTAAATAGGAAACGGGTCAAACTGCGCAAAAATTTCCACATTCCCCGCAAGCTCTGCAATAACCTCTAACCAACAGAACGGAAAGCTTCACACAACAATGAAAGAGGCAATTCCAAATGGAAAGAGATAGGTTAGGTACGTAGAACATAAGGAGAGAGAGAGAGAGAGAGAGAGAGGTGAATAAAGGTTTAAGGTATGGCTTGTTTCTTTTTTTGGCCTTGTTACCTGTCTGCAGAGAGAACCCCAGAGCGAACTGTGTGCGCGCACGCGGCAACAGAGCACCGCGCCCTTTATTGCTCGAGCCCTTTTATAGGTCGTCAGAAACATTTTTTTTTTCTTTTACAGAAGTTTGCGACGAATTTTTCATTGATAAGATAAAAAAGAAATCAGCAAAACAAGTGAAGAAAAAAAAAATTCTATTCAAATTGGGATAAGGGAAACAATGGATGACAAACGATCCTGATTTTATTTTATTTTATTTTTTTGTTCTATTGAAACTGATTTCCCGGATTTGCGTTTTAACCGAACGACTGGTTTTTTTTTTGTCAGCAGGAAATTCAAACGATTTTTCAATTTCGTTGGGAAAAAAAAAAATGAACAAAAAATAAAAAGGTGCGGCAAGCAAAAAAAAAAAATAAAAAAAATAAAAATTAACGAGTTCAACTTCCGCAATTGGTTTTTGTGTGTTTGATCAAATGCGTGTTTTCGTTCCGAGGTGAGAATCGTGTCAAAGGCGCAATTGTTTCTCTCAGCTGAAACAACACCATTTTCGTCTATTTTTTTTTGTTTTTTTGTTTTTTTTATTCAAAAACCACTTTACTCTTTTTTCATCAAATATTCAAAAACGAAATAGCCTACAACCTGCGGCTGAATGTCGACCTTGCTTTCGGTGGCTAACTGCCAAGTTATACGAGCGTCGAAGAACGATTCCGGCCATATTTCTTCTTCTTCAGAAGGCATTTTTTGTTTTGCTCCTCCTTCACACTCTATTTTTGTAGCGCGCAGAGGTTTCAAGTCCGGAGGATTGCAAGAGAGTTATTTTCTAGAACCAAAAAAAAAAAAAAAAGGACTCCTCCTTCTTTTAAACTTCCAAAGAGAGAGAGGGGGGTCTTTCTGACGTGTTCAAGACTGGACACAAGAAGAGGGGTCAGTTTGCTCTTCCGCCCGTTCATTTCTATTCAAAAACATTTCTTTTATTTTCGTGTGTTGCAGCTCCTGCGGCAAGGGATTCGGCTGCAAGAAAAATGCCCACAGCATCAACTTGTTCTACCCCGAGAAAATATTTCCATTTTCCTTTTATGTGTCTAGAAACAACAAGGCCCTTTTTTTTATTTTCAACATATACAAATCAGGGCTCTATCACCTAACCATTTCGGTTTTTTGGCCGACGCGCGGGGTCCGACCTCTAGAAGCTCTTTTTCCCTCGTTCTCTTGCTGTTCACTTAATTGGGTTACACAGCCTCTTCTTCTTATGTAAAAAAAAAAAAAAAAAAAAAAAAAATAAGAAAACTGTAAGGTATTTCTACACCCCCTTGGCTTCTATTCCTAGTGCGTTAAAATCACGACAGGATGCCCCCCTCCTTTTTCTTTTCTTTGTATGCAATCAACTTTTTTTTCTTCTTCTTCCTTGAATACATAAAGTCTTCGATGCCGAACTAGTAAAAACAAGGGGCTGAGGGAGATAATTGAAGAGTGGGGGGAGGACGTGAAACAAAATAAGGAAAATAATAAAAGTCGGTCGATGATGTTCAACAGGCGGTTGACAGTTTAATTGCACAAAACTCTATGATGAACATGGAAATTGTTGCTGGTTTTTTGTTTTTTTTTTCAAAAAAGGAAAATGTATTTCATTTCCAGTTCACTGCGTTTCGCTGTCGACATAAAAGAGTCCGTTTGTTTGTATGTGTCAGTAATGAAGTGGACAGACGAGTCCACCATCATAACCTCTAATCTCTCCTTCAAAAACAACTCCGTTCTTCTCAAAAATATTTAAGTACAATTAACTCAACATTTCCTCGTTTTCTTTTGGGCGGATTTCGGGTTGTTGCAGCTGGACACACACACACACACACACAACTGACCCCAAACGGCCAAATCTTACAAAACGATCCGTGGGCAGTGAATAACATCGACATGGGTTCGACTTAGCGAAGAGAAAAATCGCTTCGAGAAAAACGGAATCGATAGGGTGGGGATGTTAAAACTTCCTTGATGGATATCTCAACGTGAAAAGGGAGGGAAAGGGAATTATTTTCTAAGAACAAAAAAAAAAAAAACAATAAAATAAAATAAAATGCACCTTTTGCGGAATGCGGAATAGTAGAGGTAAAGTCGTGCAGAAAGCAAACGGTCAAAAAAAAAAAAAAAAAAAAAAAAAAAAAAGAACAAAAACTTTGTCCGCTGGAGTGTACAAAAAAAAAAAAATTCCGGTTGTTTCAAATACCCCCAGTATCTTAATATTCTATTTTTCTTTTTAAAATAAAAAAGAAAAACATTCTTTTTCATTGCTCCGGGTTGGACCGCAAAGCGGTAACGAACTCTTAGATATGTCGGTGGAAGGAGAATTAAAAAAAAAAAAAAAATGCAAATTGCGCAAGAAACTCCGGCCATGAACGCGTCAGTCAAAAGGCGGATCGAAAGTGGTGATACCGGATTCTCGGGATTGAAGCGATTTCCTTTTATCCCTTAACAAAAATGTCGATGTGTTTCTTACCCCTTGGGCGTGTCCGACGGTCTTACTGCCGAGTAATCCGCGAACGGATGATGTATTGGATGGTGGGCCGTCATTAACGACCAGTTCGGACCGTCTTCTGTAGATTCCGTTGGCTTGCACGTTGGGATCTTTGCAACTGGTGGCTAACAGTCCGTCGTCGAAGACACTATCGGCCTTGTAAGGCTCGTTGAGAGCGTAGTCGATAAGAGTGTCGGAGATTTTGCGCAAACTTCGCCAGCCGGACCAGGTCGACTTGCCCGGATTGTTGGTCACGTTCAATCCGGCCGACTGGTGGTCCCAGCTTTTGCTCCGCGATCTGTTCGACGATGATGATGATTCATCGACAACTTGCTGATTGAAACAGTTGGCTCGACGCCTTCGAGGCGTCCGAATGAGCAATCCAAATTTACTAATCGATTTGTTCCGTTGCTGTTGCTGCTGATTGCCGTTCTCATCCGGCGGAAGCGACAGAACACAACCCTTCTGTCCACTCTGCATCATCACATCCAGCTGGCCGGTCGATTTCGAATGTTGCAGCCCCGGATGGTGCATTATGATGACTAAACAAAATCCCCGGTTTCCACAAGGATATTTTCAATTCCCAGCCGAGGGAAAAATTTAATTCGAAAAAAAAAATCCAATCAATCCGTCCGGATGCGCGATGGAATCACAACAAAAATCATTTAAAAAAACAAAACAACAACACCCATTCCACAAAACAGGCGCTAAGGCCCGCACTTCAATGGTAACATGTTTCCAGTAAAAAAAAAAAAAAAAAATTAAATCCGCGTATGAAATGCGCGGGAAGACACTTCACGGGATTGATTTTAAATAAAAGCTTGTTGACGTTTTAAGAATTAAAAAAAAAAAAAAAGGCAGTGACACTAAGTTAAGTGCGGACTCGACGCCGATGCGGAGCGAACTGAGCACTGCCCATTTCCTCGCCAAGCTAACCAGGGCAAAGGCGGAGCTTCGGGAATGAAATGGGCTTCTAGCTATAGCGGGAGCTCTCCCTTTGCTTCAAGCTTCAAAGTGCGGTGAGAGCGAGAGAGGCAGTCAGAGAAATGCCTGCAACTAAAAAAAACTATACTACGCGTCAAACACAAGCAGCCACAAAAAATTGGCATCAATTTTTTTTTTTTTGTTGAAAAATTTGAATATCGAATCAAATAGTTTGCCATTATACTGGAATAACTGCCGAATGGGCGATGCACGGCACAATAATAAAATGGCCCACAAACACAACAAACCGGAGAAATGGCTGTAAATAATCATGTTTAAATGTACCATCATCTAAAAACGGAAAAAAAAGGGGGAGATAGAGGAAATCGTGGCGCATCCGCGGTCGTCGATCGAACTACAACACGTGACCACACCTGAGCCGTGATTTTTCTGCGTGTCGTGTTGCATTTGTACCGTCTATGAATATTCGGCAACGAGCTGACCGACGCCTGTGAGTAGATAGGAAATGCAACCAAACACAGTTTGGATACCGTGCGTGACCCGCTGTTTTTCAACGAGCACACGCAAAAAATGCGCTACACACGAAGAATGCATTTCTGTAAAAATAAAAATAAATTTCAAATTTTTGTTTTCGTTCGCGGGGAACAACTCAATCTCACAGTTTGATAGGAATTTGTTCTTCCCCCTTACAATAAAAAAAAAAATAGAAAAATGGCGTGTAAAACATATGCAAAAAAAAAAAAAAAAAAAAAAGAATAAAATGATACATACGAAGTACAAAAATATTTTTGTAACGAAAAAAAAAAAAATGCCTGAATGATGAAGAAGAATCGAGTTTGAAACGTCACGTACGTCCAACGGTTTTTCATTTTTGCCCTTTTCTGCTAGAATAATGGTCGAGATACTAAATACATTTCTTCATTCTTTTCGACATGCAACACCATTAAAAAAAATAAAAACAAAAGAAGCTAGATGATGGGAAAAACAAAAGCGCAACACCACCGCTGGATTCAAAAATGTTTGCCTTCAAAAAAAGCAAGAACAAAAAAAAAACAAAAAAAAACAAAGACAAGGATATTTTCGAATTATCATTTGAGCACACCCACCTTGATGTGGATTATTGGCGTGCGACTTTTTTTTTATGGCCATCCCCCCGGTCCCGCAACATTGCCCACAAAAGAATAACAGCAACCCAACAAAATGAATCGGTTAGGTCGGTAAAAAAAACACACACACACACACACAAGTAACTTGATTCGATATGTTGTTATTTTTTTTAGAAAAAACGTTACGAAATCAAACGTGTTTTTCTTTGTATAAACAACGACAAAACAAGACAAAAAAATAAAATAATCACGAATAAACGAGATATGAAATATAAGACTCTCTCGGGGATGCGAAAAATCCCGCTATATCCCAGGTACTTGTGTGTGTGTGTGTGTGTGTGTTACCTGCGCACGGCTATATCTCTTTTCGTGATTAGTATTTCTTTCTTTTTTTTTTAATATAAAAAAAAATAAAATACCGCTCGAACAAAAAGAAAAGGCAACAGTTGAGATTTACACAAATTTTGCTTGTAAGCGCAGGACAAGGGGACGAAGAATTTATTTAAAAAATAATAATAATTTGTTTTTTTTTTTCTTCTTCTTTCGGTACGTCGCTGTTTTGATCCGATGCGAAATGGCACGCAACTGCGCAACGGTTGTGCGTGAATGTTGAACAAGTCGGAACGAGTCGAGATGGTCATCATAATAATAATGGGAATGGCTCGTTCTGTCGCACCTTTTTTGGCGCGTCCAGTTCTTTTTCGTTTGTTACACAGACGCGCGTCAGCTACGTAAGGAATTGCTAAAGTCCAGTTGAAACACGAAAGAGAGCCTAACAGCCAGAAAGTGAAAAAGAAAGAGAGAGAAGGAGAGAGAGAGAGAGAGAGAGAGAGAGCAAAAGGGTAAGAAAAAAAAAAAAAAACCGTTGCTGAAGGTTAATCACCAACATCGCATGATGATGAGGCTCGCACAATATGATAATGACGTCCGCCCTATGAGCTTCTGCGTCGCCATTTATAAGTACTAACGTTGTCGCGCAGCAGAGTCACACTCGAATCAAGCGTCCACAATCTAACGGAACATTTTTTTTTTCTTTTCTTTTTAGTTGTTACGCCGAAAATTGTTTAAGCTGCCCATACACATAGAGCCATTTCTTCGTCGTAGGCGTGAATGTGTTCCTTAGATGGGCCATCATCAACGACGCCTACGAAGAACGAAAAGCGGTACCAACAAAGTATATCCCCCCCCCCCCCCCGAAATCTGAAATCAAGGGCGTGAAACGAAAGATTTACTCATGTCGCTACTGAATGAATGGATGCATTTAAATGCGCGTACATTTTTATTTCTTTTCAGTTTGTACTTTTTGTTTTTTAACCGTTCCAATCATCGATTGCAACAATTTGTCTTACCTTTTTTCCTTTCACGTTCTGTTTCTATTTCGCAATGTTTCACGCGTCCCCCCGCGGAGCTTGACGAATGCTAGTAATTGACGTCATCAAGAGAGATCAGGAGACGATCGGCGTATTTTGAATGCTTTAAAAGAATAGCGACGCCACCGCAAAGAAAAAAAAAAACAAAAACTGTCGACTTGTTTTTGTGACGATCTTTTCCGTTCGCAATTTCATTTTCACACGGCGAAATTTTTTTTTTTTTCAAAAAATCTTTTTTCGCTATAAAAAAAAAAAAAAAATGAGAGAGAGTGATTACACCTGCGGAGCAAAAAATGATTTTCATTCAAGTGGAGGCAAGTTTGACTTTCGTTGAATTTCACAATTGAGACGAAAACTTTCCCGACCGAAAGGGAAATGGAAGAGAAGGAAACGATACACTAAGTCAAAGAATCACACGGCGCATAGACCATCCGCTGGAATCTATTTAAAAAAAAAAGAAGTTTTCTCTTTTTTTTTTTTTTTTTGGTTGACTCTCCTTCGTTTTCTTTTTGTATGTCGAATGGCGTGTGTATCGACTATAAAACTTAAGTATACATAGAGACACGCCGCATCAAAGAAGTCATCCATGGCTGCATCCGAAGGGGCGATATGGCCCACTCGGCTATTGCGACATCGCCGGCTCGATTGTGTGATGGGACATCATTTTGATGCGCTCAAAATCAATAGACGATGACACAATAAAATGCGGACACGCACAAACAAAAAAAAAAAAAAAAAAAAAGAACTCGTAAAGAGGTCACGGACTCTCTCGATATAAATGAAGAATGAATCTCATGTTTGAAACATTTGTCGGAAAGGTGCGAGGACAATTGAACTGTACCAAGGACTTTATCGAATTGCACGCACGAATTAAACGCAGGACAATTCAAATGGAGTCAAGAATGTGTTTTTTTTTTTTTTTTTGGAGCTACGATGTCCCACATTATGTTTCTTTTCTTTAACAAAGTGAATTTCCAATGCTCGTTATTTAATGTTCGCCTTCAAAAAAGAAAAAAAAGAAGAAAAAAAAAGGGTTGCACGGCGCTTTTTTGTCAATGCCACGGCGCGGTCCATTTGGTCCGTTTTCCATTTCTTTTTTTCTCTTATTAGGAAATAGCTCGTTTTATTCAACCAGAAATTTCTGTCGTCGAGTTTTTGAACAGGAATGCTCGTGGAGGACTCTCACTCTCTCCGCCTCATTAATCGTTGACAACTTCTATAGTAAAATGACTCGTATAGTAGTAGTCCCAAAACGGAAAACAAAACAAAAAAAAAAGAAACACGATTACAACCACACCCTTGGTTGTCGTGACCTTTCATATTTGTTTACGGGTATTTTTCTTTTTGCGGGATAAAAAGAACGTATACGCATTTAGTACGAGCTAATCAAGATAACGTCAACAGGTTCTTTTGGATGTCAGCATCAGTCACGGGCTGAGCAATAATCTTGCCGATTGAAATAATTGATTCGTATAAAAACGCATTCATTACCGATGTTTTAGAAAGTAGCAAATGATCAAGTTCAAAAGAACGAATCCAGGAATGGGGGAAACTTGCAAACTTTAATCAGACCACATTCTTCAGCCTTACCAAAATAATGATCGGTCGTCAATGACACGCAAACCAACAACAAATTTGGATTCAAAGCGGTTTGCGTTGCGACGATGGAGTGCGATGATTCAATGCCTTCTACAAGGCCGCCATTTTCAATGAAAAATGCATCGCCTCCAAGAAGAAAAGAAAAAAAAATTCGATTTTGAAGCGAATGCAAATTTTAGAAAACGATAAAACAATTTGCAAAAAAAAAAATAATCGTGAATGAATTTGCGCTCCACTTGACTATAGATACGGTTGGCGCTGTCACTCTTAATGGCCTTTCCTTTCTTTGCCTGGTTGCGATAACATTCCTCCACATCCAACTGCGTTCACATAGTTTTTATTCAAGCAAATAACAAATAGGTGGACTCTTTTCAAAAAGTACGTTCATCCCTCCCGGCTGCTGTGCCCGGGATTTGGTCCCCGTTCTTTCAATACATACAAAACAAATCTTAAGTCGGTCTTTGACTCTCTTGGTGACAGTGTTAAAGAGTCCTCCCCCCCCCCCCCCCCGCCATGGAACATTCGAAATGAAAGAGAAGCTTGAAAAAAAAAAAATTCTTTTTTTAGAAAATGCTTGAAATAGTTCGAAAAAAAAAAAAGAAGCTGCTTTAGTCGTTAATGTTTTCTAGCTACCCATTGAGTACCTCCTCCCCCGCATTCTCTCATTGTTCGAAATAGTTGACGAGAGGCTTTGCGAGAAATAGGAGCAGCGTTCATGATGAGCTTTACAGTTCGCTAGCGCATCCCCAGTAACTCGATCATCGCACTCTCCCGCAATTAAGCACAGATTTTTGTTTCGCCCCGAAATAAAAAAAAAAAACTCGACACCCTTATTAAGTCCCCCACACGAGGCTGGCGGGGGTCTTCAACAACAACCTCTCTTTTGACTGGAAGGTATTTTTGTTTGTACTTCATCTTTTAAAGGCAGCGTGTGTAAAAAGAATCGAAGCTCTACAGCAGCGATTCTGGGAAAACTGAGACGAATGTTTGTTTGGTTTTTTTTTTTTTTTTTTTTCCTTCAGAGTTAAAGAAAAAGGAATTTTGAAAGAAAAGTAAGAAGATGCGTGTTGAAATGTTTGGAACTTTAAAGAAGCGGGGGGGGGGGGGGGGGGTCCACTGCCATTTTTAGAAGGCCAGTGTCAGTGCAGTAGTCATCAGAAAGCACCGTTAAGTCTGAAAAAGAAGCCGCGAAAGCGAAGACGAATCTGCAGGGTAAAAATTGGTTGTGTGTGTGTTTTTATCGTTTGAAATAGACAAAGAAACTGCGGCGACGCTTGTACACATTTCAATTAGTCTATTGTTGTGTTATTTTTAGATGGGGGAGATTTTATTAAGAGAGAGAGAGAGAGAGAGAGAGAAAAAAACAAAAGAAACATGGCCGTTTTCCCGTTGTTTTGTTATCTAAACCATCCGAAAAATAAAAATGTTTACAATGGATCTCGTATTCGTTAAGAAAAAGTTAGATGGTATCAACTGTTTGATGAATCAAAAGTTGTTTTTTTTTATGGGGGTCAAGGTTCCGCGTTCTTTTAAATATTCCCGAATTAATGATTAATTCATGAATTTTAAAAATAAAAAAAAGTGAGAGGGACAACTATCTCGCCTTTCTTCACATCCTTTTAATTTTGTTTCCCTTTTTTTTTTTTTCCGAAACGTTCTCGCCATTCATTTTACGTGACAGCGGTGCAAGTGCCGATAGAGCGTGAGTTCGATCCTTTTCACGTATCGTCGTCATTTGTCAAGCGCGATATTGCGTCAATGATGCAACAGGTGTTGCATCTCTGAGGAAACGTTGCCAGATGTGCGCAAATGGGGAATGAATAAGAAACGGGAAAGTCGAGTGGAACTGCCAGATTACAGCGCATAGTGCACGATGAAAAATGAAAAAAAAAACGCACGCAAACAAGCGGCTGAAGAAAATTTGGACTGCGGGTCAAGGGCAACGAACCCTCGGGAAAATTCTTTTCAAACAACAATCAACCATCATCAGTCGACACCATCTTCTGGGACGTCTGAAAAAGGCAAAAGAAACAAAAAAAAAAAAAAAAAAATCACACGCGTTCTTTTTTTTTTTTGTTTTTGTTTTCGGCGTCATCATCATTATCCCGCCGCCTACTGTGGAGTTTCCCCCCGGTACGATTCATCTGCGTGACGTCATCCAGCAGCGGAATTCCTTTTTCATTTATCAGTCGAAATACATTTTCTTTTTTTTTATTTTTTAATATTTAATTCTCCATATTTTCTTGTTTTCGCTGTGATCGCAGAAATGTTTCACATCCCTTTTGGCTAATAGCGTGGATGAAAGCGCTTCTTCATTTTTTTTTTTCTTTCCCGCATGTTCCATGACGAAAGACGTCACGTACACATACATACAAAAAAAAAACCAAACAAGGGGGGATTTTTTTTTTTTCAAGAGAATTTCTGTAATCATTTTTTTTTTTATTATTAAAGTAACTTTTTATTCGTTTTTATACGACGATTTCAAGTCGAGGAGAGGGGACCGCCCGCTTTTCTTAGGATCGTGTTGGAAATCTCTAATGGTACATCTGTACAGCGCATCATATAATATTAAAGAAAAGGCGGCTTAGTGCAGGGTCCGTTAGACGCCTGGCGCTCACGCAACCCCTCTGCTTTAAAAATTCAAGAATAACCTCCCCCCCCCCTCCGTCCTTTCCCCCCAAAAAAAGAGGGGGATTTGATTTTTTGACCTCCGACTGTGTTTTTTTTTTTGTTTTTTTTTCAATAATACAACAATAAATAGAAGAAACGAGCGGCACTGTCAAGTGTGTGTGTGTGTGTGTGTGCATTAACATCTTTGCCCCCTCGCTCCCCCCTACTGTTATGCTCCTGTCTCTTTTAAGGGACTCCCTTATTACCTCTCGTTCTGGTTAATAACGGACAAGTCCAACACCCAACCCATCAACTAGAGCGGTCACTACATTTTTCTTTTTTTTTTTTTGTTTAGTGAGGGGAAGAAAGGAAAAATGTTTTTCTTTTCTTTTTTACGATCACGATTACGCACACAAAAACAAAAACAACGCATTTCCGAATTTTCTCTCTCTCTCTCTTTTCTTACCCATCAAGGAGAGCTGAACGAATCAGGCAATGGAATGGAACCAAAAAAAAAGAACTGTACGTACATATATATATATATATAAACTAAAACTACATGATAGTCTCTCTCTCTTTCGTGTATCTACCGTTAATTGAGGACAATTGGTACCGTGACTCTCTCTCTCTCTATTCGTTTCTCTCCTTTCTATATATATATATTTTTTTTTACTTCAAACTCAGAGCGAAGGGCTCCTTTTTTTTCCCTGTATTTCTCGGGGCTACACGAATCACGCGTGAGAGACCGAGACAAACAATTTCGAAATGAGTCCTCTACGGCGATATTATAGACTGTACACACAATAACTGTTTTGGAAAAAAGAAAAAAAAAAAGAAAAAAAAAAGGGCGAATGGAATAAGGAATCAGACATGCAGAGCAAGGTGCTCGGAAGTGAAACCGGACCGCCGGAGTTTCTGAACTCTCGCGTCGGAAATGAAACTTGAAAAAAAAAAAAAAAAAAAAAGAAAAGAAAAACTAAACCAATGACCGCAAAAATGCCAAAGGGGGCCCCCACAACAATCGACAGAAAGCTATTTGTATCAAAATGATAGATATTTTCTGTGTTTGCCGAGCCGCGCCATACAATCTAAAAAATGAGCTCTTTTTTTGGAATAAAGACAGTACAAAAATGGCGCTCGTGCTGCTGCCATCACCGACAATTGGCGCAATCACAAAAATATCTGCAAGAACAGCCAACACCGTTCCAAGGATATTCAAATAAATAGACTGGAAAAAAAAAAAAAAAAGTGAGAGAAACCATTCATGAAATCGCCTTTCTTACACCACGCAACGCTCTAACCAAAGAAGGTAAACATTGCCAAATATCGATATCCTTTTTTTCCCTTAAACATTTTCTGTTTCTCTTTTTGGATGTCGCATCCCTTTGCGTGGCAAGAAGGAGAGAGTGGCGACACCGGTGCAGGACCGGCTCTTTTCTCAAGACGTTGTAAAAATAAATAGAACGATTCAAGGCAAAGATGTAGTCGACGAGGGATGGCAGAGTGCAACGGCATGATAAGAAAACTTAGAAAAACGATATATGTCTTTTTCGAAGAAAAAAAAAAAAAAAAAAAAAAATTCTTTCAAGAAAGAAAGTAACGGTGATGCGCGTACGTGTACGAGCGCCAAAGAATGGTGACAAATCAAGCGATAGGACTATGGTGTCATCTTATCTTCTCCAACCGTCTCCTTCCCTGCGCTCTCGTCGCTATTAGCTACTCCTCTCTAAGTAGCGCCTCTTTTATTTTTCAGAAAATAAATCACCAACTTGAAATTTTCTCTTTAGTCGTCTGACAGGAGAAATAAAAAAAAAAAAAAAAAAAAAAGGGGGATGCCATCCGGTGCCGGATTTGTTGTTAATTCCATTTGAAAAGAAAGAAGAGAAAGAGAAATGTTTTAAGAACAACCGCAATGCCGTTTTCTGTGGGGAACGGATTCCGGTAGCAATTTTGAAAGACGAAGAAAAAAAAAAAAAAAAAGGAAGAAGATGAACGGACAAGTTTAGGCATAGTGCTGAGATTATCATGTAACAAACAAAAAAAAAAAAAGCTTTTTTTTTTTTTCTTTTTGGAAGGTGACTAGTCGGATTAGATAAAATAAGTTTTGTATAGTTCGGACGTTACCGTTGATTATTCAAAATGCGCTTGTCTTTTTTTTTTTATTATTATTATTTTATCCTCTTTTCTTTACGAGCGAGATAAATAAAAATATTCTTTTTCTCCCTTTCCATCGTAATTACGCTATGTTAATCAAACCATAGGGGAACACGCATAATTATTAATCCGTCCCTATCAATAAAGCGGGGTGGAATTTTTCAATTTACCCCAAACGAATCAAAGATTCACAGCGGTGTTCTGCAGCATCTACGTTTTGTTTATAACTCTAGCCCGACTACTTCAATGGCAATCTCACGAAGGAAAAAAAAAAAAAAAAAAAAAAGAAAACCTACATCTTCCAGAAATAGACAATTTGCCTTTTCTTTTATGCCAAACAAAATGTGGGTTAAATGGAAATGAATAATGCAAACGCAAAGATGGAGATGACAAACACGAAGAGAGAAGAGCGTGATGGCATCATCATCTGTCTGATTATTTTGTCTGTACTCCGCTCTCACTTTCTCCAAAAAAAAATAAAAAAACAAAAAACAAACAAGAACTCGATGGTCTACGTGTTTTACCGGAGGAACATCGCCATTGGCGGAATATTACAGACATTGCGACTTTAAAAAAAAAAAATAATAATAATAAAAAGGAGAAGTAGAACGCGAAACAAAGTGCACTGCTACGGTATTTGAATTTCCCGCCAGCCAAAAAAAAAAAAAAAAAAAGGGAGAACTCCTATATAATCGCGTACGCTATTCCTCCACCTACACCTGGCAAGGAATTGAAAGGAGCTTCATTAAAAGTGCCGTAATTATCGAAGAGAAACTCTTTTTGTGTGTGTGTGTGTGTGTGTGTGTGTGTGTGTGTGTGCATGTCTGGATGATTGCCGAATGAATGCAAGCTGAGGGTAACGTACCACCGCCCTTTTTTGCTTCCTGATTGCGTACGTACAGGCAACTGCACTACCTGTATAGTGGCGCTTCAATAGACGTTCCATCACATGCAACAGGTGAAAGCGTAGTATGTAGATGTACGGGTTATTAGACACAGAGCAAAAATCCTCTCTCTCTTTCTCTCTTTCCTCCCCTCCTTTCTCCTGATTCTGCATTTCATCTTGGGGCGTGTAGCTCACGCCGACTCGCGTTGGTACCTCTATTTTTTTTTTTGCGCTTGAACGTCTAAGTGTAACCCCAGTGAGTGGGCATCCCCTTGTAGCGTCTCGCACGCATTCAACATGTAGAACTCAATTATGCAAACAAGATATCCACCTTTGCACGAGTACCTCACTGTCTTATTTTCTCCTAAGAAAAAAAAAAAAAAAAAAGAGTCAATGAACATTTCATTTTTTTTTTAGCAAGTTCTTTTCCTCTACTGGAGATTGTGGGAGGCAAACGTAAGAAGAGAAAGTTAGTTTTAAAAAGAAAAAAAAAACAAAAAACTCCATCCACTCTCTCGTCCCGGAGCACCGACACTACACACACGTGTGTGTATTGCGGTGTATATGGAATAGGCGTTAAAGACACCATTTTCCTTGTTATCCCATCCTTTTTTTTAAAGATCTCTTTTTCTCATATAAGTAACGGTTGTCACACGAAACATACGAATGTGAGAGATAAAAAAAAAAAAAAAAGAAGTATATACAAAATCATCGTGATGATATAACAATTTGGTCATAAAAAAAAAAAAAAAAAAAAAAAAAAAAAAGGAAAATGGTCGACGACTAATTTTGGGCGACAAGAGGAAGAGTTTTTTTTTTTGCATTTGTCATTCGTTCCAGCAAACGCTGACAAACGAAAAAAAGAAAAAATTCGAAATCATCAAAGAAAATCTTGAATATGCACACAGTTTGCATGTGTGCTTCTTTTCACTATTCAAAATGTTTTCCTGCCTTGTTTAAGCTTCTTCTTCTTCTTCTTCTTTTTCTCGATTTTTATTCGAGTCACGGTGATCAACTTGTCAACAACAAAAAGACAAACGTCCGGGACTGTATTTTTCATTTTTTTTTTTTTCTTCCCTCCTTTTTGTTTAAGAAAAAAAAAATCAAAATCAAAAATTCACGGAAGGAACAAGCGTGAACGTGTGCGGTGACCAACTTTCGACTCGTTGACTGCGACGGTCGTATAACCATCACAATACTAAAAAAAAAAGTATGCATACACTATATAAACCAATTTCTATAAAAAAAAAAAAAAAAAAAAAAAAAAGAAGAGTAAGAAAAAAAAAAAAAAACAACAAATAATGTTCAAAATTTTAACAGGGTGGAAAAGAGAAACGAAAAGAAAAAAAAAAAAAAATCGAAACGAGCGGAGCGGAAGTTGATGCGTTACGTGTTCTCCTCTAGTGGCCCATTGCCGTCTCAAAAAGCGACTCGTTGTTGGCCACACGGGCGCTACACGGAGCCGTCTTTTTAACTGTTGCGCTGCATGCCGTGTGTGGTGGGGAATATTCAGGTCACGCACGGTGTGTGTGAGGTATGCACGGCTGCGTCATCATCCGCCCGTCGCAAGTTCATTCAGAAGAAGAAAAAATCAAATGGGAAACGACACGGCTCTTTTGAAAAAAAAAAATTAAAAAAAAATAATAATCCTGTACGTGTGTGCATAGGCCCAAGTGCTTTTCTCGGTTCCATGTTATGTACATAACATGAAAAACACACGACCCAGGGGTGAAGAAGAAGAAGAAGAAAAAAAAAAAAAAAAAAAATAAGAATGCGGCATATCAACTCCCCGCCCTTAATATTTGACTGATGCCTCTCTGGAAGAAAAAAAAAATGGAAATGCGTGTACATATGCAGCCGTCATCGCACGGACAACAGATAACGACAGACGGACAGCGAAGCTCAAGAAACGTGAAGAAAAAAAAAAAAAAAAAAAAAGAGGAGAAGATGATGATATTATTATTCTACTTAAAAAAAAAAAATAAAAAAAAATAGAGATAAAGTAGAGTGTGATAGTTTCTAGAACCACTTTCCGGATAAGATACAGTCATCGCTATTCACAAGTGGAGCTTGTCCAGAACGTCAAAATCAACAAGAGATATGTATCCCCCCCCCCCCCCTCTGTACTGCCGTTCTGTTTTTCTTTGAAGAAAAAGAAATGACATCCTCTTTGGCGAGTGTCAACGAGGTACAAAAAGAGGCCACCAAACAAGTAAGGTAAATATTAAAAAAAAACGTATTCCAAAGCATATAGAAGATGATGTAAAGAGACCGACGTACCAGGATAGGAGGTGCGTAACACCGATCTTGGAAGAAAATGGACGCCGGTCGGTGCACTATGAATGCCGGTCTTATTCGTTCGTCGACGACACCGAAAATCCGATACATTTTCAAAAGAAAAGGGAAACCTCCCCGATCTTTTACTTCTTCGTTTGTGTGTCGCACTTGTTATCTCTTTGTGTATGTTAATCTTTTTTTTTTTTCCTTCACGTGTCAAAAAGAAAGAAAAACATAAAATTGTTTGTCTTTGGGTAAACTCGAGAAACAACTTCACTGTCAGTCACGGCTTTTTTTTTTTTTTGTATCACCACGAAAGAACAGACACAAAAAAAAAAAAAGAAAGAGAGAATGATGAGATCAAAACATTGACACAGACTCCGGAAGGAAGTGCTGTGTAATGAAGCGTGATATTTTTCGAAAAAGATACAACAGTCAAACTGGTCAGTGCGAATGACCAAAGGCGAATGAACTCGTATCGTTGTTGAAGTCACGCGGCCTGGCGTTTCGCTCGTAGTAAGGCACCCGCCAACAACAACAACAACAACAACAACAACTAAATTGGGTATACCTCCCTCTCTTTCTACCTTTTACATCAAAGTACCATCGTAAGCCGATAGAGTATCGAGTTGGGTCTACGTGAGACAGTGGGTGGGTCATGTAACCTGGCAGCCCCCAACAACAAAAAAAAAAGCAACAAACTACAACACCTAGACATAGCCGTTAGATACGAACAAGTTGCTTCAAATTCTCTATCTTCATTTCTTCCGTTTTCTCCAAATCCATTTTTTTTTTTTTTTTTTGTTAAAGTTTGAACAGACAGAACTCGGTGGGAGGCATTGGGGAAAGTAGGCGATGTACAGTAGGGGCGCTATTCAAAGTAATACAAGAAGTAAAAAAAAAAAAAAATAGAAATATAAAGCAAACAATCAACAGCAATTTTGCGGTACGTGAACAATGACCGTCTATTGCGACGGCTCACTCCCACCGATACCGGTACAATCCACCCACGCGTTCCCAACCTATTGCGTGCAGTGTGTTATACAGCGGCGTGGCCAGCCCTAATGACCCAGAAAAATTGTTTTCTCTCGTTTTTTTTTTTTTTAGTCTTCTTCTTTCTCTCATTTTCTTTTTTTTTTCTACGTTTTTTTTTTTACGACAAAATTTTCTCCGTTTCTTTTTTTTTTTTTTTTTAGAAAAGGGGTGGGTGACCGATTCCCGCCGTCTGGACGAGTATAACACCAGACAAAACGCATCATTTCCGGTTTTTTTTCTTCTTCTTCTTCAAAATATTACGCAACAAAAAAAAAATCTATTTTCTATCCAAAAAATGTAATCAAAGTGAAAAAAAAAAAGCTCCCATAAAACAAGGAACAGTTGAAATTAAATTCCAATAAAAAAAATGTTTGTATCCATCATTCAGGAAAGAGGTGGAAACGAACGAGTTTAAGTGTTTTTCGTGATGTGTGTGTAATCTCTGAGAGTTTTTTTTTTTCTTTCTTTCTTTTCTCCGATGCCAACGACCGATAGAAGCCGATGGAAAAGTGGATCTGTTTCGAACGTGAATCGCATCCGTGATGAGGTTCGTCTACAAACAGGGAGCTGAAAAACACACACACACAGCCCCCTTTCGGAGAGGGGGGTACGATTTCAGAAAATGGAAAGGGATGATTCGTTTATTCTACCTGCCGTTAATGCGCCTCTTTTCTCTTTCTATCTCTTCTGCCTGGGCGTCTATTCCTTTATCGCGCAGAAAGAGAAAACTCATACAAGATTCAAACAAAAAACAAAAAAAAATAAAAATAAATAAATAAATAACTGAGAGAAAGGTGAAAGAGAAGCTGCGCATTCCAAGTGATGCATACTTTCTCCGAATGGCGGGCATTTGTTTGCATTTTAAAAATAACATTTTTTTTTGTTTTGTTTTTTGTTTGTTTTGTTTTTGACCAGCCCTGGCAGAACGGAGTATTTTAATAGCGTCCCTGGCCGAGAAAAAAAAGAAAAAGAAAAAAAGGTGGACGAAAAGAAACATGACAAATGGCGATCACGTCTTGCGGACGTGTGACGCGGCCTGATACTCGAACTTTGCCGAGGAAAAAATAGCTGGCATAATACAAGGGACACAAACCGACGGAATGTTTTGACAATGTTTAACAAAAGAGGAAAAAAAAAACTAAATTCCTGGAAATTTTTCTAAAAAAAAAAAAAAAATAAAATAAAATGTTTTTTTGTTTTTTTTTGTGATGAGACTTTCACCGAGCGGATGTCATCTATTCCGGTTCTTCTTTTCTTTTTCTTTTTTTTCATCTCCGTTCTCTCTTAAAAAAAAAAAAAAAAAAACTATTGTTTTACACGCGTGCCCCGTAAATCTCTAATCGATTGGTGAGTTTCCAAGAATAAAAAAAATATTTTTTGTCGTGTCGATTTCCCATCATCATTGGGGTCGTTGCGTATCGCGTCACGTTAAATGCGTGTTTTGACACAGAGTAAAAAAAAAAGGGCCGGCCTATTCTGTGCGTCGTTCAATAAAAAGCTATTCTTGAAAAAAAAAAAATCCCGCGTCCATAATCGTCCCCCGTTTCCGATTGATCGCGAGTGTCGTTGCTACGCCGCCTCCCTTCTTTTTTTTTTTTTTTTTTTTTTTCTTTTTAGAAGCTATTCAAAAGATCCTTATTTTCTTTTACAACAGAGCCCAGATGGGGCCCGTCCACGAAGTAGAAAAAAACAAAACAAAAATAAATAATGTTTGATATAAAAAGAGGCGTCTTTTGTGTAGATTTTTTACGACGTCTTATAGAGTGTGTGCGTGGCGCTTTAAAACGGACAAAAACGGCAGCTGCGGCAAAGTTGGAAACGATCAAACGATTCGAGATTTATCAATACGTTTGCCAGACGAGCTTTCACCTGCCTCATATTCTCTCGGCACAGGTAGAAGGGGATGCCAGTACTCGTGAAAGAATAATAAGTTCCTTTCTCCTCTTTGTTGAACTTCCCTCGTTATCAATCGATTGAATCAAATGCACGTCGGGCGGGCCCCGCTGATTCCGCATCGTTGAATTGTTGTGCCGAAAAAAGGAAACAAGTTCCGATAATGAATGACTCGTCAACAAGAATCAAATTGTGTGTCTATGAAGGAAAGTCATCCGGCCACAGACACACACACACACGCACGGGGAAAGAAAAAAAAAAAAAAAAATGAAAGTTACTGGACCTGCTGGACCTGTTGGCCCATCAGGGGCACGCAGCATTCCAAGACCCACACACACACACACACACACACACACACACATAGAAAAAACGAGAGAGTTATCCAAGTAATAATAAATAATATGATGGCGATGTGTGTTCTTCGAGAGAGTGAAAGAAAGGCGGATAGCTAAGGGCACTGCGATCTTTTTTGAATCTTGGGAAGCAAAATCGGGAGAAAGTTTTCTTTTCAGTGTAGTATGCAGATGAGTTAGACGCGGGGGAACGCCACTAACCAAACCCACCTCTTTTTCTTTTCTTTTTTTCTATAGGAAGAAGAACCTTCTCTTTCTTCGATGTGTACCTCCGCTATACTTTTTTTTTTTTTGGATAAGAAAAAGCAGATGACTCTCACATTTCCCAGCTGAAAAGAGAAAATGAAAAGAAAGAAAAAAAAAAAAAAAGGGTTTACACGTACGTGTAAATACATCAATGTCGCGCGCTAGGTTCGGGATTTTTTTTTCACAGGTAGATGGGAATCTGTCCGGCCTTTCATTAAATTTCCGTGTGCTAGGTCACTGTCGATGATGATAACATTCTCGTTTTCTATTTTTTTTTTGTTTTTACCGATAGTTCGACCCGACGACCCAGTTTTCAAAGTATCAAGAATTAAAGAATTCGAAATGAAATATCGATTTACACGACAAAGTGCGTCTGTGATGGTTATGCCATTAACTAACGTACAGTCTGTTTGAAACGTGCGCAACAACAACAACAACAACAAAAAAAAAAAAGGTTGGCTAATGCTAACGGATTTGCGGTTGGATGACCCAACCCGTTGTCGCCTGTCCTCCCAATGTGTTTGGGGATGCATTTAACGACTTGTGTCGAAGGAAGAGGAGGTTTAGCAAACGGTAGTTTCAAACTTCAAAAATTGAAAATAAAAAACAAACACAAAAAACTAAATTGTAACACACACAAGAAAATGAATGCGTGCGCACTTCATAAAAAAAAGAAAAAAAAAGAAATGCGGATAGATTATTTGTCTTGGTTGCGGTCAACTTTGACCCAGTTGGCAAGTGTCGTGAAATGTGCCGTTGGCCGCAACGCCAACCGACCGTTGCGGGCGCTAAAAATTGACATTGGCCTAGTTTCAAAAGAAGAAGAAACCGATCGATCGGTCCTGTTATCTTTTTTTTTTTTTTTTTTTTTTTTACACTGAAATGTGATTAGTTGACAGCACTGCGGTTATACCTCCCCTGCAGCAGCCCAAATACAAATGGTTCTGCCGAGTGTTTTGTGCCGATCACCTTTTTAGGTAATCTGGAAGGATAACAGAGAAAAGTGGGACACCATTTTCAAGACGTCTTCGCTGGATGGCCAAAAAAAGAAACAAATGAAACAAGGCAAAACAACAACAAAAAACACGAGCCTCTTTTTTTTTTTTTTTTGAAATTTCTTTTTTAACGATATTTTTTGGGCCGTTGAAAACCTACGACTTCCCGCAATTGCGACGGCAAACGGCGGCAACCGTTTGCCGTCGTAGACGTCCAGTATAACTTGTTTCCTTCTTCTTCGTTCGTCAGCCACGGCACTTAATAAAAAAAAAGTAGGTAAGTATCTCCCGCTGTATTGCGTCGTAAGTCCTTCTTCATTTCGTAAAGTAATAGCTTTTTTTTTAGAAAACATTACGCCAAGATGATTCGTCCCTCTTTTTTCTTTTCTTTTTTTAATCTAACGAAATAGGCTGCGCCATTTCACGGTCAATCATTTCATTTTGCGAGTTATCTCTGCACGGTTCGTCAAAGAAGATCAAAAGGTAATAACGTACCCATTGTTACGTCATAACATCACCCACATTTTTTTTTTTTTTTTTTTTTTTTTGCTTTTTAAATGGCTGTCGTTTCTCGTTAATAAAAAAAAATACGGCGAGGGGAAAAACACGCAGCAGACGTCTTCGTCAAAAAATATCTGGGGCGGGACTGCGTCGGGACAAAACGGACCAAAATGGCTGGTTTCGTTTCTTCGCTTTGCAGTTTGGCATTTTCAAAAAGCCGTGCAACTATAGCGGCAGGCGGGCTATTATGTATTATTACATTGTTCCGCACCGATGAGAGATGGAATCTTTTTTTTTTTTTTTTTTTGAGAAGCTTCTTGTATATATTTTTAGTTCTCCCCGTGACATGAATTTTTTCCCCTTGGCGACCCAGTCCCGTCCATCCGAGAAAAAAAAACACAACAGCGTCGTGAAAGCGTGTGAAATTTTTATTTTACCGATTTTTATTTTTGTTTTTTGTTTTTTGTTTTTTTTTTTGCTTGTTTTCCATTTTCTCCCCCCGTTTTGTTGTGTTTTTTTTTTTTTTTTTTTTTTTTTTTTTACTTGACTTCGCCTCTTTGAATGGTCAGAAGTGCCGACCGCTGACTTTGATTTAAACGAAGTGCCATCAAACGGTCAGTTTTCTACTCGCGAAAGGCGTTTTAAAACATTTCTAAGAAGAAAAAAACCAATTGAAGAATAAAAACGGGGACTGTAAATGGAAAATTTGGCGACGTTGGCAATTGAACGAATAAGATATTGCATTTGAAAGTGGTAGACCAAATTTGTTTTTGTTTTTGTTTTTTTTTTTAAAGCAAAATACAAACGGGGACGGGGACTCATTCTGTCATCAGAAACAAAACAAAAAGAGCTCGGAAGAGAAACAAACAGTACGACTAATAAAGAGCCTCTGTCTTCTCGTTGAACTCTACGACGGTACCGAGCCCCCACTTTTCTTCTGCGATGGGACACGAAAGAAAAATGGCCGTGTATCATTCACGCATCAAAAGCTATCATTCACATCTCCGACGTTTTTCGTTTTGCTGCTGCCTCTTTCTTCCCCCTCACCTTATTATTACAGTCGAAAGTTTCGAATTTGCAAAAGGCTTTCTCCGATGTTTTTCTTTCTCTTTTTTTTTTTTTTTTTTTTTTTTTTTGCTATCTTTTTTTTTTTTTTTTTTAAACTTGATTTAATACAAATGCGATACGGATTTTCTTTTTTGGCCGACTACCATATTCCCCGTAATCGCCAAAGCCATCTTCGTATTAATAGGGGCCATTACAGCCGGGTACGTATCAAGCAAAATAGTTTTGGGGGCAAGAATTTTTTTTTTTTTTTTTTAGTAGGAGAGTCGGCGAAAAACATCGTCACGAATTAAAATTCAACGTTTATATTCTTTTTTTTTTTTTTTCTCACCTGGAAGTGAAAGCTCTGAAAAATATGAAACGCTTCATTTTCAAAATTGGCGGACATTTGCTCTAGTAAGAATTTAAAAAAAAATAATAATAAATAAATAAATAAAAGCGGATATAATAAAGATGCAAGATCGAACCGCGTCGAATTTGCCTATAGACACATAAATGTGGGTGGATTGCATCACGAAATCGTACTTTAAGATACTGCACGCCACTTCACTTGAAGAGTATCGTGCGTCTCAATCAACAAATAGGGCGGAGAAAGGTATACGACTCCGTAAAATAAAATAAAAAAAAGTTCTAAAAGAAGGGACTGGAGGAACAACCAAATGATGGTCGCACAAGCTGAGCAAAATGGTTTTTAAATCAACTACAACAAAAAAAAAAAAAAAAAAAAAAAAGAGCAAAAATTGAGGGCAGGCTAGCAATAAGGCAATCTCAAAGGGAGAGTGGCGCAGATACAATCCAAAAATACTATGGCGCGTTATAGACTAGGGCAAGATAGAGAGCCACTATCTCATTATTATTTATTCGGCCGAGAAATTGCATAATATAGAGCGCGCATCGTCAGTACCATTTTCATTTGGGTATCAAATCGAGGGGGAGGGCCGTCGGTAGCTTTCTCCTCATCACACCGAGTCGACAATTTCCAAAGAAAGAGAAGCGCAAGGCATTTTTTTGTTTCTTTTTTAGAAGCTCGGAGTCATTGAAACGATAAAAATCATCATCAGAAGAACTACGCCGTAACGAGAAAAAAAAGAACTAAACAAAACAAAGTTATGAAAAGGGAAAACACAACGGAACGAAAGAGGCCATCGCGGGGCCATCGCAATATCTTTGGTAATAAATAGCGGCATTATAGTTGTTGTGGGTGGATGGAGGAGGGAGAAAGGAGAATCATGGGCCAAACGGATAAACAAAAATTTTTTAAAAATGGAATAGCAGGTCCCGCCGATCGCCAAAACAGAGGGTCCCGAACGTTTATGTTCACGCTATGATGCGTCCAACAACAATATCTTTATACATATAATATAATATATTGTCTGTTGAGCCATTTAGGCCAGTTCGGCACTCTTGTGGACAACAAGTTTTACACACACACACACACACAAAACGGATATTATTTTTTGTTTCTCTCTTTGACGAATCGATGACGAGGACGAAGGAGAGAGTCGAAGGTGTTTTGGCAACGTGCGTGCATAATCAAACGGTCAAGAAACTCCCGCTGAAAACAAAACAAAACAAATTCAAATAGCCCCAACATAATCATAACAATAGCCGGTGAGACAGGAAGAGGACATTTTGTTGTTTTGTTTTTTTTTATTCAAAAAAAAAAAAAAAAAAAAATCGGGAATCAATTTACTTTAGATGATAACAAAATCAAATGGCTAGTGTCAGCTTTCTCTTCTATCGGTGTGAGGGCCCTTTGTTCTCATTATTCTTTTTATCCTAGTACATAGACCAAGACAAAGAGTTGATCGATTGACGATTCAAGTTTTTTTTTTCTTTCCCCGCCTCAAAATGATGACGAAAAACTTCCCAGAAATAGAAAAAAAAGGCAGTGAAAAGAAAACTGGAATGTTGACTCTATCCGTTACGATGTCGTGTGTTATACGTTTGCGTGTTATGCAGTACACACAGAGGCAAGCCCAAGTTAGAAGGAAAGGCGGACGTTTTGAGGAGAGAGAGAGAGAGAGAGAGAGAGAGAGAGAGAGAGGCTCAATAGAAGTTTCGGCAGGTTGACAGTGTGGAATGAATGGATTGGAAAATAAGATGCCATGAAAAAAAAAAAAAAAAAAGCCCTCACTCGAATGAAAAATAAAAAAAAACCATTGATAAGTAGACGTTGTCGTCGTCTCGTTTTGATATTTTTCATTCCTGTTGTGACATTCTCAAACATTTCGACGAACGAAAAAAAAAACGTGATTGATGGACAACATGGACCCTCTTTTCCCAAATATTGTTTTCTTTTTGAAGTCGTCTGTGTAACCGGTGAGAACACCGAGAACTCACAAGGCGGTTCATTTAGAATCATCTTTAAAGAAAAAAAAAAATGCCAGTGGGTAACGATCATGGGACACGGAAACAATCAATGGATAAGACAATCATTTGAATAGCCTTTTTCTTTAAAAAAAAAAAAAAAAAAGAAAAAGAAAGAAAAACATTTTAAGTTCAAATGGTATATATAAGGTCGTCAAATAGAAGAGCAAAGTTCATTGGTGTTACTGCGGTGCCGTTATAAAGACAAAAAAAAAAAAAAAAAATAGGCAAAAATAGCCGTTTGGCACCTATCGGCTTGTTTCGCACTAGGTCAGAGATGTCAGCTCGTTTTTTTTTTCCAGGGTTTAGTAGAGGAGAAAAAGAAGTTACCGGGACAATCATTTCCGCCGGGAGAGAATGACGCGAAACAACACGGTTTTCCACACAGGTGTTTTGTAATGCGAGCGGCTTCTCGTTGTTACGCGAGAAATGCATCGTTATTATAAGAATCTCAATTGGTCCCCTGGACCAGCGCAATAATAACACGGATGGCAGTCGGGCAAAGAATTGGGCCAACTTCCAAACAATAAAAAAATTGTCAACGTGAATCTCAAGGGATAATTTAAATCCAATTCAGGGGGAGGAACATCTCCTTCATTTTTCTTTTTTTAGTTATTGTGTAAAATGAGGCCTACAAGCCTACAAACAAGTCAACAACATTCCTGTACAAAGTCTCGTTAGACGCGCTAGACGGCCCTTTTTTTTTTCTTTGTATAAAAGACACAAACTATTTCAGTCCGTCTGTTTATACGTAATTCTTTTTTCTTTCAGGTGCGGGGTATTTTTCCTTTAAAAAAAAAAAAAAATGAAGGAAAAGAGAGAAAAATGGTTAGTGCTTCTAACTATACACAACTATGTGTATAGTTAGAGATAGGCTTAAGATAGAGGGCAACGTTCCAGATATTTCAGAAGAAATGTCAAAGTGAAATGAGCCAGGCACGCAGCGCCGTAGGGAGTCCCCCTCTTCGAGAAAGAGAGAGAGAAAAAAAAAAAAGCAACAGGTAACTTTGCCGACAGCCGAAGAGAAGAAGAAGAAAAAAAAATTTCAAAAGAACTTTCTCCCGCGTGCAAGTTGCCTGTGTGTGTGTGTGTGGGTTAAGGCGGAAGAGAGCGTCAGTGAAGCTTAATCATCCAAACGGGAAGAGAAGAAAACAAACACACAAAAATTGTAAGGAACAAAAAAAAAAAAAAAAAAAGAATAGTTTTTTTTGTATGTTTCTTGTTTGGTTATTGCAATAATAATAAATACGTTTATAAACAGGCAGGTTATCCAACCTGTTTTACCGTCACGAGCGACCGCACTTTCTTCTTTCGTTTCAGCTTCACTTAAGTTCAAATTTTTTTTTTTTTCTAGGGGAGAAAAAGAAAAAAATTGCAGGAAATATCTTCAACCTCGTTGGGTTAATCATTTCCATTTATTTGATTTGCTCTTTTGTGAAGCTGAAAACGAGAGCAATTATCATTTTTGGTTTTGTTTTCTTGGCTTCCTCTCTCTTCACCGCTACGAGATCGCCACAACCCGGAAAAAAAAGGGACTCGCAAACCACCATCATCCAAAAAGAAAGAAGCCCGCCCACGTTTTTTTTTTTTAAAGAAATATAATATTGTATAACATGTCGTCTTTTAACCCCATTTTTGATCACGGCAGTACTTGTTTCACGCTCACGAATTTCGTGCGTTTCTAGGGACTTCTCCATTTCCTACTGTAATAAGAGGAAAAAATCGAGCAATTTACACGTTGGGTTCAACATGCGCAAGTGTTTCGATAGAAACGAAAACAGGAGAATTCAATCAAATCGTATATGACTTGAAACACCGAATTTTTTAAAATTTCGATTCGGGGAATTCTGCAAACAAGACAACAACAAAAAAAATTGAGGTTAATTGGATTTTTTTTTTTCTTCCACCATTCTCCTGTCTTTCTTGTGCTATAGAACTTTATGGCTATTGTACTACACGTATTACCAACAGTTGCTCAGGGACCCCCCTCCCACTCACTCACGAAGAAAAAAAAATTGGCTAACATGTGGATGATGAGTTCCAACGACAGATTCATCGTCCAACGTCCCCGAAATGGGTCCGACCATTTAGAACAAAAAAAAAAAAAAAAATGAAGATAATAGATCGACCACTTGTTTCATAGACGCCGCGAGAGTGTCACATGTTTTCTTTCTTTTTTTTTTTCTACGCTTCATTCTTCTTCATTTTTTTTTTTCAAATAAAGGAGGAAAAAAAAAAGAGGTAGTTGAGTAGGTACTACGGAACAAGCGGCACACTTACGAAATGATGTACACCCGCCGACAATAAATAGCGGCGGCAGCGTAAGCGAACACACAAATCCTAGCCTTCCGAAACGGTGAGGGAGAGAAAGCTGGCATTTCCGGTGCGTTGTTGCTATTGTGTTCGCTGTACGAAAAAGGGCATGGAGAAAATGGGAAGACTTTTTTTTCTCTTTAGACAAAAAAAAAAAAAAAAAAATTTCGAAAAGCTCCCGCCTAAAAGATGTTTAAGCGGGTGGTCAATTTTAAAAGAAAAAGAAAAATCAAAAGGCACACATCCTTGATAATGGAAATAGAAAAAAAAATATATTTTTCGCCTTTTTGATTGAATTGAATTGGACTAGAACGCGCCGAATTCTCCCGAAATAATAAAATTTGTTTCCCGCATGCAAACGCCACGCCATCTAGCGGCGGATTCTAAAACTCTTACCAGCGTTCGTATCGAAAAGAAATTTAGGTTACTCTTGGCGTGAAAAAAAAAAAAGAAGATAAATAATAACGTGGACATTTCCGTCGTCAAGATATGATGAAATAGATGCTCGAGTAACCGCAAAAAAAAAAAAGTCAAGCAAAAAAGGGTTTTTATGTTTCTGGAACAAGCACTTGATGTTGTGACAGACCGTTGCACCCCATGTCTGACACGGTGCTTTAGGTGCTTTAGGTGCTTTACGCAAACATCTCACGATGCAAAAAAAAAAAAAAAAAAAGAAAAAAATGTGGCGAGAGCTCGTTACCTTATTGGCAATTAAGCTAATAGCGGTGCGGAAAAAAAGCGCGCCATATTCAATTTCTTGTTCGGTGGTGAGATCATCCGCCAATAATCACCAGCGCGTAAACATTTCGTGGCTGACAGCCAAGCATGTGGAAAATACACAAACAGGTAGAAGAAAGAGCAACAACAACAACAAAAAAAAGCAACACCCCAACGGACACACAAGCGCAATAAACACCGTGAATCTGTTGATAATGAATCAAAAAAAAAAGGAGATGATGGGACCACCCACGCTACTGGAGGTTTGCCATCTTTACAAGAGGGATTCGAAGCCAAAACGAAACAAAAAAAAATGATGAGGTTGTTATTGGAGAAAAGAACAAACAAGCGAATGCGGACGAGCCGCCAAAAAATCGACCTCGAACAATCTGATTGGTCGTGCGTGAATCACGCTCTCTCGAACGCGCTAAAGTTCGCTATACGCACGGCGACGGGGCTTGTACGGTGCGTCAATTATTCGTTACTTGTATTCGCTTTTTCTTTTTTCGTTTGGGTGCACTAAGAATAAGTAATGAGCTCGCAGTTTGGCATTGTCCGTACGAGTAACTGTTGTGCTCATTAATCACGAACGCAAATAAGGAGGAGTGGGACTCACCGGTAGGTCGAGCAGCGAATCGATGGTGTGCAAAGCAGCTCCTTGCCTCAGTTTGCAGATCTCGATGAATTCCTCGTCGCGACACTGTTTCTCCCTTAGTAATCTGTTGAAAAAAAAAAATAGGCAAAGCAAAAACGGTAATAAGCATGACGGTGAATACGTCAAAACAAAAGGAAGGGGGGGGGGGCGAAGAGATGCAAATAAAAAACACAGCCAGCATCTCGACACGTTAGAATGGGGGGGAACAAAAAACTAACAAGTTAATAATAAATGGGTCGCTGAAAAACGTCTGTTTGCCACGTGCGGCGTCAAACCCTAGGCCAACACGATCGTTAAACGGACCCCCAAAATGAGCGAATATACACAAGCATAAAAAAAAACAAAAAAAAAGAAAGAAAAATGAGTTTCTTCTTGTTTTTTTTTTTTTTTGTTTTTTTGAAGTCGATATAAAAAATACTGGAGGGATCGTTATGGAAATTGACAGAAACGGGCGGTTTGTTTTTGTTTTATTTTAAAATTTTTAGTACCCACTTAATAAAAAGGGAAATTTCTTCGAATGGGGTCCGCGAGGGACCATCACACCGTATCAAAACAGAATTTTAAAAAATTGTAAAACAAAAACAAAAGCCAGAAGAAAAACTACATCGTGCGTAAATGGCCTAGAGGGATGTCGATCGTTACTTTCAATTATGGCCGAAGCGTGCAATATATTTGAATACTAACGGTCATGTGATTTCTTGATTGAAAATCGCCAATTTGAATGGCGTCTTCTTTTAAGACACAACGAAGCAACTCAATTTCAATGAATTCATTAAAAGCAAAAGAGTTGGAAAGCTAAGAAAGAATGCTGCTGTATAAGCAAGGCCAAAAAATGGTCGCATTCAAATGTCACATTTTTTTTTTTTTTAAAGCGTAAAACGTGAAGGAATGATAAGCACGTCAAAACTTACTCCTTGGCGTGCGTGAAGAAACGGAAGTAGTCGTCGAACTGGTTCCAGAATTGTTTGGAAAACAGCGAACCTAATTCGGAGACAAAACAAAATATGTTAATTACAAGTATGAAATAGGATAAATGAACCTCTCACGACGTTTTTTGTATTTTTTTTTTCTCTTTAATTGTCAGCAGACAATGAATAAAACTAAAAAGATCTGCATATTGTTTTCTGGAACAGAGAACAAAAATTTAAAAAAACAAAACCAGAACTAGAATTCATACCGATTTTGGTCTCGTGCGGGTCCCACGCAGCAAGGGCGTCTTCCAGCTAAACGGCAGACAAAGAAAACGAAAAATAAAAATCAAGTCAAATATTTAGACAAACATATTTTCTATCTCTCTCTCTTTCTCTTTCTCTCTGTCTATTTGTGGTTATGTCGAGAAGAAAAAAAAAAGCAAGTGGCCCGCTGGCAAATATTCCAATAAATAAGTCACACACGCAGACTACATTGCTTTCCTGCGTAGATGTAACAGCGACGCTTGTTAGTTTCTTTTCTTCTTCGTACAGGGGGATTACATAACATTTCCTTTTTAAAAAAAAAAAAATATAATAAAATAAAATAAGAATATAAAATAAATAGAGCCCGAAAGTGGGGTTGGACCCAGCATCCTGATTTGGGGCTCCTTCGCGCTAATACACTCTCCATCTCGTTTGGCATGCACACGCACTATCAAGGTCCATACTTGTGTGTTGCTGCTCTTTTGACATTTAAACATACACGCCCAATAGTAACAACAACAACCCGAACAACAACAAAAAAAAAATGGGACAACCCGACACCTTATGCGTTTTTCTGTCTCCCTCCTTCCCACCTTTCGTTCTTTTTTTAATTTCGAGACGGATGATTTATTTCAAAGTTAATTGGATTCAACAGCAGAAATAACGGCAATCCAAGAAAGAAGGGGATGAAAAAAAAAAAATCTGATTGCTGAACAAACACATCTATAGTGTGAAAAACCGACGTCTAGACTAGACGCCAGTATGATTGATTGCATTTAAAAATGAATAAGCCAACAAGGTCCCTTTTTTTTAATGCTTTTACAGCACGTCAACTCCTTGTCTAATACATTCGAAATGTCGGTGCATTTGGCGCAAACGAGATCATTTCATTCTCGAAAAATGGGGAATGAAATGCGGACTAAACGAAGTGCCACGCAATTCTGACGTGAACTCAAATGAATGAATGAGCTTACATCCCTCCAGAAACGAGATTAAATCCACGCTATTTTTTATTTTAATATTGCGATTCACGCAGTCCTGGTTCTTTTCGTTAAAAAAAAAAAAAAAAAAAAGTGGAATGATTTATGGTGGGAAAAACATTTTCACATTTTCTGTCGGTCAGCCAACGGCTTTTTTTTTCTTTCAAAAAATGAATGTCCTATGCGCGTAAAAAACAGTTTAAACGAAGCACCCCTTGTTAGGAACAAACGCTAGCTAGTTACGTTTTTAAAAAAAAGCGATGAGATCGATGTGACCGGAACAAGCGGTGAAACGAGGAAGAAAAAATCGAGAGAAAATATGGGTCTTGGGGTTAAAGGAAAATAAACTTCGAAAATGGAGGGCACGAGTCACACACACACACACACAAATTGCTTTCGGACTGAAACGGCGTGCGAACAGGTGACAGAGCTAGCGAATAGACTTGGCTGTATGCACCTGGGTTCAGGATATTCCACAAGCTGTTAACTGGTAACGGTTGGATATGCGATAAGTCGCCAGTCAAATTAAGCAAACAATAAACACTTTTTAGCGACCGTCAGTGTCCGTCTCTAGCCCCCCAGTCTATTTCACAATGGGTCATTTCGATAGCTCTTTGTATGCGTAAAAAAAAAAGGGCTTTATTTTAAAAAGCTGAATACACGCGGAAACAATCGAACAACGCCTTTATCTTTTAATAATTAGAATAGAGACTATTAAAAAATAAAGGGCGAACGAGAGAAACGAATGTGATAATGCAGATAGACACAAGCAAAACACTGAATCGAACTCTGTCCCTGTCCCCAAACTAAAAATGTAGTTTAACCAAAAAAAAAAAAAAAAAAAACCAAGAGAAAAAAAAAAAGCCGTTCAAACTGGCTGGACGAACAATTTCTCAGGAAGGGTAGAATTGAATGCACGGAATTCAACTTGGCATTAAAATGTGAACGCGAAAAGAAAATGCCCGCAATGTTTGAGCTATACGCAGTTACTACACGCACGATTATATAAAAAAAAAAAAAAAATAATAAATACTACGACTTAATAAGCTGGACATTTCCGCGAGTTTCCCACACACCCTAAAATCGAACAAACGAGTCCCTCATTGGCCAATAACAACCCACTTAATAACGTATACAACTCTAGATTGTCGCTAATGTGTCCTCATTCACGATTGTCTTTCAACATTTCGAAAACGCTTACCTTGGTGAGAAGCATGTTGCTGACGGAGAGGACGGGCTCGACGCCGCCAAAGAGCTGTTTCTGCTCTTCGTCGCTAATGGAGCAGAGCTTCCTCAAAGGCCGGGCATAGATGTCGTAGATGGTCCTCAGGCTGACGAGGAATTCGCGCTCGGCGTCGAGCAGATCCTCGGTCAGCCGAAACCGCGCATCCGTTTCTGCAATGAAGCGAAAACAAATGAATTAGAAAATCAAATAAATAACAATGGCATAACAGAGTGACTTTCAGGCTGACCATAGTTGAAGAACATCAGTTCAATGCATCCATCATATCTTATCTTATCCGACACGAGACAGAGAGAGGGACAAAAAAAAAAAAAAACTACTCAAATCCAAACAAAGTGGATGCATCTAGACTACACACAAGGCAAACGTGGCGGAATGTCGGCACAGCATTCTTCACCACCCTTAACTTTTTCATTTTGTGTCGGTTAACCAAGAGCAAAAAAAAACCAAAAAACCAAAAAAAAACAATCGAGAATGTTTGAGAAAGACAAAAGATTATCAACGAGCAAAGAACACATCAATATGTACATCCGCAAAAAAAACCAAAAAAGATGGAGATCCGCCTCCCCCTTTTTCCGTATCTCTTTTTTTTTTCTCTTTCAAAAGAAACTCTTTAATGAGATTACAGCAAATTGTGATTGTCGTTGCATGTAAACAGATGACCATAATTTGGTGCTCGTATAATTAAGTTGACCCGCTTTGTTTTCGAGCTTTAATTGCCCCCCTTTCGTCGCTTATTTTGTTCCTCTTGATCGATACAACAGCGGCATCGAGGAATTGATGGCTATAATTAAACTAATGATAGAGAACGTGACGTCTACTTGTTGCCTTGTTGCCGATATCGTCCGCGTCATTCGCTTTTCTTGCGGGGATTAAAAAGAGAGAGAGAGAGAGCGAAAAAAAACGATCTCAATTTCGTCATTCATTTTCAGCTCGCCAAAATGCGTTTAACACGAACGAATTACACACACACACACAAACGAAAAGGAAAACTCGAATTATTTTTGCTACTCCGGGCTATTATTTTTTTTTTTTTCTTTTCTTGTTTCTGTATGGGCGCAATCTAAACTCGAAACATGTCAACGTTATTTGCTTCCTTTTTTAAAAACTCTTCTACTGTCCTCTTTCCGTTGAACTGATGTTTACGATAATGACCCCCCACACGGTCCAGCAGTTTTCCAACAGCCATGAAAGGCGATGCTGCCTAGTTTTGTAGAGACAAAATGTGAAAAGTTACTCCAAAGCAACAAAAAGAAAAAAAAAAAAATGACATCAAGATATTTCTTGAAATGTCAACATGCAGAAATAGATAGGGAAAGTGAGACATGTTTCCACTTCTGTTTCGTTTGTTGTGTTTTCTTTTCATACTTGGTGGTAACATGTCGTGCGAAGGATTCAAGAGCATGGCCTCTGTCCTCAAAAGAGTTGCACCACACGCACTGGGCATCACATCAAGGTAACCATTTCACGTACGTAACATCAGCATAGACGTTGACAACAAGATCAAGCACATGGGCGACACACTCAAACGAGGAAGAACGGAAGGGCGAACGATCTATAACTCACACGGGGCAAAACACGACACACACGGGAGCAGAGTACGGCGCGGTCTGAACACTTTGGCCACGCATTGGTCACTAAGAGCCGCACGCGCGTTGTTGTTCACGCAGCCAAAAAAACGCCGGGACCCCCTGAAGGGCTTACAGCACAGCGAATACAACGCGGAGCGTCCAACAGAATTTTTTTTTTTTTTTTTTTTTTCAAGAAAAGATACGAAGACTCGACGGCATAGAAAGAAGAAGGAAAAAGAAAAAAAACGGAAAGAAATTAAAACAAAATAAACCGGCAGCTCGTTGGGTTCTATATTAACGAACGAACGCGTGAAACTCCTTTTTGTGTATAGGGCGCAGCAGCGGTAACGATTGTTTGTTGTTAATAAAAACAACGAACAAAATTTTTTGGGTCTGGCTTTGATTTTCCTGGCGGATAATAACAACAGACACACAGACAACTTCCAACATATTCTCAATTTTCTTGACATTAGTTTACAAGGCAACTAATAACAAGCCAACTTTGGAGTTGGTTTTCATTCCGAGTCTGCCCAGCTTTTTGCTCGGCCCCTGATCTAATCCTTCACTAGGATCGTTTGGAAAAGGGGAAAAAGAAAAGTGACGTCACTTTTCATTGTCGTTGATTGGCTGCAACCAACTGACTTTTGGACTTGCGCGTTTCACAAGTCTGCTACCCGTCCGCATTCAGCCTTTCTTTAAAAAAAAAAAATAATAATAATAATAGCCGGGCATTGGTTTCAGTTTCTAAACAAAACAAACAAAAGCTCTGCGGGTCAACTTGTTTGTAAAATAGTTGGTCGATGTTTTTGAAAGAGAATCTCGTTGCAACGAGGCAACAAACACCGTCACGGAAACAAGTGGCCTGTACTTTCTGTCTATTTTTTCGTTTTCTTTTCTTTCCCCATTGTTCTTTATTCTGCGAGCAGACATCACAACCTACTGATTACATCGTCACGTCAAACAAAGAAAGTGTCTGCCCGGCTGTCGATTGGAACAACACAGACCCAAACAAGGGGACGGCAAAAACAAATCAAGCGAATGAATCATTGACGGAAATTGGGGGACACGTCTAAAATGGAGGAGGGCCTGTCTACGCTAATAACTTTCACGGTCTCCCTTCGTTCCTTTGAAAGAAAAAAAAAAGGAAAATTCTCATTTCTCAAAACTGGCAAAACGAGCCAAGATTAGAAAAGAACAGTCATGCCTACAGGCTTGGCAATGTAGGGTATAACGTAGTGGCAGACATGACACGACATGTACGGTCCAGTTTTTTTCCATGTTGGGTTTATAACGAGAACAACAGCAGATGTTGAAAAAGGGTACGTCTTCAAATTTGAAAACAAAAAATGTCGCTTGTTATACAAGATCTAACTGAATCGACGTTCCAGATTCGATGTAAAGTTAATATGCAATTGATGGGTTTCGAGAGAAGAAAAAAGAAGAAGTTTAAAGAAAAATAGGCGGAAGGCCATCTGTCAGAGCCCATCAAAATTCTTAATAGATCCCTAGTTTGAGAAACGCTTCCGCCGAAATTTACATGTTCAGAGACGTGATGTACTTACGCAAAAAAAAAAAAAAAAAAAAAAAACGCGCTAAGAAAAAACTTGAGGGGATGAACGGCACGCACTAACCGAAAAATGTTAACGACTTGATTGACGTCATCTGGATCATTGATTCGGGCTCTTGTTGGGCGGTTATGTTGATTCATCATCAAAAATTCATCGACACACACGCACACAAGTGCCTTTCTTGGGTGTACTACGGGAATAAATTGGCCGTTTTTTATTGGACTGTAGCCGTACACATTTTGGGGCGATATAATCATCGAGTCAGAAAAGAAAATAAGAAAAAAAAAAAAAAAAAAAAAAAAACATAACGAGCGGCAAGCCAATGCGGATGATGATGGCACTTTCACTATGGCAAACGGGCGCTGGCTGACCTAAGCTATTGCTGCATCAACAAGGCAAAAGCTGTGCCTCGTTTGTTTAGTTTTTTTTTTCGGCATTGCATTTCTGCCAGAGGGCGAAGGACTTGCTGTGTTTATTTCATCATCAGCTGCGTAACAATCGCCATTCGCCAGCAGAGAGAGAAAATTAGAAAAAAAAAAAGGGAAAACTATGTTTTGCCTAAAGGGGCTATGCAGGATGCACCCCAGCATTAAGTACGAGCTTGGCAAAAAAGAAAAAAAAAAAGAAAAAAAAAAAAAGAAAAAAAAAAAAGGAACCGAAAAAAGTCGTCACAGCGGGAGATGCGAGCGGCCGGTGCCTTAATTGACTTTCACGAGATATAAATACTTTTGATTGATCGGAAAATGCGATTAAGCTGTCAGTCTGCTACTTGATGTCCTCATCAGCAGGGCAAACCAAAAAGAAAAAAATTATGCTGGGAAGAGGCAGTAGCCTCGATCAAAAGACCTTGGATTTTGTTGATGAAAAATGTATAGAAGATAATATAGGCAACGATAAAAGATTCAGGAAAAAAAAAAAAAAGTTATGTCCTTATACATGTATATCGTTGTGTGTGCCGCCATGAGTCAATCATCCGGATTTCTCACTCCCCCCACAGTTTGTGCTAATTTTTGCCTGCCTCTTTCCAAAGCCAGATAAAAATAAAAAACGTTTATTCGAATGCCTAGCGAATATGAAAAATGGAATGGACTGCGAAACATTTCATTTTTTATATTCGGAGTGCCCGCGAAATCGGTTAAAACGCTTCTTGTTCGAGCAATTTGGCCATTACTCAAGAATGTTTCAAACCTCCATCTTTTCCGAACGCGGATATCGCGTGACCGATGAGAAATAAAACGATTTTGTTTTTATTTCACTCCTTTCAAATGGGATTCGTTTTACTTTTCTTTTAGCTATAAATCAAACGCTAATGGACGGACCCATTTCTATGGCAACACCAGTCGGACGAACTCAGCATCGACCCCCGCCGAACGCCCACGGAATTTAAATACGAGGCGACGATTGCACTCGAAATCTAAAGCATCGAGCTCAGTTGTACCCACGTTATTGGTGGTGCCAGAGTAATTGAAAAACGAGAGCACGTTACGAACTCTTAACACGTAATCACGTTCACAACGAAAATCAAAAAAAAAAATAAAATTAACCGCGGGAATTTAAAAGAAAAAAAATAATAAACTCTCCGCTCTGTTATTCTGTAACAGGACGCGGTGACTTACCTCCACGTTCGTCGCGGACTCGGGTGGCGTCCTCCAACAGGACGGTATCGCCGTCCAAGAGGGAGACCTCAGCGGCGGGCGAAACGATGGCCAGGGTGTCGCTCATGCGCAGCCGGAATTCACAGATGTGCAGCTCGAGCGCCACCGATTGGACCGCCTGCCTGACGGTGCACTTTCCGGCATACGTGATCTATTGAAATGCAAAAGAAACACATCGGAATTAGTTAACATGAATTGAAAGAAGTTGACAGATGAGCAGAATGTACGTAAAAAAAAAAAAAAAAAAAAAGGCCGTTGCGTCTGAAGACCCTCGATCAATCATTCACGAGAAACTGATTGGAAAGTTCGCACATATTAGCGCTACACGTATTTACCATAAATGTCCGTGTCGATTGGTCACGGAGAACGGACGGTTCTCAACGTTGCCGCATTTGTTTTTCAAATAAGCCAAAAAACAACAAAAAAGGAAAAGAGACGAATGGCTGATGCGAAAAAGGCCATTGTGTGCAATCCGAAAGCTAATAAAACAAAGACTAAACAACAACATCAACAAAAACGCAGGAGAAATGAATACAACAAGAATGCGCTGAGCAAAAGAAAAGGCCGAAGATAAAACAAAGAAAAAAGCCACAAGACGAAGGTCTCTCCTAAACTATCGGGTTCCGACCTTGCGCCGATAATAACGTAGCCCCCACCATCATGAGCAATAATGCTCGGCAGACATATCTGCGACATAGAGAGGTGCAATAACGAGCCACACAACAACAACAACAACAAAAGAAGCGGCCTGAGAATAATAAACCGCCGATTAGCACGTCATTACCAGGGCACATGCAAAGAAAAGAGAGAGAGAGAGAGAGAGAGAGAGAGAGTTTTTAAGCTTTATGTGTTGCCATCAAAGAAAGAAATGTTTTCTACTCCAAATGATATGACCTCACTTGCAAACGAAGGAAACAAAAAGAAGAACAATCATTTTTTTTTTTTCGTTCCCTTAAAAAGAAGTTTACATTTTTGCGGCAAAGAAATGATTTGAAGAGGGGGGGGGGGGATGGAGATGGTCCTTCAGTTAATAAATCATGACAGTTGACTTGGAGGAATATCAGGGCAATTAAAAAATTTGAAACAAAAGATAAACGTAACAATGACAAATTGGTTTTTTATAGTGCGGGGGGGGGGGGAGGATGCCTGGAGCGTTCAAACAAAAACGTTGACGTAAAAAAAAAATGAAAAAAGAAGTCCTAATTTTTGTTTTCAAATCGAGTCCTTGGTCGATTCATTCACTTGCTGTTGATGGGGAAGCGAAAACTTTGACGATGACATTCAAAGTTGACTGGACAAGGTAATCAAGTCATACCATAAGCTCGATAGGAATTAATCCGAGACAATCGCCAAGTGCGATCAACAACTTGTTCAATTAGCTTTTGCACGCATGAGCATTGGCCAAGGTTCGAAGCGGACCGGTTTTCCGAACGTTCCCTCAAAAATGACCCGTAAAGCTGTGGCGGCCAGCGGAAAAAAAAAGATGAATTGCATTTTCCTATTCATGCTTCCATGCAAATTTTTTCAAATCATAAAAAATCAAATTTCTAGACGAGTTCGAGATGTTCTATGGTTTTGGAAAAATTCCACATGTTGTTGTTTTTCGTTTTCCTTTTTTTTTTTCTTCGCCTTTTTTTTTTTATTATTTAACGAGGACCCTACTGTGCGCATAACAATTCGGTTGAACACATTTCATAACTGGACAATAATTTCGGGAGACGGGAAGAGGCGGAAAGAAAAAAAAAAAAAAAAAGAGAAACGATCTCTCCTCTCGTGATATATACGCCTCGCACTCGGGTGACTGTATCGAATGTAATTATGCACGCGAGTTCGTGCAACAGCCAAGGAAAGTTGCTGCACCAAATGAATGCCTTAAAAACAAATTCCCCGAATAGTGTGCGGACGGCAGGGGCCAACGGGGCGCGGTTTTCGGTGCTCTCTTCGTCTATTTTTTTTTTTTTTTCCTCTCTTTCTCTCTCACTCTTCCATAGTCGGAAACAAAAAGAATGAAGAACAAATTTATGGTTATGATATTCGTACACGAAAGGCGCAAGCAAAAAGAAACTTTATCTATTTGTATTTTAATAGCAGAAAAATGTAGAGTCTGCCAGTTAGAATGAGAACAACCTACTTTCCATCAATTAATTGATGGCCGCTAGCGCAGCTGGCCATACAGCGCTGCCGGAATGTTTCATTTACAAAGACGGTGGGGCGCCTGTCAACCGCGAGGTGTCCGACAAGACGCCCGCCTATCCACAGTTTACAGTGATTTCGTTCGTTTTTTCACGAACGTTACCGACACATCAGAGCCATCTAGCGGATAATTTAAAAAGTCGAACAAAAATTCTCGAATTTTCAATGCCCTTTTTTTCTTTTCGTTTTTGGTTTTCCCCGTGCAATAAACACACATGCAAGAGGAGGTAAAGAATAAGGATATTGCGCAGTTAGAATACGAAAAACCCCGTGACCCCTACGTGATAAAGCGCACGGTGTACGAGTGATAAAGCGATGAAATCCACAGGTGCGTGCGTAATCGGGTGACGCAACGCGCCTACCAGGAAGCACAGCATGCACGATCCGTGTTCTCACATCTCCGACACCATTTTCCCGTCGATTTTGCATAGATTTGTAAAATGCTACACGGCACGTATCGGCCGTATACTTTTAGCCCTGTAATTTTTGTTGTTTTTTTTTTTTATTTATTTACTCCGTTTGTTTTTGAAACGCGCAGATGCGATGAGCGCAAAAGGGACCGTGGGAGGAGGACTGCGTCCCTACTTGAACATTTTTACGACGGTACAACCTTGACGTTCTTTGGCGGAGTCAGTCAGAAATTACCCAATGAAAATTTGTTTCTACGTTAACCTTTTAAAGTTTGACTAATTACTCAGCGGCCGATACAGAAGGGCAAATTTAAATGAACTGTTCGCCTAAATACTACGTTTCCATGGCAGATAATAACGATGCAAACAAACATGTCCGACTAAATTTGGAGGAGATAACACGGCGAAAAATACGGGCCACTCATTGTGGGCTGTTCTATTCGATCGTACAAACGCGTTTACAACAGGGCGTCCACCATTCCGCATGTTTTTATTGATGCGAAACCGAATCGTTTTTAAAGAAGGCGCTATTCTGCTTAGCGATGACAACTTTGCTGGAATTGGAAATATTATCTAAGGTGGTAAACGATCGCCGTTGGGAGTTGAGGCGCAACACAAAAAAATCTATTCAATTATTCGTCGATCTCCTGCCGATTTTAAACAGCGTCCGGCCAAAAAAAAAAATTAAAAATAAACATAAAAATAAGCAATCGTGAAAATTGGAACGAAGAGACATCTAGCGAAAAGTTTTAACAACAGTTGAACGAAAAAAAGAGGTTGGTCCCCAGCAACATTCGCCATCTAGTGGTGAACGCGAAATCATGCTAGCGTGAGCCCCGTGAAGAGATAAAAAGCAATACAAATTTTCTCGGAAATCAATTCAAGAAAAAAAAATGTAGAAGATTAGAGAGAAAAAAAAAACAGGAACGCCAACTCGGTGAAAAGTACGGTCAAAAAATGTCACGACAACCATCAATTTTTTGTTCCGTTTCAGTTCGCTTGAATCAGAAACGATCTAAATGTCATACATACTGCTAACCTGTTTGAGCAACGGCTGAACCACCGTGCCGATCCGCTAATCGGATGAACAAACGATCTTCAATACGATTAAATGCACTCCGTTTCTATTCGTACGCATTCCGATCCTTATTTTTTTTTAGGTCAGTATTTTGAAATATATGGCGCAATGGCCGGTTATAGAGTTGGGCACGAAACATCAAAACAGTGTCTTAAAACCACGCATCAATAGGCAAAGACAATGACTGTTTTTAGAAAAACATATGTCACTGCGCAGCGAAAGATTTTCATCAACATGATTTACTCCTCTAAGAAAAAACAAAAAACAATCTGAATAAGGAGGAGATCCTAAATCAAAAACAAGCCCAAGTCGTTAAAAACTTCGGTAAAGAAACGCCCCAAAAGCGCATAAAAGGCCTGACACTTGCAGAATACCCAGTAGGTAAATATTAAAAGGGATGCATGACGTGTGTAGAATTACAGCTCAACACAAGAGCGCAGAGACCAACAAACACATCAAAAATAATGCTGGTATCTTGATGAACCGGAAAATGACGACAAAGAAAAATAAATGTAAATTAACCAACCGGTTCTTCTTGGCCAAAAAAAAAAAAAAAAAAAAATACACTGAGCTTACGGGGGGAAAAGAAAAAGGGAATTCAAAGAAAAGAAATAATACCGAGTTTAACGCCCCCCATCATTCGGACATACAGAACAATCCTACTGAAAAGTCTCATCATTCGTGTTTATAGACACACACACACACACTGTGTGTTTCTTTGTTGTGTTATGACGGAACCTCATTCCCCCCCCCCCTTTGCTGTATGAGCTGTGAAGCTAACTAAGACAGCGGTTGTTGTTCCGCCCGCGTGTGTGTTAAAATTATCTCATCCCGAGTTCATTTAATAGCAGGCGGACGGCGGACAAAATAAAAAAGGAAAACAAAAAAAAACACGGAAATCACGCAGAACCAAACCTGTGAGTGACTGTTGGCACGTCCAACAGATGTGCCTTGGTGGTGATGGGAGGGAGGACGGCACCGACCAAAATAATAATACTTCACGGAGAAAACTAAAAATAGTTAGATCCCGTACACGTATTATCATTTCTCTTTTTTTTTTTTTCAAGGAAAGGAGAGAGAGAGAGAGAGAGAGAGAGAAAAAAATGGGATGGCGTCGAACATTAAACGTTAACGAGCTATAGAAACTGCTGTAGCACTAGCACAAAAAAACGCCTAATGGACAGATTCGTCAATGCACCTCAAGCCTTTTTTTTTTTTTTTTAATGATTTTACACTAAAGGTGTCATCGTCACTCCATAAAAAAAAGGGACGCTGATGGTCGTCATTGGTGATATACCCATGGTTTAAAAAAAAAAAAAATAGAATTTCCACTTTAAAATGTTCAATTGAAAAAAAAAAAGGCCGAAAGGTATACAATCACGACACACGGCATGTGGTGGATTGCCGACGTCAGAAAAAAACGTTTTTCACGAAAAACTCACGCCGACAATGCGCCACTTAACGTTATTATTTCCAATCAATTGTTTCGGGCGCTGGAAATGACAGGGACAAGTTTTACTAGGACGTTGTGAGCGAAGAGGTTGTTCTCCGTCAGCCCATTCAATCGTTTAAACGTGTCACGTTCGTTCAAATCGTTTCCCGTTGACCCGCGTTCGCTCTACCACCTCCGGGCTAACACATCGAAGTGAGACGTACACGCCAATGACAAGAGGAAAAAAAAAAAAAAAAAGTAGGTTTTCATTGGGTGAAGTAACAAACGGTTGCTCTTGTGTTTCTTTCAAAACAAATTCTTTCTAGCCTTCTCTTGTTGATGTGTACACGCACCGCAATCCCGCAATATTCCCCCAATCTTCACATCGACATGCGATGTGTGTCTGTGATGCCATATCTATCTTTTTTTTTTTTTTCGGTTGCCAAAAAGGATGTTACATTCTCCGTCGTTTGTCCCCAATATTTTTTTCCCCCCGCGAGTTCCGCATCAATATTGGTCGTCAGTTCACGTGTATGTACAGTTAGATAAAGAAGGGGGAGGCCGATTCGGCTAAAATAAGTAAACCGACTGAGAAGAAACACATTCCTATATTTTTTTTTTCTGTTACTCTCTGCGGTTGGTCGTCATGAATGATCGGTTTTCGGGAGGTGGGCGCCCTGAACTTGCAACACGAAGCAAAACAAAAACAATTTCTGTGTACAAGAGGGAAAAAAAAAGAAGTTTGATCGGCAGCTCCCCCCCATTCTCTTGAATACAAAACGGCTGTCAATGATACGAGAAAGAAAGAAAAAAAGAAGAGAGGAAACAAGCCAATACATATTCAAAAGATTGAAGAAAGATTGGCCATCGTCAGTATTTCGGTGGGCGCGCAAACGTCTCAAAGATGAATAGCGGACCGCATCAAAACGCATAATGACTGCGCGATAAAAAAACAAAAACAAATTTGAATACGGGAATATGAACGCACGTTTGTCTCCTTTTTCTTTTTAAAATTCTAAACACATCTGCCCATAACGCGCTAAAGTGCAGCATAACAGTCCCCTTTAATTGCACGCAGATTACCAAGCATTTTTCTTTGCCACATTTGATTAAGAACAAATTCAAAGTGGCGACGTAAACTAACAGTAAAAATGTGTACTCAAAAACGGTTATTTGTTCCGAGCGCCGGCCTTGCTACAAGAAAAAAATGTCATCCAATCGTGAAGAAGAAGAAGAAGAAGAAGAAGAAAAAAAAATCCCACACGTACACGACGGCCTGCGAAAAGGAGAAAAGCTGTTTCGATAGCTCCAACACCTTGAAGCTACACGGTGCATGAACATCACACGACCGTTCTGTCTATTTTTTTTTTCTGACAAAGTCAATGTAATAAAGAAAATAGGGTACGCAACATTTCGGGTGAAACGAACTGGACGGTCGTATTGAATTTCATGGAAATTAATAATAAGCTTGGAAACGAAGAAGATAATAAAAACCGCACGATCCTTCACGCGTACACGACAGCTTGTCCTCCCTTCAACAGCCTATCCCCCCACGCATCTCCATCATGGTATTTTTTAAATTATTATTTAGAAAAAAAAAAAAAGAAAAAGAGTGCGACCGGGATGGTCTAATCGTTCGACTTGAATAGCAAAAACTCGTCCGGTAGCGGGAAAAACCGCGCACGGACGACGTTGGGAACTAGATGCACCGCAGTGGTCTGAATTTTTTCATGCTATTTATCATGCGCCTCTATTTTATTTTATTTTTTTTTTTCTTTGGTCTTCTATAGTTAAATATCTTGGTGAACGGCACAATCGAGACCACCCCAGACGTGCTATCGAAGCGTCAACGTACGGTACATTTCATCAATAGTCTTGACGGGTTCCGATACAAAATCACGAACCCGCAATATCACGCGTCTAGATGTAAAACAATTGCGCTATAAAAAAAAAAAGATCGAAAGATTAACACTTCATTCGCTTGTAATAGAAAAATCAATGAGGAATTCAAAGAGAAATGTGTGTCGACGAGGTGTCGGCAATGGCGACCTCAGCCTATCGTCGATGCGCTCGGAGGAAATTTGAACGACGGCCAAAAGCCACAATCAACAAGATAAAAAAAAAAAATAAAAGATCGTTTATAATCAAATGATCCTCGATGAGTAAATGACGTGTGATGTGGAATCTTTTCAAGAGCATTGTCCCACTGCTGACGGGCTTTTAACCTCCGCTGTTTTCCTATGATTTCACGCACCGATTGAAAAATGGTTCTTCAATTCCAAAATGCGCAAAAGGTCTTGGGCTAACTGTCTCAGAGCATTTCAAGTTACACCTGCCGGCCCTTTCTTGCCGTCGTTCCCACTTTTTGATGTATGTACGCATAAGACATTATGATCTTACTCGACGACTTCGATACAACTGCGTGCGCTAGAAGTTGAGTAATGCGGTAAATGCCGTTGGCTCGATGGCTCGGACCCAACTGAAATTCGACTTTGAATCTAGCCAGACGAATACACGGAAATGTTTTTAGCGATACCACCTAGAGTCGCCGTACATACACAAGTGTGCAGTCTATCATTTGAAATCGTGTCGGACACGCGGCGAAATATATATATATATATTATATATATGTACGTGTCTATAGAAAAAATAAGAAAACAGCGGGGGCAAACAAAAAATACGGCGGACTGGTTCGCCTGTGAATGATGATGTGGCTCAGATGATCCTGCAGGGCGTTCCTAGTCCGCCTTGATGACTATAATCACGAGAAAAGAAGAAATTTCAAACGAGAAGACGAGCGAAAAAAATAAATTTGGCTCGTGGCCATCCTCGTTTTTTTTTTCGTTGAACAAAAAAAAAAAAAAAAACTAGAGCTCAAGACGAGAAAGTTGTTCTTTTTTTGTTCTTCATATTTGAACGGTGGTTACCTTGAAACGCGCTACATTTCTACTCGACTTCTAGTATCGTTTGTGTGTTGTTTTTTTTGTTTTCATTAGAATGGGGACAATAACGATTATCTTTGCGTACCGTATCAGCCATGTACAGCGGTAACTGGAACGTGATCAAGGCCATCAACGATTAGACGTTGCAACCGTTAAAAAAAAGAAATTCTTCGGACGCTGAATCAAAAGAATGCGCCGGCAGAAACGGGAGTGGAGCGGCGAGGCCCACCAACAAACAACGTGAATGATTAATGTACGATCTCCCTTCCTGACAACTGTTTTCATTTTCCACAGTTGGCAGCAGCTGTTTGTCGTTCATAACGAATTGGCGAAAACGACACATTCAGCGATAATGCAGAGGAACGAATTCTTTTTTGAAAAAAAAAATTGCAAAGAATCGGCGGTAGATTTAAAGGAAAATTATCCATCAGGACACGCAAAGATATGATGGACTCGCCAACAACGAGTACGTAAATAAAACACATAACGGCACCCTTCGTCGATAAAAAAAAAAATGACAGAGAAACAACCTGTCGTCAAACAGCGTTTGTTTAACGCGGGAATTCTTGTGAATTTGAATCATCAAATGACCAAGAAAGCCAAATTCTTTCTAAAGGCACACACATACACAAAAAAAATGGTTATTTCGTCATGTTGTTGATTTAATAAATCAAAAAACGCGACTCGGTCAAGAAGGTGAAAGAGAAAACGCACAAAGTGGGACAAACTGGAAGAAGAGAGAGTCATACGGGGGTCGTGTCGACTCACTAAAGAAAACAAAAAGTCCGCGCATCAGCAAAGAGAAACGAGAGACGTGAGCTGACATCAAACGTCTAAGCAGGTGGAAGAAAAAAAAAAATAAGGTAACCAAAAATAAAATTTCCCTTCTCGTTTAGCGTTTCGTTCATCGTCTTGACACTTTCCGGTGAGAAGGGAAAGCCAAAACCGTACGCACGTCGGTTGCATGTTTTTGCCTATTTGCGCTTTAGGTGGAGAAATGCATTTTTAAAAAAACGTGTCGCTTTTCTTTTTGGTTTGTCAAATTTCGCGTTTTTTTTTTTTCCGCCGTGCGGGCAAAAAGAAGCGAAACCAAACAGTAGAGAGCATATCAAATCTACATTCAAATAATCATTTTGAACTCAATCTAAAGAAAAAAAAAATCGAGGAGCTTTCCAAAGCGATTTGATCCGGTCCCGCGTGAAAAATATCATCAGCTTTGGAATGTTAGAAAAGCATTGCCTCCCCTCGTGTTTGGAATGCAAGGCGCAATGTCGCAGTGGCCACCACAGTTCGCAATAACGGTGAAAACAAAACAAGATCATCTACTTTTTTTTTTCCGCTTAATCTCGTTTCTTTTGTTTCGTCAAAACACACAAAAAAAAAAAAAAAATGTGAGAGCGAAAAGGCTTTTTGTGTTGGGGTCGTCTAAGTCATCGCGAGAGAACGTGGCTGTCGTTATTTCGTGCAGGATAGTTCCGTCCCGAGAAATTTATGCGATATGTTAATAACACTTTGATGAAAAAAGACGGCAAAGGAACGAAAAAAAAAACTCATTGTCCTTTTTTTTTGTTTTGTTTCTTAGTCCGGCTTTACATCTTTGGGCAACAACAATGAACGAAAGAAAAAAAAAAAAACAGCAAAGAGACAGGAGGCAAACGTCGAAAAAAACAAAAAAACAATCGACTAACGGTACGGCTGTATTTGTGGTGTTGTCGTTAAAAGACGACTCGGAAATATTAACAGACGGTTATGAATCAAACCCGCGTGAGAGAGAGCCTTTGCGTACTACCGTAAGCAGTTACTTGTACTAGATATGTTACGCGTCTAAATGTACTCTGAAAAAAAAAACGAAAAGAAAATAATAAGCTTCGGCCAGCAAAGAAAAACGTATTTTAGTTATTAGATACTACACTTTTGCGTCATAAGCTCTGGACAATGCGATAACGGTAAGTTACGGCTGGAAAAAGAAAAATTGTTTTTTTTTTCCTTCGAAAATATGAAGCAACAAATGTTTAAACGTTTTGTATCCAGAGTTAATAAGCGTAGTCATCTCCCTTCGTTGACAAAAGGTGTGATATCATTCAAAACGTTTTGTTCTCATACAAATCGCTAAGCAGATTGCAACATCCAAAAAAAGAGAGAAACACATTTTCAAAGGAGTTTTGAATCCCATCTCGGAAGACGATGTTTGTTGGATTCGACAAAAGACCGGCGGAACCGTTACATACTTAAATAAAAGACGGTGATGTGTTTCGTCCGTCTCAACAACAAAAAAGAGGGCTCCAAAAAAAAAAAAAAACATCGTAAAAAGAAAAAGTTCCTGGCTGGAGAATTGAAATGAACTTTGAAAACGAATTTTGGCAACGGATCGCAAAATTCGTTTTCATAGTTGTTACAAGTTCCGTTTTGGAAATCTTGAGGAGTCCCCCCCCCGCTTCAGTTTATTATTTGTGAAACACAACAATTTAACAATATCAACCAAAAACCGAGCCCTCCCCCGCAGAGAATAACACGCTTATTGCGACACGACCGCGGACTTCTTCAATAATTTTGTTTCTATTTTCTCCTTTTCTAAAAAAAAAAAAAAATTCCCTGCTGATTTCCTTTCGTCCCGACTCACGATCCACATTACCAAGTCGATTACCACGCCGCTGGGAGAGTAATGGAGGTACTTAATACAACGTGCGACATCGGGCACGAACGCGTTGCGGTCGCAAACATTTCAATACTCGACGACTTCCTCCTTTTGAATCGACCAGTTTGAAATGCAATTTTCTTTTTAGACCACATCGGGGACTATTCCGATAGCGGAAGACGATTAAGAGGGGCCCCACCTTTTTGAAAAAAAAAAAATAAATAAATAGATGTGGCCTCACAATTATCTTCATCGATTCCGATATCGACGTATGTAACGAGCCATCAGCAACTCCATAAAAGAAATGAAATCTAGCGGTCTGTTGACCAACTTATTTTATTAGTCCGAACGTCAACGTTTCCCATGTACGCGCAATACTTTTTGTGCTGGAACATCTAACCCCGCAAAAAAAAAAAAAATTCCTATTTCTAATGGGTCCGTCGTGTTACTGTATTGGCATTTTTTTTTTTTAAAGACCCAACCTCGTTCTCACGAAATGTTGTTAAGATTCCTCCCCTCCGCCCCAACCAAGAAAAAAAAAAATAATAAAGGACGCCATTCCGTCGCGGGTTTCCATCTTTCGGGCTGAGCGCGGGAAAAATATGGTGCTCGTTTTCCACATGGATCGGCACGGAAGATGGCCAGACGGACGTTTAAAAAAAGAAACAGGAGTTTGTTCGCATCCCTGTTTTTTTTTTTTTAACGCAGGTCCCCCCCCCTCCCCTCCCCCAAAAAATTGTTTTCTTTCAATGGCCTCACGAACAATAAGCAGAAATACTTTGTGGACTCGCAAAGTGGACGACGGAAACAATTGACACACCGCAAACCGTTTGCAACAACAGCAAGGACTTGAACGAAATCCTATTGAGTCTGTACGTAATGGAACGAAATCACTGCTTGCGTCGGCAAAAATCGACAAGCGCGTTCGTTACGATTCAACTGACACGAACCATCAATCTACAATATGAGAACAACATAACAACAACAAAAAAAAAATTTATGATGGCAGCTTTATAACAAGAGCGCCTTGTGTAGACGCATCATCAAATGCAAACACGAGAAATGGAGCTCTGAAAAAACATGCCTACACCGCCGACGGTCATCCACCTATATATTTATTTTTATCTTTTTTCCTTGTACATCATCAATTTCGTTCGTCGATTTTTCTAGTAGGAAATCAACCGTGCGGTCTGCCAACAGTTCTCACATTCACTTTCCCCTTTTTTTTTTTTTTTTTTTTTTTTTTTTTTTTTTTTTTTTTTTTTCTTGTTCTTTGAAAATTCCAAGAGTAAGAAAAAAGGGAATTTTCAAAACTTTCGGTTGCTACCCATTTTTCTTTTGATCGGACTCGAGAACAAAGGCAAACAAAATCGAATCGAGAAAATAATGGAGCTAACGTGTCGAGAAAGTGGGCAGCAAACTTTCGACGAATGAAACACAACGCTGCAATTTAAAAAGAAATCAGGGTCGTTCTTAGAGAAACACAAAGTGAAACAACAGGAAATGGCCAAAGAGTTATCAGAAAAGACATGAGTTTCAGGTGACATCTAAACTAGTTATTTTAAAAATAAACCCACGTTTGTACGTTCATTAACATGACTCCGCTATTCTTTTCCTGTTATTTTCCTATTGTGGGGGACCCTGTCCTTTTACGTCTTTCTTTTTTTTTTTTTTTTTAATAAATGCCTCCCAATTTTAGTTGGAAAAAAAGAAAAGATAATAACATTAACTAATTAATACGCAAATTGCAAGGTCAAATATGGCGAGCTGAAAAGGAAAAAAACCCGTTAGAAAACGATCGTCTGGTAGGTCGAAATTTCAAGAAAAAAGACGAATGAACAAGACCAAAACAAGCGAACATTCATCTACCCCTTTTTTTTTCTTGTTTTCCTTTTGTTGTTTACCTGAAACGATAGCCAACAGTTTGGAAACATGGCCAAAAAGTTCATTGATCGTTTATTGAAAAAACAATTTTCGTTTTTTTTTTTTTTTTCAAGAGAAAAAGGCCCTCACAAATTTCGAAAAAAAAAAAAATCGACGGGAGAGAACGTCCGAAGGCTCAACTGCTTGTTGGCCTTGTGGAAAAAGAAAACGATCTTTCAAGAGCGGGCCGGTCATAATATCGTTTCTGCTCGGTTGATTATCGTTTCTTATTCCATCACTTGTATCACAAGACGTTCCCTTTTTCTACCAAAAAAACGATAGGTACGCAGAGAACATACTATGTAATGCAACGAAGGCGACAAACAAACTCTTTCTTATCTTCTTACGCCATTGAAAATCGGAGAAGAAAAGAAACAAGAAAAAAAAAAAAAAAAAGAATCGGCCCCGTATTTATTTATATGAGAACGTAGGGCACGGACGGATGGAGCTGATGGGACAACCATCTGTTGCTGTCTTTACACCGCTCCAGAGTGAAAAGAAAAAGAAGAACGATGTCGGGAACATTGCTCTCCGAACGGACCCTTCTGGTGGGCGGTATTAATTTTTTTTTTTTTTCAAAAAAGATTTTCCTTTTCCTCGAAAATAAAACTCGTAAATACTTGAATCCACCCAACGCACGCAAACAACCTTTTTTCCCTCCCTAAACTTTCAATTATTACAAACTTTTGGAATAAAATAAAAAAAAAAGATTGACGTCATTTAGTGAATTAAGTGTTTTTTTTTTTTTTTTTGCGTGTTTGGAAAGTGTTCCGCGTCATCGACTGCTTCTTTGCATCATCACGCCAAAATGAACGGCAACATCCCTTCCATTTCTGTTCAAAATTGTTAGCCCGTCTTTCGGGAGAGCACGCGCTGACGCAAACTCTCGTTAATTTCCCTTCCACACGTTTGCTCCTCAATTATGAACAGGAACCGACTGAGTGCACCATTCCAAATGATGAACTATTGGTAAACGATCATCGACACGCCCGCAAGCCACGCAATACCTGGGCGTATCCAATCCTTTTGTTACTCGCATTTTTATGATAATAATGTCATAACTTTTAGCGATAGCATCGAGTGCTTTTTTTTTTTTTTTTTTTTTCAAAAACTTTTAGTTCCATCGTTTACCAATAGCCATTCTCATAGATCGTGCGGCAGACAGGTGTATCACGGAATAATTGTAGGGGCCAAGTTAGAGAAAGGCTCGCCAAAGGGAAAAGGTCCAAGTGATTCCAGCTAAATTGAAGAAATGGCCTTCGACGGAACAACAATCCAAAGACCGGTCGGCCGAAATATCGGTTGCGGTCAGACGACTGTCTATTCCAGGTAAACAAGTGGATTTATAATTAGAAAAAAAAAAAAGAACCAGTCACGATCGACACGGCACGAAATTGACGTCATTGAAAGTGACAAGATTTTCGAGAGCAAGAGAAAAGCTCTAAATACACAAGATGAACAAAAAGAACAAAATCGAAACAGTTTCTTCCATCCTTTTTTTTTTTTTTTTTTTTTGCCATTTATGACGTTATAAAATGCCGACTCGGACGACGTTCAAACCGATGGGAAAAAAAAGGATTCGGTTAAAATAGTTTTCCCATTTGTTTCTTTTGCTGTTATTGTTGGTTGCTGCCAAACAAGAGCCGAGGAAAAAGAGACATTATTTTTCCCCATTTATTTCGTATAATAAGCCCAGTGTTGTTGGCCAGGCACTACATCAGCTGTCGTTGCTCACGCGGCCACCTGTCGCTTCATCGTTAACTAGCTGACGCGGATGGAACGCAATCCCCTTGTTGTCTTCCCATTATTTCCTCCCGCGTGTAATAGCAACACACAAATAAACAATGTCTCTTTATTTGAAAATCGACCCGACGATCGCTCACTACACGCGAAAAAAATAAAAAATAAAAAATAAAGTTCGTCGGACGAGGGCAACAAACGCATTTCGAATTCAAAATAGTTTAACCCTTTTTCATTCTTGACGTACGCATTGCATCACAACCTAATGGAACGATCCTCCCAAAAGCTGGAAGGCATCGGTGCTTCTGTTTGATAAATAAAAAGAAATCTTTGTGTGATGCCCTTGACAAGGGATTGAACAAATAATAGGACAGGAAAGCTTCCAACGTGAATGGTGAGTCACACACACACACACACACACGCATCACGGACGCGCGCTATCCCGCGTTCGGTTGGAACGAAGTCAAAACGATGGTGGTAGGTATGTTTCCGGCTCTGACTTTGGCGACTGAAACGTGCGCACAAGAAAAGAACCAGAAACAAAAAGGCGAGAAAAATATATATATATATATAGTAGTAAAAATATACAGCCGGATATCGTCCGGAACTGGACATTAAAAATAAATGATTCTAAGTGTGATCGTCAAAATATGAAAAGAAAGAAAAATGTGTTCAACAAAATAGCCAAAGGTATGTAGAAAGGGCGGGGGTATCGTAACGGATCAAAGATTCGATCCGTTCGATATCAATTGAAACATCAAGTCAAAGTCACGAAAAAAAAAAAAGGAGGTGTAAAAGAAGACGGCCAACAAAATTGTAGTTAAGGCGAGTGGGAGTCTAACACTTAAAAGGGAGTGGCCGTTTGATTTTTGAAAAACGATGGGAAAGTGTGTTGTCGCCGTCATTCACGAAAAGAACGAAGAACGCAACGCGTTCACAACACATAGGGGGAACGAGCCCCTGGCCTCCTATTTAAATGAAAACCTACGGTAAGGCACACTGCCACCTCAGAGTCTAATAAAAAGAAACGAACTTTTCCCCCCTTTAAAAAATGGATCTTTACTGGAACAAAAAAAGGAAAATGATGACAGCAAAAGTTTTGAAGTAAAAACAAAAATGGGAAGAACGAAAGTAGCAGCTAAGAACCGTAACGATCGTGAGTAAAGATGACCCTAGTCGACCTTTCCATGTTCCAAAAAGAAATGCGAGTTTAAAAAAAAATACAAAAATACAAAAATAGTTGTGAAAACAAGAAATGGCTCAGTGTACCGGTTCTTGCCTCCTATCCAGCGCGTCATGACAATCAATGAACTCTCTGCTACGAGGATAACGTGCAAAGTTATATAAGACCAGGTCACCACCACAAGTGTGCGTACTATACTCCTGTTGCCATACAATTACATCAACCGCGTTTCTCGGAAGAAAAAAAGAAAAGAGAAGGCAAACATCGTTTGAGGGTTGATTCTGTCGTGATTTTAGGCCTCTAGCGGGATACGGCCCCATTCCCGCGCGTACGAGATCCTCCTCCTCTCTCACACACGGTAAAAAAAAAAAAAAGACACGTCGTTCTCGCGTGACAAGAGCGTGACTCGTTGCTGCCGCCCTCGTTAATGACGAACCGTAAGGGCTTATTGAAGGTGTAATGATTATAGAGGCCTCGTTAGAAGCGCCACGTAGCGCGCACACACAAAGAGCAATTCAACGGGAATACAAAATGCCTATGCACAGTGGCTCTAATCAAGTATCGACAATAAACAAAATTCCATGCACACTTGGAATCTTATTTCCCCACTTCAAAGATTCGTGGTATCTCTTCGTTATCACGAGCGTGCACACTCGCTGCATAAGCTATGTGTTTTTCCGACGGTCCGTTGACCTTTATTCTCGTGCAAAACAGGATGGGGATGCTGGTCCCGAGTTATCATGTTTGGTTAGTCGCCGCCATATTTGGATATCTTCGTTAACGTTCGAGATTGTCTCTTTCCAGGTCTTACTTATTTCTTTGATTCGCGCTTCGTTTTGAAATTCTCAAATTCCCTCCCATTTCGAGACGGTGGCAACAACAATCCCAGGCTGATCCAACGGAATCTGACAAGACGTCACCCATGAACTAGAAGCTTTCAAAAACCCGCAAACGTTTGGACATTTGACCGCTAACGCAAAACCGGACCTGACGGGACATAAGGAAAAGCGGAGCAAGGTGCGACGAAGGTTGGTGGTACGAACGAGAAGCCAACCCTCCCCCATATTTAGTCAAATTTTTTTGTACCGTTTGAAAGATGAAACGATTTTGTTTGGGAAAAAATAGAAAAATTTCAATCAACGCAGACAAGATGCCAGAATTTGTGAGAATGTAAAGCGATGGACATTTTGTTCTGGGGAAAAAAAAAATGTCCATCCTTATTTATCTAACAGGAAAAAAAAAAAAAGAACAAAGTAAACAATGCCGAAGCGATGGCTTTTTTTCTCTCGTCGGATCGTTAGCGAAAAATAAAGAAAGAGCTTTAACTTTGGTTTATTATTACCACCCAAAAAAAAACCCTTTCTGATAATTTCCCAGTTCTTTTTTTTTTTCTCATGGGTTGTTGTATCATCGTCTAGTTGCCTATGACGCCTGGGTTTGTACTGCGTGTTCATACAACAATACCGAAAGAAGAAAAAAATTCTTTATTTCTTTAACAAAAAAAAAAAAGCCATGAGGAAGTGACCAAGAGCGACACTATGTGGAGACAAGTTTTTTTTCCAAGAAGTGGTTTTCTTCTCCCTCCTTTTTCACACGTGCGGTAACATGTTCTGCTCCTCGTTCTTTTCTTTTTTTTTTCCACCACCACCCAGTGGTCCGGTAATCAACACAGGGACCTCCCTTCGACCACGAACCGTGCCCGAGACGAGAGCAACACAAGAGGCAATCGATGGCGCACACACATACACCAGAAAAGGCTAATGCGCTTAAAAGAAGAAGATTGTGCGCGTTTTCTTTTTAAAAAATTTGAAAATAACGTCCAACAAACTGACCGACCGCACACCGGGTATAGAAGCAATTATCCGACAACAGCGAGCCACATACAACGGCTAGACAGATTCCCGGAGAGAGAGAAACTACGAAGGGGTACAACGTCGATTTAGCCTTTTTTTTTTTTAGTTTTTCAGCTTTGCGATAAATTTCGTAGTAAAAAAAAACAACAACGAAAGAAAAAAGGAAAAATAAATAACTCGCTGTAAATCATCGATAACTGCACATGTTTTCTTTTTCTTCCTATATCTTATTTTTTACGATCAAGAAACTCAAAGATGAAAAACAAAAGTTTTCATTTTCGAGTTGAGGGGGAAAATTATTTCGGTGAAAACGTAAAAGAAACCGATGATGCAGCCATTATTTTATTTTTAGTTTTTAAGGAAACTATCGCAACTTGCGCGCAACTGACGGGTTTGTTTAGCCACTTGGTATCGAATCTTTAAGAAAAAAAAAACATATGAAAACGTATATCTGTTGTTGTTTTGATGATGTTTGCAGACATGAATGATTTCGCCTGTAGCAACCGAAAGAAGCTTGTTGGCATCCACAGAGATCATTTCAACGCAAGAAAAAGAAGGCGGTTTAAGCAAAAAAAGAAAAAAGGCTATCAACTGAGGAAAAGTCTTCCGACAAGTGATACCAAGCTGGCGGCAACGATGTGAAAGAGAGGCCGTTGACGCTGGCGTGCGAGGATATTCTTCTTTTTTTCTTCTACTATTTTTCCACCGTCCGGTGATGTCCATCACTCGGACGGAAGAGCAAGAAGAAAAGCGCAAGTAATACATTTGTGTACTGGGAAAAAAAAAGGACGCGCTCAACAATAATGGAATAAGAAAATAAAAAAAGGAAACGACTAACGCGACTCGAATTGACGTTAAGGAAAAATGGCGGACACAGCAAAAAAAAAAAAAAATAAATAAATAAAAACAAACAAGTGCGCACATGTCCCATAGAGAGAAAAATATTTCGAGGCGACAGCGGATGCTATGCGCCATTAAAGCCGGAAATGCTAAACACCAAACAAGAGAGCAGGACGATTTGTACAAAAGGTTTTCCTTCTTCCCCGAATGTGTGATTATATTGCTAAAAAAAAGAAGAAAAAAGTTTCCTCTTATCACTTACTCGTGTGGCGAGTAGCACAAATGAAGTTAGAGGCAGACATCAAAGAGGAAATGACCCTTAAGTTTTTGGTTTCCGGGAGAACTGGTGGAACGAGTTCAATCGAAAGTGCCCTCGCGCAAAACAGAGACATCAAAAGCGGATGCGGCGAATCATCATTCAATGTTTCCATGCCGAAAGGGATGTGAAAAAACTGAATCATTTCATCCTTTCTAGAGAACTTGATTGTCGTGAAGAATATGGAAAGTAAAAATGTTTTTTCGTGAATAACAAAAAAAAAAAAATGAAAAGGGAATTCAACGAGCAATTTGTTTCGCTCCGCTCCTTTTTCTATGGCGTCATTTCATACATCTTTTTTTTTTTCTCTTTATTTCTCTTGTTATTCCCTCCCATCTTCCCGCGGTCTTTTCCTTGTTTATCCGGCAGCTGCCGGGCAATCAACCTTTGCAGCATCTATATTTCTGAGACGAGCAAGATAGCGAATGCATTAGATACCCAGAAGCATTAATTTCTATCCTTTTGATTTTCCTCTTCATCTTTTCTCACTTTTTTTTCCCCTTGACGTTCACAACTTACGTGTCCCCCAACAAAGATTCGTTCAACAACAACATAAAAAGAATTTTAAAAGTTGCAATGGGTGGAGAGAAAAAACGCAATCTGCTCTCAACGTGTTAAAGGAGTGGCGACATGTACCTGTACATCGTACACGCCGGCGAATCGAATCAGTCGGTTTGAAGACGAGACCGTGAATGTTGTCGGGACAATGAGATGGGGCAAAAAATTCACGAAAACTATGACTCTTCCCAAAAGAAAATCATAATCTGCGTAGACCAGGGCTAGAATATCAAAGAGAACGCGAGTTTCAAAGATCTTCCCAACTACCTTTTTGACTCACCGCGCATTGGGTGAAAGCCTTGAATGTGAAGAGGTAAGCCGGGCAGCAATGCGAAATAAATGTTTAAAAAATAAAAAGTTGATAAGTCATCAAAAGGTGTGGATCAAAAATGGACGAGGAAAGATGTTGGGAACTTGGTAGACAGACGGCGACTAGGAAGAAAGAAAAAAAAAAAAAAAAAAATGACGACGCACCACCTGTCCTCTTTTAGTTTCATCCGTCCCATCCACCCACTTCACGTTGTCACGCTTGCGATACCTTTTAAGATGGACCTTGAAAGTCGGAAGGTAAAAAACTGCGCTGCTGCGTACTAAAATTGTACCAGATTTCATCTCATTTCAAACAAAAAAACGACGCGTTCGAATATTGAACAAGATTTTCAACTCGACTATTCGAGCGGCGGGTACGTTGTACCCCGCCCACACTTCAAAACACCTTGATCAAGTTCTATGCAGCGATATCAATTTTCCCTTTTTTGGCCGTTTGAATTTTCGCATGCGCGAGAAAAAACACGTAAGAAAATAATAATAATACGTGGACATTTTACCGCCCAACGGGCGGGCGTAGGTTTCCGATGCAAAAATGATGGATGATATCGAGTCATACCATATTGCATCCGCTTCGTATTGCGGATGATTTGGCCGGGAAAAAAAAAACACACACACCGCAAAAAGAAAATCAAAAGTGTGAAAAATTCCACTGACCGTGCGTTCGATTCCGTTGGGCAGAATGATGTGAAGGGTGACGGGCCGGGAGCGCCTCAATTGCTGGGGCCACCATTGCCCGTTATTATTGGCGACACCTCCGCCGGCCGCGCTTCCTCCGCTGGCGCTGAAATCGGCGACATCCACATCCGTACGGAATTTCGACTGGATGAACGTTGGAACCTTGGCCACTGACATGCTGAGACGACGTGAAATGCGCCGGCCCAGGTTACGCGGAGCTTCAGTCACCATGGCGCTTAAAACGTGATATTCCCTCATGATTTCGTTTGCTTTCAACGATGGATTCTTTTCTTAAAATATTCTTCTATCTATTTTCGATTGGAACTTGCGATCGTGGAACTATTCAGCCTAGACGTGCTGAATCCGGCATCATCCAGCAGCACACGGGGACATCTCCTGAGGAAAAAAAAAGAAAGAAGAAACTGTGTTGAATCCGTCCACGTACCTCTGACAACACCGGCACAAGTCTTCGATTACTTTTGTTTGTTTTTGTGTTTTGTATGTTTTTTTTTTCTTTTTTGTGTATGTGTGTGTGTGTTTTATTTATTGGTTGCACAATTCAGATAATTCCAATCCACCAAAATGGGAAATGCATACGATCACACTTTTGTGTGTGTGTGTGTGGAGGAGAGAAAAAAAAAATCCTAAATAATCATATTCAAAGTCACGAGTAAGCACGAGAGCATAAACAGTTGCGGATCTTCACTGATCCTGAACAGCAGGGGGAGTTTAAAGTTTAAGAGTTCAAAGACACAAGAGTTTTTGAAACCGAATCACCGCACACGAGACCCACTAAAGTAGACACAACCGGCGTCTTCAAGCGCTGTGAGTCGACTGGAGAAGCGCACCCAACGACTGGTTCTCTTCTCCCCCCTTACGGTATGACTCGGTCCGCGTCCGCTAGGAACACGACGGAGGCGGGTTCTAGTCCAAAGTTTCACACATATATGTACTTATATTTTCTGTGTTTTCTGCGTTCTTTTGTCTTTTTTTTTTTTCATTACTATTTAGCATTGCTTTTTACAAAATTAAACCTGGGTTTCTTACTACTGTACAACGGTCTCAAGTGTGTGTTCGCCCTAGCACCAATCGCCTGTCAACTAGAACATTCGATTCCATCACGATAAATTACTTCTTTAAATCAGTTTTCGCAATTAAAACAAAAGCTTGCGCTATCCTCGTTCATTTTAGTCCAGCGCTATGGTCAGGTGTCGACGGTCGATTATGTTCAGTACAAAATTCTTAAAAGGGCACAAAAGGGTGTACACATGTGTTTAAACTCATCCAACCATCCATCACATTGACCGGCCTTGGATTACGACAATTTTCACGCGACTTCCTCCAAGGAGAAAGTAGATTTTTTTCGTTCTATTTTTACCCCGAAACACAAGAACTCCTGGAGTTTCCCGCCTACTCAACCACCTTCTTTACCCCTCCCCCCTTCCCAACTGGAAGAATCAAAGCTGCCTCCAGGCCTTACCGCATAATTTACGATACGCACATCAAACATTTTTTTTCTCTTCCCACGAGAAGAGGTGTCCACTGTCCACCTCTTGTCAAAACTTCCTCCTCTAGTCCGGTTCTCAAGGAAAACAAACCTGATTCAATCTGCCTGCAGTCTCGACGTCCTGGTGCTGCTGGAATCAGTCACTCGTAGATGTTATTCGACAGGGAAGGAGATCAAGGTGAATGTGGTGGCATAAGAGTGGAGATATGTGATTCGTGATTTTTTGGGAGCACTAGGCAGGTTGGATTGGAATGACTGGGGAGTTGTCGTTGGTGAAGCTGGGCCTAGGCAATTGATGCCAATTTCACCATTGCCGAAAAAGCCCAGCAATGGCGTGGCAGGGAAATGTTTGTGGAAGATTGCTGATTCGACACCAGACCGACCGTGGAGATGAGTACCTCTGGCAACGCAAGCGACCATGAAGCCAATGCTTTTCATCTTCTCGCCAGAAAAGGAGCCGAAATGTTTTTCCTTTAACTTTTGTTCATACAAAAAATATACGTTCCAGTTATCAAGGGTGTATCATTTTATGAGCTATGGCCGTTCATCTCACCTGAAGAAGTATTCGTTCAATATCGGAATCGGTGGTAGCATCAGGTGGAACGATAACTGAGTTGGCCTTAACTCTCGGGCCGCAGAAAACTAGCCCTGTGATGCCATACTCGCGATCGCCATCCACCACATCCGGATGGATAGCTGCTTCCACAAATCCACCTCCAATGGCTATGTTCTGGTTTCGCCTGGTTACATTATAAATTAAACAACCTCAAACAAATTCAATCAAGAAAAATTAAGTTAGCTTACTTGTCTTGAAAATATCGACAGAGGGCTTCAATACACTTGGATTCTTTATACGCATCAGTACCCAGTAACATAAGACACTGGACTTGATCATCATCCTTGATATTTAACAGCCGCCCAACTTCCTCTGTTTGACTAGTTATTGCCTATAAAGCAAGAAAGCTACGATCAGTAACAATGGCAGTTAATTAGAAACAGTTTTTAAGCAATTACCTTGCCAACATTTTTCATCTTCTGTCTATCAAGATGAAAATTTCTTATAGAAAAATTTGGTATCTCAGGGATGAATAACAATCCGTAACCATCTCCTTCTTCTACTTCGTGTGTCAGAAGAGAAGGTGTGGATGTGACGACTCCGTTTGCTATACCTCCAACAATGGCACAGTCTAAAGGCATGCTTCTTCTGAGGTAATGCAACAGTCTATATTCTGTACATCGGCCAAAGTGTGCCCCATTGTGACCATCTAATTTCAGTTCGGGAAGTGGTGGAGGTATTTCAGCCAACCCTGCATGAGTCAGAAACACAAGGCAAATACAGGGCTGACTCCTCATACAAGACAAAAGCTCTTGTACACCAGAGTAGTCTTCGTACGAATCTATATTTGATGTGGAGTATATTTGATTTCTGTTCTTCTTAATGATTTTCGCCGTTTCATTCCACGATTTGCATACAGTGGCGGCTTTATTAAGTTCTAGAATGTTAGGCAAACAGTGTAGGACAGCTTTAGTGATGCCATACTCGAGCAACGGCGAAATTCGCTTTTTGCCCTCTGATTCATTCGCCATTTTCGTTCGATTTTTTTCATTGAAACGTGGTTATCAAAAATACATCTGATCACGTAGACCACTTTCCCGGTTCTCCCAAAGGCTCAATAAGATCACATTAGCGCGCAATTTCGGAAGCCTCTTCTGTTGCATCGTTGGCGAAAAAAATGGAAAACCGTCGATGTTCGATGGAAACGCCATATTCTCGAACTATCGATAGGTCGATAAATCATAACTTTGTTTTCGATTTAGCGAATTTGGCGCTCATATATATATTAGACATGTATTGACTTCAATCGAAAGATATTAAAACTTCAGCCAGTTTTTGGTTTTCTAGTTTTAACTAATTTCCTGACTTTCTGACTTTGGTGAACGTTTGCATTTCATTTAGCAACAAGATTTTCCTGTCTGAGGTGAGTTACCATGAATCCTTTACACTATTAACAGTATCGCTGTGTCGCAGTATCGTGTTCCGGGTATTTTTCTTTTTCGAGCGTTTCATTTTTTTCCATATCAATGGCTTGGTAACTTTCTAGATACTATCATCTCTGTAGTTACCGAACAATTCGTGAACTTGTATAGTATCATGTGAAACTCGATGTTTATTCCAAGGCTGTAGATATTGAACAAAATTGAGTTGTGTTGTCTTGAACACTTGAAGAAAATGTCAGTCATCTACCCAGCCAAATATTACAGTTTGATGTGTAGTCCAAGAAAATGTCCAAAGCTGAATTAAGGCTAGTTTTTTAGCTGACAAGCAACGTCGTATCTAAGTACAACGGTTTTATTTAGAAAAAAAAATAAGAAAGAAAGACATATACGACGAATGTAGACTTTCACCGTTCATTGTGAGCTAGCAGTCTTCCGGTTTTATACTGATAAATGTTTACAGTGACAAAAACTGCTGTGCCTTTCACCACAAGTGGCTTGATTTGTGTTAAGAATGTTGGCTCCCATCGCACAGCCCTGTCTAAGCACTTTCAGGAGATACATCTTGTACGCACAGTATTTGGCGTTGTTGTGCATTGGGTTTTTGCTTAATGTACAATAGGGAATAGCAAAACACGATGACCGACTTTGGCGATGAGGGTACTACCCGTAGCATGGGCTAAAGTGAACAATATTAAAAACAGCGTGACGGACATCTTGAGCATAGGGTTTGCCATTGTCATTGATTCATCCCATTTCAGTACTAATCCAGACCCAAAGAACCGTCTTAAAGAATGTTGGTAGAAATCTCGTCCTCGATTACGTAGTGGTTATTCTCACGGTGGACCTAAAAAATGCTCCACTTGCTGGGCCGATTGTGTATAGTGAATGACATTGGCATAACTTTACCCTAAGAATAGATTCGGAACGTCCATTTCAATGTCCGATTTTATGTATTAAGCCGATGTGCAATATTGTGTAAGACCAAAGTACTTCCTGGGAAAGAAAAATAGCTGTTCTAGTATTGCTGGCAACAAGTTTTTTTTTTGCGTCAAAACCATTTTACTGGTTGGCCCATTTTGCATTGTGATTTGACAGGAGGTTTCAAAGACACAAAACAACAGGATATTAAGAAAAGACTAACATTTTTCATTAGTTCCGTTTTAGTGTTTTTTTTACGGTTAGAAAACGTTAGTTTGTAACTATATGAAGGCATGTATTTATTTTATTAGTGGTTTGTGAAAGTAGATTACGGTATGGCAATGCTATGCCTCGTACCCAGTTTATTGTTTCCTTGCCTGTATTCAACATAAGCTTCTGAAAAGCTAGGTGAACAAGCACTGTGCATCAAAAGTTAAAGGTAGTAACTTAAATTCCTTTTTCTAGAAAAAGTACTTTACAAATGGCCGAGTTCCCCATGAGAATCATTGTGTGTGCATTAATTTTGCCATAGATTCTGTTTTAATTGTGGGAGTGTACTACATAATGAGATTTTGACAGTATCTATTATGGCTGCTCGTGTTACCAACATGTTTGTCATCATGACATCGAAAAAACATTTTGTTTTTCACGCCATGTGTGACAATTTCGCTTTATGTGTTATCCCTCGGATAACACTATGATGACAAGCACTGATGAGAAACCGTTGAACGACCGTTTATTGCCTTTGTTTTGTATGTATTTCATTTTTTAATTTATGTTCTTTCTCGCGTCCCCTAGATTCAGTTGCGTCGCCCGATGTTGGCCTGGCAAACAATTTATTTGAAGTATGCGGAGCAAGGTAACTGTTCAACAACAGGTACCATATCTTTCCATTGTTTTTCCACGTTGTGAAATACCTTGTGTACGTTTACTACTAACTCACGCGACCGCTACCTGTTGCGCTGTGTATTAATGTTACATCACACACATGCCCCGATGTTGAGCTCCGATCACACTAATGCTTTCTTTTTATTAATGATTTTGTGGAATCCTCTAGAATATTCTATTACAACAATGACGTGCATAATGCCAGACTAACATATTGTCCCGATAGCCGCGACAAACCAAAGTAAACCGATACAAGTACGAATGAAACCATCCATATCAAACTTTCTCGGGAATCACGTTTTGTGGCAGAGTTGTATAACAATACATGGGCTATCTAACCTAGAATCATCCCAAATGGTTTGACCATGCACAGGCGGAATGACAATTGATGTTTTACTAGAAATGTCAGCTAAAATCACGAAGACACGTGTCCCATCAGGTAACTAGTTGTCTTACTTGTGTTTTGTGAATAGATTTACGCTTCCAAAAGATTTTTTGTAATATCGATGTATTTTGAAATGAAGGATGGAACCGACAGCATACATAATTTTACGCCGTGACGCCAGGATTTCAAAAATAAATCACCCGTGGGAGTTACGGAAGCATATTTTATTGTATGACTCAGTATTTCAGGTGACATAAATACTTAACCACCTAACGATCACGAAGAAAAGTAACGGTCTTTCCAGCAACATCACATAGTTAAAAAGAATGATGTTTATCTTTTACAACTGTTGCAATAAGAACATGTAGTTCGCTATCGTAATTGTATCGTACAAGAAATCCATTTCTCCGTCGTGTAGTAATGTTTTCGTCCATGATGCACGCACCATTATTGTTTACTAAGCAACAAAATAATCATTTTTTGTTTCCGAAACTTAAAATTTCGGGTTCATCTATTGGTGCACTGGTTGTAAAATTTTGTTCACCAAGACATATGTCGACAGAGACAATATGTCTCATACTAAAAACCTATCGGTATCGAAGAGGGTCACATATCCCGATGATAAGCTGCCTGCATCCATGAACCTAGTGGCCATGGGGAGGCTTACGAACAACCTACGAGCTACGATTACCTCTTCTCTACCTAAGTTTGTGGGTCGATCTTTAACTTGTAGTGAACGGTACTACAGATCGTTTTTTTTGTGCCATTTTAGCCCCTTTATAGTAGGCATGGCTCTTCTTTTTTCATTCTTCTCTTCTTTTTTTTCTTTCTTCTCTTCTTTCTTGAGCGTTGTAGATGATGTCCGAAGTGATGAGGATGAAGAATCTTGCGTAATCCGATGAGATGAAGATGCTGAATATTGCGTAATCCGATGAGATGATGAATCTTGCATTGAATCTTGAATGATGATATTGGAGGGTGGTGGAAGGGAGGAGAGGGTGGTGGGAGGAAATGGAGGGCTTGGAAAGTGGAGGTAGCGGGACTTGAACCCGGGACCGACAGAATACAAAGCGAGGGTGATAACCTCTGTGCCAGGACCGCACATCCCAAACAAATTTTGCTTTCGGTGTCACCATTCAAATAGGCAGCTTATGCACGTATCGTTTAAGTGAGGTATGGCGCTGTTGCATAGTGTGTGGTTGCTATGCCGATTCCACGGGTTCGAGCCTTTGTTATTATATTATTTGAATATTTTTTTTTGCGTTTAGCAACACACTAGTAACTTTGCGCCGGTCTAGGAACAGAACTGGACCTCCTGTCCCCATTTTTCCTTGTTTTATTTTTTTATTAAGTAGAGATTTCCGCATTTCTCGTTTTGCAAGTCGTCGCCTTTAAACGGCAACGTTGTTCTGTATGTTTTGTTAGCCAACATTTAGTCTGCTACAGTCGAAAGAGCGATCGTGCCCAGATTTTTTTACCGTCAATATTTTTAAATATAAAAAGTATAAACTCGCCTGGTTTCCACTTCAAAGTAATTTGTTAAGTTTTGAGTTTCTTTCATCAAAATGGAATCTACCTCAGAGGTACCTGATGACTGCTGTCTAGTAGCTGATGAAGCAGAGAAAGAAGCCTTAGCCTTGGTGTGTTGCAATTATCAGATCATAACAGTATGTTTACTCGTGCACTGTTTATAGCTTTTGGTACTTTTGTCATTATTTTAGAAAATTTTCAAAGAAACAATTGCAGAAATTGAAAGTCATCTGGCACATAAAGCACAGCTAAGAAGTAGACTACACACAACAGTCCAGAATCGACCAGAAGAATCCTACTTCTCAAAACTAGATTCAAGTATCAAGAAGAATACAGCTTTTGTGAGAAAGCTAAAGAACTTTACAGAAGCCCAGAAAGAGAGCATTTTGAAAGACATCAACACACTGAACCTGACTAAATACATCAGTGAAGTTGCTAATGCTATTGTCGAAGCAAAATTAAAAATGACTGATATTGCTAGCATTCTGCAAGTATGTGTTGTTCTCCATGAAAAGTATGCTGACTTTGCCCCTCAACTTCTTGAGGCATGGCAAAAAATTCTTTCATTGAAAAAAGAGGAAAAGGTAGAACCATTCCCATGACCCGTTAGTTTTTGAGTTTACTTCAACATATTTTTTGTGTTTGCAGGTTTCAAATCCTAGTAAGATGAGAGTTGATGTTCGTTTTTATGCAGATTTGATATCTTGTGGAGTCTTGACTCCTAAAGAAGGTCTTCCTTTGCTGGGCAGTTTTCTCACCAATCTTATTCACGGCGATAAGGAAGAACATAACAGTGCCACCATCATTCTTGCGTTTTGCAAATTCTGCGGGGAAGATTACGCAGGTCTCGTTTCACAAAAATTATTGAATGATGCTGAGCGCTTTAAAATGACGGTTCCGACTAGCAATTGGTTACCACCTGACAAACGTCAAAATGTTCGAAACCTATTACGTGAATACTATTCATCTCTTTGTAAACATCTCATTCAGGTGAACTATTTCATTTCTAATCTTATTTCTTGGCAAATAGTTTTGAATTTGACTTTGTTATAATAGGATCACAAAGAGCTACAGAACTTTGAAAGACAAAACCGACGAATCTTACAAACTAAAGGAGAACTGAGTAACGAACGCAAAGAAAAACAGGAGGTGCTAAACCAGAATTTTGCAAAACTTTTGAACATGAGTCAGCAGTTTGCAGACATTTTGGCAGAGGAGTTGCCAGAACTACGACAGGACCTTAGCCCCAGAGACGAAGAGTGTTCCGTGCTCGAACTGTGTGAAAATATGTCGGACCAAGCACGTGAAACTCTAAATGAACTTTTGTGGGAGAACGAGGAAGCAAGACAGTTTTACGAGAATCTACCCAATCTGAGTGTCTATTTGCCCAACTTGGTTCCCAAAGTTACCATGGAAGCTCCACCTCTCCCTGATCCTGCCGAACAGGTAGCTATTACCATCAACAGGCGCGTTGATGAATTATTCTTGAAAAATTTGTTTGTGTGTTTACCAGATGATTGATATTGAAAAAGAAGCCAAAGAAATAGAGGAAGGGGAACAAGCCAAGGAAGAAGGCGACGAAGATATCAAGCCTGCAGAGTTAGAAGGCAAGAGTTTACATTGAATTTAAAAGTTTCTTTTTCATTTAATACTAACAGGCCTTCTGAATAGACGAAAAAGAGGATGTTGATGTTCCAGTCAGCCTACAGTCCAACAAAGTACTCCTGGATAGTTTCCTTACCACCCTATCCGCCTGCGTTAACCGAGAAATGATCGATTCTGCGGCTATTGAGTTTTCCACAAATCTTAACACAAAACATAATAGAAAAAAGCTCGTCAGGTAAATGTATTGATGAAAGTAAAGACTTCATTTCACGTAATTCTCTTCTATCGGTGCTATAGGGCCCTATTTACTGTCCAGCGGACGCGATTGGATCTCCTACCCTTCTATTCTCGTTTGGTGGCCACCTTGCATCCGTATATCCCAGAAGTGGCAACGGATTTGTGCAATTTTCTTAGACAGGATTTTAAATATCATGTTCGGAAGAAGGTTTGTATAATGATCTTTTTTTAAATCCATATTTCGAAAAGTTATGAATCGTTTTTGTCTACCTAGGATCAAATAAACATCGAGACCAAGGTGAAAATTGTTCGGTTTATCGGAGAACTAACCAAGTTCGGCATGTACCCGCGGGCAGACACGTTACAGTGCTTTAAGCAGCTTTTGCTAAACTTCGCTCACCACTACATTGAAATGACCTGTCATCTGCTTGAAACGTGTGGACGTTTTTTGCTCCATCAGCCGGATTCCCACCAGCGCACAAAAGTCTATTTGGTAAATGACTAATCCTTTTCGATATGGTTGAAGCACTGCCTCTATCACTCGCTAAATGTTTTACAATAGGATCAAATGATGCGGAAGAAGTCAATGCTCGCATCAGACTCGCGTTATCTGACGATGATAGAGAACGCTTACTATCAGGTCGTCCCTGTGGACAGCAGTTCACGGAGTAGTCATATCAAGATCCGTCCTCCACTTCATCAGTATATCCGTCAACTTCTTTTTGTGGAACTCGGCAACAAGGGATCTACCAATAAAATCCTCAAACAACTGCGAAAGCTCAACTGGAAAGATCCTGACGTAGCAACGTACGCCGTTCGATGCTTAACGTCTGCGTGGAAAGTCAAGTTCCCCAACATTCGTACATTGGCTGGTGTCGTGGCTGAATTGACGCTCTATCAAGAGTTTGTTGGCCACCGAATCGTGGACGCTGTCTTGGAGGACATTCGATGGAGTCTGGAATTCCCCATATCCAAATTCAATCAAAGACGCGTGAGCATGGCAAAGTACCTGGCAGAGTTATACAACTACCGCATGGTAGAGTCATCGGTCGTCTTCAAAGTATACACATCGCCCATTCTGATTTTTAAACACGATTAATAATTTTTTATTTGTATGCATAGGTTCTCTACACCTGCATCACCTTTGCGGTTAGTTACGATCGTAACGTTGAATCAGAGTTGGATCAGCCCGATAACCTTATGCGCTTGCGGTTAGTCTTGACCATCCTTGATACGTGTGGCGTCTTCTTTAGTTCTGGACTAGCCAAGAAGCGGCTGGACTGTTACCTTGTTTACCTTCAGGTTTATATTATAATTAAATTGGCATCAGGAATATTGATTAATTATAGTTATTTTGTTTTTAGTACTATCATTTGTTCAAAAGGTCTTTACCTATTTGGACAGAGGACAATCCCTTCCCAGTAGCAATAGATTTTGGCATTAAGGATATGCTGTTATCGCTGCGCCCGAAACTTAAGCCTTATAAAACCTTACAAGAAGCTGCTGATGCTGTGGAAAATTTGGAAAAGGAGTTGATGAACAAGCTTTCGCAAGCTGTAATTAACATTATTGTTAACTATTAGCGACAATTAAATCAACGTGTTTACTTTTTCAGATGCCGGAGTTACGGATGGATATGGTAACGGCTGACGACACGTTGGCCTGTATTGAAGAAGAGGTAACATTTGGTTAAACATTTTGCTAAAGGAAAAATAGTAAATAACTTTTTTATTGTTTAAGGACATGGAGGAAGGGGAGGAAATGCCGGAAGTGGATGATGATTCTATAAATGATGAGCAGTCGCTTTCGCGTTCCATGTCCCAGATGACGACACGCGGTGAAGCCACCCAACCGGACGATGATTCGGCCACTGCAGAGGCAAGTCAGACATTTTGGATGTGGGAAATAATGGGGAATTAAGGCTAGAGATCTATTGTAGGATGACCGTTGCGTCGTAACTGCCCCGCGAAAGGCGCTATGCCCTGAAGATGACGATTTCATGGCAGCTCTTGATCGTATGGTGGCCGAAAATATTCATGAAGCATATTCGCGTGGCAAAGAAGCTAGCAAAGCACCAGCTGTCGATATTGCAATCCCTTGGCAGGTTAAGGCCTCGCTTAAGAAACCCAGTGGTGCGTTAAGATTGCATTGTGCCACGTCCACTTGTTTGCACTAATTAATTATTTGAATGATTGCAGATGGGTCCGATAAAAACTTTTTGGGCGATTCCATTGGAGGTGAACTAGGAGGAGCCTTGGCTGCTGCCGAAGCTTCTTCCGCTTGTGCAGCTGTTGCTTCATCTCCTCCGTCGGCATCTCAGGACAATCCGACTGTGAATTTCTTCCTAATGACGCGTAAAGGCAATAAGCCACAGTTCAAGAATCTGGCCCTGCCTTCAGACTCTGAACTTGCTCAGAACCTTCGAAATCGCGAAGAGGTATGTAACTTGACTCGTAGGTGAAAAAGACCATCCCCCTCATGTTTTTCTTTGAATTTTTAGGCGGAAAAAGCAGAGAAAGAACGCGTGAAAAAGTTGACGTTGGATTTCAACGAACGCCAGGAAGAGGAAGAATTCCAAGATTTGTACGGAGGGGTAAGTTGATTAGCGAACCGGGAGTTCTCAATTTATTTATCAGAATATATCTTTTGACACGAGTAAGGAGTTACAACACAACATTTGTTTTATAGGCAAATCGCCCGGCTGTGCACAATGTCAATCGCGATCGTCGCGGTCGATTCCAACATCCCAAAGGTGTTCCAGACGCAGAGTTGATATTCGGCGGAGCGAGAAAAAATCGATGAAAGTCAGTGATTTCCGCAACATGTTCAGGATGTGATTGAAATTTTGAGCAAATAAGTAAAGAAAACGATTCAGAAACATCACGAAGTAATCCACGGGTGAAAAGCAAATTTACAATGGGATCTTGATCTTATTTGACGTCATAGTTAACATCATATTTCCCCTGCATCCGTTTTTCTTCCTTGCTGTTCCGCCAGCCGTAAACAATGTATACAGACAAGCCTGACAAGACAAAAGAAGTGAAAAATTACTGTTTGAGTCCAATACAAATACTGTTGATTTTTCTTTTCAACTTGCCTATGGCCATGTAAATTGAATACTGAACCCACGTAACCATCCTCATATTAACCATGAGGTAGGCGTTGATAAAAATACTCAACGCTGGCAGTAATGGAACTAAAGGTACCTAAATTCAAACGATCAGCAAAATAAATTAGTAACTGCACTTATCAAAATTTACTAGGAACAGTATACTTTGAATGCTAGCTGCTGTGGTGATTGTGGCAGTCGGTGGATGGCCACTAGTAATAGAATTAAAATAGCTGTCAAACTTCCAACTAAAGCTACAGCCCACGTTTCCTTCTCCACAAGGCTGTCAGCCGTGTAAGAAAGGCTCAAACTAAGTGCCAATGCAACCAGCACTAGATCGTAAAGAAATATTACGTATGAATATTTTGAATTGAAATGGGAGCTTTTAGCCTTACCATAAATGACAGTGAGCCAAGAAGCTGCCTTGCCACTAGATCCTGTTGGTAGGCGGCCGCGCTGGACAAAAAATTGCCGCAATATAGTTTGGCTTTCAACTGAAGAGTCGGAGACATAACGAATTTGATTCTGGACGACTCCGGCCAACAGTCCAGTCACTTCGCCACTCTCAGATGCTGTTGTCATATTCTCTTCTGGCTGATAGCGTAAAACAATAATGCAGGCGGCTACTAAGGCAAAAGCGAACAGAGTAGCAAGTGCCATCAAGTCCACTAGATCTTGCAAATTAAATAGGCAGGCAAACAAGGCTGTGGCACAACAAATAAAAGGTTACATCATCGTTATTTAGTGAATACTAAGAATGGTACCTGCAGCTGTTCCAGAAACAACGGTCGCGATCGTAGGAGTCAGAGTTTTAAAGTTAATTCGTGCAAGCGCTTTAAACAGGAGTCCATCCTCTGCCATAGCCTTCAATCATCGTTAAATTTGAAAACCCAAGATAATGATTAATGTTTTTGAACAATTAGCAATTGTATTTCAACTTACGTAGACGATGCGTGGCAGTGGGAATAGTGCGCCAACCAAACTGGAAAACAAAGCAAACTTAACCACATAGCATGAAGGAATTTGCATAACTTACTACCAAATCTAAAAACCTGGTAGAAAGACCAAAGAGTGTTCCAATGCTCACTACCCAACGGGCAACGGGCCATCCAAGTTGTTCAAAAGCGTAAGGGATCGGAGTGTCAACATCCTGGCAAGAAAAAAACAACGATAAACAAATGGAAATTAAAATAACAGGTAAAAATAAACAAACTTGAAGGTAATAAGGCCAGATGAGCGTTAAGACAGCAGCCATTGCAGAGTATGCGACAAAAACTATTCCCAAACACATGCAAATGGCCAGTGGAATGGTTTTCCTTGGATTCTGAGCTTCTTCACCTAAAATTAATAGAATTTCCGACATCAATTTGCTTGAATAAAAACGATTCAAGTTTGAACACATACTAGCTGTGGCAATTGTATCGAATCCTTGGAATCCAAAGAAACAAGTCGCAGCGCCAGCAATAATCCCTTTGAATCCAAAGGGTAAAAAGCCGCCAGATCCAGCTTTCTCTCGAACATTGGGGTCTATAATTTCTTCCGGCCGGATTTGCCAGTTATGAAAATCCACTGTTTTTTGGGGGGAGAATCAATCGCTTATTAACTTAATTTACCCACCATCGTAACGGTTATTTTTCTTACCTTTAAAACAGCCACAGACGATGACATAGGAGACAATGCACAAGTTGCAGAGTGTGAAAATGTTGTTGAAACGGGTAGACTCCTTGACTCCCAAAGTCAAAATGGCTACAGTATAGAAAACAAAAACCGTAACGAATTTGTACAGTTAAAAGGACTCGAAACTCTATGTAATGGAATGAGGATAAAAGACCTGTCAAGGTGAGCACTAGTCCGAATGCGAATAGATCTGGGTAAGTAGCCAAGAACTCGACCCCCATGCTGAGATTTTCTCGGAAATAGTTCCGCATCGGATTCCCTAACAGTTGATCAACGTATCCACTATAGCCGCGAGCTACACTGCTCGTACCTGAATAGTGATAACGAAATTTGATAAATTAAAAAAGCAAGCAGCGCGAGAAAAGATGAAAGATCTCTCAATCTTTCGACCGTTTATATATATATATTTACTCAATACGAATTCCAATATCAGATTCCAGCCCATTAAGAAAGCCAGTCCCTCGCCTAGCGTGACGTAACAATAGACGTAAGCCGATCCGCAACTGGGAACGCGAGCTCCAAACTCGGCGAAACACAATCCTGTGCAAACATCAATCATTGGTCATGAAGGTTAAATAAATTAGTCGTTCATTATCTGATTTTGGATTCAAAAGCAAATTATCAGAAAAAAATAAGCTGAATACCAGCTAAGAGCGAAGCTATGGCAGCGACAAAAAATGAAAGAATAACAGCAGGACCAGCTTGAGTTTTGGCCACGGTTCCAGCCAACACGTAAATTCCAATACCTAAGATTTAGTTGAAAGATTATTTTTTTTTTAAATCAACGTTAACTGCTAATTTGTTGAAATTTTGTTGACAAATAGAAAAACAAAAAAAAAACTTACCTAGAGTACTGCCGACTCCTAGGGCCGTCAAGTCCCAAACAGTGAGAACTCGAGCTAATTGACTGGTGTTGAGCTCGAGCGATTCACGAGCCATCGACTTCCGTCTGAAAAGGCGAGTCAAAACCCCCGAAACCACATTACCTAAGAAACTCATCTCAATTGTCTGTTGATTGGTCACACAAGATGGCTCGAAGAAAGAAAAAAACACATACACTATCACAGAAACACGACGAAACAGGACAACCTCAATTGCAACAGGCAAGTGAACTTGATCGTTGAATACCACCCTTCTTGTCTGTTTTCTTGTCTGTGTTCTTTACCTTGCCAAAAATGACTAAAGATGAGAAATCGTAGAAATAGAATTGCATCTGACTAGGTCAATAGCTTAATACTGTATGACCTGAGTCGATGAGCTGTCGGTGGAACTAGCTTAAGGGACAAAAAACGACTGAGGTTTGTCTACAGTTCTGAAGGTCGCCCATACGCCATTAAGCTCTGTAAACTTCCCACGTGCCTCGGGCCGGCGCCCAAAATGTCCTTATCAAGTGTAAGAATGTCTTTTCGGATTTTGTCTCCCTGTTTTCATTTCTTTGTGTTAGCAACTGGATGTGCTAACTGCTTCTTGTTTATTCTCGATATCATTCGGGGACGTGGAATGAGCTTTCTGATGGTAAGTTAAACTATTTAGGCAATCCCCACGTCATTGTATTTATCGATGTGGAACTCGCCGAAGAAACCGCCCACCCCATATGGTGTAGATAAATGTGGAAAAGAAAAAGATTAGCGGAAGCAATCAACTCGGAATTTTTATCTCGCACTGATTCAATATCATTAGAAGAAGGAATTTTTCCAAAGTCATTGAAATCCATCACGATAAATTACGAAAAAAATGGCCGTGTGAAACTTTTTCTTTTTCATGCCACGATGCCACACTTATTTAGTGTTGATCATCAGCCCCGAAACTATTTCCGAAAACAACAACTGATACGCAAAAATTGAATGCAGAATTTGAAAACAAAAACGAAAGTCTCACGCGCCTGCGCCGCAAAGACTCAATTCTTTTTCTCCTTCCTTCGTTTATTGCACAACACATTGTTAAGGCAGACTTTTGCTTCTTGTCCGGTAAGCTCCTCTAGAGCCAGGCTTTCCGACTTCTTTTCCCGCCTACTTGGGCTCCCGTTCAACATTTATTTATTTATTATTTGCCCCTTTTTTTTTTCTTTTTCTTTCACCCATAGTTCCCGTACAGTCCTGGGTAACTGCCCGTTCAGATCTCGTTCGTTGCTTCCGTGCTATCCCACCCCCTTTTCTTTTCTATATTCCGTGTCGTCCACGATAAGGTAAGTCTCTGGCAGTTGCGGTTCTACCGCCGGTCTTATCGGTTGCATTATAACGTTCCTCCCGTTCTATTTTACCTCCTCTATTTTGGGACGGTTGAAAAACATTCTCGATCGCCGTTCAATTATTCTCCTCACGCAGTGCGTGGATCATCTTGGCCGACGGGGAGGGGAAAAATGGAGGATGAACGATCTAAGTTGATGGTGAAATAATTGCAGCTACTACAATTTTAGTGTGACGTCCTTCAATTCCATCCGCAGCTCGTGATTGTTGCAGTGAATCATTAAAGGTTATTTACATGTTAATCTTACGTGTACATCCGCAATAACGAGTCGACTGTTTGTGTTGAATTACGTTTTCAAGTGCTCTAATACTGGCAAATTGATGCGCACGAGTGGTGTGGCAGAGTGAAACCAGAACATGGCAGATCCTGGATCTATCCTCCCTCTTATAGACTCCTATATTTGCTCCTTACCGTGGCTAATACTAGACATGTTTTTACAAGAAAAAAAAAATTTATTAAAAAAAAAATTTACATGTACTTTGGAAGTGTATATTTAACTCTCCCTTTCATTTGTGTAGGCACGGTTTCAATCCAATCACAGCGGACAGACACCAAGGGTCCATCCATCATGCGGCGCATCTTGTGATGTCGTTCGACGTGTGTGGCTCGCGTAGAAGACAACACGAAAAGAGAGTGCTGCTGCGTCAAAGTATATATGTCTAAAACCTACTGTGACGGCCATAAAACTGGGGAAAAAGACAAGAGACGACAGAGCGTGACGCCGAATCGATGGAAAAGGACCAGTGCCCGGTGGATTATTATTATCATTCGTGGTCGAAACGGTGGCCGACGAGATCGGCTACGAGAATAGTGACCTCGTCCGATAACATTTCGACTAGTGTGGCTACGCATCAACGCCACTGCCGATGCAACTGGATCCGGAGAAGGATCTTGGCTAAGTTATGCCGGGTAACGATTTCGTTTCTTTCTTAGACCTTTAACTATTAAAAATAGGGACGAGTTGGCATTCTTATGCGCACACACACACACAAGACCTTAATGTTAGTTTCCCCCTCGATTTTAAGATATAACAGATGGATTACCATCCGTCGACTAGAGCCGCTTCTGTTACGCATCAAAAAGAAAGGGGGTAGAAAGAAAATAATCGTAATAATAAAGCATTATCGTGAGAAACAAAAAATCATTACAGCCCACACAGTCCACCGCGCATAAAAAAAATCAGGGCCCGTAAATTTGAATGAGGAAAAGTGTTGTTGCGGTCGTGATTATTGTCTTGTAAATCCCAACCGACAAGTGCGCTTTTCAATTGACCAAATGGTGCGTAAACCGATTTGAAAAAAGGCTCCAACGTTGCATTCTATCCTTTAAAAATCGATTGCTCTATTATGTTCTGGGAAATGTGTGTAGGATGCCCGCCACGGTACTCGAGTGTTATCGACGTTGGCGGACATTCTGACGTCGAATACATTTTCATCAAGAAGTCCATTAGACTAGAAATTGGAAAGAAAAAAAAGCCATTTGAAACCATCAAGACTCTCTGCCCTCTTTCACACTGGGGAACTTGAATTATGCTCAAAGAGAAGACGAGAGAGTGGATCCATCTGAGATCGGAGTAAATATACTCTCGTTCGTTATTTTCCCTCTGAAGTTTTTCACGATATCGTTCACGGCAGATAGAGCTCCTGGAGGGCCCTAAAATTTCGTGTGTGTGTGGCAGACGGTTGAAAAACCTCCGTGACATTTGCGACGTCAATTGACAGAGAAGAAGATGACGATTATTGCCTTCTACTTTGAGTTCTTTGGTTTTGGAGATGGACTAAAGCAGCGACTTGGACATAATCTTGTTTGTCCGTTTCTTTTTTTCGAAATTCCCGATTGTTCGGTGCATGCTACCGCATCTCTATCGGTCGCAGAATAGACAGGAAATTCGCTCCGTGCTGCTGCCTAGTCAGATTATCATGCTTGCATGATTTCTTATACAAGGCATCGTGTACACACGTTATGATGCTTTCAGGCCCCCCTCTTTATCTAGGCCGCTATAAGCTCAGTCAGTTGATGATTGACAATCAGATCAATCAGTGAATCATAGACTAGCAGGCTGTACATAGATGCACGTTAGTTTTTCATGTTTTTTTTTTCCATAGTATCGTCATTGTTTTTTTTTTCTCTTTTTCTCTAATTATAGACGACGATTGTAATTGTCCTAACGCTAACGATTCTAGTCAACCTCATCTTTATTCTGGAATTTGGTTACAAGTCAAAACTCATCATTTCGGGTATGTTCTTTCCTATTTTCAATTGTGATTGATATTTTTGATCGATCCTTATTTCTCATCATTTTTTTTACACAGATGAACCTACCAGCAGAGCCAATATCAGCGATGATGGACAATCATACCAATATCTAACACTAGACATTGTTTCTAGTCAATCGCGTGCGGCAGTCAGCGTAGATGGAGCTATGGTCTTCTTTATAAAGCCTCTTTTTTATTGACATCTTCTTTCATATTTCTTTCCTTTTATAGATGATTGACGATAACGAAGTTGGTAAAGGACGAGGTATTCACGTGCTAGTCTTGAATCAAAGAACGGGTGCCGTAATGGCCCGGCAAATCTTCGACACCTATTCGCCGCACGAAGACGAAGCGATGAGCCTCTTTGTCAACTTAGTATCAAAAGGGAGAATTATTGTCATGACCATTAAAGTGAGTTCGGTTTACCCGCTTTTTAGACTTAGAATATGCACTGATTTTTTTATCTCAACAGAGCCTATCGTAGCTCAGTACTTCATTATCCCTTGCACAGAGTTAAAAAAAAGGGTTTATCATTATATGAAAATGTAATCCCACCAATTTTCATTCAATTTACAAAAGAAATTCAGTGAGGTACTGGAGAACCCCCCTTTTTTTTAAACTGTGCAATTGAATTTTTAATCTATTGAATCCATGGTATTATTTACCTTTTAAAGTACTTGCATTAATATGGCTTTTAAAATACTAGGACGAAGGTTCGTTCCATTTGAAGCAGCCGGCCAGGGACCTCCTGCAGCGATTCGGCTCGAAGAATTCCCAGATATTGGGCTGGAGAGATACGTGGATCTTCGTCTTCCAGAAAGAGGATGCGAGAAGAGGCGGCATGTGTTGCGAACATTTGGGTAAAAGCTCCAATTTCCTGTCGTGGGGCCAGCCGCTTTTGGTGACCTGCAAAGTTCGCCTATCGACTGACCAACATGGTTTGCCACTAAACATATTCTCTTTTCCTCTGTTGCTTATCGACTAGCAATATCTTTTATATCTACCCCTTTCACAAACCTTGGCATCCCGTGGCTTAACATGGACACCGATAGAAGAGGAGTGCCAATGGCCTGACACGGAAGAAAATCAACGCCGTCGGGAATTCTGCAGCCGAGTCGAAGGCTACGGAAGCGTCTGTGATTGTCACCAACCTACCCCCATCACTTTTCAGCCGTCTCCGGTAGATAATAACTGAACTAACGTACACTTGCTACAGCTGTAGACATTCATCATTCCCTTATCTGATGAGATATTAAGCTTGAACAAGACTGCCAACGAGACTGTCAAACCCATTCGCCAACTATCGATTCCCAATCATAGAAGCTCCTAAATAGAAAGAATTTACTCCAATAGGATTTAGATTTATCACAAATGTGATCGTGGACGAAGGGAAATGTGTCGTCTATTCGTACATCCCTTCGATGCCCGATGTTCGTTCATTTCTTATCGGATGCTTGCTTCGATCGTGATGACGTCGGTTACGTTGTTCAATCGATCTCTTAGTTTCACACGATACCACTACAACGGGGTAGCTTGTGGGTCAAGCTCATTGTAGACCTTTACAAACTACAGTGGGTCAAGTTCACGTTAAAGTGTTATATGGGCATAGCGGATAAGCCGACAACCTCCCACCCTTTATTAAACATCCATTTAGCTGTGGGAATAATGCAAACAACACTTTTCATTTAACAGCCTTAGAAATCCTAATTCTGTTTTTTTTTTTCAGATTCCAAGTAATCAAATTCGTAATGTTCCTGTGGCAATCATTGCCAGCGACCGTCCTCGTTATTTGTACAGGTATTGCGCAATTGATCATGTATTGAGTTTAATAGTATGATAACTATTCTTATTTGATATGCAGAATGCTGAGATCTCTATTGAGAGCGGGTGGTGCCAATAAAGAGATGATGACCGTGTTTATTGACGGTTATTACGAAGAGCCCATGCAAGTGGTCCGCCTATTCGGTTTGAAAGGAATCCAGCACAAGCCACTGGGCATCAAGAACGCTCGCATTTCTCAACATTATAAAGCTTCTCTATCAACTCTTTTTAAACAGCATCCGGATTCACGTCACGCCATCTTAGTGGAGGAGGATCTGGATGTCGCACCCGATTTCTTCCAGTGCGTTTGAGAAGAAAAATTCTTTACTCTGGGCTCATCTGACCATGCTTGTTTTTATTTACAGTTATTTCAGCCAACTGGTGCATTTGTTGGACGAAGACCCAACACTTTATTGCGTGTCGGCCTGGAACGATCACGGCTACCAGCACAGCAGCGTCAATGCGACGCTGCTCTACCGAGTCGAGACAATGCCCGGACTCGGCTGGATGCTGTCGAGGAAGCTATTCAAAGAGGAGCTCGAACCTGCATGGCCGACCCAAGATAAAGTATTGTCCATGTGTATATTACGTGGAAAAAAATGCTTGTAACTCAAGTTGAATGTCCTCTTCCTTTTCAATTAGATGTGGGATTGGGATATGTGGATGAGGAAGCCAAGCGTCCGACGAGACAGGGAGTGCGTGATTCCAGACGTGCCACGCACCTATCACTTCGGTGCCAGCGGCTTAAACATGAATTCCTTTTTCCAAGATACTTATTTCCGAAAAAGGGCGCTCAATAATTTAGCGGACGTTCAACTGCACGACATCGAGAAGTAAGTTTAGCGCAAAGTCAGTTGTAATATAAAGCAATATCATTCTCGCTTCCATCAACGTTGTGTCAAGCATGAAGGCTATTAATTACGAGCGTGTCATCGAAACGGCCGTGTCCAATGCAACACTGCTTGATCACACCATTTCACCTTGCGAAGAATCTTTCATTCCCAACGTCGCGGTACGCTTGCGTTTGTCTTTAATAGACTTGATATTTTTTCCCATTGCAAACGTTTTTTTTTTTTTAAACAATATTTTTTTTGAAATTAAGGGTGAGACGTTTGTGATGTATATGAAAATGGAGCACGCTCGGGACACCGTCACCTGGTTGCAAATCGCCAAGGTAATTATTTATATGCACAATATTATTCAAGAGCCACGAACCAATGCGTGCTTAATCCGTCTTCAAAAACTGATGGTTTTTTTTCCATTTTAAAAACGCATAAAGTGCTTCAAGATTTGGGATTTGGATGCAAGAGGATCACACAAAGGTCTATGGCGATTCTATTTGAAAAACAATTCAATAGTGGTCGTCGGTGTTCCGTTCTCTCCCTATTCGTGAGTATCACCGTGATAGCTAATATCCTTTTAATATTTAAAGATAATTTTGAAATTATGTTTGGATTCATAGGAAATTTAAACCGACCACGCTGAACCCGATGGAATTACACCCGGCAGTTACGACTCGTAAAACCAATTAAGGAAAGGAAAAGTCTAGGCTGTTAAAACAATGGATTACGTTCAGGAATAATGTTTTTTGATCACGATTAGCTCACGGAAACAAAATCATTAAATCGGCATCAAATACTTATGATCGAGGCGATGTAACTATTAGGTGCGTAACTGCTTAATGTGTTTACCTATGCCATCTGTACAATTTTTCATAGGTGTAATATCAAAAAAATTTGTTGGTTAAATATTTCAGAATATCTATATCGAGCATAGTTTTCTATGTACACATTGTCCACCCGAAAAAAAATGTTGAAAATAAATTTTTAAAAATTTATTTCAGTATTTTTATTTTCATTTATTGTAAATTTGGCAAGGCCTCACAGCCATTATGCCTAATTTGGAAAATTGACAACGTCATCCTCAACGTGGTGGCGCCATAATTTTTTCGATAGTTGAAGTAATGTGTCGAGGCTGTGCGGTACTCGTTATCCTTCGTCGCTCAAATCTCATCATTCGATCAACATACTAATTCATCTGACACGCGTTGTTGGTCTCCAGGAATGCAGGAAATATCTGTTTGGCACAGTATTAGAGGCAAAAGCTGCTTTGACTCCCCAACACCTGGATGGCGATCAACCGGATGAAGTTCATCAGAAGACGAACAGCCCATTCAAACGACTACGGTTTCAAAGTGAACTATCACTGCAGGTTAGTTTTTTTGTTGAAAATTTAGAGGTTAAGCTTTTTTTTTGGAAAGATGTAAACGAGAAAATTGATGATTGAGTCGTCTTGTGTGAGGCCCACGTCACGTGCAGTTCTAGGCCACTGAGTAACTTGAATAGATTGGAATAGATTGACCCTAGGCCTACAAAAAACGTTAAGAAGGCCACGCCTCTCTTGAAATTCGGCCAAAAATGTGAAAAATACTGCCAAGTTTCGTTGGCCTCACTCAACGCTCTTTGAAACCTTTTTTCATCGTGAACTATTGTTTGTCGTTATCGTCGTTTTTGAGAGAAAAGAAAGATATCAATGAATGAAGAACAACTTGTCAGCAAAACCCCTTAAACAAAATGGCTTCCCTGATTAAGCGTTTGGGTTCTCAACATGTACACAGCCTTGCTTATGGCCAATGCAGCGAATGCAGTTTGTCCTAGAGGGAGGGTCTCTGATCCATTGGGCGTACGAAATAGAGGCTGGCGTTTGAAACGGCCATGTGTAAATCATTACAAAGCATACTGTGTATGTTACGTAAACAGTGCCCCTGCTACAAAAACTACGACAACTTTGTATTTACGTTTCGGTCCTTAACATTCTTGCAAGAAGTTTACGTAGAGGGAATTTGATTGAATTAAACTCTGTCCAAAAATTTGGGTTGTGATCGTTTTCTTTTCAAACCGACATTGTATTATTGACAGTGCATGATGCCATTCGCCAGCGCTACTGACAGGTCTACGACGTTTCGTTCTGAGATATGAAAGCTTTTATTGATTTCTCTTATTCCATCTGTAAGTTACAAGCTCCGACACGTCAGTTTGTCTGCCAAAATACGAAACTGTGTCCATATCTACAGCCCTCATTTTTTAAATTTTATATATAGGCACCCTCTACCGTTAAGTCACATCAATCTCACCATTTGTTCTAGTCAACCTGGTAAAGGCCTGTGCACATTTGACAAAAATAAATCCTTAGTCACAAAATTAACAAGATTAAACGCTTTTTTTGTAGCAAGGTATTTCATGATATCTCTTTCCTTTTGTAGAGATATCATAAGATAGGGTAATACTGAATTAAGGTAATCAAAGCTCCCCCTTAATTTTTTCTCGGTTCAATCAGAATTAAAAACAGCCATCCATCATCTCCCCCCGAAACAATACAAAAACAAAGACACCCACAGAACTATAAAACAAAGGTTTATTTAGTAGCCATTTGATTTATAAATCCTGCTCGTGTGTTTATTGTTTAAGGTAGCAATTAGGGTAGTAAACAATTTCTTTGTGTTCGTGTTTGTTTCAAAACTTGGTGGATCCTCAACGTTCAATATCCAAAATGACTAGTAGATGGCAGATAGGTGCTTGAACGTCAATTTGAATTTCAAGCCAAGATAAAAGCGCGATGAAAATTTGCTGTATGATAGAGGTTTTACCGCACCCGTTTTAGCATGTCGGATAGGGTAGTTTACAGCGTGTTACTCTTCCCCTGCTTTCTTTCGGCTGCTGTTTATAGTCAGACAGTTTGCTGACACCCAGTGGACAAGACCTCCGTCTGTTCTTCTCGTCAACTCTTTTGGATATTTGGACTCTTTTCCTATTTCTCTTTCTGCCTGCACCAATTTGGATACAAAACTTTGTTTTTGCTAGCATCTGGTGCTGGGAAACCATCACCAAAAGCTCCTCGTCAACCTCTTCGATATTCTTTATCGAAAAAAGTGTTTCTCAGTGTCTGCGTGTGTTACTTTGTTGAATTAACCATTCTTGTGTACCAGTGAAGTCGTGCTGCTCCTGGTGTCTGTCTCGTGTGTGTGTGAGTGTGTGAGTGTTTTTTTTTCTCTTTTTTTTGTTGTGTGTTTCTCTTGTGTGTGTTGAGTGTTCCGAGTTTCTCTCTTTCTCTTTCGGGTTTGACCGAAAACGTTATTCATTCGGTGGAAGAAGGAAGACTTCGTCTTTCTGTTTTCAAATGAAAAATAGTGCAACATCTATTGTTATGTGTTTTATTTAGGAATTTCGTTTTCCCTCCGGGTTTCGACGCCGACGTCAAGAAATTCGTCCGTCGCCATGGCGGCCAATCGACGCTCAGCATCCCATCGTTTCTCCCTTTTCTTCCTGGCAATTCTCGCAATCTTTTCCGGTAATTTCACCCTGTTCTATCGTTTCGTTTCTTTTTTCCGTCTAAAACTTCAAAGACTTCGTTATTACGTGAACGGAACTGGGTAAAAAAGAAAATCTTCCCACGTGTGTAGCCATCGCACCCTCATCTGTCAAATGTCAGACGATGATTCAACAGCATCATTAACTTTCTTGCCCACATGTTCAGACTTTGTGTCAGGCCCACTATTCGACTGTCGAAATGTCGTTTCACGGCGATAGAAAAGCAGGAAATAAAAAAAACTGAAATCGCTGAATTTCACTTCAACGGCTATGAAATGGGCGAAGTTGAAGAGCCGTAAGAGAGGGAGGCACGTATATATTCAATCAAAAGAGTCTGCCCTCCCATTTTTTGGCCTTCAACTAATTTTGAAAAAAAAAGCCTCCTTTCGTCCGATGAAAGAGAGGAAATGAAAATATCCTCTCGGACACGGTAGTAAATAAGTAGTGCGGTACTCACGCGCGTGTGTGTGTGTCCCTCATCGAATCTTCATAACTTCCGCGTGCGCGCGCATCCACTCACCAAGAGGATTTGTCAAAAGACATTCTTCTTTTTTTTTGTAGATGAACCGATCGATACCGTATCGTTGTCGGATCTTGGTTACTCTTTCCCGCATGGCCTCTCCCTTTTGTTTTGACACTTAAACTGATATCTTCATCTCTTTATCCGACATTGTTGCTAACGTAATTTTCCTCCTGGCCAGCCCAAAAATCAGCCATTTCTTGAAGCCAATTTTTTTTTCTCAATTACCAGCTTATCCCCTTCTTTTATTTTTTTAGTATCGACGATCGTGTCACAATTTTTTTTATTCGAGTCTTGATCTGCCACCTGTCTCGACCTTTTGTCGTGATATATCGACTTCCGATCATTTGCGAAGATACCCTCCCCACCTTTGTTTTCCGTCTACTTACCGTAGAATCAGAATAACAAATGACGATTGTCGTCCTTGTTATTGCGATTGTTGCCGCTGTTGTTTGCCTAATAAAAAGGCAAACCTGCGGTTCTTGCCGCAGCTGTGTTCCGTCTAATTAGAACGTGCTTGAAGCTTTCGTTCAGACCGGATGGTACACATTTCCGCACTCGTGGCCACGTCTTTGTTTAAGAGGAAATAGTTTTCTGTACCAAAAAAAAAAGCATTCCCGTTTTTAGACGTCAAAAATTCCTGCTCACACTTTTTCTGAATTTTCACTTTACATTCCAGAGGGTTAAATGAACGATGGTTTTCAAAGTATTTCGACTACAGGCAGATGTCGTTGTGTGATGGATGTCTTTTTCTCGGCACAGAATTCCGTTCGACGGTTCAGGTGTGACAAAAAAGAAAAGCCTCTGGAACTTGACAAAAACATCGTGTTCGATAGTGTTCAGTTGCTTGTCGTGTGGGAAAGTTCTCATCGGGTGCCAATGACCTAGTTTACTACTTCCCTAAATTGATGTTATTTCGGCTGTCTGTAATAGCTCGAAGCCTTGAACTCGAAGGGAAAAATTAGTCGTGGTTTCCGGCTTTGAACAGCGTCGATTCCTTCCCAACTCGTCAACATTTTCCAAACGAATTTTTATTAACTGTTGTTCGTGTTAGCAAATAGAGACGCAAAGGTTTATTTTATGTCAAGTTGAAAGTCACACCCAGAAGATGTTTACTCGGTCGCTCCACTTATCCACTCGTCAATGTCCCTGAAACGAGAAAAATATCCACCAAAAAAAAAAAGGGAAATCTGTAGGATTGAATTGAAATGTCCTATTTAAAGAGAAAAAAAACTCGTGTTGCTTAAAAGCTTCGATGAATACGAATAGCCGAATTGGACAGAATGCAAAAGTGTAGAGGTGGAATGGTTGTGTAGGGGGGGAAAACTGAGGGGGGGGTGATGAGATGAATCAGCTGCAGCAGGGACTATTGATCCTGGGGTCTCTCCCCTCTCTATACTACCCCAAAGGCGGAGTTGAAGGAGGGGCCGTAACACGCTCCGGCTCCCTCTTTCTCCTCTCTTTCTCCTTTTGTATTTTCCGTGCTCTCTCTCTCTCCCGCTCTTTCCTGTTCTGGGCTATAAGGTTCCCGATCGATGGGACAGAACTAGACTTCTTTTTTACTACATTCTATGCTGTAGATCCCCTCCCAGAAAAACGTTTGCTGGCAATTTCTTTATGCACGTGAAAAATGACGTCAGTATAGACTGAGGATGGTCATGACTCACAGTTTGGAAAGTGAATGAAATTGCTGGCGTCAAGTTGTTGATGGAATCTGGTGCAGGACTGTATCGACCAGATAACAAACACCATAACAGCCGGATGTGTGTGTGTGTCCATCGTCGTTGAAATATCATTGGGGGATTAGACAACGGTCCATAACAAACGTACGGTACCAAATGGAAGCCTTACGATAGGAACAAAAGAATTACTACACATTAGATTAGATTGACAGTGTTATTGTTATTTTATTTTTTGAAAAAATAGGAGGGAAACATGTAATTGCTTAACCCAAGATTTGATGGGGAGTGTTCAATCCTTTTACACGTTGTAAAACGATGTCCCGAACTTTGGTTAAATCCAGTTTTCCAGTTCTCAAATCGATGTATCTTGTTACCGTTTGAAATTGTAAACCTACACAGCAGCACTTGCGCTTTATTCACGCCAACGTGAATCGATCGATTAAAAGACACCCCTTTTTTTTTTGCTTTGCTCTTTTTTTGTGCGTGTATGACGGGTTCCAAGGCTCTCTCCCTCTTTCTCAGCGGAAGTGGTTTTCTATTGTTCCAGCACGGACTCGGTGCCGCCAAGGCTCTTTAAAAACAATTTTTTGAAATAATATTTTTCGAAGAAAAAAATCTCGACGTTAACGAACAACATTTAAAAGGCTTTTTCTTTGTGGTTTCGCCCACGTAAAGAGTCCTTCACATACAGGTACACACACACGTGTGTAATCATTTGTTTTTTTTTTGTTTTTTTCTTGTGAATTATTCCCAACAAATGCGGGTTTTCTTGGATCTTACAGTCGGTTAGTGGCAACCCAACCGAAGGACGACGCGTCTAGGTCCCCCTCTTCAACAAAATGAAACTTACCATTTTGTTTGTTAGTTTACTATATATTTTTTTCTCGTCTACATCCATTTTTCCTCCCCTCATCCTGGCCGCCGGAAATGGCAGGTATAAATCATGATGGCTGTGAGTGCGGTCGAGAGTTCTTTTTTTTCACCCTACGCTGTAGAGTTAAGACGCCGTTAAAAAAAGAGTCCTCCACAATCGAAACCCTCATCTTTTTTTTTAGGGGTGGTAGGGCGCGAGGGGTTAGACACCGTGGTTGGGTTATTTTCTCCGATTTTTTCTATTGTCTTGTATACACGCCACCCTCAAGAGTCTAGCAGGTGGTTGCCACGCTGTATTTTTCTTGGAAGCAGCGCAGCAGCCGCGGGTTCTTCGAATCTTTCGGTGGTTGTAACTTGATAAGGTAGATTTTCAGTTCTCGCTCCCCCGTCGGGTCTTCTCTACTATCCCTGTTGTTTTCTGCTCAACATCTGCCGTTTGGAAAAAAAAAAGACTGGCAAGGCCGTCACTGAGCAGCTGCAACTGTTTAAAAGGACAACAACGAGCGCGTCTGGCATCTGACCGGTTTTATTTTTTAATTTCAACTAAAAAAAAGGGGGGCACGCATTATCCATTTTGACCGTTGAGCTAAATTTTTAAGTCGCCTGTTCGAGAATTCTTATCAAATTTCTGTTGTTTCTGGGTTTTTTTAAGCAATTTAAACAGGAAAACAAAGGAGGACAAAGCAATGTTGCCATTTCCTGTGATGGATATTTTCTATCAACAATATTTTTATTTGTTTTAAATGAGTTTCCAGTTCAAATGTTTTAGTACTATTATTCTTAAATTAGAAAATCGCCATATAATGATGATGACATACAATAATAATAATAATTTCATCAATTATTTTGATTGATAGGTGCGTGTGTTGGCGACGGTTCCGCCACGGCGGCGGCCAGTTCGTCCTCTCTGTCCGGCCCTGTTTTCCTGAAGGAGCCGGCCAACCGGATCGACTTTTCCAACACGACGGGCACGGTCGTCGAATGCGCCGCCACCGGCAATCCTCGCCCGGAGATCCTCTGGATTAAAGCCGATGGCAGCCCCGTCACGGATGTACCCGGTCTCAGACAGGTAAATAATAGAAAACAACTGTATTTTAAGACAAGAAAAATAGACGTGGAAACTACGACGTTGTATTCTTTTGAACACACATAAAATGCTTTGTCGAGTTCTCCCGCATTCTCACCACCTTTGCTGTGCCTCTTGCCCGTAAAAGTTGTTTTGACGTTTTCCTCCAGCCCCGTGGATATTAACATGATGAATAGTCCGTGACACGCACGCCGTAAATCTTCTGACGTGTTTTTTTTTGTGAAAGAAATGAAACTTTTCAGCTTTCTTTTGTTTCGTACCCGACACTTGGAGAGTTATCGACCTTTGATCTCGTGAATTTTTTGTGTGTGATGTTTTTAATCTTTTTTTTTTTGTTAATCTTATAACAAAGAAATCTTGTATAAAATGACAAGTGACTCAATTTGTGTACAGTAGGTTCAAACGTCGGGAAGTTTGGTTTTCCCGCCGTTCCGCGCCGAGGACTACAAACAGGAGGTGCACGCCCAATTCTACCGATGCGTGGCCCGCAATCCAGCCGGATCTATCGTCTCTCGAGACATCCACGTCCGAGCCGGTAATCATTTTCCCATCCTTTCCAAAGAGGCTCTCGTTATTCTTTTCCCTTCTTTTCTGTGGTCGATATCGAATCGGGTGCCATTTCCGTTGATCGTTCATTTTAATCGATTGCTTCCCGTTCTTGAAGACGAAAGAGGCTTCCCGTTTAAAAATTGAGCAATAAGTTTTGACAACTGCCACAAGTTTTTTTTTTCATTACCTACTTGAATTTGAAGTACAAAAAATGGCCCCCATTTCGAAATTGGCTTTGTAAAATGTTAAGCAATCACTGGGATTTACGTAACAAAGGGCGGGTTTCCCGAGAAGGCTATAATTAAAGAATTTATAAAGAAAAAGAAATCGATGGTTAGTTGTTTTGCAATCGTACTCGACGTACGTCTCGGAGGATCACGTGATCCTGGGCAACGCGGCCGTTCTCCGCTGTCACATTCCGTCTTTCGTGGCCGACACGGTCCACGTTGACCACTGGCTCGTCGACGACCACATCATCTCTTCAACGTCCGACTGGGGTATCAAATTTCACTCCTCACTTTTCCCTAATGTCCCCTTACTGGTGACGAGGAGGAGAGAGAGACAGAAAAAATGGCTACAGGATCATCTTTGAAGCCTCGTCTTGCGTCATTTTTTTTGCCATTTTTTGGATAATGATTGTTGATTCAATTACCTGTCCACATCGCAGTCGTCAGTCAAGAATACGAGACGGACGTCAACAAAGAGTACGTCATCCGCGGCAACAGCGCCATTCTCAAATGCCAATTCCCTTCATTCATGGCCGACCATCTCCAAGTTGATTCGTGGATGATTGACGACGGAACGGTCGTCACCCATTCTGAACTCTATGGTACCTGTTCTGCTTAAATGGCTTTCACCTATCAATGCCCTCCCTCCGCCCCCCTTCCCCAGCAATAGGTCTAAATCGGGATCGAGCTTGGCAGATCGAAATCAACTTGATAAATGTGTGCGACTTGGTCACGATGACTAAAAATGTAGCTTTAAACGTACTGCGCGGGAAATGATTGTTTCAATTACCTGTTCACGGCAGTCGTGAGTCAGGAGTACGACACGGATGCCAACAAAGAGTACGTCATCCGCGGCAACAGCGCCATTCTCAAATGCCAATTCCCTTCATTCATGGCCGACCATCTCCAAGTTGATTCGTGGATGATTGACGACGGAACCACCGTGATCCATTCCGAACGCTATGGTACCTCCCACCTTTTTTTTTTTTCAAACGAAACAATCCCTCATTTTACATCCACCTCTTCCACCCTCCTTAAACACAGGTGTGATCAATCGGGGAATGGAGCTCGGAATAATACGCAATCAATGATTTTCTTTTTGATGAATTTTTGTGTTTTAATGATCAATCACGATAAATTAGTGGTGCACCAAACGTACCAGACGGACGTCAACCTGGAGCACGTCATCCGCGGGAATAGCGCCGTGCTCAAATGCAGCGTGCCCAGTTTTATCGCCGACTTTGTCACCGTCGACGCCTGGCTGGTCGATGACGACCACGTCGTTCACGGCGACTCTATGGGTAAAAAAAGAACAGTCTTCCCCTCCACTCTCTCTCAATCCCTCCATGAAAATGGCGCCCCACTTTTTGAAAAAATCTTAAAAACAAAACAGGCGCGGACACGCAATCGACGTCACACATCTAGGGCATCGGGTTTTCGTTTTATTGTTATTTGTAGTTGCTTTCGTTGTTCATTGATTGTGAATGAAACGTTGTGCTACCCCACCGTATGCAGTGGTCCAGTCGAGTTACGTCGTTGAAGTCAACAACGAGCACGTCATCCTGGGCAACGCGGCCATGCTCAAATGCACCATCCCGTCGTTCGTGACGGATTTCGTCTTTGTGGCTTCGTGGACGATATCGGACGAGCGAGGAGAACTCGCCAATCTCGATACCCATTCGTCGGGTATTTTTTTTATTTGATTTTAAAAAACGAAAGTTTCGGTATATTCCGCCACCGAGGGTACAACTAAGCAAATTGCTATAAGGCTATTAAAGAATCATTGCTCCATAAATGTCAATTAAGTTGATTGATCCCTTGTGTAGTGGTGTTGCAGTCGTACGAGAGCGAAGTCGGTAACGAGTACGTCATACGGGGCAATTCGGCCATGCTGAAATGCGGCATTCCGTCCTACGTTGCCGATCTGGTGCACGTCTCGGCCTGGCTGGACGATCACGGCCAATCGTACCACCCGACCGACTCCTCGCCTGGTAAAAAGAAGAGCAAACCCGGAAACACTTTCCCCCCGCCTTTCCTCCCTTTTTTTTTAGAAAATCCTATGGAGAGGGAAATTGTAATTTTAGATTTTCATCTGCAAATGAACGTGATCCGAATTTTTAATTGATTTGCTATTCCCGCGCTTTAAAACAAACAAATGGAAAGCCGTGTGGCAGGATTACGAAGTGCGAGTTAATGACGAGTTCGTCCTGCGCGGGAACGCCGCCCTCCTCAAATGTTTGGTGCCGTCTTACGTGAGCGACGTGGTGCAGATTGAGTCGTGGACGTCCAGTCAGGGCGAAGTCTATGGCGGCACCGACTGGGGTAAAGAAACCAAACGTCATCATCTTACACTCGCCCTTTTTATGTTTCAGTCGTGAGCCAGTCGTACATGGTCCATGTGCACGATGAATACGTGTTGCTAGGCAACGCTGGCCTCCTCCGCTGTCTGGTACCGTCTTTCGTCAGCGATTTTGTCATCGTCGACACTTGGGTGGGCGACGACGGGATCCACATTACCCACGACAGCCACGGTATTGATTTACAAACAGCCAACGTTGATCATAACCAACAAAAAAAAAATCTGTGTCAATGTCTTGGCACTGCTCTCTTTAGATCCATCCGGAAACGCCGGATTGGTCCCATTAATGAACCACATTTTTCTATCATTTATTGCAGGTTCGACGTCATCCACATCGTCGTTACACTAATTGATTTTTTGGAACAATTTTTGAATTGTTTTTATTTGCAGGTCGATTTATTTATTTTTTTTTTCAGTGACTAATGGATTTCTCTCTCCTCCCTCCCCTCCAAATTCCCTTTTTTTAAAAATCTTAATCGTATCCGTCGACCGTTGAATTATGGAGCAATGATTTTAAAAACAAACTTTGTAAATTCTATTTTTATTATCAATAACGTCAACAAGTTTAGCCCAAAATCAACGGTGGCGGATTGCATCTCTCGGATAGAAACAAATGATTGGATTTCTTTCTATGCTTGGGATTTAGGATAAGCGAAATCAGCAGATAATCTAATTCTTTGTTTTCTTTATCTTTTTTTAAAACAACAAACATCATTCAAAAGACGGCAAGTACATGGTACTGCCCAGCGGCGAATTGCACATTCGCGACGTCTCGCCCGAAGACGGCTACAAATCTTACCGATGCCGGACTAAACATCGTCTCACTGGCGAGACCCGTCTCAGCGCAACAGCCGGTCGTCTAGTCGTCACCGGTGAGTTACCCGAACGACCCACACAAGTTTTAATAAATTTTTATTAACCAGTTGACAAAGTTAGATAACCAAGTCTATCGAAAGAATTTTAAAATTTACAATTTTTGCTAAAAATAATTTACAAAACATTAACTTTGTCACTGGTTAACTCGACTGCACTGCCTGAATGTTGGGATAGGGTACCCCTGCTGCACAATGAAAACGTAGACAAAATTTTGACAAATGAAAATTTCCATAAAAATCTGACGTAGAAAAGAAAAATCAATTGCCAATGACGAAAGGTGCAGGGGACCGGTCGGTGGAGAGACGCGGCTGGGAAACTTTTTTTCTTCTAAATTAGAAATTCAAATCTCCCACATACGTATCCTAAATTCCCCTAAAAATCTTACAAAAAAACTGTTGACTCACATATCATTCATCCGCAAAAATGTGTGTAGAACCAGTCAACAGCGGCGCTCCGCGCATCCCCACCGTAACCAAGAGTTACGTCATTGAGCGTCGTTCCGGCCAGAATGTGGCTCTGTTTATCAGCGCCCAGGGTTACCCAGTACCTAGCTTCCGGTAAGCAAAAAAAAAGTGTGTAGTAAAAAATGACTCACACACCTTTTTTTTCCCTTTTCGTTTTTCCGCGTCATGAATGTGTACAAACAAATTCTTTTAGAGCCGTTGAGCAACGTAGCTCCGCGCGTGGCCGCCTCCGCCAAATCTTACGTTTTTCTCAGATCCCAACGCCAGTCGTTGGCCGCCTTCTGCGAAGCTCAGAGTTTCCCCATTCCGTCGCACAGGTTAGTAGTATCGCAGTTCCGTCGGTTGAGTAGCAGTCTAAAAATGGCCATTTCATTTCCCCCCTTTCTGAGAAAGAAAAAGCAGATGTTTCCATTTCCTTCCCCTCTTATCTCTCTCTCTCTTTTTCATCCCGCAGTCTTCTCTGAAAATAAATAGACCTCTCTGTCTATATTTTGAAAGGGCGGCAGAGCTTTAAAAGGAAAGAGGGTTTATATTGGGAACAGTTCGACATTTTCGACAAGCGTTTTCATTGCGCACAGGGTTATTCGTTTTTAGTGCGTTAGAATATTATTAGATCATCAAATCAAAATTGAAAAAAAAAATTGGTTATGCAGAACCAACGAGCAGCGCAGCTCCACGTTTGGCATCCGATTCCACTTTGTCTAACGCTAAAAAAATATTTGGTCGTCCGTTGACTTTACTCTGCCCGGCTCAAGCTTACCCTGCACCCTCTTTCAGGTACACATTGGCTACATTGTCCCAACATGCAAAATGTGCCCCATTAAAAAAAAAAAAAAAAAAAAAAAAAAAAAAAAAAAAAAAAGAGATAATCTAAAGAACAACGATGTGATCATTTAGAGCCGACTAGCAGCACGGCGCCGCGTTTCGCCACCGATTCGGCCATTTCCAGTTCGAGAAAGATTATGGGTCGTTGGTTGACTTTGCTCTGCCCGGCACAGGCTTACCCGGCCCCGGCATTCAGGTATCCAACTGGCACTCGTAGAATTATTTGGACAGGGTTGTTTGCCTTTGTAATATTTAAAGAGATGAGTTGAATATTAATGAGAACGTAACTGCCGATAGAACCGACTAGTAGCACGGCACCGCGTTTCGCATCCGATTCTACCAATTCCAAAAGAGTTACAGGCCGTCCGCTCACTCTCCTCTGTCCGGCTCAAGCTTATCCTGCACCTGCTTTTAGGTAAAACCTGTTTCAGCCATTCCAACAGTCGGGCAATGTTACAAATTGAGACCCTCCAATGAATTTAAGTCTTATCGTCGTAGTAATTATCGAATTCAATTAGAACCGACCGGTAGTAGCGCTCCAAGGTTTCCCACTGAATCGTCGAGTTCCACTCTCAAGAAATCTTCCAGCGTTTCCATCAATCTTTTATGCCCCGCCCAGGCCTACCCTGCACCTTTGTTCAGGTGAATAACCTTCTCCCCTTAACGTATACGGCAGGACGTAGTTATCCCTTAAGTGTTTCAATGACTCTGAAAACTAAATTGCGCGCCGTTTTTGAATAAATTAGAGCCGACGAGTAGCAGCGCTCCGCGTTTTGCTTCAGACTCTTACGTCGGTTTCCAGTTGAGGAAACATTCAGGAATGGCCATCAATCTTTTATGTCCCGCCCAGGCCTACCCTGCACCTTTGTTCAGGTGAATAACCAACCCCCTTTCCTAATATTCGCGGCACGTTACTTGCAATTGATTGTCGATTTAAATTGCGCCGTGTTTTATGTAGAACCCACGAGTAGTAGCGCTCCAAGATTCGCCTCTGAATCATTTGGTTTCGTTTTGAGGAAAAATTCGGGAATGGCCATCAATCTTTTATGCCCTGCCCAAGCATTCCCTGCACCTTTATTCAGGTAGATAGATATAATTATCTACGTCTGTTGTGAGTGTAGCAAAAAAATAAACCCTTGATGGCTTTTTACCCTATCCGATTTGATTATGACCTGTTGTCGATAGAGCCTACAAGTAGCAGCGCACCTCGATTGACGGGCGAATTCTCTCTTGTGGCTTTAAAACGCCAACGAGGCTCTTGGTCGACGTTGACGTGCTCGGCTCAGGGTTTCCCAGCACCTGTCTTCAGGTAATCCGTCAAAAAACATCACCCGCACCAAACATTCAGGCCGTTCGTTTTTTTCTCGATGAAAAACTTTTTTAAGCCACCAAACAACGTGTCCCATTTGATTTGTGTTCAGAACCGACAAGTAGCAGTGCGCCGCGTTTATCGGGCGATTTCTCTTCGGTGGCTTTAAGACGTCACAGAGGATTCTCGTTGACGTTGATGTGCCTCGCGCAGGGTTTCCCAGCACCGCTCTTCAGGTACTCCATTGATACGAAACATTCAGACAGGGGCTAATCCACTCGATCAATGAATGATTCATTAATTCTTTTACGTTTTATCGTAAAAAATGCGATGTAGAGCCGACGAGCAGCACGGCTCCTCGCGTGTCGGCTGACGTGTCTATCGCCTTTCTGAAGCGCCAAAGAGGCCATACGACCAATCTTCAATGTCAGGCCCAAGGTTTCCCCGCACCTCTCTTCAGGTACACTTGAGATCTCTTGAGCTTTGCGATTAAAAACATTCAGGAAGCTGCTGTTCCTTAGTTGTTTTTTTTTTGTTCTAAATGAACCAAGAGATGATTGAAGGGAAATTTGATTCCGTGTTATTTTAGAACCGACTAGCAGTTCGGCTCCTCGGTTTGCCAGCCGCTCGTCTGTCAATCTCATCGAAGATTTGCGATCCAGTTTCTCGCTATTCTGTCCGGCTCAGAGTTACCCAGCGCCCGTTTTCAGGTCAGCCGTGTTTAACATTCAGGCAGCGAAATAGCGATTGTTTTTCTTCTAGAGTCTAAAATGAAAGTTAATGTTATCGATATTTGTGAAGAGCCTACGAGCAGTTCCGCACCGCGTTTTGCTAGCCGGTCTTCCGTCCACCTTATGCGTCAAGATTTGTCGGCCAGTTTTTCACTGTTCTGCCCAGCTCAAGCCTATCCAGCTCCCGTTTTCAGGTTAGCCCTTCCGAAACAATCAGGCAAAACATTGGGGGATTGTTTTTAAAGTCTAAAGTATCGCATTTAGAGCCGACGAGTAGCGCAGCTCCGCGTTTCGCTGCGAAAATGTCAATGATCTTGGAGCAGCGTCGAGATCGATCCTCTTCTCTTTTGTGCCAAGCTCAGGGCTATCCTACTCCCGCTTTCAGGTAGGAGACCACACATTCAGGCAGTTCTATATCGTCGACATTAGCTCTGCTAAGATCTCTGATTTTGGGGGTTGATGTTTGTTTTTTGTATTGTTTTTTTTTTAAACCAAAAAGAGCCAACTAGCAGCTCCCTACCGCGTTTCTCAGCCGAACTGTCAGGTGTCATTGTTAAAAGGCAGCGGGCTAACCAACTGGCTCTTACCTGTCCGGCTCAGGGTTATCCCGTACCCGCATTCAGGTTAGCGACTTGATTTGCTTAAACTACAATCACAATTTGTTTCCAAAAAAACATCTGATTGATGTTATCAATCAGAGCCAGTTAGCGGGTCCCGACCGCGTTTCTCCTCCGAATTAAAGAGCGGCACTGTCGAGCGCTCCTCTTTGTCTCCTTATTCATTGACGTGTCAGGCGCAGGGTTTCCCCGTTCCAGTTTTCAGGTGAATAATTAATCTCATACTGTTACGCGCTTCATTAAAAAAAAAGAGCCCGTCAGCGGATCCCGCCCGCGTTTTTCCACCGACCTGAAAGGTGGCAACTTGGAACGATCTTCCTTGGTGCCTTTCTCGTTGACTTGTCAAGCCCAGGGTTACCCCGTGCCCGTTTTCAGGTGAATAAGTTCATCTCGTAGTGTTACATCTCGTCTTTCCTTTTTTTTTTTTAAAAAAAAGAGCCCGTGAGTGGATCCCGTCCGCGTTTCTCTACCGAATTAAAAGGCGGCAATTTGGAGCGTTCCTCTTTGTTGCCTTTTTCTATGACATGTCAGGCTCAGGGTTATCCAGTTCCAGTTTTCAGGTTGGTTCATTTCTGATTGACAATCCAACATTAAAAAAAAAAATGAAATTAGAGCCGAGTGGCAGCGTGAAACCGCGTTTCTCTACGGCGGCCACCAGCACTTCGCTGTTGCACTCTAATTCCGCCGCCCTGAGTCTTTTCTGCGCCGCTCAAGGCTTTCCTGTTCCCATCACCAGGTAGCCGCCCCTTTCTTTCCCTCCTAATATTCAGGCAGCTTTCAATGTCTCAATGACGTCAATTTTTTAGCGTTTTAATTTGTTTTAAATAATAAAAGAACCCGTGAGTAGCGCCCGGCCGCGTTTCGGAACCGATTCAAAAGGCACCGTACTGGAACGGATTATTAAATTGCCCTTGGTGATGTTGTGCACCGGCCAGGGTTATCCAGTGCCGGCATTCAGGTTAGAGTTATAATGGTATCGATTTTTATTCAGAACCCGTGGGTTCGACCCGACCCAAACTCTCCCTCGATACGAAATTGCTTAGCGCGCAGCATCGGTCTAAAGAGGCCGTGCCGCTCTTCTGTCAGGCGCAAGGGTTTCCCACACCTGTCGTCAGGTAATTGATTAACTAAGAAGAAACAAAGTCAGATTAGACCCTTGTACATTAATCCAACGTCAGGCAGACCTTTCAAAAACAAAAGAAGGCAAACAGGTTCTCGTTTGTTAAGTTCTCAAATGAATTTTAAATAACACGTGACCAGTTAGAGGGGCCGAAATTGATGACCAAAACCAAATTTGTGGTATCCGAACATTCAAGCAGCGGGTGGAGTTTTGCGATAATTTTTTTTAATGAGAATTTGAAACTAAAAGTGTTGTGTAAAAATCAGAACCGATGACGAGCGTCCCGCCGCGTCTACCACCGCGAAGTAAATCTGATATCCGGATGAAGTCATCCATGAGCGAAGCTCTTTTATGCGAAGCACAGGGAATACCTGTACCAACGTTTAGGTAATTAAAGAAGATAATAGGGGTTAATCAATGAACAACAAAAAATGCAGAGCCGGTGGGTAGCGTACCCCCTCGACTGCCACCCAAATCGAAATTCGATACGATCCGAAGAGGATCCAACGGGCCGGTGGCTATTGTCTGCGATGCCCAGTCTCATCCGCCACCCAGTCATCGGTAACTGAACAACGCTAGATAAACAATCTGTTTTGTGCCTATGTTCATTCAAACATCGTCGTAATTGAGGCCGGATGGAACGAGCCCTTTTGTCATTGTCCTTTCTAATTAATGAATTCTCGACATCCATCCGTTGTCGTATAACAATATGGAAGCGTCACGAGTCTTCATCGTGCAACAGGGCCCACCAAGTTGGATGTTTTTTATTGTTCGAGTTTTTCGTCTTCTTTCTAAAAACGTCGAATTTTTGTTTTCAAAAAGAACCGAGTTCAAATGTCGCGCCTCGCACATCCGGCCGCAAAATCGAAGGCAGTCTAATCGCCGTAACTGCTATCCAGCGTCAAGCTTATCTTACTTGTGATGTTACTGCTTTCCCAGTGCCTATCTTCAGGTACTTTCACCCCCCCCCCCCAGTATGTTTCCCAGCGAGTGGGAACTTCCCACGACCTTTCGTGCGATAGCGATTATAAAAAGAGAGTTCTTATTCTGTGGGATATCGTTCTTGAAAATATGCTTTACGGTGTAGCGTAAGCGTTTTTCTGTTTTTTTTTTTTCTTTTTATCGAAAAATGTAGATGGTACAAATACGTGGAAGGAAGCACAGCCAAGCAGCCGGTCAAACTGGACGACCGCGTCAAACAAGTCAGCGGCACTCTCATCATCAAAGAGGCTAAAGTGGAAGACTCGGGCAAATATTTGTGCAATGTCAACAACTCCGTCGGCGGTGAAAGCGTCGAGACTGTTCTAACCGTAACAGGTACAAAATCCAGTTCACTTTTTATTGAGGTTTTGAATGAGAAATCAGAACGAAAATGTTAAAACTTTCGTTTTCTCTTTGAATTATTAGCTCCTCTATCGGCCAGCATCGAACCGCAAGTCCAAACTGTCGATTACGGCCGTCCGGCTACGTTGACGTGCAACCCGGAGGGCAACCCCATCAAATCCATCAGCTGGATGAAGGACGGCATCGCTCTCAGTCATTCAGACACCGTTTTAAGGATCGAGCAAGTCCGCCGTGAAGATAAGGGCATGTACCAGTGCTTTGTCCGCAACGACCAGGAGAGCGCCCAGGCATCGGCCGAACTGAAATTAGGCGGAAGATGTAAATCATATTTGTTTATTTCATAATTTCTCTTCCTTCCCGGATATTGGTTATCATCCGTTTTACTGCAGTCGATCCGCCTCAGTTCCTAAACACCTTCGCCGAACGGACCCTTCAGCCCGGACCCAGCGTTTCCCTCAAGTGCTCAGCGTCTGGAAATCCGTTACCGGAAATCACCTGGGAATTGGACGGAAAGAAAATCTCGTCTTCCGAGAGGTAAATATATCGATTGGTAAGGAAAACGAAATCTAACCGTGTTTATGGCTTTGGCTTAGGGTGCAAATTGGTCACTTTACGGCCGGAACCAACGAAGTCGTTTCCTACCTCAACATCACGGCCGTTCACACCAACGACGGAGGCCTCTACAAGTGCGCCGCTTCCAGCAAAGTCGGACACGCCGACCACTCTGCCCGCTTCAACGTTTACGGATTACCTTTCGTCAGACCGATGGATAAAGTGGCTGTTGTGGCCGGTGAATTGATGCTGGTTACCTGTCCCGTAGCTGGATATCCGATCGACACTATTCAATGGGAGAAAGGTGGCCGTGTTTTGCCCGTTAACCGCCGCCAGCAAGTCTTCCCTAATGGAACGCTCATCATCGAGAACGTCCAGCGCTCGTTGGATCAAGGCTCCTACACCTGCATCGCCAAAAACGCTCAAGGATTCTCCGCCAAAGGCAACCTCGAAGTCCAAGTCATGGGTAAGTCCGATGTTTCAATTAACTATCCCGCAAAGAATCGACGTGTTGAATTCCGGAATTGCATAAATCATAAACCATTTTTTCAAATCATTTTTGAACGGAATATCAACACGACGAATCTTTGCCCCATTATCGTCTTGGATTCGATATCCAAGTCCAGCGCAAAATCGTAATATCCCACGCGAGAAAGAGTTAACTTTAAGTGTGTATTTAAAAAAAAAAAATGGATACGTGTGCGAATTTCGTTAGTCTTGCCGGCCATCAATCCGTTCGCTTTCGACGAGCCGGTCTATGCTGGCGACGATGTCCAGTTGACTTGTTACGTGGCCCGAGGAGACGAGCCTTTAGCCGTCTCTTGGACTCTCAATGGCCTACCGCTGGACAACAGCCGGCCGGGCGTGAATCTGGTGAATGTAGGCAGTAAAACAAGTCTGCTGACCATGTCGAATGTCAATCACAATTCGGATGGAGAGTATCGTTGCGTTGCCAGAAATCCGGCTGGAACATCATCCTATTCCGCTAATTTAACGGTGTACGGTAAGGCGAATCGAAAATCGGGTTTTAATAGCAAACGAATGTTCCCCAAACGTTCAATCGTCAAACCGGGAAACTCCGCGTCCGAAAATCCTTCTTAAAATAAAGGGAAAAATTTCTGGAACTCTGTCCCCACCTTTTTCGTGCTCGTTCAGTGCCGCCGAAAATCCTTGCGTTCTCGTTCGGCGACGAGCCGTTCACTTCCGGCGATTCGGCACATACCGTCTGCGCCGCATCCGAAGGTGATCTACCGATGGATATCAACTGGGTCTTTCACGGCCAGCCGTACTCGTCGATGATGGGAATCACGACGACCAAAGTGGGTCCGCGTTCCAACATGCTACAGATCGAATCGGTCGCGGCGGCCCACAGTGGCAACTACACCTGTACGGCACGCAACGCGGCCGGAACACGCAACTACACGGCCGTTTTGGTCGTCTTCGGTACATCCACCGTCCGGAATCAGTCCCCAAAACATGTTCCCGTATCCTAAAATCGCTCCCGCGATCGCATAGAAAAAACGATACACAAGTAAAATTGTTTGTTTGCTGTCAGTGGCGCCCGTCATCGGTCCGTTCAGCTTCGGTGACCACGAGTACACGCTGGGCATGTCGGCGCAGATCAATTGCATCGTCATCGAAGGAGATTTGCCCATTGAAATTAGCTGGACGTTTCACGGACCGTCTTCGGCCATGGCCGGCATCGATACTATCAAAATCGGCTCGCGTTCCAGCATCCTAAATATCGATTCGGTCGCTGCCGATCACGCGGGCAACTATACGTGCATTGCTCGCAATATCGCAGCCGTTCGCAACTTTACAGCCACCCTGAATGTTTACGGTAGTCGATGATCCATGTTCAAATCTTCCCCTAAAGCCTCGTTGGGGCGCTCCCTCTCCGCTAATTGCGAATGATAGAGAAAGTTGTTTTCCCTGGCAGCGTAGGAATATATATCAAAGAGCAGGGAAGGGGATCCCAGGGAAAACTTAGATTTTTACCGACGAAAATTAAAATTTTGCACAAATTCCATGTAAAACTGAGTTAAACTGTACTTGTAAACAAAACATCTCGAAAAGTTGGAAAAAAGGTGTGCATCGACCGGGAATCGAACCCGGATCACGCGCGTGGGAGGCGCGCATTCTACCATTGAACCATCGATGCTTATAGAAATAGGTCAAGCGAGCCCTCCCATATCAGATGCCAGGTGAAAGTTATCGTTTCTTTTTACTCCCAGTTCGTCCGAAAATATTACCCTTCACTTTCGGAGAAGACGAGTTCCATACGCCGGGCTCTCACGTGCAAACCATCTGCATTGTCGGTGAAGGGGACCTGCCTATCGAATTGACGTGGACGTTTCGTGGCGATAGTAAAATTGGCATGGCGGATATGGGCGTCTCCACAACGCGTGTAGGGCCTCGTTCGTCTGTCCTACAAATCGACTCTGTCACAGCAGCTCATAGTGGGGAATATACCTGCACGGCTAAAAACTCGGTTGGCTCGCAAAGTGTCGTTGCCGATCTCGAAGTGCTTGGTATTATTGTTTCAAATGAATAAGCATTTCGCTCCGCCCCAAAAAACCTCGACGTCAAAAACGCTTCCGGCCTTTTTTATAGTTAAACGTTTCATTCGGTCCAATTTTTGTTTTCTTTGCGATGTAAAGTGGTGCCCAAGATCTTGCCATTTAATTTCGGCGAAGAGGACTACACTTCGGGAATGTCAGCTCAGTTGCAGTGCATCGTAACCGATGGCGATGTCCCTGTTGATATTCGCTGGATCACGTCTGGTCAGACCCATTCGGCTCTTTCTGGCATAACGTTCACAAAGATCGGTTCAAAGTCCAGCATTATGCAAATCGATTCCGTCGACGCCTCCCATTCGGGAAATTATACTTGCACCGCTCGCAATTCAGCCGGACAGGCCAGTTACACAGCCCAGCTCACCGTCGTTGGTATTATTTTTTTAAAAAATCCCCGGTGTTCTCCTCTCCTTTAAGTAATCGCTCCGCGTTAAGTCTTTTACGGTCAAACGAGTGATTAACAATTGTGATTTCGCGTGATTTTAGTTGCCCCGCAAATCGCTCCGTTCTCTTTCGGGGACGACGAAGCCCTCAACGCTGGCGATTTCGTAGTGGTCCAGTGTTCGGCCGTCAAGGGCGACTCGCCCATTAGTTTGCGCTGGGCATTCAAATCGCGCCCGCTGGCCTCCGACTCGCCCATCACGGGCCTAACGATCAACAGTTTGGGCGACAGGATTTCCGTCTTGTCGATTCAGTCGGTAGCGGCCGTTCATAACGGAGAGTACACCTGCACGGCTGAAAATCCGGCCGGAGTAGCGAATTATACAGCCACGTTGACTGTTAATGGTATACCCACCATCTCGGAAACGGCCATTCCCGTTTGTTTTATTCTATTTGTTTCTTTCAACACCTTCCCACTGTTCCCAAAACGTTCCGCAAGGGCTGGCTAAATTTTAAAAAAATCGATTACGTACTTAGTTGTTCCACGGATTGTACCTTTCGATCTGAGCGACGAGGCCATCACTTCCGGACAACCAGTGGCAATCCAGTGTACGGTTTCAGAGGGTGACTTGCCCATTAGTTTCCGATGGGCTTTTCACGGCCAAGAACTTTCTTCACAAATGGGCATTTCGACGATTCGTATAAACGCTCGCGTTTCGCTCCTCTCCATCGACTCGATCGCAGCCGGACACGCGGGCGATTACACCTGCACGGCTCAAAATTCCGCCGGAAGTGTCAATCACACCGCTACACTTCTCGTCCAGGGTTTGAAACTCTTACCGCAAAAACTCATCTCTTTTCCTAAACATCCCATTGCTCCCTCAGCTCCGCGCATCGCCTTTTAATTTTGAAAATTTAATCCGCCTAAGAATGTTTAAATTGGGACTCGTTAGTGGCTCCGCAGTTGTTGCCGTTCAGTTTCGGTGAAGGATCGCTGACATCCGGCCAACCGATCACGGTCCAGTGCATGATCGTCGATGGCGACTTGCCAATGACTTTGCGCTGGATGTTCCACGGCCGGGAACTTTCCTCTCAGATGGGCATCAGCACCTTCCGGCTCAATCCGCGCGTTTCCTTATTATCCATTGACGCGGTAGCGGCCGGCCATGCTGGCGATTACACGTGCACAGCACAAAATGCTGCCGGCCAATCGAATCATACTGCCTCTCTCTTTGTCAACGGTTGTCCTTGCAATCTTTTTGAAATTTAATCTTTGCCACGTACTTCATTTCCTTTACATCCATCCGCTCCGTGTCGCCAATGTTATCCGTTTTCTTTTTTTTTTTCGTGCTCCAGTTCCGCCGCAAATTATGCCGTTCAGTTTCGGAGAAGGTTCTTTGACATCCGGTCAGCCCGTAGCCATCCAGTGTACCGTCCTGGAAGGCGATCTCCCTTTGACATTGCGCTGGGCATTCCACGGCCAGGAACTTTCCTCCCAAATGGGCATATCCATCATCAAAGCGGGCACTAGGGTCTCGCTCTTGACGATCGATTCGATCGCGGCTGGCCATTCGGGCGATTATACGTGCACGGCTACCAATACGGCCGCCAGCGTGAATTACACGGCCAGTTTGGCTGTCAATGGTTTGTTCCCAGCCAAAATGTTTTAGCTTTCAAATCTGCTCCTTCACCCTCTTTATTCAAAACAAAAAAAAATCCCTTCTTTTCGGACGCTCCAGCGCATTTTATAATTTTATTTTCGCGTGATCGATGAAGTCGCTCCGGAAATTGCGCCATTTGACTTTGGAGATTCGACGCTCAACGCTGGCGACGCCGCTCAGGCTCAATGCATGGCACTTAAAGGCGACACGCCTCTTAATTTTACCTGGACGTTCCACGGCGACGCGACAACGTTCCAGACCGGCGTAGTAACGGCCAGCGTCGGCCAAAGAAGCAGTGCTTTGATGATCGATTCCGTGACACCTAATCACGCGGGGACGTATACCTGCACCGTGCGCAATCAAGCGGCCAGCGCTAGTTATTCCACCGTCTTATCCGTTACTGGTTGGTTAAAACTATTTCACGTGTTTTGTTTACCTGAAACCTTTATGTATTGCATCCCAAAAGTTCTGGACGCTCCTGCGCTAATGTAATTTAAGTAGCAGTTCTTTTAAATGATTAACTGTAAGCTTTAATATTTTATTCAAAAGTCGCGCCGGAAATCGCACCTTTTGATTTTGGGGATTCGACGTTGAACGCTGGAGATGCAGCACAGGCTCAGTGTATGGCTCTTAAAGGCGACACACCTTTACATTTCACATGGACTTTTCACGGCGATGTAACAACCTTCCAGTCGGGTGTAACAACGGCCAGCGTTGGCCAGAGAAGCAGCGTCTTAATGATCGATTCAGTGACACCAAACCACGCGGGAACTTACACTTGTACCGTTCGCAATCAAGCAGCCAGCGCTAGTTATTCTACAGTTTTGTCCGTCTCTGGTTGGTTTGTCGTTTAGTTCCATTTGATCACCTGAAAACCTATAGAATTCCTCCTAACGATGCGGACGCTCCTGCGTTGATTGAAGTTGTTTCACTTGCGTTTCTTCGATCTCATTTTTATTACTAAATGAGTTAACACGTAAATGCGTTTTGATTTGAAGTCGCACCGGAGATCGCACCTTTCGATTTTGGGGAGTCGACGTTGAATGCCGGCGAGGCTGCTCAAACTCAGTGTCTGGCTGTCAAAGGTGACACGCCGTTAAATATCACATGGACTTTCCATGGAGATGTGACAACTTTTCAAACGGGCGTTGTAACGGCTAGTGTCGGCCAGCGTGGCAGTGCTCTCATTATTGATTCGGTTACGACCAATCATGCTGGAACATACACGTGCACTGTTCGAAATCAAGTGGCCAGCGCTAGTTATTCAACCGTCTTGTCCGTCTCGGGTTTGTTTATAGCTATAATCTTTTAGATCCATTTATCACCTGGAACCTACAAATTTAATTCCTGTTTTTTTTTTTTGCGGACGCTCCCTGCGTTTATAAAATTGTTACATTTTTCTATTAGATTTCGACCTAAAGTTAATTATGTTTATGTCGTTTAATTTTTAAAGTCGCTCCAGAAATAGCACCATTCGATTTTGGGGAAGCGACGCTGAACGCCGGAGACGCGGCTCAAACTCAGTGTTTAGCACTTAAAGGCGACACGCCTTTAAAATTCACTTGGAAATTTCACGGTGACGTCACCGATTTCCCGACGGGCACAGTAACAACTAGTGTCGGTCAGCGGGGTAGCGCTCTTATCATTGACTACGTAACAACCAATCACGCTGGCATATTTACTTGCACAGCGAGCAATCAAGTGGCCAGTGCTAGTTATTCAACTGCCCTGTCCGTCTCCGGTTCGTTTTCCAATGTTTAGCCACGGTTTTCTCCCAACAAAAGAACCTATAGATTTAATTCCAAACTTTCGGGGACGCTCCTGCGTTGTGAAAATGAAGAAAACTTTTGATTTTATTTCAATTTAAACTCATTTAATAATGTCGTTGTAATTTGAATTGTAAAGTCGCACCGGAGATTGCGCCTTTCGACTTTGGGGATTCGACGCTCAACGCCGGCGAAGCGGCTCAGACGCAGTGTATAGCGCTTAAAGGCGATACACCTTTAAATTTTACCTGGACGTTCCACGGCGACGTAACTGATTTCCCGACTGGCGTTGTAACAACAAGTGCCGGCCAGCGTGGCAGTGTTCTCATTATCGACTCAGTAACGACTATTCATTCTGGAACGTATACTTGCACAGTGCGCAATCAAGTGGCCAGCGTCAGTTATTCGGCTGTTTTATCAGTCTCGGGTACACAGATGGACACAGTCCAGCTCGCAAATCTAAAGCCGCCCTTTTAATCCCTCCATTCATATACGCTCCGCGTTTCGTTTCATTCCCATATTTAAAATGTGTACTCTCGTCATTTAGTTGCTCCGGAGATTGTTCCGTTCGCATTCGGCGATATCTACGAGGGCGAATCCAGTCAGGTGTTGTGCGTCTTATCCAAAGGAGACGATCCAGTGCGTTTAGAATGGTACCACGGCTCCGAATTGTTGACGGCCAGCCGGCAAGATGTCACAGTCATTCCGACCGGACCTCGAGCTTCTGTGCTCGTCTTCAATTCATTAGCGGCCAGTCATTTCGGCAATTACTCCTGTCAGGCTTCCAACGCTGCCGGAAACAGCTCCTTCACAGCCGAACTGATCATTAACGGTTGAGATTTAACGTGCCAGTTTAGATCCCCTTTTTCCTCTCCGTTCATTGTCCGGTCGTGGCCTTTTTTAATTTTTTTCAATCCTAATCAGTTGGGCTTCGTTTTTCTTGTTTGATAGTGGCCCCCAAAATCGTACCGTTTAGTTTCGGCGATGAAGCCGTTATGGCCGGCTCGGCTACCCAAGTAACTTGCCTAGCCTCAGAGGGTGATCTTCCAATGGACGTCCAGTGGCATTTCAAGGGTTCTAACGTTTCCTCACTCGGACTGGGAATGTCCACTACGAGGGTGGGTTCGCGGACCAATTTACTTGTCATTGACACTGTCTCACCGGAAAACGGAGGCCTTTACACATGTCGAGCTACAAATGCGGCAGGCTCGGCTGATTATTCAGCGGAATTACTCGTACAGGGTATTGTTTCTATTTGAGCCAGCCTTTTCAACAGATCCTCGAATAAGGGACCCTCCCGTCGCCAAGCCATTTTAGATTTCAATTGAAATGCTCAGGATCGATTGTTGTCATTTGCAGAGAGACCGACGCTCCTGCCGCTCTACCTGCCCAGCGAATCAGTCGACCAGGGAAGCTACGTCCAGTTGACGTGCATCGCCACGGCTGGAGACTTGCCACTCGACTTCCGCTGGACGGTCGACGGCCGTCAAGTGTCTGAATCGACCGTATCGAGAGTCTCGCCTCAAACCAGCCTCTTAATTCTCAACAGCGTCGATTTACATCAGGCCGGCACTTACAGTTGTCATGTCAACAATTCGGCCGGCCGCTCCAGCTCCTCCACTCAAGTCAAAGTCAACGGTAAATTGAGCTGACATTTATCCGGTTAAATATATTTTTCTGTGTAGGAATATAAACCGAGGCGTAATGGACGAGAGATTTGTGTGGCGTTAGAAAATAGGCGATTTTCAAACTAGAAACGTTGACGTTTGAAATAAAGAAGGCCGCGACGCGGAGCGTCCCTTTCCCCAATCCTTTTCCTTACCCAAATCCATCCCTGCTTTCACCATTTTTATTTATTTATTTCACTTCAAGGAATTTGTTCCAATCTGCTTCAAAGATAGAAAGGCAGAGAAACTGTCTTCATGTATTAGTTAATATACGTTTTTGTTTAGAATTTGGAACAGGTTCTTTTCTGTAAAGTTTGTTGATTTCCACGTTCCAAGAACTTGTTTTAATTTGAAAATCACATTTACGAATCCTTATTTGCATGCGAGCAATCTGTCATGGAACGTGAGATTTCGTAACATCTTCTTGCATCTTTCTCTATCTGAAATCCTTCAGCGAACTTGAAACTAATTCCCAATTTTCTTCATCAAGTTCCCCCACGCTGGATCGTCGAACCTACAGACAAGGCATTTGCTCAGGGTAGCGAAGCTAAAATCGAATGCAAAGCTGATGGCTTTCCAAAACCTCAAATTTCCTGGAAAAAAGCTCCAGGTAAATAACGGCTGCTGAACAATTTAAAAGTCAATAGATTCCACCGATTGACTTCTTGATATTTTTAACAGGAAGCACACCCAATGATTACAGGGATATCCGTTCCAATAACTATGTCCGCATCGAAGATGGTACCTTGTCCATCGGCAACATCCAGAAATCCAGCGAAGGCTATTATCTCTGTGAGGCCTCTAACGGAATTGGTGCTGGACTGTCGGCCGTCATCTTCGTTAGCGTTCAAGGTAACTTGTTGTAAATAATTTCTACATTTACCATTTCATTTTTCAAAAATGCTTTCTTTCATTTTAGCACCACCTCAATTTGAGATCAAGTTTAAGAACCAAACTGCCCGTCGAGGAGAGCCGGCCGTCCTTCAGTGCGAAGCTAAAGGCGAGAAACCAATTGGCATTTTATGGAACATGAACAGCAAACGATTGGACTCGAAGAGCGATCCTAGGTAATTCTATTTGACATGATGCATCTCCTATCGCTAGCTAACCCTTGAGAAATTAGATACACGATTCGAGAAGAGATTTTGCCAACTGGAGTCTTGTCCGACTTGAGTATTAAGAAACTAGAACGAACTGATTCGGCCCTTTTAACCTGCGTGGCCACCAACGCATTCGGTAGTGACGACACTAGCATCAACCTGATCGTTCAAGGTATACCTTATTCCAGTATACCCTTCGCTATTTCATTTCATTTGACATTGATATTTCAGAACCACCCGAGGTCCCGTTTGGAGTTAAAGTGCTGGATAAATCCGGTCGCTCCGTCCAACTTTCCTGGTCTGCTCCTTACGATGGCAATTCACCACTCACTCGCTACCTGATTGAATACAAAATCAGCAAAGGTGATTGGCAAGCCGATATCGATCGTGTCTTGGTTCCTGGGCAGCAAACTGTTGCTGGAGTCTACAACTTGGTACCGGCTACCACTTACCACTTCCGACTAGTCGCCGAAAACGAAGTTGGCTCGTCCGATCCTTCCGAAACTGTCACCATCATCACCGCCGAAGAAGGTAATGCAGTAACTTAACATACTAAATCAACATTTTGGCCATAACATCCAAACTGATCCGTCTTCTAGCACCGGGAGGCACTCCGCGCGGAGTCAAAGTTGAAGTAGTTGACCAAAACACTCTCAAAGTCTCATGGAAACCACCTCCTAAGGAACACTGGAATGGCGAGATCCTCGGCTACTACGTCGGCTACAAACTGGCCACGTCTGACAAACCATATCTTTTCGAAACCGTCGAATTCAGCCGGGAACTGGGCAAAGAGCATCAACTGAACATTTCACATCTCAAGTACCTGCCAATAGCTTACCACGCACGAAACGCATCTTTCATTCTGTTCTACTATTTTTTTTTTTTCAGGATGTACACACAATATTCGGTTGTCGTCCAAGCCTTTAATCGCGTCGGTGCCGGACCCATGTCTGAAGAAGTGATTCAGCATACGGGCGAAGGAACACCAGAGCAGGCTCCTCAGGATGTGACTTGCACAGCATTGACTTCTCAATCTATTCGCTTGTCGTGGTCTTCACCTCCTTTAACAACAGTGAATGGAATTATTAAGGGTTACAAAGTTATTTACGGACCGAGTCAAATCTGGTTTGGTAAGTTGACGTATTTCCCAAGTAATGCTTACGAATGTGTTACGTCATCTCTTTATTTATCAAAACCAGACGAGACCAGCAAAGATGCCAAAATTATTACCACTAGCGAGACTATCCTTCACGGTCTGCGCAAGTACACCAACTACAGTATGCAAGTTTTGGCCTTCACTGCCGGCGGTGATGGAGTCAAATCTGTACCTGTCAACTGCCACACGGAACAAGATGGTAGCTGAAAAATGTGGCCTACCTTTTAAGAATTAAATTAAAAAGCTGGATTGCTCTTAGTTCCCGGATCTCCATCTGCCGTCAAAGCTCTTTTGATGACCCCTGATTCCATTTTAGTCAGCTGGAAAGCACCCGAACTGCCAAATGGAATTGTCAACCAGTACACAGTTTACATTCAAGAAGGATCGGTAATGATTGTTAAGCTAATTATTTGCGAGGGAGCATTGCCATTGATGTTCTCTGATATCCAGGAGGATGCTCGTAGTCAGAAAGTGTCTCCGTCTCAACTGAACTATGAAGCCAGTGGATTGAAGAAGAAGGAACGCTACAACTTCTGGGTCACGGCTTCGACTAACGTTGGAGAAGGCGAACCTTCCAAGACTGTCACCATCGCTCCTGGAACTCGCGTGCCGGCAAAGATTGCTTCCTTCGACAACACTTTCAGCGTCTCGTACCGCGAAGACGTCAAGCTGCCCTGCCAAGCTGTCGGTGCTCCGTTGCCCGAAATCCAGTGGAAAATCAAAGGAACTCCCTACGCCGCGTCGGAACGAATCCGCCTACTCCCTGAAGGATCTCTCCTCGTGCGTGAAGTCACCCGTGACGATGCCGGAGAGTACACTTGCACCGTTGAGAACATGTACGGCCAAGACACAGTCACCCATCAACTCCAAGTTCAAGGTTAGCGCCAACAACTTCAAAGAATCCAAATGAAAAGAAAGAAATTTTTAAAAAACGTACTTTAATAGCTCCTCCATATCCGCCTCACTTGTCTCTGGCATCTACTACTACTACGTCCATCACGATCAAGGTAAAACCGCGTAAGGAAGAGGAGACACCCATCCACGGATACACCGTTCATTATAAACCCGAGTTTGGCGATTGGGAGACGACACAAATTGGCAACTCTCTTCAAGATTATACCATTGAGAATCTTTGGTGTGGTACACGCTATCAACTCTATGTCAGAGCTTACAACGGGTATGATTGAAATGCAAAAGGCTATTTAAAGTTCGTGGGTGTAAATGATTTGAATTTTGGAATAGAATCGGAACGGGAGAGGGATCTGACGTCATCAACACCCGTACCAAAGGATCAGCGCCAGCAGTACCGGATGCCAACCGATTTATCGAAGGTTCGGCAAGCAGTGTTACACTTCATCTCAGCGCCTGGTCGGATGGTGGTTGCCCAATGCTTTATTTCGTAGTTGAGTATCGCGGAAAGTACGTTTTTAAATTTTAATCGTCTTAGGATTGGAATAAATGCAATTTCCTTTTTATTTCAGGGGAAATCAGGATTGGACTTTGGTATCGAATAGCGTAAAGCCTGGTGGCAACTTCGTCGTGCTCGATCTCAGCCCAGCCACTTGGTATAATCTTCGTGTGACGGCTCACAACAACGCGGGTTCAACAGTGGCTGAATATGAATTTGCTACTCTGACCCTTACCGGAGGTAAAATAAACAATCTTGGCGGTGTCCTTTCACCTTAAGTGGATTTGTAAGTCACCCCTAGTGTGAGTGGATGTCTACTAGTGTTTAGACAAACCGAAGATGTTCTGGTGTAAACACGAGGCAAGACGGCCTTAACTTTTAGGCTTTTCGTTTGCGATATTCGATAGTGCTTGGCTGGGGAATAATGTTTTAAGGACACTTCCGTTTACACATTTTTGCGTACCATTGATACCGAAAATAACAATAAAAATAAACGCATTTGTTTTGTGATTTATAGGAACAATTGCGCCCGCTAGAGAAACATCAGAAAAGGAAAATCCTCTGCTAGCAATGTTGATGAATTTGAATTTGGTGGTTCCAGCGGCCGCAGCCATTCTTGTCATTATTGCTGCCATAGTCGTCATCTGTGTTATCAAAGGTCGCAATAATGGCCATAAAGGTATTGTCTTGCTAGTTGTCGATATTATCAATCTATTTTTCTATTGTTTGAATTGTGCGCATTCCTAGATGATGTCATCTATAATCAAGCTTCTGCTGGAAACGCGACCATGAAACGCAATGGTGGTGACATGCGTGATGAGCTTGGCTACATCCCACCACCTAATCGCAAACTTCCACCGGTGCCCGGAACTCAGTACAACACTTGTGATCGGATTAAACGCGGTAACTATATCTTTCAGAGTATTTTCTTTCATCCCTTTTTTTCTTTTTTATTTAAATTCTATTGTTGAGTCGAGTTCGATGATATGCCATTAGTGTTTGCAATGCATGATTTTTTTAAAAATTCACATTGACGAACAAAAAGAGAGAAATGAAGAAAAAGAAAATGGTAGTTGACGACTGACTTATTCTGGACGGTGCGTGTTGTGACCATCCTGGAGCTTTTTGTTATTCGGTTTTCGCTATATTTGTTTTGCGTTTTTTCATTCCCGATTTTTTGTTCTTCTCTGGCTATACTCGTTCCAACCATGTCGACTGAAAACCTGACAAAACACACACCCCCACACACAAAACGTACAATTACGCATACGAAAAAAAAGGTCACGCAGACTGTCACGCCTATCGGACGCTGGACCCACGCCGACCTGTTTATGACGAACTGTCGATCCACCCTCCTCCGCGCCGTGTAGCGCCGGTTCCCGGTGAGGAGGTAAACCAGTCTGGGGCTTCGTTGTACGCAGGTAAATCAAAACTATCCCGTGCCAAACCTTGCTTACCTTATCGTGTCAGTTCATGCCTGGATTTGTTGTCTTTCTTTAACCTTAATACTTTTTCTTACCCTCGGTTGAAGGCATACTTTATTGCAAAGCATAAAAAAAGCCGCTGACAATCTGTGTGGTACTCGTTCACCTGACAATTAACTTGATTATTTGTTTTTATTAAAAAGACTAATTGGGGATTGAAACCCGAAGGTATGAAACGAAAACTAATTATTCAATTCGCGAAAGGTATGGATGATGAGATTTGCCCGTACGCTACTTTCCACCTGCTTGGCTTCCGTGAGGAAATGGATCCCAACAAGACTGGTAACCAATTCCAGACTTTCCCGCATCCCAATGGAGGACCCCAACAAGATATGGCTCATCACCGTCAGGCTTCTCAATCGATGGTAACTAATCCATTAACCTTTTTCAAACTTAACATCCTCGATATAAAAAATTATTTTCGAAATACAGCCTCGTCCAGGCCCTGGAAACCGTATGATGCGAATGCCTAACGGCGCTACCTATGCTCCTGAGAATTGCTACGACGATCCTGCCAATTGTGACATGTACGGAGGAGCCGAAAGCAATAGGTACGCTTCTTACACCAACACCAACCCACCGTTGCCGCCACCGGATTTCGGCACTAGCCCGACCCAGAATACTATGCTGGCCCGACGCAGCATGAACGGACAACAATTGCGCGGCAACGGCACCATGAATCTACCCTTGCCACCGTATCCGGATCCTCCTCAGCCACCTTTACCTCCTCCTCGCTGCGGAAACGATTCCGCCAATGTCTCCAGCTCGTCCAACAACGATTCGACCATCAGCGCTGAAATCTCTGAAGCCGAATGTGATCGTGAGCATTTGGTCAATCGCAACTACGGTGGTAAGTTTTTTTCAAGTTTTTCAAGTTTTAATGAAAATCATTTCGGGCGGTAATTGGAAGGGGGACAAATGGGAGTGAAAGAGAGACGTCTTCGACGTCGACCATGATTTCTCTGTGCTTTATTAACCCTTAGCGAAGTTGCATGTGATCTGTGAAGGAGGTGAACGTCCATCTCTTTTATGTACTGTATCTCATCGTGTGCTTATCGTTCTGATCTCTTTATTCTACTTTGGTGTCTCTGCTTTTTTTGTTATTTTAAAATCTGCGCTCCCTCGGTCATCGTCAAACAGTCGGCATTCGGAGCATGAACAGCAAGGATGGGATGAGTATGGAAGAAATGCGGAAACTGATTGAAAAGTAAGTTTGTTTTTAAGTAACTGTCTGCTTTCATCATGTTCTCGTTGTTCCTTGATGTCTCTTCAATCACGACACTTCTTTCACTCATTCATTTCCCTTTTTTTTAAACCCATGCTTTCCTTGAAGGAGCTCGTAAGTGAATCATTAATGGCTTGTGAAATTTCCGCGTTAACTATCATGTTGGACTTCTATTTTTGTTTTTCCAACAGGAATGAAGGTGGGGCCCACGTCACTAATGGTCTGATCGCTTACGACACCGTCAATGTCTAAAGAACTGAAGGAATAAAGAAGGACCTGAGATAACCTAATAGGTTGACAATGTTATCATCTGCGTGGTGCTTCAATTATCTATTCTGATTGTCCCCTCGTGCATACCAACATCTACAGTTAATCTCGCTTCGTGATTTCGTCAACGCTTTCTTCTTTCAATTTCTTGTCCTTAAATAACGATTATTGCATGTTTTAACACTTTTCGGGGAGGAATTTAATATCCCATCTAGAACAACCACTAAGATCTGAAACGATGTTGACTTCCTGTAGTTTTGTGTTTAGAAGCCAGTCCACACATATACCCCAACCCTTATCCCTTGTAAATGAGTGTAGCGACATCAAACGCAGCTCGATTTTTTACTTCTTTTTATTTTATTTTTTTTTTTTCAATTTGACGATACGGTACTCATTTCCCCTTCCTTTATTGAGTTAGAATTTTTCCGCTGACAAATTTGCCTGTAGGCTTTCAGTCAGTGCTCAAAGTTGTACATCTAAGTACCGTTGGTTGATTTATTGGTTTTCTTCATACTCTTAATAATTAAAATCGCTTCCTATGGCGTTATTTCATTACATTGTTAGCGCAGCCGAGTCTGCGCCCAGTAAAACTTTTACTTTCGCTCGCTATATTTCCTAGCTTATTCGCTTTTGATGTCCTCGCATAAGGCAGTGAAATCTGTTTAAACCTTTTCAATCGCCGATCAATGTCTAACTGGCTAAAATCGAAGAACGGCTATTCTTGGAGTAACGGAAAACTTCGTTAAATGGCGGGCGGTTTTGCAACCCTTTCGTATCGTGCTTGTCTTCTTATTAGTTTATAATTAGAAAAACTTAAAACTCTCTCCCTCAATACTTCTCATATCCCTCAACCTTATTTTCCCCTTATTTTTGATTGTAAATTCGTGTAAGTTACTAGTCAGTAAGAAAGGGACGTAGATTTTACAGACTGCAGTAGACTAGTGACTTTTTAGACAACATGAAGAAAAAACAATGACTACTGGATTCTGATTAATCGATTGGTAAATTCGGAAGAAAAGGTTGTAATAACTGAACTGCGTGAAAATTGCTGTACTCTTTGGATTTAACAAGAATCTCGGTAATGGTGGGGATTATTATTGGTTCAATACAATGCTCTTCGTCCGTGTCCCTAAACAATTGTGTTTTCGTCGTTGCGTGTTTATTTATCAAATAAGGCCTCTATGCAAATGATAACCCGTATAAATTTAAAACAAAATTTTCAAAATTTTTTGGCACTATGACTACTTGGTGGCGACTCCCATGACATGAACCCGAACAAGTTTCCATACCGACCACCCATCTTTACTGAAGGGGATATCGAAACGTTTTTGGCACACATGCGAAAACAAGTTTACGTCTTCTGCTACAACGTCGTCAATGTTGCGATTTAAGTGGCAGCCAAAAATGAGATCCCACACAGTGTAAGTCAACAAGTTTTGAAGGAAATGGAGCCAAGTTCCAGGTACGTCGTGAACGTGTTCCCAATAGTAGAATTTTCCACCCTGTCAGCAACAGTATTTTCTATATATATTGCTAGAAAGTAACTCGGCTGAGTTTTGTTATGCATACTTTTGCGAGTACACGGTGAACTTCTTTGAGCGTTTGCTTCAGATCTCGAACTGAACAAAGTACCAAAGTGGATACAACTATATCCATACTGCTGTCCTCAACTTCTTTCATGTTTTCAGCACAAGTAAGAAGAAACTTATCCACTTTAATGAGACTTTTCTTCTGCCTTTCATAAAAAAGAGGCTCGAAAAATGCATTTGGTTCGACAACTGTTAATTTTGAATTAGGTGGAAAGAATTCAAAATTAGCACCTGTTGAATCATAGTATTCAGTTAGCAACCTAGGTAAATCATGGGTAAACATTTACCAGAACCAGGTCCAATTTCCAGAATTCTCAAAAGGCCCTTGTTCCTCAAATACAGATCTGCTGATTTGTGATATTTCATCGAATTAAAATGAACTTTTTTCATGTCTCGAAGAGCAGCATGGTATTTGATCATTGCATGATTCCAGAAGATACTTATGAGTCTGCATTCACATGTTGGCTCAAAATTTAGTTGTTATTTTGAAAATTTGTATCACCTTGCTTTCATTGAAGTTCCATATTTATTGAGAAGTGTAAAGATGAGAAATTGTATTAGTATGGGGATCAAACAGTAATAGATGACACCTTGAAAAACAACATCACTGGTTGCCATTATCAGTCAGGACTCTTAGGATGGCAGAACCTAAATAGCCCTTTGAGTTCAATAGTTATTACAAAGTTATGGTTCTGGAATCGAAGAAATAGTTGAATCCTGTAATGCGCTCCCCTAGCCTATTCTTTGCCCCTTTTTTCAATTATTTATTTAATGATTTTTGTTATCGCTTTTGTTAATGTTTAACTATTGTAAACTAGCAGAAATTTCCGTGAATTCTAGCGCTTTAGTAGTATGCTTGTTGCACGCTAGATTGCGATGCGTGTATAATATTTTTATTTCGAGTTTGCGGTAACGACCGCTGCAAGACACTAAATTATTAAAACAACATTAGAGGAAAAATAAAGAACCTTTCGCTTCGAAAGTTAGTTTAGATTACATTTGAAATGGCAATATCAACTAAAACGAGAAGTGCATAGCCATCAAACTCAATTGTCATATCTCCACGTTATTTACCGAGTTATAAACCAACTCGCAGTGGTTGAAGTGGTAAAAGCCCAATACAGGTTGCCCCCATAATTTCTGTACCCTGTTTTTTTCATGCCGCCCATAGTTAAAGCTATATAAGTTATGTTTGTAAAGAAATGATAGATTTTAATAGCTTTAAAAATGAAAAGAAGAACTCTTACACACCGATAAAATCAAAAAGGTTTTATCAAAAAAGCTCCGAATTTATTTTAGTCAATCCCGAAGATAACAAAGACGTTCTGGATTTCAATAAACTAGTCCGAAAGAAGTAAGTTCGAGAAAATGTTATTTATTGTTTAGCTAGTGTAGCAATATCTTTTGTTTATTCGGGCAACGGTACAAGGTGCAAAAGTTATATGAGGTTTTGTGATAACAGAATGATCCGGATATGCCGATACTACTGCTACGTATCTTTGGTTTCAAACCAAATGCCCTCAACTCAATCGTTGCTTGTCCTGTCAAAAAGCGTGATAAATAAGATGCACCTCCACATGGGCTCATTGTTTATACACGTCAAGTTTTGACATGTTGATATTTTCATTCGACAAACATCGAGATAAGACATGCTATAGGTCGAGGGGCTAGTCGCCTATAAAATAAACCGCCAGAATAGCAATTAAGTGCAGTTCCTGTTTGAAAAAAATCCCATTTACTCAACATGTCTCTCATCAAGTCGTTCGCTATTTTGGCTTTGGTTGCTCTGGCAGCCGGCTCTGTCCAAAAATCCAAGCCTATGAAGAAGTTCCAGCCTGAGGTTGCCCCCCAAATTAGTGTCCGAGAGGGTAAGTAGTTTTTAAATAAATCTTTTTTGCGCCAAGCGCCCTCCCCATTTTCTTTTTTTGTTTTCGTTTTGTTGTACAACCATTTGTAGGATTTATTTGTAATTTACTTTATAGTTTGCGGTGATCAATACGCCACTGGCACCGGAGGTAGCATTATTTCTCCCAACTACCCGAATGGCTATGCGAATAGCGAATCTTGCGGATGGTTTTTGACTGCTGAAAACGGAAACAAAATTGCAGTTGTTGTCCACGATCTGCAGACCGAAGCAGGTTAGTTTAAAATAAATTCATTTTCCTTTAAACGGAATTCAACTACAAATGACGTTGGGGAATCGACATGAAGGCTATGACGTCTTGACCATCCTTGACGGTATCACCGGAGAGTCCCCAGTTCTCCTTGAACTTTCCGGAGAGGCCAGCAACTTGGCCGTCTTGTCTACCCAGCCATCAATTTTCGTTGGATTCACAGCTGATTCATCTATCACTGCTCCTGGATTCAACTGCAGCTGGACTCAGGTCAACCCTCAAGATGTAAGTAGCTTTCTTCGCTAGTATCTATTGACAATCAAAACTAACTGCATGAATATCTAGAGCTTGGAACTCTTTGGCCTCTAACTTCATCCAGTTGGGGATTGCGTAATGCAGAATAAAACTTTCGCATCGTCCTGCGAAACAATACCACTGTAAAGCAATGACTTTTTGTAGCCACAAGACTTGGAAATAAAGCTGAAAATATTTAAACGTTATGACTCCTCGTATTTGGTGAATGTTCGTTCTAAATATCTTGATAATCAAAACGTTTGATCGCTATCGATAATGACAATCATATTTAGTGGTAATCCCCCTCCCCTCTATAAATTCATAAACACCATTAAAATCATACTTAATATTCAAAATTGAACGTTGCGATTCGAAAGGTTATTCGTTTTTTTGGTCAAATGAGTCATTTTTGAAAAAAGTGATCTTTGTTAAATTTTGAACGTAAATCATACATAGTTATCGAAATTTAATGATATTAAAAAGAAAAAGAAAGTGGGGCTTATTTTCTTCTCGGGCTTAAAATTTCTACCATTCCTTTTTAGAACTCATTGGAATTGGTTCAAAATTTCAGAATATATTCAAAATTGAATGCTGATTTCGATTCAGCTATTAGCTTTCTCCTTAACCAAGCCGTTTGAAAATAAAAGAAAACAAAGTGCTGTTAGTGACACTTTTTTTGCGCCGTTGGGTACTGGCATGCTAGTATGTCAATTTGGTGTGATAATGATTCTGAAATTTAAGATTTGTTTTTACGTAGAGTTTATGGCTTTTGAATAATCAAAGAAGTTTGTTGTGTCACGCTAGCGCTTTAGCGTACTGGCGCGCTGGTAATGGTTTCGATTCGCATACACACTAATTTTAAATTTTAGATTACTCCAAAACTATAAACTCTACGTAAAAACAAATATCATTTTCGTGTTCCTTGGTTGATTTTGAATCAGAATTATCTATAGATATCTAGATTTAATGCTATTATTTTTTAATAGGTAAAAGTTTTATGCCCGACGATATAAGCCCGGCCTTATTTTTTAACCCAACTTCACCGTTTTTTACGTTTTATTAAAAAACTATGAGTCCCTCGAGAAAACAACCCTTATATTCGGGATGCCCGTTCAATTCTACATCGAAACCATGTATTTAAAGAGAAATCTAAAATTTTGCCAAAATTGAAAAAGTGAGAAGGCTATAGCCTTCCTACTTTTGTCAAAATCGTAAAAAATCGCAATCTCTCAGAATGCGATGAAATTCGCACAGTATAACCCAATTTTAACGCTGATTCAGAAAAAGCCCTTTGTTTGTTTGTCAAGTAAGCCGTTTTTGAAATAATTGTCATTTTGCTAAGGCCTTGCTTACTTTTTGAAACCCAACTTCACCGTTTTTTACGTTTTATTCAAAAACTATGAGTCCCACGAAAAAACAACCCTCATATTCGTGATGCCCGTTCAATTCTGCATCGAAACCATGCATTTACAGCGAAATCTAAAATTTTGCCAAAATTGAAAAAGTGAGAAGGCTATAGCCTTCCTACTTTTGTCAAAATCGTAAAAAATCGAAATCTCTCAGAATGCGATGAAATTCGCACAATATAACCCAATTTTAACGCTGATTCTGAAAAAGTCCTTTGTTTTTTTGTCAAGTAAGCCGTTTTTGAAAAAATCGTGATTTTGCTAAAGCCGCGCTTACTTTTTGAAACACAACTTCACCGTTTTTTACGTTTTATTCAAAAACTATTGGTCTCTCGAGAAAACAACCCTCATATTCGTGATTCCCGTTCAATTCTGCATCGAAACCATGTATTTAAAGCGAAATCTAAAATTTTGCCAAAATCGAAAAAGTAGGAAGGCTATAGCCTTCTCACTTTTTCAATTTTCTTCAAATCCTAGATTTCATTAAAAATACATTATTCCGATTCGAAATTTATCGCTGATCACGAAAATGGGGTATATTTTTACATTAGGCTTCTCCTTTATGAATTAACCGTAAAAAACGGTTAATTCGCTTATTAAGCCCGACAATAAAAGCCCGGCCTTATTTTTTAACCCAACTTCACCGTTTTATACGGTTAATTCAAAACGTAGAAGCCTTGTATAAAAATATACCACATTTTCGTGATCAGCGATCAATTTCGAATCGGAATAATGTGTTTTTAATGAAATCTAGTATTTGAAGAAAATTGAAAAAGTGAGAAGGCTATAGCCTTCCTACTTTTTCGATTTTGGCAAAATTTTAGATTTCGCTTTAAATACATGGTTTCGATGCAGAATTGAACGGGAATCACGAATATGAGGATTGTTTTCTCGAGAGACTCATAGTTTTTGAATAAAACGTAAAAAACGGTGAAGTTGTGTTTCAAAAAGTAAGCGCGGCTTTAGCAAAATCACGATTTTTTCAAAAACAGCTTACTTGACAAAAAAACAATGGGCTTTTTCAGAATCAGCGTTAAAATTGGGTTATACTGTGCGATTTTCATCGCATTCTGAGAGATTTCGATTTTTTCCGATTTTGACAAAAGTGGGAAGGCTATAGCCTTCTCACTTTTTCAATTTGGGCAAAATTTTAGATTTCGCATTAAATACATGGTTTCGATGCAGAATTGAACGGGCATCACGAACATGAGGTTTGTTTTCTCGTGGGACTCATAGTTTTTGAATAAAACGTAAAAAACGGCAAAAAATTGGTTAAAAAATAAACCCGACTTTATCTTTCGGGCTTAAAAATCTTTCCTACAAAAAAATAATAGCATTAAATCTAGATATCTATAGATGATTCTGATTCAAAATTAACCAAGGGGCACGAAAATGGAATTTGTTTTTACGTAGAGTTTATAGTTTTGGAGTGATCTAAAATATAAAATTAGTGTGTGTGCGAATCGAAACCATTTCTAGCGCGCCAGTACGCTACAGCGCTAGCGTGACACATCAAACTTCTTTGATTATTCAAAATAACAAAATCAAATAAAAAAAACGAAATTAAAGTTTTAATGGGTAATAACTTTTATGACATCGCTATCGGGATTTAGTAGGAAGGCTAAACCCTTCACACTTTTGTCAATATGTGCATTTTTTTTCTTTATTTCAACTGTTTATTAGAAATAGATCATTTTATCGGAATCAGCGACGCAGTAATCTTAAACTTTTATTTTTGCTCGAGAATGAGGGAAAGAAATAAAATGTTGTTTAAGATAGTTGAAGTGAAACATATTCAAATATAGCAAATGATTAAGAATGCCTCTTCATCTTTAGGGCTTATTCAGAGCCTTCCTTAACTTTACCGTTTCTTCTTTGTATATATCGAACGCCTGGTGAGGCCTATTTAACATAGAATAAGTTGTTTTATTGTTTTATCTAGTAATGTTGGGTTAGAGTGGTCACCATATTACCTCGAAAAGAAGGTTTCCAGCGACTGAATGGTACTGAGCGGAATGCAGCTGGGATTGGTTGTGATGATGCGTTCCAGAATGAGGAAAAATCCACTTAATGGCCATGATGGCCGAAATCTTTTATCCTCACTCTGAAAGAGAACTCATTTTCACATTAAACAAGATACGCGTTCACGGATATTTCTAAAACCTTAGTAGTACCTTTAAAAGACCCATGTAAATGAAGAATGTATTGTTACATATGGCCATTTTCTCTGTAGTCTTAGCTTTTTCAAACGCCATTTTTAATATTTTTTCCACTAACTGCTGAACTTCTTCAAGTAACTGTTTTTCTGATCTCGGATTAACAGTTGAGCTCAGTTTCATTATGACCTCAGCGTAGACATCAAAAATTTCAGCCGGTTTGGTAGCTATTACACGCTATAAAACGCGAACGATTAAAATACTGGTGGCAAATGTTTTAAGTGCTAACATACGTCGATATGCTGAAGAATCAACAGTATCTTTTGGTCGCCTAAGCCGTAAAAGCGGGCCGAAGTAGGTGCATTAAGAAAGGCTTCCACAGTCAACTGTAAAGATTAAGAGACAATAGCAATAGAATAGGAAATCTTGGGGACTTATCAACGCGGAATACCGGAATATTTTCGTTTGCGGTGAGATGTGCCAGGTTAGTATTAAGCTGCTGCATAGCATCATGCGTTGGGATGTGCTCGACCATCCTGTTTTTGTCGTGGATATCCGTTTTTTCTTCATGTTCTTCGTCACTCTCCTCCTCCTCTTCACTTTCTTCTTCTTCACTGCTTGGTTCACCTTCATCATCACTTTACGGCAAGGCCAAACGAGGAATTAAAAAATATATACATCGTGTACAGATGAGTAGATGTTATTACACAAATGAATTTGGTACCTTAAACTCTGCAGAACTTTTTTATCACCAAAGGCATTAAAAATATCTTTAAGTTCCTGACATCCATCTTCGCCAAATTGGTTGCCATTTAGATCGCATATTGCAAGAATTTTTTTGTTTTTCAGTGAATAAGCCAATTGCTTGGCTCCAGACAAATTAATTTCGCCATGATCCATATACACTTCCTAAGAAAGGATGCATGAATTTTTCACTTCAAGATAGGCGAATGACATACGAAGGCATTGAATTGATAATTGATGGAACTAGATTTGCCTTAAGATGCTCGTGCCCACTAGACAGGGCCTTGGCCAGGAATTCTGCTCCTTTGGTACGTATTAAACAATCGCCGAAATTGATCACGGATAGTTGCTGCCATTTCGGAAGAGCGTCCGCAACAGCTTGTGATCCTCGCCAAGTGAATGTGTTATCGTTCAAATTGAGGATTTTCAGGTCAGGGTTGTAAACAAGTGCACTGGCCAAGGCAGAAATACCAGGATGTCTAATAAAATTTTGCGGCATCTGCACCTCTTCCAAGGTCCCTACAGCCTAAATGAAAAAGGAAAAAAGATTCCAGTAATTGACAAATGCTTCATACGATTTTTAATAATGACCTTAAAAAATTCTGAGAGGGCAATTGCTCCCTCGTTCTCTAGGCGATTTCTTCCAACAATGAATGTTTTCAGAGTCAACGGTGAGCCAGCATCTTTACTTGCTTTCAGACAGTCCTTTAAAGCTTGGGCAAGCATCTTAAATAAAGGTGACAATGTACTACAAATTGCAAAATTAATCAATGCCTGTTATATTACCCGTCCTCCATAAATTCCAAGGCCATTATTGTTGAGTCTTATACACTTCAGAGAGTAACAGACAGGGCTTTTCAAAAACTGCACCAGACCTTCCATGCCAACTGGGCCTAGTGCATTATCACTCAAGTCTAGTTCAACCAAGTTTGCTTTGGCCAAAATGAGTCCACCTCCTAAGAAGCTCTTCAAGAATAAAAAAAAACAAGCAAAAAAAACAAAAACAAAAAAAAAAAACAAAAAAAACAAACAAACACATATAGTGGAATATATGTTCTAATTTTTAGGCTTATCATTAAATTACCAAAGCTTTTGGAATTTCATCTTTTAAGCGGCCTGTGAATGCATCCTTCCACAGTGCCCTTTGGAATGTTGGCTTTGATTCAAGAGCTTTGGCTATGGATTTGGCTGCTTCTACTCCGAGAGTGTTTCCTTCAAGAATGAGCCCTGTTAAGCTTTTTGCAGCATAAATTGCATCTACAATAGGTTGGGCTAAAACAAAATTGAAACAAAATTTAGCTTAAAGAATGGCACTCGTGTAGTAAGAATCATCAGAACCAACCGTCGGCTTCCGTGTCTAATTTGAGTCCTTTCCCGCTAAAATCCACTAGTTCTTCTTTCGTACTATAGTCGTTGGTTTCAGAGCTCCAGCTCAATTTATTTCCAGTTAAATGCATTTCGGTTGGATGTACAGGATTGCCTCCACGGTTCAATCACGATGACACAGTCACTGTAGTAATATTATTTACCACTAAGCCAAAAACTTCACGTGCTGATTTCAAAGCTAACAGCTTTTTGGGCTCCACTTTCAAGCAGAAACTTCTCCCCATCCAGTGTTTACATATTTTCAAATAGTAGGTACGCAAAAGTATGTTGTTAATTAATAATTAATGTTTTAAACAGTGTTAGGCTTTTAATATCAATAATACGTTATTTGTAAATTTAAATTTTTCTAATAAAAGTTAAATCTGTGATATAAAAGCCAGAATAATGCCAAGCAATTATTTTGACGTTTCTGTTTCGGCGTGCTGCTTAGTCTTCTCAGTCAGCAACGATCTGTATTGGACAAAAAACTTGACTGGTCCCTCTGTAAATAAAAGAAGGAAACCCGTTGTTAAGTTTTCCCAAATTTATAGATCTCGCACATTCGTGAAGCCGACAGCATGATCAAGCTTTTTTCTCTGAAACAACAAAAGAAAGATGAAGTTCCGGGTCGGACAGGCAATCAAAAAAAGGCATCTGCTGCCCAGCTGCGTATCACCAAAGGTCCGTTGGTTAAAACAAATTCTGACCTTGCGACCTGGAAGTTTTTGTATTTCATACATTTTTTTACCATTTTTACAGATATTAATGAATTAAACTTACCGAAAACTTGTCAAATGGAATTCCCTGACCAAGATGACTTATTGAACTTCAAACTAATAATTTCTCCAGATGAAGTAAGGTGTAATTTTAGAAGGCAGCATACTTTTCTTACTTAATAAATTCATTTTGTCACTTCACAATAGGGATTTTATAGAGGGGGAAAATTTGCTTTTAGCTTCAAAGTTGGTCCTGGGTATCCCCATGAACCACCCAAAGTTAAATGTGAAACGCAGGTGTATCACCCAAACATTGACCTTGAGGGGAATGTTTGTCTCAACATTTTGCGAGAAGACTGGAAACCAGTATTAACCATCAACTCAATCATTTATGGACTGCAGTACCTTTTCCTGGTGAGTTGTTCTTTCAATTGTTAAAATTTATTCTATTTATTTCTGGTTATGCTAAGCTTGACAAATCTGCATTTTTCTGATTGTTTTTGTTTCAAGGAACCTAATCCAGAAGACCCTTTGAATAAAGAAGCAGCAGAAGTACTGCAGACAAATCGACGATTGTTCGAGACAAATGTCCAGAAATCAATGCGAGGAGGATACATTGGCTCGGTGAGTTGAACTGACAAGGCTTCTGTAATTAAGGCACATATTTATTATATTTGAAAACAGGTTTATTTCGAACGATGCTTGAAATAACTTCTGTATATGAATCAACAAAAAAAACCAATGGTTCTTTTCAAATTTAACTTTCAACCGATTTTTTAACATGGAAAATGTCACATGTGCAGAAAAAATAAACATCCGCGTGCTTTGCGTTCCATCATAAATTTTATTAAGTTTCATCTTTCAGTTGTTACTTTTCTTGAATTCCTTCACCGTTCTTTCCGTCGTAACATTTCATCCATTTGCGATTCGAGCTGAAGAAGGAAGGGAATGATGACTAGGCTTTGCTACTGATGAGAATAGAAAGTCTTGAACTTTTCCAATATTTCTACTTTCTACAAAGAGCGCATAGTCAGCAGTTAGATTGACCTTCCAAGCAAAGCCTAAATGCACAACATAAGAAAGTTCCCTCCTTACACAAAAAAGGTTACGGCAACCAAAAAACAAAACAAATGGGCAATTTAACCTAATTAGAAAGATTCAAAAGGAAAACCAGGTAAGGATGAAAAGGTCAAAGCACAGCTATCGGTAAATGTTATACGAGAAAGGTTATACCAAATAGTACCATAACTGATAAGGAAGTATACCATAACATTAGTAAGAAACATTCATCTGCTAAAGGGTGAGGTTGATCCGTTTCCTCCGAAGTTGAAGGAAGCGGGAACCGTTTGCTGGTTGAAACTATAACCTGAGTAATCCAATACAAAACCAATAAATACTTTATCAGGCCTTACAATAATCTTAGTTACCTCCAGCTTCTTCAATCCTTTTGCTTTCTGCGGCTGCACGTCGTTGATCAGCAAGAACAATCACGTCATTCAGAGCTTTCTGCTGATCGCTCGTTAGAGCTCCAGTCAAAGCATTGTACCACCCGGGATTAGTACCTTGAACTTCTTCAAGTACTTGCTTGAAAATTATATATTCATCGATTTCGCAATTTTCTACATCTAATGGAGTAGTATAGCCTGTATCGAAGATAATAAAAATTTCGTTCTGAATAATCATATTGGAACAAAGACATTTTACCTTCTAAAGCAGTTTCTTCTTCGTCATCATCTTCATCGTCACCATCCTCGCCATCTTCCTCATCCTCGTCTCCAGGAAGGTCTTTGATAACGGTGGTAATGGGAAATGGAGATTGGCCCGAAGCTTTCGTGATTTTTTCCTTTGGGAAAACGAACACAACTTGATAATCTAAAAAGCGAACACAAATAAGAAGGGAATTTTCGTTTCAAATACCTGAAGACGCTCCAAGTAATCTTGGCCATCATGGTCGATATCATCTTCGTCGGAGCTGAGCACTTCTTCGCAATCTTCATCATCTTCATCGTCCTCATCACCGTTTTCCTCTTCTTCGGCTGCCTTGGCTGCATACGCACGCTTCAACCCGTCAAAAAGCAATAGCAACGATGGTACAATTTGCTGTGCACACTCTTCTACAAGTCCAGGGTGAGATGGCGCGGCCGTGATAAGCGTGCACATTCCCAACACGCAGAGCTTGCGATCATGTAGACCTATTTGTGGGATAAAAAACGCAGTTTAAAATAGGCCTACTTCTCCATACAGATGAAACTCGCCTAAAAAGCAATCTGTATCATGAATCCATTGGCGAATAAAGTGCGACGTTAATGATTGGGATGAATCACCCATTGCTGCCTGAAGTCGTTTAAGCGTCTCTAATACGAGATTAGGGCTCGTATATAATGCAGCGATTATCACCTACAATTTCAATATATATATATATATATATCATGTACATGTTGTCATAAAACGAAATCCTACCTGCAGGCACATCGTTCTTAGTTCGGATGTTTTCACTTCACGGGTTAACCGGGTCAAGACAAGTTCAACGAAAGAAGGAATACACTGATCCACTCGGCCTTTGCACTGCAACAGGATAACTTCTAAAAGCTTGGCGGCGTGGCACTCCGCATCTTCTCCAGAATCGCCAGTTAAAATAGCTTTGCACATGTTGAACAAAGCTAACAAATAGTTTGCGTTGCTAACAAAAGCATCTGTGTCGACGGTGACATAATTATGAAGGGCAGGCATCATGTCGGTAAAGTAATCAAAGGCATCCTTCTCAAACACCTGATAAAGATTCCAAATGAACAACAAGAAATCAAAACACGAGATAGTTGTACTTACTTGATATATCATTTCCAAGACTTTCCATAGATCTGGGGAGATTTTTTTGCTTGTAAGATCGAAGACTAAAGAAAGAGCTTCCTCATAGAATTCCATGGCTGACTGAGTGAAAATCAGTCCAACAACCTGATAACAAAATTGTTGGAACTCAATATTCAATCCTTTTTTATCTCGATTAAACTACCTGCAAAGCAACAGGTTCTAGTTGGGCCAGAACCTCTTCGTGATCCTCCATAACGGCAATCAGAGTTTCAATTGTGTTGAGCAGCCCCATAGCGGTGATGGCTCTCTCGTCCGACTCTTCGTCATGGCCAATAACTTGGCCGAAGGTGGTCACTAAATGCTGGCAGATCTCCACAGCTACAGGCATCAGTTGCTCGGTATAAGTGGAAACGATTTTCTGCATAACTGTCGTCAATTCGTCATTTTCCGTCTCTCGTATAATATTTAAGAGTTCAAGGGTAATGGGTCTAATATGAGGTTCAACGTATTTTTCTGCTTTCTCTTCTTGCCCACTCAACAGCATCTGAAGAGCCACAGCAGCTTCCACCTAGCGTATACGGAAAATCATGAAGAAGAATGAGACGCTGGCCCTAATAATCATGCATACCTTCACAGGTAATTCTGAATCCGTCAACAATGCCCGTTGGGTCAAATTTATCGCCTCCGCAAGGATGGTTTCTTCGTTAAACTTTATGTTACAGAAATGTTGTAGGACCCAGCAGGCTCGTGCACGTAGGTGACCGTGAGGGCTCGAAAACTCGGGAAACACAAACTGAGCAAGCAACTGCTCCATCTGGCTTTTATAGAGCGGTTTTTTCAACAAAATGTCCGCGAGGCTTCCAACCATGTGCAACGCGCCGTCTTTTTGTCGTGGATCAGCATTTGGTGCAGTTAGAACCTGAATTGAGAGGGAGGCTGGATATACGCTGAAAAACGAAAGAACATGAATTGATATACCTGCATAAGGAATTCCATCGTTTTCTGAAGCTGATCTTTCCTCTTCTTACAGATTGTGTGAAGCAAAGTTTGGGCAGCCATAACCGGGCTGACATAATCTTCAAATATGTCGAACTTCGTCCGAATATACTCATGCGGATCGCATTGCCATAACTCTTCATCTGCATCCGTATAGCACATGATGGGGAAGAGGACTTCCTGGATAACGGCTGCCGAATGAGGCTTTAACATTTTCCAAGAAAATGCATGACCCACTGCTTGATTGACGTAATTTAAAGTTTGTTGTAGAACGCGGGGTGAGACATACACTTTGCGTCTATGCTGGTCAAGCGTCCGCATCATAACCTAAATTCAGAAATATTAGTCCACGGTTACACAAGTTACGATGCCTCGTGTTGTGTACCTCCAAGATGCCGGCAGAAAAAGTTTTGAGGAACCAATCAGCGAACTCCTTATATTCTTTGCTGACATTACCCGGACTACCATAGCGCTCAAAAACTCGAACAAGTATATGCATGGCCCATTTTCGGCATTTCCACCATGGTAGTTCGGGTCTTTCATCTTCATCTACAGATAAAGTTTGTTCGGGAACCGGACGATCCGCTATGGCACGAGCCAGCTCCATCCACTGGGTGAAGATGGGTTTCGTTAATAGCCCCATGGGAAGGGAATACTGCGTGAGGGCGTAGAAGATTTTCAGTATTTGCTTTTGGAGAAGCACAGATTGTTCTGAAAGATCAGGTAGCAGGCGAACAAGTAGCTGTTGGACTTGTGGTAAAAGCAAATTCATAGCTTCTGTTAATGGTGCTCTTTCTTCAACTTTCTTGTATTCAAAGTTCTTGACAAGCTGATAGAGACTTAAAAGAGCTCCCATCCAACCATTTGGATCAGGACTTTGAAGATAAATGCTTATCTTGTCAACAATCTGGGTCCATTTGCCAGGGAAATCATACCGTACAATATGATTAACACAGACTCCAAGTTGTACCCTTAAGAACTAATTAATCTTAATACTCCAGGATGACTTTTAAAACAAATGCAAATTACCGAACTAAATCTGGCGCATGGACCATAGCATCAACAATCGCATCACGAATCATAGCTCTATCTTGTTCATGAATATGAAACACCTGGGGCTGGCCTGCTTCCACTTCTCTCTCTTGCCAGTTTTGTGTTACCATGTTCTTCAGGTAAATGACACCTATATGAACCATAAAAAAATATTAATCTCTCGAAAACCTTCTCACATGCAATAAAGGTCTGTAAAATTTCAGTACTGCACATCAGAATCAAAGAAAAGAATGGTAAAATCAAGAACATACCTGCTTGACGAACAGGCATGTCCATGTCCGTAGTCATCACAACTTGAAGAAGGGAAGGAGCAAATCCAATGATTTTGTGGACCTTAATTGGTACATAAAAACGTAAAATTCCCAGGTATGACAATGGCAAAAAACTGTTAAGACGTTGTGTCGCATGGACCACGTGGGCATGTACCTGTGTCAGTTGTTCTTCGGCCTGCTGTTGCTGACTCGGGTCGATGGTCGCCCTCAACAAGTCAGCAATTTTTCTTGTATCCATTTCCGAGTTGGTTATAACTGAACGCGAATTGCAAGAAAACCAAAGAGTAAAAAAGAGTCCGGCCGAACGATATACACTCAAACATGCGTCTACCTAAAAACTGAAAAGCGGTGAGCAGCAGTCAACTGTCTGTCACAGGCCGACGTTGCGCATTCGCATTAATTCGACCAAGAACTGCGCAAAAAGAAAATGTCTCTTTTCTTTAAACGTTTCGGATTTTTAGTCGTGTCTCTCTGTTGTCTCTTCTACACTTCACAGAAAACTTTCTCGAATAAATACATTAATTTACTTTTATCCGTATCTACATCTAATTAAAATATAACGAATACTATTTTTAAGTGGAAAACTTCAATTCCAAATTCGACCAATTGCTCGTGGCCCGTTCACTACTAGCCAGTCATAAATTACCAGACATTCTTTAGGCAGCCTGAAGAATGTCGAGACTAAATCAGGGTCGAGAGCTCAGGGCTCTTAAATGTTAATATAGGAAAACTTCTTATGCTTGAAATAGAAAGATGATATCAACAGCCAATCTAACGAAAGACAAAATAAGCTTGCCAGTGAAATCCACGTCATGCCGAAGCACATAGGATGCAATAAATTTCAAAGTGGTACGGTACTCCGAGAATTTCCGACTGAGATACCTCTTATCTGCATAAGGTAATACTATTATCTATTAAATCGTGTTAAAATTAAATAGTTATACTGTAACTGTTGTTTCAACACGCTACAGGCATGCGAGGTATGCAATTAAATACAACAGATATACGTTTTATTGTCAACACTGCTAACTGTACAATGTTTTTATCCGAGTGGTTGAGTTATTTTTTATTTGCATATAAATTTCACATTTTTTACTGTTCGAACTCGACCGCAGACACAACGCGATATACTTGCTCGGGCTGCATCGATTTCAAAAATTAGTCAGTTGACGACTGCTCTGGGAAGATTTTGTAGGGATTTAGGATATTATTTGGATCAAAGAGCTTTTTAACGCGTCGCATCCAATGAATTGCTGTTGGTGATTTAGAATATTCCATGTAGTCTCTCTTTTTCAAACCTAGTCCATGTTCAGCGCTTACACTACCCCGTTCTTGACAAACCCAATCGTAAACGAAGGGCTCAATCCTGTTTAACAGTATGGGGTTGTATTCGTGACTAGTGATATTCAGATGAAGATTGCCATCGCCTATATCAAATATAATGCCATATAATAGTTGGAGGACATTGTGCGGTGTACTTTATTTTTTTGGTCATACGTCTTACCTAAATGTCCGTATCCACAACATCGGATGGGTAAATTTCCTAGTCGAATTCGCATGTCATCTACAAGTTGATAAAACTGTCTAACGGGCACAGAGACGTCATACTTGTAAACATAGCCTTCGCATGCTAAAGCTTCAGAAATTCTTTCACGTAATTCCCACAAATTCTATGAGAAAAAAAAAACAAAGTTATCGTATGTTATTTAGCCAAACAGTAATTCATAAAAATTTTCAAAATCAAATCCAATTAACGTAAGGAAAATGCACCTTGGCCTGAGCAGAATCAACAGCCAGGGTACCATCCACGATCGTCCCATTATTGATTAATATTTCTAACAACGAATTTAATTTTTCGGCGTCATGACTAGCATTCGAACCTAAAGGGACGACAAAAAGAGAAAATTCTGGATTTTCAGTCATCATGAATGTATAGTAGGTTTACCAGCTGTTTCCAGAAGCATATAAAATGGGAAATTATTGATAGGTGATCGTAGTTCCAGCTGTGTTGTGACGCATTCCAAAGAAGATTGGTCTATCAGTTCGCAAGATGACAGGATTTCCCCAAGGTTTGTTTTCGAAAGACGCATAGTTTCAAGCACGTTTTCAAATGAATTCAGGCCTTTAAAATTTCAAACGAAACAAAAGTAATCGTTATTTGAAATGGCAATATAATTTTTGAAAAAATAGTTACCAAAGAATCCTACTTGTACTGATGACGGCTTTGGCTGGCATTGCAGTGCTACTTGAGTAACAATGCCTAGAGTCCCTTCCGACCCGATGAATAGTTGCTTTAGATCATAGCCTGTGTTATCCTTTTTGTTCGTATTAAGACAATCCATTATCTGACCATTAGCAAGAACCGTCGTCAAACCCAATACCGATCCGTGCAAGTTGCCATATCGGAGGAGGCGGATTCCTCCAGCTGATGTTTGTTTATCATATTAGATTTGGTTGCAAAAATGAATTACTTTATTGTTTCAGACCATTGGTTGCCACATTTCCTCCTATTTGGCAACTGCCTTTAGCTCCCAAATCAAGAGGCAAAGCCAAATTGCTGAGGTGCAAAACTGTTTCCAGTTTTTCTAAAACACATCCAGCCTGTACAATTGCAACTCCTTAACAAACAGAAATGTTCTTAGTAATTCAAAACACCCTTTACATTTTTTAAATGAAAAGCAAATGTGCCTGATAGCTCATCCACTGAAATAACTTCATCCATGAGCTCCAGAGAGAGGACAACTTCATCAAAAACCGGCACAGATCCACCAACTAAGCCTGTATTACCACCTTGCGGACAGATGGCAATATTCTGAACATTGCAGTACTGCAAAATTGCTGCAACTTCCTCTGTTGTCTTGGGGCGTAATACCAACCTGCTAGAACCTAAGCAATATAAATAAATATACAAACCATAATTTCCTGAACAAATGAATCACATGTGACATACCCCTTACTGAACGCATCCAATCAACATTATATCCTGAAAGATCGTTCAACTCGTCAGTAAGAACTTGATGAGCGCTTAGGATGCTTTGGAAAAATCCTAAGTGCCTATCAGATAAAAACGAAAAATTTCCACGTTTTAAAAGAGGATATCTTACGGAAGTCAACTCTACATATTTCCTCAATCGGCTGGCTACTGTGTGAAACCTTCTTATTCCAACAGATAATTTATTTATCGTGGACATGACATACAAAAATTTTTGTGATTTAGCGAGACTTGCAACAATCGACAACAAAACGTAATGTAGAAGACCAGGAATATACAGCCTTTTTGTATTCAGCTAAAATATCTTCTGCTAAAATATCATAACAAATGAATGACATCTATCGGCAATTTCAAAATTATAAATTTTTATTTTCTATTTTTACGTTTTTTCGAATTCTTATTTGATGTAGCAATTTTTTTTTCATCGACAATATGTCGTCATTCCCATTTGCTCGGATCAATTAAAAACAAATCCAATCCTTTTTGCTAACTCTTCTCTTCACGAACGAAACATACAAACCGTCTTGGTCCACGGATTGATGGACATAGATGAGTGAAAATAAAACTTTTTATTAAGAAACTCTACACTAGTTGGTTGCGAAAGCGAAAACGGACCCAGTTCAGAAGTCAGACACAAACTTGGCCTTTGTCCGGTTACAAGTCAAACTTCCTTGTCGGATATCCCTTTAGCTGCCCTCTTTTTTAAGCGACTCCCAAACTCAGGCACGTGTTTCTTTGGAAACTTTTTGTTTTACTACAGATTGCCAGGCGTCGACTGAAGGAAAGAGCGCCGTGGGTGGTGTACGCGGAAGCAGAAGTAAAAGCTCCTGCCGGGCCGCCAACACACTGCGTACCGCTAGAAAAGATCTCAAGTAGTGATGACCACAGAAATCGATCGATTCATTGTAACCGCTTCTGAGGACATGTCCTCAGAGGAGGAGAGAGCTCATGGTGTTTCGTCGAGCGATCAGCGTTATCAAGACGCCGTAACTGTGCTGCGTCTATCTTAGCGAAACGGGACTACAAGTTTGACCATTTTTTTTTTTGGGCCGTCCGATGGTATCTGTCTCTTTCTCTCTCACCCGCTTCCAAGAGAAAGGGTGAGAGAGAAAGAAAAGTAATTGAGGCACACGAACGGGGCCAATTGAGATGAATCCCAAGAAGAAGCTCGACTCACCGACCGTACAGAAATTGGGGTATCGTGATGGACCTTTCTCTTTGATGGCGTCAATACCAAAAAATTATCGGAGCTTATGACATGGCCATAATGCCGTGATGAAATCGGTCACATCGACCAAGATCATCCATAATTCACTGTACAAAAGGATCTCCTTGTTTCCTGCAGTGTTGGACGGCGACTGTTCTTCTTGCATTCTTAAAAAGAAAAGAAAAACTAGGTCCTCGTTTGAGTCTATCACTAGGAAATGATCAACTGTATCGACACAATCTCACGCCTCTGTTTGGGAATAGCAATTTTGGTTCGCCTTTTTTTTTCCTATTACATCGAAAGCATTCTACCGAGACTTTACGTGCCTTTTATTACAACCATCGGTGATGATACGGCGTTTGAAAACGGGCGAATTTTGTCGTCTGGCTATACCTCTATTGTGTTTCATGATGCGTCACGTTCTAAAATTTTCCTGTCGAGATAGACGGTGTTTTATTATTGCCCTTTTTTCGCACATTTCGTGTCGAGTAAAGTCGCTACCGATGCTCGTTTTCTTCTTAACGAAATAACAGGCCTTACTTTCTTGTACTGTATAACGTATATAGCCAACCACTTCATGGTACATCTTGCAGCCTGGGCTTGTAGAGAGTACTTTTTATTTTCATATGAGAAAGGAAAAAGAGAAACAGCTATGAGCACCGTTACGGCCACGTCCGCAACGGGCACCAGCCCGCAGAAGATTTCTCGCCGAGATATATAGTAATACGCGTAAAGTATGGTCACATCTGCTCTGTATCACCTAGTAGAGCTTCGTTTCCCTCCTTTTGTTTCGTACCTTTTTTTTATTTCGTATTTCCTACTACATTTTCGCATTGAACAGTGCCCTCTCTGCAACTGTTGCTTACATATATACCGCTAAAGAAACCTAAGGAATAATCATAAGAAGCAACCGTTCAGTGAAAGTCAACGCATCCTTAGACACTCGCACGTAACTGTAAACCATGTTTTCACGTCGTTATTCTTTTCTGTTTCTTTGCACAAAGTTTATGAGGAGTAGGCAGTTAGAAAAACAAGAGCAGCAGAAATGTTTTCGTTGGTCTCTTGCTCGCCCAAGAAAACTAATAATCTGAAACTCTAAAATGAAAAGCAAAAAACAATGCTAGTGACCCCCAAGACATATTTTGTGGTAGGTTAAAGGTTATAGCATTCCTTTCAGTTATAAAGGTCGAATCCGGTCTAATCAAAAATGTTCAAATCTTCACAAAAATGTTCGAGTTCAGTCAGCAACCAACTGTTTTTTTTTATGAAGTTCAGAGCTGTTGTTGGGGATTTGCACGATTATTCCTTTTATAGCCATTGCTACCGAAAAGTTAAATTATGTAAAGCGGTGATTCCCGTTTTTCAATTGGATGCATTTTTATCTCAAAACTTGGTGTGTGGTGCAAAAATCTTTCTCCGGTCTAGGATATCAAAAATATACAAGAAGATAGATTACCGCAATGACCTGATTGACCAAAACCAAGAAGAAAAAAGAAGTGCATTAAGAAGATAAGAATAAAAGGATGGAAGACGCAAAGGGGAAAGAAACCAAGACCAAACATTGTGGCTAACTTCCGACTTTCTCCAGGTCGACAATGGGGCTGGAGGAGTGGCGGCTGGCAAGGTTACGCCACACTGGTGCAATCATATCAAAACAAGACGATGAGTCTCGTGCTTTCGTTCTCTTTCTTTTGTTTTGGTTAAAAGGAAAAAAACAAATGAACACCGACTTTTGCGGGAAAGGTTTGGAGAAAAAGTGATGGTCGGGTTTTTTTTTCACCGATGAGGTACGCGGAGAGCGGACGAAGCGGAACCGCGCCTTATCGCGACCTCATTTTCTCTCTTAGCACTCTTCGTTTGTCCGTTCGTCACGTCAGCCCACCACGAACACCAATGTTTTGGCAAAGACTCTCGCAAGAAAAATGGGATGACTATCCTCATTTTTTGTCTCGAATGTATCACCATCCGACCAACAAAAGAAAGAGCCATAACATGGCTCCATTTTACGTAATCGGATGTCTCTCATAAGTCAGACCTCATTTTTCTTTTCGCTTCCGCTCTATAAAATCAGATTTCGAAATAAAATGCGCTTGCCTTTTATTTTTTGTTTGGTTTTCAATCTTTGCTACACCAAGCGAATGACTGTGTTCATTCGCCCGGTATCTTCTCCGTTGCATTCAAAACATAAGATTTTTATAGATACAAAACTTTTCTCCAATTCACAATCACGTAGAAGTAAACTTATCATTCACCATTAGTTACTAATGGACCAGAAAGATGTCTTTCCAAAAATACTTTACGGCCTCTCGTTCGCATAAATAAGCAAGGCACATCTAAAATTGCCGTTGGAATGGAACTGAAAACGTTATGGGTCAATCGAATAATGACATGCCTATTATTCGGAGATAGAGGGACAAACGGGCAGGATGAATCTAGTTTTCCTTGACGTCTTATTTGATTAGTTCTAGCGGCATTCGGGACTAGGCGTCCTTCGTCTCCTTTTCGTATTCAGCATAAACTGATGAATGCGGAAGATAACGGATTCAACCCGTTCACACATTACGGATGTGCCAGGCAGCGTCGTGCAATCGAATGGAATGCCATCATCGTGTCCGGGCATGGCCGTTCGTACGTCCTTCTCCCAGTGTGGTAACGCTAATAATAATATTAATGAAATGCGGCATTGCCAGGAAGCCCTTCGCCATAAATTGTATCTTACGGCTTTTGGCACGACCACTAGGTCGATAGTGCGATGACGAGGCATACCTATTTTCTTTTTTTTTTTTTTTTTAGTTCCCCGATGACGTGATTCTCATTCTGAATTATGGAGAACGTTTGAATCTTGAGAGTCAACCACACGCACATCACACAATACCGTGAAGGTTACCTAATCAGTTTAACGGCTGATGAGCCGGTTCTTTCGCTGTGACCTGCTTGGACCGGCACTTTCAGCCAGCAAAACAACAAACAAGCGCAACTGTTGAATATGTTCTTTTGAAAGAAAAAAAAACATCTAGATAAGATGTTGCATAAAAAACGAAATTCGGGCGAAGCATAAAAATCTCTGAGATGACAGCAATTTATTGTGCCATCTGGATCGAGGCGCACTCCTTCTAAGAACCAATTAGAGCGTGTATGCACAAAATGATATGGTTTACGTCCACATAGTAAAAAGAGGTGATTGACGCCCGCCCAAGAAACGATCCGGTTTCGGTCGCTTAACTGTCTGGACGTTATGGGTTGAGATTTACGACAGTTACGTCCATTCTTCGCGGCGCCAAGCGCCAATGAGGTCAGTCGCTGTTGCTGTAGGAGGAAATAGGAATCTGATGGTAGCGCGTCACGGTCAATCTCATTACCAGATAAATACATACAAAATGCTAAAGTAGTTTGAGCTAACTTTGATTGCACACGCAACTTTTGGATTGAAAATTTTAATTTTTTTTTGCTATTTTTTCAAATAGAAAAACACACCTTGAAGTGCTTGAGAATGGCACTCCTTTTCATTTGGTCATGTTTTACGTAGTTGCAGTTAAAGACAAGACTCGGTGATGCGCCCATAAATTTGCGTGACCCGATTACACCTTGTTTCGTTTTGTTTTTCACTGTGCCAACGGACATCCATTCACGTGGATGTTTTTGCCAACGCAGCTCTTCTGTGTGTCTTGCTCGTACGATGCAAGAATTTCAAACGGTATACTGTACCTGTGATGACGAAATATTTGTGTGATGTCGAATAACCGATGCAAGGAAGCGACTTCCTCTGTGACCGTTGACCCAGAACGAAGGCGAGCGAACGTTTACGTGCGTGTTTCTCTCTTTTTTTTCCTGCCATTGCCGGTAGTATTTCGTACTCTTCATTGTTGCCAAAAACTTTTAACGCGTTCTTTTGAAAATAGAAATAAAATGAAAACCGGGTCGCGCATCTTATAAGAAGCGATTCGTCATATCGGTTGAGTGCACTGGATGATTGCCGCCTTTTATGTTTTCCACTCAGACCTTGTTAGTGCAAGCGATGAAAAGGTTTCGCTTGTAACATTCGCGCTCTGTTAATTGATCATGAAAGAGACATGCTTATTTATCTCTATCGCATTTTTAACCCCCCCTCCCCTCCTTTTTTTTTTGGCTATTTATTTGTTTTTAATTTGTCGCGGTGTAATCGAGGCGATATAAGCGGTAATTGTATCTACATTGGAACTAAAGCACCGCTCATTGGTCCGGTACCACCTAATAACGCGAGACGATAGAAAAAATCAGCGGTACCGTGTGCACATCGACGATCGACTGTAAAAAAAAAAATAGAAGGAAGAAAGAGTAGATAGGTGTGAATGCGGACATTGCAGGTCGCATCTACCCGAAGCGAATAAAGAGATAAATAGAGATAAAGAAAAAGAAACATTAAAATAAAAAAAAAAATATGACGTTTCAGAAAACGGTCTCGGGCCGCGTGCTACCGGTCAGAAACGGCCCGACAAACAGAAAGGTTGCATAGTTCCCATAGGCTCTGGTGTCGAATAATATTTTCACGCTCAAAGGCACGCCACTATAGCAGCAAACAAACAGGTAAACGCGCTACACATGGAAAAAGAGAAAATCCCGCAGCGCACAGTTACATTCACCGGGTTTATATGCATGAGCAGCGACCGAAAAAATAGCTGTTAAATGGATTTCTCATGTGTTAGGTTTTTTTTTTCGATGGTCAAGCAACACAACTTTACCTTGCGTCGTCTTTTATTGACGCATAGTTCACGTCCCGTATATGAATTCTCCCGTGCCCGTCGTTCTTTATCGTAACAGACGGTAGGCACGTAATAGGCCAAGAAAAAAAACAAGAAGAAGAATAAGGAAAATAAACAAATGCAAAAAAATGCGGCCAAAGAAATCAAGAAAATGTGTTCCACGTCTAGTTAACGAGAAGAGAAAGATTGAGGTTGGTTATCCATTAGCCAAGTAGATCAGAGCAAATCCACAAACAACGGAAATTGGATGTTGTAGAATCATCCGACCGCTGGAGGAGGTAGCTCCCCGCAGAAACAAGCTTGTCTGAAATTGAACATTACTCTTTTTATGCACAACATTCGGCTTGCGATTTGATTTCCTCGGAAAGAAAAGAAGGAGACCGAACAGACGCTAATGACGGTAGCCCATCATCACAAGAGCCCGATGCCCAACACGGATGGTAGCTTTTTACTCTAAAAAAAAATTACTAGCATGAAAAAGCGTGAATTCAACGACAATGGCAATCAAAAACGCAAAGAGAATGACGAGTGCTTTATTTTTCTGCATTTTAAAAGAACCCGCACCATATACCATATGGTCTTAATGTACTCACGAATGTATTAGATTTTCTGACCCACGAATGTCATCTTTTGTGCCGTTCGTCAGAGCCATTTTTTCTTCTACATTTTTACGTAGTCTATAAATAAGAAATTACAAAAAGTAATAATGAAATCAAGAAAAGGGAGAGAGTGCTGTATGTGTTTAAGTATCCACTCTATCCGGGTTGTATGGAAATGATCTTACGCAACCTATTTAATCTCCATTTCTTTCCCGCTTTCATGGATACAGATGAAGCGGAAGTGAAATTGAATAAGGGAGTTCGTACACATTAAAGCCGGAAAAAAAGAAAGGAGAGAGTGATCTTTCTCTTTCTCCTCAAGTGAAAAAGAAGTAAGTCTTTCTGCGGGAGAACCCGACGCGAGAAATCACATCCTGGATCTCTGACGTCGACAAAATATTCGAACCGACAGTCTCTCTCTCTTTTCGAAACATAATCAGACACAGCCTAACAAACAACAACAACACAAAGGGCTGCTAAAATGAGGGCAAACACAGGTGGGTTCAAATCTACTAGATAGGAAAGAAAGTGCTGCCGGGGGTATATTTCGGTGACGTCAATACCTGTGCAGCACCCAGCAACCTCCGGGCGTCTATGTTATTTTTTTTCTTTTTACGGTAGTACATTGGATCTGGTGTATCTCTCTTGCCTCCCAAAAAAGGAACAACACACATACACACAGTTGACCTACTTAACGGAAACGTTCGCCCCCACTGACGGAACTCGTTTTCTCCATCAAAAGTCCTGACGACAGTCATCACCTGGCCCGGTGTAGCGTCTGCGCTGTGGGTTTGGCTTGACTATTTTATGAATTCCCTCCTTTTTTTGTTCTTTCTTTCTCTTCGGGGAGGGATTGGAGAAAGAGAGAGAAAGAAAAAAAAAATACCAGGTGTCTAGTGTGGCCCACCAGGTATACCCACCCACCCCTCTTGCTGTGTAGCTCTTCTGCTTGGCTGCAGTCTTTCCCTTCCGCAAGCACCGTCCGCTATAAAAGCTGCCGGTGTCGACTTCCTCCGGCACAGAGAACCGTTGAAGATCGTCCTGAAAACATCTTCTCTGCGCCAACAAGAAATCATTTTGTGCTATTTTACATTTGGATCAGTCTCGCTTCACCTTTAAATCGAAACAAGAAATCATCGATCGACAAAAACAAGTCAACGAGTTCATCGCAAATCGCCGACAATTTTTACAAATTTGGATACACCTAACTTCGGTGAGTTTCTTTATTCCTAAAAAAAAAAAACCTTCGTCTTTGATTCCTTCCCGTGTTACCTGACGCTTTACCCCGGAAATTTTCGCGCAGTCCTAAATTGCGGTCGGTCAACTTGCGTTAAAAAAACGGGATGTTGGCAATCAGGAAAGATCTCACACACGTTCGTGGCAGAAGAATTAAAAGAAGAGGGGGGAGTGGACAGGTTTTCAAGTCCTTAAATTTTGTTCAAGTTAAAGCTTTTTGTTTTCTTTGAAAAAAAAAAGTGCTTCCATTGGCCGTAACTTGAAGTAGCAGTATAGTATAATGGTAGGCCCTCATGTTTGTTAACGGTATAATACGAGCACGTCTCGCTGGGCTGACTTTTCCCAAATAGGAGTATACACAAGAGTGCTACATACAGAGCAACAAAAAAAAATATAACAAGAACAACACCTGACGCGCTGTTCGTTTTCGTAGCCGTTGTCCATGTTAACTGCAAATTCAAAAATAGTACCTGTATTGTCTGGAGTCGTTTTTCCTTTCTTCTTGTTGCGGATCCACCGTCGAGTCACTTAATTGAAATCGTCAGTTTGTGAAAATGCAGCAATTCCATTTCGTTGTTTAGCGGGATCAGGACACCTTGACTTTGAAAGGAAAGAGAAAAATGTAGTCATTTTCACGACGAAAGATAAGAAAGAAAAGCAACGGAATAGGTCAGAAAATTCTCGACCTCTTCCTCCAGTTTTTTTTTTCCTGAGAAATTCTAGTACTACGTGCATAATTTTTTTTTACAGTTTCAAAAACATGTAGTAGTTGGGAAGGGGCGGTTAATATTTCATGTTTTTCAAGGCAACTTTTATCTTTAAAAAAGAAAAAAGAAAAAACTTGAAGAGAAAAGAGGGAGGTTCAAAGGCCACATGACCTACAATGATGCACGAGGACGAACGAGCTCTGGCGGTTTTGAACACTAACGGTACTATATCCCCCGTGCACTCCACAAAAACCCGCCCCAGTCTCCTGCAAACCCACGCCAGTAAGCCCAGCCTCCGGTGTGTGTGACCCATTATCATTTCCATTTGTAATTCAACTGCGAAATAAGAAACAAAAAAATGATTCTCGTAGAGCAGAATGTTTTAGTTTATTTGATTTTTCATTGTTTACGCTCGCGCAAAGAAAAAAATGTGGGTTATGGGCTGCTGGAAGAAAAGATTTTTAAGAAAAAAGAGGGCGTCGTTAGTCATCCGATGGAGATAAAAGCTAGAGCGGCGAGAATTCTTCTGGAACGCTTCAACAATTTAGGTCGAGCTTTTCAATAATCATCCCTTCCTTCTACCTGGGCCTGGGCTACATTCTTTTCCCGATCACCGTGATTTTCCTTTTGCTGGAAGCTTAACACGATTTAAACCATGACTCTCCAATGGTTTGTCTTGGCTTGACGACCTTGTGGGTCATCCAAATCCAGAATGGGCTATTATTACATCCATTGATTCATCAGCTTGTTTTTCATTCAATTGTTCAGCCCGTGCTCGAGTACCTCTACTATAACTAAGCTTGGAATTATCTTAACAATAGACACCCGTTTTTATACGAATGCGAACCTTCCCTGTCAAATTTATCGCTCACCTGGCGACGAAACGTTGCGGATAACGTAACAAACATTTATTCACAAACAGCGCCTCCCTATTTCGAACACAGGTGAGAAGCGGCTGTAACGGGATTGCTATACTAGCTGAGACTAGAAAGGAAAAATCATTCCATACTCTCCATCTGTACTTTTCACACGTCCAATACGCGCGGCAGGTGTTTCTACGCTAGGTGTACTTCCGCGATACCATTAAACACGCAACTAGCCAAAAAACGTGGAGATTTTTCTGTCTGGCCTTTTTGCTAACATGTTACCGGTTGAATTCACTATCTTATTTTTTTTCTTGGTGAGGATGTGCTTTGTTATCCGCCGTCCGATTGCGTTTGACAACAGCTGGAAAACAAGTTAGTTTGGGGGAAATTTGATTGTTAATAATTCAAACGGTTAATGGCGACGTCGGTCGTAGGCATCTCTCCGCCTTCTCTCGTTGGGTTGAATTAAATCAACGGTACAATTCGTGTATATGGCCATAACTATTATAAAAATTTCTTGCCTTTTCTCACGTCCCTTTTTATTCTTTTATTGGCATCATTGGCAGTAACTGATTGCACGTCAAAACTGGCGTCCTGTAACAAACTACACCAGCAATTTTTAATCATTTTCTTTATTATTATTTCTCTCATTGCAGATCCCCAAAACAACATAAAGATGAAGCGACGACTCAATACCTGGCTCCTTCTCGCCGCCATTTTGATTCAGGTAACAAAAAAAAACTAGCACCGACATTCCTTCCTAACGTTTGTTACTCCACTGTTGCGTGTGACGCTTTGAAATAAGGTCGAACCAAGTGGGGGGATTTGGTACTTAAAGCACGAAGGAAGGGGAAGACGTGGTTGGTGTAGACGAACGAATGTGGGTCACCCGGATGCGGATGCATTATTCCTATCAAAGCCACTACTCTTCCCTCTCCCCTCTTTTTGTCCGATAGTACCAACAAGCCCCCAAGAATGTGGGCCTTCTCGTTCTTTCCTTCAACACGAAGTAAGAGGGAAAATCGTAATGCGTGAACGATTTGAATCTGTCCAGTACGCTAACGGTCGTCCAATAAGGAAAGGGATAGGTTTATTTACTTTAACATCGAACGAAAGAATTCCGGGCATTTGAAACGTTTTAAACCGTAGTGCGAAAAAGAAATCAAAAATGGAGAATAAAAAAAACCCCGGAGAAATAGAAAAATCTATAGGTATTTTATCTCGTCCCATTAGCATGTCCACCGGCTATGTCTGTTAGTTTTGCTTTATTGCAATACCAGGCGAACCGGTTTTGGCTGCTGTTGCATACGCGTAAACTATATCCATACATTAAATAACCGTTGAAGAACGAAAAGAGCGAGCCCAACATATGTTTGTCCCGTTGCTTTTTTTTAAGGCTCTTTCTTTTCAAGAGAACGTCTTCCATCAGTCTGGTTTCGATCGAGGTTTCGGGAATTTCTCATCGCTCTGCCCGCAATCCCGATAGTTTTCTCATCGTCAGCATAGGGCAAGTCGAAATAAACCATAAGCACAACGTGATTCTTAACATCTCTCTGAGCTTTTTCAATGTTTCATTTCGTACATTCCAGTTACATTTGGATGTAGAGCCTTCAGTCCCGTTTTTTTCATTACTATTTATCTTCCATGCACGATGGAGAGACCCGGAAGACGTCGCTTAGTTTGTTGGCTTTTGTGCGAGCAAGCGAAGAGTATTTACAGCAGCATGTTACACATCTAGTCAGAGGAGTTAACTACCGTTAATGAAAAGCAATGTACCCCTGCTCATTGAGTACGCGTCTCCCTGTTTTTAGGGCTCCGGGCGGTTGGGTTGAATTAGAAAGAGCTTGGTGACTTGACGTAATGAAATAAGTCAAATGAACTCCCGCTTACTTGAGAGTTCACACTAAGAAAAATAAAATAAGTTGGGAGGGCTATTAATGGAGAGGTTAATTATCGATTGACATGCAACAACGGGATCGGTAATAAGTGGACGGATGAAGAGTTCACACGCTAGCAAAAAAAAAAAAGGCGACCTTCATGCCGTATATACGTCAAAGAGATTCAACCGACGTGTGTGATTATAAGAGACGAAATGAAGGAAACGGTTCTAAGGTCAAGGCAGAGGTTACAACACGTACAGTTTGCAACACCTTGTGGTTTCGCTTATACCCAGAGATCTAAACAAGAAAAAGTTGAAATAATTCTTGCCGGCTTTTTTCCCCCCAAAAGAGTTCAATGTCATTACGCGGAGTCGGCAAAAGAAAGCCGGAAAAACGCCTACAACAATTGGCCTCTTGGCTTAAAAATAACAACAACTTTGCATTGAAGAAAATAGAGGATTGCCGTGCCACGAGTTGTACGTAAAGAACATTTATAATCCTGACAGTTTGAAAGAAAAAAAAAAGAACCGAAATAGTGTCTATACGTAATGCGTTTGTATCATTCGACATTCGGGCTGAGAAGAAAGCAAGTATAACGGAACATTTGGCTTTGATGCTATTCATCGGAGGTGCGCGCGCGCGAGCATCTCCAATGCTTTTGTCCAGCTGTGCCGACGGCCATTGCTGTGTGTCGTTTCTCCGACGACCCAAACGAGATTTTTCACGCACGGGTGGCAATCAAACAACAGCTGCGCTATGAAGACATGCTAAAAAAAATGCACATCAAATGTTTTGTTTTTCTTCCCCCAGCTGACGTTACGGATCGTTTGCGCCATTTAAAACAGACGGAATTTGTTTTGCTGTTGCGTCGGATGTAAATCAGGTCAGAGTCACAGTCGATAGTGCGTGCCTCCCCCTCCCAAACATTTTTCTCCGAAATCACGCTCTCCATAACGCTACATCCTTATTCTGGCTATGCAGAAGAACCGTTAGATTCTCGTTCGTGTGACAAACGGGCATAGCCATTGTAACGTATATATCTAACGATGGGTGGTGCTCACAAAGTGACGAAGAGAGACCGACGATAGCGCCAAAGGCGTCGTCATAGATGATGCATCGTCAATTACCTAGTAGACTCGCCAACAGGCTTCACGTTGAGGAAGCTCTTTGAAAAGAAATTGAGGACATTCCATTTTGTCATTCTAGCCTGAAGCCAAGGCTTAACGATTCGAATAAATGTTCCATTTCGTCAGTGAAGGATGAACATTCCCGACATTTCTGATAAGTGGGACATTTGCTACAAAAGTTTTTGTTCTCCGTTTTACAGAGCGCCTACACTGATAAGGTACCGGATTCTTCCGTCCTGCCTCTGGAACACCGTGGTGTGGATATCAACCCCATTCCGCTAGGAGCAGCATCGAATGCCAATAAACGTCAGATTCCACTTCCACCGAACTACATCCCAGGTGGTCCTGGACTTTTGCCACCACCAGCCGGCCTTGCCAGTTACCCACCTCAGGGTGCACCTATCGGCCCGGCTCCCGAAGATCAGTGGCCCATTGGCGCAGCAGCCGATCAGCCGCAGATCAAGAACTTGCAGGTCCAGTGCGAAAAGACGCACATGCGCGTCAACATTGAATTCGACCGGCCGTTCTACGGCATGATCTTCTCCAAGGGACACTACAGCGATCCCAACTGCGTCCACGTCGGGCCCGGTTCCGGCCAGTTGAGCGCGACTTTCGATGTTTACCTCAACTCTTGCGGCATGACCTCTTCCGCCAACCAGGTAATAATTCTTTTATCAATTTACAATCAGCGTAAACTAACTCTTTCATTTAGGCTGCTGGTGGTGCCTACGGAGCTCCCTCACCTGCTGGAACTTTTGTTGAAAACACAATCATCATCCAATACGACCCACTTGTTCAGGAAGTTTGGGATCAGGCCCGCCGTCTTCGTTGCACCTGGTAAACTTGCTTCCAATCAATTGTTTTTACCAAACTTTAATTTTGAATTCTTTAAAAAAAAAATAGGTACGACTACTACGAGAAATCGGTCACGTTCCGCCCATTCGCCGTCGATATGCTCAACGCCGTCACAGCCAACTTCCTCGGTGATAACTTACAATGCTGGATGCAAATCCAAGTCGGCAAGGGCCCCTGGGCTTCCGAAGTCAGCGGCATTGTCAAGATCGGTCAGACCATGACGATGGTGTTGGCCATCAAGGACGACGAAAACAAATTCGACATGTTGGTCCGTAACTGCGTCGCCCATGACGGCCTCCGAGCTCCCATTCAGTTGGTCGATCAATACGGCTGCGTCACTCGACCCAAGATCATGTCCCGCTTCCAGAAAGTCCGCAACTTTGGCCAGTCTGCTTCTGTTGTCTCTTATGCTTACTTCCAGGTACTAACGGAATTCGAACGACTCGACAACAATAGCAATTGTTAACACCTTTTTTTTGGCCAGGCATTCAAATTCCCGGATTCAATGAACGTGCACTTCCAGTGCGTGATCCAGGTCTGCCGTAACCAATGCCCCGAGCCCAAGTGCGATGCCGGACCCGGTGGTCTCAGCGGTCTCGGCGGTCCTCAAGGCGATCTCGGCTACGCTGCTTCATCCTCCAAGACTGTCGGAGTTGATCCTCGCGTTCCAGGCGCTGGTGCTGCTCCTCCTCAATCTCTCCCAGTGAACCGAGGTGGACCTCAACCTAACTACAAGAACGTCAACCGTGCCGGTGAAGCTGACGACTCCGAGCCTCGTCAGTTCCTGGGCAAACCTCGCATGGTCTCTGAGAACGCTACCGATGGCATCCGTTCCAGACGCAGCGCTGATGAACAGCCAACTATCCTGCACGTCTACAAACGTGACGCTCAGGATATGACAGACGTGCCAACCACTCGTTTCATCCAGGTTGTCGCTCCCGGCGACGTTGCCTTCACGCTGAACCCGAATCAGAACGAGACGGTCGTTGTTCAGAATTTGACCGACATGGACGGCAACCACATCTGCCTGTCTGTGCCCAGCTTTGTCGGTGGATTGACCATGCTTCTGCTGGTCCTCATCATCGCCTCGATGGTGGCCGTCTTCCTTCTGCTCCGCGTCCGCCAGTTTGACGGCAAGGGCAAATCCAGCAGCTCTATGGCATCGTTGGCCCACATCGAGCACCCTGAATTCGTCAAAATCTCCAACTACAAATAAGAGGAAACAAAACACAAAAGCCTGCCTCTTTTTTCCTCGTTTAACTATCAGTTATTTTCGTTATATTTCGATTTTCGAATCCCTGGGGGACAATGCTATCGGGGAATGTCTTATTAGAGTATTAATTTATTGAATTCTGATGTTTCCTCCCAGTTTCTTTTGAAGGGAACTGACTACGGTGGGTGATGAACGCCATACTTACTGAAAGATCACACTTTTAAAAACTTTTGAGAAATGGTTCAAAATTTTTTTTTCTACAGAAAACAAGAAAGAAATAGCTCAGTTTAGGAATTCAACAAGGGAAACCTCCAGTCACCTTTTTTTTTCATTTTCGTCAACGAGGGATTCCAACAGTCTTTTTTTTGCACGATTTCGTGTCCTAAATCTCATCCCCAACTTGACTGGTTTGAAAATTCTCCTCAGATGGTTACACCGTATATCATCTTTATTTTTCCCATTTCTTTTATTTTATTTTACAAATATTTTTTATGAATTAATTTAAACAAATCCCCTCGTAATTATATCTGTCGTTCCGTCCTTTTAATCCAACATAGTAATTTAAAGAAGTTACAATTTCTAGTATATGAAATCGGAGAGGGATTTATGAGGCAAAAGGAACCGTCTTTGTGTGCGGGCACACTATACACGCACTCTCCACTATTCTTCTTTTAACACCGGACAGGGCTTGTAAATAACACACTGCGGAGAAGAACGACCTCCCTTCCCTCATATATGATTAACGTTTCATCCTGTGCTCTCGTCAACGTTTCTTGATAACAATATATTGGCGTGTGATAACGAGAGACGATGATGTGTAATCTGAAGCCCATGTCATTCTATTGTAATAAACATTTCCGATCCAACGTCACAATTTCTTATTTGCCTTGGCTTCTTGGTTTATGACGCGTTCAAAACAGCAGCGTGCACGCATATAAACAAAAAAATGGCGACCGTACTACGCACCCATGGAAAGTTTGATTGCTTAATATGCCGGTTATGCCTACCACTAAAGTTTTCTGTCTGATCAGCTGTGGCGTAAGTTGCCATTGGGAGACCCACAAAGCAAAGAGAAAGACACTATAAATTATAAGTTTTACTTACAGTTATTAGACAGCTCCAGTCTAGGGTGAGATGAAACACGGTCCAAAGCAAACGAGGGCACAACTCGGGGAATCTTCACGAGATGTAACCAGCTGGAAAAAGTGGGGCTCCGTCTGACACATCACTTCACATAGGATCAAACACGACTGCTTTCTATAATTTGAGAAGCAGACGAACTACCTCAGATCCACCTGCCGGCCGATCCTACATTGCCTTCCAGCACAACACCTTGACTTATCGAAATGAGTTTTGGATCATTTCTAAGGTCAAGTATTTCAATTTTCAAATTTCGAAAGGCATTTTCTGTCGTGAGTTGCATCGATTTGCTTTTTACTATAATTTCTGTGTGGCTTTGAACTAAGTACTGAGAGATAAGTTGGACTACGTCATCAGATGTCTGCCACTGCAGGCATAACGATTTATTTTGGATGATATTATTAAAACGATGTAACAAAGAGATAATAGTATTATTATGCATTAAATTATTAAGTTAGATATTTTGAAAGATCAATAGGGAAAATTCGTGAAAATGAATTCGGTTAGTAAGGGTTATTGGGACGAACCAAGTGTCTCAATAAAATGCTTTTCGGCATCGGGTAAAAGCATTCCGAGTTATGTGAAACAGTTCGCCTGCGTATTAAAAGCTGCTTCTAGAAAGACAGCATAGGAACATCAATTTATAACTTGGCTAGTAAACCAAATCATTATGAGAATAACAACGATATAATAAAAAAAGGAAGATGAAAACTGCAAGTTTCCTATGGATATGCTGGAACCAGTGGACCAAAAGCCAATTCTAATGCGCTATAAGCTGGCTCTTCAAGTTGTGCGGGATCGTTGGTCGGTCGTTTGGGGTAATAAAACATCGTCTGTAAAGGGCCGGACATTCGCTCCGAGATCTCATCTTTTGTTTCAGGCTGTTCACTGGTGGAATTAGAAGGCAGCAGTGGGGTAGAAGACGGTTCAGCTGTTCTATTTTCTTCGTTTTGCGGAATTGGCTGCGGTAAACTGCTAGATGTAGTTGGCAGGCTATTTTCAGTAGTTGTTGAAGTGATTGTCGGTTCTGGTGATTGCTTGATAGCTGAGCTTATTTCATGATAGACGGGTTGAGCTGGAACAGGGTTAACTTCTTTAATAGGTTGGCTGTGAATCTGTTGTACATCATTGCTGGGTAGGGGAATGTGAATCACTGCCGGTCGAGCAAAAAGTTGGGGTTTCGGTGGTTCGTCGTACAATTTTAGCGGTGCGATATCAAATTTTTGTGTTTTCAATGGCATCATTTGTTTAATTTTGCCTAAAACTTTTCCAAGAAGAGAATCGCCAGGAAGCAAAGCCGAGTCCGCATCACTAAAGTCAATGTTCCCCACATTGAATTCCTGGTTCGTTGTTTGCAATGGAGCTACTGTTGGATGGCGGCCGTGTTCCGCCTTGCTGTCAAGAACAGATGTCGGTTCATCTGGAAGCGCAGTTTCATTAAAGTACGTTGCTTTCGGTGAGCCGTGAAACCATTTCAAATAGAAATAATCCCTGTAGGAAGGAGAAGACACCGATGTCACTAACGGCCTTGTTTCGGGTCCTTCAACAGAGTCAAGTGAAGATTTGGATGATGATTTATTATCCAGGGGCTGCGGCACGGATGAATATGTTGCCTTTGCTAACTGAGGAGTATCAAACACTTGAGTTTGCGTGAAATTTGATGTGTTGTACTGAATTTCGGGAGTTATAGTTTCAATTTTAATTGGTTCGAATTGGGATTCTGTTTGAGTTGTTGTCCTATCTGATCCCCTTATTCTGTTTAACCATTTCAGTAGGCGATATTCACCGGTGTCGTATCCGAATTTTAACTGGTGATCTTTAAAGCCATCGGCACTTATAAGTGGCAGTAAAATCAGCAAGGCCAGAGCGAGGGACTATAATTAATAGAAATTTTCAATTATAATTCGTATTGAAATTCCCATTCAACAAAGATGCATTACGTACCTTTGAAATTCCAATAGATTTCATGTTGGGACTTTAAGGCTTCTCGTAGTGAGCACTACTTACCTAACCGAACGGCTACCAAGGAACGAGACTGTGTCGAATGGCGAATCTCACTGACAACAAACGTAGTACAAAGATGCAGTCTTATATCCTTTTCGTAATCGATTTCGACTTTCTCGAACCGACCAATTGCTCGAGTTTTGTTGGAATTTAACACCTATGAGAAAATTAAGTACCCTTTTGTTCGGAGCCAGCACCCCCCTAGTAGTTCGTTTGATACATAGAAAGAAGAAAGTACGTTCAGTGAGGACAAATGAGGAGAACGATACAGATATAGGGAAAATACGCTAGCAAAGGCAAGAGGACAAAAAGACGTCGGTTACCCTGATTCCACGTCCCAATTCGTTTTATTGCCAAGGAGAAAATTTAAGGCTTCATAATTACCTCTTATTACATGCTTCATATCGCTACGTTTTCTCAAAACAAGCACAAAGAGACAAAAACGAGAAAAAAACTACAACCTTTCCAGTACAAACGTTTCTCCAAATGAGTTTAATCCATTGACTGGTTGACGCTTTCCAAGTTACGATGTAGCCTATACATTTTTTGTTACAAGGTAATTGGAAAACAAATACATTCTGCAAATGTTTCCTGTCGCCATTTGCCGTGCAGGTCAAGTCATGTTGTTTCAAACGAACTTTCTCCAATTTAAAAAGACCCAACGTTATGTGCATTTTCACGTCCTTACCTTATTTCCTGGAACTAATAAAGACTATGCTCTGCCTGCCTAACTCTTACGTTGCTTTGTGTGAAAGGACGGAGAGAGGCACACGTCAAGACTGAAGCTTTCATAGCACTAAAATGACGTAATTTTTTTGGTTACCCACCCTTGACGAGATGAGAAAATGACCTTTGCTTTTTTTTGTTTTTGGTTTATTTGTATTTAGAATGGTATAAGGTTTAACATAACAAGTGAACACACTTAAATATTGGCGAAAGGGTGAAACCAAATAAAAAATTTTGTGTAATTGGAATTAAGAGAATTCGTGAAAAATACCATACAAGTAAAAATGCAAAGACAGTTACGTTTCCATGACAACAAGAGCCCGCTCTTTTTGATTTTGGAACGTAAAGATGTGCGAGAAAACCTCATCCCTTTCTCCAAAAAAAAAGAATACCTTTCATACGAGCTTGAAACAGGATAATGACAGTGATTTAACCCTTAAAATTCTGCTCAAAAAAGCCATTATTTTTGGGGAAAATGCCGAATTCAAAGAATCCATCTTCGGGATCCTCATGAATTCCTTGTCCTTTTTCCGATTGTCCATGAAAAGGTGAAGGAATAAAATCTGGTTTGTTCGGTGGTGAAAAGAAGCTGTCCTCCTCTGGTAATGGTGAATAAGCCACTGGTTTCTCCGTGGTGGCATAAGTTGGTCTCGGTGAATATTTGTTGTATAGATTCTGCGGTGGAGAGTAAGTGGTAGGAGCAGGAGCGTCTTGATAAGCTGGTGCATGTGGGTTAAGCGCAGTCGGAACAGTACCAGAAGAACTGTAAGGTGCTGGTCTCGCTGGACGTGATGGTTTCACGTTAGATGGCCTAGACGGGGTTGGTTGTGGTGGGTAGTTAGTCGGTTGGGAAGGTCGGTAAACTACCGGTTCCACCGGTGGTTTATATGGTGTTTGCAATGGTGTTAAAGCAGGCTCTTCTTCGGCCACTGTTTCTTCGTGTTTCTGCCCTTTCTTTCCTTTGAGCTTTTTCATAAATTTTGAATAGAACGACTTCCTGTTGGGGGGTGGCGTTTGGTCCGCTGTTTCACCAGAATCTGGAGAATTTTCTTGAAGACCTTGATTCGAAGCCACTGTGGGAAAAGCCTCTGGGCGAAATGGCGCAGGTGACGGCGAGCTGTAAGTTGGTTCTGCCGGCCTGGTGTTGGCAGGTCTCGGTGGAGCTAACTGTGGTCCGCTGTTAACCGTTTGAGGTTGGCGATAACCATTAGCGTTTACATGACCACTAACTGACTGATGTGAAACAGGCTGCAATTGGTTATTGGGAGATGGATTCTGAAAATAGTACGAAGGATCATTTAGGTTCTCCGAGGGTTTATTATGGGGTTTAGGCGGTTGGTTTTCTAGTTTTTCAGGCTGATTGTGATGACCTTTGTTCCGTCGCATCTTGTTCAACCATTTCGAATAGCGAGAACCAACATGAGTTGGAGTAGAATCCTCACTGGAATGGCTTCCATCATTCAATACAAGTGGAACATTCCTAAGGGAATCTGGGGTCTGCTGAGATGAGGGGATTGGCAAAGGTTTCTGGATGTTGTAGTCCACCTCTCCTACTTGCTGTTTGTAATCTGAGCTTGGTGGAGATGGTGGTGGGTGCAGTGGATTGTTAGCTTGTTGACGCTGCTTGTAAGCTGCCACGAGCGGCATCTTTGGTTTCTTTTGCTGTTTAAGATAAGCAGCGTGTGATGGAATGTTGATCTGTTTAGCTTGGCCCGCTGGTGGTGGTGGTAGGATGATGTAAGAAGTGTCTTTTGGCTTCTTAACAGATCCCCGTTGATGTTGCGCTGCTTGATGGTAAGTTGGTTGCGGTCGGTATTGTGTAGACACGTCTTCAATAACGTAATTTAATGGTATCTGTGAACCTTTTTGCTCTTTTGTAGTGGTAGATTCCGAGTGTGATCTTGATGGTGCTTGAGACTTCCGGCGAAATTTGTTGAGCCATCTGAACGGTCGATGTCCTTCATTTTTCTGGCTTTGCTCCACTCGTGTAAAGTCAAGAAACTGATAGAGACTTGGGTCGTGTACGCCTTCATCAGCCATCGCTAGGGCAAGTACTGCCACCAGAACAGGAATTAAAAACTAAGGAATGTATTAAGAAAAGGAATCTCCTTTTAGTTTAGTTAACTATCTTTACTTAAACGAACTAGAACTGAATTTGTACCTTTGAAACCTCTTGGAGGTTCATGTTGTGATTGTTTTGCTTGTAGTGGTTGTTGCTAGACTACACTGAAGTCCAAATCGAGACAAGCTCACTGTCGGACAAGTAGAAGCACAATGATGATTGTTATACTGCTTCGAGTCAATTGGCTTGAATTACTGAAATGTAATCCAGCTGCTGGCCATAGAGCACACAGACATCCAGCCTAGATCTATCACATTAACTTGGAAATTTGTAGTATCGTAATGACGAGGAAAAATGACTACCTTTTTTTGATCGTCTGGAGCGAACTCCGGAGGTGGTTTGATACCTGGACAGCAGAGTACGTAATGGCGTTTAGAGTCCAGCGCTAGCGAATAAATGAGGAAACTGCAGGTATAGCAGCAAGGAGGCCAGATATTGGTTACTGTGATTCCAATGGACCGATTCAATATACCACCAATACGGAAATTTAATGCTTCATAACCATTCGCTTTAGCTGATTCCATAGGTGTGAAAATTGAATTTTTTCTTTCCAAAGGCGAGCTGAGAAAGCTTTTACCAATAATAAAAAGTGTCACAAGGAAACAAGGAAAAGAGGTTCTGGGAGTAATAATCTTTAAATAACCATAAGAATACGTGGCCGGTAATTCACACACGAACGAAGAAAGAAAAAATACTTTTCGCAGCTATCTCAGTTCTCAGTGACATTTTTCTATTTGCCATAATGGCAAAACAAAGTAGCCAGAAAAACATTGTGATAGTTTATCCAGACTACCACATTTGCTTGGGGGCTCCAGTAATAACCAGGTAGCTTTTCGTCCACCCGGTAAATTTAGGTCAACTCGTATTGCTGCATAAGGTAAGAAAAATAGTTAATAAACAGCTTAACCGTTACAACACAATTACAGATTGTATTCACGTGTTCGCCAAAAACACGTTAGACAGTTATTATAACTGACAGCTCTACAACTTCGGGGAGCCTATCGGCTCGATTTACTTACCTGGTGTGGTCTGAAACTACAACAATTACAACGGAAACAATCAGTTCTTCGAACTTTTGCTACTGTATCTCGACCCGTAAGCACAAGGAAAATGAAAGCGGAAGTTTCGACCATTGCCAAATGAAACAACACCTTGTATTTTTTTTTGTAGCATCATTTAACTAAAAATGTAATATTTAAATATCATCCCATTCAATAGAGCATAACAAGATATCCCAACCCACTATGTAACACTTAAAAAATGCAATCTGAGGAAGATTTAGCAACTGTAAACTAGACGTGCTGGAATTTGCAACTGTACCGCTCACTGATGTTTCAGGTTTTTTGTTACATTTTACCTCTCAACATTTGTTGCAAGAACTCGTTAAACCGGGGAAAGCTGCCAGATTGAAAGAATTCTTCATTTTTGTGACTGGGATTGTAAGCTGACGTTCTGTCGTTCGTCGAAAGGTAACGAACATCTTTGTAGCCAATGGAGGAGTGATCATCTGACTCCATGAACGCTGGAAAAGAATAGGATGGAAAATTAGAACTGGGGAAACTAGGGAACGAATAGGATGCAGGTATGTTGTACTTTGACGCTGGAGGATTATAAGATTCAAGGTAAGGAGATTCAACGTAGGACGGCGGGAAATAATCCGGTTTTTTGGTAGAGACAGTTGGGTAATGCGGGGCGGAATCGGGGTTTAGTGGATGTCGGGACGTATAAGAAACGTGCATGTTTTTGTTCTGTTCGGGTGGGTTATACAATCCATCGTAAGGAGAATCGTTGTAAGACGGAGGCAAATAATCAGGAGCCTCGGTGGGGGCCGGTGAATAATACGGAGCAGAATCGGAGCTTGGTGGATTGTAAGAATGAGAGTAGGAAGCATCGTCATAAGACGAAGGAAAATAATTCGGTGCCTCGGTGGAGGCCGGTGGATAGTACGATACGGAATCAAGGCTTGGAGGATATGGGGGAGCGTAAGGAACTATCGTATTTTGAGGCTGTTGTGGTGGGACGTAAGATTCAGGTGCGCTTTCAGTCACTGGTGGAGGATTGTACGGTTCCGGTGTCAGCGCTGGAGGACTATACGCTTCATCATACTGAGCATAAGAAGGATAGGAGTAAACAGAGTGTTCTGTGATGGCTTGTGGAGGGTACGTCGTTGGAGGATCGTAGACTGGAACTTGTGAAGAAGGAAGGTGAGGAGCCTCTGTTTCACTAGTAACCGGAGGATCATAGGCTGGTGTAGTTGGATTATAAACATGGGGACTGGGAGCTTCAGTGTAGGAAGGCGGTGAAGTCACTTCGATATATGCAGATGGAAGGTTTGTTGCAGCAAAGTTGTTCGGGCTCTCTGTATGCGGTGCTGCTGATAGATCGTAAGACGCTGCAACCGGAGCCTGTGCAGGAGAGTATGGACCTGCCGGATTGTGAACTTGCGCTGGCGGAATGTAAACTGACATTGGAAGACTAAGGTCTTCAAAATTTTCAGGACTTTGAGGATAGGGAGTATTACTGTAAGAGGGAAGTGGAGCTTCCGTGGGGGCAGGAGAGACATGTGCTGGAGGATCGTAGCTCAGCGATTGCGTATTCTTTTGAGGAGGGTAAGATACCTGTGGTTTCTGCTGAGGAGGGTAAGATGCATGTTGAAGAGAGTTAGGATTCTGCACGGCTGATTGAGAATAATGTGGGAGTAGATAAGAGGCTGGTGGATTGTAAGGAGGGACTCTAAAATTGGTGGCTGGTGGGATGTATTGCGGTTTCGGAGGACGGTTATGGGTATGAGGTTGTCCGTAATGAGATTTCGGTCGTGAATGGGGCTTCGATGAAGCGTATTGCGTTTTAGTTCTCTTCAGTTTTCCTAGCCATTTCGTCGGCCGTTTTCCGTCGTGATTGTGGTGCTCACATCGTGGGCTTCTTAATTCCCAACTTTCTGCAACGTCTTCCCCAATTTCCTCGGCGATTGTTACGGCAAGTATTACAGTGAACAATACGTAGGCGACCATCTAAAACAGATTTAATTAAAAATTAGCTTTTAATTTATGAATGTTGTGTTATTCTTCCAAGGCAAACCCCATACCTTTGAAATTCTGTGATCCTTCATGATGGAGATTTCTCTCTTTCACTATTTTTGAAGCAAGATATGGATGTTGAAGTTAAAATGTCGAAAACATCACTGACTGAAAGAAGACTCACCGTCATCTTATATACTCCTGGTAGATTCTGGATTTTTCCAAAAATAACCCTACCACGTTAACGGCCTGGCCTTTTCTGAATTTATGATCGTCGAAGGATTTATGTAGTTTCGCACTAGTTATCCGTCACCTTTCTGTCGTTTTATTATATTCATGGGATAGTCGTTAAGATATGATATACAATTCTACAGAACTGTACTCAAGTGTTGGGCATGAAACCCGCAGATGTTTTTACCATGTCCCGACAACAAGGCCTCATCAAAGGCAATTCATGTATGCATGAGGATTTTTGAATTACTTCCCGTTATGATGCAACGTCCAATCTGGGTTTAGTTGTTTACTATTTTAACTTACTGTTCCAGCCATCAGTGCAGGTTACTCTCCAGTACGTATCCCAATTTGGAAGAAAAAAAAATGTCTCGTTTGGAACTGCAGGTAAACTTCAGTTTTGAATTTGTCCAAGCGGACGGCTGCTGGACATAATACTTCGTTAGATGCATTACGGTACTCGAACACATTAAATACATTTTGTGTAGGTCACTAGGTACACCTGCAACAGTTACGCTTGTTACTATTTCAAAGTGTAAAAGAATCAGCTACGATCGGATAATTACTGGCCTGCCTTTTAAGTGCCTTTTTCAGCCGAGATGACTCCATATAAAAATTTATAGATAATAAGCTGGGTACTTTGCAATACTCAACAATTATTTCATTTTTTTTTAAATCCAAGTATTCTAACTTTGTTTTTCTGACCTTTATGGATTGGACACCATGGAGACCAACAACCGAATCATGCTCACCTTTTTTCTCCATATTGTTAGCAAAAGAAACGTGGGCTGCTACCTGACATGGGCGGTACTTGAATATTCTTCCCACTTGTTGCCTCTCCACGCGGTTGAAAAGGAAAAAGAAAAGGAAAAATGAATAACCAAAGTTGAACTTGTGCGAAGTTCAATTTACGGGCGGAAACGGAAAGAAAAGGGTTCGAGGTGTGATCAAGACTGAAGTCGAGTGAGGTCGAGACCTCGAAGCTCCGCCTTTCGTTACCGATTCTCTTCCTCCGATGCGGCGTCGCCAGATCAGTTTTAAAGCAGACCGTTTTGGCGAGCTCTAACTCGCCAACACCACTACACGTGAAAGCCCAGAGATGCGTGTATACAGCCATTATTTCAAAACCAGTGGGGCATCACTTATGTATCCCCCAAATCTACTGTTAGTATTCCCGTTTCAATCTTCGCTTCAAAACGAAAAGACTTGATAACAATGATACGACCTAATTTTATTATGGCCAGCTTCCAAAGGAGATTGTTCGACTTTGTAACGTGAAAAAAAAGGTCTGTTGATCTCATGATCTTGCCCATAAAGGCTGTGCGTAAAATGTTCTAGTCACACGCTGATAAGCCAGGAAGTTCAGCGAAGCTTTCCCCAATTTGAAACTAATGCGTGTCGTTTTCACCACCAGCGGAGATGTCTTGACACCAATTGGATTGTAGGAAGTGTTCCGATTGACTATGCCACCTTTTAACAGGGACAAGTCTGCAACCTCTCGAGATGCCAGAATCTTCTAGATATGCATAGTCATGGAACGATTTCAATGCCTGACAGGCTTATTGTGAAACCTTGCATCTAAGGAGATTAATCAAGATGAAAGGCAATTCTCAAACAAGTTGTTAATTATCGAATTTCAGTTTTACTATTTAGGCTGAGCTATATCGTCGCCGTGTGTTCAAAACATCCAAGACGGACAAGAGTAAAAGATTTCTCAAAGCCTGTTGTTTATATTTCAACAATTTATTGTAACGAATTTTACGCAATTTGATACAAGGGCAAACAACGCTAATCACATACTTTTGCAAGCAATCATAGTTACCGTTGACGGACATTGTGGTGTGTTGATGCCTAAAAAGATTTATCATGGGTCGGCAACTATTAGACGAAGCCTATAATTTGCTTAACATTCCTCTGGCGTTTCACGGTGATGCATTATTCTGGAAATGGTTACCAATCCCACGAAAATAACAGAACAAAATATTTCAAAAATAAAAAACATTTTCAAATCATTTATACAGTACTGGAAGATTGATGGGATCTCATCACCTTATTTAGATAACAAAATAAAGCTACAAAATAAAAATTGTAATTTAATAAAAAGTATTTTTAGTTGATTCAGCTCAGCAGTTGAAAAAGAATTCCATTTTACGGAGATGTGTTTCATCCTCTTGATTATGGCAACGTTTAACACCCCGGTGAATATTACCATTTAAAATTATTAACCCTTGTAATTCTGTTCGAAGAAATTGCTCGTTTTCGGGAAGACGCCAAGTTGAAAGAATCCGAAATCCTGATCTTTTGTATCTGACCCGCTTTCTGATTGCTTGTAAAAATTACTTGAAGGATCAAAGAGCGTTGGGAAATCAGACTCGCTTGGTGGCGAAAGTTTGTCATCGTCGTGGTCAGAACTATCTGTTGACCCGGTGACAGCAGGTGCAACTGCTGAATGATCGTCACTCGCGTCATCTGAGTAAGGTTTTTTAGGATTATATCCAGTTTGCTTAGGAGGATCATCTTCTAATTGCGGTTGGTAATTCTCCGATTGTGATGAGCTGTGAGACGATGTAGGCTTGTAAACAGGGACTTCTGGTAGTTTTTCTGCTGATGGTTGATAACGATTCCCCGTCAACTCCGCTTTGATGAAAACTGGCGTTACAATCGGTTTTGGTTCAGCTGGCTCGTATGGTTTCGATGATCCATAACCCGGAGTGGGTAGTTCAATATGAGCTGAATGCGGTACGTTGTACCCAGATGTGAATGGAAGATCATCTGATGGTTTGCGATCGTCTTCGTGACTGTCATCGTGATCCGGCGTACCATAAGAAGCTGGTTGATGATTTACCTGAGCTGGCTGATGGCCATATGAAGGTGCTGGTGGACTGTACGACACTTCTGGTTTAGCAGGCTTGCTGTAAGTTGCGACTGGCTGAGGGTAAGCAGGCTGTGGTGGACTGTAGGCAGGGGCCGGCTTAGGGTATACAGGACTCGGTCGAGTGTAAACAGTCTGTGGAGGGCTTGCGTACGCAGGTGGGCTATAACTTGCTTTTGGGGGATGGCTGTGGGTAGGAGCTGGCCGGCTGTACGCGGCTGGTTGAGGTGGGTGGTAAGCAGGAGGCTGGTAATTAGCCTGTGGTGGAGGATGTACAGGTTTCGGGTGTCCATAAGCTTGACTTGGTGGACCATAAACGACTGGCTGTGGTGCACCATAAACGTGTGGAGGAGGTCCATACTGGGGTTTCTTCGGTTGATGTACTTTTGGTGGACCGTACTGACCTTTTGTTCGTTTAAGTTTGCCAAATAATTTCTTTGGACGATGTTCCTCAACATGCCCGTCCCGAGCTTCTATTAGATCTTTCGCATTATCAAACCTGCGTTCGGCAATTGATAAAGCTAGAAGACTGAACAAAACCAGCGTCACTGGAATGAACACCTGAAAATTAAAAAAAAAATATCAAAGGATTAAATGTGTGGTTCTCGAAATCTCTTGCAAATCTTGTTCAACAATAAAAATAATATAATAAAATTTTGACTACCTTGGACATGATTCTTCTTGGATTGTATCAATTTTCTTGCAACAATGAGACAATATGTTGAAGACAAGCTCAAGAACCTCACTGACATATGAACACGCTGACGTCCGTCTTATATCCAGGTGAAGAGGGTACCGCTTTCTCCTAATCTCCTCTTAGTCACGTGATTTAGTAACTCATCTTGGCTCATGCCGTCGATCGCTCATCATCTTCAGTTTTGCTCTACTTACCCATCCGTCAGTTTGTATGTAACTTGATGAATTCTTTTGGAAACTGTTCAAAAGTTTTTATTTCTATTAAGATTACGGAAGTCGGGTCACTTACAGTCGTAGAACAACGTAGTAAAACAAATTCCAGTTTCTGCCACATTTTATCAAGGACGCGCGAACAGATGCTCTGATTCCGTCACACTTGGCTGGAACATATGTCGTTGAAATTTAGAAAGTTAAGTATACCTAAAGGCATGTGGAATTTACGCAGCACAAATAGCCGATAGACTATCAATTAAGGATCATCGAATATTGTGTAAATTTTTATGTTCTGTGAAATTACTTAACAATCTTAAGCGAATTTGCCATTACAAGTTTTCTGTGATTTTGTTTCTAAGATAAAATTAATTAAGTTAATGTACAAATCTATGATATACTGTTTGGCATTTGTGTCATGCAAAGTGGCAAAACGCCAATTTTATTTATTTTTTTTTTTTAGAATCGATAATCGTGTTTTTTGTTTCAAAGATTAAGCCTTTCTGAATTTTCTGCTTTCTCCATAATTAGTTTTGTGTGCACGAATAAATGTTTAAAGGAAAAAAAAACCTATCAGGCCGAAAGGCAGTTCGGGGGATGCTAATTTAATTGATGTCGTGTACTCAAGCGCCCTCCTTTTAACTTTTCTTCGAAGTTAGACATACTGCAACGGACCGGTTCCTTTTCCTCATACCCAGTGTAGGCAGATCTCTTTCGGTCAAAGCCTGTGGTACTTTTCTTTTTTCTCTAAAAATACATCCTATTGATAAGAGAAACAATTGGCTGTTGTTTGCCAGAAACGCAAAAACAGAAACAGTTGCAGGCACGTAACACAAATAATAAGCTCAGTACTATAAGAAAGAGGCCAGTAAAACAGGCCCTGACAACATCACGACAAAATGGATTCACATAATAGTAATGACGAGATTGCAAGATGCGAATATTTAACTGATCGTGACAACCATTTATCAAGTATCACGTATTGCTTGTGGCAATTTTATTTTAATTTTTAGGTTCTGTCAATGTACTCACTAATCATTTTTAGCTGCCAGCAGAACAGCAGCTGATAGGCCGTTGGAAGTTTTTTGCCAGCAGCCAGGAAAGTGCAATGGATCCCTGTAAAAAGTCAGGGGAAATGTTGCATATTTTAAAAATATCTTAGCTGGAAACCGTCAATAGGTCAAAATAACTTTGTAAACATTATGTGAACCTCACATACCCTAAAGAGTCGATTTCACTCCTGCTTTCTGTGTAGGTACTGTCTTGTACCTGCACCACCAGCACTTTAAGATCAACTGATTCGGGAAAGCAATTTTTGTAAATGATCTGGCAAACTCTCAAGGACATTTATTTCCTCACCCATCCCTGAATCCAACATTTTTCACCAATCCCATCACCCAAAGGCAAAAAAATCATGGCGGCTGTGGTCGATGAAAATGAAAACAAACCGCCCTGCCACCCCACTTTCTCACCACCCACTTCACACGAGAGAAAAAACTTAAGGCTAAGAAAGACTAAAAGAGAAAAGAGTTAAATGAGGAATAAAAATAGTTAAGACGATTGACGACGTATACTGGAGTACTTTTATTGACATTCAAGTGGAACTGAACGTGACAACAATAACAACGCACAAGAAAACAATCAATAACAAAATTGTTGGGTGGTCCAATACAGAGATGGTCGTGAATTAATAACTGGTGCATTTTATTATAATTTATAAAATATCTTTAAATTAAATTGCAAAAATCTGTTCAAGCTGGTTCTGGCTTGAAACCATAGAGAAGCATAGTACCGATTGTCGAGAGAAATATCGTAACTAGTAAAGGGTCGCTTAGAGACCGATTCAATTTCGAAAAAACATTTACCTAATTTGCTTCTTTTTATGATCCTATTGCCAGACATTGGCCTAGCTCTTCTAACCTCTGTAATTCTGAAGAAAGAAACTGTTGCTTTTTGGGAAAATACCGAATTCGAAGAATCCTGTGTCCGCATCTTGTCGATTTCTCTCAGTTTTTTTGAATTCATTGTAAAAAAGGGTAGGTGTTTCCTCTTCAATATTTGCCGAAAACGGGCTATCAGGGAAATCTAACGGAGCTTGATGTTCAGTCGGGACAACTGGAGAGCTAGTTGAAGAATGCTGACTTGTTGCCTCCGTAGTAAAGAAAGAATCCTGGACAGGAACGTTGTGATTCATCGGCTTCAGCGTCGATGGTGGAGCTTCAGTGTGAGCTGGTTGTTGAAGTTCTTGAATGGGGTGTGGTTGGTTAAAAGCTGTTTCTTCCTGGCTGAAAGAAGGATCTGATGGCATGAAATCCACCGATGGCTGTGGCGGATTATGTTTAATCGATGCTGCTAAGTGTGATGGTGGTGGATTATTAACTGGCCCTTGTTGACTATAAAACGATGGTGTAGGATTGTTGTTTTGAACAGGTGGGGGATTGTTGATGGGATTGGAGTTGCGATAAGATGATGGTCCTGGACGATTTGGAAAAGCCTGGTGCTGAGCAGAAAATGGTCGCTTAAGATTATTGTTCTTCTTTTTGTGGCCGGATAGTGGTTTGCTGTTTCTAAATTGCTGGTGGCTGTGAGGTGGCTGAGGGCTATGTGGTGGTTTGGGGACATGGGACGACTGAGGACTGTTAAGAGCTTCTTGGTGAGTGTGGGGTGGCTGAGGGCTGTTTGCCAATTCTTGGTGGTTGTGGGGTGGCAGATGGCTATTGGGTGGTTGAGGGATGTGGGGTGGCTGAGGGCTGTTTGCAAATTCTTGGTGAGTGTGGGTTGGCTGAAGGCTCTGGGATGGCTGAGGGCTGTTTGCCAATTCTTGGTGGTTGTGGGGTGGCAGATGGCTATGGGATGGTTGACGGATGTGGGGTGGCTGAGGGCTGTTTGCAAATTCTTGGTGGCTTTGAGCTGGCTGAGGATGGTGGGGTGGCTGTGAGATGTGAGGTGGCTGTGGGATGTGGGGTGGCTGAGGACTGTTTGCAAATTCTTGGTGGTTGTGGGGTGGCAGATGGCTATGGGGTGGTTGGGGGATGTGGTGTTGCTGAGGGCTGTTTGCAAATTCTTGGTGGCTTTGAGCTGGCTGAGGATTGGGGGGTAGCTGAGCGCTGTGGGGTGGCTGTGGGATGTGAGGTGGCTGTGGGATGTGCGGTGGCTGAGGACTGTCTGCAAATTCTTGGTGGTTGTGTGGTGGCAGAGGGCTGCTTGCAAATTCTTGGTGGCTGTGGGCTGGCTGAGGACCGTTTGCAAATTCTTGGTGGTTGTGTTGTGGCAGTGGGTTATTGGGTGGTTGAGGGATGTGGGGTAGCTGAGGGCTGTCTGCAAATTCTTGGTGGCTGTGGGGCGGCTGAGGACTGTTTGCAAATTCTTGGTGCCCGTGGGGTGGCTGAGGTGGATTATTAATAAACTGCTCTCCATGACCTTGTGGTGAGTTGTTGGTTGTTTCATGATGACCGTAAGATGGTTGCGGCTGGTTAACTGGTTCTGGTTGGCTATAAGACGACTGCAACGGGTTGTTATTCTCCGATTCTTCATAATTTGATAGCGGAGAATTGTTCAATGGCTCCGGATGGCTAAAGGAAAATTGTTCTGGATTATTTTCAGGTGATTGGTAAACCGACGGATTGACCAGCTCGGATGGAATGAAGTCTAGACTGTGCTGCTGTGACTCTTCGTTCACTGGGACGCTAAAATCTTGCATTGGCGGGTTATCCACCGGTTCTGAATGGCTAACAGCAAATTGCGGTTGGTTATTGTTGATTGATTCTTGGTAATCCTTTAGTGGTGTAACGATCGCAGGTTCTGGATGACTATAAAGCTCCTCTTGGTTGTGCGTCACCGGTGGTACGTAAACAGCCGGCGGTGGGTTGACAGGATGCGATGAAACGTAATCCGGAAGTGGCTGTGATGAGGGTTGGATATTAACCTGGTTTCGAGAATCTTCTGTTTCAGAATGAACAGGTGCATTCATAAGCCCTGACGGCCCAAAAAGAGGTTGCTCTGGATTATTATGAACTTGTGGGGAATCCACTGGTGGCGGTGGGTTCACGGGCTGCGGGGGAATGTAATCCGAAGGTGGCTGTTCCGGGTTACTGTCAACCGGTTCCTGGTGCACCGGTGCGGGTGTACCATTCTGAACTTCTGGGTTGCTAAAAGACGGATGCGACGGGTTGCTGGCAGGTGTTCTGTAAACTACTTGCGGCTGATTGTACGGAGATGCATTTTGGAAAAAGTTTACCTTTGGTGGCCGTGCAGCTGATGGGACGTAAGATGGTTGTGCAGGGTATTGAGATGGGTAAGGTGTTGGATTTTCATAATAGCTGACATGTGGCGGAGTGTAATGGGTCGTGACTGGCGCACCGTACTGTGGCCTAGGTGCCTTGAAATAAGCTTTCGGTTTTCCGTAGTTAGATCTGGGAGGTTTTGGTCTCTTGAATTTCTCCAGCCATTTCGATTGACGATAGCCAACATATTGTCCTTGCTCTTCATGCGTCATCAGCTGTTCTGCCTTATCATCCATTCTGTTGTGAGCGAGGGCCATGGCTAACAGCGTTAGCAAAATAGGACCAACGAACTATAAGGAGCAGAAGTTTAGTAATGTTTTGTCGTCGAAAGACATTTTTAGCATATTCATAACAATGGAACATGGGGAAAGAAGACGCAAAGAAAGAGAATTGTATTGCACATTTGAGTGGCTTTCTGCTTCCCTACCGTTTGAACTAGTACACTGGGGATTTAATTCTGAATTTTTGCAAAGATTACTCAGAAGAAAACAAATGAGCTGTTCGTACTGGAGAGAGGAAGGGTGAGTTATGAAACGAAACATGAATAATTTTTGATCCCCCCTCCGCTTTCATGGCAGCTCAAGCAGGTAACGGAAAAAACAAAAATCTTAATAGCTGGAGATGTTGCAACGCGCCAAAATGACTAAGAATTTGCATATGCAAATCTCTTGTAAATATTAAAATGAGATGATTTACCTTCAAAAGTCCTTGAAGCTCCATATTTGATTTGTGATTAAATTTTCTTTTGAAACAAAATGTATACTGAAGAGACAATGTCGAAACCAACTCGAGAAGCTTACTGATACAATATTGAACGCAATGTAATCGTCTTATATAGTATTTCGGGGGTTGGGCTTCGCTTTCACAAAGCAAACTCATCTAACCCCGTCACGTGACCATATGGTGAGAAAAAATAATTTTTTTTTTACCCGCAAATAGACACATATTCGCGTGCACTACTTATCCCTCTGTCGTTTTTCTATAGTTTTCTTTTGATGCCCCAGACGGTAACAAAAACCACCAGAATAAAAGAGAAAAAAAAAAAGAAGAAAACAGCAATGCGGGGAGTTCTGGAAAAATATTGTCCGGTTTTTTCCCGTTGATATTTGCAGAGGAATGGCTGTTTCTTTGAAAGCATTTGTGTTATAATAACAATAATTCGTTATAGTCTACTCTCCCGGTATCGACCAAAAAAGTGGTCAACAGGCAAGCTCACGAGAAAACCCTGCAGCTGCCACAACATTTCGTTTGTTAAGGAGTTGATGTTCAATTCCGGATTGCGTTGAGCTAGAGGACAAAATCTTTGCGTTTGATCATTTCTTTTAAAATAAAAGTAAAGCAACGACCTACTTTTTTACGTGACTTATTGTGTCACCATTTCGACTGTGCCACTTTGTTTTCGTGCACAAATATTGAAAAAACATTAAATTTCGCAATACAAATATTTCGTTTCAAAAATTAGCATTTTTTTTTCGTTTTCCTTTTGCTAAAGCCAAGGGGTGCGGTAAGGTATGTGAAAACTATGTAAATAATGGGAGAGGAAGGGAACGAAAAATTGTGAATCTTACTGTACCCTTCCCTTTGGAAATGTCTGGGGAAATATCCAGAACGAAAACATCTGGGACAAAGACTTACCTTTTTGGCGCTTATCGAAAATTCTAGTCGGGTTTACTTTGAAACAAATTAATGGCCATAAAATAAAACATTACAAAAATTTTCAAAGAGAGATTAAGTTTGTCCATTTTGGCTGCCCTAATTGCAGGCTAAGAAAGTAATTTTTTTTAGCACCAAGACGACAAATGTAATCGTTGATCATTATCATTTAATAGCCTCATAACGGGTTTTTATTCCTTAAAAAAAACCAGTGCTTCTTTAACTTTTCTCTACTTATCCTGGTATCAGAGAAGTGATTTACAACTCACCCTTAAGACACTCACGCATAAATTGTCTAATTAGAACACTAGGACATTTCCTTTGGCGTAAAACTGTATCAGACTTCATTCCAAACATCCCACAGTTAACTAAATTAAAAAACAAAAAAAGAAATTCGAAAACCAGCAATTACCTCACCGGCGTTGTCACGGTTTCGTAATTTCGTGCAGTGGCTTCCGCCGTAGGTTCTGATGACGTAATTGGATGCAGGCCGATTCCAAATTATACCATATACACCCCCCAGAAGAACATATGGATCGTTTTAATCGAAAGGGAGCTATCAATTTCATTCACGACGACGTCTAGTGGTTGGGCAATAGCACAGAATGAAGCCGCTAGCTAACAATTGCTCGAGTGAGCTATTTATTTCGTTTCGTTCATCTAAACGAGGTTACACCTTCATCAAGATACTTCTATCACGCTTCAGTACGAATACGAGAAAAAAAAATGAGGTCTGAAGCAGTCACCCTGTCCGCTATCTTATTGCTTGGTTAATTGGCACTATTGTGTACGCGTATATAATCACTAACTCAAAATAAAAACGTTGAAAAAGCAAATGATACGATAAGAACGCAAATGTAATGAAGCATCACTAAACACTGCCATTAACGTCCGGTTTGTAATCATCGATAGCACTCAACGAGGAAAAGAATTGAAAGGCAGAGCATTCGGTACGTGACGTACATGGCCGAAACATTAGCAGGAAAAAAAAAATAGAAGTTCATCTTGTACGTCTACTGTGACATGCTATTTTAAATGGAATTAAAAAATATTCTTCCATTGGAATTAAACAGTAGGAGTACGGAAAAGATGTGCAAGGTAGTTCTCACATAGTTGCAATGCCAATCCAACGGCAAAAAAAAGGTTATGATTTTCACTGAAGTATGAGTAGTGAGGGTCGGCAACGAAAAATTAACGTCGCAAATAATATGTTTAAATGAAAAGTGTCACACATTGAAGCCACACGGCCTAAGTGTATAGCTTGAGTTTCTATGTGTCGCAATAGTCTTGGGTATGAGAAAGGACTGGGGTGCCATCTAAAAATCCTTACTCTTCCCTATACACTTTATACCCGCGTCTAGAAGTGCACTAAGTCTTTGTCACCAAAGAAAATGTTTACCCTTCCCTACAAGCCTACTGAAGGGCAAACGTGTCTGGTCACGTTTTTGAGTACATGTGCACCTAGGTATTTCGGTACACTCGTTCGTTGGGGCTTTTATTTCGCACCTTTTCATGGAAAATGGTGGGACTTGATACGTCAATAACGACACAAATATTTCTTGGCAAGTATAATGTACTTTATTTGATGTATTCGTGAGAGCTATGTAGCATGCGGGTGCAAAATAAAAGATACACTTTAAATAGGTGAAAATGAAGACTGCCTAAAATTCTGTTTGCAACAATAAATGCGGAGTTAATAAATTACGTTTGGGGGGGAGAGGGTAAAAGCCAAGGTTATTCGTTCCTGAAACCTTAGTGTTTCTAAGTGAATAATGAGCAACGCTTCAGGCATGTTTGGAATTCTGGAGCTTGTCTTTCAAAATTTAAATATCTGTTTGAAAATCTCCTCGAAATTGGGAAAATTTACATATTCAAAGAATCCTAGATTGTCGCTTTTGTCCTCAACCGGTTGATGAAGCGACTGCTTTTGGTCAGGTGACTCTGTTGATTGCAAATAGGCATCACCAAAATCGTTCCCGGAAGGCGGATGAGTCGGAGATTCGTAGCTCACCGGATCACTGGAAGTAGGATGATAGTTTTGGACTGGAGGGGCAGTAGTGTAGCCAGCAATTGGAGGAGATTGAATCGGAGATGATGGAGGAATGTTAATTGATGGACTACTTTCTACCGTTGTGGGGTAATTAACTGCTGCTGGCTGTGCTGAATTGCTAACCGATTCCGGTTGTCTGTGAGTCGCTGGAATGGAATGCGTCAGTTGCGATGAGTAGGAAACTGGAGCTGAATAAGGCGGAGCCTCGTAATTTGATTCTGATGGACCATAATAACCTTTGGGTATTTGATTATGGGCCTTGGGTGCTCCGTATTTTGATTTCGGATGCTTCCGGAATTTCAGTGGCCGTTTAGGCACTCCGTATTGCGATTTTGGTGGACCGTATTGAGGCTTTGGTCTTTTCGCGGCTTTCGGTGGGCCGTAATGATGTTTAATTCGCTTCAATTTGCCGTGCCATTTCGTGGGGCGATATTCATGATTATGTGCGTCACGCTCCTCGATTGATTCACCTATCCTGTCTTCGGAATCATCTTCTTCAGAACTCTTGATGTTCCAGTTCCAATTAAAGTCGTCTATCCTGTGCTCAGCTTCCTCTTCCACTATAGTTGTTTCCTCAGTCAGAAAACTCCAGTCAATATCGTCCATTCGTTCTTCAACCACGTCGTCTTCGTAACTGCTTTCCGTACTGGAATCCCAGTGAAGATCATCCAATCTTTTGTCAGCGTCTTCTTCCACATGTGTTCCCGCGTCATAGCTCCATTCCAGTTTCTCCATCCTGGGCTCTGCTTCGATTTTACTTCCTTCCGTTATGAAACTCCAGCCGAATCCATCGGATCTCCGGTCAACCATCACTTCCTTCGGATTGCTTTCTATGGCTATGTTGTCATCTAAGGCGTCCATGCCTAGTACCAACAAGGACAGCCAAATCGAAAGAACATACTGCAAAGGTAGATAATTAAACATTAGGTTATCATTCTGTATTTTAAATGATTGTGGAATTTGAATTGTTATGTTTACCTTTGGAATTCTTTGGCGTTTCATGTTGTCCGTTGTAGTGGAAGTCAAGAGCTTCTCTGATACGCTTCCAAGGTTTCCGATGGCATTTTATAACCCAGTTGGGTAGCTACTTGGTCTTCAGAGCCCTACCAACCTGCGTCGTTCACGTCACGTGACTGGTTTTCCTGCTGGCCAACCAACAAGTGCTTTGCACTACTTACTCTTACGTTTGTTTTCATTCCACGTTGGCATTTTTACTTGTGTCTTAGGTTATTAAACAACGCTATCTTTGTCATTTTCGACCAATATCGATGATATTAACGTTTGTGTGGTTTCCCATCTAAATATTCACAAAGTTTCCGCAAATGTCTTTCCATGTGAGGTTTCCCCAAAATTTAGAAAGCTGGTTTAAAAACGAATTTCTTTTGCGGATTCAAGTGTAAACGAAAAATGATCGGATACGGTTGGCACCGATGCTATCCTATCAGCGGTTACGGTTGTTGAATACGGAAGGCCTTTCAATGTAAGTTATAACGACATTTTTACGTTACAAACTACGACCTTTAACGGTCAATGTCTCTCTAACAAAACAAAAAGACAATCGAGCTCTTTTCTTTTGTTGTTGGCTTTTATTTTCTCCTGTTGGTCGATACGGCTGTTGATTACGGGATACGAGTTACCAATAATACTTCGTTACACACTGTACGGTTTCAAGTGGTGTACCTGTGGACAAAACGCAATTGCGCCGACTACCATTTTGCGCAACGGGTGGCCAAGACGACGTGAGACTTTGAAACGCGGGAGTCCCCCTTCATAGAAGATCTAGTGATAGGTGATGGAATATCTTCTCTATAATTTTCTCTGTACAATCCAACATAACTGACCTATATTTCCGTTGTGGCCTAATTTTGTTTGCTTCTCAAAAAAAAAAAAAACGATTAACGGTTTTTAAATGTTCGCCTCACTATTCAGATTTCGTGTGTTATCTAAATTACATCGTTTTTTCTAGAACTATTTTGCTTTTGGGAAAACTATCACACCTGGCCAAGCGAACGTGCGTCAGCCGGGATTTCTCATTCACGTTTTTATGTTAAGATTAAAAGAATTTTCCTAACTCTAACATCAGACACTAGAATGCGCCAGCAAGGCCTTGAAAAATTGTTTTTACCCGTTCAACTTGTCGAGGATTTGTTTTCATCGGTTCTAGTTTCAGCAACGTATCATTATTTCGCATATCAGATATCCTCCTGCTTTTGATCAAATAACAAGAAACAATTGTGTGTTTTCCGATGGAAGTAATTGACAAGCCAATCAAGTTTGTATTTCACGCACGCATTTTTTTTTGTACTGCTCCAAAAAGAGAAACAACATCTCCATCAAAATGAAAACAAACAAATAATTGAAATGCGCCAATGTATAGCGGACTCTTTTTTAAAACCTTTTTTCAAAACTTAAGGAGGACAAATCTCGAGCAAACAAATGGAGCGTTTAAAAAGACATTCAATTGTCCCGACAGACCCGAAACGTTAAATGACGGGGATAAAAATGATTTTCTTTATGGGGAAAATTTCATTTGGAGGGTTGTCCTTACTTTGGCATAGACGAGGAAGTCGAAAAGGATGATTAAAGATGGAAGGGCTCATATTGTTGAATCAGAACGTTGGTGTGATGGGTTTGACAGTATTCCGTAACAAGGGGATCGTCATCACAAAGAGAAATACAAATATCTGTGAGTATGTTGTGAGCATTAGAGAGATGTACGATGAATAACGGAATAAAGCTACGAGAAAAATCCGGACACAAACAAAAAGAAAAACATGGAATCAATTTCGGAAGTCGGGGGAGAACAGATCTAATAAATAACGAAAACCACAAGACGTGAAGGTAAAAAACAAAACATAACTGGTCCTGATTCATTTACATATGGAGAAAAACGAAACAACAAAAAAAGGGAGAAATAACTGAATTCCGTCAATCAACAAAATGTCTTAGTCCACTCTTTGTGCTCGTCGTCAGCTCGTAGACAATCATTCGGCAACAGAATAAGTTAGCAGACCTTTTTTTTAGCAACAAGCAGTGAAGAAAAAGAATAGACAAGACACACCAGAGTATAATGGAGAGGACGGAACATGGATCTACATGTGGAATAATTCATGAACACGCATAAACGAGGAGGGCAAAAAAGAAATAAACGTGGAAAATCCAGAGTCACACAGGGTAATGAATACAAAAGAGGCAAGAATGGGGAAAAGAGATAGGCAAGTCACGAAAGAAAAAATAAAATAGATCGTGAACGGAGATCAAAGTCCCTCCCTGCTTTTCTTCCTAACGCATACGCAGGGTCGCTGGGAGGCAAAAGTGGTTGGTTGAACACGAAAAAAAAAAGTCAAGGGAATTGAGAGATATAAATATTTCCGAGAACTAAATAAGAAAAAAAAAAAAAGGAAAACATACAACTAAAATGTCAGAGGCTATTTCGACGTCGAAGTGTGCTGTGTAAATATTAAGTCGAGTGAACCGAGTCAAATCAAATTACGACCTTAAAAGAAAAAAAAAATGGTGGAAGATGTTGGTCTTCTCTTTTCATTTTTTTTTCGTCCTCCACTCCAGTCGTGCCTTCCTTTTTTTTTCTTTTATTATTATTATTATTGTAAATTATTTATATAGGTCTTTTCCATTTTTCCATTCTGCCCATCTTTTCAGTCGAGTACGGCGGCGTCGCGGCGCGCTTCGCTCCAATAAACTTGGCACTGAGTGGGATGCAAGCTCTCGAATTTGCGCTGCTGGAAGGTTTCCGATTCCATGGCAACCGCCAACGGCACGTCCATCCTGATTCCAAAATGAAGGTAAAAATAAAATAAAAAGATCATATCCATTTTTTTTTGCAGCGCCGTCGCATGAAGGAAAATGAACGTAACATCCCAAAAATATCGAATTGCTGATGCGGTGAATTCGTAATCCTTTCAAAGTTTGCAGCCTGCTAGACAATATCACGTACAACGGTGGTTACGTACAGTCAAAGAAAGGTGCGGTTTCATCTCCGTTTGATCTCTCGCACGCAAGAGAATTGCCAGATGATTTTCTCGGAAAATCTTAGAAGCGGGCGGATATCTTTCACGAAATTTATTCAATCCACGGTGCACTTTCAACCAACTCTAGCCTCATTCTTAAACGCAAGATACGGCACTCGGCAGGATTTCCCGTAATCAACCCCCGCCCTTCTCCCCAAAATAAAGATGAACGCGAGTGCCTTATTTTAACTGACGTAAAATGGAAATTGTTCTTTATTGTTTACCCTTGATCCTCCTTGATGGGCGACGATGAGTTGCGGTAGTCCCGGCAGAGGAAAGGCAGCCGGGCTGATGGCGACCATTTGGACGTCTCGTGCGTCCGACAGTAGCAAGCCGTCACCTATCAATGAAAGGCGATAATCAAATGAAGTGCGCAATAGAAGGCAAAATTTCATTGTCGCAATTGACAGACATGGTGTCAACCGAGTCTATCCCCCCCCACACAAGATTAGCATACCGCGATAACGACGACAATGACGACCGAGATGAGCGTGCCAACAGCCACGTAGACACTATGCGTGTGATCCAAATGGAGTGGCAACGGCGTCTTGAGTTCCAGTTCGCTGCTACTGAGACCGTAATGGCCGACCGAGCCACGGATCACTTCGTGATGTTCGGCTTTGTTGCCGATCGTCACCAGATCTGCGTCAATTAAGTCAACGTCGTCACGTGTATCAAATAACCCCGTGCAGAAAGTACCCATGATGGCAAATCCCAAAACAACGAAAGGGGGGGGGGGGGGGGGGGGGCAGGGAAAAGAAACGACAATAACAACAAGAAAGACACTAAAAGTTGTAACGGGGATCTTGCCTTTTCGCGTAGAGTGCTCTTACCTTGACATCGATCGCCAGTTAGTCCAGGCTTGCAAGCGCAAAAGAAACTCCCGCTGCTGACCCAGCAGGTCCCGCCACGCAGGCAAGGGTTCGGATGACATGCCTTTGTTTTGCAGTGCAAGAAAGAAAGAAAAAAAGAAAGACGAATTGAAAAGACTTCATTCGTCTATTTGGGCGTACAAGTCGATTGAAGTAGTCTTATCGATCCTTCTCAACCTGGCGGAGTTGATTAGCTGTTTGGATTCTTTGTACTTGAATTTTTCTTTCAGATTCGCCTTGCATGCCAATGGGCAAACAGAAATGCGATGGTAAATGCTTCGAAAAAAAAAAAACAAAAAAAAACAAGATGTTTTGTTCTGCTTTTATATTTCCGTGTTGAAATTAGATTTTCTTTAGCGCTATGTACGCACGTTTGTGTATACTCGTGTACGGATTTCCTCCTCCCGTCTTTTTCTTTTCTGTTTTGTTAGAGCTGCTAGAGCCTCTGAGCTTATCACGCGTTCACAAAAAGGACGAGGTTCCAGCTTCTTTCCTTTTTTTTTTTTGGAGGGGGTTTTGAAAAGTACAAAAGCGAACGGTGGGGACAAGAGGATAGAACTGACGGCAAGGAAAAAAAAAAATAAAAGGACATCAACAAGGAAAGAGAGGCTGAGATTGCAGCCCAGTTCTCCAATTGGATTTCTCGTGATCGAGTTTCCGTCAGTTTTGAACGAAGAGATGCGAACGAATTGTCAAACGTCGGAGGGGGCGCAGCCAATCTAGTCAATAATCACGGGTGCTAGCAATTCGATTTCTCTCGCTGACGAAGGCGAACTTTGCCCTAACATGACCCAAAAAATGAAAGTCATACGTCCGCACAATTTGACGATGTATTCCACCCCAATCAGAAGTACTCTACACTTTGTTCTCTTACTTTACTTTGCTCTTTGATTTCTTACTCGTTAATTCGCACACCGCAACATTCATCACACGTCATTGGCGTCTCGATCAAGAAAAACTTCCGTTTTCCTTTTAGAGGGGTCGTATTATTTGAATATTTAAATTGAAGAGCTATGTGGCTTTGCTACTAAACGATTGCATCCATCAATTCACGTAAGATGCACGCAAAAAAAAAAAAAAAAAAGGAAAACCCACTTACCGAGTTCATCTCAGCGCAAAGGGCTGGATCGAGTCCTGGAATGCATTCGCAGCTGATATTGGTTCCGTGATCGATGCACTTTTGATTGAGTCCGCAAGGGTTGGGTTCGCACAAATTCACCTGCATATCCGGAGCGTAGGCCAAAAAGGGACAGATTGCGGAACAAACAATAAGGCCCCGGTAAAGGGCAAATCAGAATCGGATTAATCATCAGAACAGAGTCGAATCGAGTCAATCTGCGCGGGGTGGAGACCTATGGTCTGATTGAATTTTCCACACTGATCACGGACGAAACTAACCTGAGTCTCACAACGTGATCCAGCGTAACCAGATGGGCAAATGCACTGGAATTCGCCCACTCGGTCCAGGCACGTACCACCGTTGGCACACGGATTGGATTCGCATTCGTTATACTCGAAGTTGCATTCGGGTCCACCAAATCCTGTCACGGAAACGCAATATGTCATTAGCTTGCCACGAAGTTTGATTCAATATCGAGAACGAACAACAACAATGGACGAACGAAAGAACGATTACATAACATCTGCAATGCAAACACACATCGATTTTCTCAAGAGCTTCGCAACAATCGCTAAAGATGGTCAATAGGTGCACAATTTTCACACCATCATTGAATTAACGCATCGTTTAGCGAGTTGGTTCTAATAATTCTGAAGGGAAAAATAAACAACACAATTTGGAAGGAGTTAACGATGAAAGAGTTTGAAAAAAAAATAGGGATTTACCTGGTTGGCAGAAACATCGGTATCCGTGGGTCTGGTCGACGCAAATGCCGTGAACGCAGGGAGACGAATCGCATCCGGTCAATTCTTCCTCGCAATGGAGACCAACAAAGCCAGAAGGACACGAGCAATGAGCACGGCCGTCGTGAGCGATCAAGCAGGAGCCCCCATTATGGCAAACCATCGAATCGCAAGCATTGAATTGCTCTTCGCAAAACTTGCCTTCGTAGCCTGAAAACATAAATCCAAAAACAAATGTGTCTTTGATGAAAACAGCGTCCGGCATTTATTTTTCTTTTGTTTCCAATCTTGCACAGCTGTCTCTTTATTTATAATGCCACTGTCTGCTGGGAGGAAGACGCTGTCGCGCATTGTCGAATAGAGTCACGCACACAAAAGAAACGTCCATCTCGGCCGGTGATTACGAACCCAGTGGCAACAAAGGAAAAATGTGGGGGGGGGGGGGGGTACGAGGCAATAAAAAAAGAATGCCCTTGTTGTGCCGATGTAAACCCCCCCCAAAAAATATAAATAAATAAATAAAAGCAAAATGTGGACAGTAGAATAACGACCAATGGGCAAAGGATGTTTTGTGCCTGGACAGCGAAGAAAGAAGAGATAACGGACACTATTGAGGTCGTGAAGTTTTTTTTTTCATGAATGCTGCGGAAATTCACGTACGTAATGCAATCAATCATTAACAAATGTTATTCTTTTCAATTGCGTTTTTTTTTTCTTGTATCCCTATAGGCCTTTTTTTTTGTTCTGTGCTTGCCAGCACATGCCGGATCGAATATAATACTAGGTCAATAATACGTTGTCGAATCTTTTACGACGGCTCGTCTGGTTGCTGATCCCATTGCAGTTGATGCGATTTCGGTCTGACTGGTTCGGACCCCACGACCGAAAAACTTTTTTTTTTCCTTGTGTATCACGTGCATTTCGTTCGTTACTCAACTGCAAAGCCAATAAAGTTAGAAAAGATGCCTTGATATTTTTTTGCCAGCCTCGTGATTCGTGAACCATATTAGAAAACGGCCTAAATTTTTGTACGAAACTAGTTACGATTTCTAACCGACGTAAGTTTTCCAATCATCTCCGCCGATTCGTTCGTTACACGAATTGGGCAAATCGATAAGAGGCAAAAAAAAAAAAAAAGAGAGAGAAGCGCTTTTAGCTTGCACTCGACTAATCAAAAAAGCTTCTCATCATTCCTTCCACTCGGATGCAGGCGGAATGGTTACTTCAAAGAGCGAAAAGAATCCCAGCGCACATCAAGTATATACCGATCGATTTCGAACCATATCTTCTTTCTCCCCTGATTCTCTCGCTTTTCTTCATCCCTCCCACACAAGAAAAAAAAACATGAAAGCACAAAGCTTTTTTCCGCCTGTTTGGCTGCATTTCGTCTTCTTCCGGATCGCTGTAGTAGATGGAGTAGAACATCCGCCACCTCGATATTGTTCAAACTTCGACCGCAGTGTGTCCGAGAGATAGCGAGAAATCCGCTAACGAACTTTCTCTCGACGTCGAAAGACTGAAAATGTAATTGATGCGCGACTTATTCCAAACAGATGTACACTATATCCAGCAGTCCGTTCTTTCATTATATTAGATAGCTATACAAAAGCGAGCCGAACGGAGAGAGAGATGGCAGACTAGCACACGAAGAATGGGGAGGAGAAAAAAGGCTTCGAGCTCGGTGGAACATCAATGGCAAACGCGCGGATTCAACTTGCCCAACTTCGTGAAAAGCTTTTTTCCGTTGGCCTGCACGATCTGGAAGAGCGTGCTACGTGTCTTCGTCTAGCGTACCCAATGACAAAGAGAGGGGAAACGAAAGAACGCCAACCCGTCACCAACAGAATAACACAACTCCTCGGCTTAATTGAAGTTGATAAAAGAAAAATAGGGTGGGCTTTATAGAAGGGAAAGACAGGTGACGTTGCAAAGGGTCGTGATTATCAGAGGCCCATCTCCTGGGAAGTTCCCCAGACCTTTTTCGAAACAAGACTCACGACGCGGAGACTTGTTTGCTGACAAAAATAAGATACTTATAATGACCTAATTAGCCTACACGCAAAGAGCCTTAACAAATAGGACGCTATTAAGCTCCACTCGTTTCTGTCAATTGGCTGCGGGGAAACGGACCATGGATTACATTATTTTTTTTTCTTTATCTCGCGTCATTACGAAGAGAAAATAGGCTTTGTTAATATTATTGTAATAAAAGAATTAAAGAACACAAGTCATGTTTTGTTTAAAGAAGATAACGTACCAGGTAGGCAGAGACAGCGGAAGAGGTCGTCTTTGTTCTGCTGGACGCGGATGCAAACGCCTTCGTTCTGGCACGGGTTGTATGCGCACAAGTTGGACGGCCTGCAAATATTTCATATGATCCACTTAAACGAAATAAATATCTCAACTAACATTAGGAAAGAAATTCTTGCTTAATGTGATCGAAATTCATAGGCCACTCACCCGCAGAATTCGTTGACGTTGGCCGACTCGCAACAGGAGCACTGGAACGAAGCCTGTTGAACGAATAGGACAAACACACTTTTAGAACACGACCGCCTGTAGACACGCACATGCGTTACAACAGAAAACAGTAGACGAAAAACAAAGTTTGACGATGCATAAATGGATGAACTTACCGTGGATGATGTGGCGTGACAGACACCGTTATTGGTACACTGATCCCGATCTCCACAGTTTGCCGTTTTGACGGAAACTTTCATCTTTAGACACTCGCCACCCCAGCGAACGGATCGTCCTATTTCAATTATTCAAATACAATGTAAACACAAGTTTTGTGGAACAATAAAATGCGCCGGCCGAAATTTCCATATTCAACTACACAAAGATTAATGGCCTTTTGCGTTGCGCACGTGTAACCGATAGGTAAGTCGCGCATCAGTAAAACAAAAAAAAACAAAAAAAAAACAACAAAACGATGAAAGGATTGGAGGGGGAAACTTGGTTGGCGGATACCGGTGAGAGCCGCTTTTGCGTTCGCATCCGCATTTATGTTTCTATTATCGATCGGAGAAGAGCGCGCGGGCTATTCTCGTACCGGATCAAACCCTCGTACGGTGGTGTGCAGCATATCGGAAATAACTAGAGAACTGTGTGGAAAGCACCGAAGAAAGAGAGACGAAGAGAGGAAGGACAAAAAAAAAAAAAAAAAAAATAAATAAATGCTAAGAAAAAAAAAAAATGAAGGGGGGAGGGGATCTACTTTTGCGCTAATCGATTCGATCCGTCACAGCGATCGCGTCAAATCCTATAAGATAGTACATTCGTACATACATCAGCTCTCTTCTTTCTTATTTTTATCTATATAAATAAAAAAAAAGCAGATGGGAAAATGGGCTGTGTGATACCCATCGAATATAAAAAAAAAAAAAAAAAAAAAAGATTTAAAGCCTTCACACATCCGGCTGTGTATCGTGTTGGCAACAAACGAACGCGTTACGCCAAAAAAAAAAGGTTGTGCAAATCTACATGACTGCAAAGAGTCCTGCATCATGCATCATCTATCGTAATCATATTTCTCTTTTGTCAATAATAATAATAAAAAAAGAAAACACTTTGAATAGCTCATCGGCTGACAAAAGAAATTTAATAACAGACAACGCCCTCGAGATGTGCAACATCCGCCGCTGCCGAGTGGCTGACAATCCATTTTTCTTTTTTTCTGCCTAAAAGACGAGGTCTGTACACTTAAGCAAAAGTTTCAATGAAAATCAGCGTTTCTTGAGAACGCAAAAATAAATAAGAAACGGACACCAAGTAAACGCAGCTTACAAGGGTGGAGGAACGCACTCCCTAGAAGCTTTCCCAGCCAACGTAAAGTTTGCGCAACTATAGAATTAGTAGAACTTTATTAATTGGCCAGGCTGTAATGCGTTGCCCAGGCAGGAAGAATCCAGCGAAAATTTTGCTGAAACTTTTAAAGATTTTTTTTGTTTTTTTGTTTTTTGTTGAACGAATAGGAGGCTGATTAAGAGGCCCTTAACTAGAATGGCTTAGGGTTGTTACCTAAGAAAAAGTTGTCGGCGATCGATAAAAGGCCAGGTGGTAGAGTAATGACACCCGTGTGCGATTCAGGGTCTTGACTTTTGACTTGTCCTATCCGTTGGCTGTTGGCAATGTCGCACGATTCGAACGCTTCACCGTTCACTTTGTACAGCGTTACGATATTGCTGACTGTCGGGATTGCCGTGCTGCTGCTGCTGCCGTTGACCGACATTTTCTTGCCCTGATTATCCGCTTGAGCCATCAGACGGATCCGTTCAGCGACGACATTACTCTTTTGGATGGGCAACTGCGTCGGACCAGTGACGGCCGCGTTTGTCTGCCCACCGACAGCCTGCCTTGGGTAGCGTTTCAACACGACCGATTCCTTGCTGCTAATGGCGTCGGGCGTGGCCATCTCGTCAGTAGCAATGGGCGTGGCAGTGGATGCTTCAACAGACACAAAAGAGATCGAGAGATAAAAACAACGCATCACTAATCTTTTCTGTTTTTCCCCCTATAGATTACCGTGTTTGTAAAACACACACAGAATCTTTCCATAATAGAAATTAAAGACAAAGCAAAAGATAGAAACAAAATCACGGGGTTAGGTAAGAATGGCCAGGGCCAGCAATCAATACCAGTTGTTGTGGTCGGTACGGTGGTGGCTGCTCGGGGTGAATCGGTTGTGGATGGCAACATCTTCTTGGCGGGTTGATCGTCTCGCTCGCCGGCCGCCGAGGAGAAATCCAAATCGAAGGTAAGACGCAGCGAGTCGCCCGGCTGCAAGATGACGTTGGCGTGCAGCGAGGAATTAATCAGAGAGCAGGCCGACGGGTTGGCGCATCGAGGAGGTTTCTGTAAAATGGCAACATGGAGAGAAACAAAAAAAATTATTTATTGTAACTCTTCCTTCGCTTTTCTTATTTATTTTTTTTTTCAAGGTACTGAAACACCGCCGGGCAAAGTATTGCATAAAACCACAAAAAGAAAAAGAAATGTAAAAAAAAATGTTTTTTTGGAGGGGAGTAGGAGGCAGGGGGTAGAAAAAACAACCCAATTCTTTCTATTATATTATCTCTTATTTCTTTACATAGATACCGCGGAATCGATTTCCCCATTTCCTTTTGTTTTTATTTGCCTATTCCTTTTTTTTCTCTCTTTCTTTGTTCACGCTTCTTTCGGCCCGTTTTCGATGGACCGAGGGAATTGGAGATTGTTTGCTTCCACAATGTAACAGAGTCTTGTTTTTCCTTATTATTATTTTCCTTTTTCTTTTCGCTGTCCTTATGGACCAATAGAAAGATCGGTTGGTACGCTGCTTTGCCGGACATTCACGCACCGCTTACTGTGTTATTTATATAACACCGTCAGGCAAAAAAAAAACAACAAAAGCAATCGAAGATGTAGCCACGCCTACATTTATGTGTCGCTTTCAAGTGCCTTTGCAAAGACCGACAGAGCTCGTACGACATGCCGCACATCGAAAAATAAAACGGACTCTTAACGACTGCCTTGCTTTTGGTTAGCTCCTTCCGCTTGGACGATATCAATTACAAGCGGCTATTTGTCGTCAAAAGAGAAAAAGATCAAAGCCACAATGAAATGTCTGTGTTCTTCCTTTCTTTTTTTGTTTAAATAGCGCCCGAGAATTTTCTGCGACATTTCTTTTAGCCGCAAGTTGGTAATCATGTGAGTGGATATCCTCAAAAGAGAAAAATGAACCAGCGGAATAGCAGAAAAGAAAAAGTTGAGTTTTAACAGAATTAAAAATTAAAGGATTTTTCCAGATGATAACCTATCGTTTGAAATAGGCTCGTTATATGCAACCAATTAAAACCTAACTTTCAAGACGTTTGCTTCAGCACGTTTCTTTTATAGAATTCTCTTTGATTTTTTTAATTCGAGACGAAAAGATCCTTTTTCTATTTTATCATTTCACGGTCTTAATTTGCTGACGTTAATTGACGAGAGCGAAACGGTTGGCAAGGTAGAAAATTCGCTTGTTCGGCCTAACTTCCTCATTATCTTTTTTTTTTCTTTTGAAATTTTCAAGTGAGTGCACAGGAAAAGTACGCGTCGGCCTGTACCGATAATGTCCGGAACGTGATTCGATACAACAACCCTCCATCGCACAGCGTGACTATAAAAGTATACGCGGAGGTTATTTGAAATTCCGCGGGCTGCAGAGAACACAACACCCATGTAAAAGCCTACGGACGTTATATAAAGTAAATAAAATGCAAAAAAAAAGGCTAACAACAAATAAAAAATGAACTTAAACAGCCAATTGTGGCGTGGTCAAACAAACACGTTAGCCTTTAGTGACATGTTTACACAACCCCGCGATATCAAAAATTTTCTATCCAAAAAAGATACGACCAACAACAACAAAAAAGGGTAGGAGTAAAAACCTCTTTTAAAAATTTTGTATGTAAAAAAAAAAAAATCGTAACTCAGCTATTGAATGGAAAGCCTGGGCGGAGGCCGATGGCCATCAAGTGTATAGCCGGACTTGATTGAAAAGCCCGCAAGTCGCTTCGACAAGCTTGAAAGCGCTTGTTGGTTATATAGTTTGGCTCACAACCGATCCAATGGCTTGTGGGTGGAGTTAGTTTACCCCTCTATTTTGAAGCGACGGCACAAAAAAAAAGAAACAGATATGCGAACGCAGCGGTGCGTGCCGTGCACTGGCCGACGCCTGTCGGGTTAGCCGTTAGAAGCTCAATGTCGAGCTCAGCGGATTTCTTTTTCTCTCCCTTCCTCCACAAAAGGCAGGCCGTTCGTTTCATTTTCGATTTGGCCCAAGTGTGTTTTGTTGTAAATGTTACACACACTCAGGAAAAAGGGGGAAGCCGAAAGAATAAAAAAAAAAAAAAAAGGCGGACACGGCCCTCTCCGGAAACGCCAGTGAAACTGCTCAACTAAATCGTGCAGAGCAAAGCGCAATATATGAGACGAGCAAACGCAGCAATAAATGATGATATACAGCAAAGATGATCGTTGTAATATTTGAACAATCTATTTGAACGCGATGGTAATTAAAAGGGATGCAGAAAGAGAAAAGGGGATCCTTTTAGGATCCCCTTTTCCACATGTACATAGAATGGTTACATGTGTACGCTGCGCTGGCAGAAGCAATCACCTCGTTTACGCTCCATTAAACAAGATGGAACAAGAAAAAAAAAAGAATAGTGAGACATTGAGACATTGAACCTATCCTTCTTCATTGTAATCGCTCGTCGTTGTGGTTATACACACACTCACACACACACAGCATCACGTATTTAGAACCACGATCCAGCACATTGGATTTTTCTTGTGGAAAGAAAAAGAGATCGTCGGAATGGCAAATGAGCTGGAAAGGACCCCATCAGTCGTTAGTTGATGTGATGGGGGATAGAATGTCTTATCTCATTCATTTATGTTTTACCTCACTTCTAACCCTTAAATTTTGGCAAATCTTTTGTTTAACTCCAGACAAACGAAAATGTTGAATTTCCTTTCGAAAGAATGAAATACAATAGATTTTTTTTTTCATCTTGTCACACGACATGCCCCATTTCTTCAAGGCAATCTTTTCGCTAACCTTTAGCGTTGATATAATCCTGCTGTTGTGTCTGGGCTCCTTATCTCTCGCTGCGTTTGGCTTAACGCGAGGCTGTCTTAAGCTTTTTTTAATCGATACACATGTCAGAAACTAAGCACGGAGGAAAAATGGACTAGAACATATCGTTTTACAGATCGCATGACCTTTGCCAGTTTCTAATTTTCTTTTGAAAAAAGAAAAGGTGTCCATTACCGAGAAACACCCTTCCCAATGTAATCGAGAATGGCGTGTTCTTTGGTTTGTTTCCGCGTCCACACATTAGACGCATGGATGTTTTTCATCCGCCACGAATATACGTTCCGAAGAATCAGCTCTCGCAAATATTGGCCTGTACGATTGGGGAATTCAATATCCTTTGGTTATTGTTGTTCCATGGAGTTTCTTTTGTATGCGTCTACATGAAATTGTTTCTGTCCGTTGCCAGCCCGTGTTTCAATAATCTCTTGGTAGGGCGAGAAAACAAGAAAGGGAAAACTTTTCTTTGGGATCAATAGAAACAACAGACGAGATGTTATTTTCCAATCGAGCTGTCGAACAAAAAGGAGAGGAGAAGAAAGCAAAGTTTTTGTGGCTACACGCCGTGCAAATATGTTTTAATATTTCATTTCCGAATGGAACGCATGTAACTTGTTTTTCTTTTTAGATAGCCTACGAATCGGATCAGTCCAATAAATAAGTGGCAAAACAAATCTTTTTTATTTCTTGTTTTTCTTCCACTTTTGTGCGGCCCGCTACGCCTGTTGGGAACTTTTTTCCTGCTTCCTTTCTTTTACATCCTCTTTTCTTTTCGTGTATAATCCACGGCCCATCCCGGTGGAATTGCGAATGGACTCGTAGACGAAAAACGACACGCAAATACAGTGAAATGGATGGGGGCATTGAAAGAGGGAAACATTTTTATCTGGCGGTGTCGGATGAAAGAGCCAAAAACTTGTCACGTTTTTTGCTCTGATTTATAGATTCAAATAAAATAGGCGGAATTTTTTGTTTCTCTCTTTCTCCCGGCTGGAAGCGTAACATTCAGCCATTGTAGGTCGAGTCAGTCTTTATTACGGAAGGTCGGCGTCTAGCCGGAAGAAATGACGAATCATCACTAAAAAAAAAACCTACGATGGCAGTTTAGATGCCGACTTTGCCGAAGAAAACAAGTCATTGCTCGCCATAATCCATCACGACCACCCCCCCCCCCCCCCCCCAAAAAAAAAAAAAGAAAAACATATACTAGTTCACTATACATGGTCCGCGGAGAAACTGAGTTGTTGGACGACGTCCAACGAGTGAGACACAATATGGTTGAAAACCACGTCCCTGTATGTGTGTGTGTCTCTACATTTTTATTATGTGGAGTCGTGTGTGACGTGACATTAACGAGCTTCGCCAACATCCAATTAGATCCTCATCCAAAATGCTATACATTCTGCGCCATGGTGGAACAAACCCAACCATCTTTGTTGTTCTTCCACACAGCGTTATATTGCCTTTTCATGTACCGAAACTATCGTTCTTTTCTTCCCCCCCCCGTCCTTTTTTAATCACGCAGATACACGCACAATATTGCTAAGTGCTAAAACGAGTTTTTGCGAGCCACTCGGGATGAATTTGGTGGTGTATTTAAAAGACAGCAATCAGACAGAAAACGTTTTTATTTCCCCAAACACAACCCTAAAAAAAAAAATTAATGTCTACAATTTGGCGCCCGTAAGGATCAATGTTTCACTTTCATGCTCTCACAGCCTGTCGCGATGATAAAATATCGACCACGCCCAAACAGCCCCGCACGGTGCCGCTCTTCATGCTTTTAGGTTTTTTTTCTGTCGCTATTTCTCACATGAAACAAAAATAAAACCCTGCCTTTTGACATAGAGTTATTTGGTCACATAAGGGGTGAAGCATCACTCTACTCGATTTAGCATAAGGAAAAGATTCTTTCTTTTTGGCCATCGCGTGCGCCTGTTGCTATTCGCCAGTTTGTCACAGCCAGACACGTCATGCAATCGATAGCTTTAACAGCCGCGATCAACAAGAACCGTCATCTCTGGCGCTTCTTCCCGTCTTTGACACATCTGTAGGTTGCGAACACGCCCTACTTATTTTGTGATCATTGTGTGTGTGTATATATACAAAGTGTGCGTGATGACGGGGTCATACGAAAGGAGAGAATAATAAGAGTTGGAATGCTTTAGAGCTTTATGCTACCGGTCAATCAATCAGCGCCATTCACTGTATGTGCGCTGCGAAACTGCACTTTGGAGTCCGTTCTTCTTTTTTATTTCCGGATTCTTTTAGACACACATGCGGATGACAAAAGCATCCATTTAGATGTGTGAATGTCTTCTATATTGCGCAAGTATATTTCAACGCGAAGGAGCGAGGGAGTTGCATGCAACTTGGATGTAACAAAATCCAATCCAATCATCGGGTATAAAAGAAAAATAGACACAGAGCTTGGGATATGCTGCCAGCGAAGAATATAAGGAGGATTTCATTCGATCTACACGTCTGTATCTATCTCTACCGTATATCATAGGACATAAAAGCCCCGATTTTTTTCCTTTTTTAAAAATCCCCTCGTGCACGTCTTTGTTGATCAAATAAAGACTGAAAAAAAGGGAGTTTTGAAGCAACGTCTTTCGGGATAGTATAAAAGAAGATTACACTATCGTTGAGAAATCTCTTTTTTTTCAAATAAATTGCACCCTGTCGCACGGAAGCATTTCTTTCAGAATTTGCGCAGTGGATTGGGTCTGCACCAAGGGCAATTTACCAAATGTTTTACCTTTCTTTAAAAAAAAATAAGAGGACAATAACAAGTATAGTTTTCATTCCTGTAATCCTATTTTTTCCTCCCTAGGAGTTGCCTGTGACAGTGACGTCACACACAATGGATGAGTGATGAAAAAGAAAGATTTGTTAATGGGCTAGTGGGGAAAGAAAATGTCTAGTAAGTTAATCCGCACTGAAATGACGAGCAAAGAAAATTCATCATTCTCTTCTTCAATGTCGTGAGAAAAGAAAAATCATTCTCATCGGCAGACGAAAAGGAGAGAATGAAAAGCATCAAAGTTGATAATCTCACAAGGATTTTCAACTTGTAATAGCCGAGACGGCGGAATTTTCGGATGAAGCTGGACTATTATATGTAAGGTGGATGACGGTAGATGTAGAGAGACGTTCTGCTTATATAGCTGGATCGATTAGATACGGCAGAATTGCGATGAGCGGCTTAAAAAGGCACGGCAGAATAGAACAATAATAGAAAAAAAAAAGAGCTGAAAAAATCATGAAGCCAAAATATTCCAGAGGCTTACGGTATCAAGCCTCGCATTTTTTCTTTCTCTCGTTGGTCGTGGGACGTCACAAAAATGACACGAGTTCACAGATAAACGAGAACCCTTTGACTCTTGTACTTTTCCATGATTTATTTCATGTCTTCAAAAGTTCCAAAACGATGGCAGCTCGTAAGGGTTTTGCCCTTTCTCAATATCCAATGGAAGAAAGAAAGAGATAGAAGAGAACAGATAAATGATTTCCGAGTGTTTTCGTTCCTCCCCCAGACGCCCGTCGAAAATCAGTTGCCGTATAATGTGAACAAGGAACTCATCAATCTATCAAGTCACCAACGGAGCGAGACAAACAGCACGAGAAGCAACTTTGCAGTTGGCGCTGTATAATTTTTTTTTGTGCTACTAGCTCGCCTTGATGTGATGATGAATATGTATCAGTCCAACTTAGCCATCTCTGGCAACACCCCTGGATTGAAACAAAACGCCCTTTCCAGGCTGCGAAAGGAAAACAATAAACAACTAAAAGCAAACGAAGAAAAATGGGACCATGAACGCCATTTTCCCTTCACCTATTTTTTTTTTTTATTCCCTATATACTGAATGAATGATTGATTCCTAACATCGGAACGACAAACAATCAATCAAAAAATATATGAACGCGGGGAGTCGTGATTCTCTTGTCTGCTAAATATCAGAGTAGCTTGGCCTTGCTGCGTCATCAGATGGATTTCACTCTCTTCCATTTCTCTCTTATCTTTTTTTTTTTTTTTTTTTTTCTTCCCTCTGTGTATAGATGTCAACGCGAAAAGTGGGGGACAAACAGGAGGCCGTATTCCGGAAGACATCCAGGAAGGAAATGAAATCGAAAAAATAGAAATAAAAAGTGGAGGCAGTGCAGTGTGTGTACCGATCAGAACGAATGAGAATCAATTTCATTACGTATATACACAACAAAAGAAAAGAGAGCAAACACAAACAAAACCAAAGGAAAAACAGGTAAACAAGGACAAAAGAAAACCAAAGAAGAAGAAGAAGAAGAAAAAGAACTTACCACTTTGGGAAAGAAGATATCTACAACACCGGGGATCGGCTTCCAGATGGTTGCTCCTCTGGCAATGGATGCATTACAGTGACCCGTGAAGATGCTCAAAGGCCGGATGTTGAAGAGCCCTGACGCCGTTGCTCCAACCACTCCAGCGACTGCATCCGGTGTCGTAAGACCACCGCCATTCGAAGAAGCTGACGCCGTCAAAACAATGGCCAGCACAGCCAACAAAAGGTGGGTTGCTGGCATTTTTGTTTTTTTGCTTTTAGACGGGTGGCAAAAAAAGAAGTAACCACGATGAGTGAATTCCAGTCGTAGTTTATGTAGTTGCTGGTATTATAGATGCCTGTATAGTTTCCAACCTTGCACTATTCAATCAGGCCGGTCTCCAAGCCCTTTCCACCAGGACGGGCAGCACCTGGAAACATCAAGTATGGCAAAACAATAAGACAATAAAGAGTCTCATCTATCTGGCTTCAATCATCCCTCTATAATACACGAGATAAGCTTTTATAGACTCTTATGTGATCTCCCGTCTTTAGTGCACACTTGAGCAAACAGCAAGATAGTGGCCCACACTCATTTCGCAGTAGGCAACTGATATTTGAGCTTCTTTTTAAATAATGAAGATGTTTGTGCTTCATTATATGAGTTTTATTGGTTGAAAAAAGGTCCTTAAAAAAGCTAGTATCTATCACAACCATCATCAGTGGAATATAATGATGTCTCAGCGCATTAAGGGATGAAGACGTATCTAAATGATACCCAGAAATAACATACCGAGAAAGAAGGAAGAAAAAAGAAGTCCAAGTTTATTATACGGATTACCCTGTGCAAAATATTTTATTTCATTTTTTAAAACTTTTTTCTTGATATTACAAGAGGCATGAGCATCTTTATGGGGGCCTAAGTCAAACGGGTGTTCTCAAACTGACGTAACTGGACAACATGAATAATGAAACAAAGCATTTTCTCAACAACCGATAGGAAAACGAGGCACGCGTACATACGACGCCAGCGTGAACGTGCAAAGTACCGTCCCGACGGGATTAGCTCATCACCATATTTCAGTGCCTGGTGGATTGACGTCACGATTGACATTGCAGCGCAAAAACAGAGCGAACGTGGAGTGATTCAATATTCAACTATTCGCTCCAGCCCTTGCGGCAACACATACTATGTGTCTGTTTGTGCGTATATAGCAAGAATAGGTTATGCTATTCACTTGTTTCACCGTCGGCTATGCAGAATACACTTTAGTTTCTATTTAATATCCGAAATAAAAAACTAGGCTTGCCAATTTTTTATTTCCGTTCTAACTTTGCCGTTTCGAATGCACGCGTCCATGAGACTCGGTAAAGAAGTCTGAAAGCTTTTTGGAATTACCCATCCACTTGTCCTCTCAGAGCTGCTGTGCAATTTTCATTGGTCCCTTTGCATTGTACGGAGAGAGGCTGTAAGTAAGAAAGGCAGGTAAATAATGGGATTCAAAAGCGAACCGAGGTAATAGCCTGTTATATGTATACTTCGTTTCGCCAATAAGCCATGGCAAAGCTTTTTCCCTATAACATAACAATCATAATAAGAATGACAGTTTGCTTCTTTATCTTTTCTTAGTTTCTATGCGAACGTTTCACAATGGATATTCCGCGAATCGTCAAGTTCCTTTCCGAGTAGTTGTTTTTATATCGACGGTATAGAGGAATAATGAAAGAAGGTAGTGATGCGACGGGGAGTCGTTATCTAAGGCTAATCACCCGAAACGCATTGATGCCCCGTCGTTTGTTCTCTTCTTCTCTTCTCCTCGTCATGGTTTGCTTGATTTGCCAGTCTTCTCTCTAACCTTGCTTTTCATATTTTGATTTACGATTCTCTGTATATATCATTCGTCTTCTGATATTCTCATTTTACCGGACAATTCTGCAGTCAGAGATGAGGACAGGCACTTGACAAGAAGCCAGAGCATCTGAATCAGCGATGTATATATTAGAGCATCGTATGATAACAAGGCGCCTTCGTAACTACGGCTGCATAACGAGCTGTTGACGATATAGCCCGATCAGAGTTGAAATCCGAACAGTGCTATCAATCCATCGACCCAAAACAAACACAATCACAAGTGGAGGATCGTGTTGATTGTAAAAGGCATCACCCTCTTGCACAACGAAGCTTACTATCGTTATTTCTACGGGGATTACAGAAAGGAATTGAAAATGTCAATTGTGCTACGAAACAAGTTGAAATTTGGACGCTCTCCCAAACTTGGAAGGAGGAAACGGTTCTAGATTTCCGTGTGTTTCTTGCCATATTAGAATCAATGCAAATGTAGTCTGTATAGATCCCCAGCGATCGACTTGTTACAATCTCGACGACCTCTCAAAAGCTTTCATCCCTCCCTGGAGGAAAATGCCCATCCGCTCTGGCAGCTGGACTCCATCAATCCCTCAGTAGGACGCAGTCATGGGGTTCCAAATACTACTTAACGGTCAGCCAGGGCCTCTGTGTCTATACGCTTCACACCGTTCACTTGAAGACCTGCTTTACATATAAGTACATGATGAAGGAAAAGCTTCGGGACTGTGAACATCGTGAATGTTGTATTACGATCCTCGATTTCGTGATTTGGCAACGTAAAAACAATTCTGGAGAATTAGCGGAGTGTACAGAACGATCTGTACGTGAAAGATGTTGTGGGAGAATAAATATATGCAGTAGCTGAACTTGGTTTCGGTACTCGGCACACTTTTGATTTTCTAGAACAAGATGCAGCAAAACTTTGATGCGGCGCGTATGTAAACGCTCACGCCGACCGTGTTTTTGGTAGCGTCGGGAAAACTACTTATAGTAAACCAGCGACGTGGCTCAGAAAAAAATTGCTGTTCATTTGAATACCTAGGATAAAGACATTCTCGGTGAAATCCTAAACAAACAGAGCAATGCCTTAAATCTTCTACCAGTATTCGGAACATGTTGTTCCGTGATTTAAAGGGCAATTAAAGCGTGTACCGCTTTTCATCCAGAAGAATAACATTGTCACTTACCAATAATGAATGGCTGTATAATTCAAGTAGAAATAGGAATTCTGATAGAGTTGAAAGCGAAGAGCAACAAACTCGGACGTTTAAGACAATTTGATGAGAAAATAACAATAAACAGCTGAACGATGAAAAGCGTCGTGACCAACTGAGTGCTTGGAGGATTCGGCTTGGCGCCGATATACACTCCTTCTGCGTTGCCACCCCCTTTTGGATATGTAGCAACAACACGCCTGCGTATGTGTCGTTTCTTAGTCTCTCCTTCTTCATCGTGTTTATATACACACTACACTTGTACACACACACACGCACACACACACTGTGTGTCTACTCCATAGAGAAGCGAGAGGGGAGGGCGGTATATGCGTATCCATAAAGTATATGCTTTTGACTCCCGTTCTCTGTAAAGGGCGACAGGGAAAAGGAGAATACAGGCAGTGCTTCATCTACGCAACATTGTAACGTTTCGTCCGTCTCCCCCCCTTTGGCCGTACAAGCCAAAACTCGAAGGGATCAACAAACACATCATTCAACACTGTAAGACGCCATCAGATCAAAACTGTTGACCGATTTATATCCACTACCTATGGGAGGGGGGAGAGGGGTTAATGTCCCACTTTGATACTCTGTATATGTTGTATATACGTTCAATTAGTAGATATCTACGCCATCAATTTTCAGCATGTTTTCGTGGGCACAGTGATTGATGAGAACGGGTCACGCAGTTCTCTGTTATTCTTGGGGTAATATAATCAACCCCACCCACCGTCGAAGAAAAGAAGACATATAGACAAACAGCAAACAACAACAACACAACTCTTCTTTCCACACAAAGAGAAATTAAACAAAAGATTTTTCTCTCTTTTCTCTGTCCCGCTCTCCAAGCCGTTAATGAAGGGAGATTCTTGACGACTTGGTGCATCGCTCACGCTGTACTGCACATGCTAGACGTGGAGCGTGTCGGTGCACCAAGAGAACGAGAGATGTGAAGAGAGATGGGTATATAGAAGACAGACTCTCTCTCTCTTTCCCTCATCTCCATCTCGAGCATGAACGTTTCTCGTTTGTAAGTTATCGATCGTGGCTTCAGCCAACCGAGTTCTCTAGACTCCCGTCTCTGTCTCTCTCTCTCTCTCTCTCGTTCTTAGACTCTTACATTCAGAATGAAGGTCTTCGTCGCTTGGGTTGCGTCCATCATTTCTTCATTTGGTCTTTGGCTGGATAGACTACCGTTCCTACAGTCGGCATTACTCAGTGAAACAAAAAAAAAAAGGCAGTCATTCTCTGTGGCCTACGTACTGCTAACTGCTGTGGGAAGATTTCGGAGTGCATTGAGAGAGACGAAGCTCAACAACTTCCTTCCTTTTGTCTTGATGATGCCGCACTATATCCACACCGCTTTCAAGCTCTTCCTGCAACTTGAACGAAATTTATATACCAAAGGAGTTGTACATGACGAGGAAAGACTATAGATTTCACCATACGCTGCAATCCACGTGTGTGGCATGAAAGATTGAGAATCTGTGGAGTTTGCTTCGCTGTTGTCCAAATCAGACTGTTGTTCGATCAGGGAGAAATAAAAGAGGATTGAATGACTACAGCGATTTACTATGTAATGTAGGAAAGTTTGGATTTTATTTCGCCAATCTGGAGTACATGATTTGGCGGGGAGACACAAAATGTGAGAGAAAGTCGGTAAAAGAAAAATCAACAAAATATTACGTCCGTTAAGAGTGTTTGTAGCCAATCGATTCAAAGTCACAGCCAGAAAAATTGTGCTGGGCGGACACGTCTTAATGACGGTTGCGCACACATTGACAAAGAAAAAAAAATAACATACATAGAAAAAAAAAAAGAATAGCCATCCAAAGAAGTTGGCCTTTCTTTCGATTGTCGTTGAGAAAAGAAGGACAAAAAAAAGGACGTCCTGAACAAAAAGAGTCGACTATTTTTTCTAGCGACCAGTTTCTCTCCCCTATAACTTATCGGCTGTTGCTGGCTTGACTTCAAAAGAAATAAAAAGCTTTTCTATAAAAGTCCGGTGCAGAAGATCAGGCCTTTTTTCCCTCATATTTTATTGTTTTTTAAGAGATATAAAATACGAAGGACGAACTCAAATTTTTAGTGATAAACCAAAAGATTTTTTTTGTGTGTGCTTGTTTAAGTTATTTTATGATATAATGTTAAAATATGTAAAGAGTACTGCGTCCTAGGGCTTTATTTCACGATTCGTTCAGGTTACCAACATGATTTATTCACACCTGTCGAACCCGTGAATTATAAACAGCGCACTCCCGCGTCTTTCATGTATGAACTGATGGGAAGTTCCATTCTCACCACTGGCCAAGTTGCGAGTGCTTCTTATCATTTATCTGATAGGAAATGAATCGATGATGACGTGAAGCCCTCACGACGTCAATCCTTTTCGCGGAACGGCTAAGTTGAGCATTGAAGTGCGTATAACTTTTGTATCAACACGCACAGCCAAACGCGACAGGGAACGGCATGCGACCGGATAGAATAATATACAGGCAAAAAGGGAAAAGCTGCTTTAGTATAATTGATTGTGAAATGTCTGCTGGCTTAATTAGATGTGGCAAAATCCGGAGCCGTGGATACAGAACGCGGAGCCAGTCTAAATTGTGCAAAACGCTCTTCCGATAGCTACCTATATTTTTGCTACATCCCTGTTATACCTAACATTACTGAACGGAAATCGATCGTCTCTGCCAAAGGAATTTTTCAATCAATTTCTCTCGATCTCCCGGTTAGAAGCTGGACCGATCACTGGTCAATCGCTCGGACATCGACAACGGCGTAATCAGCAGGAGGGAAAAAAGAAGAAGAGTTCGATTGCCCGTGTTCCTCAAATAAGAGTCCCGAACCCCTACGTGGCTGCTAGCAATCAAGACGAAAATCTAGCCATTCCTCAACAGTCAAAAGGTTTCGTTTCAAAAATTTACATTAATAAAAACATGGATTTTGGTTGGCTTTTTGACGACCACGTTTTCATCCCTTTTGCGGCGTACAACATTTATCGACCAGGTTACAAAAGTTCTCCAGTTTTCGTATTCTTTTGTTTTTAGACTTTAAAAAAATCCGATGGTGTGGCATTAACGATAAGTGCTCAAAACGAAAATGGTGCCAACAATCTTAAATCCATGGTAGACTTACTTACATGTAGACCAGTGTGCGAATGGAGCATTTGGCATGATTTCCATGAGATTCGACTTGACATGAAAGTTCATGCACACATTTTTTTTATTTTGATAGAAAGAAGGAAACATTTTTTGTTGGCACATGTAAACGGGTCCCATGGCTATTTTTACACAGTCTGTTGGACTTTCGGCGTGGGCGCTTGTAAAGATGACGATCCATCAAGTTATACACACTTTTTTCTTTGAATAAAGTAAACCCCAGTTCTTCGCTGTGATAGATGGCTTTCACCATGGGCCCAGGAAGGCGAATAGTAAAATTCCAACAACCAAATTCACAAGAGAATGGATAAAAAAAAGGTTATGTAGATGCACAGCTGTTCTTTAACGGCCGTCAGAACCAGCAGTCTACTACAGTCTACAGGCCCTTGGTAATTGCCGATCGATGGGCAATCTGGGCTCGTCAAGATGGCAGTAAAAAAAGAGAAAGAGGAAAAGAAAACAAAAAAGAACAGATGAGACGTTGGAATTGGAAAATTTCAAGTTCACTGTTATGGCGGGCCGTCTCTCTCGGCTTATATTGTTATAGGTTTTAGATGTCACTCTATAAACACTAGTCGTGATATCCGCGATTTATAATAAGGTGCAGTCATCTGTTTATAGCCAAATTCGTTTCAGCGTTCTCTTTCTTTTCCTCCGTGTTGACATACTCAACCATTTTCTCTTGTTATTAATGCTGTTATTGAATTAATTTTTCTCCTTTTTCTTCCTCGTTTCTTTTTCTATTATCATTATTACTATTATTGTGATTGCGACTCTCGCTATGTTTGGGGTGGAGATGGCGGGAAAAGAGGAAATCCGGATACCGGAGATGGAAAGAGGGGAGAGAACGTCGCATCGGAATTCGATAATCAAATCCTCTCCCAACATCCCACGCAATTCCACTTTGAATCTTGATAAATAAAGGAAAGAAAAATGGGAACTTCAAAAACTAAATCCAGGTTCGTGGGACATCTTCAGTGTTAATATAGAGAACGCATGTAAGCATGGTAACCTTTGCTTCATGTATGTGATTCGTTGTTTTACGTCATCATTGATTGTTTTAAATTTGCGTGGAATTGGGTGAAAATTACAGGGTATATTCAAAATTGAATACTTATTCAGTAAAATTGCAATTTTTAAATTAAGTCAAATGTTTTTGAAATATGCCGATTATTTGACATAGCGCTAGAGCGCCAGTACTCGCCATTGTGCCCGTACGCCACAGCGCTATCGTTATATCAAATATTCAATATATTTAAAAAGCGATTGATTTAGTGAAAAAGATACAAATTTTCCTGGAATCAACATTAAATTATGAGTATATCCTGTGATTTTCACCCAATTCCAACGAGTTTTTGCAGGCATAAATTTTAAGCCTGACCGACAAAATAAGCCCGACTTTTGTTTTTGACGTATAATTTTAAAACTGTAAAGCCTATTGAAAAATAAAATTGATTTCCGTGACAAGCACTCAATTCTGAATCAAAATCATGTATTTTAAACAAAATTTAAAATTTGGCCAAAAATGAAAAAGTTCCTTCCCAGAAAAAGTGAAAAAAGCCTTCCCACTTTCGTCAAAATTATAAATTCTACGTAAAAGCAAATTCCATTTTCGTGTTCCTTGGTTCATTTTAAATCAGAATCATGTATATTTATCTAGATTTAATGATATTAGTTTTTAATAGGAAAGATTTTAAGCCCGAAAGATAAAGTCGGGCTTATTTTTTAACCCAACTTTTACCGTTTTTTACGTTTTATCCAAAAACTATGAGTCCCACGAGAAAACAATCCTCATATTCGTGATGCCCTTTCAATTCTGCGTCGAAACCATGTATTTAAAGCGAAATCTAAAATTTTGCCAAAATTGAAAAAGTGAGAAGGCTATAGCCTTCTTACTTTTCCAAATCCTTCAAATCCTAGATTTCATTCAAAATACTTTATTCCGATTCGAAATTGATTACTGATCACTAAAATGGGGTATATTTTTATATTAGCCTTCTACTTTTTGAATTAACCGTAAAAAACTGAAAGTCGGGCTTATTTAGTTGGGCTTATTTTGTCGGGCTTAAAATTTTTTCCTATTAAAAACATAATATCATTAAATCTAGATAACTATATACGATTCTGATTCAAAATTAACCAACGAACATGAAAATGGAAGTCGTTTTTACGTAGAGTTTATAGTTTTTGAATAATCAAAGAAGGTTGATGTGTCACGCTAGTGCTGTAGCGTACTGGCGCGCTAGTAATGGTTTCAATTCGCACACACACTAGTTTTATATTTTAGATCACTCCAAAACTATAAACTCTAAATAAAAACAATTTCCATTTTCGTATTCCTTGGTTATTTTAGATTAAAATTCATCTATAGTTATCTAGATTTAATGCTTTTATTTTTTAATAGGAAAAAATTTTAAGCCCGACAATATAAGCCCAGGCTTATTTTTTAACGCAACTTTTGCCGTTTTTTACGTTTTATTCAAAAACTATGAGTCCCACGAGAAAACAACCCTCATATTCGTGATGTCCGTTCAATGCTACATCGAAAACGTGTATTTAAAACAAAATCTAAAATTTTGCCAAAATTGAAAAAGTGAGAAGGCTATAGCCTTCCCACTTTTGTCAAAATCGGCCAAAAACGACATCTCTTGGAATTCGATGAAACTCACACAGTAAAATAAAAATTGAACGCTGCTTTCGATTCAGCTATTGGTTTTCTCCTTAAACCAGCCGTTTTGAAAATAAAAGAAAACAAAGTGCTGTTACTGACACTTTTTTTGCGCCGTAGCGTACTAGCGCGCTAGCGACATCAAATATTCGCTGTATTTAAAAAATGATTGAATTAATGCAAAAAATAACATTTTCTCCGCAACAAGCATTAAATTTTGAATATATTCTGAAATTTTCAACCAATTCCAGTGAGTGTCATTTTTTACAGTTTTTTGAGGCCATTTTCCCACGGTGTTTTTTGCGTTTAATTAAAAAACTATAAGGCCAATTGAAAAATAAACATGATTGCCGTGATTTGTATTCAATTCTGAATCGAAACCATGTATTTTTGGCCAAATTTTAAATTTGGCCAAAAATGAAAAAGTGAGAAGGCTATAGCCTTCCTACTTTTGTCAAAATCGGCCAAAAACGACATCTCTTGGAATTCGACGAAACTCACACAGTATAATGAAAACTGAACGCTGCTTTCGATTCAGCTATTAGTTTTCTCCGTAAACCAGCCGTTTTGAAAATAAAAGAAAAGAAAGTGCTGTTAGTGACACTTTTTTGTGCCATAGCGTACTGGCGCGCTAGCGTTTTCAAATATCTGCTGTATTTCGAAAAAGATTGATTTAATGAAGAAAAGAACAATTTTTCTGGAAGCAGCATTCAGTTTTGAGTATATTCTAAAATTTTGAACTGATAAGTGTCAAAAAGGAGTGGTACAAATTTTAACCCTGAGAAGAAAATAAGCCCGAGAAGATGGAGAAAATGGACAAGATAGTGACGGAAAATATCTTTAACAAATAGCTTTATTTTTAGAAATGATATGATTTTAGAATGAAAAATCAAATAGCGTAAAATCATATAGCCTGGTTACAGGGTTTACACTTTTTTTTAAAGGATAACACGAAAAATGGCACTACATGATATTTGTGTTGATTGAAGAGATAAAGGATATTGCATAAAATAGTGGAACAGATGAACTTTCACGATAATATAAATAGAAATCTTAGTACGCAACGAGGCAGTGTGTGCGATGTTCAATGGATGTCGTCTGGGCCCTGTCCATCCATGGAAAACCGAGCATTCCTGTATCTCTTCTCCGTGGATTTTTCTCTCTTTTTTCAAGAAGTCTGAATCTCTGCGCCGAAAAGGCAGATTTCAAAACTAGAGTTGGCGTTCTAACTTTTCCATTTCCGTTATATTAAAGCAAAGGTGTCGAGGGCCCCGATCAAAGATTTAAGGAGAATGGCGAGAACAATTTAGCTCGTGTCCACAGCAAATGGAGGATATGACAACTCCCACCAATAACATGTCCTTCTTGTTTTCTTCTTTCTAAGATTGGCTGTATAAGAAAAGAGAACATTGAAACACTTGAAACGATGGGGCACTAAATTGCAACCGACGATAAACGCAGATATTGAGTTCCATTAGAAAGGACCCTGACATTTCCTGGCCTTTTGTTTCCTTCTCTTTACTGGGTCTTATTGCGCCTCACTGTTGCCTTTCAACAAGGGTAATAAGTAAACATACTCTTGCTCGCCAAGGCATACCTATTTCCTTTGTGTGTGTGTATCCTGCATCCGATCATCAGCGATGTAGTTTCCCTTCTCTACTTGAACGCAGCACGCATACGGATGATGTTGAACGATTTTTTCGAGAAGGCGTGACTTGCTTTGTTCTTCTCTCTACCCTTCATGTTGCTCCTTCGTGCTTTTTCCGGTTGTTCTTTTCATTCTCCATCTCCTGTAATTACAAAAAGGTAAACTCGCTTTGGTGTGTTATTGTGTAAAATACATAAACTAAAAACTGTGTCACCTCATTGCGTTCACGCAAGTTCAGCGTTCAACTTTCAAATTCGCCGGAATCTACTGGCAATTAACCAGCCTACCAGATATACTGTATTTGCTTCGGTTTGACACGAAAATCATTCTTCAAGTAGCGAACGCGAAATAACAGATCTACTAATCAAACTTTCCAACAAGTATATGGAAATGTTTGACGTTTATGTTCAGCTTCATCATATTGAATTATGAATGATGCGTGATGGCTGTGAAAACGAGTAAAGTTAGCTTTCGTCAAGTGGTTAGTTGACAGCATTGTGACTCTGCTGACGATTTACAGGCTGCAAGGTAGATTGAATAGGATTTATGTAATCTTTTGCCATATGTTAATATCTCGCAGTAAGTTCACTGAAAGTTTTAGCAATGGATTTTGTGGAATTCTCGTTCAAGTTACCAGGCGTACCTTGAAAGAATAGCCGTCTCATTCGATATACTGCTCCAGCGCGATTTTGTGTATCGTTACAGAACAACGTACCTTGTGTGATGAGCAGAGCAGATGCTTGGAAATAGACAATCTAGGCTGGCATACCTTGGATTATTACGTGGCAGCAGTATTGGTGCCTCAGAATATTTGATTCTGCAAGAATCCTGAAAAAAAGAGAAAAAAGCATGACAAGATGACACCTAATTCACGTAGAAAAACTGGCTTGCCTGTTCCACGATCCTGCCCCTCGCTGTTGATGTAGTGGATATCGTAAATTATATAGAACTAGAAATGAAGTAGATGCCGGTATCTATCCTGGAACTGTAATTCGATCCAGTTATTCCTCCAACCTGTCCCGGGGCCGCAGAACTGTTTATGGGAATGTTCCAAACCAATATTTACGGCATTCCTACCCCCTTTAGCCTCTTGTGAGTCTTCATCATGTATGATGTTCTTTCCCATCGTCAGTTGGTTGCACATGACACATCTTTGGGATGCCAATGCTGGAATACCACGTTCACTTTTCTCATATGAATGGCAGCTGACGAACGTAAAGAAGGGGAACAAATCGATATAATGGAACTACATTTACTGATAGTGGCTCGACGACTTTTAGGTTTCCGTACAAGCAATGCTAAAATATATCACACAGCATAATATACGTACTGTGACGTTGGGTTACAATAGATAACACAGTGTAAAGCGAAACGTCATACGCGTACCTGCCGCAGTCACAAACAGTATACAGAAATGAGGAAAACAGTTTTTTTCTTCTCTATTTCCTCCAATAATTTGCATTGTTGAATTTTGTCATGTTGTTGTACAGGTCACGTTCTTCTTCAAATGCACATCTCCATTGTCATTTCACATGCTAATTTTAACGTAATCATGTAGACGAGGGGGAAAAACCTCACAAATAAACAAACACAGTAACCGTTGGTGTGAATATGGCCAAGGTCGTAAAGGAAAAAGAATGGATGGATGAAGTGACAACTCCTCTAGCGACATCTAGCGACAACTGATGACAGTACTCTTCTTCCTCGTTTCCCGTCTAAAATTTCTGAAATGCAAAAGACAAGACTGTGACAATAGAGCCTACTGAAAGGTAAGGAAATATTTGCATATGATTGTTATTCCTTCTGTTCGAATTTTTCGTTTGTTTTCCAGTAAGATGAATTGTACAAGCACGTGTTATTATAGGTCTAACAAGCCACGCAAATTCGACAAAGGAAAATAGAATAAAGGAGTACATTTTTCTTCTCTTTTTTAAAAATAAGCTAGTGGTAGTCATAAAAGGAAAACAGAAGAAGGAAAGTTTCGCTTGTGCGAAATCAATAAATAAGACATAAAAAATTCAGGCTATAAATAATAGCACTTGCTAAAAATCATCAAAGCAAATAAGAGCAAATATCGATTTTGTCTCATACGTTATAAAGAAGTAGATGCCGATTCAAAAAGATGTAGCGCTGACACGATTGTAAAATAAAAGAAATGAGAAAAAAAAAATAGGAAGACGGGAGAGTACAGGGTGAGGGCAGGGGGATTGGGTTAGAAACGATCGAAGTTGAGAAACTGGCAAGTCCGGCCCAGCTGTCGATGAGCTATTTATACATTTGATTCATGATTCTTCGAAATCTTCCTGCTGGCTTGAGAAGTAAGACACCAGTCCACCAAATTCACTTTCGGGAGGCACTGCGGTTGCTGGCGCAGGATCTTCGGCACCACCTTTCAACAACAGCCCAGCGCTTGCTGCTGGCTCGTAGTTATCTGCTCCAGATTCCCTAGACGTCTGAGCTGCAACTCTGTGAAACAAAACGAAACTTTAGAATGTTAAATACACAAAATTAAAAGTCAATTTTCTCAATATTGACCTATAAATTCTACGCTCTTCTTCGGCACTGGCGGCAGCTGCAGCTGCAGCCGCAAAGGCCTGCGGGAAACCGGCATGCTGGTAGCTAGAAGTCGGTCTCAGAGGTGGGCCATGATGTTGATACGGTGAATGCAGTGGCAGGCCGTGCGGCGGCATGTGGGATGTCGGATACATGGGCGAGTAGGCCGGACGGGGAGTCGGGGTGACAGGCGTCCCCATATAGCTCGTCCGTGAAGGCGGCACGGCACTGTACGGACTTCCGTAAGGCGTATGATTGAGGAATGGTCCGTGGCCTATCATGTGCGATGTATTGCCGTACGGCCGTAAATGACCACTAGGATGCGAAGATGGTGGAGCCGAAGGATTCGAACCAGGAGAACCGTGACCAGTTCCTAGCAGTCCTTGAATACTGAGAGGGTTACCAGGTGTTGAGCTTCCGCTAATGCTTGGGCTCAACGGAGACGCTGTTGCTGTCGTGGGATAAGGCCTAATGACAGATGGTGGTGTCGACGAAGCAATCAAATCGCTAGTTTTCACGACATGGGGACTGGAATAAAGCGGAGGCGTTGGCGGTAGAGAATGCCTCGTCTGTTTGATGACCCCGCCGTGGCTGTAGAGGGGAGGTTCGACACTAGGCGCAATGATTGGCGGCTGCGTCGGTAATATTGGAGATAGCTGGACGGCAGGTGGCGGTGTTTGGCTGTCCAGAACGTCTCGGAGCAGCCGCTGTTGTGGTAGAATTCCTGGACTCTGTCTCGCCGGGCTACTGTTACTGCTCGAAATAGTATGAGAATTAATGAGACGATTGATCTGCAAGTCGGGTGGTAATGTAGGTGGAACATCGACTGGCCGCTGCTGAATTAATCTAGAAATCTAAAAAGATATAAAGATAAAACAAACAACATAATCGGTTAGAAGATCTTAAAGCTGGCGAAAAATGTATCACAAATTTACTTGAAGGTCCTGTGACAGAACAGGGACAGGAACAATAGCTGGAAGCTCTTCTTTGATTAGGGGACTTGCTTCGTCTTCCTGAGGCAGAACTAAGGGCAAGGTAGATAAATCAGGATCTATGCTGGGCGTAACGATGTCAGTGGAAGTGTGGCTCTCGTCCCCGGTCGTGTAGGCGGATGCGGCGGCTGTGGCAGATGCCACCGCGCTACTGAATTCGATCGTATCAGTAGAACCGGAAAAACGAGATTCATCGTCTTGGTTGAGAGCTGCACCAATCCGAGAAGAAATGACACTGACAGGCACAGGTGTGCTGTCATCACCAGACACATTCACACGGCTTGGTGCTTGTGTTATTACTCCCCCACGGCCTCCCCTTCGGCTGGCACCTCCTCTAATGGCTGCGCCGGGCATGTTCCTTATACGGTCAGCTGCGAACAACGTTCCCATTTTCTTGGCGGTGTTGCCGTCTTCGTCTTGGCTGTCTCCTGAGCTAATCAGCTCCTTATAACTGATCTGTCGCCCACGAGTAGTGCGCTTCTGAGCGTGATCACTATCTTCTTCCTCTTGTGCCTTCACTGGCTGAGCTTCCTACAATATTCAATACGACAATGTAATCAGAATCATCTCGAATCTCGAATCTGAAAGGTCTTTTACCTTTAGCTTTTTTACGCTGACATTCGAGCGGAAAGGCTCGTCGTCCGATTCCACTTTGTTGGTCCGACCTCCACGACCTCTACCTCGATTGGCAGGCGCCTTACGGGGAGGTGGCTTGGGCTTGGGTTTTGGAGCAGCAACTGGTTTGGCTCTACTTTTGGTCGCACTTTAATTTCACAATCGGTTAAGCAAATTAAAACACATCTTTTGTCCAAGAAAAAACCAACCTTCGTTTCTTTGATCTGCCCCACGATGCATCACTGCTCGATGCTCCTGATGAGTCCCAGGATTCATTGCCTTTTTTTCGTTTGGTCGGCTTTTCCTCGTATTCGCTTTCTTCTTCACTCGTATCGCTGCTATCCACTAGAATGTAATGAAGTTATTTAAGGGCAAACACTAAGGCAATCCATTCATGTAAATTACTTCGAAGATTTCTTTTGCGGGAGCTCCTAGCCGATCGCCGGATGGTGGGGGAGGCTACTCTTGCCTTCTTTTTAGCTCTGACGTGGATGACATCATCATCGTCACTATCATCGTCCACAACAAAGCTGTCTCCACTGTCACTGGCCTCTTCGTCGTCATCATCGCTGTCGCTGCCTTCAGCGGATGAGCCCTGGAAATCTTCGTCTGAATCGTCCTCATTGCTCGTGGCGCTCAGGTCGTTGAGTTTACGAGCCTTCTTTTTGCGGAGGACTTGAGGCATGACGTCGCTATCGTCGTCGCTGGTGGAGATTCGTTTGTTGCCGATGCCTGATGGACGGGACCCTGGTGGTGATCGAGGCTTATCTTCATCGTCTTCGCTATTGCCTTCAACGCCGGACCTCGGACCTTTGCCTTTACCTTTGCCGCCTGATTCTTCTTCCTCTTCGTCACCTTCATCCTAAAGAAAAATAATAGAATCATTAGCCCAACTTGGCCAGAAGTAGAGAGCAGTTGTTTTCTTACCCTTAAAGCAGATTTGATCATATCATCAAAGTCCTTGAAGGAATAATTGGCTTGTTTGGCGGCTTTGCGTTGCCTTCTTCCGTTCAGATTTTCGTCACTTTCGTCGTTCTCTGCATCATCCTCATCTTCCTCGTCTTCATCCTCTCCGCTATCTTCTGAAGTTTCTTCGTCTTCACCATCGGCACCCAAGTCTCCAGCCTCACTAATTTTTTCATCCTCCTCGTCGTCTTCTTGAGCTTCTTCTTCCGCTTCCAACAATGCCTGTTTATCAGCCTCTTCCTTGGCAAGTTTAGCCTCCAATTCTTGCTCTTTCTTCCTTTCGAGTTCCGCTTCTTTCTCTTGCAACAAAAATTCATAGGCTTCGAGTCTTTCTTGCAAACGTTCCAACAGCGTGGCCTATTTCACAATTCAATTCAATTTAATAAAAAGATAAGCCCTGGGAAAAATTTGAAATTAAATAACCGATCCTTACATGATCGCAGGGTGGGCAAAACCAATGGCCTTCAGGAATGACCAGCAAAGGTGGTTTGACGCAATTGGCGTGCCATCCACCATCACAGCGGTCGCAGAGTAGGATCCATTCTGGATGATCAGATTGGCCACATTTGTGACACTTGGCTTCTTCTTCTTCCTCTTCTTCTTCGGTTGCTACAGCCTCTTCTTCTTCAATTTCTTCTTCTACTTTAACCTTCTTGGATCGACCCCTCTTTTTAGGAACAATACCTATTACCGAAAAGAAAAAACAGTTAAGAAAAACAATGTTGCGCTACGCTTTGGAATGACATTTTTACCAGCTCTTGCAGTCCTAGCATGTTTGGTAGGCTGGACGGTCTCCTCTTCGTCATCCAAGTCTGACTCAGGTGAGAATTCGTGATCAGATTTGAAGACAAGCTCTTCGTTCTCTTCTTCTACCTGTAGGTCATCCAACCCATCTACATCACTTTCACTGCTTTTCTCACTAAAGAAAAAGAACGGTAACAAGCACACAACAAATAAATAAAATAAATCAGAATAAACACATTTACTCTTTTACACGGATGATGAAAATACCTGGAATCTGTTGAATCCCATGGACGGTCAATTTTCTTCTTCTTATGTTTTCGCTTGTCCTTTTTGCTTTTTTTCTTGCGACCTTCCTCTTCGGAATTTTTTTCCTCGTCAGAACTAGAAGATTCCTCTTCACTTTGCCTGTAGGTCTGAATAGAACAAATGGTAAAAAGGAATTAAAATCAGCCTGAAAAAGATTGGCTTTAGAGTGTTTACCACATCCTCTCTAGTAGTGGTTTTCAACTGTCGTCGTTGTTGTTTCTCTTCCATCTTCTTCATCTTCTCATCACGGGCAGATCGCCTTTTCTCCCGACGCTCATGTTCTTCCTTCAGCCGCTGTAAACGTGCCGCTTCCTCCTTGCGTCGATCTTCATCCTCTTTCTCTCGTAATTTTGCAATACGTGAGCTCTGTCGGAGAACCATCGGCTGGGCGTCATTTTCTTTACCGCTGTCAGTGTTGCCATCAAGACCACATCTTCCTCGCTTCCGTCCACGGCGCTTGGTTGACGTATCTGGCTTCTTTGAAGGCGGTAAAATTATTGCCACTGGAGCAGAAGAATCGAAATCGAAAGTTAACTGATTTAAATTCGAAGATTTTTCTGTACTGGGTTGATCTGTTGTCTTCTCTTCCACATTTTGTGGCGTTTCAGAAGAATTGGGTACTTTGGGCAGTGTATCGCTTTCTTCCGATTTCACAACTTCAGATATGGCGACGGCTTCTTTCTCCTCCTTTTCAGGGATGGACAAGGCAGGTGTTTTTTGCACGGGTTCTTTGCCATCAGAAGACGCAGATCTCGGAATTGTCTCTAACTCATCAGCTACGGACCGCTCTTCTCCCTGATTTTTCTCTGGCACTGCAATTGGAATTTTACTACCACAACCGTCACGGATGTCGTCTGATATACTTTTATCTGGGACCATAGGGGGTGATTCCTCTTTCACAAGAAGCACAGGGATTTCAAGTTGAGAACTCATCATAGTGTCTCCATCGCTCTGAAGTTCTGTGTTCAGCTGACCTTTTGGAATTACAAGTTCTTGTTTGAATGACGAAATCTTGACCTTTTCTTCCGATTGCTCACTTTCTGAAACGCAAATTTTTGTATCTTCTCCTGACGGTTCCTTTTCTGTTGCAGCCTCCGACGTTGCGCCTGACAGAACCTCATTGCGAACATCGGACTGGACGTCCTTTACAGTCGGAACAGAAACTTCTTCGTTTTCAGGAACTTTATAGGTCAAGACCTTTCCAGATTCTGTTTGCCACTGTTCGCTTTTTGGTGGAATCATAGGAATCGAGTTTGATTCTGGTTCTTCATGAACTGACGGTGACTCCTGCTTTATAACAGCAACGAGGATTTCCTCTTTTAATTCCTTCTGAACAGGATCTATCGAAACCTTGCAGTTACCATCAAAGCCCTGCATCAATTCACTCTTTTCTTTGATCTCAGAAACCATTAGATGCGGAACTTCTTTTGGAAACTTAAGTAGAATTGCCTCTTGTTTCTCTGGAGGTGTAGAGATGTCTGCATCTTTTTCTGTTTCTTCCTTTAAAACTTTTGCGGTTTCCACTATGATTGACTCAATTTTTGGTGGATCATCCAACCTGACGTTTGGTTTGGGTGGGAGCTTAGCTAAGGCAGTTGCCACTTGCTCTTCCTCTGCTTTAGGCTTATTAGCACGTTTAGTCTCTATATCCTTCGAAATCCCGTTTGATTCCTGATTGGTGTCTGGTTCTTCCGCAACCTCTGGTACGGTTGGGACCGTAGCTAGGGCAGTTGCTGCTGAGTCGTCTTCTGTCTTAGATTCATAATTCTGTTGAGGCTCGCTGTTCTGCGAAATAGTCAGTTTCGGCTCTATGTCCTGTGAAATGGCATTTGATTCAAGTTCAAGGTTTGGGTCAGGTTCTTCCGCAACCTCTAGTCGGGATGGGAGCACAGCTAAGGCAGTTGCTGTTGAGTCTTCTTCTGCCTTACATTCATCTGCCTGTGTCGGTTCTCTGTTCTGCGAAATCGCGTTTGATTCAAGTTCCTGGTTGGGGTCTGATTTTTCCGCAACCTCTGATCCGGATGGGATCTTAGCTTGGGCAGTTTCTATTGAATCTTCTTCCGCCTTAGATTCATCAGCCTGTTTAGGCTGTATGTCCTGCGAAATCGTGTCTGATTCCTGTTCCGGGTTGGGTTCTGGGTTTTCAGCAACCTCTGGTTCGGATGGGACCTCAGCTAGTGCAGGTACTACTGAATTCTCTTCAGCTTTGGACTCATCACCCTGTTTAGGCTCTATGTTCTGCGAAATCGCGTTTGATTCATGTTCTGGGTCGGGGTTTGTTTCGTCCGCAACCTCTTGCGCGGATGGGATCTCAGCTGGGGCAGTTGCAACTGAGTCTTCTTCTGCTTTAGGCTTATCAGCCTGTTTATACTCTATGTTCTGCGAAATCGCGTTTGATTCATGCTCTGGGTCGGCGTCTGTTTCGTCCGCAACCTCTTGTTCGGATGGGATCTTAGCTGGAGGAGTTGCAACTGAGTCTTCTGCTGCTTTAGGCTTATCAGGCTGCTTACTCACTAGGTCCTGCGAAATTTCGTTTGATTCAAGCTTTAGGTTGGATTCTGGTTCTTCCGCAACCTCTGATCCGGATGGAATTACAGCTAGGGTAGTTGCCATCGGATTTTCTTCTGCCTTGGACTCATCAACCTGTTCAGGCTTTATGTCCTCTGAAATTGTACTTGATTCCATTTCCCGGCTAGAATCTGGAACGATCGCAATGTCCGGTCCAGTTGGGACTTCAGCTAGTGTAGTAGCTTGATTGTTTTCTTCTGCTTTCAGCGCATCATCTTGATTTAATATGATCTCTTGTGAAGTTGCGTCTGATTCACAATGGTGTTGGACTGGTGTTATTTCGTCTTTTCTCGACGTTAATCGTACGCTTTCAATCTCCTCTTTTTCCAAAGCCTTCTCGAGCCGCACTTCATTCAACACGTTCTTTTGCGAAACGAAGAACTCATCTCCTTTTTCAGTTGAAAACAGGCTTTTTTCTGTAGAGGTATTTGGTATTTTTTCAATAGCCTCTGATTCGTCCGCAGAAACTTTTTTGTCAAGTATATCCATAGTATTCGTAATTTCATTTCCTTTTTGTAAATCTCGTAAGGATTGTTCGTCCTTTAGGATTGTCGTGTCTGTTCCCCCTTGCTCCTCAGAGCTACTTAAACACTCCGTTTCTGCGGGTTCTTCTTTATCTGCAATATTTTCTATCCGATTGGTGGAAGGTTCATTGTCAACCGGATGCAACTTGTCCTCCATTGTACATTGAATTTCCTTTTCATTTGTGAGCTCTTGCACGGTGCTGCTGTTTAGTTTCTCCGCATCTTGTAGATCTTCAGGACTTACACATCGAAATTCAGACAATTTGGAAACCGACACGGTATCAACCTCATTTGATGTAGGTTCGGGGCTTGTTCTTACAACATTCACTACACATTCATCCGAATCGGATTGATTTACGGTATCAGGACAAGTCCGCGTTTCGGAACTTTTTTCAACATCGGGCACTGGGGCAGACGTAGTGCCTACGGCTGGTAAAACACTAGTCAAATCGTTCGTTTGGGTCAGCGGCACATCACTACGGCTGGAGTGGACTTCATTTGTTCCTTCACTTTCATTTCCAGGTGATGAGTAGTTATTTTCTTCTTTCAACGTGAGAGGGATTGTACTCCCACTGATGGGGTCACTTTCAGAGCACTGAGGCGTTTCTTGTAAACTACACGGTGCAGACGGAGGATCACTGTCTTTTGTACAATCGACAACAGCAACATTTGCTGCTCTTTCACTCACTGGCACAGCGCCAGGGAGAAAAGATTTTGCCGACTGTATTGCACTTGCCACACCGAAGTCGAGCGGTCCAGATTCTTCAATGTTGCTTTCCTTTAAAACATTAGGCACATCGCTGGACTTGGACGTCTCGTCCACTTTCCATATACTGTTTTCATCACATGGGGTGGAACAGTCAACCACGGGAATCACTATTTCATGGTTGATTCCAGATTGGGCAGGAGATTCATGAGTGGTTTGAATCGGAAGCTGGCTTTCTGCCTCAGTAGTATTTGCATTTATTATTACATTCGAATTTGAATTTTCTAAAGGTTCGTTTTTAAGTTCTACTATTTGTTCTGAATGAGATTCTTCAATTTCAGACGAATCCTTTTGTACCAAAGTAGAACAGGCCGGCACTGAAAGGGGTTCGGCAATTTGTTTTTCTTCCTCTATAGCACTAGGTATACATTCCGTTGACGGCATTAGGTTAGGGGTAACGATTTCGGAGGTTGATGGAGAACAGTGGTCGCTAGAAATTGGACCATCGGAAATAGGGGCCGATTCTTCTGCGGTTGCGAATTTGAGTTGTATAGGATTTAGCCCAACAATTGGTGAAGAACAGCCAAATTTTGGAAGCTCTTGATTTTGTGAAAAGGGTAGCTGAGTTGAATTTTCAAAGGTGGAAGTCTGTTCAGGAACGGCACAACGGTCCGTGGTGTCTACTATGAGAGGCCTATTTTCATCATCGTTGGATTCTTTTGCAATACCATTATCTTCTGATGGTTTGAGATATCCTTCCTGATTAGGAAATACATTTGCTTCGACAGACGGTTTCTCAATACTGACAGGCTCATCCTCATGAAGAACGGTTGTTAAACTGCTTTCGACATGTATCATCTCTTTGCAAGAATCGGCGCTACTGGATGGAGGATGGACGATGGCTGAACCAGTTTGTTTACATGACGAGCCGGATATTTCCTTATCGTGAGAATTTAAAGCACTTGGATTTTCAGAAGAATTTTCGGGAACTGTAAGTTTTGTGACACTTTTTGCTTCAACACTGGTTTCGTTCTCTAATTGCGAATGATGAGCCTTTGTCACATTATCCGAACCGGAAGTTGAAGTGTTAGAATTGCAAACACTACTTGACACTGAACTGAATGATTCCGCCTTTGGTTGCAAGATCGCCAAGGGGTCACCTGGTTCGGTACAGGGGTTTAACTCATCTGATTCACAAGCAACAACACTAGTATTGCCCAGTTTACCCTGCTCGCTATTTGAACAGTGAGACTCACACGATTCTTCATTTTTGCCTTCACCAGGATTACCGGTGTCACAGTCTGCCCCATTTCCTTCACCCTTAATTACAAGGACTGGGCTTTCAATGGTTTCCCCTACAATGCACTCCATGTGTGAATCTGAAGTAGCTGGAACTTCAACAGATTCAGATTTTAATCTCTTTGCCCCAGTAGGACACTCAACTGGTTGTTGTACTTGGTCTTCAGTGTCAATTTTAGGATATTCTTCTTGGCCATTAGCACTGTTTTCTTCCGATGTTGCAGGAGAGGTTCCTCCATCTTCTTGCAAATCTTTACAAGAATTTAGGTGCTCAATGAGTTTCAGCATACTTTCCTTGTCACTACAAAGTGCAACACATGCATGTATCATGAAAGATGTACTACATGTGTTATGTATATTTGAATGAAAAATTATTTTACCTAGATACTAGGTCCCAGCTTTCTTCATCTAGATCTTCACGATAAACTCTCAAATTGCAGTCATCATCAAGAAGATGCCAGTAGCGCCTGCCTTGAATATCCTTTCCAAGAGGCTGTAACCTTAACTCATCACTAGTCACTTTATTAATTTCATTTTTGAACTTTATGTTGCCATCAAACTGTGCTTCAAGTAAATTCTATGTTTTAAAAATATCACAAATTACTAAGATATATTCACAAAATATTTAGCAAATTTAATTACCTTTAGTAACCGTAATTTTACAGCAAGATTAATCTTCTTGTATCCAAACCTTTCAATTTCCCATCCATCTTGATCTGAGTAGGTATGGGCATACTTGGCAGCTGCTTTTTCCCAGCGATCAAAGTTGACAGACTTTTTTAGCTTCCTCATGAGTTTGACATGCAATTCAATGAGTGGATAAGGAACTAGGAAATAGTAAATAAAGAAACGTTGCAGTTGAAAATTGTCTTCCCAATTCAAAATAAGGAAAAAACTTGGTTAAGAATACACATGTCAAAAAACCGCTTAACGTCAGTGTTAGGATGCTTAAGCAAACGAAAACCAACCTTCTTCAACATTTTCTAGCATTTGTTGCAGATCGTGAAACGAAGGAAACAGTAATCCAGATTTGTCTCCAAACTGTTCGAAAAAGGAGCAAATGACGGCATAATCCGAATTATTTGTGCAAGTTACGACGCTAGCGTCGTTGGCTGCGGCCATCTTAGTTGCTTCAGTTTGTTGTTGTGGAACGGTGCTGCCCACAGTTATGCAGCGGAGAATCGGTTAACGCAAAAGATGCAGCAGAGTCATAGACCCAGGACTCTGATAGAACCATGGCTCTTTTTTTTTTTTTGTTGCTCTATAGTCAGCAGGCCCTACCCACACAAAGCGCAGCCTATTTACCAATTTTAGACAATGCTGCAGTATTTTGTAGTGGTCGTCATCTTTCAAAATAATTTTACAAGATAATAATGAAAACAATAAAACAGTAGCAACTTTTTTTCACCAAATCGCAAAATAGTTTATCCCTCCGAGTCTGACAGACTGATTCTATCTCTCTCGACTTGTCTCTTTTTTCTCTCTTATCTGTCTTGCCGCGCAGCGGAGCCGATTGAGTAGGCAACGCTGCTACTGTCAGTAGACATTTCTTAGCAGTTTTCGAGAGTCCAAGTTTCTATGAATGTGCCAGTAACATCAGTTTTGTAATACATCTTTAAATTTATATGTTTAATAATACCGCACATGAAAATGACGTCGAGAAAGAGACCGCATGAGCGCGAAGAAACTGAAACGCGCACAATTAAATCACTCCCGGCACCAACATTTTCGAAGGTAACGCGTTTTGCTCACCTTCCTAGTCAACATTCTTACATCCCATAACTTAAAATCTAGTGCGGTAACGTTCCAGTCTCCAACTTTGGTTACATGTTATGAAAATTTTAATTTTTTAAATTTCCTTCTGACAGAATATAATTCTCGCTTCCTAGATTGTAAGAAGTAACTTTTCAATAACAAAATTGGCTAATGTTACAGGTTCTTCAGACAGTTGAATATTTCAGTTCTCTTAAGATTTTTAGATAAAATTGGAGATGTTGGTTTTTGTTGGTTCCCATCCATGAGAGATAGTGCTATACTAACATCCCTATGAAATCCTCCAGGTTGAACCAGCGCCATTCAGTGAGGATGAACAGGCATTGGCAGCATTGGATCTTTGTGACTATTCCTTAAAAGTTACACTTGAAATGGCCCAGAGTGACACAGGCATGTCTCAACTATTTATTCTTAGCATTTTCTATGGTATTAAATAACAGTAAAATATTTTCGACCAAAATTATCTTTAGAATGAGGTAAAAAAACAGGGTTTTCACTTCCAATTTTTTGCTCCTTTAAACTTACATGAATCATTTTTCTTGCCTGTATTAAAAATTCAGACAGGACTTTAAAAAGCTCTCCTATTTTTTTGCATTTTTAAATGACTGAAACCAAACCCTCTTTTATCTTTTTAAGTAGAAACATATGCCAGTCGAACTGGCTAGTAGGTTTTCTGGCTTCATAGCCCTGGTAAAATGTAATACATACTAGAAAGACTTTTTTCTCATTACCTTTCACAGCGCATCGCCCCGTTAGAGTTTATGCGGACGGGATTTATGACCTTTTTCATCAGGGACACGCACGGCAGCTCATGCAAGCCAAGCGAATTTTCCCAAATGTCTACCTTCTAGTAGGAGGTAAATTTGAGAGGAAAATCATTCTTGAAATATCATTGTTTACTTTGGCATTAGATTAGCGTTTTTCTTTCAAAACATTTTCATTTCCTGCAGTCTGCAGTGACAGTTTAACCCACGAAAATAAAGGTCGAACAGTCATGGATGAAAACGAGCGCTACGAGGCTGTTAGGCACTGTCGGTACGTCGATGAAGTGGTTCGAGATGCCCCTTGGACTCTGGACGATGAGTTTCTAAACAAACATAAGGTTTTTACTGACTGAGCATTTCCTGCGAATGTGCTAATTAAACTTATCATATAGATTGACTTCGTAGCCCATGATGAGATTCCATACTCGGCAGGAAGTAGTGACGACATTTATGCCCACATAAAAGCTAGAGGGATGTTTGTAGCAACTGAACGAACAGGTAACGTTAAAAATACACTTTTCCTTAGGTACCGAAAATATTTATTCTACCTTTATTCGTTCTAGAGGGTGTGTCAACTTCTGATGTTGTAGCGCGTATCGTCAAAGACTACGATGTTTATGTTCGACGAAATTTGGCCCGTGGGTACTCTGCAAGAGAACTAAACGTTGGTTATATCAAAGTAAGCATTATCTAGAAATACCAGTTTATGGTTTCTGGTTACAAAACGAAAAATTTGTTGACAGGAAAAAACCTTTCGCTTACAAAACAAAATGGACGAGCTAAAAAACAAGGGCAAAAAAGTCATTGAAAATATCGGAGAAAAAAGGCAAGATTTAATCCAGAAATGGGAAGACAAGTCGAAGGAGTTCATTGGCAATTTTTTGCTTTTGTTTGGACGCGAAGGAAGAATCGTAATTTACCCCGTTTTGAATGACGGTTTGAAAAAGTGTCTAAGTGTTTATACCATTTCCGATTACAGTCCCATTTTTGGAACGAGGGAAAAGGGCGAATCCGGCAAGCACTATCACCCCCTTCGAGTCCACCTCGCAGTCTAAACGCATCATCGTCTTCACGTCGTCATTACGATTCAGGGTGGATTTTAAAAAGTTAGCTGTAAAAGACGAAGCATTATTTTTAACTTTGTTTTTTTTCAGCCCACCAACAAAGATGGTGCGGTACGAAGAATGTGCTGATTATTCAAGCGATGACGATAGTGGTGGTTCGAGCCAAGACGAAACGGGTGATGAGGTTGACGAAAGTCGCCATGATAGAAAAATTTTCGAAAAAGTTGGCGATGTAGCTGAATCTAATGGTGGAACCAAAACAACATTTTAATAATAGCTTGCTCGTTACTTTTTTTCCCAAAGTTTTATTGGGCAAGTTTACTGTTGCAATTTGCCTGTATAGCAAAGTATGACAGATTGAGTAAAAAAAATTTTAGAGATAATTTTTTTAGGCCACTCAAGTCTGAAGAGGGTAACTACCAAAAACTTGCAATGCCTGTTGATTTTGAGCATATAATATAACATTGTTCTGATCACTGGTATTCTATCTTCATGGTGTAGAATAACGGGTCTTCTTACCAAAGTGTTGTTTGTTAAATTTGTTTATTCACTTTGTCTTAAAGGATTCATTTGTTTTGTTTTATTTTATGGTAACCCTTTCTAGCTGCTAAGCTCACTGAAACATCTGGCATTTGTGTATTGTGTATTTAGTACAAACGGATGAAAAGGGAAGTTTTCAAGTAAGGAACAGCGACGAAATCGAAGACAGAGGTACGCTCTTTGCATCAAGGTAAAAGGAAACGAAAATGGAAAATAATACACAACGATGGCAAATGATAGTTCGGTTTCTGATTTTATGTTTAAGCTGCTTAATCGTTTTACAGAAATTTCTTCAAACAGGGAAACAGGAAAACAATTACGACATCGAAATGATTCGTACATTTCAAATTCCACGACGAGCTAGGAATGTTCGTCATCAAGTATCGCTTCAAACGTTTCCCTCCAAAGATAACATTGCAGTTTTTTATAAGCAAAATTATTTTATTTGTCCATGACACATGGTACGACAACGTCGTCCTGGCAGCTCTGCCGACTGCGCCGCTGATAAAACAAAACATAACCATGGCTAAAGTCCTCGTCTTGAGGTGCACGAGATAAGACGGTTTCGTCATTATAATAATGCCAATCCTTTGAATTAATATGTCTTGTGTACGCTGTATAGTGCCCTGATGAAGCACCTACAGAAGGTATCAAAATTTACATGCCAATAAGAGCCGTAAAAATTTTATTTTATGTACTTACTTCCAAAGTGACAGACAACTCCGTAAAGATCATACATATAATCTTCGTTGTCATCGCCGTTATTGACATCACCACAGTCAACGTAAGGTTGTAGGGATAGCCCGGTCAAGGGGAATTCCACTCTGTTATCAAGCTTACTGCTCGAATTGTCATGGAACACGAAACTGATCTCACGATGCATAAAAAAACATATTGCATTAATTAGCTTAAATCACATCATAAACTTCCTAAAAGAGAAAAAAATGCACAGATGTTAATTTGAAGCTTACCGCTTCAAATAAACGATAAGATACGGAGGCGCTTGACAAATTGACAGGGTTTTGCTTGCACATTGGCTTTTCTGGCACTTGGGACAGAACCATGGATTGCCTTCGTCAAGCGTTTCACTATAATTTCACATATAAAAACATGTTTTGTTAAGTTTCAATCAGATATGTGTCTGATACTACCTTTCAGAAAATGCAGTAAGACAATCATCAAGAGTTAGAGGTTCCTTTTGAAAACGTGAAGATCTACTAGAGGAGCTGCTTACACTATCATCCTGCTCAGCAACCGTTTGTAAGTCAAAAACCTTTTCCCATTTCGTCACTGCAGACGCAAAATCTTCATTTTCCAGAGTATAAACTTGCACCGCTAGGCAATCGCCTGGCTGTAGTGAGATTTGATCAGCCTCAGGGCTAATTTTGCAACCATTGCAACGATTAGGATAAACACAGCGAGGGCATCTTATTCCCTAACAACAAAACATTTAATATCAATCGATTTAAGGCTAGCTTTTAAATTATAGGGAAATACCTGTTGATCCACAAAGCACAAATCGAAGGCGTTCACTTTAGGATATATGTTTTTAACAGTGTCATATAAGATCCTAGGCGATACAAGGTTGGGAAGTTGCAGCAGACGGGGATGACCAACAAGTCGACTACTTTTTGGGCTCGCCGAACGCGAGTTGCTTGCCAGTCGGAACAGAACAGGTATATTGAGCAGTCGTATAACGGGGCGATAGCAATGTAGTTTATCTAAGGGTGCGAATTCTTCTTCTGGTTTAACGTCCATGCCGCAAACTGGACACTGAAGATATTCGCCGATTCGGCTCCCAAAGCTACTTCGATGGTGTCGACAAGATGCCTGTATACCAAGCAAAAAATTAAATGAATTAACATTTGCCATTATGTAAGGGAAACATCAACTTATACCTCAATACACGACTGACACAAAAGACAAGTACAAGACGTATGTTTCCGTAACTCCGTATCAGCCATTTCTTCGAGGCATATCGCACAACTCTTCCACGAATGCTCTATTACCGGCGACGGTAACTTGGAGTCGACAGAGTTAGTTGGATGTGTTGTACTGTTTGGATGAGCCGCGTTATCAAAGAACGCTGTCAAAGTATAATAATGAGATTTTTTACCTTGCAGAAACAGAAGCTAACGTTGAACAATTGTTGTCACTAGAACTGAATGCAGGCGGTGTTGGAGATGCGGGGGGAGGCACGGCAAAGGCATATACCGATCGATGAAGTCCATCCGTCAAATTTCGAAGCAACAGCTGATCCTCCAAGAATCGAACGATGACACGGTTAGCCACTTCGGCCAACACTAACCTACCACTTCGTTCATCCTCCAATCCTAAACGTTTGGCCAGCATTTCACGTAGTTTCGACACTTCGTCATACAGTTGAAGCAATAGGCGATGACGGCTAGAGCCTGCCGTCCCCGACGCTGGAATATACACTACTTCTATTTGACGTTCCAGCGCTCTTGGCAAAGGAACCGATAAATACATGAAAGGTTCATATGTCACCGAAACGTGCTTGCAAGAGCAACACACAACCTAAAGATAAATAGGTTCAATAAAAATATTGGAGAATGAAAATAAAGCAATGAAAGTACCGTGCTGCGAAACTGTCCCTGAAAAGTCTGAGTTACCACAGATTCATTTGCCAATGAATTTGTCACAGAAACAATATTATCACTCCGGCAAGAGTCTTCTTCCCTCACGGCCTTACTAAGAGCGCCAAGCGAGTCCCACGGTGATGGACCTCTATTGTCATTTGTTGAACCAATTGTTGGCGCTTCTTGGCCATCCTCATTTTCGAGTCGGGCCTTTTTACTTATACTGCTGACATTCTCGTTATTTGGACTGGGCAATGACTGGTTGCCAGAAGGAATGCCTTCTGTCGAAGGGAGCGGGAACGGGGACGTTGACGACAGATTTTGATCTTCACTGAGGCGTTTCGCCGTCTCCTTCAACATGTTTGTATTTTTTACTTTGTTCTTTTGGATTATATGTTGCTGCGCTTGTAAGAGGATCTGAGCACTGTCCGTGTTCCGAACGAGTGTAGACGCTACAGCAGCCCGCGGTTTGGCCTGGTCCGTTGCTGGAAATTTACCAGAGTCAAAGTAGATCTCATTATTAGGAGATGTCTCGGCAGAGCCAGCTGATATGTTGACGTTTGCAGTTTTTGATTCCTTCATCATGCTGCTAATTTCACTAAGCAGATTTTTCTCTAAGACGATATTTTGAACTGGGTCCGAACATGGATTAAGCATATTTCGCTCCATTATCAACTAAAAGAATATGTTGAAGTGTCAGGAAAATGTCATCTGTGAAATAGAAATTAATTGTATCCTTACTGAGCCTTTCTGTGAGAGTGCGCTGCCTTTGAAAAGAACATCAGTCACAGTGCCATCCTGTGACGGTGGATGAATCGATAAAGGGAAAAGAGGTTGTTTAACTTCTTCCGGTATAGGTAACGATCTCAGAGACAACGCAGCTGCTTTAATACGCGTACTGCTGCAACTTGTAGTACAGCTTGATGATGTTTCTACAGAATCTGAAGAACTACGTGGGGAGGACAGCTGACTTGAACGTGAGCTCTCGTAAAGCTCCATAGGTTCCTCTGTCAAAAGACAACAATCGGCAGGAAGGTCTGCATCGCGCCTAGGAACAGTCACTACGTCCCTTGGGTGGTTGGGATTACCTTCCTTCAAAGCCGTCTGGCTTAGGTGTTCATGAAGGGAATCGAGCAATAAGGCAAGAAATTCTTGGCAATCGTGCTAACAAAAAAGCACCGGAAATGTTAATTTAATGAGTCAGGTAAATCGACATGCTGAAGATACCTGACGATAGTCTTTAAACTGAGGATGATACAAAGACAACGTGTGTTTGAATTCTGCCGGTCTCAGTGTGCTAAAGCGTCCGCTCCACATTTTTAGGAGAAACGTCGCAAACTGCCCTGTAAGATGGACGGAGTTGCATCCAGGATACTGCTCGTCAATGGAATTCGAGTGGAAGTAATTCAACAGCGGCGGCTAAATCGAAGAAGCATGAAAGTTTAATTAATAATGCCAGAATTGCGATTTCATCTTGAGCTGATTACTTACGGTATTAATCAAACACTGCAAACCCGCATTCATAAAACAAGTATTTCCTAGGTTACGTAGACCACAGACGCCGGGAATACTGTTAGAATCTATTGTATCCCAACTTAGCACACATTAAAATTTTAAATAATATGATAAACGGGAAAAAAATACCAGCTATGTCTCCCAAGAGTTCACAAACAGATTCTCTGTCATCTTCAAACAAGTCCAACGCAGTTGGGAAAAGTGGTGTAGGGCTTGGCCATGGACCTGAGCTGGCAGTTTGTCCCAAGCTTAGACAAGACAGTTCCATTCCTCTGGCAGGTATAGCAGATTCATTGCAAAAAGCCTCATCATCATTCCTAACAAAAAATTTAAACATTACTTTAAAAATCAATCGATAAACTTGGATGTTTACTATTCTCCCCACATATCCAATTAAGCTAAAGTGACTGCTAATTACCATGAGTTGGCAATGCCCATGATATCAAGGTCTCCTCCACCTTCAGTCTCTGCTAAAGGATTGGTTGGAGAAAGGGATTCGTTGAAATCGTCTAGTTGGCTTGATGCACTGATGCTGCGTGGACTGCCACTTAAATCAGGCTGAACTTCAACACTTGAGGGACCACCAGCATCAATTATTTCATTGCCTTCTGCAAACCACAAGTCTTGTTGGCAATCGTCTCCTGGATCCTTCACAGATAGACCCAGTTCATGTGAAGGGGAGGAAACGTGAACTGGACTTCCCTCATGAGCCATTCACTCAGCATGTGGCCACTTCTATGTCAGAACTTGTCATCCATGGGACTGAATCAGTTAGTGTAACAAGGATTTCATCTGCAATGCCCACTTTCTGTTAAATGTTGCGGGAAACTGGGTGAAAACTAACAGATAACAGAAAGTGTAAAAAAGCAAACTTTAAACTACAGTTTACTCTTTCTCCTGTAAAAGTCGGGCATAATAACAACAACAAAAAAAAGTTGTACGCCGATCAGTAGTGGAAATAGGTTTTTAACTTTACATATATGGTAAACGACTAGACTTTTTGTTTTGATTTTTCGTCAGGGTCTTCGTTAAAATTAATAGGGAAACTTGCAGACAATGGATTGATTTATTCGGCGAACACAACCGATATGATTGGCGAAACAGAAAATGTTCCTATAGGCCGGGGTGACAATGGCCTTACTTATAGGAAACAGCTTAATTAATTGGCGCATGTAACTGCGTCACCTATTGGGGAAATCTGCATCACATACGGAATGCAACCCTTGTGCTTTATCCTTCTTATTGTTATATTGCCCAAGGTTTAAGTCACAAATTTACTTCTAGTTCTTAACTTAAAATTAATTTATGTTTTACCAAATAAAACATTCATTTGATGATATACCATAGTCATCTATTACCTAATGCCCTAGTGTGGTTCTTTACAGACGCCGTTTTTCTAAATGCATCTTAGGTTTGCTCAGTAGCTCTATAGCAAATTTCAGCCTTTAATCTCATTAGTTTTCACAATTATTTCCTTGAAAAAATTAAATAATGCTTGAGGGATTAAATACTCCGAAATTTGAATGCTGTTATACTCCACCTATAACCTAGAAACAACTGAAAATCTAGTTAATTTTAAGATATTAGCTCTCAAGCACGGAAAATTAACAGCAGTCTATTTCTTGTAAAATATTTGTCGAGCAATTAGTTACACTTGGCTAGAAACAAAAAATCGCTTTTCAGCTTATCATTAGATCTATTTAAATGAGGACTGCCATTGTATCAATACACGTGGCCTTGTAGCCTTGCATGCCATTAGAGTAAAGCAATTCTTTATGTCCAATATGTTACTACAGGCGGCAGCACAAGAATTTCGTTAGCAGACAAAACAAAGTTATCTCCGTTCAACTGGTTCGTTCAATTTGAACAGCCTTTAGCTTGCGCAAGAAATTTAGATTGACTTCCAATTGATCAGTTATTCTCCAACGCTTTAACAAACATGTTTCTGAAAAAGAGGGCTTCAAAGTTGATTCTCTTGTTATTTTTCGTCAATTCGTTATTCGTCGTTAGTGGTGGCAAGAAAAGTAAGGACGGCGAGAAACCGGCATGGGCAAAGAAAGATATTAGAGATTATAGCGAAGCCGATCTAGAGCGCCTTCTTGATCAGTGGGATGTATGTTATAGAAATACCATGACTGTTTCAAAATTTAAATGCCTCATAAAGCAATTTTTTTGTTTTGTCATGTTTGCATAGGAAGATGAAGAACCTCTACCTGATGATGAGCTTCCTGAGCATTTACGTAAACCCCCACCAATTGACTTTTCAAAGGTGCTTATAATGCTAAACTTAAGTTCAAATTAACCTTCATTGGTTTCACCTATTCTTGTTTGTCAGATTGATGCCTCTGATCCAGAAAATCTACTTAAAGTGTCAAAAAAAGGTAAAACAATTATGACTTTTGTGCAAGTGTCAGGACAGCCAACACGTAATGAAGCTGAAGATTTAACAAAACTATGGCAGAGTGCATTGTGGAACAACCATATACAAGCTGAAAGGTACATACAGTTGCCATTTCCTTTAGTTCTTGCCTAACCATGTACATGTTAGATTCATGGTAGATGACAACCGTGCAATTTTCATGTTCCGAGATGGCTCACAAGCATGGGAAGCAAAGAATTTTCTGATTGATCAGGATAGATGCCTTTCAGTCACCATAGAAAACAAAGTGTATCCAGGGAAGGGAAACACAGATAAGGTAAGGATGTTTTTATGAAAATGGGAAAACTTGTACTAGTTGTGTGATAGTAAAACCATACACCTTAAAGCGATCAACAGCTCTTGCCTTAAGGGATAAGAAAAGCCTTTAACTGAAATCTGGATTGCAGGTTTTGTGCAAGTCCTCGTTGATCTGATGAATATTTGCTCAATGCTACTATCATGTATTGTGCTGTATAGCACATTTCTCCTCCATTAAAAGCCAGAGCTGTTCTTCACTTTAGATGTCACTGTTTGCAATCTTTCCTCAGACTTTATAGTAAGTGGAACACTGTAGAGAACCATACCATAAATGTTGCCTTAGTGAGACGATATTTATGGTATACGATGACCCTTGCATAAAGCGCCATTTGTTAAAAATTGTGTATACTGATTCCGTAAATCATTTTTTGTAGGTAAAAAATTCCAAAGAAGAAAAGAAAAGAAAATCAAACAAGGGTAAATTGAAAACTGAACTGTAATATTAACCTGAATAGATTACTTAACTATGACAAAATGGTGTTCAATGAAAGTATTTTCAGGCTCGTCACACATTTCCGCACGTTGAGAATCCAAAAGGGCAACACATTTTTTAAACGTCTTTTAATTTTCGTATCTAAATTATCATATCCTCTGATTTGCAGATTGGTTTGCAGTTAGAAACCGGTAGGTGGAGGAAAATTGTTTGCAGTAAGTCTCAGCAAAGAGAGTTACTTACTACTACACTCAAGCATGTCGTGAAAAGGCATAAACAAAGGGTGTGTACATAAGGCACATAGTTAAAAACAAAAAAACGTGTCATTTTTATTCGGAGCATGGTTTTTCGAAGTACTAGGTATCTGATTTCTCCCCCGCACCCCATAAGAATTCTATCGGGATGCGTAATTGGGTCTGCGCCATGATTACAACCCGTTAATTGTTTGCGTCAGCGTAACAGATCGTCGGTCTCACATATTAGGGGTCATGTCGACGTCGTCGGTACGCCTTTATTTTGATGTGGTGTCATCTTTTAATATTGAGTCGAGACATCTCGGTTTGGCCCCGAAAGTGAGCCCCTACCCCGCCCCGTCGAAGAAATATTCCACAACATTCGTAACAGTATACCTTGAAATGCCGGAAGATGCTGGCGCGACTGCGGGTAAGTCTCGTATGATACCAATAAAAAAATATATTGCTTAGTAAAATCCATTTTTAAAAATTAAACAACATAAGGGACACTATATTGCATAAGTAAAAATAAAAAAGATCGAAGTTATATATTATATTATTATTATTGAGATGGGAAAATATTTGTTCACCTGTTTCGGGCATTTATTGCAAAAGTTTTAGGTCTTACATAAAAGCTCAGTTGATTCTCGTTATCCTCATAAAATTTTGAGTAAGAAAACGTATATTTTAAACATTATCTATGATTTGCTAAAAATTTTTAAAGTGGGAAGGCCCTTCATTTTGTCAAAATCAGCAAAAAATGACCTTGTGGAATTCAATGAAAATCACAGATTATATTTTAAATTAAATGCTGATTTTGATATTAGTTTTCTCGTCCAATCAGCAAGTTCGAAAGAATTGGAAGAAAAGTGCTTGTAACGCAAAATATTTGTTCGTCCGTTTTCGACATTTATCGAAAATATTTGAAGTCTCACGTAAAAATAAAATCGCTTTTCGTGATATTTGTTAAATTTTGAGTACATCACATGTATCTCAAGTAATATTTAAAATTTGTCAAAAAATGAAAAACTGGGAAGGGTATAGCCTTCCCATGTTTGCCAAAATCTGCAAAACGTGACATCTCTTAGAATTCGGCGAAAATCCCACAGTATACTCAAAATGGAACACTAATTTTGAAAAAGTATTACTTTTCGTTTCTGAAGAAAAAATAATTTGTTTTTTTCCGTTTTTTGTTGTCGTACAATGTTTTTATTTCTTTAGGTACAGCCTCAATAATTTGACTAAGCAGTATGAAAAAGTTGATCTCGTAACGAAATTTGTTACTATGGATTTGCTTGAATTGCCTCTTGAGGCAGAAACCTGTTTCTTCACCGCAAAAGAAGAATATGATGGAAATCTCGTGATACTGCGGTAAATAATTTTTCTTTCTTATCCTTGTGTTATTCAATCTGAAGCTCGAATGAATATTGATAATCGTTTTTATTTGTTTTAATGATCGAATCCAATAACCTATCCCTTTACATAAAAGATTGATAGGAAATATATAGTACAAGCATCGCGTTGTTATGGAGGAAAAACCACGCCAACATTTGGGTGGACGAAATCCTGCACTAAAAAGCATAGTGGTATTCTGTCTTGGTGATAGAACTCTTTGTGCCTATCTGCATCAGGCATTAATCAAAACCGATGGTGTCGAAATCGACCGGATCTCGGTAGAATAGGCAAACAATTATTTCGGATTCAAGCTGAATGACTAAATTTGTCCTTTGTATTTAGCTTTATGGAAACAGGGATTAATCTGATATGCAAGTTGAGTTTCCAAATGCTGTATTACGTTTAACATGATTTTTGTTTTCAACCTGTTTCACATTTACATCCATATTTTTCGGTTTAACAGGAAAGAAGTTTTACCATACTCGCTAGGAACTTATCTAAGTAAGAAGCAGTAATGTTCTTCGTAGGATGTTAACGTGTGTATACGAGAAAAAATAAATTCGACGTAGTAATCCACTCATTGCAACATTCAATATTCAACTAATGTATTAATGTTGGGTTTGATCACGTAAACTTCAACACCATCGGCAAACGCTCTGCATCGCGCTAGTGCTGTAGCATACTGGCGCGCTAGCATTACGTCAAATATTCGGTGTATTTCAAAAACGGTTAACTTTATGAAAAAAATAGCAATTTTCCCGGAATTAGCATTCAATTTTTAGTATATTCTGTGATATTCAACCAATTTCGATGAATGACAGTTTTTGCCGAAAAAATTTTTAAGCCCGACTAAATAAGCCCGACTTTTCTCGGTCGGGCTTAAAAAATTTTTTTGAAAAAACTGACACTCACTGGAATTGGTTAAAAATCACAAGGTATACTCAAAATTGAATGCTGATTCCGGGAAAATTGCTATTTTTTTCATTAAGTTAATTGTTTTTGAAATACACCGAATATTTGACAAAATGCTAGCGCCAGTACGCTACAGCGCTAGTGCGATGCAGCGGAAATATTCGGTGAGTATATATAGAAAATTAACTATAAATCTGAGGTAGATGGCGATAGCAGTGAACACATACAAAAAGGGCCAATACTTTTTTTTTTTGGGGGGGGGGGGGGGGTAAAACGATTGCCATACATTTTATATTCTTCCAAAATGCCTATGTTGTATGGAATGCTTGACAATCAAATGGTACTCCGACGTCACAGAAATATCAATGGTTTACTTTATTTACATTTATTAAAATTTTTTAAAGGAATGATTTAAACAAATGCCAAAGGTGAGACATGCTGGAAAAGCTTGATATGAATGTGTAGGCGTAGTTTCGTAATTCAGAGGTGCTAGCCGGCTGTTTGGTAAAACTTCAGTTAAATTTGGTTTCAATTCAATATGTTTTACTTATTATTTGTGTGGTTAAGCAAAGGATTGCACCATCTAGGCAATGTGGATATTCTGCCATGTACATGATAAACCTAGGATTCTTCGTCAACATGCAAGATGTTATGCCCTGATAATGCTTTTCCGCTGAGTTTGTTTATTTTTCTAATTTTAATTGTCAATGTCGTATTAGCAAACTACTGTTTTGACAGAAAAGCTGATACATTGGGGTAACAGTTATGGCAACTGTGATGAATAAATCACCATAGGTCAGTTGTCTTGCCTTCACAATTGCAACGAAGATGAATCATGGAGTCAAAAACATTAAAAGGTGGTACTATTTTAAATTTTTTAATTGTTTTAATTGGTGTATCGCTAAGTGCTGATACATGCTGGAATTCATGTCATCCTGGAGAGGACTAAAAAAAACGAGCTTTATCCGCGAAGCAGCTCATTAATCATGTCCCAAACGATTGTCTGCGTCAGCCAGCAATCTTTCAATGGCTAACAAGCATTTAATAGTTTTGAAAATCGCGTTTTGCACTCCCTAAGGCGACATTCCTTAACCCTCACCTGTCAATAGATTTGAGTGCAACCATTTCTATTCTGAACTGTCGCCTACGAAATTCTTTTTCCATAAAATCAGGTGATATGAGGTTATAATGGAAATTGTTGTCAAGATTGCCGAGACCAGGTACATTGTTTACCTTAACGTTTAGTGATCAAAACAACCAACTTTGTAACCTATCTGTTTTTTATGGTGCATGGAACGTCCAACCGGAAACCCCATGGAAGATCTCTGTGTCCAACACGAAGGGGTCTTCCAAACTTTCGTATTCAAATTTTGGCTATGGTGATCATTTGCAACTGCATAGCCTTTTAGAAGCTCCTGCCAGGAATCTACAGGAATATGGCAGATGATGAATTTATGTACCATGTAAGCGATATCAATAAGAACGTCTTATGCTTATCTATGTTTTATTTTCTTAATTTAGATTAATAGCAATAGTGAACCTGCGAAGGTTTCTGGTTGGGATGTGATGACGAAAAGTTATAATAATTTGAAGTACGGAATTGAATTTCCCTCCATCAGTCGCCTGTGTATTCCCGCGTATTACGGTATTAATTATTTAAAAATTGAAGTGCATATCTGGGCTCCCTTCCTTTCCGTAGCCCCGTTTCCCCTTGACTCGTAATAAGCCCGTAGGGGGTCATGCCCCTACTGTACGGTATATATAAAAATAACATATACCGAGGTTTGGATGGTTCTGGCCGGAAAGGGGACGTGGGGGTCCGCTTAGTCCGATGATGTGTTCACGGAGGGCGACGTGGCTACCCACAAATCCGAACTAAAGGTTAATAGCTCCAGTAAAAATGTTCCAAATCTTCGGCTCTTCTTCCGGCTTCTCTTAGCCAATCACCGGGTATTCTCCCCGGTGGGTCAACAAGGCAGTGTCTCCCCCTGCCTGGGTTGAATTGACGGATTGCCATATGGCAATCCGTTTTACATAAAAAAAAAAAAAAATGTCGGAAAAAAAAAAAAAATCGCACTTTTTTCTTTTTTTCCGACACGTAGCCATCTACCGCTCAGACTCATCATTACTGGCGTAGGCAATTTCAGTCCATTGGATGCCATTCGCAGTTAGTTCAGTAGCGTGGATGGAGAGAATAACGCGTGGCTGGAGGAACAATTGAAAAATGGATAAGATAATACAACAAAAGGATGGTAAGTATAAACATTATTATATTTGTTTTCAATTATTAATTATTGTTTATTAGATCAAATTATGGACCTGCAGGCTCAATTATTGCAACAGCACAAAATATTAGATAACAGCAAAGCTAAGGATGGTAAGGCCTAATACGTAATGATTCTATTTATTTGCTTTTATTCATTTGTGTTTTGTAGCTCAAATTTTGAGTCTACAAGCTCAGCTAGGGGAAAAGAACAAATTGGAACGGAACAGTTTCCAAACAGTGAAGGAGGTTTTTCCAAACTCATTCCTAACTGAACATGAGGATGAATTAGCATTAGGCGAACACAGTCAGGTACCTAAACTTTTCACATAAGAATTCAAAATAAGTATAGAATTTTAAAAAACAATTCTTTATTGTTTAGTTATTCAGTCCACCACCTGACAGTGTGTTAAATTAAAATTCTGTCAGTGCTGTACTAAAAGAATCGTTAATAATAAGTCCATGCAGCGAAGGAACTGAAGAATTGTGGAACCGTACTTGGGACGAAAATGGGTGTGGTACGGAAACCCAGAAATGGCATGAGTTCAACATAAAACATGGATTAGGTACTTTTTGGTTTTTTGTCTATTGCAAAAGTATTTTTAATGCTGTTATTTTGCATTCACAGAATTTTAGTGGGGGATCAAGTCAAGTCTGGAAGTGTTACAGGATGGAAGAGTGAGCCTACAGTTGAAAAACACTGAAAGTGCATTACCATTAAGGTATGAGGTAAAGTAATAGAGTATGCAAATTGTCTAATGAGAAGTACCATCTTGTGTGAATGAATCCTGTGTAACAGCAATCCTTTATAGTTCTGTCACAGCTAGAAGCCTCAAATAATTCCACTTCTCTTGCTAAAGAATAACTTGTCCATTACGTTCAGAGTGTTGGTGAAGCTGGGTACTTAAATGGCCCTAAAGATGTTTCATTTCGTTGGCATTGCAGCGATGAACATCATACATGGACTTTTTAGGTATGAAAGGAATTTTCTTGAAAATTTTTTGAATTTATGACAAAGCATTTCTCCTGCTTTTTGCCAACCATGTCTAATCTAAAAAAAAATTTTATCCAATAGGAAAGGATTTTCAGCATACTGGGAACACAACTATCAACAATGCAACATTCTAGGGGTGCTATTTTATCATTTAAGAGCCTTATACAATGATTTTCATCTGCAATTTGTATGGCCTTTCCCAAGCTTCTGCCAGAAATTGAATCTATAAGTCATGTAAGTCACATGAGCAACAATTGAGATGCTTAATGGTGTTTTTCTTTTCTCAGCATAGGTTAATAGTAACATTGGATCTGAAAAGATTCTTGGTTGGGGCAAGACACTGAATAAATTGTAATGATTGAATGGATGACATGACATTTCTATACTTAATTTGGATTCCCGAGACGGTATTTTATATTTAAAAAATTGAAGTGCATATCTGGGCTCCCTTCCTTTCCGTAGCCCCGTTTCCCCTTGACTCGTAATAAGCCCGTAGGGGGTCATGCCCCTACTGTACGGTATATATAAAAACAACATATACCGAGGTTTGGAGGGCTCTGGCCGGAAAGGGGACGTGGGGTGCCGCTTAGTCCGATGATGTGTTCACGGAGGGTGACGTGGCTGCCCACAAATCCGAACTAAAGGTTAATCGCTCCTGTAAAAATGTTCCAAATCTTCAGCTCTTCTTCCGGCTTCTCTTAGCCAATCACCGGGTAATCTCCCCGGTGGGTCAACAAGGCAGTGTCTCCCCCTGCCTGGGTTGACGGCAACTTTTGGAAGGGCTATTGTGCCTTTTTAAAGTTGCAAAAATAATTGTAATGTGCAGAGAATTGTCAATAAATTTTTTTTTATAAAATGTTTTTTGCAAAATTTTTTTCTTTCATTGTGTGTTCACACATTACATTTATCAACTTTTTTTTTATTTAGCTTGCTCAATTCACCTTTATTGTTTATGCCACGTTTGATGGTAAGCACTGTTTCCATTGGTTCATCGTTTATCTGTAAGCATTCAATTATTATCCAGGGATCGAACCCTGGATGTTTGGCATACCGCGCCGATGCTTTACCAATGAGCCATGAATCATATGATGTTAGGTTAGCTTTTTTCTAGTCGCTTGCGGACTTGCATTTACACTTTGAATAAAATTGAAACGTAGATCTTTATACATCTACTAAGGTTTGAACCCAGGGTAACAGTTACCGCAGCTGAATGCTCTACCACAGAGCTATGAACCTTATGAAAGCTATAAAAAGATAAATATATACTTGTGAAAGACTACATAAACATCCGAGACTATAACATATGATATGCCATAATAGATATAATATGTTAGATATATCTCGTGGCTCAATGTTAGAGCATCGGCGTTGCACGCTGAATATCTGGGGATCGATTCCCATACCAGTAAAACAATATACAAGTATAAAATTACTTCAGAAAATATCCAGGTATTACACGTTGTTCCTTGTCTAAGTTCAAGAATTCAAGAAGTGTAATAAATACTAATTGAATACTAACAGATAAGCGATACAACGGTGGCAAAAACCATAAAAATGAATGGAGCAAGCTAAATAAAAAAAAAAGTTGATAAATGTAATGTGTGAACAAAGCGAACACAGACAATGAAAGAAAAAAATTTTGCAAAAAACATTTTATAAAAAAAAATTTATTGACAATTCTCTGCACATTACAATTATTTTTGCAACTTTAAAAAGGCACAATAGCCCTTCCAAAAGTTGCCGTCAACCCAGGCAGGGGGAGACACTGCCTTGTTGACCCACCGGGGAGATTACCCGGTGATTGGCTAAGAGAAGCCGGAAGAAGAGCTGAAGATTTGGAACATTTTTACAGGAGCGATTAACCTTTAGTTCGGATTTGTGGGCAGCCACGTCACCCTCCGTGAACACATCATCGGACTAAGCGGCACCCCACGTCCCCTTTCCGGCCAGAGCCCTCCAAACCTCGGTATATGTTGTTTTTATATATACCGTACAGTAGGGGCATGACCCCCTACGGGCTTATTACGAGTCAAGGGGAAACGGGGCTACGGAAAGGAAGGGAGCCCAGATATGCACTTCAATTTTTTAAATATAAAATACCGTCTCGGAAATCCAAATTAAGTATAGAAATGTCATGTCATCCATTCAATCATTACAATTTATTCAGTGTCTTGCCCCAACCAAGAATCTTTTCAGATCCAATGTTACTATTAACCTATGCTGAGAAAAGAAAAACACCATTAAGCATCTCAATTGTTGCTCATGTGACTTACATGACTTATAGATTCAATTTCTGGCAGAAGCTTGGGAAAGGCCATACAAATTGCAGATGAAAATCATTGTATAAGGCTCTTAAATGATAAAATAGCACCCCTAGAATGTTGCATTGTTGATAGTTGTGTTCCCAGTATGCTGAAAATCCTTTCCTATTGGATAAATTTTTTTTTTTAGATTAGACATGGTTGGCAAAAAGCAGGAGAAATGCTTTGTCATAAATTCAAAAAATTTTCAAGAAAATTCCTTTCATACCTAAAAAGTCCATGTATGATGTTCATCGCTGCAATGCCAACGAAATGAAACATCTTTAGGGCCATTTAAGTACCCAGCTTCACCAACACTCTGAACGTAAAGGACAAGTTGTTCTTTAGCAAGAGAAGCAGAATTATTTGAGGCTTCTAGCTGTGACAGAACTATAAAGGATTGCTGTTACACAGGATTCATTCACACAAGATGGTACTTCTCATTAGACAATTTGCATACTCTATTACTTTACCTCATACCTTAATGGTAATGCACTTTCAGTGTTTTTCAACTGTAGGTTCACTCTTCCATCCTGTAACACTTCCAGACTTGACTTGATCCCCCACTAAAATTCTGTGAATGCAAAATAATAGCATTAAAAATACTTTTTCGATAGACAAAAAACCGAAAAGTACCTAATTCATGTTTTATGTTGAACTCGTGCTATTTCTGGGTTTCCTTACCACACCCATTTTTCAGCCCAAATACGGTCCCACAATTGTTCACTTCCGTCTCTGCATGGACTTATTACTAACAATTCTTTTAGTGCAGCACTAAGAGAATTTAACTTTAACACACTGTCAGGTGGTGGACTGAATAACTAAACAATAAATAATTGTTTGTTAAAATTCTATACTTATTTTGAATTCTTATGTGAAAAGTTTAGGTACCTGACTGTGTTCGCCTAATGCTAATTCATCCTCATGTTCAGTTAGGAATGAGTTTGGAAAAACCTCCTTCACTGTTTGGAAACTGTTCCGTTCCAATTTGTTCTTTTCCCCTAGCTGAGCTTGTAGACTCAAATTTGAGCTACAAAACACAAATGAATAAAAGCAAATAAATAGAATTATTTCGGCCTTACCATCCTTAGCTTTGCTGTTATCTAATATTTTGTGTTGTTCCAATAATTGGGCCTGCAGCTTCATAATTTGATCTAATAAACAATAATTAATAATTGAAAACCAATATAATAATGTTTATACTTACTATCCTTTTGTTGTATTATCTTATCCATTTTTCAATTGTTCCTCCAGCCACGCGTTATTATCCATCCACGCTACTGAACTAACTGCGAATGGCATCCAATGGACTGAAATTGCCTACGCCAGTAATAACGAGTCTGAGCGGTAGATGGCTACGTGTCGGAAAAAAAGGAAAAAGTGTGATTTTTTTTTTTTTTTGGCGAAATTTTATTTTTTTTTGTGTAAAACGGATTGCCATAAAACGGATTGCCATAAATAAAACGTTTCGCAAAGACAATTTTGGTTTTCAATCCTCCTGGAACCTAGATGGCCTAAAGTTAGCTAGCAGCATTACCTGTTTCTCTTTGAATGTGGTGGCGATTTTCGTATCGTGGTATTTATCGATTTAAAGACCTTTAATGTTCAGTGTGGAGTGTTGACATCAGTAAACGGTACATTGAAATTGGTGATAGTTGTGCAATAACTAAAATAGTGGCAAACAGAACTGTTGGCGAAACGTACTTTTGATCTGACCGGCACCAAGTTGAAGTTCCTGTGGATTAGCGATATACTTTTTATTGATAGGTCTCCTAGGAAAGAAAATGAATCGAATATTTGGGCGCGGAAAACCACAACAGCCTCCTCCTAACATGTCCGACATGATATTAAAGGTAAATGCGATTTCGTCTTTTGTAAGCAATACAAACTTCTTTAAATTGTCAATTTTTTGTGCAGGTGGATGAAAGAGGAGACAATATTGAGAAAAAAATCAGTAAATTAGACATTGAGTTGAAGAAATATAAAGATCAAATGGGCAAAATGCGAGAAGGCCCAGCCAAAAATGCTATCAAACAAAAAGCTTTAAGAGTGCTAAAGCAGAAAAAAATGTATGTATAAACATAGTTGTTTAATATCTTGGTATTGGAATATATGTGTAATTTGGCTTTCAGGTATGAACAACAAGCTGGCAATCTACGTCAGCAGTCATTTAACATGGAACAGGCTAACTATGCTACACAAACTTTAAAAGATACCCAGTCTACCGTTAAAGCTATGCAAATGGGTTTAAAAGAAATGAAAAAAGAGTTTAAAAAAATAAATATTGACCAAGTAGAGGTGAGACTCCTTTTTCTGTATGTTAATGTTGGCATAATTCACAAATGTCTACATACATTTACAAAGGATATCCAAGATGACATGGCTGATATGCTAGAACAAGCTGATGAAGTCCAAGAAGCTCTTGGCAGGAGTTATGGCACTCCTGATATTGATGAAGATGAGTTGGAGGCAGAATTGGAAGCTCTTGGTGATGAAATGCTTGGAGATGAAGATTCGTCCTATCTTGATGATGCGATCAAGGCACCATCAGCCCCCGACAGGGAACCAGGCGCTGAAAGCATTAATGCGGTACATTCTGAGTTTTTTCCCCTTGTTAGAAGTGTTTCTAGTTTCAAATGGTCTTTTCAGGATGGCGTAGCAGTCGACGAATTTGGGTTACCGAAAATTCCTGCCTCTTAACCTGTTTTGATGTCTTTAGAACAGTACGTATGCCGGTTCCGGTGAATTTCGTTGGCGACTCTATCTGGATGGAAGTTGTACTTTATTACTTATTACACGTGTAAAACTTGTATTGGAAGTAGCATGGAAATTTGAAGGATAGTTGATGTATACATAACCCAATGCGTCAGACTAGTGGTCAGAACATAAATAACTGAGGCAAGATTGGAAATTGTCAGGTAACGAGGCATTTACACGCTCGAAAAGATCAAAAGGGGTTGTCTGATCATAACGTCCAGACAAGTAGCTTCAAGATGGAAGTCAGGTATTGATCCGGTACTGTTAATTTCTTGCAAATCTGGTCCAGGAAACAAGGTGGGGCACCACACAGTGCTCAGATTTAGGGAAGACATCTTGTTCTTTTCCTTGTTCTCTGCTACCCTAAAATGGTATTGAGCCTCAAAAGTTACTTTTGCCTTGGGTGTTAGAGCAAGTGATAGATTAACGTTTTCTGAACATCTTTACCTATGCAAATGGAAGATGAGATACTTCAGGGAGTTGTAGTGAGCAGGAGGAAGTAGTTGTACAGCATCTTTTATTCGTTGCGAACGGCGATTTTCGTCAGGCTCTTCTAGAATTACATAAAATACAACTAATCAAAATGAAGAAATAAAAGTAATCAAATTCTACGGTAGAATTACTTGCAGCTGTCATCATAAGTGGGTACACCTGAAAAGCGATTAACGGGATAGGTAGAAGACGGAAATACAATTTCAGAACACCAGCTATAACATTGATATCTTCCCATGACGAAGGTCCGAGATCTGTCTTGTCACCATCTAAGAAATTTGAAATAAAATCTATGGCCAGGGAAACTGCAGTTTTGAACCTGTTTACCTCTGTCGAAAGTTACTCTCAGTGCTTCAACATCATCTCTCAAACCGGAGACTCTGTAAATTCCCTCAGAACAGAGACCTCGTCTTTCAATTTCCTTAACACACATGTCAACTAGGAATGGTATCCGCGTACTTCCATGTGCTTTGTTAAGGGTTGTCAAATCCACACCGAACACTCCTCTCAAAAGTTTCAAATCCGGACAGCAGTCGGCAGGAATCTTTTCAGAGCACTTCCTGTGTGCTGAGAGTCCGCAGTCTGTGAATAAAGGGCAATTAGCTACTGGGTTTACGGTTTAGAAGTTTAAAAACTGGTTTTAATGATTGGTTTTAAAGTAATAATTAGTTAAATACCTTCACATCGAACTCCTTGAGCAACGATACCCCACATAAAATTGCCACAAAAGTCACACCAATGAAGGCCTTTGAAGTTTTGAATTCGAAAGACGTGAGCTTTATCATAATGAATGTCGTCTGAGATCGGTTGTACAAGGGCTGGTCTATTGCGACCGAGACTCAAAGTTCGGCGCTTCCTCTCGTTCAGAGTAAAGTAAGGACTTTGTTCGTAATTTGCCGCTCGGCACATGAGATGAATGTAGTCCCCAGCTTTGATTTCCAAATGCATTGTGATAAGGCCATCATTAACCAGATCTATTGTATAACAAATTTGGAAGAATTATTTCTGAATGATTATAGCTTTGAAAATTTATTACCTAACAATAAGTCGAATTTCTTTTCACCAACAAAAAATTGGCCATCAAAATATAATCTACAAAAAAATATATTTTCAATTGCAATACTGAAGTTCTAGACTTGGATTTACCTGTAATGCTTCAATTCACCATTGAATTTAAGGCTTAATGTATGGTGTCCTCTGTTTCTGCCACTCTCTCTGACAAGAAAATGACCATCTTTTTGCAGCAACTTTTGTGTTTCTTGATTTGCAATGGACCCATGATATTCATTATCAAAGTAATGTGGTTTGTTAGCATCATCTTGATTAGAGTAGCAAGGTATGGCAATGGCTGTTGGGGCTTCTTGCTGTAATTGGTAGACTAAGAAAAAAAAAATTAAGAAACTGAAAAATACCGTCAGAAAGCACAAGTGTAATTACGATATGATTTCCATACGGGAGATAAAGTCAAAGAGTCGTTCTCCTCTTCATTATTGCTCATTCTATCAACAGTAGAAAACTGGAGAATGACAATATGATAACACTATCTATTTAACCAATCCAATGAGAAAATCCACGATTGGTCCATTAGGTAGGAAGGCAGTACGTGCTAATTTTCTACCTGCATTCAGGTCAAAGACATAAGCAATCACAACACTTGTCAGTGCAATTTGACGTGTTCCATTTCACAAAATTAACTACCAAATAGAGATGCAGATGTCGTACATGCTGGCTTTAGTGCTCGGTCCCGATTGGCTTTAATCGCGGACAACAACCCATCCCCCAACTTGCCATGTTACCAGTGGAACTATGCCTCTTGAAAGGATTTCACGGCTTTCAATTACCTAGTCCCCAACTGCACGCCATCTAGTATCAATGCAACAAACAAAAAAATCGGACTTCGATTGCTTAGTATTCCGTAATTAGAAAACACAACAAGAATGATAATGCATTATGCTTTTACCTATGCTGCACACCATTATCGGTGTACGCCCAACAACAAATGAGAGAAGGAATAAAAACATTAATGAATACTTTTCGTCGTCTATAGTTGTGTAAGTTTCCTGCTGCAGGTTTTCGTAAACAGACACCTGTTTGCTTAGTAAAACATGAAGTGCTAACATCATAATCATCTTTTTATTAAACTACAACTTTTTCCACATATCAATTACGGAAATCCAGGTAAAACTTTGCGATGTGCCTACACACATAGTGAATATTTTCGAACTTCCTTCTCTAAACCTTCCCAATCTCGCCCCTATCCCGATGATAGTCACGGAGCAATAACGAAAAATACAAAACACATCCTTATTTTTCTTCAAATTATTTCGAAAATATATGGCGGAAATAAACACCGCATTTCTCAGAAATGCCGAAACCTATTAAGAATAACCTAGGAGCCAAGGAGTCCACGTTGTCCACCTAACCCATAGGGAACCTTCTAGTAAAACTCATCGAGTTCTTTGCCTCGACCTTGATTGCCCTTTTGCCTTCAACAGGTTGACACAACATATAAAAGACTGAAAATAAATCCCCCGATATGCGAAACGAAAGGCTACCATAGGCGTTGACATTCTCGGTTTCTGTTATACTTAAAATCAGTCGGGTTATCATACGGGTTCTGTTTAGTCTGTGTCAATCTTTTTCCTTCCACTGAATTTTCTCTTTCTTTTTTTTTCTTCCTCTTGTATGTCAGATCGCCAAAAATATTTCGGCAATTGTAAGTTACAGGGGAGAGGAAAGAGTTGATTATTCCAGTTAGGCCAGGCATAAAAAAATTTCTGTCTTCAGAGAATTCGTGCGTGACCCTCCATTTTTGTATGTAAAGGTAATCCTGTTGACAGAGGGGGGGAGTGTGTACTCTGCATGTGCTCGCGCGTGATGGTCGACTGAGAAAGCTAGCAGGTGTTTGGAGACTGTTCGACGCTCACTCTATATTCTGTCAACGACGTAGGAGCTATCGTTTTCCTATTCTGCTCATAAGGTATCCACAGGTAAAACCAACAGAAAAGATGATGAATGTTTCTCCGTGATCCAACATCGTGAACTTTAACGCCTACTCGTATATAGACCTTAGCAGACGGGATAGCAAATTCGTAAAAAACACATGTAACATCTGATAAGGAAAACGAATAAAAAAAACGGATTTCGATCATTTCCGAAATCGAGGATTACGTCCATTCGTTCGAAAAATTGTGCTACAATTGCTAATGTTGAGTTCATAGCAACAACATTTTCAGTGACGACGCACAATTTCGTCAACAAAATATTTAATGGAAAGCAGGTGAACATAAACTGGGGTGGATTGCGTTTTAACATTTATCGGGCTACCTATTTTTCAAGGAAATTATTTAGAAATGCAAACCCCACAAAACCAACTGTGTTCACTAGACAAATCGAGATGTTTCCACTATAAACATTTAATATTCGGACTTAATACGACGAGGGAGCCATTCCTTTTCTACAGATCGATTGTTCAGCGCTTGTTGTGTATAGTGTGTGGTGTCACGCAATACGGCACGCATACACAGTACACACATACGCACATCTTGCTTATATACATACTGAGTCAGCATATTCCCATAGATCGATATTTAATTACTCGCCCAACTCCCAAAAGAGGAAAAAAAAAAAAAAAGAGCAAAGACAAATCTGGGGTCAAAGGAGTATTGCGCTGGCCTAATGTAACTGATACACACTACCAACAATGGTTCAAATTGATTGGCAAATTTTATGGCAACATCGAGTATGTATGAGCATTTTTATTGAATTTACATCGCGCAATAACCAATAACTAATCTACACGCTATATGGGGAACCTTTAGCAAAAGCGTTCTGCCTACGCGACCGTTTCAGTTGCTTAGGCACGACACGTTTCTACAAGTGTGAACCTTTAAAAAACATCAATCGAAGTTTAAAGGGGACTTCCTCTAGACTTTTAAACTGGCAAAGTAGTGAGTTCGAGTTCTTATTTTCCGTTCGATGTACCCATTAACAGCTTTTTTGAAGCAGAACGAACAACTAATTTTAAAGCAAAGCACAGCGGATATTGTAGAAGCGATTGATGCAGATGTGCGAGATCTAGCATACCGAATTTATTTTTAGCAAAGCGAAAAATTTCCTAATTGCAGACCGTTTCAAAGTTTTGATCTCACTTTACAGCGCATTAATTACAGTTCGACTTCCAGAGAATATCAAATGCCTTTTTTTTCCAACACGCATAGCTGTTAGAAGAAAAAAGTGCAAAGAATAATATATCTGATTGAAATAACTAGGCTACCGGATACATCGCTAAAGACAATTACCAATTTCTGCCGCCGATCAATTTTGCCTGTGTTCAGTTAAAGGGTGTCAGTTCTAATGCGTACACGATCAAATTCAACAGGGCCCTTTCGAAAGAGTAAACAAACATCAAAACAATAGACGTGTAACTTTTTTCGAGAGCGAATAGAGGGAGACCGGGTCTAACCAATTGAAAGCTGAAATGCACGATATCTACTACAATGAATACCAGACACAAGGAGAGAACGACCAGCAAATTAATTTCACGGACATGGCGGGACACTCCCACACACATATATACAAACCAGCCACGCTGCATTGTGCAATACAATTCGAACTGAGCAGAATAAACAGGTAACCTAGCTACATAAGTCAGCGCCGCAAGATAAAGGCAGATACCGCTATTTCCTCAATCCCAAACCAACGTTCACCTTTAAATATGAAAGACATCTTTTCTCATTTTTATTTAAGCCCTTCTGCAATCTGAAAAGCGGTTGCAAATCAAAACAGGACGCCAAGTCGAGAGCGATTATTATTTAATGTTTCTTGATTACTGCGCGTGTAATCTAGATTGAATACTGCAATATGCACGTCATAAATGCTGAAATTAAACGCAAAATAACTAATGCTAAATATTAGGAGAGGGCAATAGAGAGTCCTTTCAATTCGCCTATTGTGTAAGGAAAACGGTTTACGTGGGCACAACACGCCTATTTTGTTTTTCTTTTTGGTTGAATTTCGTAACGCGACAAAAAAAAAGCGGGGGGGGGGATGTTATAGATCTCATTCTAGTTGACTAGACCACCGTCTTTGATCGTAGAAGAAATTGAGTTGAAAGAACGTGAACTGTCGAGTGTTCAATACTACTCTTCAACGCAAACACACACAAACGCGACCAATGCTGCACGATGTTTCCTAGGTTTAACAAAGTGCGAACCATTATTGATTTTAAACACTTGAGTGCTAACTGCCCAGTACCGTGTTTATTGTTAACCCAGAAGGAAAAACATTTACTTGCTAGTCCCTTTCTTACCTCCCTTAAAGAAAGACGAACTTTGAGAGAGGAATGGGTGCGATATAAAAAAAAAATCCTTTTGCTATTCTTGACTTGCTATTCTGAGATCTTGTTAAGAGTCCTTTTCTACAGGTGCTACTTAACGCTTCAAACGGCTTTCTTTTTAAATGACCTAAGGAGCAATAACAGTTGTGAGCTCTTGAACTTTCACCATTTCGGACACTATCATTATTAGAATTACGTAAACAGAACGACAGTTAATTAAATTTAAAAATAATATCGAAAATCGTAATCGCAAGCCCAATTCAATCTGATAGCGGTCATATCACTTGAGCCCTGACTAACTTTTCCAATAACGTATTAGATGAATCATTCGGGAATCGCACAATACAATAATCTAAAAGGTTAGCACAATTTTTTTCTTTCTCTTTCAAATAGCCCAAGAGAGCCGGACAGCATACGCATTTGCCGATAAGGCAAAATGGCACGGAGGCGGTGGTTATGTACAAAATGACAATCGAATGACGCTCACCTTATCGAGTGTAAAAAAAAGCTGATGAGAGGACAAAATCCACATGATAATATGACGTCATTCAGGTATAGCACATACACGGTGCGATTGACGAAAGAAAACGGAGACGGAGAAGAAGAAGGCGGGGTCGCGAGCAATGCGTTTTGGCCACCGACTCCGTCAGGAGCACTCGCCAACACTATATGAGGGGAGAGGTGAACTACTGTTGCGTTTAGTCAGAGGCCATCTTCAGTTCCAAAATAAACGAGAACAGTGCTGTGAGTTAGGCTATCAAAGTTACATTTTTACATTGCCCGGGCAACAATTTATTATAGAAACGGAAATAAGTTAAACCTATTTCCATTTCTTTTCGACGAAGAACAAAAACAAATCTACGCGCCGTTTCGATCGGTCAAACAAAGCTCCAACGCCTCTTTCTGTCATGGCTAGGTAAGTTCTATTGATTTTATTGTATTAGAAATGTGTTTTAAATGAATGGTTTAATATTCAATCACGCGCAATTTTGTTATGCAAAAGAAATCGAGAATTTGAAAAGATTTTATCTGATGATGCAGTTGATTGTCGTTAAGTAAGAGCACGTAACATTAGGTCCGGCTATAAAAGGAGTTGATTGAATTGGATGTTTTTTCCAATGACTGTCCAATTTTTAGAGAAAGAGACAGATAAAGGCGTAATCTAAATCATTCATCTGTTGATGCGAAGAAGCCATCAGTGACATTAAATAAAGATGTCCGTTCTTTACATTAAAATCCGATTGGAAAGAAAACACAGTAATAGGACATTACCGTTACCCTTTGAAAAAAAAAAAAAGTACAAGGCAAAAATAGTGGAGAATGGAAAAAGGAAGAAACGAAAAGAAAAGTAAAATGCACAGATTGCCCTCCTGGAAAAAAGCTTTAAAAAAAGGGAGCCCCTCTCTTTCCTCAAATCGATTCTCCCAAATATAGTTTGTTGTTAGCTTCCAAATCGGCCAAGGCTGTTCCACTTTTGTTCGATTAACGATTTTCCTGCTCTGAGTGTCCCATTAAGCGAAAACGTTTTAAAATCTGCGAATTTACAGTCAATGAAAGGTAAACAATGAAAATAACTTGAACGATGGACCATCGACATGGTCAAAAAACGCCAATGCACCTTTAACTTCCGGTCTCTTTTTCTTCTTCACTGTGCTTTTATAACGCATTCGAACGACTGTCAACAAAGGATTCTCTGGATGACCGTGACACAAGAGTGGAATGGCAAATGTTAAAAGGGGAAGGTAGGGGCAAAACACGAAAGATTTTCATTGATGTGAGTACCGTCACGCACGATGCTACATATGTGATCAAGTTGAGAGCTATAGACATCTAATTAGTTTCTACTACTCTGAAAAATGGACGTGATGACAGGTGGGACACCCAACACCCGTATTCAGACCAGACACGTCCAACTGTCCAGGTAAAATTCGTAGTGAGCAAAAGCAAAAAGAGCATAGGGACAACTGGCACGATGATGGAATCATTCATCCGTCTGACGGAACAAGGCAACTAACAAAGCATATATAGGTGGACATTCAATCGAACCAATCGTGCGTGCAAAACAAAAGACCTAATCGGAATGCGCTATCGAATTCAAATTTTCTGTTAGTTAACTAGCTGTCAAACATCAAAATAGCACATGAAAGATGTAAATGACTGGTGAATCAAAGGCGCGTAACGGATGGGGAGGGACGAACGCGCTCGATATTGCATGGTTACGTAAAAAAGGCGAGCTAAGCGAAATCCTTCGCAAAATGATCGGCGATGAACAAGCCAAAGACTTGAAGTAGCTAAACGAGGACAAAACGGTTTATACGGCATGTTTTCTAAGATTATGGCCTTGATCACGGAATGGAGCGTGAGCAAAAACGGGAGGCGCGAACCAGCGAGACATTAAATGGCCCGGTTGCAGCCTTTAGGTTCACGATCGAGTAGGACGATGGGAGGATTACAAGCATACAAACAAAGGGCCAAACAATATCGATAAAACAACTCATTTTTCCCTTATGCGATAAGTATAGCTTTAAGTGAGGGTCACGAAATTATTTGATAAAAATGCCTCCTTACCTTTACAACACCTGATTTCTCTCGTCTGGTTTAGAAGAGGATCAGCTGAAAGATGGTGGTTGGCAATGGGTGTCCTAATGATGGTGTTCGCTTATTGCCGAGCTTCTGCAGCTGAGGTGCCAACTGATGATGACGAAATAATGGCCCGCCAAACGCGAGGACTCGTTCTCCGCTCCTGGAGAAATTCTCAGCAGCAAGCGGAACAATCATCCGATAAGAATCCGGCGACAAAAGTTGCAGATCCGATCCTACCGATGCCAAAAGAAGCTATAGTCTTTTCTGGACTTCCAATCTCGATGAAACTAGTTCTCCTTCAGCGTTTGGCCGGTTATGACAAGCGAACACCCAATAGCAGGGCTTTTCTCGGAATGCGAGGTAAGAAAAACTCGTCGTTGCAAGACAATGTGCAGAAAGTAGAAGATGACAATCAGCTCGGCATGGAAGGATCATCCGAAGGGGACAAGATCGCCGAGCTGGAGTTTTACGGCCTCGTGCCTGAAAAAAGAAAGATACACGGTGAGAAGTTTCTCGGTATGAGAGGCAAAAAGATGGTCAACGGTTTAGCCGCTGGAACAGCTTTCATCCCCAACTGGCGTGAACGGTACGTTTACCAACAACCGTTCCAGAAAAAAAGGGAACCATCGTCAAACTCGTTTATGGGAATGAGGGGAAAACGATCTGAGGCGGTCATTCCTCCTGTTGTTTTCTTCAACGAAGACGAGCAACCGATCGCTGACTTTCAGATTTCCCATCGTCTTTTCCAAGAGAGGTTCAAATCAAAATAACACGTATGATCGAATTGCTAGAACATTCATTAATGTCTTTTTTTTTGGTTTGTTCTGTTTTGTTAGGGCACAGAATTGAGAATAAACAAAATAAAACCCAAGACAAAAAATAATATGAATGAGACTCGATGGTAATAAGAGGAGAACTTAAGATAATGGAATTTTGGAAGTTGAAAACAATTTGAAGACGACGGCGAGTACGTCCCATTGCTTAATTAATGTTCAGTATCCCATGTAACATTCGACGTAAACATGCCTAAATAGCTACACCTTTTCACCCGTACTAACCAATCAAATATTCCCCTCCCTACCTCTGACCCACTCCTACCCTAACCAAAATTAAATACTATCCCAAGAATTTACAAATAAAATGATTAATAAAAACATAAATGAGTGTAGCTCTATATTAGCGGACAATGTCAACAGAAAATATAAAAACCAGTCAATCTGTCTTTTGAATTCGGTTTTTGCATTTATTATTATTCTTTTTATTCATCAATGAAATAACACTTGTGGTAATTGCTTTTAAGTGAGAACACCTATTGATCATGTGGACGTTAGAGGCTATTCATAGCGTAACTTTAGACACTCCCTCCTCTGCTTGATGTATTACTACGCAAAAGGTGATGAATAATTGAATCGTTGCGTGTGTTGTTAACCTATCGCTCGTTAGCCGGGAGCTAATGTATTTTCCATCGCTTAAAATAAGAGGTCTTGTATCTAGCTCAATTCAATGTTTGCAAAAGCGATTGGTCAACCGCTTTTCTTTCTAAAAGTATGCGGCAAAACCTTCCCGACTATATTTTTTTTTTCGGTCCGGTTTCGTGGTACTGTCGACTCGTCTACACCAATCGTTGCCGAGACAATTATTTTGTCTGTTACATTCATTGTGGATGACGCAAATCTTCCCCCGCCATTTCGCTTCAGATTGATTTCCTAACAAAACATAAAGCGCATGGCTTGTACCTAATAATTCCAAAATGCGGTTTAAAATTTCAATGTTATTTTAATTTGCGCCAAGACGATGGATTTCGAGAGAGAAATTTTACACCAATGATCATTGAGACTGATACAGCTCAACGCGACAAACAAATCGAGCGTTCAAATATTTAATTTGAACGCAACAATGGGCAGCAAATGGGACGCCCACTATTGATATCTATATTAAAGACGCCCCGAGTAGGATAAATGAAGCTCGGTTTTGAAAAACAATGAATAAATAAATAAAAAAAAAGGGTGATTGTGTGTGGGAGAGAAGGGGGGACCTAACGACGAATCGTCTAGCACAAAATCACAGTCCAACTATCTCAGCTGACGTGGAAACTCTGGAGAGGAAGCAATTGTACGTTTTAGGAAAGGTCGCTTGAGATTGGGTTAGAGGTGCGCTCTGAATGGGCAGCGGGATGATGATTCAATTTGGGTGGTTGGGACACACGACGTCGTTTTCTTGAAAAGAGAGTAAACAACGACGAACGCAAGCCTACCAGGGGAGTCAAACTTGTTAATAAATTTTAGCACGAAAAATAAATAAAATCTACACAAGTTGACGACGCGTAAATAATGAAAAAATCAAACTGTACAATTAGGTTTGAAAATCTCACTGGATCCAAAATTCTACGTTCAAATAGTTGACCAATTCCCTGACAAAGGACATACAGTCGTACACGTGTCGATCTGTGCAAAACGAGTTGTCATGGCGATCTGTTGTACAGCTAGTTTACAATAACATGATCTTACAATGAATCGACAGAGCCAAACGGTCTAGAACAAAAAGTAAGGAATTTCAATAGTTTACATTCTTCTTGATAAACCAAAAAATTTGGGGGCGTATGCACTGGCCCCCGTGACGCATGCCATGGAAGGTAAGAATACTTTAGGCGGGAAAAATAACTGTAGAATCGGATTTTAATGGATACGGATCACCAAGTGGTACTACATGCTTTCGTCAATCGATACGAGACTTTTTCGAAAACAAGCAATTTTCTCACCTTGCATGACTGTTCACTGTAACTACAGGCTTTGTCTTTACTTTGTCTACTAGAAATATGGTGTCGTATTGGGCGATCGTTTAAACTGGTTGTGAATCAAAAGGCTAGTCATGCAAGGCTAGGATACCTTTTTTTTTCAACATGTGCAGACGATTGATATTTCGGGACAGTAGATATCATGATGTTCAATAATGCTGAATGGATTTCTTACCCATGATTCGTTGTTTGTAGCCATAGGTTTTTATTCTTGGAACAGTTACAGTCTCTGGGTAATATATTTCCTAATTCTGATTTTAAAAACTGTTACCAGGTCACATTCATTGGAAAGCCTCAGAACTGATCTACTTGACAACGAACTTTAAATTTATCTGCATGAGGGTGAAATCTGAAGCCTCTTCTCAGCGCTGAACCGCTTACCAGGCTGACGCCACCTTACGCTAGAAATGGTAACCTCTTTGCTTTTCAGTTTGATCTTTTAGTTCAGTTAGAAAACTGCTATTCTTTGGCCAAGCACCTCGTGGTATCGAAGATAGGGTTGAGATTCCGGAGTAAATGTTCTTTTTCCGTGTATAGAAACGCGAATTCTCAAACAACGCAGATTATATGGAAACCATTTCTTAATGTTATTAAAGCTACATCTCTTAAACCAACGAGACATGAGCAAATTTGATAACGATTGGCTTTCCTACCTCCCCTTGGTGATGAAAACGCTGCCTTAAGGGTAGGGAGGGATTGTATGCTGGATTGAAACAGTACCCCCAGTTTTTTCTTTGTGTTTTACGTTGCCTACTTGATCCAGAGACAAATTTTTCGAGATTTCTAAAAGGAAATAAGTTGCAAGATAAGTATTAATCTCACCTATTCGTATCGTTTTTTAATCCAAAAAGAAAACCAGCCATTGTTTCTGAACTTTAGGATCGGTGATGGGCGTTATGTTCAATGTTACACCCAGGCATATTATCGTGACCTCACAAAATCTATTCTTATGTTGTTATCACCTTGTCACAGATCCATCAAAACGTAAGAGGTTGATGCATGAGTACATACGGTAAAATCATACATATCTGAATCGGCAACGTTGTTAATGGTCGAAATCGTTGGAACAAAAACTAATTGTAGGTAAGTTCAAAGAGAATAACTATTCTTAAATCGCGCGATCTTTTAAAGATGACATTCAATATAGTACATTTAATCTTTATTTGCTGTTAATTTTTTAAAGTAAATTTTGGAGGCGGTTTAAATGCCACAGCCGGGACACTTGGTCACATAGAACGACTTGTCTTGTTTGGATAGTGTATCCAAGTGCCATGACAGCCATCCGTTTTTAACTGAGATAATGCCATCGATACCCAGATAAAAATGCATGATTGGCAGGGATTGTGAGATTGATGTACGTCCAAAATGAAAATGCCCAAATCCGGCATTTTCGTTTTAACACCGAAATATTGACATTTTACTCCATCACGTTCTATTTGAATTCGAAGCAGGTTTAGCCTACCAAATGCGTTGTTTTATAACAAACCAATGGCGATTGGTGAAATAACGAACAAGATCATGGCAATTCCTGCCGTCTCAAGACTTGCCGTGACGCATCTTGTGCGACATAGCCTTATCAGTGATGGAACAACAGGGTAGAGAGAAGTACTATAGCACTCTAGGACCTGTCAATAATCTACTTCACGGACGTCTGGATCTCAACTACTTCATTCTTCGTTTGTAGCCCGAAAGAAGAAGTCGTGATGTATAGGACGGCCAGTTTAAGACGGCCACTGCTCCGTCTTTTGGTGACGATTCTGCTGATCGCCACATCAGCAAACGCGCAGCTCAATTCAAATGAAGTTGAAGCCACGTTGTTCCTAGAAGAATTGGATCCGATTTACTTGCGAGAGGCTAATGCCCAAATGATGGCAAGATGGCAGTACATAACTGATATCACTGAAGAACACGCTCAGGCTCAAGTAAGTTTCCTTCTAAACAATTTTTGTAATTTAAATTTAAGGAATTTAATTGTTTCTAGAATAATGTTGATTTTGTTTACGGTAGTCGTTCAACAGCTTATCTCGTACTTTTTCTTTTCATATCTCTTTTTAAGCTGCCCTTGACCAGTTGTGCTTATCTCTGCTTACGGTTCATGTACTGCTATGCTACACTCTGGCAGCGCATAGCGATTGAAATTATCTTTCTAAAATGATTTGACATCTTGTGTAATCCAGGTTGACGCCAACGTCAAGTACCTTGCGTTTCAGAAGGAGGCATGGATCAATGTTACTAAATTTGATTACTCCAGATTCAATAATGCCACTGTCAAACGAGAATTCCAATACCTGAACATTATTGGTCCGGCTGCACTTGAAGCTGAAGATGCGCGAAGAGTAAATGAAACAAAACAATGAATTTTAACATAATTAATTAGCCGATTTTATAATTTGAATAGTATACGGAACTGTCCGAAGAAATGGAGACCATCTACAGTGAGGCAAAAGTTTGTAAACAGGACGATCCCACCGTTTGCATGCCTCTTGAACCGGGTAATTCTAAAAATAAGCAACTACATTTATGACCTGTTTTTAACTTTTTTCCCCTTCCGTTCAAAGACTTGACTGTGATAATGGCAACTTCCACCGATTACAATGAATTGGAATATGTTTGGACCCAGTGGCGAGAAATGGCTGGCAAACCCATCAGGCAGCAATACCTGGACTTTGTTGCACTCAACAACAAGGCTGCAGTTCTGAATGGTAATAGGATAGATAAGAGCCACTTGTCTGTCTCGTGGCCACACAATGATTCTCCGTTTTACGTTCAATAGGTTACGGTGACATGGGCTCATTATGGAATGAATATTACTTGTACGAAGGCTTCTCAGAAGATGAATTTAAAGCCGAAATTGAAGCTCTATGGCAAACAGTCAAACCACTCTACGTCCAGCTTTATACCTACGTCAGAAGAATATTGTCTACCACTGTTTATCAAGGACAAGTAGACCGATATGGCCGCCTTCCAGCTCACGTCCTAGGTGCGTACCGCTGCAATCCTGTTAAAACATCAAAATAAAGTCGCTACAATTAATGTGAATTTTCTTGCAGGAAATATGTGGGCTCAATCTTGGGGCAATATCGCCAAGCATGTTATACCTTATCCAGATGCTCCTTCTGTAGACGCCACACCAGAAATGAACAACCAAGTAAACACATTCAAAAAAATTATATGATTGGTAATGGTTTCTAATTGATTATTATTTGAATCAGGGTTATACAGCGAAAAAAATGTTTGAGCTTTCGGAAAAATTCTTTGTCGATTTGCATTTTGACAACATGACGCCAACTTTTTGGGAAAAGAGCATGATTGAGAAACCTGCTGATCGCGAAGTGGTCTGCCACGCCTCTGCCGAAGAATTCTTCTTCGGTCCCGGCACGAGTACTAGCGAACGAGAAGATTGGCGGTCAGTTATAGCTACTCAAACAGTTATTAGCTGCCAAGATAAGCTTCCATTTGTTTGTTCTTTCTTTCGGAAAACAGCATCAAAATGTGTACGACAGTCACGCAAGAAGATTTCGTTACGGTCCACCACGAAATGGGGCACATCCAATATTTCATGAATTACCGCAATCAACATTGGGTTTTCCGCAACGGTGCTAATCCCGGTATGTTATCACCATACAAAATAAACTCGCTGATATATAGTTACCATGTTAAAATTATTAGGTTTCCATGAGGCAATCGGCGATACCATCGCTCTGGCCGTCTCCACTCCAGCTCATTTGAAAAAATTGGGATTTTTAAAGGAAACGACACCAACCAAAACACAGCCACGCATAGACAATCTTCCAGAGCTTCCAGCTGGAGTATCTGAGCAAGATCTCAACTACTTGCTAAGTCAAGCTCTAGAAAAGGCAATTACTGATTACTAAACTTCATTTTTACATAAAGAATAACACTTGATCCATAATGATTTAAAGATTGCTTTCATCCCATTCGGCTATCTCATGGACAAATGGCGTTGGTCAGTTTTCGACGGTAGCACCACCGAAAGTAATTTAAACGCGGAATGGTGGAGATTGCGAGAAGAATTACAGGGATTGAAGCCGCCGGTTTCTCGCAGTGAATTGGACTTTGATCCGGGCGCCAAGTACCACATCCCGGCCAACGTTGAATACATTCGGTAGGCGACGTCTTTCACTTTTTTTGCACAACGCTCGGCGTATTGTACAAATAATTTCGTCATTAGTTTCAAGATACTTTTTTATCGTTGAGCCACTTTCCCAGGCGCACAAGAGCGTGAGCAAACTAGCCAAGTGAATCAATTTGGCGTTCTCATTTCGTGTTATCGGAGAAAACACAACGAGTAAATGTCGAATGCGGCAGACACCCAGGCGACGGAGAATGGTTATAGTACAAAGAAAAGAAAACTAACAAAAAGGGATTTGGGCATTCGAATCACGTACGAATGTACATGCGAGGGAGTGTTGAACCAGCAACTTAGACGGAGCAGGAAAAAGAATGGATTGATCGCCAAAGACACCTGGCACGTTCCATGTACAATAACTGTCCGAACATATTAGATAGTGAAAGTCTGACGGTACTTAACCACGAGACCAACAAAATAGAAAGAGAAAGTTCAACCGGTTAGGTTACGTGCAACAAATTGTGTTATGACAGACTCCCAATTAAGACCGCACTACTATTGCCTGATTACTTAGCAATTATCTTTGTTGAAAATCGCAGGTACTTTGTCAGCTACATCGTCCAGTTCCAATTCTACGAATCCCTATGTAAAGAAGCTGGCCAGTATGACCCCAATAATCCTGAATTGCCCCTTTATAAATGCGATTTCGATGGAAGCCTGGAGGCGGGACACAAACTCAAGTAAAAAAACTAACGTTATATGTCCCATAGGAATAAAAGACCCAATACCGTTTACCAAACTTAATATTTCAGAGCTATGCTTGAGCCTGGATTTTCAAAACCCTGGCCGGACGCGTTGGAGGCTCTAACAGGAAGTAGAATGATGGATGCTACATCATTAATCACCTACTTTGAACCACTGCAAAAATGGCTGGAATCTGCCAACAGCAGATCAGGTGAATGCTTGGGATGGGAAGGTTATTGTGAATCTTTTGCGGCCGAATATATGGCCGGCGAATACGAAGAAACGACGTCTTACTTGTACAATCAAGCCACAATCGCTGAATGGAATTACCAGACCAATCTGACCGAAGCTAACGGAATCAATTCGGTAGGAAAAACATTAAATTAAATTAGTTTTGAGGTGTCCACAAATTATACAAAATCATAATTAAAACACAGACGGAGTGGAACGTTAAGGTTGCTAATTATCGAAAAGAATCTTGGGAGCAATACATTACCCAATTCGAATACGAGCTGTTCGAAGATGAATCACTGGCACGACAGTTTGAACTGTTGCAAACGCTGGGCGTGGCCGCTCTCCCCGAGGAGGATCTGACGAATGTACTAAACAAATTGGACAACATATAAATTATAAAGAGATTAATTGTATGATTAATTAGCGCACAAACGTAATCAACAACATGAACAACCAATACAGCAGTGCCAAGATTTGCCCGTATCAACAGCCATCGTGCTCTGATGACGAGAAACTCGCCCTGGAGCCAGGTATTTAACACGTCATCATCTTTTGAGCAAACATAAAAGCTTCTGGTGTTCCGAAACAGAAATTGAGGAGATTTTGGCGACGAGCACTAACTACGATGAACTAAATTACGTCTGGAGTGAATGGCGTAAAGTTGCATCCAGGCCTATGCTTCACGATTACGAACAGTACGTCGAATTGAGCAACAAAGCTGCTCAAGCAAATGGTACGACAATAATCAATATAAAATTGGGCAGTAGATATTATCAACTGGTTTTCTTTCTGAATACAGGAAAAACGGACATGTCTGTACTGTGGAAGGAACCTTACGAGACAGAGGATTTTCAGCAACAACTGGAAAACATTTTGGCACAAACGAAACCCTTGTTTGAGAAACTTCACGCCTTCACTCGTATGAAATTGCGAGAGAGATATGGCGAGGAGAAAATTCCGAAGGATAAATCACCTATCCCAGCTTCACTTTTAGGTGAATTCTCGACAGCTTTCCTTTAAGATGTTTGAGAACATTGTTATGCTATGTCTACCGGTCTGGGTTTAGGAAACATGTGGGCTCAAACGTGGGAAGCCCTTTACGGTTTATTGGAACCATATCCATCAGCTGGTACTGTGGACGTCACACAAGAAATGCAAAATCAGGTATACAATAATACAATTAAAACTACCAATTCGTGATTTTGAGTAAGCTAACAAATAACGTTTAATAGAAATGGGATCCCACTCGCATGTTTACAACTGCAGAAGAATTCTATACGTCACTCGGTCTTCTTCCAATGCCAACCTGCTATGGCCCAAATTCTATGATCGAGAAGCCTACTGACGGCCGAGAGGTCGTTTGTCATGCCTCTGCTTGGGATTTCTCTGATGGCAAAGATTTCAGGTAAGTCTTAGTCACTCTAGTCTGCATGCTGAAAATTTTCGTTCAATAGCCATGCAATTATAAAAGGATCAAAATGTGTACTGGTATCGACATGGCAGACCTTATCACCGTTCACCACGAACAAGGTACACTGAACTGAATTTCCATTTTCGAGTAAAAGCTTTTACTAATCAAAGTGGTTGTCTATTTACCGAACAAGGACACATCCAATACGACGAACAATACAAAGACTTGCCAGTCACATTCAGGGATGGAGCAAATCCAGGTAACTAGTCACCACTCTTATACTTTTACAAATGTGGAAACAAATGACTGCTGTTAACGCACACACAATAAAATGGGCTTCAGGTTTTCATGAGGCGATTGGTGACGTCATGGCTTTGTCGGTTGCAACGCCGAAACATTTAAGTAAAATCGGACTTATCAATGACTACGTCGTATCCCCCGAATCGGATCTCAATTTCTTGATGAGAACTGCCCTAGAAAAGGTATTGAATTTTTTAAGATAAAAATTTTCTTGGAAAACCCTTTAATATTCATTTGATGATAAACCCCATCATTCAGGTTACCTTTTTGCCATTCGCTTATGTCATGGACAACTGGCGTTGGGACGTTTTCCAAGGAAAGTATAACTCATCAAATTGGATGGATAGATGGATATATCTAAGTGAATACTATCAAGGCATCGTTCCACCCAGCATTCGTTACGAGGATGATTTTGATCCTGGAGCCAAGTATGTAACTATATAGCATGAAAACGTTCGATTATTAATTAAGATTTGCTTTAGGTATCATATTGCAGCCGATGTGGAATACAGCAGGTATGCGTTGCAACTTATGCCTTGAGTGTTTAGTTTTCTAAATCTGAATTGTTAAAATTTCAATCGTTAGATATTTTGTGGCCAACGTTTTACAATTCCAAATTCATAAAGCTCTGTGTCTGGAAGCTAAAGAGTTCGACCCGAATGATCCGGAGAAGCCACTTTATCGCTGCGACATTTATCAGAACACAGATGCTGGAAAAATCATGGAGTAAATGACACAATCATAGTATTTCGACTCTTACGTTCCCTTCATGAACTCATTGGCCTTTTTGTAGAACATTGTTGAAAGCTGGACTTTCTAAGCCGTGGAGGGAGACGTTGTACGAGGCCATTGGTACCTCAGAGCTTGACCCTTCCGCGATTTTGGATTACTTCGCACCGTTGGAAAAATACCTAGGGGATGAGTTATCTAAAGCGGACGAATTGATCGGATGGGAAAGCACGTATAAGAACTTTTACAAAGATGGAGAAAGATACCCGGTTGGCGATAACACTGTACCGATTATCGTTGGTTCCATCTTGGCCGCTTTAGTGGTCATTGTCATCGTTGCTTACTTCATCGGCCGTTCACGCAACAACAAGAGGCACAAGCAGCTTCACGGGCACGACAATCCAACGGCTGTAACGCTCGGTTAAAAGGAAACCAAACAGAATTTTCCTCTGCTGTTTTTCATTTTGTTTCACTATAAAAAAAGATTTCATTTATTCAAGATTTGATTCAAGGAGAAAGTTGCTCAAGTAAATATATTAGCACAGAGAGGAAATTCAGAGAATACTTGTACCAGTCCATAAACCGACACGGTCATTGACTCAGCATGAGTTGGCAAAAACACGTGATGGGCGTCATTACGTTTCAACCGGCCATTTCTAAAATAATAATTCAGAAAATCTCATCTTCATCCATCACCTATTTCGGGAAGAAGAAGAAAAAGCAATTAAGAGTGAAGTGCCTATTTTGATTCGCCAGGTACAAAAACATTCGAGGTAAACAGGTTGAATGTCCTCAAGATGAAGACAGTTGCGCAAACGCACCTTGAGCGGTCAACGCCTGAATCTTCACGCGGGATCGTGTTAAGAGCTGCACAGGAGAGAAGCACTTGCTTCATTATATTCTAACAATTAATTTTTGATGAATTATTCTTGCAGGCATTTTCTTTCATCACAATGAAAGGAAACAAAAATGAAAGAAGAACGAAATGCTTTTACATCTGTCCGGAACCTATTGAAAAATAAAAGCAGCGTGATTAAGAAGTAGAACGCGCTCAAGGTAAAAATAATTGCGCAAGCGCTTTGCGTTGTTGGAGCGTTTTTTTTTTTCAATAACTGAAACTTAGAAAAGCGGTGGGGTAAAAAACAAACAACTCGTAGACTAACTTTAAAAAAATGAGGAAATTTTGTTTTTTTCTTGAGCGTTTCGCAAGCCTCTACCACAACAACCGCGCCAACGAACGGCAATCGAATTTTGGCATATAATAACCCGGGTTGAGTGTGAAGGGCGGAAACCACTTTCTCGTAACACTTCACATGCAAGAAAAAAAATTTCTCTCCATCGCGAGTGAAACAAGTGAAATCAACCGGTTCGGTTATAGAATCAATACATTCAAAGAAAATATTAAAAAAAAATGATAATAATAAACTAAAAAAGCATTTTGGAATTGTCACCTTCACACGACGAACCAATCTAAAAGCGGCTGTCTGGAAAACTTTCTCTCAAAATTCGACAGTTTTCTTTTTATTTGAATTTTGAACAACTCGAATGGATGGGCCCCAGCAAGACAGCCACGCTTTTCCCCTCCACCAGGTGGTGGTCTGATTTCCTATTCCCCTCTCCCTTCTCGAACGAAGTTTGAATGAGCAATGCATTTCGTATTTAGAACCTAAAAAGGGATAGCGGTGGGTTTTGTAAATGTAAAAGAAAGAAAGGGAGAGAGGAAAAAAAAACCCACAATTGCTTTGAGGCCAGCCAATCTCGTCTGATCTCAACTTTACAGCTGTACAAGAAGGTGGGGTTTTGCACCTCTTGCAAATTAAAACAAAAGCACCTCCTATGAACGCACTTCCCCTTCTCTCATTCTGGCGGAGGCTAATGGTACGACGGCCCCTTTAAAAGCCGGCAGTTCGTCCTCCGATGACCGTCAGTCGTGCCTCAACCAGCATCGCTAAAAGAAATCCGGCAGCCGTTCTTCTAACAGTTTTTTTCGTTTGCTTATCGTTCAAAATTCGAAATAGGATGGCAATCAAGGCGATCTGCACGTTGGTCACTTTGTTCTTTATTTTTGAAAATTGCCGGGCTTTCCCCAACGGTGGACCCATTGACGCCTGTGTCAAAGCCCAGCCCAACCGACCGAATCACGGCGGAACTCAACCGCAGCCTGAAAATACGAACCCATTCATCGTTGAAGCTTCAAGCGATTACTACCGGCCAGGCGACAAGATCACAGGTATGCCCTAAGATTAAAATATGGTTACATTAAAAAAACAGAACTGATTAAACATACGTAAATTTGAATACCTCAGTGACTATCCACGGACCCAAGTATCCGTTCAAGGGATTCTTCTTCCAAGGACGCGACGCTGCCACCGACGAGTGGATCGGTACATTTGAGAAACATCCCGAAGTGAAATCTTACCCGGAATGCTCGGCTGCCACTCACACAGACAACGATCCCAAGGAGACGGTCACCCTTTTGTGGCACGCACCTCAAGCTTCTGGCCGCGTCTACTTTGTGTAAGTTCCTCATACAATCACGTCGTCATTCATCAACATTTTTTTTCATTCACTCTTCCACTTTCTCTTTCTGTCCATTTATACAGGGGTACCGTGCTCCAGAATTACAGGACATACTGGTCGGACGTTGTTGCCCGCGTTCCTCAATAATCATAAAATTTAAAAAACCTGTTTCGTTTTCTCTCTGTCTCAACTCTCCAGAAAAGAACTCTCACTTTCTCCTCTCAAATAATCAGAACGGCAGACAAGGACACACTCGCCCATTCTTTTTTTTCTTTAGCCTTCCTCTTCAACTTTCTTTCACAAGGCGGACTGATTGCAAGTCGTTCTCACTCTCCGTGAAACTCAAAAAAAAAAGACTGCAATAGTTTCGTCAACTCTCCATTTCTCGGACCAGAAGCAGAGCTTCTATATATAACATCATCCCCCTTGGATGATTTAACTATCAGAGACTTAAAAAAAAACAAAATTTAAGATCATTTCCTTGTGGGGCGATTGTGTTCTTCTGCTATGACAGGTGATGCTCATACAACACATACGTTTGCACTCCAAAACACTCTTGTTCCAGCCCTTTCTTTTTTCTTTTGTAATTTCACAGCGCACGATGTGTATTTGTAATAACAAAATGTTTATATAGAAACTCCACGAGAAAAAAATTAAACAATCCAATATATGATCTTCGAGTGTCTGTCATCAGCATGTGTGACAATCAAATTTACAAAATACACTCAGATATCAAGAAAATAAAAAAAAAGAAGATTGCACTAAATTTCTTCTTATCCCCAAGAGGTGTTGATGTTGCTTATTGTTTTTTTTTCCAATTTTTAACTTTAATTTATGTGTGGGAAAGGGGTGTGGATGGGGATTTAATTTATCCTCAATAAAGAATTTTCTTTTTCTTCTTTACAACAAAGAAACCAAAAACAAGAATGTGAATCTAATAAAACTGACACTAATGATAAGTATTTTAATTTCACACGAAAGAAAAATCAAAACGCTGAAAATTTCCTCTCAACCATTGCTAGACTGGGTAAAATAAGAGAATAATTTATGTTTTCGAAAAAAAAAAATCATGCATCTGCGGGAATTGACAGGGGATGGGCAGACAGGTGAACCGCAGTAAAAAATTGATATTTTATCATATTCCCTGCAAAGAAACGTTTACCGTGCGAGTGTTTGAAATGTGATACAACTCAAAACTTGAAACGGGAGACTAAAAAGCCTTTTTCTTCTACCCAGGTGGTGGTGTGTGTGTGTGTGTAATGAAGAAAGACACAGCTGTGTGTGGAGGATATGTCAGTGCGCGAAAGACTTCACAAGATATTCCGCATTGCCTTTGTTCCATTTTTCTGAGCAATCAATTTTGACCGGCTAATATTTATAGCTTTGTTTGTTTAACTTCCTGTTTTACTTTAAATCCTCATTCAAGTGTTACATCCTTCATCTCTGCGACGAATATCATCTAAAATTCTTTTTTTTTTTACTGTGGACAAGACAAATTGCTTTGAAAAAAACTAAACAAAATCTACGTCTAGGTGAAGTCATAATAATCTACACGAAAAAGCAACGCGAAAAAGAGCGAACGAAGTCTTCCACTTTTCAAGAGGAAATGAACTGATGTTCAAGTACAAAAAGCAAGATTGTTATAATAGCAGACAACGAAGAACAAAAAACAAACAAAAAGAGAGCTAGAACTGAAGTGAATTCAGTCGCCAAATAGCAAACGAAAGTGAAACTTTAGTTAGCCTTAATGATTGTCCATGTGAACGCAATGTCTTTTCACTACGATATGCGTACGTGGGAGGCGCCGTTAATGAATGATATAGTTTTCCCCATTTGAAATTGCAAAGTTTTGCGGATAACAGTGCGGGTCAACGACAAGCAGAAATGCAAGTTTTGGCGTGAACGAAATGAATAACGGATGTCAATGCGAAGGTAGAGAACGAGACTAATTGCAAAGATGACGAGGTAAACTGTTCACACGATGATCTTAATTTGTTCCCTCGTCTTGTACCAATTGGATTAACTGCTTTTCTTCATTCAATCTGACCAGGCCGAAGACAAAAATTACAAAATAAATACAGAAACCCGAAAAAACGTGGGGCTGAACGACTGGGAACAGTGTGGTCAGGAAGTCGTATATATTATATACACACAAACATGCACAACAAAGCGTCAGAAATTTCTGTCCAGAAATAACCGTCACCCATTTTTTTTTGTTCGTGAATTAAGTCCTCGCCCCTTCCCGTATAATTTGTTTGACTGTTAACTTATCAGCTTCTTTTCAAGGTAGGGAATACAATTTAAAATTCCCTGTATCCTAATAATTTTTCTTTGGGGGGGGGGGGGTTCTTTGAAAAATTTTGCATTTTTTTGGGTTCACCCTGTTCGTGTAAGGCTTTTTACACACACACACACACTCTTTCTCTCATCAAAACAAAGAAAAAAAAAAGAGAAAATAATTTCACAACTCTTAATGACAAATGTTCTATCAACTATAGACAAATAAGACAGGATGATATTTGGGTGAAGAAAAAAAAAACACGCACAAAAGCACGAAATATTTTTTTTAAGCTTTTTTTTTTTGTTGTTTGATTAAGACGAAAGAGGAAAACAAAAGACGTTATTTTTTTTCAACACAACAGAAAAGAATAAATCAATCAAACACACACACACACGTACTGCCCTTTCAATTAACCGGGCACGTTATACAGTCGTCATGGGCAATCAAGTGTTGCTTATCTTAAATTTTTTTTTTATCCCAGAAAATTATTATTAATTTTTTTTTCTCTATCAACACTTAACGTCTTCTACGACTGAAACGTTCTTTTTGCACAATTTTTGTTTGGTTTTATTGGAACTTGTCTCAACTGAGCTGGTCGGTTGTTCCAAAACGAAAAAAAAAAAAAATCTTTTTTTTTGTTTTTTTTTTTTTGCAATTATTCGAAGAAAAAGAAAAAAAAAGCGAACACAAGATTACAATAATAATTTTCTCTGGGGTAAAACGGAAAGGGGAAAAAAAAACGAGTAAGAAAGGAAAAAAAAAAAAAATGAAATGACAACTTAAGATTATGGTAACTGTGAGGTTTTCGGGGTAGAGGGTAAAATGAAAAAGGTGGTAGTTTTAAATCGATTGGCAAAACGTATATAATGTCCTAAGAAATTTCCCCTAAATTCTTGTCTTGTTTCTTTAGCTTTGGCACACGTCTTTGGCTGATGCCCATTAAAAACTTGTACCTGATAAATGACCATCTGTTGGGAATGGTATATAAAGTTATTCCCTTGCACTGAATTCGAATTTTACTTTCGTCTAGTCCGCAACGCAAGACACGGCGGACTAACGATCACAAAATAACCGACAATTGTTTTGAACTGATATTTTTAGTTTTTTAAAAAAATTTTCCAAGTCAATCAAGAAATGTTTAACGACCCGATTAATTTTGGAGCAGGAAAAAAAGCAAAATTGTAAACAAATGAGCAAAAAAAAAAAACAACAAAAAAACAAAACGGTTTCGACGGCGCAAATTTCGCGTTTGACTAGAAAAAGCCCCGGCATAAACTTTGTTTTTCCTGAACCAAGAAGCGTTCGGTGTGATTCTCGAAAAAAAAAAAAATTTTTCTTTTCTCAACTTTTTAAACTTTTAACTAGCTTTGATACTTGAGCTAAGACTTATTGCCTCACACACACAGAAGTGCGACCTAACGCTAACGCGACGATGCACAAGTTTTTAAAGACAATTTTGAAACCACAAAATAGACGTGTTGGGTTTAAAGTGTGTGTGTAGTCAAGGGAGGAAGGGGGAAAAAGAAATTGTTTTTTTTTTGGGGGGGGGGGAACTGCGGGAAAGAAAAAAGAACGAGGACAAAAAGAAAAGAGCAAAACGGAAAAGTAACAGACACGGGAGCGCACGCAAACAACATTGTAGTTGCATGATAAAACATGAAACTGGGAGCGAAAGGGAGGGTATTCGAGTCGATTGCTTTTGTCCTAAATTAGTCGGCCAAAGAGATTTGTTGTTTTCCGGTTGGTAGAAACAAGAGCGAAAGAAGATACGAAAAAGATTTGTTTTAAAAGTAAAAAACAAAGAAAAAGTTTGATGGATTGTAAGGGCGGGGAGGGTATATTTAGAAGGGGACGGGCAAGGGGATGCACATGATGTGGCAAAACGGTCTTCCTATATCGTCCTATTATTATTATTATTCCCTTAGTTTAGTATTGTCATTTGTATAATCACCAAACATACGTAATAATCATGATTTCATCGTGGAGATCCTGGCAAATGTGTTTCCTCTTTATCAATCTCGAAACAAATCCGCTTGCGTTTACGTTAGGCTGAAACGATTCCGACAGCCGTCCTTGCACCATCATCAACAATTTCTTTTCGTTTCTTTCCACTCGACTCTTCCATCGACTTTCCATTGTTGCACTCGGCCACTCTTTGACGAGATGTCACTTCTGCTGCCTTCCTTCTTTATCCGCGTCTGGTGTACCTTGCATCCTTGTTGATCGATCACACACCGTTTTGTTTCTTTCTTTTTTTTTTTGTTTTCCTATCTGTCCGTTCTTTTTTCATTCCGTCATTCGAAGCAGCAGAAGTGGCCCGTTAGTGGTCAATGAATCGTGGCTTTCATAATTGGACTCGGCGCCAGAAACGGGTAGCCCATCATACCCATGGCTGCAGTCTCCATGGCCAACCTGAATATTGTCGTCATAACAACCGAGGACCGAAAAAGAAAGAGGAAATTAGGGCAAAGGGACGGAAGAAATGTGCGAGAAAAAAAAAAAAGCGGGAGGGAAAAAAAAGTAAATAAGAAACGGCGATTAGTTTTGACATTCCCCAAAAAAAAAACTTTGAACAAAATTTATCAAATTCTTTTTTTTAAAGATTTCAATTTTGTTGAAAGTGATAAACTTCGACATCTAAAATGTTTAAGAAATAAAAGACGGCGATCGTTTTGTTTTTTGACAGGTACTTTTCTAGCATACCACTCTGTGTACTTTCGTCACAAGATTCACGTGAAACAAGGGACACAAAGTCAACAGTGTTTTCAATAAATGTTTCCTTTTTGTTTTTTGTTCTTTTCTAGTAAATTTCTTTTGTCAAGTCATTTCTATTGCCTCACATTATATGATCTATCATCATAATCATCGATAACTCTTATATTACGAAACGAAACTACATTTTCTGTTTCAAAAAACAAAGAAAAATGACAAAGGTGGAGTGGGTGGGGCCAAGATGACAGAACACGGATCGTAGAGAACAAGGTATTTTTTGTTGCAGCAAGAGTGTGTCTCTACCTTATACAATGTCAAAAAGGAAAGCAAAAAAAAAAAAAAAAGAAAGAAAGAAAATGAAAAAAAAAGAGAAGCTCCATCCACAAGGTTTTGTTTTGATGAACGAAGGGCGTTTGGGAGGAGGAAAAATAAAATGAAGGAAAGGATTTTCTTTTGTATAACGGCCATATGGGATCATATGTATAAAGAAATGGGGGAAAGAATGATGTAAAGAGGGAGAAAATCAACATACAAAGAAGAATGGGGAGAAGAACAGTCAACACGGTGGAAGGATTGAAAATAATAATAGCAATAATCATAGAATTTTCATTTGAACCAGACGCGTGATATCGTATGCATACAAAAAAAAAAAAAAAACGACGGCCCAAAACTATGCTTCTTACTCAACGGAAGATACTTTGTTTAAATGTTTTTTTTTTCTTTTTACGGAATTCAAATAAACGGGATCACTCCGGTAAATTATCGTCTTTATTAAATTATTTTTTTTCTCTTGTCGCTTTGCCTACTACAACTCGATACTACCAGCACACGGGTTTGTTTTCATTTTGGTTGATTCACGTCGATTTGCAATTTTTCCAAAAGTTAACGGAGGTTACACTAAAAAAACAAAAAAACATGAGCGACCCCAGATTAGCTCACCTCTACTACCACCTGTCCCACGTAAACTCAAGATTTTTTTTAACTGTCTAAAAAGCAAGTATGTCAAGTGAATTCTTTCCCTATTAAAAAGAAACGACGACAAAGTAAACCATTAGAATCAACGAGCGAATGTGCCTAATGCCTGCCTAAAGTTCAGTGTACGATACAGCCCAAAACAACGGACACTGATGTATTCATTTTGAAAATTATCTCGACAAACGAACCGGCAGAATTATGAGAAATTAAAACTGTTTTTTTTTTCAAACAACTACCTTTAATGACGTGTTAATTAGACAAAAAAAGTTAAATAAATTCAAAAACTTCCACGATTAGGGACGATGGGAAAACAGCCACACAACGTGGTGGTCAGATAACGTAAGAACTCCCCAGTTGGACATAGGCAACCCCATCCCTTCCCGTTAGAAAAACAACTAATGATTTGGCCCACTAGCAAACTGCAAATAAAGAAATCGGAAGAAAAAAAAACAATCCAAACTAATAGGGCGCAAATTTGTTGCGATCTTTCTTGATGGTACCAGAAGGAGGCGACGAGGAGCCGGTGGAGGAGCGGACTTTGGGTTCATAGCCACCCGAACGGCCACTACGGTGGACGCCCGTCGTCTGGACGGCAGACTGTTGGGCCTGTTGCTGTGCCGCTGCACCCGTAAGGATTTCAGAGAGCGAAGTAAGTGCTGTCAACCCCGACAGACCCAGAGCGCTGAGGGCGCCCGGTTTGGACAGTAGCTGAGCCAACGGTAACGCATTGGCCAGCGCTGAAGAAGCAGCCACGGCTGCTACGGCAGACTGGTTTGTCGCATCACCAGCACCACCTTGCGACCGACTTTCCATATTCGCTTTGTGGAGCTCAACACTACATCCCATGACGGACCCATCCCAGACCAATAATATGCACACAAGACAAAAAAAAAATAAAAAAATGAACCAAATACCGAGCGTCGATGGTTTCAATGTCGGATCAAACGAAGAAAATCCATTCAAGATGGGTGGAATAAGAAGGACGAAACGACAGAAAGAAGAAGTTCAGAAAAGAAGAAGAAAAAAAATATATAGTGATGGATCAGGTTGGTGGTTAAGTGGATGGTGGTTTCAGGTTGGCCGGACACAAAAAGATGGCAGAGACGGCGGGCATCGTTGGATGAAGGTTTGCAGCGGGCGGAGAAGGCGGGCGGATTTCAGCGGGCGACGTTTGGTGGTAATACAGGCCAAGTGTTTGTGGATGAGGCGAAGGTTGAGTGTGTTTTATTTTTTTTTTTTTTGTTTTCACAAGGTGTGGTGTGGAGAACGGGTTGTAGTGTTTGGCGGTTGTGGTTGGAGTAGAAATTAAAATGTTCAAAACAAAAAAAAAAAAGAAAAAAAAAAAGAAAAAAGAAAAGGAAACAAAAAATACCATGGCATTAGAGACTGCAGGTTTGTCAATTTCTTCTGTTTTAAAGCTCTTCATAATTTAGCCAACACTCTAAGTTTGACTACTTAACCGAAAGACCTTCCCCAATGTCGAAATTACGGTCTTAAAAAATATATTCAAATACCCCGTCCCTCGAAAAAAATAAAAATTGCTCACTCAATTTAAGAATGTCACGTCATCCCTTCGTAACATGCGCAAAACCTGCTAGATAGGAGCACTATGATCCTCGACAACAGCAGCTGCTGTTGCCGTTACGAGCGCGGGAGAAAAAAAAAAAGAGGAGCGAACGAGGAAAAGCACTCAACCGAGTTCTTAAACGTTACAAGCCAAATATGACACTAACGATGAAATCCGTAATACGACATATCAAACACGGCTATGGAAAAAGAAAATAGAAATAGAAATAAGTGTGAGATTGACTGACCTGGTGTTGATGAGATACTGCGCCAAAGCGACCGATTCAGCCGTGCCCGTAATAGTAATGGTCCTCTCCGAACTGCTCTCTCGATCTTCGCAATTAGAAATGCGGATCATGGCACCACTGATTTGTCTGAAACCAAATAAAAACACACACTTCATTTAGTGAAAATTGTCTGCTATTATTCTCCCAATCGTTTTTCTTCAAAATGCAAAACGATGCATCGTAAACGTTCAACAGAGTCGAGCGGGTACTAAGCCCTTACGTGTAAATGACTTTTAAATCCCTCCTTAAATTGTAACACTGCGCGGCCAAAGTTCTTCTAGCTTTAAAGCGTTAGGGGGCCAGAAGGAATCATGAATCTAATTTTACCAAAGCACCTTCGCCTCTAAGAATAGACGGCAGACAGAGAGCGAATGAGAGCACATGTCTCACCGGTGATTTACCACTCCTCATGACAACTAACGCAGTAAAAAACCGCACCTCATCCGAAACTCTTTTTTTCCCTATGCGGTCGAAAGGGGGGGGGGGGGGATAAAAAAAAAAGGAACAATCTTATTGGCGAGGAGCAAGCTTCGTGATTTACGGTCTTTCAAACGTACACACTATAAAAGGCCACCCAGCGACGATAGAAAAGCGCTAAATCGATGGTGCACAAAGAGTATCGTTCCTCCTGAATAAATACGGATAGAAAAGAATAGGAGCGAGTAGTTACTGTTCGAGACATAAACTTAACGTCTCCCATTTCCTTGACCTGCCATATTATCTCCTCTTACAACATCTTTCTTGCGCATTCATCATTCTGGGTGTGTGCCACCCGATATCTATTTCCCGCTAAACCAAAAATCAATAATCACCGGCAGCTGAACAGTGAACGCACAACAGCCACTACCACCACAATTCCAAGTCAATCTTTTTCTCTCTCCTACTTTTTCCTCGATGCCTATTATTATTAGAGGAGAAGAAGTAGAAAAAAAAAAATCGATTTTCTTTTTCCATCTACCACTCTCTCTCGCCGAAGCCGGATCACACGGTTCATCTCTTTCACTATGGAGAGGAACGATGGGAAAATCGATCAGTTTAATTACGAGAGCGCTGGGAGAGCTGACAGAGCACACACAGAGACAGCACACAAGTCCTCTTCCAACAATCCCCCCTCCATACTTTTTCCCATTTCGCATTTTTTTTTTTTTCTTCCGTCTTCCTCTTTCCAATTTCACTTGCGTTTAGACAAAGGGCACTTCGGAACTGATGCTTCTCCTACAATATTCACTTCACTCTTCCCAGCGTTTCTCACGTCCGCATTCGAGCTTAGCACGCAGAACTTTCATTTTTCAAACCTCCCCTCTATTTATTGACCTTGTCTCTGTTCCCCTACTTCCATCTCTAGCATCTTTCAAAGCAGGAACCAAAAAAAAAAAAAAAAAAAAAAAAGATGCTTGATCATCACTTTGTCAAACGTCTCGTTCGGGAATCAATCAAGCAAACTTTTGATCTTAAGACAAAGATGTGGACTATGATAAACGAAAACCGTCCAAAGATTGGGAGGGGCAAAATAAAATAAAAAAGATGAAAGACATACCGAATTTCGGCAATTTTCGTGCCTCCTTTGCCTATGATGCATCCGATGAGTTCATTAGGGACCGCCATCTCTTGCGACTGTTGGGGCGCACCAGATTGATTTCCTCCTCCTCCAGACCGAAGTTGACTGCCAGCAAGGGCCGCAAGGGCTGCAAATCAAAGGAGAGTTTGTAGTAGATCCAAACAATTATGAACGGCTGTTTGCTTCGCGATATCATCAAAGCGGTCAGCATAAAGAATGTCCCGTTGAAAAAAAAAAAAGGACACGACTTACCTGAGGCGTTCATGGACCCACCGCCACCTGTTCCAGTCAATCCGCCGAGACCCAGAGCCGCCAAGTTAGCCAATGGGTTGCCAGCCAATTTGGTCACCTGTTGAAATGCATTGTGGTAGATCCAAAAACAGGAAGTCGACACGAGTCCAGAAAAAAAAAAAAAATAAAAAAAAAAAACAGACAAAAAAGAAACAAGAGGGAAATAGTCAAGGGAAATAGGGAAACGTTAATAAAACTTTCGTTAAATGCCTAGCAAACAATACAAACATCTTACTACTCATATATATATAAAAAAAAAAAACAAAAAAAACTTAAATCAACCCCGCCCTCTCTCTCGGTCGACAAACGGCTACATGCTGTGTGGATCTTTTGGGAAATAAGCACAACAGATCTTTCAATTTTTTTTTTAAAGATTTCTTTAAAGGTAATACGCATTTTCATTTGTTTTCAGCGAGGGTGGTGGGTGGTTGCTGGGTGGGTGGGTAGGGAGGGCCGAGTCCATGCTACCGAACGATACTAGCGTGAAAGATTCGGGACTGTCGTTTGTTTTGGATGGGGCGCAAGAGACCAAAAATAAAAATAAAAAAAAACAGGAAGAAAAAAAAAAAGAAATTTAAATAAAAACACAATTTCGTAACGCCACGTGTGAACGAACGATATAGTGCCTAGGGCTTCGTCGGTATGTTTCACGATGAAAGAAGAGCATGGCTTAACGATTGTTAACACAGAGTTAAAGAAAACGTAGGACAAGATTGATAGGTAAGAAAATTCAAAGCAACGGTAATAAGGTTAACTGAAAAAAGGTCAATGAGGTACATCTGTTTAGCTCTTCTTCCATGGCCGTGTTTTGTTTACTTTCTTTAAAAGAAAAACTGAAATATTCACGTTCTACTTAAACTTTTTCCATTGATAGAAAATAAATTCAAGTTAAAAAAAAAAAAAAGAATAGGAATAAAAACAAAGGACTAGAAGGAGAGGGACGAACAATGGCAAGTGTTTTTGTGTGTGTACGTGTTTTTTTTTTTTTTTGTCCGCGCAAGAAGCCAAGACTTACGTCCATGTGAACGGGGCTGGCCGAAAACGCAGAATAGGCGGCCGAGAGTCCGGACGGCAAGTGAGAAGACGCGTGAGACGGTGCGGTCATGACTCGTCCAGATCCATCGCCTCCTAAGTAAAAGGAGAGGGGGACGGAGACGGTGGCCAAAGAAATGGTTCCGTTCTTTGATGGATGGATCGGGGAACAGGCGGCCGACGGTGAGGTCATCGAGCTCACGGGGCTCACAGCAAACATGTGATGGGGCAAGGAAGCCTGGTGGTTAGAGAGCCAAGGGACCAATGACGTCGGCTGCTGGAGGTAGGCCGGCGAAGAAATGGAAGAAGAGCAAAGAGACGAAGGCGTCGAGTGGCTAGTAGGGGTGGAATGCGACGTACATGATGCCGCCTCCTGCATCATGGACATCGAAGACTGAGGGTTAAAGTGGTGACCAAAGCCAATGACGGGACAGGTGGCACCAGACGTAGGCGTCGGGGAATATGTCGAGCAGAAATCGTGTGAATGCATCATGGACAGGCCCATCCCAGCGGGGAATCGGGGCAAGGAACAACAACCACCCAGAGAAGAATGTAAACTAGTCGTGGAACAAGAGGACGAGGAGGAGGAGGATTGAGGAGCGTAAGCAGAAGTTGAAGAACACGATGTCGACGATGACGACGTCGGAGAGAGCGAGGAGGATGACGACATGACGGCGGCAACTGCTGCTGCCGCCGCTACCGCTGAACAGCCGCTAGTCGAACTACTTACGTCGGGCGTCGCTGGGACGGCGTAGTTGCCCTGGATCGTGTACGCCTGACCGCCGGCCAGTATCACCGGTCCACCGACCTGGGGCTTGGGACGGTACGGAATGGTGGCTCCTTTCGGTGGAGACTGCAAAATTCAGCCCCCCCAAAAAAAACACACATTTAAATTATTAACTATCTATAGACGCCATCATTATATCTCGTATACTTAAATCAAATACAAAAGAATAGAATACGACAAAAAAAAAAAAAAAAAAAAAAAGAAGACGTTCCTTGTTATCTCCTGCGCGCATTTTTCTTTTAATTTGGATCTCTTTGTCAGAGGAGAACAAAAGACACGGAGAAAGTGTTCGTTACCAGACAAACTCCCCCCTCCTGTCCGTTCTTCCCTAACAAGGGAGACGGCTGACGAGACAACGAACTCAAGATCCTCATCTCGTCTTTCCCTTTTTCATCCCTTTTTCTGTTGGCTACGTCATCCAACACTCGTCCTCGAGATGATTACATCCCCAGCGAAGGAAAAAGACGAGAGGGGCAAATAATATCGACCTTGTTGTCGCTTTCGGCACGAAAAAAAAAAAAAAAAAAAACGCACGCAGGAGATGGCAAAACGTCACGAGTAAAGATTTGTTCGCATCGCTACACTGCAAAGTGGTACTCGAACAAAGGACAATGACGCACAGTTTCATTAAGTTCTATGTACCTCGAGCATAACGCAGCAAATGTGGTAGATGCACTGCGTGATGGCGTCGCTGGTTCCAGACACCGTCACAGCCCTCTCCGTCGAATTGGGAAGCATCTCAGAGGCGACAACGACCGAAGCGCCAGTGATTTCTCGAATTTCTTTGATCTTGGATCCGCCTTTGCCAATCAACGAGCCGCACTGCGAGGCCGGCATAATTAGGCGAAGCGTGATGGGCGGCCGAGGAATAGCCGTTCCTGTCAACGGACCACCAACTTCCTATAAACACAAAATATACACACACATAATCAAGACGAGAATGAGAGACAAGCCGCCAATACACGACGGTTAATCAACATACAAAAGGAAGGCAATAAGCAAAGAGAAACACGGCACGAGGGATCTCGAAATTAATTTTGGAACGAATAAGAAATGACGGGCATTCTCAGATTTTAAGGCGACGCGTCATCTCTCGCTTTTCTGACGCCTTATCTGGTTCGGCGTAGAAAGGAACCCCCCCCCCCCCTGGTGGTGGATCAAGTTTGGGGAATGAGACGGGCAACAACCCTGATATAGTTAGCGCGACTCTTCGCTTCACTTGGCTATCTTATAACCGTCTGGCCCTCTGTGTGTGTGTGTCCCTGCAGCAAACGGAAATAGAATCCCCCCCCCCCCCCGTTTCTTCGCAACAGTCAAAGTTGTCACCGAGTTGAGTTGTACACGGCAGCCGAGAGCGGATGGACTCGCTCATCGAGGATTGTGTTTACAGATGCGCGCCCCCGCTACGAATGCAGATAGAGCGACAGCCGTGGATTGAATCCTGGTGCCAGGAAGATGCATTTAACACACAGCCCCTCAAACACACTCGACCCAACGTTGACTTGTTCTTTTAAATTTTCTTTATTTTATTTTCTACGTCGCTCAATTTCCCAAACACATACGCATTTTTAGACGGCATGGATGGATCGACTCTGTTCCCTAAGAATTTCAGGGCAACGATCCATCACTTTCAATCGGAATAAGAGGGGGGAAAAAGAAGCGAAAAAAAAAAATCCCAAAAGAACCTGAACCAACAGCACCTCCTCCAATCTTCTGTCACCCCACCCCCACAGAGATTGCATAACCGATTTTTTCTTCTTCTTCTTCGAAGCGGGAGGTTTGCGGTCGCACTATCGAGTTCTTTTTTTTTCCAATCCCAGTCGGCACTAGCATCCGCAAGAATTCGCCTCAGGTTTCAAACGTAAACCCAATGAGACAAGACACAACTATAATAAGAAAAACATGGGCCATCTTTCTTCGTTACGATGTCATAATTGGTATCCTTTAAGGCAAAAGCTTTCAACCCCCCCCCCCTTGTCCTTGTTGTTCTAACCAGCCAACACATTCACTAGGGAAGAGTGCATCCATCTTGTCCGAACAAGTGGAAACGTCAAGATCAAAAATTATATCCCGTGTTTCGAGGGAAAAAAAAAAAAAGCAATGGTGTGGGATCACGAAATGGGGAAAGTGAATATCACGAACGAAGGCGAAGAAAATGAGATTTGGAGATATTCAAATGTGTTACCTCTTCCAGTTTCTTGCAAATGAGGTTGAAGGCCTTAAAGATGGCATCCGTCGTCCCTGTAATGGTAACGATCCGTTCCGGACAGGATCCATCCGAAATGTTGATACGGGCGCCAGACTAATAGAATAAGATTTATTTTCTTTTACTGAAATGTTTTTTAAACTAAAAAAAAAAAAAAAAAAAAAAAAAAAAAACCAGAACCAACTCATCAGTTCTCGTTCACGTCAACATGATTTCAAAGAGATTTCCCTCCCGTATACTTTTACACGGATCCTAAAAAAAAAAATCCATTTTTTTTCTTCTTCTTCTTTCATCTGAGTTTGATTACATCTCCAAAACACACAATACGGGCACAACCGACAGAGATGAATATTCAACAACAAAAGCCGATCAAATTGGACTGCTATGACGAATCGTGCCTTCACCCTCCACATCTCATCCACTTTCATAGCCCGAAAAATCAATACCCCCATTTAAATTCGAAAAAAAACAAAAAACATTGACGTACCTCCTCTCGAAAACGTTTGACGATCTCGCCTTTCTTGCCAATGATACTTCCGACTTCCTGAAAAACACAAATAAAAACACATTAACAAGCTGCACGAAAGAGATAAACAAAAAAGGAAACAATTGGGGATCAAGTTATCCAACAGGTATCACTATCCTCGTGTCACTTAGCTTCCTCTTAGTGACAGTCCACTAGTAGTCGCTGAAACAAGACGGCCCCCCCCTAACATACACGCTACCAAGCCAACCCACACATTAAAAAAAAAAAGAAAAGAAAGAAAAAGAAAAAGGGCAGCAGCTTCTGCCAAAAATAACACGTCGACGGGCAACTGTCTCGCGAGGAATTACAAGTGCCTGCCAACAAATTCTCTTAGCTAAATCTCGGGTTCCAACGAGACTTCCCTTTCTATCTTCTTTCCGTGTGCTCCGACAAAATCTTTGCAGCGGAGAGCGGGCAGGATAATGCAAGACAATGCACTACCTAATACCTTTTTCGGGAGGGGGGGGGCGCTAATTGGCCAAACAAGGAACAGCGCGCAAGCTATTGTTTAGCAAAATTAAATACCCATTAACAAAAGGGTATTCTTCTCAAACCTAATTCTACGACGCCTTTCATAATAATAATTCCGGCCAAAATTGAAGCAACGTGCTTGCATCGACGGGAAAAGGGGCTACCCTCCTGCCCCCCCAGTGCTTGTTCATCCTTTTCTTGGTAGGACGATCAAGACAGGTCGATAGGATCTAGCGGGTCCCGCGTGGGGAAGGGAGAGAGGTTTGCGTGTATTTGCCGCTGGCAAACACACACACACGCGACGATTACAAAAGAATCTCTGATTCAACATCCAAGTCCTATAGGGATCGCCAGGCCGAGACAAATCCTCCTGTCCACAAACACACACAACATTGGCCAAGCAGGTCAAACACACTTTTGGCGCACGCCCAGACGAAAATTCCTACACACACCAACCTACCCATCCTAAATATCCTAATAATATTAAAATTCAAACTTAAAGAAAAAACGAAAAAGAAAAAACTGTCGACTCGAAACGACGGAATGGAGAGCGCGCATACCACAGTAAACGAGATTGTTTTCGTCCACCACGCACTTTGGTCCTTTCCAGTCGATTGATCAGAAAACCATCGACGCACAGCTTCTCTCTACCAAAGAAACAGCCCCCCGTACTTTGACTAGATTCTCCAGCCGAGAAAAGAAAATCCCAACTTTAAAAGAAAAACTTGCGTTTGGCCTGTAGCCATTAAATCACCTCATTCCCTTGAAAATTCTTGTCCACAAACTCCGATGAAGCGTGCAAGCAAGCCGTCAAAAGAAAAAAACCTAAAAATATGAAATCACATTTTCTTCTTTTCTTTTTTTCCCTTCCTGGATGGCATTCGTCAATTGGAGTTGCAAAGACCAAGATGGAGCTGATGGAAAAGATAACGCCACACCCATAAAGAAATATCCCAATTACAAAAATCTCAAACTAGTCGGCACAGCGCCAAGAAGAGCGAGAGAGAAAAAAGCCCAAAGCATTTCAAAGCTGGAAATAATTGGGAAGTCCAAAAACTAATCCATTCGCTACCGGAATCATCTTTAATTGGATTCCACCTTCTCTTTCTATAGATCTCATGCATATACACACACACACAAGTGGCACAGTGTAACGAGTCTGTTACTGATGGCGGGTAGGAACACGTCTGGCTTCCGAGAATTTTCGAAAAACCAAAATACCGAAACAGCTGCTGGCGATGGGGTACGTCCGAGACGGGATGAAAACAAAGAGGGAAGGCCTTTTGCGAGTAATTCGAGCTCAGCTGTTTCACATAGTGCACCCAGTTATGCTTACTCCAATTCCTTTCTCTTCGAAATCGAGAAGCTGAAGCGACATCATCGGAATGACACCTCAGCCAACAACCCGTCCCTAAAGTGGGAGAGTTTGAACGCATCGGTTCCGCACGCAGCCACGCTGATCGTTCGCCCGCCTCGCTTCTTGACAGCCGGCCAGATATCTCGCGTACGGGGGCGGAAGGATGAAGTGGGGATAATAATAAATCAAGAAAACATCAAGACATCACGCGTCTAACAGCCGATATCGCACCCAATTCGCTTGAGCACCTTCCTGCCAGGCCACTTGATCAACGGAAGAGCGTGACCGACAGTTCTACCCCCCCCCCATCTAACGTTTGGCCTAGAATAGCCTATAAAAAAGATTGAATTACAATTACAGAAAATAAAAGTAGACGCGGGAACGGGCGACAATCGTCAATAATCGCAAACAGCTGCCATTCAGACTGCCATCTCCATCGTTTCGCCTCTGTCCAACGACACGCTCTGTTGACTTGGCTTCCCTCGATTTCAATAGCCCACCGGTCATAGATGGCGTAAAGAGAGGGAGAAAAAAAAATCAATGGAAATATAACATTCTTCCCTCCCTCCAAGCCAGAATTCCATCTCCTACCATGCACCAAAATTTCATCTCCGGGACGCGGCCTTTTTTTTTCTTCTTCTTTCATTTCCTCATCTTTTGTGTGCGCGTCGTGTATCGGAAGATGAAAGGCGTCCAACAATCACTCGCCACACTTGCACAGCAGGAGGGCGGGGATGAAGAAGGTAAGAGCAAAGTATTGACCCGCTGTGACGACCAACAACTGTCCAATTGAATCAAGAGGACGCTGTCAAAAATCCAAATAAAAACGAAATGGACAAAGTAACGATAACCTCTTTAACGTTCCGTGTTTCTTGTTTGTTTTCCCACCGCCTGCCCTTTCTACGACTCTTCTACTTACTGAAGTTGTACAAAAGACGGCCAGTAGTTTGACAAAATTAAACCCGAAATCCGACGTGGGATTATCAAAGAAGAAATTTCTAACAAAAAAAAAAAAATGCAAACTTTTCCATTAAATACGACGAGCGTCGTAAGGTTGTCCGACAAGATTTAAAAAAATGAAAGAAGACCCAAGGGCGAACCATACGGGGCTTCCTCGTTTCCTCACCGCACCTTGAAAAGCTCACTACCTGGGAAACATTCATATCCTGTTTTTATTAGCCCTCCCCCCCCCTTTTTTTTTGTTAGTCTCTGACGAATGAATTCCCGAAAGAAAAAAGAGGCAAGAAAAAATTCGTGCATTAGTTTCGGTTTGCTGGGTCAGGTTGGGAGCCGGAGAGAGGGAGGATTATGCAGCGAAGAGTTGAAAGGGGTGGGTGGGTGGAGGATGTCATCCTTGTAAAATGGGCTCAAAGTAATACCAACTGATGGCAGGCCGAAACCAGGAGACTCTCTCTCTCTCGCAAACAGAATCGGAGAAGGGAGAAACTGGCAAAACGAGAAGCGCGCAGCAGTAACATTTCGATCGATACTTGTGTTTTCGAAGGACTATTTACTCGGCGTCAAACGAGAAACCTCCCTCTCTCACCCACCCCCCCTTCGGCTGTCTGTTTCTCTCTCCCTCCTCTTCCCACGACGCCCAAACGACGGCTGTACCGTCACTACAACTCAGTACTATTATTACGGGTACACCTACTCGTCCATTAGCCGGGCCGTGACGACGCCCAGTCATGCGAAATCAGCAAATCAAAACCCGACTCCCGAGCATTCTTAATCATCAAAAGAAAAATCCCCAGACCATTTTTTGTTTCCTTTGTCTTAGTAGAACTCAATTTCTCTTCTCCTTACGGAACAAATCAACTCTATCAAGTCAATTTCGGCAAAATGTAGTCAGTAAAAACGAGCCAACCTCTAGCACACACACACACACCGACCGAACGCACAAAGCCCATCGTCCCGGATCTTCCTTTTGATGGACACACACAAAAGGTATTGAGAAGACAGGCGCAGAAAAAAAAAAAAAAAATACCCCGGGGGACGGTAGGACGGAAGGAAGCAAGGTAGGAGAGGAAGGTAAAGACAGAGACTAAAAACAAAAGAAGACCGTCCAATTCGATCGATGCGAACCCAGCGCAGCGTGAGCAAACCGTGCGCGTGTCCGGGAAATCGGAGAAACCCTTCAAGGTGTCGAGTTACCTTTTGTCGAGATCAAAGAACCGAGAGAAAAACGCGATAAAAAAGATTCACAGTTTTGGAGTCGTAAAAAAATAAACACATAAATATGTGATACATCAGAAGCGCCAAGTTAGCGCACGAGAGAGAGATGGGGAACAAGAGAAAAAAAAAAAAAAAAAAAAAAAAAGGCAAATGCTAAAAAAATTAATAGAACATACCTTGCCGGCCATGAGGAGGCGGATCGTGAGGGTGACGGACGGGGCATCGTGAGGCAGACCCTTGCTGTCTACTGTAGCCATTGTCAAAGTGAAACGGCTATCGTTTTGGTAGCAACACGTCAAGTCTTGATTGTAGTACAGCTCCACAGTCGATGCCGTCTTCGAGCGACGTCAAGGGACACACAAACGGATGGTGACGGACAACAGGGAAGAAAAGATGGAGGAGGAGAAGAAGATATGAAGGAAAAAGACAACAAAGTCACGAGACGACCCAGCTAAAGTCCTGAGTCCGGGTAATTCAAGGGCTAAAATAATAATAAAAAAAAACAGAAGAAAAATTAAGTAATTAATTCAATTATGACACATCGAATTACGCGACAAAAAGTAATAACGATAATCGAATTAAACGACACGGTAACAAAAATAGAGCGCCGCACCTGTTCGGAGGTGTTTTTTTTTTTTTTTTTTAGAGATTTGTTTTCACAGTAAAGCAACTAACACCAAAGACCATGAAACAATTCAAGACTTCAATCAATCTTTATGTCGGCGTTTGAGGGACAACAAGAACGAGGGGTGGGGACATGGAGGTAAAAGCGAGGTGAAAAAGGTGGAGCAAGGAGACTCTCGGGGTTGATGGTGCGGGGGACACCAAAGACGCCAGCGGACTGAGGCGACGACAAGAAAGCAAGAGAGAGAAAAGAAGAGGGAGAAAATATACATAGAAAAAAAAAGCGGGACGGCAACAGTCCGGGAGCGAATCCACACAAATGCCCCGGATCTTGCGCGAGTACGAACGTGCGCGCGCACGACCTGCTCCACCCTCTTCTTCCTCGTCTCTTCATTTCAAACCTATCCCTCCCCCCTTTACTGGCACACACAAAAAAGAGTGAGAGCTCAATGAATCATTTACGAGAAATAAATCCTAGAATCCCGTACATTAAAACACAATTTGTCAAAGATTAGCAGCACGGGTGAAAAAAAAGATAAAACGCTGAAAATGAATTAATCGCACAAATGCACGTACAAGTTAGAGGTGTGGTAACGGTAAGAGTAGCGATTGCTGGACGATCGATCGATCGCTTTCGAAGTCTCTGAGATGGAGCAAGGCGAACGAGCAGAGGGACTCTGTAGGGCGCACTGAATATTTAAAGACGGGCCACTCTGGTGTTCCCATGTTGTTAAGGGATTCTACCCGAAAACGACAAACCCTATTGGTCAAAGCACGGAACACACACACACACATGCAGACACAAAAGAAAAAAAAATCAAAAGATATCGGCGAACAATAAAAGAATGAACGCTACGAGTGCACGCGTGTGTGCCGACTCGCGGGACGTTGCAGACAGCAAACTTCAATACTTCAAAAGCCAAATAAAATCCATTTCTTTCCTCTTCATCTTTTACTCCTTTACCAAGCAAAAGAAGAATTTCCCCTTTTCCTCAATGACGAGCAGATTTGGAAGTGGAAAAAAAAACTGAATCAAAGAAGAAAACCGGGCACTATAGGACGCACACGGATGGGAAAAAGGAAGAAGCTGTGCACAGTGAATCCAATCCCTTTTCATCCGCCAAAGACGAAGCGCTAGCGTGACCAATCCACTCGACGCCAAAAAGGATTCCCGCTTCTGATGAGTTTTTATATTATTTAGAATTCTCTATTTTCATCTGGCCTGAGACGAGGGTCCTGAACAAGTGCCGTTTCCTTCCTATCGTACAGACACACACGCACAAGAGGAAGACGGTAGTTGAATCAAACACGGAAATGGGCGCGGCTATCCCAACCTATAAATAAGACGCTGCTGCTCCCTACAGTTAGCATTGGTGTTGTTACCTTTAAAAATAAAAACACAACAGCCAAAACGAAAACAGAAAAAAAGAAATGCACGGTGGGGCGGACAAGGCCGTCAAAGACATTTCAAGACCCGCCTCTTGATATCGATAGCAACACACACACTGGTAGCCTGTCTTTTCTTTCGATTTTTGTTTTTTTTTACACTTATGGTTTTGTTAGCTTGTTGGTTGTTTAGTGTCACGAATCGTAAAGCGCCACACAAATCAATTCGTCTCTACAAAACTTCCGTCCGGTTCCCCCCCCCGTCTCGATGCGACATAGACGAAGCAACCTTCCGTGATGTGAACGTCGACATGCACATACACACAACCTGTCGCGTTTTTTTTTTTTTTTTTTTTAAAGGAGCAAATAAGAGAAGAAAAGAAAAAGAAAATCCTAAAATTCTTACAGCACAAAATACAAAAGCGACAATTCCTGGCATCTGGAGACCAGAGAGAGTCTGGCAGTTCATCAACACGAATCCATCATGTCTTTTTGTATTTGGATGTGATGGAGGGGACATACGAGGAAAAACTACAAATGAAAGTATGCTGGGCGCTAAGAAAATGGTAAAAATAAAGAAAATAAAAACCCTCAACAACAACACAGAAAAAAAAAAGTAAAATGTAAAAGGGAAAAATAAAAATCTTGACAGGAAAAGGAATCCAAGGATGTGAATCAACTCGAAATTCCTCGTTTCCGGCCAATAGGGTCTTTCGAGCAAGATAGAAGGTATTTCATCACCGCAAAATTATATCATTCTTTCCTCAAATGCATTTTATGAAGTACAACCTAACAAACCTCCCCCCTCCTACATAGCCCAGTACTAAATGACGACATTGCTCGGCTGTTCTATTACTTCACATGCGCACACAAAAAAGGAAAATAAGTAGACGATGAAGCAAAGAAACAAAAGGGGAGCTCAATAACCTGGTTGAAATAAGGACCAGAATATAAGCATTAAAAAAAAACACCAAATACGACTATCAGCTTTACCCAAGATGGGTGCAGTGCAGCCATAAAGTAGAACACGGCGACCGGTTGTACAAAGTTAAGACCTTCTAAATGTCATCACCCTTCGAAATAGTGTGTACTACTTGGAACGTCCGCTTGGGTGATTCTACTTTATTCGTCTCGGTATTTTCAACACTAAAAAAAAAATCAATGTTTTGGTAAATGGTACGCGCAAGGTACTAGTCTACTTCACCATCATCCGACTCTCAAGGATCAACTTCTCTTCCCCTCGAATAGACGCTGATCCGCAGTGATAGGATTGCTCATCCACCGTCGTCTCAGTTTAAAAAAAAAAAGGAATATCGTCGATGAATAAATCATAACATATTCGCTCTCACCTGCCTAAAAGAAACTACGGCTGTATTTATTTATTCAATAAAAAAATAAATAAATCCGGGGGAAAAAAAAAACCTGCAGCTAGACGGTACGGAATAAATCTATTGTTCACGCTGGAAAACGCCGTACATCGAGACCAATGTTTGATTACACCTGTAAAAGTCAAATCGATTTTTTCTTTTCAAAAATGGAAAATAAAAACATTTTCCGATACAGCCGCAGCTATAATTGGAAACTAGGGCTCGTGTGTGCAAGCAATTTTCAATAAGGTAATGAGCTCCGCGCGGCGGACCATGGTCGAGCGGGTATATAAGAGGTACTGCAGCGGAGGATGGGCTTGAATGCGCGACTGGATGGATTGGATGCAGCCGGCCAGAATTCTCTCAAGACACGAAAATACAAAAAAAAATCGATCGGATATGGTTATGGCGGAGGGACGGCGACATGGAGCGCGCGATCAGAGGGAACGGAAATCGATTCATCTTCCATCGAGGGAAATCAGTCCCACTTTCTCATCCGGACCCGAATGAACGCGAATAGATGGCGCACGACGGGGAAAAAAAAAGGTATACGAATACGAGTTCCGTCATCCTTTCACCTGCACGTTATTGGCCTCAACCAAGCAACAGTTAGCACAATAGGACAAGTAATAAGTTTCTCAGTGCCCTTGCATTTAGTTGGGGATAATATAGAAATTTAACGCCAAATCAAATACTGCAGTAAACTCGAAAAAGATGAAAGGAGTCAAACATAGTCTGCCATCATCTCTTCTCGATCCACCCTTCGATGAATAAAGAGAGAAACACAACATAAGAGTGCAAAGGGGGGGGGGCAGAGGAGCGTGACTTTCGTGAGCTAGAACGACTGTCATTATCTTCCCTGTAGACTCGCACCACCACTCCAATCTCAATCCAATCTCGCTAAAGCTCTCAGGTCATGTCTCTTTCATGGCTTTACTTTTCCTATCTGGTGAAACGTGCTCAATGCAGCCCCTCACCCGTTTGCGAAATGATGGAAACACAAGACGCACCCATAACAACTTAAGAAACGAAAAAAAAAAGAAGACATGCCTCATTAGAACACGCAAGCTCCTCTGTCCAGGACATCTGCCGACCCCGTAGCACGCACACTTTACAGTGTGTACAAACTCAAAAGAAGACGAACAAGTTCCCTCGACTCTCAAAGACGACAACCTGAATCCGGCTAATCCGTCACGCAACGTTCCCTTTTCCTTATTCAAGAAGCTAAAAAGACGAGCCAACTTTGGAAGAATTCAGCACAAAACTAATCAAGCTTAGTGCATGCGTGGGCGTGGTCTAAGCAAACTTCGGTAATGGAAAATTCATCTTGCCATTGGGTCATCTTCCTTTTAGGGTCCAGGTGAGACGAAGAGCAAGAGAAAAAAGAAAAAAAAAAAAAAAAAAAAAAGATTCCAAAGCCGATCTGAAGCTTTTCTTTAAGAATACGAGCAAATGGAACCTTACAGGAAAGAGAAAAATGAATCATCCCATCCAGCCAAACAGGACGTCGACTGCCCCCAGCGGACCGTCCATCACACACATACAACGTTATGCCCCCCCCCCCCTCTAAAGTACATGTGCATCACTGAAAAGGGCTGTGAGAAAAATGGTCACTATATAATGCAAGACGTGTAACGATAAAAAAAAATTCAAGGTAGACGACATTTTATGGTTCGTGAAAAATGTAATGGCAAAAAAACACGCTATTCCAAATGGACTATGCTATTCGTCATTTCAATCTTTGGCCTTTAAACCTCACGCAGTTTTTTCGGTGAAACGAATAAAAAGGGCCCATGCTGGAGATTGATCAACATTAATCCATACACCCATCCGTTTTCGACTACACCGACAACGCTATGCCCCTCTATCCCCCCCCTTCATATTTCACTCATCTCACCAATCCGGATGCGTCTCCCATTTCCCTTGTAAAGGCTACGCACATCTTAAATTCAAACTCGCAATAATATTGAAGCTTTCAATCGATAAGGGCAATTGTTTTGTCATTCAACATCGTACTAGGGCATAGACGATCATAGCCTCTATAGGAAAATTCAATTTTACATCCACCTCCTCTTCTACCCCCTTTCACTCCCTCCGCTACGTGCTGTGAAGCATTTGCCGCCATCGTCATTGCCCGTCATCTTCCGGACGAGCTCTCCAGTATTAGATTTGTACTCGATCCAGTTTCCCTCCCCTCCCTTTTTTTTCCTCCCCCCCCCCCCCGTTTTGAATACATCACCGATGGCAACGACAGCAAAGTCCATATTATACCTTCCTATCCGACTGCGCCACGGTGGACACAAGAGAGAAGCCAATTTGGACGGGCGGATATGTATACGGCACAAAAGAAAACGAAGTATTTACATTTATGTTTACTCGAATAAAAAAAAATAAACAGCAATAGCGCGAGAGAGTGAACACGAAACGTTGAGAGAGCGCAAGATCAGAGTTCGAAAAGCTTAGCTTTAGCCGTTGCCATGGAAACACTCAGCTTCCTTTTTCCTCGGACGAAGAACTTTTTAACCAAAGACAACACGAAAAGAGTGCGCGTCTTACATCTATAAGCTGGATCGTGAAAGGCGGGCGGGGGAACTCATCGAGTGGTTGAAGGAGTAGCCCAGACCAATTAGCCAAGCAAGTAGGAAGAACCCAACCACACCAGTAACTCAAAGAGTTAACGTGGTTGTGGAAACCCGAGATAAAAAAAAAATGCTAGAGCACCTATAAAAAAAAAAGTATGATGCATACACAAAAGACGAGTGGTTCAAGAAAGCTGTGTGGTAGTAGCGGAGTACCTAACGTTCACAAAGATCAATAATTTTCGACAATAGAAGAAGAAGCGACGAGAGCTTCTCCCTTCTTTTTGCAGACTCCCTCGTTCGTACACTTATACAAGCATCTCCATGCGTTTTCGAGGGGAGCGCGATTACAATGGTTGCGCTCAAACATACATATACGGGTACGGTGAAGAGTAAGAATCTGAAAAGACCAAAAGAGTAGTGCCAGTGGAGACGGACGGCATCATTATTCGACGACGGGGAAACTAATCCGTCATTAGAATCATTAGAGTCACGAGAAACACAAGGAGACGAGGCGACACGACGCAGCTCTTATCTACAGTTTGAACAGTCCTCTTTTGACGTTCCATTGTCACACAAAACCCCCGTCCCGTCCTTCGCATAGACTTTCCCATGAACAAGCAATACTATACCATTTATCTAAACTTTTCTGAATAGCGCCACGACACAATAGAGGCTATAATTGCAAACACCCCCTCAATTTCTTCTCCCTAAATCGATCGATAATTTTTAAGAAAGAAAAGATTTGAATGGGCAATGGAAAAAAGGCGAAATCGTTTAGTAATTCCTGGCGAATAAAAAAAAAAAAAATTTAATGGAAAAAGATCTTGATTTCCTGAAAAGACACATACAATCAGTTGAATGTAAAAGCGAACCATGCAACAGCAGCTTTTGAATTGCAAATGGACGCTAATGTGGGCTGCATTCGAAGCTACTCTCGTCTAGACCATTCCTTTTGAATCCCTCATCATGGAAACGTTCACCGAAGGAAACAAACCGAATCACGATTGGAAATTCAACGGTTGAATCTCCATTTTAACGAAAATTAAACTTGCCCACCCTCAAGAAAAAAAAAGCACCCAAAACGTACACGAAAAGAATCAATAGATTTCAGTTTAGTGGGGCTTAAACGTGATGTGACAAAAAGGGCAAAAAAAAAATCAAGAAAACAATGATAAACCAATCCCGGCCTATTAAAAGCAAGTGGAACTGCCCTCGTCCCTTCGTAATCACTTCTGACAAAACGTGGTCGACGTAAAACGTGTGTTATAAACAATCTGAGAAAGCAAGCAGCTTCTTGGTCCACGGGGTCCAAAAACCGCTTCATTACGTATTCCGTTGATGCTACCGATTTATTCACGACGTGTCTGCTGGGAAAGACGAGAGGAAAAGAGACCCCACAGGAATCCCGATACTCGGGCGTTGACTTCACTACGACGTGTCTAGCCCCCAACGGCAAAAGCTGAAATGCCACGAATATCCACGTTGATAAGACTGTATCGTTTCAAGCCAAAATGTCGGTCAGGGCACGAAACCGAACAAAAAGAATGATAATCTACAACAACGAATACCTGGAATACGTCTATGCTAATCTAGAGAGAAAACTATGTCGCGCAAGTTTCATTAGTGAAAAAGGATCAGTGCCAACAAACTTCTGTTTAGCTACAACTTCAGCCAGTCCCGGGCAGGGAAAAAAATGGAGGCGATTATCTCATTTTTTTTTGTTGTAAATTATCTGACACCGTACGAGGAAAGAATACGAACGCAATTACAAGTTTCGTCTGTTTTTACGTTATCTTTATACTGAAGTATTATTGTTGATACCAAAGATATGAAGCCTACGATAAGCATTAGCATAGCTCTGAAAAATAGATACCTCTGGATCCACTCGCAGAAAATGGCGCAAAAGTAAGATTCCCATTAAATTCAACAAAATGCCTCATACGAATCATTGAAAAAGGAAAAGCTATCACGAGTTTCAAATTAGGTTTTCTCTTTTTATCTCTAGTCAAGGGTAGATCTCATGGACGACGGGGATCTCGCGGTCAGAGGCCGGGAGCCCATGAGCACGAGATTGATACACAGATACACAGCAAAAAAAAATCAAAAACTTGCCAGTAATGCCCCCAAAATATTGGAATTCTATAGCTAAACTCATGGTCTAAACCTAAAACACAACTCCATACACTTAAAATTCAGAATAAATGGTTTAAACTACCTGGAAAAGGGCGAAAATTCGGTAAACACTCTCGTCTCTCGTCGCCAGTTCTTGAGTCTTGCCAACCACGCTACACAGTACAGAATAAACCTGTAGTATGGTTAATGGCCGCCAGTTGACTCTCTCGATATTATTCAAAAAAATTCATATTACTTATATCTTAAAGTTGCTGATGAATTTAGTATTTCTGAAAATAGAAAAAATTTTAACTGCGGTTGAAAAACTTAAAAGATATAGTTACAATTATATTTTAATCAACACTAACTGTGGCGATGCTGGAAAAAATGTCGTCTGCAATCAACTAAGCTTAATAATTCGAATTTTTTGTTTATAATTTATATTAAATGCTAAGTTTGCTTCTGTCGTGAAAGCAGGTTCATTAGAAAATGAGCTTCCGATGTTTAATTTGTTTCAACAGGATAACGACCCTGCCCTTGATATCCAGAAATGCACAGTGCGGTAACCTCTTCAACCGAATACAGCCGTGCACTAGTCAGCTACGTCTAAATACCAATCAATCATGGAGACCAATGCCAGACATTGATTATTTGAGTGACCCCAACAATTATGAAATTATAGAAAGCAATATCAAATCCAGAAAAGGAACGGGAAACATCAAGATGCTAAAGGAATTGCTATCAAAGTACAGCAATGCTGAATCACAAGAGAAAGATGAATTGAAGCAAAAGCTCTTGTTCGAAGCACTCAAAATACCCAACCAGTCAGATCCCAGGCTACATTCGTACGGCGATACTCCTCGTATAATTGAAACCCCAGGACAAAAGCCAGTCTGGTCTTTCCCAGTACTAGAATTTCACACAATTGCAAGGAATCTTGATCTTTTGAGGACTGAAAATTTGGGGAACCTCACAGGTCCACGATCATACTATTTCATAAAAGAGCTGGCTCAACTTGAACAGGCATTAATCCATTTTACTGTGGCTGCACTGGAAAAGAAAGGCTTCACTCTATTTTCTGTTCCAGATTTACTTCATTCCAGGCTTATTGAGAGTTGTGGTATGGATACAAAGGGTGAAAGAACTCAAGTAAAATCATTTCTGTTAGTTCAGTGATCACTTTCAAGTAAACATTTCCTTTCTATTTTAAAAGGTTTATAAATTAGAACCGGAGTTCTACGGAGACGTCTGCCTATCCGGTACTGCTGAAATGGCTTTAGCCTCTTATTTCACAGAGGCTGTAATACCTGTAACTCAGCTGCCCATTAAAATGGCAGCTGTAAGTCGCTGCTATCGTGCTGAAACTTCAAATGTCCAGGAAGAAAAAGGCATTTACAGGTAAGGTACGCTGGCAGTTTTTTATCATAAATAAGACTTAAACATTCAGCCAACCGACGAGAACTTAAGTAATCCAGTCTTAAATTTGCTGTTACTTAAAAATACGTGTAGAGGTATCAATTGTATTTTTTTCTTATCAACAAATACGTTTTAAATAGTATATATGACCGTCAACTTACGGTGCCACGTTAATTGTAACATTATCATTACTGTTAGATCGTTTTCATTACTTCCCCATAGAACAGTGTACAAATTACTAGCACTCGAGGCTGATATGTCGCATCTTGCTAATTCCTCTTTTCTTTTGTCGGTATGAAACAGAGTCCATCAATTCACAAAAGTGGAAATGTTTGGTGTGTCGAACGGCGAGGTGGTAGCCAGCGACGCTCTGCTGGAAGAGTTCGTCGCCATTCAGAAGGAACTTTTCTCCAGTTTGGGGCTGCATTACCAACTTTTGGATATGCCTCTTCACGAGTTGGGGGCGCCAGCCTACCGCAAGTTCGACATCGAGGCCTGGATGCCCGGCAGGAAAATGTATGGCGAGATTTCAAGCGCCAGCAACTGCACCGATTATCAGTCGCGCCGGCTCAACATCCAGAGTATCGATTCGTCAAATACTATGCGTTTCGTGCATACCGTCAATGGAACGGCCTGTGCCGTACCAAGGTATCGTTGATTGCATGTGTGGTTCGTGTTATTTTCCCCGCTGATGTGATATTGATTTGGAACTAGAACATTGATCGCCCTGCTTGAGATGCACCAAAAATCCAATGGCGAGGTAACTATCCCATCTGCCCTTCAGCCATACCTCAACGGGATGGAACGGCTTCGTAAACCATCGAACCCTTTTAAAATGAAGTGGATTAAATCAAAATCACCACAAAACAAAGCAAAATCGAGCTGAGGACGAAAAAACAAAACAAAAGCAAATAGATCACCGACTAATATTGGTTTTGTTTCCTTCCTTTGATAGAATACACGTTGACACACATTATCGGATGTGGAAGCATTTTTCACGCTTGGTCCCGTGAGCTTTCGACCGTAAAAGTCGAGGGAAATGTTTGCAATAAAATAACAGGGGTTTTTCTCTAAGGAAATTCATTCAAATGCAATATCGTCTCTTTATCAGTTTTCATCTTCCATTTCTCTCTCTCTTTCTATATATATAATAAATCAAAATCGACACAAAAAAAGAAAAGTATAACGTGGACACAGGCGACTGGAGTTGGGCAGAAAAATTCACACGACAATGTTAGACCAATGAGTCATTACAAAAAAAAGAGAACATTATTATTATTAATATTATTATTTAAAGAGCGAGAAAGTGAAAGTAACTGTACAAAAATCCTAATTTTCAGTTGTTCTCTTCCCTTCTTTAAAAAAAAAGTTGAATTGTTTGATTCCCATTTAAGCAACAAAAAGGAACACCCTAGGTCTTAAAAATCATCGTGAAAATTGGTAGGACGTGAACGTCCATATGTTGGGTATCGACCGTAACTCGTAGCTGGCCGTGTGGGTGCTGTTTTAGAAGACCGCGGAGCCGTCCCGGAATTGGAAGTCTCGTAGTAACTGCTGTCCCACTCGGATTTCCACGTATCGTGCAGTTGCGGCCGGAAGTTGTTGTAGTTGGTGTAGTGATTGTAATTGTAGCCTCTGCTGCTGCCGTGAGTCCGAGATGTCTGATGAATGGCACTGACTGAAGCCGGCCTTGGTAGAGGCTGCATAAACAACAGGAGATTTAGTTAAACAAACAAAGGCAGCGTTCCGTAGTTTCAATATTAGATTATTGGACGTACCTTAAGAGGTTTAGTTGGGAAGTTGGTACGATGGTCCCATGCATCGCCAATGTCGTCATTGTAAAACGAATCACCTACAAGTTCCGCACCGGCCATGTGATTTTTGTTGAGTTCATTGAGCATTTCCTCCGTCAACGGCAAGGGTTTTCGTTGGTGCTGCCTTCGCCGTCGGATCAGCTATTATTTGCATGTAACGAAGAGAAATGAGATTTGTACCATCAATATCCATTACGGCTGAGATACATACAACGTCCGTAATACACTGTTGAATGTCCAATATTTTACTATTCGTGGTATTTAACGACTTTTCTGCCAACAAGTTTACTTTTTCTACCGCTTCCCATTGATACGGAAGCTTTAAAACTAGTAGATCTGTTGAATGCGTTCTTTATTTCTACTTTTTTTTTTTCTCATTTCGTTCCCCCCCCCCCCTTCCCTGCTCCAGTAATAAAGCTCCTCCTCCAATGTGGAAAAGCTCTTTGATCTGTAAGTAGAAAATCTCGTCGCCTCTTTCTACGCTCTGACACGCCGTTCGCTACTGGGAATACAGTAGAACCCACAAGATAAACGCAACGAGAGAAGGGGGGAGAGGCCATGGCAGGAGATCAAAGAAAGGAGTACCCAAGGCTCTCTTCCATCTCATTGTATAGAAATGAGAATGTTGCAGCAGGAAGGAAGAAACTGTTGCAGCGAACGTTGAGCAGGTGCATGAGCCTCGCAGCTCTTTCTTCTCTATTCAAATGCGCACACATAGTTCGATTTGCCTAATACGATCCGTTCAACTTAACGTAGCTCCCAGCGCACAGTTTCTAAACTCGACAACTGCAATGTAATCGATACCGTGTAAAACAACAACGTGTAACAAGATCGTACCATGGTGGTTCCAAAGGCGATGACAAAGATGAGTGAGGCAAGACCGACAACGATGACGGCAATAACCCATTCTCCTACTCCTCCCGTCACAACTCTCGGCTTCTCACCGGACACGACCGGTTGCCTTAATACTGTAAAAAAAAAAAAAAAAAAAGAGCAATGATATAATTTTAAGCCAATTTAATTTGATTTTACGTTTTGCTTACCGATAAAGTCGGTCGATTTGGTATCGACGGTAAAGTTGCCAAGTTTGTAATGTTCTCCCTCTTTCTCCAGGGACATGTGGAAATAATTGCGAATTTCGCCAGTGTCCAGTATAGTGGTGCCGTTCAGGTTCAGGTAATAATCCACCAGGACACTGCCACGACTACAAGTAAAGAAAGAATAAATGAATATTAATTATCTAAGCAATCTACCTAATGGTAAGATGGTGTCAAACAACCGCGCCCGCACTTCCTTTCATATTATGTCCCTTTTTTTTTTTGTTACCATCGTTTTTCACAAAGTGTGTGTCGCAGTAATTGATGATGTCCACCCTCAGGGACGAAGCGACTAACGATCGAGCTTTAGCCGAGTAATCACGCTGTCCCCTTTTGCCCTCTTCCCTATTGTTAGGGAGTAATATCTATACGTCAGGGCTGCAATAAAGTCCAGCTCTTATGGCACTCACAAGTTTAGAAATAACCCGTCAGGGAACCTTAAGCCCCGACCCGACCGTCTCAATCGCTTCTATGCGTTCATTTGTGACAAAGTCCATCGCTATTTAGCATGGTCCTGTTGAACATTAACAAACATGTAGCGAAAACAACAAAAGAGCAAACAAACCTGAAAGCTTCGACGACAATGCCAGCGTACCACGGAGCTAATGGTCCGTTCTGATAGACGGCATCCAGCTGGCAACAACAAGACGGTTATTAGTTTGATTCGTTATAAGTGTCCCATCCGGGGCATGATGATATCATCGCGTTATTTATTTTTCTTTTGGAAAAGGATCAATAATGCACTGAACGTACCGAGTTTTCAACAATGGCGGCCAGTTGGTACCATTCGCGGGTATTGTGATCGGATAGTTCGGGCATCCAGTCGATACCATCGACCAATCGGATCGTGCCCGCCAGACGGCACTCTTCTCCGCATTGGCCGACTGTTGTCACTCGCGGAGTTGTTGTTGTTGTTGTCGTCGTCGTCGTTGTTGTCATTCTGACAGTTGTCGGCGTAGTTGAAGGTGGCGAATAAGGTTGGGTAGCTGGCGACGGCCATCCAGTAAATTCCGTCGTGGCCCTGGATAAGCAAAAATAAAAAAAAAAAAAAAAGAAATCCAAAAATACATATTAAAATAAAACGCCGTGAAAGTGGAATATACAATCTGGACAGATGATGAATGAAACACTCAAACATCAGCAAGAATGGCAACATCAGAATGTCTTAATGAGGATGTATTCTCCGAAATAATAAAAAAAGGAAGGGGGGAACGAGAGAAATGTGTTTGCATGTGAATGTAAAACAGCCAAAGGCTTTTTTTTTTTAAGACGAGACCCTGCCCCAGTTTCTAAAAATTCTCCTATGGGCTGATTCACAGTATCTATAATAAACATTTCACTCTGTACTTTTGCTACGAAGAACACGGATAATAAGAGAGCGTTAGACGAAAAGGAAAGTGACCAAAAAGGAGTGGCCTTTCCTTTTTTTCATTTTTTGCTTTTCTTTATTCGTGTGAAAGACAAACGCACGGGACAAAAATTTATGGACAAGAATTTTCAATTTTTCTGTGGTCGCAATTTTTTGTTTGGAGACGGCGTCACGGCTAATTCATTAATTGCATCACGTTTTTCGTTCTATCTTTTAAAATCTCAACGCTCTGCATTTGAGAAATTCCTTTTCAAGGATATGATTTGACAATAAAATAAAATCCTCATTTCTATTTAAAGGTTTTAATGGAAAATCACAAGGTCAGTGCGAAAAACTTACCGGACTGGCCACCCAGATTTAATTTCAACGGCAGATTGGGTCGGTTTAATTTTGGGTTTTTCGCTCGTTGTCGTGCGTGCAGGGCTGGCTCGTGTCGGGAAGACTAATCCTTTTTTAGCTGTTGTGGTCGAAGGTTCTGCCGCAGAAGGTGCATCCGTTGAAACAGCAGACTCCGTAACGACAGTGGGCGTCGTTTTGCTCGGCGCCGGAGTGAAAAGATGTTGCTTGAAATTGGGGGGCAATAGGGCGCTCAAGTCATCCATATTAGCCGTATCAAATAAGCCATCAAAGGGACCTTTAGTCGTGGTGGATAATGGCGTGGTCGGCGGTTGATCCATTTTGAAACCGGGCGGCAGAAAAGCTGAAATGTCGTCTTCTTTAACTGACCCGAAAACCTTATCCAATGCACTTATAGGGGGACCTTCTGGCGCAGGTGTTGTCAACGGTACTTCGGCGGAACTCGCAAGCGTTGCGGTCGCGGTAACTGGAGCAACGGGTTGCGTAACTGGAACAACAACTTCAGTAACCGGTGCTTCGATCGTTTCATTCGGTGCAGAGAAACCGGGCGGCAAGAGGCTACTGATGTCATCCATAACGACGACTTTCTTGCCGAACAAACGATCGAAAAGTGACAACGTTGTTGTCACCTCAACAACCGCCGTCGTGGTGGACGGCTCCGTGCTGGACGAGACGGCCATTTCAGTGGTGGACGATGACACAATTTCAACTTGTTCGGGAGTATCGGAACCCGTTAATGGAACGTCTGTCGTCTCAACCTTCGGCGTTCCCAAGAAATCAAAAGGCCGTCGAGGTCTTTCGAAAGGCGGCCGGAATGGCGGCCGCGAACTGGTAGGTGTGGGTAACGTAGTCGTTGTTAGATTGCTGGACGGCTTACTGGCTTCCATGTTAAAATTGTTATTCAAATGCTTGTCGAATAAATCCGATTGGATCAGATCCAGTTCGTCGTTACGCGTGTCTGGCGCTTTGGTCGGCTCGGGTAATAAACTTTCGCCGGCCAGTTCGATCTCCTTGATCGACTGTTTGGCCTCACCGCTCGACGCTTGATTGTTGGCCAGATTGGACGTCTTGGAAGCGATGGCTTTGCTCTGCCTGTCACTTTGTAAAGACGACGGACTTTCGGTCGGTAATTGGTCGACGGACATCTTTACGACCGTGACACTGCGGCTCGTTTCCACCGAGACCGTGTTGGGCGTCACAGGGTTAGGAAGGACGAAGCCGTCCAAATTGGGGACAAAGACGATGTTATCTAGATTGACAGACGACGTATTCCTGCGACCCAAATTGAATATCTTTAACGGTCCGTTAGTTGGTTGTGGAGCTTTGGCTGCTGGAGCTTCTTCCTCGACAACCGGTTGTTCCGCGTCGGACGCAATGGCTTCGCCTATTTCCGTAACCTGTTGCACGTCTACCGGTTGTGGTGATGCCACCTCATCAGTCACGTCGTGGATGATTGGCTTATCGTCGTTTAACGGTTTGTGGTCGTTCTCTACCACTGGCTGCTCAACAGCCGTGGCGATGGGCAGTTCCGCTGCAATTGCTGGATCCACTGCTGCGTCCGCTGCAATTGCGGGCTCAGCTTCTGCCTCCGCTGCAATTGCGGGCTCAGCTTCTGCGTCCGATCCAATTGCGGGCTCAGCTTCTGCTTCCGCTGCAAGCGCTGGCTCCACTGCTGCTTCCGATGCAATTGCTGGCTCCACTGCTGCTTCCGCTGGAAGTTCTTGAGATGGAGTAGTTGATGTTGATGAAGCCTCAGAAATGGGAATGGTTTCTGGTACAACGGTAGTCGTCGTTGCGGTATCATTGGCGGATACGACGTCGACTTCATCGACGACGTCGTCATAATAATATTCTTCTTCTGGTTCAATTGTCGTGCTATCGATTACGTCTTCTGCGGCCGGAATCAATAGCGGTTGATCGGCAATCGTGATCGACTCGTTGACAATGTTCACATCCGTTTGAACTGGACTGGCCAGTGTAACCGGAGATTGGGATGTCGTCGTCACAGGTTGGCTCAATTCAGGCGAATTGAAATGGATAGGTTTGATTGTCGTTGAAGGGACGCTCTGTTCTGGCGAATTAAACCGGAATTGATTGCGGACTCGTGTCGTCGTCGGCCCGCGTGATCTCTGAGTTGTTGTAATCAAGATTTCAAGTTCCTCATCTGGCAACACAGTCGGTCTCGGACGTCTCCCGAAGAAACGACTAGTAGTGGATGGCGCGCGTGTCGTGACGGGTTCTTCTTCCGGTGGTGATGTCGTGAAAACACGGACGTTCGTTCGAGTTCGAGACGGCACACTGGGTCGCGGACGAATGAGCGGCAGACGCGTGCGAATCGTAACCGGTTCAGCTGCTTCAGTAGTCACAGGAATGGCTAATGGCGCAGATGTTGTAGTAGTCGAACGGACTCTTTGACGTAGGCTTCCGGTCGTCACGGCCGACGGTTCGTCCAGCAGCACAGGTCTAAGATTAGGATTTCCTTCTCGGACGGGAGGGACTCGACGCGGGCTGTTGGATAATTCCGCACTGGTTGCCGGTGTTTCGTTGCTATTCAATGGCCGTCGCAACCTGTTTCTTCTGTTTGATGGACTGTCTCCAATCGATCCGGGTTCCGGCTGATCGCTGAGAACCTGAAGTTGAGATGGGCGTGGCGTCGATGGCGGTTCGACGGTCAAGGGCGATTCCGGTTGATGGACGGATGTCACAGGTGGGACATGTTGGAAGTCGTTGGTTTCTGGCAGGGCATCTGGAATCTCTTGGATCGCAGCTGGAAGAGATTCTTCAATGGCTTTTTCAGGCACGGATGATGCCTGGATGGGTCCTGCTCCGGATGGAGGAGACTGCTGGACGTGTTGTTGATGCTTCGTTGTTTCCTGTTGGCGATTGGCCTCTGTGGTCTGATGGAAAAAAGGCGTGCGGAATCCAATGGGCACAGGAAGCGGAAAGTCGTCTAATTCCGGAAGCAATTCAAGTTTGAGTTCGGGACGCTGGAAGCGATTGAAATTGCCGCTCGGGTTCATCGGTTGAACTTGATCCCGACTGAACTGGAACTGAACGATCGGTTTCTGTTTCGGCTGTTCGCGGCTTTGGATTAAAGTGGAAGCCGGAGTTAACCGGCCAGCGCTGGACGGAAACGCATTGGCGGCCACTTCGGTGGGCAGCTGAAGCTGCGGATTGAAACCGCCTTCCACCGTCGGATTGCGGATCTGTTGACCTCTTTGTACGGACCCGATCGACGATGACGCCAGCGTGGACAGCGGACTAACTGCGCCCGAATTAAAAATGGGATTGCGCGAATCTTGCTGGTCAGCATTTTGCGACGCGAAGAACAAAGCTTGACGATTAGGCGTTGACCCAGCCGGATCAGCAGATTGCTGAGGTGAAAGCGGCCCGAAAAAATTTATTTGTTGAAACGACTGCGGAGGATTGGACGGGAACGACTGGAACCGCAACGGTCGATCATCGCCAACTGTCAGGAAAAGATAAAGAATAACAAGATTACCATAACTGATTTTTTTTTCTCTTTTCTTCTTTCTTTATGAGACATCCGAAACGTAGGGATGGCTCGTGAATTTTCTAGCCCACAGAGATTTTTTCTTTTTAATTTAAAAATGTAAATCATCAAACGTGGCTAGGTCGTGGCGCTTCTTACATAATACGTTTCAAATTGCCTATTCAAACAGCGCAGAGGGGAGGAGGCTTTCGGGGTAGGGGTGTAGGGGGGAAAAAATCTTTAAATTAGACTTTTCAATAAGGGTCTGCGATGACGGGGAAAACGTTGCTCGTCGATTGTTCCGTCATCGTTGCTCAACAGATTCTTTTCACAAAAAAAAAACGATTAGAAATTCATTCAATATTTGAAGCCATTTGAGGAAAATATTTGATAAAAACTTCCTCCTCATTGTTCATCCGAAACGTGAGATGAAACATTTCTACCTCAAGAAGAAGGAGGTGTTCATTCATCCTGGTTGTTAGTCTCTCGTGTTTTGGTTTTCCAAAACGCGGAGGAAAAGCGCGAGAAAATCGGTAGGTCAACAGTTAGCATCCGCCAAATTGGCTGTGTGTGTGTCTCGGCGAATAACAAGACTCCCGCTCACTCACTGCGTTGCCCTACTTGCGACGAGAAAGGGCAGGCCGATACTTTTCCCCTTTCTCCTTCTTCCAACAGCAGGAGAGTGGAACACGCATTAAAAAACCCGTTTTCTCTCTCGGCGGCAAATAGCCTCGACCGGGAATCTGCGTGATTCCAAAGACTCGCCTTTTTTATTCATCGTGTTTCCATGGGCGTTTTTTTTAAGGCTTTATTCATACACTTGCAAAAAAAAAAAAATAGCGGGAGGTAATGCAAAAATAAAAATGATCTATTTTGATGGATTTTGCGTTGTCGACGTCATCCTTTTGTTTAATGGAGTCTCAACAGCCGACCGAGGTAAGAAAGGAATGGCACAAAAAAAGACAGCTATCAAAGAAGATATATTACACCTATACGAGTTGTTGAACATTTTATCCAGCCGAATAATTTTCCCTTTCTCTCTCTTTTTATATTTCGGTTATAAGGTGGGAGTGTTTGGTACTCCCGTTAGGCGAAAAAAAAAAATGCACGGCGTGAAAGTTTTCTTTCCGTTTGTCAAGTGCACCGCGGAACGCGGTGATACTGTACATATTTCTCTGGTTTCAGACCATCAACCAGTTAGCCAAGTGGATATGATTACATAGTCTCACTTTTCTTGGTTGTTCCCTTTCTATGTTATTTTTTGTGCGTGTGTGTGTGTGCGACGCTCTACGGCAATAGAAAATTAAGCGTCGTTTCAGCAAAACTCGAATAGAAACCAATCGAAACCAATAAAACAATAGCGATAAGTGTTATTTCATAAGAAAACAGCCTCCAAAGGCAGTTGTTCAACACTAAAAAGAAATGAAATGTTGAAGCATGAGAATGCAAACTGAGAAATGCGACCTCATTTTTAGCAGTCGGAAATTTACGATGCTTAACGACTTTAGACATGCAGCAAGAGGAAGAGGTTGATTATGAGATAATCCTCCCACCCGATTTCTATCTGCCCTCATCTAATCTAGCACGCGTGTAGTACCGGTTATGATTGCCGCTGTTGAAGGAAAAATGTCGTGACCGAGTTCAAAGAGGTCGAAAACTCATCTAACGCTAAACAGGAAGCTTTTGCTCGTTGGATGTAGGTCGGCAACCTAATGAGAACTGTAACAATCTCACCCAAATAAGAATGTAGCGTGACATCGTTTGAAACCGTGAACCGCCAAAAGAGATCACTCCGCATAGCTACAATTCGCTTGCCATGGCTGCCTTCATTTTCGGCTTTGTTGCCGACTCAACATTTTGTCCAGCAAAAAAAAAAAAAAAATGAAAACAATTGGTATGAAAAAAAAAAAAAAAAGCGGGGATGTACTCGCGGAATCGAATTTCACGATACAACCGATATGATTGGCGCAATGCCAATCTAAAAATGCAGGCCCTCTCTCTTTGCGGTGAAGACGTGTACATGTTACATGTTTAGAGTGAATAAGCGGAGAGAGCGGCTTGTGCTAACGGCGGACACGCATCAGTCGAGTAAAAAAAAAAAGGAGGGTAATTGCAGGTGAACTTTTTAGCATCAGACAACACGGGTGTCTGTATAGTCTCCCTATATGAAGGTGTTTCTGTGGCTAAAAAAGAAAAAAATGATGGAAATTGTCAGCGGCGGTTTTGCTAGTGGCTTTCTAATCACTGTATCATATTACTTTTATTTTAAAAAGCGCATTTTTTTTTTTGTATCTCGGATGAGTTATGTCTCAACCCACGAATAATATTAAATTTTGAGTCAGAAAGAGGATCCCATGTAAGGAAATTTTGAAAGGAGAGTCGTTCGCTAGTAAACTATGAGAATGTCTACTGTTCATCAGCATAGAATTCAATGTGATATTGCGCAATCACTAGAGTCTATTGGCAAGCAATTTAATTCAGAAGACCAGCCAATAAACAACAAGAAAAGAAATTGTTCAGCTTCTTCATTCTGAAAGCTACATTTAGCGATATATCCTATATTAGGCATAAATACCGAAAACAGAATCTTTTAACCTCAATCGAAAGCCAGTTTTTAGTGGGGGGAACTTGAACGCCGCGCATGACATAAAGAGGTTGGATGAGCCAAACGCATTTTCTCTTTTTCACGCTAGCCAATTTTTTTCTTTTTAAAACCGTTAGTTTTTCTCCTTCTTGTTTTTTTATGCTCATCTTCTAACACACATTTTTAAAACTGGATCATCCATAGACGAGGGGGGGGGGGACCCTAGATTGTTTATTTGTATTTTCCGGTTGAATGTTATGTATACTGAAAATGTGGAATAAAATGGAGAAAGGCACATCGTTATTCGCTCCGATTCGTTCGTGCGGATCACGACACTTGAAGAATTTCACTTCCGGAAAAATGTTTTTTTTTTTTGTCGTCAAATGGAATTTCGCTCGTTTTATTTCTTTCTTTTTGATGGATGTTGTTGTTCATCCCTTTCTTTGTAGCGACTCATATCGACCTCATACATGACCCCTTTTGCTTTTGCGCTGCGGGGCGGACCCTGGAGCTCACGTGACCTACTTCCGCCTTCTCTTCTTTTATTCTTCAACACCATTGGAACATTCCAGCAGCTCACTCTCTCTCCCTAAATTCTTGCAGACGAATGAGTAATACGCAAACACCTTTTGATTGAAAAATGACAAATGACCGCAATGAGATAGCCAAAGTTGGGCTTTAGAAAATATACAGGGCAAAATGATTTAAAAAGATATTTTTCTTTGTTGTATGGCAGTTTTTTCAATGCGATGAAATGAAAACAAGCGCCCCCAACTGTGACCGTGACTGTAATAGCCTTCAGCTCACGATGGGCCAGTTGGGCCCAAGAGAGAAAAGCACAGCTTGTGCAAGAGAAAACGGCCGAATGCAACAAAGATAATTTTTTTTTTTTTTTTTTTTCTAAAGCAGAGAAGAAGAAGAAAAAAGAGCTAGTATAGTCTGCCAATAATATACAGCGAGAGTTTGATGATTTTTTATGGCTGGAAAAACTTTCTCGGCCCTATTGCTTTCTCGTTGATGCTCACGCTTTTACCTTTAAAAATAAAGTGTCGGGCGTCTGCGTGACGGACGATCGCGAATTTCAATCGACAAAAAGTTAACAATAACTTAACAGGCTTCAATGGTTCTCCCTTAATTTTAAAGCGAAAGCAAAAAGCAGTCTAAAAAAGATGTACAGTCTGATTAATAGATTACGATTCGTTAGCTTTGGCTATTGTACGGTTAGCTTTCTCTCTGTCTAAACAATAATCAACCGCATCGTGTGACAAGGTCTAGTTAATATTGCGTCGCCATATTTGGTGGTCTCTCTACATCCACGTAATTACTAACTAGGAGACGAAAGAAATGTGGACGATTTCATCACCATGGCAATCGAGCGTGGGCGGTGCCGTGCCTTGCATCCCATAAAGGTCAAATGAACAAAATGGAGTCTCTTAGCGATGAAAGTGAAAAACAAATTCTTACCCTGTCGTTGCGACATTCCAATGCCGATGCAGCAGCAACATAACATCAACCAAATGAGTAATGGACGTTTCATGTTGGTCATCTGGATGTCGGTCGGACGGCCAACACAAGTGGCTCGAGTCATCCGACACCACAGCAGCTCGACGAAAATGATCACTTTGATTCAATTTCAAAAGTGTTGAATGGACACAGACACACACTGGCAGTGTGTATACAGTGTCAGCACTACGCACTGCACACTTCTTTTTCAATGGAATTTTCTGCAGGTAATGAGCATGGTATTCTCGACACAGATTTTTTTGGGTTTAGAGTCGCAGTATTCCTAGTCTTATTCCATTTAGGTTTCACTTGTTTTTCATTAAACACTGCAGTTTGTTTTTCCTTACGTTTTGAAAAACTCGAAGAATGTCTTGAGCAGGAGCGACGTTCAGTGACTAGCTGCTGCCGCGAATGCCTTGGCGAAACTGAAGGTGGCCCGGCCCCAAAAACCCAGAAGAGAACGTCTCTCTTCGACTACCTTAGTCCTTTTTTTTTTCTTTTGGCTCTTACAGACAGAAAGGAAAGTTGAATTTCCCCTTCGAGAGCCACTGCTGTTTGTATACCTCATCTATACACAGGTCCCCTCCCCTCCATTCTCCCACTCTCCTCTCCCCTCTGGGCTTCTCCCGAGTTGTATTCTCTCTCTCTCTCTCTCTTTTTATTTACCAGGTGACGTCTTTTAGAAGGTAAGAGAGAGGGGGGGACGCTTAGTTCGGATTTTTGAGGTGGGCGAAGTTTTTCTTCAGGGTCACTGGTAAAGCCCCCAGACGATGAATATGCTCATGTTTTGAGGGGGGAGAGAAGGTCTTTTTCGAAGATTTTTGCCTAAAGAATTATATTCGTTAAAAATATCAATAACAATACGATGAAAAAAGGTCGTTTTTAGAGGGTAGAACAAAAAAAACCATGACGCTAATTTCATCCCTTAGGGTGAGACCAAGTAAATATTAGGTAAATGCACCTGTATGGAATGATGTTTCGAAATAGACGATCACTGATAACATTTAATGGCTGGTATTGACGCAAATACATCCGAGTTCTTTGACCGACCATGAAAACTGTTTGCTTCTTGAGACATTGGCAACCAATGCACTCCTCTTTCGCCATCTTTTTCCTCCTGTTACCAAGGCAGAGAACAATTGCTGGTTGACTCAAAAGACCTTTTAACAATGAGGCATTTTGTAGTTAATCAACAGTACCTTTTATTCTCCATTCTTTTCTCTATTTCAAATGTCTTGCAGCATCACGATCCAGAATTACGTTAACACAAAAACGTTGCAAACAAATCTAGTCCTATACCGCCGACACACGTTCTCCATGCTGTCGCCGATTACTTCTGACAATGTTTCAATTCGTCAAACTGGCAACTCTTCTTTTTTTGCATGCTCAATACTAAACAAATTTCAAAAAATGAATTCACCTGTCGTCTTCTTTTCAAACAAACGTTCTTTTAAATAAACTTTCAAATAGGAAATGGATTTTTTTATTGTTGTGAGTGAAGCAAAAAAAAAAAAATAAGAAGAAAAGAAGCAAATCTCCCGGATGTTCTACACACCCGCCCCTATATTTTGGCGGGCAGTGGCGCTAGTTGTAGGGATGAATGGCGATTTTTTTTTCCTTTTTTTTTTTTTTTTTGAAACCACGGAAGACAACATAAAGTACAAGGAAATCTGCTTTGACATTTCAGAGTCACGAACACTTTTTTTTTTAATTTCTAGTTTTTTTCCCTTGCCCGTTCATTAAAAGTTGGTGTTCTACACGTTCAACCAGGTTCTCTCTCCCCCACCCACGAATTGTACAGGAGGGTAGGTGTGCATTTCGAATAGCCAGCCTTAGGCCATGTCATTTGAACCCTCTAGGTGGCAATCAAAGCAATCAGCTGAATCTCCAACGGGGAAGAAAGGGAAACCAAACAACCCTTCAAAATGTTTTACGATCTATTGTATTATATTGTTTGATTCGTTTTATCTCTTGGACGAAACCAGCTTTACCCCAAAACTTCTTTTTGTTTGGTTTTTCTGTTTTTACACTACAGATCCCTAAACACACAGGTTGGAAAAATGGGGGTAATTGAAAAGCGTACGTATCCGGGTAGGATGAGGCTTTTTAAAATTCCAAGTTAAAAGACCCCAACATTCCCTTTCACCCCAGCATGAAATCACAATACGAAAGTTTATCTCTTGTCTATAAAACGGCTGATTTACGACGGTGGTTCGTTTCGTTTTGTTCGTCACGAGAAAAATGTGGGCGAAGTTTCCACAAGAAAACAGTTGACGGCTAATGCTACGCCGAGTTCAGTGCGTGTGTGTGTATGTGTACATTTGGCTGCATTCTAATTATTTAAATGCTTACATTATGGCACACCTGTTTTTATGCACATCTTCGTACAACACTTTCACTGATAACTTTCGCTCGTCTTCCGGTCGTTAAAGGACATGTAGGCGGGAACGTGCAAGAAAACGGTTTCTTAAAAAAAAATGTCGATGATAACGATGCAGCTGTGTGACCTTGTTACATTTTGAGCGTCTTGGTTAACAACAGCCAACTTTCGCCTCTTAAATCTAAAAAATTGCGGTGGCGGTAATGCCCCATTCAAACAATTGGATGATGCAAGATGGCGATAATGTCGTTTCCAGATGGCTGAAGATGAGTCAACTAGACAGGATCTTTTTTTTTCGTCTGCTCACCTCCTACAACCGGATGGTCCGGTCGAAGGACATCAAATTGAGGTTAAAACGTCGTGCAATCTCTTTTTCCAATCTGGAGCCTACTGTGTTTTACAAAGGTAAGACGAACCTGTACATACAGTTTTTTTTTTGTGTTCGTTGTTGCTTTGTTTTTTGTGCAGCTGTTCAGATAAGAAAGGAAACCCAACCCCATAATGCTTACGAAACCGGCAAGTTACAAATGGTTGTTTTTTACCATAGTGCATTGTAATTCATAGAACTCCTTCAAGTATTCGTAGATTTATTAGACACTTATTTGGTAGTGTTCAGTCATTAATGTGCCCTGTCAGGGAGGGAAGGGTGAAGCTGTATAGTTGTCATTTGAAGAACATTTAACATAAGTAAAGTAGTGTAGGTTTTTTGGGAGAGGGAAAAAAAAGATCATAAAATTGTTGTGACCACCTTTTTTTTCGGGCGCAAGATGTAGTCACTCGAAAAGTCATAAATGCCTTGTAAAAGTTAGTGGAACAAATGACGTCACACTGTGACAATAAATTCTTTGACATCCTTCGTTGATCTACACCCCCAGAAAAAATTTTATCTCCCAGACAAACCAAATAATTTTTTCTGAAATCAACTTGATGTGTGCATTCAAGTCCTAGTTCTCATCGATAGAGTTCCGTTTCGGAATTTGTTGGATTCTTTGTACACGTTGAGAAAAGACCGGTTATATTTATGGGTCTGTCTCTAATAATTTGGTTCGATGTGGACAAGTCTAACAGCCATATCTGTGTCGCTGTTCCAAATAATCTAGTCCAATCCCCTAAAATTGTTACACCCAGATGATTGCCAAACTGGTCACCGTTGGCAAGGTGAGGGCGTGTACCTTTTTTTTTTTTTTCGCCTCACCTTGAAAGTTTGGATGTGTTTCGTGCCACCCAACTTTGTCTTATTCTTTTACGACCTTCGCTGGTAACTGGCGCGACTTTTTGTCCATGGCTTCGTGCTCTTTCTCTAGTGTTCAATCTCTTCGACGTACTGGAAGCACTAAAAGGAGAGAGAGAGAATTTTTCCTTCTAGTATCTCATCAAATCAACAGCAGTCATGCAAGAACTGCCGGGCAAGGCCATTTCAGAATCCCCACCACTATTTGGGGATGTTCTGCGGTTTTTTTTTAAATAAAAAGAATGTCAAGAGCAAAAATGAAACAAAATCACGAATGGCATTGCGGGTATGTAATACTAAAAGCATAAAATTCTCAAACTCGAAATGGGAGATGAAAAAAAAATGGACAGGAAATATCTGAGATTGTCACAATCTTTTGCGTGAATGATCACGGTTAAAATGTTGTTTTCGATATATGGTAGCAAGATGTCGTCCTCCTTGAGGTTACTTCTACACTAAACTACCTGTTTACCCTCATCTCTTGTCTTGGTTATCCTTGAAAAATCGCCATTGAAAATGATTTCGTGTACATTATTGAGCATTAATCAAGCACGATGCTGTTCTATCACCTTGAATAGTTAACAAAGGGAACAGAGTCAGTTTGATTTGTATTCGCACGAAAAGCTTTCGTGAGACCACCTAAAATTTTTCAAATATTTTAGCAATAATTTGAATACAAATCACTGATACCTAAAATAATGAAAAAGAAAATTTGCGCAGGATAGCCGTCTCTCAATTCAAATGAACGTTATGAAACAGAATAACTCCATTTACATCTAATCAGAAAAATGACGAAAGTAGTGAAATAAATTTTACATTCGAATTACTTCGCGGTGCACTTCCACCACCAGATGGTTTGTAAAATGTCATGCATTTTAGGTGCCATGATGAATAGTGGAGTGCATACGGATATAATTCATTTGTAAATTCATATATGTGGTACATAAAATCATTGAAGAAAGTTCTTCCTTACATCAGTAAATGCTATCATATTTACATAACGAAAACGAAAGCGAAAAGGGATTGCTATGACTTTTTGTTGGTCTATGCTTTCACTTAGATTAAGACCTATGCACCATACAAACAGACGGGAAAGAACCAAATGGGTAAAGAAAGTAGTGCACGGAACATATTGGCAGGAGTCGTGAGCGGTACTATCTGTCAATATGATTACAGTGCAACTTTTGTTACGCGCCCCGCCTATAGATGTACCCAAAGTTCCTTTCATAAACGTGCTGCCATACGATGAATGAGGAAATATTAAACCCCGAATGGGAGCAGATCGGGCAAATGTGCGTGTCCCGCGATATTAGCCTCTTGAAACGCCTCGACGTATGTTTACTTTCTATGCTCTGAAAAGATTAGGGAATGATTTGTACAGTATTCATATTTTTAAAACGCGTCGTAAGTTTAAAACATTTCAAAAAGTTCTCACGGTTTAGCAACTGTGTCGTCATCTATAGACGAGAATTTCAACTATGTTTCTTGAGAAAAAAAAAGGCGTTGGAGATGCGTCTTTTTAATACGAGAAATTCTTTGCTCTTTAATGATGAAAAACAAAATTGCTTATCATTAGTTTAAGTGTTAGTTGCGTTCGCTATCATCGTTTGTTCGTCATGTCTTTTGGCCGCCGCCCTGTGACGAATGGAAAATGTGACAAGATATGCTTTTTTAACGAATACAAGCTGCGGCCACCTTCGCTCAGGAGCTCAGACTGCTATTATAAAGGAAGCACATGATACCAAATAATCGTGCAGCAGTGATCACTCCATTTACGGTCTTTTATGACCAACGCATGGATGGTCTCCAGACGGAAGCATTGCCATGATCGTGTCAATGTCTGCTTGCCAGCTTGGAATGACGCAAGACTCCCACGCCGCTGTTGGAACAAAAATTAGAGGAGACAGTTTCTTCTGTCTAACGTATTCATCGCTGTCTACAATTAACGATTTTTTTGTTCCCTGTCTCTTTTCTGCAGATCGAATTAAGCTTCTGTTTTTCGTGATAGTAATGTTCGTTACGAAACCCGCTACCGATTTCAATTGGACTTGAAACTTGTCTGGCACAGACATTCCTTTTCTGTCTTTCGTTCAAATTGCGTGATACAGAACGACACTGTTTTTTAACGTGCGACATTTCGTACTCAGTCAACTTGGCAGCGGCAGTTATCAGGAAATTAATTTCGTCATAGCTTGCCTTTCTATGTACGCAATGTTGCTGACAAGAGAAATGACAAACGCCCTTAGCATTATGTGTGGCCATTATTGAGTATCTGATCTAAAAGTTCTCATTCAAAAAGTCTGCTCTGCTTCTAGGTTTTGAAGTGCATTTTGTTCGACTTGTTTCGTCAAGTTTTTTTGTGAAGGCTAGAGGCAGCTGTGATGTGACCTCGATGTTACAAGCTTCTCCGTACTTTCGCAGCCCAACTCCCAAGGAATTTTAAGTGGAATCGCGTTCCGAACACATTTGTCTTGTGGTACATTATTCGTAATTATTTAAATCAGCTGCACCTGCTGTTCTCCCCGAAACCTTTATAATTAAGTCGATCGGTTTCCCCTCAACATTTGCATAGATTGCACTGTTTCCGACTACCTTGCATTTTTGTTATAATTTCTAATGTCTATTTTCAAGTTACAAAAAAGCTTGGTTGATAAATCTATCGCATAACTACGAAAACTAGGCTGTCTGGTACAGTTGCCAAAACGCTTTCCCTCATCAACTTGCCAGTCGAAATTACCGCTACTCACGGACCCATTCACAGCAGAACATTCATTTAAAAATGAATTTCTGGTGAAAGTAAAAAAAAAAACACACATTTGTGTTATTATAACTGTTTTTGAGTAACCAATAAAAAAAATTGAAAGAGTAATAAAAACAACGAATAACGAATAAATACGACGTTGTGCATGGCGTAGCTCATTTGTTTGATTCTTCAAAAAAATTTATGAATCGATACTTAGATATTTGGAGAAAAAAAGAAGATAGGAGACTATCGACCATGGCTGTTCCATGCGCCACCTATCGACGAGTATCTCCAGAGGTACTAAAAAATCACAAGCAAAGGAGTCCAACGCTAGGGGAAGCTCAGGAAAGAATCATGGTGGATTTCATTTTAAGCGTTCGTCTATTTCACTCTGTGTAAAGATCGATTGTAAACGAAGTATACGCCATTTTGTGGCGTTTTGTTTTTATGAGTTACGCTCCCAATTGCGACGATCGAGAAGAGATCACAAAATTCTGTTTTTTTTTGTGTTCGATTGATTTAACGAACATCGCTGTTCGGCAGAGAACACAGTCTGGCTGTTCTCGCTGGTCTTGTTTATTAATCTACGTTGTAGAAGTCACACTACAGCAAATGTGAAGGGGGCTCTACGTCGCAAAAATCGTATAATTCCTGACACAAATAGTGTAGAAGTCCCACGTTATAGACTTGATAATTCAAGTAGGATTGCAATTCCTTTATAGCAAGTGTCAATGGCTTATTGTCAATGGGCCTGTAGCTGACCATTCTATCTGGGGTTTGCCCATGCTAAAAGAATAGAAACATCAAAACTTGAAAGTTGACTGTTTAATTTCCAGCAGTTCAGGTCCCTTAAATTTTCTGAAAATGGGATGTACTAGAGAATTTTTTTCCATACTTTTCCTCGTGTCAACTATAGTACTTTTGACTAAAGGTAAACACTATTTTGTGTTATTTATAATATTTTATGTAATAATGCATAATGGCTGGCTACTTGTATTACAGTTTCTCCAACTGAAAGCTCTCTTGTGACTACAAAATGTGAATATTATAATCATACCATTTGCCAAGACACTGGAAAGGGCTGCAATGAAACGGAGTATTGTGAAGTTGCAGAACCCAATAAAAGGAATCACTGCTATGTTTTATGGCAAAATTCAAGTTCTGGAGAGCTACAAATCAAATTCAAGGTTTCTTATTGTAAACATAGTAGTCCAAATGACTGCAATGTGAAAATGAAATTTTTTTCCAGGGCTGTTTTTTGAACAACTTTGGCTGCTACAATCAGTCAAAGTGTGTTGGCCAAAAAGAAGAACCAAGGAAAAACCTTCTTTTTTGCTGTTGTGAGGGGGATTATTGTAACAGAGAATTTTCCTGGGAGCCCTTGGCAACAGAGACACCGCCCACCATTGGTATGTTGTTCACCACATCAAATATTTACATAAAAAAAATAAGCAATTGTCTTGTAGATGGTGTTCCTCCCTTAAGAAGTTCTCAAGGAAAGCCCATTTTAAACACCCTGATGTACACACTTGTTCCAATTGTGGCTATAACCTTCATGATTGTAATTGGGTATTGGATGTACCGTCGTCAGCGAATGGCATACTTCAACGAGGTAATAAGACTGTTGTAGCAGTCCGAAATGTTTTCTAATTGTTCTTTGAACTAGTTACCTACTGCTGAACCCCAAGCGATCCATCCCCCTTCGCCAACGCTCACCGTAAGCCCCGTGCAATTATTAGAAATCAAAGCACGTGGCAGGTTTGGTGCAGTTTGGAAAGGACAGCTAAAAACCGAAACTGTTGCCGTCAAAATCTTCCCACTTCAGGTATTATTAGTTGAACTATAGGAGGAGAATTCTGGAGAGATTCATATGTAAATGCACAATAAAACTTTTTCTAGGATAAGCAATCTTGGCTCGCTGAGCAAGAGGTTTTCAAATTACCTCAGCTTGATCACGATAATATCCTTCAATTCATGAGCGCTGAGAAACGAGGAGACAGCCTGCAGACAGAATTTTGGCTCATTACAGCTTTCCATGAGAAAGGGTCACTATGCGACTACCTGAAGGTATGTAATTTGAATTAGAAAAGCACGCGTTTCACAATTGTATGAAATGTTTTGTCCATTTGCAGTGCAATTCACTTTCGTGGACGGAACTGTGTCGTATCGCCGAAGGCATGGCACGAGGATTGACGCACCTTCACGAAGAGGTGCCCGCTTCCAAGGCAGACGCCTGCAAACCTGCTGTAGCTCACAGAGACTTTAAATCAAAGAATGTACTGCTCAAATCTGATCTGACGGCTTGCATTGCCGATTTTGGATTGGCCCTCATTTTCTACCCTGGAAGACCTGTTGGAGATACTCACGGACAAGTAAATTACTGAAAAAAATGCATATTGAATAATGATACATCGCAATTTCCAGGTGGGAACTCGTCGATATATGGCACCTGAAGTATTGGAAGGCGCGATTAACTTTAACAGAGATGCTTTTTTGCGAATTGATATGTACGCATGTGCCCTTGTCCTATGGGAACTTCTGTCGCGTTGCAGAGGCCAGGACGCACCCGTTCCAGAGTATCTTCTTCCATTCGAAGAAGAGGCAACTGCCCTCCGCATGTCTAGTTATAGTGCCAAGATTTTAAAATCTATTTTCATTCACAGGTGGGACAACATCCAACGCTGGAGGACATGCAAGAGTGCGTAGTCCACCTTAAGCGTCGTCCCGTGCTGAAGGAAATGTGGAGGCAGCGTCGTGGCATGGACATTTTATGTCATACCATTGAAGAGTGTTGGGACCAAGATGCCGAAGCCCGATTGTCCGCGTCTTGTGTTTTGGAGCGTGTTACAGCGTTGACACGACTCTACCCTACCACCACATTTAACACCGGTCAGCCGGTAAGAATTCCGGCTTTTCTTCCACCTCCACCACCCAACTTAAATTTGACACCAAATCACAACAACTATACAACAATGAGTACCGGCAGCGTGGGACCCATCCCGCATACAGAATCGAACATGTAGCATCATCTTCTCCCTGGTTAGGAGTGGATGATGTCTACTTGTAACGCCAACGTACCTGCCGCGAAGTATATAGAAGTGCATCAAAGTGTCTTGTGGGTTTTACGTCAAGCTTTGTGACATTTTTTTTTCTTCTCTTCTTTGCCTTTCTAGCCGCGAATTTTTCCTTTCTGAAAATCTTCTGTTTTCTTATGTATGTACTATGTCTTCATTATTTTTTCATTAACTTCGAGGCACGTACATCGACCATAACTGTAATCAACATACTTCCTTCTACGAGATCCCTCGTCTGACAGGTGAAAGGAAGAACAAATTCCGATTCCGTAACAGGATAAAAACTGGATAACAATAACCCGTTCCCTTCAACCCTCCAAGCGTTTGAAACCTACTTTGGCAGTGTAACCAGCAAGCAATTGATAACGAAATGGTAAAAGTGTGAAATACTCAGGAATCAACCGTCAGGCAGCCCCATTCCACCCCATTCAGTACTCAACACTCGAATTCCCACTCTCCGCAATATGAAACTACTAGAAAAATACCTGCTCTATTTAAAGAGCACACTTGAACAATCAACAGTATGTGCTCCACTGTTGCTCCAATTGCAATAGGTACCAATTTTTCTTGTTCCAGGGCATTTAACTCATACTCCAAGCAAACGTTCAACAGAACTGAAATCATTTCCCAACTAGCCGTTTGTCCTCTTCCTCACCTGCCAGTCGTACGTATCTGTGTACGCATTTTCTTCAACGTAAATCCAACCTTTATTATAACTTCATATTTGAGTCGTTCTTTTTGCTTTCGTCCATTTAACGAAAACATTTCGTACGAAGTGTAAACGTGAAAAACCTTCGATTCACTTTCCTCTTCTAGCGTTATTCATCCCATTGATTATTGAACCATTCTGTACACAAGACTTCAAGTGTTGGCGATTTTTTTTAATTATTATTACTATTATTATTTTTTGCTAACAACTCAAAAATTATGTACAATTCGACATCGATAACTTTGTTAAAATATGTTTCGCTATACCCATTGTGGTGCAGTGAAATTTCGCTCCAATTTCATTTCGAAAGAATCATTATCTGTGCTTTCGACAACGTATCTTCTCTCCCTAACCACGACGTCTACAAAAAGTTGCTGTACTGTGTATCGAACGGAGTAATATTATGACTTTGTTCTGGTACTCAAAAAAAAAAAAAAAAAAGTTGAATGTCTTAGCGTTATTTACCAGCGTGTTAACTAACTCGGTGGCTAATGTTTTAGCTTTATTTACGAACAGTATCAGTTGTATTACCACTGCTATTATTCTTTCGACTTTTCTACGTGACTCAAAGATCTTTCTAAAAACTATTATTAATGTAGTAAGTAGTACAATCTTTATGAATAACTAAATGGTATTAGTTTTTTTTTTACTTTACTTATTGAAGAAACCTTGGTTGACATTTCGAAATTACTCAACAGTTGAAAAGTAAAATAGGATTTTCAATTGTACTCATTTGAATAGTGCTTGTATTACAATTTTACGTCTTTTAGCGATAAAAAAAAAAGAAATAACGGCAATAAAACGTTGCACGTATGAGAAAATGAAACATCATTTACAAAAAAAAAATCATTGGTGGGTTTCGGAAAAACGATTAAAAAGTTGTGTTTGATGAGGAATCAAAATGTGTTGCGGTAAATCGTTAAATGCCTCGTAAACGCCTGATAAATTGAATATCACGAACCATTAGCGTAACTCTCCTCGCGTGAATCATGGCTAAAACTGAATCCTCAAACAATTGAACAACGTACGCTTCTGCAGCAGTTTGTAAGCATTCAAGTGCCTCAGCAGTGAATCTGTTACCGGATTTTAAAGAACGCTCATTAACTGTCAAAATATGACTTTGATGCAGCAAAACAAACCTCATTGTTTCATCTGATAATTCAATTGTGACTTCGCGAACTAGGCGTTGAAATGGGGCTTTCTGGTTAATGGTAAATATATAGGGTATTTAATCTTAAAGGGTCACACAAACCAAATCCACATACCTGAAGAAGGAGTTCTGTTCCTTTCTGGTACTTCCTTATTTCTCTGAGTGCTTTTGTCCCAGGCCTGTACCTTTTGGGCTACAATGCTTTGCTTGTGAATATTATACTGTTAAAGGCTTTATTATCTCTTACTGTTTTAAGTATTGAGGCTCCAGTTTTTTCAGTCGTTTTGGAAGGTGTTGACTTAGATTTGTCTGCTTTAGTCTTCGTAGATGTTTCTAAGGCAGGATGTTTAGAGTTATTTGGTCTAACATTTAAGGAATTTTGTTTTCCCAAACTTTTCTTTGGGGTTTGAACTGTCGGTGACCCAGTAAATAATTTTGACTTGTCCTTTGATCCTAGTCTGTTTCAGTAGTAATGTTAAATTGGTTAAGGCTTTTGTTGTAAGCTATGCTGAAATACCATTAGGCTACCTGTAAGCTTTTCCATGTTTCGCTTTTATTTTGGCTGTATCAACTTGATGTTTCTGCCTCATTGTTCACCGGGAAATTAAAGAGGATAATGGAACAAATCACGATGTTCTAATGCAAAATCGACAGTGGCAAACTACAAGCCAGCTCAATTTCAAACGGCTTGGCTCAATGACAAGCTTACCTAAGTTGCCAAGTCTCCGAAAGAAAAGACCCCGAAATCTTGTTTATTTCCTATTCCTAGTCCGTTCGGCCGTTTGTACTAATTTTGTATCTTGCCTTTGCTTTTTCTAGTCGGATAGCCACGGATAATCCTTTTGACAATTTTTATTTTAAGAGGTAAAGCCCTAATTGCAAAAGCAACCTTACAGCACTGCCTTGACAGTTGACGCAACAAGTGTCATGGGCTCGGAGCCTCCATTCTTGAGCTAAATGCTAGCTCATATTAAAGTTTGACATTAATGTTTAATGGCAACGATAAGTTTGGATACTTTGCAGACCTATGGAGAAATAAAAGGTGCTCGTATATTATTATCATTGCCTAGAAGATGGAACTATGCCAGTGTACGCAAATTTCACTGCAGCCCGAAGCCTAACACATTTTCCCAGAAACGAGAATTATTATTCAAATATCTGAAAATCAATCCATTATTTCAAGCAATCATAATTCTCAGCCAAATCTTTATTTCATCATATATGTCACCTTTGTATCTTTTGCTTCCAATAGCAACCCTTCAAAAAAATTTATCTCCATTGTACACAATATCAGCACTCTCAATATAAGGGGCCATACATGATCCTGAACTGACTTAGAAACAAGATACGCTGAGCCCATTCACCATGAAATTACTCGCCCTGTCCATCTTTCTTCTAATCGGTGAGTTGAACTACGCCTTAGTTTTTTATTTGTAGCTGTCAATCTTTTCAATTACAACTGTTTGTAATTTATCACCGTGTTTACTTAGGCGTCACGCAAAACTGCCTCGCTGCCGTGAGTGGCCGAGGTCCAGGTGGCCCGGGAGGAGAGCCTCCGGTGTTTGATTGCACCGGTAAAGTTGGGTATTATGCAGACCTATGGAAAAATTGCGAGGTCTATTACCAATGTCTCGAAGATGGAACTAAGCTGACGTAAGTATTTGATGACATATTACGAATTTCTTTTCGATTGATAATGTGCAACCATTACATTTGGCTGTCATTTAGGTTCGGTTGCCCTAGTCATCCTATACAAATGTATTTTAACGAAGCAACTGTCCAATGTATTGAAAATTACGTATGCCCAGAACCGGAACCTATCAACCCTATTTAATGTTTCGAGCCTTCAACGTAAAAGTCTTCTTCTTGAAATATAATCGTGGAATTTGCTTTCAAATTTTTAGTTAGAAGCAATGGGGTTTCTAAAACATGAAATACTTTAATGTGATTGGTGGCTACAATAAAATAAGACGTCATTCAAATCTAAGTTGCCATGTTACGATTCTTATCACCCATCATCAAGGATCTTGATTCACTCTTCTAAACTTCACGCTTGAATGACGCCACCTTTCCGAAGCCTCGGTTTCGTTATCAATGATGTATCAGCTGTTACATATCGTCACGACCCACAGTATAAAAGCGTGATTGCACCCTAGAAATCATGCAGAGACAAATTACTTTCCTCCCAATCGCCATGAGGGTTCTAATCTTGTCCGGTTTTCTTCTAATTGGTCAGTTTAATTACATTATTTATATGTTTGTCGATTTTAATTCAAATCTCTTATTGCTGCAGCTCTGACACATGTCTGTATCGCTGCTGGGATCGTCAGAGGTCCTGGAGGTCCCGGAGGTGAACCTCCAGTATTTGACTGCAGTGGTAAAGTTGGGTACTTTGCAGACCTCTGGAAAAACTGTGAGGTGTATTATTACTGCCGAGAAGATGGAACTAAATTAACGTACGTAACTTAGCTTTTGCGATACACGTATATGAATTAGTGAAGAAGAATCATGACCTTGTTTGTTTCGTACAACAGGTTTAGCTGCCCCAATCAAACTTATCAAACGTATTTTGATGAAGCAGCGCAAAATTGCGTTCAGCATTACAAATGCCCGGACCCAGAGCCTATTCCCCCTACGTTTTAATTTTGTAATCAAGCTTTCAGAACTAAAAAATACAATACATAGATCTTCTTTTACGTTTTGTCCACTACACCGTTATTTTATGGAGGAAAACAAAAATCAAAGCTAAGCTTCCCATTGAGTAATAGTTTCGATGGTAGATTTCGGTTAGGTTATCAGATTTAACTGTGTGTTAACTATGCCCACGCACACAAAATCAAGGTGAGTTGCTCATTGGGTTGCTTTACCTTAGCTTATCAGCTCGGCGCCTCGCCTAGTCCAGGTTTAAGCTTTTCTTGTATGACATTTAGTTGGCAGCAATAAATGATAGGACGAAGAAATGACTGTTTAATTATGAAACTGTAAAAAAGATTCGCTGTGATATGAAACCGATAACGGAAATGAAGGCTCCGGAAGGTTAGTGTACGAAGGTCATATTTGTATCGTTGCACAAGCCCATATGATTTGCTTACCTATTTTAATCATAATTCATTAGACAACCTATATTTCTGCCTAATAACCATGTGTTCCTTGGTTAATTTTGAATCAGAATCATACATAGTTATCTAGATTTAATGCTATTATTTTTTAATAGGTAAAACTTTTAAGCCCGACAATATAAGCCCGGCCTTATTTTTTAACCCAACTTCACCGTTTTTTACGTTTCATTCAAAAACTATGAGTCTCACGAGAAAACAACCCTCATATTCGGGATGCCCGTTCAATTCTGCATCGAAACCACATATTTAAAGCGAAATCTAAAATTTTGCCAAAATTGGAAAAGTAAGAAGGCTATAGCCTTCCCACTTTTGTCAAAATGGGAAAAAATCGAAATCTCTCGGAATGCGATGAAAATCCCACAGTATAACCCAATTTTAACGCTGATTCAGAAAAAGCCCTTTGTTTTTTTGTCAAGTAAGCCGTTTTTGAAATAATCGTCATTTCGCTAAAGCCGTGCTTACTTTTTGAAACCCAACTTCACCGTTTTTCCATCAAATCCGTTTCACCATCAAATTCTAGATTTAATTAAAAATACATTATTCCGATTCGAATTTGATCGCTGATCACGAAAATGGGGTATATTTTTGTATTCGGCTTATAATTTATGAATTAACCGTTAAAATATTCTTTTATTCGACCGTTCATATGCCAATATCATCAAGTAATATCAAGGAAAGATACGGGGTAGGAAGTGCAGACTTTTTGCAACGTACCGACTAGATCGAGCTAGATTCCTTATAGCGGTTCATTTGTCGGTAAACAACTCAGGTCCGTCTGTAGTCACGATCTTGTGCACTCGTCCGGGTCGTAACGTGCCGCACTACGCATCACGCAGTCCAAATGTTACGTTGTCTGCATAGACTCACTTGTTTACGAGATTTATTTTCTGTTTTCATTCGAGAGGCCCAAGTTCAAGCCTGTTGTTTTACTCGTTATCAGCTTTGCTTTTGAACAACGAAAAAATGGATTTAGCTATGTTTTACCGTAACTAAATCAATTGTTCTATGTCACCCCTATCTCTAAAAATGTAAACTAAAAAAGTTAGCGGGAATAATTCTTCGGAGAGTAACTATAGATAATCATCGCATATCATAACGCAGAGACTCTTTTGATATTATCACCAGAAACGTAAATTGAATAAAGACAGCTGTTGCCGAATTTTTAGCCTAGTTTCCTGGTGACCAGTCGTGTTACATACTTGAGTCTCATATCACTCAATCTGAAATATTGTTCATCTATAACTGGTAAACACACCGCTAGACCACCCATAACTGTTTGGATAATATCGACAATGCCGTGACGCCATCAACCTGCCATCGAGTACAAAAGCGAGTCCATCGGCGCTTATTGTTTCAAATCGTTTCTGCCCTTTACATCAGGTAGATACTTCTTGTTTTGCTGCTCAACACATCCTGCCGAAGCAGCTTCATTTTTCTAATTTCAGTTTGAAAAAATGAATTTCTACAAGCCGATTTTGTCCCTCATCGCCTTGGCTTATTTGACCATGGCTGACGAACTCGCGTCAAATAGTTTAATAGAGCACAGGTAAACGAATTTTGCTCCATTTTTTGTACAATTGCCTAAATGTTGATTCTAAACTTCTGGTTGGCCTTGTTAATACAGCGAAACCTCATCGGATGCATCCAATGGAGGCACCAACTGGGGACAAGGAATTAGCAGCCGGAATTCGGGCTATTATAATAATCCACGCGTTTATTCGCAACGTCCATCACCGTATCAAAGTTACAACCAAATTAGTTCTCGGGATTCGACATCTTACGGTGGTACACCCATTCATATCGCCAATGCTGGTGTCAAAAGCTACGCTCCTTTGACGGGATCCGGTTATCCATCCCCTTCCTATCCCCAAATTTATCCTCCCGCTAGTTATCCAGCTGCTCCTTCCTACCCTGTGCCCAGTTATGGCCATGAAGATTTAGTTCAACACTCTTACGAAGACCACGAAGAGAAGAACCAATTTGTTAAGAAGCATCTTGCTTTGGGCGTCTCATTGCCTTTGATTCTTGTACCTTTGGCTGTTATTGGCGTTTTGGCTGTTTTGAATTTCCGTGCTGTGTTTACTGTTCTCGTCATTCGAAGTCTGTGCAGTAACGACGCCTTCAGAACGAATTTCAGTCAACTCTGCACGTTTGTCGATAACATCAACAAGCGATCCTCCCCTGACCCTAACGGCTTCAAGAATCTGGCTAGGAAATCGCACAAGTTTTCACGGTTGATGAGCCTCCTAAACAGCGCCAGATTTATTGCCATGGATCACCTCAACACTTTGCCTAAGGAAAACTGAAGCCTTGTGAAAGGCCAATCGTCAGCAAAGATCCATACGATTTTAAAATGTTATTGTTAATTTATTTAAGGGTGGTGTATCAGTTAAGGACAACATTGTATCGATGTGTTATGCAGTTAAAAATACAGCGTATCCTAACGGAACGGAATTCTTGGCTTTAACCAGTACAGTTCGCCAGTGTATTTCTTGTAAACAGTATAAACTAATAATGCCTCACTATCCAAAATGTACTTAACTCTACGTTTAGCAGCAGTAAATACCTCAAGAGTGGCAAAATGGAAAACCATCAGTTAGACCACTTTCAATTATAGGCTGAAATCTGTTTGCTTTTTTACAGCGTAAGCGGTGCACAACGAAAACATGTTTTTCGGTCAGTCGTGATATTATTGCCTCATGCAATCTGTTTTTTTTCCGAGACTCTGGCCGATGTGAAGTGCCACACACCTATGTAGTCTATACGCATGAGATTGGCGCTATTTGGAAGCGTATACGCTCAGACATAGAGAAGTAAGAGAAAATAGACTGGCTATAATGTTCGATGATGTGTTTTTCGACCACACTGTTGCGGTGATTCCCTCACAGTCGTGGGAAGAACTCTTGCCCTTCTCAGCTGCTCCCTATACGACACAGGACTGTATATGGATCTCTATATGGACAAACATATGCGCAAAGTGGAGAGAAACGAAGAGTGAAAAGCGTCCATCGTCCAGTTCAGAGCTGTTCTCATCATCAGCATGCTGAAACGCATATAGGTAACGACCCTGTTGATCTTTCGCTGAGGGAATCGAATCAATGAAACGGCTGATGGAACTTTCAAGTGGCTGGCACATGGAAAATATGTGCGAGACTCATTCACATGTATACAAATGTACCCTCTGTTATATTTATATGTACTGTGATGTTCTATGGCAACTGGACCGAGAGAAAGATGGATGAGCGTCACCGTTTATGAAGCTTCATATCCTTGTACAAAATAGGCCTATACATCGAGTGTATATAGTGCGATCAGTGCTTTATTGCCGCTCCATTTTGCATCCACAACAATATCCAGAGAAGTATAAATATCCCTCCAAACCCTCTTTACCCCCTACCGAGTTGTTGAATACACGTATATGCTATCTGCTACTACCTCCGGGCGAATGCGTGCATCCATTTCGATCATTTGGGCATTTTTCAAACAATCTGAAATGCATGAACACAAGTAATGGTAGTCCTTGAATTTCATGCTAGCAACGTCTGGTCATTACAAGAAAATGTACTGTATTTTTACTTTGTCAAAGTACTGAGGACACTTAACCAGTAACCCGTACGGCTGGTGTTAAATGGACATCCCTTTGTACCCTTAAAAATGGCTACAGCTGCAAATTGTACAATGCAGAATCGTTTCCAAAAAGTGGGACAAGGAAAGTCCCTCTTTTCAAGATTTCCAATAATTGGTGGAACAAACGTTCATCGATGACATTTGTCAGTATATGTTTAACGTATCCTTTTTTGGGAGGAATTTCAAAAGCTGGCCAATGGCGTCCGATAATTAACGCCTTCACATGGAGTTTAACTGTTTATATTACACAGACAAATACACAGGTATGACAAGCCCGTGATGGAAAGTCCCCAACGCTAATTGGCCATCGTAAATCCGCTGTCCGAGATGATCTAAACCGTTTCCCACAGCGGTAGCCCATAAACGTTCGTCATGACAGAGAAAATAAAATGTTGGCAAGACTGCGCAAAGTGATTATACAGCAGAACCCTCCCAGATGAAGATAACGCCACGCAATAATAGCACCACTATTTCAAACTTATGTAACGCGTGAACCCACATGAGATCTCTCGCTTACAGGCTAATGTTTGCCCGTGAATCAAAACTGTAGGGCTCCGCAAGCTGCTCCACCGTGCACTATGAAGTACCACTTAGCGTTGTCGTCCGAGATTCTTTGGGTAAACACCCCCGTTTGTCATATCGCAACCCGTCCTCGACCATAAAGGTGTGAACAACGTGATCAAATATAACGCACCGTTACCAGGGTGCAATTTATGCTGCATACAAGATGCCCGCCGACTCCGTGATTCACTCTGCGCCTGTCTCTCGGCGCACTCTCTCCTACGTGGAACCGGAAAAAAGAAAACGGAAGAGTTTGCCACAGATTATTTGTTGCTTGTTTTTATTCGTCTGTGTTATTTTCTCGAGGTATTGAGAATCGCCTACCAAAAGAGAACCAGGTGAACTGGCTGATTTGGTCGCAAACATTCGTTCAACGTCCGCCAGTTTGTCGCAAGACACGTCGCTGAACGCGTGCCATGACGGAGCGGAAGCCAAATCATAGCAAAGATTTCTCCATCGAGTGGATCCTCGGTGTTGACCGGTTGAAAAACGGTCCATCGTCGCTGGAAGAAATAAAAAGACCGCCGGATAAAGAAGCGGACTTATCAGCCAGTTGCAATAGCAGCAGTTGCGAAGAAGATGAAGGAAATCTATTCCGGCGCAACATCGATATCGACGAAACGAATTCGTCTGTTAATTTCTTGGATTCCGAAAATATAGCTGCTACTTCCTGGCTACATACCAGTTATGGCTGCCCACCGTTTTTCAACAGGGGATGGTTCAGTCAAACGATACGGCCACCTTTCTTCACTCTCCAAGGTGATTTTTCTTTTTCGTGAATGACTTATGACGCGAATTAAAAAATTATGTTTTAAATAGCGCCGAAACCTGTCGGTCGGAGACATCGACGGCCAGGAACCGACCGGAAACCAAGACAAGCCTACAGTGTCAAACAGTTGGAACAACTCGAATCTGAATTTAAGGTGAGATTCAAATGGCTCCCCCTTTTTCTCTAGTTTTGTAAACGTAATGAGCAACAAACACTGTAGATGGCAGTGGTTTCACGAAGAACGTGAATAATCATGAAGCTTTTGTTATTTCATGTGTGTGTCCATTTGAATAACGTAACCAGGTGGACAAATATTTAAGCGTCAACAAGCGGATGGAATTGTCGAAAAATCTGTCGCTGACCGAAGTCCAGATCAAGACGTGGTTCCAGAATCGGCGAACGAAATGGAAGAAACAAATGACGGCCAGATTCAAACTGAATGCGGCCGTTTCTTCTCCTATCGACTCGAGCAGCAGCAGGTCATTGATCAACACGTCCGTCCCGCCATTGTGGACGGTAGATTGGACGTCGTCAACGCAACAGCACCAAACAATACAACACCATCTTCATCCGGCGGTTGTGAGTAACAGCCCGTTCCAGTCGTGGAATAAAACGACGAGCCAACAACAGCAAAGGCGATTCGATCCTCATCTTTGCGCGGCCGCTATCGACTCCCACAGGAGCGACACTCCGTCACAGGAGCCATAGAAACACAGCACCGCTGCCGCCAATCGACAATTGCATTCAATTTAACACCACCATGTCCCTTAATATATAGGCCTATATATAACCGAATGTAATATATACGAGAAAGTAAGAAATTGATCGAAAATTGTCGTCGGGTTCTTTATAGATGTCGGAAGGGGCGTTTTATCTTGTAGCTAACAGTCGGTGCGCACCAAATATACAGCCATTTTTTTTTTCTCTCTTTGTATGTAACAGCAGTTTATCAGTCCTGAACCAGACGTTACACCCGTTTATACAAGCTTCCCTTTTCTTTTTTTTTTTCTTGCGACTCTTTCGTATGAATGTCCCCTCGTCGCCATTTCCGCTCTTTATTACAAATGATCTATTCCGCTCCGTTGCTCATGTGGACCATTGTAACGCTGTTGTTTATTCCTCATTCCACGCAGGCCTTTAGTTTACATTTCAACACAGATCCCTGTTTTCATTCTATAAACTTTCTTTTCACTCAAACTTCAAACTTTCTAAACACGCAGTTTTTTTTAAAACGCAGGATTTAATTGAAATTTTTGTAAAACAATAAGCTGACGTTAATAAACGGTACTTTGTGTATCTCGCAGATCTGCGAGCTGTGTGCCCGTCAATCACAAAACCGGTGCTCGTTATTGATGTAAAGGATCATTATCGTTTCGGCAAATATGGATGATATTTCTTGTTCGATATCGCTGCACAAATGAGCATGAAGATTGATAACTTTGCGTTTTGACAGAAACCCCAAACTATATAGGGGGACTCATTAGCGCAAGCTGGCATCTTATGGATATTGTCGATTCTAGACACATAAGTTTCACGCACCCACGGGAGCTTATTTTCGTGTCCCGTTCCAGAAAAGAAAAAAGGGGGATATTAATGTAGTTATTCTAGAAGGATTTCAGGATTTCTTTTTTTTTGTACATACTGGCTTTTTATATGATAAAATTCATTCTCTTTTATTTTGGTCTTTCGTGTCTTCGCTGGGGCTTCTTTCTCTCTCTAGATATTGCGATGTCTCACGCGTGCGCCCGGCCGTTCTATACAAACACCACCGGTTTGACTTTTAGGATCTTTTAGGGACACACTTTTATTTCTCCTTTTTCGCTAGCTCGACGGAAAGAGTCTTCTCCTTGACGCACACCGGGAAAAACGCGTGCAACAACCGCGAAGGGAGGAAGAATTTGGGTGTTTTTTTTTACCGTGTTCCAGGCGGGATTTTTCGTTATTGCATGCGTTTCTACTATTGTTGTATTTTTTTAGGGGAGATTGCGTTTAAAACTGTGGTTGTTGCGACATCGACTAGCCCTCTGTAAATTATGGCTGAACGTTTAGCCAGCTATACTGGAAATTTTCATCTGCTCAAAGGTCGGGCGGTAGACGTCTGGCATGCGTTCCAGGAAAATCTGTCCTCGCAGGGAGGAGGTCTGCATGGAATCAAGTCACGGACGTCAGAGAAAATCACTGGTCTAAAGGAGAAAGCCATCAGCAGTTTGAATAAAGGCAACGAGGGGGACTATTCTCACGTCTACAGGTAATCACTTAAATGGCATCAGTTTAAAGTAATATTAAAACCTAAAACAAAATTTTTTTGTGTGGTTGAAAAAAAAAGCCGTTCGTTCTTTTTTGTATGTGACGAAATGTTGTGCAGAACTTTACGAGAAAGAAAAAGAGGCAATACAAACAAAATGCCCGCATAAAAAAAAAACGATGCAACTTAATCCAATTAGTAAGATAGTCATCGCCCTTGTAGCGGCTTAGATGTTCTACAGTATTATTGAAAAAAATGTTTGAAAGCCCTTTTTCTTTTTTATCACCAATGGTGCAAGCACGTATACATGTATTTTGTACCCCATCAACGCAACGACCGGTGTCATACAGAAACATGGGGAGTCTTCACTAATCCAATTAGGGGGACCGTACTGATGGTCGAGAAAGCAGCTGGTTTTTTGTTTAGATTTTTATTTTTACCCCTCTATTCTTTATTTCGATGTCTTGAAATTTTCGATTTCAAGATGGAAATTGAATAAATTTACATCGCACCCCATCAAGGCGATTGATAGTTTTCAATGAACGGATAATTCCCTTTATATCTGTTAACGTAATGTGTGAAAAACCCAGTTTTCCTTTCGTCTAATGTGTGATTGTGGTGTTAGAATAGGAAACGATTAGCGAATGCGGTGAAGTGTGTTGCGTTTTTAGACCCGAACCACGAGAGAAAGAAAAAACCATTAAGAAAAAAAAAACGGTGGCTGGCTTGTAATTAGCGCTGTATACAAACACCAATAGATCCGCTTTTGAGAGCTTTTTTTTCTTTAAGCCCAGTGGTGGTGGGGTCTGTTGTTGAAGTTTAATGACCAAGAAATAAACTTGAATTTCTTTTGAAAAGACCCTAAAAATTGAATCGATAGTGGCTGAAAAAATAGAAAGTGAAATGGAACCACCGTAAGGCACACTATCAAAATGATGGAAACCTTTTGATATCAAAAGATCAATGAAGAGTGCGCGCCAGACTGTTCTGAATGCTGGACCCAGCCCGATCCATTTTCTCTCTCGTATGTTGTTCAGCTTCCATTTTATTATACGCATTTTTTTTTTGTCCAATATTTTCTATTAGGTCATCGGTAGCCTATAAATAGGTCCGTACACTTAAGATTACTATAGGTTGTTTATATTCTTTTGCGAAAGACACGGGGGAACTTTAGATCAAATTGAATTGCTGAGCCATCGCGCCAGTACCAACCACCAGGCGGCAGCCTTTTTCACGTTTCTCCCCTTCTTTTGCTCATACAGCTCGATTTCCATTTGAATAGCAACCCCACTCTTTATATTTCACGACCGTGTCTGATCTGTTCCATGACAATAAATATAGGCCCACCATAGTAAACTGTGGTAACAGAAGTTTTTTTTTTTTGTCCCATTCTTCAGCCCGACCTCATAGTCTCCACTGAATAGAAGATAAGGGCTAGTTCCATTTCTTAGAAATTTCTGTGGAAAAGAAAAACGAAATTTAATTTTTGTTTATAATTTATTTTCCCATTTGCAGGAGGAAATCGAGAGCGGAATTGGTGCGCGTTTCAGCGGCCGTTATGGGCATCGAATTCGCCTATGCGGCCGAAACGGCCTTCGTTTCGCCGACGCTGCTCGGCATCGGCATCCAGCATCGCAACATGACGCTCATCTGGTGCCTAAGTCCCATGATCGGCTTCTTCCTCACGCCGCTACTTGGCTCCTTCAGCGATCGATGCAAATCCCGACTGGGACGCAGACGGCCTTTTATCATTCTCCTATCCATCGGCATCATATTAGGTCAGTGAAATTGATCTTGCATTTTGGGAACACGTTAAATGAAATTTTTTTATCTTTCTGTTTGGATTACGTTTTACCATCTCAGCTGAGATTTTTTTTTTTTTTTAATCTGCCTCTGCGACCGGTAGAAAATTGGGAGGGTTGTTTTCATCGTGTCAATCACTCGAAAGCTACCTTTTTTTTTTTTGAATTTTGAAAAGATTTTCCAACGTGTAACTAATAGCTTTGACAGAAAGTCTTTCGATTACAACGCATACAAGTAATAATAGAAGGGATTTAGGAAGAAGAAAAAAAAATTGAGCCAATAAAGTGACTATTGTTGTACACAAGTCCCAGACTTCCCATTTTTTGTTGTTGTTGCTGATTTCACAGAAGCAACATAAAAGGGGAAGAAGAAAAAAAATTGTTTGTACAGCAGTTAAGAGCGGCTGTGTGTAGAATTATTATGGAAATAACAATTTTCAAGCTGTAATTGATGCAACAATGCACTAGGGTAGTCATTTTTTTTTTCTTTTCCTTCAAAAAAAAAATTTTTTTTTAACGTCCTGAAAATAAAGTAAAGAGCCTTCAGTCCCCTATAGGCTGTTAAGAAGCAAGAAAAAGGTGAGGAGAAAACTGTGTGATGTGGGGCATCTCACGTCACAAACACGGGGACTACATCCATCCAACCCTCCTGTAGGTTGCACAAAAGTTGTGTGTAAGGGTAGACGGGGCCAAGGATGTATTGCGTGTGACAAAAGAACCCGAAAAACGCTTATATCCGTCATCGCAGCTGCGCAACATGGCTCCTTAGAAGTGTATAAACTTCGACTCCCCCAAAAAGATGTGAGGCTACGAACGATAGTTTGAAGCAGCAGCGTATTTTAACCTCGTCTGATGATAATAATGGGTCGTATCCGGGTTGCATCACATCCTGTACCTATATATAGTATATAGCCGAACGATGGTGTAAAACCCATCTGGTCTAACATAAAGGGCATATCCATTTTTATGTCTCCTTTAATTTTCTGCAATAGGTTTGCTGCTGGTCCCCAACGGCAAATATTTTGGCCAGTTAATGGGCGATGTCTATCCCGAAGAAGAATTTTTCGAGAAGATAAGCACCAATGTTAACACGACTGCCGTTCCCGACGAGGCCGATGTCATCAATGAAGTAGTGGACACATCTTCGCATCCGTGGGGCATCTTCCTGACCGTTTTGGGCACTGTTCTTCTTGACTTTGATGCTGATGCTTGCCAAAGCCCTTCGCGGGCTTATCTTCTCGACGTCTGCATTCCAGGTTGGGGTCCCCGGCCATCATCATTCATCACTGCTCCGCCCCGCCAGATGCAGACGATTTGATTAAAAACGCTTGTTGCTTCGTATCTATGTGTAATTACCCTATATATTTTTTTGTGTGTGTCTTTTGATAGAGGATCACGCCCTGGGTCTCAGCACTTTTACAATCATGGCCGGACTTGGAGGATCATTAGGCTACGCGATGGGTGGAATTAATTGGGACAATACGTTTATCGGTAAGCTCTTATAATTAGCCCTTTTCTCAGAAAGAGAGATCAGTTAAACGAGATAACGTTTAAAAGAGTTGAATTAAAGAGGAGAAAAAAAAGGAGAGTTCTAGAAACACATTTTCTACGACGAACGTATTTAAGAGCTTGCGTGACTGTTGTTACGACACGAAATAAAACAGAAAATTCTGGCCATTCCAGTGCAGAGTGTTGGAATTCCGTTTTCCTTCGAATGTCCACACAGTTCTTATAATCTACGTATATATGTATATGTTGACAATTTTATTTCTCAACTCCAAGTTGTGTTCAATGTATTGAAGCCTATATTTGGCTGCTGTTGGTTCGTGTTACACGCTAGTTTATTTTCCTTGGAATGCAATGTCATTTTTGAAAAAAAAAAAGGAAGACCTTCCATCTTGTTATGTAGAGTTCCAAAAAACCGATAAACTAGTATACGATTTCCCTGTACAGGAGTCATGCTGGGTGGACACGTCAGAGCCGTGTTTACATTGGTGACATTCATATTCATCGCTTGCGTCATCGTCACATTGTATAGCTTCAGCGAGATCCCGCTCAACGTCCTCTCCGATTCTTCCAATGTCGAATCGATCAACGTGAGTTTATACGCAAGCACAATGGAGATTCGGATTAACCTTTACTATACATGGGTGATTGAATGTCCTAATAAAAACAGGAGCGTCGAATGCTTGATGGCGAAAAGTATGGCAAGTTCGAAGAGGATCTCGAAGCTTCCAAGACATATGGCACCATGGAAGAGAATTATCCGTACCAGCCCAATCACATGGGTGTTGATAATCCCGGATTCCAAGAGTCTTCCTTCACCGAACATCCTAATAACCAGGTAGATTTATTACGCCATTTTATTTTTACAGCTTTTCTTTTTACGAAATGGCGATTTTTCAAAACTTTGGCATCGGTTTTAGAATGAATTTCAGGACCCTGCTGAGATCAATCAACTAGAAACTCAACCATTACCCCACGGAGGGGAGATCAGTCTACGTGAATACGTGACATCAATCATTTACATGCCCAAATCGATGAGGATTCTTTGCTTGACGAACCTGTTCTGTTGGATGTCGCTCGTTTGTTATTCACTCTACTTCACTGATTTCGTTGGCGAAGCTGTCTTCGGTGGCAATCCCAAGGTCGTACACGCTTGGCTAATGTCACTTCATATTGTGGTCAATAATCTGAAAAAGAAACATTTTTTTTTTTAAATTCCCACACATACATCATCGTAAACATCAGGCTCCGGTGGGAAGTCCCGAACGGGAAATTTACGAAGAAGGCGTCCGTTTCGCATGCTGGGGAATGGCCATGTACTCCTTATCTTGCTCCTGCTATTCATTCATCATTGAACGACTCGTCAAGCGGTTTCGGTAAAAGAAATATTGTTTTTACACGTTCGATGTGTCCGTCCTCACCATTGGATTCAAACAGGGCGCGTCAGGTTTACATGGGCGGCCAGCTAGTCTACACGTTCGGTATTTGATTTTGACATTGTGCCACGTCAATCATCGACTTGGCATCTGACACTAACCCTGTAAACGTTACGAAAAAAAAAACAGGTATGATTCTGATGGCTCTGACCCGAAGTCCGGCTGGTGTTATCATTTTCTCGTGGACTGCCGGCGTGATGTACTCAACTCTGTTCACGATGCCCTACTTGCTTGTGGCCCATTACCACGCGTCCCAAGTGGTATTTATAACAGCATGACGCCCATATATATATATATATTTTTTTTATTCCTATCCTCGTTCCGTTCAGTTCGTTTCAGGTTTTTATTCAAAACGTTGACGTGTCCAAAAAGATAAGAGAGAAATTGTTCGACTAAAAGAGACTGTATAAGGGCATGCATTCCGAAGGAATCGATAAGCCTCAGACAATGTTCGAACGTCACGTAAACTCAAAACAAGATTGAATTTTCAATCCTTTCAAGTTCACTTACGAGCAGCGAAGATGAGTGGAAAAGACCAATTTGCTGTGACGTAATGTAGATAGATAAGCTGAGTTCACCTTTTAAGTTGACCTACTTCTTCTCGCGAAACAACTTTGAGTGCAACTGGGAAAAAAATTAATTGGCTTTGTTGCATCTTTTTTTTGTTTGTTTTTTTATCTTGTTCTTCTTCGCTAAAGTTTGCCGAGGATGCCAGCGGAACTCGTCAGTGTTCGACAAGCGTCCGAGGTCTTGGTACGGATGTCGCGCTTGTGTCTTCAATGGTCTTTCTAGCTCAGTTCATCCTTTCGTCATCAATGGGTTCCATCATTTCAGCCGCCGGCAGCACGACAGCCGTCATTGTTTCGGCCGCGGTTTTAAGTTTCTGTGGGAGTATGACCGCCTCGCAAGTCATGTATCTTGACTTGTAATGGACATTTTGCGCGTCGCTGTTCTCGTCAGTTGATTTTTATCATCAGTGTTTTCACTTATAATAACTGTTTAAAACAAATAAAAAGAATAAGATTGGAAAAAAAAGGATAAATGGCAAAACTGGATTTTATTCATTTCATTCGAAATTTACTTTGTCGTGGTTAAAACATGCGGGACTTGAAGCGTTTCAGAACAAAATCCAGGTGAAAAACAAAAAAATATATATATATGCGCGGCAATATATGGGCATCTTTGTCGTCACTCGTCAGTTCGCGCGCCCCTTTTCCTGCCACTTTTGTATTTGGCGCCACTGCGGACTAGGCTGTAGACTGCGCGGAGTGAATGGTGGCGTCTTCGTTCTTGTCAACAGAAAAGCTCCTACTACCAGCAAGCAGGTGCGAAGCCGTGCGATGTTTGTTTCTTTTTCTCTGTTTTGATGTAATTTCTTGTAATATCAAGTCAAAACACAAACTCTAAAGTCTCAGCCAGATTTTGCAACGTCAATTGTATAGCATTTGGGTGCTTGCCAGCTAACTGCTTGTGTTGGGGCAACTTATTTTCAGCCTGTGCTTTGGCACGTTTAAAGGATCGTACTTTGTAGCGATTGATTTTTCGTCAGACTGTTTGCAGTGTTTTACCAGATAACTACATTAAAAGAAGATTCTACCATTTGGTGATTTCAGACATGAGTCTCTGCATCTGAAAAAACATGTTCCCGGTTGTTGACAACATCTAAAAACATTTATGTCCAAAGAAACCACTTTGACGAAAATGAGCATCAATCGGCCTCTCACCCAGGTCCAACCCTACTGGAACAACTCTCTGGCCATCCGGCAGGAGATTCAGCGATTTGAGAGTGTCCACCCTTCCATCTATGCCATCTACGACCTCATCGAGTCCATCCCAGATCCAGCTCTTGGCCAGCAGATCAGGGACCACGTTGTCTGCATCGAAGGTAAGAAAATCAACCATATTCTCTTGTTAAATGGCTTTAGATTGCTGTGCATTGAGTCTGCGTTGAGACCAGAAAAGAGACAATTTTGACACTCCACACCAAAGCCTTTTCTCTTGTGGTGAAAGTCTTTAATGTCCGTATTTTTACGTTTCCCTATGGCCGGGCCTAAGGGCTCCCGATGTTTTATAGTTTTGGCCTAAAGGCTGTATTGTGGCGAGAACGGGCTCAACAGAGAGAACATTGACTCGGCAAACTCGTGTTTTATTGGTACTAGCAATGTTTTTTTATTCTTCCAATCATTCAACCATTACCACGTTTGGTTATCCTTTTTTTTTTCTTGTTTCCGCTAGTCTACACATTCGTTCAGTGTAGACGATACGTTTTCATTCTCCCTAGACTTACGATCTCCGTCTCTGTTTTGTTTTCATTTCCAAGATAATTGACGTAATCCTCCCGCATGCTTGATAATGCCACGCTTGGCTGAGTTATCTAAACGATAGTGGGTAGATGAATAGATAAGGCGAGAGAAATAAAAGGAAATCCTATTGACAGTGGCTCGAGCTGCACTTCCCACGCGAGCGACATGCATTTCGTCGTGCGGTTTTCACTGTGCGGTTTCGGTCCTACTCTATCCAATTCGGCTTCCTCGTCGTTTCTCACTCAAAACAACCAAAGTCCGACCAACGGTCTCGAAATCGTGTAGTCTGCATTTTTTTTTTCTTACTGTCGAGCTTCCTCGCTCCCCGCCATGGCAGCAAACATACACGCACACACCTATGTTTTATGTGCCAATCTGTTACGGTCCACAGATTCTTGACGTTTCTTTTTTAATTTCTTTTTTTTCTTTCCCTGTCGTGGTCCTCTTGAATGAAAAGTACCGCTATCTTGTTCAATCCATATCGGAAAACCGGTTTTGAAATATTTCAATTTTTTCTCCCTTTTTTTTGTGTTATTTGTAATTTTTGTTTTGCTGTTGAATGCATTTTGCATCTCCCACGTTCGTCTGGAATTTCTGCCCCGCTTTTTTGAAGTTTTTTATTTCATGTTTTCTTTTTTTAAAAACCTATTCATCGTTCGTGAACACGATGAGTTGCGCCGTCGTGCTTCGAATTTAACCAACGACGTATTGATCGCTCTTTTGTTTTGTCACGCTCCGGGGTTATTATCGGCCGTGATGGCACGTTACGTATTGACTCTGGCTAGGATTTTGTGTTGTGTCTGAACAGTATATATATATATATTTTTTTTTCCCTTGCGTGCAGTAATGTTATCACCGACGTTTATCCGCGGGGCTTCGCAACAAACATACGCATTTCGTGTTTTTTTTTTATATATATCTGTTGTAAAATTGCGCGGAATATTGAACATTCGCCCTAGTCAGATAGGAGGCTCGCTCGAGTTTTCGTTTATACCGCTAGATGGCTTTATTGAAACATAGGCTAAGTGAGCGATTAATAAACGCAACTCCAGAAAAACTAACGAACGCAACCGAACGGAATTTTCCCGTGTGCCTATGCGTGTGCGATGTTGATGGAAAAATGATGATGATGGATCTTTATCGCACGAGTGGAGGCATACCAGACCTCAAAACACTCGCGCACGAGTTCTCTACTCATTTTTTTTTTTTTTTGTATTTTTGTTTTCTGGCCCGTAGAGTTTGTCATCTGGCCCCGAAAAATTCTCATGAAACGAGTCAGAATGTTTCCCTTTTAAATATCACAAATGCCGTTTGGATTATGTTTTCTTTTTTAGACTTTTGACAGCCCCTAGAATGAGAGAGAAAAAGAAGGGAAGATGCCGTGTTTTTAAGTGCCCCTTTAAGTCGTTAAACAAACAACGTTTCCCATCTTTTGAAATCACGTTTTCAGACACAATTTTTTTCTCCGCTTTCCCGCGGTATTTTGTTGTATAAATGGAAACATGCTGAAATGTTTCTTTTCCTTCTCTGCATCTGTCACGTAGAACAAGAAAAGCGTGAACAGAATAGGAGCTTTTCAAAAAAAAAAAAAAGAACAAGCTTTCCAACGATTGTATTTTCATTCCATAATTTTTCGTTTTATTCTTAAATAGCCAACCAGCTTTCGAATATTCCACGCGATCGCCCAAATCTGGCTAATTGTATCATAAAGCAGATACCAGAAAGAAAAAAAAAATACCTGAAACCGAAAGCACCTCTTTTTTTGGGAGGGGGGACGCTCATTGGCTCGCCCTTGCGTGTTCATATCGAATGTGCCGCCGAATTTATGTGTTCTTCTCTCTCACTCTCTTGAATGTACAAAACATTTCGCTTATTATCTCAAGATCCGCTCCGCTCTCTTCTTGTTCTTCCCCTAAAAACACGCCCATCGCCCGGTTGTAAGAAATTATCTCGGCAGGGACACACACACACAAGTTCTTTGCCACTCACGGCTGATTTGACGCAACATCAGACACGCAGGTTTTTTTTTTCTTTTTTCGTGAGGGGCTAATCTGATTGTGACTGGGCGTCGGGGCGGAATCCTTAAAACTCTTCTAAAGACATTTTTGTGGGGTTTTTTTTTCCTCTCTTCTTATTACCTCCCTTTTTTATTTTAAAGAGAGATTTGCCCAACGCAACCCCTTTCTTTTCTACTTCTGGTCGTCGCGCTATTGTTCCGTTGCTATTTGTGTTGGTTTCCTAGGACGTAAATCCGTGTAATCTGACCGGCCCCCGGACAATAACATCTGGACATTTATCCTTTTTCTTCTTTTTTACCCGTTTACGATTCTCCCCTGTGTGAGGTAATCGACTACCGCATACCTTTATCGTTTTAACTAGTTCCCCGTTCTCACAAGCGTATGTGAGGCGAGTCATCGTTACACACACAACGGCCGAAAACAAATAAAATTTATTTTTTTAAATGCAATTTGTCGGGGGAAAAAAAATCGGTCGTTAAAAATCATTTCCCTCCCACTTATTAAATTAATAATATTTCGCCTTTGTTTGTTTGCTTGTTGTCGTTATCTCTTTCAGTTATCAAAAGGGGTCGTGAAAATGTTTTCGAAAAAAAAAAATGACACACCCCTTTTGAAAAAAAAAAAGAGAGGAGAGAGTGGAGTTATTATTAGGGGATTGCTTTACCTAAACTTCGTAGTGCACCTAACCTTGTTATTAGATGACGTTCCAACAATTAATAATGATGATTGAGTTACCGGTGAATGAACCCCCCCCCCCCCCCCAATTCTCATATCCCGAGACCCCCTTGTCCATCACAAGATCTCCCCTACTCACCTTATATATTTTTTCCCCCATATGAGTGGCTGTGGGATTTTTTTGTTTTGTTTTTAACGAAGAACCCCTTTGCCGTGGAAAAATATGTATTTTTCTACCCCCCGTATCTCTCTCTACCTGTCAAACGCAATATCCAAAAATATAATGAAATTAGCTCTTGCACGATAGAGGGCAGTATGATAACTGCCGAGACACAGAGCAGCACCTGGCCAAAAAAAACACAAGGGGGGGATCTCGCAAAAAAAAAAAAAATAATAATAAAAATAAAATAGGGGAAAACACTTTAATTGGATCGCCTGACGTTCAGTGTAACAAACCCTGTAGACAGACAGAGAGAGAGATCCGGTAGTTTATTATTTCTAGAGCCTCTAGCGTGCGAGTGTTTGGGTGTAGGACAATGCCAGCTGCCCCGTAATGGCACAGGGACGGTTTTTAATTGCCGTTCTAACTCCTGTAACAGAGAGGGCGACCTCTGGCAGACCGTTGTGTTAATGCAATCAAATTGAAGCTGAAAGAGTGGGGGGGGGGGGGGGGAATAATAACACTACCAATGAATTTTCTGCATCTTTGTCCTGGACATGTTCACGTTTTTTTTTTAATGAAAACAAGCATGTTTGGTGTGTCAATGTATGAATGGAAAATAAGGTATCGCTTACAACGAACCCTTTTTTTGATTTGTGTGCGCGCCGAGGCAATTTGAGCTGAACGCAACGATGGTATTACATTTGCATAAACGATGAAACCTTAGACGTTGCTGCCATTTACACCGCCCCCGTCCCATTTTCTTGTGGAACATCTTCTTGTTTCCAGGTGTGCCACTTTTTCGGCTGCTTGAATGTTTCCTTATCCAATTTCCTTTCTCCCCCCCCCCTTTTTTTTAATATTCCAAATTATTATTAGCTACTTGAACGTCGTAAGTCGAGTAGCTATTTGACGGGCTGCGCGGCGGCTTATCAATTGGTTTCTTAACGTGTCGCTCTACCAACTGCTTTCCCCCGTTAAAATAAATGCCGACCGTTAATCCCAGGCCTCGGTTGTTCGATCAGCGTAGCATGTATGCATACATACAGAAGGGTATAGTAAATGTCATGTTTCCGCTACCGCTAGAACTCTCCTTTTTTTAAATATTTATTTTTAAAACCATCGCTTTACATTTTTTGATGAATAGAATTTACATGGGCTCGATAGTTTGGAAATTGGGCCAAGTCAATTGACTCGGCCCCTGTCTGTGTTTTTTTTTTGTTTGTTGTGTCTTGTTTGTTTGTTCGCATTTTACTGATCGACTCTACCAGATATTTTAGACTCGTTTGCATACGTCAATCAAGTAGGGTGATTTGAATAGCAAAGGAAAAAAAAAGATTTTTTTTTTTTTCTTATTCAAATTGGAAAGAGGGTTGAAGGGTATCGTAAACGTATTCACACCCTCTTCTTCTTCCTTCCTGGATCCGTTTTTTTTTTACCCTATCGGATCTATTCCTTTTTTGTCATTTGTTTGTTGTAACTTATATATATATATACAATGATGAATTTTTTCGGTTCCCTATTGAGGCCAAAATCTTTTTTTTTTTTTTTGGGAGGGTAGAAAACATTTCTCAGAGCGTCTCTGTAATCCGAACGATACAGCTACTTCCTGATTTGAATTTTGTGAAAAAAAGAAAAATTCTATATTCAGCTTTCTTTTTTTTTTTTTGTTCCTTGTTAACCCTATCGTGTTATTTTGCATAAAATGTAGAGCTGAAGAATTGTATAGTTTTCTCTGGGTGTTTCATTCTTTTTTTTTTTTTTTTTTTGTATGGAAATCTGAATTCCAATAGTCTAACCGTAGGCTCAACATGGGGGGTCTATCGTATCATATGCAGATGTGTCTACTTGTAAAGTCTCCTGTAACTTTCTTTGAAATATGACGATGAGGTTTAGATGGGGGGGGGGAATTGACTCTTGATTTCCTGTAGTTTTCGGGAAAATGATAACTGTCAGTTTCCTTTTTTTTTTTCGGGTGGGCAGACACCTGTCCTATACCTAGCCTTGGCTTTGCATTTTTCGGAACCTCCCCTCTGTTCACAGAGGGAAAAAAAATATATACATACAAAAATCGATCTGCATATTTCTAAATACGGTGTATGATGGATGTAGTTGCCGTGTGATCCAATGCCTGCCATAAACACCATCTCTGCGGGCTATTATACTTGTATATGTAGATTCTGGTCGATGCATTGAAAGATCGATGAAGAATAGGAAAAGCAGTAGACTAATATAGTGACGGAAGGTGTGCATAATAGAGTAGGCCAAGTCTATCCAACCCTCCCAATCATTCGTTCGTCTAATCCTTGCTGACAAAAAAAAAAAAATTGTCTGCATCCTTTAAAGTTCTTTTTGATTTTTTTCCGGGGTTTTGATCAGCGATCTCATAGGGTCTTTGGCTTAGACGCAGTTCATGAGATCGACGGTTTCATCGAGGGCGCACCGGTACAACCCTACTCGTTTCGCTTTAAAGCAAAGGGGGGAATACAAAAATTGACATGTCTTCAGAATAGAGAAAGGCCTCGACTGACAGTCGTCCATGTTTTCCAGCCCACCTGTGTTTAGACACACAACTGGGCCGTAAGTGTATAGGGACGCGGTACTGAACAACTGAAGGTATATACGCACAACACACACACACACACATCGCACTAGTGTCTATCTACCCCCATCATCTGCGTCGTATTGTGTCGCTTTTAAACGACCATTTTTCACGAACAATGGGGCCAGGGAGGGGGTTTGGAGCAAGAAGAAGAAGAAAGAAGGGGACGATCGTCACAAGGTTTGACAAGACATCGTTCGAGAGGGACCCTGGAGCCGCACACGTCACACACGACGTAACTCATAGGCCCACCTATGGTGGATGAAAAGAGGGGGGGAGTCTTTTTTTTTATGTTGTTCTTCTTCTTCTTTCCTACCCTTCGATATACATATAGACTACAACCAACTATTACAGGGGAGGAAGGTAGGCCCAAGGTTTTTGGCCACCTATTGTCATGTCATCGAGCAAAGGGGTGAGAGAGAGACAATTTCGCCTCTTCTCTTTTTTTTTTTCATTCTTGTGTTTCTTTCATGGGACCTGGCCTACCTTATTTGTTGTACATAACTCTTCTTCATTTCTTTTTTTTTTTTTTTTGTGTGTGTGTGTGTGTGTGCTGCTCCTATCATCGACAGAGATTTGTACCCTTCTATTTAGGGCTGGAAGGTATAGGCAGTTAAGAAAGAAAAAAAAAATTCTTTTCCGATTTTTTTTTTTTTTTTTTTTTTTATTCCTTGTGATGTTCAAAGGCCGTTCTGGTTCAATCGACCTTTACTTATCAGAGCAAACAAGCGATTGGAACACGACCGTACGTGCTATTGTTCACCCCTTTCGATCGCAATTGGCCATTGTAGTTTTGTGTCTGTGTACTTTTTTACGGACGATTTTTTTTTTCTCTCTTTCTCTCACAGGGGCGACGTAACCGCTCTTTTTTCTTCTCACCCAATCTATTCGTATCGCATCTTTATGCTACACGATTCTTTTTTTTTTTTTTTTTTTTTTTTACTGTCTGTTGTTTCCTTCATTCCTCCTGAAAAGAATTGTGTTTTAAAAAATTCGTTTCTTTTTTTTTTTTTTTTGGATGGATGGATGTAAGAAACAATTCCCTTCTTTTTTTTTTGAAAAAAAATCTATTGTGATGCGCTTATTCTTTTATTGACATTTTTGGGTTTTTTTTTCCTGCTAGCGGATTTGCATGGCAAAATTTGGTTCGTCGTCTTCTATTGCGCTCTGATTCTCCAATCGAGCGGAATAAGAACGGCTTTTTTTTTTATATAATGAAACATCCGCAGTACTGTTTCAAAACGACTCGTGAATTTCAAATTTTTCTAATCGATTGAAGTTAAACGTCTTTGTTATGCGGTTCTCAGCCAATCAAAATGAAAAGCATTTTTAAAACGTTAGCCATCATCGAAAAATCTGAAGCAAATCTCTTTTTCCCAGGACTGCAAATTTTAAAAAATGCAATCCGTTTTTCCTTTTGAAATTATTGACAAAAAAAGAATATACTCTTTTCAGGTTTTTTTTTTTTTTGGGGAGGGATAGAAATTCATTTTTCCCCCTTTTATTATTGAGGTACTAGTAAGAGATTATTACTGGTACCCACACCACTAGTGTTTGTATGCAAGTAACCCTCTCAAATAAATGAAAAAAATAATTCGCTTTCGAGTGGGTAAAGGATATGCATACAGAGCTAGATGAGGGCTTGTATTACATGTCCAACCCAAATTGTTATAATTCAAGAGTCGTTTGCGCAAAAGGTGATCCACTTCATCTTTCCCATTCAAAGAAATGGTCGAGAAAAAAAAAAACAACCCAAAACAGAACAATTTTTCAATAATTTTTTGCCGAAAATTGAATACGTAGCAGAGGCCGGCTGCTAACTGTCCGTCCGTTATGCTATTTTTGAAATGCTTTTCATACTGCAATTCGTTTAAAAAATCGCTGATACGCAGCCGTTGATGAATAAGAGAAGCCTCTTCAACTTTTCACCGTGTCTATTAACCCCCGTCCCCTGAAAAGTTTTATGGCTTGTGCAGATTTTCAGCTGGAAAAAAAAAGAAGAAGATACCCCCCTTCGTTTGGACGTGGGGGGGGGGGGAGTTACATGTTTTTGTAGGAAAAACGAGCGCAAAGATAACCCGAGCCGCGGAGTTTGTGCGCGTGTCCTGACGCCGTTTTGTGTGCCGCAAAGACGCTCGCGTGTCACACACAAGACATCTGCCTATTCTTTTATTTAAAACTTTTTTTTTTCAATTTTTCGTCGCTTCCCCAGTGAGTGACAACCTCCTTCGCAATTGCCGAAACACACACACACACGAACAAAAGCTTTCCTTCTTTTTTTTTATCCTGGGCTGTGGAGACGTTATAGGATATACCATGAAAAACTTATGCGCGCACACAAACAGACACACGGATAGTACGGATGGGGCATTCGGGAATTTGAACCTTGTGCCTACGCGTGCCCTCGATTCAAATTTTCCTTTTTAGTTCAAATAAAAATGTTCGGGGTTTCTCTTCTCCTTTTTTTTTCTCGGTTTTTTTGCTATACTTTATGCTTAAAGTGGGGGGGGGGGGAAGGAAGAAAAACGGAAAGGAAATTTAAAGGTACACAAGAAGAAGAAGAAGAAGAAGAAGAAGTGTTTTGGGGTTTATATAATAGGACGAGTAAGGGGGGGGGGGTTTTCCTGGCCGCGCTTCTTCAACATTTTCTGAAGAGAGTACCGGAAGAACTGTTTAAATGTTTGAGGCGAAAAAGAAGAAGAAATAAAGGCAAATATTTCAAGTCTTTCACACCTATGTGTGTACACACGGAGGCGCTTTTTCATGCGAGAGGGATTCCACAGAATATTATGATTAAGATCCCCTCTTCGAAAAAAAAAAATGTTAGTCCGTAGTGCACACATTTTAATGTTTACAAAAACGCAATAGAAAAAAAAGAAAGGGCTTCTTTTGGGAATTTCTTTTCTTTTCTTTATTTGTATTAGGAGTCCGTCAGGAATTGCTCTCATTTCTATCTGGACACACGTCCGTGAGAGAGAAGCGTCTTTTTAAAAAAAAAAAAAAAAAAAAAAAATCAAACACGAGAGGACCGTACGACAATGGACAAGGGAAATCTCTTCTCACCAGCCGAAAGTAAAACGCCACAAAAAGAAATAGAATTTGTGTGTGTGTGTGTGTGTTAAAAAAATAGGCGACGCTACTGCGGTCGATCGTCGTTTGTTGTGTTTGGTCCAATGGAAAGAAGAAAAAAAAAATTGGGGACAAAAATACGAGATTTCTTATCAAACACACACACACACACACACACACACACACACCGTAAAGAAGTGACATAAGTTTGTTGAGGACACACAGTTTGAAATCTGCGTTGCACGGGGTACTTTTTTTCTTTCTTCAATAGGCGAAATGGGTAGGGGGCTGCTCTTGGGTGTACCTCGTGGTTGTATACAGTATAAATATATACACCGTCGGGTTCGTTAGACTTTCGTTCCACTCCACTTTTGTGTCCAGGTGTTAACGTATCCCAGAACTGAGGACAGTTATAGGGTATATACCTCCTCCGCCCCAAACAGGAGTGTGTTCCATATCCCTACGGTGTGTGTGTGTGCGTGTGTGTGCATGTATCTGCGCTGTTTAGCTGGAACACGTCCAACCTTTTTGAAGGGGGGGGGGACCCACCTCTATAAGGGACGATCTTCTTTTCATTCTTGCCAGAAAGCTGGAAAAAAAAAATTATAAATATTTTATAGATAAAAAGTAGACCTTTCCTCCTCAATGCGTTTTGGGTGGATTCCCTTCGTTTTTCCCTTTGCAAGAGAGAGGGGGGGGGGAGGGTTAAAGGTACATAAAGCGTCGTCGTCTGAAAAACGCCCGTGTTACAATTCCGAACGCTTCTTTCTTTCTTTTTTTTTTTTTTTTTTTTCTTCTTCCACCACCCCTTGGAACATTTGCGACGACAAGGGTAAAAATATATATATTTATAAGAAAAAGGGGGGAAACCTTTTTTTTTTTCTTTTTCAAAAATATGGGAAATGTTCTGTTCTTGTTCTCAAGAGTTTTGTGACATTTGCGCACTTTTTCCCAACAGCTTTTCTCTTTTTTTTTTTTCTTTTCTCGATTCCTTATTCTCTTTTTTTTCCCCCCAAATATGAAGAGAACAACACCGGAAAAACGCCCTAGAAAAATTTGTGAAAAGAAAAAGAGATCGGACTCGTTCCGATTTGGAGCGGCTCTTTGGGTACGCACATTATTATTATGATGACGATATTTATGAACTGTCAGTGAGTTCTTGTTCACATTTTCATAGCGCAATATTATTTTTATATAAAGCTACGTGTAGAGTGAGAGAGAGATGCACGTAACCTTGACGTTCCCAATTTGTATGACTCGTTCGACTTGAAAAGTGTACATTTTCCACGTTCGAAAATGGATAGAAAAAGAAAAAGAAAAAAAAAAAATGTTTTAACATCGGAAAATGGGCGAACCTCCCTTTCGGAAATTTTCTAATCTTTTCCCTATTTTTCTTGTAATAAAAATAAAAAATCTCAACTGGTCGAAGATATTTAGAATGGGGGAAAAGGTTGAGCCGTGATGGATATAAAACGATAAAAAAGAAATCGTAAAAAGAAGAGGAGAGATGTGATTAAGAAGCATCAATTCAGACAGCTATATAATCAAATCCCCACCCAATTTTTTGATACCGAGTCCGGCGATTGTTGAGATGATTATCTCGTTTACTTTGAGCGGGGAGGGGATTTTCAAACGAGCTGCTGGAATTGGCTATCGTATTTTATTATTTTTTCGATTGGATCGGGAGAGATTGATTGAATGTGTCAGATATCTGACCATCCCCTTTAAATTGAACGCGATCAAATGATAACGTATTATTTTTTTTTAACAGCAGCTGGATCACCATTTTGTTTTGAAAATGGCGATAGCTTCTAAACTAATAATTTTTCTTTTCAATTTTTCAAACAACAAAAACCTTGTTTTTTTTATTATTATTATTGAATTTTCGTTTTTGTTCGGTGACGAGACGTCATCCTAGATTGCGCTACAAAATCTCCTCCCACTACTCCCGCCCCCAATTTTTTGAAATCCTCCCTCGCACAGCCGTCAACCCGGTTCGAAAAATATAAAAAAAAAACGGGTTGAATTGTTCGATCTATTATCTCGTAGATTGGACTTGACATTTATTTTTTTTTATTTTCATTCGTTGGGTTCAGATCCTATTGTATTTTGATTTTTCTGTCCCTTGTTATCCTCGTTTTGGCTTTGGTTTAACTCGTATAGATTGAGATCTATACGGGCGTCCATTACAACTTCCGTCCTCCCTCCCCCCCCCCCCCCTTACTATCTATTTCCAAACGTCCAATTTTTATTTCCTTCCAGTAAGAAGAACCCCCTTCTCGTTTCGTTTTCCAAAATGTGTGAGCGGTCGGAAAGAGATGTTAATCACACGCCTTCCATATGATAATCTAAACTCGATTGGACGCATTGTTCACCTCTTTTTTTTTTTCCCTCCACCTACCCCAGGAACACCGCTCCTTCTCCCCTTTCAATGTCCCGCTAACTGACGTTGTGCTAACCAGTAGTAATTCTTTTTTTTTTTCCAACCCAAAAATAAGGATCGCATCTCTTTTCGAGTGTGTAAACACAATCATGAAAATGGTGACTTTGAATCTCACTCCCTCGCATCGTGATCGATCTCCCCCCCCCCCCCCCCCCCATTACATACGCGGGGTGGGTTTACACGTTTTTTTTTTTTTTTATGAATAAATTGTGAAGCGTCCAACCGAAAGAGCAGCACATTACAGCTTCCCTTTTTTTCCCCCTTAATTTAGAAACCGGTGACTGTAAAAACATCCAACAATTCGCTTATTATAATTTTATTTTTTTTTTTTTTTACGCGTTTGACCACGTCATCCGTCCATTTCGAATCGCTCGATCCGTCACCTGATTTATCATCAGTCACGTTCTAGCGCATTCCTGCCGCCAAAACACGTACGCATTTAATCGAATACGTTGTTAATGCGTGTGTGCGGTGTGGCCAATCTACGCAGCATCTGCTTACTTCGAATAGGGAATTCTTCCTCGTGCATCTGTGTAGGTCTATCTTGTGTCCTGTCGCGAGCCTCGTATACATATCAACGTCTATCGCCCAAGCATTATCTTCTTTATTGCTTTTTTTTCGGTTCGGATGTCTCCTCTTTTTTTTTTTTTTTTTTTTTTTTTTACGACCGATTGCCCTGTCTGATCTCCTATTTATTTAATGTCGCTCGTGTACAGATAGAGATAGATGACATCGAATTTCCCGCATTGGTTTCAGCTTCCTCCCCCGAAAAATATCAACTTCCTCTTTTTTTTTCTTTCTCTTATTGTCCTGTGATTGCGGATTTATTGATATCCTATATATTATTTATATCTATCTGTTATTGCTAGCTATTCTTTCTGTTTATCTTTGTACAGATTTCTTTTTTTGTTTCTCTGTTTGTTTTGGTCGTTTTTTTTTTTTTTTTTTTTTAAGTGGGTGTGTGGGGGGGATGGTGGATTTAGGGGGGCGTCGGGATTGTCTGTTGACATTACACAACGTTACCCAGTACAGATAGGAAAAACAGTAGTAAATGGGATGCTATCGTGATCATCCCGAAAAAAAAAATAGCAGTTGGTGAATCATACTAATCATTTTTTTTTCCTTTCTTTTATTTCAACTGGTAAAACATGGGAGATGTTAGATGGGAGGGGGGTCTGGGTTTGTTTCGGGGTTAGTCCACAGAAACATGACGTTTCGGTTTGTTTGTTCATACGATTCGTTATGTGCGTACATACAGTACGTCTGGCAGTTAAAAGATAGCGAGAAAAAAAAAATACATATAGAATTTCCATGTTTTTTTGTTTTTTTTTTTGTTGGAGCGATATCATGACGACTGCTACTTGTATATAGCCACTAGTTCTACCCAACTATATAACTATAAAACTACCTCATCTTTTTTTTTTTTTTTTTTCTCTTTAGTTCTTCTTTTTTTTTCCCATCATCTACATTTCTGGAGTATATCTATACATATTGTGTATGTATAATATCTGTACAATTTTTTTTTTTTTTTTTTTTTGCTTTCTACTTCTCTATTTCTTTTTCTCCAGTTCTTTTTTTTTTTTTCGGGGGGGGGGGGGGGGGGGGAGAGAGATTGTAGGGGAATAAGAGATTTGGTTGCGCGCGTTCGGAAAAACATTGCCAGAGAGTTCTCCCCTTCAGGAAAGCGTCGTTGAGCGTCGGTTTCCCTCACTCGGGATCATGACTGTTTGGTTCTTTTTCCTTTTTTTTTCTTTTTTTCTTATCATTCCATTGCTAGATATTTTTTTTTCTTTTTTTTTTTTTAACAATCCCCCTATATCCATTGCTATTCTTCTACTCTCATTTTTTTTTTCTTTCTTTCTTTCTTTTTTTTTTTTCGGGGTTTGTCCTGCTGCCTCTATTCAACATCGTCTCATTCCGGATTTCCACTTCTTATTTTTGGGGTGTTGTTGTTACACTTTTCAGATATTTATTTTTTTTTTTTGTTCATGATTATTTTCATTCGAAGTCCCACTACCACACTACCGAAAAACGGCCGTCTTTTTTTTCCATTATTTTGATTCATTTTCAATTATTTTTTTTTTCTCCCTACGTCATTCCCCCCCCCCCCCCCTCTCACAGCCGAAACATTTATAGAAATCCAATAGACTTGTGCACTTCACATTCTGCTGCATTTCTACGATTTTTGATCCCCTCGCATCTCGGCCATATCGTCCATGAGAAAAAAAAAGAAAGAAACGAGAGCCGCATCAAAGCTTGGACTACCCACAAAAACACTTTGAACCTTTCTCCATTAATCACCTTTTTCCTTCATCTTCACCTTGTGTTGACGAAATCACGTGCGCCGTCCGCATCTGGCGCGCGTCTTGGCCGGTGTGTTTGTTAAGGTTTTTTTTTTTTTTTTCCTTAAAGGTTGAGAGCGAGTGAGGGGGGGGGGGGAGATGATGACGCAATTGAAAGCGGAAGACGTTGAAAGGGCCAGGTGATGAAGCAAAAGTAAACATCGGAAAAGCCAAGGGAAGTTTAGCAGTTAACGACTAGAAAAGAATTCAGCGGGCGAAGTAAGCGCGTTGATTTCATTTTGATGAACCCAGTGCGTGCGCTTTGGGGCGGAAGATAAATAAAAACGGGAGCTTATATTCTTACCCATTTTTTTTTTTTTTTTTTTTGTAGAAGAGAAGTAGTTAAAAGAAGAAAAAAAAAACGCAGATAGTGGGAAGGCTAGTTGAGCGGTTAAAAGCAGACAAAGATAACAAGGACGTTGAGTTACGACGATTCAACCCCAACGGACGTACACACACACACAAAAAAAATGAGGGAAACTGGGTGAAAAAGTGGTCCAGTATTCGATCTTTTCACACAGAAAAAGATTCGTTTTTTTTTTTATGTGTGGAAAGAATAAAAGGAGAAAGAAAAAAAAAACACACACGTGATTTTCAGCCCTAAAAAAAAAAAAAACAGATACAGTAGCAGTTCCTTTTCCTTATCTTTCTGGTAAACTTTTACATTCCGCATGATCAGACGTCCTTTTTTTTTTCCCGTATCTTTTTTTTTTTTTCATTCTATTGAGGTTATACGTTTTTTTTTTTTGTATTCGTGTGTTGGCTTTTTACTTCGGAACTAGGACTATTTTTTTTTTGTTTGAAACTCCCGTCACGGTTGGTTTGAGAATCTAAAGATCTAAAAATCCAAAGCAGCAGAAACTTGTAGGAAAACGAACGATTTTCTCTTGATTTTTTTTCTTTTTCTTCTTCTCTTTCCATCGATGAAATAAAAGAAATGAAATGAATAGAAAGAAAAAAAAGTTTTTTTTTTTTTTTTTATCGTTTTGAATGACGAAGTTGTCGCAGCCTCCAGCAGTGACACACGGAACACACAAACACGAACCCCACGACGTTTGTCGCACAAAAATTCCTATTGGGCTTTTCTCTTGCGCTCCATGCCGTCTCCATCATGTTGTCATACAATCACGTCAAACACACACACACACACGAATATAAAAGAGAGTTTTCAAAAACGACATTGGCTCGTTTTTTTAACTTTTTATTTTGAATTCGAACTATTTTCCTGCTAACAACGGGCGTGATTTTCTTCTTTTTTTTTCCCCTCCATGATTTTTGATGACAACAATTGAACGAAGGACAGTCGATTGGGTTAGGACTAGTTTGATCAGACATCCAGTCAGCCGAGACGTTCTTTGCTACAGTAGACGTACATATAAGGAACAAATGATTTCTTTTTTTTTTTTTGTGTATGTGTGTGTGTGTGTGTGTGTGTGTGTATGACAAGTTCATCAGAAAACTGGTCGAATTCGTCCGGATCGCGTGGGAAATGGCAAACAAAAGCCATTGGCGTTGTTCGCTTTTTAGAAATCAAGTTTGAATTGTTGTCAAGTGTCGGCCCTTACTTTAAACACGGACTTTTTTTTTCTCTCTCTCTCTCTCTCTCTCTCTCTCTAACGCTCACACCCATCGGAAGCCATCAAATTTTTTTTTTTTTTTTTTTTGGCCCGTCCGAAACAATTTTCACTATGTCACACACTCACACATCAAAAGCTTCTTACTTTCTCCCCCTCCCCGTGATCGCATTTTTACGAGATCGTAAAAATCAAAAAGTCGCAATGTATTTTTAACGCCCATCATTTTTCCTCCGCTTGCGGAAGGTAAAAAGGTTCCATTCTCTCTCTCTCTCTCTCTCTCTCTGTGTGTGCGTATGAATCGGAAGACATTAAAAATGTAAGAATTGAGTTGTCGACGAAAGCCGTGCCGAAAATTCCTTCGCACATGTTTTTTTTTGTCTTGTTGTGTAACGACTTGATCGTCTCTCACCTTCTTTTTAAAGCCATTAAAAACTAGGGCCATAAAAAAAAAAGATTTGGAGATTTTTGGCGCACGCCAGCACGTCGCGCTTTTATTTGTTCTCTTATTTCGCTTCGCAAACGGTTAGTAGAGATGATCTGCAGCACTCGTTTTTTTTTTCTTTTTCTTCTTACAAACCGTAATAATAGCGCTTAAATTTTTTTTTATATATATTCATAGGTTTGAGTGTAGAGGGTGGAGTTTTTTTTTTTTTTTTTTTTTTTTTTTTTTGGACGGTAATTTGAATCTGAAGCGCGCGCGCCCTTGCGCGCCCCGCTGAGGTGAAAGAAGAAATAGAACTCGGCTTTTTGAAATTCGACGATGGCCCTTCTTGTCCTACACACACGTGCCTCTTTTTTTTTTTTTTTTTATATATTATTATTATTTCGCTCCTCTCCTCTTCTCTGGCGAACATTTTCTTCCAAGGTGCAGAGGGGATTGATTGAAAAAGCACAATCTTTAACAGTTCTCGTGTACAGCCGAGCCCGTGTAAGAGAGGGGGGAGAAATATTTATTTATACGTTTGATAAAGAAGAGTTGTATAGAGTGGCTAAGGGGGGGGAGAGAATTTAGCAGCTCTATCTCTTCGATTTCTAGAGCGGATCGTATGAAAAATAGAATTTCTGCGTTTCTTTACTCTTTGTCGAAGCCGACACGACCCCCCCTTCTCTTCGTTTTTCAAGAAAAAGAGGGGGGCTGCTGCTGCTGCTGCTGCTGCTGGCCAGGTTTAGCTGAAAATTTTGTGATATATCTTGCGGTACGCTCGTTGTATGCGCACGGCATAATAAATAGAAGAGTAGTATAGTACCTTGAAATCGGATCAATTCCGATTTTCTTCAAAGGCGCGTTCTCTGATGCTCGACTTTGAATTGATATGCACGCGGCCTTTTGGCAACAAAAGGAAAACGCCCGGCTCTATCCAATCGTCTTGACGGGGATTACAGCGGGCCTTGTTTTGCTTTCTTTTTACGTAACTAACCCCCCCCCCCCCCCGCATTATAACAAACACAACGTCTTTTTTTGGAAGACAAAATGCGTCCCATTTTCGAAGGCTGTTGCGAGAAGATAAAGAGAAAAGAGGCGTCGCGCGTTTGTCGTCGTTTGCTTTGTTATTAATCAGGAAATTCAAACGTTTTCAAGCCGATAAGAAAATATGATGGATACGTCGTGCAAAGAAAAGAATTCATTGTGTACGTCATCGGTCCGTTTTTCTCGCGCTTTCCGGACGTCCCACCAAGAAAAACACGAGTCGTGAATGTTTGTTGAAGTTTTTCTCCCAAAAAGTCAGGCGACCCAACTCGGATTTTTTTTTTCTTCTTCTTCTTCTTCTTCTTCTTCTTCTCTGCTTGTTTGTCTTGTTGTTGTTTGTAAAGGCCAGCCTTTACAAGCAAACGGGAACCTCCCCTTTTTTTTTTCCTGGCCGTCATCGTCGTCATATTCTATTTTCTTCCATCTGTTGTCAAATCAAAAAGGAAGAAAGAAAAATAAGAATAGCAAAAACATTGCGGGGTGCCTTTCGACCACGGGCCAGTTTTTACCTTTCCTCGTGTTCTCTCCATCAGTAGAACGTTGAAGCACATTCATAGAAAAAAAGAGGACACCTTTCAAGAGGATGAAAGAAGGTAAAAATCAAACAATAGGGGGGGACGAAATACCCCCGGCGTGCGTCCGATGCCCCCGATGGTCACCGTCTTGTTCCATGTCACCGTATAACGCACACACACAGACACACAGACACACACGCGAAATCGTCCTTTCTTTTTTTTTTTTTTTTTTTTTTGATTTTTACCACACCTCGAAAAAAATATTTTTTTTTCCCTATAGAAAATAGAATGGAAAAAGAGGTTTTTGTGTGTTGCACACACGGGCGCACGTAAAAATATACACACAAAACAACAGGACAAAAACGGGCTGAAGAAAGAAGAAGTCGTACGTACAATACCTTCTCCGATTTCCTTTAGCCGCAAGGAGAGAATAAGAGAAGAGTCCCTTTATTTAGTCGTAGGCCTTTCGTCTTCTTCCCGTTTTTACCCTCCTCACCCTACGACTCCACCTCTGACGGATATACGTGCGCACACGGCGCCCTTAGACGGGCGTCGTTCGCCGGGTGGAGGGAAGGAGGGGCAAATGGGGGTGGTAGTGATGTGTGTGTGTGTGTATGTGTATGTGTATGTGTATGCGCTATACATCCGTCCCCGACTCACCTCGTTGGGGCTCAGTCGCTCACCGGCCGTCGTTCCGGCTTCAACCGTCTTCTCAGTTTCCGCCCATTTTTTTTTTTTTTTTTTAAACACACAGCTGCTTTGAAACTAAAAAGGAAATTGCGTTTCGTGCCGGCCCGTCTGCGTGTGTGTGTGTGTTTTGTGTTTTCTTTTATTCGACAATTGTTTCGGCCGTTGTTTCAAACAAACAAATCAAGGCAATTCGGCTGATTTGCTGTACGTGAATCGATCATTATTGCAACCCCCAGCGCATTGGGTCCCTTTTAGTTTTATTAATCAAAGTGAACTGGTGCGTGCACGCCAAACTAAGCGGACCGAGTTAACGAAAAGACAATCAAAAAGAACTGATTTGCGATTGATTTTGAAAACAAATCCAAATGACGACGACGTCCCGTGCCGCTCTGCTGGAGCAAGAAAAATTAAGCGGCCCGTTCATCGGGTTGGTCGTCGTTGTGCCCGCTATTGGATCTCATTCATAACAATCATTTTGGCCGTGCGAAGGGGAGGAAAATAAAAATATTTCCTTCCTTTTCTCATTTGAGCTCATTATTGTTATTGGTTTGCGACTTGCCTTCCGATTCTCTCAATTTTTTTCTCTTCTTCTTCGTCCAATCCATTGTGTTACGATCGCCACAGCGGGTGGGCCTTCCGAATTTTTCGATTCACACGCGTGACTGAACATTTTCCTTTTTTTTTTTTTTTTTTGTTGTATTTCTCGCCGATCGAAGGCAGCGATACGACGCGCATTCGAAAAACTCTGTGTGTGTGTGTGTGTGTGTGTGTGCGCACGAAGAAAAAAAAAAGGAAAAACGAACGAACGAACGGAAAACTCAATCGACAGGAAATCATTCGCCAATGCCAACATAAAAACTTGTGCTCATTAAAAAAAAAACTGAAAAAGAAAAACTTTTGTTCGAATTGTGTGGCATCGTGCGGAGATTTCGACCTCACCCCCCCCCCCCCCCCCCTGAAATATATTTTTTTTTTTCCGCACTTGTGCGTTTCAAAATAAAATTTGGAATTGGAAAATCGTTTTTCCCTGAAAAAAAAAAATTTCAATTGTTCGATAATGAAGAACCACAGCGGTGGCCTGCTGGGCGAGAAATTGCCCTTTTACCAAAAAGTGCTCAACATGACGCTGGGCATCGCGAGCGGGCAGAGTTCGGCGTCGACGCGCAAAGCCGAGGAATCGCTGGCTCCATCGCCGTTCAGGCGGGGCTACACGCGAGCGGCGGCCGCGCGGCCGGGCATCCCCGTCACGCCGATTCACGTCGTGACGACGACGCCCGGTCATCCGGCTCACATGGGGACGGGAGGCGGAACGACGACGTCCGTCGCGTCGCCCGTCAGCACGCCGACCAAACATGGATCTTCAACGGCCGCCAGCATATTCCGCTCGTTCCGCCGGCGCTCTTTGCGCCGCTCTTTCCGCCGCACTAAATCTTTTCTGGTCAAAACTCCTACACCCACTACACCTACACCGACCATCACAAGTATTTCCACCGCCACAGGTATTATCAGTGCCCAGTCCCCTCGCTCTTCCCATTCCGTTCGATCACATTTGAATAGAAGCATCTGCTTTCGCTTCTTGTAAACTGCACTTCAGCTCAATAGAAAAAAAAAAAAAAATCAGATGTCCACTCGATTAAAAAGCTTTTTAAAATGGATTATCTGATTTGGTTTTTTTAAAACGAGAATGAGCCCCCATCATCACGTGTCCTGCAAACTTTGCCACCGCCATTGGATTGTTTTGTCTGCTAAATGGGACAACCGGTTTTTTTTTTTTTTTTTCATCCCACTTCTGTTGGGTGTTTATTTATTTTTATTATTTAATACCTTTCTTTCTCTCTTCTTCTTTGTGGGCTATTTTGATTGACGCGCGTTAAGAGCCCCACTACTGTCCTTTGCTTTTCAACTTTGGAAGAAGGAGCCAGGTGGATGTGTGTTTTTACCTCACATGCGGGGGAAAACTCTTGTTTGAACAGCAGGGAAAAAATGAAAAGAGGAAGAGCACCGCACAAAAAAAAAAAAAATAAATAAAGAGTGGAAAAAGAATGATCAAATAATAATCATGATGAACGTAAAAAAAAAAAAAAAAAAAAAAAAAAAAAAAAAGAGAAGAAGAAAATGGCTACTCCCCTCCTTTTAACTGTCTTTGCCGGATGCAGGCGGATGAAAGTGACGAATAGGGGATAATTCTAATATATGTATATAAAAACTTGTTTGGAAATCCATCAAGTTGTTTTTTTTTTATGTCCTTTTTTTTTTTTTTTCTAAAAGGGGGGAGGGAGTTGTTATTGATGTGTGGAGTGTGCTACTGTTGTAGCGAACTAACCGGATCCGTCTTGTTCCATCCGATATAATAATACAAAAAAAATTGAATTTTTATTGCATCGATCGATCAGTGAAAGTCTGTGTCGAAATTCGTTTCGATTATCTGACGGTACACTCAAATGGATTTTTTTTGGGGGGGGGAACGTGCCCGCTCCTCCTACTACTCCGCCTCCACCTACCCTTCTCTTAAAAAAAAAAAAGCTTCTTGCGCTCTTTTGAAATTGACAAAAGACTTCTTTCTCAATACGTTGTTCTTGTTTATCAAACGTCTGCACAGTGGCAGACAACTCTATTTCGATAGAAAATGTGTGCAACGGTCGAATGAACTTTCTAATACATTTTTATTTCTTTTTTTTTTTTTTTTTCATTTTAGATTCGTTCGTGAATAGTCAAGAATGGACGCTATCGAGAGCGGTGCCGGACTTGCGTCTGGGCATTGTCGGTTCCCTGGCGTCGGGTAAATCGGCGCTGGTCCACCGTTACCTCACCGGCTCCTACATGCAGGAAGAGTCGCCAGAAGGCGGCCGATTTAAAAAGGAGATCTCCATCGACGGCCAGTCGTATCTCCTCCTCATCCGCGATGAAGGCGGATCCCCCGAACTCCAAGTAAGTTCATTAAAAAAAAATATGTACATATCTGAATGACAATCGCGTGTCGAATTCTTTTAAAAAAATCCTTTATGAAAATTCGATTTTCAAAAAATTCTTTTAAGAATGAAAATTGTAATTGAAAAGGCGATGAAAATCAATCTTTTCACGCCTGCTGTCCGGCTCCTTTCAATATTTACGAGTTTATTTATTTTATACACCAAAAAAGAAAATGTTAGGTCTAAAAAAATTGTGGGGAAGAGTTGATTAAATCAATTTCATTTTTCAATCGTTTCAATGGCCGTGTTGAAATACGTTTGGAATAATAGCGAAGCAAGCCGTAACCTTTTTTTTTTTTTTTTTTTCAATGAAAGAACAACAACACAGCAGCTTCTAGATTGCGTCATAAAGGGTACATGAGAGAAAGGGGAGGTCTAACTTGTACAATATTTTTTCAAGGCCTTCATCATGGCAAAAAAAAAAAAAAATTCTTTTAATAAAGGGGGGTGGTGGTGGTGGGGGGGGGGCTAAATCAATTTCAAAGCCCAACATTTAAAGGAGAGGTGGGCCGGCGCACAGCTCATAAAAAAAAAAGGGCAATGGCACGCCGTAGCAACTCGTTCAGTACGAAAGGACGATGACGGCACGATACCGTACCGAATGGATGCAACAGTCAATTTTTATGGGCACATTCAAAATAAGGAACACATCATTCAAGATATACACACACACACACACACACACGGAGAGAGAGGGGGTGTGTGTATGTGCAATATCGTTGGACGTAATGCAATGTCATTTATATTTTTTTTTTCTTTCCCTCTCTTATACATAATATCCTTTTTTTTTCGATTCTTATTGCACTCTTTGATACACATTTTCACGTTGTTGCCACATCCGTATGAACTAAACATAAGGATGTAAGCGTCTGGTTGTTGCTGTTTCGATGTCACTCCATCAGCTGCCGGTCATTAGTATCGCATTTCTTCTTTCTTTTATTTATTTTTTTTTTTTTACCCGTACATGGCTATGATATATGTTGTTGTCCACGTTACGTTTTTCATTATACCTTCATTCATCCTAGTTCCATAATCGTGGGTGTATAGCAGCAATTGTGGGAGACTATCTTATTTACGACTTTGATCCTCACTTGTATTTTTTTTTTTTTTTTTTTGCCCGTGTGTGTAGAGGAGAGGAGCGGAGGGGGGCAATGGGATTGTTAAGGAAAAGATTTTGACTTTGAGTTTTTTTTTTGTATGTGTGTGTTTTGCCCTCTTCCGCATTATGCAAAAAAGTTCATTAACTTAATGATGTGTGCGAGTACTTAGGAAAAAAAAAAACACAGCAAATGAGGAAAGAGAAGTTCTGCTCTTTGGGTGGTCCGCGCATCACTTTGATGATGTGACGCAACTTGAGAGAAGCACTCCACCCCTCTCCTATTTGTACAGATGCTGGACAGAGATGCTGTTTTTTTTTCCCCTTTTGAATTGATGAGACAAACAACCGACCCCAAAAGATTCCTTTTTTTTTAAATCCCCAGGAATGAGGGTGAGGTTCGTGTGCGAGTTCTCCTCCCCCCGTCCACCCACATGTCAATTGCGCTCAATCTACAATGATATAATACTCATGCAGAGGCCGTCGTGAGGAATCAAAAAAATGTAAAACAACATTTGCTGTGGCTGACTCGTTAGCAATCGTTCGGGATGCTGGTCTGACATCTGCGCCTTTATAAAAAATCACAGTAGCAAAAAAGAAAAAGAGGGTGGGTTGGGAGCCATTATTATTATTTTTTATGTGTTAAATCCCCTTAGCATCACTCCTTTATGTATATACGCATAGTGTGATGTGTGTGTATGTCTACGTACAATGTATGCAGATTTCAGTTGACTGAATGATCTGTTGGAACACGCGCGCTCTACCACGGTCTCTATGCAAATGCAACAATAACAATTCAAAAAACCGGCACTGCGACTACTGACCGTTGCCAATTTAGTGGCATCGGGTTGGCATCATGAATATATTTCGAAAAAAAAAGAAAGCCTTTTTGGTTATGGTACAGTAGTTGTGAAGCTGAGGGGGTGGAGGAAGAACACGCACACACACATACACACACAAAAAAAAAAACTACCCTCGTCTTACATTCATTCATTGCAGTTTTGTGTGATTAAGAGCGTGACACACACACACACACACACAGGCCGTGCGCGCGCACAAGACCCGCTAGGCCTCCCATTATGAGCTAATTTGAATTTCAGCCTATTGTATTGTGAGGTACACACAAGAGCGTGTACTGCATTCAATATGTTTAGAAAAAAAAAAAATGAAAAGGATTTTTTTTTTTTTTTTCTTCTACTTCTTCCGGAAGGGGGTGGGAGGGAGTTGCTTGACGGTTTGCATTCGATACGCTCCTCGATCGTGGGAGGGGGTTTGGTTTCTTCGGCAATATGTGTGTCATGATAGTTTTGTTATACATCATAAAGCACACGGTTTTTATGTTTTCTTTTATTGTTTGATTCTTGCATTCAATTGAGGTTTTCCTTTTCTTTTTTTTTTTTTTTTTTTTCATTTGGTTTCATTTTTCAATTTTATTTTGTGTGTTACAGTTCACGGCCTGGGTGGATGCGGTCATCTTCGTCTTCAGCCTGGAGAGCGAGGCCAGTTTCAACGCCATCTACTCGTACCACGCCAAAATGGCGCAGTACCGCAACGCGGCCGAAATCCCCTTCATCCTCGTCGGCACTCAAGGTTCGTTTCTTTTTTTTTTTTTATTTTTTTTTTTTTTTAATTACTCTTATCATTTGTTTGTTATTCGATTTAAAAACCTCCGATTCGAAATCTAAAAGAGAAACGAAGTAGCTACAAAGTTCCATTTTTTTTTTTTTTTTTTTTTTTTTTTTTAAAGTTGAGTTGGGGAGGAGGGGATGAAAACCAGTCGACTCTGCCTTAATTCATGTCGTGTCGAATTGAGCGAATTAGAAACGCATCATTGGCTCCGATCCATTCGCTACCTTAATAAAAAAAAATGAAACTGAATGTAACATAAAAAAAAAACTAAATTCTCCTTTTCAATTCGGTACGTTGCATTAACGGCAGTGTAAACACGGCACGTGAATAATTAAATAAGGATTGATGTACGGAAAAAAGAAAAAGAGATAAAGAGGAAGAGCTCGTAGGGCGGGTGTGGTGTATTTCATGTGTCTCTCTGTTAAGCTTTGACATCCCCTCCCGCACTCTGCATTTTCTTTTCTCTTTTCATTTCTCTCGTTTTTTTTTTTTAAGCATAGAGCAGCTAATGCTGACATGTTGACTCAATGCAAATGTGTTCTAAAGGACAAAAAAAAAAAAAAGAAACAACACAAACGTTAGAGCTATTGAAACATTTTTTGAGTCCGTCCTGCCGGCAACAGCAGCGGCTCTTTGTTTATTCTTCCGCTTTCTATGCGCGACGCTGGTCCCTGTGTGTGTGTTGTACGGCTCGGATATCCCGCGCACACGCGATGGGGCGGACGGACCCGAAGAACGGGGGAGTTTTCGCCGCGCATTGACTGTCGGTTAAAGTTTGCGGGGGGTGGAATAAAAATTGAAATTTATTTTATTTTTTTATTTATTTATTTTTTTTTTTTGAAAGAACAGGTACGGTATGTAGTCACTCCGACGCTGCCACGCTTTTGTATGCGCGTCGGTGGGAGGATGCGCATAGACAAGTTAGACATAAGATAACTTAAGAGGGGGGGGGGATATTCATTCTTTTATTTATCTTTCCCTCCTCTTTTTTTTTGTTGTTGTTTGATTTTTAAAATATATATATATATATATATATATATATGTTTTCAACAGATGGAATCAACGAGGCAAATCCGCGGGTGGTGGACGAAGCCAGAGCGCGCAAGCTGGCCTCGGACCTGAGGCGATGCTCCTACTACGAGACCTGCGCCACCTACGGGCTCAACATCGAGCGCGTTTTCCAAGATGGTAATCACCATTTATTTCATTTTTTTTTAAATTAAAAGAAAATTCAAACATTTTTACGTACGAGATGTTATCGAATGCAAATTAAACGGTCCCTTGTTTTTTTGTTTTTTTTATTTCATTCTCTTTTGAATAGCTTGCCAGAAAATTGTCCAACAAAGGCTGAATCCACTTGGAGCACCATCTGCTGGCGTGGTAAATACAGCGGCGTCGCAACGTCCGACGACGCCTAATCACTATTCGCTCGGCCGGCACTACAATCAACAACAGCAACACACGAGCGGCAGTACGACGTCGATCACGACCGGTGGCGGGGGAAGTGTCGGTGGTGTCTCTGGCGGCGGCGGCGGTTACCCCGGAGCGGCCAGCGGTTTCAGTTCCTCGTCACTGGGTTCGGTCGTGGCCGGCTCGACGTTAGGCCCAGCTGGAGCCGGCTCCATCGGCACGGGTCACAGTAGCCTGGCCGGCTACAGTAACAACGTTGGCGGTTCGGCTCTCAGCGGCAGCGCGCTCAATCTCCATTCGTCGTCGGCCAATTCCGCTAGTCTCAATACCAACGGCGCCCTCGCCGCTCGAGGTTAGAAAAAAAAAAAAAAAAAAAAACCCGAATCATAACCTGAAGGCATTCAATCATTATTGCCTTTTGAGTTGAGGGTTCCTTCAACCTTGCTCCTTTTTGTTTTATTTGGTTTTTTTTTTTTTTTTTTGAATGTGATCTTGCGATCCTTGAGGCGAGACATTTCTAAAAAGGAAGGAAAAAAAAAACAAACAAAAAGAATTGAAACAAGCAACGATATTTAAAATGTAACAATGATGATGGATGGCTTTCAAACGATTTGCCTTTAAGCGAGAAGAAGACGTGAAATGAACGAGTCTCTTTTTTTTTTTTTTTTTTTTTTTTTTTTTTGAATTTTGCCGGGATATCTTTCGGAGAAAAAAAAATTTCAAAATCGTTTTGTGTTTCTGTCGAAATTGCTGTTGTTTTGTATGTTTGAGAAGCTAAAGGAAAGGAACGGCGGGGATGGGCAGATAAGAAAAAGAAGACGGGAAAAAAAAGGAACAAAAAATCTAAAATTATCTGTTTTTGTCTGCTCTCTTTTCTTTCTGTTCTGGTTCGACAGCTGCTATGCCTCCGCCTCCGCCGCACGGTACCTACGTCAATCACTACCCCAACCTCAAGACCGGTGTCGCCGGCAGCGCCACGCCGCGGCGGACCAACAGCAATCACAACGTGACGGGCAACAACAGCAGCAGCGGGAACAGTAGCGGCAGCAACAGCAGCAACAACGCCGCCAATAACACGGTCGTTTCCAGCGGTTCGACCTCCTCGTCCGTCGGAGTCGCACCTCCCGCCGAGAAACATCTCAACGCCATGGGTCCAACATCGCAGAGGTAAAAACAGGACAACACTTTCTTTGTTTGTTTTTTTTTGGAAGGGGCTCGCGTGTTTCTATTCAATCTGTTCCAGTCAGAAAAAAAAAAGAAACGTTAATCTAAAAACGTCTTACATTTGTCAATTTTATTTCGTCTTTGCTCGGCGACAGTTCGCAATCCGGCAACGCCCTGGGATCGGCCGAGAGTTTGGCGCTGCTCCGCAGCACGCCGCCTTCCACCGTCGACACGCTCACAGTGCCCGGCAAAGATAAGGACGGCAAGGATTTGCCGACGCCCAGCTCGACCCCGACCACATCGAGGAAATCGCGTCGGCGGTCGAATTTGTTCACGCCGTCGTCATCCAAGAAGGAGGACAAAGAGAAAAACGACAAGGACAAAGCCAAAAATAGCAATGGCGGAGGCGAGTTGGGCAGCGGTCGCGCCATTCCCATCAAACAAGGTTACCTGTACAAGAGGTCGCACAATGCGCTCAACAAGGACTGGAAGAAGAAGTACGTCACCCTGGGCGACGATGGCAAACTCACCTATCATTCGAGTCTACACGTGAGTTCCAGCCATTTTTACTCTACTCCCCCATGTTTTTTTTTTAGTTTTTTTTTTTGTTTTCGACAAAGGGGAGATCCTTTTTCCTGGAGTGGATCGTTTTTTAAGTTGGATATTTTTTTTTTTTTACGTTTATACAGGATTACATGGACGATTCGCACGGCAAAGAGATCTCTTTGCAGTACGTGACGGTCAAAGTGCCCGGGCAGAAACCTCGCGGGTCGCGTGGCACTCAACAACAACAACAGCAGCCCACCGCTGGGGTTGCGTTGACACCTGGGCTGGTTCCAGGTGCTAACGGAGTCTTGAACGAACCCGTCACGACCGGTATATAATTTTTTTTTTTTTTTTTTTCCAATTGGAAATTTAACGTGATCCCGTTTTAACGTTTTGAATTTTTCGAAAAATGTTTCAGGGTTTCCTGGCAACAAGGATAAACGTACGGAAAAGAACACGGTCATGCTGACGGCGTACGAAGTGCTGAAAGATCCGGTTGGTCGCATGCTGATGGGTAGTGGAAATGGAGGAGATGATCCATCGTCACAGAACGCCATTAACGGCGGAATAGCCGACAATAGTGCGAAAACGGAAACGCCCAGCGTCAAGAAGAGGCACAGGCGGATGAAGAGCTCGAGCAACAAAGCCAACGATCTCGATGGTAAAATTTCGCCTTAATCAGAATCAAATTCGGCATCGATTATGTAAAGTCATAACATTTTTCAAAAACGCCATTTTAGATTGCGATGGATACGAATTCCAAATCGTTTCTTTGGACAATAAAATCTGGCATTTCGAGGCGGCCAGCGTCGAAGAGCGCGAGGAGTGGGTGACTGCCATTGAACATCAAATCCTCAGCTCACTGCAGGGAAATGAAAGCAGCAAATCCAAATCGCGGATGAACAGTCTGGTCGATGCCGCCTCCATCCAATCATTAAGATCGACAGTCATCGGCAATGCAAACTGCGCTGATTGCGATGCTCCTAGTACGTTAATCAGTGTCCCTCACATTTCTTCCCCAATCGATAATTAACATCTTTTTTTTTTTCTTCTAACAATAGATCCCGACTGGGCTAGTTTGAATCTCGGAGTTTTGGTGTGCATCGAATGTTCGGGCATCCACCGCAATTTGGGATCGCACATTTCCCGAGTTCGATCACTTGATTTAGACGAGTGGCCGTAAGTCGAAAGCATTTGATATTTCATTTTTGGCTTTCAATTAACAAACGTACGTGCTTTTTAATTTGATTTTTAGACCTGGACATATCGCCGTCATGCTCGGCTTGGGTAACACGCTCAGCAACAGTATATGGGAGGCAAGGATGAGAGGCGTGAAACCAGGACCGCAATCGAGCCGAGACGACAAGGAGCGTTGGATTCGTGCAAAGTATGAGCACAAGGAATTTTTGGCACTGCCATCGTCTTCGGGCTCGCTCGGACAGCAACTCATTGATGCCGTCTGCCGCTCCGATCTGAAAATGGTGGCCTTGTTGTTGGCCCGAGCCGGACCAGAGGACGTCAACTGTAGCGTGGCTGTCCGGGATCTCCGGACGCCTCTGCACCTGGCGGCTACCTTGGGAAACTTGGCTCTAGTCCAGCTCTTGCTCTGGGTATGTTGAACATTTCCTTTTCCCCGAATGTTGAGGACTGGTTTTTTTTATAACGGATTTTGTTTTGTTTTTTTCTAATCGTGCAGCACAACGCCAACGTCAAGGCACTGGACCAGGAAGGCCGCACATGTCTAACCTTTGCCCGAGTCAGCAACTCACCCGAAGTGATTGAGCTGCTTATTGCCAACGGTTGTCCAGAGGGACCGGCCTCCATTTCCAGTTTCAGTACCCTGAACCGTCGCAAGACCATCAACCTCACTAGCACTACCAACTTGATGGGCAAAGCTGAACAGGGCCTCTAATGTTTAACGGCCTGTGTTCAGCAACCGACAGCCAGTCACAGAACGTTGTTCAATTTGTCAAACACAACTGACACGGACACTATTTGCATTTGTTTTTATAGAGCAAACAATCACATTTTTTGTTGTTGTCACCATTTCTATTTTTTTCTCCCCTTGCCACAAGTCCTTTTGGGTTTTGGGAATCCAGAAATGAGTTGCAAACACATGTACCAGTTCAATGTTTGCGTTGTAGGAAAGACAATTCCGTCCGTCAGGCATTTATGCCCGGATTTGTCTTTCAGTGAACAGTTTTTTTTATTTCCTTTTTTCTTTTATTTCACATTGTTCTCTCTATATCCCCGTACTCACGTCGAAATTCATGCAGCACTGACATGCACGTCATTTAAAACACCAGACTCTTGTCCCCTTTCACTACCCCACTCTCCGACGTGTTACTTTAAAGGGAAAAAATGACAAAAATTGAAAAATGACATTCCGTCTCTTATCGGGTTTTTATCCACGTTAAATTATATGCCCTGTAGGATAAAGTGAAAAACTCCTTGCCTCGCTATCCTTTCTGAGATTGTGTTGTTTTCTTTTCTTTTTCGTTGACCAGCAACCAATTGTTTGTTTGTTTATTTCTCTTTTTCCTTTAGTTTGGAATCGGCTAAGTGTCTAGTTAGATGGTTGAGTGGTGTCTAGCACTCGACGTGAAAAGGAATGGCACAAATTCAGTGAAGTGGCAATCTATTTATATGATTGGTTTGGTACAGCCCTTGATAGAAAAAGATAACAAAAGTTTGGCGTTTAATCGTGTTTCTAATTTGTGGTGTGCGTATGTGTGTCTGTATGTATGAGTCTGGCCCCGTATGCGTTATGAAAAGGAAAAAAAAACAAAGAAACAGGAGAAAGTTAAAGTTCAATAAGATGTCCTGTCATTGTTATTTTATGGGTTTCTGTGGGCAAGCGAACAGCTCAGAATTTTTACAAATTGAAGTAATTATTTATATTTTCTCAGCTAACCCCAAGCATATTTTAATATTTTCTGTTTTGATTCTTAAAATCATAATCATAATTACAAATGGAATCTTGCAGGTAATATTGTAGAACTTGCAACATCGATGGCTCGAAAGAAAATATCGCCGGAAGTTGGCAGACGACGCAACCATTTTCGAAGTAGTTATCGTTCACTGACAAACCAGATCGAGCGTGTTTATAGATGACTTGCTATGTCATGATGTAAGATACTGTGTATTGTTATGACTTTCCGGATCCCTGATCACGATAAGCGTGACTTTTGATATTCACGATGCAGAAACGGTAAGTTGCTGCTGGTAGTTTCATTCCCCTTATTTAGCTTACTTTCAAGTTGGGCACAGCATTGTAGCAAGTATTTGACTTTCACGAAGCACTTTAAAGTGCTAGTTCTATCATAGAATTCTGATGCAAGTACATAAACATAACACTATAGCTGATGATATTTTTATTCTTCGACAAGTTCTGCCAGGCTGCAACTTTCAGAGAAAGTGTTAATAATATAGCACATGCAGAAACTTGAATACTAACATATTTTTTTGTGGTTTTTATTAGGGTAGTTGAAAAGTTTAATATTCTTTTCTTGTGACTGTATAGGTGGATATTAGTGGAACAGCATAGATTCATACCTGACTGAACGATATCCATCATCTTTTCATACAATTGCAATGAACAATTTAGATGTTAATACTAACTTGGCAGAACTAGTACATAGACAGGTCATCTTTAAGGACAGGTTTGATGCAGATTTCTGTGTGGAGATTTTACATTAAGGGAATGAGCGCCAACAGCCAGCCAATAGCCAACTCAGTCAGTGTTGCGTTACAGTTACTTATTCTCTTTATTTCTTCATTTGCAGGCATTGAAAAGAAAATGAATTAACGTCCGTTGAGTACGTGAGGAAGTCAGCCTCCATTACGTTGTGACGTCAGTACGGTGAATATGAATCCAGGAGGCAAACGTCTACCAATCAGACGGCGGGTTTGAGTCGCAAAGTGGTCACCTGGCTCGGTGGCGGAAACCTTCATTACTTCTTCAGATGAATCTTCGTTGGCAAGAAAAGAAAATTGTCGTGGGATTGGCACGGGATTTTGTTGTGGCAGTCGGATTGAATTGATAGTAAAGCTCTCTTCTGCTCGTTTCTTTCCATGGGCTTTTTTTCGATTCATATGGAAAAGTTTCAAATTATTGCAAAGAAACAGGTATGTATCACATAAATTGCTAATCTTTTCTACCTACTAGATCGTGTATTGAATAACTAAACAAACTAAGGAATGTTTTCTTACCTCCGAGACAAGCGTGACCATAGTGTTGGCACTTTCCTTTTTGTTTCGTTTCGAAATAGACGATTCATTAAAATTCCACAAATGGTGAATTGCACAAAAATGGCCAAACGAAAAATGTTCCACATTAGTTTGCAATATAAAATTTATTTTCATCATTAACCAATCTTAAAAAATTTAGTTATCAATTGTTAACATCCGATTAAAGTACTTGTTCTATCTATGCGTGCAGCCCAATTGAATACAATCAATTGATTGAATTGAATTTTAACTGCAGATCGAACGAGTGATCCAATATACCTGCTGATAGGTGAATCCAACCGATCAGGAAGATGCTGACCATTATCCAACGAGGGACTGACCAGGAACTTGTAACCCCTACCATAGCTACGGTGCGTCTGATGAATGTCTTTTAGTTATGAAGGATCACTGAACAGTGATTCTTTTAGGTGACTGCTTCTTAGGCTGTACCGAGGTTCAAGAGTTTCGGTAGCCTCTTGAAGATCCAACCACGTCTCTTTGAATACTGCTACTTTTTCAATCCCAGCGGAAAGAAGTTATAAGTTTTCTTGCGCCATCTCCTCCGCCTCCACATCCTGCATCTTTTTATGCATCTTGATCGGGCGCAAGTCCAGCTTCCTGAACATCAAGTGCATGACGCCGTGCAATAACGACGAACTTGGGCCTACTACTAATAAATATAAGGTACGTAAGTCTGTATTCTTTTTTTGTCTTTTCCTTTTTTTTTTTTCCCTTGTCGCGAAGCAAAAGCGCAGTTACTCGTTTAAATACGAGGCTGATCAAATCTGACCTGACTTTCAAGGTGGGCTTTGATTATAAGGTACGGAAGCATTTAACGTCTCGATGCGCCCATTTTTCTTTGTACACTTTGGCCTTAGAAACAAACTGGAAACACTCGATTGATTCATTAGTTTAGGCGAAGGTGCTCGTTTTCCTACGTCAACAATCTTTTTCGTTGCCCTTAAAAACAAGTTAGAATGTTCTCTCATTTATCTTTTGATATTAGACGCGCTTCAGAGCCCGCCGGAATCGGTTTCTAACTTACCCCGCACTTCTGTGAACGTTTTTCACTCATAGAGTTTTCGCAAAAGAACGCCTAGCGTTTATTGTACCGTATAGCCCAGTTTTATTTTTCCTCTTCTCTATTGAAAGTTCTTTACCAAGCGTAACAAGTAAACGGAACCCACATCGTAAGACGCTAGTATAATAATAGCCCAATTTTTATCCTTTTCTCAAATTCGGTTTTTAAAGAGCGCTTTCAAAAAATACGACCAATTAAGGAGGTGTATCAGCGATTTTGTGGCATGTTTATAACGTCTTATCTACCTTGCCTTTCATTTTCGCCGAAGAAAGGGAAAATAGCATTGTGCTCGAGCTTATTGCCTTTGCATTCGACGTAACGCGCAAGATACTTTTTTCTTTCTTTTTCTCTTTCAAAGGGATGTTAGTAATTTTTTACAGCAATTATGTTTGTTACCCAAAGAGCACGCACGTCTAGTGGCAACAGGGAAAGGTGAGCCAGATGAAAGGGGCCTTATACGTTCGTGTGAATGCCTTGCGTGTTTTGGCGGACTAAACAAGGCTGAAACTTTGTATGGGCCATGATGGACGAAGCCGAATTGTTATGCATCTTGAATGTAGATCTTTTTATTTTTTACCACATGGATTCCGCTTTTCCTGTTCGCGATCGATGTAGAAATTGTTTTAACGTGTTTTGGATGAAAGCAATGATGTTCCCGTGCAGCACGCCGTAAGTCTAATCGAGCTTCCCATACGAAAACGTTTTATGGGCAACGCATTGTTTATCGTTAACCTCGCTCTCACTCTTAGTTTCTTATTAGCCCTCGCGCTATTGTTTATTCGCCGAAACTGACGTGACAAGGATTTTTAAACGTATGCGTCACCTATTTTTCTTTTGCACGCACAGAACGGGTTAGAAATGCCGCGATACCCATTTCGTCTGCCTTGAATTAGTTTGCTAAAATTTGTGTACTTCATGTTTTGGCTGTAAACAGATGAGTCACAGTTATCAGTCTATCGGGAACGTGACGCAGTGTCGTTAAGTAATCGTCCTAAATGTATTTCAATGTTACTTGATGTCTCCGGGATAAACGGAGGGGTGGGGAGGGTAAAGAAAACGGAGCATAACCGACAACAGGTTAGTGAAAGTGATTCCACCTGGCGAGGAGTTGTATCACGCTTGAGAAATCGAACAGTGAAGGACATCTCTTGAGGATCACTGTATTTACGTTCACGGCGCTGTTGTAGATTTAATGACTGGTCCTTTCCGCGTGTACTAAAAAATTGATGCTATTATTAATCCAGTGACAATCGCATTACATGTATCCGTCGATGGTCGAACCCAATTGCACCGCTAGTTATGTAATCATCCCTAAGTTATCGGGCTTCGTCAGAGAGTTCAGACTTTAATCGTTGGCGATTATCTACTGACGCACGGCCACCGGTAAATGGGTAAATAGATTTTGTCATGCGGACGTCATACTTTGGTCATTTGCGTTGAATAGCACACGTTGTTTGTGTTTATAATTAGATGCCAATCAGGCCAAGTGTCACGGCACTTTCAGCCGCATTTGGTGGGCTGTCCCTTGATAAGCGAACGAAATCTTGATTCAGTCTCATCCAATTTGATCGATGTGACGGACTCAAGTTGTACGAGACGCTGGACGGTCACTCTTCACTTCCATCTTTTCACCCGTCCGCCCCTCGTAAACCAGATGCAGCATGTGTAACGACAGAACCATCGGGCACGGCCTATCTCGTCCGTCTGCTCCGCCCACCTTGGTTATATGTACAAGAATGAGACCTGACGTGTCCGTAGAGCACATTGCATCGCCAACTTTGCCCGAGCGCAGTCCATTACTGTCATTACATCTCCCGCAGCTGTCGTCCCGATCGAACGTAAGTTCAAATTCTCGTGACTGTTTCCCTAGTTACTTACAGAACGGACGTGATCTGTGTTCGTTTAAACAACCTTCTTAGCTCTTTGTTGACTATCAAATCTTGATTTTGATTATATTGTTGATTTGGATAGATCGTTGCAATCTCGCCTGTAGTTCTTTTTGTTTGTTTTTTAATATCTTGCTGTACCCAGACACCTATTATATAAGTGCAAAAGCCGGTCAATGTGATTGGCAATGAGGAATGCAGCATTTTAGCGACCAATCGATCAATAGGAAATCGGCCCGTGGTTTTTGGGGCTTCCGGGGAGTCATCCGGTTCAACCAACAAAATCTTGTTGAAAAGATGCCCCAGTGAAGTAGTTCTCACAAGGGGTGCAAAGATATTAGTCAATAACGGGTTTCAGTTGTTTCCCTTCGCACGTCAATTATTGAAATGCCGTTCTCATAATTTTTAAAAAGATTACTGAACAGAATTGTGGGCAAAACATGGCGTTCGGGAGGTACTCCGTAAATCCTCCATTCTCCTAAGCGGATAAGCGGCGTAGCTTGTCTATTAGATTATATGATGCGGTAAGTAATAGAGTGGTTTAATTTTTCTGACTTTTATTTCATGGATTAGTTTTCTTTGGCCTTTCTTCTTCCATTATCCTCTTTGCCGTCGTGTTAGCTAACCACTTTTGATTTTGTGCCATCTGCTTTTTATTGGGACCTGTTGAAAAATCGATCTGCGCACGTTTTTTTCCCCCAAAGACATCCTGACAAAACATTATTTTTTTCTTTTTCATTTTATAACTACTTTTATTTTTCCCAATTAATATGTCATCGTCGTAATGATGTCCTCTGCTTGTCGTTAAAAGCTTTTGCCGAGCGAAGGTTTTGTATGCGTACGGAAAAGTGGGGGCTGTGAGCAACGAAGCATATTAACTCAATGGGAAGGTAGTACGTATTCTCCAACAAAACGAGTCTCTCGCAAAGAAGCCTCTTCCGCTTCCCCCCAAACAATAAAAAATTGAAAAATATTTGTGGGTAATATCTGTGAACGAGCAACTTTCGATTTCCATTGGGACATCAACAGGTTATTGAGTGGCGTCGTGTAATCGATCATCGAACATAGGTTCTTTATGAGAATTAGAAAAAAAAAAGTTCAGGAAATTGAAGTTTCCAATTGATTCAGATAGGTCTTACGAACCCGAGGAGTTTTACCGTTGCTGCAATGCGCCATCGCATTTCGTAGACATTTTCTTTTTCCAAGACCTCATCTTAGGAGAATCATAGAAAAACATCTTACATTAGCCGGTTGAATACAGTACCAAATCAGACTGAACTGAATCCCAAAGGGGAGTTGATTCCGAGTCACAATCTCCTTGCTTGTCGCACAGAAACTCTATATATATATAGCGACAGAGACAGACCAGATCCCGTTGGATTCTGCCTTGCAGGAAGCTCCCCCTTTGGGTTTTCCTATCGATCAATCTGTTGTGCAGCGCGCAACATGTTTCACGAGCCATAGAACATCTAAAGGGAGTGGGTAGCGAAGGGGGTGCGGAAGGGTTACAATCTGCAGCGTGACATTTACCTCATTGTGAGACGCCTGGCGTATCGACTGGTCTCAATGCTATCGTCCGCTTTCACAAGGGACCGTTAGCGTTCAAAGCGAACAAGCTTTTGGACACGGTCGATAGTCTCACCTGTTCATAAACTTGATCGTGTTTCGTATTTGTTTTGCTTCTTAATTCTTTGCTCACTTAATTTGGTTCTTTATCTTTGTCTTGTTGTTCTATTTTAGGTGAAACGATAAACCAGAAACAAACATGGCAATGTCTGATTTTCGTCGCAACAAATTGATTTACGTCTTCAAGACTTTTTTCGGTTTGTTTATGCTTCCTACAAACAGATTGCAACTATTTGATGCTATCTTCTATGTTACAAATTTCCCTTCCAGACGTGGACAACAGTGGTGCTATTGATCAACAAGATTTCCGCCTGGCAGCCGAGGTAAAAGATTCTTTATTCCTTTTGCACTTTTGCTGTAAAACAAAATCGTCCCTAGTTTGTTTGAAGCCGATTGGTTTATGCCGTGATGTACGTCGTCTTTGAAATCCCCTGTCGGCATTGTTATTCCCCGCAGCCAGACCTAGATTTAAAATGAATTGATATAGGAGTATATATTTTTTATTTACCGACAATTCTTGAAGCTAGGATCTGTAATATTTAACAAAGTAGGAATTGATTCCGAAACCTACGACACCGTAAACGTGGCCGCTGCAAACTCTCTCTTATTGCATACTTCAACGCTTTTCGATTGCACGCTTGTTGACCGAAATTCTTGCTCAACTAATTTAAAGCTACATTCTTGTTCGTGTCTAGCGCACATGTCGGGTGCACGGTTGGAGTGTGAACGAGGGCAGGGGCGCCCAAGTTCTTCAGCGGCTTCTAGACGTCTGGGAGGCCCTTAAACGAGCCGATTCCAACAGCGATGGTTCCGTAAGATATGCTTGCTCTATTTTCTCGTAAACAACAATTTGCACCTGTCACCGACGATGTAACGAGCTTGGCCATTGGATAAACTTTGTAGGTTGATCAAAATGAGTGGTGCACCATGTGGGAGACGTACGCCAAGGGTGGCAACGATTCACAGGAGTGGCAGGATAAGTACAGAGACTTCTATTTCAGCATCATGGATACCTCAGGTTTCAAAGAGAAAGCAGATTATTTTCGTAATGTTTCCGCACTAAGGCGCGTTTCGTGTGAAATTAATCAGGTGAAGGAACAATCGAATTAGAGGAATTTGCTGCCGTTAACAAGCGTGGCGATGTTTCAGACAGTGACTGCTCCGAAGCCTTCAAGTTATTGACGAAGGTAATGTTACTGCAAACGATAGATTTACTTCGAGTTCGTTGTTCTGACAAGCGTGACGTGTTGTAATCGCCATTTGCAGAACAATTCATCTGTCATGGATTCGTCTACGTTCGCACAACTATGGAAGGAATTCTTCACTTCGGACGATCCTTCAGCCCCTGGCAATTTTATTTATGGGAAATTGAAATTCTAGAAGTGATGATTGTTTGGTATATCTTTATAGTTTTAACATTCCAATTATGGAGAAACTGAACAAATTCAGTGAAATATAGGGGGACATCTGCAATTACCTTCAATGATTTACCACTTCTATAATTATCAGAAGCGGTGTACCGTTTCTACACCCAGACCTTTAGAATTTTTCTTCTCTTTTTCTAATCCCCTCCTATCTATCTTCCAAAGCACACCCTTGTGCTGTGTTCTCCTTGATCAATACGCAGAAGAAATAATAAAAAAAAAAATGAAATTAAATGGGTTTTGCCTACTGCTGCAAACCATATGGAACTGACTAAGAACTCATTAGTCTTGTTTTTTACAGAATTACGCCCGTCAGAGAACTTCGTTTCTGAAGAATCTCAAAATCTAGCCCGCAGCAGGTAGATAGAATGTAGGGAACGATCAACCGACCTTGTTCATGGATTTATTCTTGACAGCTATTGCTTTTTTTTAATGCCACTATTATTTCTACGTCTTTCACTAACTTAATTTACGCTGTTTTTTTTTTTAGTGTAATGTCACACAAATTTATTCTCTCCATATTTCATCGCCAATTATGATTCAAACTCACCCGTTATTATTCAGGTAGGGTTGTCAGCCCATTTTTCACCGGTAATTCGCGAAAAACAAAAATTTTGAGGTTCTCAGTGGGGAGCATCAAATTAATCTTGACAAGATAGAAAAATGAAACTGGAGTGAATCTTTCATTAAAGCAGGGAAATTTGCCTAACCACTCGACAAGTCCTTTCTGTTGCAAATTTCGCGCATGCTGTAGAAGAAAAAGATGAAGAAAACTTTTTTTTTACAATTATTTATTTATTTATTTGTTTTATTTTTTTAATGGTCAATTAATACGTGTTATCGAAGGTAAGCGGATAAAATATAACGTAAAATATAACGTAGTATTAAAAATCATGAGAAAGCGACAATGCACTAGCAAGATTGCAATTCAGACCATAGGGCAATCAGAATTTGAGGGTTGTTATCTCGTGGGACTCATAGTTTTTGAATAAAACGTAAAAAACGGTGAAGTGCGGTTTAAGAAATAAGCCCGACAAAATAAATAAGACCTACTTTATCTTTAAATTATGATTGTTTCAAAAACGGCTTATTTCACAAAAAAACAAATGGCTTTTTTTGAATCAGCGTTAAAATTGGGTTATACTGTACGAATTTCATCGCATTCTGAGAGATTGCGATTTTTTACGATTTTGACAAAAGTAGGAAGGCTATAGCCTTCTCACTTTTTCAATTTTGGCAAAATTTTAGATTTCGCTGTAAATGCATGGTTTCGATGCAGAATTGAATGGGCATCACGAATATGAGGGTTGTTTTTTCGTGGGACTCATAGTTTTTGAATAAAACGTAAAAAACGGTGAAGTTGGGTTTCAAAAAGTAAGCAAGGCCTTAGCAAAATGACAATTATTTCAAAAACGGCTTACTTGACAAACAAACAAAGGGCTTTTTCTGAATCAGCGTTAAAATTGGGTTATACTGTGCGAATTTCATCGCATTCTGAGAGATTTCGATTTTTTACGATTTTGACAAAAGTAGGAAGGCTATAGCCTTCTCACTTTTTCAATTTTGGCAAAATTTTAGATTTCGCTATAAATGCATGGTTTCGATGCAGAATTGAACGGGCATCACGAATATGAGGGTTGTTTTTTCGTGGGACTCATAGTTTTTGAATAAAACGTAAAAAACGGTGAAGTTGGGTTTCAAAAAGTAAGCAAGGCCTTAGCAAAATGACAATTATTTCAAAAACGGCTTACTTGACAAACAAACAAAGGGCTTTTTCTGAATCAGCGTTAAAATTGGGTTATACTGTACGAATTTCATCGCATTCTGAGAGATTTCGATTTTTTACGATTTTGACAAAAGTAGGAAGGCTATAGCCTTCTCACTTTTTCAATTTTGGCAAAATTTTAGATTTCGCTGTAAATGCATGGTTTCGATGCAGAATTGAACGGGCATCACGAATATGAGGGTTGTTTTTTCGTGGGACTCATAGTTTTTGAATAAAACGTAAAAAACGGTGAAGTTGGGTTTCAAAAAGTAAGCAAGGCCTTAGCAAAATGACAATTATTTCAAAAACGGCTTACTTGACAAACAAACAAAGGGCTTTTTCTGAATCAGCGTTAAAATAGGGTTATACTGTACGAATTTCATCGCATTCTGAGAGATTTCGATTTTTTACGATTTTGACAAAAGTAGGAAGGCTATAGCCTTCTCACTTTTTCAATTTTGGCAAAATTTTAGATTTCGCTGTAAATGCATGGTTTCGATGCAGAATTGAACGGGCATCACGAATATGAGGGTTGTTTTTTCGTGGGACTCATAGTTTTTGAATAAAATGTAAAAAACGGTCAAAAGTTGGGTTAAAAAATAAGCCCGGGCTTATATTGTCGGGCTTAAAAGTTTTACCTATTAAAAAATAATAGCATTAAATCTAGATAACTGTAGATGATTCTGATTCAAATTAACCAAGGAACACGAAAATGGAATTTTTTTTTACGTAGAGCTTAGTTTTGGAGTAGAACTTAGTTTTGGAGTAATCTAAAATATAAAATTAGGGTGTGTGCGAATCGAAACCATTACTGGCGCGCCAGTACGCTACAGCGATAGCGTGACACATCAAACTTCTTTTATTATTCAAAAACCAAACACCCTACGTAAAAAAAATTTCATTTTTCCAATAAATTGTTAGTAAAAAAAATGTATTTTGTCCAATTTTCTTATTTAATTTTCATCCTGTAAATCGATCATGTCGTGATTGAGTGGTAATGATATCTGGTGGACGAATTTCCAGCTGTGTAGGCTTGTGGTGCTTATCCGGTTGTTGTAGTTTGAAGGAAAGCTATTCGCACCAAATAGATTAGCCACTGATTCGTTATGGATGATGCGGTATTTTAACGACGAATGTAAGTCGTTTGATCTTCTAGATAGCTTTTTACCGTCTCCTGCAGTTTTCTTCAATCTTAGCGATAATTTTAAAATTCCCAAAACAAAAAACCGCAACGGCAGAGCCCTAGAAGAAAGTTTAGTTAATAAAAATGTAAACCTACAAGTAGTAAGAAGAAAAAATACCCTACATGTCGAGTATTTACAGATATCACATTTGTGATCCACGCATTTGTTCGCCGTTATGTGGCAAATTAGCGCTGAGACGTCTTGAAACACACGTTGTGATATTGCGTGTGACATTGGCTATACCACTTTTGCGGGATATTAGAAATTCTTAGGCAACCTTAGAAAGGCGTGTAACTATGGGAACGCAACAAGCGCTTGTTGTGTTCCCCGTATTTGCGACTACACAAAGAATTCGATGGTTACACATAAATAATTACTAGATTCCATAACAAACCTGAATAAAAACACGTATGGAATGGTATTATGCCGTGGATGGTGTCTGCGTAACGAGACACTCTTGAAAAAACCTGCTTTTTTCCTTTTTTCACTTGTTTTTCTGTTTTGGGGGTCGAATGTATGTAGGTTAATACCTTGAAAGGTGGAGGAAACTTTATTTTTAATTTAACGAAAGAGGTATAAAATATATGCAACTACGTTGTACCTGGTTATGAATGGGTACGGGACCGGTCGCATATATTTTGTCCTTTTTCTCGTTCAGGTTTCGAAATGTTGTTTGGTGCGATGATCAACTCGTGGAACAGACAACTATGTACATAAGTATTGTTTTTTCCTCACCATTATTTTTTCTCCAGTTCTGCTATATGACACCGTCCTAAATCAAGAACAAAATCCAAAAAATCAATTTAGGTAATCCCATTTTGCTTAACGGGCTTTTATTACAAATTTGTTTGCATTCTTCTGATTTCCTTTCACTCGTCCTTCAAATTACATGTAAGGTTGCATCTGAATACTAGACATCATTATGGTTGTCACCTTTAAGGCCAGTTAAACAGGTTTATCTTGAATGCTCCATATCTGCAAAGAGACACAGAGTGGTATAAAAGAACGACCGCCTCAGACTAGATCTTCACAACACCATACGGTTGCATCGACTCATTACTACAAACAAATTGTCTCGACTGAACAACAATGGCCGCTAATATGAAGGTATTTAATCTTGCTAGATAACGTATAACCGCACCCGAGTAAACACCCTTTTTGCCATTTTTTTCTTCGATTACAGCTTGCATTCCTTCTTTTTGCTTTGATGTTTGTGACTGTCACTTTGGCCAAGAAGTCCAGAGGTTACGGCTACTCAAGCTATAACTACCCAAGCTATGGCTACCCAAGCTATGGCTACCCAAGCTACAGCTACCCAAGCTACAGCTACGGAGGCTACGGTGGATACGGCGGTTACAGCAACAAAGGTTATGGCTACAGCGGATACGACCACAGTGGTTATGGAGGTATGCAAAATTTTCAATCATAGAACTTCTACAGTCATACGATGTGAATCTGATAGCGCTCGTTTCAAAAACGTTCATTGAATAATTAACAAAAATATTGCAGGTTATAGCTCTGGATATTCTGGCCACCGTTACGGCAGCTCTTACGGCTACTAAGCTATACCGTGGATTCAGCCATGGCTCTGACAAATTTCTATTGGTATCCATCGTAACTGATGTACTTTACTTCTCCCGTGGCCTGGTCACTTGTTTAATTTAATAAAAAACTGAACGCATTAAAAATGGTCATATTTTTGCTTTAAATATTTACGCCAATCAATTAAAATGAGGTCCCCATTGTCACTAGGACATTTTGTTATCGTAAAAAAAAAATTACTGCAAGAACCCATGCCAACTCAGGTACAATGCTGAATTACGTACCAGACTGTTTTTGGGCGATTGAATGAAAGACGAAATGTATTTAAAAACCTGAAAAACGAATTCGCATTGTCATGTGACACCCGGTTTTACACGATTAACGTGAGAGTTCACGAGATATGATATAAAACAGCGCAGGAAATGAAAAGTTCGCTGATTCTTATTTTCCGGTCGAACAAAACTCGGTCAGGCGACAAACTGCTAAAATGAAGCTGCATTGTTTTGTTTCTCTTTCATTCTGAATAGGCCATTTGTTTTTAGATTCAACTGATACTCGCTCAACCCTCGATTTCTGTAAGTTATTCTTGTCGACAAATGCTATTCAAAAATTACGTTCTTTCTCAATGCTTTCACCGAGCAGTATATAAACGGGCATTTTAGCAAGAGAGTTTTATACTCAACCTGATCACTCAAGATCTCTGCTTCCATCTCCCTACTCGACAACATCAACATGATTGCCTTTAAAGTAAGTCAGTTCAAAAATATTGCTGTAAATTAAAAGTCCTGGTTGTCTAACTATTAGCGAGAATAGTGCCAAAAGAAAAGAATGACAACAGTTTGCCACTATCCCATGTAAATTCTTGATTATTGACCCATGAAAGGTTTTATTGGCCGTTTCCTGCATTGCCGGAGTCATATCTGTCCCAGTGCGACAAAAGGAAACTGTTCTGCAAGATGGCAAAGATCTTCAAACAGCCGAGGGACATCTTGGCGCTTATGGTGGTTATGGAGGACACGGTTATGGGGCTGGACACGGAGCTGTACACGGAGTTGGATACGGAACCGTTTACGGCGGCCATGGCGCCGGCTACGGAGGTGCGTACACCTTTGAAATTTGCCCGGGATTAGCTTTAATTTCGCGTACTCTATTACGATAAGGTTACGGAATAGGATACGGTCATGGACATGGTGGATACGGACACGGGCACAGCCATGGACATGGATATGGCCACGGACATAACGCAGCCTATGGACACAACCACGGACATTCTGGCTACACCAGCATCAACAAAGTAATCAGCCATGGATCCAGCAGCCACAATAACGCTCACGCCCACGGGCACGCTCACGGACACAACCACGGACACGCTCACGGACACAACGTGCATGCTCACGGACATGCTCACGGACATGCTCACGGACATGCTCACGGACATGGGGGATACGGCCATAACGTTCATGCATATTAAAAAATTACGCAAAACAATATTTCGAATTTACAATACAAATTATAATAAGCTTCAGTTTTACTATCTTGATTCAAGCTCTTACGCACTTGAAATGATATTGCTTATTTAGATCTATAAGAATAAAATTAGTGTGCCTAAGCCCTACCTTTGTTGCGGTGGGGGTGTGTTCAAACAGAGGTAAAGGCGGCGTATTCCCGATGGAAGTCCCGCCAGCGTGATGTCAAATCAACGAAACCAATTCACGAGATTGGAATGACGGTACGTAACTTTCCGGTCTTCTGATAGATGCCGTTGCCTGCCGGTTGGCCAGAAAAGGTCTCGAAGAAATCGAAATTCCGAGTAGAAAAATCAAAGACAGGTTTTGAATGATAGGATGTCTGACTTTTGGGGCAATTGCAAACTGGATCCAGTCCTGACCCAGCCTAAATAAACGACAATCGATTACATATGACTGTTGTTTTCGAAAAAAAAACTAGAAAGCATTTCAAATATTTTTTTTATATAAAAAAAATGTGAAATCAGTACTTTCCATGAAGAATGGGGTCCACTCATAAGTTTTTATCTCATTTCGAACGGCAACGCGTGATCCATTTAGTTTTCCTTTAGAAAAAAAAAATAGAAAAAGAAATTGCCTTACATTTATTTATGTTTCATATAGACTTAACTTCCATTTAAAGAACTAAATATTCTTTATGCGGCACGATTCGCAAATGTCAATATCAAACAATATGTGCTAATCTTCACTTACAAGGGCGTTTACATTCAGATTCATGCAATAATTGGCAAAGAAGTTTGATATTCTAAAACCTTTTTGATTTGAATTATAAAAAATTGCATAATGCTTCAGTAATAACATCCTTTTTTGGCATCAGCTTTTGTGAATTGGTTTTCAAAGACCGGTCGGGAAAAACCTGAATTTGCGGTCTTTGTCACAGGCGGTCACTGGTATAAATCACTACAAAATGTTATCGTATTAAAGTCCATTTCAAGTAGTTATTGTCTATGCAAATTGGAAAAATTCTAAAGCTGTATAGAAATCGGTCAAGAATATGCATACAAGAATTTTTAAATACTTCAACTACTTCTTGTTTACTTTAACGAATCATATTTGACAAACTAGTTCAAGTTGGTAAGCCAGACACAGGCAAAATTGTTTCCCTAGAAATGTACAGTTGTTTTGATCGTTTACCACAAGTTAAAAGTTCAACAGTTAACTTTAAAAAATATAGCATTCCAACAGGCTCGACTTAACTCGAAGATAACATCTAGCTGATATAATACATCAGTCTTCAATAATCTCTCGTCTTTCGTGGTGACGTCTCTTTCTTCAATAGAAAAAATAAGATTTGGTTTTACGATAGGAACGTACCCATTACAAGGTAAGGCGACCAAGATTGTTATTATTGAAAAGCATCGAAGTAGGGTTAAAAAATATACACGAAACTAAAGGGCTCGAAGAAAAGAACCCGTTGAGAAGTTCCCGACATCATTCATCACCTTGTATCAAAGGGAGGGATCAAATTTCAAATTGAACGGATTCTAAGAATCATTCGACCGATTTCGTTATCGTGAGACAAAGAAAAAATGGTGGTTATAAATAAATGTGATGGTTCTAGTAAAAATACACGCATGCAGGGTATTTCAAAGATGCAGTCCGATTTGGTTACATTTGAAATTCTAAAGATGAGATGACATTTATTAATTATTGGGACGCAGTCGAACAGTCCAACCTGTTTGAAAGCCTAGAGCAGGTGGCGATAATCACGTCAGTAATTCGAGAAAAAAAGATCTGGCATCAAGAAAAACAAAACAAATTTGAAATTTCCAATAATATGCTACTGCAGGAAACAATTTAATTTCTTAGAAAATTCTAATTTAAAAGGCTAAGTATTTAAAAACCAGTTGGTTGTTGAGCAATTCAAGAATGTGCACATAAAACCTATCCAGCTGCTTGATGATGGAAAAATTCCCCCTCTCCCCTCTCCCACATACGCATTCGATTATTTAGCAGGTAGTAAACATCGTTCAATGAGATTAGGCATTCCAAATTCAAGCGGGCTTTCGAAAGACTTTTCTAACGTAAACAATGAAAAAGGCAAAAAGTCGTAAATCCAACGAAGGCCTTCCGTATCGACGGGCGAGGGGCTGACTTCGTTGTTAACATGATGGATCATTAATCGTTCGAAGCAAAGCAAAACAGAGAACGTCAATGTAAAAAAAAGCCAACAAAATGAAAAGAGCATTCAACTTTCAGGGAATTAAAAACAAAAAAACGTGCTGCCATCTAGTATAGAAAACCAAGACTGTAGGTGTGCGACCTACTTTCGGATGATGTACCGCGGCTAGTCACGCTGGACGAGCGCTACTCCGTTTTATTCCCGCAGCGCGCGCACGGGCAAACGATTATACTTTCATGTCAACCAGTCAAAGGCACAGTCGAGCACTGCTCCGTATCAGCGTGAGACGAAGTTAATTACCTATCGTCAGACACTGTCGGCCTGGCCGGCAATTCCACGTTTGCAAGTTCTTTTCAGTTTCGTGCATGACCATCAAAACACGTTAGCGTGTAATAGATCAAAAAGAATTCGTGAGAGACGTGCAGAACAGCAAAACAATCCGTCGTATCGTGTGGGATATTGACTTTCCTTCTTTCTTTCTTTTTTTTCTTTACGCCAAGGAAAAAAAAAAATAGAACGGACTTGCATTGGAATATATATATATTGGTTCCGGAATTCATTTTTTTCGTTATTCCGTGCCTGTGGATCGTTACGCCGAAGGAAAAAAATAGAGGAAAAAAAAGAAGAGATAAAGAAAAGGGCAACAAGACAAACGGGCCATTCTTCAACCATGTAAGTTATTTCTTTATCTCTTTTTACTACGGCCAATCAACAGCCAGTATTCTTTCGATTCTGATGCTGTACGAATATATTATCATTAAGTAAGACGCTATTATAGCGGACAATAGGCAGGTTCAAGTCTGATGAGCACGCTCGTCACATTTAAATCAAGAGGAAGTAGTGAATAATTAGAAGAATACTATTCTGTATCCTCGTTCCAGGATATGGCACCGAATCTTTGTGTGTGTGTACACAGCAGCGTCCGGAAACGGACGTGTGTTTTTAAATGGAGGTTGTCATGGGAACACGATCAAACACAGAGAGCGCACGGTCTATAACTATACAGCCAGTTGATGCTGTAATATGTATAAGATGATTGAATCAAATGGATTCTCGTTGCTGGGTCGAATGGTCGAACGCTCTTAGATAGAAGAGTGACGGTACAGTGCGTAACATTCAAACCGTGGGTGTGTAAATAATCGATAGCAAAAACATAATAAATAGTAGCGATATTTTTTAAAAAGAGGATAAAAACAGGTAATGACATCATCCTTGACGAGAACAATTTCCTGTTGTTTGCACAAATGCTGCGGGGTTTTATCTTTCCTTTTGGAATAATGCGTAGTTTTCACCTATCGTGTTATCTCTGAAGGTAAAACGCGGCGGACAGGTCACAATAAAAAAAATACAAACGGGCAGGATCCGCATTTTAATTCTAGAACAATTTCGAGCGCAAATGAATCGGAAGACAATCAATCGTTAGGGTAGAGGGGTGAAAATAACAAACGAGTGCGTGACACGACCCGAGTGAGAATTCTTTTCTAAATAGTGCGATCGAATCACGCGACCAGCTCGTCGGTCGGTTGTCGTCGCCAATGGCGGAGAGCTGTTTCTATTTTTGCTGTGTCTCTTTTTTTTATGCGTTTCAATTTGTCGTATTTTTGTATCGACTGCGTACACACAATGCGGTGAGATTCCTATGTGGCCGTCATAGTTGGACAGGTGGAACAAAAAAAGAATATCACTACATTTGTGCATGTGCGTACACAAATGACGCCATGCTGCAACAAACACAACAATACGACAGCGGCGTGGACTGCGGATGCACATCAGACCGACCAAGCCCGACTTAATGAGCCACAGTATTCTTTCACATGTGAAAAACAGAGACTAGCTACCTATCCGAAATGATTATTCTTCCCCTACTGCCTCTCCCGGCGATCAACGACCTTTCGCCCTTTCCCCTCCAACAATACCGAAGCGTGCACGAGCTACACATTCTCTGTCAGACAATCAAGAGTTTCCGTCAAAATCACGTCATTTTAAAAAGCTTAGAACAAAAAGGAGAGGCTGTCGTTTGTCGAGTTCATAAACTTTCGCTGATTACATCCTAGCTGATTAAAAACGATTTCCTTTCCGACTGATTCAAATAGTTAAACCTTTAAGTGAAGTTGGCGGTGCTAGCATGACACCTTGTACACGTGTCAGGTAACATAAGGGGTAGAAAGACGTCCTTGATGTTAGGACTTGAAAGGAGGGATGGTGGGCATTCCAGACGTCTACATTAAATCAATCAAACAATGTGTCATTTAAAGGGAAAGGGAAAAAAAAAAAGAAAAAGCGGGACAGCAGTCAGACACGTTTTAGATGTGTCAGGCTAGTTTTTAAATGTCCGACTAGACGAGAAAAATCAACGGACGATGCAAACAATGGTTACAATAAGACATTTCGCACAAGATATTACTCTTTCGAGTGAAATCGATCGCTTGCTAACGGTGTCAGGTTACATTACATCTCACGTAATGTAATTCACTCTCAGTCACACAAAAGAAGATGTAAAAAAAAAGAATCAGATAAAATAAAATGGTAAAAGCTCTCGCAAGTAAAAAAAAAAATGACTTGCTTTTTTTTCTTAACTAAATCAAGACAAGAGGCGGCGCTTCGTGCCGAAGCACATCGAACCTCCATTGTAGACGACTATAGCGCCCTATAGTGGGGTAGAGAGTTCTGCCGCCCACCACCTCCCCGGTTAGTTACTACTAGTCTCCGACAAAAGCCCTCTCTTCCCTCTCTCCGGCAAGTCCCGGCGCAGTCGGTCTCCATTCGTTGGCGCGTTGCATGCCGAAACGTCGTCTTTTAGATAGAGAAAAAAAAAGTTTCATCAGTCACTAAGTCAGTGCCACTGCGTGTTAACTTTCGGTCCAGTTTTATACCCCCTCCCCCCTTTTTATTTGATTGCTATTCTTCATCGACTTTAGACTTTTCGGGAAGAGTTGTTTATTTTTATTTTTCCACATCGGTGGTCAACGTTTGTCAGAAACTTTTGCTACTCACGAAAGGCATAATTCAAACAACATGGCTGACATCGAAACCTGTTCCCGGCGAGATTTAGAAGGCGTCTCCCTAGATGAAAGTAGAGAGAGTCGTCCATCGCCAACACCCCAAGGTAATAAAAATTAGCGCCTATTTCCGTTCAGTTTTTAGCCAACAGGTGCTATTTAGTTTTTGAATAGAATTTTTTTCTAAGTTTCGTGAATTTCACTAGCCATCTAGCAAATTGCATACGGCCGATGAAAGATCACTCTTCGTAAACAAAGTGAAACCGTGAAAGTCCAACGTCAAGAATCCTTTTCGAGGCTTGGGGCTATGGCACTGGCAAGAGGTCAATGTATTCACATGAATTCTGACGCGGCATACCGAGTACCATTTACGCCGATGTGTGTTAAGAGCTTAAGACAACAATCGGGAGAAAGTATAGCGGAAAAAAAGGAAAAACATAAAATAAAAACGTTTAACTATGTTTTTCCTTTTTGTGCCGTGACGAAGTGCAAAGATCTTCCCTCCCATTGTCGTACCATCTGCGTGCTTTTTTCAATAGCTGCAACACATTTCTTTGATTTCCAATAAGTATTTTGTTAGCCGATACTTCCGGATCGATTCGTTCCCAGGTGTGGCCTGCTATTTATGCGTTTGTATGTGTGTCTGAGAATTGGAAATCTAATTTTCATGGGTTCTTATCGTTCCATACATTGTAGAATGAGGTCAGTTAATGCAGGGGAAAAAATGACTAGACCCACTCTTTTGTTTCAAAAGGTCGTTACGGTCCACCTTCGTTTATAATGAGGCGAAATGGGTTGTTTGTTAGCTGCATTTTTTTTTTAAATTCTAAAGTGCTGGAACCGATCCACAACCACGTGTGCCTTTTTTTTTTCTATCTCTCACTATGTCTTTCTGTTTCGCTTTACTACTATGAGCTCTAACGCAGATCTAAAAATGCGCACCCGTGACTCCAACTAACGCCCGGGTGGAGCATCCGTCCGGTACAGTAAGTTGTACACCACACTACAAAAGAGAAACACAGGACATATTGAGAAAAAAACGAAAAAGAGCGCTAGCCTTTGGCATAATTCGAGTAAAAGTACACGGGAATCCAACGGGATAACTGATAATTTCATTGGCCAGTTTTGTGGTTGTCTAGGGGATATAGAAAAACGGGCTTTGGTGGATCTTCTTTAATTCTACCTTAGAATAATAGAAAAAAATGTTCAGTATTTTGTAAATCGATAAAATTCAAGAAAATTCGCTTTAATCGTGATATGGCGGGATGACATCGTTCGGGAGTTTTCTACGAAAGGGAGGGATGAAATCAATACGAGCGGGAGCAAGTCCGACTGTCATGCGCGGGAGTCCCGGTCCCGTTTTCGTATTGTGAAGATGCGAATCATCGATTGGGCTATCCCCTATTTGTTTTGTAATAAGCTAGATTCTTTTTTCACTTTAAAAAATTGGCTGGAGTTCATGAGGGCTATCGATTTTATTATTTTTTTCTCCTTAAACTGAAATTCCTTTGGTGTGTTATCTCGATTTTCCGGATTCATAACGAAACACGATTCCCACCACAAGCTAGTCTCTCACACCACCTTTTTATGTTGGACTGTTATTTGCGCGTTGCTGTTTGAGGTTATGCTGAGCAGACCAGCAGTGGGCGGGGTCGGTTCTAGGGTTTTCTTTTCTCTCTCTCTTTTTTTGTATGATTCCCTGAGATTATAAAACCACATAATTCCCGTCTACTATGCGCATCTTCCCCGTACGATCACGCCTGTTACGTTCTCTACAGTCGGTATCAATATTTTTCTTTTCAAAATTTAAGGTTTTAATTATGCAAAGTGAACGGTTTGTTTGGTGCTTTAGTAAAAAAAAACTGTTCCCTTTTTTTTTTTAGAAGGGGATCACGACAGTGGTGTTGATGAAAGTACCCAAGCTAAGGTAAAGCCCTAAAGATCAATAATATCTTCTGTAAATATACTTTAGATGTTCAATGGCCTATGGGATGCTGGAGAAGGAATTACAGTAAAAACAGTTGCCAGGGATCCCATGTTGCTTATAGGATACTTCAAAAAGCCTAGCTGATAATAACATTATGCCTAAAACTGTTTTTGTTGGATCCTAGGAACCACGCAGCCTAAACAACACATTGCAGAAAACCAATTCAAGAACATCTGTGACCAGCAGCAAAATCCCCATCAATAGTAGATCAACTGAAACCCCAACAACTCCATCAAAGATGGCACAAAGTAAGCACATCGTTGAAGGATGAGTATAAAAGTTGGCACTCACCCATCCTTTGAGAACCCTTCAGGAATGCATTGATCAATAACCTAGATTGAAACAGAACAAAGAGAATCTGAATCAGATTGATTGCATAAAACTTTTTTGCATTGCAGAAGTACCAATGAACAAAGTCCAGGTTGGTTTTGCTCCTTCTCCCAACTTGAAGACTGTGCACTCGAAAATCGGTTCTTTGGCCAACGCCAACTATAAGCCAGGGGGTGGCAACGTCAAGATAGAGTCAAAGAAGATTCAGATCGAAGCGAAGCCACGAATTGGAGCTCGTAACGAAAACTACACCCCATCAGGTGGTGATGTCAAGGTAAAAATTCCATTCTGACAAACAAAAGACACCATATTTTGCATTCGAATCCGAAACACCTCGTGGAAAAACTTGGCGTTATCTTTCTGCCACGAGAGCCACCTAGCGGTCTGTTATGAAGCGCGAGCAACTCTCCTTTCATCAGATTTTTTCTACCGAATCTTTCAAGAAGAAAAACGTTATCCTTATTTACAATTGATTTTCTTTTTCTTTTTCTTTTTGTTCTACGTACATTTACACGTAATAGATCCAATCTGTAAAATTGCAATGGAATGCGAGACCTAAAATTGGCTCGTTGGAAAATGCTACGCACAAACCGGGTGGTGGAAATGTTAAAATCGAGAGCAAGAAAGTCCAGGTCGAAGCTAAATCGAGAATCGGATCGTTAGAGAATGCCAACCATAAGCCAGGGGGTGGTGACAAGAAGATTGAGTCAAGAAAACTCGAATACAATGCCAAATCCAAAGTGGGATCCATCGTAAACATGAAACACGTTCCTGGCGGCGGCAATGTCAAGGTATAATTTTCATTTTTTTTGCGAAAAGATATTCAAACGTTTTTAGCCAATTCAAATTTGTTTGAATAATTTATTGTAACTTGTCGTACGTATTAAGATTACGGGTCGTGTTAATAGTCGTGTCTCCAGGTAGGTGCGGAACTTGCCACTACGCTTCCATTTTGATTTTTGTTTCAAATCACGTGTGGCCAAATTTTATTTTCATTTTCGTTGACGTAAATCACATCCGCACCGAAAAATTAGTTTTCATCTTGAGTTGCCATTATTGCTTTTTAAGTTTCTTTGCTCGATTTATTTTTTTAATTAAATCTGAGAGGCTCTCAAGGGCTTGGCGGTGGAATCTTGTTAGTTTAAAATGAAACACAAATTGAGTGAAAAACACGTGTGGGCTTGCAGATTTTTGACGACAAGGAATATTTAAAGCAACGTGGTGATAGCCGATTGAGTAAAACTTCTTCCTCCAAAGCCAGTTCTGACGGACGGGCGTCCATTACACAGGTGAGTTTCATTTTAGTTTGCGATTTTTCCTCTCCTAAATTGGATTCTAAAAAGAAAACTAAAACGTGGAAGCTTTAATGAAATTACCGAGAAAAAGGGTCGAACCTTGATAATAGCAAAAATGATTTTCCCTTTCATCTTTGAAGACAATGAAACGGTTCGACTCATCTTCTCTGCAATTTTCTGCCTTCTGTTTATTTGATCAATAGATTTCCCTTTGTTTCTCAAGTACTCACTATACTTGTAAAAGCATTGAATGAGCATTCCATTTTTTATTTGGACGATTACGAACCGATGGAGCGCCGTCCAAATATGAAAATTTGCTATGCTCGTTTTTAATCATGGCTTTTGTTCGACTCCATCGGTGTCGGGATTAATTTATCAGGTTTGACGAGTTGGGAACAATGTAAAGACAAAACAACCCCTAAAAAACAGCCTATGTTTAAAAGTGATAAGATGCTGTTTGAAAATCGGGGTCGGTTGTATCCAACACCATTGGCATTAAATTGTTTCCACTGTTTTCAGAGTCCCGAGCCAACGTCCTTACAGCCGTCGGATATGTCATTTCCAACACGAGCACCTGATCAGTGAATGCCGCACGCCTCGTTATTGCGCAATCCTCCAACTCTTGCATCACCATCACGCCACGTTTTAACACTCAAAAGCCATGAAAACATTTAAAAAAAGAGAGACAAAATTTGCATTGACATATAATTAGAAGACACGACCACCCCTCAAAAACACAATTTTTTATTAGTCCTTATCCCCCACTTCCCTCCGGAAATATGAAGGATTAAGTCAAGTTGATATCACTGACATCTTTTATAAAACTACCAAAAAATTCCCCACCCCGAATTATTGTCGACATTTAAAAAATATAATAACCCATCCTATCGGATTGTGAGCTTCCAAAAAAAAAGAAAGATCCAAAAAAGTTAAAACTGAACACTTCCACATCCGTCTCCCATTTAAAAGAAAAGGTTGTCAATTCTCTTTCACTTATTGCTTCTCTCCAAGACATGATGGATGATTACATATTACAGTATTTGATGTTGACTATAAATCCCTAAAGGCTCTTCGTTTTTTTTATCTCTCCTTTTAATCTCTATCTCAATCTGCGTCTTATTATTCTCCATAATATACTCTAAAAATTGACCTTTTTTTATATTGACATATATGAAAGCAAAAGATAAATTGTTTTCGCTTGACAACTATACCAGATTTTTGTAACAAACTTCGGTCGGCCAATATCCGAGTTGTACTGTCTGCTGGTGTATTATGATTGGACAGCTATTTCATTTCGCCCTTCTCTTCCGTTCTTCTTTTATTATATTCCTGTCGTTAGCGACACTTTGGCAATGACTTCCAGCTGGACAGGGTGTGTTGTTTCTCACGGACAACAATAACTATATAGTAACATCACATATTATATGTTGGTGGATACAGCTTACGCTGAAGGGGGGCCCAGGGTTTAGCTTTAGAAATAACATTTCGTCCTGCTCGTGGCCGTCCCTCGTAAACATCCATCCAAACCTCCATCCATCCACACTTCCACCCTTATTGTATGCCGATGAAATGAAAACACGACACAAACATATACGCAATTTGCTGCCACTATTCTGAAAATTTCATTTTTCAGTAAAAAAAACAACAACAAAACATCATTACTATTCATATAAACAAAAAGGACAACAAAAATTCCTACCACCTTTTTACATCTTCCCCGCTGGATTATTATTTTTGAAATTTTTTTTTTCTTTCTGTTTTGTTTTGTTTATTTTTATTTTTATTTCGCGTCAATGTTCAATACACCAGTCCTTGTGTTGACGTCTCTGCAGTTGATTATCAATCTTTTGTTGCGCATTAGTCCATTGTAGTCTCGCGCTTCACAATAACAAACGGTAAGTCGCTAAAGCGTAAAGCCCTGTCTGTACAGCTTCAATATGCGTGTTGCTATTTTCCTATTGTAAATATCTGCGAAAGTGGATGCGAAAAAAAACAAAAGATTTTTGACGGACGAACTCGCCGATGTGTGCAGGAGACCGCAACGTCCTTTTTTGTAGCAAACGACGAAACGCCCGACGATCGCAGCTTGGATGCGGACGATGCTGTAATTATCGAATCGACACCGGAAGAGGGCGATGCTGTAGCTGACAATGGGGATGATGACGTCGACCTTAGCGAAAACGAAGATGTGTCACTAGAACCGGTGGCGGAGGTTAACGAATCTCAGGTGACATCTATGATTGTTGCAGAGAAATTGGATATGGTAAAATACAATCACACTAAATATTGCATTACAAAATGTTTCTTTATTTAGGAAGAGATAAGTGCGGAAGCGGAAGAGCCTGAACCTGAGCAGGAACCCGAGAACGAAGCCGAACAGGAACCGGAACCGGAACCTGAGCCCGAACCTGAACCGACTGTCGATGGATTTGACGAAGCGGAATCGTTGGAGAATGTGGAAGAAGAAACGGCACAGCAAGAAGAGGAAGAAGCAGCGGCGGATGAAGAAGTTGCAAACGAAAATGCTGAAGAAGAAGAACCTGAACAGACTGAAGAGGAAGAAGCACCGGCCGATGAGGAAAGCCAACCAACCGGCGAAGATGTTGAAGGTGTTGCGGTCGAAGAGGAAGTTCCTGCAGCTGAAGAAGAATCCGCTTTGGTCGAAGAAGAAACCTTACAACTAGTGGAAGAGGAAACCCAAGAGTTGGCTGAAGAAGAACAGGCCGCTGGAGAAGAAACCGTTGCGGCCGAATTGGAGCCCAGAGAAAATGAAGAACTGGTTGAAGCAGAAGAAGAAGAACTTCCCGCTGCGGAAGAAGACAGCGACCCCGCACCGGAGGAGACTCAAGAAGGAGAGCCTCCAGCTGAAGAGGAAACCGCTGTAACGGGAGAAGAAGCCCCTGCAGAAGAAGTTGAAGCATCAGCAGTAGTTGAAGAAACTGATCCTGACTCAGCGGATGCAGCGGAAGAAGCCCCTGCCGAATAATGAATGAAAACGTCCCTTTTTAATCAAAAGAAGACGCTATAATTATTTTACTTCTAACACGTGGACGCAAAAACATAAAAATAAGAATTTCGATACCTCATTTAAAAGGAGCAATATAACATTTTTTTTTTGTTTTACGGTTAACAGATTTATTGGATCTATAAATCAGCCGGGAAATATAATCACCAACCAATCTTTAATAGATAGGCCATGTACTTATCGAATGTGTGCATTCTTCTGTACGGGGTTTCCTTTTTGATTTTTTTTTTTGTTTCCTGTACCATCGTCTCTTTTCCCTCCCACTATATTTTTTTTTGTGTGTGGAGACCCTTATTCTTTCATATATAAACGTCCCTCTGTAACCTTTCGTCGCATGTGTCCTCACCCGTTGTATCCGGACGTCATTATAATTGAATTGCTTCTCTCTCTTTTCTAGCTGTCGTCTTGACAAATAAGATCCTATCCTCCTATAGATTCCTTCAACCGGAAACCTTCGTCTATACTCTCTGTTCCTCGGTTGGCTCTTACTGAACGGGCTTCTCTTATGGCTGACTGCTAACTGCAGCTCTTCTCTCTATACGCAATAATACTTATTGCTGCGTGCTAAATGTTCCGCGGCATTAATGTAATATCTGCGTTGGTGGATGAGAGAGAAGACAATGACTTCGTCGTTCTATTCTGTTGTATAGAAGTCGATGATTTGAATACTACAGCGCGCTATAAGAGACAATAGTTACTCTGTCCGTCTCTCTATTTATATTTGATATATACAGTATATAATATAATAATAGCTTTTGGTACGTGATTTTCCTTCTGTCGCTCGCAAGTTGGCGATTTGTTTCGACCGTGGCCTCGTAATATTGTATTGCTCCGATTGACTGAGAATTCAAAAATATACGATCAAAAGATAAATTTCAAAGGGGATTGGTGCCAAAGAAAAGGATAAGGTTTTTCGAGTCACTCACTCGGTTTTATAGACCTACGGATCAATTAACATGGAAATAAAACGACGAACCCCATCTTTTTTGTGTGTTCTATTATTTCCCTTCTCTTGATCGAAACCTTTTATTCTTTTTTTTTTTTTTGAAGGGGTTGGTTGCAACGGTGGGAGAGAGAGAGAGAGAGAGTTGGTCTTATCGTCGTGAGACATTCAGCCGCTCGCGCGTGTATAACGAGTAACGATCCGTTATACGCGTAGCAAGGAAGGAAGCCAGCAAGATCGAATTTAGAATTTTAGGTGGGCCATTTATCCCGCCAAAAGATGGCGTTGATTGTGCAGTTTTTTGTACTCCTTTTATTGTTAATAAATCTTGTTTTATTGAAACTGAAACGTCAATTAGAAATTAGAAGTTTAATACAAAGAGAGAGAAGAAAAAAAAACACTGTAGCCGCCATTATCGTGAAAAAGTTCAGCTAATCAAACGTAGGTAGTTTGCGTGAATCAAACTATTTCTTTCGGTGTCGTCAACGTTGGCCTTGATGCGATCGATTATTGACATAGCCAGTGGTCTTCAAACTGGACACGAAATTAATAACAAAAAGACATATCCATCTCTGCCGGATAGGTTGAATGCAATTCATTTTTGTTTCAGATATTAAAAAATCATTTTGATTTGCCTGGGCAACTGCCTACATGAGTCTAACAAGAGAAATATCAATGTCCGTTCACGAACATCAGCTGATTACGAGCGGGTTGTTAGTCCATGATTTATCTAATTAAATCATAAGGGTTGATGAGACAGTAAATCATTCCTAGTAGCCACTAATCGTTATATGCGTTCATCTGACTGGCAAACATCCGTACATAAATAGAACATTGATAAAAAATCGGTACATGAATTATTTTCTATTTTCTAATCTCTTTCATGGACGATAAAACTTACTGACACGTTGGGTGTGCGTTGTTGTGTTAATCGATAACCGTGGTAATAACGCAAATTTATTTTTCTTCTCCCTGATGAGTCTTGTTCTAATTTTTGTGACGCGATCTGGTTTTGCTTTCTCCTTTCGTTACTAGTATTCGTCATGGCGTTTTTATCGGTACTGACGCATAAAGCGGAGATACTATTTCCGTAACAACAGGTTCGTTGTTATCGGGCTATCTTTGCACTTTTCATCAGTGGATCCAACCAAAGGGGGAAAAGTCCTTGTCCAACGACACGTTTACAATCGGCAGAGTGACTTATTTGCATCGTGGCAAATGGCTGAGTTTATCTGTCGCGATTAATCTTAGTTGGATGCCCCTGCCGGAGAAAACAAACACGGAAGATTTCAAATTGTTTATACGTCTGGATATGTTCGCGATTTCTAAAACGGTTTGGGATCTATTTTCGCATCGTTGAATCGTTCGCTTTTTTTTTATTACGAACAAACGATCGAGGATGACAAAGTTGATGCGGCTTAGAGGTTCGAGCAGAAATCGAAATATTGCGTTACTGGAACGCGGTTAGAGCAGGACGAGCAAGAGGACCGGTACTGCAGGTTTATGGTGCAAACACCACCCCAGTCGTTATACTCGTAGGGCATAACTACCACGTTCACATTCTTATCTTTATTTATGACTTCATTAACAATGTTCCCGTTGACCCCTTGCGAGTCTCCGACATTCGATACAAAGGACACGGGACGCGTTTATTTGTCAATATCGCATTCTTTTTGTTAGGTATCCATTCAGACTTTTGTTGCCACTATTTGTGCTTGCAGGACTTCTAGCGTTCTTCATAATCCATTGCACATCATTAATTGCAGGGTCTTACTTTTTTATATGACAATTACATATTGAGAGTTTAATAAAGCGTAGCATTTCATATTGCCGTAAAAAAATACGTTCGACAACGACCTCGAATAATTAATTTGACACGCTTTAAGAAAACTGGCGTTTAGTTTACGGACGTATTGCAAATCACCTACAACTTGCTGGTAGGTTCAGCCCATCTTTACCGTTAGCATTACGTTGAAAAGCCCTACAAACAAATTTAAGGCCATCCTCACCTCCAACCTTGTTGATAAAACTGTCCATCAAGTAAACCCCACATTTTGTGTACAGTTAAAACAGAAGCCTATCAACAAGGCTATACACGTAACTTAGCCTACAAACGTTAAAGTTCATTTGAAAAAAAAAAAAAAAATCGCACACTTGACGTCGTGAACTTGCGGACAGTGAAGAGAAGGAGGAAACCTACAGCGCCGTCAACCGTTGAGGTCTGAAGCTCCGCCCTTCTCCCCGGTTTCATTTTACCAGGACGAAATGTACTTGATGTCTCAATTATGGATTTATTGGACACACGTTTTCAAGGCTACCTTTACATGACATTGCACAGCCAATCAAGATGGGTTTCGTTTCTATGTCGATAAGATCTCAAGGATCAGTTTTATTTTTTTCCCCGGCCCGTGCGTACGTGAGCCTCTCATTATGGCTTATGGCCGGAGAACAGATTGCGCCACTATGGGCGGTATTTCCGAACTTCACGTGTTTTTTAATGACGTTATAAAGCTAGCGCATCACGATTAGAACCGAATCCTCCGCAAACATTATCTTGGCATTTATGGATGTTCATCTTCTCCCCAGTGTTGCCGTCAATTGGATTAAAAACACATCGTTAATGATGAAGACTTTATAGAAGGGAATCCCCCTCGAGATTCGTCCAGGAACGAACATCGAGAGTATTATTCTTTGATTTTCCCTCTCTCTCTCTTTATTTAGCAAACATTTCCCGTCTTATTTTGGCGCAGATGATCTTTGCGTTGAAAAATAAGAAGCAGGTGAAAAAAATGCTTCCCTTCCTGGAATCCCAGTATATATATACAGTTGGAAATGTGTTGGCCAGCTTTAAACAAGGCAGCAAGTTTTAGTCATGAGATTTTCTTGCCTACGTGAGTCTATGATAGTAGAGTATGGCTACGTGCACATGCTCCACTGTGTGTGACGTAAGTCGCTAAAAAAAAGGTTGTCGATGCCTTTTGTATCCTCGGCATAAAGTCGTTACCATAAGCAAGCGTTTGAACTAGGGAGAGAGAAATGGAAAAGGGAGGAGGACAACCATCCTCCCTGTACATGAAAAACCGATAGTCCCGTACACGTGTTAAGGTCGGACGTACGCAATAGAATTAGGTGTTCTCCGCTCAGCTGACGGGAATGGTTTTCCGCCACCCACCGAGTTCTCTTAAAAACCCACCCTGTGTATTCGCCAGAGGACGGCCAAGTCACGTAGACCTTACGTCGACTTGGAAATAAAAGGCAACGGTCGGAGGATAGACGTTTCCTAAACTGTACCGGCAAACCCAGTTGCGAAGACCTTAAACGCAATCCCCTCGAAATTCACCCCACATTTTTCGTTATCGACTGGTTTGTTTGGAGCATTTCGTTCCTCAGTGCCTCTGTGTGTTTATTCGATTTGCAATGTAAGTTGAATGATACGTTCTAGAACTTTCGGTTGTGGGTTCTTTTGATAAATTATTGGATGTGGTTTCTTTATTTTTCTGGATCTAATTGATGTGTGTATTTTTGTAGAAAACCATTTTGGGAAAAATGAGCCGATTGTTGAAATACATGTCGTTTGTCACTCCCAACAAACTCCATGCCGAGGTAAGGAAATTTTTACTCTCCTTTCTTTTTTAACAATTATTATCAATCTGAAATCGAGACAGATTGAGAAACAGCATATACACATCGGGCCAAACGACACACCCACATATAGGCACACGCTTTAACACACACACGCACGAAAATCGATGAAACGAATTTTTAAAGCCATTCTTTCACGTTCTAACAATGGAAAAAGGATTTACTGCCTTAATCTTCTTGAATTCAACGTTACCCAAATTGACTTTTTTTTCTCCTCCTCCTCCTCTTGCAAACGTTATCCCTGTCGCTTTGATGACGTTTTTTCCCCCCTTCTTTTCTCTGACTCGACAAGACTTACCAGCGGAATTAAGTCGGGAGCTTTCTCCCTTAGCGCCCTCTTTTGGATAGAGTCGAGCAACTTCTGGCCGAAAAAGAAGACTTTGGGCTACCGTAACACACACAAGAGAAGCCATACTGTAAAGCTATCCGTGACTTCCTCCAGTTCTTTTCGCGTTGTTATTCGTACCAGTGTCGCTTTTGAGCGACTCTCACGCTCTTGGTTTCACCGACCGAATGAGCGCGCACGCACACACAAACCCCCCTCACCAGTTTTATTTACCCCCCTTTTTTTTCAATGTAACTGGCGGGGGCCGAATAGCTCGGAGCTCCTAAGAGTCACACAGAACTGCAATCATCTGCAGTGTGTGTGTGTGTGTAGGAGAGGGGAGGATAGGCCGGGTCGATACAATAGACGACAATCGTTGCGTGAAATCCACCCCCCTTTAGTATGTAATATTTGTGCGTGTACCGGCAGTTATTGTTTTGTTTCGAAAAGCGCATGCGCGCGCAACGGGCGATGGAGACCGTTGTCAACGCCATCTAACGAGTGTCGCATCAGTGAGCCCACAAAATCCGCAGAGTACACGGCGCAGGATGGAACGAGGGGGGGCAACCCAATCCAGATTCATCGATTTTCTCATTTTCCGCCTGCAAATATACACACACATCGTTGCGTGAGATAGAGGATATAGCGTGCAGGAGGTTTTCTTTTCTTTTACGGGCTGCGACACGATCTCGCCGACGACGGCAGTTTTCTTCGTGAAAAAAAAGGGGGGAACCCGGGAGCGTAAGGGAGGGAGGTCTGAAAAGATGGGTCGGTGGGATGGAAAGGGGAGGTTTTTTTGGTGAAAAGACGTCACGAGACATGACACGGGAGAAATATTAGAGACGTACGTCCATATATATATAAAAGGGCGATTAGTCCTAGTGCGTTTAGCAAGCTCATAGACATGCATTCCACATCTCAATTGTGAAAGGGAAAAAGAGAATGGGAACAGTCGATGAGGGCAAATAGAAAATGAAAGGTCCTTTTTTTTTTCTTTCATCTGTGTGACGTGCATTGCAATTCAAACGAGCATAGATCCGACCATGTGTAAAAAAAATTGAAAAGAAATAGAAATCCATCTGATGATGACTGGACTTCTTGACGAATCAAAAGTTCGTCTGCTAAGAAAAGAATATTGGAAAGGCTTTGGTTAAGGTTTGCTTGTACAGAAATCAAACGCTTTCTTTTTCTTTTGAGTTCTACGAATTCAAAAGACATCAACACAAAATACGAGAAAAGATTTTGGAAGTGCAAACAAACTGGGGGAAGAAAATGTGTCCAAGAAAGTAGTATGTGAATGTCTACCAGTACCTCTAACAAACTTGAAACTTAAAGACAATTAGAAAACTACATCATCTAAAAAAACACAAACTCTACCCAGTTAAAACATTTGTTTTGTTTTTTCTCAGTGTTGGTTTATTTGTCATTTGGTTTTCCAATGTTCGTCTTTTCGAATTCGTTCAACGATCGAAAATTGTTGTTATGCGGTTCAAGTCGAGTAGCTCAAAAGATTTTCGGGCGTGACTACACTAAACAATGACAAGTGTAAAAAAAAGGGGGGGGGGGACGAACAGGAGTGTTGCGTGACCGAGGGAAATTTATACGGCGACACTAACTACTGACTACAACAGACATACAAAAAAAAAAAGAAAAAGAAAAAAAAAAAACAGACTGGGATAAATCATAAAAGAAGAACTACCAAAGTCACTAAAAGAATGAGGAGACACGAGAGATTCATTAATGTGAGAGATGCATCGGGTTACATAAGATACCGCAACTACTGATTCGATTGTGATTGGCACTACTTACTACAAACCCAACAACAACAAAAAATTGCTACCAAAAGTGAGGGCTAAAGAAGCCAATGAGATTTTCATGACATTTACAGAACTACTACGGTTGGTGTGTTCATACAATATACTGCATATAAGTTTGGTGGGGCAAGGAAAATCGAAGGCAAACACACACACGCTCTTGGATAAGAAAGGTGGAAAGAAAAAGAGGATCCAAATTCCCAAATGCGTTGGCTGAATGAAGAAGCCAAACCAGATAGGTCTTGGGTAAAAAAAAAAAAAAAAAAAAAAAAAAAAGGGCTGTGTGTTGGACGTGAAAATATATAATACTGCAGTGGAGCTCACACACACACACGCACACACAGACGTTTTCTCTCTTGAGAGGATTGTTTTTCTTGGGGAAAAAGATTGAAGCTTATTGAAATAGTTGCCGAAACCCATTTTGATGATGATGACGGGAGGTAGTGATTCTTTTTAGAAGAAGATTAGTTTTTTGAAAAAAAAAAAAAAAAAAAAAGTTTGTTCGGGAGTTTGTCCCGCGGGAAGATAAAAGTTTTTTCTTCTTCAAACGATTAATAATTTTTTTTTCTTTCTTTGTAGTAGTTTGTTTTTCATTTCAATTTCTTGTCTGCTCTGTCGTCTGCAGCGTAGTAGAAAAATACACAGTTCCAATCAAATTGAAACGAAAAAAAAAATTAAAAACAAACATTCAGAGAAACAAGAGAATGGGCGAATTAACGAAATAATTCGAATTAAAGAAAATCAAGACATTTTTTTTTATCTATTTTTTTTTTCTTTTCTTCTTCTTCTTTTAATATTCCGCCAACGTTTCCATTCGTTCCAACACTTTATCCATTGACTTGGTAAGACAGCGATTATTGCTATCGATATGACAAAATGAAATCAAAATTTTTTTTTCGGGGTATTTTTTTTTCTTCGACGCAAAAACAAAAAAAAAAAAAAAAATTTGACCCACCCACAAACAAACACACAATAATAACTTAAAAAAAAAAAAGAATCGGGAATGGATTATCTCTTCTTTCTTCTTGAATTGTCCGTGCAAAATGTGTGTGGGGAGAGTGTGTCTTTGTTATTTTGGCACGTTCCGAACAACTCTCATCTTGCGGGAACTTGTTCGAAGATGAAAAAAATTATTGGTAGGGAGGGGGGTGACAAGAAGCTATTCCTCGTGAAGACGGTTGCATAAATCAGCATACACGACAAAGAGAAAACTTCAAAGAAAAAAAAAAAATCTTCTGCATAGAGAATCATCTTGGTGGGGGATGTGATCAAGTGGGACCAAAAAAACGCGGAAAAAAAAAATTCATGGCAAAAATGGCAACAGAGAAAATAAAGGAGGTAGTCGAGGCACACACGCAATAATTAGAAACAAAAAGAGCTGCTTTTATAGGGCAAAAAAAAAAAAGAGAGACATTTTGGAGGGATGTAAAGATGACATACGTATATAAACACACACGACTAAGTAAACGGAAGGGGGGGGGAGGTCATTCGATCCTATTCATGAGGATCGATTAATACACATTTTCAAAGAGCAGGCAAGAACTTAATTGTCCAAATTGGCAAGAATTAGAGAAAAGGTGGGACTTGGGAGACGTTCAAAAAAAATTATAATGGGAGGCTGAGATCCAACATGTATAACAAAAAAAATTAAGTGGGGTGGACAAATTTCCACATCCAAAAAAAAAAATTGTTTTTCTGCGGATGAACCGCGCCACTATGAAAAAGAGGTTAGAATAACGAAAATTCAATAAGGGAGCCATTTTCTTCTTTCAAAAATTTGAAAACATGACACGACAAAGTGAAACGAATCGCGCTGCATAGACGATAGAAGTGATCGCATATTGCTCGTTGAATGATTATTGATTAATTATTACTTCTTCATTTAAAACGGCTCACAAAAGAAAATGTGTGATATATCAAGTTTAAATAGGAAAGGGACTAAGAGACAGGAAAAAAAAAAAAAAGAAGGGGAATTCACAATAACACCGACACACAATTTTCTAAGAGGAGCCTTGATATTTCATCCTCATTTCAACGAAAACTCGTTGCTTTTCCGCGAAACAAGTTTTTACAACAAAAATCGTTGTAGAATTCAAATGAGTGTGGTGCTGGAAGCTCGTTGGTTTCGACAAGAAAAAAAGAAAACGAATTTTGATCAAGGTAGAAAAAAAAAAAAGTGAGATAGAAGAGAGAGAGAAAGGACGCCGAAAAGGAATTTATATTCCAGATTGTTTGAGGGGGGAGGGTAGATAGCGTCGCTAGACGTACATTCCCATGCCGTAGATTTGGCTCCAGTCGACGCCTTGAAAGCTGGACATGTCGACGTTGGCCAGACTGTATCCCTGGTAGGCGGCCGCCTGCTGTGCGGCCGGCGACGCGGCCGACATGGCGTGGTGGTGGTGGTGATGATGACCGGAAGAGGCGGCAGCAGCGGCGGCGGCGGCAGCAGCTGCAGCCGCCGCTTGGGCATTGCCCTGAGCGGCAGCGCCGGGCAGAGAATAAGGACTGTAACGATAACTAGCCAATGCCGGATAGCTGGCCAATAGTTTGCCGTAGCCAGCGGCAGCGGCTGCAGACTGGGCCTGAGCGGCCTGCTGTTGATGGGCTGCAACGGCAGCTTGAACTTGAGCCGCTTGGGCAGCCAAAAATTGCTGAGCTGCTCCCTGACCGGCAGCCGACTGCTGTACGTGAGCGACTCCCGGAGCCAATCCGGCCACGCCCAGCCCGTTGAGTAGTACACTGCGCTTGGCGGCCAACAGGGCAGTCGTCGTTGAGGCGAGGATGGCCTCTTTGGGCTGCGCCTTCTTGCACTCGACCTTCTTGTTCTTGATCGTGTGGTAGTGGATCTCGCAGATGCGGTCGACGACGTCCTCACTCTCAAAGGTGACGAAGCCGAAACCGCGATGGCGCTTCGTCTGCTGGTCCATCAGCATGACGGCCTCCTCGACGCGTCCAAATTGATTGAAGTAGGCCTTGACTTCGTCGGCCGACGTGTCCTGACTGACGCCGCCGACGAAGACTTTCTTCGTCTTGGACGAAGGCGTCGCTTTGCCTTTGTTCTTGGGCGTCGCGTGTTTCGGGTCGATCTTCTTGCCGTCGAGCGTGTGCGCAGGGACGGCCAACACGCGATCGACGCTGCTCGCCTCGGCGAAGGTGATGAAGCCAAAGCCTCGGCTCCTCTGCGTGATCGATCGATTCAACATAACAAGAAAAAAAAAAAAAGAACAAATTCAGTATGTGAGCCTCTCATTGTCGGAACATCCCGTTTGCCCAGTACACTGTTTTCTTTTTTTTTTTTTTATAAGACCCCATTGAACTGGACCGTGTGCGTCTCTCTCTCGAGTCCCATTTCGGAATGTTCTTTAACTCGTAGAGTTCCTAACCTGAGTGAGAGGATCCTTGAGGACCTGAACGTCGATAATGGTGCCGTACTGGCCAAAGTACTCGCGCAGCTTGTCGGCCGACGTTTGCCAGCTGAGACCGCCCACAAAGAGCTTGTTGTGCGGCAGGTCGGTCGGCGTCGAGCGACCGGAAGAGCTGCTCTGATCCAAGGCCAGTCCACTCATTCCGACTTCCGTCTTCAATCCGCCGCGACCGGCCGAGCCGTTGCTATTGCTATCCATGCCCGTTCTGCATCGACAAGTGTTTTGTTTTTTTCGCCCACACACGAGACAAAATGTAGTAGGTAGAAAAAAATCGGGACAGAGAAAAACAAAAAAAACAAACAAAAAGGTTAGAAAAATAAAAGAGAAACGTTAGTCGTTAATCATCCAAACTACAGGCAAAAAAAAAAAAAATATTCAATTCATACTGCGGCTAGATAGTGGATAGAAAAGAAGAGGCTATATAAGACAGATTTTGCAACTGTGCGGCCACAACTGTTTGTGTCTATATGGATTCCGGTTTCCGGTTTTTTTTGTTTTGTTTTTAAAATGATGGGATCAAATATCAATGCAGGGTGGGAATGAAATTTAGATTTTTGTTGTGGAAAAAGCCAACTAAAGCAAAAAGGGGAAACCGGAAGCCGGAAATAGCCGATCTAAAAGATATATAAAAGAGAAAGAGACAACTCGCAACGTTCTAGATCGAGACTACCATCATCATCATTAATTGATCCGAATCCAGCAAATAGAGAGTGTGTGATACAAATAAGCTAGATATGTAAAAATATATATGTAATCAATAATCAACAACAACGGTTAAAGAACAGGGATGGTAATTCAATAGGAGCCCCCTAAAATATCGAGATATTATAAAAGTGCAAGTCACTCGGATTTTTTTTAAATAAAAAAAAATCTAAGAAAAATATAGGCAGGTGTCACACATTTTTATCGCCCCACTTCCAGCAATAAATGTCTCTGCTCTAAAAAAAAAAAAAGAATTCAGCCGACAAGAAAATAAGAATTACATAGGTGTCCATCGTCCATAGCTTTTAGATTATGATACGACAGAGGGAAGGGCATCCATCCAACGTGTTTTAAAGATACACACCATGCGCACTGTCCCAATATATCGATATACTGTGTCTACTGATATAATATTTATAGCTGGCTAGTATCTAAAATTCTCTGGGGGAGGGTGTTTCTGTTCGACGTCTTCGATAATGCGCTTCTAATGTGTTTCCGACAGAGAGGCCACAACCGGTATTTTTAAAAAATATAGGAGGAGCAAGGAGGACTAGGGCCACAAAAACCTTTAGCGATCAAAAACATGATTTACTTTTGAGATTAGTCTTGTCTTTTGTCGTTCTAATAAAGACCACATTCCCAGACAAAATAGCACACACACAGCACAGCACACACAACTCAGAATAACAAAAGATGTTTGGCTGGGGAAGGAGATTTAAAAAAAATTTAAAATACTACTCAATGACACCACCTTGTTTTTTGGTTTCTTACGGGAAAAGACAACCACTTTAAATTTTTTTTTGTCTAAAACACAAAAAAAAAAAAAAAAAATATATCGAAGGGGTGGGTAAGGGTAGGAAAAAAAACCAAGAGAAGAACCCCAGAAATATCTATCAGCTGCCATGTCAGTGAAAACAAACAAATAGGAACGCTCTACTCGCGTGTTTACAACTGTTATTACGAAAAATAAGGCTAAATCTGTTTTTTTTTTTGTTTTTTTGTTTAATGTTATTATTATTTTTTTTTTTTGCTAATGAGGGAGAGAGAGAGAGAGATGAAATAACCTGGATGTGTTTTTGTTCTCTTTGTAAACATTTTATCGATCGGTTTAGGCTGTCCCGCTATTGGGCATCATGGGAGTCGCCCTGACCGGCGTGACCGGCTTCTGCATCTACGCGTTGATGACCAAAAATGACGTCATGTAAGTATATTTTCTTTTTTCTTTTTTAAAACACAATTTGTTTGACAAAATGATATTTTCTAAAAAAACAAAGTAAGAGACACACACTTCCTTTTTCGTCTTCCTTAATACCATAATTACACACACACACTTAAAAGATTAGCTTATAAAATAATAATAGAAGTCGGCCGACAAAGTTGGTCGTTTTCTATTATTTTCGAGAGATCAAAAAGTTGAGAAAAGAAAAGGATAAAATAAAAGCAAAAAAGAGAAAATGGACTTGACATGGCACTGTACCGTTAAGTCCGAAAACAGCCTTTTTTTAAGTGCCCCACACACACAAAATAGAGGTTAATGACAAGAGAAAGCACGTCAATTTGCGATGGTGGACCACTGACAACTAACTGGAAAATACTAGTCAATAGAAAAAAAACGGCCCACCTGGGGAGGGAGACTCAAATTATACAAAGAGAGAGCCGGACTTGTGTAATGTCGCCTTTTCAAAGGATTCCCTACCTTTACTACAATTGATTTAAAGAATGGATCACTTGGGGACGGAAGCTCGTTAGAATCGTGTCTAAGGTTTCCCTTGTCCGGCAGCCGAGTTTGAAATGATCCGGTTAACACGGGATCGGTGGGGGGATATATTTTTTTTTTTTTTAAACTTCCTCTCGACAAACATATTCAAGAAAGCCAGCAAAGTGCAGCTCAAGAGATACCTCTCTAAAAAATAAGCTATTTTTAATATTTCTATTAACATAATGAAAGCAGATGGTTATGTGGGAAAAACGCAGATGGCCTAGCGTTCTTATTTTTCTGGATTACGTCAAAATTAAAAATTGATTTCAAAATGTTCGTTAATGGAATGGCTTTTTTTTTTAAATTTCAGGCTGAATCATCACGACAAGATACCACCATGGGAGAAGAGCATCGACGAAGTGAATCCAAAGGTAATGAAACACAATTATCTCATTCCAAGTTTTTAAGTGTCACCTCCTTTTAAGCACCCTTGTCCCGCTATTGTAAAAAAAAAAAAAAAAAAAAAAAAAGAACGTGATTATCGGGCCGTGTCGTACAAGAAACACCCACAGGTTAACGATCGTGAATCGCGATGCGCCTAAGCGTAATTTAACACGAACAAAAACTACCGAGAGATGGCAGTTCTTTTGTTGCGGCAGTTGAAAGACGGCGGATAAATCGAATCATTTTCCTATTTAAAAAACGCCACCACCCTAAAACAATGGCGCTGTCATCACCTTCTGTTTCAAACCGACCTTGATCCAGTAGTCCCGAAGCGCGTTGATTATTCCAATCACGGTGGTTTAAGACATCGCAAAATAAAGTAGCAATTCAAAATTCAAACGTTTCAAGTAGCCGGTTACTTTGTGCGCAAAGTAAAACCAACAATAACCGCGTAACATTGATCCGAGGGTCATCTGAATGGACTGATTTCCAAGGACAGAGGGACCAGTTCTTTAAAGAAAAAATAAATAAAAGTCGCAAAAGTTGGCCAGCATCATTCCAATGGGCAAGGACGACATGTACCTGAGGGTCTGTCCATTTTCGTCGCTATTTCAAAAAGGGGAGCCCAGGGAGAGTGAAAGAAACGAGACGAGAATTATTTATCAGATAACTTCCCCTTAAACAGATGCCCGTGCATGTTCAAAAGCGCGTCAAAATGTGCTGGAACATCTTTTTCGTTTAAGAGGGGGGGGGGGGGGGGAGAGAATTTAAAAGAGAAAGGAGCCCCCGTCAAGAGACATCCGAGCTCAAAGTCCAGTGTTAAATTACTCTACAAGAGAAACAAGCACGAAAGCCCCCCCCCCTCATGTCACATGCATTTTTTGTTTCTATTGTGGCTATCCTGGCATGAAAAAAAAAGATGCCAGGAGCACACACACACACACTAGTAAATCGCTCTATAGTCATATAACCGGATACGGGGGGACCTCTAGCGGATTTGTTTTCACTAACTCCGACAACCGTAGTTGCAGAGACGGGCTTAAAAAAAAAAGTTTGTAAGCCTTGGATAGAATAATAAGTTTTTTTTAATTATTATGCTCATTTTCTACGGATTTTCAAGCTACCAGGAGCCCCCCATTTGAAAAGAGATTTAAAAAAAAAAATGGTTTTTAAAGGGAAGTTTCACGCTCGGCCAGAGAGAACTGAACAAAAGGAGCAGCTTAGATCAGCAAAAGAAAAGATCCCCAAATCATTTCACAGTCCGGTCGTCGCCCGAGTTGAGCGTCCTATACACACTTTTCTTTTCTGTACTCCTTCTCTATTGATAGATTTTTAATTGAATCCCATCGAAGCGTCTCATCCGGAGTAGAGGCCCCCTCCGCCGTTCTTCGTGTTCAACTTGGCGTTAAGAGAGAAGGCTAGAAAAAAAAAGGAGAGCGACAACCGCCCTTTTCTATCTCAATTTTTTTTCTTCCTTATTCCGAACCCACCCTTATTTTTCCCCACCGGGCTGAATCAAGCTGGCCCTCCCCAATCGATCAAGCGGACAAGATCGTATCGGTGACACACAATGTCAAATTGACAGTTGTTTAAATCCTAAGCAAAAATTGACTTGTCGTGTTTTTATTAATTTTCTAAAATTTTCTACGTGTGCAATAGTTGTTGAACTTGCATCCCCTTCACAAGCTGGACCCGGAAATCCGCAAACTCAAGGAGGAAATCAACCAAAAAAGCGCTTGAAAAAAAAAAAAAAGAGGAAACGTCTACGGTCGTCGTCAATCCGGAAAAAAAAAAACATTCGATGTTTTTCTTTAGATGTCATTTCGATGTGTGGTATCTGTAAACGTATTAATATAATGTTTAAATTCCCTTGTTTTTTTGTTTTTTTTCTATAAGCCCTGGATCGATTGTTAGTGGAAATGGCGGTCCGCTAATGTTGCGTCGATAACCCAAAGAAGAAAAAAAAGGCCCCAATGGCAAGGGGAGAAATATAACAAGCAGGACAATTTGAAATTGACGACGTCATGGGCACATGATAAGTCGACTTCGAAAAAAGGGGGGAGGTAGAAGAAATCGATAATGGAATAAATCGATCCGACTCGTATGGATTGGGGGGAAAACTTCTTTGTGTGGTTCGTCTTTGCAAGTCCGAATGATAAGATTCGTTAATGAGGGAATCATAAAGTGATGGCGTGAGCAGTTTTTCATGGGAACATCGATTAGCAGCAAAATTGGCCTGGACTTTTCCTCAAGAAAAAAAAAAATTTAAACAGAAAGATGGAACGTTTCAAAAGAAGACTCGATCTACAAGATCCTGCTTGACTATGGTGATTGGTACAAATCTAATCCGCCTGTTTTGGGTTAGCAATGAAGAAGAAGACTTGAATCGATAATGTCCTGGTGGGGGGAGTCTGAACGAAGTGACCCAAAAAAAAAAAGAAAAACGATACCAAAGGGTCAGCCTAATCTACCTGCGAGAGAGGGAAGGTTAAGAAAACTTTCACGGGTCGAGAGAATCCAGGTTAAAAGTGTTGGCTCTCTATGCTCTGTTGTAAAATAAATCTCGGGGCTGTCGGACCTTATTCGGGATTTTTTCTTCTTTTGTTTCTTCAAGCTCCTGAAAGAAAAACCTGCAGGGTTAACCGGGGAGAGAAGGAAAAAATGCAGGTCACAACCTAAAAGAATCTGAAACGGGTCGTGATCGAAGATAAGAATTTTTTTTTTCGAAATGTTTAAAAGAAAATGTTTCTACGCACGCAAAAGAGTTTAAAAGGCCACACTGTCTCGTATGTGTCTCTCAACTCCCATATCCGGTCAATTGTTGACCAACTTTGACCGTATCGAGAAAACAACGAGGAAATTTCCGCATTACGTGACAATGTGCGTGACTCAACGCGTGCAAGTCAAAAGGTCTTGATATCAATTTTTTTTGCCCTCTACGATTAAGTTTAAAAAAACTGAATTTTCCACACAAAAAATAATCCTACATTCCTTTTTTTTTTAAAGGCACCTGCTCTATCTCGTTTTCTAATTATAACTTTGGAGATGCTGCTTAGAAACACAGGGTGTTGTATCCATGGTATGACGTCATCTAGTTGACATGAATCAAACAAAAACATAGGATATGGTTGCAAGGAAGAGGGGGGGAAGTTGGGGCGCAGCTGTCGATAGACCCCCCCTTACTTCTAGTGGTTCTGCATGACAGAACAATGGAAACAAAATCCGCTATGGGGGGAGAATTTTTCACAGAGGGGTTACCATCCCTCGAAAAACAAAAACATGGGCTGAATATAGAGCGCGCTAGTGGTAGCCAAAATAGAAAATATATATGCCACAAAATGCCTGTCAAGGTAAGAAGAGACAACATGAAAAAAAAAAAGCCATGGTCAAATCTTTTCTCCTTAAATAGATGCTAATAAACATAAGAAAAGCTGTCGACCGTATCTTAAAATGTAAACTAGTTTTAATAATAATGAATCAGTCTTTTTTTTTTTTAATATCAAAATTGACACACAAAAAGAGTGAAAGGTTAAAATATTTCGGTCATGATCAAACACAACTTCATCAAGGTGGGGAGGGGATATATAAAAGGAAAAAAGAGAATATACCTGACGGTGGTGAACATGTCGGGCGATGGCGAGTTCATCTCGTTTCCGGGCAAAAGTCCAGCTGCGGCGGCTGCAGCGGCGGCGGCGGCAACAGCAGCAGCTGAGCCGGGCATACCGACGGCCACTGGTCCGGCTGCCGTAACGGGCATACCTGCTGCCAGTGCGGCGGACAAACCACCAAAGTGAGCCGGGAAGATATTGGCATTGCCTACACTCAACATGATTGAAGAAAAAAAAATCTTTTCTTCTGGAGGTAGAGGGGTTGCTTCAAGTGAATCGGTGAGAGAGTAAGTTTTAAGTTTGATTCAATCGCACTGTTTGCCGTTTGAAAGCAACAAAGAAAATGATAATTCTTCTTTCATAGAAGAAGCATGTTCAAACAGCTACCCCCAAAGTATGAATCACGTGGTGAGGGGGAGATAGAGAACAAGATGTAGGGGAGAGCAGGAGGGGGACACATGCACACAAGGGGTGATGAAAAAGGAGGGGTATTTGCCGGGTGGTTGTTCTACAATGGCGGATCGAACAGCAGCATGGCCGAAAAAGACACCACTTTCTTTTTTCTTTTCTTTCGGACAAAAAAGATGCTGAATTCGCCAAAAAAAACGAAATTGTTTTTGCACAACAATTTTTTCCGCAAGGATCAAGATTCAAGAAACAGGAGGGACCTGACACACACGACAAAACACCGTCCACTTGAATTTTTTTTTTTTGTTTTTCGTTCAAGATCTTCTGAAAACTGTTATTTCGAATAAAACGATGTATAGTATTTGAGTGAAGTACAGAAATGACTTGTGTAGCCCGTAGCAACGCTTTGCTATGTTGATAACTCGTGGTAAGAGAGAGACTAAAGCCTCTTTACGACCTCACTGTTCGGATTCCTAGCAACGTCTGACCCAACAGTGGAGGAATGGCGCGGCTTTTTGGTTGTCTTGGAAATGAGAGGGAAAAAATAAAAAAGAACTTCTGGCGCGCGCAGCACCTAAAGCGCGGAAGCCTCAGGGCAGACAGTGGGGGGGGAGGTTGACGTCGCTCCTCCCACACCCACCCTTCTTTCTATTTTTTTTTTGTGTGTGTGTGCCCATGTTTCATTCTTTTTTTCCACCCTCGGTTCTCCCCCCTTCTTTAGCTATCAACGCCATCTAGTGAGCTTTTGAATATGGGTGTTCTTTGTCGAGGGTTCTTTTTATTTAGGGTCAATCACACACGCGTGCGTGTTTTGTTGAAACTTTTGAAATAATATGAAGGAAATGTATTTTTTTTCTGTTTAGCTATAAGGTTTTTTCCCCCCTTTATTAATGTTAGTTTACACACGTGACGTTTTCTTTTTCAAGAAAAAAGGATAGGGAATGAGGGTTTGGTTAATGGCTACCAAAAAACGGGCACACGTAAGAATGTAGAATTTAAAAAAAAATATATAATAAAAAGGGGTAAAATGAAAGGTTTTTTAAACCAACCAAAAAAAACTTCTTTAAATATCAGTGTACCCGCCGGGTTCGAGTCTTATCCAGTTTTTTCTCCCCCTGTTCTTTTTTATCGTTCGTTCGTCTGCTGAACTATCAAACTGTCCCAACAGTTTCGTGTGTTCGAGTTCAAGTCTAGACATTTTTCTTTATAACAAATACATTTCTATCTCACCACACTCAATAACTCTTTGCCTTTTTTATAACAATACTTTCAATCCGCAATTTTTTTTTTCCGCAGCCGTTGGGCCTCTTTTTTCTATGTTAAATTGAGTGCCATTGCCTCAAGGGGTCGCCTATGCCTCTATACAAAACTCGGAATATTCTCTCACTGTCGATCCTGAAAATAATAATAAAAAAAACTTTCTGTCCCCCCTTCAAAAAAAAAAATCCATTTGTAGGTACAAGAGTAAAGTTACATTGCTAGAAGTAAAAATCAGTTGATCTCTTTCTTGGTAACAAGTTTTATATTGAAAAATATGGCGATCTTGCACAACCAATCCAAATCAAAACTTTAGCAGCAGACGACGGTTTGCGATCAAATTTTTTTTTTCTTTTTTTTGAATCGAAGGGATTTCTTTTGAATTTTTCAGGAGATCGTCAACAAGCCAAAAAAAAATCAAGAATGTTTGACAAGAAATTTTAAAAATGGTCTTCTAAGAACATCTTCTTTTTTTCCAGGACGCACTGGAAATGACCCGCTTTCTCCTATTATCAATTTCTCCATAATCTTATGGGCCTTATATTCACGTTTAACTATCGCATCAGGAGGGTGGAGATCAAACCTATTTTCGATGTTTTTCTTGAAAAAAAAAAACTCGTTGTCAGAGGGTAAAAAAAAGCCCTGGAGGGTAAAAACCTTTAAAAAATATATATCTATTTCTTTATTTTCTAGTTTGATATGTGAAGACTTTATAATAAAAAAAAAAAGGAGAGAAGAGAGGGGTACACGCATATAAGCAGATGTTTGTCGCAGGCAGATGTTTGATACCAAACGAGAGGGTGACATACATAACACACACACACATAGAATGGCGTCTACTAGAATTTCTCACATTTATAGGGCGCCCACGGATTCAAGTGTTTGGGTAGATAAAAAAAAATCTGGAAGAATGGACCCTCTCCCTTTTTATACAGACCAGGGCTTTTCGGTTAGCTCGGACAAATAACGATAAAAAAGAACAAAACTTTGAATAGGAAGAATGTCGTCGGTTCGTTCATTTCATTCTCTGATTCATCAAATAACATCAAGGAATTTTAAAAGACGAATATTACACACTCTACGTAAAAAAAACTATCCTTTCTTTAAAAAATCCTACACTCACGAAAGTGATTTCGGTGTAGTGCAAAAAAAAAAATTCTAGCTCGATCAATCTGCAAAAAAAAAAAAAAATCTTGATGGGCGTTCTCTTATTAAAAGCCGCCCATCGTAGCGCGACCGCCGGACTTATTGGACATGTTTAGAGCGGACGTTATAGCAGCAGCTCTAGCCTGGATATATATATATATATATATACACCTTATAGCTATTCTATACTATGCCTTTTGTAGCTTTATAGTCGAGTACTTTTCTTATATACAACATGAGAACCCCCCCCCCCCACCCATATATACAGCAATCCGCGTCCATTTACCACGACAATCCAAACGACGTCTTAAGTGGGTTCTTCAGTTTTTATCGGGACGGGCCTCTCGTTTTTTCAGCGCTCTTCTAATCATACGGTAAGGTATTCGATGTGAGGGGGGGGGGGAATAAAAAAGAGCTCGTTTTATTACGTGAATCGCTACGTTACAAGTTTTAACCTTTTGATGTTTCCATTTTAATTATATCAACATCATTGTTAATTTATTTTTGCACATGTAATTTATTTTTCTTTTGCGTGAAAAAAAAATGCTATTTAGGTAGATCTGATTTTTATTTTTCAAAAAATCAGTGGAGATAAGGACATAAATATGGAAATGACGTCGTGACTTTTTTTACGATCTTTTTTTTAAATTTCGCGCCAACGATGCATTCAAATGTTGAAGAAATAAAAAGAAGGAGCTGCTTCGTCATTTCTATATCCCGCAGACGTCCCTCCCTTTCCATAACCAATCGATTGCTACTTCCTTTTTTTTTTTTTACCATCCCACACGCATTCTAATTTTCGCAGAGTACGCAAAACTACAAGCGCTCGCTCGAGTACATCACCGACACACAATAGGTTTTTTTTTTTTCATTGGACGTTGCATTTCTGTCCGTGAAAAAAAGAAGGAGGAACGCATATCCAGCGACGTCGTTCTATTCATTAGCATTTTTCATTACTGTGATGATGTCTTTCTGATTGCCTTTTTTTTCTACTTCCCTCCGCAACAGAAAGATAAATCACCATTTCGTTTGTTTCCTTCTTATTCTTCCCCCTTCACATATTTAAAGCTTGTTTTTTCTTGATTCGGTATTCTGTTTGTTTCGTTTGCTTTTGTGTTAGGGCTCGTTATCACCGCCTTGTTTTCTCTCTAGTCAAACTGAAGAAGATAAAAAAAACAAGTCAGGTCGATTGTCAAAATAAAAAAAATCAATCGATTGGCTAATGAAATTGGACTGGAAATTTTTTTTTTCTTCTAGACCAATAGTTGTTAAAAAAAAAAAATCACGCGGGACAGTCATCACGGACGAGTGACTAGCGCTGATGTGGGACGTCTGTGATGTGTCTTTTGTCTAGGGACGCTATTATTTCTTCATCTCTCTCTCCATTAGAACTTTTTTTTATTATTATTATTGATTTATATACAAGATTTTCTTTTTTTTTTTCATCTGATTTTCTTCCACCCCTTCTTTCTAACCCCATCATGTCGTATGTCCCCTCTCTGGCTGTTGTCATTTGAAATTCTTTCGCTGTCCCGGCTTGCCTTCGTTCGGCCGACGTGACGGGCATCCGTCATCGCACTTGCTGAGAGGCTTTTGCGGTTGTTACCGCTTCTCTTTTTTGATGGCCTCTGCCCCATTACATGAGGCCCATTCTATAAAGCTCTATATATAATATTAGCGAATAAAAAAGAATAAGGTATCTACCCTCCCCTCCCCCCCAAAAATTGACTTTTAAATGACACATAAAAATGATGATCATCAATTCATCATCTGAATTGGTAATTTTCGATTTCCGTCTCATACTTTCAAATAGCTTTTTTTTTGTGTGTTAAATCCCATTTTTATTGGGTTGCCGATCCGTCAAAAAAAATCTACTGGACTTTTGGGGCCTAATCTGCATATCCATTATGCAGTTCACGTTAAAACGGGTAAAAAAGAAGGTAATGCGGCGTATTTACTCATTAAACCCCCTTTTTTTTCTTTGCTAAATAGAGAGACCTTGTTATAATATCATCTAATAAACGAGCCTATTAGACGGAGAGATAGTGTCTCCATAGCCTTAACGAAAGCCCTTCCCAAAAAGAACAAATAGAGCCAGAAAAAAAGACGGGACTAGTTATAATCTAAAAATAAATGACGACGGGAAAACGGACGGGCACCCAAACTGGCGAGGAGGTATCTCCAAAAAAGAATAGAAACGCATGAAAAGAAAAAAAAAATAAATTCAGAAAATGGGTGGTGACATTGACGCGATGGTCTGCCATCCGGACGCGAACGAAAATAAATGGTTAATCATAAAAATGATCCCCCCCCCCTAAAAAAAGGGGAAATGAAGAAACAAAAAAAAAAATGTAAATAAATTCTAATTTTTTTTTTTCCTTATTCAAAATGGCTCTGGGGGTGTGGCAGATGAGAGGTGATGATTTGAATACCAAAACCGCTAGTATTCAGCTTGTGATTATCATTCCACGCTGCGACTCAGAAAGCTCCGAAAGAGAAACGGCGGGGATTAAAAAAAAAAAAAAAAAAAAAAAAGGAACGCGATGGACTAGGAGATTGCAGGTGATGTTGTGCGCTCCAACAAAACGGACCAGCAAAAAAAGGAATACCAATATACAGACGGGCGAAAAAAAAAAGTCGAAGAAAAATAGAAATAGACGAACGTAACAAAAGAGGCTCACGTGCAAAGAGGAGAGCCCAAGGATCTAAATTTAAATTCACCTGCAACGACAACGTCAGACACCATACTACTACTCTGTGTGTGTGTGTAGAATGGGCAGGGCTAAAAGTGAGGGACTTTTCGGAGCATTCCATCCTTAAAAAAAAAAATAATAATAATAAATTTATACATTTTTTTTTTCCCTCTTGCATTCTAATGTGGGGGTCTCCTGGAACTATACTGGAACTTCCCCACTAACGAAAACAGGACGTACATATACTCGAATGGGGAAGCTCCCGGAACCTGCGCGTGTGACGTGTGTAAGGGTGGGGGAGGTAAGGCAAGTGTGGAGGCTATTTTTATCAAATTGAAGTTCCCCCTTCTTTTTCAACTTGTTTCTTTCGTTCTCGTTAGCCAGCCAGAGTGTACAAAAAGACATTTTTTTTTCTTCCCGTTGATTGGAAAGAGGGATGGGGAAAAACAAAACTAAATGGAATGAAAAAAAAGAAAACAAGGTTGTACAAGCTGCTCCTGGAGGAGCTCTTTCATCACATCTACACAACAACAGCCCACCATTTTTTTTTTCATCCTTCCTACGCAACATTGAAAAAGAGGATACTCCCCCTTCATCCCCAGTTTGGATATATAATAATCCATTGGCACAGATACACACAGTTATATAGCTGGTTGGTACACACATCTGTTTGGACTCTGTGTAATAAACAAGAGGCTACCCGAGTTTATAGGACGGATCTAACAGCGGAAAGTGAATTCCATTTTGACGTGAGCTATCCACAAAAATTGCGAATTCATGGCAATTATCGAAATGACACAACGAAAATCTGAATTCAGTTAATTAATGCCACGATAAATGGTTCCTTTCATATTTTGGTATCCAAAGATAAAGAAAAAAAGGATCAATTGATTTCTCCATCTGTCAATCGAACTTTTTTGAATAGCGATTCATCAGAAACGAGAAAATTGGATTGTCTATATATTGGTCTGATTTTGTTACAACCCCAAAATGAAAGGAAAATCCAATCGTTCACCACCTTATATAGCCTTGCAATCAGAGCGTCTCATTGATTGAATCCGCTATAGATTTATGCTATTACTTAGATATGGCGTCTATAAAAAAAAAAAGGAAGAGAAGAGGAAGGACATCCGAGTATAAATATAGGCTCGCCCTCTTCTGGTCACTTACAACTCGCAGAGTTATATGAATAGGATTCCATTGGAGATATAAAACGCAGCTGGTCCGAACGTCTTTAGTGTCTGCGTGTGTTATTTACACACCATAAGGTAAATATATTAGAAAATAGAAGAGATGCTACTGGCCCTTCTTTTTGACGAGATTTCTATCGAACTACAATCAAAGAGCTTTTTTTATTGAAGGACCTTTTGGTTGGTCCCTTTTGTTGTGGGCGACGTTCATTCCAATAAATGCAAGGGTTCTATGCGGGGGAAGCTAAATGATATAAAAACCAATCGCATTTTCTTTTATGTGTTTGTCAAAATGATTTTTTTTTTTTTTTTTTTTTTACTCGGAGCCATTGTTATTTATCTCTACAAGGGTCTGTTATGTCTACACCATACGGAGTGGGCCTGCAAATTATTGATGATGCGTTTGAAAAAAAAAAGAAGGGGGGGGGGGGCTATCGTCTATTAAAAACAGCAGTGCCGTCCACAACTTTTCGGATATAGAAAAAAAGCAAATTTTTCTTTTATTAAAATCCCGACATCTGTTGGAAGAAAACCGTTTTTTTCAAATGTATAACTTTCTTTTCAAGTCATAAATTGCCATTTTTAAAATGAAAAAAGAAGGAATCGACCAACAGATATTAAGATCAGACTATTTATAGAGGCGCGACAGGCTAACAACATTTTCAATGTAATCTCGATATCGTTTGTGATTTTCAAGAAAAAACGTTTCCCCCAGTAAATGTATCAACATTTAATAGGACGTTATCCGGAAGAAAAGATAAGGAACCAACATAAAAGTTGCCTTCGTCTTTCAGAAGCAATTCTTTAATTTAAAAAAAGGGAAGGAAACCGATACGCCTCTTTTGTACGTCTAACCATTTAGAAAAGAAAAAAAACGTACATCTTTTACTTGAAACTGATGGAGAGGAATCGAAACTCCGGAATCATCCGGAAGAAGCTCCTGCAAAATTGAAAAGACTATAAATGTCTTTCATCCCTGAAATCGATAGACAAGTTTTTTTTTCTCTAATAGCTGAGGATTCAAAGTCTCTTTAACTTTAAAAAAATAACATCCAACATAAAAAAGAAATTTACTTCAAAATGTTTCCGGCATTTTAACACGAATAGTTTTGTTTTTTTTGCGCAATACCTCTACTGTTATAACACGTTAAGGGTCAAATATTCTAGTATATAAGTTACAACGATATCTTTGTCGCTTCGGAAACATGTCTCACACAGCTCGGAGCTTCCTTTCGTCAAGACTTCCGTTGCCGACTTTTATTCTCGACGTCTGTAAATATTCCGTGTGTGACAGCATTTGTCTTTTCTATGCGCTCCCGTATATATTTAGCATTAGCTCTTCCCCCCCGAACCCGAAAGGAATTTCAAGTCGTCTAGTTGACATTTTCTTTTAGAAAAAAAAAAAAAATCTGGCGGCTATGGCTAAATGAGTACAAAACAAGGCACTTAATCATCTGGTCCTTTCTTGTTCGAAAAAGAATTCTCCTAACTAGAGATTCAAAAAGAGAACATTTTCAACGGGCGGAAGTTGTCGCTAGCGAATGAAAAAAAAAGAACAATTCGTGTGCATTAGCGACGAACACCAGACGAAAATCAGCTTGATGTTACATATAATGTGATATCACCACCGTACGTAGATTTTGTTAAGAAGCGTGGTTGTGTTACGGAAGATAGCGCATCACGGAAATCTGAGACGGGACCCTCGCGCTATCTATTGTGTATAATTCTATTGTTTTTCTTTTGCACGTCACAAAAACTTTTGGGCTTCATTTCCGCTTCCTTTGAATCTTGTAATACTTTTAGAGTTGATAGAACTTAATACTGAATGGTACTTAAACAATAAGATGGGCTGCTTTTGTTTTTTCCCCTCATATCAAGATGAATATCCGAGAACAGACTACAATTAAATGGAGAATGAATCCCGAAAGTTTTTGCCGCACTTCATTATTTTCAAAGATTCATTGACAAAAGAAAATCACAACATTTTCGTGAATGATTAAACTATTAACTGGAATTGTTTTCAGAATTTCGGTCAGACTAATCGAGCGCGTGATTAGTTGCGATGCCGACACGCGTCCTACTTAAATGTACGTCAAACAAGAAATATTACAGATACACAAAGTATAGGAAATGATGAAGCATCCGTAAAATTTGTTTCAAACAAGAAAATCAAAATCTTGTGGCAAGAGTTTGATATCTATGGGGCATTTAGACGAATGCGTTTACACAACTCGCGGGCAATTTGAATGAATGAGCGGATGAATGAAGGCGCACAAGCATGGAACCCCGCTGAGTTCTAAATGTTACGAAAAAAAAAACGTCACGTGCTTATAGGCAGTGACGATGATGTTACTGGATTTTGGAATTGTTCCAGGAACGAAAAAAATAAAAAGGCATGAGAAAGGAACAACTACTGGCACGCATCAGCGCAACACAGGTCGTCCATTTTATGTCAGGGTGCACAAATCAACAGACAATTGGCAAAAGAAATAAATGTCGGCGAACCGATTGGCCATTTTTGCGCTTGGTTTACTTCTTTTTCAAGGAACGAGGGCAACTGTTGGAAAGCTTCATATTTGAATTCAATCATCATCGTGACAGCATGGCGGTAGTAAGTCACGCTAGAGCGAGCATTCCCGTTCATTGTACCGTTCAATTTTAACTGAATGTGACTGTTGCAAAGTTTGGGAACAATTCGTACGCTACTGGGTAGGGGATTTCTTTTTCAAAATTATCAGATCGATTAATGCTTTCAATAAAAAAAATTGTCCAGTAATTTCAAGGTTAAAGGATTATTTAAAAATTTTTTTTTCAAATATGATATTACTTAAGAGTGGAACAATCTGTGTTCACGAATGGCAACAACTTTAAGATTCAATTGGCATTGGCTGGCAATTCGGCCATGTTGGACTACCAAATGGCCAATGATAACATGGCGCTCACCCGCCATAGACAGAAACAAGAAAAATATAGATACGAAAAACGCCCATCGCCCACGCTATTCTCTTTAGGTTTGGCAAAGGAGCTGAACTGAACATTTGTCTTAAATATCAATCTTGCACATCAAACCACAGTGGTGTAAACACAAGAGCAAAAACCAATGTAAATGGTGGAACTCAAATGAAAATCAGAAATCTTTAGAAAGCCTAGCAAGGTCAACAAGAGAGCTTCAATGTTCATTTTATGTCATCGATGAAAAAGCATTCAATACATGACAACTTTGATGAGCGTACGACCTAACGAGTAATCTGAAAATCGAAAACATTGCTTTTCACCGCTTTAGGGCACTCAAGATAATTTGGGATTTTCGTAAAAACAAAAACATTTCAGACAAAAATTGCAGTTTCGCCGTTGCGAACGAAGCAGCAAAGACAACGTACAAGAAAAGAAATGGCGGATATGTTTCGAAAAGACTAGCCCATGGCTGCAGCACATACACAACATGTAGGCGAATAACGCTATCCTTTTTAAACGCCCCCCTAATAACCAGTTTCTCAGTAAAATCTTGGTAGTTTAAGAAATGAACTTTGGTCGCCATTGAGACGTCTATGCAAGTCGAGTTAAAACATCTGTGCACGTAGATTGTTTCGAAGTTTACGGAGGCCATCCGCGCAATAATGATCCAAACAATTTCCGATGGGAGCATGCTGTACAAAATGAATTGGTTTTAAATTTCGACTTACCCAGCTATTACGACATGTGGCTCTGTAGGTGAGCGAAACTCAAAATGGTTGTCCAGTTCCCGCAGTCCGCCACTTTACGATACGTAGCGTATTTTCATCGTACCAGTAGGCCGAACATGTCGTTTAGCATCAGTCATGCTAACTACAAGGCAAAATGAAATATCTATTAGGCATCTCCCTGAAAGTGAGATAGCGATAAACTCAAAACTTAAGCAGCAATAAGTGAGAGATGACATCATTTTTCAACATGTTGTTCTACAAATTCTTTTGGACGACAAACTCATTGTTAGAGTTCGCTATTTAGAATTACCAGTTGCATTTCGAAGAGATAATTCGTGCCATGAAGCCGCCATGATGTTTTACTTTTCTCCGAACTGGTATTCTCATCCAATGCCTCGTGACTAAATTGTGCTTCGGGGAACTTGGTTTTGCTTCATTGCTGATGCGATATATTATGTATCTTTGGGTTGTCATTCCAACAATCAACTTGATTGATTGTATACTATGAACGTAAATTAACTGAACTGGACGGCTGTCAAGATATTTACGAATAATTTAGTTCTCCCAAACAAAAACGAAGCTTACAGATTGGGCGGCAGGAGACTTGTGACCGACAACAACCTTCGAGAAGGCTCTTAATCCATGTCATGGTTGACAGATTTATCTATTGCAACGTGCAATATTCATCACATTTGATCAGTTGTGATAATTACGTATTTCGGTGCAATTGTCATTTCTTGCCAAGGGAAAAATTCTATTGAATTATTTAGAGTATAATTATTAGTTATTTACATTTTTTAAAAAGGAAGATAAATTCGAAAAAATCGATTTCATCATTTGGCACCTGTGAAAGCGGAAAATTGCCAGATTTATTTAAAGTCAATTTCAGCGCCATTTTGCATGATGCACCCACATCAGTGTCTGCTGTCAACGTGGTCGCATCTCTTCAAGCCATTTCGTCGACATGGAAGTCCGTTTAATTATTGCTGTGCTGAGAGGCGTGGGAAAGCAAGCTGTCGACGAGTTTCTACACGTTGGAGGAGACATTACCAACCCACCTAAGCAGCTCAAACAACGAGAAAGGGTAAGTGGAATAATTCGAGATATTTCCTTTTTGTAGTTTTAGTACTCGAAGCTGGTATGTTTGGCTTATTTCTGTGGTAGCTATTCTCCGTTGAATTGTGTCGTTTGATGAACTTTGCCGGCCATCACATCGTCTTTCCAGGTATGCTGTAACATTTATCGAACGTTATAGACATTTCCAGTTAACGTTGATACATGGATTAGCACCGACATCAGCGTTGACATGGAGATTAGAAAATATGAATTTATTTTTTTTTTTTTTGCATTGTCAATATAGCCGATTCGATTGTTATTTTGTGTTTTGCTCATTGGCTTTGCGGGACCAGTTGTTGTCGAATAGACTATTTACGAGCACAATCGAATTGGCAGTTTAAAACTTCAAAGGTAAAGCCTAAATATTAGGAGTTTTATCTTGCCAAACAATGATGGTTTGAAAGGAGATGGATAAGAAAATGTAATTGATGCATGTATAGTTATTTTTGCCACAACCTTTAGTCGTACACGCGCATTACGGTTAGCTGGTTAAGGTTCACAACTTTCATCACTTCACAGCTAGCAAGAAAGGCTTCTTTGCGACCCTTGTATGACAACGTAACAAACTTTGGTTGTTCAAGCGGGAACTCTCCCTCTGTTTTCACTCTCGATTGGCTTAGAAAATACGCTGGAAATAATTTGTCCTTCATTTGATTTGTCGAGTTGACTAAAATTAAACGTTAGTATGTCCAATTCCACCCTTACAAATTGAATGGTTTTATAAATGTTAAACATTCTGTGTGGAAAAGTAAGTTGCTTGTGAAAAATACGCAAACATCTCACTCTTCGGATGCCACGCCTTTTCCCATTTCACCATCGTGCGCGAATAGGGGTGTGGTAATCGCGTTGTAGACGATATTTTTTTACTTGATGGTTTTTATTCAAAACTGGCATTCATTTTTCATGTTTTTGACCAATGAACATTGTGTTCCTATGTTCTGTGCATCGGATTCTGATTAGTACTTTCCTGCAAGTACAGTCGTTAACGGAATACGTATCCCCTAGGCAACAGCGTCCTACCACTTCAAATTTACAAAACAGATCCCCTTAAAGATTTTTTCTTTACGCCAATGAATCTCCTTGTTCGTTTTCAATGTTTTGCCTTAGGACAAGGAAAGCCCAGTGACGAACGTCCACCTTTGTCCCCAAGTTGAAATGAAAGAAACCTCATTTTTCAGAACTGACTGTGAAGTTCTGATCAATGTTCATTTTGACCAATTTTGATTTCGTGGCGCGTAGACAGATTGAAACGAAAAGTTAAATCATTTCATACTCCACACTCATTTTGATGGTACATACTTGTCTGCTTAAATAAGAAAAATAATTGTGTAGTATCATAGTTTAATTGCGCTGGTGGAATGCTTATTTTTTATTAAACAAAAAAAAAATCCAACTTGAATTTGAATATTCCCGGCGACACTATGTACACACGTTTATTTTCCTTATTTTTTCCTTCTTTCTTCCTTCTTTCTTGTTATCCCGCGGGACTTGCTGCGTACAGTCTATACGCTAATACAGCACGAGACGGAAATCCTTCCGTCGTGTCTCCTACACCCTCGGAGGCTAGGCAAAAAAAAAAAAAAGAATAACGACAGCGACTTCCCGAGTGCGTCAAACCGTCGGATTAAAGTTCGATGTCGTGTTCAGCCATATACAGCTTCACCGAAGATGACGATGTGTGCTGCGGTGACTTCGAGCCCAGTACACACACAATTCCGCCGCCCCCTTTTTTTGCGGATGCGTCGTATAGCGTCTTTTTTTTTTTGAGACGAGGGGAGCATCCGCCTCTGAATCAAGTCGTTATGGGGATGGTCGCAGGTGGTGTGCGAGGATCTTTATGCCGAAAGCGACTTTGCCTCCATATTCATGATCATACAGATGCAGAAAAGGGCGGGGGGAGGGGGACCTGAGAGCGCCCGGCGGTCGGAAGGAGAATCTAAATAGGAGCAACAGCAGTCGCTGTGGTGGCATCATCTCATTCTTTTGTATATATTTTTTTTTTTTTTCGGTTCGTGATACATATTTATTTGTTTTGTTAAATCATTTCTCTTTCGTTTCCATTCCCCTTTTTTTTCATTTGGTTTCGGTTTGCCTTCGCAGCACGCTAACATACAGCAGCTGTTTTTTTTTATTCGTTATTAGCTTCATCTCTTTGTTATCCTTTTGTCTATCTCACTCACGCAAAAACTTCATTTCCTGATTCATATATTACAAAAGCGGCAAAAAGGTCTCAGGCTCCCTTTTTTCGAAGAACATCGTAGTCGATGGCCGTCGCCTCGACGTTGGTGTTTTATTGCTGCGGGGTGTGTGTTTGGCTTCTGTTTTGGAAATCTAAATAGATTGCGATTTTTCCTTCTTTTTTTTTTTTCAAAATCGACTCCTGAGATGCAATAAATTTTATTTATTTATTCTCTTTCCCATATGGTTCCCCAATGGAACACATCAAAAGAAATTGTTTTTCATTTCTTCATTGGGATTAGAAAAAAAAGAATCTAAAGTTGATTGAATTTCTTGCGTGTGATGTATCCTTTTATTGATTTAATAGGATTTCGGCTTTTGTTATTTAAATTTGTTGCCTTTGTAAATTCGTTTTGTCTGAAGATTTTCCAATTTCCTTTTTTTTTTATTATTTTGTTTTCTCTTTTTGCAATCTCCCGTTATGGCTGACTCAGCTGACGATATATTCTATATGCGCCAGATAATGAGAAGCGTAATATGCACAGCAGCCTGTGCGTGGGGGGAGGGAAACAGTCAAAGAGTTCGCACGAACGCGAGTGTAATGGCTCGTTATGCCGCATCAAACAGAATACAGTATTTATTCCATTTTTTCAAGCCATCAACCATAGCCCTTTAATCTATCCATCATCGATTCCAGTTTACGCTAAACGAGGTTTAAGTCCCTTTTTTTTTTATAGACACTGAGATTTACTTTGAAAAAAGAAGAAGCGGCGGAATCGATGAATAAAACAAGAATTTTTATTTATTTAAAAAGAAAAATGTTTGTTGTGAATATATTATCAGTCCAACTTGACATCCCTCCATGCATCCATAGATCCTCTTCATCTCCTGTACGTTGTCGCATCCGCCACCCCACCCTGTATCAGTAATGAGATTGAGCATCATCGTTCGCTCGAACGGACATGCTTTTCGAATTCTTAGCGGCATCTCTTTCTTATTTTTACTTCGGCCTAAATATGCAAGGGCGCAGGATCGATTCCAATTTTCTTTTCTTTTTCGTTCATTATGCAGTGTATAATGCGTTTGCCATCGTGATGGCCAACATCTCGGGCGGGGCAAGCGCTCCTATACCCAAGGTGTCGGACACTGCTGCGAATGCGTGATGAATCACTTGTTATATCCGAAAGAAGAAGAACAACATGGGAGGTTGTACAGCGGCAGATGTCTCGACTCGTTTTTTTTTCAAAATTTATCTATATATATTATAACCCATCGTGATGGATTGTTGGTCGTCCGCTTCTCTCAGTCATCATCATCTTGTAGACACGGCAACAATCTTTTAATATTTTTTCAATGTTTTGAACTTTATAAAAAAAAAAAAAGCGAGGATGAACGAGGATGACATTCCGCTGTATTATGTAGAGCAGATGAGAAATGATCCAGCAAAGCGGTGACTATAGAGAAGCACGAAGAACGATAACAAGCCCCACCAGAAAGTTACATCTGTAAAAGTGGAACGAGAAAAGAAAACAAACCGGAAACTTCCATCTTTCTTATGGAAATAACAAAACGTTCTTCATGCTCCTCTTCTTCCTTTTTGTTTTGTAAATTTTTTTTAATGAAAAAAATCGTTTGGTTATATCGAACTCGGGGGCTTTGTGAGGCTGGAGGAGTTCGTGTTTGTTTGGACGAAGGGGTCGACGTCACGAGGCAATTCGAGCGGCAACACACAATCGGATTGAGAATAGAACGGGGCAGGAAAAGTCGAACTAGGTTATAACTGACTTAACAAGCGTGTATATACAGAACCAAATAAAAACTTGTCTCTTTGCTTATAGCCGAGTATAGCAACAAAAACGAACGAATCAACAAATAAGCGATTTTTAGGTTCTCTTGTTTTGTTCAGGAAAATGGGCGGTAACCATCGACGGAACAGGCTACCGGACGTTAGATTTTTGTAGATACAAGACGGACAGGACATGAATTGGACTAGGTGACCCTTCTTTTGTGTTGAAAGTTCTCGTGTATCTCGTTGAAAACACAATGGACGAAAAGAGATTGATTTTAACGACGATCGTAACAACATCGAATTTGCTTTAATTGTTGGAGTGTGCGCACACTTTTCGTACTTGCCCGACGCAGTGGATTTTAAAATTTTACGTTTGCAATAAAAAATAAAATTTTCATCAAAGCTAGTCAATAATCTTTGATTTTTTAAATATAATACATAATAGACTCAAGCCGATCAAATACCTGCGCTCGTGGCAAAGATGCTCTAGTGTGTGACACTCGCAACTGACTATAATCTCTATCAAGTAAACTCGATACATTTTTATATTGAGCCGGTCGATAATGCGATCAACGGGCAGCGCGTGATTCAAAAACTGACACGTCCAACATTTTTGATATTATCGAATGTGACGACGGGTTGATACGAATCAAAGCAAAAGCCCGATATCTATATACGTCTAGATGAACCCCGTGTCCATCATGACCAGCATCAAATATCAAATGATATAAGGGAAGGGAAAAAAGAATAAAAAAGTACGTGATCTCCGTGGGATCGGATTGACATCACGCCCGGCGTGCGGTAAACACGCTTGTACGTTTGGGATAACCGCGCACATAAAACACATCGCCTATAATTCTAGTCCTTTTCAGAGTAGTGCCCTGAAGTTCACCCACAAAGTATAAGGGAGGGTAGAAATTGTAAAGAGACAAAAAAAGATGAGGGACGAAAGGATGTATATTATATAGATGCGCTGGCTTGCACGATGGCAAAAGTCTCTCATCATATAAGAAGCTCAGCGAAAAGAGTTTTTGAATTGTGTGTCAGGAAAAAAAAGGGCTCTACAAGGTACTTGATGGATCAAGGAAATGATGATGTGAAATCCAAAGCGAGGGACTCTATGCGGGAAAAAGAACAAATCAATCACGGATGGAAGGAGTGACACACAAAAGTTTTCGCTTTTTCATTCAGTTCTTTGATCGGCATTTTTTCCCTTTCTGATGCTGATTCCTTATATTTTTTTTCGCAAAAGAGCTGATTCGAATAAGGGACAAGTGCTGCTTTAAGTCTACGACGGTAATTGTGCAAGATAATGCGAGCTTGAAGCCATTATGTTTCTATTTTAGCCTCTATTATACGTGTCTCCCTTTTCACGCCTATCATAGATGGATAAATTGCATTCACGCGTCTATATCTATGCAAGTGATGCTTATAATCCTCTCCTCAAGTTAAGGCCCTTACGTATATTGCGCTGATGATGGAGCTCTCACAAACATAGGCCCCCCCTTTTTTTTTTCTCCTGCGCACGCTTGTCTAATGATACGTAGACGCTAGCGCTCAATCGAATTTCCGACCGGTCCCGTGTTGTGGAGACAAATTGATAATTACTGGCTGGGTACATGTATAGCCTTTTCTATTTTCTCCAATTCCTATATATCCACGTACATGTCGTGACAGTTTATAAAGGCGAACTGATGGAAGGACTCTTCTCTTTTCGGTCGGAAATCCTCTCTTAGCCCCTTCGTTGCCGCTCCGTCAAGTCACTCCAATTTTCGATCACGGTCTTCGCTCGATGTCTCAAGTCGTCTATCTCTCTTTTCCCCATCTCCCCTTCTTTCTTTTTTTTTTGCGTTGTCTGATTTCTCTTTCAGGGTTTTTTTTTTTAGGGCGATGTATCCGCATCACGGACTTGACGAACTTGGTTTTTTTTGCTGTCGTATAACGAAAATGGCTAGTCTTTCCGGCTATGTAAAATAGGACGTCGTCTGTACATGTGCGATGGAATGAATGTTCACGTTTTTTAGAAATACGAATCATTTTAATAGTTTACCTGTGTAAAATTAAACAAATGAATCGCGCCAAATTGTGATTGTTAGGCCTCTTGTTGAAAATATTATTTAGCAAGTTATTTTTGCTGGCGTTGTTTGTTACACATTTTTCTTGAAAAATTTATTTTCTCGTCAGTATAGAAACAACGTTTTTCTCTCAAGGTAAAATACCCTACCTGTTTTTCTATGCCAGACAGAAAGATTAAGCATGTTGCTTTAGGTGCCATTTACGTCATAATCTATTGGTTCATAGCCAAGGGTTATTAGAGGGGAAAAAAACATGGGGGGTATTAGAAATGGTCACGATCCGTCAGCGATCCCAAGTTCTTTCTCGCGTTCAAACTTGAAATACCAATTGATGTACACACCCAATTTATTAAACAAGCCGCGTACGGGTGTCCTCAGGTGCCATTTAGCATACGAGCCGCACCTGATAAAAGCAGGTGTCCCTTCACATCATTTGTCTTTTGTTATAAAAAAAAACTGATTTTAAAATTCTTATTGCGTAACTGCCAGTTTAACTAAAATCTTGTTGTAATTCAAGAGAATAGGAGGTCAATTTAAAAGTCTCGACCGCAAAATTCGATTGTATGACTCGCCGTTCATTACGAATGCCTTGCATTAGCTTCGCCTGAAAAAGTATATCCCAGTCGAATCAATCGAACGAAAATGCTGATACTTTTATCCAAGTTTACTGTGCAGCTCTTCTTCAATTCCCTGTCTCGTATAGCCCAACCTTGATTGGATTTGATCGAGTTATGTGTCTCCTTTTCTATAGGGTGGGGGGGAGGAATACGCAGATGGATTCTATACAGCTAGACTGGCTCCTTCTGTCCGCTGTAAAGGACTCCTTTTCTGCATAATCTAGCCACATAGATATATATTAAAGAGGAACCCCTTTTTTGCCTCCAGCTAGTTCTTTCGAAACTCTGTTTAACTCGTTTCTTTCATGGTATCTCCTGCCTTTCGTCCTGAGAAACATCCATGAATAATAAATGCAGCCAATAACGACGTTATCAAAGTTGATGTAAGCCAATCCGTGGGGGAGTGGATATATTTTAATACCGTTAAATAGAATTGGCGGTAAACGGATTGATGTGCATGAAACAGTGCGGAATTTCAAGGCATTCCTTTTGCCATGAAAGAGAATTTGCTCATTGAAGTCCCTCAATTCATCAGACCTATCGGGTTGGTTGTATCCAAAAAAAATTTCAAACGGGTTATCACAAAAGTAATGTGGTTTATTCCCTGACTTCACTGCGATGTAATGAACATGTAGGAAAATCCGTCTAGCCGAAACTGCGACGCTGTTCAGTTGTATCGACTTGAAAATTAATCAAGCGTAGGATCAATAGAAACATACACGGCGTCTGTTTGATTGAAACTGAGAGTTTATACGATTGGGTTGCGCTGAAAAGAGAGAAGTTGAAACAGAATTTCAAGTGTAGCTGCGGGTCATTAAAAGAGGATCAAAAGGAATAGTCAAGTTGCTCGTACATATCTTAATATACACAGCTGAATGGAGCTGCAAGTCAGCTCATAAATCGGTCGGTTGCAATATAAAGTGACATCAGTCATAGATGACCCAATGAACCGGTCGCCTACAAACACAAGTTGAAAACTCTTTTTTCTATTTTTGCCTGATATTGCTTTTTCACGGTCTTTTATGTATAGTTTTTTAAGTTTTCCCAACCGTATCGATGTATAGGAACCCCAGCAAACATTAGATTGACTTGTCAAAAAACTTTTTCATGGCCGGGGGAGGTCACGGAAGCTGGAGTTTTTCCCATTTTTGTTTTCCCTTTCTTTTCCGCAGTACAAAGGAGTTGCCTTTGTTTGCTGAATAGGGTCTCGAAGTCTTAACACACAAATAAATTCACGACTGAGAAGGTTTCAATCACTAGGTGGCATTGTCCCTATTTATCTATAGCCCCATCATCCGTTGAGTTCGAGTACCCGAAGAAAAAAAAGGGCTTCCCAATAGAGATAAATCTCAATTCAGTTGAGACACACAACAAGCCGATGGCTTATCGATTCAATCAAGGGCGTGAACCCCACAGAGTCTCACGCAAAAGGAGATTTCGTGTGGGTTATTATGGGGGGGGGGGGACTCGCCTAACTATATCCGCATAGTCTTTACTGTATATACACATGGCCTCTATTCCAATGTATATAGGCTGTACACGTCCTAAATAGAAAATAGTATTCAATAGCGTCTTCTTTATTCTGGCGTCCTTTCAACTTGAAGATTGGAATTCGACTTGCAAAGAGACAACTCCGGGAGTCAAATAGATAGGGTTTTTTGAGCATCTGTTAGGATAAGCACAGACATTTACTTCTTTAAGCCATGTTTTTTTTTAAAGAATAAATAGGAGCGTTTGTTATTTGAAATGGGATGATTACACACAACAATACGGTTGGTTGCTGACGCCTTTTTTTCGGAGCCCTTATAGAAGTAGCGCACTTTAAATGGTTGTATGCATAGCCTCTCTCGCAAACAGCGTCACTTAAATCCTTATTTTTTTTGCCTGATTTCGTTTCACACGCGATCCAACAGTAGCATCACGTCAACTGTAAGAAGAAGACCCTTAAAAAAAAATCCAAGCATTCCCGCCACTAGCAGCCGCGTCGCTTTGGATATACTAACATTCTCAACATAAGGATGATGGGGTGCTTCACGTGTGTGTGTGTGTAGAGCTTTCTTAGCCAGTCGAAATGTTTGGTTTTGTCCCCGTTCCTAAAAATAAATTGAAACGGATCAAGGCAAAAGAAATAGTTGACAATTCTTTTGTGTACACGAAGAGTGAGAGAAGAATAGATAAGATTTTATTCCTCGGCTCGCTAGATAAATGCATATTGCGTATGTGCCGAGAGTGCTGTATATCTAAAGACCTATCTTTCTTTTTTAAATAATGCATTACGATACTGTTTGGCCTCTTGCTGTGCGCTGCGTTTGAAAACAGAAGAATCTTCGCGCGCCGATGAGTTTGTCAAGTTGCCAATTCGTTTTTTTTTTGCGATAGCAGCAAAGTAGAAGCCAAATTTTCTTATCTATTTCAAGGCGGCATCGAATTTTTGTTATATCTCTCTCTCTTCAACTATTTTGAATGTAATTAAAACAAAAAATATCGTTCGATGCCAAGGTTTCTATGACAACATGTGTAACCATCTATTTATTCCGGAAGAGAGAAAGAACTGCTCCGGAGCAGAAGGACAAGCGACGTGCTTGCTTCATCGAGTCTAATCTGATTTATCGCATTTTTCCTTCTTCTTCTTCCCTTACGTTTTGATTCTCTTTTGGGGTATTTCTTATTCCTCGTACAGATATGAGCAAAAGGATTTATTTAATCAATCCGTTGGAGATGGAGAAAACGATATTCTGTCACCACAAAAAGGAGGGGGATAGAAAATTGTGTTTTCCTTATCCGACATTTTCTTAAAGAAATAGGGACAGTGTCGAACTGCTTTTACCTTCGTGCGGGAGTAAAAGAAGGGGATAGTATTATGTACGACACCGTGTGGGCGTGGTAATATTATTACAGGGTAGACAGTACTTTCTATTTAGGCTCTGTACTTAAATGCCCTGGTATTCCGTCAATCATCAGCTTCTTTCCCTGGTAAAATGTGATAAGAAAAAATCTATCCCTTTAAAAAAAAAAAAAATTATTCTTTATACTACACAAATATCGAATAGCTCGAAGCTTCGCTTATAGCATCGTACCGCAAAATCGTATATGAAGGGACTATGATATATTGGCTCGACAGATCTGATGACACGCATTCCATGTCAACATTGACAGAGAACCGGATATTGCTGACCGCCGATAGCTATTAAATACAAGCCGTTGCGTGCGCTAGACCGCACAAAAAAAATTCTCTTGTCTGCGCAGCATGTTCAACCATTCCGTCATGAGGGAACCCTTTCCGCTGGAACGATCACCGCCCTTCAAACGTTTTTGAATCTGTGTCACATGCGATGTATTTGATGTGTTGTGATTGAAAATGGAAAGGGTTTAGGCAACCGCGAAAGTCCAGCAAATCTATATAGCCTAAAGCGTTAGCAATTGTGTCAGTGTCAGCAGTAGGGAATGTAACTGTTATAGCGGGCTGTTATAATGGATATCGCTTTTAAAAGAAATAAAAAGTGCCATTTTTTTTTTTAGTTTTTATGAACGTCGTATAACGAAGCCATAACAGCAGTTCCGCCAGGCGTTATATAGGTATTAGTAAGCGCCCTTTTGATGTGTTGGCGACTGAGTGAAATGATGGTTATGGCCCGTTTTCAAAGCTACCCCACCAACACACGTATCTCTTGTCTCGTTGTTCTCCGCACATCCTTTGCACCTCCTGTGGATGCGTTTTATGACATGCCACTTGCATCATCTCCGCCCCTTTTTTGGGGATATCAACAACATAACGACATCCGACTGTTGGCGGATGATAATACCCCTGGTGTGGGGACACAATCTGAAAAATAAACACGCAGAGTGTTGAAAATAAGGCAGTTTGATAGGATTAAGGTTCCCTCTTTATCTGTAAACTATGTTTACTGGATTGGCTTGATGAATCCTGACGACGAGTCGATAGAACTTTACTTCGTGAATGTATCACTTGTCGTAGCAATCGTTTGCGTGAGACTCGTTTCGTGTTGACTTGCTGATAGGAACGTCCAATACGACAGAGTAACACCGTCATGTAGGAGGGTGGGAAAGGGCGTCTTATATGTTTTATTGGTGTGTCGCAGGTGTGATTGTTCCCACACACAAAGTAGAGAAAATGCCCACGTAACACTACCGCACTTTGATATAAACGACATTCTTTTTTCGTTTTTTACTTGTGTAATAAAAATATCATATCAACAGCAAACAGGAGATCGTCAGTTGCCTCGTGTGCGAACACCCAAAAGCTTTTTGACTTGAAACTGATTAGTAACCGTGGTAGATGACAGGAGAAATCATTCGCTCTCAATCTCGTTTGATCATCGGATTGTTATCATAAAAAGAATGGCACGTCAAATGCGCATCAATAACAAAAGCAAAATGAATCAAATAGTATAACCGCTTTTATTTGATAAACGCTATTTGAAATGTTATTCAGATTGTAGAACTCTGACGTAAATGAAATTTTTATCAAGTTGCAACGTTCTCTGACGAACTATTGCTGTTATGATGTGCCTTTAATATTTTATTGCCAGATTAATAAAAACTGATTGATAATTAATTTTGATCAAACGGGACCCAGTCGAAGATGAAGACGTATCTGCTGTATCACATAAGCTCAGCTATTCTATTTACGACTTGATTAAGTGAATAACTCTCCTCCTTTTACAAACTTATTATGCAAAGTAGAATAGAACTCTTGGACTCTGAACGTCTTTTATGGCCAAACGATTTATGGCTAACTGGCAAACCTCTGAACTTTCCAACAACCACTCGTTTTATTTCATACTGACTCATTCGTTGATTACGATAACACAAACGACTGTGAACATTCATACAAATTATATTCTCCCAAAAAGGGCAATGATTGCGAAGTTGTTTGCAGACTTTGGGTGTCACAAATCTCCATAAAACGAAGATGGTTCTTTATCATGACTAATGTTCTCTAGTGCAGAAGGATATTGAATAACACATCACGTTTAACTAACATTTGCTTCTAATACAATTGATTGGTCGAACAAAGACCGTGAAAAGGGATCGAACACAAAAGATGCTGACGTATCGGAATCTCGTTATTTTCACGGATGAATCAAGGTGTGAATGTGACCTTTCTTCTGATCAACCGCTCCTTTGCGTGTAAAGCTTCGTCGGCTGCTGACGTGAGCTAAAACCGCCGTGTCATCAATGACACTCTTTTTTTTTTTTTTTATCCGGATCGCAGGATATAGGGGATAGATATCCATCGCGCATTGTATCTAAGTCACGTGCGCTTGTAAACTCCGGGATCTGGCTATTATGTGCCGAGGGATGTTGCTGACTGTCACCCCTTTTGTATTCGTCCCGCATGCGTGTGGTCACTTCCCTAAGCCTAGTTGCTGTCTTGTTCAATCATGGCCGACATTATATACGTATGTCTAAATTGTAACAGACAGCAGTATCGACTCGTAGACATACTTTAAGCAAAGAATAAAGGAGAAAAAAAAGCAAACGATGAATTATGGATGGCGTTCTGTTTGCCACGCCATTCCTGCAATGGAATTTCGTTTGTTTTCAATTGAAAGGCGTTCACTGTTTTACTTGAAATCATTTGAAAATACATTGCGTTATCAAAGTTAGATGTAAAGACGTCTTATCCGAAAAAAACTGAGGGAGCCTAAACTATATGGTTACATGCGTGTATTACAAGCTCTGATTGAAAGAATTGATCCTAGTGAACGTGTATCAACATAGTCCCGGCTTATTTTTATCATCAAAACTAGATATGAACTTGAATATTTGTTTAAAATACCTCGTAGAAAAATGACAGTCTCGCACAGGTGCGCACGATCCATCGTTAGTAATTTACAACGCAAAGTGAGTGAGATAGGTAAAAAGATTTTCCCGTTCGCCTTATGTAACAAAGTTTCAAAATATTTGGCGTCCTTAACACTAAAGCTCAACAGTATTCATGGATGTTTCTTTATGGCTGGATCAAGAGCTTCTTGTAAAGTTTATGACATTTGACAGTTTAAGTCTAGACATCTTGGCGATGATGCATAGGTGTGGCTTTAACTATTTGCTAAATTTCTTTGACGGCTAGTGCGTCATCGTGTGTTCAAACATCATTTGTCTTTTATCTGATTTATTTCTGACGCCATCGTGATTATCAGTTGGCTACAGATTAACATAACTTGATGGGATTTACCATACTTTTAAGAAAATATCAGCAGGTCAGTGTGTGTTAAATTCCGACTTTTCGTTGATGTTTGAGTCCAACATGGACATCGTATAATCGTATTCACGTGAAGCTCAAATCCATTTTTGTTATCCAATTTGGAAAATCCATTACCCAATACAGTATGACCTTTATAAAAGGCAAGGGCAAAACTGGTTGATTTTTCTAAGAAATGAACTAAGGGAAATGGGACGATAAAGAAAATTATTCCTCTTGCACCGTTACCTTTCCCTTTGAGAAAAACCTTTTGGTATGTTACCCTTACCCATGTTACCCTTACCCATTTCTTTATTTTTCATCTTTTCCTGATATATTTGGTTACCACTTCCAATACTTGGCGTGGCAGTTGTATTGCAAGGGACAAACTCTAAACTTCGTTCATTTGTTTTCTTGCAGTTGTACACTCCGTATACGTCTCTACCTACACCCCCCGACGATGACGCAGCAGTTCAAAATTATTTCCAGATAATGACTGACGGATATTGCACCTTTGCAATCGAAATATCGGACACATCGACAATACTCTACAGGAAGCATTAAAAGAAAAAGGTAGCTCATAACACATTGTTATCTTAATATTGCTGTGCACCACGTCTTGTGTGCATCGCCTATCAAGTGTATCTTATCGTTACATTACAAGCGGCCACCTTATTACCTTTTTCTTGTTTCTATGACCACTGCATACTGAACAAACGCGACTAGCATTTGGTGAATAGACGCGTTCACACGACTGTCGTGCACGCAGTTCTTATTGCAATGGCGAAAGTACTTTGTCTCTTTGTCATTGTCCAAACATTAGTTTTCACTTTTGTGTTTTCGGTAATTTTTTAAAACTCAATTTCCCGTTTTTTTTTTAGAAGTGCGATTGGAACATTTATTAGCAATGACACCCCTGGTTTTAAAACAAAAGCTGAAGGCGTTGTTTACTATTCACGCATTCAGGATGAGTTTGCTGTTGATGATCTACACGACGCAGTCAGCCAAGGTTTGGCGCAGGTGGAGTCCGTGTTGGAACTGGAACGTCAGTTGTTAGCTAAAGGACTAACGGTCGATCGCGGAACTTCGGCTCATCTTCATTCGCTGATGGTGGCCGGTTCGGAACAACAACAGAATGCCGCCCTGAACGGCGCACGAATTCTAGCAGCATCAACCCATTTGAAAAACAAGTACGTACTTGATTATAGTTCCATATGTAACATTTGTTTAGTATGTAATGGAATCATGTTTGTACGTAAGATAAGGAAAAACAAGTAATCAATTACAAGTGTAGCAAAAAGAAATGTTATTTTAAATTGCCATGTTTTCAAAATAACAAACCCATTTCAACATGGGTCCATCCCCCCCCCCGGAAGACCTTTCAAACACATGTGAAGAAAACAACACGAGTGATAAATCGATTTGTGTTGGTAACATTGATGTGTTTCTACATGTGTAAATAGAATGAATTGGAGCGCAGACGAGGCTAGGCGTGCCCTACCTCTATTGTCGTTAGACAACACGCTGCTGAAAAATTCCTGCCCGGAGTCTATCACCTGTCCGCCAGCCGATTCCATCAAGTACCGAACTATCGACGGTTCTTGCAACAATCAAGCGCGTCCCGACTGGGGCAAAGCGAACACGCCCTTTCAACGAGCGCTGCCCGACGCTTACGCTGACGGTTCGTGTCTTTTTTCTACTCTGATATTATTGTAAAAATGGCCGTGATGAATTGATCAAGCGCTTTTGACAGTAGATAATGATCAGATTCAATCTTACATGTTGTTGTATAGGAGTTTTTGAACCTAGGGTTTCTTCTGGCGCTACTCCACTTAAAAGTCCGAGGCTTATCAGCACTTCGTTCATCAAACCGGCCGCAACAACCGCAAACGACTTCACTTTAATGCTCATGACTTGGGGGCAATTTATAACTCATGATATAACTAAAGCATCTTCTTTTATTTCAGGTACTTTTGCTGATTTAATAGCGAGTATTTAAAGTTTATTTATATTTTATGTTAATAGCTGATGGCAAGACACCTCAATGTTGTAATGTCACCAGTGGCCAGCCACTTCCTCCGGAATACTTGCATCCTTTTTGCCTTCCGATTGATATTCCTGTGAATGATAATTTCTATCAGCAATACGGCCAAACTTGCATGACATTTGTCCGTACTCAAATTGGCGCTGATTATAGTTGCTCACTTGGACATGCCGAACAGGTACACGCTTAAATGTTTGCAAAATTTATTTCTTTTAATGTTCGTATTATAGTTAAATGCCATCACTCATTGGTTGGACGGTTCGATGGTTTATGGCAGCTCGTCATCTGAACTGGACAGTCTACGACTTGGCCAAGGTGGACAACTTAAAAACACAACCACCGAAGATGGCAAGGAACTATTACCTGTCAGGCCTAGCTGTTCAGATGCCACTTGCTATTACGCAGGTAACTTAAATCAAATTATTTCCGTATTTTAAAAAAATACTTTAAATCTTTTTTCTCGGTCAGGTGACGTTAGGGCTCAGGAGAATCCTCAATTGGCTATTGTACACACTCTGATGATGCGCGAACATAACCGCATCGCTAGAGCGTTGGAACAACTTAATCCTCTATGGAGTGATGAGGTCATTTTTCAGGAGACTCGACGTATTGTTATTGCTCAACTGCAGCACATTACCTACACTGAATACCTGCCGGCCATGTTGGGTATGTCAACATACTGATTATTTTTCGTTATAAGCTTTTGAGTTTGTAAGCGTACTTAATGTTTACACATGAAATTCCGTACAACAGGCGAACAGGCCATGCGGGACTACAAGTTAACTCCAGCCGCAGTGGGAACGTACGCTCAATACGATGCAGCGACTGTTGGGGATCCGTCAGTATGGAATGAATTTGCAGCCGCTGTCTTCCGTGTTGGTCATTCCCAAGTGCAGGGATCTTTAGTGTAATTAGATTTAAATAATTTGAAATGTTCGAATTTGTTTATTGTTTTTTATTATTTAAATAGCCTTTATGATTCCAACGACGTAGCAGTGCAGGATCAAAGTTTTACGTTAAGTAATTATTTCTTCGATGCTTCCAAGTTGCCCGAACCGGGTTTCATCGACAACGCCATTCGTGGCTTGACGAGACAAACGCCATTGAGTATCAACCCTGAGTATACTTCACAGTTGACCAACTATCTATTCAAGTGAGTTTTGTATTCTGATTAATATTGAATGTTAATGAAACTAATGGCGAGAGAAATGCAGGGGGTCGAAAGCTTACGGAATGGATTTGGTGGCATTAAACGTGCAAAGAGGCAGAGAGCACGGAATTCCGGACTACAACACCGTTCGTGAATTTTGCGGTTTACCAAAAGCCACAACTTTTGAAGACTTGGCAAACGAAATCGAACAAACGGTATTTTCTTATTATTTAACTACTTTGGAACTCTTTTAATTGAATGCATTAAAATTATGCAGACAATTAACAGTTTGAAAGCTGCTTACGATTCAGTCAACGACATAGACTTGTACATTGGATGTTTGGCTGAATCTTCTCGTCCTGTAAATGGATCTCTTCTGGGCCCTACTGGACTCTGCATCGTGGCCAGGCAATTTGCCGTCACCAAGAACAATGACCGTTTCTTTTACGATGTTGGTAACCAGCCTAGTTCGTTGACAATGGGTACGTACATACAAACATAACTACTGCTTACGTGTGTGTGTGTCGCCTTCAACGCTTCTTGGATTATGTTCGTTAACGGTTGTTTTGGGCATGTAGGGCAATTGAACGAGATCAGGAAGACTAGTTTGGCTCGTATTTTGTGCCAGAATAACAATGGAGATGTAAACACCATGCAGCCAAACGCATTCCGAGCTCCGGTTGCGACAAGGTGGAGCTTTTTTAATAGTCACGTAACGACATAATCTAATTTATTTTTCTTTACACATGTTTCACGCCGACAGCAATAACGAGAGACAACAATGTAGTTTAATTCCTTCCATGGACTTGACCTTATGGAAGGATCCTAAAGCCACACCTAGTAAAGCTAGTATGGTACTGCCATCGATTCTGGTCATATCATTCAGCGCATTTTTGCTGATTTAATTCTTTTTTTTTTTTTTTTTTGCAAACTGAACTTTTAAACATTTTTTAAATGGCAATGCTTGAAAATCGAAGTATTTGGGGAACAAACGCGTAACGTTAATTGGTTTTTTACAAGTCATCTGTCGCACTTGATTCGACTCTTAGGATCGATGTCCTACTAAACAGCTATTATATCGGGGATGTAATACAGTAAGTGAAAGCACTTTGTCATATTACAATTGGGTTTTCTTCGACGTGATTGAATTTTTTAACGGCATCGATTTATGCGTTTGTCCCCTGGCAGATCGAATGGGCTATAAAAAAAAAATTGGGCTGATGAATGAGTGTGGAAGTACCAGGGAATTTCGTTTAAGATCAACCTTTGTTCGATCCATGTCTCTTGCACCCATTCACCTAATTTATAGTTTTTTTTTTTTAGACGTTATAGGCCAAGTTTGGTGCTCATCGCGCGTTGAGAAATGGTAAAAATCCGTGAAATCCATTAGTGTTATTACATGGTCGCCAGAATGCAATATCTATAGTTGTCGACAGTTTAAGGCTATTAGAGTTCAGTGATTACGGTGTTACGTTTAAGGGGTGGTGAGTCGTTTGTAACGTCATCAGCGGACGGCACCCAAGGCGTCGGCTCATCTACGCTTACAAGTAATCACACCGTGTGTTTTCTAATTACGAGTGACAGTGATTGTGGCAGCGCATCAGATCATTTTTAGTGGCTATATTGCGTGTCGTTTCGCTTGCGCATGAGCACTAATCATCTGTCTGTGATTGCTCATTTATCTGTCACGGTTATTATAGCTTTGTTTATCTTATAGCCTTTATACTGCAATATAAAATCGTTCAAGAGAGCTACATTATCCATCAATGACGTGGAACTCGGAAACTGGGCGGAGTTGTTCACTAATCAAGCTGCTAGATGGCGATAGCCCACCGGTGAGTAACATTTAAAAGCCTCTTCATCTTTTTTATTCCTGCTAATCTTGTTTTTGTTTTCTTATTTGCATGAAAGCTGTTACGTAGGCTGGATATTTATGAGTGTCTGTTTCACTATCTGAGGATTATTGATTGCTGAATATCTTCTCTAATTTTGTAGCGACGTGGGCGTGGAACATCGTCATCAAACAGATGAGACTTTATGTACACAAAGCAAAGCCAAGACCAGCCGTGAGAAGAAAATAAGACGTAAGCTCTTATGATTACAGAGTAGGATATTATAAGCACGGTCTCATCTGGAATTGATGTGTCCTTCCCATCATGAGAATGAAATAAGTACGATCCATTTCTATACGTAAATATTATTTTTATCGCTTAACGTTTCTTCCGCTTCAAGCCAGTTGCAAAAACATCTTGAGACCATCTAAACATCATCCATTCAGCTGTGTGGATGTCAAAAAAGGATATCAGTCGTGGTCATGGTAAAATGTCAGTTTACGTTGGCGTAAAAATTAATATATTATAGTTCGGTTTTATTATTAAGGAAATCGGTAATTTGCCGTAGGAGGAGAAACGTGGTAATCTGTTTTTGGCGTCGGTAAATCGTCCTTTAACCTGTCAGAAAACTAATTAGACGTTCGGGACAGATGTAACCAAGTAGACAAAGCGGGAGCTCCAGCCGTGATTTTATGACGGTCCTACAGAGGTGAAACTGCAGTAATGTGGGCCTATCTTCGTCGGCCTTAATCAAGCCTATCCTTTTTATAATTAGGTAACATTTTGCCTTTCTCTCTGGCATCACAATGGGTTCCATCTAATGCGGCCAATGATTTATAACTCATTTTTACAGAAGGCCTTACGGGATTATTTTTCGTTACTGCATCATTTTGGAGGGAGCAAAGGAACATTTCCTTCTCCAGGAAGGATGTGGTGCCATCTACATGCAAGAGAAGCAATTTCGCCTTCTGGACCGACGGATTTGTGATTCATCCACCAAGCTTCAACTACCCACAGGCACATGTTTTAATGACCACTTTCAGGTCGTTTCATGGCAGGAAAAAGGTACGCTTTTGAAATAGTATATCTTTAGCTTAGTGCTTAAGAAATAAGTGGTTAGAAGTTAATTCTGGTATAGATTTTGCGTGACAATCTTTTTTACGCCAATAATTTTTGATCTAAGATTCTAGAGGATGTATAGCGTTTGATTGAGTTTGTATAGTTTTGTGGGTGTAAAGTGAATGACTCTTGATATGGGTTTTTTCAAGAATTTATAATATTATTCTCTATCAGGCATTTGGGTGTCTGTCCATTTCAATCACTAACCTGCCGACATCAGGAATAGTCTTTTTGCTTGTCATGGGTCAGAATAATAAGGGTCGGAGCAAGAGGACAGAAAAGAATTCGAATAACGACTAAAAATAATACTATACGCAATTTAAGAATAGAGAGCGAAAAAAAATGAGCACACACACGCACACAAGAGTCACAATCATGCACAAATGACTTTATTCCGGCTGTTACAAAAGTCTCCACATCCCCCTCACAATACAGAGGCGCTTTTTTATAGTTTTATTTCTTCTTTCACCTTCTTCGCTTTACAAGAAAAATTCTCAACAAAACAACGAAGCTGATCTGACTGATGGCATAACGCCCTTCCTTTGACCCTTTGCTACAGGTTCCCTTCCCAAAATTTAAAAAAAAAGAAAACAAACAAGGCAATACGTGGAGACAACGTAATCAAAATGTGTTAAATTAACGAAAAACAATCTCGTCTTTGTATGTTGTTGTATTTGTTATTTTGTGATAATTAATCCATTCTTTGGCAACTGGTGGTTGTGATAAGAAGAAATTTTTGCGGTTTTATTCACGGTTGGGCGTTGTTGTTTTTAGGTGATGTTTATTCCTGCTCTGGGAAAGGACCGGCAATCAATTTCTCCAAGAAAGCTGTAAAATCGAAATGGATCTTCATTATCATGGTAATTTTAAGTTAATTCTCAATAATAAAAGCTCAAGCGAGTAAAGCATTGAGATGCCAACTAAAATTTTAAAGCATAGTTAAGTTGACACATAAACTTTTCTTTATCATGTTGCTTATAGGTGATTGTTTTCCTTAAAAATGAATCGCGTGAATTGTGTTGAAAGCTTGCAGTTAATGTTAGTACTAAACTAGAATTCGAAAAGAACAAGCGGCGGTTAAGTGAAGGAGCAGCAGCAGACGTGAATTGAATTGCACGACTTTTGAGGATCACCACAAACCTGATGGATGTGTAACTGTTTGCGTTTGTTTGTTTTTGTTGTTGAAGGGTAGGGGTGAAGAGGCGTAACATATATATTGACTTATTGACTTTCGGGGTAGGGTCCGGCCAAAACTCTTTCAAGAAACGCTATTGAAAAAGAAGGATATCATCGTAATGTTAGGTACGATTTTCAATTGGGCAAACATCCAGCCTTCAACGTATTGCAAATGAAATTAGCAAAATTGTCGGCCGATCGTCGTTTTTGGCAACGAGTTTTTGATTAACTCGTTTGGACACAGATTTTGTAACAACCGTACAAACTGTGTCACTCAATGTTTCATAAATGATCAAAACACTCTACTCAAACTTGGAATTTCAAAGGGTCAAACTGGATTCTCAGGTAAAATCTTAAGTAACATTCATGGACGTCAATAACTTACGTTTGTAGGGGATCATGCCGTCATCATCTTCGGGGTCGCAGCAGGCAGCCAAGATATCATCGACTTCCTTCTCTTCAAGGCGCTCACCTGTCAAGTAAAACATTTAAAAAAATACATTTTAGAAATTAATTATCTTGATCAAATTTTTTCTAGGGGTCTTTATCATACCCAAAGCCATAAGGATGTGCTGGAGCTCAGCGAAGATCATGGTGCCGTTGTCGGTTTTGTCGTACAACTTCATGCACTCAATGAAATCTTCAATGGTGCCGACATCCTTGTCCTTCTTGATCTGGCAGAAGATGGGCAAGAATTCATCAGCCTTGATCTTCTTCTCTCCTGTAAGATGAGAATCGTGAAATGAAACATCGACAACCAAACATGTAAGTATGAACGAATACCCTTCTTCTTGGTGCCACCCATCTTCTCAATCTGAGCCAGGGTGGGGTTCAGGTTAAGAGCACGGAGAGCATCGCCCAAGTAGAACATGTCCATAGTCTCGTTACCCTCAAAGTCGTAGATGGAGAAGGCGAATTTCCCCCCTGTTGTGCAAAAGAAAAAAACAAATTAGCCAAATGGAACTCGCAATCAATAATGGATAGTTTCAACATCAAGAATGCAGTGGTTGTTGGACGTTTAAAAATCGAATGAGATTGTTCGAATTCATCAGCGGTAAAAGAATTCGAAAGGAACGTTGGCTATCATTGCTTTCGCAAATGGAGTGAACGCAAACAAAAAGGAAGTCAAACTGGAACGTCATGGAGTAATAGCGCACAATCACGACGGCATTTTTGGTACGTAAGTACTAGCTAGAAGAAGTCGAATGGAAGAGTACAGAAGAAGAAAAAGCAGAAGACGTGTAAAAATAGAATGTGCAAGGATGGAATCCAGTCGACTCATGTACCAACCATCCACCCAACCACCCCCATGACCACCCTTTCCTCCTGGGTAACTAATTCCTCACCCGTCCAGCCCCTCTCCGACTAAACTTAGCATCCCGTCCCGATCGGTGCCAAAGCTAACGCCAGCCTTTTACACACTCCGATCTACACACTGTCTGTGCTGTGTGTGTGGGTTATAAGCACACGGAACTGTTTTCAGCACAGATGATGATGACCATACTTGGATACGCTTCCGTTTCCTCTTTACGAATTCGAAATCCTTCGATCGCAATCCTTTCGCACGAGCAGTTTGTTGTCGATGGAACAATTCGTTTAACTTAAGAACTGGGACATACTGAATTGACGTTGCTACTATACGTTAAACAGTTGAGAATAAAAAAAACGCTTACTTTCAATGTCGCGAGCACTCAGATCCTGGTGGCGGAGAAAGAAGACAAAGGTAATTAAAAGGCTCGTTAATCAAATTGAGAATAAGCAAGTGTTGTGGGTTAAAGTTGAGATGGCTCACCATTTCTGCTGCTGGGGTTTGGTTTGACTGGAGGAAGAATCACACTCGAAATCCACAGAACGCGGCACCGGAGAGACTAAGGCAACCCGGCAGGCCAGCTCCGGCTCTTTTATACTCGCAACTAGAGGTCCTTCCAATCGATCCCGCCTCCCTGTGATCCTCATTCGCTTGTTTTTTTCTAGTCTTTTTACCTTTTTTTTTTTTTTTTTTTTGCCTTTTATTTTTCGATGCAGCACCTCCTTCTGTACGTCTCTAGAGTCACACACTTCCTTAACTGCCATCGCATATTTGGGTCAATGCTAATTTTTGCTCTCCGTCTTAACACGCGCAATTTCATGAGCAATGCAATAACTTGCGCTACGATATCGTCGTAAGATTATACGCTACGTAATAGGTAAATGATTATTACATTGGTGTCGTTTAATCAAATAATGCAATTTAACAGATTATTTCAACAACGTTTTATTTATTCGCTCATTTGTTTATTTTTTTAGGTAAAATCATTTGAAATGTTGGTGGACAAAATCATGCAGAAATGGAGTCTGAAGGTGATAGCTTCGACCTATCAAAAACGTCCAAAAAAAGAGGAAAACAAACGTGAAAACCGATATCGGATGCTAGACGCAAGAAAAAATTGGAAGGCAAAGTTTTCTTTTTTTTTTCAATCTCCCCCGCCGTTCGGTGAGCCGGCGATTTAATTTTAGTTCCAGCTCGTGGCGTCGTCGCCGCGGAGTCGAATGGACAAGTTGAGCTACTGCGGAAGCTTTTTGGCAACGCCTCTGTCGGGAGTTCACATACTGGAAAACTAGGCGGCGGGCGGGTGGAACGTCGGGAGGAGGGAACAGACGTAAACGGAGGCTTTTTCGTGCTCAGCGTACGGGATACGGGACAAAGATAGGTACCACTACCGCCACGTTCTTGTGTATCTTCGACCCATGGTTGGACTTGTCCTTCTTTCCCTGCTTGCCTCTAGCTGCTCCAATGTCTAGCAACAACAAAATTCTCTTAACATCGTCTATTTTAGCCTGCGTGTACGGAGCCGCCGAGCCGGACATTCAAGCGGTGTGTGTTACGCCAGTACCACATCGGGAACGATCAGCGTGTTGGCATGCCTTCAAATCAGCAACGGGTTCGACAGAGACAAACCAACTCTTTTCTCTGAAGTTTTGCGATTAAACCAATTCTAATGATTCATAAGGATGAATCTGACTCTCCTGGGCAAAATTCTGTGGTTCTCTCTTATGTGCTTCATACCGATTCATTCCAAATATAACCTGGGCAGAACAATTTCCAATCGCAGCCACACATTATGCAAGGGAATTTGGGACGTTGTGTTTTGAGAGCCGAGAAATGGAGAAACCAATAGTTTCCAGACAATTCCCTGTATGGGCCGAAAGGTGGACACGTCATACCAAGAAACACACCGCTATCTACCCTAAGCGCCTTACAGCCGACAAAAGCCACTACACTGTTCAAACATTAAACTTAACAAGTTATGGAGTTGCGGTAAATCTGTGTACATGGATTCTGGTGACATCGAAGACAAAATATCAAAGGCTAGACAGTTTAGAAGAGCACACGAACACATTAGGAATGAAAAGGTGGGCAAAAAAAGGTAGCCGAGAGAATATAAAGACAACATCTCCTATAACAAATCGATTATGCAAGATTATCAGCTGAGAAAGTGGATTTGTGAGGCGAGACAGAATCACAGACGAAAGAAGTAGTTCAGCAGGCAATCAGTTCTCAAGGCAGCTCATCCAGGGCTTCTTTGACATGTTTCCAAGTTTGCAGGCCCTGTAACATTCCAGAAAGGCGGTGAGACAAAATGGAACATTTATTTATGAATTGTTTAGCTTTTTCGCGATCTCAACTCGGAAAAAGGATCGCCTCTCTTTTAAAAACACACGAATTTAAATGATTGGGTACTTACCAATTTGGATAATTTCATTTGGAGTATAACGTAATTAGCCAATGATTCTTGCAGATTAGCGTTTTTGTGCTGATGAAAGCGGTCAACCTCATTTGCGGCTTGCTTGGAAAATTGACTGTACGGAACAAAAAAAGACATAATTGAATTCCATCACATACCAGGCCTGCATGAATCTCTAGTAACATTATTTCAGACTATGTACGAGTCCTCACCTAAGTTGTGTTGATGCTGTTTGAACTAAAACTTGAGCTTCATCGATGTTTCGTTCAATGGTCTCAATTTTGGCCTGCCTATCATCTGGTGTTTCGGTCGTTCCAGTCCACTTACCCCAAAGTTTGGTGAGATAACCATCTTGACCCACCGCTCTGCTCTTGTTGTACTGCTGCATAGTGAGGTGAGACTCGGCTTTCTCAACTTCAAGTTGAGCCATTTGATGTCGGCTGCAGAGACCTTGCAGTGCTTGCCCAAAATAAAGATATTCTTTCAACTGATCGGCAACAATATCTTCCTCTTCCATGTGGGAATCAATGGCTGCGGCGTAACAATCCATGTAATGTCCAGCTTTCTGTTAAGTGGAAAATTGTTTATTAAAGGTATTTTGAAAGAATAATCTGTAATAACAATTATTACCTGTAGACCATCTCCCATCGTTTTCTCCAAGGCACTCCATTCGCTGAAAACTCGTCCATAGTTAGCATGCAACTTATGAATAGCAAAGAGGCGATCTGCTAGACGTACACGAAGCCTCAACAGGTTTCCTAACGACGACTGAAAAATAATAAATCTGTTACATACAGCTATCACTATAGCTTTTTTAAATTAAGTACCTGTAATTCTGAACTATAATGGCGGATTTCTTCGATATTCTCATCCGGCTTCTTCAGTCTCAAAGCAGTACTGATAGACTTCAATTTAAATTCGGCCTGTTGAACATATTTCCCGCCATCTGCATTTACATCGAGATCCGACCATTCTCGGTCTGACTGCAAAAACTTGAGCAAGACTTGGTCGTGACATAAAACGGGGTGGGAGGCAACGCGTAAGAGGAAGTTCTATATTGTACTACTAGTTAGGAATTTCTGCCAATAAATGGAACTAACTTAAATACCTCCAATCCTACTCTTCGACGATCGACGAAAACAGGATCGATGTTATCACTACTTTGATTTTGTCTCGTAAATGAGGCTTTTTTCTCAGGCAGAGGTGGAATAATAACCTCTGGATATTTGTTTTCCAACTGAAACCTCAACAATTCAAACTCACTGTAACGTCTCCATACCGAACCAGTAGGAGAAAGTCCACCTCTCCAATTTTTGTCATTGGCCCTATGAAAAATAATACGAAGATTTACAACAGTTGTAACAATGTTCAAGTTGATAAAGAAAGGTTACTTTGTCTCGATTAGGTAAACAGAGTAGTATTCTTTCAGTGTCAATGGTCCATTTATGCGTTTTTCGGCCTCTACAATGCTGATATCCAAGTGATGAAGAAGTACATCCTAATAAAAGTGAAAGAAATCAAATTAAATTTTAAAATAAAAATCATTCATACAACAATATGAACACTTGTTTATTATACTCATCCACAGAGAAACTGTGTAAAAATGCCAATAGAATACAAAACATTTGCAGGAGAAGTCCACAATTATTTCAGCTTACTTCCTTTACACGTAAAGCGTTTTCTTTTCGGCCGTTTGTTTCGGAGACAAGGTTTGTAATTTCTTTGCTATCCACTTCCTCCCAGTTATTTGCGACGATATTGGAAGATGCAGACTGCATGACTGAAACTTAACTGCAATTCAGTTGAAACGCGGAGCTGGAACTCTGTTGTAACTCCTACTGATAAACGATTCCAGTGATTACTACACTTATTACTCACAGAATTCCTTTGAATCGAGAATTGACAGGTGTCATTATCATAGTCATGTGCAATCGAGGGTGGGAGGAAGGAAGGGGAAGTCACATGTTTTCCATCTGGCGGCGAATTAATATACGGTTGCCTGGCAACATCCAAGGCAAGCCACTCATTCGATAAGGAAATACGAAGTTGTCAAAGCTGAAAGCTCAGAACTGCCTTCGATTAACTGCCCGAACAATCGAATTTTGTGTTGAAAGAAATGGTGAAAGTGAATGTTGAGTATTGGTATGATCGTTAAATTACCCAAGTAATGTTTGTAGACCCAAAAATAATAAAATTTCGTTATGTTTTACTTTTACAGTGGCGGATGAGGTTATGGTCCCCGCTATGGGGAATTGGCTGGAATAATTGAAGCCAAAGTCCCTTCAGCGGAGATTGAAGGCCATGTAGGAAGGAGAAGTAATTCAGACCTAATTTTCCTTGTTGGTATTATTTATAAATCATTCTTTTGGTTTTCTTGACAGCTTCGTTTGAAGTCATGGTGGATGGCCAGTTAATCCATTCCAAATTAAGCACCAATGCTTTTCCGGACTTTGACGAAGTTGCATATATTGTGCAATCAGTTGCTGAGGGGTCAACGCCTCAACAAGTAACCAAGACCCAGTCTGCAGGATGCAATATCTTGTAGTGACATATGCCTTTGACATCACCAATTTTGTTTAGGTGTAACATTTATGGCTCACCTATGAAATGGACTCTTTGAAACACTCTGTGTTAGTGTCTGTTGATTTTTTATGAGTCTGTATTTGCTCTATCTTTTCAAACTTGTGTGTGTAAAAAGAGATTGCATAAAAATGAAAACATTAAATTGTGATATGATTCACATTGCCTCTATCCTCATTGACTTGGTGATCATTTATCATTTTTAGATGTAACGTTACCGCCTATTCTTAGTTTTTCTGTTGGCATAAGAAATGATGAGGATTCTGAAGTTGAGAAATAATCTTATCAGGCGTGACGCGTATTTAGCAATGTATGTTTTTGCATTGGTAGAACCGTGAAATAAGGCGATGAAAACAGCCAAGAGATGGCGTATCTTAGGTAATGTTCCACCGACTTCGAACGTTCCCGCCATTCCCGTGGCTCATGTTGACAAATAATTACGTGTAATTTTAATCAATAACTGCTAATGCAAGTATATTATGAATAATTAGTGATTCACAAAAAACAACTTGTTGTACTCGGTGTTCTTTAACGGTAAAAATTTGTAATATTCTCATATATCAAATTATTAATAATTCACGAAATCAATTTGAACAAATAAGACCTTTTAGTAAAATGCATCAGAAATTTTTGATAAAATCGATATGCTTGGAAAAATAACGCTGTTTTTTTTAATTAAAGAAAAAGGATACAAAGTTTCGGCCTCGTGAACGGTAGAGGCGGGGTTTTCATGCAGTAAGTCTGTGGTCAGCCATTACTACTCGTTGGCGATGGAATTGCAGTGTCGCGCACGTGCGTGGCAGAGCGCGGGAAATGCCTCTTGCTTTCTTCCAACATCATCAAAGGAGTTTATGTGAAGTAAGCGAGTATAATTAGGTGGAAAACGATGAAAATTAACGCAAACGTTGAGTGAAACCGTGTATTTGATTTTTGTTATTTTTAAAACGTGTGTTAATTTTCGCAAGTGACCTAGGTTTTCCACAGTTTTGTTGTCAAGGTCGTATGCACTGAGAGGCCAAAGACCGGAAAGCTCGTCTTCCCAACCTTAAACTTGTTTTTGTGTGCTCCTCGTTGGCTCACTCATTGCTCTCCTGCGAGCCCCGTCGAAAGGTTGTGTCTGAATATCGTTCTCTCTCCTTTTCCACCACGCTCTTCCCCTTTAATTAAGGTAAGAACACGTTGTAAGTCATCATTATTTTGCTGACTGAATTTGCTTCTTTGCTATATCTGTCCACGTGGTTCGTAATTCATTTATGTTAGCTTGTCTATCATTTTCTTTATTGCTGTTTGTGGTAAGGGGCATCTTGGCATGAACAACGATCATTATAACCGTTACCTTTCATCGCTTCATCATCATGGAAGCGAGTTATCTTTTCCCCAATTCATCCCTGAGAGTAAGATTATTTTAGTATGATTTCGTTTTGATCTGCTTTTGATTATTGTTTCGTCCTTAACCCTTTTTAGTTGGGTTTGAGCATGAAGAATTGGCTTTCAATTCGTACTATAATTCAGTGCACAGTGCGACGAACAATAACAATCCTAGCTTTTACAGAGCTCACGACAACGGTAATAGCAACAACAATAATGAAGAATACTCATTTGTTAATGGCGGCAGTGGAGTCTACAGCGCGCCCGGCCTCTTTGCTAATCGCAACGTGCTCCCCAACTGCGATGCATCTTCGGATTTGGTTGAAACTACTTTGCCTGCTGCTTCTGCCTGGCCACACTTTCCAGAAATCAATTATTCTCACTATTCACATTTTCCGAACGTTAACTTCTGGTCTCAGTTATACTTTCAGCAGAACAATAACCATTCAGAGCCCAACGTGCACGATTACAGGAACGTACCGCCACCTTCCGACCCGACTCTCAACGATAGCAACGGGTCTACGTACGAGTTAGATATTGAGCGTTCTTCGGTAAATTCTCCAACTGCAAACCAGCATCCAACTGCGCCCCATCCTTCTGCATATCCAAACGAGTTGTATGTTGTACCTCAAAATCATCAGCGCTCGTTTGTCCCTGTGCCAAACGAGAATCAACAACACCAGCTTCCGATTAGACCCATTCCCCAGCAGGCCAGCAGAGTGAACCCTGTTCTCAACCCTACTCATAATCTAACGCACACGTGTCCAGCATGCGATCGTTGTTGCATTTCAGCTGGTGGACTAAAACGGCATTTAAGATTCTGTGGATCAGCACGAACCAAAACGGATACATCGCTTTCCGTTAATGGAGCTGAAGAAACCGATGCCCCAACATTTGACCCTTGCTGTTTGGATGCTCAACCTATAAATCTGTCGTCTTACGGTATGTTATTTTATTAAAACAAACACGTGTTTATGTTTAAATCCTCTTTGTGTCTCTATATTATCTTTTAGATAATGTAAAAGCTGTTCTACAGCAACCGGTGACCGTCGAGACGGCGATTTCGCACGAACCAATGAACTTCAGCATGAATAATTCATTTGCTGTAACTACATCAGTATCTGAAGAAAATAACAACGTTATTCAGAGGTGAAAACTGTGTTCAATGACTAGAAACCTTTATTAATCTTTTCTCATTCTTAGCCAGAAAATCTCAGTTACCCAAGCCCTTTTAACTTCTTCGCCTAACGATGAGCTGCCGGCTCAGCCCACGGAAGAAGCCCACGAGGCGTTGGAGTCACCTACGGAAAATCGCCTTCTCGGTGGCCGGCGACGCAAATGCCCTCAATGTCCACTTGTTCTGCCTAGCGAAAGAGCCCTGGTCGGCCATCTCATTACCCATGATAGTAACTATAATCTCATCTCGCCTTACCGGTTTACTTGCGTCTAATATTTTATTTATTTTATTTAGTGTAGGTTTACTATTAATTTTTATTTATTATTTATTTTTTGCTCAAAGTTAGGAAGCCATATGAGTGCGGGACCTGTGGGAGCCGTTTTAGTCGCAAGTTTCACATGACTCGTCACATTAAGCAGAGAGGCTGTGATGGATCTCCTCGAAATCAATTCGAGTGCGAGGTAAGCATCTGCCATTTTCGCTAGAAATATTTCTTGTATTTTACGTGTTTTCTTGCCTTCATAGTTTTGTGGTAAGCATTTTACTCGAAAGGACAATATGCGAGAACATGCCAAAAGTCACATAGGCATAGCAAGGCAAAGAGTTAAGCTGCCTTGCCCTGTCCCAACGTGTAAGAAAGAGTTCACAGGGAAAACACAGTTGCAGGTCCATGTCAACTTTCACACAGGCTCCCGTCCATATGTTTGCACCAGAGACAACTGCGATAAAACTTTTCGCTCTAACGCTGCCTTAAAGAAACACATACGTATTCATAATTACGAAAAGCCGTTTCAATGCCCGCAGGTGAAACAATTTCATTATATATTGAGTTATTTACTTCATCAATTTTTTTGACATAGAATTTTATTCAAGTTCAAGACAATATTGAAATATTACAGCTAAAAAATTTCATGTTATCTAGTGTGATGCCCGTTTCGGAGCGAAGGACACCCTTGCTCGTCACATGAGTAGTCACGATTTGCAGAGGCCTATTAAGTCCTATATTTGCAGTCGCTGCGGTATGGCATTCATCCAACAAACCCATTTGAATGATCACCAAATTAAAGCACATCAATGTGAGTAAATTTAATCGATCTTTTTCAGTGAAATTATTAGTAAATTATTATTTTTTAGCAAGTGAAACATTTGCATGCACCATGTGTGATCGCATTTACAAGCGGCGCTGGAGACTTCAAAAGCACTACAAGCTAAAACATTCAACGAATCCGAAATCAAATGAAGACGCGAATGTGCAACCTGTGGGTTCGTATTGGGAAAAGTGGAGCTTCATTTGATTTTAGATAATGTGCATTCTTCCCTCGGCATGCTAGATCTACCCTTACAAAATGCAGAAGAAAAGAAAATCAGTTATCCTTTTGCCTGTGACAGGTGCCCTAAAAAATTTGAAAAGAATCAGTCGCTGAAAGCTCATTATATGACGCACATCAATGTAAAGTATCCTTTACTATTCTTTTGTTATTATTATTTAGAAACATTTTAAAATATTTGTTTTGGTATTTGCTTGTTTACTCTTTTGTATATAGGAAGCCCCAATTGAGTGTACTCATTGTTCTCGTACTTATATTAGGCGGGACTGTCTGTTGCGGCACCTGCGTACTAAACACCGCATGCCTCCCGATCAAGCATTAGAGGTATTACTGTCATCAGAATTTTTTGTCAAATATTAGGACACCTTTAAATTCAACTTTTTTTCCCTTTGTTTTTGTCCTTTTTTTGTTTCCACGTACAGGCTTTAAAACAGATGAGCCAAGATAAACAAAAATTCGCAGATGGCAAGCCGCCCACAGAACAGGCAGCTGAGGTAACCGATGTTGCTTTGATTGACTTGACGACTGACATTGGCAGTTGCAGCACTCAGACAGCCAGCGAACCGCAGGATGCAACGTTTGCCATGGTCGGGGAGCTAATAGATGTCAGCATCTTAGAAGGTAGTATATCTTAACAGAAATTTATACATCATTGACAAACGGTTCTGTTCTTGGTAGGCAACATAATTGAGCTACTAAGTCTACTGGTAGATCCCGAAACGATGCGTAGCTTTGGTTGGCCAAATTACAGCGTAGATATGGTCCTTCAGTCTGTGTTGGTTAAGTGTGGCAAGGTTAGTATTGATAATATTGCTAATTAGATGCTTAGACATTGAACAACATTTAACTTTTTGAGTACTTTTTCTGGCAAGGATCCTTTCTCGCAACCTCATCTCAGTCTAGCTCAGCGTTTGCAAGCGAATACAAAAAAACTATTCTCTTTCATTGTCGATGACCAGAATGCACTGGAAAATTTGTTCTCACGCCGCCCAGTTGAGCAGGTACTTCAGCAAGTTATCGAATTAGCTAAATCTGGAAAAAGCAATGATAATGTCGTGCAATTTCCTCTTTAAAAGTTACCTTTATCTCAACGTCTTTCAGTCAAATTATTGTTTCTTTCAGTCAAGACCAGGTTGGTCTCTTTCGTTTTTCATTCGTTCTTTTTCATGATTTTCAATTGTTATTGCTTTTTTTTTCACACTAAGATGAATTGTTCAGTTTTTCGTTCTACTAATTTCTAACCCCATCACCTTCGCAATCAATACAATTAACAAGCTATGCCAGTTTTTCGCCAACACAGGTATAGTTTAATACATTTCAGTGGCAGATTAGAAATTTAATTGGAAGGAAAGAACATTTTAAACAACATTTGGTGTAACAAGTCACTTATCACCGCCGAAAATACTGGAACCCCAAGTGGAGCTCATGGCTCCAAAAAAGGCAGCAGCACTCGATCGAGCTGTGCTAGTAGCATTGGAAGGCGCTGTGTCAATCTTGTTTTTGGATTTTCTCTGGAGAGCAAATTTCCACAAAACATTAGGACTGAATCGGAAAATCTTGCCTCTAAACGCACAAGGTACCTGGTTAACTGATATTATTTCTCCTTTGGATGAAGACTCTGCTAATTTATTAACGCCGTTGTTGCCATCAATATTAGGTGGTCGCTGGTTCATCAGTGGTAGGGAAAGGAAACGTGGCGTAGAAGAAACAAGACCTACTACAGACGGCGCTTCGGGTTTCGCATTACCTACTGGATTCGCTACGCGGGCAGCCCATAGGATGGCGTGTCGATCAGCAGTCAGGAGTGGACCAAAGACAAACTAGCATAAAACAGGCAAATGAGAAAACATGGAAGACTGCTATGATTACACAAGTCACGTACCTGTAAACGCTGAACTGCTCGTTTCACATGATTTTGAACGTGCGGCTTAAAGACATCGAGATCAAAGGGATCAACTCGCCCTTCGAGGGCTTCGCACAAGTTGCGAGCTTTCTCCTGCATGAGCTGCAGAGGTAAGAAAAAAATAATTTTAAATCAAAATTTATATCAATTTGAGAAAATTGTTTCAACTAAAATATTTATTTCTTAATTATACCTTGTTATCTCTCGCCAGAAGAAATGCTCCGACGAAACGAACGTCGAAGAGCAACTGGAGCGCTATTGCTTGTGACAGCATAGTTAAATGACTTGAGACATAGCTCTCGTAACATTTCAAAATCGAGCTTGCGGTGTCCTCCATCAAATGCAGCTGCGCTTTTCTGTTATTATGAATATGTGCTTCAATGTCTTGCAATTTAAAGGAACTTCATCTCTTACTTGGGAATCGCGTGAGGTCCGACATGATTGATTTCCTGGCACATTCCAAAAAGGGATTGCTGCAGCGGAAAACTTGGATTCATGGGAACTCTTATCTGAGATTGCACAGCACTGCCACTTTCAGCTTCCTCTTGAATGGTAATTTCATCCCACATCTGAATATGGATTTTTTATGTGTAAAGACGAGCTTTATTTTTCCAAAGAAATTAACTAACCGGTGTGAATTTTAGGGTATCGGAGGTTGAGTTCATTTGTAACTGGCTTTCCAGATTCTGTTCCATTGAGGTGAGCAAGTCTGCCTTCCAAATGCGAAACAGATCCAACGCCGAGGAACATAAAAACTCCACAAGCGAATTCCAGGATTTCCCTTCGTCACCCTTTCAACAACTGTAGGTAAACAAAAAACCAATAACAACCTTTCAAGTTTTCTGTATACCTGCTCTGTTTCAAAGCAAAGTTTCAGTTGAGGGCAAAGTTCACTCATACCAGTGATCACTTTCATGGCGAACACAGTACGGTTATCATCTTTTCTGCTCAAAGTTGAAACAAACCTGTGCAAAAAAGTAGATAGATCTGTTAAATTACATAACAAAAGTGGCAGAATGGCGAGTAGTACTTGCGAATGGCCTGATTGCAGCATTTTTCGAGTGCCTCGTTGATTATTGTACGTTTACCAAATTTGTTGAAAGGAGAGAATAACTTTGAATCGTCGGCCTTTTCATCTTGGTAGTACGCCAGATCTTCTCGTAAAACTGCCATTCTTTGATCCCATAGACCACACAACTGCTGGACAGAAGGCATGTAACATCGTGTTTTCATGTAAACGCCTGTCGACAGAAAAGTTCATCGAGTGAAAACTAATTCAAACTAGGCAGGCATATCGTACCGCTTGTGTTTGGCAGGGAGGTAGCCGACTGCGGTAAGTCACTGGCTGTTTCAGCCCATAACCAGGCTTTCAAATCAAAATTGACGTAATTTTGTTCAATTGACTGTTGCACAGTATCCAGGGTATGGTCCAGCTTGCCTTGAATAATCGAACTGATTTTATCTACAAAAGCTGGCTCACATAATTCTTCCCATAGGCAAATATCGGAACCAAATAAGCGATGTGCCAGCTCACTCCATTCGTTCGTGAAGGGTTCGGCCTGTTTACAAAAAATGCGTATTATTCCAGGTCATCCAGCAGATTAAAAAGGTAAGCGACAAATTTACTTGGAGCGTATTATAAGCCGAATCTCTAAGGCTCGCTAATGTTTTGATGTGGGAAACACAACTAAGTAACTGGTTTAGCTCTTTAGGTATCACATCACGGATGGTATGAAACCATTTTTGAAATTCACTGCGGATATGACTGATAGGTAATGGAGTCCATACGTCTTTGGTTGATGGCCTAGAATAGTTGCAGTTCTTACGTTACATAATTTTACTATCTACTTTTTCTTAAAGGTTCTCCCGAATTACCGAAATTCCGTAACAATTGGTGGTAACTGGCGAATGAATCCCGGAGTTAGCGAAAGCAGCTGCACCGTAGGAGACGCAAGCGGTTGACAGGTGGCTTTGAGTTTTTCTGACAGCAAACCTTGTGGTAACGTGGATTCTGGAAAGCCCTCTTGGTAAGGAAAAAACATTTGAGTATTTGCTTTTGGAAGAACCGATGACGGTAATTACCAACAAAAAGCGCGTGGACTGTGGCAAACGACGAAACAATGAATTGAAGAAAGCTCTGCAATTGTTGTTTGATGCCATTTTGCGACATTATGGAGCTCATGGCTTCCGAACGAAATTTTAAGAAATCAGAAAGCATTTGGGCGGAACTGGTTCCACGGAAGAGTAGTAACGCACAACAGCTATCTGTCGCTCTCTGAAAATGTAAAATTTTGATAGTTATAGGACTACTTTTGACAAGTTTTAGAAAACACAATTATTGAACCTCCAGAGTCAGTTGTATTTCCATTAGATGATTAGTAGATTCTTTTACTATGATGTCATCAAAAGAAGCTAAAGCAACTTTTTGTTGGTTGATTACAGGAAACCAGTTTTGAATATTTGCTGCACTTCCACCAGGTCCACTTTCAACACTCAGCCCAGTATGAAGGTGATATCCGAGTTGCTGAATTTGGGCTGCTGGGCATATACTTCCAGCCTCTATTTGCTTCCATATAATTTCAGGTAATTCCATTAATAGTCTTATCTGAGCTGCGAGAATTCTGCATTCCTTTTTTGCTACTAAAACTTGCCTATAAAAAATAATAATACTTAAGAAAGGAAAATCACAAGCAAGGAAAGTCAATACTTTTGCTTTTCTGATGAATAGATGTCTGTTTGGAATCCAAGTAATTGCCTATGTTTTAGTGATCCTAATTTGTCTTCCATAGTATTTAGATGTTCAGTCACTTCTTCTGCCGTTTTCTTCATTTCTGTGATGGTGTCAGCAGCCTCAATGAGATCTCTGTAGCGATTCCTGTAACACAGCAAGCAAACACCTTGTGTATTAACATAATCTAGACATAGTTATTCATTATAGTACCCGACTGTGACCCGAAGGTCTTCTCGTTTTTTCTCCACTTCAATTCTCATCTTTCTCAACACTTGCTGGATCTCATCCAGATTCATCTTCTCAAACAATCCATCAATGTTCGAAGACAACAACTCTTGGGCCATGACTGTAATAATTCGAAAACCGGTATGTGTTCTTACAATGATCTTCTACCACTCGTAAGAGATGAACGTTCGGGATCAATTTTGATCCACAGTATGTTTATTTTTGACAGTTTCCAACTTCCCACGTCAACAAATCGACGATGTTTTATGTTGTTTTATCGATGGCAGATGGCGTTGGCAGTACCTTCAGCTGAACATCAACACAACATATGGTTCATTCGCGAAAATGCAAGTAAGTTGGAGTTATTTACCATTTATTGGCAAGAGATTTTCCCCTTAAAACATATTGAATTCCATTCGTGATATCATACTATTTTCTTTGATTAGGAACAAAATATTCCTATCGACATTCAAACGTCCAAGCTACTCGATTGGGTTATCAGTCGAAGACATTGTACCAAAACATGGCCTCAGCAAATTACTATTGTTCGCGAAAAAATCAATTCTGCTATTCAAGACATGCCAGAACATAAAGGCATAACTAAGCTTCTAACAGGAACATGTAATAATTTCTTTTTAAAAATTTAATAGTACCTGTGGATTCCTGCAAAAAAAATTATTAATCAATTGAATTTATCTACAGATATCAACTATTTTCACTGCCTTCAAATTATTGAAATATTGAAAGAGACTGAGGCTGATACTCGAAGCTTATTTGGACGCTATGGGTCTCAGAGGATGAAGGATTGGCAAGAAGTTGTGCGCTTGTATGAAAAAGATAATGTCTATCTTGCTGAAGCTTCCCAAATGCTCATGCGTAATGTTGCATATGAGATTCCTGGAATTAAAAAGTCCATAGCTAAATATGAGCAAATTCAGCATGTGAGTTTACTTTAAAAATTTTAATAGTATCTTTAATATTTTCGACAACTTTCGTGAATAGGACACTGAAAAAAAAGAAGCTGAGTGTGTAAAAAATGCTCAAGATTTTAGAGAGAAGTACAAATCACTCGCAAACCAACTGGGCATTGAAGGAAAGAACATCAAGAGCGAACTGACTGACCTGCTTGGTAGCTTGCCAGAGATGTACAAAGAAGTGGCCAAACAGGCAAAGAAAACTAAAGACGCAGCAGGTGAGTCATCTTTTTAGTTCCTTAATATCTAAACCCGTCACGCAGTAACATGTCTAAAGTTTACTTTTTACCCCCTTTGCATTCAGCTTTTTACCGATCATTCCTTGGACAGATTATCACCAACAATAGCGACCTCACCTGCCTTCCGGTTTTGCAGTACATCATCGGTTTGAAAAATTGTTTTCGTCTTAGTAGATTAACCCTAATTCATGCCATTCATAGAACATGGAAATACGACCGTGTACGAGTGGCGATATGGCGAACCACCTTTACGTATAGAAGAGCCCATATTGTTTGTTGAACCAGAAGCTCTTGTAACTATCGATGATGCTGTAAGGGATGTTTCTTAAATATTTTTTTTGATAAAATCTAATTTTTTGAAACCCTGCGTGATTTGTACAGATTGACTTTGGCGATGCAGCTATTGATTTCGGGAACAGCGACGTCGAATTGGAAACCGGTGATATTGACTGGGGACAAATTGATATGCTTCCTGACGCACACGAGGCTACCATAGACTTTTCAACGACCGAAGATGCTGAACTTGGAATTGTTGTCCAGGAGGCGGGCGTTGAGGGTGGAGTAGCAAAAGACAATGAAGCCTTCACGATGTTGGATTATCATAAGACCAGAAACATGTTTTTCGATGATCTCGCGGAGGTTTATCATATTTTCCTTCTGTAAAATGATTTAGTTCTAATTTTAATTTATCTCTTTTTTAAATGCAGCTGGAAGCTTTCTTGAGACAGCGTTTAATTGAACTTCAAGCAACTGCTAAAGAGTCTAAGATGGGCTTTAGTTTCTCTCAATCACATTCTAGCACCGAAATGTCACCGCAAGAGCTTGAAGCCATGCTGAGCCACGTTTTGAGTACTTTAGATGCTATAAACCGACCGAAACTGAAAAATTTAGCTCTTATTCGTGAATCACCAAGGTTAAAAACCAAACTAAAGATTTTCGTTGGTTTTAATTGGCCAATTGTTTCAGATCTTTTATTGCTATTCTTTTTAGGTACGTTGATCGTGTAGCCAATTCGTTGCAGCAGCACCTACGTTTGGCCGACAAAGTGGACGGAAATCGTACGACTTTAGCCGAAAGACGCCGTACTGCGGCTGTAGAACAAGCTCGTCTTCAGCCAACATTGAAGAAGCTGATTGAACGTACAAAAGAACTGCAGGCCGATATAGAGAAAAACATATCGAAAAAATATAACAATAGGCCCGTTCATATTACTGGCGGCGTAACCTCCCTCTGAGAAGTAAAACGATCGCGGACGTTTTTTGGGTATTTTTGTTTTCGGGTGAGATACTTTAATAATACATTTTTGTCTTATTCATTGCAAAAATTTGTGTGACCTCGAAAAGAATTGTGATTATTGATAACGCTAATGACTGTGTCGGTCTGAAATCGCGGCATGTCATCACCGTTTATTCTTGTTTTGGTGCAAAGTGTACTGGTTCCGGTGTGCGTGTGGGGTTGTGTGTGAAAACGAGGCAGCTGATCGAATGCCAAATCAATGGACAGTTTGTTTGCTTTGCGCACAGCGGCAGTCGCACTGGCGGGTCTTCTTTTTTTTTCTTCCATGTAACAACAAAATGTTTGGTGGGTTGCTTGGTCCGCGGCTAAAAGAATCGGGTAGAAACACACGCACACACGAATGCTGTACACTCTGCTTCTGATTTGTATGTCTTTGCTACTACTATTGCCGTGAGTGCTGTTGTTTTCTTTTTCTTCCTTTTTCTATTAGGGTCGGAAGAATTTTAACAGATTTATTTATCGGAATTCGTTACAAACTCACTGCTGGTTTCCCATCCAAACTCTTTGCGCCGGACTGGCTTTGGCGCCTCTTTTTCCATCATTTCCCAGAATAGCTCACGCAACGGTGATATGGTATTTCTTTTCGTTTTTTTTTTCAAATCTTTTTTTTTATTTTTATTTTAATTTGCTCCTGTAGTTGTTTGTTGTCATTTCATTTCCAGGAGAAAGTACCATTTGAAATCGAAACGCGTCATTTTTTGTGACGTCATCTCCTTTTCAATTTTCTCCGTCGTTTGACAGCTAGGTAAACGAAGCAATCACGGAGAGGCGTCATAACGATGCAGTGTGTGTGTGATTCTTATAGGAGGGGAATCGTAAAAGAATCATGCAGGGATCGTTTTACTGCCCGTCTAGTAAATCATCTTCCACTCGATGAGTAACAAAATGGCCCGTTAACTTAGCAGTGGGGTGGATAGGGGGGACGGGATGGGGAATCTAGTGATGGGTGTTTTTAAAACGGCCAATGAATTGACTTAAGAACGTCATTTGACAGTAGATTACAATAGCGGCGGCGGCTTTTTCAAGTGTCTTTTTAAAAAAAAGGAGCAAAAGACAACTGGTCGAATTGCTGGGCAATGGTGGAAGAAAGGAAGGAGCGAGAGTTTGGGCGGGCCCCGTGTCAAAACACGATCACCTTTTAATAGTTGAGTCAAAGTGGTCATTTTATACTTGATGGCCACATAACACGACCCCTAAACAGCCGTAAACAGCCACCCAGCAGGCCCCTATGGTTCTTCTCTCTGTTTCTTTCCTCCTCTTATATATACTTGTTTTCCTTTTATCTTTCCCTCTTTTTCTGCTGGCCCAGGCCGGTCGCTTGTCCAACTCAGTCACAACAAACATAGAAGTTTCCTTCTTTCTATACGTCCGCCCTGTTACTATTTTCTATTAGATTTTTTTTACTATTTTTTTATTTTTAAAACTTACCCATGCTTATTCGCGATTTAAAATTCAAACTATCTGTGTTGCTTTACCGGTAACGGACAGCCGTTGAATTTGTGTTTTTCTCGCATTCCGAAATTCTTGCAAAATCGCCTTCAAAGATTCCTCCCCACGCTCGAAAAGTCAGATGGTTTGAACGCAGAGGCCTTGTGTTATCTTGTGCCTTTCTTTGTGTGTACACGCCGACAGGACTCTCGTCGTCTCTGTATATACATACACACACACACATACGTCCGGACACATGCAAGCAAAAGGTCTGTTGTCATTCTCGTTTCAAAAGAAGAAAACGAGTTCCTTCCTGCTCAATATTATTTTTATTGTCTAGTTAAGTTTTAAGTTTTCTTTTTTTTTCTGGTCAAGCTTTTCTTTAATTTCTCTTTGAAAAATAGAAACGAAAGAAGGAAGAAGAAAAAGATGAAATCATCCAGCCTAATCACAACATAGTGTTCATTAATTTTACAGCGGGGGTTATGGAGCCGCGCTACCGCTGCCGCCGCCACAGCCGTCGATGGGCGTTGCTCAGACCACAGAAATCGCTAAAATTCCTTTATGGGCTCGTTAAAGCATAAAATAAGCGCTTTAATGTGTCGTATAAGCAGCCCGTCAGGAGGTGGCGGTGGTGGTAGGGGGAGAGAGAGAAGGTCGGTAAAGCAGAAGCAGCAGCAGCAGTTTGTGCTTTTTTTTCCTCCCTTTTTCTAGCCTCTGGAAGTCGGCGCCTGAATTTTTATTTTTTATTTTTTATTACAGGGTTCTTCTTGGATGTGTGTGTGTCTGCCTGTGTGTGTGTGTACGTGCTTGTGTGTTTGTTTAGTTTCGCGGATGCGCTTCAATGAGGGAACAGGGAAGAGGAAAAACAAGGCGCGCACATACACAAAAACGAAGAGAAGAAAAAGTTTTTTTCTCTCCTTTTTTTTTTGGCTTCCCCTCCATCTTTCCTTCTGGAAAAGAAAAAAAAGGAAGAAGAAAGGAGGCAGTTGGATACATTTGGTCGGTGAGCGCTAACGAAGCGTCCGCGGCCCACCCACCCCATCGTCACACAAGACCAAGAAAGAAAAAACACCATCCGCACCAGGCGCAAGTTGATGTCCATTGAATGTCGTTAGTGGACGTCAAGAGTGTCGTCGCAAACGAAACAAAAATTTAAGTGGTGGGTTTCTTCTTCTTTTTTTTTTTTAACGTGAAATCAACAGAAAAAATATTACATTCATTTTTAACGGATCATCATTTCAGTTAATGTGCCATAACTGCCGCATCTGGTTGGCATTGACTGTGTCGACCCGCAAAAGGAGAGATATCGCCGTTCAAGGTAAGCTTCTTCTTTGCATTAGTATTGCACGTGTACTTCCATACGCAGTCCCGTCATCGTCTTCAATTCGGAATAACTTCTTCTTCCCTTTTATGATAATGGTACAAGGTCGCTTTCAGTTTCGCCTTTTTTTCTTTCTTTTACGATCGAATTTTTTTTTTTTTTTTTTGGTGTTGCGTCGAGAGTTTTTCCTCTTTCCGCCTTTTATTTAAGATCAGGTAGAGCGCCTTGTGAGATCTAATAAAAAAAAAAAAGAAGGGAAAACTAGGAAATATTGACGGAGCGAAAGAAGAATGAAAAAGACTTAAAAATTTTTTAAAGCCAAGGAGACATCTCAATTTGGCTTCTCTTCCGACTTTTTTCCCTTCCACTTCATACGTCCGAAATTCGTTTTTACTATTATGATTACGAGCATCATCATTTCCAGCACCGACTGCTGGAAAATGACGCAGAAACGAGAGGGAAAAAAAAAAGAAAATATAAAAAGGCGGCGTCGGCATTCGTTTACTCGTTTTTCGTGTGTATCATTGGGCATTCGACTAATCGCGTATAGAAACCGATCCCAACCCACTGCCATCGGCTTCTTAATAAGAGCTAAAAAAGCGTAAAACATCAAATATAAAGGAGATAGTGTGGGCCGTATTTATATGATTATTGTTACGACGGGAAATAAAAAAGAATAAAATAAAAGAAACGTAACTTTTTTTTATATGTATACCTATACGCGCGCCGGACTGGAGTTGGGTCTACCTAAAGGGTTGCAATAATTGAGTTGTAATGTGTATACGAGCGTCGAGGTGTTAATTGCTTTGTGACAAAAGGTAAACGCCAAAAAGAAGTGGATTTTCTTTTTCTTTTTCTTCTTTTCGTTCGTCATTGCGACTCTAACGAGATAGTTAAACAAGGTGTCTTTTCGTTTAACGGGACGCGTATATATATTTTTGTGGGATAGTTTTTATGTTTACTGTCGATTTTGACGACCCTGTTGATACGCAGGCGCCGTATATGCAAATCATTGCATCTCTTAGCCGCTCGTGAGTCGCTACTTGAAATGTTTCTTTTCTTTTTTTTTTTTTTAATGGAAGAAGAAAAATTCGATTTTGATTTGGGGAAAGTGTTGGGGAAGGGGGAGGCTTGAAATTTAAAAATCAGGGCTAGTGATTTGAGTTAGCCCTGCCCTTGTAGTACGTTCTTTTCTCGTGTTTCATGCTCGTCATTGGTTAGTTTACCTGCCAGACGAGCCGCATAATCTGACGTCTGGGGCGGTACCTCCTCCTTTTCCTTTTTTTTTTTTTTCCCCCCCCCCCCCCCCCCCCCCACTTTGGAGAGCTCCTCTTTTCTTTTTGAAGCCTCGGTAGTTTCTCTTCTTTCTCACTCGCTCCCCTTCGCCGTAATTTTCTTTTTTCCCTTCACCCGCGACTCCCTGCGGAGACGTTGGTAATTACGGCACAAGAAGAAGGGGAAAAGAAGTAACCGGAGGGCTCACCGTACCGCCGAGGCTAGACTCACGCTGGCAGGAGGTACATACAAAAGAAGAAAATACGTAAAGAGGGAGGAGGAAGGCTAGCGAGGAAATTATAAGTTATTAAAATAATTCTTCTTTTTTTTTCTTTCTTCAAAAAAAAAAAAAAAGAGTCTTTATAATTCATCCTGTTGTAGCGCGTTCACTAGCGCACGAACCTGCACACGAAATTGGGAAAAGAAAATCATAAAAAAAAGGAGGGACGCGCGTTTGCACTCGGTGCGGTTAAGTTCACTCGAACAAATTCAAAAGATTTCTTACCTCGCACTTTTTTGAAAAAAAAAAAGCTCAACGACAAGTTCTCTTCCGTTTATCGCATAACCGGAGCAAAATAAGGCATTTTTTTTTTTCTCACGAGCGACCCGCCGCATTTTTTTCTTGACGTTTTTAATGTCCTCGTCAAAAGAAAGAAAAGATAGAGAAATAAAATTCGGTTCATTGGATTTGTATGTACGAATTAGTAGAGCTACTAGTAGTACATGGAAAAATCTAATCGACCCAACGTGATTATAAAAACGTCGAAAACTAAAAGGCCTAGCGTAGAACGAGATAGGGCCCGCAAGAGGGGGGGGGGCCAACTCCACAGCCAATAGGGGGGGAAAAAATCTCTTTTTTTTTTCTCTCTTTTGCTCTGTGTAAAAACATGCTATAAAAGTATAGCAATAGTTATATTCACCGAGAAAAAGCTTTAGAGTTGTACATAGAAAAGAAGAAGAGATGGACATAGTTACACAAAGAAACCGGTTATACACGCTCTGCAGTTGTGCGCATGTCGACAGTTGGGTGTGGAAGTAAAGTGAGAATTTTTTTTCTGTGTGTTGAAAAACTCCACGGGACGACTTTTATTTTAATTTCAAAAACTAGTTTTTTTTTTTTTCGTTTCTGCTACTTTCCGGGGTTCCTTCAAAGTCCGGTGTTTTTGAATCCTTGTCGTCGAAACGGTGCCGTCCAATTAGCTTTTTTTTTTTTTTTTTTCAAGAAGGTGAAGGTGAACACAGGTTTTTTAGGCTATAAAAGATCATGAAAAACGTTCTCCCCTGGTCGTTTTTTTTTTTTTTTTTAAGTCTAACGGTTAGTTAGTTAGTTAGCTTTTTTTTTTTTTTTTTTTGCAGAGACCCCAAAAGAGTTAAAAGTCAGACAGAGGCTGGCCAAAAGGTTCTTCTCTCGTTTGGGGGTACATCATTTGAAGCTGTTATAATATTTATTGGGAACAAAAAAAAAAGATGCTTCTTTTCTTTCTGAATGTGTGTGTTGTCTTGCCTTCTGGTCTTTATGGTGTGCCGTGGAAGTTTGGTTTCATCGCACCATAAAAAATCGAAATTTTTTTTTTTTTTTTGTTGAACCCCGGACCTGTGTATGTGTGTGTGTTATGTTGATCTCTGCTATGGGTTGACCAGGGGGGCTTCTTTTCACCCCTTTTTCTCCACGCTTAATAGAAAACCCCCTCTTGTATTTTATTTTTTATCGTCTGGGTCGTTTTTTTTTAAGGAGCCAATATAATATAAAATCGAAACGATGACACCAAAACCAGCAAGAGAAAAAGGCCCCCCTATCCATCAGATCCCCCCATCTACCTTTGCAACCCTTTTTTTTTTTCTCTAACCCTTTTTTTTTATAGATCTAATTTAGCTGCTCACTGAAAGTGTGAAAAGTTTTGTCAAATATTAGATGTTTTGCTTTTTAATCGCTTTTTAAAAATCAGTTGCGATTTGTTCTTCTTCTTTCACGTATCATTTTCAAAGTTGCATTAGACGCCGTTAGATGGAGTGGGCATGGGCGTCGGGACTTGAGTTGGCTTTTTTTCTTCTTTCCTATCTCTCCTCAGCGTAGCCAGAGACGAGGAGAAAGAGAGGGTGGCTTTTGGGGAGGTGAACAAAAGTGGGCTGGGCTCCCAGTACACAAGTCCGGCCTCCCCCCCGTCGAGTCCTTTTTAGAGCCAGCGTGTAGATAGGGATATACCGTGCTGTGGTAGAGTCACTAGCACTGTAACGCAGAGAAGAAAAAAAAAGCCGCGCGCCGACTCTGTTTAAAAAAAAAAAAAAAAAAAAAAAATTCCCCCACCAGACGGCAGATATACCCCCAGCTAGGAGAGAAGTTGCAGCGTAAGAAAAGAAAGAAGAAAATACGTATCCTCCCTCCCACTTTTTTGGACGGAGCTCCTCCTGCCCAGCCCCTCACAGCGTTCGAAGGCACCAGGAGCTGCGGCATCGAAAGCCAAGGCGGCATTCTCTGTCCGACTTTACTCTCTCCGTTAGCCTTTTTGCGTGTCGCTCCCTGAACAGCCAACACAAAGTTCTGTCGGTCCGTCGGGCACGGCAGCAGGTTTTTTCGACTCTCCCGTTTCTTTCGTTGACTTGCGATTGAAAGGAAAAAAAAAAGTGCGCGTGACTTGTGTTTTTTTTTGTCACCAGTGTGTTTTTGTTTTTTATACGGTTCAATTTTTCGAAATTTGAACTTTTTTTTTCTATTTGACTGATTTACTCAATCAAGAGCGACATTTTTGTTTTTTAAAGTTCGATTGAATTGAGCGCGCATCGTTTTTATTTCTGCGTGAATTGTGACTTTGTTTCAAACCGAACGCGGCGACAAGTGCACGTTTCTCTGCCTGCGCATTCACGTACGCATACCAATTGTTAACGTACTCGTTAACTGTTGTGTAAAAACGAAAACAATATTTCTTTTTCCCCTCCGACTTCTTGCTGCGGAGTTTTGTAATCGATTCGATCGAGTGAGGACTTTCACGATTTCTCTTCAACACAATTTTTTTTTTCATTCTTCGTCGCCCCAGCAAAATATTCCTGTGCTATTCTTCCGTGAAACGGAGGTGAAAAAAAAAATCAAGCCGCGTGAACGAAACCGAATTTCAAAGTCGAAAACGGAAAGAAAACGAAGTTTCGTCCAATCCTGTTTTGACGGACGGCAGTTCGACTAGCAAACCAAAGGCAAGTTTTTTTCAAGAGTCTTTTTTTTTTTTTTTCGTTTTCTTGAAGAGTTTGCCGACACACTTGAAAAAAAACCAAACGAAGGAACAAATCTAGGCCGTGGTACATTGAACGTCAAAACCGTAAAATTTGAAATGTTTATTTTGAAAACTAGTGGAGAAGCCGCGTTTCGAAACGGAACGAGTTTGAAAGAAAATCTTGTTGCGCCGGCAGATAGGTCTTCTATCATTTCGGGACTTTGAGTAGGGCCAAGATAAGATGGGCCGTGAACGCGGAGACGCAAGTCCGCAGTTGTTGCCAGTAGTTGAAGTGGCGGCAGGAATCGTCCGCCGCTAGATGGGTCTGCACGTTCGTTCCGACTTCGAAAAAAAATTCTTTTTCGTTTCTTCGTCTTTTTTTTTTTAATTTTTTTCTCTCTCCCGGCGGTCACACGACAGCGGTTTCCTCTCCTCTCCTTATGTATATGTGGAAGGGCAGAGCGCAGCGTGTTCGACTCCACGTCTCCATACCCCCACAAGAAAAAGGGGTCGGACGGGCGAACGGGCGGAGACCGCGAGAGAGCAGCAGACTCTTGGCGCGACGAACCCGTTACATTATAGATATTACACGTTTTCTCTCTTTCTCTCCCCTTCTTTTCTTCTTTTTTTTTTTTTTTGCGATGAGTTGAGGAAAAAAAAAAAAAAAGAAAAACAAGAACAACTTTTAGCCGCAGAGTCGATCCACCGTGTCTATACTCTCTACGCTTCAATGAGATTTGAAATAATTTTGTTTTTTTCTTTCGGATAGGGTCTTGTATACTTGAATGCGTTTTATCAATAAGTTTGGGAGTATAAGGTTTTATGCCTTTTTATTTTGTAATTTTCTTTTTTTTATGGGATCGACATAATATTGACCGTGAAACAAACACCCCAAAAAAAACGTTTGTCTAGTTTTTTTCTTCTCTTTTTCCTTTCGTTCCTTCTCTACCACCTCTGAAAACAGAAAAAAAACGTTTATTTTGTGATCATTTTTATCGTTATTGTTTGTTGATTTCATTAGAAGCTCGTAAATACCCGAACATAAGTTTCAAAGTCTAAATGTTTTTCCAGTTTGTTCAGACGCTATTTTTAAGTAAAAGGGATAACCACTAAGTTAAACATTTTATATCGTTGCATCTCCCCTTTTCCTTTTTTTTAAGGTATTAAATCAAAAAGAAGTTGTATAGCGATCAGGGGGGGGGGGGGGTTGAAACCGTGCAGGGTCTTTTGTCGGCGTTCAGGCGCCATACAGCAACGCAGAGTTCAGAGGGAGAATGACGTCATACATCTTACGAACTCTGTACCACATACGAAGAGGGTTTCGGTAACTGAGGAAGAGGCGGAGTGAAAGGTGTGGCGGCGGCTTTTGGCTCTTTTTTTCTGTTCGGCGGGACTGTAGCAAGAAATTTAAAATAAAACATCTGACCCGCGATTTCTCATCATTCAAAAATGTTTTTTAAAAAGGGCAGAGACAGGTGCGAGGTTCATGAGAAACATTTGGAATATCAGGTTAAGAGGAGGGCGGATCCTGATCGTAACAGCAAAGTATTTTTTTTTTTTTTTTTTTTTTTCCTTACGTTTCCCTCTCAATTGTCGATTCGAAAAAGATACAAAACTTGGTCATTACAGATCAGAGTGTGCATAGATAGGGAGGGCTTGAACGAGTGTAACATCGAGCTATTTTTGAAGAAAAAAAAGGACTTTGAACACTGACATAAAAATGCTTTATGTAACATTATAATTAAATTTAGGGTACATTTCTTGTTTAAGATTTCATTTTTTGTTTTCTTTAAATCAGCCAGAAGCTCTAAAAAAATAAGTCCATTAACACACGAGCGATTTTTTAATGGCGCGACAATTCACTAAAGACACACAGGAAACGTCAAGTTGAGTCAGACTTTTTTTTTGTTCTTCTCCTTTCGGTGTTTCCTTAATGATAATCGACTGGTAGGAGAAGAAAAAAAAAGAGGGCGGTCACGTGACTGGGTCTTGGTCCAACAGCCCGGCCCAATCAGTGTTGAGGAACGGTCGCGAGCAGACGGCGACGAGCCTCTCTCGAAGGGGGAAAACACTGTGGGTTCTTCTTTTTCTGAAAGCCTGCGGCATTTTCTTGGTTTCCTTTCGAACTCTAAGCTCATTTCTTTTTCCTTTGAGGTTTTATCGACTGGGCATTGGGTATCTGTTGATTTTATTTTTTCCTGTTGCGTCTTCAAGTTCACATCATATTACAAGAGCGAATGATTTCGATCGAAAAATTTAATAAGAACGCGCCAGACTTAAAAAATCGGTTCAAACTTTTAGGCCGTCTAGCAACTCGAAGAGGTCAGTGCGTTAAAGAAGGAAGGTAAAGGCTTTATTTTTATAAACGGAGAAGGGTTTCTTTTGAACCAACAGAAAGGGGGGGGGGGACATTTCAAAAAGGGGTTATACAATATGCTATTAGACTGCCTCTCAGAGTGGGCCAGCACGGGTCTGGAAAAGAGTTGCCATAAAACTTTAGGGCCGTTCTTTTTTTAATAATACAGGCCATCTCTTCATATATAACACACGAGTTATCTGCTTGTGTCCCCCCTCCTTTAAAACTATTACTTGTACTTTTTTCTTTTTCTGCCTAAACTGACGTACACTGTTACGCGTGTAGTTCGTTTTATGACGAGATTGTTCAGTTCATTTTTTGTTTCTTCGTCTTTGGAAAAAGTGTGCGACGAAATATAATAAAAAAAGAAGGGGGGTTTCGCCGACGACAGGTTCCCCCCCTTCGCTCTTCCGAAAAATCCTTTTTCTTTCACTTGTCTTGGTTATTTTTCTTCTTTTCCCCCTTTATTTTTATTGGATTGTTACGTCGTTATGACACAATCTGTTTAGACGTGAAGAGAATAGTCGTCATAAAATCGGCCTTTATTATTTTCTCCTTCTTTTTTTTTTCCACCTCCCTTTCATTCGGAATTCATTACATTGCCATTTCTTCTACATAGTCCGTCAATTGTGACGTTAAAAAAACCCATTTCCGGACGTATTCAACGCATTTTTAATTGTTGTTTTGAAAAAATATTTTAGAAGACGACAGGCGCGCGCAAGCAATTCGGTGTGTGCGCCGCTCAATGATCAACAGCCCAGCGCTCAGACGTCAAAACGGCAGCCAAAGCACATCCAGCGCTCTCAGCGATTCCGGCGTCGCCGTGGAATCATGTCCTTGAGCCGCACTGTCGGCCGAGGACGACGATGAACGGTTCGCTCTACGACGAAACTCCGGTGGTGGGGTCGGCTGGTGATCAACACCGACGATCAGCAATAGCGTCAGGGGTAGCATCTCAACAACAACAGCAACAGCAACAACAACAACAGCCATCAGCAGGAGGTTCGGCGAGTTCGTCAGCGAACGGCAACAACGCAAGAGGGGAGCAATCATCGGGCCAGCAAGAAGATTCAAACAACCAAAATCATCAATTGTCACCTTCGGCCGGTGGGGGCAGCTCGAGCGGAAGTTCCGGTCCGTTGCACATTCCGGCTAAAAGACTGGCGGTCGGGCAGACAGCAACCGGTCCCGGAGCCTCATCCTATCCGGGACATCACACTCATCATCACGTGACTCATTCGCACCACGACCCTAACGGCGGAGGAGTCGGTGGAGGTGGAGGGGGAATCAACGGCGACTCTAGCGGCGCCAGTAGTCTGCTGCGCGCCCAACCTTGGCCGTACAGCGTCGGCGACGTGCAAGGTCACTCGGCCGGCTCATTCGACCCTCAGTCCTACAGTCCGAGTTTGGTCCGCGACGGAATGGCGGCAGCGGCGGCGGCGGCTTATTACGGCGCAGATCGAGCCAAAGCGGCACTCAGCTTTTGGCCGAGCGATTACGGGAAATATGGAGCGGCGGCAGCAGCGGCAGCGGCCGGCCCATCGGCTGGCCTACCCACCTCGGCCGAAGCGGCGGCCAGCGCCCAGTTCAACGCCCAGGCGGCTTGGTGCGGATACGCCGGATACGGCGGCCGCGTACCAGAACCGCACGGACTCGGCCCGACTCCCGGCCAGCCCGGCATGGGCGTTCCAGTCTCGGTAGCCGGTTATTTGGCCGCCGAAGCGCACGAAGCCCGACGCGGCGCTATGGACGCCGCGGCTGCCGTCGCCTGCGGCTTCCCCCACGACAGCTACGCCGGACTTCGAGGCTACGGTCCCGGTCCGGATGGCATGCCGCCAAGCGTCTACGGCCCTGGTAAGTTTCTATTGAAATTGACATCATTTTCTTTTGGGGAAATCTCGGGATGTATTTAGTAATGCTCCATTCGTTTGGGGAACAAAAATAAGAAATCGATAGCTTAGAATCACGAACTGGAAGAAATCGTTTGGCTTGGAAAATAGCGTCCTCCCCTCTTCCATTCATAATACTAGACGTCAATGAACGGAAGTAGAAAAGCCACTAGTAATTTTGATCAAATGCGTTTCCGTCAAGCGATGCACACCGCTCACTAGATGGAGTCGGCTGATTCCGAACGATATTAAGCGACTCGATGATGTCTCGTGTTGTTGGTTGACGTCGTTTCTCACAAGAAAATGTATACACACAACATAGATGGTTAGAGACGAGCGATGTACACGACCCTCCTCTGTCTTCGACTCGTTGCATCACAAGTGTGTGCTCCGATGAAGGGGAGGGTCTGGAGAAAGGCCAAAAAGCTTCTTCTTTTATTCAAGCGCCCGAAAATGTGCGTGTGAGGGGGAGAAGAGTGCAAGGGGGTGCAGAGTATTACTGGAACGATAGAAAAACATCGCTAAAAAGAGACAGAGGGGTTGGTTTCACTTACCGTCTCCATCTATACAATCGTCGTAACGAATATGATGGTTATACGTGCACTATTTATCGATTGCTTTATGTCGGCTCTCTTCAGCTGGTCCCATATATTCCCATTCGACACAGTTGATAGTTATCGATATGGAACACACACACAGACAGAAATCATCTCCCTTCTATTTCTAAATACGTTTTGAAGCTCTTCTCGCCAAGGGGATTTTCGAGTAAGATTTTATATTTGGGTGGATTTTTTTTTTTAGACAATGCAAGAAGGAGCCGAGGTAGAAAAGAGTAAAATTCCAGTTCCAAATGTCCAGGTACTGGGGAGGGCAAAAGAGCGCGAGCCGCTTGACAGATAAAAAGCCAAGTGATATTTCAATTGAGGTACCTGAACGAGTATCGGCCTTACGATTTATTCGTTAGGGCTCTGGTCCAGTTACAACTCCATGAACCATCCGAGTTGAAACAATCGGAAACGATCAGAAAAGAAAAAAAGGTTTTTGAAAATGCGCTGCAGATGTGATTTGACGGGGGCGGGAGGGTTAAAAAGAAACGTTTTCTTGACTCACCAGTGAATGGCTATTGGCTCTTAGCAAAAGGCAGAAGAGGGGAATAGAAATGGAGGCTACGTGTACTGGTAGTCTCTCTTTCTCCTCTCTTTTCGCCATTACCATACGTCTTGGATACAACAAGAGAGCGTCATGAAATCCCTTTTTTTCCCCCCCTTTTCTATGTCATCATAAAGAATTCAACTCTTATGTTCTAACCCTCTCTTTTCACCCCCTTAAGCTAAACAAGAACGAAGGAAACCCTCTGAATAGTTTTGACTGCTGGCTTGTGTGTTCTCACGATGTCTTTATCGTTCGTAAAAAAATTCAAAAATTAATTTCCTTTTGAAAAACAATTCGCAGGCTCTTTGGGGCCGAATCCGCTGGAATGGACGGGACAGGTGACTGTGCGCAAGAAGCGGAAACCTTACTCGAAATTCCAGACGCTGGAACTGGAAAAAGAGTTCCTGTTTAACGCCTACGTGTCGAAGCAGAAGCGCTGGGAATTGGCGCGCAATCTCAACCTGACGGAACGTCAAGTCAAGATCTGGTTCCAGAATCGGCGGATGAAGAACAAGAAGAACAGCCAGAGGCAGCAGGCCGGCAACGCCAACAGCAGCGGCGCCAACGCCAACAACGCCGGCCATCACAACAGCAGCCACCACCACCACCATCATCATCACGGGCCGCCCGACGGTCACCACCACCACCACGCCGGACCCATCGGACCGGCCGTTCACAATGGCGGTCACAACATCTGCTCGGCCAAGTGACGCCATCCCTCTGCAGCCGCAGACAACAACCAATTCCTCCTCTTGTAAAAAACAAACAAAAACAATGCGAAAGGTCTTGCAACAATTTCAAGGCCTGGAACATTCAAAATTGGAAGAGGAAGATGGGATCTGTAGGAACACGTCAGGTCCGTAGTTTTTCTTAAGAAGACAACAAAGAAAACGAATCATTGATTTTTGTTGTTATCTCCGAATTATTATTAGACACCACTTTTTATAGGCGCTACCTCGTTCTAGAAGCTCTTCCTTCATTTTTTGTTTCCGCTAAAAATTATGATAGCAAACACGCAAAAAATGTCGTTTCTTTTGTTTCCCATTTTTTTTTTTTTTTTTTTTTTTTTTTTTTTTTTTTTTTTTTTTGGTTTTATCGTGTTTGTTAACACTTTTATGTCTCAAAATGTCGCTGGTTATTGTAAGTGTATCCCCTTTTTTCTTAAATCCTCTATATTCATTTATACTCCCTTATTATTTTTAAAGATGATTACTATACTACCAAGAAATCATATTCTCTCTCTCCCCCGCCCGTCTTCAGTTCTCTCAAAGATTTAAAAAGAAAAAAAAGCGAGAGAGATGATGATAATGAGTGTATGTATACACCTCAGGTAGTGTTCCTATAGGTAGCTAAAAGCCCAAGAATGTTATTTTCCCCCCTCAATTTTTTTTTCTTCTTTAAATTCATCTCCAATTATTTTCTATTCTATTTGACTCGTTACCCTCCTACACTTTTTTTTTTTACACTATAGCGACATTTATCGTTCATTTGTTTTTTTATAGAGAGGGAGGAGGGCATCTTTTTATTATTTACCTTTTTACCTGATACAAAAATGAAATATCCCCCTGGTGGCATTATTGTGCGTGTCGCCATTTTGCGTTTTCGTGTTTTGTGTCTGTTTTGTGTCAGTCTGCTAAAGTTTGTTTTTACGTGCGAGAGGGGTTGACCGAACGTGTAGAACGCCAGACTATTTAAATATTAAGCCATCCCTCTCAATCGTTTCCTTTTCTTCATCGGTCAACTCATCCAATTTGTTTTTGTTTACCTCCCCAATGACAATCCCAAAGATGGAGGAGAGAATCACAATCCCAGTGGCAAGTTTTTTTTTTTCTTTTCTAAAGTTAATTTTTTTTTCCCCCATTTTCGTGGCTACCCAAACTCACACAGGCCCAAAAGGTGGGGGGAGGGTTACATGAAAAACACACGCGCAGTGAAAAAGACAGAAAACAAAAAATCCGAATTATTATTAGTTTTCTTCGATTCTTATTTTTTTTGGTGATTGACACAAATCGTTTTTGCGTTTCTACACTTCCGGAGGATGGGTAAGATATTTTCTCACGGTTAATGATTATTTTTTTTTGTTTGTTAAGATGCTCAAAAGAAAAAGAAAAAAAAAGAATTTTGGGGGGAGGAAATGGTGAGGGGTTGCAAACACCACACGATTTCCATATCGGCAATTGTTTTCTTCTTTGACCTTGTTTTTTTTTTCACCTTTTCTCGTTTTCTTTGCTTGAAGTTTGTGTGTCTCATCTTTGAAAAAAAAAAAAAACGTGGAAATTCACTCAAAAAGTTGATTGATTCGGTTCTTTTTTGTACCGGTGAAGTGGAATCTCCAATTCTTTTTATTAAAAAACAATTCTTTTTTCTTAACAACCTGAAAAAATCTAAGCGTGTCTGCTATGTTGGCGTGTATTAGTTATACTTGAATGTGTGTGTACATCAAATGAATGTAAAACTTATCATTTTTTTGTTTCGTTGGTGTTTCCTTTTTTTTTTTTGACGAGTTTGAAGGAGAGACAGACATTCGCCAAAGATAATTTGTAGACAAGAAAAAAAAACAAGAGAAAGAGATTTCACTTTCTACACAAATGCAAAAAAAAAAAAACACATTTTTACAGAGTTCGTGTGTTTTGTAATTATTGTTGGAAAAAAAGCAACATTGTAAACCAAAAGGCAAAGGGAGAGAATTGAGAATGGGGAAAAGACAAAAAACAAATTGCCCAGTGTGTCTCTCAAAAATGTTTTTTTTTTTTTGAATGACGTGTTTTTGTTCGGTGAAAACTCGGTGATGACGATAACTATTAGACGAAAATTCTGCTCTTGTATTTCTCTATTTGCTCGTTTTCTCGGAGCGAAAAAGAAGAAGTTTTAAAAAGAAAAATCAATTATTACGATGTCGCTCTTTTAAAAAACAAAACAATCTTTTGTGAAACTGATGAAAAACAAATGTTATGTCTCGTTGTTTATTTCGAAATTTGTCACTCCTCGACACAAACCATTTCTCTTTCATCTATCGTGTAATCAATTAGCTCTCTCTCCTACCTTCATCTATTATTAAATAATTAAGTAATTAATTATTAATATTATTATTATGACCGGATATTGATTGTCACGTCGTTGCTATGAGAAAAACGAAAATGTGTGTGTGTGTGTCTTAAGTTTTATTTGAAAAAAAAAATTTTTTTTTTTGTCTGTTTCACATATACACCTTTCCACACGATTTTTTACGTTCTTCTTTTGTTAATCTTTTTTTTTATCCTTTGGCTTTTGGATCGTGTGTTGTATCTTTGCAATGTTTGTTTGTTCCTTTCGTTTGAAAATTAAAATTGATTCAAAGAAAAGCAAGAACTATTTCATCACGTCATATCGTTAACAACCATCTTACGTCATTCCCCCCCCCCCCTATTATCAAATATGATAACGAACCACCCAATTTGGTTTTTCTATCCTTTCCTCCCCTCGCTTTTTCTTTTTCTTCAAGTTGTGCGCGTGCAGGACCTTGCTATCGGAGAACGGGAGGAGATAGAAAAAAATGGTCGAAACAACCGGAGAAACTCAATTGTTTCGCTTTTTCTTACCTAGCCCCCAACAAAAAAGCAAGTCTACCTAAAAAAAAGGGGACAAAAGAGTTCCATGTTGGTTCAATCGTGGTTTGCTTTTTTTCTTCAGTCAGTTTTCTCTATCGAAGCCTGCACGAAAAAGGCTAACATTCGTGTGTGCGTGTTTTTTTTTTTTTCAATGCAGCGGAATGCGTCCAGACTTCCCGCTGGCTCCATCGGTTATTTTTCTATCGACAACTCAAACCACATTGGCTTCTTTTAAGCGAAGCCATCGATTTCAATCATTTGGTAAGTAGTCGCCATGGGAATGTGAACACCTTTTTTGGAACTAGGGTTGTTTCCCCCTTTACCCTTCCAAACACTTTTGTGGCTGCAGACGAGCAGACAGTTGTAATCATAAAACGCCATTTCACAAGTGCTTTTACACACACACACACACACATACAGAGTGTCGTAACGACACACACGGCTGTGCGCGGTTTGCGGCTTTTCTTTTTTCCAGGGCATCAGGAGCCTATCCTCAGAACCGATTCGACTCCCGTCGCTCTTCAATGGGTTTCCTTTTTTTTTCTTCTTGCATTCGTTGTTGTGTGTTACAAAGAAGGAAGAGAAAAAAAAATTTTTTTTTGAAGGGGAACTTGGATTAATTAGACAGTGTGGTTGAGGGGAAGGGTAAGCGAGAGTTGGGCTCGATTATGAAAGAAAACCATTTTCTTTCTTTTCCGTTCATACGGTATTTAATGAAGTCGAATAAAAACGAAGAAATTGAAAGAGAAAATGCCGAGTGTGCAATCAGCTAAAGTCATGGAACCGTGTACAGATTCTTACGTCACGTACAAAACATTTTTTTTTTTGCTTTTAAATACTCGCACCGTGTGCGCTGCCAACGTGACATCTCAATCGAAAGGAAAAAAAGAAACGATTTCCACAATTAAAATACATAAAAAAAAGAAAAAGGAGAACGAGAGGGGAAGTTCAAGACAATTGAACAAGAAAAGAAGAAAAAGAAAAAGATTCTAAACACAAAGTGAAATAATTATATCCATGGGGGTCTTCTCGTCTAAACTGACTTTGTGACTATTGAGGATGCGATAATGATCATTTTTCGTGTAATGGAGGTGCACCCGTCAGCACCTCCTTTTGTGTGCAGTGTTTGTTTAAATGCGTGACAGGTGAAGAAAGAGACGGAAACGCCGTTACACAAGAGGCCGCTCAACAATTGTCTTCGTTGACTATGTCGTTTCTCACTTCCTCTTTCTGTGGGCATTTTTGGAAATGATCGTCCACCACCTTACAACACGCCATAACAGCCAACAGACCTCTCTTGGTGTCTGCTATAAACAAGTCACACAACAGTTTTCATCATCAGAGAGATTGCATTTTTTGTTGTTTCTTTTTTCAATTTCAACGTATCAACAAACAAACAAAAAGAAGAATATTGTGAAGAGGGAGGAAATAAAGATTGTACGCGGCAGCCTTTTAACAGAAAAGAAATATTTTAGTCTTTTTATTTGTATGTTTTTTTTTTCTTCAAACCAAAGTCCTTTCAACAGTAGAAAGCAAAAACAAAAAAGAAAGATGGAAGTTATGAATATATCTGCCATTCAGTTGAGCCTCCTCGCCTCACAATGGGTGGTAAAATACTCCGTCTGGATCCTCTTCTTGAATATAACCGTTAGGGAACGGGTAATTTATCCCTTTTTTTTTCTTCGTATCCTTCAAGCCCTTCGTCCCTGCCCCAAAAACATTTTTTTTTTGGGACTTTTTGATTGTACTATGCATCCCTAGCCTTTATTTTTACCCTCCTACACCCCCCCCCCTATTTTTTTTGCCCAACGCTTAGATGTATGCCGAGCGGAGAGAACCTACCCCGATGACCTGTTCTGCCACCTGGTGGTTATGTCTCTATTGGTCCTGTGCAACTCTTTCTGGTAAGGCTAATATATTTATATAGAAACATTAAATAAAATATAGACCCCCTCTCACACGTAGTTAAACAGTTAAATCTGGGCATTATTTAAGGCCTTTGTAGATATAACCCATTTTTACACACATCTTTACGTCACGGCACGAGAGCACTGGCCAGTTGGAGATGAGAACAATAAAAAGTGGAAGAAAGAGCTTCACCAAATGTTATACACCGACTTTTGTGTGTGTGTGTGTGTGTTAAAGCCATCAACTTTTACGGCGGTTTGATGAATAATGAAAATGGACGATCATGGGCTTGATAGAGTGTGGCCAGATTGACGATTCTATCGAATTCTATCTCTTTATTTCACACATTTTCCAATTGGATTTCCGGATTTGAAAATAATAATAAAATTAAATTTTTTCTTTCTCGAACGAGCGCACAGCAAACAAAAGCACAAATCGGCTTCCAGTTATGACTCTATAAAAGGCACGTTTTTCTTTTCCTTTTTTTTTTTGCCTTGAGGAGATGTGCAGGTAATCGGTACCCGAAACACAACACAGAGGCAGCCAGCAACACACAACATTTACGTGCGTAAGCATCCTCATCATCCTGGACAAGTCGAAATTCCTTTAATAAGCAGTCTCAAACTGACAAACAAACAAAAAAAAGGTAAATTAGCATCAAGCACACAACGAGAAGGTCAAATCAAGTCATTTATTGTAATTGTTTTTGTAATCACTTGAACTAGGCAAAAACGAAGAAAAACTGGCAAGGCTGTGTGTTTGTTTTGAGCCATGGTTAACGGCCAAGGTGTTGTCCAACTTGCGTCACACATTGACTCGGGAAATTTATCGACCGGCCGTCCCTGTGTATATATTTATATGAATATTACATGTTTCCTGCCAACGATGCGGCTGCTGTTGTGTGCCGCTTCCATCTGGGCCCCTCATTTACGGCCATACGTATACACACACACACAGACACACCTGATGTATATGTATAAATATCCCACTCAGTGCCTGTGTCTCTCGCTACCTTTTCATGAAAGAAAAATAAATTCCGTTTTCTCTATTTTTCTTTTTCTTTTGGGGAAAAAAAACGGGAGAGACTGACGAAAAGATATCTTAATAATAAGTTTGAAGAGTTTGTGGGGCTCATTGAATTCATTACCTTATTAGGGGAGAGAGGATCTGTGTGCTGGAGGCTGGTAAGAAACACAGCAGGTGCTGAGACAGCAGATCCGCAACGACCTTGTTTTTTTTTCGTCTGTTGTTTTGTTGTTGAATATTAGTGAAAAGGAGAGCGACGATGAGGCCTTTTGATAGTCCAGGCTTTGATCATCATCGCTATTCATGTTCGTCTCATCGTACAAGGGTCTGAGAAATCAATGAGTCATTTGTTCAGCAGGGGGTATGCCGAAACCGTCGTCTGTTGTGCAGCCGAGTGAAAATGCTTCTGCAACATGGAATCTATCTGCCTCTGGCAATCTTTAGCCAAAAAAAAAACAAAAGAAAGAAAAAAACACATGTGTAAATTAAACAGAAGCAATTAGTAAAATAAAAGATTTTGGCTTATTGTTTGTGATCATTTCTGCCTTCAGCCTTTTTTTCCTCGACCTGCCATTATGACTAATGCCAGGTTTCGTCTTCGTCTGCCTGAGGTGGTTTGAAAAATACAATTTCAATTATTACGACATTTTCTCCATTCAGATGTAAATATTTTGAAAGACTTTCACTTTCAAACAATAGACAATGAATAATTATGTGTTTATTTTAATACAATTGGGAAAAAACATGAAAATAATTATCATTTTTAAGTATGCAATTGAGGAGGCTGTTTAGTACTTGAGGCGAGGTGACTTCGTCTGCTGCGTCACTCCATCAATCATTTCAAGTGTGATTTATGACGCAGTGCGGTTGCCATTAAAGTGTCGTCATCGTTTTTGCTAAATTTTTCCAACATTTTGCATCGTTTTTGCAAATTCCGTGACAATTCGTGACTCTTGTTCTTTAAAACAATGAAACTGATCTCGAAAACTATTAAACTTATATGCTACGAGTGCTCTATTGTCTGCAAATTCAGCCACCAGCCATGGCGGGTTCGTCACCACGTGGTGAATGGCGGGAGGGAGTCATTGTGTAACGGTGGTAATGGCGTCCCCTCTCCTTCTCCACAAGTTTCGACCAGAAATCGCATCAGCAACGTGTTGGCCTCCCATTGCATTGCTGGTACGTTTCTTTTCTTTTCCCATGTTTAATGCAAAAGTTGTAATGGCAATTGTGTCCATTCCAATATCCGTTTTCTCAATGGGTTTTGAGTGCGAGTCGAGAAACTTGTTATTCGAATTTTTTTAGCTGCGTAGATGTGCTTGTCAGAGTTGGTCGGCATGTGTGTGTAACTAGATATACATGTAGGAAGAAAAATATTTTCTGAGAACGCAGACCTCCCTTTTCTCTGCATCAGAGTCACATTTCCCGCGGTCAGTGGCCGGGCGCCATTGAAACCCAATTCTTCTTTTTTTTTTCTTTTTTTATGTCGTCGTTCGTTTGGAACGGAAGTTCTTGGGTTCTTTTTAAAACAATTTCGCGCACTTTTTTTTTGTCGTTTGACTGTCACGTTGAATTGAATACCAAACTGATTGTTAACTGGGTTTTCTTGTGGGACGAGTCGTGCAATATGTCGGCGGTCACGTTGAACGGTACTAGAGCACGTTGGAACCTTATTTTTTCCCCTGTTTTTTATTCCTAAACTGCTTTTTAATAGTTATATGGATCACTTAAAAACGTATATAAATTGAAAAAGGAAGAGGGGAGGAAGAAGAAGCGCATCAGTGACAGTCCCGGTGTGTTGTTTATACGACGCATAAAAATCCTTTTTAACAACTCCATATATGATCGTAATTTTCTTTCTTGTTTTTTTTTTCGTGCATGTTTTTGTTTTTCAAACGCTCATCCTGGTCGAGTGCTTTATTATATCCTCTTGTTTTTTTTTTGTGGAGAGTAGCAGACTAGACAAGGCTTATGTATGCATATAGTAATAATAATAATCATAATGATGTACTATATATCTGTGTGAAGTCTCTCACTGGCCCGTTGCGGTTGGCTGGAAGCAAACAAAGCCATTCGTCCCGATTTTGACGATCGCACTACTTAATAATATATCGTCTGTTTTGAGTCATAATCGTCGCCATTTCAATTCAAATGGGCTTGAAATTATGAGCCATCAAAGATGGAACTATTTGAGATCTTGTAAATGAAAAAAAAAAAAACGACACTTGGCGTATGTTGTATTCCGGGGTTGATAATTATTACGTCTTTTATTAACCATTTCATACACACAGGCCGAACAAGATTGTTTTTTTTTTTTGGTCTTGTTATCTCGTCACCGTTAAGTCTTAAAATAAATTGGAGGGTTTCTCTTTAGTATTTTCTTATGCAACGCAACAAATATGTGATGGAACATTTCTGATAGGGTAGTCAACCTTGAAAGTTTTCTTTCCAGGATGAATCATAGCTCCTTTTTTTTTTTCCTTTTCCCAAGAACAAATAAATGACAGGATAAATGTGCTGGCTTTGAATAATGCAAATTTGGTGATTTATTGATTTTCGTCGGAGAGATTGAACCAATCCTGAGGAGACAAGAGTGGACACAGTCTCTTACCATCAGATAGATAAACCACTCGCAGCGCTGTTGTCGTTAAAACGAAAAAAAAAAGTATGGACGGTTGTTTTCTTTCCCCCCTCTAGTGACGGGAATCACGCGTGAGAATCTGAGTAGGGGAGTTTGTTTTGGGGAAAAGACGTTACCTTCTATTCACTTCGATCCTATTTTTTGACGCACATGCTTTCCCTATTTAAAAAAAAAATAATTTTTCCTTGGCGTGGATTCTGCTCCTTTCACGACATGCGTTTTATTTCCTGGGGAATTGTTTGAACGTGTATTTTCTTTTCCCTTTTTATTTCGGGAGTAGAAAGCCATTTGATGGGGGCATTTTGGTGGTGTTATTCAATTTGAAATTGGTGCTTGGGAATGACGGGATTAACTTCGAGTGTGAAACAATCGTTCATCCCGTTTATTGCGAACCAAATGACTGCCGTGTACGACCCCATTTTCGAGACTTGTCTTTTTTTTTTTAACGCCGTCGAAAATGGCCAATCAAATGGGACCATTTAACAATAATCTTTTTGAATAGACGTAGTTCATGGGGTTTAGTGGGTTGTTGGGTACTGCCGGATTTTTCTCGACGGTTCAGGTGATCCCTGCGTACTTGGGCGGGGATTGAATCAAAGGATTTCTAGCATCCTAAAGTTTGATGGCTCGATTTTGTTTCAGCGTTGCATCCGCGTCCCCCCCCCCCCCCCCCCCATTTTTTTTTTTAAATAAAGCTTTAAAACTGTAGCTCGTCAAAAATTTGTATGTATCTTGATTTGGAATGGTTTGTAATATTTTAAACGCTTATTATTAAAGGGCTTATCTTGCAATCGAAATTTTTGAAACTTGGCGGGATTTTTGAATTGATTGCTATGTTTAGTTATTGTAGATTCGTTTATTTGGTATTTAACTTTTTGCTTTACGAGCCAGTAAATTTGCTTCTTTGAAAGATTTCATATTTTACGACTTTTAAATTGTACGAATTAACTGAATTTTCTTAATTTAAAAAATTCAATTCTTTCTATTTTACGAGCAAGAAAATGTCAAAGGCATTTCAAACGTAAAGTGAACTTCTTCCCGTGTGGCTTTCTGTTGAAAACTAATAACTTCCTCGTAAGTCCACATAACAAATGTTCTATTCTCGCACTTTTTTTTTAAACGTTATTTTATTGTTGTGAAATACCTTTTGCTCGGTAAATGTGGAAAGAACGACAATCACCCCTCTTTTTCTTGCTCCAAACCAACTGCCCCGTATCTTTCATTGCCAGGCTTGTTTTGTTAACAGCAGCCGGGACTTGAATAAACACAGCGGTCGTTTATTTGCATTCCTGGTCTTATTGCCGACATATTGGAAAGTCTTACGCGTGTGGCCGTTTGTTCGTTTTGAAAAAAAAAAAAAATCTTTTCTTTGCTCGCTTTTTACAAATGACTTGTATACTATAAGGGTTGGAACCTTGTAGTAATGGCACAAGATGAGAATTTTCATAGGCTCTTTGGCTTTTTCTTTTTCCTGTGGCAATGTTTTGACACGTTTAAAGTTGGGATAAGGAGGGGGGGGGTAGGACAAAATGTATTGGGTTTCTTGGCTGGCCATAAGTTGAAAAAGTCCGTCTCTCCGCACTATCCCAAATGTCCGTTTTTACCAAGGAATGGTGGTCGTTAAGGTTAGACGATCTCTGCTATTGGTGGGAAGTCACGTGACCTGCCACATAATGAGCTTTCCCTCCGCCATGCTGGATGGCCGGGCCAATCCGCTCCGACCCTTGGATCTCCTGCTGTGAAACTCTTTCCTCCGAATCGTTTTGTGGGGCATGTGGGTGGATGGCATAGTGCCATTGAGCATTTTACTTAATTCCCATTGACTTTAAATTGTTGTTGATGTTCGTTAGTTGGTTAAAAATTTGAATCGCGTTTTGAAACATGCAGCAATTGTTTTTTTTTTTAAATTATCATAGAATTTTTTTTTCCAGTTTTTTTATGGTAAATAAGGAAATTGGGGCACCTGGTGGTTCGTAGGCTTTAAGTATTTGTGAGAATCCTTTTTTTAAAATTTAGAATCATTTTCTTTAATTTTTTGGTTTATCGAAATGCGTGCGGATTGCGGACATTTCTTCATCCGTAACGGCAAGCCGATCGTAATTCTTGGTTTGGCGTTGCGCGAGGCGATTATTAATGCCGAGACACGACATTCTGTTGTGCGTAATAGCCGGGAAAGAAACTTGTGTATAATGAGAATTGCAATTGTTCATGGTAAAGGAATTGAACGCTAGCGACTTTGTACCGCAAATCGTGCGCGTTAAATTATAATTCAAGCGTTTCGTAGTCCTATTATGCGTCGGCAGGAAACCCTTCATGGACCATGTCTGTGATTCGATTCTTGAAAAATAGCAATCCTTGCGAAAATAGGTTAAATGTAATACACCTGGAAAGTCTGAACAGTGGCGTCGTATTCAACTTTGAGAACGAAAAAGGAGGGGGTGGTTGATTGAAAAAAAAAATGAGCCGTCATCAATGTCGATATTTTTCATTAGCTAGATCGGTCGTAAAAATATCGACAGTGATGATACGTGGCAAATCGATAGTGTGGGGAAATAGGTGAACGATGTCGTAGATGTGAGGAATGCGAAAAAAGAAGTCAATTGGAGTTTATTGCGAGGAGTTTCAATTCCTATCAGATGTGTTCCACTACGATCGATTGATCACAGCTGGCGAATGCTACACAGTAAATATATTTCGATCGTGTAATGCTTTTTGCTGTTGGTTGCCATGACTCCCATGTTTTCATCAAAAATTGATTTCTATATCGGTGGGAGATATCCTGTGCTCTGCAAAGTAGGCCTTGCCATTTGTTTATTTTCGTACGCGGGAACTGACTCGTTTTTTTCCAACATTTTTAAAATTTATTGATTCATGTTTTAACGATTTCGATTGATAGCCAATTGTTTGTTGCATGTGACTAAATTTAAAACATTTCGAACGTGAATGATTGAGGCTCTAAGGGCTCCATCTAATATTTTTTGATAGCGGATTAACAGTTGAATCTTATATCTTTTTTTCTTTTTTTTACTGAAGCCAAATGGAGGGACTCATCAAACGTTTTCTGTTAACTACTTTGATTTATCAATGTAATCCGTCGGCGAAATTGTCCAGCTAGTCTAAGTGTAACCCGCGGTGTTCGAAACGTAGACCTCGCGAGCGTTTGATCAAGAACAGAACCCTCGAAAACAAAATTTTGAAACTTGAAATTAAATTCGAGTTAAAATAGCGGATTTTAACTTGAATTTTCTTCAATAGCTCGTAAAAAAAAAAGCGGTGGGACTTGCTACATCTCCGACTTGATTCAGCGCCAACACTCAAATCTTCATTCCCGCCAAACGACGTCTCCGCCTGCTGCGTTGGAACTTTAAGCTAAAAGATAAAGCGAACCATCGTATTTTTTTTCTTTCTTAGTCAAGACGAAGAAGAAGAATAGCACAACGGGCCTTATATATATAAAGAAATAAATCAATCGTTTCCTCCTTGTATCTTCTGTTAACTCTTCGAAGGATATGTATCTCCTCCAGTCAGCGATTCTTCTTCTTCGTTTGTGTTAAAAAACAGCTTTGAAAGCAAAAAGACTCGCTATTGGTTCGTGGTGTCATTTCGAGCTCCACCCGGAGATTGTACACTCTGGGGAACGGGCGACAAAATTATTGGACACGTTAAGAAATGTTTTTTTCTTCTTCTTATATACATGTTAAGTTGTTCCCCTTCTACGTCCATGACAGAAGGTATTTTTTTCCCGTTTGTCTAATCACAAGGAAAAGTCGGATAATAATCCGCCCAGACAGACGAGACAGCCAACAGTGATGGGAACGATTGAGGTGTATTTTACATAAAGTATTGGAAATGTTTTTTTTTTTTTTTTTTTTTTTTTTTTTTAAGTTGACTAGTTTTGGGTGGTCTGTTGAATTTAGCGAGCAGTGTCCAGTTTAATGTTGATCCCATCCCAACAGAATTTTCGATTTAAAGTTTAATCTTAAAATTAATCACGTCACCTCAAATTCAGTTATATTTTTGCCCTGTAAATTGATTCCATTGTGATCGGGTTAGGCTAATGACAGCGTGATTACAAGAATTCAACAGGGAGACACTGTTATGGGTTTAAAACCGAAACTGTTTAAACTTAAAATTCGTATACAATCAAAATATAATTGTGAAAGAAAGAGCGTAAAGAAAAAAGCATTAAGAAATCATATTTTCTTTGTTAGATTTAATAATTTTCTAATGCGCACAATTAAATTGTCTAACGGAGGAAAATGGGCGTTGTAAGCCGACCGAGTGGCGGTTCGTAGACTACTACTACGGCTGGTGTGCTACCCGTTCATTCCGATGTGATTGTATGTATCAGGCAAAAAAAAAATTAAAGCTTACTTGTTCACGTGACGATAGAAGGTAGTCGCAAATTTTTGCCACTTTTTTTTTAAACACACGAATTGTCAACGTTAATCCACGAGAGAGAGCGAACGTTGTTCCAAATTGGCCGGTGCATGCAACTAGAGTGGCCGTGATTTTTCAAACTGGAAAATATTTAACCCCATCTCCAAAAACTTTGTGGTACAAGAAAAATATTTTCACCCTAAAAACGAAAATTGTGTAACGGCCAACTTGTCTTTTGTCTTTTGTTTGTTGTTACTGCATCTTCGTTTTTTTTTTTTTTTTTTTTTTTTTAAGTTTTACAATCGGTGGGGGCATTTCGTCTCGCGGTTGTAGAAACCGCCCTGTGTGCGGCGCTATGGATACAATGCTAACATTCGCCATGGCAAACGCGCCGTGACTTGTTTTTCGCATTGTAAAATGGCATAAAATGGCAAAACCTGTCTAATAGTTCAAGTTTTTGCTTCTCCCCCCATTGCACAACGGTGGGTGACCCTAGCAGACAGAAAGAGGTGCGAGAGGGATGGTTGTTGTCTATGTGGATATGCGTTTTGGACTCGCAATAAAAGCAAAAAGCGGGCGAGTAATGCGTGACGCCGCGAACCTGCCGCCACAAGACACGTTCCCGAAGAATGCGCTTTAGCATAGCTTTTTGCTGGCTGACATTGAAATGCTTCTTCTTTTATTTAGTTGTGCTCTTAAAGGCCGTGTTCTTTGCTTTTTTTGGGGGGTGTTAAGAAATATCGCGATTGTCGTATATAAAAACGACGAGCGTCCGCGTCCCTCTGTGAGTGTGACATGTTTTTGGATTTTGTTGACGGACGGGCAAGCTATCGTTGACAGATGCTGGGCAGACGTTCTTTCGTTGTGTTTTGTTTTGGCTAAGCAGGAGAGGATAGTAAGAATCGTATTTTTAACTGTATCAACTTCATCCCTTTTTTTGTGTGTTTTTGTTAAAATATTTACGTGTTCTAAATTTGATTTACTTTTTGTTTTTACAGGTGATCTTGGTTGGAATTGACCCAGGATCGCCGGATGCAATTCGTTAGCTGCCGGTAAGTCAAACCTCTTGTATTGCACGTTTCCTTTTTGAAAGCCGATTTTTCGCTATTTTTTCGGTGTGTGGAATTGAGGCGCTCGCGTTTTGAATAGTTTCGCATTTTCCCGCTGCGCATTTTTATCGAAGTCTAGCTCCACTTTTTTTTTTTTTTTTATTTATCGTCACATTGAGGAACTGACGACACTCCCTTCAAATTTGTTTCTTTTTGACGCTAACAATAGAAGGTTGAGAAGATGTGTTTTTTAGTGGTATTGTCATTTTCTCTGATGAAAGGGCAAGTCTCTTTCTTTTTCCCAGATCGTGAATCATTTTCCTATTTTTCTTTTCTCTTTGACATTTTTTTTTTCTGTTCAAAGAGGCTCAAACCGAGCGTGCTATTGGTCTGTTCCCTCGGATGCGAGATAACTTACGGATGGATGTTTTATTTTCCCGTATTTATAGAAAGGATTTATTATTCTGAAATGATGAATAATTTCAACGGGGTGTAGTTTTTATTTTGTGAAAATGTCTGAGAGAAAGATGTCTTGATGATGCCCGTGCCCAGGGGGGGGTTGCCGTTTTTGGTTTCACACGGCTCGCCAAATTTATAACCTCCCCCCCCCCCTCTCCTCCCCGCTTTTACGGGGTGAAGTCGAAAACAAATTTCGAAATTTCTGTTTTTCTCGTCCACCCCGAAACCGGATTTTTTTTTTCTCAGGCTGGTACGACGTCATTTCGATGTCGCTTGTTTTTCTCTTGGTCGTATTCAACATCGAGGCTTTTCACATTTTGGATTTCTCTTGTGCTTTATTCGGTTTGAGGAAATGGCATTAAAGTCTATCAGGACTTTGATGATATTTTACACATTTTCTTTCCTCGTTTTTATTTTCAAACGGGAAGTGTGTGATGAAGCGGACGTGCGTTTGTTATTCAAATCGATTCGCCTTGGGTTTATTTAGCATACTTTTTTATGTTAGCCGACATGGGCATAAATTAGTCACAAAGTTCAGTTGAGCTTTGCACACGCCCACAGATTAGGCTTGTCTCTTCATTACAAAGTCAGATTTTTTGCGGAGCTGTTAACTCGTTCTTTTCCTGACATGCTAACGGCGGCCGTCGTTTGAAAGGACGGCCAATGAGATTGCAGATAACGCTACATTTTTTTTCCTCTAAGCTTTCATCAATATTAATGTGATAGAAGACCTCTTAAAGTTACTACAAGTCCCGGCTGCCTTGAATCCTTCACACAAGTATGGCGATTACCATTTCAAATTACTTGGGTCGGGACAGATGATTTACTATCCGCCCCGGTTCATTCGGAATCCCGCGGTCTTTACACTTTTCTTTTGATGATTTTTGTTTTCTCTCTCGCTATGGATTCTCAAATGATTTATGCCAATGCGGGATTTAATCGCCTCATTAATTCTTTTTTTTATTCTTACTTGTAATCTATTCGCTGTATTTGAGAAATACGCGAATGCGTTTTCAAAACTATGCATTCAGTTCACAAGCATTATTTTGTCTGGGTTTTTGGCTTTTTATGGTAAAGTCTTCACTTAAACACACTCGCCTCCTTAACGTGCGAATTTAACTAATGTTTCGATACTCGGGAAAGAATGACATTTCAGGCCTAGAATTTTTGCGTCTTCGTGTTATCATTCTTTTCCTGATGGATTTCCGTAACGTTTCAAGTATCTTCAAATTCGTTTTTGAATTTACTTGGTAATTTTTTTTTTTACTCTTGGTATTTTCATTTTATCACTTGAATTTTTGTTTAGTTGTTGATGGGGTTTAAAAATATTATATTGAAATATTTATAATTGTTGGGCTATTCGTTTTATCGGTATCATTCTACTAAACGAGTATCCCGTGCAATTATCTTCCCATAAAAAAAAATTGTAAATTGAATTTGAGGTGTTTTACGAGTTAACATTTGACTTAGCCGTTTTGTAGAGAAGAAATTGAAATGAGAAAAGCAGCCCATTATTCGTTTATTTCATTTCTTGCAGGCCTGCCATAGGCTCGTTTATGAAGAGGCTTTTCTCAAAATCCATTATCTCAAATGGTTCTTGTAATGCCGACGCGTTTCAACTATCCTCGTCTTTCCTTTTCCCCAATCAAGCGGCTTTACAATTGAAGTTCCAGCTGCTATAGTATCTCACTCTCTCCTTGGCGGCTGTTTTCTTTTCATTCCGCTGGGAATGCTGGGAAAAAAAGGGTCGAGCCTCGGCATTGGTTGAAGGGCCATCTAGGGCCAGCTCCTCCTCGAATAGAAACATTTTTAAGCATCTCTGTCGAATCGGCCGGCTTTTGTATACTCTTTTTTTTTTATCTAGCAGTCGCTTCAAATATTGAGTACCTAAACTTTAAATGTAACTGGCATTAAACAGATAATGTCACTTGCGCGTTTTTCTCAAATGATTAACGACATTTGTTGTATTCTTTTTTTTTAGACCCATTTCATTGAGGAAATGGTTCTAGACTATTTGCTTGCCTTTTTTTTTATTGGTCCACTTTAATCAATCCAATGCGAAGTGAATGCTTCTTTTTGCGTTGGGATGATGGCAGTATACGGTCACACGGCTCCCCATAGACGAGGTCGTCAAAACAACGATGGTGGAGCAGCTGCGTCATCCAATCCATTTGTCACTCTAGAGAAATAGGCGAAATTGAATACGTTTTTCTATTAACAATGATATCCTGCGGAAGCATGACTTACTCTTGTTAATTCAATCTTATTTAACTCTTGTGCCAACTGGCAAGGTTTTGTTACAGCCCAACTCGCGTAAACTTTAAAATCTTATTTTCTTTTTTTTGAGTGTGCACATACCAAATTATGTTTTACGATGGGCTGTAGCATCGTCTCCATTTTTCCTGTTCGTGTTCATCTTTCCACTGTTTGAAAACGGCTCCGAGATAATTGGCTTGTGTGTGTGGATGCGCCGCAACAATGTGAACTTTGGAGTCGAAATTAGCGGGTCGTTGGATGGTAAGCACCAGATGGTTTTGCTTGACCATCGAATGCCGATACATTCGGCAGAGGGAAGAAACCGAACATGTACGGACCGCACTTTAAGGGAATATAAAAACAGTTTGAAATTGCAAAGCGGCGGCGGCGGCGGCGGCGGCGGCGGCAGCGGCAGCTTACAAAATAAAATAAAAAATGGATAGACTTAAATGGGCAGCGTTTTCCCGTGAACTTAACTTTGTGTTCAATTTTTACCGTCTACGGTATTTCGTAAGTCGCATCTTCTGAGGCCAGCACATCGCTGTTGACCATTACTTTGGAACGTAAGGAGATACGCTTGTTTCGTTGCACACAAACAACGCTAGTTGCGTTTTGAACTTTGGCGCTTGCGATAATTTCTGGTTTTTGGCGCCGTCATAGATCCTTGAAAATGAGTATGCGTTTATCTTTGGAGACGAGTGGAATAGTCACCATTTTCTTCTTTTGAAGTAAGCGTCTATTGCAAAGAGAAAACGAGAATCTGTCGAGTACTAAATCTCGTTGGAGATATTGAACGTGCATTCCTGAATCAAAGTCCAATCCATATAAGACGTTTTCCCCTTTTTATTATTATTATTTTTTTTTTTTGCGGCGAGCTAGACATCTGTTCTTCTTTTTTAAAACAACATTCTCGCATCTAGTTGGATCGTATGTGAAAATGTTGGATAGGAATTTGAGCTGGGATCGGCTGTCGACGTTGACTTCATGCTGAGAACGGAACGAATAGATGATTATGCCTACGATACGAATCCGGTTCGGCCAAGAATGTTGCTTTGAAAGATCGTAACTCTACGCCTTATTAGCTGCTTTTGCTTTCGGGAAAGGATGAGTTTCATTAAATTATTATTATTTTTTTTCGTTTTTGATGCTGTCGAAATATTGGCTGGAAATTGGGCGCTGGTGAGAGAAGGGAGAATAGGATATTGGAAATCTTGATTCTTAAAATTTTTTTATATTGGTTTCGAATTTTTGAATGCAATTTTTATTTTTTTAAATGGGAATTGCCTTTGAAACAGAAATTCAAGATTTCCGGGGTTATGTTTTCGATTTTTGGTTTTATTGGAGTGCTAGCCTAGGCATTTTAACGTTGGATGGACGGGCGTTTTGAATTATTTAAATTAAACTACGTAACATTCCTTTTTGCAAAGAAATGTTAACGTATTCCAGGATTTCCTTAAAGCGTAACATATTTTGCCGTTTCGCCAATGAATTATTGCAACGCATTTTGTGTGATTTGGATAGCTTGAGCTCGACATTTACCGTTGATGAAGAGGTCACGGCCTACCATCAGTTGTGGATACTATCAGAGAATCTGGTAGTTATTCAAACTTGATCTTTCACTTGGACATTTTTCATTTGACTGTAACATAAGATGGAATTTTAAAATATCGCGATGGAGTGACATCTACTTGTTTCTTTCTTTCCCAACTGGACAGTTTTGATTGCACGTTGGAATATAAATTGCAAACAACCCGAGTCGTAGATTCCCGTTGCAGGTGATACGAAGGATGTTGATAAAGGGATGATAGCCCCATTCGGTTTTGTCTTTTCGTTTGCTAGTTTTTTTTTTTGATCTTGATGTCACGGTTAATCAAGAGAAGATCTAAGTTTTTCTTGGAATGTCGTGTCTTATTGTGGATACGTCAAACTGTTTTTTAAGAAATGCCTTGCAGCCACTCTGACCGACGGATTCGGATGGTAGTCACAAGGTTTTCTTCTTTTAAGGTTTAATGATCTTGGCTTTTGCGTCTTGTTCCTCGGTATTTTACATTTTATTTGATGCATTTGAGTGATACATTATCAGATTTGTCCAATGTTTTTGGAATTCTGATTCTTTGAAATCTTTGTATTGTGTTTTCCCAAATATCTTCAAATGTCTAATGCAACTTTTAAAGGGTCACGAGGCCAGAAATTCCTTTATGTTTAATGCATCTTATTAGAATATCTTGTAGTTACAAAAAAAAATCACTTTGATTTCACCTTAAAACAAACTTGATGTTAAAAGTAATTGCAGACATAAACATGAAAGAATTATAGGCTTTGAGTTCACATCCACGAAGGGTTGGCATGTCGTGTAGGCCTATGGCTGCGCTTCCTGAAAGCGAGTTCATCTTTATTAAATTAACCTGAGAAGTTTAATTTAATTTAGATGTTCTGCGTTAACATTGGTGTTTAATTTTAAAATTTTCTAAAGAATTTTGCGTTTGTTTTCCTTTACGATATTTTTGCGGCCAAGTTTGTGCAAGTTCCACCACTCAAAACTTTCGAGAAGCATGCTTTTCTTAATTCGTTATTGTTTTGATAAAAAAGGGATAAAAGATTGACTTACATTAAAATCCGTAGTGAATCTTCAATCACTTTGTTTTTCATGCATTTCATTGTTTGTTGTTTATGGACTTGCGCGTTTTATTCACTATTCATTTTGTAGACCTACCAAGCCTAGGAAATCAGCCATCGTTGCGGGGAAATATCACTGTTATTCTTTCGAATTTGAATTTTTTTAAATTAATCGCGTATTGTCAATTGAGTTGTTCGATCAAACTTAATAGAATGCAGGCATTTCGTGATAGAAAGGCGATTGGATGTTGCACGTTAAACGGATGTCTTTCTAAGATCATTTTTAAAGGTTTTCAATTTGAAAACATTTTTGTTTTGTTAGTAGTCGGAATGAAGCGCTTTGTACAGAAGATGGTGGTGTAACAAAAGTTCGTTTCCGCGTTAACATCTGATTGTTTTTCGTGCTATAAGATCCTAGTCGGGAAGAGGGTTTGCTATAAATGGAGGGAAGTGCTTGATAGGCTTCATGCTAGTCATTTTGTCTTCGCTTTTCTATTTCTCCCCGTTTTCTCATCTACCCATTTTAGTTTTTAGATTAAGATGCTGCACGAGGCAGTCGGGGGAGATAAAAAGAAAAGACAAAACGAGACAGCGGAGATCTTGTAGACATTATACCAGATGGAAAACGGCAGCGAGCAGAAGCCGAAATCTTCTGGCTGCACTTTTCGATTCTGATGGCAATAACCCGAAAGCAATCTCCGGCCAAAGAAACTCTTCTTGTCTTTGGCATCTCTTCTTTTCCAAAACGAATATAGCGACGACAAGAGCATATCTGCTTATTTTTAACTTTTATATACGTCTGCGTCATGCAGCAACGAGTCGACTATTACTCTTCTTTGACTCTTGCATTTTTCGAATGTTTGTTGTTTCTTTTGACTCAAACTGGGACTTTTCTCTCACCAGTTGTCTATTGACACGTGACGAGACCACGTAGCAGTAGGCTATATAGGCTTGCTGAAAGATTAGGCACGTAACGCTGTCCAACGTTTCTTAAACGAATAACAGTGGAGGAAGAAATTTTTCTTTAAGTCTACATAAGCTCGAGATGGAAACGCAAAGGAAATGATCATAAAATCGCGATATTTCTTTAGCGCTTTCTTTCAACAAGCGACGCATCTGTAAAAACTCTTTTCACGATCAACATCCTTGACGTTTTGCGTTAATTCATAGTCTCGATTTAGTTTGTGAAGGGGGGAGGGCGATGATAAAAGACGAGTGAAGCTTAGCAGTTGGTGCTGGGGAGGAAGTTTCTCGAATTTAAAAATTCCCTTAGAAAAACAAAATTCGAATTATATTTTAGGCCTATAACATATCACGCAGAGACGACACGGCTTGACCTTTGCGAGAGCTTTGAACCATCATGAATCAGGATAGGTTTTTATAGCTTTTCTTTCTTTTTTTGGGTGGGAATTCGTGACGGCCACCAACGGCAGAAGCGGAGTGATCATAAAAGGAGAGAGAGAGGAAAAGAATAAGAAATGATTTCAAGAGATGCCAGATAAAATATGTTAGCGTATTTTTGTGTTTGAGAGGGCGCGTTTCTATTCGGCGTTCACGTTCTTTCTTTTTTGCTTTTACTGTTTGGCGAAGGAGGAGTGAAGACCCAGACGAATCCGAAAGAGTCAGGTCGAATCAGTTGAATCAGTCGCCGAATCATCAAGCTGTGCTGCACAACTGCTTCGACACTATGGAAGAATTTTATTCCTTTTAAAACTCCTATTTTTGCTGCTGGTAATCCCATCTTCTTTTTTTTTTTTTATCATTCTCATCATTTGTTCAGTCCTCGACTTTTGTGTATCGAAGTTTTTGGCCTTGCATGGGTTCCATCTTTTCCAAACTCGCAGCTGGACGCTAGACTCTATTGTTAGCTATTTGAACTTTTGAACTGCCTTGGTGGATCTGACTGGTGGTTTTCTTTCTTTTTTTTTTTTTTTTTTCCCTTTCTATTCTTTTCTTTTAAAAACGAAAAAAGGAGATTCGTCAGTGTTCATAGGCTACTGGTGGGGGGGTTGGGAGGTTGAGGCAGTGGGAGTTCGTTTAAAAGAACGCTTGAGAGAGAGGGGGGCGTTCGTTTTTGTGTGCCTGCTGCCAGTGCATGTCCGAGGCACGGGGGTTAAATATATAAGAGTGTCAAAGCGTTCGGTTAGGCTATGTAGTATTCCATCATCCCGTTTAGGTGCCGGAGCCCTACACATCTTTTGGTCGATCGACATCGATTGCAAGACTTTCCGAAGATTGAATTTCTTTTTTCTTCATTCAATCTTTCGTCAAGAAAAAAATATCGAGGTATTATTCATTTTTCTATTTTTTTTTTTGTGTTTAGAAGATAAGGCATTTGTTTTTTGGTAGAAGCTTGTCCGTTGTACGAGCGAAAGAGAACAGGACACTAACCAAAAGTGACGATTGTTTGGTTTCGATTTGCGTGTTTTATTTTGAACGAGTTTTAATTGTTAATGGCACGCTTGAATGTGCTTTTACTGAACGATGTTAAACTATTTTTAGACATTTTTTTACGTGTCGTTTGGACGATAACGTTTGAAATGACTAGAAATGTTGCGTTACGTCACTTGGCTTTTGTGTTTTTGTTTAGCTCGAATGAAACTGAGTAAATTGACTCGTTTTCTAGCCGTTTTTGATCGACGAAATTATTGTTGGCAAATGCTTGAATTTTATGATCAAATACTTGAATTTCCGCACCAATGGGAAAATCCATTCTTAAATTTTGAATTTGATAAGATTTGTTGATTTGCTTTTTCTTCCAAAAATTGAAACGCTTATATTAGATATTTGCACGAATTGGGAAAGAATTTGAATTTAATTTCAAAGCGAGTGGGTATTAAAAGTGCGCATAGTTAATCAGTAGAGCGTTGTCCGCCATTTTGATCCTGGCTGATTGCCTTGCGTCCGGCTTTGTGGAACGTTGGTTTTGGGGGGGGGGATAGACTGGGCATGTTTCTAGTGCTGGGATTGGCCAACCGGCCACAAAGATGGCGGCCAGCGGGAGGGCGGAGATGATGGTCTGGCAACAAAAAGGCAAGTCGCTGTCTGGCTCGGCATTGGCCGGCATAGGAATCGGATTGGCTGGCCCGATTTTTTTCAAAAGCTCCCCTACTGTTAGCATCCTTTATTGCTTTTCCAGCCGAAGAGGGGTCCCCCTTCTCTTTCTCGTTGTTTGTGTTCGTTTCCCTCTGGCTCTGCTAGGCTTGAAAAGAAATTTTCATTACCCACTCTGAAAGTTATTGGCTGAGAGAGAGCGAGGGGGGAGCTGCACGTGTAAGGGGAGGAAGAGTCGTAAAACGGAGAAAATAGCGAGCCCACTACTGCCAGAGCCCCTTTTGACATAAAACACATTTTCTATAACTATAATTTAACGTCAGTAAAGAAAGAAAAAAAAAACGGAAAAAATGCACGCCAGATGACGTCACTGAGCCTCTCGTCTCTTAGACCTTTTCCATCAGAAATGTGTACAAGAAAACGAGAGGCTAAGAGTCGTTTTTTTTTTCCCTGCCTTTCCCGATTTCTCCCTCTGCTTTGTACTGGCGAATAGCAAAGAGTATTAGAAAAAAAAATGGAGCCTTGCATTATTTAAAAGAGGGTTAACTTTTCAAAAGGGGAGGGCGATTCAAACCCGAAAATGGCCTAACTTTTTGCCCGGTCCAATGCGTTCGGACTCTGCCGAGTTTGGGCATGTGGAAGAAAACAAGATTTGTATTACATGGATAACAGTTGATTTAGGTGCGAGGGGGGGGGGAATTGGAATAATAAATAGAGAAAAGAGTAAGGTGCCGGATAGAAATCAGCGTTCGCATGACAGGTTCTATATCAAATGGAATTTTTTTTTTTTCGTTCTCGGCGATATAGAGAAAGAGGTGCTAAAAGGATCATCTTGTGCTTCATAATTGACACGTTACGTACGAAAATAACAAAAAGAAAAATTCCATTCCGCTCGTATCTTTTTTTTTTTTTTTTTTTTTTTGAAGGGACGAGAGAGGTGCCCGCTGTGTGGCATTTATCGTCTGGTCTTATGTGCTTAAAGCATCAGTCGAGACTTATTTTCTTCTTTCTTTTTTTTTTCTTTCTTTTTTTTTTTTAAAGACTTTGAAAACCCATTTGAACTGGAAAGGAAGGATGTTAAAGAGCATTCGGCTGCTGCCTTAACTGGGATTTCTTTGATGGCCGAATGAGAAAAAGACGAATAAAGAAAAGAAAAAAGAAAAAGTAGGTGGATTAATAGAAAAATGTTTATAGGGGACGAAAGGAAATGGATGGATGTCGTAGAGAAGGGGGGATTTCGGGATGATGGTGGGAGGGCCTCTGTTCACGCGCGTCGCCGACGTCGGGCTTGACGACGCTCAGGGAAATTGATGACCTGCACTTGATGTGTGAAAAAGTCATTCACTTTGAAACATGGTTACATTTCGCCTAACGTAGCCCTCCCTCGTTCTCCACCGGCTGTCTCCGGCCGTCTTTTCTGAGGGCCCCCCACGCTCATTGGCCCGAAAGGAAAAAAAAACGGACGTTTCCTCTTTTTTTTTTCCTAAATTTTCTTTTTTGTGCGTGTGTGCATCGTACGGTCTGCGGTCTGAGAAAAAAAAAAAAAATACGTGCGAGGGAGTAGGGAGAAAGAAATGTAGACGAACGAGGTTTTTCCATTATCGTGAATGGCTTCCCTTTTTCTCAGGCCATCGTTTCCGTTCTCCTTGTTGTTTCTAGTTCACTTAAGTCGCCTTCCTTTTTTTTCTCTTTCAAGTGCTTGTTTACTTTGTTCAATGCTCAACGTACGTGAGGCGCATTGGTGCTTATAGAAGCGGCAATAAAAAACAATTTTTTCTTTAAAACTAAAGTACTCTACAAGGTTAGGAATTTTTTGTCGATATCCTCCGTCTTAATTTCCCGTTTCCTAGTTTAGTTTTTTTTTTAAAGCCAATGGCGATTCGAACCTTTGAACTTGAGAAAAGGCCATTCGGATATTATTTTTTTTTTTTTGGAAGGGCAATGATGAGACCGAAAAATTCAGCGGCCAATCAACAGCACCAGATAGCGCGTGAGAGTTATCCTTGTCGGAGGCTTTGATTAAGTTGTAGCGCACCGCTTTCCGTCGACCTTATAAGGTTTTTTGAAAACCGAAAATTAACACTAAACCGCCTTATACGGAATGATGTGTTCTTGTAGAAGAGTGGGGGGTTGTATTGTATTGTTTTTTTTGTGTGTGTGTGTATGTGTATGTGTGTGTGGAAGAATTGGGGAGTTGTTCTCTGAAGAAGAAAAAGGCCGGTAATTATGTTTTTTATTTTCTTAAAAAAAAAAAAAAAAAGGAAGATGAGCAGCCAGTCAAAAAAGCGGCTTCGGTATAAATGGAGAACTGATTGCTTTGGCTAGAACGGGAAAATAACAAAATTGTATAGGGCGGGCTGGGAGAGAATGAGATCTTAACTCGACGTTGGCTAAGAAAAAAGGTAATGAGAGCGAAAAGAAAGACAGCTGCGATGTCTTGAAGAGGATATGGAAAAAAGAACGAGGGAGGAGTAGCGACGTCAAGACAGTACAACGAGAGTTCAAGAGGAGCAAAAAGTAAAACTTAATGATAGTGTTAAAAACACAAAAAAGAAAGAAAATGATGTATGCTTAAATACTTATTTTCTATTCGCTGCGAGCTTCCACTAGTCTACGTGAGCTATTAAAACAAAATTGTATTGAAATAAGTCTTTACCGCAACACGCAACCGATGGAACAACCTTTCCCAAGGTCTCCTGTTCTTTTTTTCAAATTAATTTTGTTTTCCTATCTCTACTTCTTCGCTCGTTTGGGTTCTCGCGTTATTATTTTTTTTTTTTTTCACGCCGATTTCCGAATCAATTTTTTTTTTCTTGTGGGTTGCGCGCACACGGAACACCGGGGTAGCAAAAATTAAAACGATGTGGTTCACTGAAACTGGTCGATGCAGTCACTTGTGAAGGAAAACGCAAACTGACCGGTTACAATTCGCCCGCAAAGTGCAACAGCTTCTTCTTCTCATTTTTTTGTGTGTGCTGTTTCTTTTGAGGTTAAAAAAAAAATTGTCGTGTGTTGCGTTGTCTTATCTGCTATGTGCGGTTTTATGGCGGTTGGCGAAAAAATGCTGTCTCGTCTCGGTATTTTTTTTTTTTTTTTTTTAAGTTGGTTTCACCACTGTTTTGGTGAAAATATGGGAGGGCTTGTATTGTATCGGTTTCGCATTTTCTTGCCTATTTTTTTATTGCGCGTGAAGCTTTCCAAATTTTTTTTTTTACCCCGTTCAGTTTCCGGGGTTAAATGTTTTTTTTTTTTTTTTTTTTTTTTTTTTTTTTTTTGCGGTGATGGACAAAAAACTGCGACATTCGACACAGCAAATAGAAGAGAAAATCGTCTAAATTGCTATATACCTTTTTTCCAAACCGGTTTTTGCGTCTCTTCCCGCCAATGTCAGGCCTAGAAGATGTTCGAGAAAGTTAGCGGTAGGCCTGCGACCTCTTTGCCCAAGATCCAACGCAGGGACGCGCAAGGGTTAACACACGGAATAGGCCTATTCCGTTTATTGCACGGAGAAGGTCCCACACCATTTTTTTTTCTTTCTGCATGTTGTAAAACTATGGAGAAAAAGGTTGCATCTTACCCTCCTATTTCCCTCCAAAAAGCCTCTGCAATAAAAAGCTGCTGAAGTTGCGCAAAAAAAAAAAAAAGAAGAAGAAGAAGAAATACTTCTTTCTCTTTTATGACTGCGTGCTGGTGGATATTTCATACAAACGGAGGCCGCCGCGAGGTTTGGCCTACATACACGTAATTTTTTTTTTCTGTATATGTGTGTTGCCTTGTCGTTGTTCTTCCTCCTCTTGTATCTTTTTCCCATTTTTTTTTTCGCCGTTTGTTGAAGGTTGTAAAAGGGTTGGCATTTGCTCGACAGCGCAACACACGGGGACTATATACAATATTGTTGTATAATGCCGTTTATATTGCAAGTCTGTCTATCTGCTCTGCTCAAAAGTTTTGTGGCTATCTCCCCTTCGTCTTCTTGACCTGTGCATGTCTCTGCTGTTATGCGCGCTCGACGGTTATGTAGCAAGTTCTTCGTAGTACGATATGGCACTTGTGATGTGCCAGCTGTGTCCTTATTGTGTTCCGCTGCATGTTCCGTTTTGCCCACGTCCAGTCGATATGAAATGTGCTCGTTTCTTTTTCATTCGTCATATTTTTTATTTTATTTTATTTTTTTTTTTTGGCTTTTGGCTCAAGCCAGTAGTTTTTCTCCGACGTGCTTTTTGATGAGTCGTGTCAGTAGCTCCTTGTCCATTACAGTCGACGCAACCCGACCCGGAAAGGGGCCCGTAAGTTTTTTTTTTTTTTTTTTTGCATTTTAGTTCTTCGTTTTTACTTGGTGTGTGTTGTAGGCCTTTTGATTGAATACGCGTTTTGTTTTTTATGCATTAATTGCATAGCTTGTTGGTTGAGAAGGAAAAAAGACGTGTGCATCCGTTTAGTCCTTAATTAATATTCTATTCGTTCGTCTGTACGTGCGTTGTGCTGTTGATTGCGAGGGCATTCGGTTTGCGAGTCTGGGTGATTGAAACGCGAGAGAGGGCAGTGTACGCGTCGCGTGAATTCAAGGGAATCTTTTTCTTTTCTCTTTAAAAAACAGTTACGAACGACAAACGTGTTCAAGCATCTCCATCCTTTTTTTTAAAGCTTTTCTTTACCTTAAATGTTGAACTTTGACCACCCCTTTTTCGTAGCGTCGCTACGAGAGCAGAATAACATAGAAGACAGGAAAAAGGGGAATCGGCCTGTAATAAGTTAGCGTCGGCTCGCTATCTCGTGTGATCTAATCAACGACTAACTTATTTCTTTCTTTTTTCGGATAAAAGAGTTTTCTTCTTTCTACTTCTATCGAATTTAAACACGCTTTATTTTGGGCGTTTCACCGAATATTGTGTTGGAAACAATATAACCCTCCATTGCCTCTTTTTATTTTTTTCTTTTTCATTAAGAGAAGAAAATCGTTTTTTGGTGCGAGATGGGGTGGGGGGGGGGGGAATGCCTTGAAAGAAAAAAGAAAAATCAGATGTTTTTAAAAATACATCCTCTTAAAGGGGTCCTTGATAAATAACTCTCCAATCAAGCGGGTCGGGCTCCCCGAACGAATGCATTTTCTAACTAGGAATGCATTCCTATCTGGACAAGACTCTACTACCAGTTCTTTTCTTATAGCGTTTATTTTCTTCGGGCCTTATAAATATGTAAGTGGGTGCTAAGCGGGATGAGGAAAAAAAAAATGAATATCTAAAGAAAGGAATAGGCAAACTAGAAGGGACTAGTTTGGCCTATTGTGAAGCTGTCAAATTTGTTTCAAGATGGTGTATGTATTTATGTATACGAAAGAATACCGAACACGCAGCGTTGAGATTGGTTGCCCGGCTTTTTTCTTCTCTTTTTCTTCTTCTTCTCTTCATTCCAATTCCGACGACGTGCTGCTGCACGCAAGAATCATCTTTTCGAAACATAATAACTAAAGTAGTTGGATAGGGGAAAATACCATAAAAGAAAAAGATGATGTTTATATTTGCGTTTTTGAAGTTTTTCCTGGAGCTTTTCCAGCTGCGGAGATTGAGAGGAGGAGTCACACCAGCACGACCTCTGAAGTTAGAACAGAAATTCCATACATGTAAATCACGTTATTAAGGAGGTTTTTTCGTTTGAGTCGCATAGAAAAAACGCAGATTGCTTTGCCAACTGATTGGTATTCTGGAAAGGCTTTTAAAATTCGGTCGGATTGCGCACCTATTAAAGAACTAGAAGGACAACGGAAGCCAAAATCCGTTTGAGAAGTAACATCGTTGTAATATGTCACTGTCGATTCTTCCCTTTTTTCTTTTTTTTTTTTTTTGGCAGCATTGGGAAAAGTACTAAAATCACTGAGTGTATTTATTCTCGTTTTCTTTGATGGCATTGGCAAGTTTGCGTGTAGGCCTACGATTGCAGCCGTCATAATTCTCTGGTTCACTGGGTGTCTTGTTCGCTTTGATCGAGTGCAATCATTCGTTTTTTTTTTGTTTTTTTTTTTTGCCTCTGTTGGCAGGGCCAAAAAAAAAAAAGGAATAAGTCAGTCGGCAAAAGTTGCCTCTTTTCTTAGTTTCCTCTTGTCTCTTGTTTTTTTTTTTTTTTGATAGTCGGTCGTATATTTTGCCTGTCGAGAGGAGAGACAAGAGACGCATATATACTGCCGACGTCAAAGCCATATACATGGAGAACGGTCCTCTTCTCTGGCTTGGAATCATCTCTCTCCGATTCAGACGATGATTGGATCCATCGGGGTTAGAAAAAAAAAGAAAAAAAAAAAAATGATGATCGACTGGGTATATATAAAGAAACGAGTGTGCTGCGCTCCAGGGGGAGATTGGTGGTATGGCGAGGGAGGAGGAAGAAGGGGGGAGTTTAATCACGCTTCATGCGCACTATTTTCTCATGAGCTCTCTCTTTTTATTTTCCTTTTTTTTTTCTTTTTTTTTTTTATCCCCCTTTTGCTTCTCTCCGACTCTCCCCCACTTCTTCCCCATTGGATAGCGAGGTGGATGGCAACGACCGGCTCGTCAGCCAATGCCCTCCCGGCACTGACGGGTGCGAGATCCCGACCGAGCGGCGCGTCCCGCGAGCTTTATTTTTATTCTGTGTGTGTGTGTGTGTGTGTGTGTGTGTGTATGCTTCGTTTTTATTTATTTTTTCTTTTCCAGCCGAGTTAGGCAGCGCAGTTGTGCTAAGCTGAGAGAGAGCTACAGACAAAAAAAAAACGGGCTTCCATCATCATCGACCCCCCTACGAAAGTTGTCTGGCAGAGATAGTCTCGGGTCGGCACATCTTCCATGTCGACGGCCTTGCCGTTTTTTGTCTCTCACGCCTTTTCGGCTTCGCTCTTGTCTTGCCCCGTTTCTGGCCGTCTCTATTTATACTCGAACAGTCACGCGTCCAGGACGCGTTCTTGTCTTGTGACAAAAGACAGAGCCCCCTTCGTAGACAGCGTAAGACACAAAACAAGGCGTCAGTGTCGTTCTTCTCTCTCGTCCATTCGTATCGTCCCCTTTTTTTTTTAACGGTGGAAGAAAAAGATAGGGAGGAAAACGTTCATATTCAAATGAACGTGGCCAGAGGACAAGTCCTTTATACGAGGTAATCTTATTTCGTTTCTTTTTTTTTTTTTATCAAAGAAGATATGTGACTGGATAGAGGAGGAAAGATATAGGCAAACTGTAGAAATACGGAAACATCCCTTACTTTTTTTTTGTTCTTTAAATGGTGAGGATTTGTGCGTGTGTGTGTGTGTGTGTGTGTAATTTATCTTCTTCCGTCCTCTTGTTCAAGTCACAATCCGATTAGAATCAAAAGAAAAGACGTTGGGCTTGTTCTTCCTTGAGTTTTGGGATTCTTGCGTGTATGTTTATGGGCTGAAATCACGTCGGGAATCGAAACAAATTTTCTTTTTTTTTTTTCGTTTCCATTTAGCCTATCAACTTCTACGTTCTGCATCTTCTCAAAAGACATCCGGACAGATCGTAAACTATTCTTATTTGTGGCTCACAACTTGACAGATTTTTTTTTCTTTTCTCCTTTTTTTTTTGGGGTGTAGTGTTTCCAACCTTTTTGCTCTTCTTTTACGGATCAAGAAACTTAGAAAAGAGATTTTTTTTAAAAAACATATTCGTTCCGTGTTATACTGTATGTCTGTGGGAAGGTTTCGAACATTTATTTTTTTCATGTGACGCAACGGGCAATAGCAAAGGCAAGCGAAAAAAAAAATGTAAGGTTGTAAACAAATTCACCAAAAGGGTACAGGAAGGACTATCGAATTGTATCTATGGGAGAGCGAAAAAAAATTATATAGAAGCAAAAAAAAAAAAAAAAAAGAGTTGAACTGAGCCGCGCGCATCTTTGCCCATCTTTGGCCCATCTTTACAACTCTGCACGCTTGTCAGTGTCAACCGCGCGCGCGGATACTCGGCCTATTTCCAAAACAGACATTCTCTACGGTCTCTCCCCTTTGCACACGCATACACACACACACACACACAAACACATATTCTCTCCTCCCATATTTTCCCTATTTTTTTTTTTTATGTTTTACGTAAAAAAAAAAAATCTAAAGTAATACGCTAAAATATTGTGGCACGGAAATGCAGTCGGATTCTTTGTCGGAATCGTATGGCAACAACCTGATCAAAAAGTAGATTGTTATTTTTTTATCGTTTTAAAACTTGATAACTTTCGGTTGGGGTGTTATTAAATGTAGCAGTCTGATCGCATGACATTTTGTACTTGATTTCATGGCTAATTGCAATGATTTTTTTTAGCGTTTTAGTTGTAATGCGCGTGTAACGAGTAGGCCGGAGTAGGAAGCCGCCGCCATTTTGTGTTCCTCCGACGGGTTTTTTTATTTAAAGGGTTGGTGTAGAGCTTTGCTTGCCAGTAGGCTAGAAATTGGAATGCGCAATAATCAATCGTTTGACATGCAAGGATTTAGAATTATGTTTGCGTTGTTTACGCGCTATACACGCATGTTTTCGTCGTTGCTTAAGCAGTCGTAACGAGTTTTTATTTATTTATTTATTTTTACATATCTAGATGATTGTCGTAAAAAAAAAAAGTAAAATACGAATGCCGCGTTTTTGTGCAGTCCGAGAGCGCGTATTTATACGATTTTGATGGGCTTTTTTTTTCATAACGATTCATTAAAAGAAAAAAGGGGCAAAACTATTGCAAGTGGTCGTTTTGGATGTAGTTGTTAATGTAACTAGAACTCGTTTGTATAGAATTTCTATGGGGTATTTGGTTTCTTTCCATCCGCAAACTTTTCTTTTCTCAATGGTAAACAACTTGATTTTCAATGAGCGTTTTATATTGTGACGTGTAGAATTCTAAGCTCAATTCGTGGCTCACTTGTAGACTCGTCTTTCGTTCGGTAATCAATGGAATCACCCAAGAAAAAAAAAAAAATGGGTATCGGCTTCTGACTTGTTTCTTTTCGTCTATTCAACCCGCATCGCTCGTACGTTTTAGCATCCCGTCAGAAATGCGTAGAGCGTAGGCCGTTTCCCGTGTCTATTTAACTTCCTGATTGTCCTGACATTTTTGCTTGAAATTTGTGTTTTTTTTTTTTTTTTAACGGCCGATTTATTAATCGGATTATCTTTTTAAGCACGATAAATTGTATAGTAGCCAAACAATTTTGATTTGATTGCCTTGTCTAAATGACGTGTTGGTAACATTTCCTTGTTTTCGTTTTTGAATGGGCGTCTAGAACTTCTAAATAGTGAAATTCTATTCATTTTTGGTTTTTGTTTTTAGCCGGAAAGGAAACGGCAGGTCGTTTGACTTAATGTGCCTCTAATCTTGATTTTCAATTTACAACCCGAGATGACACAACGCGATTATTGCAAATGCACGAACGATTTGGTTTTGGGGAAAAAAAAACGCATCTATCGCGACAAGACATGCAAGGCTATCGTGAAAAAAAAAAAAAAAAAAAATTTCATTCGTGAAATAGTGTGACAACATTTAACGAGGGTGTCTGTCTGCTTAGCGCTGATTGTCTTTTAGCATTAATGACGTGTTGTTTTGATATGCATTTAAATTTTGTTTCGCTGAAACGAGCCAGTTGGATTCTTTCAATTTTTCTTTAAACTTTAATTCATTTCTGAATTTTGGGCGATGGATTTTTAAAAAATAATATTGAATTTTAAATTGAATGTGAAGTTTAAGAAAAATCGTTTGCGTTGAAGGGCGTTGGCATTATAGCCAGGCGAATTCAATGGTAATAGAAGTACATCGCGATTGAGTCTTTGTGTGTAATAGCGGGTTCAATCGAGCGTGTACCCGGCGCTATTGCGGACGCACGGAGCATGAAGTGAAGCGGCAACGTTGCTGTCTCCCGAACGGCGAAAAAAAAACAGGGAAGAGGGGGGGGGGAATGTCTTTTTGCCTTGGCGTCGGGAGTCCGCCGTGCTGGTTGGATTAGGCCGTCTCAAGAGCTCACGACTAATCATAGCACCGCTTTCAGGGAATGGACCAATGGGCGAGTAGCAGTCGGCCATCATGGATGGGCGTGGCTAGCAATGTGGGAGGGGCTCTACGTTGAATAGGAATCTGGGGGAAGGGGTAATTTACGATCCCCGCTGGCCATCTCTTTTGAATTGTTTGTTAGTTAGACGGGAAGGGGAGGAAAAAGTTGAAGGCTGGGAAAAGATGGGGATTTTGTTTTTCATTTTTTTTAATTTTTTATTTCTTTTCATATTTTGAATTGGATCGCGCGCACCGCCAGTGACCCATAGAGGGAAGCGACACGGAGGCAAAAGCGATTCTCTTCGTGTTTATATATTTATATTTTATTATTTTTAATGGTGCGCACACCCAATAATCATGGTTATATGACACACACAAAATCAATCTGGCCCGAAGTATTTATAAACCTCACTTGATGGCAGCTCAACTTTTTTGTGTGTGTATGTTTTCGCTGTTTGTTTTCTTTTATCTCCGCCTATTTTTATCTCCACCGAAAATAGATGCAGGGGAGGGGGAGAGGAAAGGTGGTAGTAGCACAACGCGTGTTTGTATGCAAACAAAAAACCGCAATCAAACACGAGTAGATCCGTACACGTTACGAAACACAAATTTTTCTGTCATAACCAACGTTTATTTCAAACCAACACATTTATACAAACTTCTGTTTTGTTTTGTTTTGTTTTTTTCTTTCAATTATTGTTTTTACCTATAGGGCGCTGCGAATCGTCTTCCGTTTGCGAGGGCGAACAATGTTGAAAGTGTTGCCTCCTGTTACGTATACTGAAGGTATACCGGAATGAATGAAGCTCAGGATACATTCAGTATACGTCCAGGGGGTTAAACATCCAGTCGACGTGAATTGAAAACATCCGTTCATTTTTCTTTTGTCGTCCTTCCTTTTTTTTTTTTTTTTTTTCTTCTTCCTTGTTCCGCTCGCCGCCGAACCCGCACCATCATGCCCATCCGTCCGCTTCGGCTGACTGCCACCCAATGTTTGTGTGTGTGTGCGTGCGACTTGCCGGGGCTCGCGCTTGTTTCCCTTTTTTCCTCGCTCCTCCAGCGTACTTGATGTGTGTGTGCTTCTGTATATATACATAGATATATATATATATATATATATATAAATGTGTGCGTGGGTTTGTATGGCTGACCTATAAAAGCAGAAAAAGAGACGGGGCCAAAACGCGTTGGCTGCCATTTTTCTTTTTACAGTTTTTGTGTGTGTGGTCTGATGAGAAAATCAATACACTGAGAGGGAAACACATGCTCTAGACTACATGAAATATAGCGGGAGAGATCTATTCTACTTTTTTTTTTTTTGTTTTTTTTTTTTCGCGAAACAAAAGAAAGGATAGAAAAATAGTGTTTGTTTTGGATTGAACAAATAAAATTTTTTTTTTCGTTTTTGAAAATAACAAAACAAACGATGATGACGTCCGTGATGTTGCACCGCTAAATTGGATTATGTTTTAAAACCGTGTTGTTAGTTCTCCCCTCGCCGCGCCGTTCTTGCCTAATAAGAAATATTACATGTAACATGCGACGTGGAAGCCGTCGGGATTACACAAACACGACATACACAATACACGAGTTTTAATATAGCAAAGAGAGAAACGGTCGTATAAGGGACTTGTCGGGAAACGCTTTCGTCCAACTTGCGCTTGATTGCGTGACCCGTAAGTTCTCGCCGAGTCTTTTTTTTTTTTTTTTTTTTTTTTTCGTTTTGTTTTCGTTTGTTAGTTGGTGGGCACACGTATTACACTTGAGCTATTGGTTAGTAGGACATGGTTGGAAGATTGGAGAGCAAGTTTTGACAATAATGTGAGTTGCAGACGGTTTAGCTAGAAGATTGCGCAGCTGGTCCGAATGGATGTTCTTTTTTTTTTCTTTCTCACTTTGCCGGGATTAAATACAACCCTGTTTTTTTTTTTTTTTTTTTTTTCGTGAACGTCAAAAAGTGGGTCGACTGCGTGCAACACACTTTGGAAACGATAACGGAGAAATATGCCTTTTTTCTTCTTTTTTTTTTTGAAGGGATTTAAATTTAATAAGAAATTTGCGCGTTCAAATTGAAGATGAGATGATTGTGGGGCCTGACTTAGTCAGATCCGAAATACCAACTGATGCTCCGCCTGGTCGACGCTCTTTATTTTATATATATAAAAAAAAAGGAAGAAGCGGTAGCCATGGTAATAGGCCCTCGATCTATCGAAAAAAAAAAAGAAAAAAAAAAGTTTTCTATTTTTAATTTCCCCCCCAATTTTTATGACTCCATTCGACTACCTTTTCTCATGTTTTTATTTTCATCGGACCCTTTCTCTTGAAACAAATCCCTTTTTTTTTTATTAGTAGAAGAGGAGACCCTTACGCCATATGCATCTATGGACGTTGAGTCTTACGAGCTCCTAGTCTTATAATATCGATGTACCCTTAACCCTTGTCGGTGAAGGAACATTGGAACAGATTGTCGTGTGTTACCATTACACCATCGCATGTTGAAGTAAAAAAAAATAAAATAAGATGGAGTCTAATAAATTGGGACCGTCTTATTTTTGTTTTCTTGCCCGCCGTTTGATCTTGGTAAAAATATTTGCGATCGTTTCAGGCCTCAATCCTTTTTTTTTTTTTTTTTGGGGGGGGGGGGGGGGGTTTATACAATGCCACAAGGGCTGTTTGTTGTTGTCGTCGTTGGGAATTAACCGGGTTTTGCGGTTTTCATACCAGACGAAGACCAAAAAAACAAAAAAAACAGTTGAGGTTGAGGTGGTCGGTGGATGAACGCCCTGGAAACGCTTTTCCCTCTTTTGCTGCCACGAATGTTTAAATGTCTACCCAAAAAAAAATGAAATTCAAAATTTTATTATAAAAGAAAAAAAAAGAAAAAACCTTGAAAAATTTGGATGTACCTTTATTTTTGGTTACATTCTTGCTGCTGAATTTTGATATACTGCGACATAGACGCCACCTATTTTTACGTAAGGAGCGTGTGTGTTGAGGCGGCCGTAGCTCGATTCGAAACTAGGCCTGTTCATTTTTTTTTTTTTTTCGAGGGTGGAATGAATCGTCTGTTACGGGAAATTTAACGAAAGTTAAATGAAATATTTTGCCATATGAACATCACCAACGGAAAGAAAAGAAGCAAAAAAAAAAGAACCACCACCGTCCATTTGCTCTGGTCTCTTGGTTTAAGTTATTTTAGCTGCTGGACACACAATCTAACTTTGGGAGGTGTGGTTGACCATACCTTTTAGCCGTGTGTTATTTTGGGTCTCTTGTTTTCTCTCGCTTGTTTTCTGTTTACTGTTTTTTTGGCGTATCCAATATGGATGTTAAATGAGGCGAAACTCGGCCGCGATACTACACAACAAATTGGGAGAAATGGGCGGTCGAGACTTGAGCTAGACCGAGACGGCCCAGCACAAGCCCGGCTGGCTTGTTTTTTTTGTTTTTTTTTTCACGCTTCTTATACCACACCCCACCCACCTCGACTTAAAAGAATTTTTGTGTTTTTTTTTTGTTTTTTTTTGTCGTGAAAAAAAAAATGCAAGGACAATTTAACTGCACGCAGGACAGTAACGAATGTCAACACAACAACAACAGGCACGTCTCAATCACGACGGTCAAAGTCTTTTCTTTTCGAAATTTTCTTGTTTTCATTCGATTGCTTCGTTTGACTCTTTTCACGACCCCGCCCTTATTATTCCTTGATTCTTTTTTTTTACTTGTTTGTTTCTTCCCTCAACTTTAAAATTTCGTTTGTTGTTGTTGTTCTTATCGAATAGTTTGGATGTGACGATTCCAATCTTCAACGATAAAGTTATTGGCTGTTTCTTCTTCGTTTTTTTTTTTTTTTGCTGCTGCCTTTTTTTTTGTCTTCACGTGGGGCGGCTAGAAAGCCATTAAGTCTTAACTTTTAGTTCGCCATTACCCGGCCTGACGTATGGCCTATAAACGCAGGATATAGTGTGTGTGTGTGTGTGTGTGTGTGTGTGTAGGCCTGCATCGGCCAAAAAGAGCGAACCCGCCCCTCTTTAAAACAGAAATGTTGTTGGCTCTAGCTACTGATTCTTCTGCGACAACTACTAATAACATCAATGATGTTATTTCCCTTGTCTTTCCACTCTTTTTTATTACCGTTTAAATATTTTTCTGCTTCTTCCAACAAGGGCAAGCAAATAATTTCACACAAAAAAGATGAAAGAAAATTGACAACTTACCGTATTTGTATCTTTGCCGTCGGTTGGAGGTACACTGATTCTTGTTTGCTTTTCGATCGGGCTAACTGGGAAAAATGATTTTTGTTTTTCGGAAGGCGTTGGCTTTGAGTGTAGAAGTTTTAAATGTGTGTGGGTTTTTTTTTTTTTTTTAAGGAAACGGAACGGCAGACTTTCTCTCTAGCAAACCGGAAAGAAACGGACGAGCGTCTTTCTCTTCCCAAAGCGATTGAAACCACGACTGCTCCGCTGCGCATCGCCAAGTTCAGCACCCGTCGCTTCCTCTCTCTCTTTTTTTTTTCTCTTGCTATCCCTTAAAAGGGGAAGATAAAAAAAAAATACAAAACGAATTTTTTTTTCGACGAAGAAGAGAGTGGGGGGCGCCATCTTTGGTGCCGAAAAAATCCTCCGGGTGTGTACGTAACAGTTAAGAAGAAGAAGAAGAAAAAAAAAAAGGGAGAATAGAAATGCGTGTGTGTATATATATCTTTAGAGAAGAAGAAAAAAAAAAAGTCTGGCCATCTTCTTTCCAGTCCCTTCATACCCACCCCCCAGCTGGATTTATTTCCATTTTTTTTTTTTTTTGGTCTCGGAATGGAAGAAGAGAAGAAAAATGTGTTGTGCGCTCTTTTGCTGACCGATGGTGTCTGTCTGTATGGGAGAGAGGGGAGTAGAAAGGACAGAAGAAGAAGAAAAAAAAAAAGTTCACATAAAAAGTTTGGCGTAGCAGCCAATCACAGAGAGAGAAAGCTGCTCTTTTGCTAGTAGTGGTATAGATTGCTAGCCTTTATTTTTTTTCTTTTTCTCTTTTGCTCTTGTATCATTAGACTGGTGTGCGTGCACCGAGTCCTCTTCGGCCTCCCCTTGCGCGCTCTCTGTGCACACATAGTTACTCTCAATTGTACTTCCTACCCCCAGAGAGAGAGAGAGAGAAGCATTGGCTATCACCCATATGCCATTGTATGTCGACGTGTGAAAGGAATGAGAGAAAAAAAAGGAGGAAATAACGAGAGCAGGATCTATCCGCCTGCCTTTTTTTTTTTTTTTTAGATATTTATAACAAAGTATTGATCACAAGGCAGCGCCACACGTTGACGAGATGTGTGTGTGTGTTTTTTTTTTATATTCGCTTGTTTAACACGGGCCATTTTTGTTTGGGATGGTTGGAAGAATCGAATCAATGGTTTGAGGTACGGATGCGATTCGGAAGAAATGAATAGGAAAACATTCGTTTGGGTTTGTTACTTTGTGTTATACGTTTTTCTCTCTTACCGCACACACTAGCTCTCGTTTTTTTCTCAATTGCTGTTGATGAGCTATCCTAAACATTGCGGGGCTGGCAATCAAGACAGCCCAACTGGCTTCGGTGCTAGCGCCACCGCAGTCTCTTATCCCCAATTCGAGCGTAGCGCATCATCGTCATTAACTTTTTTTTTTTTTTTTTTTTTTCTTTTTGAAAACCACATGATTCAACAGAGTTTTCCGTTACAAAATAAAAAGTTTTGTTGATAACACACGGCGGCAAAAATGTGAAGGTCTTTGTTTTGTTTTTAAATCAAACTAAGCGGACGGACACGTCCGTTGTCGTGAGTCGGTGGCGTTTTTTTTTTTTTTTTTTTTGTGAACGGGCACATTTTACTTGATGATTGAACGAAACGGATAATAGATGTAGGGTGTAGTGGTTAACCAGTTAAGAAAGTGTGCGTAAAGAACGAGGGGGGCACACGACGAAATATCGAACCAACTGAAGTTAAAAAGAGAATTTTTCTTTATTTTTATTATTTTAAAGGGTGGCGTGGCAGTCGTCTTTGGCCCTCGTGATTGTCGTTTTTTTTTTTTTTTGTTGTTGTGTGAACCCCCCGGTGATGAGCTTCGTGAGCAAATGTCGTTGCGCGCGTTTGCGCTTTTGCCGGAAGAAAAAAAAAAAGATTGGACGTGAAATTCACGACCTGAAAAAGAAAAAAAAAAAAAAATGGTGATGTGGTTTGAGGTGGGGTAGGGAGGCCAAATTGGCTGGAACTGACTGCCAACTTTTTTTTTTTTTTTTTTCTTTTTTTCTTTTTCCTAAGGCGCACGAAAAAGCCCTCTGACTTGTGTGCGTCTGTGTAACAAACATGTACCAACCCAAGTGAAATACAATTAAAGTCGAGCACATTGTGCGCGCCTACATGTTTTGTGCGTGTGTTTTGGATGGCGGAGGGAAAGGGAGGAGTCGTGCTGGTTGCTGCTCTCACGCGAACCTCGTCTCTCTCTGGAAGAAAGGAACAAAAAAAAAAAAAAAATAATAATTGCTCTTCCTGAGGTTCCTTCTTTTGGCTTATCTTCTATACACGTACGACGTAATGTATGAATGTCTCTACATGCTTTTGTAGTAGATAAGAAATAAATACGTCAAGTTCTTCTTTTTTTTTTTTTCCTTCCTCCTCCCTTTTGGCCATCGCTGTGGTTCGCCGTTGTACCGTGTGTATATAATCAACCGCTATATAAGGTCCCGCGTCCATTGGCTGCAGCGCCGACATATATTATAACGTATTGAAAAAAGAAGAAGAAGTTTCCGCTTCAGGCCTTCTTCTTTCTCAACTGTCTGCGTATATCTCGACGAAAGAAAAGGTTTTTTTTTTTTTTCATCTTCTTTCTTTCTTTCTTTCTTTCCCTCCGTTGTTGTTCTGCTGCGTTCAAAAACTCTGCGGCTTTGGATCTGTAATAATCATAAAATTCCTCCACCTCCAAGTCCCGCCACCACCAGCTGTACACGCTGGAAGATGCGGCGAAAGAATTTTTTTTTTTTTTTTTTTCTAAACGAAACGAACGACAACAACAATTCTGCGTTGTGTTTCTGCTCCACTCTGTTGTTGTTGTTGTTTTTGGTGCTGTTCCCCCCATTGGGCGTCGTTGTTTCTCCCCGGTGAGCGAATGAGCTCGAAAGACTATGACCGCGTGATTGCTGTATGCGTGCAACTGCTTTCTTTTTTTTTTTTCAGGCCGAACGAATTTCGTTTTGAGTTTCCATTTTAACTCAAAAAAAAAAAAAAAAAAAAAAAAAGGAAAGAAAAGTTGTAGAAAAACCTTGAACCTTTACACACGACCAGTCTTAGTATGTGTTTTTTTTTTTTCCTACTGACTGGAACAGTTCCGCAGCTTAAAGCGGATGAAAAAGAAACAACAAAAACGAACACAATGGAACGCAACTAGAAAAGGCTGTACTGCTGCGTTTCAATGAGGGCCTTAGGGCGTCTACATCTAGAAAAAAAAACATACGTGTACATCCAAATCATACTTGTATATACATATATGCATGGCGCACAGACAACCACTTCCATCACGCTTGTTGGAACGTCCGTAAAGCGATGGCCCTCCTTTTTTTTTTTTTTTTTTCTTTCCCTACTTTGCGTCTGTTCTGCCCCGGCTGTGCATATGATTTACGATCGTGTGTACGAGGCCACAATGGGCCGAGTCCGACGTCGATATAAATAACCTCCGCCCGTATATACGCATTTACGTGTAACGTTGTGTGTGTGTGTGTGTAGTTCTTCCGTCTTTCTTTTTCGGGGCGTATAGAAAGGAAAGAGGAGGGAATTTGATAAGAAACTTAAAAAAAAAAAAAAAAAAAAAAAAAGAAAAAAAAAAAAAAAAAATATTGTATCTGTGCGGTTGTCTATATACGATCGTGCTGGATGGGCCCGTTGCACCGGCTCTCTTGCATAGTAAACACAAGTCAATCCGGTTGAAAGATCTTGTTCTTTTTTTTTTCCTCCTATCCCCAGTGGGCTGGGGAGGTGGTCCAGCAAATGGCTGTGGAGGTCAACATCAAGGAATCTTTTGGTTGAAAGTCACAAGGTTTTTGGGTGGCGGCGTTTTGTTTTCTCATTCAAAACTCGAGATGAGAAAAAAAAAAAAAGGAAGAAGACTTTGAATCCATCTAGATTACGCGGTGTAGAGGCGCGCCCTACTATAGAATGAGGATGGAAAAGAGATAGGTGTCGGCTAGCTGGTGGGTCATAGACGAACTCACGGAGAGTTATTTGCTGCAGTGGAAATTCGTTCGGCTTTAGAACAATCGGGAAAGAAGACGGCACACGGGGCGATGTACCCGCTTGCATAAACGACAATGTACCATTCTTTTCTTTTCTTTTTTTTTTTTTTTATTTCTTTTATTTATCCATTTAAGATGATGATGATGGAGCCAAAACAGTTTGGAGCAAATTGGAAACATCCAAAAAAAAAAAAAAAAAAGGGGAATTGAAGAGGAGATTGGGATGGCGTATGACGGTACGCAACTGGGGGTGCGCAATTTGGGATGTGCCGTACACATACAGAGCAGCTCGCACCAATTACCATTTTTATTTTTGGCTCTCGCGTTCTCTTTTAAATAAGATTGGGATCCGCCCACTAACCGACCACGACCTTTTTCGTTTAAATTTATTTTTATTTTTTTCATTCTGGAGGGAGATTTCTTGTTTATTTATTTATTTTTTTTTTTTTTTGGGTTCGTTTTTGGTTATGCATTTGAAGATGACGACGAATAGCCGTGGGCAAGGAACTGGAAAATCTGCGTGAGTGACGTTTGTATAAACTAGGAATGTGATTATCTTAGTCCTTTCACGCTCGTTTGAATAAAGAAGAAAAAAAAAAGGGGGGAAAATTTCGTGTCTGTGTGTGTGGTGGCGATTTATTAGACAAGAAGTCGGCAGATGTTAAAAAAAAAAAAAAAAAAGCTCGGACGACGGCATCGGCGCTGGCCGTCATAGAAGAAAAAAAAAAGATGGAAATAAAAAGGATCTTCTCATTTGGGTTGTCCCTTCTTCTCTTTTTTCGCCTTATTATGCATAATATCTCTTGTGTGTCTGTGGCCGTTCTCCTTATAATACGTGAATAAAGTTCTTCTCGTCTAGATGAGAAGATTACATGTGGAAGAAACGCATGAAAAGGCGGCCAATTGCTTCATTGATGAGACATTTTCTTTTTCTTTTTTTTTTTCGCCTTCAGACAAACTTTTCTGCTCGTGTCTTCTCACGCCTTCTCTGCTCTTTTTGAACGCTACGCGTATATATACGTGTAGGCTACACATCATCGTGATGGCAATCATAAATGCGGCAGTCTGTATACAGTTGGTACTGTTACGTACTGCCGGTATAAAGAGAATAGACGAGCCGTGCAAAGAAGAAGTTTGAGCATTTTTGGCACGGCGTTTTGCTACCGACGCGCTTGGGCTTTCTTAACTCTTATATAGAAAAGAAGAGAGAGATACAAGTTTGAGTTTAAAAGGGGGAGTAAGACGGTAGAAGGCGGGGTGGGGGGGGGGGTTGTCGATCGACCGAAATTCGTGAAACGACGCCAGAAAAGAAGGAAAAAAAAGAGGCATGTCTTTTCAAAATATAAAAAAAAAAAAAGAAATATAACGAGGAAGAAGCTTTTTTTTTTTTTTTTCTTCTGGCGTGTGTCTTTTACGATGCGCAAGGGGGGGGGGGGAGAAGGAAAAAAAAAAGGAAATAATTGATACACAAGTCACGAATATATATTAGATATATATATCTGTGTCAAGAAATATATAGTCAAGTAAAAATGAAAAAAAAAAAAAAAAAGATGGGGGTTAATGTTAAAAAAAAAAAAAAAAAAAAAAAAGTCTCATTTCTTGTTTCTTATTTTCGTTATAAACACGAGGCAGGAAGGAAGAAGGCGAGTTGTATTACAGTGGGTGGGTGGCGAGGGAACATTGATCTTGGAGAAGCGCCGAGAATGCGCAGTCGGTCGGATCGATAACGAGAAAAAATGGTGGCAGGAGGGGTGTAGGCCTATAATCATCTCCATGTGGGGTATGTGGTCCGTCTCTGTGTGTGTTATAAGCAAGGCAGTTTGATGCACCTGCGTCCAGATGTCGCAAGCGTCCAGGCTCTTTTTTGTGTGTTTTTTTTTCGTGAACGCAAGCCACTCCCGTTCTCTTCGTCCTCTATTATTATCAGCATTTGGGTATATACCCTTACGGTTAGGCATGTTCGAGTCCACTGCTCGAGTTTTCCCAATTTCCCGTCGGCTTTTTTTTTTTTAATTTTCTGTTTCCATTTTGATTTGAATGGGGGGAAAAAAAAATCGAATAAAAACAAGTGAACCGAAAGTGACTGACCAGACAAGGGGAAAAGAATTGGATGCGTTATTATGATTCCCGCACGTCACGCTTAAAACACGACAGATATTGTTTAAGCTTTCATTTTGTTGTACGAGGCCTATCGATCCCGTACAAATTCTTATCCTTTATATATATATATATATATATATATTTTATTTTTCTAAAACTGACCTCTTCCGTTTACGCCCTAACGTGATCCGCTACTTTGTTGTTACAAACCGGATAGAGAGCTATGAGAAAAGCAAAGTTTTCCCCTTTTTTTTTTTTTCTATTGTTGTTGTTTTTGTTTCTTTTTGGGTAACAAAACATTCATCATACACATTGTTGTGTTTCACTTGGTTTTACTACATTTTGTTTTTTATGGCTTTCCCTACGCGTTGTATATGTATATATATATTTTTGTTATCATTCACTACAATCTGATGCGTTTACAATTTAACCGAACAAAAATGCTGTTACTCTCGTAGACGAGGTCAAAACCTCATTTGAATACATAACATTCTTCTTGCGTCTTGCTTTCGTTCGCTAGTTCCCTTTCTTTTTTTTTTCTTTTTTTTCTTCTTTTAGCGTAAAAAATCTTGGGATAATAATAACAATAGGGGCGAACCACATGAACAGCACGCAGCCCTAACGTTGTATATATAGTGCGAGTTGATGAGACGGCCGACTGAATTATTGGACAGCTCGGAGAGTGTTTTTTCCTCTCTCTCTCTCTGCAGCGTCGCCGTCGTTTTCTTATTCTGAAAGAAAAAAAACATTTTGGCCTGCGTTGTGTTTTTAATTTGAACATTCTATTTTCTTCCTTTTCGTACGAGAAGAAGGAAGAAAAAAAAAAAAGGAGTTCGTCTGTCTATAGGACACGGATGTACGCGCGTGTGTACATCGCGATATAGGCTTTTCTTTTGACGTGTTGCGAGGGTAATATGAAATGACGAGACACGGAACGAAAAAAGATGGAAGTCATTCACACGTCTGTGTGCTCGTAAAAGAAATTTTTTCTTTTCTTTTCTTTCCTCTACCTCATGCGCCAAAAACAAAATACCAAATAATTCAAGAGTCTATCCAATGTTGTACTTTAATACACGTCAGGAACGGCATAGACTTTTCAAAATGGCTGATGGGTTCCAATCGAAAAGGACGCATCATATCAAGAAACCTATTGAAGAAAACCCACAAACATGTCCATGTAAATAGGCTTTCTCGAGAGTTTATATTGTATTTATTTGTATTCGAATGATCTTTCAACTTCTATTGGGAAAAAAAGCGAACCGCAAAAAAAGAAAAACTCGTTGCGTATAAATATAGTGCGCTCGGCGTGTGATGGACAAAAAAAAAAAAAAAGAGGACACTAGGCAGAGAAGAAGGGCACTAAGGATGGTATAAATTATACTGGGATGAGAGAGAGAGAGAGAGAGAGAGAGGACCACCTGGAACAGCTTCCTCGTCCGTCGTTATCAAAGGCGTGTGGGCACAATGCCATCTTTTTCTTTCTGAGGTTTTTTTTTTTTCTCTCCTTTTGCTGGTTGAAGCGCTTGCTCCGATAGCTGCGTCTCGTCATTTATCCGCTATGCATATGTAGGCGCTGGCTCGCGCTTCTCTTGTATTATACGAACATTTTTTTTGTGTGTGTGTGTTGTGTGTGAGGGGAAAGAAAAATAGAAGCGCCCAGTGAGCGGAGGGGAAAGAAAAAAAAAAAAAAAAGATTCGAGCCAAACGGAGGAGAAAGAAGAACGGCCATCCATTTCCGATATGAACGGTAGACGTAAACATGTCAAAAGGCTCCTAGCAAGCTTCTCGACTCTGCTGGCTGCCAGTTAATTCACAATTCACCCCACCCTGAATCCTCTCTCCCCTTTTCGTGGCCCCTTTCTTTTTCTTTTTGTAGCGCACGAATCTCATTGGTTCCTCCGTCTTTTCTCATCATCGAATTCTATAGGGGGGGGGGGGGGAGGGGGGGTGGACGTCCAGAAGAAAAAGTTGGCAAAAGAATCTTTTGACTTGATCGAGGGCTGTGATAGTCTACATAAAATTATGCGCATAGAAATAAATTGCGAGCTGCAGGATTGAAGAACAAAATGTCACCTGCGACTTCTTTTTTCTTCTTTCGCCCAGTAGACGATTCTTAAGATTTTTTTTTTCCGACGGGCCAACGCCCTTACTATCTTCTACACACGTTTGTGTGTGTGTGTGTGTGTGTACTGTTTGTAACTTTTCTCATTAAAAAAAAAAAAAAAAAAAAAAGAGGAGAGATGTTGATTGCCCGCAGACGGTGTTTGGCTTCGCCCAGACTATTTTGAAAGGTAAAAAAGATTTATAAATGTGGCAAGCGTCAGAAGACAAAAGAGAACTTATTTTAACAACGAGTTGTCGGTCGTTGTCTTGTAAATTTTTTTGAAGGAAGATTTTTTTTTTTTTTTTTTGTTATTCATTCCCGAAAGGAAAGCGGAGAAGGGCGATAAGGTCAAGTCTCTTCATTAGTCGGCAGCTCCCGAAACGGGGCACGCAAGTCGACGTTCGTTCCACTCAACTGACAGACTCTCTCTCTCCTCGTATTCTGTTGCCATCAAGTTCCATTATTCCAAATCTGGATGGATGTAATTTCAAAAAAAAAAAAAAAAAAAAAAGGGAAGCTAGTTTATATTTGTATATAAGACGAGAGAGAGAGGGAGAGAGAGAGAGAGAGAGAGAGAGAGGCAAACGAACCCCAAACGGCTAGGAACTCTTTAAGTAAGACGAGACCGTGTTTGTGTGTGAGGGATTTTTCGGAAGGGAAGTTAGGCCTTTTGCTGCCATCCAATATTATAAATCCTCGTTGGACTGCCTCCGTTTTCGTATAAACAACACATTCCAATAACGGCAAACAACACGGATCGTCTTGACGCACTAGACGGCAATCAACGTCAATCTAGATGCTAGATCCACATTATCCCCGTACCTGCGTATATATATGCATGTAGGCTTGGTTAGGTCTAGCCTGAAATCCGACAAAACTCAAGCAAAACATTGAAATTGAGAAAGGAACAAAATTCTTTTTTTCTTCTTCAAATATAATCCAGTACACACGTTACACCGGTCACTGACCCATCCAGTATAACCTGTAGGCCGCCATATAGTTTTTTTTGTTTTTTTTTTTTTATATTGAACCCCCCTCTCTCATATTGTCCGGCCGTTTTACAACCGTTAGGCCTACAATCTTGTGACTAGGGAAAATAACGTACTGGGCATAACCCTTTTTTTTTTCTTCTTCACCATCCGGAAGATGGTAAGAAAAAAAAAAAAAACTAGTCAAAGATTGCGACCGATCTTTTTTTCTTCTTAACTTTCACAACCCTTTTTTTTTTTTGCTGGGATTTTTTTTTTTTTTTCCTAGTTGTAAAGCAACAGACAAGAGCATAAAACGAAGGGTTGTGTGAAGGTATCTATAGGCCTAAAGTTACTTAAAAAAAAAAATGACGCAAAAAAAAAAAAAAATATGTAGGCCAACTGGACCGGAGAAGAGTCATAAAAGTTGAAGAGAATTTTTTTTTCCGTTGTTCTTGAAGGGTTAACTCTTTTTTTTTTTTTTTGGTTCGGAAAGTTGGAGCCTCACAAAGAAGAAGAAAAAAATTTTGGAGACGGATGGAAAATGGCTAGAGAAAACGGATGTTGAGAAATCATTTGAAAACGAGAGCCAGTCGAGTCGAGTGACGGAATTTTGTGTATCTCTGTGCTGATGTGTCCATTTTCGTTTTTTTCCCGATGTGTTTACTTTCGTTGCATTTCTGTTTGAAATGCGTGCGTTTCCCACACACACAATCGTCAGTGATTGAACTTACCCCCGTCTGTATCGAGTCAACTTTGTGACCCGTCTCACTGGTGGGCATGTTTATTATATTTTTAGTTACAGTAGTTTACCCCGATATCTAAATGTCCTACGACTCGTGTGTCCATCGCATTATTTCATTTTCACGTCGACTTGTTTTAACAAAAAATATTTTGTTCTTGTTTCGTTTCAGATTATAACTGATGCTCGGTTGTTCCCAGCCGAAGGCCTACGCGGCTCGGCCGGCAACTTGTGTAGGCCTTCAATGCACCCGTCGGCTTTGTCTGTAAGCAAATGACGAGAAATGAAGAAGGGTGACGATACCGAAGAAAAGAAAATGAATGGCGAATTTTATAGTAGCCCTCATGACCATATTCCGACCGGTAATGACCAGTTGGACCACAAACACAAACCGGAGAAGAAAAGAAAAAAAAAAAAAGTGGCTGCCGCGGACTGAGAGTGGTCCATCAAATTTGTGTTACAACCCATTCGGATCGAGAGGTGATGGCACTTTTGGACGACACAAACCAGAAAAAAAAACAAACTTGCTTTTTCCTAACACGGCACACACAGTCGTCGGGAAAAAACACACACACAGCCGTCTAAACTACCAAGTGTAGAAGATGAAAAAAGAAAGGAAATAAAACAACCTGCTGCTGTTTTTTTTTTTTTTTTCCAAGACGAAGATGAGATATTATTGGCCATCAAGAAAGCAATAATCTTAAGCGACAGGTTAGTCAAAATAGCCCTTCTTTTTTTTTGTTGTTGTTGTTTAGTTTAGTTTGTTGATTGATGAGTTGTTTTGTTTGCGGTTTTTTTTTTCTTTTCGAACGGGATTAGTCTAATTCGCTTCGTTTTCGAATTTGGTTTTCTTACCCGATTTATTTATTTATTTTTTCGGGAATGGACATTAGATCTAAGAAAAAAAATTAAGGGCGTTTTAGATTTTGATGGTTGACCCGCCGGCTTTTCTCATTCCTTTTGCGTCGAGTTCTATTTCGTCTTTCTTGTAGGCCTAAATGGAAGTAGTTCGTGTCGTGACCGCATCTCGGTCAGATCAACGAATGCCAACGGGGGTTGTTTAAGAGACAGAAAACAAATTCGAACGAAAAAAGAAAAAGAAGTTTTTACGAGTCCAATCGTGATGTGTGTTGATGCTGCTTCAAAGGTTGGAAAAACAAAAAAAGAATCTAATTAGATTGGGCCATGGGAGGAGTAGAAACTGTGGCCCGGTCCGTGTAATTTTATAACATTACAGTCATTGTAATGTTTCTCTGTTGCTGCCACAGACCGACTAATTAATTAATGCTGACGAAGAAACAATGAAAAAGCAAAAAGAGCAGAGAATTCTCATTTCCAACTACCACTTGTTCATAAATAGGTTAAGAATTAAGTCAAATTTGAATACGGTTAGTTTTGCCCCATTCCTATGGCAGAGAGCGGCCATTTTGAAACTGAACACGCCAAGAACTTGATGATTATCTTTTTGCACAAAGAATATCTCTCTAACCTTTGGCTCTTCGGGGATGCCGATCATCATTTCTTTTTCTTTTTTTTTTTTTTTTTTACTTTCATTTTTTTTTTTTTTTTTTTTTTTTTTTTTTTTTTTTTTTTTTTAGTTTTTTTTATTTCTCTACTCACGTACAAAAAAGTCTCTCAGGGGACGTGTAGATTCCTCATCTCGACTGAGCGTGTAGCCGAAAAAAAAAGGGGAAGTTTACGATGGCTCTATACTTCTTGCAGCACTGAGCTGCTCGCTGTTATAAGATATCATCATAATATTCTATATAATAAGACTCTGCTGCGCCACCGACGACGTCGATTGACATATCTTGTTACCGCAGTTGCCTGACGACGCCCCCCCTCCTTTTTTTTGAATCCTATTTGCATCATGATACAAGATCCCTGCTGATGGCACATTGCAACGTATAAAATAACATTTGTCCTCCGCCTCGTGTGTATCTCGACTAGATCGAATAAAAAAAAAAAAGAGCTCTTCCTTCGTATCATCATCATCATGTACAAGCACTCGTGCGGGAGTGCTTGTGCATCAAATTATCATCCTAGAGTTATTATTTATTCCACCCATTTTTTTTTTTCCCCGTCATTTTCTTCTACTTGTTTATTTTTTTTTTAGGTCGTGTGTTTTTGTTTTACGACGTTGCCCTAAGAATGTGCATCCTTTTCTGTTTCGCACGCAAGAGAGTTCATCATTTCAATCAGACGCCAAAGTTCATCTCGGGTCCGCTTGTTTTGTTGTTTTTTTTTGCCTGTTTTCAGCGTGACGTGTCGGTACTTTTTGAGCTTCGTATATACCGACGAAACGAAAAACGACGACGCCAGATGATGCGTGAGTGCTAGACGTCGGGGCATATATAGTATGCACTTGATGATTTCCATATGATTATGCACGGCGGAGGAGAAAAAAAAAAAAAAAGAAGAGTCCATCAGAGAAACCCCCAAAAGAGCAAGTTGTATTATGTATACACTTTTCTTCTTCTTCTTCTCCTTAACTTGGTTGTTTGGCTCTTTCCTTGACGGGCTTGAATTATTCAAGCAACAAGTCTGCGTGCATCACCCGCAAGAGTTCTTTTTTCTTTTTTTCTCGTCTACTTTACGTTTACGACGCTGCCATGTTAGATAAGGCCGGACAACAAAAGGCGGATTGCCGTAGCGTTGGCTTAATCAATGATGGAAGCGCAGAGATGCTGGGCAAAAGAGAGGCAAAAATACCACACGCGAGAAAGGGCTTGTGTGTGTGTGTGTGATGTACATATTCAAAAAGGCGATTGAACGAAGAAGGAGAAGAAGAAGAAAAACTAGAGGGGAATGTGCTGCACGCACAGATGATGGGAGGGTCTAGCGGGTTCTTCTACAGCATTTTTCTACTATAAATTATTACGTACAGCACAAAAGCAAGAAAAAAACGGGCAACGTTCGTTGCCTCTTTTATTCTCATCATGGTGGATGCAGAGACAAGAGGCCCATGGCGCGCACAAAAATATGATAATTTATTAAATAAACCCGCTGCCTTTCTTTCCTCTGATGGCTATTGTCTCTATATCCTTGCGTAGATAGAGGCTCTCTAGGCTAGCGCACGGAATAAACATTTTTCTTTTGCATATTAGTCCCGACCGAAAAGGGCGGAGCGTTTAATGTATAAAAAAAAAAAAAAAAGGAAAAAGAAGAAAGGAAGAAGAAGAAGAAGAAAAAATAAATTGATGAGACTTGTGTGTGTGGCGCTGCGGGCGCGGCGTTCAAGATTTGTGTGTACGTATTTCTTTTTCTTTTTCTGAAACAACCGTAAATCAGTACCGTGTTTCTTTTCTTTCTTGCCCTTTTTGTATAGAAAAAAAAAAGAGAGAGGGAGAGAGAGAAAGAAAGAAAAGAAAACGGAAGAAAATTAGGAGAATCTAAGCATAGTGGCCTATAGCACAGCCCGTCGCGTTGCGCGCGCGGTGGAATAAGGGCGTCGTATAACGTCGCGACGTGTAGGCTTTCAACGCTAATTGCCTATATATAACTGGTGCTGCTGCGGTGGTGTATTTATACTTGATATAAGAAGCAAAGCGACATCTTATATAGAAAAAAAAAAAGGGCCTTTCTATTATATCTCTAATCTAACTGCTGTTCCTGTCTCTCTTCGGGGGCCAGCAAACTCGACTCCTGCTGCTTTCAACTTCTTTTCCTGCTGCCGTTTTCATTTTTTTTTTTTTTTCGTGTTTAAGTCGGATTTTTTTTTTCTTAACACGAATAGAAAAGATGACCTTAGTTATCATTACCCAGTTTTTCCCTCCCCTCTGATACTTCGTCAACGGAATATCAAGTGAAAAAAAAAAAAAAAATTGTGTTGGAGGCCAACATCACACGGCGTGCGAAACAGCTCACGGGGAGCCAATCAACGCCATGCAGGGTCTCTTTTTTTTTCTTTCCACTCTCCAATGCGCCAGAGGAGATGGTAGACATAATATACCGTAGATGATGATTAGGTCTATTTTTTTTTTCCTCTCCACTTTTCTTTCTTCTTATACACACTTATTTTATTCGTCTTTTTTTTTTTGTTCCCCCTTTCGTGTCTGACAACACTTTTGTTCTTCTCGTTATACCTCACAATATTCCCCCCTCGATGCGCCAACCCAAAAAAGATTTTCTTAAACGACCGCGCACGGTCCTTTCATTCCCATCTGCTTCGTTTTTTTTTTCTCTCTCTGTTTTTTAACGAAATTCTTTATTTTTTTTTGACGGAGGCCGTGGCCCTTAAAAAAAAAAAAATGTTGGTGTTTGCGTGGGGCCTCATTTTGTGCGTCTCGTGAGCGAGCGCACGACCGAGGTCATTTTCGGATTCGACGCTGACGGACTGAGTGGAATGTCGACAGATAATGCAACACAGACGGGCGGGCCCAGTCAAATACCCTAGGCAAAAAAAGGCCTCATCATTTTGTTTCTTGTTTTTTTTTTTTTTTTTTTCGGTTATTACGCAGCTCCGGCTTTTCTTTCGTGACAGGCAACAGCTAACACAAGAGGGGGGACCCCCAGACGGTTTTTTTTTGTATGTGTAAGAAAGGGCTTGCTGGAGATTCGTCCCATCCTCGTAACCAATGAGAAAGCTCGGCTTGTATGGGCACCAAACGCAACAAGGAGAGGTGAAGTACTCGCACTGTACCTCACAAAAAAAAAAGCGCCACCAAGTTTCTTCTTTCAAATATTTTTGTGTGTGTGTGTGTGTGGTAAAGAAAAAATAGAAGAAGAATCCTATCTTCTTCTTTCGTTCTAATGTAAACCCCCCCATGAGAAATGTAATTTTTTTTTTCTGGGGCATAACATAAGGAGGGAGGAAAATGGCGGCGTTTCCGAGGCGCAGTCCATCCCCCTTCCGCAATGGAAAGGGGGGGGGGGAGGATGTACTCTCTAGGTCCTAGGATATATAACACACATTTTCATCTAACATGGGAGCGAGCAAAGAAAGGGCGCAAATTGGATCGGGGACCCGTCGGCACTGATCAAGTCGAGCGAAGAACAAGACTTTTTTTTTTTTTTTTTTTTTTCCTTTTTCCATCTTATATAGCGGAGTGGGAAACCGTCTGGAAAAGACAAGAAATGTGCGCTCGCATTGCCTTCGTTTCGTTTCCGAGCCAGAGAAAATAAGAACGCACACGCATTTTCGGTAGTGGGGATTTTTTTTTCTTTTTCTGTGCACGCAGCGGCGATGACATTACGTTTATTTCCTTCCTTTTCTTCGCCCTTTTTTTTTATCTCTTTTTTTTTCTTCTTCCGCTTTTTAAAGACTGGGGGATCACAAGGACGAGAAGGTTTTCTTGTTGTTTTTTTTTTTCTCTTTTCTACTTTCGTTTCGCTTCTGCCTTTTCTCGCGGCTGATCATCGGCCCGTGCCTCTCTGCCGCGTCTCATTTTATTTGCCTTTTGATAGCCCCATTTACAAGGACTGACGAACGCCGTTCGAGACTTTTAAGGGTGATTTCGTCAGCGTTAACCTGTACACCACCACCGCTGCTGCCTCGGCTGCGGATATAGAAAAGAGAGAAATAGCTTAGTTTATTTATTATTTTTTTTTTTTTTTCCCTTTCTTTTTTGTTCTTTAACTCTTAAATGCGCTCCCCCCGTGTTCCGGGCTCCCCCAACTCGGCGTTCGAACGCTGCCGCCCGCCTGAAAAGTTCGTAAATCATCGACTAGCACTTAAATTGACGCCTTTTTCTCTTTAAAGTCGAAGGATTTCTTTTCAAAGCGAAAAAAAAAAAAATAGCACAGTAGCGTTTTTTTTTTTTTGTAGCCGTGTGGCTTGCGTAGCGCAGAGAAATATGGGATTTAAATTTTAGTTTAATTTCTTTTTTTTTTTCTTCAAAAATTGTAAAGTTTAAAAAAAAAAATTGAGAAAGAAAAATATTGCCCGAGTCACGGCCGAAAAAAAAATTTAAGGAGAACTGGCGGCTTGTGCCAGTGTTTATTATAACTCTATATGATGATTGCGGGAACACGGGACGGCCAAGTTTAAAAACATGCCGGTGATTTCATTCGGTCAGTATTTTTTTGTTTTTGTTTTTACTGATGGAGGCAAAAGAGCGAAAATGGGGAAAAGAAGTAGCTTCTCTTGTTTTTACAACGTAGGGCGGTGTGTGCATAGGGAAACACGGCAGCGCTCAGTTTTTGTTTTTTCTCAAAGAGTGTCGGCGTCGAGAAGCCGTTTTTTATACATTTTAACGAGGCTCTATAAGCGCGTAAACTTGTACAAAAACAAAACATCGAATTACACCTATTCGGATCAGTTTTATTGCAGTTTGCGCACATTAAAATGAAAAGCCACAATGGGTCTCTCTCTCTCTGTTCCCCTCCCGTTTTTTTTTTACATTAGTAGTATATAGCACGATAGTAGCTCCCCGGATATAGCACTAATAGTGCGGCCATATAAACAGGTGCGTCACGTTTATTTGTATATATATATATATATATACATACTTTTTGTTATACATTTCTTCCCTTCTCTTATTCTGACTGCAGCGACCGAGAGCCTCTGCACAGTCACACACAAACACACAAGAAGTCGTCATCGTATTTATATAGCAGCCCATTATCATTCCATTGAGTTTGAATTCCAATCGAACTATGTTGTTTTTTTTGTTCAATAAGTGTTTTTCTTTTTCTTCTTCTTTCTTCTTTTCGACAACTACTCACTAAATTTTTATTTTATTATTTTTTATTACCCCGAACATAATAGGACTCTATAAAGTATTATATAGGCCTATATCACATCGGGCGACATCCTTATATATAATGGGATGATAACATTGTAAAAAAAAAAATAAGGAAAGGGAGGGAAATGAAGAAAACGTTTTTATTTCTTCATCACACAATGAATTCACTACGTAACATTACTATTACTACTAGTCATTGTGTTAAGTTAGAGCGCTATCTTTTTTTTTCCCTTTGAAAAAAAAAAAAAGAAATGCGACTTCTTTTTTTTTTCTTTTTTAAACGACGAAAATCAAAACTTTCGATAGCCGACGAAATTGCCGCAAGTTAGAAGCCACTTGAGATAAAGTTTTGAATTGCGCGCGCGCGCAAAAATAGAAAAGTATTTAACGTTAAAAAAAAAACTAATGTGTTTTTTTCATTGCCAACTTCATAGGCCTATATAACGTGGCTGCAAACAAGCAGACACGCACGTTTCGTGGAAGAGATTAACGATCAAACCGACCATTTAGGATATGTTTTATTATTTTTTTTGCGTTGTTTTGGGTGGGTGCAAGAAAGAGAGAGAGAGAGAGAGAGAGGATGATGGCCCGGTATAATAACATTTTTAGAAGAAGAAATCACTTTGTATCGTGTCAACTACAAAATGCCTTTGACTTTTGTGAGTTGTTTTCTTTTTCTCCTTCTCACTCTTCTTTTTTTTTTTTTTTTTTTTGACGATGCATTAAACACCCATCGTTATGGACATCTAATACCGTCCATAACTAAAGTAATGATTTTTCTTGCCAGTCCCAACATCCTCACCTTTCCTTCTCCTGTCCGTTGCAATTGTTCTAATCAGCTAGGCCTACAAACCTAACACATTTATTACACATTATTTTTGCGCAGTAATTCGGCAACTTTTTTAGGCCTAGAATTTTAGGCCCAGGTTTTTGCACTTTGACCTCTTTGTCTGCTGGTTTTAGCTCAAGTCTTGAACAACGTTCTATCTAAGAAAAAACCAAATTCTCCTTAACTTAATTCGGAATAATTCTTACGAATGGTGATGGGAGACGAAAAATGTAATAACTAATAATATACGTGGTCTAACTGTACATTACCATTGCGGATGGCAGGTAGAAACGTTGGCCGCAAAAAAAAAAGACAAAAGATAGGCTCCGCGATTATAACCCGTTAGGTCGAAACGCACCGCATCATCAAGGCTCGTTTTCGCAGGTGCTCCGCCGCTGCTGCGAGACGAAACGCATTCCGACAGTAATGTGTGTGCCTTTTCTCTTCTTTTTTTTTCCGTGTCCTGTGGCATAAAGAAAAAGAAGAAGAAAAAAAAAACGGATTTGATTATTATGATTAAGAATGTGATACGTGAAGGGGAAAAAAAAAGGGAGTTCGTTATCGCCCAGTCTGATCAACACATGAAAATGGACGCTGATTCGCAGGGGCTGCGAATCTACAAGAGAACGCGAAGGTTCTCTTCTTTTTTTTTCTATCCATATCTTGTGACGATGATGCGTTTCGATCCGATGGTGGAGAGACAAGAAGAAAGAAACGAGTTTCATCATGACGCTGGCGCGTTTCGATGATGGAGTATAATTGGTCATTCTTCTTTAATCGAGCTCGTCTTTTCGTGATGGTTTCTCTCTCTCTCCCCTGCGTGTGTGTGTGTGTAAGTTAACTATACATATGCTTCTTCCTCTCATTTTTTCATATATTTTTACGATCGAGCTAGCGCAGCGGAAAGGAACGACAGCAAATCACCATTGGCGCACCTTATTTTCTTCCTATTTATATTCCAAGTATGTACACCATCTGGGAATTTCGATCATTGGTGAAAAGGTTGATAATTATTGGGTGGTGGTGTATACCTTTTGCGGCGCATCAAAAGAGAGGAAATAAGTCGGGAAAAAGAAATTGTGGTGTTTGGTTGTCGCCCCCTTTATCTTTCCTCTCTCTTTTTTTTTTTTTAAACTCTTCGAGCTTGTGTATACGTGCGTACGTATTACTCCCTCCCTCCTTGTCTCGGGATATAAAGTTAATAACTTACAACTAGTAAAAGTTGCTGCTTGTTGTTTATATTAGAGATAGCTAAAGGGTATAAACCGTGCCTGTGCTGCGCGTATGTGTTTGATTGGTTGATAGGGGAAGGCCTCTCTCTCCCCACTTATTTCACTCCCAAGGTCCGTCCGGCTGTCTGGGTGGGGCTCTCTCCCGATGGCCCTTTCTTCTCCTAAACAAATGACGTGACGCTCGCAGATAGTTCAACTCTTCTCCGCTAGTCGTGCGGGTGGCAGCACTTGTCGGGCCAGCCCATATTTATTTTTATTTTTTTGTTTTGCTTGGTGCCAATGCAGCTTTATATAGACTAAATAGATTTAGTTTTTGTACAGTTTTCTGTTTCTCATTTCTTTTTTTTTCGCCTCGTTTTATGGTTTTAACGGCTCTCATCACGACGGCTATGGCGTGTTACGCGACACTTGAGCCTTCGCTATGTTTGTACGTCGAGAGCCAAAAAAGTAAATCAAGTCACGAAATAAAAAAAAAAAAGAGAGAGAAGGAAAGAATGGAAGAGTCCCCCCCCCCCCAAAAAAAAAGAAAAAAAATGGTCGACGACTGCGTCAGGAAATTTTTCGTTCACTTGAGCGTCGTCGGCGTCTACGATGGGAAAAAAAAAAGCTGCAACAAATGGACACAAAAAGGAGACGAACGGTAACAAAACAACGGAAAGCAGGAATTATACATCAGAAAGAAAATGATGATTACGTCCTATTTAAACGTAGTATAACTCTAGAAGTAATATCTCAAATGTATTGTTGTATTATTGTTGCGTTATAAAAGCGAGTCGAAAACGAAAATAAGGATGTTTATGTCTTTAATGTGTGATGTGAGAAGAAGGACGTGAAGGCCTTGGTTTGGGTTTTTTTTTCCTTTGTTTTTTGTTTCTTCCTCGGTTGCGCTTAAAAAACTCACGGGCAACTTTACTTTTGATATTATATAAAAACGAGAATAATACCACCAGCCGTCAGGAAATAGTAGATCTTTCGTTAGGATACCAGTGTCTAATATCACATGGCAGCACTAAATAACGACACACATACTACACATGACTTCAAGGTGAAATAGTAACGGTTGTGTTCAACAGAGTTTGAAAAGAAAAAACCAAAAGAATTCCCCACATTTTTTTTTGCCAATAAAATGTAAAGGAATTAGAGTGGAATGGAACAGGAGCATAAAACATTTCACGATGGGAAGATACGGGTGTCTTTGCTATTATTATTTGCGTCGGATAACCCCAGTTTCTTTTACATCTCGCCTGGTGTTACGCAAATGAACTTGGTCAAACGCTCTTTAAAGAGATTGGGTCATTAATGAGCTTTTAATTTCTGTCGTAATGTCTCAAGTTTCTCTAAAGTCGATTCCGAACACGTACTAACACTACTACTACCTAATAAAAAGAAAAATATACAAACACCGGCTGCGTTATGAGGGGCCGGCAGGTTAAGGAGGTGTTCTTTTATTTCTTTAAGTTGTCATTAACTTTCATTGGGCACTTAATTTTTTTTCAGGCGCTTTTTGATTTGATTTTGACACTCATCTTTAATTCCTCGCTTTTAACAGCGTATCCTGGTAGAAAGGAAAAAGGGTGTTTTGGTTTTCAGTGGGCGGGATCTTCTTTCCGTCAGCTTAGAGATCGATTATCGTCCAACTTTTCGTTTTGTTTCATCGATTCTTGAAAGAAAAAGTGGGCGGAGAGCAATTCACCTTTTTACGAGCGGTTTGTTTAAAAATTCTTCTGCTCCGACAATAGTAGTAAAGTTGAACGCTAGATGTCTCGCGGTAAGGCAAGACTCAGGCGCCAGTTGCGTATAGCGGTAGAAACCTCGAACTCAGTCCTACTCGCCTTGGCAAGATGGCCGCCATCGCCGTTGTTGCCAGATTTTATTGACTCCTTTTTCGTCTTCTTTTTCCCTTTTTTTTGTATTTTTTTATTCCTTTTTCCCCTTTTTTATGATGTGGTGGCGCCGCATCATCGGCGGCCATTGTTGTCTCGCCCCTCCGCTTCTCCTCTCCCCCCCCCCTAGTCCTAACCCTACCTTCTATCCCATCGGATGGGATGGCCTTTCGGCATCTGCGCCGTGCGTTTCGGGGGGAGGAGTAATGTCCTTATGGGAGGCCGTAGAAGAGTGGGAGAGAGAATGGTGGGTGGGTGGTGCTGAAGGGCCTCTACCTGTCCCACCATTGGCTTGTCTTATTTACCAGAGCAGCGGCGGTCTGGCCCCCTTGCGTCCGCGTGTCTTATCTCGCCTTTGCTCTGTGGCACCCCCCACTAACGCCGACTGCACATACACACACAGACTAGTGCCCATACACACGCTATACGCCGCGCACATCCGCCGAATCGACCGTGGTAATCTAACGAGTTATAGACGTACACCTATATACACCGTCGCCGACCGCCGACGCAACACGCCGCAACCCAACGTTACGCCGCCGCATCGCGACGTGAAAAGTAAGAAATTCTCCTCCAACCTTCACACGTGGATTGCAATCAACATTTTTTCATAGTGTAGCCATAATCTCAACCTCTGCGTTTTTTTTTTCGTTGTGTTTATTCGACGCCATTTCGACGATTTAAATCAACCCAATCGCAGGAAAATCTGATGAAAGGATTTAAAATAGTTTCCAGTAACAATCGTCGAACAAAGTTTTCAGTTAAAGGATTTGTTTTGAAATGTTTTGACGTTGTTTGTTACATTCGTTTTTGGCACCGAGTGCGCCATTTTTCGGTCGTGTCAGTCGTTGGGGTTAAAACGCTAAAGAGCGTAACCTTCGATTCCATGGTGAAGCCGACGGCCTTTTTTTATTTAGGCCTATACATTTTCACTCCATGCAGCATGTGTGTGCACGAAGCAAAAAGAAGGGTCCCTTCATTTCTTGAGAATTCGGCCGCCGCTGCGTTCAGCGCCACCTCGTTTCTCTTTTGTTTGTGTTCGTGTCCTTGCATGTTTGCCTCCATGGTCGACTGTTAGCCGTTTTCAGTTAGCCCTCCGACTCTTGTCTCGGTGTGTCCCGCGTGTATGTTGCTGTGTGTCATTTGTGGGGATTGTGTAAAACGAGAGGTCGGTCTATCTTCGCCATTTATCATTTTTTAAATTTGCAACTGGCAATTTGTTTGTTCAATGCAAGGTTTTTTTGGGGAGAGGGAGGGGGGTGTAATTGGTTCGTGTGTGTTGCCTAGTGGACGTGTCCCAACACGTTTCAGTTGGCGTCCATTTTGTTTTGTGTCGAGGCCTAAGCCGAACGACTCAATTTGTGACTGACGTTGTTTGTGGCTAAATGATAATAACTATTTCTTATTTTCTGTTTTTATTTGACTTTCGTTTAGGTAGCTCAAGAGGACCTGAACAAAGTGTGATTACATATTGAGGACGTCATCGAATTTCAAAGAATATTCGATCCCAGTTTGTTGATTGTTGTTCGAGTCTTCTGAGTTTCGCCGTTTTCATTCGCGTTCGCCCCCAGTTTCAGTTTTCGCGTTGGGGGTGCCGGTGGTGCTTTTGCTGGTTCAAGTTTTGGAGGCGTTTTGGTTGTTCACATTTTTTTGAAACCCTTCAACGTTTCGGTCGTGGACGCAGTCGTGTCCACTACCTCCCAAACCAGCTACGAAAATTGATCCGACGGCCATAATGAGCTCCAAGTTTTTGGACAGCATGCTGACCAAATACCAAGCGGAGGCGGCGGGCGCGGCCGCCGTCGCCGCCGGAGGTTCCAGCTACTCATCGCAACACGCTCGAATGTACCCGTACGTCTCGGCGATGGGCCAGAGCGGCTTTCCCGGCGTGGCCGGATACTCGAACGCATTGGCCAATGCGGCCGAATCGGCGGCGGCGGCTACGGCGGCCGCAGCGGCAGACAAGCAGTGTCGATACACTGGGAGCGCGGCAGCGGCGGCATCCATGGCCGAGGCCATGGTCAACTATTCACTGGGTGCGGCGCATCAGAACGGAGTCGCCGGAGCGGCAGCGGCCAGTATGGCCCAAGCGGCGGCCGCCAATTTCTACCAAGCGGCCAGCGCGGGAGGAGCCGCAGCGGCCGCGGCTGCAGCGGCTGCCGGCGTCGATCCCAACAATCCGCTGTCGGCCTGTTCGCACGGCGGACCACCGACTGGACTTGGCGCTCTGGCCGGCGTTCAGTCCGGCGGCGGACCAGACATTCCACGCTACCCATGGATGTCCATCACCGGTGACTATTTTTTCTTATTCCATTCTTCTCCACTTTGCCCTTTTTGTTTCAATTTAATCAAAAGAGAAACATTCCTTGAGGAATTGAAGCGTTGGGTTTAAAATGGCGGTCTGTTTTGCCCCCTTTCTTACTTATTTTCTTGCTCTTTGACCCCCCTGCAGTGGTCAGTTGAACCATCTACCTTTTTTTTGTCCAATCTCTATCTTTTTTTTGTATTCGGGGGGGGGGGGGGGGAGGTGATGAGAACGACAGCTGTGTCTATGGGTCGCGCTTACGCAGTGCTCATTACATTAGGCATTTACATTACACCCATTCCCATTTCTTGTGACGTAACGGCATGGATGAAAGTGACTACCATGTACCTGACCATCAGCCAAAAAGAAAAAAAAAAGCAAATGGCATTTCCAATTCCATCCTCCACGGTGTTCCATGATTCAAGCGCGGTCTGTGGCCTAACGACAAGCTTGTGTCGGCCTAAAAAGCGCACCGCACCGTGCGGCCCTGCCACTTAAATAATTCCTTGTCCAGCATTGAAGAAAAAAACACAGGGCCTTAAAAATATAAATCAGAGTCTCGATTTCTCTTTTTTGTTTCTTCTTTCGCAATAACCATTTTCAAAATGGAGGAAAAGGAGACAAGCATAGCGACATCATCAACGCACAATGATTGCGCCGTTGTTGTTATCGCTGTTGTCTTCATTATCGCTTTTTCCTTTGTGCCTCTTGAATGTCAAAAAATGTCTAATTCTGTTTTGTTATCTCTCGCTCTGTTTTCGGTTCCTCGCGTTTCTATTTCTACACTGCGCTGGTTTCCCATATGCGACCGGCATGGATGGAACAGGTTCTTTCGCCTCTCACGACGGCTTCTCACACGCGGGAATCTGCTCAGGTAAGAAAATATTCAATTCTATTCTTCTTCCTCTTTTTTTTTGTGCTCGTCATGTTTTGCGTTTCGTTTTTTTTTTCTTTCCTGCGTCGCTTTTTTCTACAAGTTTTTATTTTCGGCGAACAATTTTTGGAAGTCGTTGTCGTTATGCGCGCCATTTCCCACCATCAAACTGATGGATAGGTATCGACTCGACGGCACCATTTTTTGTGCGTTAAAGATATACGTAAAGAAGACGATGATGGTGTGTGTGTTAGCTCTTTTTCTTGTTTTCGTCAGACAACGACCCACTTATTGCGGCTGCCCGCCATCCGTTACTTCTTCCTTCCATATACAAATTTTTTTTTTTTTTCAACCAAAAATAAAAATGAACGACGAGATTCTTAACTGCTGGACACGCAGTCTAAGGCTCCTGATCGACGATCTAACAGAAATTTTCAGAGTCCATTTGAAATGGATGGACGGATTTCTTCCGCCATCGTTTCGTTTTTTTTTCATTCTTGTCGCTTTTTTTCCCCCTTTTTGTATGGAGAATATTCAAAAGATGAATGTCGGATGAAAGGGATCATCGAAAAGAAAGATGGCGGAGTTTGTGAGGGGAGGAGCTGTGAATAACGCAGAGAGAAACGAAATGTTATAATACAAAAAGAAAAGAGGAGAAAAGGGGGGGGGGAGAAGAAGAAGAAGAACGTTCTCCGGCCAACAAAATGGCGCCGAGCCACGCATTCCAAAAAGGCTTGGCCTATCGACCCGGCTCTTTTTCTGGTGTGCTTTCTGCTCTTCTCGTGGGCTCACGAAACACACAGCACGCACTGTCATGGCCGCCACCCTTTTTCTTTTTTTTTTTCTTTTTTTTTTTACCTTACCTCTTTTGTGCTGCATTGCGCAGCGTCTCTATCGACCATAAAAGAGGAGGCCGTGTTTTTTTTTAACGGTCTACACGCACATCCTCGCTGCTCACTAAGACGGTTCACGAGAAGAAAAAGGAAGAATGCACGCAAGTTTTCTTCTTCTTTTTTTCTCTTCATAACCAATCCTTCTTTTTCCGTGCACTTGCAGTTTGGATGGGTTAAATGAAAAGGTAGCTAGACAACCTCTCGCGCCAATGAATTTCGTGTACAGTGTATACACACGTCTCTTGTCATTCGCTAGATTGCCGTACGTGTTGAATAAGAAGAAATCAAGTAGTCAAGTCGAGAAAGGAGCTGGAACGAAGAAATGGGAAAGAGAGAGAAAAGAAATGAGAAAGGAAAATGGACGGGGGGGGGGCCCCCGGGGTTTCGCTGGAGGGCTAGCAATTTATATATATAGGTATATATATGTACGTACGTATATATATATATATATATATATAAGACTTGGGCATTCACAGCAACCAACAATAGCCTGCATAATTATCATGGCTCAATCATGCCGCGCCGAGAGAGTTTAGGCGCCTTTTAAAGAGTCGCTACACGTGAGCCACACGAAATCAAGCTCAAGAAAAAGAAAAAAAAAATGGTAAAACTAAATTCCCTTTTTTTTTTCCTTCTTCTTATTCTTTTGTTGTAATCTTTGAAATTGATGAGAATGAGAGAAGGTTACTTCTTTCTTTTTTGCTGTTGTTGCGTGTGGGTAGAACTCACCAGCCAACCCAACAAAAAATAAAATTAAAATTTTTTTTTTGTTTTCTTTCTGTGTGATGGTGGAAGAACTTGTTATCTCGACCTGAAACAGCGTTGATTGGATCTTTGAATCAAGATAACGCTAGGCCACTTGTATTCTTACTTTTCTTTTTTTTTTTTTTTTCTTGTGCGTCCAAGTTGTTCTATCGATAATCGGGTTGAGTTGTTGTAGGCCTTTGTAATATATTGGTTTATCACGCATTTTCGGGCGTGTGTGTAATCATTGTATTAGATCGGCTGCAGTAAAATAATATACCGAAAGTGCTGAGTGAACGGTTAGGATCGTTTCGCTTTACTCGGTTTTTATTTTTATTATTATTTTCGTTCCCATCTTTCTCTCTCTCTCTCACTCTCGAATGGGCGGTGAGCAATGGCACGTGTGGGCGTCTGATTTTTATTTCATTATTTTTTTTTTCTTTGTCACGGGAAAATTGTCGTCGACAAAGAGAGAGAGAGAGAAACATAACGATTCGTAACGGAGAAATCGAAATAAAAACTAAAAAAAAAAAATTGGTTTCCCTTCCTTTTTTTTTTTGTCGCTTTTTTTGCTCCACCTGAGGAGAAATTAAGACCAGAACCACAAAAAGAACAAAAAAAAAAAAAAAGGAAGAATTGAAGAAACGAAAGTTTTTTTTGTTTTTTTTTAGATATTGCAGTAGGGTGTAAAAACTAGGGCGGGGAATCCCTTTACAGAACTAGATGTTATTACCGTTGAATTCCAAATTGTTTGTTTACTCCGAAATAAAGTTGATGGGCTCACAATTTTTTTGCGCTCTGCTTCCAAAATAAAAAACAAAACAAAAAACGTGCCCATCTTCATCTTTTTAAAAGACGGATAAAGCACCTCGTTTTCTCTCTGAATTCTGTTAGGGATCTGTTCCTTGTGTGTTTGCCCAGGTCGTATAATGCCCACCTTTCAAATAGCCCGCGTTAAATCGCCTACGAGTTTTTCACACACACACATACACACACACAGAATTGAAATTTATCGACGTTGGGTTCGTTTGCCATAGCAGCGCACGTACCGAAAAGTGTATAAAAATGATCAATCATAAAAAAAAAGGAAAACGGAGAGAGAAAAACGGCAGGGTTGTTAAACTTTGTCTAAAGCGATTATGACCCGAAAGAGCACACACACACACACACACACTCAAAAAAGACGACTACGAAGACTGAAGGGTCCTTTCTATCTATATTTTTGTCAGATTCAGGCTTCGCTTTCGTGAGTTGTTTCTTGATCGTCTAGCGCTCGCGTTCAGCGCATAAATGTTGAGGGAAAAAAAACCTTTGCGCGTCGTAAAAGCGATATCTAATAATTCGAGGAAAAGCGGGGAGATGGGGGCCATGCAAAAGAGAGATGGACACACACGTTAAAGGCACAGCGGAATAGGTGCTGGACTATATACGGGAGCACCGCTTGGGAGGGGAAAAAAATGTTTTTTAACAGACAATTTCCATCTAAAATAATAACGCGTAGCTCTTAAACGAGAAAAGAACGTCCATTTTTTTTTTTCAAAATGAAAATAAAAAATAAACTCGTGTAAAAGAAAAAGGTATTCCCCCGAAATTTGCTTTTTTTATATGGGGATTCTGTTCTCTCCTCACACACACACACACACACAAAATGACAACAACAACATAACACTTTTTTTTTTTAAGGTCATATGTGTTTAGACGGTACATAGCCGCTGTAATACTAATAAAAAAAACGGAAAGAAATCGAGCATTTCTACAGGGCCGTTGTGGACGGCAAAAGGGCAAATGTGTGTATATACGCTATAGCTGTTATGTTATAGCGTATGGCATACTATATCCAAATATATGGAGGAAGGAAAAGAACGCACGTAGATAAGGAAGGGGCGAAACGGGCAGGCTTATGTGACGACGTGTTTCCATCGTCTATATGTGCCATACGTATGTGCGTTTTTCTTTTTTTTTTTTTTTTTTTTTTTTTGCTTGCTAGAAATAGAGTATATACGGCTGCCTGTTATTGGCCTAAGAGGGCCATCATGCCCCGTTTTTGATGGCTACTTGATTCCTCACCGGTCCCCCCCCCCTTCCCATACCTGATGTTTGGCCATATACACAAGAGGGGGGACGTTCTTTTTTTGGTCCGTTTTTTTTTTGTTCATGTTGTCGTACGTTCGACTCTTTGCTCGTATAACTCGCCAATACTTCCCTCCTACCCACCCAACTCGCAATCTTTTAGTAGTGGTAATAATAAGCTCAAACGACGCTAACAACCAACAACCTTAGTCTCGCAGTTTGTTGGTTGGACTAGCGGCCTCCCCCCCTTTTTTTTTCTTTTTTATTATTTATATAGATTGCTCGCTCATCGTTATTGTTACACGCACGAAAGCGAATCGGAAGTGTTACGATTGCAGTTTTTTGCCGACTAATCTCACGCGCTACGCATTCGTTGTATATAGAAACAAAAAAAAAAGACTGCACAATTGGCTCGCACAGTCGATGCGATTTTTCAAATTTTGAAGACATGATTTGCGATTTTTCACGCATTTTTTTTTTTTTTTTTTTTTTTTTTTTTTTTTTGGACGGGGGAGGAATAGCACATCACAAACTTTGAAATGAAGACGATTGGACTGTGGGGGTTGGGGAGGTACTCCGGAAACGAAAGGAAGCAAAAGAAATGACTTGTAGAATGGTGGCGATCGCAGTTTGACGTAGAAAAGGGAATAGACTAATAATCGTAAGGCTGAAATGAGAATGAGGAGAAGAATAGAAAAAGAGAGGAATGGAGCTTTGACTGCAATTGGTTGTATGGCCTTGCGTCTACTTTTTTTTTTTTTCTTTCTCTCTTTCGGTTTGGGCTGCTGCAGTTGGCTATAAACATGCATTTCCGTGTAACAAATGCGTGGCAGCGCTTGACAGGACGTAATTTTCTTTCCTTGGCTTTCCGTGTAATTCCTCCACCCACCTCCCTACTTAATTTTAAAGAAAATCCCACGGGCTATGTATAGTAAGTAAGAAAACGTAACATTTATCCGCACACCGGCACACACAGACACACAGACACCAAAAAGGCTAACTCTCTCGTTGTGCGCTGTCTGTGTAGATATATATTCATATATATATATATATATATATAGATGGGAAAAGCAAGAAGCTTCTGACTTCTTTTGCGGCTTCCTCCCCCCCCCCTTTGCTTATAACTAATGCGTTTAGTTTTTTTTTTTTTCGGGTTGGTGGTTTGTACGTTCCTTTTTGGGTACCAAGAACCCCCTTCTATCCTCAAGTCTTTCACAAAGAAAATATAGTGATACACGTATAACGGGTTAGGCGCTGTGTGTGTGTGTGTATGCCGTGCATTTATTTCTTAATTAACAACTGTATTATACATCCAAGCTCTATGGAGTTCTTTTTCATTTTTTTCTCCGAAGGGGGGTGGCGTTTCATTCTCCATTTCAAATTTCACACGTCAAATCAAGAAATATAAATTCCTCTTTTCCTTTTTTTTTTTTTTTTTTTTTTTCAAAAATTATGTGTTGGATTTTTTGAAAAAAGAAGAAAGAAAAGGGGGGGAAGGCTTTATAGAAGAAAGGTAGTTGCTTCATTGGATGCCGTTAGTAATTTTTTTTCGTTTGAAGATAAAGTGATGGGCCAATCACGGGGCGTTCATTTTGGTCGATTTATCTACGCAGTTCTGGAAAGAAATGATAATAATTGTTTGAAAAAACGGAAAAGAAGAGTAGGGCGAGGCCTCTCGCACACCTTGAAAGTACAGGTCGATTGTGGTAAAACTCAAATAAATAGGACGTGTTTTTTTTTTTCTTTTTCTTTTCGTTACGCGTAAGATCGATGTGCGGCTGTTGTTTTTTTTTGTCCCGTTGTTTCGTTATCGGCATATTAAACGAGCAAGAAGCAAAGAGAATTGTTGAAAGAGTCCAGCACGCGCGACTCGAGCACGTTACGTACCGCCGCTCCTGAACAAAACAAAAAGGGCCAGACGGGCATCAACCGGGACAGCTGTTTCGCTCCGCCAACAAGTCCATGGAGATGGAAACAAAAATTTTTTTTTTAAAGAAAATTCTTTCCTTCGCCATGTGAGGCAAATATTTTGGGGAGGTTTTTTCTTCTTCTTCTTTCATTTTCCCCTGGTTTTTTTTTTCAGAGGGGGGAGAGAACGAATAGAAGTGAGGGAAGGTAAAAGAAAAAAAAAAAGGACGATGATAATGGGAAAAGTCGTAAATCTGTCGGTTGCGGTTCCGATCCGATCGGGAGACCCTGGAGCCAATCAGATCTCTCGGAATCTTCTTCTTTTTTTTGTGCCTCCTTTTCATTTTCTATTCGTAAAAAGAAAAAAAAAAAAGAAGGAAGAAGAAAAGAAGAGGCGGAGGGGTTAGACTCGTGAGCCACCTTGCCCGTAAAAAAAAAAAATTCTTGAGTAATAAATCACGCCGAGGTTTTTCTTCTTCCTCCTTTTTTCTTTTCTCGAAAAAAAAAAAAATCCCGAAAGAGAGAAAAAGAAGAACGGCTGGAACAACTCCCTCGGCGGTCATGGAGTTGTAGGAGAGAGAGAGAGAGAGCACACACGTACAGAACAGACACACACACACACACACATGGTTTACGTAGCGAACGGCCCACCCTTGCAAGAGGGTTGGCGAGGAGGGGAGGGCGGAGGATGGATAATATATTATTATATAAGATAGTATATAGTGTACATGTATCTCTATATACCTTTGGCGCAGCATTTTATATAAACTAGCGGGGGCCAATGTTCGCCTCATGTTTATGTGACGTGAAGAATCGGGAGATTGTGAAGCAGGAGGCGGACGAACAGAATAACAGACCCTTTTTTATTTTTATTTTTTTTAAAAGAAGAAGAACGAAAAGAAAACATCTCGCAGGCACATCTTCTATACTCGTTTCACTCCCCTTTTCTGGCGCGTTCGTTCGTTCGTTTTTCTTTTTTAAGCATCGCCGTAAGAAATGAAAAGAAAAAAAAAAAACAGGTCATCATCTTTCATCATTCGAATTGTTAAACATTCTAGCCATGATGATGATGATGATCATTTTCGGCAGTTCCGTAACACACGCACACTCAAAAAAAAAAAAAAAAAAAAAAAAGCTGAAGCTTAGGGTACTAGACTTTCTAGCACCGTCGTAACGCGTAACAGTATCCATAAGAGAGCCCATAAGCCAATAACATAAAGTCAGTCGAGAAAAAAAAAAAAACAAGGGGGAAAAAATGGCGGGCGGAAGCAACTTCCTGCCAACTCGTCGCTTTTAAACATGGACTATTCTTCTTTTTTTTTTTTTTTTATGTTTTCTTTATCGTTTGGAATGTGTTACTATGTAGAACAATAGCCATTCTTTTTTCCCATTCGAAACAAATGAATGCGCAAGTAAATTTTTGCGCGTAATTTTTGAAAACATTTTTTTGCTTTCAACGAAGCGCCAGTACGTCCCGTCGGAAGACGTAGTGCCTTCGTTTTTTTTTTTTTTTTTTTTTTGTCGTATTGTTCCGACCGTTGTAAACGGATGCAGGAGACAAGGAAGAAAACGTAGATTGCGTATATAAGAGGCTTGAAATTCGGAGAGCGTCCTCATCGGGAGTAAGTTACACGCTATAAGCAAATGACACAGTTGTGCCTCTACAGTCAAGTGTGTACCTATATATCGTATTTGGTATGGCAGGAGCGAGCGTCAAGTGTTATTGCCTTGAAGAGGGAAGAAAGAAACGTGGAAAAAAAATATATAAGAGAGATAGAAAGAAAAAAAAAAACAGCACGAAGAAAACAGACGAAGAAATATTCTTTCACACTTTGGTGCTGTTACCTCAGCTGGCATGGCCGTTCGTCCTTCGTCTTGTCCTCCCCTCCTTTCCTTTTTCCCTATTTTAATATGGCGGCTGCTCAGCTCCGGAGCTCAAGGAGCTTCGGGGCACCCAACCGCATTCAAGATTGCTTTTTTTTTTCTTCTTCTTTGAACGTATTCGTCTTTTTTTCTCTCTCTCTCTCTCTCTCTCTCTCTTTCTGTTTCCATTCGCTTTCGACGTCCTTCCCTCCTCGCGGGGACCGCCCGCCCGCCAGTTTCATCTGCTTTATGTGACAGGGCCGGCTACGTATAGTCTAGTCTACACACACACACACACACACACACAGAGAGATAGAAAAAAAAGAAGACTTTTCTGAAAATGGAAGAGAAGGAGGAGCTTAAAAGAAATGTTTGTCTGTGCATTTTTTGGCTCGTCGTACACACACACACGCTTACTCCCGCAAAAGGCAAGGGGAAAAGAGCAAAAAAAAAAAAAAAATAATAATATCGGGATTCACCCTCCTCTTTCCTCCCCCCCCCCCTCAATCAACTAAAGAGAATTATGGCGATCAATATGATTTCGCCCCTCTCGTTGGCCAACGACGACTACTCCTCCAAAAAATAACATTGGCCATCCCCTCTTGTATTTTTTTTTCTTCTTCTTTGAATTGTATATGTAATATCCATCTAGCGGGCCGTCCTCTTCAAAGTCCAGGGGTTGAAAAAAAAAAAAGAGAGAAAATAAAAAAAAAAAAGTCCAGCCAAGAATGTGGAAAGAAAAAAAAAAGCCTCAAATTGCGTTAGATATTATTGCATCATTTGCGCTCGATATAACTGTTTGGCATCTAAAGTTCAATTCTTTTGATTTCTGTTTTTAACGTGAGAGGAGATTTTTTTTTTTTTTTTCTTGCGGCTGTTTTGTCTCGTTTCGAACGGCGCAAACTCGGCCAGTCATCGATCGTGTTCCCCTTTTTTCTCTCTCTTTTCTTTTCTTTTTCGCTGTTGTTACTGGATGGTTTCCGTCTTGTTTGAAACGACGTTCCAGCAACCCCGGAGAGAGATGAGCGGAGCCAGATGGATCCAATGTGTGTGGCGCGCACACAAAATCGTGAAAATCTGGGCGCGAGCGGACTCGTGCATCTGCTGGGTTTTTTTTTTTTAAAGCTCCTCATGTCCGCCCTTTTCTTTCTTTTCTTGATGGCCTTCATCATTAAAATACCCTTATATTGCCCGCACCAAGACGAACACGAATAGAGAACAAAATCGAGAGTTGCATTTTTTTTTTTTTCGTGAGTCCTGTTTTTTACTCGGTAGAACAACGGAGGCGACAGAAACGTGTGGCGTGTGGACAGGCCGTCGTCCCGAAATGTTTGCGTGACCCGTACGTATTTTGCCCTCGTCTATCTTCTACGTACACGTAACGAGCAACTGCTATTGTATTTTTTTTTTTTTTTTTTGTGCTTTCCTTTTTTTAACTCTGTAATAGAACCATAGTGTCTTTTCATTGGCAAACCAACTCACTCCGGCGTACATTTCTCATTGGTCGTTTGCTTGTCTTTCTCTCTATTTTCGGGAGGGTTCGCTTGTTTGTTTTCCTTTCGTCTATGGCACAATCGAATCACCCGAAAACGACGTCTACAATATCCTTAACTTTGTTATTTCAAACGAGAAAGAAAGAAAAAAAGAGGGAATATAAAAGCAGAAAATGCCGTTCTTTTTTTTTTTCTTTCTCTCTGTGTTTTCTGTATTCTATCCTACGAGGCATTAAATGGCCGAGCAATATAGTGCAGAGAAGAAAAAAAAAACCAATTGGGGAGGCAGGCAATGAGGACTCTTTAACAGCAACAACAAATAACATGCAGACACATAAGAAAAAGAGGCGAATAAAAGAAAAAGGGCCATACCAGTTTTGATGACTGTGCGCCGTTGTTTTGCGTGTGCCTATACTTCTGCGCCGCCCGTTTGAACTCTGGTGGCGCTATCGCCTTTTTATCCCGGCCATTTTTCATAATTGTTGTTTGCGCAGTACAGCTGCCACTTTTGGTTGATTCACTTTCACGTCACTTGGTGCACGATTGTAATCCGATTTTTTTTTTTTTTTTTTTTTTTGTTTTTTTTTTTTTTTGCTCATGTCGACGTTGATTTTCACTTGTTCACTCGATGACATCGAAAACGATTCTGTTTGGAAAAAAAATCGAGAGCACAACCCCTTCGATTTTTTTTTTTTGTTTTTTACGATATTTTGGAAGCCTTAAATAAAAATCACAATAAAAATAGGAGCTAAAAAATGTCGCTGTTGTGACATCACGGCCAACCCTTCCGTATCAACAAACGGGTTACGCATATCGGAACGTGCAATGTTCCACGATTTGATTTTTTTTTTCCCTCCATCTCTCTCTCTCTGTCGGTTTGGAAAAGTTCGGTTATTTTTATTTTATTTTTTTTTTCTTTCTTTCTCGGACATCCTCTCGTAATATATGGATTTACTTAAAGATAACCCTTTAAGGTGGTATTTCATTCGTCTTCTTCTCGAGGCTAAAAAAGAAGGCCTTCAATAACTGACGCGAAGGAACAACATGTAACATTCGGATGGTTTTTCGTAGACGGATGAGGCAAGAAAAAAAAAGGGACGGAAAGAGTGGAACTTTTAGGGCGTGGGACGAAGGGTTATAAAAGATGGACAACCGAAAAAAAAAAAACTGGGCCATGAGAAGACGGACAGCTCGGTGCAATATAGTTTTTTTTTCTTTTTTGTTTTGGTCCGGGGAGGGGTTATATAGTGTATCATATAAAATGCGGAGGCTGCTGCGCTGCATAAGATGGCGACACTAAGAGCCCAAGATGGAAAAGAGGATGAAAAGAGGCTTTTTTTTATTTTATTTTATTTTATAACAGCGGCGCACAAAGGTTGTAAAATCCAATTGCAAAGGGTTACTTGAAAAAAAAAAAAGAAAAAAAAAAGAAGGATGAGCCAAGGGTGCCGTACTTTTTCATTCTTGTACTCTTATAATGTTTTATAAGAAGAAAAAAAAAAGGGGGGGGGGAGAGTTTTGTATAACTTTTTTCGGGGTCCTTTTAAATTTTTTTATTTCGGCTTTTCGACCGCCTTGACCCTTTTTTTTTTTTTTTTTTTTTTTTTGGCCTACAGTCTCTTTCGTTTGGATATTTTCTTATCTATAAAAAGGGGTGAGCTTTTCTAGAATTGTCGGGGCGGGTGTCGGGTCATCCAGAGAGTCCCTTTTCTTTCTTTACCTCCTAAAAAAAAAACCATGTTGAAAAGATGTCTCCTACGCAACTGTGAGGGACGGGGTGGCTTATTGGAAACTCTTTGAGGCTATCAGCAACCCTTTGGCCTTCGAGTTCATCGGCCTAGGCCCCCCACCCCCCAAATACGTATATTGGGTTAGAGGGGGTTGCATCATAAACTCATAAAAAATGGTTTTCTTGCTATTCTGAAGATAGAAAATAACCCAAGTTCCGAAGGTTGTAAAAAGGGTTGAAACTAACTTTTCTTTCGTTTTTACGTCCTCTGCTATAGATAGATGTTGAAACTCTTTTTCGGACCTCCTCCCCATCCACCTTCTTCAATTTTCATTTGATTTTGCTCGTACTCGTAGTTCACCTCTCTCTCTGCACTTGGGCAATCTCGTCCACCAAAAACAGTTGGTTCCAGTGTCTGATATCGGCCAGTATTCAAAAACTTTTCGGCTCGTTTTCAAAATGTTTGAACAAACAATTCTTTAGATAGCGGAATGAAAAAAAAACGAACATTTTTTTTTTTCGAGTAGTGCGTGTGTTGTTTGTTCGCTTGTTTTACACGTCATTTCCAGTGTTGTTTTCATTTGTTTCGCTTTGTTTTTGTTTTTTTACTATCATTGTTATTCGAGTGGGTAAAAGAACGAAATCGCTGTGTGTTTCTCCCCGAAAGTGTCGCCGCTCGATTCGCCCATTTTCGATAGCCCTAAACGGTGGGGCCCGTTTCACCGAAGAAGTGGCAATCGTTGAGGGGCAATCGCCGTTCTCTGATATAGGCCTATATCTTTCAGCTATTTGCATTGCATTTGGTGTGGCGTTGCCGTTTCCGCTGCAATTCAAACGCCAACGAGGAACAAAAAAAAAAAAAAAAAAAGGGTAAAAAAAAAAAAAAGCAAAAACAATTCCGTCTAATCAAAATTGGCCGTTAAAAAGGGATAAAGATAAGGTCAAATAGCCTAGTAGCAATCAAAGTTGAGTGTTCATCGCCGTTCAGAAGAGGAGCGCGCTCATTACGCGCACATTTCGGTTTTCTTCGTCTCTTTTTTCTCGTCCACTAAAATTCCCCAAACTTTTTCATCATCTTAACATTTTTTTTTTTTTTTTCGCTTTATCCTTTTGTTGCGTATATAAATAGGTAAATATATATTCAATTGCGGGATGTATAAAAAAGGAAAATGTTTGGAGAACAAAAGAGGGCGAATAAAAAAGATTTTCTTCTTCTTCTTCTTCACAATAGACATAATCATCGTCGCAAAGTATTCATTTAAAATTCCCACCGGCGAAAGAGAGAGAAAAAAAAAAATGTGTTTTTTTTTTTTTTTTTTTTCTTTCGTTTTTGTTCTCAAAGGAAAGAAAAGACGGGAAACCGATGCCGACGCCGCAACTATAAAAGAATGGCACTTATTTCCAAAACTCTCTCGCACTCCTTTTTTTTTTTTGTCTTTTCGAATTCCCGACGACAATGACGACAGCGATCATCTTCTTTTAATATTATTACATCTATCTGATGTTATTTTTTGTTTTTGTTTCGTTTTTACTCTCTCCGTGTGTACGCGTGTGTGTGTGTGTGCGTTATAGTTTGTTGTAGGTATTATACCTTATTACCTTCAAAACTATTATCGTTCCGCCGTATTGTCTGTGGGTTTCTTGCGATCGACCTTTTTGTTTTGTATTTTTTTTTTTACGATGAGTTCTCTTCGCCAATCGGCCATTTTTATCAAGTAAAAAAAAAAAAAAAAAACTAATAACTATCGTAAATAATTTAGTTTTTTTTTTTTTTTTTTTTTTTTCTTGTTTCTTTCTTGGCCGTTCGATATAACCGTCCAGCAGACCGCATGGCACAGTCTCCGACGGCCGTCTGGTGTGTGTACATGTAGTTTATATAGTTCAATAAATCTATCTATAGAGAGATAAAGCCCGATGATGTGTATTATACGCGGTTGTTTGAGGGGGCACTGCTATTTCGATTGACTTTATTAAGCGCCCGTCTGTTTCTACAAAAGTAGATTGAACTTGTTCGCTACGACTACGGTACAGCCGTCATTTGAACAGAACGAAGTCGGCGTCTGTATAGCGGTGTGTAACGAGGCTCTTGCGGTAATTTCAGCACATGCTTTTACACACAAGTCGGAGGCTGTTTCGTTCGACTGTGCCAGGCACCATTTTTACGTATTAAATGGTCGTCTTTCTCTTGTTTCGTTCTTTGCAACGTACCACGTATTGCTCGCGTACTCTGTGTGCGTGTTACTTGAGGGAATGGCCGACGGATTTTTTCTTCATTTTTTCTTTTTTTTTTAACGCACGAAACGAAAAAAAAAAAAGAAAAAAAAAACTCCGCTGTCCTCCCCCGCTGGTTGGCAAGAAACCGCGAAGAAGTCGTCATCATTATTATGCTACTATATACAATGTTCATGGAATATTTTTGTTTCTTTTTTTAAGAGAAATAATAACTTTTTTCTTTTCTTTTTTTTTTTTTTTTTTCTTCGGTTTATATAATAATGAGCTTCGGTCCTGCTTCATCGATGAGCTTCAATGCGTTCGACAAAGAATAAAGGGTCTGCACAACAGACACGCGGGACTCTCAACCCGTCGGGGTTCTTTCGTTTTTCTTTTTTTTTTTTTTATTCAGGCAGAAGAATTTTTTTTTTTTTTTTTTTTTTTTTTTTTTTTCGTGATCTATTCACAGTAACAAGGCGCTTAACTTTTTTTTTTTTTTTTTTCTCCGTGTTGTTGAAAGCCAAAAAGGCGGGACGTCGCCGCGTTCCCATTTCTCGGCAGTCCATCATTTTCTTTTCTGGTTTTGTTTGGGGGTTGTTGCGTGCAAAGGCTCAACCCCCTTTTCAGATTCTTCCTTTTTCTCGTCTGTGTGTGTGTGTGTGTGTGTTTGTGAGTTGTTTAATGGATCCCAAAGTATAGAGCGTTGAGTTATTCATGTGCGCAAACATGCACATGACCAACCAACCAACAACAAGAGGAAAAGTCTTTTTTTTTTTTTTTTTCTTCGAGTCTTTCAAGCTCGACCGACATTGGTCCCGCATATATTTAAAAGAGCCTAGTCGGCGTCCAAAATTTGATTTTTTTTTTTTTCTTTTGCTCTTTTTAGTAAGAAAGAAACCCTTTTGCGTTTTTGCTCGTTACCCCCTCTTTATTTTCGTGTGTCTGTGCGCGCGTAACTATAGAGAGCTTTACACGCGCACGTAGCGTAAAAGCTGTAATATGGCGAGGGCCACGCCCACTTTTTTTTTTTTTTTTTTTTTGCCTCTAATTATAGATGGAAAGAACACTGCGCAAGGTGCATTTTATATTCTCCAATCGTCTTCCCCCCCCCCCTTTTTTTGGCCAGAAGAAAGTCTTTTCAAAAAAGAGTGTGTTTCCCCCACTGATTCGGCGTAGAAAATAACTTACACGGGCAACTTTGATAAGATGTACAGTTATGGCTTTAATGACTAGCATGAATAGACCTAAATGTTCAAGTATTATAGGGCCCGTATAGAAATGACGATGTAAGTCAAGTTGCGTCGAAAAAAGAAAAACTGCAGCATCTGCTGGCATAACAACGAGAAACATGTATTAGGGCCATTGCATGTCGTCTCTTAATGGAACGTCTACAACTGCAGCCGTGCAATATACTACATCTAAAAAGGGCGACTCTCGATTGCCAACGTCTTTTAGGCTTTTTCACATGACGGCACGAAGGCAATAGTCGCCTCAGCATCTTCTTGTTTTTGTTTTTTTTTTTCTTCAAAAGACTTTTCTTTCTTTCGAAAAAACAAAACAAAACAAAAACAAAAATCGGCTGCCTCTCTCGTCTGTGCGGGAAACATATCAATAAATCAAGGAGAGAGCGCTGGAAATGTAACAAAAACAAAAGAGATATAGTAGTAGCAGTAGAAGTAGCAATTCCAAATAGTATATTAGAGTACAGTCTCACTGCTGGCTTCTTCCTTTTTTTTTTTTTTTTTTTTTTCTCTTCTTTCTTTCTTGCGTTAGACCGAGAGATATACGAGGCGCGGCTATCAAATTAGTTTGCTACTGCAGCCTGCCTTATATATATATATATATATTTATTTATTTATTTATTTATTTATTTATATATATATATATATATATATATAAGGGGGGAGGAGGAGGATGAAAAAAAAAAAGTTATATGGAAAAAGATCGTCTTTCTGGTGCTGTCAGCAGCCTCTGTCGTGCCGTTATTTCTAACGTTAATTCACATCATTGAATGTATATAGGCCTATAGAGTTTTTTTTTTCGCTTCTCTATGTCATATATATATATATACATTTCATGTGAGACCGGTTCCAACTGATCCGTATATTGCTGCTGCCGTTCTTGGCTCATGACGTTTTTCTTCTCTCTTCGTATGCAAAGTTTGTTTCAATATGTATTGGACGTAGAGCCGGGGGTAAATGGAGACGACGGATCCTGATTACGTTACAGGGCAGCCCCGCGCATGTTGTGCATAAACGGTGTGCGTATCGATATGCGTGTGTGCATAGTAGGCCCATGGGCTGACGCGAGTAAAAACATTCAACGAGATTTGTGGGTCTTCGTAATTTGTTGCATATTGAATTTTTTTTGTTCAGCATTTGAGTTTGCGCCGAGCTTGCGTTGTAGCCGACTTCCTCGGTAGGCCTACACAGTAAATGGCCCGTGTGTAGGCCTAATAGAGGCGTGTATTTATATTTATCTACCGTTGGGGAAAGGGGGGTAAAGGTATATTTTGAAAAAAAAATTAAAATAAAAAAAAAAAAAAAAAAAAATATGTCAGGGAAACGAACGTGTTTCAACATCTCCCAAATTGAAAGAAACGCTTGTGCAATAATATATCAGCCTAATACTCCCTTCCGACAAACGTTGTGGAAATTTTTGAAAGTTTTCCGTCGCCCGGCTTTAAACCCGACGGCATCCGGCGACGAGAATAGCAACGGAAACTTGCGTACGTCTTCACTAAATAAGTTTGTCTTTAACTCCAGAACTATTTCATTTGAAGCTGAATGTCGATAGATTTCTTTTAAAAAAATTTCTCTTGATTTTGGTGTTAGTTAAATACTCGTTTCGGATTGGACGGTTTATTTTGAAACTAACTAAAAACGAAATTGAATGGTTTTTCTTTCAAACGTGAGACAAGATGAAAAATCCTTCTCCCCCCCCCCCCAAAAAAAAAAAATCGAGTAAATTTAATGCTGTTGCCGTGGCAATAGAAGCCGCTTTTCTTTCTTTTTTTTTTTTTCGTTGCTGACACTTTTTATTCTTTTCCTTATGTTCATTAAATGACAAAATGAACGGACTCGATGCACCCGTCTCGGTTCGTCTCTCTTTGCGCGTTAAAAGAAAAAAAAAGAAAAAAGATATTGGCGTTCAAGGTGAAATGTGTCGACGTCGATAGATGACTTCAATACACTGCGTATAGCCTCTATGGTGTAAAAGAGCTAAAAGAAGAAGAAGAAGAAGTTGAAGAAGGCAATGTGTGTGTGTTATATCATTCAAAAGAGTTAGTTAGGGATAGGTCTTATAGGCTATATGGACGAGCTCGAACCGCCTAAAAGTGGCCGTTGAACTGCATCAATCCAAATGTTACTACCTTGAAAATAGCGCTATTCAAAGTGAGTCAATATTGAAGTGAGGCCATTGGGCGCCTCCCTCTCCTCCCTTTTTTTTTTTTTTTCTTTCTTCCATGGGCTGTGCTCGCCGTGTAACACATCGACGAGAAGGGGGGGAAACAAAAAAAAAAAATGAAGCGGTGCGCGGCGTGCAATTTTCATAAATTTCCCGACTCGTAAATTATACGACGAAGGTTTGTGTATCTATAGTAAGTTGTGCGTGTTTTGCAGTGCGCAAGGGCAGCCCAAAAAACTACGGCAGTTTTTTTTTTTTTTTTTTTTTTTTTTTGAAATGCCGTGCGAGCTTTCCCATTCCCGATTGTATATTTAACATGTCACGCAACTATTGTGTTGGAAAGCGGGAGAGAAAACTTTTTTTTTTTTTTTTTTTCTTTTCAAAACGTGAGTTTCCCGTACGTATAGAAAGACGATACATAATACGCAACTCAAACAACAGTAACAACAAAGTTGTTGCACATACATCACGGATTTAGAAGCAAAAACTCGGAAAAAAAAAAAAATAAATAAATAAGAAAATGGTGATAGGACAAAAACTTTTTTCTGCCGTGTAATCAACTATCCTACATACGCAAGGTGGGGGGTATATATAGAAATAAAAAAGGAGAGAAAAAAAAAAAAAAAAAATAAGGATGGCGTTTATCTTTTTGCCTTCTCCTAATTGAGAATGTGGTGTGTGTGTGTGTGTGTGTGATTGGCGGTATTGTAATGTAACCATTTCTTCTGTATACGTCGTCATTTTTTGGTTGGGAATAGAAATTGAAGAAAGAGAAAATTGCGGACATGTAGAACCGAGAAATAAAACGTTGCGACGGTTTTGAATGGTATGCAGATGAGCTGTTTATAGGCCTACAAGTAAATAGCTGTAATAATTGCGTTAGGTGAATTTTTTCAGCGAAAAAAAAAAAGGGACTTGAAAATAAAACGAGAATTGCCGAGTGTAGTCATTGGCGGAACATGTGGTTTGCATGTTATTGCGCAATGTTTGGAAGAAAACCTTCGCTGATGGGTTCGTTTCTTTTTTCTTTTTTTTTTTTTGTTGCTCATTTTTTTCGTTTCCACCGCCATTTCTACCCGAGAAGAAAAAAAAAAAAAAAACTCGTATAATATTAAGAGTGTACGGTAGTCATCGCCAAAACACCGAAAATAGCCATTTATTTTTAGTTTTTACTTTTACTTTTATACTTATCTTCATGGCGATGACTACTGCTAGTGCCACCATAACTATAATACTATACACTAGAGCAATACACCCAGTTTTGACGTAACGCTCACCAATTTTCATCCCTCACATTTTTTTCAGGCTTTCTAAGGTCCCCCCTTTTTTTTTTCTCTCTCTCTCTCTCTCTACCATCTGGAGAAGAGAAACAATTGAATAACGTCGGCCTGTCTTGTATATATGTATATATATATATTTCTCTCTCCGCCAGACACGCATAGCTCAATAGATATATGTTACTTGGGGGCCTTTTGGGACTTTTTCTACTGTAAATGTATTCTTTTTGACTGTGTATGTGTGTCTCTCTTTCTAAATCCCACCCACCCCACAGGCCGACGAGAGCAATTTCCACGAGCAAAGAGCAAAAAGAAAAAAAGGGTCTCTCTGATAGGCTGCCAAGAAAAGAAGTCTGGGGTTGGGAGGGAGAGGGTGTAGGGGCACACTACCCCCAGCCATCCAGCAAAAGAAAAAAAAAAGAAAAAGAATTACGACATGAAAGGTCTTCCCGACTTTTTGGCTCCGGCTGGTAAAATGTTACGTATACCGCAGGGGATTGTACGTGTGTGTGTGTATCTGAAAGTTCAAAGGAAAAAAAAAAGGGGAGAGAAAAGCAGAAGAAGAAGAACGAAACTTCTTTTTTTTTTTTTTTTTTTTTTTTTTTTGAAATAACCCCACCGAAGACTTAGCATCCTACATTTTCTTTTTTTTTTTCCCAAGTCTCCCCTTCAAACAGGAAGCCCCTGTTTTCTTGTCTATAATTGCACGCTTGAGGAGAAACCGAAGGAATACATTTATCTAATACCATATATCGTAGATATTGTACGTACGCATTTAGTCTATACACGTACATGTTTTTCTTTTTCTTTTTCTTTTTTTTTTTTTGGCCCCCTCCAGTCAATTTTTGTAATCATCTTTTAGCTAGAAAAGAAACCAAAGTCTGGCCTCGTTTAGCTCGTATCGGAAGAGGAATCCCCTTTTTTGGGTTTGTGAAGAAAAAATAAAAAAATAAAAAATAATAAAAGGGTGTTTTCTTATTATGATGATGAGGTGGAGTTATAAGAGAACTCGGGAGATAGACGCGTGTAATACATAATTCGCTGTTCTTGCCGCATGCGCCCATGTCTTTTTGTGAGTTGTGTTCACTTCGACAATCACTCCTCCCTTTAAAGCAAAGTAAAACTCGGACCCGCCATGATTTATCTCTGTTAATTACAGTTTTGACTGGCTCTCATCGTCCCTTCTATTTTTTTTTTTTCCCCCTTCGTTCGTGCTATTTTATTATACATTCTTTGTATGGCTAGCTTAAAAAAAAAAAAAAAAAAAAAAAAAAGTACGCTTATATTTTGCCATGCTAATGTAACCCAATCTTTCTTTCTCAATTTGCCCTGCAGGTCCTAATGGCTGCCCGAGAAGGAGAGGTCGCCAGACTTATACGCGCTACCAGACGTTGGAATTGGAGAAAGAGTTCCACTTTAACCACTACTTGACGCGGCGGAGGCGGATCGAAATCGCCCACGCCTTGTGCCTGACTGAGCGCCAGATCAAGATCTGGTTCCAGAACCGGCGCATGAAGCTGAAGAAAGAGCTGAGAGCCGTGAAGGAGATCAACGAGCAGGCGCGTCGCGAGCGCGAGGAGCAAGAGAGCTCGATCCGCAACAGCGGCAACGATCACCACGGCGACGGCAAGAGCAAGCACCAGCACCATCACGCTTCTTCGTCGCATCACCAGCAGCAACAGCAGCATCAACAGCACGGACAGCAAGACAGGAGCCATCACGTTCATCATCACGATCTGCTGCAGGCCGCCGCTTCGGCCAACTACGCCGCCGACATCAGCAAAATGGCCGCCAAGAGCCTCACATAAGAGCTTTTTTTTCAAATAGCCCAGGTGACAACAACAAAACATTCACATAATATCGCCATTGAAACAAAAACAAAAAAAGAGATAAGGCGGCCAACCACTAGCCGATTATTATTATTATTATTATTATATATATTTTTTTTTTTTTTTTTTTTTTTTTTTGGTGAACTACTTCCGTTTCAATCCAATACCCTCACGCATACGTATACTCTATGACACCACTCCCAGTGAAGTTATTATTTGATACTCTTTGATGACCACCTCGCGAAAGAAGCAAATGCGCCAACATTTCTGCACCTCCCAGTCCACCCACTTTTTTTTTTTTTTTTCATTTGACATTTTTCTTTTTTTCATAATAACTATTTCCCCCATTTTTTTTTTTATGTGTATGTGGTACACATTTATATTTCTTTTTTTTTTTTTTCGTTTCTTTTGACCAACCAAAAGAACGACCGTCGAACGCACACAGAAAGAAAAAAAAAAAAAAGGGACGGTAATAATTGCTTTGCCGGAACCGCATTTGTGGGCGGAACCGATTTTTCTTTTTTGTTTCTTCTTGAAGCGCCGCATAATCGAAGTGGTGAGCTCTCGTTCCCTCCATACTGTTACCACAAAATTTTTCTTCTCTTTTTTTTTTCTTTTTTCCGAGCCTCATCAACACCTGGAGTCGCCCATTTTGAACATTAAGGAAAAAAAAAAAAAGAAGAAGAAGAAGAAGAAGAAGAAAATGAGCGGCTTCATTGCGGCGCATCCTGTCGCTTTTATTTCCGTTTCTCCAGCAGGGAGCCTAGATCAAATCCGCCGGCTTAATGTTATAATCTAAAAAAGAAAAGAAGAAGAAATTCCAAAGGCAAAAAAGTGGGGGGAAAACACACGAAAAGAAGATAACTAATGCGACTTGTATGCACCAACGCCATCTGAAAAAAAAAGGAGCTCTTCCCGAAAAAAACCACAGACACGATAAGAAAATAAGAAAAGAACTTTGAACTGCATTTTACTACAAAAGCCCTCGGCCTTCTTCTTCTTTTTCTTCTTTTTTTCTTTCGTAATGTAATCTACATCTCTCAGTTCATTTGACTCCCCTCCACCAATTTCTATTACTGCTACCTTCCTCTCTCTCTCCCCCCCTTCTTTCTCCGTTGGAAACAAATGGCCACCACCACTACCAGTTCTTTTCTTTCTATTCACGGTCGGACAGAGACACATCCATCACCATTTGTTGTGGGCGAAAAGAAGATTTTTTGTTTTGTTCGTCCGTCTCCCCGATGCCGTTCCAGGCCGTTTGATCCATCTCCTTCTTTTGTCTCTTCTCAACATGACTCCCGATGGACTGCCTATACTACACCCCCCCCCCACTCTCTCCCCCCGGAAAAGAGAGGAAGACAAAGAAAACAGAAGAAAAAAAAAGTGAAGAGGAACGTGAGCATGTATACACACGCGTTTGGATTCCACTCCTCCATTTCTACACACTCTACTCCGGTTCCAATCAGCAATTTGATTATCGATGATGAGATGGCTCGAGATGATTGTGTGTGAAGCCATCCGCGAAACGCGCACAAACGGCCTCGTACATATATATATATATATATACACACCACTCTACTGCTATGCAGTGCTACACGTCCAGTCACAACAAACCCCCGCGGAGGATCGCTTGTGTACGTAGAATGATTGGTTGGCTCACCGTCGGCCAATGGCCGTCTCTGGTTCAGTCGTTCGGGGGCGCCTGCAAGTATGGACCGGTGTTCATCGCGTGTACCAATGCCATTGACCTTTATTTTTATTTTATTTTATTTTTTTTCTTTCCCCACTCTTTTTTTCTGTCCATTTTCTGTTCTCTTGACAAGTTTCGGGAAAAGCGCAGCAATCGCTTTGAAATTGTTGAAACGATTGTTGGCGTTCTGTGGGTGATTTTCATATTTTTTTTGGGGTGCGTGCGAGCGTTATGTTTCAAAAGAGTTTTTTCTACGTCAACTCGGCGATTGGGCAAAGGCCAAAGTTCGTCATGAAAAAAAAAAATATCGGGAATCCCGATAGAAGCCCCATCTAACCGAGTCAATCCGAGAAGAAAAGCAAAGATCACGATCGAAGAAAATAATGTCCAACTAAACAGGGAATTTTTTACACGCAAAATACGTAAATTGAAAACAAATTTTTATTTTTTTTTTTAGTGGTTGGCCCGTCCTCTCCCCCGTCTCTCTTAAGCACTTATATACGTAATGTTCTGATCTGTGTTTGGTGCGAAACTATGAATACGTAAAAAGAAAAATGTAGTCATCACAAATTAAGCCGAATGCGCGATGATGGCGATTTCAGGAGCTTCGTGATCCTGTTAGTTTTTTTGTTTTGTTTTTTTTTGGGTGAGGCATTTTGTTGAAAACTGGGAAGAGCGGAACATTTCCGCGAAAATTGATGAACTTATTATACGTAAAAGAAAAGAAAAAACATTGTTGTTTAAACTTTGTTTTTTTTTTTTGGTTGTTGAGGAAACCCTTTTTTTTTTTTTACACTTTTTATTTTTCTATCCTGATCCGGGATGGGAAAACAAAAAAAGAAACAAGACAAAAGAGAAAACAAAGATACATGGAACAGAAATACGTACGTAAAAAATGCATTTGTACAACCGCTGTTGTTTTCTTTTTTGTGTTTCGAGTTCTTTTTTTGGGGGGCGCATTTTATTATTATTATTATGATGATGATGATGATTATAATCGCTAACATTTGTTGTGTTTTGTCCGTGTGTGTGTGTGTGGGTGCGTTTCGCCGTCGTCGTGTGTCCGTCTTGTTATGTATCCTCGTCCGTGTGGATGTTTGAAATTATTATTCGTGAGCGTGCTGACCGTGTGGATGTCCCGCAATGCGTTCGATTTCTCTCTCCTCCATTTCTTTTATAACTGGATCGCGTGTAGTAGCCGATCAGCCGGTTTTTTTTTTTTTTTTTTATTCTTTCCTGATCGGCGCACATTTTTTTTTGTGGAGGGTCAATTTTCATGCGGGGAATCGATGAAGGGGCGTTGCAATTCGGGGGAGGGTTGGAATTAAAATCAACTTTAATTGCGCTTTAATCTTGAAAGAAGGTCTTACAAAGCGGTGAAAGGCGAGGGACGAATGGAACGAAGAAAATGGTTTAAAATTGAAACACAAAAACACACATTAATTTGTTTTTATTTCCTTCATTTTTTTTAATTATGTTTTTTTAAATCTTTTATTGACGCGAGTCCGTGCGGAAGCTTTTCATGTTTTCATCCGTCGTTTCCGTGTCTCACTTGGCTGGCCTTCGTATCATTTTTTACAGCTATTGAGCCATTCCCATCCGCCCATTTCACTCTCGTCAATCGCCACTTTCTCGCAACACCCTTCTCTATATATTATTAGTATTATTATACATATAGATCCTTCAAACTGTTCAGTGGGAATATCTCCTCATTTTCCAGTATATCTACAGTAAAAAAAACTAAAAAAAAAACAACTAAAGTTTAGCAATGCGCTTGTGATAGGCCAACAAACAAACCCGCACACGAAACATTTTTGAACTGCCCTCCGGTTCACCTAAAATCTCCTTTCACCCATCATCTTTATCTTGTAGCCACTTCAGTATTGTTTTATCTACGTTTTTTTATTTGATTTTTTTTTTTTTTATTCAACCCTTCACGTTGGGCTTCGTTCGCTTTACACGCGCCACAAACAGGCCGTTCGATTGCGTAACCGATGCCGTCACGTTTCTAACGTATCTCCTTTTCGGGAGTTCCGTGATTCCTTCGAAAAGTTTTAATTCTTTCACGAAAAAAACAAACAAAACAAACAAAAGCAATTTACCCTCCCCTCTTGAAGAAAGAAATCCTGCGAGTATACGTCATTGTGATTGTGTACTACGATTGTGCGCCCATTTATGTCTTCACTTTTTTTCGCCCTTCACTTGAATTTTTGGTCCCGATGATTCCAATTTTTCATCGTGAAAAAAACAAAACCGCCATGACAAACAAAGCAAAACGTTATCCCCCTCCTCCTCTTTTTGACGATTGATGATAATAACGCAAATACGTAAAACATTCGAGACCGATACCAAAGGTCTCGAGCCAGTTATTAAAATTAGACAACCAAAAAGAAAACGATAATACGTACATTGATGATCGTCCGTGATGATCAAGTGAACAAGTGTTTAACCCATTTAATTCTCTTTGTTTTTTTTTTTTGTTTTTTTTAATTTTTTTCTTTGAATGAATTTGAATTGTTCTCCTATAATCGTCGCAACCCAACACAAATGCAGGCTAAAAAGAAACGAAAATACGTAAAACATTGAGATCAATACTCGAGAGTATCTTATAGCCTTATAAAGGTGTTTTTTTTTAACCCTTTTTTAAAATTCTAATTCCTTTTGCAATTGAGTTTTTTGTTGTGTTTAATTTTTTTTTTTTCGGTAGGTTCTTGTTGTTCGCTCCCCCGGGTGATTGATTTTGTCTTGGTATGAATCGCACTTAACGTGTATTTGTTTTGTTTTTTAAGATTGGGGGGGAAAGCATTTAGAGGCCAATGCAGGACTTTTGTACTATCGAAGCGTCCGAGCTTTTTTTTTTTTCATTCAACTTAAACCAGCAAGGGTTTTGTGTTTCTTGACTTTTCTAGGAATATCTGATCGTGTTATGAATGCTTGTTGAATGACAATTTTTCTTGGGTTGTTTTTCATTTCGGCGTTTTTCTAAATTAGGAAATCGTCCGAATGATGAATTATTTTTTCTTTTCAATCGAAACCTCATCACGTCTGTTTTTTTTTTGTTTTTGTTTTTTTTTTTGTTTGTTTGTTAAAGAACAAGTTTTCGATAGTGCGTCTGTTTCTCTTTGCGTGAATGCGTTATCCGGATGATTTTTGAATTTTAAATTTAGAAGAAAACGAAAAACCTCTCCCGGCCGAATTAAATTGTCATCGTTGCTTTTTAGACATTCTTTCAACTCTTTACTTATTATTATTTTTTTTTTTTTTTTTGGTTCTCCTTTTTTCTTCCTGACTTGTCTCTCTGCGCGTTCGTCAGACGCACCGCTTCTCACGTAGCTGGTTGTCTAAACGGAGAAGAGAAAGGGAGAAAAAAGTGGAGGATCTCTTGAAGAGAAAAAGAGAAACGATGACCCCCCACGCAGGCAGCTTTTTTTTTTTTTTTTTCTTTCTAGACAAACAAAAAATGAGAAAAGAAAAAAAAAAAAAAGACTAATATAGTGTGTTTTTGTCTTTATATAGTTACACTTGATGTTGACTCGTTATGTCCTCCCCAAACCCCCACTATCTTTTTTTTTTTTTAAAGGAAATTTCGTAATTTCTCTATTTTGAAAAAAAAAAAAATCCGTATTACTCTCTTCGCTGATGTAAACATTTTTTTTTTCGTTTCAAAGAGCACCGGCCCGACATCGTTTATTTTAACATGCTGAAACGATAGGAAAAAAAAAAGAAATTGATTAGCAATTATGCCGTTCAACTCTGAAACAACAGCAGTTGTTGGGCTTACACAAACGCGTTTTCCATTTTCAATACCCTCCAATGTTTTTCCACCACAATACCGGTTCCAGTTAAAACAGAGAAGATATACAAAGAAAAACCGATCGAAGAAAATGCATAGCTAGTTGGGAGATCTTTTTTTTTTTTTTTTTTGTTTTAGCTATATCCTATTATTGTTATAATTTAGGCTCTTCCGTACAATCACAACTGACACAATCCTCTCCCCGTGTGCAATAAGGAAAACAAAAAATTTTTTTAACCCATTAAAAAAGAAACAAGAAACCAACTCCCAAAGAAACAAAAAAAAAGTAGCGAATCCAATTTTCTTTTTATTTTTCCTTTTTTGTTTTTAATTACAAAATAAAATAAAAAATAGGAAGAAAATACGAAAAAAAAAAAATAACACGTTAAGTATGTACAGAAAGATTTGTTTCTTTTTTGTTTGCGGTCGTGTGTGTGCGTGTGTTGTTGTTTTCAGGAACCTGAGTTTAAAAGACAATTTCGTTTTTTTTCTGTTCCGTACACAGTGAGATTTTTTATATGGAGCTGACCTTTTTTTTTCTCACCTTCATTTCGTTTTATCGAAAACTGGGAACGATTTTTAATTTAATTTTTATTATTAGTATCATTTCTAATATTTAAAAATGAAATTCAAATTCAGATCCCCGTTTCCCCTTCTCTGTCCTATTCTATTTCTACTCAGAAAATCAAGTATCGTGTGTGTGCCCCCTCCGCTCGCTTATTGTATCTTTATATTTTACATGGTTACGTTTTATTATAAGTTTTTCCCCCCATCTTTTTTTTGCTGGCTCAGTGAACGTGTTATTTCTCTATTCTCTTACACGTATATTAATAAGCTCATTTTCCCCTTTCCTCCTTCATCTTCTCGTTTTTTTTTTTTATTATGATTAATTCATTCGTTCATTTCAAAAATAATTCACGCCGACTCCGCCCCCTGTCTCCCAATCTCCGCCATGCACATCTCTTATTTTTTTTTTTTTTATCTTGAACATTTTTGACGTCTCGACTTGTGTGTGTGTGTGTGTGTGTTTTCTTTAACGATTATTATAATTATTACCAACGATTTTTATTTTTTTGGACATCCAAAAACGTTACGACAAAACAATCCCCCCCCCTCCGCTCCATCACGTGTTACGTAAAGTAAAAACGAAATTTATCGGTCGTGAAAAATTTTGTTTCTGTGTCTCTTTCTATCCAAAATTCTCCCGGGACGATTTTTTTTCACACGCGCATAACGTACACACCTCACTCTTGTCTCGGACTTTCGGGAGAAAAATTTTGCAATTGAGAGATGAAGACGCGATATGACGCCGATTTTTTTTTTTCTGACGCAAAAGATTTCCCTTTTTTTTTTTTTTTTTTTTTTGTAAGAAACAAATCTGTTTTTCTTGAAATCTCTCTCTCTCTCTCTCTCTATCTTGTCTTATCCCTCACACGCGCGCCATTTTTTTTTTTACGTTTGTTGTTGTTTCGGTGTCGACACTTGTAGTAATTCTTTCTCTCTCCCTCTATCTCTCTCTCTCTCTACTTTTTAACTGCCCTTTTTTTCCGTATATTTTTTTTTTCTTTTTTTTAGTTTGAATTTTTTTTTCTTTCGAGACAAAAAATATATAAACAATGTGGGAAAAATGATCATTTCTTGTTTCCGTGCACCACGCATATAAACATACATGTAAAAAAAAAAAAAAAAAAAAAAAAAAAAAAGCACAAAACTCGTTTAACTAGCACCGGCACGCACTCACATCCGTTCTTGTAGAAAAAAAAAGAGAAGGAAACGGGCTTCTTACTTGTTGTAGAGAACATTTTCTTTTCCTTTTGAAGCGCATACAATAGATGCCGTTCAAAGAATAAGAAACTAGTTTACCTCTATACGTAGTGTGGTTGGTAATTGAACGCATTCAGCGTTGATGCACTGCCGAGACAAGCGGACAGCTTGTACACTTTCCTCTCTTTAAAAAAAGAAAACCTATTAACAGTAGTTCGTACGCACCAAACAACAGCCAATAGCTGTGCCATTGAACGACCGTCATCTTGCCACTCATTGCCGCCATTGCTATTATTGGACTATACAAATGGAGTGCGTTACGTACAGGGAACAAGACCTAACGTTCGATTTGCAGTCTGTGTAAAAGCGCAGCCTTGTACATAAAAAAGAACGGAGTCGTGATGGCAAATCCTGTTCTGTCTGTTTCCGATCGAAGCACACCGATGGCCTTCGAAGGAGAAATTTATGGCACAAGAGAAGAAGGAATTGGATATGCGGCCGTGTGTCTACCCGACGGCCAATATAACTGAACATTTGAACGAGAAAGAAGAAAAAAAAAACTATTGGATTAAAAAACAAGATGGTAGAATGAAAAGGAAGAAGAAAACTGTAAGACAGCTGTGCCCAGAAAACTATATTAAAACGCCAACTGCTAGACGACGACTGCTGATGTTCCAAACGACATGTCTTCCGATACAATCTCCACTGCTTGCAACTTGTGCTACTTAAGTTCTATCGCCAACATTAATGCATCAGAAGGCAGTTAAAGTACAGACCGTTTGATGCGCATACTAGGAAACATTGCAGGCGAATCAAACATATCTTCGCGAGTGATGGTTGGATGAAGGCATCGCGCAGATGATGTAAGAGGGCAAGCGCAAGAAAACAAAAAGGAAAGGATCTTTTCTTTTTTTGTTTTGCTTTGCCTGTTTATGTAGCATCTACTGTATGCAACGCATACACGTACCGTGTGTTATACAGTAAAAGCTTTTTAGCCGGCCGGAGGAAAGAAGACGGTCGGAATCAGCTGTGCAGCATAAGAGATGTGTGTTCCGGGCCTTTTTCCCCGTCACATCTATAGAGCTACACACAAGAGTAGTATGAAATATGCATGCGAAACTCGTCGAGGGAATGGAACTATATGACCCATAGACTAAAGGAGGAAAGGGAGCAATATACCATGCTACGTGAGAGAGAGCAAAGCAAAGGATTTCCATATTCAATGTAATCAAACCGATCGGCTCTGGAAAAAGAGAAAAAAAAAAGACGGAAGGGACGCCTGCGCTGTGTGAGGATCCAGAGTCTAGAAGAAGCAAGAAAAAAAAAAAGAAGGATCGGGTCTCAGATGCTGGGCAAAAAATCAGAAAGCTTAACACAAGACGGAAAATAGAAGAAAAAAAAAAGATTTGTACTCTTGCTCAAGCTCTCAAGAGGATTGTGGATGAAGACGGAGAACGAAGAGATTTCTTGTTTCTCGACGGCCGTCGTAAATTTTTGGCACGACGACGACATGATCCCTCCGCTTTTTTTGTGCGCGTGGTGAGTTGCCCTCCCAGGCCAAAGCGTAAGGCTAAACGAGGATTTTTTCCTTTCGATTATAAATCTCTTTGAAACTGATGACGGTGTCGCGCTCCAGTTGATCTGAGACTGGCCTCCGCTTAAATTTAATTATTATTTAGATATAAATAGAGATTGAGTGCTAGTAATAATAGTATACTATAGTATTACTGCAGTAGTTTCAGTTTGAAATGGCTCAGTTGTGTGCAGTTTGTTTGAATTGTGGCACATTAAAACACAACGTTGTCCTGGATGTGGCTTAACTCTCCTGACGTTAGATGGCATCACTCTACCGCCATCCAATCAACATTTTATTTGTTTTTTTTTTCTCCCTGTAAAAAAAAGGAAATATTTTCTTTTTTTTTCTTTTTCTATCCTCTTCCCTCCGATTGGAATGCTTGATTAAAGCGTGCCAGCGTGACCCCCGCACCGCGACGCGGGGCCTTAATCGAAAATGAATGTGTTCGCGATCCATTGACCCTTATTGTGTTTCCACTGCGCCGTGCCAGATGAGAACATTTCTCTCTCCGTTTGTTCAGTTTTCATCTCGTCCCCCGAGTTTATAAATTTCTAAACGGCGCATGTTCTAAAACGCGATCAATGTAATAGGACTAACAACAATTTTTTTTTTTTACTTGCCGACAACGAGATTAATCACAAACTTTCCGTTTCAAACGATCAACTCAATCATCTTTTATCGTCTTTTTACTAACAATCAACCCTCGCCATACCGAGAAACGTACTACGCTTTTATGTTACACAGTCTGTTTAGTTTTCCGTCTTGTGTTAGTGTGTGGGGGAGGGCGGAGTGAGTTAAGAGATGACAGAAGAACCACACGGACGTGAACAACTTGGAATAGAAAGAAAAAGAAGAAGAAGAAGAAAAAAACGGAGTCTGACAGCAGAGAGCAAATGAATTATTTCAAAACGTTGGCCCGGATGACTTCTGGCGCGCCGCTTATCCGCAAGGAAGGAGCTTCTCATTTCTGCCAGTTTCCTGCACCAGAAAGCAATGCACGCCCCACCGACGACGACAACCGGTACATATGATGGTACACATATATACCGCCCATGAAACTGTGCGTCTTTTTCGTTTTCTTCCGTCTCTTTCTATCCAGCCAGCCATGGATGGATATGCTTGACTCCTCGCGTCTCGTCCTACACGTATATATACTACTCGGCCGTAGATCTATTCCGGCCCATTGAATTACACCAGTTCAAGTCGAAGAAACAGAGGAAAGAAAAAAAGAAAACTAGAAGTCAGCGTCCAATTTTAGCTTTTTGCTCGAATGCCGTTGGCTCCTGTTCCATCTCCGCCCACAGTTCCCCTTCGACATAGTATATATATACAGCGCCAGACGTAAGATATATAGCAGAACATGGAAGAAGAAACGATCGATAATGTTACATGCCCGCCATGTTGTTTTTAGAAGAAGAAGAAAAAGGAAGAGAGAAAAAAATAAAGCGGAAAAGTCAGGAAGATCTTGCCAAAGGCCAATGTTCTTACTGATAGGCTCGGCGGACTTGTGTCTGTAATAGAGGGCACTTGGTTATATACATATAAACCTTATAGTGTAGTATGGTACTAGTATATATAGCCTACTTTTAGTCTATGACGACGTATATGTCTCCCCCCCCCCTCTTGTTATTATGTATCATGTTCTTCTTTTTATTTTATTTTTTTTTTGAAAGAACCAATCCGAAAACTATGGTAACTATCAATATATTCCGCTGGGAGATTTTGATGCTGTGTAATCCACACTGTTGCTAGCTGCTATTATTAGTAGTATCACGATTATTATTGTTATTATTATTACCAACCTTCCGAAAAGGTGTTGACTGTTGACTTTAGGAGAACATGAGGAGCCATAAAAGAAGAAGAAGAAAAAAGAGATGAAGTAAACCGCGCGCCATATAGTTTGGGTGGTATGTATATAGCGTATCTATTTATCCATATACACGTAATGTAACATCTATTTTCGTTTTTTGTTATTGCTTTCTAGATGATTCATTATACGATCCATCATAAATGGGGAGGAACTTTTGGAATGGGCTATGATTCGTCACTGGCCAACCTCTTCGTTCCCCTTTCAAGCTGGCTAAGTGGCCATCCAGCTTCTGGGTATATCTGTAAACCTACGGTAATAGACGTATAACGTCTATAAATCTATAACTGTTATAGGTAAACGCATATTTCTTTATTTTATTTTTTTTAAACAGTCAAAAACAACCGACGCGCCAAATGATTACTAAAATCAGGATAGCAAAAATATTTAATTGATCATTTCACAAGTCGTTATCCATCATTTTTGATGGCCGTCGTCCGTCGCGTGCCACTAGATAATACCCACATAGACCGGAGTGGGGCACGTAAAGTATTATACGTAAGATGTTTCTTTTTTTGCCTTTTTTTTTTAGAGTTTGTCTATGTGTGCCGTATATTTTATTAACGAGCAGCCATTCGAATTACATTATATAGGCTATATAGCACGAGCCCCGGACTTTGTATGTATGTACGCGCTTGCAATCTTTTATTTTATTTGAAGGTTTTTACTTTTATCGTTTCAACAAATTTCTGATTGTCGAGGACGCCGCCGCCCCCCGGTTGTTCTCCTCTCTCTCTTTTAAAGGTCGATGTTGTGATTTTCAACACCACCAACAGCGGCATAAAAATAAAAGTGATTGAGACAGGTGAGAGAGCAACATGGTTTTGCCCTTTCACCGAAGTAAGAGAGTAGGTCAGTTCTATTATCTATATATTTTTTACTTTGCCTTTATTTTATACGAGCTCCTACGTGTAGACCGAAACGCTGGGGGTGGAGATGAAGGGTTGAAGGGGACAGGCAGAACGGCCCTAAAGTTTAAATACCTGTTTCTTTCCATTTTATGACCCAATCATTTATTACGTGGGCCTATACAGTCGCCGCCGCTTCGACCAGCACGCGAAGAAAGTACGTTGGACGTAAGAGTATTAAAGTGAAATGAAGAAGATCCTGCGAACAACCCAATTAAAAGACGGATCTATGTGCCTGCATGGACCGCCATTCATTAAGGTATGCATTCCCCGCGATTCTTGTCGTTTCTTTTATGGTTACATAAAAAATAAAAACAAGAAAATTCAAAAACTATGAGTCCCAGGAAAAACAACCCTCATATTCGTGATGCCCGTTCAATTCTGCATCGAAACCATGCATTTACAGCGAAATCTAAAATTTTGCCAAAATTGAAAAAGTGAGAAGGCTATAGCCTTCCTACTTTTGTCAAAATCGTAAAAAATCGAAATCTCTCAGAATGCGATGAAATTCGCACAGTATAACCCAATTTTAACGCTGATTCAGAAAAAGCCCTTTGTTTGTTTGTCAAGTAAGCCGTTTTTGAAATAATTGTCATTTTGCTAAGGCCTTGCTTACTTTTTGAAACCCAACTACACCGTTTTTTACGTTTTATTCAAAAACTATGAGTCCCAGGAAAAAACAACCCTCATATTCGTGATGCCCGTTCAATTCTGCATCGAAACCATGCATTTACAGCGAAATCTAAAATTTTGCCAAAATTGAAAAAGTGAGAAGGCTATAGCCTTCCTACTTTTGTCAAAATCGTAAAAAATCGAAATCTCTCAGAATGCGATGAAATTCGCACAGTATAACCCAATTTTAACGCTGATTCAGAAAAAGCCCTTTGTTTGTTTGTCAAGTAAGCCGTTTTTGAAATAATTGTCATTTTGCTAAGGCCTTGCTTACTTTTTGAAACCCAACTACACCGTTTTTTACGTTTTATTCAAAAACTATGAGTCCCAGGAAAAAACAACCCTCATATTCGTGATGCCCGTTCAATTCTGCATCGAACCCATGCATTTACAGCGAAATCTAAAATTTTGCCAAAATTGAAAAAGTGAGAAGGCTATAGCCTTCCTACTTTTGTCAAAATCGTAAAAAATCGAAATCTCTCAGAATGCGATGAAATTCGCACAGTATAACCCAATTTTAACGCTGATTCAGAAAAAGCCCTTTGTTTGTTTGTCAAGTAAGCCGTTTTTGAAATAATTGTCATTTTGCTAAGGCCTTGCTTACTTTTTGAAACCCAACTACACCGTTTTTTACGTTTTATTCAAAAACTATGAGTCCCAGGAAAAAACAACCCTCATATTCGTGATGCCCGTTCAATTCTGCATCGAAACCATGCATTTACAGCGAAATCTAAAATTTTGCCAAAATTGAAAAAGTGAGAAGGCTATAGCCTTCCTACTTTTGTCAAAATCGTAAAAAATCGAAATCTCTCAGAATGCGATGAAATTCGCACAGTATAACCCAATTTTAACGCTGATTCAGAAAAAGCCCTTTGTTTGTTGTCAAGTAAGCCGTTTTTGAAATAATTGTCATTTTGCTAAGGCCTTGCTTACTTTTTGAAACCCAACTACACCGTTTTTTACGTTTTATTCAAAAACTATGAGTCCCAGGAAAAAACAACCCTCATATTCGTGATGCCCGTTCAATTCTGCATCGAAACCATGCATTTACAGCGAAATCTAAAATTTTGCCAAAATTGAAAAAGTGAGAAGGCTATATAGCCTTCCTACTTTTGTCAAAATCGTAAAAAATCGAAATCTCTCAGAATGCGATGAAATTCGCACAGTATAACCCAATTTTAACGCTGATTCAGAAAAAGCCCTTTGTTTGTTTGTCAAGTAAGCCGTTTTTGAAATAATTGTCATTTTGCTAAGGCCTTGCTTACTTTTTGAAACCCAACTACACCGTTTTTTACGTTTTATTCAAAAACTATGAGTCCCAGGAAAAAACAACCCTCATATTCGTGATGCCCGTTCAATTCTGCATCGAAACCATGCATTTACAGCGAAATCTAAAATTTTGCCAAAATTGAAAAAGTGAGAAGGCTATAGCCTTCCTACTTTTGTCAAAATCGTAAAAAATCGAAATCTCTCAGAATGCGATGAAATTCGCACAGTATAACCCAATTTTAACGCTGATTCAGAAAAAGCCCTTTGTTTGTTTGTCAAGTAAGCCGTTTTTGAAATAATTGTCATTTTGCTAAGGCCTTGCTTACTTTTTGAAACCCAACTACACCGTTTTTTACGTTTTATTCAAAAACTATGAGTCCCAGGAAAAAACAACCCTCATATTCGTGATGCCCGTTCAATTCTGCATCGAAACCATGCATTTACAGCGAAATCTAAAATTTTGCCAAAATTGAAAAAGTGAGAAGGCTATAGCCTTCCTACTTTTGTCAAAATCGTAAAAAATCGAAATCTCTCAGAATGCGATGAAATTCGCACAGTATAACCCAATTTTAACGCTGATTCAGAAAAAGCCCTTTGTTTGTTTGTCAAGTAAGCCGTTTTTGAAATAATTGTCATTTTGCTAAGGCCTTGCTTACTTTTTGAAACCCAACTACACCGTTTTTTACGTTTTATTCAAAAACTATGAGTCCCAGGAAAAAACAACCCTCATATTCGTGATGCCCGTTCAATTCTGCATCGAAACCATGCATTTACAGCGAAATCTAAAATTTTGCCAAAATTGAAAAAGTGAGAAGGCTATAGCCTTCCTACTTTTGTCAAAATCGTAAAAAATCGAAATCTCTCAGAATGCGATGAAATTCGCACAGTATAACCCAATTTTAACGCTGATTCAGAAAAAGCCCTTTGTTTGTTTGTCAAGTAAGCCGTTTTTGAAATAATTGTCATTTTGCTAAGGCCTTGCTTACTTTTTGAAACCCAACTACACCGTTTTTTACGTTTTATTCAAAAACTATGAGTCCCAGGAAAAAACAACCCTCATATTCGTGATGCCCGTTCAATTCTGCATCGAAACCATGCATTTACAGCGAAATCTAAAATTTTGCCAAAATTGAAAAAGTGAGAAGGCTATAGCCTTCCTACTTTTGTCAAAATCGTAAAAAATCGAAATCTCTCAGAATGCGATGAAATTCGCACAGTATAACCCAATTTTAACGCTGATTCAGAAAAAGCCCTTTGTTTGTTTGTCAAGTAAGCCGTTTTTGAAATAATTGTCATTTTGCTAAGGCCTTGCTTACTTTTTGAAACCCAACTACACCGTTTTTTACGTTTTATTCAAAAACTATGAGTCCCAGGAAAAAACAACCCTCATATTCGTGATGCCCGTTCAATTCTGCATCGAAACCATGCATTTACAGCGAAATCTAAAATTTTGCCAAAATTGAAAAAGTGAGAAGGCTATAGCCTTCCTACTTTTGTCAAAATCGTAAAAAATCGAAATCTCTCAGAATGCGATGAAATTCGCACAGTATAACCCAATTTTAACGCTGATTCAGAAAAAGCCCTTTGTTTGTTTGTCAAGTAAGCCGTTTTGAAATAATTGTCATTTTGCTAAGGCCTTGCTTACTTTTTGAAACCCAACTACACCGTTTTTTACGTTTTATTCAAAAACTATGAGTCCCAGGAAAAAACAACCCTCATATTCGTGATGCCCGTTCAATTCTGCATCGAAACCATGCATTTACAGCGAAATCTAAAATTTTGCCAAAATTGAAAAAGTGAGAAGGCTATAGCCTTCCTACTTTTGTCAAAATCGTAAAAAATCGAAATCTCTCAGAATGCGATGAAATTCGCACAGTATAACCCAATTTTAACGCTGATTCAGAAAAAGCCCTTTGTTTGTTTGTCAAGTAAGCCGTTTTTGAAATAATTGTCATTTTGCTAAGGCCTTGCTTACTTTTTGAAACCCAACTACACCGTTTTTTACGTTTTATTCAAAAACTATGAGTCCCAGGAAAAAACAACCCTCATATTCGTGATGCCCGTTCAATTCTGCATCGAAACCATGCATTTACAGCGAAATCTAAAATTTTGCCAAAATTGAAAAAGTGAGAAGGCTATAGCCTTCCTACTTTTGTCAAAATCGTAAAAAATCGAAATCTCTCAGAATGCGATGAAATTCGCACAGTATAACCCAATTTTAACGCTGATTCAGAAAAAGCCCTTTGTTTGTTTGTCAAGTAAGCCGTTTTTGAAATAATTGTCATTTTGCTAAGGCCTTGCTTACTTTTTGAAACCCAACTACACCGTTTTTTACGTTTTATTCAAAAACTATGAGTCCCAGGAAAAAACAACCCTCATATTCGTGATGCCCGTTCAATTCTGCATCGAAACCATGCATTTACAGCGAAATCTAAAATTTTGCCAAAATTGAAAAAGTGAGAAGGCTATAGCCTTCCTACTTTTGTCAAAATCGTAAAAAATCGAAATCTCTCAGAATGCGATGAAATTCGCACAGTATAACCCAATTTTAACGCTGATTCAGAAAAAGCCCTTTGTTTGTTTGTCAAGTAAGCCGTTTTTGAAATAATTGTCATTTTGCTAAGGCCTTGCTTACTTTTTGAAACCCAACTACACCGTTTTTTACGTTTTATTCAAAAACTATGAGTCCCAGGAAAAAACAACCCTCATATTCGTGATGCCCGTTCAATTCTGCATCGAAACCATGCATTTACAGCGAAATCTAAAATTTTGCCAAAATTGAAAAAGTGAGAAGGCTATAGCCTTCCTACTTTTGTCAAAATCGTAAAAAATCGAAATCTCTCAGAATGCGATGAAATTCGCACAGTATAACCCAATTTTAACGCTGATTCAGAAAAAGCCCTTTGTTTGTTTGTCAAGTAAGCCGTTTTTGAAATAATTGTCATTTTGCTAAGGCCTTGCTTACTTTTTGAAACCCAACTACACCGTTTTTTACGTTTTATTCAAAAACTATGAGTCCCAGGAAAAAACAACCCTCATATTCGTGATGCCCGTTCAATTCTGCATCGAAACCATGCATTTACAGCGAAATCTAAAATTTTGCCAAAATTGAAAAAGTGAGAAGGCTATAGCCTTCCTACTTTTGTCAAAATCGTAAAAAATCGAAATCTCTCAGAATGCGATGAAATTCGCACAGTATAACCCAATTTTAACGCTGATTCAGAAAAAGCCCTTTGTTTGTTTGTCAAGTAAGCCGTTTTTGAAATAATTGTCATTTTGCTAAGGCCTTGCTTACTTTTTGAAACCCAACTACACCGTTTTTTACGTTTTATTCAAAAACTATGAGTCCCAGGAAAAAACAACCCTCATATTCGTGATGCCCGTTCAATTCTGCATCGAAACCATGCATTTACAGCGAAATCTAAAATTTTGCCAAAATTGAAAAAGTGAGAAGGCTATAGCCTTCCTACTTTTGTCAAAATCGTAAAAAATCGAAATCTCTCAGAATGCGATGAAATTCGCACAGTATAACCCAATTTTAACGCTGATTCAGAAAAAGCCCTTTGTTTGTTTGTCAAGTAAGCCGTTTTTGAAATAATTGTCATTTTGCTAAGGCCTTGCTTACTTTTTGAAACCCAACTACACCGTTTTTTACGTTTTATTCAAAAACTATGAGTCCCAGGAAAAAACAACCCTCATATTCGTGATGCCCGTTCAATTCTGCATCGAAACCATGCATTTACAGCGAAATCTAAAATTTTGCCAAAATTGAAAAAGTGAGAAGGCTATAGCCTTCCTACTTTTGTCAAAATCGTAAAAAATCGAAATCTCTCAGAATGCGATGAAATTCGCACAGTATAACCCAATTTTAACGCTGATTCAGAAAAAGCCCTTTGTTTGTTTGTCAAGTAAGCCGTTTTTGAAATAATTGTCATTTTGCTAAGGCCTTGCTTACTTTTTGAAACCCAACTACACCGTTTTTTACGTTTTATTCAAAAACTATGAGTCCCAGGAAAAAACAACCCTCATATTCGTGATGCCCGTTCAATTCTGCATCGAAACCATGCATTTACAGCGAAATCTAAAATTTTGCCAAAATTGAAAAAGTGAGAAGGCTATAGCCTTCCTACTTTTGTCAAAATCGTAAAAAATCGAAATCTCTCAGAATGCGATGAAATCTCTCAGAATGCGATGAAATTCGCACAGTATAACCCAATTTTAACGCTGATTCAGAAAAAGCCCTTTGTTTGTTTGTCAAGTAAGCCGTTTTTGAAATAATTGTCATTTTGCTAAGGCCTTGCTTACTTTTTGAAACCCAACTACACCGTTTTTTACGTTTTATTCAAAAACTATGAGTCCCAGGAAAAAACAACCCTCATATTCGTGATGCCCGTTCAATTCTGCATCGAAACCATGCATTTACAGCGAAATCTAAAATTTTGCCAAAATTGAAAAAGTGAGAAGGCTATAGCCTTCCTACTTTTGTCAAAATCGTAAAAAATCGAAATCTCTCAGAATGCGATGAAATTCGCACAGTATAACCCAATTTTAACGCTGATTCAGAAAAAGCCCTTTGTTTGTTTGTCAAGTAAGCCGTTTTTGAAATAATTGTCATTTTGCTAAGGCCTTGCTTACTTTTTGAAACCCAACTACACCGTTTTTTACGTTTTATTCAAAAACTATGAGTCCCAGGAAAAAACAACCCTCATATTCGTGATGCCCGTTCAATTCTGCATCGAAACCATGCATTTACAGCGAAATCTAAAATTTTGCCAAAATTGAAAAAGTGAGAAGGCTATAGCCTTCCTACTTTTGTCAAAATCGTAAAAAATCGAAATCTCTCAGAATGCGATGAAATTCGCACAGTATAACCCAATTTTAACGCTGATTCAGAAAAAGCCCTTTGTTTGTTTGTCAAGTAAGCCGTTTTTGAAATAATTGTCATTTTGCTAAGGCCTTGCTTACTTTTTGAAACCCAACTACACCGTTTTTTACGTTTTATTCAAAAACTATGAGTCCCAGGAAAAAACAACCCTCATATTCGTGATGCCCGTTCAATTCTGCATCGAAACCATGCATTTACAGCGAAATCTAAAATTTTGCCAAAATTGAAAAAGTGAGAAGGCTATAGCCTTCCTACTTTTGTCAAAATCGTAAAAAATCGAAATCTCTCAGAATGCGATGAAATTCGCACAGTATAACCCAATTTTAACGCTGATTCAGAAAAAGCCCTTTGTTTGTTTGTCAAGTAAGCCGTTTTTGAAATAATTGTCATTTTGCTAAGGCCTTGCTTACTTTTTGAAACCCAACTACACCGTTTTTTACGTTTTATTCAAAAACTATGAGTCCCAGGAAAAAACAACCCTCATATTCGTGATGCCCGTTCAATTCTGCATCGAAACCATGCATTTACAGCGAAATCTAAAATTTTGCCAAAATTGAAAAAGTGAGAAGGCTATAGCCTTCCTACTTTTGTCAAAATCGTAAAAAATCGAAATCTCTCAGAATGCGATGAAATTCGCACAGTATAACCCAATTTTAACGCTGCAGAAAAAGCCCTTTGTTTGTTTGTCAAGTAAGCCGTTTTTGAAATAATTGTCATTTTGCTAAGGCCTTGCTTACTTTTTGAAACCCAACTACACCGTTTTTTACGTTTTATTCAAAAACTATGAGTCCCAGGAAAAAACAACCCTCATATTCGTGATGCCCGTTCAATTCTGCATCGAAACCATGCATTTACAGCGAAATCTAAAATTTTGCCAAAATTGAAAAAGTGAGAAGGCTATAGCCTTCCTACTTTTGTCAAAATCGTAAAAAATCGAAATCTCTCAGAATGCGATGAAATTCGCGTTAACATTGCCGCGTGTCACAGGACGAATTTTGGGCACATCGTTACACATTTAAAAACACTTCTTGGTTCGTCAATGTACTGAGGAAAATCAAGCGAGTTCCACCCGGAAGACACTCTCTTTCCATGAAACTTCATTTGTTTCCCCTATTAAAAAATTGAACTATGGAATAGTACAGTATCGAAAACCTCTCCCTCTTTCTTAACTTCAGATAAAAGTAGGTTCTCATTTTATGGGGTTGAACAACTTGCTAACAGATGGCGGCTATTATAAACGCTCGTGCTATTTTTAATAACGCATCCGGATGGAGTTATCGAATCATTTGTCACGGAAACTGCGTTAAGCTTTCAGATTTTATGTGCGATAAACGAGGCTTAGCTGCCAGGTCCCTGGCCGGGCTGCTTCTGAACGTATCTGCTGAGTATTCTTGGCGATCGGTGATCATTTCAGAGGGAGGCAAAACCATTACAACCCTCATCGTATAGTGACTCATCTTCAGTCACGGGGAAATAAATAAGAAAAAAAAACAACAAAAAATAAAACTCATTATAAACGGCGACGAAGATAGAAATATAACTGGCATCGCAGATGGAAAGAATGGGAAGGTCGCCAAACGGAATCTCTGGCTCGTGCTATCCGCTGGTTCGTCACTCCCGTCCGGCCCAATAAAGTCCAGGCAAGTCGACTCAAACTCCGCCTCTTCTCCTGTTACAATCATCATAATATATTAGGCTATAGTCATGCCAGGTTGATATTCTGCATTTTATACGAAACACTTTACCACATTGTTTTACTTTTTTATAATTATTAACACATCAGCTCTCATTCGAGAGGCAATTGTGTTTGGTGCGCTAAATGTAAAATGGGGAAAAAACATTGCAGAACTTGCGGAGGAAAAAAAAAGGGCAGAAGGATATCAAGTTGTTATTCTTCCTCTTGTTCATTTTTTTGTTTCCCTTCTCTTGCATGATTTAAGACGAAGGAGAGAGAGGCTTGTCGTATAGAAGAGGCGGAGGCGCGTAAGATGTATGGATGGCACTTTGATACAATCGATGTTACATGGAGGAGGAGGAAGAGGAGGCGGCGGCAGCAGCAGGAGCGTGCAGCAGCGCTCCCAAGGAAATTGCCATCTTAATCACAGCAGCGCAGCACAAACCCCCTCGCCAAAGATATATGTGCGCACCCAGACATAAGAAAGGAATCCATAATGTATAAAAGGGAAGAAAAGAATAGCGGCAAAACGGAAAGAAAAAAGGAGCGCTCATCAGCTTTTTCTTCTTCTAAGTTGTTGGGCTCATCATTGCTTGTGTTGCACTTGTGTCTAATGCGATTAGAAACGGCGATTTATTTCCCTTCTTCTTTATCATTCTATGCTAAGAACGAAGACGGCACAGACTTCGGGACAAAGGGCAGTGTTACGTGCTCGGTAGGTAAAACCAAAACAAATTAATTTGCAAATGAAAACGGTGCGACAAAAACCCTTTTGTTATCATGACATCCTAAAAAATGATCGATTCAGTTCTGTTTGCTCGTTTTGTTACTCTCTTTAGCCTAGGATAATTTATCCAATACGAAAAGAAGTCAAGGAGAAGACGCGATAAAACGAAGGATTTTTTTTTTTTTGTTTGTAAAAGAGGAATACAAATCTTTCTCGTTCCTGGCTGCTGCACTGCAGAAAACGCACGCTCGAGCTCGGACGGAAACGAAAACAAACAGTCGGCTCTTTAAGGGGAAAGAAAACGGATGGATGGAAGCAAAAAAAAAAAAAGAAAAAGAAAAAAAGAGATAGAGAGAGAGAGAAAGAAACTGGTAGCGAAGTATGTCGGATTCCGTGCTGCCGGAGCCGGCCAAGCGTGTACACACGAGGAGCTCTCAAGCTTTACGGCCCAGTCCGTTTCTAGCAGCAGCCCTCCTTTCATCAGTTACGGGGGAGGAGGGCCAAAACGGAGCGCAGATAGGAGGGAAATAAAAATTGAGAGTCGTGCCCGGCACGTCCCGGTTTGCTGGACTGGAAAATGAAGTATATATGGTACAGCACGGCTGAGCTGAGACTGGAACAAACGTAAGATTCGAACAAGATGATGCTCGCATTGAAAATCTTTCTTTTTTAAAAAATATTTGGAAAAAAAAAGGTTAAAGTAAAAAATAGAAAAAAAGAGTGTAGTATCAAGATAATATAACATTATGAGCATCTGCATCATCGCCTCGCTGCCCGCCTCCACCGTGAACACGGATGCGGGTTTGCCACACCCACACGCCAGCCAGGCCCCGAATTATACACAAGAAACAAGTGGAGAAGAAGTAGAAGAAGAAAGACATTAACATGAAACTGAATAGAGAGAGAACTGTCGGCCCAATGGCGCGCAAAGCGTTTCGTAATTATACACAGCACCCTTCTTATATATATATATATAATACTTTTTTCTCTCTTTCCCCGACGGATATAATTGCTCGTTATTATTATAAAGGTTAGACTCAACTTCCACGTCTTCGTCTATTCTTCTTGCCCGCGTTCATCATGTTCTTTTATCCTCCCCTTTCATGCCGCGACGGCCAAACGTCTTCATTTCTCTTGTCCTAGATGCAAGTCTAACAGTGTTACCTGAACGAACATACTGAGGCTGTTCCTCTTAGCTGGAGACCCCAGCAACACAAAAAGGGAAAAGAAAGAAACGATAGACCTCGGGCGCTCGAGGAAAACCACACGCCAACACACAAACGAAACTGCGCATTAGCATTTTATAATGAATCGAAAACAGGAGTCAAAGTATAGTGGAGTGCAAAAGAAAAAAAAAAGGTAAAGAAAATACAAGAATCGCTCCGCTTTTTTTTTTTTTTTTTTTTTTATTTCTTGCGGGTTTTTCGCCCACTTTGCGATACCATTCTCGCCGAGTTGGAGAAGGAGCTGAAACTTGTATCTTCCCCCAAAGTCCACTAGCCAATCTGATTGGAATACCAATCACCCCTTCCCTTTTTGATAGCGCAAACACACAGAGGAAAAGAGAGAAGACAAGGGGGTTCAATATACATGTCCATATCTAAAGCGCTTTGGCTTGATTTGTAGCGCACTCTATCGTGTTTGTATTCTTGGAATGAAAGCTCTTCGTATGAAAATAACTCGAAATAAATTACGAAAAAAAAAAAAAGGAGTGACGGCTTTTTCTTTTTTTTTTTTTCGTAATCAAATATCAATTTGAAGGCTCTTGAATCGACACCTCATAATGCGGTTGGAGTAAGCGCTTGTTTGCCTTTTTTTTTTTTTTTTAGTGGACCAATAAAACGACGACTGCACTAGTGTTGTAGTACTACCGCTATTACAACTCCTAACCGTGCACATATATATAACGATGCGAAATGAATTGCTGGTGATGTACGCAATCCCACGTCATCGTCTAACAGGGTATATAGCCCATTTGAGGTTGTAAACGATAGTTTCCATCTGGCGGATGGTTATACGAGACACTGACGAGGGGGTCTCTCTTGAAAATGTGAAACAAGCCAGGCAGCGCCAGCGTGTGTCAGGAAAGGAGGGGAGAGAATGCGAGAGACTTATTGCGTCATATTGTCTACTCTATGCAACCAATGAACAGCAAGCAGCGCCGGCTGCCGAGAGACTAACAGTAGAGAAGGATGGATGGATATATAGAAAGCGTAAAAAAAGAGAAACGAATAACAAATAAAAATAAAAACGATGGAAACGAAGAAGGAAAAAAAAGCCTATATTCTCATAATATTTCCATCAACTCCTGGCTGACAAACTAGAAAAGAAGGAGCGCGTATTGCACTGGCAGTGACTTCCAATATAAGACGAGCTTTCCGGTGGGCTGCGTTACCATTTGGGGCACCCGAGTGTTTCGGTTTGCTATATATTACAAATACATCAGGCGATGCTGTTTGCATGGAAATCAAGGCTAAATGAAAACCGTTGTTTGCTTTTTTTTCCGTTACAAAAAAAAAGCAAAGCTCTACATCACTAGTGCCCCGTCAAGTAATGCTGAAACTCGTTATTATCGCAATCACTGACTGTGTTTGCGGAAAAAAAAGAAAAGAAAATGACCGTGAATTATATAAAGAAGCCCTGGCTACGTCGTGGTTAGAGTGCAGGCGGGATATAGCTCTATACCACTGCTATCATTTAAAAAAATAAAACATGCAAAGCCGTGCGCCAAAGAAAAACAAATACACAGTTATTGCTAGGAATAATTTGAAGAAGAAGAAGCGTACTTAAAAAAAAAAAAAAAAAAAAAAAAAAAAAAACTATCAACGAAACAACACGAGTGTATCTTTACTGTTGTCATTGCAGTTTTGGGGGCAATTACAAATATTTCAAAGCACCAGCGAAAAAAGCAATCCAAGGATTTTCTTGGATTGCTCCTTGCGGCCGTTTTCGCAACAAAGAAAAAAAAAAAAAATACCCTACCAAAAAAACTAAAAAAAAAAAAAAAAGCATTTAATCATATCCCAACCCGACATGTGATTTACAACGGAGCCGAAGAGCGCAGGCAGCGAGTAACCCGCTGCGTCAAAGTTATTGTGAAGCCCGCGTAGCGAGCTTTTTCGAAGCTAATGTGCAAGCGCGTTATGCGTAAGAGTCAAAGTACCAACGAAAAAAAAAAAAAAGAAGACGCATTCGAGCTTGGCTAATCAAGTCATTGAACGGCGGGTTTTGCGCGCGGGCGAGGCGGGATTGTTTATTTCTTCTTTCCGTCTTACGCCAGCACAACAATGGTACGCACACAGTCGAATAAATGCGCTGTTCATATTTCTAATTCTCGTTTTCTTTTGTACACACACAAACAGACAAAAATTGTGTGCATCTTTATCCCTTTATTTTTATTTTTCTTAAATTCCTTATGTCTCCCTTTTTTCTTTTTTTTTTTTTTAACTGCAAAAGAACCCAGTGACCAATCACGTAGGAGAAAACGTACGACGGGTACACACAAGTCGGCCAACCATGCGTAATTACACGAGGGCTCCCTTCGCTCTAGGCTCTCCTTCTTTTTCGAAGTCTCTCAACTTAATTACGTGCCTGCACCTGGGGCACACCAGCGGTGGTTCTTCTTCTCTTTGTGCCCATTGGCTGACAGACGCCAAGGTATTCCATCTTTGTGTCTCGTCGTGAGCGTGTTGTCCGTGCCGTCTATATTTATATACTATATATGTAGCCTAGTAGTAAAGAGAAAAAAAAGAAAAAGAAGGGCTACGCACGGCTACGTGGATATATACCTGGGGTATGATAACTAAGTAATACATCACCGGGAGAAAAAGACCCCATAGCTCCGAATAATAATAGGAAAATACCCCGGGAAAAAAAAGAAGAAGAAATGTTATATTGCATCTAATAACTCTTTTCTTTTTTTCTTTTTTTTTTCCTTCTTCTCTCTCTCCTCCTTCCTGGCTAGATGAAGACGTGAGAGAATGACCTCTTTCTTCATTGCTGTTGTTCTTGTTAAGGATCGCGTCTTGCACAGCACGGAAAGCGACTTTCCACTTAACCCTGGGCGACGTGAGTATTAATGAAACGCACATTTCCCCCTGCCAGCTGATCTCTTTCTTCTTCTTCTTCTTCTTCTTTTCTTTTAAAACACATCCAAGATTCGAAACCCAAACAACAAAGAATTCTGAGCGACTTACGAGTTAATCCCATTGTTTTACAACAATCGACAAAACAAAAAAAAAAAAAGGGGCAGAGGGTTAAAGTTATGGAAACGATGGCATTAAACTTTAAATGCTACGTGCTGGGGAAGCTACAGGTATCCAATTGGCGGTGAAACTGGAGCAAACCTTATTGGTTCGTCTTTATTGCCGGCATTCGTATTAAAGGGACAAAACGAGTGGAGCAGGCGGCAATGAGGGACACAAAAGAGCAGATCGAACCTTTTCGCTCTCGATCGCAGTTTGAAAAATTCCCAGCAGCCGAGGCCCCCATCAAAAAGACAATGCGTCAAACAATAAGCGGCTCGCAATAAGTCCTATTGAAATTTCTCCCTTCTTCTTCGATTTCTTTTATTCCTCTTATTGAAGGATGAGAAACGAGACGAGAGACAATTCACTTCATATATTACTAGACCAACCCTCCGCAAAAGTCAACCCCCTCTCTCCCCCAAACGCCTTCAAAACTGCGGTACATGCGAAGTTTCTCTATTACATAGTTGGTTGCATCCTTCAATAGAGAAAAAAGAAAATCCTATCGTAAAAGGGACACATGTAACCTTCTCCCTACACTCTATTATATAAAAGAAAATGGCCTTAGCACACCGAATCGCTATTGGATTTGAAATGAATTTAGCGGTTTGGTAAACAAAGATCCATTTTCTTTCAAAAATTCGCCTATTTGTGTGTGTGTGGCGGAGTCGCTGTTGCGCTCCAGTTTATTTACAAATTTTTTTTTTTTTTTTTGGCTACTACCCCAGCACGTAACAAAAAAATTTCCCATTTTAGCTGTGAACTCGGACGAAGAGCTAAAGGGGCAAAAAAAGGGGGAAAAAAGGAAAAAAAAAAAAAAAGAAAGAAAAAAAAAAGACGGGCGAGTCAGCCGAGTGATTTATAACAAGAGAAAATGCCTCTGCCCTATAGGAAAAATCCAACTCCCTCCCCCTCCCCCCCCCCCTTCTCGGTCCCAGCAAAAGCAGTTCTTCTCCAGCCAACCATCGACCGAGGAAGAAGAAAAAGAGAGAGAGAGAGAGAGAGAGCACTTGGCTGACGTCGCCCGGCTCGTATATCTCTCCTCTCTTGCTCCTGCTTCTCTCTCTATTTCTCTCCTTCGCCATACAGTATATACACAGCTTCACCCACCCACCCGACCTCTTCTGGCGGGGGAGCTTTATTTACGATCTATCTCCCTCCCATCGCTTATTCTCTCGTCTGATGAAAATATTATATTCGTTGGAATTCTTTTTTTTTTTTTTAATCTCATACTCTTTTTTTTCTTCTTCTTCTTCTTCGTCTACGATAGCCCGAAAGGAGTAGGAGGAGAAGATTGCGGGGAGTGTGTGCATTTGCTCTGCGGAACCTCTTCATCTTCTCCCAAATTTTTTTTTTTTTCCCCTTCACGTAGCCCCCTCTGCGTGTGCACGGTGCCGAATGATTTAATACCGACGCACACACAGTTCACGTTACTGATGACGGGGGTTTATATTAAGAAAATGCTGGGATGGGAGCGAGAAAGAAGAAAGAAATGGAAAGAACCAAAAAAATATAAATAAAAATAAATAAATAAAAAATAAAATATAGTCGAAAAGAAAAAAAAAAAAGGGAAGAAAAATTTGTGTTCTGGTGAATGTGTTACCTTTCGTTGTATTCCGGCTCGTTTCGGATTGGTCATTGACGTTGTGCCGGGCGTGAATGCGCATTTTGTTATCGCAGGTGGTGGTATAGTGGTGATGGGTAAGGATTGCATTTCAAAAGCGATCGAATTTGACCTGAAAAAAAAGAAAAAAACAAACAAAAACAAAACGCATAGACAATGAATACAAGACTCCTCTGGAATATTAACGATCGAATCATAAATATCGCATTTCACATGTCAATATCGAATGAATCACCTGACATTTGGACTTTGTCCGCGAGAAGGGAAACTGCTGTGGAATTTTCGAGTACAATATGAACGTCCTGCGAGGCCAAGTCCAGCAGAATTTCGCGCTGCCGGGGGAAATGATTCGATTGCATTGCCAATCTGTAGAGAAATTAAAACATAAACATGAACACTCTCGATTCGCCCTTAATGTAGAATCACGTTACCGACAAAAGGGCTCGTTTCGACCACCATCTTGCAATTACACGGTTATTATTCTAATGGCTCTATCAAACCTAAAGAGAGAGAGAGAGAAAAAAAATACATTTTCAAATATTTAAGGCATTCATTTTTTGTTTTCTTTTAATTTTTAAGGACAGAAAAGAAGAAAAAAAGGGGGAGCTGTTTGATTGCGCACATCCGCCGCTGCGCTGGCATCCCACACACGCGGTTAAAGAAGAAACGGCCGACTAGGTTGTCTAGTCTTTTTCTTTTTCTTCTTCTTCCTCTTCCTCTGCCCTTCCTCACCCATCCTTTTTTCTCCTAATGTTGTACTTAAGCTGGCTTTTACGAGCCGTATAGCATCATATCACTTCATAAAATTGAATGGTTTCTATTAAAGCCGTGCCGTGAAAGAGAAGGAAGAAATAATAATAATAACACTAAAAAAAAAAAAAAAAAGAAAGAGAAAGGAAAAGCAAAAGCAAAAAGGAGAACAAAATAAAATCGACGGGGAGCGTGTGGTGGCAATCAGCCCGTGCTGAGTGGAAATCGGAATGTCTGCTGTTGCTAGCGGATAATGAAGTCATTCCTAATACGCCAAGATGAAGGAGGGAAATTCAAAAAAAAAAAAAAATTAAATTAAATAAAATAGAAAACAGATAAAAGTGAAAAAATATCGAAATGGAAAAATAAAAGGAAGTGGCTTCGTTTTCATCTTTTTAAAGAGAAAAAAAAAAAGAAGGTGCGGAAGCGGCCGTAAAAATGGCACCATTAAAGTACGCTCCTCTTTGTTTAAACAAGAGGGAATTGACACAAGACGCATTGACATTGATATTCATAACCAACCGCCATATTACACAACGTCTTCTCTCTTCTTTTTTATGCATGTAAACCCACCGGTTTTATGGTTTGTTATGGGGTTAAGGCGGCGAGGGGGTTTCAGTGCGGCCTTTTTTTTCTTTTTTTCCCTACTTCCCTTAAAAAAAAAAAAGAATTCTTTTTATTTTTACGTCTGTTAAAGTCCCCCGCCATCTTCTTTACGATTCTAGTGGGTGGTATTTAGGTAGCAAAAGGACTATACGATGTGTGTATGCCGAATAGGGAGGGAGGGAGGGAGTGAGGACTGAGGACACGCCGTTTTTCACTTTTTACGATCAATCTAGTCGATGGGCGATGAAATCCTTAACGAAAACACGAGAAATAATAATAAAAAGGGGGAAGGAAGAAGAAGAAAAGGGTTTCTTCAAGTCTAGCCCCCCTCCCGTCCATTATGTATGTATACTATCTGTTATGTTAGTTTAACCGGTTATATACTGCACAGCAGTAGTGGTGGTACTATACATTTTACGACGCCATCGTCATGTCGAATGGCACGCGAGCCAACCATGAAACTTGCGCAATAAACTCTGGAAATAACAACCAAACAAATAAATTAAAAAAAAAAAAAAAAAAAAATCTAACCTGAGAATAAACGACGTGTTTAATTCGTTTGTTTTTTTTTCTCTTAACGTTTGCGGTGGGTTCGATAAAAAAAAAAAAAAAATGAATGGGTAATAGTTCTGATGGTAATACCGCAATATACTCTCCTTATATCATTACGGCTCGTTGACGATGATAGCAATTGTTTATTACTGGCAGACGGATGCTGTTAGATATTCACGATAGGCGCAGCATTAACGGACAGATTCCAACGGCACGGACGACTCCCCAAAGATCTCATTATCGTCGTTAAAGAAATTTAAACGACGATGAACTTCGAACGTACATTGACGGGTACGCATCTCTCACGTTTCGATGTAGGTCGGTCCTAACTTCCTTTTCATTCCCCCTGTTTCAATGCACGTGTGTCTGTGTGTTTGTTTTCGCCCGGCGTGAGAATTCCATTTGTCTTTATTTATGGGATCGAGCAAAAGTTTATCACACGGGCATTTTGAACGCGTTGACAATTTTCTTTCCCGAGCCCCCCCCCCCCACCATTCTTTTTTGTTTTATCAGAATCTTAAATACTCTTACCCGCGTATATAGATTGCCTCATTGATCAATGTGATGAATCTATTCACCCAATATTTTCTTTTTCTTTCGCATTGCATTGCGCTAGGCTGATGCATGGCCCCCAGTATTATGAAAGATAACGCTCGCTTCCCATTGGCTCAATGGTGATCGAGATGACCACAAATCAAACGGCGATGCCGCTTTACTTGCGCATGATATGCGATGCTGGTAGTATTACAATCATTATTCGCCTAGAGGCAAGTCGATGATGTACGACGAAGAGCAACCCAAAAGACATTTTTTTTTTGTGTGTGTGTGTGTGTGTGTGTGTGTGTGCGTTACATGTGTGCAATGCGGAGCCTCTCGTCCCTTCACATGGCGTCTACCCCCATGCAACCCCACCCCCGCGGTGCCGCCGGTGGCATTACCACACAACTTTGAGTGTGTGCGCTTTACATTCTTTTCTCATCTCGTATTTTCTCACACTCTCTTTTTCTCGCGATCGAGGAATGCGTTCCGCTCTTAAAACTGCTGTTTCTATTTATTTATTTATTTTGTTATTTAAAAAAGAAAGATGAAGATCCTCTGATGGGTTGAACTTTTTTTTTAAAAGTTTAAATTATACGAAATGAAAATAAAAAGAAGCAAATCGGTAGTAAAATATTCACAGTCACGTGATTAGATATGGTCTAACCGTAACTGCTACGCATAATCTTCGAATAATTCAAGAAGAAAAAAAAAATGTGTTGTTTGTCTTTAGAAACAAAGTTGCGTTTTCGATTGAGACGGAAAATGAACCAAATGCAAACGTGCGAGCGTGAGCCGCGGTTGTTTGATTATGTGTACCGTCTACGCACGCATTTTCGGGAGTTGAGTGCGTGTACACAACCCCCCCCCCCCCAGTGAAAAAGCGAACCCAGACACTTCATCGCACCAACAGTCTACAAATACTAAAATTGGGAATATTCAAACAAACAAAAAAAAAAAACCAAATTCAAGTGGATAAAAAAATAATAAATTTAAATTAAAAACAATGTTGGTGGCCTGAAATATTCTAGCTTGTTTGGTGCAATTTCATCGAAACAATTTCGCGATAGAAGATTATGCCGTGAGAGAAACGAAAAGATCGGATAGACCATCCAAAGGTCAGCGAATTTAACAAAATGTCAGATCTTTAAAGATCCTTTCTATTTCTCCTGCTAATCTTTTGAATGCTCGTCCTGGATGTAACGTACCCAGGGTTGGGGTTACGTACATTTGCAACCGCTCCGGAAAATGCGAACCGAGAAATACAATCAAAAAGCGCGTCTGTACACACACTAAAAAGTTGGGGGAAAAAAAGGGGGGGGGGAGCTTTTTCAGATAACTAGAAAAACCTTAAGATACCGACAAATAAATAGGAAAGAAAAAAAAAAAAAAACGGGATGTTGTTCATAAACAAGTCGAAGATGGATGACGACAATCACGTTGGCCATTGTCGTCTATCGCTTGGTCAGGTAAGAACAACAATAACAAGGGCACTAAAAGTGTGCGTCTTGTTTTTTGTTTGATAACACATTTTCTATTTTCGCTTTATGCAACAAGAAAAGGAAAACACAAACCAAAAAAAAAAAAAAAAAAAAAAAAAAAAAAGCTTTAGGACATCCCCCGAAATTGACGTAACCGATATGGGCCCTTACGTATATACGGCGCATCGACCATTTTACGATGTTGTCCTTTTCTTTTTCTCGTGTTACGTGTCTCTCTCGTCTACTTCAGTGTTACACAAGCTTTTTAGAAACACCAGAGTGTCTTTCTTCGTCGTTTCCCAGCCACCCAAAAGTACGACAAATGTGAAAATAAATATTTCAAAAAGAAAAAAAAAAAAAGGAATTAAAGAAGACGTGTTTTTTTTTTTTTTGTCCGGTTCGAGTTGGCCAGCCTTCTACATGGGTGGCAGCTCAACAGACCTTTGAATCTTAAAAAAAAAAAAAAATTTAAGCCTAGGGAAAATAAAGAAATTAATCCTTCAACTTTGCGATAAATAATCGAAAGAGTTATTATTATGCATTACAATTCCGACAGATTCGAATAGAAAACGTTCTTTCTTTGTCCGTGAAAATGTACGTGGCGTTCGCCAGATGAAGACACGAACGCCAACAACATACACACAGACACACAGACACACACACACACACACACACGCGCCCGTCGGGAGAAGATTATGCATGGCCATTAAATTATCGTCTAGTTCCTACTTGCCTGACCAACCCGGCAAAATACAAGGAGGAGTAAGAAACATTTTGGGTCTTTTTTTTATATATTAACATTTGTGAACAGAGAGATCCCAGACGGCCAGTGCGCTCTTGAATGAACTTCAAAAGGCCGTCGTCAAATGAAAAAACAGTCACACGTCTCTCTTTCCACCTTGTTATTTTTCAAACGGTAGAAGGAGAAGCGGACGTCACCAAAAAAAAAAGAAATTGGTTGCCAGGCAAAAAAAAAAAAACTGATCGTCCTTATCCCTAACGTAAACACTATTAGAAACGTAGGACAGGGTGTTAATATTAAAAAGGTACGATGCGAACCGCCCCGGAAAAAACAAATGTGGAATTCATCGGAATCCATTAGGAAATCAAAAAAAAAATTTCAACAATTTCCGTGTGTGACTGTGTTGTTTCTTCGTCACCTATTCCAAGGCTTTGGCATTTATTCAACATGGCGATGGATTTGAACTTTGGTCTTTTGCCTCCTTCTTTTCAAAAGATTTTTTTTTTTTTTTTTACTCTTTACTTAAAAAAAAAAAAAAGAAAAAGCGTATGGAAATTCTGGCCGGCTGCCATGCCACCATGTTTTCCTCCGCCCTTCTTTTCCCTCCACTCACCACGATCCCAAGTCCTGATAGCTTGCTCCCGGCTTTTTTTTTTTTTCTTTTCTGCCGCAACGTAGTTCCAGCCCCCTCCAGCGCACCCCCCCCTCATCCCTTACACACCCCACCCATTCACCCTATCCCCCTTCTTTTTTTTTTTTCTTCTTCTTCTTTTTCGTGTTTGAAAAGGAGTTCCATCCAAAAAAAAAAAAAAAAAAGAAAAAGTATAGATCTTATCCGTTTGGATGGATGGACCCGACGTGATGCATCCGCTTTGGGTTAGAACCAATCAGCGAAGAGAACAGACCAGAGGGGAGAGAAAGAAGGAAAAAAAAAAAAGGGAAAGAGAGAAAAAAAAAAAAAAAATTAAAAATAGGACTGAATTCTCTAAAAGCATAGAAATACACACACAAAAAAAAAGACCAAATAAGAACGAAATAGAGACAAAAAACAAGGGTGTGTTCCACGATCTACCGCCTCATTATCGTGAGAGTGTTCCAATTAAACAGAAAGGTTACTTATGTATCCATCATTTCTGCGCAGAGTGAGACACACAATCTTGCTACGTGCACGCTCACACACCCTTATTTAGAGTACAAATAGATAGATAAAACAAAATATCAGAGTATCTCGACGAGAAGTTTTTTTTTGTTTTTTTTTTAGTTTGGGTACCAAAGCCCCTCCCATTTCCGGGAAAGGTATAATCGTCGACCGTTGACGTAGCCATTTGCAATTGCATCGTCATGCGGTAGCGTATCGCGATTGTGCGGAGGAAAAAAAACAAACAAAAGGAGTCACAACTCTTCAGTGACTTGATTCAATTCAATTCAAAAAGAATAATAATAATAAAAATAAAAAGATGATAGTATAATGCGTCTCTGCGGAGCACTCCATCAAAAGAAAACAAAACAAAAATCTTAGGCAAACAACAAATTTCCTTTTCATCATTATTATAAAAGCCACTCACTAGGCCCTCCAAAAAAAAAAAAAAAAAAAAAAAAAAGAGGAAAACTCTAAATGGAGCACACACGAAAAAAGAAGCAGGGAGAAAACTCCCCTTTTCAATAAGAACAAAAACAGGAAGCGTTGCGGATGCAAGAGAAAAGAACATGCACACACACACACACACAAAATTGCTTCGCCATACAAGTTAACTTCTTTTTTCTTTTAGATGGAAGAACAACAACAACAACAAAAAAAAAAGAATCCATCAAGATGCTTGTGCGTGCGCTATGGATGCAGAGACCCCCCTCCCTACCCTCCCCCCCCCCCCCCCCCACCATTGCATAAATGCCTAGCGGATAGTCTGATAGTCTATGAAGAAAGACAAAAAAAAAAAATATATGAAGCTAAAATAAATAGATAAATAAATAGAGAGCTAACGTATTATTATGTACACAAGAACTGGGGTAAAAAAAAAAAAAAAAAAATAAAAATAAATAAATAAAAAAAAACAAAAAACGATAGACGCTTAAGGTTTGCCAGATATATATTTTCGCTACGCAGGAAAAACGAAGCGAAGGGGATGGATGGCTTCTACCTCCCCCCCATCCGCTTCCTACGCCAGGACTCTACTACATCTTCCGCCGCTGACATCTACGACGGCGACGGAGGAGGAGTAACTGCAGCGAGAAGAACAGGGGGGAGAAAGAAAAAAGAGAGAGAAAAAAATATCATACCGAGTTGGTATTGATTTTGTTGCTTGTTTTCCCCCCCCACTCCCAACCCCAACAAATCGTTTTTGTTTTTTTTCAGATCCGAATTCTTATTTTCTACTGGCTGGAGGAGAAATGCGCGTCATGTTGTTGTTGTTTTTTTTTTTTGTGTCTCCTTCTTTCCTGTCATCGTTGGGACGCCATTTTGGTGTGTCGGTGATCGAAGAAAAGTCGTTTACAATTTCCGAGCAAAAAGAAAACGTCGCTGCGCAAACTCGCCCCCAGGAAAAAAAAATGAGCGGGACCGGAGCAAAAATATTTTCAAAAAAAAAAAACGAAACGCGCAGGCGACGACACCCGGAATTTTTCTAATTCACTGACCCTGTCACGATGAAATAGCGACGACGCGATACGATAAATCTCCTTCCCACTCCGAGGCCCCGCCATTTTTATTTTTTCTCCTCTTCGCGGCTTTCTCGCTTTTTTTTTTTTTTTCTTATTATTTTTAGTTTCCTTCCGCTTGATGGATTGGCGGACGTACAGTTACGACTTGAACACACATATCGCTGGCAACAAACAGCTCCGGTTTTTTTCTGCTTCTTCCTGCGTTCAGCAAAATACGACCGCCATCAACAACAACAATAACAACGCCAACAAAAAAAAAAAAAAAAAAAAAAAAAAAAAAAAAACGGAGCCATTTTGAGTTTTTTTTTTTTTTTTTTTTTTAGCGTCAACAAGTCACGAGAAAAGACGATTCGTTCCGCTCCGTGTTTGTTATTATTATTATTTTTTTCCAGCATTTTTTTTTTCTTCCCCCAAATAATGTCCCAACAAACACAAGAGAGAGAGAGAGAGAGAGAGAGAGAGAGAGAGAGAGAAAAAAAAAAAAAACTGATCAATGTCGTGAGAGTTAGCGCTAACGTTCCCATCCGATTCACCTACGGAATTCATTCCAGACCAATCTACGCACTCACAATCTATAGCCGCCATCGTAAAAACAAGTCTATAATAAATACGACGAAAATAAACAAAAGAATATATATATATAGAGAGAGAGTCGGGCGCAACACCGTAATCATCGCGTTTCACCTGGACGATGACGTGCGAAAGTGCAATTCTATTACGGTTCAACTTATAGCGCAAAAGATCCCATCCATCCGATAAAAAAAAAATATATATATATATATATAAAAATAGAAGAAGCCGACGAGCTTGTGGCTCGCCCCTGTGTCTGGAGGGCTCTTTTGTGTTGAGTGGCAAAAAAAAAAAAGAAGAAAAGAACAGAAAACCGATGACTTCATTGGCTTGATGGAGGCCTGTCAAAGCGCAAGAAACTACAGGATATAAGAAGGGAAAAAAAAAGAAAAAAGAAAGGGGGGAAATATATAACATCATTATTAAACACGCCCACAGCTAAAGGATCCAATGGCTCCGCGCGATCTACTATTACGCACTGTCTATGCACGGCACGGCTTCGCAAGGTGGGTCAGCATTGATGGATGCATCGACGAAAGATAAGGAAGAAAAGAAAAAAAAAATGGGAGGGAGAATAGGTCCACCTATTCGTGACGAATTCGACCGCATGTTGCGAGCGTTCGTCTTATCCGAAATAGAGAGAGAGAGAGAGACAAAAAGAAAAATTGCAACAGGGGAAATGGTTAAAGAAGCAATTGGAGAAGACGAAAAAAAAAAAAATTAAAAATAAGACGAGAATTACAGAGATATATACGAAAAAAATGGGCATATATATCCACACACACACACACACACACACACACAGCTGCGGCTTGTGTGTGCGCCTCCTGCCGCCGTCCGACTGGTTTACGAGTCCAATTGTTCGTCGGTCGGTCGCTTCAAATTTACTTTTTTTTTTTTACAGAAAAAAAAAAAAAAATATAGAAGAAATAAGACAATTTTCACACGACCGCAAGGTTAGTAGGAAAAAGAAAAAAAAATCGGTGGCTATGTCACGGAATTACAAAACAACCTCCAAAATCGAATTTGAGTGATGAAAAAAGAAAATGTATTTTTTTTTGTTTTGTTTGGTTTAACGTACGTTCATGTCTTCCATATAGAATTGAATTGAAAATCGCTGAAAATAGAGACATTACGCGTAGTTTTACCTCCCACGGTTTCGTCTATGAGTGTGTCGACGAGCCAGGGCGTGGCTATATGCAACGGAAAATAAGCGGGTGGGAAATATTACAGACAAAAGGAAAAGAACAGCCTCTCCTTTTTGACTTGCACGACACGCTATGTCTCACTCTCTCTGGAGACGTATGTGTGTGTGTGTTTCGTGCATACTCGCCTATTCTTTTCTTTCTTTCTCTCTCTCTCTCTCTCTCTCTCTCTCTCTCTCTCCCCCCCCCTTCCCCCCCTCCCAACGCGTGTTTCTTATTCGTCCTTTTGGCGTGTCAGGACATAAATCAAACCCTACCCAAATACGGCCATCGACTTGATAACAAGACGGAAAATGAAAAAAAAATAAATAAACGAGAAAATAAAAAACAAGATGATGATGAGATTATTTTAAAATGACCAAAAGTTAGCGAGCGTACGCGAGAACGTCTACCAACCGTCCCCTTTTATGCAAGCAACCAATCAAGCCGCTTGCTTCGCTTTTCATTATTACCTCCTCTCTCTCTCTTCCCCCCTCCTGTTGGACCACAACAAACTAATAATCATCATTCTTTTCCAGAAGAGAAGGATGTTGCGTGCAATTTGAATAGAATTTCGGGACTGAGAAAAGGAGGAGCACTTGCCCCGTTTACAGACTGGGTTATTTTTGCACGCTACATCAAATGGAGAGGGTTTACAAAACAAAAACCTCGTACCGGGAGCAGTTGGAAAAAAACAACAAAAAAACACGAAAAATTAATGAATAAGACCGACCTATAAGAAACAAGTTTCGTGATCACAGCTTACTTGTTTCTCTACTCCTTTCGGCGGGATCGTGAAAGAAAAGAACCGACGCCGATGAAAACAATGAACCCCGCAGGGTCCATCCGTACCATCTACGCGGAACCTTGAACTGAACCTTTTGCCTCTCCAAACGTCTCAATTTAAAAAGAATCTAAAAGAGATATAAACAACTCTATCTTTGTGTGTGTGTGCCTTTATTTATTGGCTAGATAGTAACTTAACATTATTATTTTTTTTAAATGCAAGAATTTAAGTCGCTAATCTCTTTGTCTCTATCTATTTGACGGCGTAGTGGCTTCATTATCCGAAACAACGAAAAAAAAATGCCAACGGCCGCTGTGTACCAAGAGGAATTATCTTCTCCTCTGTTATTGTGCGCTCGTAAATTAACAAGAAAGAATAAAAGAGAGAGAGAGAGGGAAAGAGGAAGCATTGCTAAGGTGCGCGTATAAAAGAGTTACATCAAAACGTATTTGAACTTACCATCTGCCGATGTCGTTGTCGGTCTCTCCATCCGACGGCCGCTTCCAAATGGATTCCATATCTTTAAGTGAAAGAAAAAGAAATTTGTCAAAAAAAAAAAGACATTTCTTTAATAATGTAACGATCGCTTTCGCCAATCAAGAGAAAACACATTAAAGGTTGTTCGCTATCTTCATTTCCGATTCGTTTCAATAATGGGATTGAGCCAAATGCTCTCAACATGAAAAATGAAATAGACCAAGGTGTGATCCAAGTTCTTTTTTCTTCTTTCTTTCTTTCTAAAGTGAGCGTTTAAAAGAAGAAGAAGAAAAAAAAAAAAGTGAAAACGAGAAAAACAATATCAATTTGAGGAAAAGATATAACAATAAAAATGCGGAGCGGTGGGCTGGAAGCGAGCCCCCTTTCTTATAACCCCTTTATAACTAGCGCCCGTCTTTCACAAGTAGCCGGATAGAATAGGAATAGCCCGTTTTTTTTTTTTTTTTTTTTTTTTTTTTTTTTTTTTTTTTTTTTTTTTTTTGGGGGGGGGGGGGGGCGGGTTGTTTTTTTGTTTTTATTTTTATTATGATTTTTATGGTATTGACTAGTTTTTTTTTATTTCTACTTTGCCGCTTCTTCTTCTTCTTCTTCTCCTGTGGTGTTATACAACAGTCGTCAAAATAAAACAAAAAAAAAAAAAATCAAGCGAAAAACGAGGCCAAAAACACAAGAGTTTCTGTTGTTTCACGTGTAAGAACAACTTAGCCTTTTTTTTTTTTCTCTCACTAAACCAGGATTCTTTTAACGATCATTTTTTCTGTCTAGTGAAGAGTCACCTTTTTTTTTTCTTTCTCTCCTTACGTCACACGCCATAAGACACTTGTACGTAATCTTTAAGCTGCAACATAAACAAACAAAAACATGGGAGCAAAACAAAACGTTTTATAGAGGGGACTAGACTGGCCACAACGACCACTTGAGGTCTGTCGTTGCAAGTGGCTGAAAACATATAACTAAAAAAAAAAAAAAAAAAAGAGAAAAGAAACTAGAAAATGGCGTTGAACACATTCACTTGTAAAATGGCGTCTATTTCAAACTGCGACGATGACTCTATCGCCGTTGATTCCTGGCAAACAGTAGCGCTTTTTGAAAAAAGAAAAAGAAGAAAGAAAGGCAATCGTCGTAAAGATGATGATGATGACGCCATCGACCGTACAACCAAAAAAAAGCCGAGCCAAAGTTTAACAGACACAAACGGCAGTGGCAACAGCACATGCAGCAGCGGGGGGCTGTGTGTGTGTGTGTGTGTGTTAAAGTATCTCGTTCGGGATAGGGATCGTTTCCAAGTCTTGATGTATACACAAGACACTTGCAACGGTGTCTGGCCTCATCAAAATGACCCTAATAACTTGATTGAATTGCGCATAAACATCAAGTCGAAGAGGCCATCAAAATACCCAACCATCTTCTTTCCTTCTTTCTCGCTCTCTATCTCTCCCCCTATTCACGTAAGGAACGGCCTATCATGCTCGGCTCTTTTTTTTTTTTTTACACCGCGCACAATGTTGTAAGTGTTTTGTGTGTGTGTGTGTGTTATTTGTTGATGTTTACGTGGTCACCATCGCAGGCGACGACTTGTGTGAGTATGTGTCGTGATTGCTGCATCATTTCGCCGTGTTTTATAGACACAACAACTGCCACCGTCGCTGATGTGAAAATGGACCATTGCTGATATTGTTATTGCCCATTTGGCGGTTTTGTGCGCGGAGAAACAGCCGCTTTATTTCACTTTTTCATTTCTTTTATCTTTTACAGACAATCAAGAGAGCATATACGACCATTTATCCGTCCATCAATCAAAAGCCGAAATGACGGTGGTGATAGGCGAAATGATGATGGTGTTTGGAGTAGACAGATCAACATGCAAGTTCGTCACATCACTGTCCATCATCTCCAACCAAATGAAGCCCGGTAAACGCGAAAATGGAGGAAAAAAAAAACAAAGATAAGAAATCAATGTTGTTTTAATCCATTCTCATGATGCATTTCTTTACAAGCAAAAATAGCCCCGTAAGGTTTTCTTTTCCCAAAATTTCTAGAAACTCTGGGCCTTCCGAAAGCTCGGTAAAGTTTTTAAGAATTTCTACGAGATCAACTCAACGTTGTAAAAAGAAAAACGAAGGGCAACAGAACATTGTTGTGTAGCTTCAAGACTACGTGTCTTTTCTAGGCCTAATAGACAAGCGACAGAGTCTAGAAGTAAAAGGATGGCCGGAGCCGCGCAACCCCCACCAATATAACCCCTTGTATATAAAACTCTGTGCGCGTAGGCCAAAAAAAAAAAAATTAAAATAAAATGTATACAGCAAGCAGAGTGGTATATTGGATTTTTGTTAGAGAGTTATACAATCTCCTGTTATTGGAAAAGAAAAAACCTTTTTTTCTTTCTTTCTTGTATTGCGCTAGATATTTATATAACCCCTCCTGGAAAAAAAAAGGAAAGGAAGGATGGAATATAAAAAATCGACAAAAAGGGACTCATCCTTGGCGGCGGATATCGCTGCTCTAAAACGTAACCCTTATCTCTTCTCTTTTTTTTGGGGGGGGGGGGGGAGACCTTGAAGAGCGTACACAAGGACTGTGCCATATAGGCTTGCCTGGCCAATTTTTTATATTGGGGGGGTTCTCCTGTTATCCCAATAAAACGCGGAGAAGAGCAAAGAAGAAGAGTCATAAAAAAAATGCACATCCTTTTTTTTCCCCTCAGTTTGTCCTTTCTCTTCTTCGACCCTTTTATATGTACACACGTACATCCTATGCAAGAGATCACCCGTTTTTTTTTTTTCTTCTTCTTCCGACGCAACAGACTGACCCCCCCAATTCTTCGCAATATAACCGTCAGCAGACGGCTGAGAGGGGGTTACAACAGCCTTCCCAACTGGAGAGAGGGGGTTATAAAAATGGTTGTAACAAATTCCAACAAAATAAAAAGCCAAGACCATCGCAGCATCTTGTAACTTTCCCCACACACATACATACATGCACACACACAGAAAAAGAAAACGAAAAAGGCCATTCCTACTCAAGCGCCTGCCGATCAGCCTCCCCTATTTTTCACAATCACATCAGTGCCGGCCCTGATGCTTGACCGATCACAATGTTTTGAGCTGCTCGACACATTGTCCATCAAATCGTCCATCGACCGAGTTATACGCAAACTGTTGGTCCACTTTTTTTTTTTTTTTTTTTTTTTTCACCTCCGATGGTTTTTCCTAAAGTCCCGCGCTGTCCGTCCAGCAGCGCCCGGCAGGTGATTCAGTGTGCGTGATCGCCAATTATTACCGGACTCGGCAAAAGGCGGGGGGAGAAAGAAAAATATTTCGTCGCAATAATTATCGGCATCCATCCATCCATTTTTTGTTTTACTTCTTTCGGCGTTTTGCTCCCGCAGTGTGTGTTACCTAGTCCGCGTGTGCCAGTGTTGCTAACGTGTTTGTGTGTGTTTCGAAGCGCTGCCGAGTTAATGTAGTCGAGAATCCCCGATGAAAATTGCTGGTTTCCTGTCTGTTGGTTGAGCGGAAAGCGCCGGGCCGATGACGACGCCGAAGGACGGCCATTTCCACGCCTGACACGCCAACGGATTACGGAAAACCACGACTACTCCCTACCTCTCACTGGCAGTTGTTTTGTTTTTTATCGCTTCATTTCGAGAAGATTCAACAGAAAGAAAGAAAGAAAAGATCGCAGTCGCTTAAAGTGCTGGTTTTGGTGAGTTCATGGTCTTATCTTTTCCTTCCCAATTTATCGCTCTAACAAACTGCGTTCGGTGAAAACCCAGCACGCCATTGGCACGCATCAATTGGTTGAATTGACAACATTTTAAGGTACACAATAAAAACCGAAAAACAAAGAGGGTTTCAATCGTTTTCATAGACAAACAATCTTTCGAGTGTTGTCGGCAAAGAAAATAGGGCGCGGTGTAGTCGGCCAGAGATTGTAGGCCTAACAGGCGCTTCAAATGGCCAATAAAAAAACAAACTTAAACCACTTTGTCTTTCAAGTGTTTACCCAAAACACATTACACGCTTATTATCAGAACAGACTTGAAACATTTTCCGCCATTTTTTGCTTTAAAAAAAAAAACGAAACAATAAATAGAATCAAGACCTATTCGGAACCCCCCCCCCCCCCCCCCCCGCACCACGCAAATTTAGGCCTACGATGTCAAATGTTACAAACTAGCCTAAGCGCATCGACTTTTTTTTCGTTAGTCCAAAACCAAACAAGACGGTCTAACGAATAGTACACAGCACGGTTTAACTGATGATTGTTTAACTTTTTTCTGGACAAACTAAAATGAACAGAAAAGCTATCAAACCGCTGGTAGCAGACAACTTGCGGTTGCTAACCTTTTTTTTTTTTTTTTTTTTTTCGTTCGTGACTATTGCTCAAAGTCTCGGACCCAACATCGGTACACATTTATTATTATTTTCCTTCCTTTACTTTTCCCTGTTTTACTCCCGACTGCCACTAGCTTTTTCGGTGGTGTCGACTCACGACGCCCAAATTACGTGCGCGTAGATTACGCAAAAGAGACGACATACAACAAGAGACACACACCGGCGCAAAGTATGCCGCGTGAATATTAGACCGGACGCGGCCGCAAGAAGTTGGTGAAGCGAAGTGAGGCAACGTACAGGGAAAACAAACACACACTACAACTGCAATATGTAATTAAAAAAACAAAAGCCTGCCCATTTATTTCTACTTTTCGGAAAACGTCTTCAAAGTTGCGTTTCATAACAACATTATACAACAACAGCGGCGGTGGCCCCATTTCCCACACGGCTCAGCCATATTTTTCATTCTTTTTTTTTTTTTTTTGTTCTTTTCCTTCTCCAAATAAAAATAAATATCTAAAAAAAAACATTGCGAGTAAATAACCAAAAGACTTTAGTGTACGCCAGAGTGTATGCGTGTTAATACGGCTAGGCTTCTAATGCATAACACTGCGTATACTCTGTAGCGTACACGTACATGTAGGCTACTACGTAATAATGATTATTATGTGGGCGTTGTCGACTTCTTCAGCTTACAAAAAAAAAAATCTATACAATAAATAGGACGTATGATAGTGCGCAAGTATAACTATAGTTAGGATAAAAATTCCTAATGTGGCCTAGTACATTTTCGTTGCACTTCCGCTGAAAAAAAAAAAAAAAAAGACGGTTCGTTTCTCTTTGCTTTTTACATCCGGCGCGTGAAAGCGGCAGTGGAGACGACGGGTATATATTTCTCAACTAGAAGAAGGGGCCATATAAACATAAAGACTACGCAAGAAAAACTTGGAAAAAAAAAATAATAAAACAATAATAAGATGTGTATACTAAATACATAAAATATAATGAATTGCAACGAATGATCAGGACTGCGTGAAGCTGCCGGGAAACACAAAACAGTGCAGCCCTGAAGGGTAAAAAAAAAAAAAAAAAAAAAAAGCGAGTTTCGTTCCGCAGATATAACTACGGATGGTTTCCTTGTCTTCATAAATTTTCAAGTCAGAGCGAGAAAGACAGGACTGAAAGAAAAAAAAAGAGCTAGGGCGATCTATCGGATGCTGCTGGCAGCAAATCAAGAAGACGACGGCGACGACGTAGAGTAGCATAGTAGCACTTTGGATGACTGCCATAACACAAGAGTGAAATACTTTGGTAAATGCCTACAGCGTCAGCCGATGGCAATGGAACAGATCTATATTTACACAAGACGAGTATTAACCTATAGTCCTTTTTGAAATTGCTCGAATTCAATAACAAAAAGGTGGCCGGCCGGAGCGATGCAAAGGTCATCCCGCATCAAGGCTAGGCTTTCCATTTCCTTTTAAAAAATGTGTGCGTCATCGGTAGGGATAGATCTGGAACGCGGTGGATGTTGCAACTGGTAAACACAATACGCTACAAAATTCTAGGCTATCGGCAATTGTTTTTTACGACCTCCTTTTAGATTGCACTAAAAGAAAAAAGAAAAACAGTTGCGTCTTATTGTGTGCCTTGCTTGCCCCGCTTACGGGCTCCGAAAAAAAACGAAATGTGGAGGTTTTCTTACGAGCGCAAAAAGGGCTCAAGGACGTTGAGAAAAGAAGAGAAATTGTTCCATAAGAGTAAAGGACACGAGCAAGAAGAAATCCTTCATCTTCAGGTCTGACCGATACAGCCCTTTAATAGTATGCCTATTCATTTATTTATAAGCGCTCGGCATCTTGGTGCGCTATAATAGTGTAATATGGCAAAGTTATACTACTCTCTCGCAACAGAGGGAACGTGAACCTATAGGCCTATTTTCGGTCATCCCTTTTAGATACCCTTCTTGTGCAAGAGAAGAGAGAGAGAGGGAAAGCCAAAAGGGTCTCGACTGGAGGTCTCTTTTTTTTTTCTTTTCTTTTTTTTGTGTGTGTGTGTGTGTACCATTTCAAAGCTCCGCCCATCGGTGGCTATAGCCCAGCCAATAAAAAGAGGGATAACGGCGGCAGTAATGGCCGCCGAGAAGCCGCCGCCGCCGCTTCTGCCCCGTGTTGTGTATATTGGGAATTCTTTTTTAAAGAAAAAAAAAAAAAAAAAGGAGAGAAAGAGCCAAGAGATTCTGCTGCTGGCACGGCCTATATATATCTATGAATTTAGAAAAGAAACGCTGTGCGCGGCCGCAATAAATCACCACGCCAGCTAACAAACATACAGACACACACTCGGTCCCGACTGTATAGAAAATGAATAATTTTCGTTCAGAAAAAAAGAAACATTTCTTAGCTGGTATTTTCAAACGCAGATGCTTCCTTTTTTTTTTCTCCGTCGTCTTCGGGCTTTTTTTTTTCTTCAGTTCCCAAAGGGAAAAATAGAAACAACTCCCTTCTCCCAAACTTTTTCTTTTTAAGATTTTGATTGGATGAACCCCCCCCCCCTTCAAAAAAAAAAAAAAAAAGATTTATTCACCATCAGTTTACTCTCACAAAGAGCTTTTATAGGGAACAAAAAAACCGGAAAAAAAAAATAACTTTCTTGCGAACTGGTGGATAGAGTTCATAGTTAAATCAACCAAAGCGTTGCATTTATAGAAAATAAATAAATAAAAAAAATATCTATACCCAAAAAACCATGACGTCGAAAAATAAAAATCATTGCACGGTCAAATTGCTCTTACGCAGGTGGAAATAAAAACCCTACCCCCCTCCTCTACAGCTAATACTCTCCTTTTTTTTTTTTTTTGGCTGCGTGTGTATAGGTATGGCGGCATTGTTACTCAACTGGCCGGCCAAGTGTTTATACACACACACACACACACACACCGGTACATAGTGGATATACACTCCCAGCAAGCGAGCTCTTTCTTTTTTTCTTGTTTTTAATAGAGTCATTAAAGCTCCATATAAAGGAACACCAAGAAAATGGTGGGTGAAAAAAGCGCGCGCAACGAGACAAATAATAATAACAATGATCATAATAATCACCGTCATAATAAACGAGCTCTGAGCGGCCAGAAAACCTGTCGGGGAATGAACGGGAGGCGGAAAGGTAACGTGAAACAAAACAAAACAAAAAAAAAAAAAGGAAATAAGAAATGACCCATCTCCTTGAGAAAAAAAAAAAAAAAAAGGATAAATAAAGAAAATCGCTAAATTAGATACAGGTGGAAAAACAAAAACAAAACACGAACGATACCCGAGGACTAGTCAAGAAAAAGACATTATCGCCTCGACTGCTATGTTATCATTTTCTTTACTCTCTTTCTAAAGTACGTAGTTTGTAATTTCGTGCTGTTTGCGCGACCCTTCTCTTTTTTCTTCTCCTTCTTCTTCTGTTGTTAAACAGCCAATATGATGAAGCGATCCCGCTTTTCATTTCGCTTCTACGATACAATTGCACGACAGCCATCAAACATGTTGGCCTCTCCGTCGTCAAGAAGCCGACGGATCGAAATGCAACCCACGGCAAAAAGTTCTTAATTACAAAGAACGTGTGTATGTGTGTGCCCGCAAGTGCTCGTTCAGATTGGATTGCAGTGTGATATTTCCGTGATGTCTCGTCTCTCCCTCCCCACCCCACCCCCCACCCCCGTTTTCTTTTTTTCTTTACTCAGCCAGAAAGAGAGGGAGAAGATATTATTAAGAGGCCGCGCTATATGAGCGCGTGGACGAGGCTATGTGAGTGTAACATACTAAAGTCGTTGCGGCGGCCATTTTGGACGCTATTACACGCCCCGCCCTGACTGTTTTTTTTTTGTTGCCCGTACTCTTGTAGTTTGTACTAGTGGCAGTAGAAGCCGTTTCCAAAGGGGGAGTGCAAAGCAGTGGCCCCCCTCCATAAGCCCCCATAGGCAAGCAGAAACGACGGCCGTCCTATAGTTGCATCTGGCGCCGTGGCCCCAATAGGACGCAATTCTTTGACTTGTGAGACTCGTCGAATAGCCGACGCAGCAGCAAAAAAAAAAAAAAAAAAAAGAAACAAAATAACGAAAACAAAAATTGCAGAAAAAGAGAGAGAACAAATAAAGCGCGACATCTTATTGCCGAACGTAAGAGGCGAACAACAACAAAACATTTGAACGGTAAGAGGCCTATACGTGATTTTTCATTTAGTTAACTGTAAATCAGAAATGAGAAGTTCCCAACGTAAAAAATCAGATGGAAACCTTAGGTCAGGTTAATGATCGTTTCGTTGTTAAAAAAAAAAGTGTGAGATACTGTAGTTTAAAAGATTTGAACGTTGATTGCCCATATAAGTAAAACGGCTGTATGGGCAAATGGCGCGGCCGGCCCTTTAATTTTCCAAACGGTCCATAAAAATCCCGAAAATATGGGCAACCGTGTTGCTACTAGCGTTGCTCTTGATGGCCATCAAACAGCGTGCGCCTCTCGTTTCATTTTTTTATTTTCTTCCTTTCTTTTTTTGATGGCCACTTCTGACTGTCACATTTTATCCAATCAAGAACGAATTCCGCCATCAACAAGCGCCTGTGTATAGTAGTTCCACTATTGCCAGCCAAAACGAGCCATTTCTAGCGTCGATTACCTCGCAATTTATTGGCAGGATAGATTCAACTTGAAACAATGATATTCCACTCGTTTTTTTATGAGATCGTCACCAAAAACTTGTTGCAACGTTATCGACTTTATTTCGAAAGGTCGATTCAAAGTGTCGCATAAAAGAGAAGCCATTAACGGTGTTTTAAAGGACATTTTCGTCAAACACGAGAAAATAAATCAGGACCGAGATCGTCTTTGACACATCGTAGATCATTCAGGTTTGCCTAGACCATCCGCACTGCCTTGCAGACACCTGCAGGGTTTTATGAACTATTAAATGCGCGTTTTGTGGCTTTTTAATGATTATTGTGCTATTCCCTCCTTTAAGTGCCTTTTGTATCCTTGGGTTACGCCAACACCGACGATGAACCGACTGTGTACCAACACAGGCCAAAACCTGGGCAAAGAAATCTACCTTTTCCTTGCAGATCCTTTGAAACCTTACGTTTGCTGTATCGAGCCGCCAATTCTTTTGGTGTTTTTAAATATTGGTTCGCAAAAGAATAACAGATGGTCACAGTAATTGTACGCGTTGGCAAAGTAACACAAATTACAAAAGGCCTAGAATTCTAGTCAGCAACATTTTTCGAACTTTTAAAGAACCGGTGGATGAAAAAGCGGTAATGGATGGTTCGAACAACGCCAAGAAATTAAAGGCAATCAAAAAGCAATCGTTGCGAATTTAAATGGCAGATGAAGTTGTGTACAGCAACACGCCTTGCAAAGCTGAAGTAAAATAAACCTTAATCCTAACTCATGACGCGAATCGAAAATGAAAAAGACCCCAAATCGACCGAATTGATTGAACAAACTTTAACTTTCATGCAAACGAAGAGATTTAAAAGCAAAACTTGACTTACCCGTCGGTAGATGTTAGGCGCTTAACCCGGAGCCGGTGAGTGGGGTAACACAAGAGGCCTAGAAAGAAAGAAAAAAAATCGAAAGTTAAAATCATTGCATTTGTTAGCTGGAAAATAATTTTTGCAGAACACTAACACTACATAACATTAAAGCGTAATATAAAGGAAACTTCTAATACCAAAATAGGCCTATATATCGTATTCGAAAAATAACTGAACTGAGGAAATTCAGGGACGCAACGTCAAAATTCAGGGAAGACCTGGAACGTAACGTTGTATAGTCGTTAATGAATCAATGCGCGATTATCACGATGTTATACACCATCTTAATTTTCAATCCCTTCTTCCTACGTTGAACGTCTAAAAACTTATGCTTTAATAGAGAAGCCGAACATTAATTGAATGCAATTGCAGAACGATCTCTCCTATTTTGCCTCAGTTTTTTCTCCTACTTAACCCAAACATCTGCAACATTAGAATAATGAAATCATCCGGCGTTACGGGGAAAACGAAAAGAAACAGGAGAATATACACAAAAAAAAAAAAAAAAAAAAAAAAAAAAAAAAAAAAAAAAAAAGATGCAAGTCGCATGAAATTATCAGACTATTAGAGCGCCGCCCAGTGGATTGGTCACTGTGGCAAAGGAACACCGTGCCGACTAGCCATCAGTCACGGCCGATGGGTCCACCCGCTGTTTTTCGCTGTTGCTTTTTTGGCCTATTCTTGCGGTCGGCCAAATATGTGAGCTCTTCTTCTTTCTCTCGTTTTCTTCATCATCTTTGGCCGCCGGCTGTGTTTGAATATAGCAGCAGGCAACGAAGAGACAAGCCAAAGGCTTCGCTGATGCTTTCTTAACACACAAACACGCACCGTATACACGCAGGCACAAACGCATTCACATAAAACAGCACTCTCTCTTGACTCCAGAGAGTAAAAAAAAAAACAAAAAAACAAAAAAAAAACATGGCATGAAAAAACTTGAAGCAACGACGTCATAACCATTATGTGCAAAGGTTTTCTTCTTATCTTTTACGGCACCAGAGAGAGAGAGAGAGAGAGAGAGAGAGAGAGAGAGAGAGAGAGAGAGAGAGAGAGAGAGAGAGAGAGAGAGAGAGAGAGAGAGAGAGAGAGAGAGAGAGAGAGAGAGAGAGAGAGAGAGAGAGAGAGAGAGAGAGAGAGAGAGAGAGAGAGAGAGAGAGAGAGAGAGAGAGAGAGAGAGAGAGAGAGAGAGAGAGAGAGAGAGAGAGAGAGAGAGAGAGAGAGAGAGAGAGAGAGAGAGAGAGAGAGAGAGAGATGAGAGTTGAATGCTGTTGCGCTATTCAGCGAGAGGTCGTTTGGGGTTGTAGGGAATGATCTAAATAGCCCATCAAAAAAGTGTTACTACTACTATTATACTACGACTAGTAGTACGCACTATTTCACTCTCTATCATCGTCTCAACCACCGCAATGGCAAACAAAAGGAGGAACGCGAAGAAGAGCCTTTAAAAATGGATGCCGCAATCAAAACAGACATGAAGCGCCCATAGACTCAAATCGTTACGATCTGTTTTATCGATCGTAAAAATAAAGGCAACAAAGCGCGTCGTCATCATCTCACCCAATTATCGTTTCAACCGCCCGTTACATCACTCAATCTATTTGCTTGATCTATTAACTTTTAATTTTTATCAATTCGTCGAGCTTTCTCCGGCGATCTGTTTGTGCTATTTACGTCATTTGAAAAATAGTAATAATAACAATAATAAAAAGGCAAAGTGTAAAGGTCAGTAGAGTCATCTAACGAGTAAATACGACATCCGATACGTTGTCAGAAAAATCGCGCTTATGTTGAAATACAAGACGACGGCAAGCTTTCCTTGTTACTTCATCAAACGACGATCAATCAGACTAAACAGATTCGATATATCTCATCAAACGGCTCAGTGACGTGAAATTATTTTTTTTTAATGCCCTGATTTCTTTTGTATTTTTAACTTGCAGAGACCTTCTGGCTCAAGTTCCGGACACTTACCATCAAAATTATTGAAGAAAAAGAAAGAGTAACGGAGCGCAATCGGCTGGCCATATAAACGAGCCTGCTGTTTCCTACCCAAACACAATCAAGAAAGCCTGTTACAACTTACTTTACCGTGTTTTCGCAGCAGCAAACACATTTTCCATCCATCCATCCCATTTGTAACCATTACGCGCTTGTTTCAAACACCGTCGAGTGGCGCTAGCGTGTCCTCCATTGCCCCGAGATCCGCAGAACAAGTGGGCGTAGCCATCCATCAAAGTACAGCAAAAGCTCCTCCCCTCATCCCACCCCCAACTCGGTTCTCGTGCCCATCATGATGGTTGTGGCTGCCGCAGAGCGCAGGCCCGGCCCGCGGCCGCAAAGCCATTAGGAGGGTTCGTGTAGAAACGACTGCGACGCTCATTGGTTCTTCGCATCCGACCCCCCCCCCTCGCCAAGAGAGGGAGAGAAACCCCTCCTTCTCTTCGACTACGACTACTACAACAACTACGACTACTCATACCCCCATTATAGAGGCCTCCGTGTCTTTGCCCAGCACCCTTTTGTGAGTCCCGCGCACGGCGAACGGCTTTAGTTGATCGCTATCAGCAGACTTCGACGCAACCGCGTGCCAAGCGCCTCTCTCTTTCTCTAGCATCCAACCTGGAACGTAAGAAGCGCGGGAGAGTGTGAGTCCCATTTGAATTTAAGAAAAAAGAATTCAGTGCTATCTATTTTCTAAACACATCTGGTAGCCTGGAAAAAGAAACACATCAGTCGAATAATTCAGTGTTCTCTGGCGCTTCCTCCTCAGTGCAATCGCAACGGAACCAAGTCCCGGGCTTTAACGTTCCAACGGGACGAAAGTCCCTAACTCTTTTTTTTTTTCCCTTCTCCCTTTTAAGTGTGTGTGTGATTGGTGTGTTCCAATAAAGTGCAAACGACATAACAACGTGTGGACAGTCACATTTTTGCTACGTCGAAAATGATGAACTCGTATTTCGAACAATCCGGTTTCTACGGCGGTCACGGACAAACGGGAGCCGAACAGGCGTATCGGTTCCCGCTGGGTTTGGGAGTCAACCCGTACGGCCCGCCGTCCGGAGGCGTGACGCGCCAAGTCGACTCGTACGACCAGTCGTCGGCGGCAGCAGCGGCGGCGGCAGCAGCGGCAGCTTCGTGCAAACTCTACGAGCAACAGTACAAATTGGACTGCAGCAAGGCCGACCAGAACGGCTACAGTTCGACGGGCATCGTCAAATCCGACAACAATTCGGCCATCAGTTCATGGGCGGCGGCAGCGGCTGCAGCGGCCGCCGTGGCCGGAGCAACCCAACAGGGAGGAGTCAACGACCGAGGTGTCGGAGTGGGTTCCGTTGGTCACGGACACAATAACATCAACAATCGTGGGGTGGGCGGCGGCGGCGGCATTGTCGGAGGCGGCGGCGGTTATCCGGGCGTCGCGTCCAACGTCTCGGGCGGCGTAGGAGTCGGCCCCGAGGCCGCCGTCAGCGCCGTCACCCCCCGTTCGGCCGGCCCCAATTCGGTCGGTCCCAACAACAACCCGTGGAGCCCGTGCTCTCTCAACGCCACGACGGCCGTCCAAGCGCCCGTGTCGCAACACGGCGGAGGCGTCATCTCGCAGCACAACACGCAACACTCGCAACAACATCAACACAACTCGGTACAACAGCACAGCACCACAACACGGCCAACCAGCACGCCATCAGCCAGCAGCAGTCACCCCAGAGTCAATCGTCCGCCCATACCTTCTACCCCTGGATGGCCATCGCCGGTAAGTCCGCGCCCGTTCATTTCATTTTTTTTTTCTTGTTTTTAATTTTAAACATCGTAAATTACGGGCGTTTCAAAAAAAAAAAAAAAAAAAAAAAAAAAAAGAGACGGACGCGTGCGTGAGGTAATTTATGATTCGTGTAGTGCGTAGTGTCATGATCGACAACAGCAAAAACAAAGTCTCAAAACTCTGGCCGATCACGATTTTGTGTGTTGTTGACTACTGCCCTGTTGAATGTTCGCCCTACTGTTGTTGTTTTGCTGCCATGATGATATGCCCTCACGTGGTGGGCTGTTGAAGTAGGGGGCGGATCAAAGCCATAACTCTTTTTTTCACCGGCCGAACTAGCGGAAAGAGACGGGTGGCCCCGGCAACGCGTTACGTTTTTTTTTTTTTTTTCGATCGTTGGTAAGGGGAGAAAAAAAAAAATCAACGACTCGTCCTTATCGTGTCGCGCACAACACGCAAATCCTTACACATCCGACCCCCCTTTTTTTGATGACCTCCATAAAAATTCGAAACCGTCGGACCTCTGCAAGCGCTCGTAACTTTCCTTTGTATCCAGTGGTAACAAGCACCCAAATCACATAAAATGTCTGTTTCTATTTCGTTTACGTTTGTTTTGTGCGAGAGGGTCGCCACGCCAATTCAGAAAGGGTACAACATAACAAATAAAAACCGAAAAAAAAAGGAAATACGCCAATGGAAGTTCAGTTAGAGCTATTAAAATTGACATCCTTCCGTTCGCTTTCCCCAGGAAACAATGTAAAATTATCTTCAAGATTTTTATCATAATTGAACGAGACGACAGTCTTAATCCAACAGCATTGTCGTCAATCGGCAATTCATAAGCAATTTCGCTCTTTTCCCCGACAATAATAACATAACAACAACAATAAAAAAAAAAAAACATTTTATCCCGTCAGTAACTTGAAAAAGAACCAAGTATTATGCAAATGACCATTTCTCTCACTCACTATCTATCAGCATTTCCTCCCTTTCTTTGCCTTTCTTTTCCAGGTGGCTAGCCGGGCGTATGGTACAGCACAGCCGATAAGGCTACGCTGGGCCATAGAGATTACCCAATATGCCCTTTTTCTTTACCTCTTCAATAAAAAAAAAATTAAAAAAAAAAACAGAAACAAAATAAAAACAAATTCCTCATGTTGCTGCTACTACTATCTAATACAGCTACGAGCGTTCGTTTATACCGATAACGCTAAAATCTAGAAAAGAAAAAGGAAAAACAAGGAGAGAGATAGAGTTTGACCATTTGCACGCGCGCCCGGGAGTCCTGAGGCGCTGCGTGCGCAACAGGTCTTGCGGGAGGACGACATAACCCCATCGATTTATCAATAGTCGACAAACGTTTCAAAGAAACGAGAAAAAATCGAGAAAAAACACCCAACTGAGTTCGCCATTCATTTTTAAATAAATAAATATTAAAAAAATAAAATAAAATGCATAAATTTGAAATTGAAATGCTATGGACCCCCTATCGTTCGACACGGGTCGTTAAATGGTCAAGTCATGAAAAGAGTGACATCTCAAGTAAGAAAAAAAAGAGCAGAGTGAGGGTTAGTTGGAACGTATCACCGGAACACCATGTAACAGCGACTACAAGATTTGTAGAAATGCAACCCCAGAGGTTTAGTAGGCGGGAACCCCGAAAAGAAAAATAAATGAAAAGGTTTCCTTTTTTTTTTGGCCCCTTCAGGTGAGAGATGCGGGGGGTCGGGGACTGTTCAGATGACTCCGTGGGTATCTAGGACGAAAACACTGCGCTTTTTTTTTATGTAATAATTTATCGTGTCCAGTCCGCAAACATAAAAAAAAAAAAACAATCCAAAAAGAGACATCTTCTTTTCGCAAGTGCAGTTCAATTGGGGCGCGCAAAGGGAACATTCCAAAAACATGAACATCATTCATAAAAGAGGCGCTCGTGTTCGTTCGTGTGTGTTGACACTCGGTCGGCTAGACGACGGTACTAAGCCGTACAGACAGCGTCGAGCCACGCGTTAGGAATTACAACTGCCTTTTATTTTCCACTCATTTCTTTTTATTTAAAAAAAAAAAAAAAAAAAAAAACACCACCTGCTGTTCGCTATTTGGTAATGATCGTACGAAGGACAGATGAAGAGGCGCGCATAACGATCAGGTTGGACATAAATCACGGCCGGCATAGTAGTCGAATAGCAGTCGTGGTTTACGCACGGCAATATTTCACGAGAAGCAACGCAGCAGGGCAAATGGTGGTGGGATTGATTTCAATCTTTCTATACGGTGCCTAGTTTAGCTAGTTGTTTAACCAGCTGGTGACCGTGTGAGTACATTCTATTATTGCTGGGATTTACTATCGCTGGCGTAGAATCTGCACAGTTCCAAACAAATGGTGAAAATGACACGTCATTCAGCCAACAAAATGAGCGAAATTGAAAACTTAAAAATTCTATGATATTTTTTTTCGAATCACCTTAAAAATAGAAGCAATTGGCTGAAGAGTGTTCGCTATTACGGAGGAGGAATTTGAGCGATGAGTTAATTGGTTCAAGACAAAAGGCAAAAATTGTTTCAAACGAAAAACGTTTTTTGAGCATCCAACTATGAATTCCTCCCAAAAGACGAACTGTTTCCTTTTTTTTTTTCATTACAAAAAAAAGTTAAATTCGAAGGGTTCGTTTTCAACCCCTATATCCCCCCTTCCCCCCCCCCCCCGAAAAAAAAAACACGAAATAGAAATAGAAAAAGAGAGAAACCCCCTCTATTTTTGGTTGTAACTTGCATGGGCCGGATGGGTCGACAGAGGGAATTGGAGCTGGAAAAAGCGATAAATCTTCTCTCATGAACCAGGGACCTAATGTTCATCTAGAGCCACACGTCTGCGTTGCACTGTGAGCTCTGGATGGACACACAAGAGCGAAAAATACTCCAATGTTCACTCAGAAAAGGAAAGAAAAAAAAAAGAAAAGAACCAAAGAGAAGTTGAAGTGAACATTGCATGCTTAACAGATACGTACACACGCACAAAGTTTATCCAAAGCTATGACCTCTTTTTTATTTCCTTGCCAACAGTTTCGAGTTGAAAGACCTCCACCACACACACACGCACACACGCGCACACTAAACGAAAAATAAAAACGGTAGTGGCTCCAGCTCGGCGCTACAGAATCCGATCTTATTCTTGTCCCTTTTCGTTTTGCTTTTCTTTTTTCTTTGACCAGAACAAGGAGGCAAAAAAAAAAAAAAAAAAAAAAAAAAAAAGGAAAAAGGCTAACAGTAGTATTCCGTTCATCATCGATTACACTTCGTCGTATTTCGCTCCGGCAGAGGAACTTTCGAGCTATACTATTGTTGAAGCTTAGGGATCGAGGTGGGGTGTTCATTTCATTTGTGTAGTATACGTATACAGAAGCGATGCAACGCCATTGGATACCCCCGTGGCAGATCGAAATCGGGTACGGTGTTTTTCTTCAGCCGTATAACGAAATCAGGCTGAATCCTACACTGGAAAAGCGGAGCATTTCTAAAAGGAAAACCAGGACGACACACCAGCTAGAAAACTGTTTGCGTGCTGACTTTAAGTTGAAAGTTGACAACAAAAAAAAAACAGGAAAAAAAAAAAAAAGGAAAAAAAAAAATAAATAAAATTAGAAAACAATTAATAATTGGAGGAAATCAGACGCCGCAGTGAAAAGAATGAGAGAAATAGGAAAGGCTAAGAGAATTACGTGAATCGACTGGTAGTTAAGTAACGAAGTCACGGGTGGTCCGTCGGTGGCGAAAGCGTCGAGGTTTGTTTTCATAGTGAGACCCATCAGAGAAACAACAACAAGCAACATCAGCAACATTGCGGAACTTAATTATTCTTTTCTTCTTTCGTGTTTTCCCTTTTCAAGTCTTTCTTTTAAAATTTTTTAAAAAGAGAAGGGCAAAAAAAAAACAAAAAAACCAGTACATCTAACCGTCGTTAGATGGCGTGCGCCAACATACCCTATCCCTCCCACAACGTCAAGTCTTGCGCACACAACATCAGCACGGTCATCCGAATCTTTATTAATGTTTGTTTACTGTTTACCCTGTTGAGTCCACACAGTTTATTTATATTCATTGCGCCCTCTTTTATTTTTACGCAGGCAATAAAAGTAATGGGACGGATTTAAGAATCAACTTGTCTCTATAATTCGAGGCGGTAGATTAAGGCGGTAATGAACGTACCGTTTTGGGTTTTTTTCGTTAGCAAAAGAGTAGGGCAGCTGGTGAATCTCGTTAACAGTTAAATTTATTGACACCAAAGTTAGAACAAACATCGCGTTGTTTTACCCTTAATGTTACGATTATTTTCAACGATTATCAATCAAAATGCGACACCCACGGATCGATAAATTGTTCGACACTTTTCAGTTGCAATCCAATTTTTTTAGTGCGTTTAAAAGAAAAGAGTAAAGCGGTTGATTCTAAAAATGACTAACAGTTACAAATGGGGGTCGACCGCTTATTTTCTGATATAAATCACTTCGATACAAACCAGATACAACCTATAATTATGCCGCTGATACGTTTCGAGAATTCAGTCCGACCTGGAGGCGGCCACCACCGAAAGCGAGAAGGGAAAAAAGGCGAAACAAAAATAAAATACAATAAATTGGAAAAAGACTCCTAGCATTTTTAGATTCTTGTTAAAAAAAAAAAAAAAAAAAAGAATGTACACACACGAACGGGACAACAACTCCCGAGTGATCACCATCACACGCTCTATAACAAAAGAAAAAGAAACGTGTAATAGAAAGCGGCGAGGACATAAACCGCACGAGAGAGGACACTCTGCTCTTGGGCAGGAAAATCCTTTTTTTTTAATGAAAAAAAAAATATATAAATAAATAAAAACAATAATGATTTTATTTTTCAAAAAATTCCCTGAGGGAGAGAGCCCAATAAATCACGCAACTTGTGTTGTTTTTTTCCTTCTCTGTTTCTCTTCCCTCTTAAAGGACGGAATAAAAAAAAAAAAAAAAAAAAAGAATCTTCATTCAACGGCAATTCATCATCGACCCTCTGATGTGTGTGTGTGTGTGTGTAAAAGCCAAGGCCGCCGTGTTTTCCTTGTTTGTTGTTTCGTGTGTAATTCAAAATCTACTCGAACGTTATCACCATTTTGTTTGCGGGAAAAATACGGCGCGTAGGTGTAGAACGAGGGAGGATCGTGAAATCGCAGCCCTCCCCCACCCACCTAAACGGCCAAATTGAAATTAACCGAGCGGAAATGTCACGAAGGTTACTCAATACCTCCCCCCCCCCCCAAAAAAAAGCCATCGTAAATCCATTTCTAATCAATAAAAGGAAATATTCGAAATTGTAACAATACTGTGCAAAATAAGCGCGTGTCGTAAATGGAGGGGGTTACGGTTAAGAGGGTCGGGCGGAATAACGAATGCACGCGCAGATATCATATGTGTGTGTACGTATTTGTATATTAGATTTATGTCGTTATATAGAAAAACGGGAAAACACACACACGAGAGCAGACGCCAGCGAGTGAAGCGCACGTTTGCAACGAGTAACGGATCGTTCACACAACGCGTAATGCCAACAACAAAGGAACAGACTGAATCTCTCTCTCTCTCTCTCTCTCTCTCGTTTAGACGTTCTTCCCTATGAAAGCCCCCCTGGGGGGTGGGAGGGGATGGTCGCTGAACGATTTATGCGATTTTCGCTTGATACGCACACATACACACACTCATGGATTGAAAGCTTCTTTCCTGTATCGCGTCCGTCGCGGGACAGACGGTGCTCCGCACAGAGAACTAGGGGGGGAATGTTTTAATATGACTCACGTGCTTCAATTTTTTTTTTTCAGCCAATCGCATGGATCAAATTGTAAATCGACAGAAAAATGTCACAAAAAAGAAAGAGGCTAAACTATTTAACATATGGTTCCATTCCCATGACGTGGATAGCAAAATAAAAAAGAATCATACCCAGACAACCCCGACAAAGATTTTTTTTTAAAAAGGGGGAGTTACCCACAACACGTTTCTCACCCGATGATTGGGTAAAAACGATCTTTGCTGAGCGGGGGTTTAAAAATCCCCCTAAATAGAAAAGTAAATCCGACACTCTGGTTTTTGAGTAGAAAAAACAAAAAAAAAATGCCGCTCTGTTCCCATCCGAGAGGATACGGAACATTCACAATCCTGTTTGAACGTTACGTAACTTTGACATCCAGTACAAATAAATAGAAACAAACTATACTCAACCAAAAGACAAGACTAGACACAGGCGTCAGAGAAGAGCGGAAACGGACGAGAGTTGTACGAGTTATGAACTTACGGTAGAACTCTATAAAGCATTAGCACCCTCTTCCTTTCGACTTCTCTGCTCGGCTGACTGTAGAATGAATTACAATCTTTTTTTTTTTTGGCCTCGTTGGCCCCCATGTACGGAGCATTTCCACAATTGCATTTTCTCATTTTTTATTTTTTCAATTAACTTCAGCACGCAAAGAAGGAAAGAAGAAAAGCAAAAAGCGGAAACTTTGTCCGAGTTCTTCCTGAACCGTTTTCGATCGACTACGCAATTAAAAAAAAAAAAAAAAAAAAAAAAAAAAAAAAAGGGGGGGGGGGGAGATATAAATATGTGTAGAATTTTTAATCACTGACGGGAGCCACAGGGTTTGTTTATCTTCGTTTAAGGTATAATTAAGCTCGAAGGTCTCGAAATGAGAACTTTGAAAATAAATTTGAAAAAATGAACATCGCTTTTCTTCCTTTTTTGTAATACGTAACGTCAAGTTATTGGGGAATTGGATGAAGAAGGGAATTAAAGTCCGAACGCGTTGCCGCACCAATTGCCTAAGCCTCAAGGGTGTGCTTGAAATGAATCGAGTCTACGAAATCATGGACGGTATAGATCTGATAAATCCGGTCCATTATGCACTGCCATCTATCAACTTAGCTTTGAAAAAAAAAATGATCGTTAGAAGTTTCGGGCAGTTTGGTCGGCGCAAAACTGAACTCACTCTTTTTTTTTTTAAGAACAAAGAAAATTCAGGCGACTCGATGAATGACCCAACTTTAAAAAAAAAAAAACAGCCCCTCAAAAAACTAAAAAAAACAAGACTTTATATGGCCCTCTATTAAAAGTTTCTTATGACAACGTATCCTTCCGGACGAATTAGTTCAGGGTCATCCTTTTTTCTTCAAACGACCGAAGAATGAGAGCAAAACACTTTCCCTTTCCTGGTGTCTCTTCAGTTTCCCCCCTTTTTATTTTAGGATGATGACAACGACCGAGTCATCAAAGTCCAAAAAGAAAAGAAAAACGTTTTATTGGACCTCTTCAACATGGTGGCCGGGTTAAACGGTTCTAAATAGAAGCCTAACCCGCTCGTCTTGTAACCCACACACAGACACGGAAAGGGCAAAAGAAAGAATAAGAATTTGTGTGACTTTTATGGCTTTGAAAGCTTTGCCTTAAAAGAAAGAGAAACCAACTGTCCCTGTGATGTACACACACACACACACACAGACACACACGAGGCATCAAGACGAGCGTAGATCTCTCCATCGACCAGAGTAAAAAAAAAATGCCACGGCAAATTTGTGTTTCGCCAGCGTTGGCCGTCCCGCTGAATTGAATCCCGCAGATCATCTTGTTGAGCTCTCGAGGGCACACGGTTCCTGATGTAGGCCATTTGTTTCACTTCATTACCGTGATTATACCCACACACACACAGAGGAGAGAAAATAGAGAGAAGGGCACATTCATCATTATGCAAGATGGGAGACCACAAGGGCAAGAGCGCTTTGCTGGATGCCATAAATGTCGCAAGGCTAACAAACGCAAAACATCAAACTTTTCATTCGACCGGACGCTTGTGCGGAAATCACTAGAATGAGCGAGTTTGCGGGGCGGGCGTGCATAAAACATGTCACGTCAAGAGTAATTGCGCTGCCATAAATCAAAATCGTACCCGACAAACTCTTCTCTTGATTGATTCATTAAGACTAACGGACTACACGTACGCGTCAAACATAAGTATGTAGAGTGGGTGTTCTTACCTTGCGTTTAGCGACGAAATAAACCCCGTTGCTCGCTGCCAAAACCCGTCATTCTTCTAGCCTGAAATTGAAAAAAGGAAATGCGAATTAATTAAATTGAAATAATTATATTCATACAGTTTCACGCGCTTAATTTTATTAAGGAAAGAATAAATTATTGAATCGTTTTATTGGAATGTGAGAAAACATAACAGTTACATGTCATTAAACGAGCTAGCAAATACCGAAAAGATTCATTGCCGTTACGACGCAAGGGCCTATACGAGCGTATCCTTTTACGACTAGAGGGGCTTGTTACTTTTATTGGGACCTAATAAAAAACCTCTTAAAAATCTCGACTGCTACCACTGCCAGTTGGTAATAACAGGCAGGTCTTCTCCGTGTCTGTAAATCATCTACCGAGATTCCATTTGATTTATTCCGACGGCGCTCGTGTGAAAGGATCAATGATCATCGAACTTGTTTGTGTGCGTGTGTGCCCGTCATCGAAATCAACAAGCGAAGAAAGGGGGTAGGATTTTTTTTTTTTTTTTTTCCCCAATAAGATACGATTGGATTATCGTCGGCATCTTCGACTTCTTTTGAGTGTGAAAGTGTGTATAACTAAGTCAAGATACGGCTGTCGTCTCCTCGGTGTCCAGCAGAGAGAGGAATGGGCGCATGTTTCTCTCAATGCTAGCCAGCCTCTATTCTCCATCTCTTTCGGTGTCTTCGATATTTTCCTTTAAATATATACTGGGAGACGCAACAACAAAATCTTATAAACTAAGCAACCCCCGCAGAACGGTCGAAACCGTTTATTTATATCAAGGCTTTTATTTTCCCATTTCACTTCCAAGCAAATTCCTTACTGTGGAATTTTCAGTTCCCTCTCTCTCTCTCTCTCTCTCGCCCATCCTATAATGGAAATTCTTCTTTTCATTTTGTAAACATTTAATCGAAATTTTATTTTTCTTCCTGTTGGCTTTTTCCATCGAGAAAACGAAAAGTAGCGCTGCCGCAAAAACCGCAAAGGCTATCGGAAAAAACAAAAACAAAAAAACAAAATGACGTGCGGTTTTATACACGCTGAACTAGACGAAACCGCTAAAGAAATTTACGAGGACGCTTGAATCAATTTAAGAAATGAAAATAAAAAATAAAAATAATTTATTTATAAGTATACAGTTGAAAGCCTCTGGTCTTTCGGGGGCACTCGGTGTCGTGTCGGTGTAAATTGCATTGAAATCATTCAACAGATGCGCGCGCGCGCGTTGGCGCCGGGTTTATATTTACCACTTGGCAATGATAGAGGACAATAAAGAAGAAATAAGTTCCCTTTCTTCTCTAAGACGCCATTTTCACTTCCAACAAAAAAAAAAAAAAAAAAAAAAAAAAAAAAACACTCATGTGGGGGAGTAGGGCAGGAACGGCAGCTGCGCTATTGGTTGCGGGTCGGTCGGCGACTGTTACAAATTTAACTTGAAGCGCTATTGGTCGTAGGAGGGCGTCAAGAGCGGCTCATTTTGGCGTCGAATGTGCGGGGGAGGTCGACGAGTTAAGACAGGGGAGTTGAAAGAACCAGAGTATTCCGACAAGATGCTGGGGCAATGCGAAAGGGGGACCCCAAAAAAATATATATAAATTCTACTACAAGAAAAGGAAATCTTAACTTAGAATCGGAGACTTCTTGCGTGTACTGACTTCACTGGCGGCATATAGTGCTTGCTAGTTCCTTCTCAAAAAAACTTGTTCAGGCCTCCATTCCTCCCCCCCCCCCCCCTTTTTTTTTCTTCCTTCTTCTTCCCACTGAAATATCTCAAACTCAAAGGATTTACGATCCTTTTTCAGGCCGGTAACTTTTCGACAGCTGAAAAACTCTCTCAGCTCGAGTCTCTTTTCACTGTGTGTGTGTTGCCTATGCGATGGAACTAGCTGTTTTATGCATCAATGTGTGTACTGCGTATTGGAGAGGATCTATAGTTGTTGTTTTTCTCGGCCAAAAAAAGATTTGATATCAAACATGTTGCATCCAAACGAACGAAATTTGAAGAAAAAAAGTTCTAATATATTTGAAAATTTTTCCCGCCTCGGCTGTGATCCATTTATATTTTCTCAGCTGAGAAAGAAAAAGAAAAGAAAAAAAAGGAGGAGGAGATAATGGTGAACACATGATTGGGCTAAATTTATGGGATTTGGCGTGTGATTTACACACGGCTACCTCGATTCTATATAATAGCTCCGTTTTTTTATTATTTTTTTTTTTTTCACCTTCCGTGTGCGCCAGTTCTATTATATTCCTTATTCGCTTTGTAGTCTTGAATACAACAGTTGGCCTTTTAAATACAAAAAAAAGAAAACCAGCCGGAACATACAATGAATGGGATACTCTACGAGGGCTCAATATCCGCTATACCAAATCATACGATGTTCGATTCCTCCACTTCGTAACAATGAGCCCCAAAAAATCAAATAGAACATCCCGTTTTCTGCGGATTGAAATTTGAATATTTCTATTAACTTAAATATCTAAAGATATATATATATTTTTTTTGGTTCTATTTCCAAGCCGATGGCGGCTGAGATTTCCTAATATTTAGACGTCGGAGGAAAGAAAAAAGAAAATAAAACAAGCCGAAAGGAAACAGGGTTGAGGAACACAAGATGATTTGCGCAATCTGTTTCATGTCTCCCGCCGACCGAAACGAAAGGAGTAAAAGAAAAAAAAAAAAAAAAAGAACTTTGAAAATAAACCAATAGGAGACGCTTGTTGCCGAATAGGAAAGGGAGTCGAATTCAGCGTATTGAAATTGTTTTCTTTTCTGTTTTTCAAAATGTATAGTATACGCACTGTGAAATATGCATCGCAGGCGAGTCTGTCGTCTTCGGCTTCCGCAAGAAAAATAGGACCAAAACATTTATTTTTTTCTTTCAGTTCCTTTCTGTGTCTCTCTCTCTCTCTCTCTCTCTCTCTCTCTCTCTCGTGACGATGGATGAGAAGAGTTGCAGACAGAGCGAGTCCGACTCTCCATTCTAAAAAGCTACTGCTCTTGCCTTTTTCCTCTTTCCCCTCTCGCAGCGTCTACTTTATTACACAAAACCAGCAGGGTTGAATGTGTTGGCATGCTCAAGAAGTTTTCAAGCAGCAAAGCGAAGTCCCCTCTACTTCTCTGTTGCAGTACTAAAAGGGGGGGGGGGACGCCATTGTTTTGTCATGCAACTGTTAAATATATCTGTGAATTTCGGGTGGTTTGACGGCCGCTCTCTACGAAAGACCATTCTTCCGACTCGCCTTCGTTTTCTTTGTGGGGCGTATTAATAGATCAACACATCGTTCTCGCCGCGAACGCCCTGCCCCGTTACTTCAAACAAAACAAAACGTTGCAACTTTACACCTCGTTTCTTTTTCTTTAATTGAACGTGCGCTTTAATGAAAAATTGGAAACAGGTCTTAATTATTTTTGAAAGTAGAAAATCGAATCGGGGATCCCCCGATAGACACGATAATTTTTTTTTCGCTGATTGTCTTCGCATTTGTAATTTTCTTAGCTTCTTTCCTTGATGGAAAGGCTGCGAGAAGGTCCGGCCATAAATCTTTCGATAGGTACTGCCCCCATTGTTTCTGCAACCATCGCCGCGTTTCCTAAAAGGTGTTGCGGCGATGGATGAAAACGAAAACCAAAAAGACGGAAATCGAAAGAAAGGGAGGATAGAACCCCTAACAAAAAAAAAAAGTAATCGACATCGGTGTGGTGTAAAGTAATTGCGTCGATGAAACAGAGGAAACGGATAAACACAATCAGCAGTGCAATAGGGCCTCTTTTTCTTTAGGGTTCATTTCGGTGAGAAGAGAAAAGGAAACACAAATTCAATTTAGGTCTTCTGTCTTTGCCTTTCTTTTTACGTGTCTGTGTGTACGTGTGTGCGTTGGCCCGGTTTTTTCGCTGCTGATGACGGCAACCGAAAAGAGAAAATACAAAAAAAAAAAAAAAAAAAAAAAAAAGCCTTTTGGCAGTTTTACGACTTAGTGAGGGCCAACTTTTAATTGACTTCGACACTGGACCTTAACGCACAAACCGAACGGACCAGACGACCCACACAACCACGAGAGTTGCTCTGATTGGACTGGGAAATTTGCCAATCCTGCAGACCAAATGGCGAAAAGCAAAAATAAAAAATGGCAAACATGACACAAATAAAAAGAGCCACGCTCTGTGATTGGTCGCCAGACAAAAACAGGGTATAAAAAAAAAAAAAAAAAAATGAGCAGATGAAAGGAAAACGAGGGGTGGCGTATTTGGGAGGGTTGAAAAAAGTCCACAACGGAGACAGCTGAAAAGCAACAAGAATAGGCGACTCTTCTTTTCAACCTCCCTCCTAAATGGAAAAGAAAAAATGCTGGAACCCCAAAAATGTGGCTCTTTTTTTTTTCCAAAACTTGCATGACCCCCTCCCTTTTGAGTACGAGGGCGGAGAAGTCTATTGCAACCAGCCTATTGGTGCACTGGCCTTTAAAAAGAGAAATAAATATCCCCCCTCTAAATTATTTACACATACAGAGTCATGAATCAAACGACCTGTCAAAGACCTACGCACACCTATCATTCGAACATTTTGTTGAAAAATTCGAAAATTGTAGGCATCAAAGTAAAAGTGTTAACCCAATTTCGAATCATCCCAATTATTCGATCACCCAAAACATCTGTTTTCCAAGAGTCAGCCATTTCCCGACGAGTCTAGGCGGAAGTGTCAGTCAAGAGTTTCTTCTCTCCTGGTGTTATCTTTTTCCCCTTCAATTTCAAAACTCTCACAAGAAACGAGAGGAAAAAAGAGGTTGAAAACGTAACAATTGACGGTTAAAAAGGGAAAAAAAAAAGACAAAGAGAGTGTGAAAGGAGAGACCTTTATGTGAGGTAATAAAACGATCCTCCACTATCCACAGTTCAAAGGGTATTATATACGGAAGGGGGGAAAAAAACAGGGTAAAAGAGAGCCCTATCTATACATAGAACAAAATGTGTATATCTAACAGCGCGCAGCGATCAAAGAGGCCAAAGAGTTTGACCTGACTTCTTCTCGCTCTCTTTTTTTTTACGACATCCCTCGGGCGGCCTTTTTGCGTCACTCTTTCAAACAATTTTTTTTATTTCATTTTACGAGCTCTCGTAAAAGAATAAAATCAAGAGAGAAAAAAAGACATTGAAACAAGACAAGTTACTATCTCTTGTGTTAACCAGAGATATATATAACAGCAAGTATCGCGCTACCTGACAATCGGATGTGCTCCATCTTTCCCCCCCCCCCTCACTATCCCTTATGCCACGGTGGCATAACAGCTCTTTTAAGTTCATCTTGTTCTTGTTACGTGTCCTTACTCTAGTTGTTGGGAAACTGCGCCAGAGTCGAGATCGTTCTTGCCTTGCGTCCTTGTTTCGAATCATTAAAATACTAGCAAAAAAAAAAAAATAAAATAAAATAAAAATTCAAGTGTTGTATCATGTACGCGATAAGTGGAATCCATGTATTTGATCGTGCTTGTGTTTGGCCCGTTTTCAAGGTGCCAATGGACTTCGGCGTCGCGGTCGTCAGACGTACACCCGCTACCAGACGCTGGAACTGGAGAAAGAGTTCCATACGAATCACTACCTGACGAGAAGAAGGCGGATCGAGATGGCTCACGCCCTGTGCCTGACGGAGCGCCAAATCAAAATTTGGTTCCAAAACCGGCGCATGAAGCTCAAGAAAGAGATCCAGGCCATCAAGGAGCTCAACGAGCAGGACAAAGCGACGCACACCAAAGGCGGAAGCTCCAACTCGTCCACCGCGTCTACCACGCCCAACGGAGGAGATTGAGAACAAAAACATTACTAGAAAATGCAAACAGCTAAATCAAATCATCTCCTTCCCTCCCCCCCTCCAAAAAAAATCCTTACTCCCACGATTTTCTTCTTTAACTTTCCTTCAATATTTTCTTACCCCTTTTGCAAAGAACAAATTATGTTTTTTTTTTCCTTCTTCCTGTCCCACTATCCCCATCCCTGCATACCTCACTCAAGTTTGCCACACAACCAAAGCTTCGTTTTTTTTAGTATCTTTTGATTCAAACATCATTCGTCGCAGTGCATCGTCAAACCTTTTAAAGGTAAGCCTCGTTCGCAATTGTCTCATTTTTCTCTTCATTTTTCTATCTCGCTCGAATCACTATCGCGTATGAAAAAAATGTAGTATTATTGTTGTTTCTTTTTCTTTTGTCTGAGCGCGCACAACATTTTATGTTGCACACGTTAAACATTATCCCTACCCCCCCCCCCCCCCCCCCCCCCCAGAGTCAGCCGAGGGCGCCCTTTGATATTGTGACAGACGAGACGCACATACAAATTCAATGTATACGTATTTCAAACAAAAACAAAAGTATTTTTTTTTTCCCTTTTTTCTTTCGATTCAGTTCACTTCATATATATCATGTAGCGGGAATACAACTACGAACACGCACAACAAAAAATCGCTATTCACTACCGCATCGATTTACAATATTAAATTCACACATCCGTTCCCAGTGACGTGGGGATTTATTACTTGGAAAATTGCGCGACCTACTTTGAAAACGCCGGGGAAATAAGAAAACGAGAAGCGCACCCATTGAAAGCCACACTTGGAAAGTTCATTTTATATTTAAATGGTAGGCGATTGCGTACAAAGTCCTCGACGCATTCAATTCAGTAATAACTATGCGGTCGCGTTGCGTAATTAGAAACCGGCCGTGACCAGTTGGAAGCATTTTTTTTTTTTGGCATAATAGTAATCGCAGACGGAGAAAACGGGCGGCTTGAACCCGAGGGAGAGATAGAGAAAATGATGACCAATAATTTGTAGGCTATCTTTACGGAGCTTGCGGCCACGTCTAATTTACGATTCCCCACGTACACAACAACAGCCCGTTATCTACATCTTTTTTCCTCCGTGTTGCATAACTCTACCATTTTCGTTCGCAACGCACGTCAAAAGAGATTCCTTCAGGTGGGCAACACTCAATAGACACACACCGGCCAAATGATGTTGTATTTATTGCTCTCCGACACATAATATAAGTCGCCTTATAAATGTTACGACTGTCTTGTGACCGCTGTTTGGAAAGGAGAAAAAAAAAAGGATTTTCTTCTTTAAAAAAAATGGCCCATCTCGATGACATTAACGACCCAATTAAAGACTGGGGAAGCCCAACCGGCTTTTTCACAACGGTGTGTGTGTGTGTGTGTATGTGTGTGTAATCCTCAACGACCATCAATAAGACATTTCCAGGCCGCAAATGGTGACTTTTATAGATATCGCTCTCCAAGGGAGTCCGCTGTTGCGCGCGCGCGTGGGTTAACGGTGGGTAGGGTGCAATATCGGCTACTGGATTTTACTAACGATTGGGATATTGTCGTGATTTGAAAATATACTGTTTGTGAAACAAGGGAAAGATGGTCAAAAGTAAACAGTCTACAGGGCAAGTTCAAAACCCCCCCCCCCAAAAAAAAAGCCATTGATAATGTGTGTGTGTGTGTGTGTGTGTGTGTGTGTGTGTGTGTGTGTGTGTGTGTGTGTGTGTGTGTGTGTGTGTGTGTGTGTGTGTGTGTGTGTGTGTGTGTGTGTGTGTGTGTGTGTGTGTGTGTGTGTGTGTGTGTGTGTGTGTGTGTGTGTGTGTGTGTGTGTGTGTGTGTGTGTGTGTGTGTGTGTGTGTGTGTGTGTGTGTGTGTGTGTGTGTGTGTGTGTGTGTGTGTGTGTGTGTGTGTGTGTGTGTGTGTGTGTGTGTGTGTGTGTGTGTTTTTTTTTTTTTTTTTTTTTTTGCTGGGCTTTTGTAGTTGCAAGCAACAAAAAAAAAGGGAAAAAAGGAAAATCGAAAAGGTTTATTTTACATGGTAGTAGAGCTCAGTCGCTAGAGACCTCTAACGGTCATTTTGAAAAGTACCAGGGGTTTTTACTAAACGCAGTTACTAATGTGACCACTACGCGACTTTCGTATGTTTTTTTTTTCTTTTACTTTTCTTTTTTGTTCTTTATTACAAAATGGACCACCAACTTGGAATTTGCGGACGAAATTTCGACAACGTTATTAAGAGTAAAATTGTTGCCGAACACGATATAAAAATTTACTCAGTTTACAATAACAATATCAGTTTACTTCCTCACTTGAAACTACTCCTTAACTTGAAAAACCTGAAAATGATTTTAATTTTACTCCATTATTTCATTTATGTTGTGGCAAACAATTACAATTTGCGAATCACGCAATTAAATTTGTAAATTGAAAGCACGTGTAAGCCAAAACGAAATGAAATAATTCCCTCGTGAAGTAACACGTTGTCCAATTTACCGCTAGATGTCCGAGCTCGTCTTATTTAGCCTTTGAACAAGCCCCACGGCCTGAACGAGTAAGTGAGTCGAAACTCTGGTACGAAAAAAAGAAAGAAAAAGAGAAGAGACACGCCCTTAAATTCCAATGGGGTTGCTGGAATAACCAAAGCTTGTTACTTAAAAAAAAAGAAAAAAGAAAAAGACCTGCTTGGGTAATTTTCCCCCTTTCTCGCCATCGAACTAAAAGCAGAAGAGCAACTCAAAAGAACGTACGAATAGCGCAAGCACAAATTAAAAGAAACTAAAAAAAAAAGGGAATGCGGCCTATCTAGTCCCGAAATATCCTGGAAACAACCATCGTTAACGATAGCCGTAAACACCTATAGAGACACACTCGCGGTAAATACAACGACGATAAAGCTGACGTAGAAAACGAGCGGTAAAGCGCGTGTACGTCTAAACGTTCACACACACACACACACACACTCGCACAGACGGTAAAGCAGGAGTTTTTATTAGCTCAGCGCCGGACCATACAAGGTGACATTTATGGGCCATCAGATTGCCATCTAACGACTCCGCTGGCAGCTATAGCCTGACGAGCTGCTACTGTATGGGCCTATTAGCACCGCTGGGTTCCACTCAATCAGACCAAAAGGGCCCCCGCGTTCTTCTTCTTTTCCCTCACATTCTCGTAAAACAGACAAAAACATACACACACAAAACAAACTGTCGACATAACCATCACAACAACATAACACTCTATTTTCACAAATCACGTCGCATAAAAAAAAAAAGGGATACCGCCCTTCCATCTTGTAATGTGTGTGTGTGTATGTTTAAGGCTTTTACAAATGACTTTATTTGCACCTCATTCATTAATCTTTCACTCTTTTTTTTTTCTCACTACAAATTGAAATTCGTTTTTACACAAAAGAAAAATAGCAAACAGGCCTAGTTTACGTTTTTGGCGAGGAAATTTGTGAATTGGAATGGGAGCGCGCGAGCTAGAAAAATGGTTCTTTAGGCCTTCCGCTTTCTCCGCATGCGAGGGGTCATGTCGTAAAAAAAAAAAAAAAAGGTTTATAGCGACTTTAATAGCAGGGCCCTTCAGTCGCACACTTTTTACACCACTACTGGCCGACGACGCCTGTTGGTTTTTGTTTTTCGAGCGATTCTTTTCCGAAGACTCCCTACAGTTTTATATGGGCCAATTTCGAAAACGAAGCAGAAAAACAGAAGGGACTTGTAACGCACGTGCGTAACGCATTTCGAAACACGATCCGAATTTTATAACTAGAAACAACATGATGCGAACAAAACAAAAAATTGTGTTTTTAACTTTAAACACGATTTCAAAGTAAATGTCATTACGTGATGCCATTTGCATTCGTAATGAGGTGAAATAAAAAAATAATGGAGGGGAAAGCCGCCGACGGCTTTGCGGGATATCTCTCACACTCAAAGATGCCCAGGCCTAAAACTATTTTCTAAAATTTCGAAAAGCAATTGGTTTTTAAAAATTTTTTTGGGGCCGTCGATATTTAAATATGTACATTTTATACCACCAACAAAAAAAGAGAGAGAAACATTTGGCTTGCGTACGGGTATTGTTCATTCTTAACGATGTGGGTGACTCGGTGCAATTTCAAGTATACAACATAACGTCTATAACAATACAGTGATTTGTGGGCGTGCAACGGCGGCAGACCACCTGAAAAAAAAAATAAAAAATAAAAAGACCACCTGAGAAATCGAATTGTTTCATGCCATTATGGACTTCCTGCTGTGTTTACCACACCATACGGGTAGTAGTACCATCACATCGTAGGAGTTGTGCCACCAAACCCAGTCTTCTTCTCTAAAAGCTGCCAATATAAGCCATGAATCTTCCGAGCCCATCCATCTCTCTAAGCCCCGCTTACGTTGACTCTTGGCTCTGCGCAAGAGTGTCAGGGAAAATAAAAAAGAACTAAAGGCTAACGCAAGCCATGCAGCCCTCGTGGTACAAGTCTCAGCCGTTTCGAATTTTCTTCGCCGTCGTTTTTTTCTTTCCCCCCTTAGTTTCAGAAAGAAAAAAAAAGCAGTTTGAAACGATACGCAGTGTCGGATTCTTTCTTCTGTCTCAACGCCAGCTGACAGCAGCAAGAAAAAAGGTAAGATTGTAAATATAGCATACGATGCTGTATATGCCTCTCTTTTTTTCTGGACGCTAGAAACACAAGAGAGCTAGATAACCATCTTAACTGCTTTATTGTGGTGGTGGTGGACACGCCAAAACCTTGAAAAGAAAATTCTGAAAAAAAAAAAAAAAAAAAAAGACGGACCGGAATCTAAGTCTAAAATGTATATCAGGCCAGACGTCGAAGGGAACGAGACCTTGGGTCAAAAGTTTTAGATCCTCTAGCAAAAAAAGCAAACAAGTTTATATCATAGCGTCTCTCATTTCACTTTCTTCCGGCTAGAAATTTGGCAGTCAATGATCTCATATGTATAAGTTTAGTGAGCTTATAAAACAAAAAAAGAAAAAGGAAGAAGCAATTCGTCTGGATAGGCCGCTGGGCGGTGTCGCCTTTCTCAAGAAAAAAGTTCTCGTTTTACCACTCTTTCATTTTTTTTTCCCCTTACCATACCTCTGTTCGTTTACTTTTAAAGTCTTTACTGCATTCAATTCATCATCAAACGGAGACTTTTTAAGGCATTCGATCTCTAAAAGCTCCAAATACTTCCATTGCACTTTTGTTTTTTTCCCCTGCCGTGCTCACGGCCGTGCATCACGCGATTGGTCGATTGGCAAATGCATTTCCGTTGGTATGACAACCAAGAAACAAAAATATCGTACCTTCCTCTCACTTTTATTTATTTTTAAATTTAAATATAATACATTAGTTACGTTGCCCCGTAGGCTTTTTTTTTCTCTCCAATATTGACGAAATGCAGATGGTTGGCCGATACGAATCGTGTGTGTGTGTGTGTGGATCTGTGGGAGGGCAAAAATAAAGAGGGGGGGGGGGATATTCCTCTAGCCCGCCGGATCCATTGATCGGTTTCGCAGCAGAGCGGGGCGCTTCTATTCTTTGGGGAATCAAGGCTTCCAGCACCGCCACCACCCGACGAAATTTACGACATCAGAAAAAGAAAAAAAAAAGGGGGGGGGGGGAATAGTCAGAGAGGAAATATATATCCGACCCCGAAAAGAAGAAGAAATAAAGGGAAAAAAAAGAGAAGGGGGGGGGGGGGAGCTCTCTCCACAAGAGTTAAAGAGAAAAGAGCTGTGTGTATGTATGTAGTACGTTGTACTCTTACTCTTTCTCTCCCCACCACTTTTTCTCCCTCGTGTTTCGTTTGTAGCCTGTAGTCTTATATCATAGACACGCCATCTTGGACTCGATTTCCTCCGACACACACACATACAAAAAAAAAAAAAAAAAAGAGGAAAAAAAAAAAAAAACTTCCCAAATAGCCGACATGGGCCGGCGATGAGTTGCCGCCGACTTTCGGAAGAAACAGCAACTTTTGCTTGTTTCTTTCTCCAAAACCCCGTTGCTTAGTAGAATTTTTTTTTTTTTTTGTGTTTTTAATGGAAAAAATAACGCCATTAACAACTTGTGAGATTCGCCTTCATTTCTCTTCATTTCCATATCAAGCGCCCGAGACGCTGGGGCCTTGGATAAATGCCAGGCACACACAAAAAAAGGGGCCTTCATTTAAAAAGAAAAAAAAAAAAAAAAACATCAAAAGAAGACATTCTTCTTTCTGTTTTCTTCTTCAGGCTATATAGTGTGTATGTATATAGATACATAATAACTAAGCGCGCCGTTGCCAGTTCGATAACCAAACCACCATTTGTCCCGAGAGCCTGTCTTCATTTCCTCCCCGTTTTGCCGTTCATTCCAAAGCAACAACAACACAAAAAAAAAAAATGGAAAGTAGCGAATCACAAAAAAGGATACATTCTCTTTTTTTTTTTTTTGTTTTTACAAAAATAATAAAAGCCACGGAAGACTTTATTGACAGAGAGATTACCTCCGGAATCACGAGACTATGGCGAATCATCACATAAAAATGGGGAATCCCCTTGCTTTGACTACTGTTATCGCTATATCGATAATGGCCTGGGCACAGGTGACGGGATACAATGGCCGGCCGTTAAAAGTTCCGCGCATCGTCAAAGTGAAAAAAAAAAAAAAGACCAAAACTCACAATATTTTGAAATGGAAATGAGGAAAAAAAAAAACGGCGGACCCAATACGCGGCCACGCCAATACCGAGCCTCTCTTTTTTTTCCACATACAAAAACGCAAAAGAAAAGAAGATCATTAATACACGTCCGAGCAGACGAGGGGAAAGACCCAACCAACACGGTTCACCTCAACCGGACTAACGCCATTGGTCCAAAACAAAATTGATCGATTTTGCTCTCTTCCTTTTCTTTCTCTCTCTCTCCCACACTTTAAAACATGTACACAAACATAACCAAGCCCACCTTGAAAAAAGAAAAACAAAAAACAACATTCAAGGCAAAAAAATAAAACGATTTCTAATTGAAGAATGACAAGTGATGGATGGTCACCAGGTAACATTGGTTATGGTCCAAAGTCAAACAAGTCACAACACTAGTGTTAAAAAAAAAAATCCGCATTTTTTTTTGTATGGAGTGGGAACCATCTGCAAAGCAATTTAGAAGGCGGAGAAATCGTTTTTTTTTTTCAGACTGTTTTTTCTCTCTCTCTTTTACATCACTTGCGATTTATTTCACTGTAATTGCCGTATATATAAAGGTCGACCAAAAGAGCAAAAGAAAAAAAACGGATAGGTTGTTTTTACATTTGTGCCTTACTGGCATAATAAATGTTACTGACCGGACATGGTTTAAACAAAACAGACCCATAGTCTCTTTTTTTTTTTTTTTTTTTTGCACCAGCAATACAAGAAATGGCGGCGATAGTGGCGGCGGCGGAAGGCCGGAACAGATGAAGTAAAACGCAATAAAAATCAGTCCCAGCGAAAAAAAAAAAGAAAAAACATTGCCGGTGCAACATTTTTTTCTTCCTGCAGGGATTTCAGACTATATGGCAATAGGCCATGCTAAGGCCAAAGAGAGAGAAAAAAAAACAGACGTTTTATTACTCGCAGAGATTCATGGGCTCAAAAAGATGGGAGGGGATTTTCGCCGTCGTCGTCGGCGAAATAGCCTCAACATCAATAAAAGAATCTAGCCTAGATATGTACTCTATAAGGCTCTCGTTTTTTTTTTTGTGCCCTCCTATATTCAAGTATTCAAAACAAGTTTACAAAAACATCCAAAAATTTGAGTGCTGCAAAAATTCGATATTTGCCTTTAAAAAAAAAAACACGATAATTTCAACTGGTTCAAAATGATTTACGCGAATTCCCGCCGAGCGCACATCAAATCAGCCGGCATTCTTCCCTTATAATTCTTTGCTTGATGATTTTTGATTGAAACACGTAGAGAATCAAAGGAGAAATGTCCCTATATTTATACGATATTGGTATACACACAAGTCGCACGGAGGGAATCTGTGGCGTTATTTATGTGCGAGTGTGTGTGTGTGTGTGTGCGAGTTTTGTAACTCTGTACGCGCCGCGCGGCCCCAGCCACTCGGTGCACCAAGGCGGCAAGGATTTATCGTCGCGTTACGTAGAAGGTGCACCAATAGCTCACCGGCCCGCTCAAGACACACGGTTGACAATCAAGATAAATCATGCGATCGCCGGCTTGTTATAGATATCTTTATAGACGAGCGCGCGTATTGCAGCCTAAAGGAAGGAAAGAATCCCCCCCCCCCGCAAATATCAGAAAGAAAAAAAAGATGCGGAGAATCCGCAGGTTGCACCGAGAGAAGCTTCCAATGCAAATTCTGACCTCCCCGTCTCTAGTCCAACTGCACAAATAACAAACACACGGCGAGGTATTTATCACGGATTTTTTTTGGAGGAAAAAAAAAGAAGCGCATTTTCGTCGACAATTTATGGATTCGGGCTATGACGTTGCACAGAGACGAGCCATCGGGTATGTCATCGGATCGTTTTTTTCGCTTTTCTGTTGTTTTTATTTTCAAGGTGCCAATTTAGGTGGCTAGTGAACAAAAAAAAAGACTACAGTTATTACACAGCCGCTACGTTAAAAACCGGTTCAGTCTATTTTTGAAAAATAAGAAAAACAGAAAAACAAAAGAAAAATAATACACACGGAATTTTTTTGTTTTGAGGCGGGGGGTACGCTCCCTTCCAACACCACCGGATATACACTACACCGGTTGTGAAACCCCTGGACGAAGACAATAGAAACCCATTTACATTAATGCTACGCACAGAGGTACCCCTACTGAGTGAAGCAGCAGGGACGCCATTGCCCAATGATTAAACCATTTCACTCGTCATTAAAATTGGAAATAAATCTTCTTTTAGACTCATTCCTCTTCTTCATTTTCTTCCTTTTTTAAATTTTTAATCTCAAATTAAAAGACAACCCCCTTACCCCGATTTTGTGGGTTTAAAAAACAAAATTCAACAAAACTTTGAGTCAAGCCTATACCACAGCCACATCACCAAACAAAATTCGTGTCTCTCTCTCTACACTTGAAAATAAAAAATCTTATTTTCAAATTGATCTCAGTTAATTTTTGAAGGAAGCCGTAAAAAAGGGCGGGATGCACTCGGGCGGGCGATATGATTGGTGGAATCGGTGGTCACGTGTGTTGGTCACTTGGCGCGCGCAAAGAGTGTCTGTGTGTCGGGTGGATGGCAAAGACAGCAAGAAAAAAAAAAGGGCCTCCGGATCGGCGGCGGCGACTCACGCGGCGGAGGCGGGGGGAAGTCGCAAAGAGCCCCCTATAGCGCAGGGCAAAAAGGGGGCTGTGGCAAAGGCTTCTTTTTTTTTTTTTTTTTTTTTTGCTTGCGCTCTCTATTCTCCTTACAGCGAAAAAAAAAACAAATGGGCTAAGGGGAGAAAGAGAGGAGAAAAAAAGGCAACTACTAGCACGCAATGAGCAAAGAGCAGCCCCAATAGCCGCACTAGCACAGCCGGGGGAAAATATGAGCTCTAACCTGCACAGTTGAGACGCCAGTAGCGTGAAACGGCCTCGCATGTGCAAGGCGGCGACCAGAGGAGCTCTCTCTCTCTCTCTCTCTCTCTCTTTTCGTATCTAATCCTTCGGTTCGTCTTCATTCCCGAGCTGAGCTCCGGCCTGTTCGCTCTCAAAGTGAAAACTCTCTGCGGACTACATGTTTTTTTTTTTACATTTCGTGAATCTCGAGTTTTTAAGTGTTGACAAAAAAAAAAAAATACAACCCACTCAAAACATTGAATTAATGCGCCAAAAAAACGGTGGTTGTTTTCAAACTGTACGGTTACGACAAGAAGAGTGCGACTTGAAAAACAAATGACACGGGAGTTTGTCTCATCTCCAATATCATCAACGTCTCGGTATGTTCCATTTAAATATCTCTCGTTAGTTTAACTTTCTCATACGAAAAAAAAAAAAAAAATCGGAAACCCATTTCGCAAACGCAGAAAGGAAAAAAAAACACACGACACTTAAAAACATTAGAATTAGAGGGGAAAAAGAAAACAATGACTTACGTTTGTTGAGCGCCGAGAAAATCTTTTCACAACGAGGTTTTGGTAATTAGCGTCTCCACCTGGAAAAAAAAAGAAAAGGAACTCTTCAATTATCGTCGACTTATCTCTAAATAACAGACAAGTGCGCACATACACACAAGAGAAAAAGAAAAAAACTTTGGGGACGACCTCGGTCATCGACTTATTGTTGGTGTAACAAGTAAAAAATGCATAACGATCGCCTAGCAACGATGTGGGGCGGCGTCGTGACGGAAACCACACAATGGGAAGTCTCTACAAAAAAGTTGATTCATTTGTTTGTTTATTTTTTTCTTCTGACTTTAAAGGGGAGTCCACGTTAACTTCTCATAATCGTTTGCTTTTGTTTCACGTCTCAGCTTTTTTTTTACGAACCCATCCGTCAATTATAGACCATCAATTCACGGTGAAACTAAAAACGATGGCCGAGAATAAAACGATACGTTTGCATTTTCTTTTCTTGGTTGCATACAATTCTCCAGTATCAGACTCTCCCTTTCCGGAGATCAAGAGAGAGAGAGAGAACAGATCGGGATGAGAGAGGGTTTGAGCCATGACACGGCAAGAAATTTGAATCGTTCGCTTACAAAACGTTTCAAGTCGCTCTCATCAGATCCGTCCCCTTGACGAGGTGATAACTGACGGAAATGAACCAGACGGATAGCAAAAAAAAAAAAAAAAAAAAAAAAAAAAGAAAGAAAGCCCGTAGCTATAAACGCACACAGACGCCATGGGGGTGTTTAAAAAAAAAACTGTCCGGCCTTGGGACCACGCCAGTCACATGAAATCGTTACAATTTTTCGCATTTTATCGGAAGGGTCACAGACTACACATGGATGTTTAATAATAGCTCGGTGTAATTTGAGACTCGCCTCTCTCTCTCGATTTCCTTTTTCCCAATCAAATAAGTATTAAGAGCAACAACTGCGGCGAGAAATTAGCAGTTCGAGGTTCTTTACGAGTCAAATGAAGTCGTTGAAAGGATCCCCGACGACCCCCCATTGATGAGTGTGTGCGCTTGTTTTTAAGAAGCCATCAACCGATAATGGAGTCGTTTTGGATATATTTATATTTGTCGTCGGCAAAAATAGAAAAGAAAAAAGGGAAACAAGATATGCTCAGCGGCGGGCCCATAAGGTCGCTCTGCGCGCTGACGTTATGGCCCACTTTACAGGAAAAGAAATACGCAACGTTTACGAAGCAGATCAGTAGGGAAAGAAAAACGCTTAGGCCGGCGGGATGTTGAGGAATTGCAAACTTTTTTTCTTTTTTTTTACATTTTTTTTTAGTGCCATTCGTTTAGACAAGTTGTTTAATAAATTGTCTGAAACAGTTCAAACGTGCACTGATTCCGTGTTAATAAATCCTTTCTTTTTTTTTTAAGTGCGTGGGCTTCTTAACATAGTCATTAAGATTCAAGTGGTGTAGTAGTTCCTTCTTTTCATCGACGACAATCTCTCTTGGCTATCTCTCAATGAAGTGATTATTATTATGGACCTGTAGTCATAAATAATATGGGCACTTTCGCGGATTTTACAAAAATGACGTAACAGACACACACTCGGCGAAACTTGAGATTCTTTATTGATTGCTTCCAACCCCTCACATTAGACCCCTCCGCTACTTGAGGGCTATACCCCCCCCCCCTCTTTTCCCTTGTTCTCCCCTCTTGTACTGCACTAGCTCCCTGCTCCATTGTCCGTCCTTTCAGACGGGCATACACAAAAGGGCGACGGCTTCCCTGGCCTTCACCCGCATTGGCTGCCCCGTGCCGCATATCATTAGCTAGCATCGTTTTCTATTGGATATTCCCCCTCACAACGCGCCCCTCTGCTCGCTTTATTCCTCCCCTACTGTCAATCACTAACGACTCGATTAATCAAAACCCCCCCCAAAAAAAAAAAAAAAAAATACTTCAAAAATGGCGGCTTAGGGACGAAAACAAAAAACGACGCCACCAACGAGCGAAAGGGCAAATACCGTTTTTGTTTTCCATGTTTACTTCGAGAAAAAATGGAGAAAATTTTTATAGTTCACATGCAATAGATCAGGAAAAACAAAAGCATGCTTCGACTAACAAACTGAAAAGATTGCTGTGACAAAATTATTTGTTAACGTCTTTATCATGTTTGTTTTATTTTACTTAGCCAAGCTTGTAGTGTCACCTAGGTTTCGAAAGAGAGACTGTACAGTGCATCTGTGAACTAGGGGTCCCTCTTACGCCTCATTGCAAAAGACCTTTTTTTTACGTAGGGTAGGGGGGAGAAACTCTTGGTGGCTATTGGTCGTTGAGATAAATGTAATGGCCGCCAAAATGCTGACGTCACGCCAGGTTCATTTTACGGGGGGTAGAGGGTGCAAGAGACTTCACAAATGAAATAACTTTTCCACGAAAAATGGCGCCAACAAAATTGTTAGAAATCGGGGAAAAAAGTTCCGAGTCGCGAAAAAGAAAAAATTCAAGTTGCGAAAAAGAAAAAAATTCAAGGTTCAAGATTTCACCTACGAAACTGATCACGAAAAATGGCGGCAACAAAAAATGTTGGAAATCGAAAAAAAAAAATGAAAAGTTCGATTTTCAGGGTGACGAGACCTTAGTAACAAGTCGAAATGGCGAGACACTCTGCTTTCAGCAATTCCAAAAACTAGTAAGATCTCAATAACACGAGATGGCAACAGATAAAGAATACGACAAAATGATGGTGTTACCTCACTAGCTGCCAGGGTCTGTGAGAAACGGCGAGGATATGCACACCCGAGACCAGATTTTCTGCGAAAAGTTCTGCACACATGTGTCCATGGATCAATTGTTTTTTTACCCCACTCACTTGCACAAAGATCTCAAATGTTTAATCATCTTTAAGTGTTCACAGAAATGACGAATGATGATTGATGGCACGGAAACGTGACACAATAGACACAGTTGTACTGACACACCACAGTTCTCGACACGACTGGCATTCTTTCCCTCCAAAAGTAATCAAGGTTGCAAATTTTCCAAATTAATTAATAACCAGTGCTGCCAGCTCATCAAAAAACGATTATCGCTTTATTTATTAAATAATTTTTTTCTTGTTGCAAATACCATTTTAAAATTGCCGTTCCATAAATAGTTCAATCAAAACAACGCGAAATAATTTATTGCTTATAAACAGTAGCATTATCTAATGACGGGTAGATGAGATTCAACTTTGACATTTCCCCCTTCTTTTTGCCCGTGACATGGGTTAAGGCTAACGCGATTAAAGGCGGTTTCAAAGGCGAAATAGAAATGCCAGAATCTACACAAAACAAAATGAGTTGTCTTCATTAGTCTCCAAACCCTCTATAGGATAATGATAATCAGTTGACCGGATGGCCTTGCAATTGAATCCGGCAGATATCCGATTTTAGTGGTATGATGAAATGTAACATTTCTCGAAAATGTTTGATTTCATTTCTCTTTCTAGCAAAAATTTTTTTTAAAAGAAAGGTCCGGTACGGTGGTCTCATATTCAATTGCCCACCAGGTCAGGGGTCATCAAAATTGTTCTACATCTTCATCCTTTTTTTGTAGGCTACAGACGTGTTAAAGCGTTTCGTCAACAAGTCGGTGCGGTTGTGTGTTGTTGCTATTTTCGGTACAATTTTTTTTCTTTTTGCTTTTGTTATTATGCTAAAGGAAACAAACAAGAAAACACAATGCACCGTTTTATGGCCTTTTCTATTTCGCCACGATTTTGCCTTTTTTCCCCCCTGTGTGTCTAGGCCACGGCTCGCAGTTTATGGCTCCGCATTTTTCGCGCAGATCCTTTAGCACAAAAACAACCTTCAAATAAAACCACAACGAGCCGGTCGCGACATGGTTATTCCAATTTCGAGCGCTATCCTTTTCAAAGTCTCCTGAAATGAATTGGATTTAAATTTTTTGTAAAAAAAAGAAAGACGTCTTCATACCATCATGTACACGATGCGGGGGGAAGGAAAAGCGTACTTTGAATAATGTTCTCTACCCCACTGAGGTGAGGGTAATGTTTTTTGTTTTTTTTTTAAATCCATTTTTTTTTCCGGAATCTGTAATGCAGTAAAGAAAAATGTAAGAAGCCCCGGTTGGGTTTAGATAGAGAGGCAACGCGTTTGATGAAGGTAATGAGGCGGATACATAAAAGAACCAATGAGAACATTTTTTTCGAAAACATTCAATCTCCCGACACCTCTTTGTTATTGTTGCATTTCTTATTTTTTTTTTTTACCCACTACTATCTCGTGTCTACCACCATCGCACATTTCGCTGCTTGCTTTCTTCCTTTTGGCCTAAAAAGAAAAAATACGAGGATGACACGTTGCAAATGACTCTCTCTCTTTCACGACATGTTGAATAGCTCGACCAGTGGGGTGGCTTCCTCTTCACCAATGATGCAACGTCGGAAACAATCTCAAATACAAGAAAAGAAAATACTTTTCTCATTTTTTTTTCTTCGTCTGTATTTTTTCTTTTTACTCACTAAGGGAGAAGAGAGGGAGGAGCGGCGGAGGAATGAAGAAAAAAAAAAGTCGACTTGAATAAATTGGTTAAAGCAGGGCATCTGACTTTTCTGTTGTTGCCATAGGGCCTTTTTTTTCTCTTTCCAACAGTTCGGTTTTTTGGGATTTTTATTTTATTTTCTTTTTTTGACTGGTGGAGATTGAGACGTCAAGATTAGACAAGCAGATAGCCAGCGAGTGGCGAAGACGCCACATCGTCGAACGCGATTCGCCTGCCAAAGTTTAGCGTTTTTTTGTTTTAAAGAAATACTCCCGGTAGCGAAAAACACCTGCTTCGTTCAATGAGAGATAGATATCGAAAATTATTCACATTCATCAATTTTGGGAAGAGGGGGAAAAAATCGTACTGTAAAACCCACTGATTTAAACACGTCGTTTCCGTCTGGTAAGTTTCAGCGTCATCATCTGCTCTTGTTTTTTGGTTTTTTTTTTCTTTTCTAACTTGGTGTATATTTTTGAAGTGGCTCGCCACCATTGGTTACGCTACTGTGGAGTGGATTTTATTTCTTTTCATAAAGAAAAAAAAAAGAAACAGGGCTAGTCCGCGCATATTAGACATACAAGAACGTTTCATTAGGGCGATCCCGGTCGTGTCGTTTAGAACGTGAAAATATATGACTGTGCCGTGGCCACAGGGACCGCGTGTTTTACATTTAGATGCTCGTGTGTTGACGATTATACGACCGACCAATCTAATACCGTGTTGTTTATGTTCTCTTTTATTTATTTTTTTTTCCTTTAACAGGTAGTCCGTGTGAGTGTGTGTGTGTGTGTGTGAACGTGTGTATCTGTGCTAGCGGTGGACAAAAAGGAACAAATCAAGACAACGAACATTCAAGACGGTTCTCCCACCCACTCAATCTCAAATATATGATAAATTGTAGTAATCTTCTATTTTGAAAACTGATTCAAAAAATTGTTTGATGGCGTGCAAAAAAAGATAGATGAAAAAAAGAAATCTAGAACAAGCACCAAAAAAGAAAAAAAAAACCGACGGATATTTTATTTTAAAAAAGAATTTATGTTTCCCCCTTTCTTCACGTAAATTAGAAATTTAAAAAAAAAAACCTAATTTCTTTCACGAGTGGCAATTGTATCATTATTTTGGGGTGGGGCGGCCCAACAATAAATCAGTGCGTGCTAGTGTGACACCGAAGGACAAAAAAAGAAGACAAAAAAATGAGTTCGTACTACGTGTCTTCTTATGGAGGAGGCGGCGGAGGCGATGTGGTTCAAGCCGAGCACTATCACGCTCCGGCACCTGTTCACGTCAGCGTGGCCACCGGACACGGCAACGTCGTCCACCATCCCGGTCTGACGGGCAGTTTCGAGTCGGGTCCCTACGATCCGTCGAGGATCTACCACATACAACCGCAACATCATAATCAACAGCAGCAGCAACAACAACAGCAACAGCATCACCAACAGCAGCAAATGAGTTGCAATCAGAATAATTACAATCAACAAGGATCCTACCCCGGACGCTATCCACCAGCATCCGGGTACACGATCCATCAACAGCAACAACACGGCAAAGAAGCGGGTGGCTATTTCGCTTCCGTTGGCCAGCAACAACAACATCTCCGCTCCCATCCGCAACAACAGGCCGTCGTCATCGGTCAATCAGAAGCCAATGGAATTGTCGGTGCGACGCAACAACAACAACAACACCTTTATCGGCCGGCTTCGCCAATGATTAGCGCCATGGCACCTCAACACGGATCGCCTCCGCTGGGCAACTACACCGGAGGGGTAGTTGTGGGTCAAATCACCAAACCTTTGGTGGTCCCTTGCCAAGTGGAGACGTCGTCCTCAACGTCAACGAGTCCGCAATTATCGTCGATACCTTACGGTCACCCGACATCGTTTCAAGCGCAACATCATCGCCAGATAGTTGCCGGAGTGGCTGGCCAGCAGCAGCAACAACAACAACACCTCCTCAGCCATCAGCAATACCTCATCCAGCAGCAGCAGCAACAGCATTCCATCGTCCAGAGCGATCACCCGGTAACGAGTTACAACAACCTCAACCCGTCGGTAGTTGAGGGCTATCAGCAGCATCCGGCCGTCGCTGATATGGCCGGCTATCAGCAGCAACAGCAACCCAATCATTCGCCACCAGTCATGTACAATAACAATAGCCGATGTGCTAGCAATGGCCAAATGAGCAACAACAACGCCAACAACAATTATAACGGCCAGCAGGTGTGCGGGCACGGTCCGATGGCTTCATCGGCCGTGTCGGACGGTCCGGTTATAGCTGATCTCGATCAACTGCAACAGCAGCAGAGACAACAACAACAGCAACAACAACATCTTTGCTCGGTCAACGGTAAAACGTTGCATCCGGCGGCTCTGGCCAGCGGAGCGGACAACAGCCAACAACCCAGCCAACTTCTCCTCCATTCCGCCATCCAGCAACAACAACAACAACAAGCGGTTGAGTCGGACCAGCAAACATCTCAGTCACAACAACAACAATCGTCGCAACGCCACGCGCAACAACTCCTTGTGCCCGTCGGCGTAGGCTTAGTGATACCCGGCAGTGCGGTCGTTTCCTCCGCTCAAGAAATGACTGGCCAACCGGACGAAATGGTCCAGCACGGAGGGGATATTCACGGAGACCTGCACGGCCACGGCGACGTCATGATGGATCACCACCACCACCTGACCATCGACCTCCATCAAGAACACAGTCCGCTAGATGGCAGCGATCATATGCCTCCATTAGACATGGACGGCGAATCGCCGCCCGGTTCCCTTCACGACAGTCCTCTCTATCCGTGGATGCGCAGCCAATTCGGTAATTAAGTTAATTTTAATCAAATATAACACCCCTCTCCCTCTCGCGTTTTTTTTTTCTTCCGGCCAAATGCATTATAGACTAGCGTCCGAGTTAAAAGGATTACGCCATTTCTTTAAATAGAATTTTTTGCTCAACTATAAAGAGAAAGGAATGATGCAGTTAAAACAAAACAAAAATAGGAAGGCGGATATATAAGATATACAGGGTGTGGATAGAGCAAAAAGAGAGAGAACACAGAGTAAGAGAAGAAAAATCAAGTGTGGGAAAAAAAAATACTATAAGAAAGGAGAGGGGGGAAGAAGATGGAAAAAAAAAGGCTCTTGGGCTGTCCGGAGCTGATTTACGATCACTCCCGCTAGACTGCTGCTCGCCGCTGCTGCTGCTGTCACATATAGCGCAGAGAGTAGAAAGAAACAGAATAAGACAAGAGAGGAAAAAAAAAAAAAAAAAAAAAGGCCAAACAACAATCCAGTCAGCTTTAACCCTCGTCTTTATTCTTTCATTCTCTATCTTTTCTTCAAGTCTTTTTCTATCTACGTTCAAACTGTGTACGCCATCTCCAAGAGTAAATAGCGTAACGCATCACGAATCAAAAGAGTACGTTAGAGGCAAAACAGTCTAGGCCTATAACCGTCTAAACAATGACCCGCTAGAGCTCGCAGATAAATTGAAAAATATACGTAAAGTATTAGGAATAAAATTTTCCCCCCCGTATACTGTATGACGCTAAATGAAAACGTTGTTTGGGCGGGTTGAAAGAGGAGGGACGGCTAGGCCTAGCGCTATAATGTAAAACTCTTTATTCAAAAGTACCATGTAAAAGATCAGCTGAGGATTTGAACGATGGTGATTGTGATGATGGAGATATCATTCAATCCCGATCGTTCTGGGGTGATCAAACACGCGCACGGCACGCTTTAATATATAAATATGAACACATACACAGACACACAGTAGGCGCGCTTATGTTCACGCTCCAGGCAGGGGTGAAATGCCGTGAGTCAATCTCCTTCATCTTTTTTCTTTTTTGGAAAGGCGACGCGGGGCGTCGGTCGTATATTTTAACCGCAGCGAAAAAAAAAATAAGGGAGGCTTCGGGATTTTCTCCCGCCGACACCGCAACTTTATATTCATGAACGTCTCCGTTGTCGTAGGCGAGCAAGGAAAACAAAAAAAACGGCACGGACAACGTCGTTGACGCCGCCCGTCGGCTTTTGTATAATCAATGAAGCCGGGGCATTATTTTGATCGATGCTCGTAAAGCCCTTTAAAAAACAAAAAAAAAAGAAGCCGACGACGTCGTTTTCTTACACGCCATTTTCATCGTCACACAAAGGCACAAAAAAAAAACATTGGCTCATTTTCTTCTGTTTTGTTTTCCCTCCCCTTGTTTTTTTAAGCGGAGCGCAAGAGAGGCCGACAGACGTACACGCGATTCCAAACGCTGGAACTGGAGAAGGAATTCCACTTTAATCGCTACCTGACGAGACGGCGACGGATCGAGATCGCTCACGCACTTTGCCTGACGGAACGCCAAATCAAAATCTGGTTCCAAAATCGGCGGATGAAATGGAAGAAGGAGAACAAAGCCAAGTTGGATGCCGGATGCCTGGAAGGACTGTTGGTCGAGCACGTCCTGTCTATGCCGCAGTAGAAATCAACATGGTAGTTACTTGACCAAAAAAAAAAAAAGAAATACTTTTATTTTTCCTCCAATGGCTTACGGTCAACATTTTCTCTTTTTGGGCCTTTTCAAACTTTTGACCCTCGACATAAAAAAAAAAAAAAAAAAAAAAAGAGCCGACGGGAAAAACAAACTTTGCGCGGAAGAACAGAAATACGTAAAAAAATTGAAATGATATACATCAATCCAGTCCTAGTTTAATGATACGTCTCTCCTTCTCTTTAATTTCTTTTTTATTATTATTATTTTAAGAGTTTTTTTTTTCTTTGTTCTGTTCGTGGCCTTTGAGTTATGTTTTTTTTTTTTTTTTTTTTGACAAACCTACATAGGCCTCCTTTTATAAGTGTATTTGGCTACGAATATATATACGCACGAATAGTTTGATTGTCTCTTTATCTCAATGTAATTTTGGGTTCGAAAGCGAAAACAAGATTAAAGGACGGAATAGGAAAAAACAAAACAAAAGAAGGATGGATTGGAATTCTTTCAGTTGTGGAGAAAATTCCGTTTCACAGTTTTCTTTCAATTTCGTCTCTCATGTGAATGTGTCGTGTGTGTGTCTACATTCTCCGGTGTGTGAGCGCGCGGTTTTGATTGATCCCAGACAATTTGTCCGTCAAAAATATGAGAAGAAAAACAAAAAAAAAAAAGTTGTCACCGTTCTTCTTCCTTTCATCTCTCATCAGTCTCTTTGCACGTCCCCTGGACTCAACTGTTCCTGGCCGCGCTGTGGGCGTCTTATCGCTGCGGGAACACGCGCGCTAAAACCCCACCCACCCACCAACCCTGAAAAAGTATACGATTTTCTTTTCTTTTTTTTTTTTTTCTTTCACAATCTATTCATCAGAAAAATGTCTGTCTCTCAATTTGGGTTTGCATATAATAATAATTCTTGTTCCCACCGCCCACCCCCCCCCCCATTTTTTTGTTCCCCGTAAAATAAGCAAAAATGAAAAACCAAGAAAAAAATTATGGACGACGAGAGAATGCGGTTTTTATTCGTGTACGTGTCATTGAATTTCGTATAGCATAATAATAATAATAATACTATATTTGTTTGCGTTTGTTTGTGAAATTGCCAGATCCCGTGTTTTCATTTTTCAAAGAACTTTTTTTTTGTGTGTAAAGATAACGAGGAAAACGCTGATAATTAAATTACGTAAAAATAGATAATGCCAAAAAACAAGTTCGATGAAAAAAAAAAAGAAATTTGTTTTCTGTCTCCTGTGTGTCATCTGCTCTCCTCTATATACGTAATTTGATTTTTCGAAAAAAAAAAAGCAAATTCATGACATCTAGAGTAACTATAACACAAAGGACACGCCCTTCAAAATTTCCCATTTTTTCAAAGGCGCCTCTAAAACAAAACGAAAATGAGGATGTCCAATTTTTCTTTTCTTTCTAAAGACATTAAAAAAAATTATCGGGACTACCTCATCCGAACGTCGCCCAAACAGCAGAAAACAAAAATAATAGAAAAAGAAACAGATAAATGTGTGTGTGTCTCTTGTAAGTGAAAGTTGTGTACAGTTGAAACCAAACAAAGAAACGGGCAGGCTGTTTTTCTTTTGTTTCTACATTTATGTAAAACTGTGTGTGCTGTACTCTGTTTTTTTTTCTCTCTCATCTATTCACTGGCGAACACGTTCACACATCGTCTATAATTTGCAATCAAAGCGTGTGAACTCCTCCAGTCCCCGTGTGTAATGCTACCTGCCCACGCAACAGCAACCAATCATTTTATTTTATTTTTCCCTTTAACACAAAAAAAAAAACAAAAAAACAAACAAATCCCACCTTGATGATCCTCAATTTTGTATAGATGGTGGCAATAAGTCGTAAGTGTATGCTTGAGTGTGATTGACTGTGAATATGATATACAAAAAATATGAGCCTCTTCTCCTGAAATACTTAAACCCCCCTCAGTATCAAACAATTTCTTTGCAGAACACAGACACACACACAAACACGTTTGTTAACGAAATTTAAAAAAAACCTTTCGAAACGCAAAAAAAAAAGAAGACGCAGTCAAAAGTAAAAATAAAAAAAAAATAAATGATATAATTGAATGGATGACTCGTTGCTTGATTGCAATCAACCCGGTTATTGTTGTTTTCACTATACAAGGCAAAGCCTTAGAAAGGTGTTTGTATCAAAAGTCGATCGTTGGGAATCAATAGACCCGGAGCTATATTTCATCGAATGAGTAACTACGAAGAAGAGGAGAAAAAGCCCGTAGGGGTCCGGACTCAGCTTTGTCCACGTCGCTGCGTCCGCGTGATTGGGATGGAAAAAAAAAAAAAAAAATAGAAGCCGAGGGGGGGGGGGAAGGAAGGAATAAGGGGAGGGTGCCGAGGTGGACGGGCCGTTCGCTCATTCGCCCGACAGCCCGTCGCCGTCCACATAAATCGACGTTGACGGATGAGAAGGGGAGGTGACCTGTACCCCCCCTCTCCACCCCCCCTCTTCCGTCCGCATGCCCCTGCATATGCCTGGAAAACCTGGGCATCTTTTCGTTGCGCATTTCAGTTCTTGCACCCCCTCCGTATCGCTCTCTCTCTCTCTCCGCATTTTCCGGCTCTTCTTTTCCAAATTCATTCCCCACTGCTGCCCTCTATTCTCCAGGAGCCCCCCCTTTGGTGTCCTGCACATTTTCAGGACTCATCTACTATTATATCATAGAGCTATTCAGTTGAATAGCTGGACTCCCTTTATTTTTCATCTAGTTGATCCGTTTCAAATCGCCCGCGCATTTCGCCCTACAGACGTGCAGAAAGAATGATTGTCATCATTAGTTTTTAGATTCACCACAAGGTTTAACGGCTTTCCAATGCGCTAGCGATGGCGACCTAATAGTTGTAGACAAAAAAAAAAATAAAATAAAAAACGTCGCGCTGCGCACAAGTGAACATCCAGTCCGCATCCGTTCTGTTCCACTAAATGTTGTACAAACGTAACCGATTATTTAGAGTATAGAGTTGTTGAAACAAACGAAAACAAAAGAACGAAAAATTGGGGGAGACCCAAGAAGAAAAAAAAAACGGATCTCATCACGCGTGTCTCTGCGTTCATTAATATCCCACCGTCCGGCACGTCAACCGAAACAAAATTTTCAACGAAAAATAAATAAATAAATAAATAAAAAGTGCAGCCAAGTAACGCATTTCTGTTAAACAGCAATAAACCATTTTTCTTTTTCTTACAAAAATTTAAATGAACAAGGTGAAATCACGGCGCATGTAATAAATCAAGCAGCTGCCACTTAATACACACACACAGATTTTATTTTTCGTTGTTTAGTTTCGCCGCCGCCGTCCCTCCCACCACTTTTCTTTCTTTTCTTTTTCGCAAATATTGAAAAATCATAAAGGTAAAATGAAAAATGGCGTGAAATCTTTGTCTCTCTTTCCCCCCGCTGTTGTTGACGTCGCAAACGAACTGTTTCTCATTTCCATAAAACATGATTTTTCATTCAATACGAAGAGAATTGTCATTTGATCATTGGAAAAAAAAAAAATCTGAAAAAGTCTCGGTTTTTGATCGCAAAAAAAGAAAACTGACGTCAGTTGGCGATTGAGCTTTGTGCGGTAGTAGTTATGGCATATATACACGGATAGAAAAGAGAAGAAAAAAAAAGAGAGCCAAATCTATAGAAAGCAATCTATTGACGACGACGGACGACGGCCAAAAAAGAATAAGTCTGTGAGAGAGAGAGAGAGAGAGAAAAACCCCGGGTGTGTGTGTGTGTGTACTGTCCGGACTACCGGCCATAAATTTCAGCATTCGCGTCCACTTCTTGTTCGCCCTGACACGGACGCCATAAATCCTCGTGTCCGGAGAGCCTTATTCTCTCTTCTTTTCTCTGAAAGGATTCCTTATACCTCTCTCTCTCTCTCTCTCTCTTTTTCTTACCGTGTAGTATGTTTGGGTTTTTGCTGCTGCACAGCAGCTAGCCTACACAACTGGAAGAAGAAGAACGGAATATATAAGAGGAAGAATGGATAACAAGAAAGATAAAGGGAAAAAAAAAAAAAAATACAAGACGGCCATGACTTTTCTTTTAAACACAGCCGAGTACGTATACTCCACACGGATAGAAAAAAAAAACAACTAATACCTCCAGGAGAAGGGGAGGAAAAAAAAAAAAAGAGCCGAACAATGTTGGAAAGAATTTTGATGGAAATGCCAAGCATAGTGTCACCCCTCAAAGTCGATTTTCTTTTTCCTTTTTTTTTTTAAACGATGGTCACGGCCAAATTCATGAGGATATCGGTTCGGATGGTCCGGTATTATCACGAGAGCCTACAATAATAAAGGCCTAGAGGTACAACGGCGAGCATCTGACGATCCATCATCGTATGGGGGGAAAAAAATTGATCGAAACCTTCGACATTTGCGCACCAAAGTGCCATCATAAAAAAAAAAATAAAAATAAAAATAAAAAAAGGAGATCCGATAATGTTAATTATACGTGTTCATAATCTTTAAAAAAAAATTCAACACGAAATGTTCGTAAGTGTTTCTTCTGCTGCCCGGAGTTTTTGTAAGGCAATCCATCAAGCGAAAAGTTAAGAGAAAAAAAAGGAGGGGGGAGAAATAGAAATCGTATGTAATGAGAACTTGGGAGAACAAGTCGATTGGATTGGGGGAAGAAAACTCCCGTTTCATTTAATAAATGAGATTTCCGGAGTGCGCTAACCTCCGAATTCAATCCGCTTGAGTGTTGTCTCTACTCTTGACGAACACCACACGAATAGTACGTGGCGTGTTGTAAATAGTTAACGCTCAAACTCTGAATTAAGTGGCACAATACGAGGAAGAAAGAGGCCAACCAATAGAAAAAGCAGAATCCTTTTTTTTTTTTTTTGTTTCTTTTTAAAACTCAACCAATGTAGATCGTTAGTGGTTTATAGGGAACAACTCACTAAGGAAATTACGGCCTTGTGATTGCACTTGTATCGCTGCTGTTGCCAGTGACTAAGAGCGAGTGAAGAAAGCGGAGGGGTAGTAGAGAAGGATGGCTGTGATGGATGTCGACGTCGGACGCTCAGCTTCCATTTCACTTTCTGATTAAATGCCGTTAACCTATCCGCGAGCCAATCTCGTGTTGCAGCTCCTTTAAAATGAATGACTTCATTTTATGTAGCAAAATCCGCCGCCCATCCTGTTACACTTCACAGGGTGGGAAAAGTGACACACACGCACAGAAAAAAAAATCCAGTCAGCACATCAATCTAAGCATTTTTTTTTTCCTTCTTTGTTTTTTCTATTATAAGAAAAAGAAAGAAAAAAAAATGTTTTAACTGGTCGTAAAGTCATTTGTGAGGTGGAGGAAGTTGCGCGTTCAGGGGGTGAAGGCCTCCCACTCTCAACGCTTTTTGTCCTGCTGTTGCTGCGCTGGAAAATGATTGGCCTGGCGTGCAAAAGACACTGACTAATACTCAACAGGCTTTTTTTTGAAAAAAAAAAAAAAAAAAAAATAGAAATAATATTTTCTTGCGTTGTCTGAGTAGCTTCGCTACGACCCCCCTCCATGAAGTCTATTCGACGCGCAACTGTTCGAAGAAAAAAAAAAACCATATACATTTTAAATATAACATTTTCCTGCCTGTCTAACCTCACAAAAAAATAACTGACGCTATTTTAAATGCATACAAGTGAACGCGGTAAATCATGTAGAAAAGAAAAAGTATCATTCGACTTACCGCGATCTTCACCTCGGCTTCGAAGAGATAACGACCCGCATACGGTCCGTGTCGCTCTTTCTCCAATAGGAAATCGTCTTATCCGCAACTGAGAGGATCTGCAAAAAAAAAAAAAAAAAAAAAAAAAGGAAAAGAAAATGAAGACATTTTTTCTTTCATTTCTAGTCTTAACATGAAAGATATAGTCCATTTACTATATGCATGTGTGTATAAGACTAAATCTATCGGATGCAAACAAAAAAAAAATGGATAGCGGGCCAGACGGAGGGGGTAAATCGCCTGCGTCTCTCTCACTGGATGAAAAAGCGACGCGTTTCCTATTGGTAGAGAGAGAGAGCGTACAACCATTTTTTCATATAGAATAATAAAATAAAAATAAATATCTAAAGAAAATTGTGTCTGAGTGAGTCTCTCTCTCTTTTTTTTTTTTAACTTGGCCCAACATTTTCTTACAGACATAAATAGCGAAGGCAAGGGGGGATGTATATAGCACAAATGACGTTCACTTTGTCTCTTAAACGACATCTGCCAAAGGGAAACGAGAGAAATTGGAGAGAAGCAAAGCGACAAAGTGCCGCTCTTGCAGCAGAACTCTTCTAAGAATATTTGACGGCGTACACACACAAAAAAAGAAGATTCTAATAGTATAGCGCAAGTTTCAAAATGACGCTTTTCTTTTCCATATCGGTACTGTAACACGACCCCAAGAATTGACGAGTTCATTTGCTTACACCGTTGCGCAAAAGGAATGCCACTCTCCTGCTATAACAATCTTTAAAAATTAATAATAAAATAAAAGTCTTGGGGGATAAAGGAGTAGAGCCAATTATATGTAGCGCATTTCTGTCATCAGCTCCATAATATATGCGGAAAAAAAAACCCAACAAAGTACAAAAAAAAAAAAAAAAAAAAAAATGAAACACACAAACAGCTGGGCTAAGTCCGTCATCGTTGAGCAGACGCTTAAATGAATACCACACACGCACGCATAGCCAACGGGCGTGGATTGAAAGAAGACGGGGGGGAAAAGAATGGTGGAAACCCAACCCGTTTGATGTTTGCATACACACCCCCGTGTAATTTTCAAATGAATGCAATCAGCTCCTGAAAGTGTACAACGTCAGCTCAAAAAAATAAAAACAAAATTAACTAAAAAGAAAAAAAGAGTGGGCCCTATTTTCGAGGCATTCTCATTTTCTCGCAGATGATGATCATCATATCGTAAACAGCATCTAACACAAATACCGAGGTGAAGGTATTTTACACTAGACAACAGCACGTCTAACTGCGTGCGTCACATATACAAGAACGCGAGAGAAGGAGAGAGAAAAAGGGGGAAATGATTTACGGCTTTACGTTTTTCAATCGACGCGCATCATTCTGTCCTTGGTGTCTCCGACCATTTCTTTTTCCAGGTTTCTACTTCTTTCCGGCGAGATAAATCAAAAAAAGAGAGAGACAAAAAAAAAGAAAAACAGAAAGAAATAGAGCCCAGCTCGTTGTCGTCCAATTAAAGCATAAAAGAAAAAGAGACAGCATGGGCCAGCAGGGGTCGTTGGTGCCAAAGGGGGTTGAGCTATGAAAGACACATTGTCTAAAGGACGGACGACGCCATTATCATCAACCCACAAGGTGTATAATGAAAAATATCGTATGAATGGAAAAGATTTCCTCCACTCAGTTCAAATATTTAAGCGCTACAATTGAAAATTTTGTTTAAAAAAAAAAAAAAAACAGAACTAGGCCTAACAGGAAAAAACCGCACGTTTACCATAAGAACATAAACATTGCGAGGCGCCAAATTACGCCGACGTTGACGCGAAACGTTTGACAACAAGATGGGGCATTATCATTCGTAAGTTACGTAGCGCGCTCAAGTGAATACGGTACTTGTTTTACAAGATTAAGTACAAGCTGCTCGTATCGAATACATAGACTAGGATACGGGCAACACGTTGGTCGTCAATTAAGGTAACACCATCGTAGACGTCGACACCGACTTAGTCGGAACCAGAAAACTCTCAACGGATCTTTCCGCTGTCAGAGTTTACGACGCCGTTATTCTCAACGTACACACGTACACACACACACACACTCACACACACCCAAACGGGGTGGTTAAGGCTTTATGGACAGTAACTTGCTTTGTTGTGACACGACAGCAATCTTCTCCTCGTTTTATTTCGTGTCAGACAAAGGCATTGCATTGTTTGTCTAGAGCCAAAAAGATAGGTCGTTTGAATTGCGCGCCTAATTTGTTAAAAATTCGATTTTCAAAAGCTGTAATTATACGCAAAACTCAAACGACATATTTATTAATGGAATCTAAAGATCATTTCACACCCCCTCTTCTTTATAATTATTGGCTTCTCTCTTGCATACCGTCATGATTTATTAACGTCTATTTCGGTCGCCAACGAGTTGATGATATTATTGGGGAGTTCGTTGTGTGCTGTTGCCAGCCCGAGATAACGAAAATAAAAACGAGAGAGACACAATGCCAAATAAGCCAGAACTAGAAGACATGATAAATATGCATAGGCGTTTCAGCAGCGGTTGCACTTCCTGTCTTTTCCTCTTTTTTTTTTTTTCCTTATTTCTATTTTTTTTTGTGTGTGAAAAACGTACACGTGTGTATCTCCTTTCTTTTTTTTTTTCTTCAAAGTTTCATTTTGACGCCTTTTTCACGGTCGACGTGAAACAACAGAAGCAAACGATTTGCTTGGCTGAATTCTTTTGTGTTCAAAAATAAAAAAGGGCGGAGATTGGAAGATTCCAATGAAATATTTAATGACTATAGACTTTTATTTGTCGGGGGGGGATGTGGGAGGTGTCAATAATAAATGGCGGTGATTCACGTTGCGTCAAACAGAAGCTTGCGGCTATCCAAACTCTTTTTTTTTGAAATTTTTGTGCGTATCTTCTCTTGTCTTTATTCATGGACCTACCTCCACCCAAGACTATTATCATTTAACTGCTTTAAGTTGTTAATCAATAAATCATGCCGGTCGTCAGGTACGATAGAACTGGTGAACTGAAGGCCTAGTGGTAGCTGCTGCACGATTCCTATCGGCTAACTAACATTTTTTAGGTCAGCCATCCTAACGGGAATCACGAAAAAGAAAAGCTCCATAGGCTCCCCCACTCGTTTTTTTTATTTAATTCTATTTCATTTACTTTTTTGGAAGGAAAATAAAAATTTTCTCAAAATGGGAAAACACGGCCAACATGTCGACCTTCAGGTGTTCTTTCAACATGGGAAGGAACTGAAAGAATAACAAGATTTTCTAAAAAAGATTTGCAAGCTGGGCTTATTTTTTTTCGGCGCGACTGGCCAAAAAAAAAAAAATAAAAAGGCAAAAAGGACGAACAGAAAACTCTGCGCATTTTACGGCCATTATAAAGAAATGAAAAATCCGGCTCTTACAACAACAGACGCAAAAAAAAAAAAAGGAACTTGGAAGTTCAGGCAGCGTTGTAAAACTGACAAGTCGTGTTTTTTTTTTCTGTATCCAACTCGGCGGTTCACTCTTGTCTCCTGTTTTTTTTTTTCTCCCAATACGTTTCGGTTGTAAAACGATTTTTTACGACTACCCAAAACCTAAAAGCTGTTCACCGAAGAGAGAGTCCAAGCTTCTCGGTTTTTTTAAAAAGAGGCAGGATGTCAAAAGACGCAAACACGCAAAATCAAAACTTTCACTTTCGTTAAACCAATATTCAATTCTGATGTGATATGAGAACAAAAGCGATTCATCTCGCACCGAAATTGCGCAATAAAATATGTAAATTTATGTTTCTTCAATTTCTACAAGATTTTCGCCCCAAAAAAAAAAACCTCGCATTTTGAACTGGACAACAACCAAATATAGAATAAGGTCGTGGTTTAGAATGACGATGTACGTGTGTGGGACTAATCGATCGACAATGATCCGTTACGCTTAGGAACAAGAACGGCCTGAGCCAAAAACAACAAAAAAAAAAAAAAAAAAAAAGGAAGTCTGCACGTGCACGCGTGTGCAGCCCTGCCCGCCTACTACTGCTCGGCACGCGAAGTCTGCTGTTGTATTCTATTTAATAAATCAATATCAAAATAATGAGTTATGGAGATGAAAGAGAAGAAGAGAAAATGCTGTCCCGAATTATTATTATTTTTTCCTGCTCTGCCAACCCAGCGCATCCTCTGGCCTCTCTTCTATTTCTCTATCGTATATTTTTCTAAACAAGAAACCGAGAAAGAAAAATAAAATAGTTACGCTCTTTTTTTTTTCTTCTTTCTAGACACCACCCCTCGACGCTGTTTCCTGTCCTACACTCGCCCTTCTCTAAATATATAAGTTAATATACAATACGGACATGTATAAGGGCCCTCTATCGTCAGCTTGGTATTAAAACACAGTTTGGGTGGAAAAGAGAAGAAGGGGGGAACTATTTGGCCAGTTGGCTCACGTCGTTGTTATTACATCGCGCGTGCGACCACAGATGCACTTGATCGCCATCTCCCCCTCCCCCCCCCCACGTCGCATCTTGGTCGGATATCATCTCCATGTGAAAAGCTAAACATGGAAGACACAGAAAAAAAAGAGGGCCTATCAAGTTGGTCATCCGATCAAAAGCTGGCGGGAAATCCTGGATATTAAAATAAATTGGGGATTTCGTTTCACGTTAAAGAGCCAAAAACATTTTGTTTTCCCTTTAAATGTTATTTCCCTTTAAATATTATTTTTTAAAGCGTCAACCTTGGCGTATTTGATTCGCGTCGAGATTATTTCCCTGTTGTAGATTAAATACACAATTTTTTTGAAGATATTGATTCCAGTCGAAATGATTCATAACCAACCGGCCAACGTCGCCATAAATCTTTTTCAATTCTTTCTCTTTTCCATGTAAAAAAAAAAAAAAAAAAAAAAAAAGAAATAACAAACGTACTGCGTACCCTTTACATAGTTTTCTGCTTTGTTGTTTGTCCCCACCCAAAGGCCATTCTTGTTCTATATGGGTGAACACACATAGAACGTCACCTCTTGAAAAACTAATAAGAAAAAAAAAACTAAACGAAATTTCCAAAAAAATGTCCGTGTCATCAATCTGGCGTTAGGTGGCAGTCCTCTACGAACTTATATGTATGAGGAGCAAGAGAGAGCCTATTTTGCGTGTTTCCAAAATTTTCCTTCCCCAACGTATACAAGTAAGATGCGTGTCTGAATAAACGACGTACAAGAAAAAGAAAGAAAAAAAAAATGTACATCAAGAAACGCTGATGATGAATGATTTCGATTTTGAACGCAGTCGGAGACAAAGTCGTCCTCGCAGGATTGGACGTCCGGGCTGGCCCAATCGTTCCATCCTTTTTGGCGTTTAAAAAGAGTATAGGGTGGGAAACGTACAAACGGCTAGCTAGGCTCTCGTGGAACAAGGGAGGGCTGTACGCTACGGAAAGGAAAAAAAAAAAAAAGAGAGAGAGGGAAATGAAAAGACGAGGAAAAAGTACTGTACACGAGAAAGAGAGTCAAGAGCGATTTTTCATCGTCGCACACACAGAGGGCTCTTATATCCCATGTAGAAAAAGCGGACCTTTCTTTTTTCTCATTCGGGTCCATCATCAATCGCTGCCACTGGTCTCCCCTCCCTTCTTTTGGGTGCTCGATGCGCCACTGGTCCGACAGCAAGAAGAATTTGCTAATCCGCTCTGTGAAAAATCCGCTTTTTTTTTTTCCTCCGTCCCCCCCGACACGTAGCCAACACCCACACAATGTTTTTCGTTTTTACCATATTATATACTTTCTAGAGGAGGAGGAGGAGGGGTGTCATGTGAGAGCTGGACGTTCCAGCTTTTCCTTCGTCACACCACCAGTCGGCTGTTTTTCTCCCCTTCCAAGCGTTATTTTTTTTTTCTTTTGAAAATTCTCATTCGTATTCCAAAAAAAAAAAAAAATAAATAAAAAGCTTTTACCCTGCTGGAAAAATACGAGATACTAGTCGAGAAGAGGAAAAAAAAAAAAAAATAGGCTGGACTGTGTGTGGAAGAAAAAACGCAAAAGGCAAATCGGGCGTCGGGAATGGACAGTGTAGTCTCAGGAGGATTTGAGCGCTCTCGTGTAACTCGACCTCTGCTTAAACCAAACAACACGAAAAACGGATTCCCTTTTCGTTGCTATTTTTTTTTTTGTTCGTTTTGTTTTTCAATCAGTGGCTTGGAACTCGGAGAGGAAAAGAATTATAAGGTTTGAATAATACACTAGTCTTAAATTATTACGTCAGTTGATGTGTTTTAAAAGAAAACCCCTTCCCGAAACAAAAACAATCGCCTCCTACTTCCCGCTGCGGTTTTCCCAAAAGTCTCTTTCGTGAGTTTGAAAAAAAAAAAAAAAAAAGAAGAACGCCTCCGGAGCAATCACGACATTGCATACACCGACGGATGGGACCGAAAACAAAAACAAAAATGTTTGAAAAAAAAAACAAAAACAAAAGAAGATGACACGCCAAGATATCCGTCCTTTCTGAACGAATAGAATAGAGTCGTCATTTTCTTGCATACGCACACACACACACACACACACACAAAAAGAAACACACAGCTCGGCTAATTGGTACTCTTTCCACCACCATCCTCGGTCCCTGCCCACCCTTTTCTTCAATGGGAAGGGACGAAATGTTTTATAGTTGGTAGTAGAATAGTAATAGTTAGTAGGCGGTTTGTCGCTTTTTTTTTGTGTGTGTGTTTTCTAAATCTTTTTATTTTATTTATCTTTTCTTTTTTTCTCCTAGGGCGGCCATTCCGCACTTCTCTTGCGGTGTTTCTCGGTATCTACAGGCCTCAGTAGCGCGCACGTTCCGCCGCCGAGTTTACGATGACAGCAATGGCCCATTACCACGTCGTGAAAGAGAGAGAGTAGACACACAGTAAAAAAAAAAAAAAAAAAAAAAAAAAAAAAGGGTCGGCGAGAACGGGGTCTTTTCCCCCATTTTCTTTTTAACCCACCATCTTCGTTATATGACCCTATGACGTCACAAGTCAAACCGGGTATACCTACACCATTCACAAACTTGTGTAAAGGAAATTCTCTAGAAAAGAACAACAACAAAAAACTCGATGGAGAACTGTAGGGAGACGATTGGGCGCAACACTTTTTTTTTTATTGGTCCGCTATCATAGCTGTGTGCGATGGGTCCATAAACTGGCAAACCGCATCGGTTACGTAAGGCAATCATCAAGTATATATATCTATATAACCAGTAGGTGGTGGCTATAAAAAAAAAATAAATAAATAAAAAAAAAAGACGGACTTCATGAAAGAAAAAAAAAATAAATAAAAAAGGCCAGCTAAAAAGATATCTAAATGACGGTGTTTCCCCGCGACCTTGTCCTCCATTTTTTTTATTGCGTTTCGTCTTTAAAGGGCGAAAACACGTGGACTTGTCACAAGAATTTCTCCACTTGACACATCATTCGTCCAACCAAACGAAATCGTTTACGAAACTAAGTTGAAGGGCCAAGCATCGGATAACAAATTGCACACACACACATTCTTCAACAAGCCTAAATTTGATCGTTATTGCGTTAAATTTCTTTGCCAGGTTAAAATAGATCCAGATTTTTTTTTTCTTCTCACATCTTTTATTTATTTTTTGTACTCGTGTGCCGGGCAGGGATTTGCAGAGAGCCGAGGATGAAGGACGAGACTTATAACTAGTCCAGCTAGCGGCCAACACAACTGCGAAGGAGATGAAGATGGGCTGTACATACAAGATCGAACCTAAACATCCGCAAGTCCCTACGCGTTGGATGCGCTCAACGGAGGCCGGACGAAAATACATCACGACGGCTACTTTTCAATGCGGGACGTCGCCAGGGAGTCGTAAATTCACCGCCTTTTAATGAGCTTAAAATATGTGGGCATCTGCAGAAACGAATTGGCTTCTTTTTTGGAACACGGAAAAGAAAAAAAAAACGACGCACGCAATGACACGATTCTTGGCTTCTGTTATACTGTTTGCTTTCCAACTTATTTCACATTCCCACTATTCTTTGTTTTGTTTTTTTGCGAACTTTCAAACTTCTTATGTGGGTTGGAGGGAACTCGACCTCTCGTAGATGTGATTTGACTAGCAAACGTTTACTTTGAATACCGCCAGAAAGCAGGTTGAAAATCAACAAAGAAGTATTAAACATTGACAACAGATAGCGCAAGCTGCCAGAATCCCGAATTCATTCTCCAGTTTCCCATTCAAACAGAAATCAATGTAGCGGGATGGAACTTAACGAATCAATTCAAAGCCCACAATATTTTTTTTTCTTCCACAACAAGCCTAACTAATTTGTAAATGAAGTTGAATACAAATTTTTTGTCGAAACTTTGTTAACGTCTACCAAGCGCACAATTGAGTATAGTGAACCGAACCACCGCTAGATGGCTGGCAACTCCGGCCTTTTTTTTTTTTTTTGTTTATTTTGGAAAATGACAAATTTCGCAGGGCCAATAAAACGACGGGCTATAAACAATTTTCCCGCGTACCGAAACCCGTTTCTTTTTTTTTCCCCCGTTCTTTTTGGCGATAGAATCACAATCGTCATCGTCCGAGACAAATCTCGTTTGTCCTTCTACGGTGGTACTGCATCGGAATTTTAGTAATTACTCGCATCAAAGGTGTTTGCGGAATGTTTTCCCAGTCGTATCTGTTCCAGAGTTGAGTTGGACGAAAACGAAAACGGAATGCGGACAATGTCGAACCCATCATTTCGATAAAAATAAGAAACAAAAAGGCGACAAAGAAACTCGCAATACACTTAGAAACTCGAATGAATGGAATATTTCCTAGCCGCCCAGGTTAGGACACACCGATAAAAAAAAACATCCGCCCACGAATACAACAAATCAAAAACCCACCAATTAAATCACGCACTGTTTTCTTTTTCTAAAGGCATTCATTTTCAATTACGTCATTTTCTACAGACGATCCCAGCAATTTCAAAAACATTCGCAAATCCTCCTACCCTATCTCTCATCGGCTTCGCTTCAGAAGAGTCAAACGCGCAAAGTTACAGGTAATCAGCAATGATCATCTACAACGGAGAGGGTCTCAGCCTCTCCCCGCCATTTCTCGGTATCTTTTTGACCTTTATCTTTTTGGCTCTTCTTTGTCCCTCCACTAAAAAAAAAAAAAAATTTGACTCTGCAAGTTGTACATTCCCCGGTGATAATTCCATCAAGAGAACTGATTTTCTTTTTCTTATTTTTTCCTTCGCATCATTTTTTCCCATTTCCCATTTAAGTTTTTTTTTTTTTTTTTAAGAAGAATCTTCCCTTTTGAGTATTTTTTTTTCTTCCTCTTTCTCGAAGAAAAAAGCGCGCGCGCGCGGCTGCCAAGATGACTTAAACTAATGTGTTTCCTTCTCTTCAGGTTTTTCTTCCATTCTTTATTTTGTTTCTTCTTCCCGATTTTTTTTTTTCCCCCTTCCCATCCAACAGGTTCTATTGGCCGTCCGATGGCACCGCGCGTCACGGCCTGAATTTTTCCTTCTCCCATTTTTAATTGCTTCCATACTATTAGATAGCGCAGCGTGCTAGCGTCATTACAAATGGCACAGCACAGGTAACAAGAGGGCGATCATCCCGCAGGCCAATCAAATAGCGATTTGATAGTGTTAAAAAATAAAAATGCCTAACCAAAAAAAGAAAAAAAAAAAGAAATTGTCATTCCGTTGCGCTATGCGTCATCAGTGTGTAAAACACACACAAGAGACACCCTGAAGCGCATTGGTATAAAAACCCAAGTCTCCTGGTGGATTATTAATCGGCTGTGGGTTATTTTCTAGGGCTCGTCCTCCGGGTCTTTTGTCTTGATGAATGTCTCACAGGACTTGTAAATAAGAGGCGGGTACACGACTCGAGGGGGGTACGGTTAGGTGTGTGTGGGTTGGTCGGGAAATTCTCTCCCGCGTGACTGTTGGCAACCAAACACAAAAAAGAAAAGGGACATGTGTCATTTTCTCGGGGTCTGCTGATCTCAGTGGGTGGGATATTTTTTTTTAATGGCGGCGCGGCATTCTTATTATTATTAGACTTCGGTATGATTTTTTGATAAAGAAAATCTTGCGCGATAGGCTTCCCCCTAATGGCTTTTGTTTCACGAGCCCTTTTCCCGATTAGGCCGACCTATCTTTTCCAGCACTAGGCCTATAACAAAAACCGAGGGACTTGTTATTTTTGCTACCGACGAGGGACTTTGGATCACGACCGAAAAAGGGACAACGTCCAACAGGATATTGAAGACACGTTTATGACATGTTGAATTTTTTTTTTTTTTTTTTGGGAAACGTGATATGTTTAGCTCTATTTTTGGTTTTCTATCCTTTTGTTTGCTGTTGTCCATGAGCTCGGTTGACACAGAGTGTCGTGACAATCTGTAACTTTCGGTCGCCTTGGAACAAAAAAACGAAAATCTAGTCGATGAGACATCGCATACACGGCCATCAACTTCTTTTTCGGGTTGCACGGGACGCTACAGAGGGCGTGGCCGGTGTCTACTCACACAAAGAGACACGAGAGAGAGAAAAAAAAAACAAAACAACGGGTAGCTACGTTTGATAAATACAAAAGAAATTCGAGATTCATTCGTGGGCAGAGCATCATTCTTATTAGCGGCAGCAGCAACGGTCCCCGTGAGTTTACAAGAAAATAAGCAAAAAGAATCTTTTTTTTTTTCAAACATCGCTTCCTTTTTCTACGGAAAAACAAACAAAAAACCTTGTCAATCGAACAGGGCAAACCAGAAGCTGGTTATTGATTAACGAGCCCCTTAAAACGAAAAAAAAAAAAAGATACTTCTACTCCTTAAAAAGGAGTTTGTGTGTTTGGCTCTGATATGCGGTTGGTTTATGATTATCAGGAACGACTAGTTTTTTTTTTTCCGCATTTTGAGTCGCGTCCATCATATTTTCCAATCGTCAATACAACCTTATTTTGTACTTTTCCTACACTGGTTTCATTATCAGAGGGACTTCTAAAAGCAAAAAAGAAAAATCAGGCGGACCTCGGCACGTAATGTCTAATAAATAGAGGCTCGCGCCGTGCGCGAGTGCAACGCAGCCGACTGGATGCGGATAGCGACAGGAGGCCATTCGTCATCCAACTGCAAGTTCCTCCCCACCCAAAAAAAGCCAGTGAACTGACACGAGATAGCCCTGTACTATTAACACAAAGCCTAAATTCTTTTTTTTTTTTTTCCTCTTGCTATAATACATTCCCAATTTTTTTTTTCATGCCGGGTAACACGTTCATTATACAAGTCGGATGTACACACAAAAAAATTACCCCAGACAGACAACAGGAAAGGGAATCGAATGTTGAACGATTGTTTCCCTTATACCGAACGCAAAAAAAAAAGAGGGGACGCGAATAAAATCAGTGTAAAACCCAATAACAAAAAATAACAAAAACAACATGAAGTGCAAGCTGCTACCAACAACAGCTCGGAAGAAATAAAAGAAAAAAAAAGAGGGGGATCTTTTTTTCTTTTATTTCTTTTCTAAAAAAATAAAAAACTTTGCACAATTTCCTTTTTGCTCAAGTTTGTACTTGGTTGGTCTATATATGCGCACGATATATATATATATATATATACAAACATCGTCTATAAAGAAGAAAAGAAGAGAAGAAGAAGAAGAAGAAGAAGAAGAAGAAGAAGAAGAAGAGGAGAGTTTCTGTTACATTGGAAGACGGAGCCGGAAATCGATCAAGGAGCTTCGAAGCTTCGATTTGTCAACGTCGTCCCGGTCGGTGTGTATGTGTTTGCTACACTAGCCGACCGAAAGGTCTTCTCTCTGCCTTTTTTTTTTTTTTTTTTTTTTTCCTTTTTTTTTTTTTTTCTTTCCCTCAATTTTTTTTTATTATTATCTATGTGCCATGCTGGCGGGAGAAGGAGGAGGATAAAGAAGGGTCGGCCAATCGAAAGCTTAGAAGGCAGGGCCTTCTCTCTTTTCTCTTTTATTCTGTTTTTCTCGCTATTTTTTTTTTTCCCATCAGTTCTACGGCAATAGTGGAACTCCATTTAAATATAAATAAATCAGATATGGTGGCTGCTTCATTATCTTTCATCTCTTGCAGTGGGGTGTGTGCGTAGCTCAAAGAATTTGATATTTAGAGTTTGGGGGGGGGGATTGATATCGAGTCAATGGGTATGAATCAGAGAGGGAAAAAGAGAAACTATTTCCTCCGACTCAGAGTGGGGACCTCGTTTTTGATTGATTTCAAATAGCGTCTACTCGACATCCATTATTGTTTGCGTGCGTGCGTTCCATTTTGGCTCAACGGGCAACCTCCCCCCCCCCCCTTCAACAAATGGTAAAAATATTAAATCAGAAGAAAATATGGGGCGAATGCGATAGAAATCGAAAACAAGAGTCAAGTGCTGGACCAGAAAAAAAAAAAGAACAACAGGCAGACACAGAAACGAAAAGAAAAATTAAGATGGCTCGAGCCTGATTTGAAGCAACAAGTCGAAAGAAAATGAGAGACCCTTCAACGCGAAATAAGTATACAGATATTTTTCAAATAGATTTTTTGTGTGCCCTTTTTTTTTCTACGTTGAAAACGAGCGGCAGGGACACCACCAGACCAATTAGTGCGCAAAATACGGAAAATAAACAATGACTTTATGGCACCTTTTGGCAGCCAAATGGGAAGCAAAAAAAAAAAAAGATCATCATCAACAACAGGAGAAATCCTTTCTTTTCTCAAAGGGCAGTAAACACAGTGACAGAGTCATCACAATCAAAAATAAAACAAAACAAAACAACAAAGAAAAATTGTGATGGTCCGTTATTTCAAAAAATAATCTTCAAATGCATGAAATTAGACAACACACAATTATGCAAATTGAACGTGAATCCTCGTTTCCTGTTTCTCGTGCCAATCAACGGCAAACTGATTTTCCTTTTCCTTCAAAAAAACAAAACAAACTTACTACTACTCGTTATACCATCCGCTAGGGTGATAAGACAAGCGTTCTTTTAAAGAAAAAAAAATTCAAACCAATTTTCTTTCTTTATTAGATAAACCGATATTTGTATAGAGGCTTCTTCTCGTCTTCTATTTCATTATTATTCCCTTTTTTTTCCTCCTATCCTGTCTATTTTTTTAACAAAAAAAAAAAATAAAATAAAAAGACAAGAGTCCGGCCACCGATTGGATGATGGCGACCGTGTTGGTTGGCAGTACACAAAAACCAAGCCGGTCTCTTGTCTTTTTATTTTTATTTTTTTTTTTTTTTTTTTATTTTTTTTTTTTTCGTTATACAACAACACACACTCCTCCCATATTCTCCTCTCTCTTCTTCTTCTTCTTTTTTATTTCCCTATTTTCTGTGTGCTGGGCTGGATAGCTGCCTTGTATACAGCTGCGCAACGACAGGCGAACGAAAAACGCCGGACTGTGATGGATGCGCGTCCCTAGCGCGCCGTCACTGGCACTGAAAAGAACCTGGGCGCAAAATTAATGACGAACGAGCAGGCTACGCTGATTCCTTTTTCATTTCTCTCCCTGTCTCTCTTCTTTTCTCGCTGCTGTGAACCTAAACCAACTCTTCTCAATTTCATTTTTTTTTTTCTTCTTCGTCTTTTTTTCCGAGTAGTTTCAAGTTATTTTTTAAAGGGGGGGACTTCTATATTTTTTCTTTTCTACATTCTAAATATTCTTTTATTTACTTCTTTGTGCGCAGCCTTTTTTTTTTTTTTTCTTGAAGGATGTCCCCGTGTGTTCTACGTCCCCGTGTAAAGAAAAAAAAACACACACCGGCTGTGTCTTTTTCCTCTTCTTTGAATTATCATCTTATTATTATTTTTGTTTTGTAAACATTCGTTAAGACCAAGAAAGACAACCCAAACAGGGGGATTCAACAGCAAAGAAAAAAAAAAGGAACGCTATAAAATGGGTGATTGCACTTTGCGCGTGTGGCCAAACTACTTGCTTTGTATGTCAATCGACATAAAAAAACAAAAAGACCCAAACCAAAATGAAATCAATTACGGAAACAAAGCTTTTGTGGGCTTCTCTCTGCTCGTCTACATTTCTCCAAAAAGGCAATAAAAAAAAAGGGAAAAGCAAGCCATTGATAACAACTAATACTATAATATGGTAATTTGGTCTGAATTATTTTTTTTTTTTGTTAGTTTGCTATCTCGCTCAATGATTTCCCTTTTTTTTTCGTCTACAAATAAAAATTTTAGCAGCCACCGGGAAATTCAAAAAACCCAAAACTTGTACGACCAAGTTTTCGAATCATCATCGAAAACATGCGCCGAAGAGATAATGATTGATAGGCAGTAAGTGTAGAAGAAGAAGAACCAGGTTCTTGTTCTACTTTCCCCCCCCCCCTCTCAATTATCAAATCTCGTTTGCGTTCTCCAAGAAGCTTTGAATTCATTTCCAACAAACGGGTTAACAACAACACACAATCTCTCTCTCTCTCTCTCTCTCTTTCGCTCTCCAATAAAAACACAAAAATGTCAGCCCTCTAAAAACTATGTCAGACAAAACGCAGATGCTTGATCCTCGTCCAGTATTGTACCGTTCTTTTTCTTCCGCGGGCACAGGTATGTAGGCCTAAGGTAGAGGCATTTTTTTTTTATATGTACACCGTCAGGATCAAATCTATGCCCCATGCCGCCAGACACACACAGATGCCGGCTCATGGTGAATAGTCGCGGCCGTTTTGATTTCTAATCTAAAGATTCAAAATTTTTTTTTTTTTTATTTTTACGACAGGCCGGCCAATTTCAAATTGCTACCGTTGATGCGCTGCCGCTTCTGCGCTCCTCGATTGGGCGCGTGGACTCAAAAAGACTCAAAAAATGTCACAAAAAGGATCCTTAACCTTTTATTATTATTTTCTTTTCGATAGTAAAAAAAAAAAAAAAAAAAAAAATAGCGCAGCTCCTATCAAGTACCGTACGCCGAGCTACAATGTGCCGTACCGGTTTACGGGGGAAAGACAAGGGTGAACGGTTTTATTTGCCTGGATTAGCATCGATCTCAAAACGTAGCGACATTCACCATTATTTTTATTTTGGCATTTACGGAAAATGATGAACAACGACCACGTCTCACCAACGCATTGCTGGATTTCTGTTGCCCGTTTGCAGAAAAAGAGCGGCTTCTTTTGCGAGACGGACAGGAGGTAGCGGTCAACAAGTCGAGGTGTTAAAATATCAAAGTAAATTGATTGGAAATAAAAATGATTTTCGAAAAAGATGACCGTACGTGTATCGTCAATTGACAAGACACGCTAGGTGCTATCAACAGGTAAATAATTTAGCTTTTAAAATTTCAATTGCAATTTTAAAAACTAAAAAACAAAACAAAAAATCAAATAGAAACTCAGCGAGTGTTGAGTTTCCTTCTTCCCCGAAATCAACAGCAACAACAAGATGAAAGTTTGTGGCCAGGTGTGTAACGAGTATGCTTGTCGTGAACGGCCTTGCTCAACACTTTCGCCTAATGAAAACGCTTTTCTTTTCAAAAAAAAAAAAAAAAACTAACTGGAAAACCAATATCACAATAAACCGGCTTCCATTTTCAGCAAATATTCTAGAAGACCTCAAAATATCTTTTTCCCTTGATTGACTCGTACCTAGTTAAGGGCGTAACACACAGGTACGACGAAAGGAAGCAAACACGGTGTGCACTTTCTCCGTCAGTTCAAACAAAAAATGAAAAAGAAAAAAAAAAGTGGAAGAAGAAAGAAAAAAAAAATGAGTCTGTCCAAGGTTCGTGAAAGAGCCTGTAAATTTGATGTAATGCGCTCGTTGTCGTTTGCTAAAGCAGTTTTTTGGGGTGTTCGGTGACAAGTCCTCTGAGCCACAATAAACGCTGTGCGGTTTTTTATTTTATACGGAGCACGTATTCAAGCCGTCCGAATAATAAATAGCTTTAAATTTGATTTATCTTGTGTCCAAAAAAAATAAAAGAAAAAAAGTAAATAATTCTTTGGAAAACGCAACGCGAAGAGTATGGAAACGAGGAAAATAGAGAAATCAAATACTCCCCCTTCCCCCACAGTCCATCTCTTTCCATCCTTTAAGTTAATTTGCATTTTTAGAATTGTACAGCAGCTTCATCTTTTCTGCAATGGACTTTAAGTTACGTGTTTCCACCTCGATTCTTGTTTTACAGCGATCTAACGTGACGTTTACATTTTCGCATAAGGTATTACGATTTCGCAGATCGAAAAAAAAAAAGAACAAAGAAGAAAGAAAAACGGGTTTGCTAGTCATAGTCTGCTAACTCGTTTTGGGGGGGAAACCTGAGATATTGAAATGAGCTGGAAGTTCGCCATTACATTTCAGCATTTCGCATTGGAAAAACAAGAGAATATAAAAATGACTTACAGACAATGGCGGCGGAGAAAGGCTCGTCGCTGGGAAGAAGTCTGACCGACAGCTATTCAAAGGCCACGGTGAAAAGTTGGCTTCACTCTGGGCGCGAACCACGTGGTGAGGCAGCAATGGCTAATGGCTCTCTGGGAAGGCAAGAACATCACAGTTTACATTTGGCATTCATCACGTGTGTTTTTAGTTCCTTATTCAGGTTGAAGAACAACCGCAAATGTCTGAGTGACGAATTGCAAAATTTGCACGGAAAAGGATGGCGTAACATTCAATCACGACTGCAATGGCAGCAGCTAATACTTGAAATAAATTCCACTTAATGGCAGACGACGTTATCAGTACTAAACAGTTTCCTCGATCATGTCCCATCCAAAATCAAATTAATCTTTTGATTTCTTTAAGGGACCATAGTTAAACAACAGGAAAATGATAAGAAAATTAGGAAATAAAAAAATATTCTTGTTTCTTTTCACGTTTTCTTTTTTTTTATAGCCTAAGTGTTTAGGGACAACTGTTTAGCAGCTTAATCATCTGTCTGGCAAGCTTTATTACCGGTAGCAGACGTCAATCTTCTCTCATGAGACCCACCATGCTGTTTAAAGCCTTTACACTTCAGGTTATATACTTTTCTTTCCCACTTCCATTTTTTGCTAGCAGTGTAAATCCTAACTACATTTATATCTACGAGAACATAGACTTGTTATTGTCAAAAACGCGAGGCTGCTGCAGTGGAGCTAGAACGTCTAATGTGCCCAGCTAGGAGGCCCTGTCAGATAAAGTTGTTTGGCTGGACGGCCCATTCAACGTGCTCACAGCAATGCGTGGTCGGTTCATAGATATACGAATTTTTTTCCCAAACGACCCCATTTGGCATAGACGAGACACGGGAGACTCACACACTCACCAACGAAAAAAAAAAAGAAAGAAGATGGGCATGTTGTACGGGGTAACATAAAGCCAAAAGGAAATAATAAATAATAATAAACAACGAAGAAAGAAAAAAAAGAAAAAAAGAGTAGAGAATAGGACGGATTGTCGCGTCCAGATTCCGATTTTGCGGATGGCGAAAAATGGCAGTTTGGCACACACACACAACTACAGTGTTCGAGGAGGGGGGTGGCCCTTATTGGGAAAGGGGGGAAGACCTTACCGAGAGTTGAGTACTGCTAGTCATGTCGGCTGTTGTGCTCCGAGGGCGACAACTAATGGGCAATAAAACTAGACATGGACACTTACTATATACGACGAACTACCCTTAACAGCAAGGCACCATTTTTGTGTGTGTGTGGATGCCTTACGCTTCTTTTCGCGTTATTATTCCCTATACAAGACAAGAGACACACAACAAACAAGTGGTACACCAGGCCCAGTCCCACGGCCGAGAGACATGCAGAGACCCCAGTTGCAACAGCTTCTGCTCCCGCTGCAAAAAAAACTCCCCTTTTACCTATTTCTTTTCTTTAAAAAAAAGTGACATGTCAAGCTTCGTGTTCATCCGTCATTCCGGGCATTTAAACTACAAGACACACACACACACGTACACAAAATAATAAATAAATGGTTAAAGACAACCCTCATGGAAGAACATTGTGGGAGCTGGTCTTTTGCCTAGAACTTTAACCCTGCTATTTGCTCACTAGCAATATAACCGTTTCTTTCTCAATTGCTTCAAACCCTATTATTGCCATTTTAACCCTGCTAACCTTTAGAGAAAAAAGAAGAAGAAACCCTCATACGTCTGGCCACATCACGGAAACATAAGGAGCTCATTGAAAGTAGAGCCTGGACTCATGTGCGAGCGCGAATGTATATAAAAAGTTACAACCGGATATTTTTTTATGGCGGATAAAAATGAGGATAATGTGGCTGCGCACTCATATGTTTCGGAGCTACCGGTTTTCAACATCCACCATATACTTTGCTACGGTAGATTTTTTTATTTTATTTTAAAAGCTAACGGTAGTATATACAGCCCCGGACACGCATCGACACGGTCTACAATTTTTTTGTTTTCCCCAGAAAACTTTTTGTAAACTGGAACCGGAGTGAGATGATAAAAATGAGGGACACGACAGAATAAAAAAAAAAAAATAAAAAAAGTTAATATGAAAGGGCTGCAAGCTAATCAAAATGGAATATCACAGAAATGAAAAGTAGAATATAATGTGGACAAAAAAAAAAAATAAAAAAATAAAAGAACATCTCCGTCATTCCAGGAGAAGTCCGATAGCCTTGCACGAGTCTGTAATTCCATTTTCTTCTCTGATTTAATTGAAACATGCCAGATAATGAAGCATTAGAAATGCGCAGCGTGTCTTCTTCTGCGGGACCTGTTGCTCGCGATACAAAATGACGCCAGTATCATGGAAATTTGGTTATAATGGGCCACACTGCTGAAATTCTTTTTTATGAAAGACTGGTCTATGACAAAACAACGAGCATCATTCCCTAGAATCTAATCATCATTCCAAAGTTCCTCTTTTTTTTTTCCTCCCTAAGTACAAGACTTTCCGATCAAACAAAGAAGCAGTTCATTGTACCAAAAACTTCCTAATGAACAGTTTTTCGGGAAAATGAGGGGGAAAAAAACAAACTAGAGAAATAGTTTTTCGTTGTTGTTGTTGTTTGTTGTTGCTACAGTCGGCTCGAGAATGTCAATCGATTAGCCGCTTGTAACAGTACAAACACGAAAGAATTCGTGCCGTTGCAAGCCTGGAATTGATGGATCGTGCGTTTTTTTTTTGTTATAGAGCTACACTACATTCAATTCTTGAGTTGAAGAAAAAAAAAAGATGGTGGACGTATTGTAGGAAGAGCGGAATAAATGGACGGATGGATAAAAGCTGGGGGAACATCACACAGCAAAGGGGGAGGCAACGATCCTCGTTCTGCTGGTCTTCTTCATTCAATATAATAGATTTCTATAACTGAATCTACTGAATAGCTTCGAATAAAATACAAAGATCAAGAACGAAGGGGGAGAGAGAGAGCTGCTCTATTGTGCGATGAGGCAGCCTGAAGAGTTAAGCAGGGGTGTAGGGGGGAGGATTGACATCCAATAGGGTGGCAGGAGCGTTCCACATGCTCAACCCTCCCCTCTCCATCTGTTCCATGTGTGTGTGTATTCAATTGTGAATTTCGCACACAACATAGAGTGTAGGGAACAGTAGCAGCAGGAGCCATAGCACGCAAAGGGGGTTGTTTTTCAAGACTTGCCATTGGTCCAATCAGTTGGTGGTTGGGACACAAAAAAAAAAGGCCCGTGCGGAAAAAATATATATACATCCATAGGCTCATATGTGATTTGAAGAAGAGGGTTGACTGAAGAAGAAGGATAGCATAGGCCGCTGTATAAGGGTAGTGGGATGGACATCCATTCTCACCAATTTCACATATCCGCGCACGTCTTGACGGACTGCACCTCATTGCCAATCCAAGTGTCGAACTGGATGAAACGACTCTAGCTGCCCCTTTGACAACTACCCATTTTTGTTTGTTGTTATTAAAAAAAAAAAAAAAATCAAAACTTCAGTTGACTTTCAGTGTGTTTAGTTTAGTTTTGGTTTGTTTCTCTACGCGATCGCAAAAACGCAAGGATGAGTTCTTCGTATTTCGGTAACGTTGCGGCGGCTGCTGCGGGCGGATGGGGCGCTACAACAGCTACGGCTATGCCACACCACCATCATCTGACCAATCAAGATCATCATCATCAATTTTACAAATACGGTTACAGTGAATCGCCGCAGTATTACGGCCATCACAATCAGTACCAACATCATCACCAATCAGTGGCGATGGCGTCCAATTCGACGACGGCCACACCATCACCGCCATCGTTCAGGTACGCGGGATCGTCCGTGCACGGCGGATATCATCCGCAACCCGTTCCGGCCGCAACGGCACCGGTCAGTTTCCAGTGCAGCACAACGTTGGCTCCGGTTGCGAAACATGCGAGTCTCGATGCGTCGAGTTGCACGTCGCCGACATCGTCTTCGTCTTCACATCTGTCCGCATCGCCTTCCTTATCGTCCGCTTCGCCAGCCTCCGTTCACGATCACCAGCGTTGCGATGCAACTGTCGGAACGTTGGCCGGCGGTGGCTTGTACGGAATCGGCCAACATCAAATCGATTCCTTCCATTCTCAACGTCACGGCGGAGCACCGATCATCCATCAGCAGAATCAGCTGACCAACGGATCGATGGGTGGCCCTTCGGTTGTGAATCCGCTTTTAGAAACATCGTCGTCCACTTGCGGTAACCAACAACAACATCAATCCTTACGTGGAACTCCATCATCGAAGTTTCCAAAACAACAGCCTGCCGCAACAACATCACGCCATGGTCCAAACGCATGCAAATTCGTACTGCATCAAAAATCCTAACGCTTCAAGTTATTTCCCCGGAAACTGGATGCAAGCCTACGCAGGTATGTAACTCCTTATTTGCATTTTAATTTCCCCACGAAAAAATATGTTCCGCAATTCGTGCGCGTATTTTTTTTTTTTTTTTCCAAATGGAAGGAAATCAAACAGTTCCGTCATAAGTTTTTGTAAAAAATCAACGGAGAAAAGTTCGAATATTTTGGGCCGACAGTCCCAAATCAAAGAGGGAAGAAGATAAGGCTTACAAACCATAAAAGAATGCAAGTCACGTGGGGTATTCAAAGGGCTGGATGTGTGTAATGCACGTTCCGAGTAGCAGATGAAGCGGACCCAACGCACTGTAGGTGGCAAAAACAAAAAAGCGGAAGAAATTTTTTGTTTTGGTCTCTACGCATTATTATTACTTTACACAGAAGGGAATGAAAAAAAAAGAGCAAAGCTAGATTCATCTTGTTTCGCCCGCACGTAGGGATCCCACACGATTTGTTATTCGTTCCGAAGCTCTTCCCTTTTTTTTTTTCTTGTGGCGCGCTCATTTGCTGGCACGCTGGAATCTCCAGCTGGAATCTAATCTCCGCTACAGATCTTTTTTTTTTTTTTTTTATACACAGCGCGAGCGGAAGAAACATATTTTTTCTTTCATATTATTTTATTCTAGCGCCATTCGAATATATTTTTGTTTTCCCTGTTCGTTTGTTGTAAAATAGAAAAAAACAAAAGACAAAAATTCCAATGAACCTGTTTCGATTTGCTTCAATTAAACTCTGGAACTTCATTCGAAAGAAAATTATTTGCCCTACAAGTGTCTGCTACATTAGTGTAATGATAAAACATTGATTTTTTTTTTTTTTTTTTCTTTGCTTCTTTTATGGCCATATAGATGTGGTGCCAAACCCGAAGAGAACGCGCCAGACTTACACGCGCTACCAGACGCTGGAATTGGAGAAAGAGTTCCACTTCAATCGCTACCTGACGCGACGCCGGCGCGTCGAGATCGCTCACGCCCTGTGCCTGACGGAGCGCCAAATCAAAATCTGGTTCCAGAATCGGCGGATGAAAGCCAAGAAGGAGACGAAACAGCCATCTCAATCATCGTTCCCCAATTCGGCCAACGCTGAGCTGAACTATAGCAGTAGCGCCGATTCGTCGCCCATGGACAAGCATCACCACCAACATCATCATCAGATGATCCTGTCGTCCGTCTCGGCCGCCGCCATCGACGAGGAGGAGCACACCGTCTCCACGTCGACTCATCACCATCATGAAACTATCAATACCTGCAGCGGCGGCAGCAGCACTGTAGCCGTTTAAAAAAAAAAAAAAAAAAAGATGGAACGTACTCTACATGTACATAGAACGGAGACTGGCCAAGACTTTTGCAGACGGTCTAGATATCCATCCTCCCATTTTTTTTTTTTTTTTTTTTTTTTTTTTACCTGATCGCCGTCGAGACACTGAGTAAATGGCCGTCTAATATAAAAGGGCTTCTGCAATCTGCCATCCAATCTGGAGATGGCCCACCCTATCTCTCTCTTTTTGCTTTCCCAAATGTGCGTGTGTGTGTGTGTTTGCCAAAGGTTAAAACGAAAAGGGTTTGGAGACGGAGGTTAAAAAAAAAAACGAAATAAGGAGTTTGGAACAGCGCGCACCCAGTACCATAGAATTTGCTTGCCCATGTTTTTTTTTTTTTGAAAACTCTAGCGGTACTTGTAGTAGTTGTAGTAGTAGTAGTAGTCTTCCGAAAAACATGTGCAGTTTCGTCTTCTTAACTATTTTCATCAGTCACACATACGGGGGTTATCTATGGCTGACAAATGGTTCGTAGCTGTTTCCCTTTTTCTTTTATGGCACAAGTAACAGCAAATTGCACACACACACACACACACAATTTTCAGCCTTTTCTTTTTTGATTCTTAATCTTTCTGCCATATGTTGTACTGTACATACTATTCTATTATTATTCAAAGCAAAGAAAACGGAGAAAACATAGTCGATACGTTTTGACACGGAGATTCCGAATTTAACCTCCATAACTCGCAAAAAAAAATCAAATAGAAAAAAAGGGTTTTTATTTTTTATTTTTTTTTCGAAAATGTTCTTCCGTCGTCTTCGAGGGGGTTCGGATAACAACAGGGACACTCCAGCGCACCCCGAGCACCACCTTTGACAGCCTTTGCTTACCATGTCCTAATGTTTTCCTATTCGGGCTTTTTCTTTCTTCCCCAAGAAACATTAAGTTAATCCCAGGGATTATGTGGGCGCATATCAACAGAGTGAACAAACCCTCGTCCCGTCCCTGAGAAAAATACCGACCGGCCACCACCGTGAACGCTCTACCAATAGTGTCGCCTTTTGTGTGTGTGTGTACAAAGTATTCATTTTTGACCTATTTGCCCATTTTCGCAAAGTTTTGTTTTGATGATCTTTTGAATTCTTTTCTTTTGGTCAAAAATATTTTTCGCTGTCTTTTTCTTTTTGCAGAGTGCGTGCGGTGTACAATCAATGTTTGAAAAAGCTGAAAGAAAAAGAAAAAAAAAAACCATTGAAAGATGTTTGCATTTTTGTACCCACGAAGAATATTTCAGTTTTTAATAACACAATCATGGGCTGGTGTCGCATTGACTACGAGCCAATCATAAGTCAGGGCAGCCATACCAAAATGGCGGCTCGGGTGCGATATAGGCCTAGACTTTCTACCGCTGGCTCTTTTTTTTTTTCCGTTTGCCATTTCATGGAATTCGGCAGCCTAGAAATACTAAGTGTTTCCATGATGATTTGAAAAATAGCCGTGTGGTCCACCACTTGCTGATTTAGCTCAACGAAGAGCGTAACTGAAAGTCATACAAAATTTTGCACGGACAGTAAAGGTATAAAGAGAAACAGATATCAAAACCCCTCCTTTAGTTTTTTATGGGACTGACAGGCCAGCCGCCGGTAAAAAGAAAATACCTTTGCCCCCCCCCCCCCAAAAAAAAAAATGCAAAGGTAAAAATGGCAAATCTTCCTTTTTTTTTAAGTTTTACGATAAGTCGTAAAAACCGGCGCGGTTTCGCAGACGGGCGGTTTCTTGTGAAAAAAAAAAAAATGAAACAGTAGTCAAATTTGGCGATGTTGTGTGCTGCTATAAATAGCTAGATTGAAAATAATGTTTACTTCTTTAAAAAAAAAAAAAAAATAAAATAAAACTGAGAAAAACCACCGCCCATAAAAACAGAACTACGCTGAGAGGATAAAACACGTTTGCCAACGAATCACTTATGCATATAATTTTTGAGTGCCGCAAATGTCTAATCAATTATTTCTACATAGCATCACCCGCGCAAGAAAAAATAAATAAATAAAAGAAACTGGAATTTTTTTGCGAACCAAAATTGCTAGGTTGGCATGCGAAAGTCATCGACAATACAGGAATGATGCATGCCAGACCAATAATTAAACCGCATGATAAACAGAGAGAATATATACGTATAGAAAGAATTGAAATAAAATAGAGGAGCCGATCAATCTTGTAATTGGCCCCCGGCAGCCATGATCCCCGCTGCCCCTCCCAGCAATCCATAAGGAAGCTCTTTATTGATTCCTCGCTAGCAATTGTTCCTCTGCGCGTTGTGTTTATAAACCCTCCCTATTTTTTTTTATCTGTGTATCTCCTGCTGTCATTTCAAATAACCTAAATTTTTTTTTTCGTTTCCTTTCGTAACATTTCGTCTCCTCTGGCCAATTGCACTGGTATATCAGATATTTGCATTTCAATCAAACACGTTGAGCGATTTGTGAACAGTGGTATGGTATATAGATTCTTTAATCGCACACTGGCATAGAAACACATCCATGTGAAAAAGAAAAAGAAAAGGGAGTTTCGCTCCAATACCCAACACCTCCCCCTTTTTTTTTTTTTAAAGAGAACAAGAGAGAAACTATCTTCGCACGGTTTGTAATTTGCCGCCTATGTCGCTTTTGTCTTCCTGCGGACTTGAATCGAACGCGCAGCGTGAAACGGGAGTCGTGGCGGTGCCGGACCAATAACACAAAGGCTTGTACAATTAAAATGGAAAAGAAAAAAGGACAGCATTTTTTTTTTCTTTCATTTTGGTGGGATGGTAGAGTGAAGGGAAAAGAAATCAAGAGAAACCGCAAAGAGCAAAAGAAAAAAAAAAAAGAAAAGAAATAATAAATAAATAAAACGAAACAGCAGCTGCCGCAACGCAAATCAACTCTCTCTCATTGATGCTCCTCAGTGGTTGCCCTCGCCACTTCTTGCGTTCTCGTCCGGAGACCAATTACTTACATTTCCAACAACGCCGAAAGGCATTTCATTGTAATACAACAACCTACATAACGCGGCAACAACAGCAACGAAAAACGATACCAATCTTTTATTTTTATTATTTTTTTTTTTCCTTGCCTTTTTTCGGTTTTAGTCTTTTCTTTCAAAAAACAAAAAAGAAAACACGTTTGATATCGGTGCTGGTGTAACCGTGTGTGCCTGTATGTAGCGGACCGGTGCTGGGCGCATATCCGCTTCGTGACGGGCCGGGGTGCGAGACAGAGCGAACGAGCGCACACACACACACACACACACACAGCACAACATAGCAGAAGGGCGAGTTGTAGGAATGTGAACTACGCCCCGACATCACATGTTGTATAAGACTGTGACAAGTGAGTAAGATGAATAATAGACAACGATCGTGCAGCGGGAATCCTTTCTTTTTTTTTTTTTTTTGTTTCTTCCCGACTATAACCCCAACCACAGCGCAACACAGTATACTACACAACTCCCCAAAAAAAAAGGGAAAAAGAACAAGCAAAAAAAGTACTAAGCAAGGAGGACACGTAAAAGAGACCAAACAAAAAAAAACAAAAAAAACAAAACATCTCTCGTCTGCATATCTTTTGTCTTTAGGTTATTCGACGTGGTGGTGGGTATTTTTTTTTTTGGACATGACGCGTTGGTTGACACACAATAATGTCTGGGTCTTTCGCCTATTACTACCTCCTGCCAACGAAATTCATATCGCGGCCGGTGAACTGTTACAGCAAATCAGAAAAGGATTGAAAGTATTTGACACCGACACACTTTTTTTTTTTTTTTCTTTCCCCACTTGTATCAAAATATTTTAGCCGACGGCTTTCAGTTGCTCGTAACGTTCCAGCGTATGAAAGAACTCGTGGAGCTTTTCATAGCTTTCTACGTCCATCTTAACTTCTTTTTTTCCGCCTTCACTCAGATGATAATCCCAAAACGTCATGTCTGTCGTTCCCTTTTTTTTTTTTTTTTTTTTACTGCTGTTGTTCACTGGCAGCCATACGGGGAAGACGGGCCTTTTAGTCGAGTTCCAGGACTTGGAAGTATCATCTTTTCAATCCCCCCCCCCCCCCAAAAAAAAATAAGCTGATTTTATTTTGCAATCTTTTTTTTTTACATTTAAATATTCTAAACTAATTTCTTTTCTTTTTAATATCTAGCCCACCTTTAAGCAACAAAAGAAAAACTCCATCAAATATGAAAAATCGGTTACGATTAAGACATCCATCATGTTTCGTTTTTTTTTCCAACTTTCAAACTCAAACAAAACCCTTGCCCTAGAAGATAAGGTTTGTTTGAAAAAAAAGAAGAGAAGAAAGTGGAGGGCAATCAGCGCGGCCAAGATGATGAAGTGGGTAAGAAGGGGCTTGTGGTTGTGTAACTGGGACGTTGGCGCGTTTGACACGTAACACGACAACAAGACACTCGAAACACGTCGAGAAGCAGCAGCCAACAAGAAGAGCCCCCTTTTTAATACTTCCTAACGATATAGTACTTCGCCTATTTGAGTCAACTAGGCTGGGCGCCCCCAGTAAGGAAAAAACAAACCAAAGAAGGGAGGGGGGGGGGGAATGCCCGTCTCGTATTCTCCTAGGATCTATCTCTAACGTTGACCCTGTCTTGTCCTCGCCCGTCATCTTGGTCCAAGTAGCAATTGCAACACAAGCATCCGCCGACAACCCCGGACGTACCACTTCACCCATCCAAATAGTAACAACCCTCCTGCCGACTGTGTAGTTGGATGTCTGTGTGTGTGTGTGTGTGTGTGTGTGTGTGCCTTGAGTTTTCAAAAAGAGCTGGGCGACGTCCTTTTCACACTGACAGCATGTTTTGTATATTATAAGTATACAAACATACACAGTTAAAGAAACCAAGATGGGCGGCGGAAACGCAGTGTCTTTCTTGTTTCCCCCGTTCCCTCTCGACGCATTGAAAGGAGATCTATTTACATAAAAAAGAATTTTTCTTTGCTCGAAAAAAAAGGGATATCAAAATTGATTAGTTCAGTGAAGAAAGAAGACCTTTTTAGTGTTAATTTTTGGACTATTAGTCGGACACAATGTGTACCGTGAGTGAACAAACCCACACGTTTCCCTTTTCTGAAATGTTCGGATCGGGAAATAAAAGAATGTTGATGTAAGAGGCCGGAGACACTACCATGCCATATAATACTGGAATAAAATTGGTGGGGGGAGGGGGAGGAGGGGAATGTCTCACGGAAATTCCAAGGAATTTCAAGGAGAAAAAGAAAAAAAACAAACAAAACAACACGAGATCCGAAGGCTAACAAAGTGGCCAATCAAGTGGGCGGAATAAGACGTGCGCGTTCCTCAGTAACTGGTTTATCGGCGAAAACAAATAAAAAGAAATGTGAATCGATACCGTACACCGTATCGCGGCCATGACAAAAGGCGTGATAAACACAATCTTCTTCAGTGCCCAACATCCAAATATGTAATGCTATTCCGCAATCGCAAAAATCTATACGTTGTCCGCCTTCTATACGGAGATTACAAATCAAAGCATTTATAATAGGCCTAGAACTGAGAAACAAAAATCTGGATGATTTGAAAAAAAAAAAACATTGGAATAGCACGGAACACGTTCCAGAGATTCCGGCGTTGGAACAACATTTTTTTTTTTTTTCCGTGGATAGCAGGCGGAGTAGGAGGAGTAGGAATCAGCCGACGGATGTTCTGCGTGTCGATTGGACACAGTGTCAACACAGCGCCATCGGACGGACGTTAATCTCAACGGCACGGTCACGCATAGCCAATAACGAACCAGCAAGCGAAAAAAAATATATATTACATTTTATCAATATGGTGGTGTTGCAACCCAAGACTTGTGAGAAATGGATGCCTTTATCTGAATGTGAAAGCGATAGCATCAAGCGACGGGTCTATCTTACCCTCAAAGTTATCGTTCGAATCTTTTTTTGCATGTGTTTTTTTTCTTCTGCTTGTAAGTCCCCCTTCGATAGGGGAATGATCCTTTTCATTTTATTTAAAACAAAGGTAAAATTTGCCAGTGAAAAAAAAATAAAAGTTTGTACTCGTAAAAATCGAGTTGAAAACATCGACTGAGTGTTGGCAATGGTTGGACTCCGCGCCTGTTCACGTCGCATGGAATGGCAGGTGCGAATCGAATTCGTCTTCGTACGAACATCGCACCGAGAAGCAAACAAAAGAGTGAAACAACAAATGCACGTCCGAAAAAAAAGACGAAGATCTTTCTCGTTCCATCAACCAAACGCCTTTTGTCTCTAGTCCTTTATTCTAGACGCACATACTATAGACGCGCTGTGGGTCCATTTTTTAAACCGAACGGATCAACGCCGTTCGTCATCATCATACGAGTTGGTTTAAAAATCGTGAGCGGCGGGACAGAGTTTTTATTCGAAGTAGCCGTGTATGGAACGGCGCAGACAAAAAGGGTCGCTTCAACAGACAGAAAAAAAATGACTTTATGATGATGATGAAAGACGGTGTCGTAGGAAACCAGATCGATTTCTCAAGGTGGACGTCATCATCATTCGCCATTGGACGAGTCACTATGCTGTACACACCCCTCTTGTAATATGCGACTGGTCGCTCTATCAACGAACGGTTCACAAAACAAGGTAAACCCCCTTTAAAAAAAAAAAAATAAATAAATAAATAAAATTCGGGAGGCAATTTGGTATTGAATAAACAAAAGAAACCTACGCAATCAATGAATTCGCAATAACTTGCCGCATTTTTCTTTTCTTGAGTGTTTTTCCCATTCAAAAAGCCAGTGGTTCTGTTCCTTATGATGCAAAATATTTGAATTTGAGAGTCAGTCAATGAATAGAATTTTCTTCGGGCCTAATCTCGCCTGATATAGAATTACGATCGGTTTAAAAATAAGAGAAGGCCAAATGTAAAACCGAGAGTATACAGTTTCATTCATTTGTCACGTTCGAGAGTCCGGTTATCTCTCAATCAGTGTCTACATTGTAGCCTTAACCCCGTCCCAGATTGCAGTTTTCACGTGTTACAACATCACACTGCCAGCGCGTATTCGTCTCGTTGCTAAACACACTGAAACAATTATTTACGTTTGTTAAAAGCACTGTTTAGTTGTTTAAGTTCAAGAGCTTTTAAAATACAAGGTGATTTTCTGGTGGGTAGGAAAAAGAAATCGCATTTTAAAAAAAATAAAAATAAAAATAAAAAGAGCGAAGACCGTGTGTTCGAATGATGGAATCGTTGCGGCTTCATTGTGGAACGCTTCGCTGCCAACAAGAGAGAAAATCTACTTTTTCTTTCTTATACCGAACAACAATAGAACATGAGAGAAGCATCAGGACGAAGGGGGGTTGGGATAGGAAGAATAAGATAAAGCGAGGTGGAGTAAAAATGAAAAAAAAAAAAAGAAAGAAAAAGAAAAGAAAAGAGGTTTCAGTTCATTCTCGCGAGCTGCCATTGGTTTCCATTCTCTGTTCCAGCCAACGGGAAGACTTCCCTCTGTTCCCCCCGCAAGCATCCTCGACTTGTTGGGCCGGATTCGCAGCGCCAACGGTGTGTTGCTGGTCTGATGACGAAACCACACGGAACCCCCGATGCCGGGAAGGACCCCCTAGCGTGTCAATTCCCGGCTTAGAAATTTAAAAAAAAAAAAAATAAAAAAAAAAAAAAAAAAAAAATATGTTCTCTAGTGCTGAGAACCCGAGGCCTCCGGACTTCTCTCTATTATCTACATGTTCAATAACCCCGACGGCGAGTATTGTCCCATCTAGCAAGCAGGCAATAAGTGAAGGGCGACAAGAGAAAAAGGACGGACTTGACTGAGTAAACGAAGCAGTAAAAATGGCAACTGCTGCGAAAATGACAAAAAACGGGACAGGCAAAAATCCCCTTGTAAATAATAATAAAAAAAAAAGGAAATCCACAGTGCCATAAATCCTCGCCAAAAAAGAAAGAGAAAAGAAGGTCGTCTGCGCCATCGCGTACTACCTCTACGTAGCGCGTTTCGCGCAAAATACAGAAACACCTCACTCTGACCAGTTTTCTCTTCAATGGCCGATGCCTATCTTTCTGCCTGTCTCTTCTTTTTTGTAAGTATGCAAAATCGTTCCACATTTGCAATCGAAATCATCCAGAACACGAGAGGAAAATACCGTGTCGAAATGGAGACCGAAAAGGCACTTTGAACGGTAATTTTCAAACAGTTCATTTGACGGTTTATAGGCAAAACGCAAAAAGTAGAACAAATGAAAGGTAGCAAATGACAAGTTTGCGGAATTTTGATTTCACTTTTCAGGAAAAACTGATTTTACCAAAGAAATGAAAAGTGAAACAAGGCAACGCAAACACGAGGCTTGACATTTTGCAGTCGACATTTTCAAAAAAAAAAAAAAAAAAAAAAGACAAGAATTTTGTTGTTCGACGCCACGTTTTTTTCTGCGCAAGACGGAACAATTAGTGTCTACGTCCTGGAACGAAATTTTTTTGTTTCACCGAGAGCAAGAAGCCAGCAGTTCAATACACACAATTGATAAACTGGATTTGAATTTCCGAATCGATTCATTAGTGTCCCTTTTTTTTTGTCTTCCCCCTTTCCTTATCACGTCCATACATCGGTCAACTTTACATCTTACATCCATCGCATAGAGAGACAGCAGAGAGACAGAGAGAAAGAGAGAGAGAATACCAGTTTCTTACCTTATTTACACATCAGCTTGTTCCTCCCCACCCATTTCTATTCGGTCGTCATTTTGGGGGGCTTGATGCAAAGGCTCTCCCAACTGGTTCACTTTCAGCTCCAATTTCTTCCTCCTTCTTTGGTTATGCCTTCAGCTGAATGGCTTCCCTTCAGTTCCTGGATGACAGCAAAAAAAAACAAAACAAGATACATAAGATTATAGAGGGAGTAAGCCAATGCAGGTATATAGGCAATGCATAAGTACGAGCGCATCGATTACGATGAAAAATAACGAACGACAAAAAAATGACACGTAAATTGATTGGCAGGTTGAATGGCGAGTTTTTGGCGTCTGCCATCATCATCATCAGAAATGCTCACGAAGAAATTGTTCCATCTCAAATAGCCCCGAGACGCTCCCGACCTTACATCGTTTTTCATAAGATAGCCAATGATTGCGAGAGAATGGCAGGTTCGGCAGGAACGGTAAGAGGGCCATCGAAACAGTCGAAAAGAAGGAGGAGCGGTGGAGGCGCGGTCGAAGAGATCTCGCCATAACAAGAGGGAGGCTGACTAAAAAATTGTGCGCAAAAACGCGCAACTTTTGCCCAGTAGTTCCCATATAGCGCGCGCAACGTACGAAAAAGATCGAGTCATCTCAGTCGTCAGCTGGCCGCTTGTGTCTATGTGTTACATTTCTCTTGTCTCTCCGTTTCTCTCTCTCTCTCTCTCTCTCTCTCTCTCTCTCTCTCTCTCTCTCTTTCAGCCCTCGCGCAAAACACACACAGTGCCCTCTTATAACACCACCTCCCAGCCAGCTGGCCCAGCCCACACCTCTCTTGGCATTCGTCCGCCAACCTCCTTTTTCTCTCTTTGCCTGGCCCTCCCGGCTTATGTTTCTCCTTACCACCGACTAGCCAACCCAAGCTATACGCAGCATAACCAGCAGCTTACATATTGCTCTCGGCTCCGTCTAGTATATGGCAATGGCAGCATAGGAGCTCCCATAGCGTATCCACAAAAAGCCAAAGTGTGCTGCAAGAGCGGGTAACGCGTGCAGTGTTCGGTCGACGCTTGATTACGAGAGTACTAGACAAGCCCATAGTCATCATTCGCTGTTGGTTCGTCAGACTTCGCAGTCGTGTGTCCGCACAATCCCTCGATTTTGCCGTACTCACAACACTTATAGATTTCGACTTGAACACGAGACCCACCAAGTACCGACTGTTGTAGACAACAGAGTCGGGTGGAGGGCTTCAGTTTTAAGAAGTGCGTGCTCATCGATCCCGAACGCCGACATTTCGTTTTCTAAGTTCATTTGAAAAGTGATTTTTTTCTGCGTGTGTCATGATCTCGGTGCTGTTCTATCCGGCCGATTGAAATTGACTAGAGTGTGTTTAGTTTCATTTTAGGCTTGCCAACATCCCGAATTCTACGAGTCGTGAATTCAGCGGCCGAATAATCACGAGAAATTGAATTTCTATCACGTTACAACTACCCCCCTTGCAATGAGTTCCTATCAGTTCGTCAATTCGCTAGCGTCGTCGTGTTACGTGGGACGCGGGTCGTCCGTCGGTGCCGCCGGACCGGATCTTACGGGCATGTCGGCCGCCGACTATTACGCCACGGCAATGAGCAATTACCAAAACTGCTACGGCGGTGGGCCGGTAGCTGTTGGACAGCCTCAACAGCAACCGCATTACGCTGATTTCGGTGCTAATCACTTGGTCGGTCAACATCAGCAACATCAGCAGCAACAGCAGCAGAGTCATCCGCAACACGCCATGCCCATGTCGCCAATGTCCAACGGCGGCGTCGATTTTACCATGTCGCAAGCGTTGCATGTTGCCCAACAACCGATGCAACAACAGCAACAACAACAGCAAAATAGACTGCAGCAACAATCGGTTCTCCAGCAACAACAACAAATGCGGGGCCCTTCCGCCCAGCGCCATCACTCCGTCGCAAGTCCCGTCAATTTAGGTAAACATTTTTAGAAAACATGTCGCGGTTAAACTGAAGGCCGATATTAGAAATTTGCATCTTGCATTAAAATTATAGGCGGAGGTGCCGTCGTGACGCCGAGTAGCTGTAAATACGCCGGAGTGCCGGACACAAAGTGTTTGGGATCGCCTCAAGATCTGAGTTTGACAACAACGACGTCTTCGTCATCATCTTCATCGTCCAACGCCCTTTCTCACTTAAACGCGGCCGTTCAAAACAGTCTAGCCGGCGGTGTGCTACCGCTGGCATCGTCAAACTCATCTGTGCCCGTCGCATCTTCCTCATCGTCGTCCACATCTGTCACACAGCCATCGTCCAAGCATCACCATCATCACAACAATCACCAACATGACGGTTCCTCTGGCAAATCGAAACAGAGCCAGCAACGTAGCAGCCACCATCATCATCATCATAGCAAGAACCCATCGAATGTGGTAGCTGTTGGAGCGTCGTCGCCCTCTTCCGTCTCGTCCGTTTCGTCCGGAGATAGTGATCCGCACAGCCCCGGCCAGCACGACGGCGATTCGAAAAATCCCAACGCGCCGCAAATCTATCCCTGGATGAAACGCGTCCACCTCGGCCAAAGTAAGTGCAACAAATAATATCAAAATAAACAGTTGGGGGGAGGGGGGGAATAGGAAAAGCCTATCAAATCTTGAAAGACATCGCCAGAGATTAAGAGTTGACTTAGGCCTCTATCGCTTTAGTTGATTACGTGTGGTAATCAAGTCATTACAAGGGGAGGGGAGCTTGCCATCGACACCCTCCCATTCTACGAAACATCATTAAGAGTCCCATTGCAAGTCAGTGTCCTCCCCATTGTACAGGCCTAGATGATCATCCCTCTTGCCACTATAAGAAAAGAACTACTAGGCCTACACAACAGTAGTAATAGTAGTTGTAAAGTAATCGATCTCGAAGAATAAAACCAATTGGGCAGCTATGTTAGCACCGTATTTTTTTTTCCATCTCCATTCTTCACGGGTGTGGATCGTTTTTTATTACCAGGCCTATCCAACTAGACAAACTATGTAAACCCCCAACAAGTTGTGAAAAGACATTAACGACAAGCCGCTATGTGAGGTCACTTACAGCAGTGCCCTGGATGGCTAAGAGTTACGACCTGGTGGGTCAGTTTTCAATAAATTTTACCCCTTAAAAAAGAAAGGAAAAAGAAAAAAAAAAACGTAAAAGTGTGGACAAGAGACAAAAAAAAAAGGGACCGCCTTGCCGATATATTGTACATAATGTACTGCACGAGCTAATGTTGTTCAACAGTTCTTAAAATGCAATGGGGAGTTTAGTTTACGACCGGCCGTTATTTTATCCTTTACCAGGGAGGGAATCCCCTTCCATCTGCCTCCTCTCTTTCTGACTCGTTCTTACATTACTCGTGTGTGATGTTCCAAAAACAAAAAGTCCAGTCTCCAGAGCATCGCACACAGACACACATTCATTCACACTCTTCTTTTTTTTTTCCTTGTCAGCATAGTTATACACGCAGAGAGGGTAAGAAAAAAAAAACAATCAGTCAAAAACGTTATTATACAACCATTAACACATCGTTCGTTTTCACAACACGAGACTTGAAGAGAGTACTATAGCGGGCGTGTCGTCATATTTATAGAAGAAACACAACACTTCAATGTTGTGCAGGGCTCATGTAACTTTTGCCTTGGGCCGGTCACAAGTCCTTGATCTCGAATTACCATGTGTAAGTAGAGTGTTTGGGGGTACAGAGGATAGCCTATATATATACATACAATATAGTGTGAAGCAGAGCACTAAAAAAGATAGAAGAAAATGCGGAACGCGAGGCCGGCGGTGAAACAAAAACGAAGAAGAGCGGCCCTTGAACTGACAATTTTAGGCCAAGAGTCTGGATTCTATATGAGGAAAACCTATGGCGTTACGATGTTTCTCCTTGTTTTTTTTTTTTCTTGAAAGAAAAACTACTCGTGTCTTTGAACTTTCGTACGAATAACAGTGGACGCAAGAATGGTATTTCCCAATCAAAATGAAATTATAAGCGCATTAACAACGAGAAAAAAGAAGGCCTATATAGCGTCATGGATGACATAGTGCTTGAATTTCAGTAAATCGAGGAAAACATACGAAAAAAAACAGCAATTATTATCCCACGCCAAGAATTTCATCCACTCGTTTTGTCTGACACATTGACTGATTTTTTTTTGTCTTCGTGACTGTTTCTGGTATTTCCTTATTCGACAAAAATGTCGCGCATTAAATAATGATGCTAGAAGAATGAGGTACTATAATTTTAGCTGATTATATTGAGAGCGCAAACGAGCATTTTTTTTTCTCCTTTTCAAAATTCGATAAGAGTTTTTACGCTTATCGAAAAGCACGCTGACAATTCGCGTTGGTAAACATCGAAGAATTTTTTACTCAACAGGCCTAACATTATTATTATTTTTTTATGTTTGGATGAGGATAAACAAGAGTATCGGTTGATTTTCAAAAGACCCCTGATCTGCAATTGTGATCAGGGTACTGTGCGGGTCAGTTCACATTTAATCACGAGATTAATTGTGTCGCAAAGTATGCAAAAAAAAAAAACGAAGAACTTTCTGGCTCAATTTTTAAAACGTGTTGTCTACGAATATGCAATGTTTCCAGGTATCGTTGTGATAACAATCACATAAAATAAAAAAAACGGTGTCGAATCAGAATCGAATTCAGTACGATCGCCTGTAAAGACAAAATCTCGGAAATGACCACCCTTGCTTGAGGGAAGAAAACGAAAACCGTGTGCCAACCTTGTGGATGGTCTGTTTGCTGCCACCTAGAATTCGCATACGTGCTTGCCTCTCTCTAGTCTTTCTTTTTGTTTCGCTCATTTGCATGTTCCCCAAATGCGATGGCTAGTTATCATATATTTCTTCTTTTTCTTCGTTTCTTTGGGTGTGGTGTTTGTGCAAGGACAATCAACGTCCAAGCGGGCCAGCTAAATAGCTAGCCAGTAGTTATTCCATTTCGCACTGGCACTTCGCAAATAGCTGCAGCAAACCACCGCCGAATGACGGAATTCTGTCTCATTGGCATTCTCTTCGACATCATCTTTCTTCTTCAACCTTTGCAACTTAACTCAGTTTCTTTTTTTTTCCGCGTTCCGCATAACAATAGATTTTTTTTTCGCCTATTCTTAAATTGAGGTCGCCTTGACCTTTCAGACGCACACAGCGATGGCTATCCTTGATATTAGGCATAGAAAACGATGGCAAAAAAAAAAAGAGAGAGACACATATGGAGAAAAAAAGGTTCCTTTTTTTTCTCTTTCTAGCCTGGATTTTGTCAGATGGAACATCACACATGATGGTTTGCCTTTTGAATGACATTTACGAGCCGTCGTAAAAAACTTTATGGCCCTGTTTTGCAACAGTCTTAACCAACTACCACCACTCTTCAGCCAGCCATTTATTTGTTTACGGCCCGTCCATTTGCCAAGACTACCGTAGTTCTATATACCACTCCATATCAACATAAACACGTTTCGAATTCGGAACAGCACAACGATTAACGATAGTCCTATAGGCCTGTACAACAAGAACCTCGACTATTTTTCTTTGGCGAATGCACGAACTTCTCTCGGTGGAGATGAATAGTTTAAAGAAAAAGAAAAATAATTACCCGATTTCCAGGTACTATTATAATACGCACTCGCCATTGATGTAATGAGAAAGCGCTCGCCGTCATTCTCTCCCCACATGATGTGCCAATCAACTGGTTATTAAAGTTCCTTTTACATCAATCACTCCGCGTCCAAGTTCTGCTTTCCCGATGCCACGCAAGAGACGTGGTTATACGTACAAAAGGCACCGCCACTGTGGAAAAACGCGTGCTTGGAATTCAACGAGTTTTCCTGTACATCTCTTTCAAACACAAGAAATTGAGAATGAAGCGCTGGCAAAAGGAGCGTACTCGTGTTACCGAAAGGAGGCCTAAATCTAGCCCTGTATAATGTACAGTGCACGCAGTAGGGACGCAAGCAATGCCCACCCTATCTCTACCTTCTTACTACTCCATCAGCGCTCCAGTAGATTAACAGCAAATTGTTCATTCAAGTCAGCAGTTGCGCGACGTACGTGGGCATTTATCAATTTTCGTGTAGATTCCGTGAACATGCGTTGACGATTCTGCTCGTGTACGTACGCACCACAAGTACATTATCCGAGCAGATAATCCACACAAAAAAATGCAGTAGACCCTTTTTTTTCTTGTTTCTTTTTATCTTTTGATTGAATTTTCGTGTTTATAAACCACAAGCGAATACCATTGAAACGCTTTAAAAGGATTTGAAAATGTTTCAATGACGAATACGAGCCACACAAAAGATTAACAATCAACAAGTTTTGCTAAAGTGATTAAAATCAGAAGCGAGGCATTGAAAATATGAACACTGCAATGAAAAGGAGCTGCTCAAGAGGACAATAAGGCACGAAAAAAATGTTCTACAATTTCTCATATTTGAAGAGCTGGAAAAAAAAGTGAGGGGGGGGGGGGGGGGCGGTGTACGCGGGGGTGACTTCAAGAAATGGACACCTTTAGCAGAAAGTTTCCGGAAGCTGGTTTCTTTCGTGGTGGTAAACGTGTGCGCGCAGGGATCTTATGAATTTCATTTTCCCTTCCTTCAAAAAAAAAAAAAAAAAGGTTGACAACCCCCTCCCCCACTCACAAAGAATAAGGGAAACGAAAGAAAAGAAAAGAAGAAAAAAAGTAAAAATGGAAATTGTCACGACCAAAGAAGAACAAGATGAAGAAACCAAGGGTACCCGGTTTGGTGTTGGTAGCCACTCAGACATGTACCTCGGCATCTCTGTGCCGATAGCGGACGGTTACTCCACATGCGTCGCAATGAGACACCGAAACGGAAAGCCGACGTATCGGAGGCTCTTTAATAGAAAAAGAGGCAAATAAGCTATTTTAGCCGACTCTGTTTTAAACGAAGAAAAGGAACAGTCCCTTAAGAAAACGGTCTCTGTTAACGTGGCATTATTATAAAATATTGAAAACTATAGAACGGAAGCGATACCACCTGGGCGATGTGACTGCGCATTTCCTGTGGCCCTCCCTTTTTTTCTCTTAAGTTTTCATCTGATTACGTATTGACCGTTGGCTTGAACACGGTGAACTTCCGGAAGTTCAGCAAAAGAACAAAGACTTTGAAATAATAGAAATTTTGTGTTTAACATTTGGGTAATGTTTCCGAAACATAGAGGATACAAGCTAATGAACCAGTGAAAGATCCAACGAAAGAAAACACGGTGCTGAATTAATTCGCTAAAAATTCTTTTTTTTTAAAAATCGAACAGACGCAGTCAACGCCAATGGTGAGACGAAACGCCAGAGGACGTCCTACACCCGCTACCAGACTCTGGAACTGGAGAAAGAGTTCCACTTCAATCGCTACCTGACGCGGAGGAGGCGGATCGAGATTGCGCACAGTCTTTGCCTGTCGGAGCGGCAAATCAAGATCTGGTTCCAGAACCGGCGCATGAAATGGAAGAAGGTTGGCGCCGTTCAAACCAATAATACGATACCAAATTATCTAGTTTTAAAGTAGACAACACAGTTTTTGTGTTTTGTTTTGACGGGAGGAAGGGGGGGGGGAAGAACTTTCGTTTTCCGAATATTGATTTTTAACGAGCAATTTTCCATCCATTATGATGATGATGATGCAGGAGCACAAGATCGCCACCATGAATATGATGCACCAGCACCCCATGATGTACCACGCGCACCATCACCATCATCATTTAACGATGGCCGACTTGACTGGTAAGAAAATAAATAAAACAATCTTCTTGCCTGACCCAAATGGGGTCACGGTGGTATAGCCATTTTTTGTTGTTGTTGTTGAAATCTTCAGAATTTTAACCGATATTTTTTGTTGGACGTTGTTACCAGGTGATCACAAGATATAGCTAGCGCAGGACGGGTTCTACCCTACTAGTGCACCTATAGGACCCGGCGACTACTACCAATACGGATCGTCAGCAGCCTCTACCCAATAAAGGATGGATGCAGAATGAGAGAGTCGGATCATTAAGAAAAGATATAGATTTAAAAAAAAAGAAGAAACGGTCGACATGGGTCGAGGCGCTAAAGACTCTCCAAGTACAACTTAAGTCCTTTTGCCGTTTGCTGCAAAACATTTTTCGCACGACTTAATGTACAAAAATTTAAAGAAAAGCGTCATAGTTGACAAGATAGAAAAAAGAAAAGAACGCTTCATTACGTATGCGTAGATATTGCCGTTCCTTGTTGAGATTTTCGATCGAGATCAGAACGAAACTGGAGGACAGAGCGCAAAAGGAAACCTTTTTTTTTCATCCCTCAATGATCCACCCGTGAGTTTGAAGTGCGGGTTGAACGATATTATACATACATAGACCTTTTGTTGTTGTTCCTCCTCCATGTCGTCATCTTCTCTCTTTTACTGCCCATTTATACAGTAGCCTGCGGTGTAAAAATACCGGTATGTGAATGTGTGTGAGGGTCAATCGCAAAGTTTCTTCTTTTCCATTATTTATTATTACCATGTCATGCAGATGGATGTGTATAGTAGACGTAATTTTGGGGGGGAAGTCGAAAAAGAATCTGACGGGAATATGCCTGGACTTTATATCGGGAATGTTTACTAATTCAGCGTTCCCGACGGGCATTTTCACGATACTAGATCAAATTAGAGAAAAAAAAAACCGAAAACGGGGAAAGCAAAAAATGACATAAGAATGCACGGACAGAGCATAAAAAGTGAAACACAAAAACGTGTTGCCATGGAAACCGAACCAGCTGTGCGGCCCATTCAAGCCACACATACCCTCAGACTTTCGCACTCGTTTTCCTGTTCGCCTCATCTTTTTTCACTGTTTCTATTTTTTTTTCTCGCTATTGATTGTTCTTACTACACACACGGACACAACAAACCGATGCGGCAGGCGACCTTTTACACTAGTTTCACCTGTTTTTTTATATTTTATTTCGCTATTATATATAGAGTACATACACTTAAAACACACTGGCTGTGCTGCTCTTTTCGCGTTCGGTTTCTCAAACTGAAATTGACACAACCTCCCAGCTCCCTTTTTTTCTTTTTTTACAATTGTGACCGTCGATTTCTGTTTGGTTTCTTTTGCGTTTGATTACCGTGTGTTGAATATCGTGCACCGTTGTACGCCGTATTATTATTACTATTATATAGTTGTTTCCCTTTCGAAGTTCTTTTCGTTTTTTTTTTAGTCCATGATTTTTTGGTGACCTCAGACTTCTATGAGAATCATCCTACACAAGAAAAACAAAAACAAAACGAAAAAAAAAAGAAAAAAACGCAAAACTCATTTGCACCTGTATTGTTTTTTGTTGGTTCAATTCGTCTCTTCTTTCCCCAGCTATTTTGGTGTGTTCTTTTGTTTCGTGTTGTCCATTCTATTTCCCGAGAAAAATTTATTTCAATACTATGTGTGTATGTGTGTGTACGTATTCATTTGAGCGCTGTTTTATTGCCCCATAATAATTAATTCTAATTATAATAATAATTCCGAGTTATCGTGTTACCTTTTCTCATCCGCATTTTACAGAAAGAAATTCAAGTCGCATTCAACAGAAGGCGATTTTCGTAAAAGAAAAAAACAAACAAAAGGCAATAACAACTTCACCGTTTCGGCGGCTATTTCCGTGAAGACTCCGTCAGCACGTTCAAGCCTGCTCGAGTTGATTTAAAGAAAAAACGGTAATGAATGAAATGCCCTACTACTACAGGTATGCCAGGAAAAATGTTGCACCAAAAATAAGGCATTAAAAAAGAGTTTCCTATTGCTCCGTCGGTCAGAATTCAAAATGTTCACTGGAGCATTCTTTTAGCAGGACGGTATACACACCCGTTCGCTGTTTTGTCATGCCCATCTATGTGTGTTTAGTAGTCGTGTGGTAGTTTTTAAACCAAACAGCAGAAAGCTACGCAGCAGCTCGTTTTCCTGCTGGTCTGTTTTTACTTGGTCCACTTCTCTAACCTAGTGCTACAGCGACGATGGTTCAACAAGCCAACAGACACAAGCCGAGTTCCGACGCGAGCAGCGACAAAAGTCTCGATGAAAGACAACTCGACAGATGCTTCTGTGTCCCAGCGTCTTCCCAGTTATACAACTACTGCTACACAAGAGTACGCGTGCTTGCGACTCTTGCGGCCGAGAAGAAAACACAATCACCAGGCCGATGACACCCTACGTCTTCCGCTTTTCGATTGAACTCCCTTTCCTTCCTTTTTTTTTTTGCTCCCCTGTCCGTTTGGTATTTCAGTGTGTAGAACAGCAAGAAACGTAAATAAGAATACGGGAGCCGTTCCTGAAAACGATGACCAAGTGATCACGTAGCTTTGACCTCGTGCTTGTTGCGCGCGGTTTGTTTTTCCAAAAGCAACAATCCCCTCACAAACCAACATTTTGATGTTTTGAAAGAGTAAAGAGTAAAACATACCGTAGCCAGACAGTATAAATACATAACGATATATATCCTCGGATATTTAGGAAGTGAAAAGAGGGAAAAAAAATAAGGGGGAGAGTAGAAAAAACTTGGAGCGAGATGGGTGATGAGTGCCGGCTTATTTGCAGGACGGCCTGTTGTTGTACGCTATATACAATACACGGATCAACAAACATACGGTACCATAACCGGTTCTTAGACTTGTCCTATATGCATCTCCGCAACCATAAGGCGATGGCGTTTGGTTTTCCTATTGGACTTTGCACCCACAAAAAGTTTGTTCAATCTGGCCATCGGCAGCGGGAAATTTCCTTTCTTTTTTCTTTTAACTATATAGGTAGATGTCCCGCCAGCTTCCGCCAAAGCACAGGATTTAATTTAGCCGCCCAAGTTAAGTTTGATATCCACTGTCGGTGATTGGCAAAGCCATATCGTGCGATCATGAATACGATCGCGAATACGAGAAACAAGAAGCGGACAAAGCCAAAACAAGGAAACAAGCGCGTCCTGATGACGCCAGCTAGTGCAAAAAGAAGCACACGGGAAAACAAAAATCGGGAAAGAACCAAAAGGAGTTAGAACAACAGCAACAACAGGCAGGAAGCTAAAAATTTCCTTAGAGACGTTATAAAATCGAGATGAATCTGTTCCAGCCGACAACCTAATATCCCCTTCGCCTTCCTCTGTCGGCCTGCCTAAAAAGCCAATCTATTTCCAGTCGGTATCCATTTCCTGCATGCGTTGTTTCATTGTTTTGAGTCGGTGTTTTGATTTTCAGCGAGGCTTCTTTTACAGGATCTACAGAAAAGAAGTTGGTGTTTCCACCAACAGAGGGCTGCAGCAACCAACTGATCCCTTGATCGTTTCCTCATTCAGTCCGCTCCACGAACGAACCAAACAAGTGAATAAAAAAAGACGACGAATTCAAACAACAAAAAAAGATCTTGCAACAACTTTCCAGTTCCTAGATACACGCGTATAATGAGTAGTACCCCTTTACCTCAACGACTGTTCCGCTACTATATTCAGACGACAAAAAGAAAAAGCCATGTAAATCTCGATCGACGTCGTTAGTTTGCTTGCCAGTCATTTTGTGACATTGATTACCAGCCCTTTTCTCCCCTTTCTAATACCTTGCCTTAATCAAGCGTACCGAAGGACCAACAAGCAAGACGTACGAATTTTCATTCAATGAAAATTCATGCAACAAAGCTTTTTTTTTTTCTTTTCGTCTTCGACTTGAAACGAAATGCTTCCAAATCAATTGTCATTTATCCTCACCTGGCCAATCTATTTTCGGCAACGGTGCGGCGCCAATCGTCATTGATGTACTTATATACTTGCTCGTCGTCTTCGTCCTAAGAACGTCCCCCACCTCCTTCTTCGCTTCTGCCAAAGAACTGGGTTGATGTCGAGTGACTTGCTCTTTTATTCATGCCACGATAGACATAAATACAGCGACCGACGACATTTCATGGTAAAAAAAAAAAAAACGGGTAGAAAACAAAAACAAAACACGGGAATAAAATAAAAGCATTTTGAATTTGAATAACGATTGATAAGAGTTTCTTATTCGAGAACGGGGAAGGAACGACACAGAGTGACACGAAACGGCCAGAAATAGATACCACGCGACCAATTTCAATTCCATCTAACCTACTCGGGTTCCCTCTGCGCTCACTAAGCGATAAAGTAAACAAGAAAAACAAACAAGAGAGTGTAAGTATAGAGAGACTGAGGGTAGAGGATGAGAAAGGAAATAAGGGGAAAATTACAAGAAAACCTTTTGCGGTGTTGGTCACGAGGAGTTATTTGTGGCTTTATCGCAATCCAGTTGTGTTCCAAAGTCCGGACGTTTTCGGGCTTGTACGGAGAAAAGTACCCTCCAAAGTAAAAGAAAGAACATCAAACACTCTGCACTATCATTTGCATTGCATTTTAAAGTTTGAGGTCATCCAACTTGAATGCAGAAGGAGAAATCTTCTCAAAGCAAAAAATAGAAAAAGAATTTTTAAAAATAAATAAATAAAATTTAACCAAAATGTGCAAGCGAAATTCAAAGGCGCTTCCCATAACAGATAGACATCTACTGGGATGAAAACGAAGCGTGCGATCGTATTCAAAAAGCCCAACAGATGACGCAAATTTCCGTACATAATTGTCGAACTGTACGTCAAGTAAAAATGATACGATTTCGATCCTCGCCATCACTACGCGAGCGTAAAAGACGATGGAGTTGAATTTTTTGAAAAACAGGAGTAAAACCTATACCTAGTTTTGTATCACGCCCACAGATGCTGCTCTGTGCGACACTTTTTAAACATCAACCTGAATCCAAGATGGCGTTGAATCACCAATAGGAAAGCAGCAGAGGCGGGTTCAAAATGAGTAGAGAAACAAACAGCTGGGAATACTTTGCTATCGCCATTTATATCACATTTGTCCCTTATCTAGTTGCGCCTCACTTTTTTTTGTCTTTCGTCTGGTGTGTTACCAGTTTCCACAACGAAAGCGGAACAATCGATAAAACAATGGCGCTGAGCCACAAATGCATCGACATCCTCCTACATCTATTTCCTCTCTTCTTCCACCAGGTTTTTTTTTCCTTTGTCCTGAACTTCAAACGAAACGACAGTTCAACTCGGGAAAAAGGTTTTACATAAATAAACACGCAAAAAAATAAATATCGACCAAAAAAACAGGTTGACTACGCAATCACACACGCGCTTAGCGGCAGGCAACTGATGCTATCGCAGAACACCAGACAAACACACAGTGTGCTATGCGTGACAATGCCATTCATCATTCGTCCCGATTCTCTTACCCATTTTTCTTCTATTACCCTGCCGACTGTTATGGACCGAGAACAGCGAGTGACCGACACGAAACCGACTAACCTTTCACAGTTCCTGCTAGCATCACTTTGCGTGTGTTTTAACTGTAAAAATGGATGGGAAAAAAAAAAAGTCAGTGTCGAGCCGGACCAACTATGGCTGCGTTATAAAAAAAAAAATATATATATATATAGACCGCTACTAACACAATTTAAAGAGTTATTTAAGAACTAATCAGCTGTGTTGCGTGCGCGTTTGTACGAGAGACAGTGAGCTCCTGGACTTTACGTGAATACACACAGTCAACCTCCGACAATGTTTTTATTTTTACGACTTCCTTTTTACACCGTCTCGACTACCACCGCACTGGCACATCATACGTAAAATCTAGAAAAATAGGAAATAAAACAATTAGAGGCCTCTCACGCGTTATTCTTTTGTACATTTTCTTTGCCCGGAAAGAAAGTGCGCATGTTTCAAGTTCAACGGAAGAGATCATTTGAAAAATCAACGTTATCGACAAGTTTGAAAAGGCAATTTACGGTGGATGACGTCACTTAAAACAACGTAGAAAGAACTTCGCCACGAAAAAAAAAAAACAGAAAAAAAAAAATAAGAAAAGATGTTTCTTCCGGTCTGCTCCACCGTCACCACCCGCTGAGACTTGTCCTCCAGCATACGGCTGTCCCTTTTTCTTCTCGTTAAAAAAGAAAGAAAGAAAAGTTTGACTTCTAAATCGCGCATAATCAAAAGAGATTCCAGCAATAGCAGCAGCAGCAATATGGAGAGAGCACAAGAAGAAGATGGTGGAGGAGGATTGTTACAAGAGAGGAGGTCGAAAACGGGGCTCGCATACACAGAGAAGAGCTGGAGGGGGGAAGGCGGAGGGAGACTAGCAGAAGATTCGTATAGGCTATAAATTTTACTGCTCTTCCATTCTAACCTCCCTTGGCTCGCTCGCTTGTGGCTCGTCCTTGTTAGTTGGAATTTTCAACGCTATGGAAACATATAGCCTACACCGAAGCACAGGGGGGGGAATAGAGAAAACGGAGGTGGGGAAAGAGAGGGAGGCCAGACATACATATATATACAAAAAAAAAAAAAAAAAAAAACCTTGGGTTACGTTCTATCGCTGCGCGCTCTCTCTCTCGATTGCTTCGTCGATGGTCGTCGCCGCCGCCGCTGCTATTACACCGCCGTTGCCGCTTCTTCTACAGAGCTCTCTCTCTCTCTCTCTCTCGCTTCACAGTCAGTCTCGCATAGTACAGTCGCTGCGTGCGCTGCTGCCACAAAACGTTTCGAAGGGAACACGGGGGAGAAGGAAAGAGGGAGGAAGGTTTGTGTTACAGAGACCGACCGATCGGTGAGACGTGTTTTCCCTCTCCAAAAGTTTCCTTTTCCCTCTTCTTATTCGGCTTCTTTTTTTTTTTTTTTATTTTGTTCTCGTCTCCGTTCGTTTCGTTTATTCTTTTCTCCCTACTTCTTGACCGACGTTCGGGCTCTGTCCTAGCGTGAATTCCCATTTCACGTCAACCGACCACCACTTACCGTCCCGCACACTGACGTAAAGGTTGTTCGTCAAACGGCTTCCCATCGTTTAGAGCTTGTCAACTTGGAAATCTTGGTTAAATGGAGAACCACGTCACATCTTCGAATACAGGTACGAATTCTTTTTAAAACTAAAATCAAACGCTTGTAGTTTTCGTGTTTAAATCGGTCTTTAAGTAAAATATTAGGCCTCTTTCAAATGAAATGCCCGTGTCCTTAGGCCGAACCTTAGAGCGATTTTGTTGAAAACCAAAATTGGTATAAGAGTTGATGTCGTTTATAACCTCGAAGGTTAAGAATTAAAAAGCAAACGAAAGGACAAAGTTGGGTGACCGACTTTACGCAGCAATATCGCATCAAGCTTTTACCGTTAAATTTTGAATATTCAAGTCTCGTACAAAACTCAGCAGTTCAAATCACGAGGAAAAACTTAAGGGACAATTTCCCCGTTATTTTCTCGTTTTCTAAGAGAAATAAATATTTAAATTATTTCCCAACAACAATATGAAAAGCAAAGAAACAAACAAGGTGGGGCGACGAAATAGTTCATCTGTGTCAACCCAACGCTGTCATCAGAAAAGTTTGCACTCAAGTGGATCTTTGAAAATGAAAAATTTCGTAACATTTTTCATTCTTCTTTTAAAGTGGTTTAGAAAAAAAAAAAAGGAAGCCGATAGAAGCATAGCAAAAAAAAAAGTGATCTGGCACCAGATGCCAACGTGAATATTGCAGGGAGAGGGGGACGCCATCTTGCACGACCGCAATACACACACATGCGTGCACTCCGCGCTGTAAGCCATTAAGAACTATAACGACAGACACACGTACAGCGGGCAACGCACAATATCTTTCCATTACATTACATTCAACACTCGCTGGGTCGTATTAAATTGACGACGGGGTCTCAAAGAACGGAGGGGGGAGTCGGGATTATATATATATATATATATATATAGTATACACGCTAAGTATTTGCCTGACGTCCTATTTCATCGTCGGTTTCAGTTTTTGGCTGCAACGCCAAACGGACGCAGCTAAAAAATTGTAGCTCTTACAAAACAAAAATGAAGAGAGAAAAAATTCCGGTGAAGAAATTTCTCTCCGTTGTCATGGCGTCCGCTGAGCCATGAAAATTCCAGACTCTGTTAAGTGCGTGTGTTGTTTGTTTAAAGTGTCGATTCATTTGATAGAGAAAAAAAAAACGAAACGCGAGACCGCAGCTGCCGGCCATTGACAGTTTCAGGTGACTTTAGACTTCCTCTTGAATCATAACTTCTTTTTTAATGATTGTCCACACTGGCCGGCCGATAATAACCGGTAGTAACGTGCCAAACCATAACAATATCTTTTGTTTCGTTCTCGTCTCTCTCTCTCAATCGTCTTAATGAAGGCTATAACAAATAGCTCATTTGAGACTCGAGGCCATTGGTATGGTTTATCTATCTGAAAAAATCATCAACATTTTGTTTGAAGGCACTTGGCCTCCACAGCCGCGATTTTGCACCTGGCACTCGTTCTTGTAGTAGTTTGTCATTATTATCAAAATCAATTCGTCTTGTTTTTCGTAATACTATAACATCGAGATAAAAACAAAAAGGGAAAACAAAAACCGGTTTAACTTAAAGGATCTTTTTGCCCCCACGCTTATGAAAGAAAAAAGAACACGCTAGACACGCGATCGTTTCACAAGCTCCGCCTATGCGCGTCGCGACGCCGCTGCTATGGTTACATGTTACGTACGTAACTTGAAAAGCTGATCGAACGCTTCCTTTGTGTACGAAAACCGTGGGCGGTTGGGGAGGATTGACATTGCGCTGCCTGTTCCAACCAATCCGGACAGTCGCTGTCATCGATCCGAGCGGAAGTCTAGCGGAAGCCACGAAGAGTGGGGGGAGGAGGGGGGGGGGAGAAAGAGGGTAGGCGGTGGGGTGGGAGGGCACGAGGCCCACAACATCCTTCTCATTTTTCCCATTTTTAAGACTCGTTTCTCTCATTTCTTGTCGTTTTGTTGGGAGCGCTAGAAATCGATTGTTAAGATCCTGCAGAAAAACAAAATTCTAACCCGCTGCCTCCGTCAGACTGAGTCAATCCTAGTGGGTTAAGAGATCAATTCCTTGTTTTTTTCCTCTTCTGTTCGCTCTATGTTATAAAGCATAAGCCAGACGACGAACGAAAAAAAAAAAAAAAACTTACTGGAAAAGAAAAGGAAAGAGCCGAGAGAAAACCGCAGCCAATAAAAATTTAAAAAACACAAAAACATCAAATTGCCTAGAGAAAGTTCCATTCTTTATCCGAATATTATTGCCCTACTTTTTTTTTTTTTTTTTTTCGTTTTTAATTCTCAATTTTCCGATTCTTAGCCGCCGGAGCCGCCGAGGCTATGAGAACGCGTGACCAAACGGGGCCTTTTGCCTTACATTTTCTCTTCTTCTGGTTCTGTTTTTTCTTTCCTTTCTCATCCGTTTGTGGAGGTCAAGAAAAATTGGAGAAGAGAGTTTAAAGAGGGGTAAAAGAAAAAAAAAAAATAATGCCAACCATGTTGTAATTGTCGGCACTTGGAAAAGTCTTGGACGCCTGTCGTCAGGAAAAGAAAAAGAGGACCAATAAAACTGTACAAGGAACTGAGATGGACAGAGGTATAAGGAGGGCAGTTGGGTCAATGGCAAGACGAAAAAGAAAAAGAAAAAAACCTTTCCGACCAAACTTTTCCGTGGTTCCAGTCGAACAAGAAGGTCAAAAGGCGCCAGGACCCCATTTCAAATTGAGGATGAAAATCTCTTTTGTGCTCTTCACACACTTCTATTGGGCAAGCCGGCCAACGATTTTTTTTTTATTCAAGTCTCCTCCAATATTCGTTTTGGGTTAAGCGGCTTACATCAGCGTGTGTTTTCAAAACTCCATAATGGGGATTCCCTCCGCATTTCTACATACTAACAGGACGCTTTCGTTCAAATACATTCTTATCCCGCGGCGCTAGTCGCTTGTCCAGTTTGACGTATGGCGATATTTAACGAACGAAAAACGCACAAAAACAAAACGGCTTGTGTAATTATTATGCGATGCGTAGTGTTCTTTTTTCTCCTATATTTATCATCCGAGGCCAAAACAACAACAAATGCAACAACTCAGTTCGCCTGACCAGCCCAAAACACGAGCATCTGATGGGGAAAACACAGAAAAAAAAAAAAAAAAAAAAGAAAACCAAGGCAAGGAAAGAAAAAAAAAATCGTTACGGGAAGGCCCCGGCGCGCGCGGCACGGCCATGGCACATTCTCCGCTGCAGTAATCACGTGGGATCGTAAAGCTGTCTAAAGTTATGGGGTTTTTTGGTTGTGCTTTAGCTATACAACACAAAGTGGGAAAAGAGAAAAAAAAAAAAAAAAAAAAAAAAAGAAACGTCAGACAAGAAAGAGAGGAAAATGGGAGGATACACACACACACATATATATATAAATATATCCATACAGAGTATAACTCTGTACCGCACGCAACGAGACCCCCCCTCTGTCCCATTACCTGCAGACAGAAAAGACAAGTTCTCTTTGTGTGTGTGTGTGTGTGTGCGTGTGTGTTAAGAGCATTTTTCTCTCTTGCGCGTTTCCTTTTTTTTTTTTTTTTTTTAAATAACACAACTTTGTAGTGATGGCTGTACAACTTTCTTGTACTGTAGATCCTCCTCTCTCTCATTTGCTCCACCTTGACTCGATTTCTCTCTTTAAAAGAAAGAAAACCTCTCCTTTTTTTTTTTCTTCCTATTTTCTCATATTATATTCTTCCACACCAGCTGTTGCCACCAAACACAACATGGCTGCCCCCCACCCCCCTTCTTCCTTCTTTTATTTTTTTTTTGTTCTCTTCCGTTGTCTGACTGGCCGACCAATGGGAAACAAGAGTTGAAAAACGTCAAAAGTTATTATACAAGAGAATAGACTGAGTGAAAGAGGGGGAAAAAAAGAGAGTATAAGGACGGGGGGGGGGGGAGGAAACGAGCACAACGGCCCTGGCCGTCTGTGTAACCATGGATCGGTGTATATGTGTTGCAATCATGCGATGCGAGATCATAAAAGAAACAGTCGAGTTCCTTCTGTAGATAAGAAAACACAGCCAAACAACATCAGTTTAATATCAGAGTGAAAAACAAAAAAAACAAAAAAATTGTGAGAAAACAGTACAAAGCTGGCCGTCGTGAATCGCGAGTGAGCCGCGTGCGTCTACAAACACGACGAAACGAAAGAAAAAGAAGAAAAGAATCGCGTCAAACGATCATTGCATCCAGCGCAAACAGCTTTTTATTATTCGAAAACGTGAAACGGAGGCTCGGCATGCAAGCTACTTTCTCGGTTGCCAGGAATAAGAAATGCCCAAGTTCTTTATTGGACATAGACATGTCCCATGTATTGCCTATTCTTATGCTGGCCCCCGTTGGCTATTGAATGGATTAGAGGACGTTTGACATGGAACGAAAACTGTGACGATCGCTACAGTTGATGAGAAGGTCCCCCCCACAATCTGACCCTCCCGAATTGGTGCGCATTGTAAAATTCTGTGAAGCGGCCCAGACGCAAGTGCAATAATACATAAAGATGGAGGGGCATTTAAATTTTTTTTTTCTTTTTGTTCAACAAAACTGTCTAGCCTCTGCCAAGTGACCCCCGAACCGCCCTTTTTTAAGTGTAGGGAATAGGAAGGCAAGCGACACGGATGATATGATGTAAAAGGGAAAAAAGAAAAGGGAAACTACCAATGACTAAGGAATGAAAAGCGGGCGGCCATGTTGGAAATATCGATCACATAGATTTCTTTTTTTTTCTCCCTTACTATAAACCGGAGAGAGGAGGATCTGGAACGTAGAAACATACAGCAACGCGCAAGTTAACTTCTTCGACAACATGGCGGACGGCTGTTGGTAACGACGGCATACAAAAATGCAAAGGGCAACGATGCTCACGTTAAAAAAAAAAAATGTTGAAAAAAATGAAGAATAAGCATTTTAATAACACCAGTTTAGGAAGAGGATAAAAAAAAAAAAGGAATTTGTTTGGCCGTCTGCTATCGGTTTCCTGTTGCCAAATAAGAGTTCGGATTAAGTTGTTTGGTTAGTCATTGAAAAGCAAACAAACCTATCGAAAAGTAGGAACCATTTGACAAAAACTCTAAAAGACTAATCATTATCTCACACACACACACACACAAAAAGGCTAATAAAGATTAATCTTTCAACTTTTTTTTTTCTCCTTCTCTTATTTAGCAACAGGATCAAAGCAGCTACTTGAATTTGATTCCGGCTCATCATTTGTCAACGTCGTCGACGGCTGGGACAGCGAAATTCAAACCCTTCCATCTTCCTCACGATAATGGAGGTTTTCCTGACTGTTCCATGTTTTTCATTTTATGACTGTGTTTCTTGCTCGTGTACCACCGCCACAAATGCCACTACCATGAGTGGACCCTTCTCTCAAGGAAAAGGCAAAAAAAAAAAAAAAAAAAAGGGACTATAAAAACACACATGTTGTGGAAAAGAAAAGGAACGAGAACAAGAGACACACAAAAACTGGCGAAACACGTGCTGCTACTGTCTCTCTAACAAACTAATTTGCTGATGCGGGTAATGATTTAATAAAAAAAAGAACCAAAAACAAATCCTTATCTATTTTTACGACTAACATTGACAAAGATCTGTTGGTTTTAATTTCGTTTTTTTCCCTCCCTATTTCTGGCAGGATACGTGGAGTACGTGTACACACCCATCACCAAAAAATCAAGGACTAAACAATTGGCAACTGGAAAAATAACCTGCTGGTCTATAGCGACCTCAAAACTTTATTTTCGGGTTTGTTTTGATTTTCTCTTGCCTGTTTCCAAACATCAACCAGATCAATATTTCGTTCATTTCAGTAGGGGGAAAAAAAAACGGGTTTCTCTCGTGACGATCAAACAGTTCAAGTTTCCTCGGAGCCAGTGGCTCAAACTTTTCCCCGAAAAACTGCTTATTTCTACTCAGAAATCATTGTTTCCAAATCAGCCCTTAACGACACCGGCACAATTGGGACAAGTCGCGTGAGTCATTGTTGATGGCAAACGCCCAGGCAAACTGCCTACACAAGATACAACAAGAAAAGGTAAGAAGCTCTGATTTTTTGAGAAAAACAAGAATTGGCTGTGGATTTTTAGCGCGGTCATGTTTACGGTGAGCCAACAACAACAACACACTGATGCAAGTCATCTTTCTGATGACTATTAAACATCTACTCGTTCATGGAATTTACATGGAAACAAAAGATCGACACGTCCCATTTCAGAGAAACGAGGCAGAATATATAATTACTAATAAGCAAACACGAACATGTGTGTTTTTGATCAAGATCGTTTCATATTAAATTTTCTTTTCACATTTCAAAAATTTTTGAAACCACTTCTTTTCTACGACGCTAGGTGGCTGCCTGGCAAAGTTTCCTGGCCTTCAAAAAAAATAACCTGCTCCTGACATACACCGCAGTTCCAGCACTTAAGAAAGCTACCGTTCACATGCACACATATCCAATCATTTGACGTTGGACTTCAGCTCCCAGACAAAAAAAAAAAAATGAAAACCAGATTTTTTTTTCTCGCTCCGATTCAAATAATTGATTGGACCAACGAGATAAGATTACGTACAATGTTCTTTTTGACAAACCATCGGAATCCCAGCGTCAGCAGTCACTCGAGGGCCCCACCAGAAGACTTTTTTTTTTTTTTTTTTATCATCTCCGATGTTTCCATTCCCATCGACTTCGACATCGCCCAAGAAAAACAAATGTTACATGCTTGCAAGTCAGCCGCTGCTGCAATGACCTTATTCCTTTGTTCTAAATTTGCGCTTGACTTACACACACACACACACACACACACTCCAGAAGACATATCCCCGTGATATGTGCTGTCGCAGTCTTTTTCTTTTTCTTTTCTTTTTCTATCGAGCTGCTTGGTTGCATTTGATGTGGCTTAGATAAATGAACGCCCTCCCGCTACCATTATCGTTGATGAATGGATTTTTACTGCTACCCTTCAACCTCCCAGTTATAAACGCGGGCGTCCGGAAGGAGGACGCAAGACATGCACAACGAAGGAGCCAAAACGAAAACAAACAATCTTAACAGACACGAAAATTCAAGTCAATGAAGCTAAAAGAGAACTTGACAAAAAAACGGAAGGTAAAAAAAAAAAAAAGAGTAAGCTATCACGATACGAAGTTAACATCGTTTTCTGCCACATTTGAAAAAAATTATTTTTTTTTTTTCTCGTCGTAATAACGTTTCATTTTTGAAATTTCACATTCAGGTTTCAAGCAGCTCTAGGAATATCGTATCCCATTTCCGGTACAAGTCGCACACAAAAAAAAAGGGAAAAAAAAATTTCAACCATAGTTTGGGTTGGACAGATTTCTTGGTCCAATCCCCAAAAAGAAGACGGTCCAAAAATGAAAGACGAAAACAAGAATCGCGTGGACGATGAAGAAATATGAGATCACCATCACAGCGTGACAGTTCGTCATGCTCTACATCTACCCTGTAGATCCGAATTTGTAGTTGCATCACAAGACAAATTCGGTTCTAGAGAGGTTCGTGTGGGGCATAAACAGCTACATGCTAACAACCGTGTTCTCATTTCCTCGGGCAAACCATCACTTGAATCGATTATGCAATTAATCTAAGATATCACTTCTATTTTCAACAGTTCGATTTTGTTTTCATACTCGACGCAGATTACAATACACGCACGAAAGATAAGAATCTCGACAAAAAACGGTAACAGAAAAGAAATTTCGCAAGGGGCACACGCAATCACGACGGGACACGTTCAACCATCCTGTTTTTAAATTGAATATCTTTCAAGAGATAAAAGAAAAAAAACTGGTTCATCGACCAATAAGCGAAAAATGCTTGATTTCTCGAAACACATCAAATTAAATAGCAGAAATTCAAAGACACAAACCAAATTATAAAAAAAACAGAAACCTTTTTGATACTTTAATCGTTCGACGCATCTCTAAACCGCCCGTTCTTTTCCCTCCCTAAAAGTTGACTACTATACGATCAAAGTTGATTTTTTTCTCCTTCGCCACAAAACTTGTTTTTGATTTCCTTCTTGGACGTGTTTTTTTTTTTTTCTTTTCTTTTATCTCTTCTTTTTACTTCTTCCCTCCTATTCTTGTATATGTACGCAGAGTCTAGAGCAAAGACGAGAGTTTTCCACATGCACACACGGCACAACGCTACATACCCCTAAAGATTAATGATGTGTCATTTGGCAGGGGGGGTTGTGGAAGCCACGCATAGGCCGGCCCGGCCGGGCACAGCACACTAGCTGTGCCAGGGAATGTTCCATCTTCTTCTCCTTCTACTTATATTCTTATTATTATTCTTTTTTTTTTTTCTTTTTTTTTTTTCTTGCTTCGCCCTTCTTAGTCCGTCTCCAGCCGCTACTACACACCACTACCTGCAACACATCCATGTTATGTGTTGTTGTTTTTCTTTTCCGGAAAAAGTTTTCTTCTTTTTCCTGCCAATTGATCGCATGAATTTCCCACAAAAAAAAGCTTCTATTGTCTCCTTGTTTGTATATAGAAAAATGAATGGCAAAACGCGGACACAGCTGCACCAAATTGAGGATTTCCTACTTAAATTGTACAGTTTGGTTGCGAGACTTGCCACTTGGACGCGATTGCTCCGGTTTTCAAGGGAAAGCGCATTAAGAAAATAGTGTCGCCGAAAAAGAAAAATCAAAAGGTAAAAAATACAAGTCTCGAGGAAAGCAACATTACCGATTGAATAGGGCCCATTGACATTCCAGCACGATTTTTCTTTTTCTTTCTCTCTCGCTTAAAAATTGGATGTAGAAGACGGTGCGAGAGAGAGAGAGAGAGAGCGAGAGAGAGAGGTACCAAATCGAATGAGAAAAGAATAGAAAAGCGATCCTCCAGTGTTGGCATGTGATAGTCCCTCAGAGACACTTAGCGCCAGCATATTAGTAGACTGTATATACGGTTGGTCTATGCGAGCAAGATCCTTTAGCAGGTCAACAGTGCATCCACAAGCTATAAATCCAATCACAGCCGATGAGAGGCAAATATACAACTGTGGTTTCAAACAAGCAAAGGGTCAAAAAGAAATTTTTTTTTTTTTATATACAATACATCTCCTACACCCAAGTTTTTGACATTAGAATTTTATTTCTTTTGGAGTTAGCGCTTATCTCCTGGGGATAATCAATGAGATTTTTTTTTTCAGAGAAAAAAAAAAAAAAAATTCCTTTTTCAGTTTTTTTTTCTTTCCAGTTTTACAACTTGGGCAGCCGGTTTGTTGATGTCGACCACCAACTTACACTGCGACAAGCAAACACGCGAAGAAAAACATCATTTTTCGTTTCAAGAAACAATACGGATATGCCCTTTAAATTAACAAAAAGATTAGGTATTTAACCTCAGTGTTTTTCCCTTCCCAACATTGTGGAATGTGTTTAACCAAAATTTAACCCACCCTACAAGGCTTACACACACAAAAGGGCGAACTAAAGTCAACAAAATAAGGTGTGTCCGCTTGTAGCATGTAGTTGTTAGTAGGAGTAGCAGTAGACGGAACCAATTGGAAATTCAAACATTTCTTTTTGTGTGTGTGTGTGTGTGTGGTGAGGGTAATGTATGGGTGCTACGCATACTTGCATAGCACATTGAAAAAGGAAAAAAAAAAAAAAAAAAAAAAAAGGGTGGGCTTGTCTAAAAAAAAAAAAAAAAGACGGATCTGCCCGGCTCCTGGAACGCGAACAGAAGCGTCGACCCGTTACCGAGACCAAGACGGATGAGGGTTGGGTGGCCACCTCCAACTCCTTTTTTTTTTTTTTTTTTTACAGGTGCTTAAATACATCAAAAGGGTCAATATTTTGACGGCTCCTCTGGTTTCCAAAAGAATATGCTGCTTTTTACAAGTACACCGATCGGCAAGCTAAATTCCCAACTAGAAGATTTTAGGTTTTTCTTTTTTTTTTTTTGTATCACCCTGCCCAAACAAAAAGAGCACAAATCGGTCTAAATCACCCATATCTGACCGCCTCTGGTTGTTCTACCCCCATGCATCATCTCATTTTCCCTTCAAATTTGTCGTTCCGTTTTCAAGAGATTGTGTTTTGTCCTCCTCTTCAAGCAAAACAGACGAGGACAGAACAGGAAAAGCAACGACAAAAAAATGTTGGATACACAGTCAAATGTTAAGGCAAAAACCCACAGTTTAAGATTTCACCGGTTGATGTTCGTCCTAACTACCTGAATGGGTGCACCGACGCATCCATCTTCCTATGGTCTGTCGACGGCGCGTTCAATACAAGAGAGCAACAAGATTCAATGCAAATCTAGCATTTACAACCTTCCAAATTCGAATGGAATTCGGTCCCAAACCTGTAGCGGTAGCACGCAGAAAAAAAGGGTTCATTTTGTTCCAAAAAAAAAAAAAAGGTGAACCTTCCCTTTGCCTAGGAGAAGATTCACCACAAGAAGTATTGCTGTTCCACGGTTTTAAAGCCAACGGTAATAATAATCAGCAAAGAATATCCTCAGAGCAAAGAGAGGATGGCCACCTTTGAGAGATGGCGGTTTTACGACGGGTCAATACAAAAAGTGGTACGTGGTAAATGAAGTTAAAGTACGCTCATAGAGTTCAAGTAAATGGCAATCCACTAAAAATTAGAGAACTACTATTAATAATTTTTATCTCCACCAGGTATCAAAAACAGAGGAACAAAGAAAAAAAAAATAAAGCGGGTGGAGGAGTTTGGAAAGCTGGATTTCCGGTTCCGTTGGACGAAAGGCACATCGAATGCAAAAAAAAAAAAAAAAAATAAAATACAAATGCGCAAAACTGTTGGTAACCTTCTTGACTCTGTGCGATGACGATATTTCATGTGTTTGGCTGTTGCCCTAGACTGAAAAATAAACGAAAAACAACAGCAGACGGGGCGAAAAAAAAAAAAAAAGAGCGGTTCGATAAATCGGGCCATAGTAGAGCAATAGCAAGCGACGTCGTGGGGTTCTCTCTATTTCCTCTTTGGCGCATTGGCGCGGCCATCATTAATCATTACGCCAGGCGCATGACGCGGCTGGATTTTTTAAGAACCCGCTCGCCCGGCGAAACATACAGCCGCCCCCCTCTTCTTTCATTCGTTCTCTTCTTTCTTTTCCTTTTCAGCCTGACTTTCTTTTTCTTTTTCTTTTTTTTTTTTATATTTTTGCCCTTTTCCTGTACGCGTGTTTCGGCCATATCAGTTTGCTTGAGGAAAGAGGAGGAACGTCTTCGCTTTAACTCTTGCGAACGCACTATTCATCTCGCAAAAAAAAACAAAATTCGACATCCAGCTGGATCATAGAAAATTCTTGAACGGAGAACTGTGAACCTTTTCTTCTTTCACAAGGAGGGAAAAAAAAATGCAAAAAAAAACCACTCGTAGTATGTTAAAGTGTTGAATCAATGAAATAAACCCACGCATGGAAAACAAGGCGTACGCTAAAGGATTTAAATGAGCAGCCCGTGATCCGTCATTTTTCGTTTCCCATTCTAACCGAACATGACCTAACCATTGAAAATAAAAGAATTGATAAAAGGAGATTGTAAAAAAAAAACAAAAAAAAAAGAGGGGAGGGAAAAGAACGGCGGCGGTACAACGCAGCAATACCGCGTGAAAAATCTACGCACGCAGACAAAAAGCCTAGAGAGAGAGTTCAAAAAGATAGGAGAGCCAGGAAAAAAAAAAAAAAGGTTGTTGCTGGAAAATAGACAAACCCGGTCCGACCGTTTCTCAGTCACTAATTGGAATTCAGTCGGTGCAGAACAGAGAGCCTTCCGTGCCGGTCCGACCGTGAGTCCAGCACCAAACAAACAAAAAAAAAAAAAAAAACCCCAAACAAGAAGACCCAAAAAGAGAGAGAAAAAAAAAAGGTAAGTCGCACGCGCCCCAAAAACGAAAAGATTCATTTTCTTAGTTGTCACAAACAGACACGCAGTTGATTGTGTCCCTTCCACTTCAGCTAAAATAAATGACATTTCACCCGTTGCCCGCCTTTCCTTTTTTTTTTTTTTTTTTTCCTTCCCCGTTTCGGACGGGGAAAGAAGAACCAACACAATTTCGGCAAGATATGTTTGGGATGCTTGAGTAAGTAAGTGCTGTTTCCTACCTTGTGTTGCGTGTGAAGCCGCGTCGTTCGAAAAATTGCCCTGCAAAGCAATCATTAGCGCCGCAATGTTGCCGGGCCGGAGTGGCCGCTACTGTGGGGACCAACACAAAAGGGTTGCTGCTGCTGCGCCGCGGCGTACACCCTTTTTCTTCATCCTCCTCCTCATCGTCGATTGTCGAGTGGCAAACATCTTCGAGGGTGGCGGCCAACTAGGAGAAGACGACTCTCTTTTCACTGGCAGGGAACCGGACTAGTCGATCGTTCACCACCGGCCAGGTCTCAACTGCGCCAGCACCGCGAAAGAGAAAACCTTCCTCAATCAACGTGCCAACACTCTGCAGCGTACAGCGACCATTAACCATCGGCTCGGCGGTTCTCCTGTTTCTTTTTTTTTTTAGAAAAAGAAAAAGAAAAAACAAGAGTGAATACAATAGAACAATTTTTTTCTTCATCCATTCATTTCCTTTCGACCGCGGAAACAGTAGGTAGTGGTGAAACGGACAACAAGAGAGGTGAAACGAGATAATTGAAATAGACACACAAACGTCGTTCTTTTTCATTGTGTGGTGTGTGTGTGTGTGTGTGTGTTAAACTACAGCTGCCATTGTCAACGAGAGTCTTGGCGAGCGTGCATGTGTTGAAACAACAGGGCAGTTGTGTCAGAATGACGCGCAACTGACACGCTGACAAGGGGGAAACAAGAGAAGAGTGGCTGTCGCCAAGACGTTCAGACGTGGGTGTGTCAGTCGTGACATTGCGGGAAGGAGAAACACAACGGCTAAAAGCTTTTAACAAACAAAACACATAGCGTGCCGGTCTCTTCATGACCCAACCGAATTGACCCCATCCATCCCATTCCAGCTGCCCTCAAATCCCTTCACAAAATTCAGAAGACAATTCACCGACTATAGCGACCGGAATTCACCCAACGGGCGATTTAGAAAAACTAGCGTTATTAATTAAGTGCGAAATCATTCGATTTATTCAGCTTTCAACACGAACTTCCATCACATAGACCCCCATCTTTCCTAAGGGTTGAAAAAAGAAAAGGTATATTAGCCGCTAGAGGCGCGTGTGCCGGAGTTTGTGCAGACCTGGGAGCAAATCATCGATCACATCCGCCGCCGGCTTCGCAGGGTTGGGGGAAAAAAAAAAAAAGCTCTTTGGATCGGTACCACCACCATCACCAGGACCCTCTCCTTTTTTTTTTTTCCAATGTTCCCTCCCACCTCCGCTCCCTCCCATTCCTCCATCTCTACCCCACCAGCTCCATTCGGCACCGAAACACACACACGCTACCCTATGTGAGTATGCGTGTGTAGAGCGAACAGAGTCTTCGGACAAATACACACACACACACACACACACACACATCGACTGTGATTGGTCGACAGTGTCGAGGTCACGTGACTTGCCCTTCCCCCAACGGGAGGTGGAGCCCCCCGCCAGTTATTTGCTCCAGTCCGCATCGACTGAAGCCGCACAAGACATCAACCAGCAACGCGGCCGGCCGCAAGTAAAGAAGAGCGACCCCCCTCTCAAAAATAAAAAAGTGAAGAGTGAAATAAAATAAAAGAGAAGACACGAGCGAGTTGGTAGTGGTGTGATCGCCATCGTCGAGCATTTAATAATAGTTCCAGCACTGAAAAGAGTGACAACTCAATTTCTTCTTTAAAAAGCGCGCCTTCATCGAGTCGGTCATTAAACGTCTCTCGTGCGCCAATTAAGTGGAAGGTAGAATTGATGATCGCCATGAGTTCCTTCTTGATGAACTCCGGGTCGTCGTACGTCGTCGACCCAAAGTTCCCGCCGAGTGAAGAGTACAGCCAAAGTAGTTACATTCCAGCTGCGGCCAGTGACTACTACGTGCCTCATCATCAGGTACAGCATTACCACGGCTACCACGGACATCACGCTCATCACCACCACAACGGCAATCACCCGTCGTCCGTCACATCGGCCGCGGCCACCATGGGCTATTACGGCCAACATCCAAGTCACGGTGGAGCCGTCATCAGCGCCGGTGGAGGAGGATACCACGGCGGAGGAGCCTACGGAGCTAACGGACCGTGCGGAATCGCAGGATCTGGCCAGCAAGTTCAAGTGCCCATGACTGGGCACGTCGCTCCGACTTTAGGCCATCACCATCCGCAGCCGTTACAGCACCAGCAGAGCCCCGGATTGATCCAACGGTCGCCGGCTCCGTCGCCGACACCTTCGCTGACTTCGATGGTGACGTGTCCGTCTCAGCAGATCCAGACGCAACAGCAAACGCTGGGCCACCAACAGCAGCTCCAGCTACAACACCAGCAGCACGTCCAACCTCTGCACCAGCAACAACTCAATCCCAGTCATCTACAACAACAACAACAACAACAACAGCAGAGTCACGGCGGTGTCGTTTCACAAGCGTTGATGCAGCATGACCAGCTGTCCCATCTTGGCTCTATGGTGGCCCAGCAGGCCAACAGCCAGCAGCAGCTGCAGACACAGACGCAGATCCAGCAGCAAAACAGCGCCTTGCAACTCTGCCAGCCACCGACGCCAAACAGTCCGGAATCGGATTGCGACGACGGGTCCGACATGTCCGACGACTCGCACAATCCCGTCATCTACCCGTGGATGAAAAAGATTCACGTCGCCGGAGCACGTAAGTTTTTTACTGTCCTCATTTCCCTTCGTTTTTAAATAAAAAATTTTACGCTCAAACAAAAAAAAAAAAAAAGGAGGGCGAAATAACGTTGTCTTGTAATTAGAAATGCAATTAGAAATTAAGACAATTCCTGCACGCGAATGGCTAAATAGAACCGATCACACACATTTGCCTGTATTTCATATAGCAGCGTTATCTGATGGTTTCCTAGCCAACGGAGGATTCACGCCGGGAATGGAGCCGAAAAGACAGAGGACGGCCTACACTCGCCACCAAATTCTCGAATTGGAAAAAGAGTTTCACTTTAATCGGTACTTGACGCGGCGCCGTCGGATCGAGATCGCTCACAGCCTGTGCCTGTCGGAGCGTCAGATCAAAATCTGGTTCCAGAACCGGCGCATGAAGTGGAAGAAAGACAACAAACTGCCAAACACCAAAAACGTCCGACGGAAGACCAACCCGGCCGGCGTCACAACGACGGCCACCGGAGTTCCCATCACGACGTTGCCGTCCGGCGGCGGCAACACGACGACCATCACGACCAGCACGCCGACACCGACCGGCAATTCGCAGTCGTCCAATCCGCCCAGATCCAACGAAACGCCGACATTTCAAGACTGCGGAATTCTCAACATCAAACCCGACTACGGATTGACCAATCTCTAAAGTGGAAAAATACGGAAAGTAAACAGAAATCGAGTCCCAAAGTCAAATCGAGTTAGCGTACCGACAGTTTTCATTGCGGCAGATCGAACTACGATTACCTCAGTCATCAACGAGGTCTACAACAACAACAACAACAACCAAAATGGCATCGCCTTTGATGTCTGATCACCTCTCCGAATGTTGGTAAATACCGCGATCTTTCGTCACCTTTTCTTCTTTCGCCTGCGGAAATGAATCCTTTTTGAGTCGATCTGCCGTCTTTTCTGTAACACCTTCACGTCCTCCCGGCAAAAGGTTTTACCTCAGGGTTGTCGCTTGTACATATAGAAATTCGTATGATCTGTTTATCGCCACAAGTCCGCGTAGTCTCTTCTTTTTTTTTTTTTTTAATGTCTTTCTCTCGAATTGTGTCTATAAAAAAGTCTCCCGATTCGCCGTAATCTTGTCCGACAGCAGGGTAGTAAGATTCTGTTTTTCTATTTTGTTGCTCTTCTTTTAAAACTTTCGCTATGTGTGTTTGAATTAGATCAAATTCTTATTCTACTCGACTTCGTATTTTGTAACTTAGCGCGTCGATCGGCCCCCCTAAATTTTCAAAGATTCGGAATGAAAAAAATTGAAATTCGGACAACCGGGTAGTTTGACGTCCAACAGCAGTCATCACGTCATAGATTCGCTAAAAAAATAAAATAAAAAGAAGAGAAAGATTTCAGATTGCCCACCATTTCTCGTATTGCCCTTCTGTACTGCACAAAAAGGAATTACTTCGATTTGAACTGCTGTGTTTAATTTTTTTTTTAGATCGTTGGGGCAAGTCAGTCGGGGCTTTCTAATTTCTTGATATAACAAAAAAAAAAAAGGCCGACAAACATTAATTCGAAAATCAAAATTTTTCTCTCTTTTACTTTTGTTTAGCGTTTACAAAAATGTGTCGCACGCACGCATCGCAGAAAAATGTCACAATATCGAGTGTTTAGAAATCGTTTGTTTTAGCATGGCCGAGCCGCGTTGGCCGTCCGTTTTAATTGAAGCAAAAAGCACAAATTTTAGGATGTTTTCCTTCTTTGTTAAATTGAAAAATTTGGATGGGGCGCGGTTTTCGAATGGCGGATAGTCGTAGAGAAGGAGGAGAGTTGGGCCCTCATTACGCGACTACAAACTCGGCGGTTTATTTTTATGGCCTATTCATTGGCCTCTGAACTCCATTGTCGTTGTGTGGCAAGCCAAACATTAAGTGTTTGACCCCTACGCAGTTTTTTTTTTTTCAAGTATATGTGTGTCCGACTCGCGCGTGTGTTTGTGTTCAAACAGTGCAAACACACACACACAGCCCGCACAAAATGTATATTGTAGGCCTGACGACATTTTCTTTAAGTGCCATTGCGGACAAACTCCCCTGGCCCACTGCCTCCTCCACCGAGGCAATAAAGAAGCAAATGGCTATCCTCATTTGATTTCCCGAAGGAGTCTCTTCACCTACCACCCACAAGCAAAATTTTATGTAGCTTTTTTTTTTTTATTATTATTATTCCCCAATTTTTGCGCACACATTAACAAGGAGAGAGCACCGCCGGGTTAGCCTCCGCCACACAGTTCCTAAATACCTGCGCTCTTCTACATGTTAAAAGAAAAAAGAGAAAGATAGAGAGAGAGAGAGAGAGAGAAGAAAAACATTAAAAAAGAAAATAGCAAACCCTCATTAGAGAGCGAAAGAGTCCTTCAAATGTGTGTGTGTTTTTTTTTCCTTGCTCGCGATATCAATTTTAAGTTTCCTGTCGATCGTTCTAATTTGAGTTGAACAAGAATCAAAAGAGAAGATGCAGCAAGTCGCCTACAATTTTTTTCTAGCGCGATTTACGCATCAAGTCAAACAATTTGTGTGTCTGTTTTGCAGTTTTGTTTCCCATTGTTTGTTTTTTTCTTTCTCGTCAACGTTTGCAAATTCCCGTCGTACCGTCATGATATTACAACCCAAATTGGACTACTACACGGCAAAAAAATATTTCATTAAACAGAACAATCTCCGTGTTCTTTCTCACAAATGGACGAGGGGAAATTTGCAACCATTTTCATCGTTTCACTTCGTCTGTCGTGTATGTTTTGTACAGTGATTGTCATATTGTGCGGCTATTTTCTCGACAAGATTGGGAGACACCACAAAAAAATTAAGACATCCATCTTCCCTCCCTTGCTGTACAGAAGTCCATGTGTCCAAATTCTGAAGAGAAAAAGACAAACAGCCAATACTGAGGTGTTTTTTTTACCTTCATTTCTTTTTTTTTCCCCTTCCCGACACATCCAAGTCTGCAGTTAAACACCCCGTTAGCGGTCAATATTTTGTTCGTAGGTACCCACTATTTTCCTTAGTCTGTAAAATATCGATTTATCCCTACCTCTATCCAAACTCCGTTCGTTTTGTGTGTGTGAAAAGTCCTAGTTCCGCAACCACTCGTGACGCCCATCGCGATCGAGTCTGAAACAAAACAAAAAAAAGTGTTAAATGAATTTATATTGATCATGCAATAAAAGTAAAATTAAAACTAAACAAAAATCGAGTGTTGACCTATTTTTAACTATAAGAACAAATAAAAACGAACAAGAAATGACGAGCAAAAATGCGATATCTGCTAATTGCAAACTGAAAAACAAGTTATCGCTCGTCTGTACACATATCAGGCCTAAAAAAAAAAAACATCAAACAAAAACATCAACACGGAACTTCTCCCCTACCGTGGCAGTAACACGGCCAACAAAAACGAAAAAAAAAAAAAATAATAACGTTATTTAAATTTGAAAAAAAAAAAAAAAAGAATTGGATGGCGGCGGGGAAGTGTTTGACTGGCGCGCGCGTTTACAATAGCACTATGTATGTGAGAGACAGAAAAGAGGGCATACAGAGAGAGAGAATTCTCCCTCTCTCTGCATGGATTATTGAATCGAATCCTATTAGTTGTGCAACGTCATGCCCCTGGTACGGCCGTGTGGGACATAAAACATTTGCCGCGTGAATTCAAAACTCTCACACCGCAGTTTGCGTTACTTCATGTGAGCCTTACACATCGAATAGCATTATGTAAGCTAATACACAGATGGTGCACTCGCACAAGAATTTTCAAACTGTCATTGAGAGAAAAAAAAAAAAAACTAAATTCACACGCATCGTATCAAGCCTACAATGCGCTTATGTGAGGAAACGCGCTATAATTTAGGCCCAACTGGTCAGTTTCTACAAGGGACATGAACTAGTGACCCAGCACCGTAGCGTATGATGATTCACTCAAGTCCGTGAAAATTTAAAAGAAAAAAACTGAAATGTTGTTCTTAGAAAGCCAAACAGCAAAAACGACGCGAGCAAAATCACCGGCTGACGATGACCGTGAAACGTGACGCCAGTGAAATACGGTTTGTTGATGTTTTCTTTTTTTTTTTTTTTTTTTTTTGTATTCTTTCTTATTCACCGCCGCTATTCATGTACGAAAAAAAAAAAAATTCAAAATGACCAAGCGGGTCCTGTTTTAGTCGGCTTCTCTATTCGGATCTTCTTGTCCGTCGTACATGGCGCTGTTTCTCCTTTGACTTGGAGAAACAAACATCAAACAATTCTCCAGTTTCCTCGAGACCTTGAAATGGCCTGTGCAGTTTGTAAGTTACTTGAACAAGGACTTGCGGTATCCTTTCCAAATGAAAATGACCGGCAAAAGAAGAAGTAACCAGCCCTCTGTCACGATTCTTTCGGTTCCTTATTTCTACTTTTCACAACTCACGCGTAATATTTAAAATCTCAAAATCTTTTAAAAACTAAAAACAAAATACAATGTTTGTGTATGTTTCTTTCTTTCGGAGACTGAAGGCAATTAAAGATGATGGAAATCCAATAGATTTCATCAACAGAGTGAGGAGAGAAAGGAAAAAAAGAAAAAGTTTCCGTTTTATGTGCACTGCATTGCAGTTCCAGGGTGTTCCTGCTAGCGAGTGCCGTGCCAAGTGGAGGAGACTGACAACCATAAATCTCGACAGGGCAACATTCATCATGGGACACGGGACAGCGGATGGTGTGGCCCCCGACCATTGATTTTTCTTCTCTTCAAATCCCCCCCCCCCTTCATCCCTCCTCCCCGTTTTCTCTTTTTCTTTCCCGTGTGAGCTGAGCCAGCCAATCCACCCACACTTATAACTACACACACACACTCCCGCTAACACACAAACACCACCCTCCTCCTCCCTTTTCTTTCTCTCTCTCTCTCTCTCTCTCTCTCTTGTAATATGTATAAAAAGGACGTGGCACATCAAAGATTTTCCCTCTGCGTGCTGCACAACACACATACACACCCAAACAACAAGAGAGGAAAAATACATCTATCTGATTCACTCTATAGTAGCCTACATAACAATGCGCTAGTGTGCCATTGGTTGGCTCCGTCCCATATATACAACCCGGCTGTCTGCTGCTGTGGCGTGTGTGTGTGTGTGTCTATGTCTGGTAAAAAGATATTGATTTCCTGCTTCGATTCCACACACTAAGCGAGTGTCTCTGTTTTCCATTTAGAAAAAAACGTAAGAAATAAAATGAGAAATGACAAACATCTCGTATTTAAACGCATGCTATTTATGAAAAATTTGTCGATTTTTAAAAGAAAAGACTACGACAACTCATTAGCTTTCGGTCAACTACTACGCAAAAACTAACGTTATTGTTTGACGACATTTTTATGGGATCCGTGTAAAGCATTTAGACGCGGGCGTCCTCCTAACCATAAACATAACATTAACTGTTAAAGATCAGCAGTAGGCAGAAACAGGCAATAGCTCACTGTGGTAGGATACGTACACACACAAAAAGGCGGCGGAGGCTATTAGAGCGACTTGATGGCGTCATTAAGCTACACACACACACACACGACACCAAAGTGTCTATAACCACCAACTTACACAAACAATTTTGGAAAAAAAAAAAAAAATGGATAAACAAGTCGTTGAAAGTCAAGTGACAGAGGGATAACGTACAGAGTACATCTTCCATCATCTTTTCCATTGACAAAAAAAAAAAAAGTGTTGTGAGTTCCCTCCCGGTTGAAAGCGAAACGAAACGACATGATCGATATAGTCAACAAAACCGATTGACTTTCGGGGACTACTATACACGGCGCACTAACACAGTCGTGGGGTGTGTGCGTGTTATATTATTAAGGAATTGGGAGTCAATTTCACGTGCCCAGTCGGTGAACAATGGATGAAGTCAACAAACGTGAAATCGAAATAAACTATTCGATCTCGAAACTGGTTAGCCGAATTGATATCTTTGGGCCTGAATAGACCCTTCCATTTCTATTTATTACGTTCGATTTACACGAAAAAAAAAAAAAAACGAGGCTGACCATTTGTCACTATTAATAGTGAAGGCAACAAGTGTTTTAAATGAAATAACGACCAAATTTGAAAATAACGTCATACAGAACTGGCGACATTCTTGACCAATCGCAGCTACCCAACATCCATTTATATTAGGTTGACTGATATATTATTTCAGTTGGGAAAGGCATCAGTTTACTTGCTCCGGACTTCGAGCGTCCAATATCCAGACCAGCAAACAGAAGCGAACAGAAAAAATAAAATAAAAGAAAAAGGAAGAAAAACAAAAAAAAAATTCCTTTTTTAAAAAATGAAATAAATGAAATAAAAAAGAAAACAAAATTTGAAAACAAAAAAAAAAACGCAAGCCTCGAGGGTGAAAAGAAGGCGCTTTCAAAAGTTCGGGTAAGAAACTTGTATGTCGACCGAAGAATGTTATTGAAGATCCTGCTGACTCTTCCCAGTTCAAAAAATAAAAAGGAAGAACGAAGGGGGGAAGGAACCTGGAAAACTTTGTTGGATGGAAAAAAAAAAAAAGAAGAAAACGAAAGAAAAAAAAAACGGAGGGCGACACATTCGTCGAGCAACTCTATAGAGAAAGTTTGGCTACAGTGGGTGGATGGAGGGGGCAGGGGGGGTTCTACAATTCCCGGACTCTCTAAGAGCTGCAAGGATCCGATATATCCGAAGAGGATTTTCTCGTCTCTCTCTCTCTCTCTCACTCTCCGGCCTCGACTCGGCTGTATGTAGCGCCGCCCTACAAGATTAATGATCCCGAGTCCCCCCATTGGGTTTTCCTTGTGTACAGCAGCTGCTCTATGCATGTTGCTGCTGGATGTTGTCTACGTATCGCGGACCGAGAGAGAGTAGTAGTAGTACAAGTTCTGCTATAGCATATCTCCCTTTAAAGAAAAGGGGGGGGGGGGGGGATAGAGATACAGCTGAGGCAGCATGAAAAAAAAAAAAAAAAAAAAAAAAAAAGGGGTTCTCCGGCAAGACGGAACAACCGAAAAGGGTTGATTCTTCTTCCATCTTGTTTCGCGCTAGTCTTAAGCGCACACACATATATACTTTTTTTTTTCCCGTTCTCATGCCGATCTCTTTGCCTATTGGCTCAAACATAACAAGAAAAATAAAGAAACGCTGATGGTTTTCTGGAAGGGGAGAAGACAAACTCAGTTGACAAGAGAGGCTAGAAGATTTTCCAGCGAGACGAAAGAGAGCCGTGTGCTAGGTGGATATAAAGCGCCATCCCTCTCTTATGCGTCCCCTTTGTTGCACAGCCTTAACAGGGATCCTCGCGCTTATAGATATGTATTTTCCCGCGACCACCTCCGGAGTTAAAAAAAAAAAGAAAAGAATAGGGGTAGAAGAAAAAAAAAAAAGCACTGAAGAGAGATGAAATGCATTTCAAAGAAAATAGAGCCGACTTATTGATGATTCGAGTTAATGTCTGTGTAACTTTACCGCCAGCTCGTTAGTTTTACACCAACACTCAGCAGCAAGGCAAAACCTACGTGACGCAAGATCTAGCGCTCTCTAGCGAAGCGACGTCGAATCATTTCGGTCGTGAACTGTTGGACTACGCCGCAAGATGTTTAAGCACCGAACGCGTGAAAAAGAAAAAAAAAGCGATGCGAGATGAGAAAAGGGCAAAAAGAATTCCTTACAAAACGTGTCAGATAAAAAAAAAAAAAATGCCAAACAAGAAAAAGTTTTGCAAAAATTCCCATCGCCATCCGCCTGTCTTTTATTCCTGTACGCTTTCATGCGTGTTTCCACGCTATACGGCGGTCCACTTATAATAGACCTCATGCCGCCTCTGTATAATGCAAGATCCGCCCGTCTCATCATTAATCAAAGGCACACAGCCGAGCGCTGTGTGTCTGTGTGCGAGCGCGCGCATCAGCGCGACTTTAATCCCACCTTGTTGTGTACATCGTTGATGCCAAGCGAACCGAAAACCCTACAGCGCATCGAGTCTTGCTCTTTTCGAAAAAGTCAAAGGACGCAAAAATGCGCAGCCATCACAGCTATGACTACAAAAGGCACACGAAGCTTTATGCATCTTCCCATACACCTTTCGATATTTCTTCCTCATTCTATTGACGTTCACGTGCATGTGCCATAGAATGTAGAGGAATAACCAAAGCTTTCCAAAACGTGTGCAAAAAAAAAAAATATTATCATGTACCACCGTCTGATCATGAAGGGTAAAGACGTCCATTGTTTATAAACCTACGTGTCGACTCGTACCACCGCTGGTAATCACAAAAAAAGAAAAAAAGAAAGAAAGAACAAACAAGAAATACAAAATAAGAAACAAACAACAAACAAACGAAATGAATTGAACAGAGCGAAATGAAGCCAATCGTTTTTTTTTTTTTTTTTTTTTTTTTAAACGACCCGTAAACTAGCGGTTAGTAATACGGTCATAAACGCAGGCACAAAAGGCAAAAGGGTGTTAATGTTCGGCTCTCGAAGGATGATGGTGTCGAACGACGATGACCGTAGAGTCGTTGTCGTTTTTATGGCGGCCAACAAAACATCAAACCAACACCACCAACCGCTGTTTGTAGACACAGTCTCGACTATTACTGCTACCAAAAATGGGGACAACTAATGACGATTATGGGTAGTCGTAACTGCGTCCTTATCTACCTTTATCTTACAAGTAATGCCGATCGGTCGCTGTAAAAAAAAAAATAATAATAAGATCCTGGGGCTTTTCAATTGCAACGGCACATAGAGGTTAAAGGTGATTTTGTCGTCAAAACGTAACGGCGAGTTATGCGTCCAATACGAATGAGAAAGGCTAAAGTGGTTGCTCGTACGTCGTCAAGACATTCACAATGTTTGCTTCGTCATGGGCGCGCCATGATCACCTACAAATGACTTAATGCCCAGTCGCTATGGGCTGGTTAAACAACCAACGTCTTCAGCAACAATAACACGCAGGTGAAAAATGAGGGAAAACAGCAATTAAGAGTCTATTTGATTCTATTTTTGTTTTTCATCTTTTTCTTTTTTTTTTTTTTTTTTTTTTTTTTTTTTCGGAGGGGGTTGTTATCCTCTTAAAAAGTGCGCGCTTGTTTTGTTGTTGTCCTCCGCGTTTCGCGCTGATGAGGTACAGACGAAAGGACGAACGTAGATTGGAAATTGCCTGATGACCTGGTTTTCAAAATCTAGAAGATGTTCTTGGAAAAGCAGAGAGACAGCAATACACACAAAAAAAAAGGGTGGTGGTAACTGAGCAAAAGTATAATAATAAGAAAAAATGGAAGAAGAAAAGGTTTCCCATATTTTTATGGCCCCCCCTTTATCCTTTTTTTCTTTTTTTTTTTTTACCCTTCCAGCTAGCCCCGGATGACACCCATAAACCTCTCACGACGGACGGGCACCGGTCATTTTGACAAATGACTTTCTGTACATGTTTGTCTGTGCAGGGCTACTCCCCTTCCCAAGTCGCAAACAAAAACGAAAATATCCAATCCGCATATCCATTTTTTCGCGTTCATTTTCTGTCTGATGCGGGATATATCTTTCTCTTCTCTTTACCACCTTCGGTCAGAGCAGCGTAGTCTCGTGCTTGTTCCGACGATGAGACAAAAGATATTGCCAGCATCAACAGAGACGTATAGAGCCCAACTAGACCCTCCCAAATGTACACCATTTTTTCAAGCAAAAAAGAAAAAAAAAAAAAAAAAAAAAGAACGAGGATGGCAAATCGAGATATGCGTAGTGGCCAGAGAGGTCCTCCACGACTAATGACTTGATTGATCATTAAGGAGAGGTGCCTAGGCTACTGTGCATGTCCACGGCCATACAAGCAATATAGTATAGGCGTGCGTTAGAAATTTGTACGCGTGTTCGCGAGAGAAAAAAAAAAAACAAACAATAGGGCCATATAAAAAAAGAAAGGAGAAGAAGAAAAAAAAAAAAAAAGCAAAAGGTTTTCTTTTTCGAAAATGGAGATCTTTGACAACTTTAGCGGGTCTTTGATAAATACTATGGCAATCGAGGGGACAGCTTCAAATTTTTATACGTATTTTTCCTGTTCCTACGTGCAGCTTCCTCCCTTGTAAACTGATCATGTGCTACACTTGACATGTTCCTACTGACTCTCGTATTTTGGCCAATCATAAAAATGAAATGTCACATATATTGCCTCTTTTTTCTTTAAGGACGAAAACAACGGAAACGGGATGCAGAAAAACGCCTCTGAAGTTAGCGGCCAAGAGTTGCTAGATCAACTTAAAAGCTAACTAAACCAATAATGGGATTTCGAAGTGTAAAAGATATGGAAGCGATTTCAAGAACAGCAGCTCATTTTCACACTGTCGAGAGACAACATCGAAACACGAGAAAGTGCTGAAAAGTTTCAATTTTTTTTTTTGTGTTTCCACAGAGCAAACTGTAACGGGTGTTTAAACACAAATTTTTTTTTACTGGTACAGAAAAAAACAAAATGGAATTTTTGGTTTAGAGCCAATTTTCGTCGAGTCACGAGTGCGCGCGTATGTTTACTACACAGAATTTAGATATAGTCAACCCCCCCCCTCTTTATTTTAATTCTTAAAAAAAAATTTTTTTTTTTTTTTTCCCTAACTGAATTTCCAATGTTGAACGAGGAAGGATTCCAAATTCTCAGCTTGTTCTCGATCTTTGCCAAAAAAATTATACAGAAGCTCTGCGTGTTGCCAGGGTAGCTAAAAAGGGGGGCAGCCAAATAACAAAGTAAAATACACCTCAACTTCTCAGTTATTTTTTTCAGAAACATGTTATCTTTGCGGACGCGTACGGAAAAGTGAATGGCGGATCGCCAGGTCCAAAATGAAAGAAAAAGAAAAATGTGTGATTGAAATAACAAAAAAGAAAGGTGGCATGGCACAGTTGCTAGAAGACACGTGATCAAACCCAATATCCGCAGCCGTGGGTTAGAACCGTCTTTCTAACGCAAACAAAAAAGAAAACGTTTTAATTGCCATTCTCAACGTTTTGCTGGCATTATTTAAACTTCACTAACAATGCCACAATACCCTAGAATGAAAATGGTAAAAGACAAGAGGGGGGAAAAAAAATAATAATAATTCAATCGCATCGAATTGATGTTACACAGTTCGGGCGGCATTTGAGCGCGTACTGTCATTCAATTATTCTGTTCCCAATATCCCTCCCCCCCCCCCCCCTTCCATAAGAGAGAATACGGGTTTATCGATGATTCAATTACGTTAGACAACGCCCTCCCCCTTTTTTTTTTCCCCCCTCGTCTTAGTTATATTCAATATTGATCCGAAAAGAGGAAACCCGCTTGTAAGTGAACAAAGATTTAAAACAGAATCTGAATTCCCCACTTAAGTGTTTTCGGCGTAAGAAATTTCTCGCTTTTCTTTTAAAACTTAGCTCACTTCTAGTTGTTGGAATCTCTTCTCCCTTTTCTAGGTTGTTGTTGGAAAAAAAAAAAAAGATTTTTATATTTTTTTTCTTCGCTCGAGTCTTGTTCCAAAACAACAACAGAAAAAAAAAAAAACGAAAATCCAAAGTAAATAAAGTTAAAAGAAGCAAAAGAGCAAGGGCGGGAATAGGGCAAAAGAAGCGTTGGCGGGAGCGCCGGCATCCGAGATAGAGGATGTGTGTGTGTGTGTGTGTGTGTGTGTGTGTGTCGATGCGGGATTTCCGCTCAACCAGCCAACAGGACCAGGAAAAAGTTTAAGCCAAAAAAGAAAAAAAAAAAAAAAAAAAAAAACGAGGAGCAAGCAAAAAAAAAAAAGAAAACTCCCTGTCACAAGTCCAAGGCAGCGCCATGTTCGACAGTGATGGATGATCGCGGCGCTAGCGACGCCAAAAAGGCCCTTTTTTTTTTTTTTTTTTTCTTCCTTTCTCTCAACGAACCGACGGAGACGCAATCTGCGAGCTTTTGTATGTTTTCTGTGTGTGTGTGTGTTTCTGTATGAACGGCCCCCCCCCTTTCTAGCCTTCCTCCTCTCCCCCCCCCCTTTTGCTTTCCGACTCCGTATTGGCTCTTTGAATACAAGAGCGTCGTTGGGATGGGAGGGATATGATGATGAGCTAAGCGCATCATCGAAAGACGAGCAGCAGCTCCCCCAAGAAATGTTTGGAATGATTTCATTAAAGTTCCTTCACCTTGTCTTTCCAAAAGAAAAACTGAAGTAAACCTCGTTGACATTCCGTTCAAAACAACCCAAATACGGTGCCACATTTTCATTCCCAGAAGCTCGACAGTTCCAAACTATTCTTCAAGCCACACACAACGCAAATTGCTCGTATCGAAAAAGATTCTATTTCGACACGAAAAAAAAAAAAAGAATGGGGAAAATTAAAGTTTACCTACTAAGCCAAAACAAAACAAGAAGAAATTCAAAACTCAACAGATGATTCGGGTTTGCTTATTATCGCGTGTTATCAAGTAGAACCCCCTCCCCCGTCAAAGTTTGAAACCAAGAGGAGAAGCTGAAAAAGAGATGTGAGCCAACATCCATTAATTATTCGTCCCGTTACAAGACAGCTTCTCAGCCTGCGGACGACACACAACAACAAGGAAAAAAAATGTTGAAACACGAATCCTCCGAAAACAATCATTCCAACTAGAACCTTAAACTGCATCGACTATATACGCCTTTCGCGCAAAATTCAAATCACGAGCAAAACTTTAAAACCCCGCAAAAAAATAAAAAGGAAAATTCTTTTCGACATGTTGTCCGCATGTGTTCCGAGTGCGATGATGTTGACCTGAGTAGCGGCAACGCTAGTTATACGGTTACATTATTTCGCGTGGCTCTGCAAGGGTGGAGTAGTAAATGCTGGTGTTGGTTTGTTGGTCATTGTCAGACATGGGCTTCGTATATAACATAACCGTGAGGGGTTTCTCTTCTCCCTTTTTTTTTTTTTTTTTTTTTTTTTTGCTTCCCTCTGCTCTTACGGTTCCGTTTCTTAACGAAATAATCTGCTGGCTCCTGACTTGACTGACTGATGATCTTGTTTAGCTTTCCGAGCCTCGACAGACTAGGGCCTTCTAGAGCGACTCAAACTTGACACAACAAGAAGGAGAAAAGAAACAAGTAGAAAGACGAGTGAGACGAGAGAGACAGTGACACACTCGCCCGCCATCACCTCCCCCGCAACATGCACAGAGAAAGGGGAAAAAAAAAAAAAAAAAAAAAAAAAAAATCCCTCCTACTCGACAGTCCGTCACCCAACTCATCAAGGAGCGTCGTCGCGCAATGACTTTTTTGGGAGCCCACAACAGACCGGCTTCGTAATGAACCAAGTTTTTCACGACGTCCCACAAAAACTGGGAGAATCTCACTCCTCTCACTGTGGCTGCTACTCCATTTTCTTGCCGACCCCCCAACCCCCCCCCCCTCCTGTCTAAGACTTCAACTAAAAAAAAAAAAAAAAAAAAAAAAAATCTGAACTTGACAGCAAAGAAGAAAAAAAAAACGGGAGCAAGCGGACATCACATCACTGACACCATCGACATCGTCTGAGAGAGAAGCGCAGTCTTCTCTCCCGAATATATTTCTCAAAGCAGAAAAGCTAGTACAGTTCAAGCTGAAAGTCGTTTCACTTCTTCCATCGGTTCGTGAAGGCTGCTATCAGCTTCGTGAATTTCGTCCATTAATTCGTTCAATCGCAGTCTCGGCCTGATAACTCTCATCATTACAACGAGAATTACATAGACCCGTCGAGGAATTTCGTGTTCCGCCGGACCTTTCCCTTCGTGACTTGTCATTCGCCTCCTGGGTAAGTGTTTGTTTCTATTTTTTTTTACCTTCATTCATTGCGCGTTTGAATGGTCTGCAGCGCAGAATAAATACTAGCGGTCGTGACTGATCGAAACCGTTAGTGGTCATCAAATATTCCAGAACCTCGCAGCCGCAAGCGCTGGCTTTTGTGTACGCATCCGTGAATTGTTTGTTGGTTTTGTTTATTGATGAACGGACGAGAACAAGAAGAAAAGAAAATTCCGATTTGTTTTTTTTTCTTCTTCCCATCGCATCAGACGCTTTATTTTTATTTATGTGTCTATGATACGTATCAAACGCTATTCACGATGGTAGCAGGTCTTTTCGAACACTCAAGTCGTGCGCGTGTGCATCGAACAAAACGGGGCAGAAAAGAATAACAAACCCCCCCCCCCCAAAAAAAAAAAAATTCTCGATTAAGTTCATCACGATGCGGGAATTGTTGTATCGATCTATGTCCAACGGATGAACGCGTGCAATCGATCACAGTTTTGGTCGATTGGCCGTTGGAAATAAAACGTGTAATGCAACAAAACGAAAAAAATGGGCAAATAAAAAAAGATCCCGATCAGCCAAAAAAAAAAAATAAATAAATAAATAAATAAAAAGTAAAGAAAATGGAAATTGGATGAGAGAAAGAGAAGGTCGGAACGCAACCAATCTCCGTGCGGAGCGGCAAAGTAAAATGGAGACTGGCTTGTACGTGTTGGTTTAAAAAGAGAGAAAAGGACGAGCACAAGCCAATGCGGACCGAGCACTCCATCACCTTCACGTCCGATTATAAGGCTAATCCGTCAGCCCAGTGACAGGTGGGGGGGGGGCCGTCCCCACTGTGAGTCAGTAAAGAAAGATGTCCGGACGAACGCGCGCTCTCTGGACGTATCTACGAGTTAAATGGCAAAAAAAAAGTCTATATATTCAGCGTTCATAGAAAATCAATTTTTCATTTTTGTGCGAGGCAAGATTCACTTAGAAACCCTCTCCTTGTTCGGAAGAAAAAAAAAAAAAAAAGGACAGCCGAACCGTAGCTAGGAGGAGAAGAATAATCAAATTGTCCTTAATTGAAATGTCCCCCCCCCCAAAAAAAAAACGGCAAAAGGCAGTCTCAGTTAAAAGGATCTCCTTTCGTTCATCTGTATCATCGTTTTTATGATATTTCAACTCGTATTTCCCTCAGCGTCTCTCTCAAAAGCAAATATGCATGCAAAGAGCAAAAATAGTTGAGGCGCAACTTTTGAGCCCCGAAATCAACAAACACAAATTAAAAACTAGAAGAAAGATTTTTATTTATTTATTTATTTTTTTTTTTTTTTAAAGGGAGCTACTCTCACGAACGCGATTTCCAGTTTTTTTTCGTTCGTTTTCTCATGGCAAGTCACGAAATACCTTCAGGCCATTCTCTATAAAATAGAATAGTTTTTTTTTTTTAACTCCATGTGTGTGTGTGTGTGTGTGTGTAAAAAAAACAAAAAAAAACAAAAGGGTGAACATTTTTCTACTGCGTCTCATACTGGTTACTAGTACTGTAATCCATTACTAGCGTGTTCAAACTCCATACGTGGCTTATCATTATCGTTTTTTTTTTTGTTTTTTTTTGGGTTCTTGTTGTTGTTGTTGCTCGCTCGTTCAAGTCTCGAATTTCTCGATTTTCCCTTGTACCTGCCGCTCTCTTATCACAGAGATTACGTTCGGCTTGAATAGACAATTGCGCTTGGATGAAGGGAAAAAAAACGGAGAAGAATGAAAAGTTTTTTTTTTTTTCTTTTTTTCCCATTAAAATATCTGGTTCCGTTAGCTTCTCGTCGGATGATGGATAGTGATGGATGGATGAAGAGAAAGAGAGAAAGGTACATTCTATTTTTTGCATCCGCCTTCAATCTCACAAGCCTTTGCCGTAAGCGCAACATGTTTGGCCCCCCCCTATTAACGTTCGAATCACCGACGGGTACGTTGCCATTGTTTTCAACAAACGAACGATGGAACACACACAAACACAAAAATCGAAAAAAAAAAAAAAAAGAAGTGACAGCAACGGCTAACGAAAACAGTACTGCGTAGCAGCAGCTGCTTTTGTGTGGCTTGTCCAGGTATTTTAGTGGTTGTATAGACATGCGCATATTATACAGTAAATTTTTTTTTTTTCAACGAATTTTCAATCTTTTTTTTTTTTCTTCGTCGAAAGGAAATGGGAATAACAAATGACGCACAAGCAGTCAGGTAAATCACCCTAAGGTTATTCCCCCCACCTCCCCCGTTCGTAAAATTTTGCGCGAGAATGGGTGGGCGGATTGCAATGACGATGACAACGACCACAATCAAATGAAGAAAACGCAATGGTTGGGTGTGTGTGTGTGTGTGTGTGGGTGTGTGTGTGTGTGTGTGTTGTGGTGTGTGTGTGTGTGTGTGTGTGTGTGTGTGTGTGTGTGTGGGAGAGGAAGGAAATGTTGTGATGGTGATGCCGATAGATTATCTACAAGAAAAATCCTCTTTCTTTACCCGTAAGATACCTGTAGAAACGAGCTTCTGATTACTGAAAGAGACAAAAGCCCGGAGCTACAGGGTAGCTTACGAATCCGGCTGTTGAAACAAGATGGGAATGTGTTGTTGATTTTCTTCTTATTTCCACACATCTGGTGGATGCTGAAGCGTTGAGGGCGAGAGTGAATTCCGTAAGAAAATTACCATGAAAAAAAAAAAAAAAAGAAATAAAAAAATTCTTCTTTCGTGGAAACACGCTCGGGCGTTCGATCAAAAAAAAAAAACAAAAAAAAATGTACAGTATATAAAAAAAAGGAAAAAAAAAAAATTATGCTTCGTTACCTCCCTCCAAAAACGAAGAAAACAATCTCGCAGACAAGAATAACGAAATAAAAAAGAAAAAGTTGGAAATAATGTTGGGAAAAAAAAAAAAAAAAAAAAAAAAAAAAAAAACTGGCTGACTCGTGCGTTGGAATCAATCTCGTGGCCGTCAAGATTCCATCCGCCCGCCCGTCAATCGTCCAGAACGAAACGGCTTGAAAACGTGTAAAAGTTGGGGGCCGCCAGAAAAGATGATTTCGCCGTGGCTGTATATACTTACGCGCCAACTCAGCATTAAAATCAACCTTTACGCATTTAAAAACATCGGGTTCCAACAAATCGATCCTATCGTCTTTCAAAAACTGAGAAAAACAAACAAATAAAAAACAACTAATAAAAAAAAATTCCGCAAACTTTTCAAAACGGCTATCGTGCCGTAAAAGTACATACACTTTTTTGCTGCTGATCGGGGAAATCGGTTTTGGGGCTTCTTCGGTGACAACTTAACAAAGACAGCCATAAAAAAAAAAAAAAAAAAATCAGCATTTCGTTAAATTTATGACGCTGTGAAGAGTGCCACGCGCAGGTTATTTTCCACCAGGTTTTTATTACGGCCGATCGTGTGGCTTTACTTCTTCGTCGATCTCAGTGGGAGATGAAGAGACAACGGAGGAGGTACCCCCACAGCTGCATGGGGATGTTGAGTCGAACGCAGGATTCGAAATTTCAGGGGGAAACATAATACGAAAAAATGGACAACGATGAAGGGAAAGAAAAAGGAAAAAGGCATCAGCACCCAACGAAAGTTTTAAAAAGAAAAGTATAAAAAAAAAACACAAAAAAAACACAAGTCCATCCACAATGAAACAGGGCGATCCGTTCCTAGCTGACAAGGCAGAAAAGCAGCTCCCCCATTTTCCAAATAGAGGAATAATATTAAAAAAAAAAAAAAAAAAAAAAAAAAACAAGATTTCAAATTGAAAGAAAAATCGGAATCGACAAAACGTGTTAAAATGTTTGCTACCGAAATGTAAACACAAAGTAGATACACACACACACACACACACACAAAAAAAAAATTGGGGAGAAAAGAAAAAGGTCGATGATTGACAAGAGGTAGGAAAAGGAGGAGGGCGACGCTGTCGACGGCGCTGAATCACAGCGTCCACTCGGATTTAGAAAACACAACTGGCGGGTGAGCCGGAGAATATTCAGCTTATATGTAGACAGTTGCTGCTGGTCTCGGTGCGGCAATCAACCCACTAAACTCCCGACGACGAGAGCTCTTGGTTAGACCACCTGTAACGCAGCTATCTCCAGCAAGATCTGCTGTGTAGTTTTCTCTCCTTCTCTCTCTCTCTCTCTCTCTCTCTGTCTTCTAGTCGTACCTGTACACACACAGCACTCGCCCTCCTCCCCCCCCCCCCTCTTCAGTTGTTTTCTCATTCTTTTTCTCTCTCTCTCTCTCTCCATTTATTTCCCTTCTCCCTTTTTTTTTTTGTTCTTCTTCTTCTTCCTTCTCTATCGTCTTGATGATGACGATGGGCCCCAATGAGTTCGGTCGTCACTGCAATCGAGCAGACACGCAGAATTTGGTGGTGTTTGTACACCTTTTTCAAATACTGCGTTAAGGATAAATTAATTTAAAAAAAAAATTATACCCACTAGCTTTTTGATGCGTTTCAATTTGGCTGGTGGGAGGAGTTACCATTCGTTCGTAAATAAAAAAAAAAAAAAGAATTTTAACCAAAAAACAAAAAACAAAAATTGAAAAAGAAATTTCCGTTATAATGACAATGATCGTAAAAACAATAACTAAAAATAACCAAGAAAAAAAAAAAGAAAAGGTAAAAAAAAAAATAAAAATTATAGGCAGACAAGTATTATAACAACGACAGCTCCGATGAGAAAAAGAGAAACGAATGATAACCACCTCCCATTGCAGCGTGAAGAGACTACCATCGCTAGTGCGTATGGCTACAGGATAAATCTCATGGCCCCAACGTGACTACATCACCTGACCTCAACGCGAAAACAAGAAAAAGAATGAGGAATCATCATAATCATATACGACGAACGACAGGTTTCCCCTCACCATTTTTTCTTCTTCTTCTTCAATCAGCCGCTGCTGCTGTTCTTTTTTTTTTTTTTTTTTTTTTTTTTTTTCGAGGGGGTACTCTCTCAACTCCACGTGTCGTGACGTGTCGTCGCTGCGGCCGCCTTTAATTCTCTCTACATGCTCCCTTACACACACACACACACACACACACACACACACACTCGAGGAAAAGAAAAAAAAAAAAACGAATCTCTGAACTAAATGATTATATAAACTATCTCTGTCTGTTCCTTTCGGTCGACGTCGCCTTTCTCAATCGCTGGGGACGTGGTCTGAGCCGAGAAGAAAACGCAGGAAGCACTCACGCGAACCCCTCGAATTATTAGAGAACGCCGCCTGAAACTTGTCGCCAACGGAAAAGAAAATTCACGTGATGAGGGCCCCCTTTATTTATTTTTTTTTTTCCATAGGCTTTTCTTTTCACTCGAATTTTCGAGGTAATCTACACAGGAATACCGTGTACTTATTTTTTTTTTCCATGATTGTTGATTGGTCGTCTTTTTTTTTTTTTTTTTTTTTTTTTTTTTTCTTTCCCTTCTCTTTTATTCACACACAACTGCATTTTGGGTGAAATGCGCGAGGGGAAAGGCCGTCCCGCCGGTTGCTGATGATAGAAGCGGGAATGAGAAAAGAGAGAGAGAGAACAGACTAAAAAAAAAAAAAAAATCAAGATAAAACAAAAACAAAACACAAGAGAGGGGGCTATACGTAGAGATCCATGAGAGTCAATTTTCCACCCCAGGTTCTGACCTAAATGGGAAAATAATAAGCGGTTGGGAAAAAAAAAACAAAAAAAAAAGACACGGCACCAACGGCGCGTCGTGTCCGCGTCTCTCAAGACGTGTACCTTTGTGTTTTTTTTTCTTTCTTTCTTCTTTCTAACCTAGCGCCAAGGATAAGGATAGGATGCACAAATGCATCAGCCTGCTCGATCCAGGTAACAACACCGTGTGCCAGCGTTATAAGGATGTGTGCGTACAGGTGCGCCAGGGTTGACCATTCTCCAATTTTAATGCGCACTACCACCTACAGTATTTCGTTCCTTTTCTTTCTCTTCTTCACCTGTTTTTTTGCTTTTTTTTTCTTGTTCTCGAAGAGGGGGACTCTAATAACCCTAGAGGGAAAACTCTATTTCTCTGGCACATGAGCTTCCAGCAATCGAAACCACATGACCAGTTCCTCGACTCTAGTGGCTATTTCCTATTTTTCTCCTTCATCGCTTTCTGATTCCGAGTTTGTTTTTTTTTTTGTTTTTTTTTTTCAAAGCATTTCGAGACAAAGTTGTTCAGTTCTTACGATTTTTTTTTTTTTTTTTCGATTTTCCAACACGCACCCGCCGGCCAAAAAAAAAAAAAAAAAATGTTTTCTCTCAGAAAAACGAGCCTCTTCCTGATGGACAGCCTGTTTACCTGACGATCCGCTTCTCAGTTCTGAGAGTTTGTGTATCGCAGTACCTGTTTCATGCCCGTTTGTATCCGCAAATGCAAATGAAAAATGTTGGCCAAACGCAACGCAACGCAAAAAAGGGAATCAAACGTCAGCACTCCGCCGTCAATGGTAAACGTTGCGTAATAGCCACCTGAACAAACGTCTCGATGGAAACTTTTGAGATACTGGAAGGTTCGAAGCCGCGCTTCAAATTGAAATTAAAAATCCAAATTAGAGCAAACCAGAAGTCGGCTGATGGACAACAAAGAAATTCAAGAGAAAGGGATAAAAACTGGACGTTGCCTGGAATGCACAGACGATAACAGTCATATGCAGACCGGAATCTGATAACACGAGCAAAAAAAAAAACAAAAACAAAAACAAAAACAAAACAAAAACAAGTAAGACAAAACCAAAAGAAAAAAAACTGCAAGAGCAAAACGCCATTCAAACACATTTTTGAATTGCGCACAGAAATGTAATTTGTTTCGTTGTCGTTTTTTTTTGTTTTTTTTTTTTCTTTTTTGAAATTTCATTACTCGAAGGCGATGAAAGATTTCTCTTTTTAAACTCTCTACTTCTCTCATTGGATTTTAATTTACATATAATACCGGTCAAACGAGAATCACCGCCCATCCAAAGATATAACTTCTTAGCTTCACCATCAGTTTGGTGAACTCTGGCTGGCCCTGGGTTCCACAAACGAAACGGAATAAATACCTTTTTTTCTTTTTCTTTTTCTTTTCTCTCTCTCTCTCTCTCCCCCTCTCTCTCTCTCTCTCTCTCTCTCTCTCTCTCTCTCTCTCTCTCTCTCTCTCTCTCTCCCCCTCATTCTCTCTCACATTTTTTTTTCCCTCCCCATTCTCCAAAATAAACTTGCGTGTGGGAGAGAGAGAGAGAGAGAGAGAGAGAGAGAAAAGAGACGCTTTTCGTAGTGTGATCCTCTCTGCGTTCAGTACGGTGCGATTTTGCCCGTTCGTGTTGTTGTCGGACGAACTGAGCGCGGCAAGTCATTAATCTTGCAACCGACAGCGGAGGCTCCCCGAACCGACTGTGCAGCGCATGTAGATTCAGAGGAAAAGCCAGGCAAAATAGCCAAAAAAGAAAAAGGAAGATTAAATTCGAATAAAAGAATAGTCGTCGACTAAAGGAACAACAGGGTAAAAAAAAAAAAAAAAATTCGTCTCTCAACACAAGCAAAGAAAAATACCACATCGAGCGGTACAGAAAACAAAAGCGGAAAACGAGAAAGAGAAAATAACAATAAAAAAAAAAAATAGGCTCGTTTTGCATGACACACATAGCCTGAAAACTCTTATGAAAACACACGCACACTGGGCATCGTGCTCAGGAGCGCAGCGCACGCGCCCCAATGACAATTCCATTCCTTTATCTCTATGATTCATCTGTTTGCCTTACGACGACAAGAAAACAAGGACGCGTGATTAATCTATCTGCTGTGTGGCATCCTGGAATTGTGTGTCGTTCGGCTATCGAGTCTGCGAAAAGTATTCCTTTTAGTGCATCCCTCCCCTCCCCTCGCCCCCCCCCACCTCTGAGTGTTCGTTCCAATTCACAATAATGGCCTCTGATTCGGGTAAATTATCAACAAAACGCAGTTGAAACTGAATCATTTTTAAACAACAAGAATTATTACATAATTCTTATGTTTGAAAAAAAAAAAAAAGAAATTAGAAATAGAACAGGACGCGCTACGTGAGTTGGAGCGTTCGGGAATATCGTGTTGATGTTTAAAGGTCTTGTTTTTCGTCACCGTCCAACGTCGAAATCCGACACATGAGAAAAAAGTAAGAGAACATGAGAGCAAGGCAATTAAAAAACCAAAAAAAAAAAAACTCAAATAGGGAAATGGATGATGAATCTATTTTCAGATCGACTTCACCGGGTGGCGCGCGCTACCGACGGAAGCGTCGCGACGCCGGGAAGGTTAGCGCACAAACAATTTTCAGTCACGGTGACGCTGCTTCATTCTTTGTAAGTTTGTTATTGTGGTCGTTGTATTGGCCGCTGAACAAAAAAAAAAAAAAAAAAAAAAAAAAAAAAAAAGAAAAGAAAGAAAAGAAAAGAAAAGAAAAGAAAAGGGAGACAACGACACCCAATGCCAAAAGCCAATTACCGAGTATTCCTCTATGACGAATGGTTTTTGCCCTCCGCCAAAGACAAGAAACAACACGATCGTCCCTCCCTTGCTTGCTCCCTACCCTATCTGTGTTACTATTGCAGCGTGGCAATCTCGCCATTTCAAGTTTTTCATTTTTCTCGTGTTGTTTTCTCCGCCCGTTCGTGACGTGGAAATTAAACGCATGACATTCCTACGTGAATAGCACCTCTCTCTCACGGCTATCCCTAATTATTACAAGTTGTCCTCCTAATTAAAAAAAAAAAAAAAAAAAAACATATCTGCAGTTCGGCTGCAGTCGCAACGCTTTAAAGCATCAAACCCGTTGATTCGGATATTCAAACTTTGTTCTTCTCGTTCGACGAGGGAAAAACAAAAATCAAAAGGGAGAAATTGGAGCGCTAAGGCAACACAAGGAGAGGAAGCAAATAATCAAGAAAAAGAAAGAAACAAAACACATATAGTTGCCCCAAAAAATCACCCCTACATGTACGTTGCTGCATAAGGATCGTCTTCTTTGCTTGTAGATGCCCCAGCCGCAAAAAGTGACAAGAGGATCCGCGCCAAACAAACCATTAATTTTGTCTTCTGGCTTTCCGTTCAGACGGGGCCAGCAGCAGCAGCGGCGGCGTCGCTCACCCCCCCCCCCCCCCCAGAGCAGTACACAGCAGTCTGTGTGATGCTGTTGTGATAGTCTCCCTTTATTTTTCTTCCTTTTCTTCGTTACAGTCACTGGATTCGGATGCCTCCATCTCTCTCTACATGCGGCCATGTTCACACACATACGCAAATATAAACACGCAACATGGGTCTCTCTAGCTTTTTTCTTTCCTCCGTCTGTTTGTTTGTCCGTCTGTATGTTACGATGTTAAATGCATTGAGGACGCAACGGAGCGAATCAAAGACTCGCATTCGTTACACCATCAAGTTGATAGACGATGGGCCTCGAGCAGCCCGGCCTCAAGACAGATAGTTTACATGTTGACCGTATAAAAGTTGATTCGAAATGAGGTGGTGCTCGCGTGAATTCATCATTACACTACGCGTTCGGTTTGCAATTGAATCTCCGTAGCTTTGGCAATTGCCACGAAAGCGTTGCAAAAAGTGGCTTGTAAAACGAGAAGAGATGGAAGGCAGGAGGAATCGGGGGGAGGGGGGGGTCTTAGGTATTTGGGGCCAATGAGAACGGCGCGTGAAAGGGAAAAATAAAAAGGCGAGGGAAAGACGTCGCTGTAGGATTCGAGGGTGGGGTCATCTGGAAAGAAAAAAAAAAAAATAAGGGACGCTCTCCTACCCTCTTTCTCCTTGTGATGGAAAAATCTTTTATGTGATGAGTGACAACACTGGTCCAACAGAGTCGACCTATCCTAGACTCCCATTTCTTTCTTTTTTTTCGGGCATCCTCATCTTGTTCTGCTTTTTTGGAGCTCCCTCATCTCAATGATATGTGATCGCGCATACGTAAATATGGTGCACTACTTTCGTCGGCCTCCATCTGCATATTTGACTGGTGAACGGAGAAGGGGAAAAAAAAAAAACGGAGCAAACGACAGACAGGCACACGAAAGAGAACCAAAGAAACAAATCCTGAACACGAACGGAAACGGAGACCCCCACTCCCATTTCTTTGGGGTTTTTTTTTCTCGCTTTGCCCTTACGCATACGCATACACACACACACGCCCAAAAACTCGTCAAAGTTAGACCCCCATCAAAATTCAAGCTGAACTTCAATTCATTACATGCATCAAGAAAAATCGGCATCATTTCAGAGTTTCGTGATTTGGAACGGGAGGAGAATCTGCGTCACGCGATCGCCGCACCGCAATCACGCTGGGAGTATCCGCTGTTAAACTGAACGCCCGCGGGATTTTCTACTGAACAACTAATAGCGGGTCATTTTCCAATTGCTGGAAAATCAAGAAAAAATGGTAAAGAAAAAAAAAAAAACAATTCAGAATGTGACGATGGACGCGAAACATTCGCCAGTCAAGAAAGTGCTGTGGAAGGATCAAAGTAATCGTTACAAGCTCGTCAACCGACTGTAGAAAGTAGGCCAACACATGAATTTTGCAATAATCTGTGCCGGTAAAACAGAGCGAACCACACCAAAAAGAATGCGCTATACAAACACCTCGAGGAAAGTCAATGAACAATGCCGATAATTACAAAATATTCTGAAACTCGGTCACCATATAATGACAACGTTAATAAAAGTAAAAAAAAAAAAAAAACAAAAAAAACATTTAAATGCAAACGCCATTGCAATGCAAATGAATGAAAGTCAAAGAATCAAAGAAAAAAAAAACAACAACAACAAATGGTGGCAGTGACCGAAACCGGCCTAGATGATTGATCAATAATTGAAATCGGCCAACAAGCGCCTTTCGCTCAGCATACTTTTTAAACGGAGGCCGTGAGTTGGCTCCAAAATGTGGCTAAAACAAGAAAAAGGGGGAAAAAAAAAAACAAAAAAACAATTATGGTCGCAATACTTGGTATACGGTGGGCCTTACAAATGATAACGACTGGGAACACGGTCTTTGATTTCAAGGAGGGCCGATACACAAGGAAAGACAAAAGAGGGTTTCCCTCAACCTTGGCCTCGAAATGAAGAGAGTGAGTGAGTCGATGAGTGCGAAGGAAAAAAAAAAAAAATAAAATAAAATAAAACACACAGCAAAACTTTTACAACAATTCATTAATCATTGCTCTCAGCAGCTGCGAAAAATGGCTCAAACGTGTTGGGAATCAAAATTCAAAAAAACAAAGCGCACAAAAAGGCGTGCTACTACTCATTTTCGCGAGCGTCTCACAAATGTTTTGTTATTGTTTTCACAACATCTCGCAAATTTCTTTTAGTCCATTAAGAAACTTGCACTTATGCAGCCCAGGAGATCCCCGTCAAAGTGGTTTTAAAATCAAGGAGATTAGCATTATTTTTGACGTTCAAGTTTACACAGTGGAAAGCTAATTCAATGCATTATTTTTTTTCAAAATGATACGATCCCTCGCAATTGTTTGGCAATCTCATTACATTGTTTCGTCAAGGAGAAAGAAAAGATTCTTTTACGTAATTACGAACCAAGGGGGGCCTAGTCTGGGAAGGAGTTTGAGTATCATAACGACTTCAGTGGTTCCTGGTAGAAGGCGGGCAGGGTTATTGATGATGCAACAGCAATTGAACGTGATCCAGTCTGACAGCAAGCTTTTTTCTTCGCTTCTATTCTTTAGCCTCTTTACCCCTAGCCTCTCAAAATGTCTACGCTTTCGATAAAACTTCATGCACTAGGCCGTCGATTGAACAAAAACGTCGGGAAAATCCCGCCGATTCACACGGAAAAAGCCCAACGCGTCATTGCATTCGACGGTTTTCCCGACGCATTTGCCTTACCAAAAAAGGTTTTTTTTTTACGCGTACGACGGAATGAAATAGTTGAAGCGATGAAGAAAAGCACTTCATCTTGAAACCCAAAAAAAAAAAAAAAAAAAAAAAAAAAAAAAAAAAAAAAAACGCCGACAATAGTAGGAAATCATTTTTCCTGGAACTGCATCGAGCCCAACCGACTTGAAAATAAGGTGCGCAACAAGAAATCTTCAACACTTCATCAAGCACAACAAGTTGAAGAAATCAAAGTTTTTGAGAAAAACCAACGTCTCGCACAGTCATCTTTCCCTTGCATTCTAAATGCCATGTTTGCATATTGGCTGGAACGATGATCGAAACTGTGTAGAGTACGTCAAGTAACAACAGACCTAATGACGAAAAGGCTAGGTGTTTTAAAAAACAAATATTTTCATGCACACGGTGAGAGCCACAATGTTCCGGTTCACACAATGTCACATCCCCAAGAGTTCAAAAACCAGTTTAAACGCCAAAACTGACTTCACCGGCAAATGAAGTTGAAAAAATTGAAAAAATCGAAAAAAAAAACATGAAAGAAAAAAACAGAAAAAACAAAACAAACAAACCGATTGCTCGCTTTAGTTCGTTTATGCATGGGGAAATTTCCCGTTTGTAAAAGTAATGTTCAGATCGTTGCTAAATCTACCGCAAGATGGCAGCGCTACCTTTAAAAATAGATAAAAGTTCCCGGGAATTTCGAAAGCAAAAAAAAAAAAAATGTTAACCGCAACTGTCAAGTAGGCATTTCTGTTTTTGGTTTTCGTGGAAGAAAAATGAAGCGACAAACTGACAGAGTATCCTATCACCACGTAAAATAAAATCGATCAAAATCACCTCACCATCGCATAAAACGCTCGTTAGCTAACAACTAGTACAGAAAGTTGTTTCCCTTGCATCTATGACCGGCATAAGAGTAAACGGCGAAGGCGCAAACAACAATCGAAATAACTGTAAAAAAACGGTTTTTGACTTACCGGTAGCCGCTGCCATCTCGTGGTCGAGTCGAAGACTTCCATCTGAAACGAAAAGAAAAACAAGAATGTACGTTAGTATGGAAGACTAGAAATATTGAATATGCTCAAAATGAAACACGATATCAGTAAAGAAAAACTATCGCCCACGTTTGTTTCATTTGCAAAACAGAACAAAGCCGCTAATTAACACTAGCCAACAAAATAAAAAGAATAAAAATGGCTTGCTACCATGTACAAACAAAAAACAAACAGAAATCATGGACTAGCGTACTATGCCAGTAAAAATCCTACGTTGCAAAAGGACAGCTTCGGTTCCCTGGCGTACTTCAGCGTGCCGTGCTAATAAATTCAAAGACTACCGCCAATTAGCATGTGGCAAACGTTCGCTCCCAACCCTCCACACCCTCTTTCTAACGGCACCATGATCGTCATTCGTTAGATTTGCCCTGTGAATCGCTCCACGTATTGACCGCGTAGAAAAGTATCAAAATCATTGCACACAAATTTTAAGAATATTTGTTTAAGAGATCACTGCCGCCAACGGCAGTCCAGCCGAAACCATTCCCAATTCGTCCCGCGATTAACACTGAATAGTCGTTTCAGAAATTGATAACAAAAATTACAAGGACGTACACCTTTCGCTGGCTCCACACTAGCAGCCTATCCTACCCCAAAAAAAGAGAATATAACTGTTCACGACAAACGAGATCATCATTGTTGACCAAAGCAAATCAAAAAGGAATACAATAGCGAGAGCGTCACGCAGAAAATTCCTTCGCATCACATCAATTTACGGTCTTCCATTCTATCATTCGTATCGAAAGAATTTTCTTCGGGAGTTTGCGTGTTGTATGTACGACTCAAACAAGAGCCTCGGTCGCTCTGTGACGTTTGATGGAGATTAATGCGCGTCAATCGTTGTACGCTGGTTTTTCTTTTCTTTTACGGTGCATACACAAGTTTACTTTTGTATAAAATTCCCAGTTCAGAAAATGATTAAAAAAAAAAAAAAAAATGACCGTCAAATCTTCCGCTCTTTAGAAATAGCCGAGAGAGTCCGATCTCCCGGTGAGCCATTGTTTCTTTTTGTCTTTTATTTATTTATCTTTTAAACACCTTTTCGTTAACGTTTGAAGATAAAAGACAAACACAAAAGAAACGGCAATCGGATTGCGTTTGTATAACCTTTACGCCTCTGATCGGTTCTTTCTGCTGTTGCCACCACTTTTCATCAAACCTCAGACAGGCATTTCTTGTTTATTTCCAGTCAGCTGGACATTACGAATGCTCTTTCTATTTTTGTTTTATTATTATGATTTTTTTTTTTTTTTACTTTTCCCCATTTTGGTCATCTCCTTTTCCTAATCTATTCCAACCATCTTGCTTCGACTTGTGGCTAGCCACTGGCAACTGGTCCGCAGGGCAATGAAAGATGCAAATTTTACGCTAATTCAAATTCGATCAGAAGACTTCAATCACTTTTGATGCCTCAACTATAGTCAAAACAAAACGTGTGTTTTTCGTTAATCAAGACAACAAAAAAGCAAATAACCGAACGCAGCGAGACAAAGGGGTTTAACAAAATGCAAATTCAGTTTCAGAACCGGAGCAACAAGTAAAAATAATATCCAACAAAGATAACGAAAAAAAAAAAAAATAAATAAATAAATAAAAATCAGATCGAAAAATCAATCTGATTCCATCGCTCTCAGCCAGTTGATCGCTTCTCCTTTGAATATCAGCATGTGGTTGTTTGTTTTCGGTGTACGACAATGATTGAACGCGTTTCCCCCGACAAAGAAAGGCTCTACATTCAGCTCAAACGCGCGTTCCATCAGACTGGACATATTTAGAACTTTTATTTTCATTTTTGCTGAGGGGTTCAAAGTGGCTGCTGCTGCTGCTGCAACTAACTGTACAGATGTCTTCATCAATCCCCATGCAGCGCTAAATTTCAGCCATTCAAAAAGTAGTACAATTTTGGCCAAATATTAAACAAGTGGACTCCGCATATAGAGCAGCCATTTGCTTCGCTTGACCTCGGCGACAACAATAACGATTTTGACAAACCAGCATATTCGGTTGGCCGAGCAAAAAGGCGACTCGAAAATCAAAGATTAGTAAGCGATTTTCGAGGTGGCGGTGGTCTCCGCATAGAAGGGACTACTTTGCTCTCCCCAATCTATAGGATCGAGTTAACGCACGGGCCGCGCATATATACAGGCCATCCATCAAAATGTCAAGTCGTCTGCTCTATGCGTGTCGCTCATCCTCCTACGTCCCCTCCCCCTCCTTCAAGTACAATAGATATCAGCGTGATATTTGGCCACCGAAGACCTATCGCCAACCCGGATCCTTTGCGCGTCACAGCTCCATCAATCTGATATTTCGCGACCCTTCTGTCTTTTGTTGCTCTGAGCGAAACATAACAGGTTCGATAATAGCTCTGATCAACGCCAGGTCCTACGGTCAAAACTCGCAAAGCGTGAAGAAAAAATGGCACGAAAATTCACTGCGTAGGTCTCTGTAGACATGACTTCTCGACGTTTGGTCGTGTTAGAGCCTCTTTCGCGAAACTGTAAAAATAGCCAGTGCGTGTGTACCGTGTAAAAAAAAAAAGGACAGGCTTCCGTGGAAATGGAAGAAAGAAACGGAGAAAAGAGACGAGGCGCGCGCATATTCATCATCATTATCGTCTTCACAAGACCAAGGCGCTAATTAACGACGAGCTGCTGCTTGAAATCGAGATCTTTTCTCAAGTCGATTTTCTGCTTCGAGAGCGCGAGCCTTAAACCGTTGTGAAGGAAAGAAAGAATAAAAAGCTCCGCCTTCCAAACTCTCGTCCTGACCCACCTTAAACTGATGCGGAATATCCATATCTGATGGACAGCATCATGCCCCGAAAAGAGAACATTTTTTTTTTTCCCCCGTCTAGAACTGGACAACAGAAACATTTGGGCGGTCGTGTCTTGCCAAAATAATTGGCCGTGGGTGTTGGCTCGTCTGTCGAAGATCCTACGCATTTTTTTTTTTTATTCGCATCAAACATGGGAGAAACGAATCAACGTTTTACTAGACTTTTTTTTTCTCCCCCCTGACTGATAAGGTTGCAGCTCCATCATTAAATCAAAACACATGGTTTGTTATAGGTAGAACGCGGCGTTGTCTATATAGTGATTAGAGTGGGCGGTCGATTTCAGGTGGATAACAACGTGAATAGATGGAAGGGTAGAGAAGATTTCGCAACAGCACCGCAACCGAGCCACAAATGTGAAACCGAAACAAAACACACACGTACAACAGCAAAGACAGGGGCGCACACGGGCCTACGGGCAAACACGAATACTGTCACGGAAGATATCCATCACGCTAGCGGGCCAAACAGATTTTTAACAGGATAAAAAGAAATGGCGATAATAACGAAAACTATAAGAGACGAACAAGAAAAAGGATTACCAACGAATTAGAAACTGACCGCGTTTAAACTACTAGGTAAAGTCCAACTTAGCTCACGGACGAGTTGATATAGGAGGACTTCGGGAAGAGGGGGGTTAACAAAAAAAAAAATCAGCCCGAGATCATTCGAAAACTGACCGGTTGTCCTTGCGTTGACATCCGTCACCTATTCGCCGCTAGGTACACATTAGGGTCAATTATTTAACAAGAGAAATGAGAGTCGAGAGTGAAGCGCTTGAACGGCGTTGTTCTACTGAAATTGGTTGGTTTCTCGTTGTTAATTCAGGGTGAACGTCATCGACATCGTGACATCCTCCACGTTTTCTTTTTCGAGAACACAAAAATCGAGCAATTTTCTCCATAAAACAAAGTTGAGGAATGCAGAAAACAAGAGAAAGCCAAGACGCAAAATTAAGATCAACTTCATTCTTGTTGTAATCCCACAAAAACGTTCATTCATTCTCAAATTTCAACATTTGGCAATAGAGAAATACAGCGTCTCCGTAACGCACGTCTACTCTGACGATTACTACGTCCCCATTTCGAAACAAAAATGGTAGGACGATCCTCTAGAAGCCTATACAGCAAAAGCTCAAAATCAAACACAGAGAGGTAAGAAAACAGAACGTCTTGATTCACTTGGGGATATCAGTCGGTAGATGAATTCCGACACACAGGAATAAAACAAAAAAATATCTGCAAAAGGCTATACCGATATCGGCGGCGGCAACTTCGTCTATTGGCACGAGAGACGAAAGAAAAGAAGGATCCCTCCTCCAACGCAAGTGGCTCTTTTTTTTTTTTTTTTTTGCGACACAAGTCCCGCCGATGAAAGAACAAAAAAAAAAAAAAAAAAATGGTACAAACGAAAATGCAAACTCGAGGGATTTGTCATATACGACTAAAGGGGGTTGCGGTTGGCGCATTCGGCCCCTTTTTTCCATTAAAGATAAAAGCATTCCCAAATTTTTTGTTTTCCTTTTTTTTTTACCCTCGTCTTCGATTTCTTAAAAAAAAAATGTCTTTGGGTGGGTTCCAACATCACAGGAATCGGTAGCCGACACGTTTGTTGCCTTTTTTTATTCTACTTTTTTTTTTTTTTGGGGGGGGGGGGGGGGGGTGGAGGGACAAGACCTCTGGTCGTCGCGTACGTCTGGACCTCCCCTATATGTTGTATAGATGGATCCTTTATTTTTTTTTTTCGTCAGTGGCTGTAAAAAGATGAGACACTCAAAATCAAACGTATGAACCCGTCGTCGGCAGCAATTTGAATCTCCCCCCACTATTTTTTCCTACCCAACTCGTCCCTTTGAAGAGGATCTTTTGGGCGCTGTTTTACTTTGATAATTAGATCGAGACCCTCCCCAATATGAAAAGTCAAAAGATCCTTTTTTCAGATTGCCATTCGCCATGATATTTCGCTAAGAGGAGAGAGCGACAGAAAGTAAAAACACAAAAATAGAAAAAAAAAAAAAATGCAGAGTCTCGTGCTGTCACTCGGACAAGGCACCCAAGAAAATATACAACCCCCTGAACACAATCGTTGACTTGCGCGCACACACATACGTTGGTCTTTCCATTTGAAGACGGAAAATAAAAGAAACAAAAAGAAAAATACGAAATGCCACAAAAATATTTGGCCAATTCCTCGGAGAAATGGAATCCCATCTTTTGATAGCCGACATGATTTGGTTATTTAAAAAAAAAAAAAAAGAAAAGAAAATCTAGCAAATTAGCAAATGGTCAGCTCCAATACAATAAGAGAGCAACCTTGGTGTCTTCGGCGAATGTAGTTTTCTGGAAAGTTCCAGTTGGAAATACATTTGCATTCGTGGTGTTATTAATCGATATAAGACATTCCGAACCTCACCTTCGATTTCCCCCTCGCTGTAACGTAATCCAACCAAAACGGTAAAAAACAAAAAAAAAAAAAAAAAACGGAAAAGGGAGAAAGAGAAAATGATTAAAAACCTTCCAACATTTTAAACAATCTGCTTGTTATTTTAAACGTCTTCTCGGATCGGTGTATACTGGGAAAAGAGGGGGCTAATTGATTTATGATGAGCTTTTCCAATGATGTCATTCCAATTGATTTAGCAAGTACTTAGTGCTGCAATAGACACGACAGGGATATAGCAATTGACCTCCAACCCAATCTGACCTGAAATGACCTGCAAAATTTCGTGTAGACACTGTATAAAGACTTATACGCGTGCGTTCTTCATTTTTTTTTCTTTCTTTTTTATTGACAGCCTTCATTTTGCCCGTCACCCCTCTCGTTGTGTACCCTCAACCCTCGCCATTTGAGATAGCAGCACCCAACAGTCCAGCTCCCTGGAAATCCAGCAGTGGGAGGAGTTGCTGACCATCGGCTTGTTGTTGGGTGGGCACGATCTGCACATCTGATTGGGTCCTCGTTTTCCCTTTTTTTTTGGGATCTGGCGCTTGTGTTGTGTATCCAACTCTGCATGGGACTATTGTCTCGATCGTGACCTCCTCACCCCACTCATCGATCCCAACCACCCCACTGTCTCCAAAATCTCCTACAAACTCTTCCAAAGAATGACGGAACAGTACCAACAACAACAGCAAGTGAACCTAGGTCACCCAGAGCCGCCAGAGGTGACCAGTCTGCATCACAAAGCCTTCCTGATCGGTCCTGCTCCGCTCCACTCCGGACCGCAACAGCACCACCAACAACAACAACAACATCCAGCTTCTTCGTATTTAGCTAGTCAGCACAACTATCCTCAATCAACAGTTGCCAGTCACAGCGACGCCATGACCAACGGAAGTAGTGCCGTGTACGGATACGACAGTCCCGATTGCGGCTATTACGAGCAAGAGTGCTGTTCCGGTGTCGACATTGTCGTCAACGCGCACCACCAACAACATCAAAATTACAACAACAACAGTCGTCCAACGTGCGCCATGCAAATGGCCGTCAATTCACCCGTGTCAGTGGCCATTCAGCAACAATCAAGTGATTCTTATTCGTCATCAAACGCGTACCATCCAATGCAGCAGCATCACATGGGACAAGTGCATCATCAGGCCACAAGCGGTACGAGCACGGTGCATCACTTCGCCGCCAACACGGTCGTGGCCGACGAACTGTCGTCACCGCAGGACAACAATAGCGTCACCGGTAAGCGTCTTGTCAATAAGAGCGGCCTCGATTATTGCAGACAGGTGTCGCCTCGTTTGGTCGTTGACACCTGTGTCCAATTATCGACGCCAGAGTGTGTGTTTAGTCTGATTAACCAGCTGATACCAGGACAATCGATCACTTCTTGTCAGTGCATCATGTGGTTTCAGTGAAATCACATCCTGGATAGTTTGCAACCCTCCCCCAAAAAAGAAAAATTGCTCGACATGGATCACGACGTTAATCCATTTATGTTCACGAATCCATGGCCGACGCTGCCTGAGCTCGTACCTAACAATAATACCGACATCCTCTTCAAATATTTAGCTTCCTACCATGCCGTTTCGACTGGACAGCAGCAGACGCAGGCGAATACGGCGGCCAAAGACGCTATTTACCCATGGATGAGAGAGACTTCCAACGCGAATGCAGCCATCAAACGCAGCCCATTTCATTTGCAAACCGGTGGCCTCACGTTGGTCACATCTCAGCCGAATAATCACCACTACGGCGCTGGTGGTGGACTTAATCAGCTGATGTCGTCTTCAGAGAGCCTGGCATCGCCCATCTCTCCTCAACCCACTCCACCAATCTCTTCAAGTCCAGGTAAAAAAAAAAAAAATTGATTTTCATTTAGCCAAATTGTGCGGTCGTAATGAATGTGTCACGGTATCTCACACCATTCATGACTATCTTTCCCTCCTGTTAACAACATGGGCTTAGCTTTGTGTCGATTGTGGACGCCAGAAAATGTGATGGAACGCACAGGGCCTTTGAAATGTAGGGATCAAACGAAGCAGACGACGTTTAGTTTCGATTTTAATGGCTACACGTTAGTTCGTTTATCAACTACAAAAATTGAATTCATTCTCGAGTTTTCAAAAAGAAACGTAAAATATTCAGAATTTTTTTTTTAATTACTCGGAATATCGTCAACTGTAACGGATGATGTGAGATCGCGTGTTAGTGAACGAGTGGTTTTCGTACGTAGAGAACTACCTCCCTCCCCTCTCCAAACTAACAAAGAAAATGGAGCGGATTTCTAAAAAAAAAAAAAAAAAAAAAAAAACGTGCATCAACAGTAAAAGCTGCTGGTGGAACACTCCCTACCACTGTGTTAGCGACGGTGGTGCGCGCTACGCAGCCGTGCTGTCACAGACACAGGCAAGTCTTGCACATACAAAAGAACCATTAATTGATGGTTATGTGGTGCATGTGTGAGGGTTAGGCCTCCGATGTTGGCTCACAGGGAGATCGCTCCCCCTTTTTGCGTCCAACGCCAGTTGTCTAATCGGATACACACAAGAAGGGGAAAAAAAAAAATATATATATGACAAACAAAAACCCAATGTCTCCCCCCTCCCTCTCAGATCGTCTCTTTTAAGAATGATGTAATAGCCAAATTCAATTCGGATCCTCGTTCTTTATCATTTTTGTTTGTTTTGTTTGTTTTTTTCATACGTGTTGTTGTTTCCCTTGTTTCTCGCGGACACTAGAGAGACTCGATCCATCTCGTGCCGACTTGGTGGGGCCTGTCTGGTAGTTTTCCATCGACGCCAACCGAAAACGGTGGTGCAGCTATCGACGTGCTCATCCATTTCGACCAAGAGAGGAGAATAAAAGGAGAAAAAAAATAAAACAAAAAACAAAACAAACATACTAGTAGAAATGTTACAGTTCTCGCAGCCAATGCAAGCCCTTCGTCTCCATACACACAAAAAAGAAAGTCTTCAAGTACCAGACATACAAAAAAAAAATATATGTTTCTCCTGTCCAATCCTATTGGGGATTTTGATCCATTTAGACTCCCAGTTTTTGTCTTTTTCCGTCTACAGGCACCGCGTCTCTTTCGCCGCTTGCAAAGGAGAGACAATATCCTCTCTCCCAAGACGGTCGTCTGTCCCTTTATCCCACACATCGCAACCGCCGCAATCCAAAAATTTTCAAACCTTCCCCCGTTTTACATTCATTCAAAGAATTTTTTATATCAAATTTTTTTTTAGTTTTTAGCCAAGTCTCCCCCCCCCCCCCAAAAAAAAAACATCCCACAATTTTTAATTGCTAAAATTTTTGTTGTTTTAAATTGTAGAGCAACCAGCGAAACGGGCCCGCACAGCGTACACCAGTGCCCAGCTGGTGGAACTGGAGAAAGAATTCCTATTCAATCGCTACTTGTGTCGACCTCGTCGCATCGAAATGGCCACCCTGCTCAACCTGACCGAGCGCCAAATCAAAATCTGGTTTCAAAATCGGCGAATGAAATTCAAAAAGGAACAAAAAGGGAAAAGCAGTGGCAGCGGTGGAGATAAATCACCTAGCCCACCCTCTTGCTCAGCCGTTACGTCCAGCTCCCATTCACCGTCTCCACCGGCGTCTGCTGCCGCCGCAGGAACAGCTGCCAACGAAATCAGTGGCGCCGGCTCCCCCTCGCCATCGCTGGCCAGTCACCTGTCCTCCTCGGACCCGACACCTGGATCCTACGGCGATGCCCAAGAGACGGCAACCCTAATCGACTTGCCCGAGCCGCTGACTAGTCGCAATGTCAAAACGGCTGCCAACAACAATAAGCAACAACCGTCGTACTCGAATTCAACTCACTACGATCAAGCGAGCCTGTCGCCGTACAGCGGCTGCTCGACCGGCACCGAACAAGAGAGTCCCGAACGATCGTGCCCGCAACAATCAACTGCACTTCTACAGCCGCATCATCTTTCGCTGTCGTTCGGCACGGATTCTTTCAAGTACAGCAGCGGAGGAGGACTCGTTACCCCGACAGACGACATCGGCTCGCCAGACGATCACCACCATCAAGTGCAACAACAACAACAACAACAACATCATCACAACCTCTTTTCGACTCCGGTCGATAGTTACGGCAAACATTTTTCTAGTTTTCATCAGCCAGCTCAGTCCTACGCTGGCCATGTTCCCAACATGGCCTACAACAACAACAATCCAGCCGCGAACGTGTACGGCGTGGCCGCCGCGCCCTATTTGAATGTCAACAACCTGGGCGGTTATTTCGGGTTCCATCACCAGTGGAACGCGTCGGCTCATCATCGCGTAGCGGCCGGATACCCGCCGACCGGAATGTTCTGTGGCGATCACTTGCAGCAGCAGCAGCAGCAGCAGCAGCAGCAACAACAACAACAACCGCATCCACAGCAACAATCGATCGACATGTACAATGCTCAAATGTTGTCAGTCGGGAGCAACAACAGCAGCCCCATCAACGAACAGCCGCCAACAACTCCCGGAGCTACGACCCCCATCTTGTCCGGTCACCGCTTCCCGAGCTATCAGTATCACGGTGAAATGACGTGGTCGCCTGGCACTAATAATTGTAGCAACGCCACCGGCGCTACCACCCCTACTGCAACAGCGTCCAGCAACGGCCCGGTGGCCATGATGGAATGCAGCAATCCGCTCAATCTCTTCAGTTCGCCATCGTCCGGTAATAGCAGCAACACTATCGCCGGTCTGGAAACGACTAACCAGGAAGCCCCGAGACTAGCCATGCTCTAAACATGTTCTTTTTGTTCTTGTTTTTGCGTACACAATGTAACACCCTCACTGCTGAAAATCTGGTCCTTGTATGTACACATCACTTGTCTTTTGTGTTACTAGTAATTTTGTTTTTGATTGACTCATCAACTTGATGCAGAAAAAAAGAAAAAACAACAAAACAAGCAAAAAAAAAAAAATTCAATCTTTTGATTATTTCATTGTCTTCTTTTTTTGTGTGTGTGAATCCAAATCTTTTTTTCTTTAAAAATGTTCAATTTAATTTGTGGAAAAACAAAAACATATTTCTTTTTTAAAAAATAACTTTTGACGACTCGGGGACAAAAAATTTTCCCCCGATTCGCGTCTTTCTTCACGATCAGTGGAATGTTTCGACTGCTAGATCAATCAATCAATTCTTTTGCCCTAAATCCTAATTCGTTTTACATCTACAAGTCTTCACGTATGTGTCGCTCATCATTGACTTATTTTCTTTGTTTCAAATTTTTTTTTTTTCCCTTCACCACAGAAGAAAAAAAAACCTCACTTGAATGTGTTGAGAATTTTGGCCCATCTAAAAATTAAAACTGAATGTCAACCCCGTACTGTATGTTAAATAGATTGAAAAAGAAACAAGAATCAGAGAGAAAAAAAAAATCTTATTTTCAAAATTCTTCTCCCCCCCCTTCAAAAAGAATTCTATGATGTCATTCAGGTGAGGTCGTCAGGTGTGAACTGCTGAATAGCTAGCTCGCGCTCTAGCGCACAATGCTGAACTGTTTTGTCGGTAAAAAAAAATAAAAATAGAAAAACCACAAAGAATTTAGAAAAAAAAAATACAGAGAAGCAACAAGAATAGCGCCTCGTCCTCTCTGCTGCTATAAAATGTATTTTTTTTTTTTTGGGGGGGGGGGGGGTCTCTATAGGCAACGCTGAAGAGACTGAAAAACTAGGGAGGAATAAAAAATTGCGATTGTGTGCCGCTTTTGACGAAATCCAAGAAGACACCGTGCTGCTTCTATACAACTAGACGAACGAGATAGAGCTAAGAAAACGGAGAGAGAGACCCACAAAAAGGTGGGCGTCACCCCTTTAGCCATTGGGGGTGATGGGGGTCTTCTGCCACCAGTCATCCATCATGATAGGCACCACACAAACGCTTTGGTTGACAACGCACAGAAAGGGTACGGCAGCAATGGCGAACAAGCATGTACGTGTGTGTGTGTGTGTGTTTGTATTCTTTTCCGTTTCGAAGATTTTTGCTTTTTTGATCTGAACGTTGGAGGGCGAAGAGAGGGACAAGAGCCCAGCAAAAAGGAAGTCAAAATTTTGAAACACAACGCGAACCACGCATCAGAAGTCACGGTTGACGCTTCTTCGACTGCTACATACGCCCCCCTCCCCCCCCTCCCAGAACTACTGCCTACCTTTTCCTGCGCCATTCAAAGTGCAACAGTTGAACATTCACGTAATAGTGAGCAGTGGAGGGAGGGAGGGAAAGAAAAAAAAAAAAAAAAAAAAAAAAAAAGAGAAAAATGAGCCCGCCTTTTCTGAGTTGGGTAACGCATAAGTAATACGTCGAATGGCGGACGTGGGTTGTTGTCGGTCGCATTTTTGCGGGAGCGTCCTCGACCGCAACCGACAACAAAAAGAATGTGGAAGAAGAGAAGAGAAAAAAACGCGAGATTGTTATGCGTCCTCGAATGACTTTGATGACCCAAAGCAAGAAACCACGCTGCCCCTCCGCACAACATGAAAAAAGGAAAACATGTGAAAGGTCAGACTACCGCTACGACATACCGAATCCACAGACAATTTCGTTTGAAAGAAAACAAGAATGACATCACCGTTTTTCATTCTCAAATGCAAATTGTAAAAAGGGGAAAAAATCTAAGGAGAGGGGGGGGGGGGTTAATCAAATCACGAAACACTCGAAAAATCGATACCGTAATAGTTTGCCGTCTCCCCTCGATTTCCCCAAGCCGAAACTCGTCCATAATTCCAGAACGGTGCACTGCGTATATAGTAGTAGTCGAAGCTGAGCGCTGTCGTTTCTCAAGTTTTATGACGCGTTTCACGATCGCTCCCCCCTCGTCTCCCGACAATCCGTACTATTTCATTGCGTACACAGACAAGTAACAAGAACAACAAAAAAAGACAACGATCTGAATCCGTGCCAGAAACAAACAATCGCTGTCAAATATGAATGGGAGGAGAGAAAGAAAGTGGCAAATAAATAAAAACAAACAAACCAAACAAAAAGCAGAAATCGACCACAATGAGACCAATCCTCCATTCTTTCCTCGCATTTCTGAACACTGACATTGTCGAGTCGAAAGAAAATCTTTACAAGGTACTTAGTATTTGAACGAAGGATTATCGCCACCTTTTCAAACGACATCTATCAACCTCCCTCGTCTCGTAGAAAAAGAGGTCCAAAGCGTTCCAGTAAATCCGATAAGCCGATGGATATAGCTTACAAACAAACGAAGGCTTTCAGAAAAGCCAGCCTCCGATTAGCAGCCCATTAATAAAGCGTGGCATCCCGTTTAAAAAAAAAGATTTCCATTATTCATGTTGAAAAGAAAGACATTTAGTATTTAAATAGTGCGCGTAAAATAAGACGAGACAGGGAACCTCCCTTCGGAAAAATAAAACAAGCCATCAAAACAGTGAACCGCGAACTGCTATCTGTGCATCAGATGGATCATCATCGCTCCTGGACTGTTTACCTACCACGAAGAAACGACTTTGATCAAAACTGAGAGTCTGTGATTCCCCATTTCTCGTCTCCTACTTTCAGATCACTTTTTTTTTTTCATGTACGAAAAAGAAAAATGATCTATAGACTTACAAAAGATACGGCAGCAAAACTGGTTGAGCTTGTCTTTACTTCCAAAAATAGGAAAACGGAGGACGCTTCTGCTGTCCGTCAACCTCTCCCTTGTTTTTGTTTTGTTTTGTTTTGTTTTTAAACAGACCCCATCATATTTCTCTCTCCTCTGCACACAGACGACAGAGACATAAAACCCCATGAAACAACAAAAACTCGGACCAAAAAAGGTGGGCGCAGCAGGTACGACATCCATAGGTAGCGTCCGTTGGGCGCGTGTCTATACTAAGCAGCGGCGAGCATAAATTTTTGTACGATAACTTGAAACAAAACAAAGGGGAGGGGGAGAAAAGAACCCAACTACCACCCAAAAAAAAAAAAAAAAAAAAACAGACGGTAAGATGGAAGACTGATGGCCAATGACGATGACAGCTGCCTTAGTTTTTAGACGATCTGATGCTGAGATATTACAAAAAAAAAACCTTTCTTTTTTACCCTTTTATATTCCATATTTTTGTGTTTGTTCACCTCGTTTTGTTTTTAAAATTTATATTGTAACCAACGTCATGTGTCGTATGCATAAAAATAAAAATGAGCATAACTGTCAAGCGTGACGCAACGGTAAATGAGTCGAGTGGAGGGCGTTGTTGGGAACCAGAGGATTGTCCCCTCGTGTCACGCTCATCATTTTTCTCTCAGTTTCTCAGCTACGCCGCCACCGATTGCTCTACGTTCCCGCTTTGCAACATGAACCTTTTTTTTTTTTTTTTTTTTTTTTTTTTTTTAACTATTGTCTACCATTTTCCATCCTTCCGCGTCCGGCCGTCTCCCGCTCATTTAATGAGCCGTTACCTTTTCACGCAGCTTTGTATGCCTCTCTTTATTTTGAAAAACAGTAGGCTACCGTTATAGCCCGACATTTTATTTGTTTCCAAAATCCGGTATAGAAAAATAATCGTCCACGAGTCTGTAGGAAAACAAAAGAGAGCATCCCCCCCCCCCCACAAACGGATATGTTGCGCGCACCGACCCAAATAATTACTCGAAAACGACTTTACACGCACGGCATTGGCGACACATGCGATCAAACGGAACTGAAATCGTACGAGTTAACTCAAACCAAAAAAATGACGCAGCGCACAATACGAATCCCCTTCCACCCGCTATTGAAATAGATTATTTCATGAAAAGGCTTGATAAGAACTAGATTTCTAAACACACGGTGGAAGTCTATATTCCTTTTGTTTTTCATCATCAACCAAAAAGTTGACCCGGGCAAAGCAAGCGGGCCAAACCACCATCGTTCATCACGTCAGTTAGCCGTTAATAAAAGTGTCATCGCTCTTGTTCCCAACCGCCTCCAACACCATCAAGGGGATGCGGCCGCAACCCATTGCCGCCTTCAGGACCTACCATCAACTTCCACCGCAACAACAACAACAACTACACAAGTTGGCCAAAGTTTTCGGTTTGATGGGCGAGAAAAGCGACGGCAGTGGCAAAAGCGTTCACTCCTCAATGTGCGTGACCGCCAGCGCACGATTCAAAACAAAAGGAAACAAAACAAAAACAACAAAAGGTTGATACTACACGGACAAAAAGCAAAGATGTTTGGGCAGTAGAAAAGTGAAATGCGGGACGATCACAGTCAAAGATGATGGATATTAAAAGGCTACCAAAAATCAAAAATAAAAAAAAAAAGTCGCGAATTCTTGAACTCTCCGCACGAGTCACTTCCTTGCCGGAGCCGCCATTACTCGTCATCGTAACTGGCGAGGTGCTCTTAAGAATCTGACAGAAATGAAGAATTGCCGATGGTGAAGCAGAGACGACAGACCAGAGGGGAGGATCTGGCTCAATTAAATATTTGCCATAACTGCCTTTACGAAACAATTGTGTGTGTGTGCGTCTGTCTGTGTGTGTGTGTGTGTGTGTGTGTGTGTGTGTGTAACTTCAACAATCTGCGTGTGTGTGTGCGTCTACGCAAGAAGATGCCTCTCGGTTCCTTGATTTGTGAGTAATAAAGCAAGTCGATTATGACGCAAGAGGCAAAAGAGGGGGGAAAAGATGGATGTAGAACTGGCTCAGATTATGCGGCATTCAAACTCGGCAGTTATGTACGATGAAGAGACTTATTCCAGCTCGTTTTCTCCACAGTGGTTTTCGAGAATGGGGAACGAAAAGAAAAGAAAAAAAAGAAAAAAAAGCCATCAACTGGAAAGATTCATCTACCATAAAGACAAGATGGGGAGAATGAGACGAGCATAAATTATTCGCCGATACCCGAAACTCGCTATGCCCCGTCTAAGATGCAATTCTTGGCCCAGTGTACGTGAAGTACATCGTTGATGGCTCCTGGCTTTCTGATAATTTCCCGTTTAATTGCACAGCGAACAAGACTCGATTGCAGCTCGTTTGTTCAACCGACCCCCTCTCCACGATGTCCATCATTTGAAACCACAACAAAGCGACAGTTGCTTTTAACTGTGCCCTGTTTAGCCTTTATAGTTGCATGAATAACGCGCTGTTAAAACACGTCAAATAGACGAATCGAAATGTTTTAGGAATCAGATAAACAAACGAAAAGCGAACACAAGTTTCAAAACTAAAATCAAGTTTTTCGCCAGCTAGAAAAAAAAAAAAAAATAAAAACTGGACTTTAGGCAGCAAGAGGTTTTCCTTCTAGAAGATCCAATTCAAGCACGTGACAAAATCGGGTGTTCGTTCTTTTTTTTTTTTTTTGCTGTTGTAGCTCAAGCAAAAAAAAAAAAATAAATAAATAAATAATGGAACACAGTCCGTTTGGTCGCGTAGAACGCTGACACACAGACAAAAATCAGATTGAAAAACAATGTCTCCATATCTTTGGGTATCAAGAGTTTTTTTGAGAGGGGGGAAAAAGCGATAGCAGAGTACAAGAAACAAGAGCAACACTCGTACATATATAGCTTCCTTAAGCAGATAGATATACATGGAAAGAACAGAGTGAACAAACCATTGAGGTTTTCCTACACCAACTACAAAGTACGACGATATCGCACAACTTCTCTATTCCTTGCGGTTTTTTTGGCTGCGACCGTCTACGACATAGACGTCAAACGAAACGGCTCATCTCCCTCCTCCCTTCTACTCCCCCCCCCCCCTTCTATCTTTTTCTTATGGAAAGAGAATCCACCCTGACGCATAGCTTTCTCTTCTTTCCTCGTACTGTATTTATATACATAGGCGTCGCGGCATTGTTTACAACCCAGGGATTTTTTTTTCTTTCTTTCTGTTTCTCCAGTTGCTTCATGCCCTCCCTACGTAGCGAGACCATACGAGCAGAAGCTTCTTTATACGATGCCCGTCCCTTCTATGTTCGTTCTTTGTATTCCAATACCACCCCCTCCCACCACAAACCATCAAACGTTCAGAAAAAGAAAAAGGAAAAAAAAAACCTCAAGCCACCCAATGTAATGCTCCAGTTAAATCGTATATAACGCAAAGCGAGTTGACTTGTCGGATGAGAGTTCGTGAAACAAATGAGGAATGGAGAGACAGGCCATTCATTCTATCCCTCCCTTCCCCGCTAGTCTCGTGCACTTATCAAGGAGAATGTAAATAAATTAAAATACGCGAAATGAGAAGAAGAAGAAAAAAAAAATACAAAACGTTTTCTTTTTTCAAAAGAAAACAACCAGCACCACCCCAAAAAAAACGGAATAGTGCCAGTGATCGAGCGGAACGAGATTCATCACCGGCCGAGCTACTTCAAACCATCGGAGAAATGACAACACATAAATAAATGGCGGAATAATGGCAGATGCAAAATAAAGCCGTCACCAAAAAAAAAAAAAAAAAAAAAAAAGAAAAAGAAAAAGATGATTAACCTTCGTCATCCGTCCGTTCGTGTGGCCAATTCATCATTTATCAGAACGTGTGTTTAAAAAACGGTGCGGTTTGGAAAAAGAAGAAAAAAAAAAGATCAGCGTCATGCCGCCACCAGTCTGTCACGACCGTGAAGCCGCACGCGTGTGCCCTCCTTTCATCCGACGCATTCAAAAACGGTTTTTCCATACATCTAAGTCAGCAAAGAGACTGTTAGTCCCCTCCCGTTTTTCGCCCTTTTCCTTCCATTTCTTTGGTGCCTTTCGCCGTGATTTCCGCACTGCCACAAGAGCTAACGGAAGAGCTTGTTGGCATTCACGTGAATGAATGCAAGAGTCTTTTATTTCCTTTTCTTCCTTACGAAAAAAAAAAAAAAAAAAAAAAAAGCCATACCAGTTGCCTCTGATCAGATCGACCGTGAAAGTAAAAAATACAAAGAGCATCGGTGGTCATTCGTGGGCTAGTCGAACGGCCACAAAAGTCGAACAAAGATGCGGGGATATCGGTACAACAACCGCAACGTCAACACCAACTACGACATATAGTTTTAAATGGACTTACCGATGATTGTGTTGGTCCCCAGATGTGAAGAGCCAGGCAGTTGTGACGCGTCGACATCGTCCTCCCTCTGAAACAAAAAAGAGAAACGATTTAGTTCAAATGAAATTGCACAAATCCAAAAAGAAGAGTAACATTTAAAAGAAAAGATCTAGATTTCACTTGTTTCATTACTGTTATTTATCATAGACTTTCTAAAGGTGAGGAAAACGGAAGCCGAGTCATTTTCGCAAATTTCAGGCTGGATTAAGATTTTCTTGTTGAATTTCTCATTTTTTCCTCTCTCCATTCTGCGAAATGCTGCACGTTTACAGTCATTTTTTTTTTGGTTTCATGCAATTGCGCCTTCCCTCTGCGTTTGACCCATTTCGACGATATCATTCTGTCTCACCGAAATGTGAACGCGCATCAAAAGAATAAGGAGATATCAAACGCAAAAACAAAAACAAAAAAAAAAAAAAAGAAAAACGAACAGGACTGAGAAACCAAAATAAAAAATTACCGGGCGGTGAACACAGCAACAACCAAAGAAAAATAAAGAGATGAAAAAAAGAGAGAGAAAGAGAAGAGCTACGCGGCGCCCCCATGTTTGGTTGGTGATTTCTGTTAAGGTGCGCGCTCGAGGCGGTCCCTCTGACAGATGAGTGATGCATTGCTCGCCTGACGTGCTCGGCTTGGCCCCTCTACGTGAAAAGCAACTCTGCGTGATTTTCTTTCCCCCCTCTCTTCTCCCTTTTTCCTACTGCCGCTACTATGGCTCTCTTCTTTTTTTTTTTCCTTTATTTTTTTTTTTGCTTCTTCCTTTTACACATAAATACATGCTTTAACCTACTCTAGTTGCGTCCCGCGTCGATCCCCGCAAACCGAAACAACGATAATGCAGCCTGGAACATGTCTACACTAACACACACACACATCAAGCCGAATGAAGGGGAATTGAAAGCCGTTTCAACAGTTTCGAGGCGTCCACGTAAAAGGCCTACATTACACACAACATCAACTGCTCGTATGGATTATTTCTTCGTTTTTAGCCCCCTGGTCTGTTTTGTCCATCTTCAGGGTCTTTCTCACGGCATTCGAGATACCGTGCAAGTCCATGTTTCAACTGATCAACATGCAAACCCCCCGGCATTTATTGACTGGTTAGATTCTTAAAAGAGTGGCCTCTTCAACAGTGTTGCCCTTCCAATAAGAAAAGGGGTTTGTGGCATCTCAAGTATCACGCAGCTGATGATTTTATTAGGATTATCGCTCGACTTTACGTTGAAACGGGAAATCAAACAAGTCACTTTGGCTAAATGCCGTAAAGGGACGAAAGAAAAGAGAATGACCTGCATATTCACGTCCTGCCTTTTCTTTCCGTGTCGTATCAAGACTAGTAGCCCGAACCGCCACTTCTTATTTACTGCTGTAAAAATGTTGAAAAATGGAAGCGACGTGCGTTTGTGTTTCTACCATGTTCCCCATGTCGTACAAGAATGTTTCAGATCATGACAAATAAAATGACAACAGTGTCCCTATGCAAGCGGTGGCATACTAGCGTCGTACTACCCTCCATCCAGCACTAGCTTAACATCTAACTGATTTTTACCTCTTCGTGAATGAAAAATGGGGAGGGGGGGAAGTTACAAGAACATGTTGCGTGTTACTCTTGTAACATACTTTAGTGAAAGATTGTTGTGCCCCAAAACTCCCGAAGAAGAAGAAAAAAAAGTTTTGGCTTTTTTTTTCTTCCCCTTTTGATTTTTTGCGCTGAAAAGATGTTTCTTCCTAAATACGCAAGCAAAAATAAAAATAAATGCACCGGCATATTTTCGGGGTGTTTAAAAGCCGACCCTAGTGCCAACAGCTTTTCATTTTTTTTTTTTCCACAAAAGGTTGGGGAATCCCAAAAATAATGAAAACGCAAAACGAATAGACATACAAGCACGGTGCCAAAAAAAAAAAAAAAAAAAAAAAAAAATAAGAAGAAGAGGATTTCAACAAGAACGAAACAAAAACAAGAAAAAGAGTGAAAAGCAGCGGGAGCCGGACTCGAGTTTAAAAAATAAAAAGTAAGCGGTATTATAAGCCGGAAAAATAAAAGAATGATTCAGAGTATTACATAGACAGCGACCTTCGTTATTTATTCCACGTTTCGTTTTATTTCATTCTTTATTTATTTATTTTGTTTAGGGGGGGGGGGGGGGGCCTTAGAAAAATATATACCTTCTATGGTATTTAACCAACTCAAAGATGATGGATGAACGAAAACGGGGAAGATTCGCCTTTTCTTTTTCTTTGTCTCTTGTTATTATTATTATGCTTTCATTTGAATTCTAGATTCTTATTTGGTTCTCGTCTCTCTTTCATTCGAGTTCGTCTTTTATATTCGGACTGCAGAGAGCATCGAACCAGTCCATCTCTGTGGACAATAGCCCGACATCAACTCATCTCAGCAGCCGCGGTCAAAGCGGACCGACTCTTCTATTTCCAGCACTGTGAAAACATCATTCTTTCTTTTCATTCTCGAATTGGTGGATGATCTCTGTATTATTCACAGCTTTAAAAAAAAAAAAAAAAAAAAAAAAAAAAAAAAAAAAAGGGAGATATTTCTATCATTCTCCAAATTCTGTTAAACGGTGCCGCTTTGCCGTGAAAAATACAAAAAAGGGCGCGCGGGCTATTCAAAAAAAAAAAAAAAAAAAAAAAAGGGAGGATTCAGCAGCCCTCGAAATGTCAACGTGCCTACGATCTTCATCAAGAGAAGCGCGATCCTATTTGAAGCCGTGAGAAATCAACTAGTGCGACGAACGACGTCGATGATTGAACTATTTTTTTTTTTTCTCCTCGTTCAAAAAGATTAAAAGAAAAAAAATCCCCTCGTTTCGTTGTAAGCCTCCTCGCCACCTATTTATATATTATTCACGGTTTCATATCATAAAGGCACACACATTCAAAGCGATCCATCATCAATCATCCATTCGATATCATGGCTTGCCTTTTCATCCACAAATCTACTACTTATAATCAAACCGTTCTCGTACAACTCCAATCCTTACAACTGTACACAAGCAGACTATGTTGTTGCACCAGACCGATCGGTTCCAGCTGGGCTTCGAAAGGAAAGAGTCCGTGAAACGTGGCCTCATCGACTGTAATTATCCAGCCGTCTGACTGCTTTTTTTTTTTTTTTTTTCTTCTTTCTTCTTCTTCTTCTTCTTCTTCTTCTTCCTCCTTCTTCTGACAATAATAATAATAAGCTATGCTGCGCAGTCATTGTACCGAGAGTCTCAAGTCCAAGCCGGATCGTACATTTGTAAACCTAGATTCTCGAATTCGGACCACTCTTGTAAGTTTGCGGTCATGGTCCTTACCTCGTAGGCAAACGCGGCCTACCTGCTCGAGCCTACATTGTTTCTTATAGCCCCTAAAGCGCCTATTAACGACAGTCAGAGAGGGTAATGGGTACGAATTATTTCAGCTGCCAATTCAAACTAGTCAGATTCAGTTTTCTTTTTCTTTAAAAGAGCGCTCCAAGCTAGAATCGTTTCGAATTCGTTGCGCGCAAACCTGAGAACCATTCAGTCAACGGCGTAGCAATTTTCTTGACGGACAAAAAGGAAGGAGGCGGCTCGCAACCTTCGACGTCGGTACAGCCCAATTGTTATTATTTTTTTTTTGTCCCTCTTCCGCCCGATGTATTCCAAACGCTTTGGTTGGTATGCAACAAAATCTGCCCCCAGGCACCAACTCCTAATCGTTGCCTCATTTTAGCTTGACTTGTCGTCGAGTGCCACTCGTCAGTTCAGTCGTGTAGTCGCCAGTTACAAAGGTGTGTACAACAACCGTGTTCCCGCTTCCCTCTTTTTTTTTTTTTTCGTTTCTCTCGCTCGCTTCCACCCATCTACGGTCTCAAACTTTGAGGGCGGGATGATCTTTCCTCTTTGGCTGCCAAACAGTCCCATACGATTGCCACTAGACTGCCGAGGCTGAGGTTTCACTCTTGACAGCCGAGCTGCCATTGGCCGGTCGGGACAGGAGCACGTGACAGAACCCACCTACCCCCTCTGTCTTTTTCTCTCACACATTCGTGGCAGCATAACTGAGAACAACCTTTTTTTTTTTTTCTTTTCATTTTCCTAGCTACATGTTATAGCGCATAACGAGGAGGAACGGGAACCTCGAAGAACGGTTGAACATGAAACGAAATATTATTTCTCCTTTTTTCTGACATTTTTTTTTCACATAAAAAAAAAAAAGGAAAAGGCGGGGTAGAGGATGGCAAAGTGCCGAGGTACCACAAACACGGGCCAGAGTTGCACCGGTGCAGTGTGCTGTGCGTCCTTCTACTGTTGAGAAAAACAAAAAAGAAGTTTCGGCGGAGTGTCGACACCGACCGAAACAAGCGCGGACTCGAAAATTAAACAATCCCCTTTGGACTTGCAATCCCGAAGGAACGATCCTCTTCAACTACTCAAAAAAAAAAAAAAAAAAAAAAGCTTTTGACAAGAAATTGTTACCACAGCTTTTTAAAATCTCGTTGCACTAAGGCCATAATTCGTGTGGCGACAAAAAGAGAAATTCTTTCGTTTTAAATCAAATCAATTCAAAAATTTGTAATGTAGAATTCAACTCGCATATCTGAGTGCGCACGCCTCTCTACTCCACCCCCCTAAACCTAGTGTTCCAACACACACACACACACACACACACACGAAAAAAAAAAGGTGCAGGGGGGCTGATTTTAATGAAGGAGGGTGCACGACCGTCTGACGTCCGGATCTACTCCCATACAAAATAGAACACAGAAGGTGTCCGTGATTTAGTGGGTGCACATCTCCCCTTCTTTGCACCACCCTACAAAGTTGCTAGGATAGTGTGAAATAAAATAGAAAAAAGACACGAAAACAAAGTCTGTTGTGCCTCTGTCATTTCCATCCATTCTTTTTAAGAACTACAACAAAAGAGTGATTGTGTGCGTACGTGTGTGTATGTGTGTGTGGTAACAGTGGTGTGGAGCTGCAAAAATCGGGGACAGTAGCCCCCAGTACTCCGTCCGATCCGGCTGTACGAGTGTGCGCTTGGTGTTGGGTGTGCGAGGTGCCAAGAGCGGCGGCGCAGGCACAACCGAAAGAGAAAAGACATTTTGTACGAAACAAAAACGCGAAAAGAATAAAGACGACAGAGAGGCTTGCCAAAGTTGGATCGAGCGGCATTGTCATCAAAACATTGACGGCAACCGGAACGATCGGATCCATCATTCCGTACACAGTGACGTTAAAAAGAAAAGAAAAATTATACATTTTTTTTTTCTTGATAACTCGACAAAACAAAGGACGAAACGAAAAATGCCAGTGTGTGCGTGGGAATGGTGAAGTGTGTAGCAGTGTGTGGTATTGAGCCAAATTTTTCTTTGAAAACATAGACATCGTGTTTGAAATTCCGTTCGTACGACGAGAACAGTAGCCGCCGCACATCATTGGATTAAATAGGGGGAGAAAAAAAAAAAAAGAATCTACTTCATCATCTTTATGCTTCGTGACTAGGTGCAAACGAATCTCGAATTGAAGCGCCATTCCGATCAAACAGGTATGAGATAATGAGATAACTACTCTCAAACAACAACGAAAACATCACATACTTACACACACCACAAGTACACACGCATACATGCAGCAGCTAAAAGAATTTTTAAAAAAATAATAATAATGAAAAAAAAAAGGGCATTAACATCTAATTGGTTCCTCTCTGCTAACCAAGTATAGACCGTTCGGGTGTTGTGTGTAACAGGCAAAGAGCTAAATGCTGTTTTATGAAGATAGAGAAAAAAAAAAGATGAAATCTAAACACAAAAAAAAAAAAAAAAAAAAAAAAAAATTCAAACCCGGTAGCCTGATGATGTACTCTAATGTAATTACGAGCTTCTTGCCTTCTTCTTGTATTCCCTCTCCAACCCCCCTTCCGCCACCCGTCCGTCTTTGGTGGATGGTACGAGGTAAAATTATCCCAGCCAATAGAAACTCGAGTAGCGCACAACACACATCGTGTAATTACACAGCCTGACCTTTTCCTTCTTCTGTCTCTCCCGACTCTACTTGTGCGTCTGTGTTATTTTCGACCATCTCCCCCCCCCCCCACTTCTCAACCGCTCATTCTTGAAATCATTTTCTTGTTCTGAAATTATTGTTTTGTATTCTTTCTTCTTTTTTTCTTCTCTCCTTTCCTCTACTGAACAGTAGTCATTAAATGCATGGGCTTAACCAAAAGACGACCGAGCAACACCGTCCATCAAAATAATACATATAGATAAGACATAATCGGAGAGAAGAAAAAAAAAAAAAAAATAACCAAAGAAGCCTTACAAGCTGTTGTTGTTGCCCCGACTGTTTCATTCTTTTAATCAGCCCTCAGAGATTCGGTGAGAGACTTGTCGAAGGTGGGCTATTAAATAGTCGGGGCAAAAGTGGTCGTGGGGGTCTTAGTACCTCGTTACGTCGCAAGAGATGGGAACCCACAAGATTTACAGAAAAAATGATCCGTTTCGTTCTTTTTACGTTTCACAGCAGGTGTTAGCTAGCCACTTGTTCATCTCCATAATATGGAGAGGTTGCTACTAGCCCCGGCGGTAGTTCAATCGACGACGGAGAACAACACCGGCTTCGTACAACAACAACAACAACAACAACAACAGCATTCGTCAGGTAGCAGCAGCGCAAGCGGTAGCAGTCTGGTGGAGTACCTCACGAGTGGACGTTCGTCGCTGGACTCGAACGGAGTCGTGCGCGACGGCATGATGATCGGTGGTAGCCTTGCGACCGCGCAATCCGTCGCCGGAATGGCCGGCACCAACGGGGAAGAGGACGACGACAACGACGTCCTGCTCGGAGTCGGTGCTCATCACGCGCCTTCTTATTACGATCAGAATTTAGTGGTGGCCTCAGCTTCGGCCGTCCTTCTGCACCATCAGCAACCACAGCCGGCCGTCAGTGACCTCGTAAACTCCATGCAACATCACGACTGTGACAACGACGAAGACGATGACGACGCAGAGGGGAACATCGACAACGGTGGCGACTTCGCTTGGATGAAGGACAAGAAAGTGGTCCGCAAAAACAATCAATGTAAGTGCAAATAAGACACGTGATGTCGCACCATTTTAATTAGTGCAAATGTTGACTGGTGGTATGCTCACACGATGTTTTCAGGCGGTGACTAATGAGCATTTTTCATTTCGTCCTTGCGGTGCCAATTGAATTCGCATTCGGTAAAAGAAAAAACAAAACAAAGAGGGTTGGGAATAGTTCAACGTTGGCGATGACGGGTGGGCCGATCCATCATCGAGCTAGTAAGTCAAGAGACCGCCAACCCACACCGCCACTCGAGAACAAAGCTAATAGTGAAGCGGCTGCTCTTTTTGTTTTAATTTTTCCCTTCCGCTTGCCTCGCAAAATGAAAGGTAAAAAAAAAAAAAAAAAAAAAAAAAAAAAAAAAAACTAAAACCATAACAACAAAAAACAAATAAAGAAAAGGGTAGTCAAATATTAGACCAATGTCAGAGAGGGGATTGCGACGATATTTCCCAGTTGGAAATTCCGCAAATGTTCTACCCTCCCAAAGAAATCTGCAAAGAGAGTGACCGCATAAAAAGGGACCGCTCTTTTTCCGACAACGGAAATCAGCTGGTCTTCCACTCGACAATCGAAACATGCCGGATGAGGTAAAACAAGCAGCGACCCCGGAAGATCAACAAAACAAAACAAAACAAAAAAAACTCGGAAGTTTACCATTTAAAAAAAAAAAAGAAAAATTTAGTTCATCGATTCCAACGAAAATCCGTTCGAAATTTTATCCGTGCAAAAAATTCAGTTCGACATGCTTTTCAAGTGGACAAATTTCCTGCTGATATCAGGAATCCCCAACCAACCCCCCACCCACCCCGAAACAAGAGCAGAAAAGCTATGCTAATTGAGTATTAGACAGCATTACGTCAGACGATTAGCTTTTCAAATGAGGCAATATACGCGCAAACAAAACAAAAAGATGCGTACACATGTATGCATGTTTTTGTTGTTTTTTTTGTTTTGTTTTTTTTCCCAAATTCACGTTGTCTTCTTAAGATAGCGTTCGGGTTGTCGCCTAACAAAGTGCAATCCTGACAATGAGAGGCCATTCTTGGTTGCACGAGACGGAAGGGGGGTGGTGGGATTTGATGCGCTAGACTAGACACCAAAGCCTACGTTTTCGTAACATATGTGATTATTCTCTTCTATCTCTCTCCTTCTGTCTCACATGAAATCGAAGCGGCCAATGTAAAAAGACGAGGGCCATGGATCGGCGAGATTAAGTCGCTTTTCCTATTTCCTTCTCATTCCCGCCAATGTCGTCCCGTTACGGCGCGAGGAAACGCTGTCTACACTGTATGCATACTATTGATGTGGAACAACGCGCTGGGGGAAAAAGGAAAAATAAAAATACACAAATAAATAAGGCAGAAATAAAAGACGAACATCCAGCCATCCATGTGAGGGGGGTGCGAATAGGAAAAGTAGACCATGTAAAAGCGGATCAGATAAAGCGATGTGTGACATACATGTCGATACATTCCGTTAGTACTACGCAGTCGAGCGCAACCCCAGCAAAATGGCTAACGTTTGAATTCCGTACAGAAAAAAACAAAAAAAAACAAAAATCTGTTTGAAGTCGGCATCCAAATTGCTTGACATTTTAATCCCGCATTTTAAATGCTTATACGAGCCTGATTTCATCCTTCTTCCAAAGCAAACGTCTGTTACCGTTATACATCACGAGGTGGGTGTTTTGTTTTGTTTTTTCCGTGGAAAAGCAAAATCAATCGATATCGGCAAAAGCTGTTCGGATCCTTCCCCAGAAAAATGAAGAGCAGAACAAGTGATAAAGAACAAAAAAAAATAAAAAATAAATAAATTACTAGCCCATACGCACACAACCAAAAATAGCTCGATTGCATTCACGGTTGGCATGAGCTCGTATCCTTTCGTCATTGGCATTGCCAACTCTTTTTGCTATTCGCTATTTATACGACGTCATATAACGGAAACGATGTAGAAGAAGCGCAAGAAAACCGCATCACACACAAAATATACGTAAGATCTACTTACACCAAAAAAAAAAAACCTCAAGAGCAATAAGAAGGGAAAACAAAAATCAAGACCCTTTTCATAAATATCGAGCTAAAAAATAAAATCGAAAACAAAACAAGCGATAAAGAAAAGAGAGAAAAAAAAAAAAAACTTACCCGATGTTATCGTTGGCGTTCTTGTTTTTTATCGCCACTCCCGCCGCCCGGAAATTTCCGCCTTGTTTGGAGATGGTACACACGATGTCAAGAATCGCCCTCCTGTCAACGAGATAAAAGAGATAACCGGTTAAGACACTATTCAAAAAAAAAAAGCCAAAATGTTCATGTAAAATGTATGCAATGTGCCAATGGCGTAATTCAGCTGGCCTTGACTCTTACAATGTTTTTTTTTCCCATGGACCGCTTGATATCTTAATACTCTTTTTTTTTCCTTATGGTATCAGACTTTCTCCATCCGGGAATGTAAAAAAAAAAAAAAAAAAATAATAATAATAAAATACCCCGTAATAATAGTCATATCATAACAACAAGCTAAGCAGAAAGAAGAAACAAAAAACACATCCAACAAGTTCGACAATTGCATGGGCAGGCATCTGCTGGCGGGCACAACAACAGCCCGGCCCAACCAACAGCAGAGCAGCGACAGTTTGGTGTGTTGTCCGTCGGACACGCACACACACAAATTGATGCCATAGTCTTAAATAAATCTTTCGAGAAGATTCTCTAAAGTCAAGTAAAAGTCAAACAATTTCGTTTTCTAGTCCGGGGGGGGGGGGGGGGGGGGAGAGAGATATCCTGATGACCATCATTATCGTGAGACAGGGAGGGAGATGGAAGTACTAGATGCATTATAAGTAAGCGGACAAAAATTCCGCATGAAGTCGCTTCCATTGGCTTGGCAGTGAATCACCAGGTGCACACACGCGAAAGCCAACAACAAGCCAACAAAGTTGGCCAGTTGCAGCAACAGTGGCGACGTCACCACTGTCGCCGCGTTAGGCTCGGCTGAGTTCGAACACAACGATACAAGTGGCTGCAACGTTGCGTTCCACATTCGAAAACGTCGACATATGCTGGAACGCTGAACACTCTCCTTAACTAGCGTACAATGAGAAAGAACAATATGCACAAAGAGGAGGCGATTTCATGTGGCATTTTTTATGTTTTTTTTTTTTTTTTGTTTTGTTTTTTCCTGTTTCATTTTTCGCTGCCGACTCGTCCCTTGATCGGTCGATTGCATGTCGAATAACTGCACCACACCGAGCGCAGAAAGAAACTCATGCAACCCCTTCTCGTCCCTTTTTTTTTTCTCTTCTTCAACCGAAACCAAAAGAAAAAACGCAAAGAGGAATCATGAACAGATAGATACGAGCAGAGGGCTTGTTTGTGTGTGTGTGTGTGTGTGTGTGTGTGTGTGTGACTGTGCAGCGTAATCAATGGGAGAATAATCATCCGTCCGGCTCTCGCATTTTTCTTTTTCCAAGGCGTACCGTGTACGGTAAACCCATGATTGTACCGAGACCGACACCAATGTTACGTGTAACCTTAGTCCACCCGTTGATTGTCACAACGGATTTCTGTGTCACAGCCCATCCACACCCAACGATGTCATTTGTCGTTTGCATTGTGAAAAAAAAAAATGATAATAATAATGATAATCATGGCGTCATGTTTCTTTTTCTCAGATTGCTGACAGGTCGTAGGTGAAATGTCACGACTTATTATTTCATTCTGTTTTTTTTTTTTTCCCGTTTTTTTTTTTTAGGCACGCAGTTGTATTGCATACTATTGCGACAAGTGGTTTTCTTTGTGGGATAGATAAGACCTATTAAACAATATATTTTTAATAAATGGGAAATCGAGCGAAACAAACGAATCAAATGCGGAAACGACGACCGTGTTAAGATTGTTGGTCACGTTAAAACGTCAAGTCACGGAAAGATGCTTACCGTCCATGAAAGAAAAAAAAAACGAATAGAAAAACGTGCCAAAGGCTATGCTTATTCAGTAGCGAAAATTCGTTCAAAAGGAAATGAAATAAGACATTTAAATCATTTTCTTTACGCTTTCTCAAGTTTTTGATTCGGTTGGTCTTTAAAGAAAATGTATATATATACATACAATCTCTTTTTCAATGACAATTGTTCCCTAGTTACGGCAAAATGGGGGAAAAGAAAGACAATAAAAAGAAAAAGAATGCCTCGAAATCCTTGGCATATCTTCAAAAACAGAAAAGACAAAAGGGAAGCCATTCAAACAAATTTAGAGGCAATTTTTTTCTTTTCACTTCTGCATTTGTTTGAATGGAAATAGAGATGTAAAAACATCTGGAGTTTGCCTCTTTTTTATTTCTATTCTTCCCCTTCATCCCGACTTTTTTCGGGAGACAAACAAACGCAAGACAACCGAGACACAGTTCAGGCCGGCTTTTTGAAAATTGAAAGCGCGCGCTGCGGCAAACCAGAAACCTCCAACTGTGTGTTGTGTATTCATATTCTACTTTTTGTTTTCTTCATTGATACGAAAACGCGAGCGGTCTTTCCGAACCGACCACTTGCCACAATCTTTCAACAACGTAAAAAAAAACAAAAAAAAAAACAAAAAAACACTACTAGCATATCGAATATTCACGGCGTGACTAGACATGACGAAGCAAGGTCCCTTGGCCCCTATTTCTCAATCTGTTGTCCTTCTATACCCACACAAACATTTAAGCAAAGATGAGGAAAGAGCAAAAGCAAAACCGGTAGGCTAGTCTACTATGAAGAGAAACCGGCGGGAGGGCGAGACTCAATTCAATCGATTGAGACGTCAGCGTTGAAAAGGATAAGACCAAAATATGCGTTAAAATCGTCCCTGGTTGCCTCGTCTGAAACGTTTAACGAATTAACCCAACCGAAGAACTGGGGAAAAAAAAATAATTTCTTTAAATTCGCCAGATGTACATAAATAAAATATAATTAAATAGATAAAAGATCGATAAGCAGAGAAAAAAAAGTATTCATTTTGTTTGTTGTTCTTTACATTTAAAACAAAAAACAGTGAACGAAGGCCTGCCGCGGCGACTCCGAACGGCATACACCAACACACAACTGTTGGAGCTCGAAAAAGAATTTCACTTCAACAAATATTTATGCCGACCCCGTCGGATCGAGATCGCCGCCTCGCTGGATCTGACCGAACGTCAAGTTAAAGTCTGGTTTCAAAACAGACGAATGAAACACAAAAGACAAGCGCTGGCCAAGAAAGACGACGACGGATCAGGTGGCGGGAGCGGAGGACTCGGCATTTTGGACAAGGTGTCAGGTAAAGAGAAAAAGAGCAAAAAACGCGATTCGATGCTGGCCTGCCTCAACACCAGCGACAACAGCAACGCAATGATGGGCGGAATGAGGGCCACAAGCTCGTCTCCAATCACAACCACGCCCGATTCGTTTGCCAGCAGCGGCAGCAGTCCAGCAGAGGCCGACCGACGCAAAGAAAAATTGAGTTGTCAACAAGCAAACAACAACAAGCTGGGCAACATCCGCCACGTCGATTCGTCTTCGCAACACAGTGACGAATCTGCTGTCGGTTCGTCCTCCCTCTCCGTTCCGCATCACCAGCAATGCTTCAGCAATTATTGCAAACCGGCGCTGGACGGCCAGCAGCAGCAGCAGAGTCCGTCTATAAGCACGACCATCTCGCCCAGCAGTCGCAGTTCCAGCGGAAGCCAACACAATTCACCTCATCCGCCCATCAAAGTAAAAAACGCCGCAACCGACTCATCAGCTCCTCCTGCCAGGAACAATGGCGCCCAGGTAGTGGTGGTCGCCCAATCGTGCTGGCCAGCCGTTCAAAGCAATCCGACGCCTAACAGTTCGCATTTCAACGTGGAGGCGACACCTTTCTCGAACGACATCAAGCCTACCAATTTCAACAGCCTAACGACCCCATATCCAGTGCAACAACAATATCGGCCGGCCAACAACAGGCCGCAAAGTACATACGGTAATTTCAACAACAATTATTCCGCAGGACACGAACTTCAGACACAGCAACATCCGTACAACAACCAACAGCAGCCGCAGCCAGATCATTCAACATCGTCCTACGCTAACAGCCACTACGATTTCAAACCACCTGTCAATCATAGTTACACGACAAGTTATTCGTCTCCAGAATTGAATCCTTCAACACGAGCGCAGCCTATACAGAATTCGTGCATGTCCCCGAGAATGGGCTTGGTTCCTCAACAGCAATCCATCAAAAGCCAAACGGGCCTTGTCAAAACGGCCAGTAATTTCCACAACGGCGTTGGCATTGGCTGTCAACAAATGGACCAATTCAACCACTTTAATGGGACGGGGCAACAACAACCATCTTTAATGAACAGCAACAGTACGGGCACTTATTATCCGGCAAAAACGCTCAACACGATTGGGGCAACAAAAACGCTAGAAGCCAACAGTTCGTACAACAATTTCAGCAATTATTCCATGCCGATGGACGCGCACAAAATCCATCCGCTCGGCGATCAGCAACAGGCCAATGTCAATAAGTGCGTTACTTATCCGGCCGATCCGGCTGCCTGTCCCACGTCGTATTTCTCGCCAGGGGGTGGGCCAGTATCGTCCAATGGCTGGAACAACAATTACGGCGGTCACGCTAATCAAACGGTGCCCGTCATTCACAAATTCACGGGTAATTTAGCTACGAGCAAGAAAGCTGCCGAAGACGATCGAGTCCAGCATCACCACAACGGCGCTCCCATGACAACTAACTCTTCTTACATGTACCACCACAGCCAGCAACAACATTCAGGGACCAAAAGTCTCATTCCCGGTGAGGTTAGCATGAGCCAATCCGTTGGAATCCATCAGCCAATTCACTCGAATCAACCTGTAGCGACTAACAATTCAAGCAGTGGCCTAAACGGAAATCTTCCCCATTACAACAACACGTACGTTAGTAATCCTCACGGTGGCGAAGCGACGCATACAACGGGAGGGCAACAGATCTGCGACTCGTCCGACTTTAACTTTTTATCAAATTTGACAGGCGACATTAGCGAATATTACGAACTCACGTGAAATTTTTTTTTTTTTTTTTACCACAAATTTTGCATTGCCCTCTTTCCCACGCAATAATTCAATCTCAATCACCCCAGTTAAACATCTGTAAATAGTTTACTATTATGTGTTCAATCGATTCTTTTTTTTTTTTTTGCAACAAAAATTGATGCTACATCACTAACACGCCTCATTTAAAACTAACACGAAATATGTTAACACAAATGAACATACGCTAAAATTCCAAAATCGTTCCAGGACTAAATAACCTGTGATTGTTCTGTTTTCGTTTGTTATTATTGTTTGTCCGTCTATTCACGAAAATACATTCGATTCTTTTCGCCATTTAATCAATGTACTTTTACCCCATTTTTTTTTAACGTCGAAAAAAAATGCATATTAAAAAAAAATTCGAGAGGTCAACAATTGTCAAGTTGAACAACAAAAAAATCAGAAATTTAAGCAGAATTTCGCACTAGTGTCGGCAACACTAAACGAGGTAAGTGCCTACCGTTTTTCAATTATTCTTACCCACCCATCAAATGCAGCAATAATAATTTTTTTTTTAAAAGAATGAACAGCCGTCGAGGAGCAAACAAAAACACAAAAATGTCTACATCCTCTTCATGGAGGCGTGTTTGTGTTTGTTCCTCTTCCTGTTGTTGAGCTCTTCATACAATAGGCACAGCCAATCGAAGTGACCGAAGCGCGGCAATCAGTAAGACTAAGAAGAACACGAGACTGATTTGATTGATAATATTTGTTCAGACCCCTTCGTCAGATTGGGACTTGAAATCTACGATTAAGAGGCATAATTATACATCGAATTAGTGTTCCATTTTGTTGCTTTTTTTTTTTCTAGAAAGACATCAACGAGATTTCAAATGGATATTGGGGAATCGAGCCATTGACGACGAGGTAATGAGGTCGGTGAGAATCAGATGAAAAAGAGAAAAAAGTGAGGTCGTCTCCGACCATTGAGACGGCCCACCCAAGTCGTGATGGATGAGCAAAAAAACCTTCAACGCTCCATATTTGTAGAAGAAAACAAATTTAAATCAGATCCCGCGTGATCAGCAAAGACCACCATCACCGCTGTCATCGCAACCCTGTTTGTTCTGGAGGGTTCTTTGTACCATTTCTATTTTTATTTATTCATTTATTATTTTTGTTTTTGCGTAAACCAAATGCCCCAATTCCCTTTGTAGATCAAAGTTCATTTTTACTCCGTAAACTTCGGTTTGAGTTGCAACCGCGATTTTTGTTTTACGTCCTCGTCCGTCCCTCCCCTCCTCCCCCCCTCCTCCCCCCCCCCCAATCAATTCTACAGTCTTTGACCATTTTGAACATTTTTACGCCATTCAAGAAAATCAAGATGAACAGAAATATCTGTATAAAATATAAATGACAACCCAATCAACAAATCCTTGAACGACACAGATCCGCGTGAGAGAAAAATGAAACACTCGGGCAAAACGCAGCATATCGTGAAAAACGTGAACGTAACATCGAAAACGAACATTCAAGTAGGAAAGCTAACCGTTAGATGGCAGTACGCTGCCGGTTCTTTGGTCTGTTTCCTGTTCTAGTCCACCATCCAACAACAACAACTCTACACCCTTACACACAATCGCACAGCAACTGACATCTGGGCCAGCATATTTTGATAGATTGAAGTATGAGCCTTCGACTCGTCGATCAAGAGACAGTGGGTACAGCTCAAACGCCACGACTCAATTAAACAGCTGGAGCAAGTTCCAAAGAGAGAAAAAGAAAAAACAAAAAAGATAAGGCAAAAAGGGAAATATCTATCGCATTCGATCCTATCCGATAGGATCAAAACACCACTACGGCCACTGCCTTTAAACAAGTCTTGCTCCAGCGCGCCCATGATTGAAATTTCCATCTCTAAATCAAACACGAAAGAAAGAAAAACGAAAAAAAAAAAAAAAAAAAAAAAACAGAAAGAAAGGAAACAGGTTAAAATGTTGGAGCATTTCTTCATTTAAAAAATGTGGAATAAAAAGAAGATGAAATCGACAACGATAGAAAAGGACGAGACGGGTCTTCATTTGATCCATAAATGAAATACGCCGCGTGGAGCTATTTAAAAATGCATAGAACATTCAGCCATTCAAATTAACTTTTTTTTTTTCTTTTCCTTTCTCGTCTTCTTCTTTCATTCTCCCCCCCCCCATGCATTCAATTCGGGAAAATGTGATTGCTCAGAAGAAAGAGCTAAAAAAAAAAAAAATATATACATTTAATTTTTTTTTTTTTCCATTTCTTTCTCTTTTTTTTGTTCGATTTTTATTGTGATCTTTTCTTCCTTTTTTTCCAGAGGGGCCTGCACTTTTTTTTTTTCTTTTACCACAGGCATCACATGTACTCGCGAGAGAGCGTTCTCTATATATTGATTGGTTCTCTCTCTAGGCTTTCTGTCGTTCCCTCAGTGCCTCTCGGCTTCAATCTCGTTCTTCGTCTTCCTTCGCCCTTTGATAGTTCCGCTCTTTGCTCGGCTTCCCATCGATGGCGCCCAAGTCGCCGAGAAATTGCGTCCCCCTCACTCAGCTTCTGAAAATAGTACACAGTTTGCCTATTCTATTTAGCCGTGACAGTCTTTTAAACTACATCGTCTTCACCCCGTTCACATCGTAAATGATCGTTTTAGGGTGCCCCACAGAATCGGCCCCGCCCGACATCCTCGGTGACTTCCATTTCGACAATCGAAGGCCCCTCTACCCCCTCGCAATCGCCTTAATGAAATCGCATTTAACAAAGGCAATAAAACCCCGTGAAATACAACCATAGGCCTACGTCAGGACTATGTGGATTCGATAACTGTTGTTTCGAGACGGGCATATTAAGCTTCGATTCATCAACATTCAATTCCCATCGAGATTTAATAATCTCGCAGAAGAAAGAAAAAAAAGAAGCGGACATTTTCAACAAGTGCACATTCAAGCGTCTTTATCACTCAACGTTCAGATAAGAGGAGACATTAGGCCTACAGAAAAATGGCTGCAGCGCTATACTTGGAGAAAAAAAATAGACAAAAACATTGGTGACATAAAAGCGGACGGGATGCTGGGAGGGATACGATCCAAATATAAATCAATATATATATACAATATCCCTCGAGTCTAAATGTAACTATATTTATAAATAAAAATAATAATAAGAAAAATAATAACAAGGAGAGAAAAAAAGAGAGCTATAAACCGAATAGACAAAAAAAAAAAAAAAAAAAAAAAAAAAAAAAGAGAGAACAGAGAGAGAGCGGAAAGTATGAGAGAAAAAAATAAAAGAAGAGAGGGGGGCGCCGTTTGCTGCTGCTCGAGTCCAGTGACGGGCCCCGATGATGGATGAGCCGAGACGCGGAGCAACGGCTGCATTGCTCTGGCATCACACACACACACACACACACACACACACACACACACACACATCCCCCACTTTTGCTTCTGCCCCCCCCCCCTCTACTTCCATTTCTCTACACACCAGACACACTTTTCGCTATGTGCACACAATAAAACGTTTTCACGAGGTAATATATAAAATATCAAACCAATAACTGCAGTGCCTCTAATCGACAAGCAAAGCAAAGCAAAACAAAAAAATTCTTCTTATAGAGTGTAGGATGCTCTTCCCCCGCACTTATCTTTATAAAAAAAAAAAAAAAAAAAAAAAAAAAAAAAAAAAAAAACGAAAACAAAATTCCCATACCCAGATCTTGCACTAGGACCAATAAGAGTAAAGGAAGAAGGACACATTTTTTCCGACTCGGTGGAGGCCTAACCGAAGTAACCTAACAGCTATATCGACGGACTATATCAGTGGCACGATAAGTGTTTGGAGGAGAGCCCGGAGTCGTTCAACCGGACAAGAGACGTACACACATTCTATTATCTACCACATTTCTTCTATCAGTCTTCCATCTGTATACACACATATATACATTTATATATAAATGTACAGCAGTATATATATATATATATATATAGCAGGCATGTATCAACATGGTTGGTGGTGATAGCGACCGAGAAAAAGAATAAGACAAGCATCGCATGTCTTTATTCTTCTCTTTCCTTGTGTGTCTTCTCCTTGTCACGGTTCCTGTTCAAAAGCAAAAGATATCCTACACCTCTTCCATCGTTTCACTTCTTCTGTCTCCTACAAAATGATTGGCTAGACCCCAAGAAGCTCCAAGCAGCAAAAATCGGACTGAAAAAAACGATAAAAACAAAACGAAGAGGAACCAATGGAGGGTGGAGAGAGAGCAACACAGTCCTCCTTCTAGACTCTTATTACAACAAGTTGAAAAACACAACCGGACACAATTCTTTGTCTGTCTTTGATTATCCGTTGTGTGGCCTCTCTTCCTACGGGTTACAAACTAAGGGGTTCTGGTTCTCTTTCCAAAAAAAAAAAAAAAGACGAAGAAGAAAAAGAAAAAAAACAAAAAACAACCAACGTGAAGATTCTCCCCTTTCACAGACATTGTATGCGGTGGATGCAGCATCTGTCCACCATCGGTTGCTTCTCGTCTTCAAAACAGAAGGCGTACCCGACAATACAAGAAAAAGATGTTCAAATTCAAGAGAAAAAAACAAAACAAAACGATCGCGTAAAAGATGAATAACGCCACGAGTTGCATAGCAAACGCGTCCGTCCATTTTCAAACGATTAGCTTTTCCCGCCAAGTGTGCAAGACCTCTGAGAGGCACAGGATGAAATGAAGAGAGACTATCTATTGTCTTAAAAAAAAAACAATAAATATTGAAATGGAAAATGGAAAATGGAAAAATCTAATGCACAAAAACTACAACCGTCCATATCAATAATGCATTGAATTTTTGTTTTACTTATTCCAAGCCAAAAAAAAAAAAAACAAAAAAAAAAAACATCAACTTTCTTCATCAGAATGGAATCAAAATCAATTTGATACGGGCAGTGTTTTCAAAAAATAACAATAATAACCCCCTCATACAATTTTATAGATGGAAAGGCACAAAAATGGGGTGACGGCATTTGGACTAAAAAAAAAAAAAAAAAAGATACCAGCACATAGCCTTCCTAGCCCTGCTTCTCTCTTTTCTCTTTCGTGCACGAGCGATTTGTAATTACTTTCCATCTACGTAAACAATCTCGATTCACGCACTCTGCGTTATGCAAAACAGCGGCTGTTGTCTAAGTGAAACAAAAAATTGGGTCGCTTGTCGTCACGTCTCGAAAAACGAAGAAATATACGAAACCTTTGATCGTTCAAAATGTAAAGAAAAAAAAACGAACGGTATAAAAATTGCGATAAAAAAAAAAATAACTAAAAAGAATTGAAAAATTCAAATGAAAAAAAGACGCGGCCATTTTGATTTTGTCTCGGGAGGAATTTCAAAAAATAAATAAATAAATAAGGAACGGCCGCGGTATTTGACCAGCAGCACAATAGCAGCAGGAGGGGAAAACAACATACAAGAATAATAATAATAATAAACAAAAGAAAAAAATATATATATATAAAGCTAGATGTTTTTTTCTGTGTGTTGTCTAGCGTACAGATTTTAGGGGCCTGTACATGCGCAGCGCATCCAATTATATAGTAGAACGTACAGACGAAGGGGAACCACTCCTCGCTTGCACAGACCCTGAATCGCCATTGGACACTGGCGGGCGGCCGTGCAACAAAAGAACGAAGCAGCAGACAACAAAAAAAAAGGATAAATTTCCCCAAAAAAAAAAAAAAGCCAACAGAATTTTTCTGTTTTTCACCAAAAGAAAAAAACGTAAAGGATATTATAATAATAATAACGTCGCGGCAATTTGACTCGCCGTGCCTAATTATACGTACGAATAGGCGAGGCAAAGGCAAGAGCAACGAAACCCTTGATCAAGAACGGGGTGTACTAAACAACACACAGGAGGGAAGGAGGAGCAGAGAGCACAACATAAAAAAAAAATTTTTTTTCGACAAAAAATGGTACAAGTCCCTTGCTGGCATGAAAAGAAAAGGTAAAAAAAAAAAAAAAAAAAAAAAAGAAAAAAAAAGCTCGAGGGTTTTCCTACACTCGTCGGACGATGCGCAGAGGTTTTTTTTTTTTTTTCGCTTTCGTATTCTACACGTACACACCCCAAGTTTTTTTTTTTTTTTTTTTTTTTTAAACAGTAACTACATACAGGGACGACGGTTTGTTGTTTTTTTTTTTTTTTTTCTGAGGGTACTGAACAGAACATAGCCAAACGTGGTCGTGTGTATGTGCTCTCTCGAAACGCTGGCGGAACGGGGTGTCGATCCATCAAAATTATCTGTCAATGAAGATTAGCATCCGGCTTCATCGCGCCGGCCATAGTTCTCTCTCTCTCTCTCACAAGTCTGATGTGTGCGCATACACACACATACGTACAGTACGTGCACGGCCAAAAACACAACACATGCAGACAGTAAAAATAAAGGCAGCAGCGCGCAACGAGGCCACGGGGCTATCTTTATGCCGACCGACTAAAACCGTCTGCAACGAGAGCGGATCGCGCTCCGTCCGCTGTGTTTCTCCCATTACGCGTTCATATCAACCGTCCTGTGCGGACAAAACATTGGCAAAATTCCAAAACGTAAGAACAAAAAAAAAAATAAATAAAAAAAAAAAAATAAAACAACCATACGATAATGAATACGAAATTCATTTATCGTCACGTTAAGAAATAAAAATGGCTTTAAATACAATTGGAGAAAAAAAAAAAACAAAAAAAACCCAACGACTCGTGTGAGCTGCGCTTTCTTCCAGCCCCGGTCTCAACAATCTTTCAATTCCTGTTTTCTTATTCGTTGCGAACAACCAGCCTATCTTGTTCCAGCTTTAACCTTCTTCCACACAGCCTACATAACACATTTACCGTGTCTTCTCCCACCCTCCCAGTAAAAAAAGAAGCCCCCTCCCCCCCCCCCAAAAAAAAAAAAAAAAAAAAATACATAAGAAAGAAGTATATATTCAGCAACGCTCCGACCAACTACATAATGACATTCATCCGAGCGCGCAGTTATGAAGAGCCCCGCTTTCGTTCTCTCGTTCTCATTTTCTCGGTAGCGCATTCCCCAAGTCGTTTGGGAGTCGTAGTAGCTGGATCACAATTTCCTTGTGGGCACAGACGACCGCAATGGCGACGAACCAAAAAAAGCAGCTTGTCATTAAAGAAAAAGAGAGAGAGAGAGAGAGAGAGAAAAAAAATGGGCTCCTAACATTAAGGCTTTGCTGTTATTTTCTGACATTGCCCACTAGCGGCGGGAAAAAACAACATTTCTTTTTTTTGTGTGTGTGGACGTATACAGTTAAGTGCATCAAACGGGAACGAAATGAACTCCCCCTCCCCCACAAAAACAAGAAAAAAAAAGCCGACAAAGACAGCCAGTCAAATTGACTAACCGTTAAAGCAAAAATTGAGCTGTAATTTTTTTTTTTTTTTTTTTTTTGCTAAGAATGTCATCGACCAAAGCAAAACGACGCCCTTTCCTCATTTTTGCCAGAATACAACAGCAAAAAAAAAAAAAAAAAAAAAAAAAAAAAAAAAAAAGATAGTCATCACGGACCTCGCTATAATTTATTTGAAATACTTTCAAAGCAATCTAGTTTTTTTTTTAACGTCGATTTTTCCGTGTTTGGCTAAAATTGTCGACTTTAAGAGAGAAAACGAGTGAATGCAAAGCCCAGCAAAAAAAAAAAAAAAAAAAAACTCACGTAGCTATTTTTGATGTAGACACTGATTAGTGCGCTATATTATTAAACAACAATTTCAAAAAGATATTTTCAAGAGAGAAGAAGGGAAAAAAAAAAAATGAGTGATTGGTATTTAATCAAAGGCTCTTGGTGCGTGCGCTTTTCTCCCCTCTCTACTCGCACTACGTACGCTAAGAATCGTGTGTTTGTTGGGATGTGTCAGAGGATTTTAGACGAAGGCCGGCCACACGGTCGTCCTCCTCACGTAGAAGAAAAACGTAGCCATGAGACCGTCCTTTTCTTTTAAATACAAGGAACCCGCAAACTTTGTTTTCTACGAAGATATTAACATCCACAAAAATACTCTAAGAGTGTCTGTGAATGTGTGTGTTTTTTTTTCTTGTTTCTGAATGTACCGAAACCTCCCCCCTCCCATCATTCACGAGAAACAAGTAATAACAATAAAGTACACACACACTTATATTATACAATAACCCTAGCTCGTTTTCTCGCGATTGATGACCAGTACCGCGTTGGCGGCATTGCCTCGAATTAAAACCAAAGGAAAAGAAAACGAACACACGTATAAATATAAAAAAAAAAAAAAAAAAAAAAAAAAAAAAAAAAAAGTGGTAAGAAAAAGACAAGCATCAAAACAACAAACGTAAAAACAAAACAAAAAATTAACAACAATCAAAGCTTATCGGTCGGTAGTGCAACAGCAAGAACAACAAAGAGGACAAGCCTTTTCTTCTTTTCCCCCCTTCCCGTTTTCGTGTCTCCATTCACTTATTGTTGCCAAGGCGTTGCCAAGTGTCTTTCTCTCGTCTCAAATCAACAGATCTATCCATTACGTTACATACAAAAGTATCCCCCCTTCGTTCGGGAAGACGCTTTTTATGGCCGACAGAAACCAGTGGACACAACAACAACAATTCCCTCCTCCTTCTAATTGACTACTCCCTTCCTCTTCTCAGTGCTGGCTCACTGCCTGATTTTTTCTCTTTTTTTTTTTAGAAAATATAAAGAAATCGTGTCGAGCACAAGCGAAACAAATTCTAAATGCAAAATCAAAAGCTATTGGCAAAATGGAAAATATAAAACGCGAAACACCCCAACGAGTATGGGCAACACGCGGACAATGCAAAAACTCGTTCAATGTGTGTAGCGTGTAATACAATTTCGCGCTAACCAATCGGGAAAGGCGATTAAGAAATTAATACAAAAAAAAAGGAAGAAAAAAAATCCTTTTGTTGAATCAGCGTAATCATTTTCTTTTGCACAGGTGTTTTTTGTCGATTGTCTGAACATTACATCATCATCCTCTCTTCCCGTCTGGAAGATGCCCAAAAAGCCAACAACCTTTTCCCAACGTTTACACACACACACACACACACAGCTGCTGCATTGTGTTCCCCCCGTTTTAAGAAGCAAATGTCACAACCGATTCGCGTTACACCTGGATTCTCACACCTCAACCAAATAATTCGAAAAACAAAAAAAACAATCGTTTTCAACTTCAAAATTTCTGCAATTCTCTAATATTATTTTTTTCTTTCCCTCGTCTTTGTCTGGAGGGCAGACCTAAGAGGGGGATCTCTATTCACAGACAACACCACAGACAGGGACGAGAGAGAAAAAATATATATATATAAATTTATATACAGTACATGAACGTTATCCTGTATATAATAATAAGAGGATAGGATAGAAGGACGAGAGGGAGGCAAAGCAAAAGGCGAAGAGAGGCAGCGGGCGAGGCCAAAGTATGCTAGCGATTTCGATATTGGCCGCGCTGCCAGACGTCACGGACGGTGATGGATCAGCCGAATATATATATACGGCTCTCTCTCTCTCTCTTTCTTTCTCTTCTCTTTCAACTCCCAACGTGAACGCACAGACATACACACACATGAAAAGAGAGAATATCCCAAGGAAGGAAGGAAGGAAAAAGAAACAATTTTTTTTTTTTTTTTGAGAAAAAAAAAAAAATAAAAATAAATAATAACAAAGAAGGAGAAAAAAAAACGAAGAGTAGAATGGGTGCGTTGAGCAGCACAAGAAACTTGGGGGAACGTTTCCTTTTTCTTCAACTTGTATACAAGACGACAACACACACAAAAAAAAAAAGCAAAAGAAAAATAGTATAAAATCCAACTGCATTTAGATCGCTATTGCAGTTATGTCGTGCACGCTAGACACGACCGAGAGAACCAAACAAACCAGAAGAACAATTATAACGATATAGAGAAGCAAAAAAAAAAAAAAAAAAAAAAAGTAGGAATGTCTCTTGGAAAAGAAAGAGGCAAAAATCCCACACCAATTTTCATGAAAAAAAAAAAAAAAAAAACAAAAAAAAACAAACAAAAGAAACGCAATGCGACCTTCCGCTCCCCGACAAACCGAACCCGGTCATATCACACGACGCAGTTTCCTTGAATACACATCACATAAACGAAGAAGAAATTATGAATTGTTCTCAAATAAACGCTGGAAAAAAAGACGCTTTTTATTATACACTTCAAGTGCAGCCCCATCCGCCTTTTTCCCGTCTATTATCCAACGGGATAAGCAATCGCCTTCATTACCAACAGGGGAAGTCGTTGAGTCCGCACACGAGTATACCGTTTTTCCTGTTTTTATTACAAAAACACAATTGTGTCCCTTTAAAAATGATTCCATTCCTGTCCCTCCAGCGGGCCGCTACAACCATCACACCCCGTTATGTGTGCGTACTCTTCGCCACACATACTCGGGGCCGCTGCCAGTGTTGTGTCCATAACTCGTGTGATTGGCATATCACAATTTTCCCCTGCCCCACTCCCACAAAAACAAAAACAAAAACAAAAAAAAAAGAAGAGGGGAAATAGAGACAGTCGTTTCGTTTCTGGCAATATAAAAAAAATAACCAGGCACAGGGAATCGTGTCGTGCCGTGCGTGTATAACGGGACAGGGTATAGATGTAGGGGGGTTAGAAGGTGCGCGCACACACGTTGCGTGTAGCTTCTACTATATAGAGAAGGTTAGCGCATTCGGGAGCTTCAAGTTCACGAGAGGGGTGTACAACCCCCGAGAAACACGGGGATAGAAAAAAAAGAGCCACAAAAATGGGGAAAAAAACGAACGACGTCCAGTCGATGGAACACACACCGTTGTGTGTATGGCCGGCTGTAATTCAGAACTAGAAAAAGAAAAAAAAAAGCTGCCCAGCCATGACTTCTAGTGCTTCTCCCCTCTGTAAAAAGAAAAGAAAAAAAAACCTTTGCGTGCCGCTCCCGCTCGGCACGAATATGACCGAATGGCAATTACGCCGCAAAAACCAGACCGATCGACCTTCCTTCCTAACTCAAAGTCCATATATTGTGTGTGTGTGAGTGTGTGTACGGGGTGTAGGTATACGCTCACAATATTTATAAGCCATGGCAAACAAGATAGATATTTGAGTTAACGCATTTTACTTCTACATAAAGAGAACGGAACACGAAATGGATATGGAAGCCACTATTACACGGGGGGGTTATCCGTGCGCGTGTTCAAGTCACATCGTTTTTGTTTCGTTTTCAAAAATATAAGAGAATCAAAAGAACGCATAGAGCCAGGCGAACTGAAACCATCGCTCAGCACCTGCGCAGGGAAAATGAACGTCTCAATTAGGCAAAGACGCACAACGCAAATCCGATCGAAAAAGGCCACAAAAGAGAGATAGTGAGGCACGTTCGATTCGAAATGATTGGCTAATAAAGAAACAATGTAAATGATGTTAAATCGTCAGGTATAAAAAAAAAATGCGAGGGACGGATAAACGAAAAAAAAAAAAAGGTAAATTTCACACCCACAAGCTAAATGATTGATTCCTCAAACTACTACAAACTACAACTGCGCGTTTGTTTGTGTCTTTGTGGGTATACATTTCTAGGGGACGTACCACAAGTTGAATTTTTAGTGAGCGATGGCACACACTCGCTCATCACAAAACTGACATTTGACTGATAGAGGACCATCGCAGATAAAGATAAGAAAAAGGGCGGAGAGTCAGTAAAAAACTGAAAATAGAAAACAAAAAAAAAAGGGATAGAAAATATGCATTATAAATCTGTTATTTCTTTGCTTTAAAAAAAAAAAAAAAAAAAAAGAATGAAAGAATTTTTTTTCTTGTTCAAAGAGACCCATCACATATTGACAACAAGGAGATGGTCCACTGCTGCTGACCAGTCAAACCTAGCTGGATGCAATTGTGCTCATGGACTCCCCCCTGTTCTTCCACTGCTCTAAATGTCTTCTTCAGCCTGACTTCTTGTCAATCTTCTTTATAATCCAATAAAGATGTTTGTAGGCACGAGCTGACCAACGTCAAAGCCATTTAATCCCAACCTCTGGCCAGAGATTTAAAGGCTTAACGACAACCGCCTTTTTCCGCTCGGCACCTTTACATGCACACAGCATCCCCCACCCCCCATCCCTTGTCCACTTTTCTTTCGCCGCGTGATGTTTGGGTCAACCTATCGGATATTCTAATAATAGTTCGTGCAATTGTCGTAGGGGGGGGGGGGATACATTCAAATCGAACATAGCCGGATACGTGGATTAGAAACCCAATCACGCCCACCACCCAATACACCCCGGGCATGGTTTGTTTTTCGTCCGTGTTAATCGCAATACAACTAATAAACCAGGGCGGCAATCAATCGATTATTGGCAACAGCCTTGATGAAAAGGGGATTTTTTTTTTTTTTTCTTTTTCTTTTTTACAACAACCCAAGCAAACTGCGTAGTAGGGAATAAAGGTAAATCCTTCACTCCCCTCTGCTAGCCAATTTCACTTCATTACACCTGTGCCATAAAAACTCGGTAGGGTAGCATGAGTGGGGGCACCATGTAATCTAACACAGAATGTGGAGGGTGGGGGCTGGAAAAAAACGCTTCACAAAATTCTTCCCGACAATCTTTTTTTTTTCTTCTCGAGAGTTTAGACTAAAAGAATTTTTTGTTTTTCCCCTTGCAAGCCGACAGTTCTTCTCTCCCTCGCCAGCCCCCCCGAAAATGTCAGCACTGGCCACAAAATGATGGAACGATGTAGACGACGACGTCACAGCAGCCAACAACAACAACAACAACAAAAAAAAGACTCATGCAAGAAACTTTTGCTGTCTCTCTTTCCTTTTTGAGAAAAGACGACGACGTACGTAGTTCTGAGATGCCCACACATTCGCTTCCCCCCCCCCCCCCCAAGTGAAAAGTCAAAGAAATCAAGTCATCAAATAAAAAAAAGATGTCGACTACGCCACACATTTAGACAAAAATAAACTCGAAAGTGGAAGGGTTGGTGTCCAGTCGAGAAAATAACATTCAAAAGGGGCGGAATATTCCTTGAAAAAAAAATTTCATAAGACAATAAGAAAAAAAAAAAGATCCAGTACGTTTTGCTGGATGTTTTCACGTGACCGCAATGCGTGCCCGACATTGTGGGCGGAGGTTCTTGATGGCCATTTAAAGGAAAAAAAAAAAAAAAAGAAGCAAAAATGAAGGGAGGCCAAAAAAATTTCTGCGGCTGTTAACTGTCGGTGCCGATGGATCCTTAATTGGTATCTAAGGAACCCGCCTACTTATATCAGTTTTAAATACAATTGAAAAAAAGAGGGAAGGTCAAAAATAGGTCGCTTCTGCAGCTGACCCTTTCAAACAGATTTTTTTTTTTTAAAGAAAAAAAAATTCTTTATATCGGTCCGCTTTTTTTTTTCGCGTCTGAACAATCCGCCAAAAATGCGCGCGCCAGTCGCGTGCCTGTATATCGAGTTTATTATTATTTTTTCCCTTTTTTTTTTTTTAAACGAGAAAAATCAGGGATGGGCTCTCTTCCATTTTGGCTCACCGCAACGAGAAACTTGATTCCGTATCTGAAAACGACCATAGGAGGTCCAGCCTACTTCCCAAAACTTCAAAGAAAAGGGTCAAAAGTACAAAACCACTTGTAATTGAATGTCGCTAACCCGTTTCTTCTTCTTCTTCTTCTTCCTCTTTAATACATTTTCCTAAGCAGATTTAAATGGAAAAAAAGATAAAACCAGACGTAAAAATAAACAAGAAACGGCCACAAATTGCTGGACAGAGAAAATTTCAAACGAGAGAAACCAAATTTAAAAAGAAGAACGTAAAGAGCGATGATCGATTATTTCACAAGCGCCTGACATCAAACTACATCGTCTGAGTTTAAAAAAAAATTTACAAAATAAAACAGAAACAACCGGGGCCAAATAAACGAATCGCAACAACGAAACACGACCAATAGGTTGTACAAACTTCTTACCTGAAACGACGACTTCTTTTTGCCCTTGTACAGTTAAGTTAGCCATCAGTAGAACACGGGTCAAATCAATCAACAAAGTAAACCCTCCCTTAAAATACAAAAAAAAAAAAAAAAAAAAAAAAAAAAAAGTTCCCCTTTTATTTTATTTTTTTTCCGACAAGCCGATGCGTGCATTATAAATCGTAAAAATAAAAATAAACCTATCCCCCCCTGTCATCCCTTTCCTTCATATAGTTGTAGCAACACGCAGATAGCGCTCGCGCGACACACGAAAACCCCTTCTCTATATATATATATATGCACACACCCTCGTAGTGGAACGCTCCACGCGCGGTACATCCAAATAACAACAAGACTCGGATTGCACGTACATGAGAAAACTTTTTCTACAGTTTTTCTATACTTCAAACTTTTTTCTTTCACTCTTTTATTTTTTTTTTGAAACAAAACAAAAAAAGTTTCTCGGTTTTTTTTTGTTTTTTACATTCCGTGTCTTATTTGTTGTCCTACTCCGTTTTTTATTATTTGGCCCCCGTTGTTTCTTACTTGGACAATATTCGAGTGTGCTACGAGCTGAATTCAACATTTAAAAAGAAAAAAAATGAATAAATATAGAAAATTCTTTCGTGGATGCGTGGGTGGGTGCGCATTCCTTTAGCCAAAAAAGGAGGACGAACAAGAAAGGGGAGTGGGGGAGGGAGGGGGGTTTCTTGTTGGACACGATAGACCAACACGTCATGCGAGTTAAACATTGATCAAAATCGAGTAAATAAGTACACTATACAACAATCTCTTTCGACAGACCTAGGAGCCTCACGTACAAACACACACTACGCAGTAAGGAAACACGCTAATATTACCGTACCGGTCGTACAACTCTCCCGTTAAAAACAAAGAGACTTGAATCAGCAATTCAATCAATCCCAAAGACAACAAAACGATTGTTCCCACCTTCAAATTTTCCTTTCTCCAAACCGAAAAGAGAAATCAAAATTAAGACGGGAAATCGGATACATAAAAAAAACAAAAACAGGCAAGGCGGAAAGCAAAAGATGGGGGGACATCCTCCAAATGCATAAACGGTTGGCGAATTCGCCAAACTCGCCAGGAGGTCCTTCAAACATCCCCTTCGTTTAAGATACGCATATAAACACGCTACTAGCACAGGAGGAAACGGTATATCCCTTATTGCCAACAACAACAGCAAACATCGAGGGAAGCTAACTGTCCGTCTTTTTTTTTTTTTTCTGGCCATCCATAAAGCGAATATAACGCGATAGAAGACCAGTTTACTGTCACTGTACGGACAGGTGAGAGGCTCCCCCCTTCAAAACATGGAACTCGACTGGAAGTGTTCGAGCGAGTGTCGCGCATCCCCCTCACCGTGAGATGTCAACTGTCAAATCAAAAATTTTTTTTAATACACACGTGTGTATGTCTTTAATACGGAAAAATTATGCACGGCACATTCGGCAAGATGACGATAACATCAAACAAAATTGAAACAGACAAGTCGAAGCAGAAGGACCCCAGATATTCACGCAAACCGATAAAAAAAATAAAACAGACCACAACACATCGGTCGAATTATTTTTAATGCCAACTCAAACTGATTTTACCGATGGGGAAAAACTAATCGTAACAAAAAAACCAAAACCCAATTTGAATGTGAATCGTGTTTCAAAAACAAGAGCAGAAGCACACGCACATGCCCCGTCCCCCACCCCTCGCTATTCAAATTCAAACGGTAAATATATTGACTACTACACTCGTATAAAGATACTGTTATGACAGTTCAGTAGCCCTCAACGTGTGTGTGTTGTTCTTCTGTTGTGACCCATCGAGCGTTCCCCCCCCCCTTCTCTTTCAATCGACCCTCAAGAGTCAAAATGATTGACACAAAGTTTAGACCATCCAAAAACTGACTGCTATTGTTACTGCTCTTCATCGTGTATCTGTGTCCAGGTAGCTGAACGGCCTACAAGTCCACCAGGTTGAAGAGACAGATACACTACAAATATATACACATTTTATTTTTCCTTCTTTTTTTTTTTTTCGCGTGTCTATAAAGAGTGTCAACTTGGCATCTTTCCCTCCTTCTGGACACGTTTCGACTGTCAAAACAGCAACAACAACATCAACAGACATGCCAACCCCCTACACAACCAGATACTTCCGATTCGATTCAGAATCGCAAAATCACCTTTTTTGGGAAGGAGGGTAAAACTCAAAACAGAAATTTCGTGAAGCATTCCTCCGTTGGCTTCAGGAAAGATTCAATAAAAAAAAGAGAAATGCTATAAACAATACGCGATATTTGTAGCGTGACGTCTAGTGGCAAAAGCAAAATTCAACAAAAAAAAAAAAAAAAAAAAAAAAAAAAAAAAGTCAAATGACCTCGCGTCTTTCGTCCTCACACAGTCGTGTCATGTGAAATCGAAACCGACTGACTTGAAGCAGGAAAAGAAAAAAAAAAGAATTCTTCTTGCCTTGTTATTTCGAAACGAAAATGGTGGCCCCCGCAACGAGTTGACACAATCGACAGGGTAGATCAACCCCCCATAGTAGAGCGCCCTGTTTTGAATGCGTGTCGTGGATAACCAAGCAACACACATACGCACACAAATCTACTCCCTCCCTGTCCAGTCTCCGCATTGATAGGAATAGCCTCAAACTTGGGTCAGCCATGTGCAGGCCCATTAGTAGAAATCCTCCCCGTAAAAAACAAACACAGAACATTCTCATCGTCTTCTTCCTTGTGTTGCTTCGACTGTCCAAACTCATCTTCACTCATCCGTTCAACAACGACCCACAAAAATAAAGAAAAAGATGACCCAACAAACACATGGCGTGTCAAATGACACCTAGTCCACGTCCAATCACATCATCATCTAGCACTTACCTTTATTTGTAGATGTATTCCCGCGTTCGCATCGTTGTCGTTCATTGATGAAACGTGGCATTCTCTCCGTCTTAATGAGAAGGGCTATGCCAAGTTAACTGACAGATGTGTCGTGACGTCACCACCATCACGGACGAGCAACCTGCAAAATTCCAAAATTTCAAATTCAAATAAGTATTGAAATTGAAAGGAACAAAAAAAACAAACAATAAACAATAAAGAAAGAATTTGACACGACATTCTCTCCATTACATAATATTCATATCTCTCTCTTCTTTCTGTGTTTTGCTTATAGCTACCACTAAAGTCGCGCGAGCCACCTTTTATGGGAGCGGGGAAAAAAGAGAGAGAAAGAGCATCAATAACTCGTCGCAATGCCCCATCCATCGTGGCAACCCTCTGTCATTACCGTGTCGGAAACGAAGAAAAAAGAGAACCCAGCAGTTGCCGGCGCGATGATCATGATCTATTTCACAAACGTTTAGGCATGATTTGTAACATTTAAACACATACGGGTCATGCAGAGAAAAAAAACCGTTTTTTTTTCCCTACTGATTTCTCTCTATTAATTTTTTTTTTTAAACCCATGGTTCGAAAACTTTAGAAAAAAATTGATACCAAATAGAAAAAAAAGAAACAGCTTGTCGCTTCCTCTTTCGCGACCCCGTGGCGAGTTGGTTCCCTTGATTTTTTCTTTCCTAACATCTCTTCCTACAAAAACCCTTGGGATGAAAAAAAAACAATACCCAACAAGAACGAAAAAGAAGAAAAAAGAAAAAAAAAATTCAACTAGACAAGAGGGGAAAAAAAATTGGCAATCTAGTTCAATTCTTTTTTTCGTGTGTGTGTGTGTGTGTGTGCATGTGCAAGCATCTCGTTATTATTTTTTGTGCTCCTTCGTGTAGTCACGGTGTTTCACTTCTCGTGAATCATCCAGGGTTAGCCTGCATATCGTAGACATTCGAGCAAGCTACTATCTACAGGGCGGTACTCGGTGCGGCCATAGTCTCTTGTGGTATACACACACACTCGAGCTTGTCAAGAGGAAGGAAATTGAGGCGTTGCTCGCGAGCAACAACCAACCCCAGCCATTGGTTCGTCGCTGTTCGTCACGTGACTAACAAAGGGAGGTGCTCTCGCGAGTCGAGCCAGTATACACTGGGTTGTCAAGAGGCAGTCCCTTTCTCTCGTCTATTGCCTGTGTGCAGCAGTTTTTGCCCGGTGCCTTTTTTTTCTCTCTCTCTCTCTCTCTTTTCCTTATGCCCGCCTCAACTGCGGCAACACGGAAACCTCCACCCCATTTCCCCACCGAAGGGAAAAAGAAGAAAACAAAAAATACTGCTGGCCTGGCCCACGACGGCTGTTGGTATCTAGTATTCGTTCGTCGTAGTGTAACACGTACAGAGTCACGAGATAGAGAGACTTGACTTTAGTTCCACAAAAACGCATTTTTTTTTTTTGTGTTGTGTGTTTCAAAATTTCTTTGTGCGCTGCAAAAGTTAAGCGAAACAGTTTTCGAACGGCGCTAAAAGTTTAAGTTTCTGTTTTGTTTAGTTTCATCCAGAGTGTGCGATGAGCCGGATCATCGAACTGCCACTTCAGTCTTGTTGTTGCCCAAGAGCAGCAACAATAAAAATCGTGCGGTGAATCGCTTTATCTTCCCCACTATCAGAAGACATATCGACGTGTTTCCTGTATGTGTCGTGTTTATGTGATGTGCTTCTAGTGCGAGGAAACAGATGTTATGACGTCAGTCTAAGTTGACCGGAAACGAAAAACAAAAATAAAGACAGTCGAGTTCGAAGTGTAAAGGAAAGAATTAAAACAATCAAGACGTTAAACGTGCGCAATTTCAAGAAACACACAAAAAAATGAACGCCAACGTTCTTTACGGTGTTTGCAACGGTGACGGTGGCGTCGGAGTCGGTTACGGCTCGGCGTCCAATTACGCCACCGATTTGGCAGGATCCGTCTATGGCGGCGTTTACGGAAGCGGTTCCGTCAGTTCAAACAGCGGCGGAGGATCGTCAGGCCAGGCCTCGACTCCCGAATCGAGCGGCCCGACCGGTGGCGTCTTAGGCACCGTCGGCCCGCCACACTACCTAAGCCACCAACAGCAACAACAACACACCCCCGATCCTCGTACACCTCCACTCACTCCGCACGATCAACACACAAACGCGGGACTCCTTCAAACAGATGTCGGATCGGGATCGGGAAACGGACTTTCCTACACTAATTTAGACGCAAACGGCTACGCCACGGCAGCAGCAGCAGCCGCCGCCGCCGCCACAGCCGCCGCTTCCTACCACCTGAGTCCGCACAGCGTGACGGGCATGGGCCAGCACTCGATATCTTCAGTGTCCGTCGGTAACAGCAGTGCCTACCAAACGGATTATTCCGGCCAGCACCACGGCTCGCCCAACCAACACCACCAGCAGCAACTGCACCAACAACAACAGCAGCAACATCACGCCCAGCATCAGCACGGAATACAACAGCAACAACAACAACAACAGCAGCAGCAGCAGCAACAGCATCACCATCACCACCACCAGGTCCATCATCAGAGTCATCACGGACACCATCACCATCATCCGCACCACGGACACCACCAGGTCCATCCGGCCATGACGGGCCACGTCGACGGCAGCGTCGGCATCAACGGCCTATCGGCGGCCGCCGTGGCCATCCCGACGGGCGCAACGGCCGGCTACGGCTACCCGGACGTCACCCAGTACGGAGCTCGCACTCATCCGGCAGCAGCGGCTGGGCATTTTAGTTCATCTGTTGGACCGTACGGCGTCGGCGGGCCGTCACTTCGTGACCAATGCCAGGTCAACGGCATGCTCAACTTGGTAGGACTTGGAGCGGCCGCAGCGGCGGCTGCCCAGGGCCAGCACCCTGGCCAACACCACAATCAACTTCAGGGGCAGAGTGGTGGAGGTGGCGGTGGCAACGGCGGAGGTGTCCAACCCAATCTCAATCACCCCGTCCAGCAACAACAATCTAACGTTCCAACCTACAAATGGATGCAAGTCAAACGGAATGTACCCAAACCCGGTACGTATTCCATCCATTTCCTGAACTCAATAGAATTTCTACTAGGCCTGCATTTCTGTAAACGCGAATATCAATTTGAAAACAAGAGGCCTATCGTTTTCTTCGAGATTTAAAGACATTTCAATTCAATGAACATGTTTTTTAGTTAGGAAAAATCAGATCAAAGTTCAATAATGTTTTTAAAAAGGGGAGGGTTAAGAGCTCGACATTTAAATCATTTTTTTAAAAATGGGTGGGGCTGGCGGTAGTCATGATCGCTGAAAACTAGGGTACCTCTCAAACTCAAAATGCAATACGGCAAAGACCCTTAAATAAAAAGAAAATCACCAAAAAGATGGGAGAGCTAAAACGAAGCCGCCAATCGGTCCCTGTAGGCCGATCATAAAAAAAAAACGGAACGTTTCAGAACCAAACAGCGTTTGAATGGCGGCTAGTCGTCAGTCCCTAAACCAACCAGCTAGCAGCAGCTAACAAGCTAAACGGTTGTTCATGGTTGGACATTCTTTCATCCTTTTTTTTTTTTTTTTTTGAATCAATGAGAGAGATAAGGACGAGAAAGAAAAAAAAGATCATTAATCACGCTGCCGCACTACTGTAGGCCTACACTACACCAACGTGGGTGTAGGAGGAACTCAATGTGCATTGGCCGTAGACCAGCCTCTCAAGAGAAAGAAAAAAAGTAGCCTCTTGTAAAAGCTTACAAGGAGAGGTTTTGGCGGCCTCAATCATAAATCACGTCGACAACAGTCGCCACTTTTGGTTTATCATAAGACGACAACACTGTCCCCACTTCAGCTGCAGCTTTGGGTGGCTCAAACCCCCTACCACCTTCAGAGTTATTAATGATCTCTCTACGTGTGTGGGCCCCCAAAAGAAGGACAACAGTAGAACACTGTGTATATCGCAGCAAACGACAAAAGTGATTTTCTACAAGGCCTAATCGATCGTTTTGCTTCGATAGAAAAGAAAAAGACAAACTTGCAAAACTGTACGAGTGTGACAAGCCGCAAAACCAGTTCTTCAATCGTCGTTGACCATTATTCATCATCGCTCAACACAAAACACGAACACAAACATAGGCTCTTTTAGATCCTATTAGCGGGCGAGTCAATAAATCAAAGAAAAAACATTTTTACAAATGTCCCAGGCTCGAGAGCTTTACGCACAGTAGTCTCTACTCCTAGCCGATAGGATTTCTCTATTCAAACATTGATCTCATCGCAAACACGAGGCGGTATTGTTGTTCCAAAGCATTAGAATTACAAGATCAGCTTCGTTTCTTTAAAAAAAAAAAGCTTCTAATTCCCGGAGCTCGGTCTCGTATATTTACGAACACATTCCTCGCATGCGACGCGTGTGTATAGCGAGGGCATACCTCGGCGTTTCGAGAAACATGTCAAGACTTCCTGATATTTTGGAACCTGTCCCAAGCAGTCAAACACGAGAAAACCTATAGGCAGACAACAACCAAAATAGATAACGCGATATTTAGAAGGTTGGATGCCTACAGAGCAAAACTACGACATATAGGTGACCGTGTTTCAAAAGTTAAAAAGGACAATGTTTTCTTATCGAAATTTCGTAGGCCCGTTTCGTTCTTCAACCGCAAAGAGAGATATCTTCTGATCCACCCACCTTCTGCCCAACAAAAACAGCAAAAAAAAAAAAAAAAGTCCATCTAACGTAATGCAACTCGACTGGCTTTCTAGCGCAAATTCTCAAGATATCGGCCTCCCAAAAAATAAAATTCACATCGGTGGGAAAGTTGTTGCGGTGATCACGTAAAATGCAATCAACGGCCAGTCGGTTTTTCGAGTAAATTTTCTTTTTCGTGCGTGAAGGATCTATCATCCAATAACAAGCTTTGCGACATATGGTGTGCGACGGAATTTTAAAGTCAAGTTTTTTTTTTTTTTTTTTTATGTCGGACAGTTTGATATGCGATACCACATTGCGTCCTAATTTTTTTTTTTGGTTTCGCCGGCCATTCCCGTCGGTTTTCCCAAGAAACACACAAAAAAATACTGAGAAAAATACAATTCTACTCGTTTCGTACGTTAGGCCACCAAACCAAAGTAAAACGCCCGTTAAATAAGAAAAGATAATAATTCGATAGCTATGCATCAAATTAAAATCTTTTCTTACAGAAAAAAAAAATTCAAAAATGGGAAGAAAAAAAAAAAAAAAAAAACACATTAGCAAAGACGAAATTATAGAAACCCAACCTAGTGGGATATTCGAGAAACGATCCCCGACGGTGGCCAATGTAGACCCCCTGCGATCTTGAATTTCATTTCAGTTCTTTTTTTTCCTTGTGGGTCGTTGTTTAATTCCCTTTTTTCATACTCGGTAGAAAAAAAACTCTTTCTTGAAGTCAACTAGGGGAAAAAAAAATACCTTCGAAAGTCGGAAAAAAAAGATCCATCACCCGACATCAAAAGAGGCACACGCACGTATACGGGGATTTGATCCACCCACTTTGCATATGGACTATGTGTGCATCTACCCATCTTCCAAGAAAAGCAGCTTCTTTGCATTTTGTATTCCCCATTTTCATTTAGTTTAGTTTGCGACCCTAGGCAAAAGTCTAACCGAGCGGCTAAAAGAGCTCAAAGAAACAAACTACAAACGAAAAATAAATAAATAAATAAAACGACACTTTTCGCCAAAGTTATTAAACAATTCCGTCATTGTTGGAACAGCTTGGACAGATCCCTCTTGTTTTTTGTTTCCCGAAACTGTTCAGCTGCAGATATCTGCAAAAGCAAGAGGCCTATACACATTTCTGACTCAATATTATGTGCTGCAGCTGACATCCGAGTCAAACATCCGATTCTGTTTTTTTTTTCTATTTCAAAAAGGAGGAACAAAAAATAGGAAAACATCTTTTGAACAGCAGCACGAGTACCATGTAAGTAAGCATGACGAGGGGTGAGCGAATAGAGACGTCCGAAGGGGCACACTATTGACATAAACGAGCAGAATTTTTGTTTTTCTTTCAAGCACGTAAGTTTGGCTGCAAGCCGCTATGCAAACAAGCCACAAAACAGGAGGGCAAAAAATCGTTGCACATCCGTCAACGACGTCCAATACAAACAACGGAGAGATGAACATTTAGGCCGTTTTGATGGCTTTATCACGTTGCACCTTCAGAAGACACACCTTTTAAATATTACGTCAACAACAATTTGTTTTCTCAACGCGCCTTAGGTGCATTCATTTAAAGACGAAAAAATAAAATAAAGGAAAGATCAAAGTATCTTTGGCTGAACATCTGGCACATCGATCCTTCACTATAGACATGGCCTAAGTGAAGATTCAACTCCTCTTGAAACTCTTTTTTAAAAAACAAACTTTTGCTCAACTTCTTTCTTTACGGATGATGTAACATTTAAAAAAAAAAAAAAAAAAAAAAAAGGTTTTGCCAGAGATGGCGACTTGTTGCCTAGTGTAACAACATCATCAGAAAAAAGCCGCCACATGTCCCATGTTGTTCGATGTTGGTATTGAAAAGGAAGGAAGGAAATGGGAAAGGAATGTGCTAACCCCCTCCAGTCTCTATTTCGGCTCTTTCGGGAGTCATCCTTCATGTCGCAACGTCAGTTTTCACTCTACCTCACGAAGGGAAACAAGAAGAAGAATCTTTTCCGCTCGATCCTTCTATCGTTCACATTACGCAAGCGCTCAAAAAAAAAAGGCCACAAACAGCATCTCTCCACTTCCTCTCGATCGAAATTCAATAGTAAAATACATTTTGCCTCTCGTCTCGAGAGACGGGGAGGGTAAAAAGAAGAAGTATTCCCCAAAATTGACATTAAAAATTATTGAATTTTTCTTTGTAAACGGGAAAAAAAAAAAAACAAAAAAAAAACAAAAAAAAAAAAACAGAATAATTCCGAATAGAAGCGAAATCAATTATCAAACGTCCGATAAAGATGATTTTTAATCACGAAACGAGCCATTGATCATTGTCCGGTGCATAGTGATGACGCCAGGTGCTTCAATTCGATTACAAATCGACGCTGAATAATGTATATTCCGTTTTTGGATGGTTCGACTACAGGGCTCACTCAATCTCTCCCGGTTGGCTGTACACACAATCTCGTATGCGTGTGCTATATTTTAACTCAACACCTACAAACGACTACGACCACATTGATTGATTTCTTTGTTTGTTTTTTCTCTTTCCCCTACACCAAAAAAAAAAAAACAGTTCCTCGACCAGAATATGGATTCGGAGGTAGCAGTCCGAACTGCGGCAACGGTGTTGGAGGATTGGTTGGCGGAATGGGCAGCGGTTTGCCTAGCGGTTTAGGAGGCCTCGGAGGCGGCGGTGGAGTTGGAAGTCCTGGTGGAGGCGGAGGTAACGGTAGCGTCAGCGGCTTAGGAAGCCTCGGCGGAGCCAACAACACTGGCCGGACCAACTTTACCACCAAACAGCTGACCGAGTTGGAGAAAGAGTTCCACTTCAACAAATACCTGACGCGGGCGCGGCGGATCGAGATCGCGGCCGCTCTCCAGCTCAACGAGACGCAGGTCAAGATCTGGTTCCAAAACAGACGGATGAAACAAAAGAAACGGATGAAGGAGGGACTCATCCCACCAGAACCGGCACTTTCGTGCACATCACCATCGGCACCGTCGCCCGTCACCGATTCCGAGAGCAACGCCAGCGGTGGCGCACCCTCTAAGAGCGAATCACCGCCTACGCCTCTCTAACAATCCCAACACGAATTTCGATCATTTCTTTTTTCTTTCATCACGCACCCAAAATAGAAAACTTCAACGTTAAAATGGGAAAAAAAACAATATATAAATATATATATAATATAAAAGCTCGACCCATTCACTAATTCTATCGTCTAATCCCAATCCTCTAAAACAAAAAATAATTCAATAAAAAATGTTCAGCACATGCAAGAGATACACTCTGATCGATTTAAGCAATTCCCTGCCACATACACAGCAAATGAGATTCCTAATTTTGTTTTGCAATTTTTTTTTTGTGGTTGGGGATTCCTGTTTATTATTTTGTACCGGTATCATATTTTTCGTGGAGAAAAAAAAAAAAAATAACAATCACAAACCCCTTCCGTTTTTTTATATCGATAAAAAAAATGATCGATAGACGCAAGAAACGCGGAACAATTCCCAGATAAATCCAACACACATTATCTCTTTTTTTTTCTTTTGCATGTAAAAACAATCCTAGTCTTTTGGGGTTCACTTTTCCTCTTCTTTCAACTTTTCTTTTTTTTTTCGATTTTTGACAACAACAAAAAGAAAGACGTACAAAAAGAAAACTTGTACCACCTCCGGCATAATAACCATTTGAAAAACAAAGAGCCTAAAAGATAATGTTTCACAATAATTCTTATCTCTTTTTCAGTTTCGAAAAAAATTAAAGAGATAATTTTCAAAGTTTGTTGTTAATCAGACAACGTCCGGTTCTCTTTTCTTTTTCAACAACTAAGACCCTTTCCTTCAGTTGGAAAAGAAAAAAGAAAAATTGTTTTGTTTCTCTTCCCCTGCACCACATCGCTATTTTGCGTTTTCCATTTTTTCTTTTTGACACCTGTTTCTAACAAAAAATTGCCCATGCGCTTTTTTTTCGTGTGTGCGAGTGCTTTTGAAATGACGAAACCAAATACTCCCCCTACCCCCCTAAAATCACCAAACGAGATATTATTGTACGACACGAGGACAAAAAGAAAAAAAAAAGAAAAACTTTGAAAAAAAAATTTATGCAACACCACAACCTTGTGTAACCTTGACTGCGTGCAAAAACAAAAATTCTTTGTAAACACCATGTTATGCTATTGGCTCACTATACTAAAAACAAAAAGAGATTAAGAGAGATTGAACATTCCTTCTATATACTTGTGTGTATGTCTCTCGTGTGTCTTGGTTATATACCCTCTGATAAAATTACTCGACTATTATGACCCACCACTCACAGACGAAACCATTAGAAAAAAAATGGAGAATTTTTTTTACCAATTTTTCAAAAAAAAACAATCTATCTTTTTCTTTCTTTTCGTATATCTTGTGTTTTTAAAACTTGTATATAAACTGAAATTATCTTTCCTTCTGACATAAAGGCAAAAAAAAAAAAAAAACAAACAAAAACAGAACAAAAAAAATACCACACCATGTACCGTATATGTATCATGTTGTAATATGATGTAATGTATAACAAAAGCATCCAAGCCGGTATTACTATGTATTATCATCAAGCGAGATAGTATTCATTGCAATGATTTTTTTTCCTGATTTTAATTTCGTTTTCGTTTGTTTTTCTACTTTTTTTTTTTTCTACGGGAGGAAAATTTATTCCATCTATTTAAAAAAAAAAAAAAGACTCCTTTGTTTCTTTAGTTAGAAAAAAACAAAAGGGCGCAAACTCGACACACGAAAAAAAAATAAGAGCACCTTGTATATCTTTCCTTGAGCCCTGTCAATCGCCCTCCCACCCCCCTAAAATAATGGAAAACAAAAACAAAACACGAGAAATCCAGATGATGAAACCAATTTTTTTTCGATTTTTTTTCCTTAAAAAAAGTAAGAAAAAAAAAACGAAACAAAACAAAATACACCGTATGCATCTGAATGATTATTCAAAAAAAAAAAAAGCTTTAACGGTTTTCTGTGTCGTTGATTCCTATATCAAATCGAGCGTATCAAGGGAACGTGGATAGAAAAAGAAAGATCCCGAGAGCCCTACACTTTATGATTGATTGAGAAGGGCCTAGCAAGATACAAAAGACGAGCAAAGATGAAGGCGACGACAACAGGCGCAGACAGGACGTACCAGAGAAAATAAGAAAAAAGAATTCGATCGAAAATCTGAATTCTCTTTTTCTTCCACAATTCTTTTCAAGACGTTTAATGGCCAAACCAATTCGTCATTCGAGGTGTCAAACCTCTCGAACAAAAACGAAAAATTTTTAGATCCACCCTCTGCCAATCCACCCAATTGTGGACCAACATTTTAGAAGTTGACCACCGTTCACAAACCCACCAATAGACAACAATACCATTCTTTTAAAATACCCAGTTTTCATGTTTGATCAAAAACTTAAGTTTCAAGAGCGATTATCTACGCGTAAACTAAATCTACTTTTAGTGTGTTGCTATGGACCTACTTTGCTTTGTTGGGCTGGCTTCTCATTCGTCAGGCTGGGAGGAGGTCGAAGGTCAGGCTAAACAGCTATGATTCGGTTGGTCGGCCATTTCGGTGCAGGAGATAAAGAAGGCGCGCCAAAATGTACATCTCTCCTGCGTCGAGCTGCAAAGTGAAAAAAAAAAAAAACAGTACAAAGAATAAGAAAAAAAAATTTCGAAAAAAAGTGGGTTGAGAAACAAACACACAACATGCCGGTATTATATGGAGTTGATCGACATTTCGCATGCGTTTGGGTACAGCAGCCAAGCACACCGCCACCAGCGTGTTTTTATTATCAAGGTTAGGGTACACATTTCACGTGTTCATGTCGAGCAATAGGAATGCAGAGAAAGGCTTGGCAAATGAAAACATGACTTACTATTCTTTTGCAGGCGTTGACTCCATTTTTTGTTCCCAGCGCGCCAAAAGGGATGGGAGCACAAAAGGTAACGCACAGTCAGCCCCAGTTTCAGCAAACTCGTTGGATTTTTTTTTTCTTCTTGTCCAGTTTTGTAAGTTCAGCAACACGTTTTTGGTTCAGAGATTCAATCGAATCGATTAAAAGCGACAAAAGAGTTGAATTCGCTTAACGAACAAATTGGAACGCAACCGACCACGTTTCGTCATTTTTGGTCACGCGAGAGAATTCTCGAAGTGAAATACATTCAGACCGTTTCTAACAAGTTTCTTACACACGTCGAAGAAAAAAAACGATTTTATCAACGACGGCATGACGAAAAAATGGAGAAAGAAAAAACCTGACCACGAGGTTCACACACACACACACGCACAAATAAAAAAAAAACGACACTCTTGGCTTTGCTGATCGTTAAGGCATGTTCATCACACAATTAGAGTTAAATGTTATTTGGTCAGAAATTGACCCACATCAGTTAGAAATAATTGGGAAAAAAAATTGTAGCGATAGCCTACCAAGGAGCGATCGACCAGACAAAGCCAGCACGTGCCAAAAACTGAGTGGGAAAATGAAACGGATCTTAAATGGCAGCGTTTCGCGATTGGTCATAATTACCTCATTACAATTAATACGACTAAACTCGGCAACTCAGCCTCCTTTGTTCTCTCTAATTATCCTTCTCCAGGCCTTTGTCCTTTATGCAGAACAAATCGAAACGAAAAGTAAATAAAATAAAAACAGGTTTTTCTATGCACCTGTTTTATTTTTGGAACTAAAAAAACTGATGCTGTATAACTGGTTACTTTTGAACGAGATTTCATTATTATTTGTAATATCTAGTGGGAAATAAAAAAATAGATCGTGAACCGGCTTCTAGAAGGTTCCACAAAAGTTGTCCACAAAAGTTGACAACGTTGCAGCATCACCAGATCGAAAAGAAGATTCGACGTATTCGGCCAAAATAATGAAGACTCCTTTAATACCATCTTGATATCAATCTTTTACAGACGGTTTATCTCATCCATCGTCATCTCGAATATGGCATCCATTACATGGTGGGTATTAGTTTTACAAGCCAACATGTTCGTGTTGAACTACTTTTTTAATATTTTTTTATGCTACCATGTTTTGCGAACCTCGTGTAATCTGAATGCCATTAAGCCCTCATGACGCATCACATGTTTTTGCAGTCATCCCAACATTTGTGCCAGGAAAACAAAAAAATGAAGCTTGGAAAAAGTGTTTCAGACATTTTTTTTTTTTTTTTTTTTTTTTTGGAGGGGACTGTGTTTCAACCACACACAAAAAATTGGGTGCGGCTTCCGGATTCCGCAAACTTCCGGACCAAGATCCAAGGTATCCGCCTATGCCCACATTGAGAACGTCAAACTAGAGAGAAGAAGACTCTAGAAAAACCAAAAAAAAAAAAAAACCAAAAAAAGAATCTGATGCTGCAGCTGGTCGTGTAACAGTCGTTGAACATTCCACCTGACTGTGGCGAAGGAGAGAGCGTGGCTGTCAGGTCTGAGGGAAGAATTTTTGGATATTTTCTCTTGTCTTCCCCAAATAGGTTTAACATTCTTGAAAATGCGGGAGAAAATAATACACACATACACAGCAGAGAGAAGAAGAAATTTCATCACCGTTTTTGTGTAAGGAACCAAAAGAAAAAAAAAAGGCGAAGCAACTTTTGCCGTGTGTGTGTGTGTGCTCCGTGCGGTGGTTGGCTGGTTGGTTTCGGTGGTGATCCATCATGGCGGTGAAGGCCCATGATTGCAAACGGTCATCCTCGTCGTGGCCTCGAAACAAGTATTCATGGCGCTCTCTGTGTGTGCTCTTTCTCTCTGTATATATTGTATACAGCAAGCGAGCACACACTGTGTGTTTGAAAAAAGAAATGAAAAGACTGCCAGAAGCCTTTTTAGGTTTTTTTTTTTCTTTGTCGAATTTGACGAAGGGGAGGAAAAGGAAAAATTTTTAATGCGTGTTTTTCCTCTCTGCCTGGAGTTTTGATAATTACAATGCTCGACTCTTAAACCAAAATGGTTTTCCCCGTATTTTTTGAACAGTGTTCATTTTTTTTCTTTCTTTTTTGGTTTGTTTCCTTTTAGTTGTTCTCGGCTCCTGCGGCTATTCTACTACCATTTTAGACGAAATCTACTCTAAAAGTTGATGACGATCAGAGAAGGTGGGCGTTCTCTACGGTTCCTGTGTACCGGTGCAGTGAGCTATCTAGAAAACAAGGCCGTCGGTCGTCGGGCTAATGAGCCGTTATCGTCTGATACAAACGGATGTCACCCTATCATGGTAACAAAACAAGCGAAAAATAAAATGTCACGAAATAGAAATGTCAAAAATTGTGTCCGTCCACAACTGTCAGAACGTAGTTCATTTCCTTCCTGCTTCTTGTAGGTCGTACGAGAAGCATAATAGGCCATCTATCCAGCAGGACTCTCGCACACACACACACACACACACACTGGTGTAGAAAAATGGGGAATCGACGAGTGATAAAAGATAAGATGATCAAGAAAAAAGGAGAAATGGGAGAATCCAGAGGCGGAATATATAGAGAAAAAGCAGTCTACAAGCCCAACATTGAATCCATACTGTATGTACTGTATCTGTTTAGAAGAGAAGGGGAAGGAAAAAAGGTCTGGTTGCTTGTGTGTGTGTGTGTGTAGTAGAGCTGCTGGGGCTGGTTGCCCTGTGGCCCTCGGAAAAGGTCAACGTGAGAGAGTGAGCTGGAGAGCTCTGACAAAGACGGATCGGGCCGCGCGTCTAGCGCTCCGACCGTTGTGCAGCTTTCATCGGGGGAAAACTCCTCATTTCCTATTCGGGAAAAATAAGAATGAAGAAAAAGAAAAGAGTAGAGCCTTTTTTTTTTCTCCTTCTTCCTCTGGCCCGTCGCTAACGCCACCGACACAGACGGACTCTGTGCAGTGGAAGGAAGACCTTAGTGCTCCAACAAAAGGAGAGCCGGAGTTTGTGGGAGAAAAGTTTTTCAGGGAATCTATGGCGCAGGAATCTATTTCTCTTCCTTTTTCTCTTGTATTCTCCGTGTGTACTGTTGTTCTGCGCAACAACACGCATCTTGGATTCGTCTTCCAAAAGATCCATTCCAGAATTGTACATAGATAGATACAAGCCGCGGTGAAAGATCCCCCGCTAGCCCATGCAAACTTCATTCTATTTTCAATTTTCCATGTTTTTAAAGTTGGTTAGACGTTGGTGCCATCTAGCGAAAGAGAAATATACGAGATCGTTAAAATGCAATTTTAATAAAAACAAAATAGAAAGGCAAAGTGTTTTTCTTTGTATTGATTAGATACGTTTGTGGCGTATTCCAAACATACAAAGAAAATACAAATATAAAGGCTTAGTGTAGGTAATAGACAAACAAATACATTCAAACGAGAAAATGTTTAATACAAGACGAAAACATTCACACGCACGTTAAGCTGTTTACAATTGATTACTATATCATAACAGTGTAGCACTTTAACTTGTTTTGTTTTTTTTCTAATACGTTCGCCCTTTTTTTTTAGTCCTTCCACGTTTCTCAAATCACCGGAAATAGCGCTGCGGAGGAATTCCAGCGAACGTGATAATACGTGAACCAACTCGAATATCCGTCAGATACCCCTCCCCCCCCCCTAAAATTAAAAACTATCTTTGCGTTTTTTTGTTTTTGTTTTTTTTTCGTTTTTTTTTTTCTTCTGGCTATTCTAGGATAAATTTTAGCATACAGAATCCTACCCGCGTTTTAAAAGAATAATAAACACAAAAAGGGAAAAAGAGAGAAAACCAAACGTGGACTCGCAACTTCTTCCCGTCAACGCCGGGCTGAATATATGAACAGTTAATTCTGCCTACGCATGAAAAGGCGTTTGCACCAAAAAACGAGAGGAAACGAAAACAAAGAATAAACAAAGGAGATACAAAAAAAAAATCATTAAAACAAAACGATACGCATTCAGGGCCAGGGGGTGGGAGAGTTAAGGACGATACATCATTCGCATTATTATTATTATATATATATATATACTGTGTGTATAAGGCCATCGAAGTGAGCGCGGTAAGATGAACGATTCTTTCTTTTTTGGAAGGCCCCTCCAATTGAATGAAGACAAGCCACACAAAAAAACACACACACGCATTTTCATATACGCACGTGATGGGGATGAAAGAAGAAGAAAAAAAAAACGAATGGAATTCTAAACATAAGATGAAGGTTCAACAGCAGACCAAAAAAGAAAGAATTGAAATTCAAAAATGGCCGACTGATGAAAAAGAAGTAGGAAAAAAAAAACATTTGTGTTTTTTCAATGTGTTTTCAATACGTGCACAGTAAACTGACGTCCTTAGTTTCTTTAATGTGTGTTGTGTACAAATATAAGGAAGTTGCCTCAGGCAGCCGGGCACATTCACACCAGAACTAAAAACCCTTTATGTACTAGTATCACTGGCGAAATCCTTTTGTTTGTTTCCGTTTTTCTCAAAATCCGAAAACAATAATCTACGACGGGAAGAAATACAGGAACAAAACAAGCCCCAGATAGTGTAACAAATGAAATCGCTATTTCCTTATAAAGCGCGCAACATCAATATTCACAATATCGCCCAGCAGTCGTTTCTCTTCTTCGCCTTTTCTTCCCCCTTTTTCCCTGTTTTTTTCTACGCTATTTTTTTTCTTGTTGTTTTTTTGTTTTTTGTTTCTTGCAACACACGTAATTGGTAAGGTTACGTAAACGAAGGGAAGATACTGCTTCCTCAGCGCCCCGCGACTCGCCAGACAAATTCGACGTTGAGTCGCTGCTCAAGAGCCATGCGTTTAGTGAGTCCCACTCTCTTTCGTGTTGTGCAGTCAAGTTCACGGCTCATTTTTCTGATCCGGAGTTTTCCTGCGGGCACCGTGAAGAACAGCGGAACTAGAGCTTCCGACTGTACCACCGTTAACGTTGCCTACCATTTGACCGGCTAAGGAACTCGGATCGATCATGACGGGACGATGCTGGCCGTTGTTGCTGTTGTGGTGGTTGTGGACATGCTGTTGTTGATGATGATGCTGATGATGATTCAACTGCTGCTGCATCGGCGGCTGGGGATCGATGGTCGCGCCACCGTTGGCAACGGCCGTAGCTCGTGGTACGAGCAAGATGTTTCCGTCGGCCGACTGCTGTAAGCTGTACTCGTAGGGGCTGTACGGCTGGCCGTCAGCGTCACGGAGCGACTGGAACACGTGGCGATACAGCTGGGCAAAACGGTCCTTGATGCGGGTCTTTTCGGCCGCCAGAAATTCGCGCTCTTTATTGAGACGGATCTTCCTTTCGCGGGCCCGTTTCACTTCGTCGGCCAGTGTCAAAATCTGGTCCAGCTTGCGCTTGCGACAGTTCTGAGCCGCGACCTTGTTTTTGCCACGTCGGCGGATGTCGCGGATGAGCGACAATTGCGGTTCCGTCAAGTCGTACTTGCTCAATCTCTCGTTGAATTCATCCATGGGCAGGTTGATGATGTCGTCCACCGTCATGGGGATGTTCATGGAGCGGGCGCGCTTCTCATCCCGAGAGTACGCTTCGCTCTCCGAAAGGGAGCCGCTAGTTCCAGCTCCTGGAGTTGAGGCCGAATCGCTCACGCTACCGCGTAAGCTCGAGCCCGAAGCTGTTGTCAACACAAAATAACAAAAATAATGTTATAGTTTAGGCTCGCTATTGTTAGCGAGAGCGAGCGAAAACAATCACCTCTATGCTTGTCGCGACTGACGGGTCTTTGCGACGTCCCACTGGCTTCCGATCCCAGAGCGTAAGTGTGATTATGATGGACGTGGTCCATGCCTCGCACATCTGCGTGAAAAAACAAAAAGAATAACATAAATAACTAATCAAAATAAATTGATGGTGTCTTTTCTTTATAATTGAAGAAACAGAAAGGTAATCAAACATAGAAGATGGATGAGAGAGTTGCTTTCGGTATTTAACGAACGAGAAAAGGACATTTCAACGCCATCTAGCGATAGATTAGTCAAACTTTCATCGGTACCTAGTCCATCAAAATAGAGCTTGGGAAAGGGATTCCAAATTGGGCTGTTTAAAACGTACCGTGCGAATGTGGATTGTATTCAATCCCACAGGCATATTTCAAATCCATGGAATTCATGCCACTGGCGGTGTCAAGCGGAGTAGATGGGTGCGAATAAAGGGATCCACTGTTGGCCGAAGCGCTGCTGCCGTAATCGAATTTGGCTGGTGATCCAATGGCTGTCACAGTGGCCGGTGAGCCAGGCAAGTCGCTTTGGTCGTGGAACACACGTTTCCCAAACATCTGATGCTTCTTTTGTGCTACAGGAGTGCCAGCAGCGCTTCCTCTTCCGCTGGTCGAGGCTCCTTCAAGTCCACTGGAACGACCACCATAGCCGTAATCATAATTACGATATTTTGCACTGCAATAATAACATTTCCAGAAATGAGGGGAGACGATACTTGGCTATTTCATAGGACTATTTGTACCCAGATGAATATTCCATGCCGTACGCTGATCCGGACGGCATCACCGCCGTAGCTCCAGTGACGGATGTGGTGTTTGAATCGGTAGCATTTGAAGTGTCAATCCAGTCGCCGTCAGAGATAGATGGGCCCCGCTCGGAACCCATGGAACTGACAGCGCTATCACTTGTCGTATCAATCACCGTACTGGGTATAATCGATGCCACAGGATTGCCACCGCTGTTGGTCGGAGCCAGTCCCAGCGAGTGGTTTACCGGTTGATTATCGAGCAAACGAGGAGGGTACATGGCTGTTAAAGGAAAAAGATTTATTAATAACTAAAAAATTTTGTTTTGGCCAAATTATTATTCCAAATTACTGTCGGTGATGGCCATATCCATCAGCTGTAAATCGTCTTCGTTGAAAATAGAAGGGAAAAATCCATCGCCAGTCTGGTTGACTTCGCCAGCGTTATTCTAAATAAAATAAAAATCCAAATGAATAAACGAATTTCACGCTGCATCAATATTAAACGTTGCATGCTTACCTGATAGTACAAATGCATATCTGCGGTTGTTTCCGTTTTGTAAGGAACTTGCCCGGTAGGCTCCAAGGTATCTGTGCTATTCGTCAAGTTCATCGAAGCTGTCACGGCTGAGCCCAGCGTCACTCCCACTCCTATTAAATTCCAAGAAAATTATTATTTGGTTCAATTCTATTCACATTATTATTGTTTTCCATTTTAAAACTTAAAACTACATGCAGAAAACGGACATAAGTTGTAGTTTTCTACCGCTAGATGGCTTACCGAGACCTGGACTGGGGTAGGATCCATTTCCACCCAATTCGGTGAGTGGCGATCCGATGGCGACATTCTGCAAAAGGGAAGCTCTTCCACCAACATCGACAGCGGAATTGGTGTAGGCCGACACTGGCGCAGCGGCCGAAGTGAGGCCACTGTATCCATGATGATGATGGACGGCGGTGGTAGTGGCTGGTGAGGCAGGATGGACGCCATAGCCGTGGTGTGTGTGGACAGACGAACCATTATGATGATGATGCGGATGAATGGATCCATGAGGGGAATGCGGATGTGGGTAGCCTGGATGGGCAAATGCCGGATGCGGCGAGTGCGGATGGTGGCCAAGAGTGTGCATGGCATGGTGCGGATGACCAGGATGGTGGTGCGTATGATGAACGGGGTGCGGATGGTGACCACCATGATGGTGATGATGGTGGTGATGGCCCGGATGCGAACTCAAATTGGCAGCTGCCGCAGCGGCCGCGGCTCCGTCCGGCAGACTAAGGAAATTGGCCAGGTCCTGCCACCGATGCTCCATACTCATCGTGCGCATTAAAGGCATGCGCACCTAAATCAAACGCAAAACATTAACAATATTAGCCAATTAACAGACGAAAGAAATTATGAATTGCTTTGACGTTCAAATTTTGATGTTTTAAAAAATAATAATGATTTTTCATAGTTCCATGCCCACGCATTAGAAACTGCTTCCTACACAGAAATTTCCTTTTTATCTCGCTTCAAAAGGAGTTGACTCATTATCTCTTTTTCTTAAAGATTTCAAATTAGAAAGTGTGGGAAGTTACCTCCCATCGCCGTCACCCACGTGAATGTTTTAAAAACACATCATTACCAAAACCAAGGCCCTTCCTCCATCCGCCACTACAAGCCTTTCGGAAGATTTGACAGCATATCTTTTAAAATCAACTTACAGCCATCCGCCCGCTTCTAACATCTACTTTCCCATCTTCTATTCATTTTCTCTGACCGGCTAATGACAAAAAAAAAAAAAAAAAATCTATCGCCAAAAATGGATATTAAAAATTGCCTCTAATAACATGCCAATAAAAGGGAATAACAATAAAAAAAAGGAGCCTGTTACTCTCCCCAATCACGTTTGTTATTTCTTTCCTTTCAGTGCCTGACAGCGAGAGGTTACGCCGCAGGGAGTCACACGTTTTCTTCCAACAGCTGAGAGTCTCATGATTACAGGATGGAAAAAAAAAATACGTTTGGGATAGGATCCCCACAAACAACCAACAGCTAGCGAGAACCCTAAAGGGGCGGTCCGTCCATGTCACATTATGAGGCTCTCTCTTTCTTTTCTTGTTTTCTGCGCACGTCCTGTAGTGTGTATGTGTGCTGGGCAGGAGCCATAGCGCAGCGAATGGTGCGTGTCCTCCGCCAGAAAGACACACCACCCAAACCAACCCGCCCCTTCTTCTCCCCTCCTCCTTCCTTTCACTGTGCCAATACGTATATTTGTTCGGACCAATCTCCAACCGAAATTTAAAAGAAAAAAGAATGGACAATCAAAAGGAAACCAGGGGCCGACAAACAATAGGCAAAATAAAAATAAAAATGATTCGTTTTGTAACTAGCGCCGCCGCTGTTCAATAACGGATTGATCGTTGTTCAAAATAGCCAAATTCATTACATAGATAAATGAATACAATGGCGCAGGACCGCGGAGTAAGTGTACACAGAGAGAATAGCATCGCCTAGACAATAGGTCCAAAAGGCGGCATCGGGGTAGTAGCGGGAGCTCCCATAGGGGCGGTGTGCGGTATCCGAGCACACAGACACAGCCGACAGTTACGTCAGCAAATATCGAAAGCTCGGTGACCGCAAATAAAAACATTTGACGAAAAAGATAAAATAAAAAAAGAAGTGGAGGGATCTGAGATATTTCTGTCTCTTCTCAGCTGTTCACATTTTTACGTATTCCTGTACCTACAACATTCGTAAAGCACAACGTCCATCAATTTGAATATCTCATCGATTGGTCGAACCTTCGGTTATGTTTTTTTTAAACATGACTTCTTATCTTGAATCGACAATCGAAATCGAAGGAGGGAGGCCGTATCCAATTCCATCACATGAACCTTTTTTTTTTTCGAAAATTTTATCTTCACCTTTTTCTTTTAAATTACAAAGGTTTTTCTTTCTAACTCTCCTCTTTCTTTTTGTTTATTTCATTCTTGAAAATGTCAGGCGGAAAGCGTGAAGGAAAGGGAGGAAAAAGTGCTGAATAATGCGAGTTTCCTTCCATTTTTGTATCTCATGTTATTTATTATTTTTTTTTCCTCCGTCTTGTGCTTTCCTTATTTCTTCCTACCCGCTGTTATTTTTTTTTCTTTAAGCGTATGCAAATAGAATTCACCAAAGGGGTTGCACGGGGGCCGTCCAAACTGGGCATCAAATTACAACTGTCCGCAACGCAATGTACGTGAGCAACACAGCCGCATCAGCACAAACAAACGCCTATTATATATACACCCCCGACGTGCCCATCAAAAATAAGAAAAATAGAAAGAAATGAGAGAGAAGAGAAATCGTCAACTTTGGAAAGAGAGAAAAAGAAAAAAGAATTTTCGATTCGGTCAATATTGACACGGGCCACGATGTATATACAGTCGGCTTGTTCATTCCCACAGTTCCCAGCTGGTTTTTTTCTTTTCAAAAGGCACACCACACACACACACACACACACATACGCAAGCCCTCGACCAAAAATCAAGAAAATTAAACTCGACAATGATTCATGTTTATTCTGCTTTTGCGCGACGACGGCCGTCACGTCGAGTACAAGATCACGACCCAATCGGCAAACAGGCACAACGGTGCCCCCAATTCTATTTTTTTATTTTTGTTAACGAACTTCACGCCAGGCGTCCCAAGGCGGCCCTCAAGGTTCCGAAATGTTTCGTGCCTAACAAAAATAACCAAGGTCTAAAAGACGTGACCCACTTTATAGACGGTTATCATATGTACAACAAAAACGAAATGGGGCCAAGATTCGGACACTTCAGACACAATGAAATCCATCGATTGTTATGCCTGATGGTTGTACGACATACAAAAGATTTTTTTGAAAAATCCCCACCAAGATCTGACGTCACACCTTTTCAGGTGCCTCGAAAGCCCAGTTATTTTTTCGCCTTTTGACATCCAACGTCAACAACAGAAACGAACGGCCAGCAGCCGATCCTTCAAATACCGTCTCCCCTCAACAAACATACAAAGAAGAGACGATTCCTCCCAGGTATTTTCCCCCTACAATTAGCGTTTCTCGCACTTATTTTCTCACTCTTCTCAACTTTCATCGAATTCTTCCGTCCACCTGAAACCGGGTCCCATTTAAGTAAACAGTGCGCTTTTTCCCCCCCGAGTTCTTTTTGACATTCGGACGTTACCCAAAACGCAGGTCTTTTGCCACTACAATCGACATTTGTATTCCGGACCTTCAAAACTTCACCAACTTCCGCTTTCAAAGAGATATTGAAAAACACTCAAACTTGAATTCATTATCAACGACGCTTGAAAACGAACGAGCAAAAACCCTCAATCGCACACTCGTATTTCAATACTTTAAATCGAATGGTGTTATTAAAACATTTGCCATGTTTTTTTTTTTTTTTTTTTTTTTTTTTTTTTTTTTAAGCGGCTGTTTAAAGGAGATGTCTGGAATGACCGCTAAGGAAGGGAGAGAGGAGGATACGAAAATAACAAGAACATTATTCACAAAGCGGGTCATATTACAAGACAAGGCCCCAGTTTTCTACAGCTCCTACGTTTCATTAATCAAGAAACTTGTCAGACGCGAGAAAGCAAGAAAAAGGGAACAACAATTTAAGTTAACCTGTAAACTAGAATCCGAATAACAAAACCATCCCCATCCTCTCAGGTGACCGAGGATTAGTTTTTTTTTTCAAAGAGGGGAGGGAAGCGAGAAAAGGGAGGCGCGATGTGGTGGAATCGACGGACCACAACGACGTCACGGCCGCAGCTGTACGGCCTTATGGCCCAAAACAACGACCAACAACAAAGCCAATCATCTTGGGAGAGTGTGTATCTCCAGGGCAGATGTAAACTTCATTAATTACAACTTATATTTTAGTTTATTCCTTCTTTCTTTCGATGCGCAGCGCACGCCTAGCGGGGGGTCAAAACACAATGGGCGGTCGGGATTTTTTCATTTGGCTTTCCCATCTTTTCATCTTCCAACCCCGAGAAAAAAAAACGAGGAAAACCAATCGCGTAGTCTGCGCCTTTCATTTCTGATTTTTAAACGAGACTTGACTGTTGGTCACAACAACAACAAAAAAAAACCCCATCTGATTATGAATTCTTAAAAAGAAGAACGAATATAAATCCTACATTCGAGTTGCTTGAAGAGAGCAGAACTGCGCCCAACAATAGACAAAGCCGGCGGGTTCGTCTTGGCCGTTCTAATCTCTACTTTGATCCCATAATCTCTTGTAACTGGCACACAAAAACTTATTAAAGCAGCTACCAAATAAATGAAGAAAAAAAAAACGAGAGAGCAAGAGAGAGAGAAAAGGAGAGATCGGGGTCTGAATAGCCGACATAGCAATCACGTCCGTGAGCATAACGCAATGAAAATGAAACATTGGAAACGAAATCTAAAATTTCGTCCCAATGTTTCGCGTCCCCTAAAATCTCGCCACCTCAACTGTATGACAAAACACACAGGGGAAACAAACAAAAAGGCCAAAGTCTGACCATCGAGGTCTTGTAGGGTAAAAGACCAAACTACCACCTTTGAGATTGACGTGGTAGACCGCTATCACGACAATGCTAAATGCCTTTGACACGTTGAAGAGACGAAGAGGAATACAAACAACCGCAGAGAGAGAAGAGAGAAGGGTATAATCCAACAGTTGGTTGGAAGGCAAGTTTGTGTGTGTGTTACCTTTCGTTACGGATGAACTGGGCAACAGACGTGTGAGGTCCGTCAAGCGCCATTTTTAGCGCGTCAAACAAATCCAATCGTAATTTCCTTAGCCTCTCTATCTTTTACGTACAGGCCGACTCTATATAAGAGAGAACACACAACTTTCACGCACACATGCGTTTTGAAAGAATAAAAAAAAAAAAAAAGAAGAGACAGAAAAAGAAAAGAAGACGAGCTTCTTTCGCCGTGCATCAAAAGTCAGGTTTGCGTTGTATGTAAATAAATTACACCAACTTCCATACGTGTCCCGGGTTTTTTTTCGTGTTCCCCTTTTTTCCCCGTCTCTTTTCTAATCTCCTACACAGTTGCAGTAGCGACAAACGACGCCACAGGGCATTTACTACACCGACTTGATGTGCACCGACACTAACCAACCCGTTCTCTTTTTCTTTTCCTTTTTTTTTTTACTGCTATCAAAGTTAAGACTCTCTTTCTATCCTTCCCAACAAACAAAACAAACAAGCGAAACGCATTTAGTTTGTCCAAACGTTTACTGTTTCTGATTTTCTCAGCGGCGGGCGATTTTATTTTTTTTACGACTGAGCTGAGCCCCAACACCAACAACGCAGTTAAAATACGCAATAAAAAAACAACACGCAACGCTGGAATTTAAGAACGACTGAAATCGAGATCATATCCTTCCGTTTGTGCGGGTTTATTGAACCCTAAACGCCGCAATCAAATCCTTTCACCTCCTCCTTTGCATAGCACGGTACGCACTGAATAGACCCGACAAAATAAACATCCAAAGTAGGAAACATATGATTTGCGGAGGAGGTTAACCTACATGCCAGTCCCGCTGAGCCGCCGCCTATTCCCGGAACCGTGAATCCCCCCCCCCAACTTTTTTTTTTTTTGAGATGCTATTAAGTCCTTCTATTGCATTTTAATCCGATTAAAATGACAAACAGGTGGGTCATTTATTTATATAAAAAAAAAAAAAAAAGATGGCCCAGCGCCAGTTCACGTGCCGGACTGGCAACCCAGTTCGAACCTGTCACGACGCCCAGTATTTTAAACAAAACTCCAATGCAAAAAGACATCGGCTCAATTTGTCTTTCAATCCGATTAAAAAGTAGAAAAAAAAAAAAAAACATTATAAAATTTAAATAAGCCACACGTGCCACCGCAAATCATTTTCTACCGACGCAATAAAAACCAATCGACTCTCTTTAAAATCAAAAATCGAGCAAGTAATAATTTTGTTAATTTACCATGAAGTCTGTCGACGAACAATCATCCGTACCCATGGATTCTGCAGACGAAGATCATGCTATGCACGAACACTTGTCTAGTTTTTGTTTTGCTTCACCCTCCTTTTGTTTTTGCGACTTCGTACAAAGTTGTCGAACTCAATGCAAAACTCCGTCGGGGCGCGGTAAAAACGTTCCAGACGGCAGCGGACGTCGTTGCCGTCGAGCACTTTAAGGCGACATGGTGCGAACACGTTCCCAACAAACAAGTCACAAAAGCAACCCAATGTGGTGGAAATGATTTAAATGTCACTACAAACGACCCCGGAACATAACTCAACTTGTTGATGGGGTGGAGATATATAATTTTTTAAAAAACCTTTAAATAGGGATTTTTTTTTTCAAGCCTTTCTTTTCTTTCCCCCCTTTTTTTTTTATATTTCCTCCTTCACTCGGCAATTGGAAGGAGATAACACCCACACACAGACACACACACACGTACGCACACACACAAATGGTAGCAGAAAAGAGGGGAAGCTCCACCGAGAGAAAAAGAGAGTGTCTCTCTTTTGCTACCTGTCTTACTCGATGGCCGTGCCTCGACTGACTCGGCTGGTGGAGAGAAGCAGCAAAAACCTCTTGCCCAAGAGATCTCGTCCCACCCCGTACAAAAGAGCCTTCCTCCATCACGCGACAAAAGAAGAAGCGGCTGAACGCGTCCGCTGGCCCTCTTTCCTTTCAACAACCAGGATTTTATTTTTTATTCTTTTTTTTTTTTTTTTTGGTTGTTGAATTTATGAAAATAAAGAGCAGCCAGGAAAGGATGGTTAAACGTACGGACCCAGCCCAACCAATTCGTGATTTTCAATCCAACGTTTTTATTTTTTATTAATGTTACCCATTCATTTCATTTTCAGCTACCGCACACAAACTCGCGAAAAAAAAACCGCTAGCTCCCGCCCAATGTCAATCACAGACGAACGAACCGAAATCGGACAAAGAACAGTTCCCGAAAAAGGAAATGAGGTTCAAATTTTCTTTTCTTTTTTCCACCCTTCTCTCTCTCTCTCTCTCTCTCTCTCTCAATATAAATCCCAAAAACCACACAAATATTTTTCTTTCGCTCCTCATCTCTTTGCACCTTTGAACGCACGAATAACACATACAAATTCTTTCACATTCATTACTTTTGTATGTGTCCGTGTATGAGAGAGAGTTTGGTGCATGTGTGTGTGTGTGTGTGTGTGTGTGTGTGTGAAAACCATGGCATTCATAACGCCATGCCGGTCTGCAGATTATTCGTCTCTCTTTTTTTTTTTTTTTTTTTTTCTTTCCCCTGTCGCATGATGTCACGGTGAGTTCCATGAGAGAGAAAACCATATATTTCCTCCACCTCGCATATCCCCCCTCTATGCAACTCGAAATGACAAATGATGCAGCAGAGGTCCCTAACTCTCTCGGGTTTCTTCTTGCGATCTCCCGCGCTCGGTTTCGAATCAACAACAAAACGGGATAAAATGTAAGAAGAAGAAAAAAAAAAGAGATGAAAGTAGAAGAACCGGAGGGAAGTTATGTCCCAACATTCTTCTACCAGTGGACTACCAGAAGTGGGGGGAATAAAAAATACAAAAATAAGAGAAGGAAAAGAGCCATTCATAATCAAGTCATTCAAAATATGGTTTTCCCCTCCGTTATACTTTGCAGCAGAGGCAATACAAGGAACGAGACAACCATCTCTCTCTTTTCGATAACAAACGACGACACGACATTTAATTGTGCAGAGGAAATGTAAAAAAAAAAAAAAAGAAAAAAATGGAACGGAAGAAAATGGCAGAAACGAAGAAAAATACAAGACGCGGAAGATGGCGCGGTGACTGAAATATTTCTCGGAAATAGGTCTATGACCATCGATCAACGTTTCCAGCGATTGCGACGCACAAACAAGCGTGCAAATTATCACGACGGATGGAGTAGTAAATTATAAAAACAACGCAGAATAGCGGCCCTCTGCCCACACCTATTCTTGAATTGAATCCCGCAAGCCCGGGATTTAAACAATTCTTGTTCAACAACGCATAAGTTTGGCGCACGTCTAAATACTATCTACTACTCCGGGTGTTCTTGTGAAAATAAAATGGTCGTACGTGCTGGAGCGGCCGTGTCAGTACAGGGCCACTCGAACTACACAGACAAGAATAAAAAAAAAAAAAAAGAAGAAGTAGAAGGAATGAAAAGCTCAAGGTTCTCATTCTCAAAGAGACGCCTGTCCGTTCTTAAGCTGTTGCCGTTTGTAAGATTTTTCCACCTGCTGTTGTTGTGTGACACGAAACGTCTCCCTCTCTGTCTCTCTTTGAAGTCCACCAGAAAAAGAAGTCGACCTCTCCCAGACACGTATAGATATTTGTGTGTGTGTGTGTGTGTCTGTTGTCTTCTTCCACACCACTATCCTTATAACGCGCATACGAAAATATAACCTCTCCCTCAGCTAACATCAGCCAACAACCACAACCTCCAGAAGAGGGGAAAGAAAGCTCTTTTGTCCTTCGGTTCTGCATGATTGTTCATCCGCCCCTTTCCAGCACTCGCCCAGAAACCAACAAGAAGGAAATTAAAATTATCTTCGTCTTTCTTTTTCTTTTCTTTTTGACACACGAAAAAAAAGGGAAGAAAAGAAAAGAAAAACTTGTTATATTCTCAAAAAGAGGCAGGCCAAACAGCAAAGTCGGCTCTAATGATGTATATATATATGTATAAGGCTGTGTGTACCAACCGCCGCCGCCACATTGCCTTGTATTCTTTTGTTGCGCTACATTTTCGGTAGAAATAAAAAAAAAAAAAAAAAAAAAAAAAAAAGACGCGAGATAAACGAAGAGAGGTTCTTTCTTTATATGACGGCGTCGTTGTCGCCAGCGAAAAAAAAGAAAAACTGACAAGCCTAAGAAATATTCAACATGCCGCCCGTTTCTTGTTGGCCTGCTTGTAGCACCTCCCCTACACCAAGCCACATACACATACAAACGTGGGGGTTTTTTCTTGATAATCTAACGCCTTTTTTTATTTTTTTATCTCCGTGTGGCCCAAACCCGCCCTTTATTAAGATAATAAGACTTTTCTTTTTGTTGTTCTGTTTCCACATTCTATTCTTGTCCATCTAATGCCATCTTCACACACCTTTTTTTTCCTTCGTCTTCAGATCAAAAACTGTCAAGTTTTTATCTAAGGTTTCTGTAATGACACGAATCAACGCGATGTAACCTACGCAATTTTTTTTAGAAAAACCCAGCGCATCTGCCAAAGTGCGGACAAAAGAAGAAACGGACGTACGTTTCTGCGTCTTTTCGTTAAAACACGCGTGGAAGAAAAAGGACACGAAAAGTCTTTTCTTTTCTAGTCGAGAGGAGGTGGTGTCTGTGGGAACGAGAGGGGCACACGGGAAAAAAGTGAGGGGGTACGCGCGTCTCGTAGTACTCGACTTTTATGGACACATCAACATGAAGCACCTGAAGAGAGAGACGACAGAGACTGACCTCAATGATGGACAAACCCTGGACTGCAAAAGAAGCTTCAAGTTGACAGCGAAGCTCTGGCCACTATAATTGGCTCTCATTCGCAGGAATGTTGTAAAAGGTTTTCTTTTTTTCTTTCCCAATTTTCGATATTTTTCTTTTTAAAAAACCCTACGTCGCTTTTTAAATGGACGACATAATGGACCCATAGTTTTCTTGCGGTTCAAACGATCCAAATTTGATTTCCCCCTATTTCACTTAACATTTTCTTTCCCACCATCAATAACAGACTTTGTGTTCGTTGTTTAAAAAAAAAAAAAAAAAAAAAAAAAAGACGAGAGAGAACACATATTTGTGGTACGAATTACTGAACACATCCAAACTACTAGCGGCATTTCCTTCCCGACAAATTATGTCCTTAAAAGAGGGGCCAAAATAAAATTCGGAGTGGACTCTTTTTTCTTTTAGATTTTCCCGCCGGACAAGGGTGTGGAACGCTTGTGATGAACAAAAACGAGCACCAAATAAGAAACCCCGAAAAACGGCCACTAGATAAGAATCATCGACAACGTGCCGCTGGATCTCCGCCGCGCATTCAAATCACAATTGTTTTTCCAAAGTCTTTCCCTTGCACGAATTGCAAGAATTGAAAGAAACACGATCTCGTGTAAAAAAAAAGGAAAAAAAGGAAAAAAAAGAAAAAAAAGAAAAAAAAAGAAAAGAGGATACAAAGATGAAATTCGAAGGCACGAAAGGTCAACTTCCAAACGAAAACTGCCTTAATTAAATACCATGCCAACGAGACAACGTCAAACGAAACAATTCCTTCGTCCTCCCTCCTTGCCCAGGTTCTTTCAACGAGCAGGTTAACAAAAATCAAAGGCAAATACTCGACATCGTTTCGCTGGCACTCGAAGTTTCCCAGAAAAAAGGAACTCAAAAGAGGAGGACATCCCTGGACGCGTGCAACTCGATGCTGTGTGGTCCTTGATCCCATCAGCACCTCAAACGGTCTTCTCCGAGTCTGTCTATACACAGAGACGCGCACAGGAAAGGCGTGTTGACTCAACTCAACACACCAAAAAGTACTTTTTTTCTGTTGTCCCTTCATTCGCTCTCGGCTTCAACATAGAACCACCAGCACCAAAATGGGCATTCTTCGACGAGTATGTCAACACACAAACATCCTTCGTGAACGAACCTCTCGTTCATAAGAAGTAGACTGGTGGTTAACTTCTTCAACCTTCCCTTCTTCGCGCTTTTCTTTACACCGAAATTTTAAAAAGGAAATTCCGTCAATCCGGCAGATACGATACCCCATTAAATACGCCATGGGATCGAATGCGATTGGATGCAAAATAGAGAAAGAAAGCGATTGTTTACAGTACCTGTAGTGAGCGTGGATGCATCTGGGCTGTCTGGATCATGTCCTCCAGGCTGGCTTCAAGTTGCTCGCTGAGGACGTCGATACTATTACTGGAACTGGATTCGGGCCGAAACAATTTCAAAAGCTCTTCCTCTTCGTCGTCGCCGTCTTCGACGGTTTCTGTTTGCGCACGGTCGTCGTCCGTGCCGAAATAGAAACCCAAATCCAAATCGCTGAGCGAATCGTCACGAGGCGATCCGCTGCTACCACCGTCCGACAGCAAAGAGCCAAAGTTAGGCACAGGGACCTGAGCGGATGAACGGGAAGCTACGATCGAACCCAAAACGGGATCGAGTTCTCCGATGAATTCCGCGCTCTCCGGGCTCAATGCGCCCAACGTGAAATTGCTCTCTGTCAATTTTTCCTTAAAAAAAAAAAAAAGATAAAAAATTTCAGACAAATTCAATCAAATTAATATCAGCAGTAGCTTAATTCTTGGATACAGCCGGGCCAATGTTGTTAACCTCACGGAGACTTGAACGCGGGGGAAGATTTGTAATTTTATTATTATGGTATTCATTTTTTTTCTCCTAATTTTGTAACGGTATCGACAAGGGAGTTTAACTGGTGGTCACGGACCACTGTAAAGATTTCCGAGTTTAAGGAAATTAAAAAAAAAAAAAAAACAACAACAAAATGGAACAAAAGGCCGTCGGCGGGTGGAAACGCTAGTGAAACAATTCAAAGCGATTTTCGGGAACGAAACAATCTAGACAGTAATACCTCGTTGCTGTCGTTCTTTCATTTCCTACAATATTTCTCTCTAAATACTAGGGGCTCGATTCATTCAAGTCCATCTACTTCTTCCCTTGAATAACGATCCAGGAAAAGATACTCCTAAGCTATCGTCATTTTTGTTTCTCAGCTGACAACAATAACAAGGAAGGGCGCTACGGTGAATAATAGGTAAGTCGCATTTTTTTTCTTTAATAATAGCAATAAAAAGAATAACATTTAAAAAAAAAAAAAAGAAAAAACAGCACAACAAACTCACCTCGTCGTAGTCGACAAAACCAAACGCTTTGTCTAGTGAAAATGAATCGCTGTCCTCGCTCGGAAGCGACGGTTCCTCCGATGGCTTTTCTTCGGCTTCTGACGATTTCGATTCTTCACCCGATGTAGAAGTCGATGGTTGGGGATGATCGATATCCTCCAGTAAAATGTATTCACCTGTCATTGGAAGACAAAATAAAGAGAAATGGATATTAGTCGATTGCGATCAATGTGCGACCGCTAACGATCTGACCTTTTAGGCCTACGCATTTACCCCCCCCAAAGAACACAAGAGATAACTTCAAAGATAAAAACACTTCCGAGCGGCTTTAACCGCCAAAACATGTCATCTACTCGCAATTGACATTTCAATGTAAATAAACTGATATGGCTTGTTGAAGCGTTACCAGATGATGCCGCGCGCGAAGGAAAGAAACAGATCAAAAGATACGCCGGAGACAAGAGTTCACACACACAGAAAAAGTGTCTCGTAATAGGTGCCTAAGTAACTGGATGATGATGACTAAACGTTCTGAACGGGAAGACCCCGGTTAAGGAAGGGGGAAACGGTTTAAAGCCGCCACCACCATCATTCGGCTTGGTCATCATGATTGAAATGCTGTGTCAAACATCCAGATCAGCCATTACGTGGCAAGGTCGTCATTTGGTGAGCATATTCAACAGGTAAAACACAAGTGTCTAGTTCTTACTAGGCGTTCGGTAAGAAGCCATTTTGTTTGGGACGGCTGAAACGGACAACATTAATAGAAAATAATTCATTTTCCCGCCCCCCCCCCCAAAAAAAAATAGATATTCAATAAGTCAAGCTAGCATAAATGGTGTTTTAACAAATCAATAGCCCTGAGAATGATCGGTATTGTGGTTATGCAATTAGAACTGGGCTAACTACAATGCCGTTCGTTCAAGTCCCCAAGAGAAGCTGCCATGTCACCACAACAACGTCAAGTCATAAGAGTTTGACGACCGGCAAAATTCTTCCTACTCTCGAGCCCATCATTCCGTGACTGGCACCTTTGTGCGCATTTTGACCTACAACCCGATTGGCACATGTAGCAAACATCTGATTTGTACATTTCACAATCATTTCGAGAGAGTCGAAAGGTGTTTTAAACACTTTGGTTGAGAGGAGAACGAAAGCGAAACGCACAAATGCTGCCGATCTTGGAATGGTACGCTTGAACGCGCTTTGCGACATCATCGACGACAACAAGAGATGCGCAAAGTCATAAGCACGCGCCACAGTTCTAATTTTCAAATGAAATTTAAACAACAGCTCAGTGGAGTCAACAAACGGCAGTTTTTTTTGTTGTTTCTTTTTATAACAAAATGCTGAGCGTGAAAATTGTTTTTTTTTTTTTATTTACTTCCACCTTGGTTGTCGCGATGACAATCATTGTTATTCAGTGGTTAACTGATAATTTTTTATGACGCAAACGGGCGGATGAATTTTACGGGATTCACGAAAATAATGCTGAGAAATCTATGTTTTGCACCACTGAAACGGCACGAAAACGCTTAAAATATTGACTATTAATTACGACAATCTCTTTCTCGAATACTACGCGCTAACGATAACGAATGAAATGGGAATCGCATATCCACTTTTTTCTTGTTTATACGGACAAAAGCCGAACAGTTTGGCTTTTGGCGAGGCCTATAATCGGAATTAAAGAGATAATCGAAAAATCGACCGACTTAAAAAATAATTTTGCCTTTTTTCCCTGCCTACAACAAAAATGGGAAGGTTTTAAGAAAAATGCACCTCGTCATTTGACTTTATTGACGTGCAATATTTGCAACAGAAAAAAAAAATTAACAAAGAGCTTTCCTTTGGACAAAACAAGATGCCTAGTGTACCTGATGGAATGTAATCCGGACCCGAAGACTGTGCTTGGAAATCGATGGTTTGCCGGAAAAAAATAATCACGACGTTCAACAACAACAGCAACACAACCCACGAAAAAAGTCACTCACGCGTCCAGTCGAATAACAATAATAAAAAAAAAATCCGTGAATAGATTCAACGTAAAGAAAAGAGTTTGAACGAACGGATGATGGTGTAACGAAATAATAACAACAACAACAAAAATCCAGTGTGTGTATGTGTGTGTTGTGTGTGTCGAGGATGGAAGAAACTAACTGCACGCCCGAGTCGGCAGAGACTCCGTTGCCGAGTCTGTGGCCACACCGGAGTCGGGACTTTTATTCGAACACACATACACACCCATAGTTGCGATGGAGGTTTAGAAAAGAGAGCCCAGAGGGGAATATGGCTGGTAAAAGAAAAGTATGGCTACATAAGCACGCAACGCCGTGCTGTTGCCTTACTACGAACGCCACAGCGCAACAAAGGGAGGGGGGCTGAACTTGAAAGGCTAGAGGATTGGCTCCGATGAAAAACCTCCAGGTACAAAATAAAAATAAAAAAATAAAAAAATGCAGCTAGACATATCTTCCTACCTTTTCGTTTTCCCCTTCACAATACGCTTCGGCTTTATGCGCACCACCTCACTGCTGTGTGTCTATGCGTGTGTGTGTTTCTCTCCTCCCTCCCACCTCATTTCAGTGTATTTATTTCGAGAGAAAGAAAGCCCCCCTCACAAAAAGAAATATATATAATTTTAAAGAAAGAAAAAAAAACGACGCAAGAGGAATAGAGAGAAAAGACTGGTGGTGTAAAATACGCTGCTGGAAATAGTTGGCCAGCAGGAGCGACAGGATGGAAGTTGGGAATAAAAGAGAAAAAGAAAGAGAGGGGATATAAAATGAAAGCCACTCAACCGACCGCCCTTTCTACTATCTCGCTTGACCAATAGAACGGCTCTTCCTTTTTTTTTTCTTTTTCTAGATAGCATTTTTTATATTACACTCTTTGGCTTCTTCCCACTGGCGTCCCGATGTTTCTCCATTGTTCCCTTATCAAAGTCAGGTCTCGACACAACAGAAAATAGCGGTTGCATGGGGCGGGCGAATATTATACATCTCTTTTTTTTTCTCTCTCTCTCTCTCTTTTTCTCTATTTTTTTTTATTTTTCTTCCATCAGAATAAAAATAAATATTAAAAAAAAAATGAGAAAAAGAGAAAGAACCAAACACCAGTTGAATACGTAATATTTACTAAAACCCCCTAGTAAGCTGAAAAATGTTTTTTAAAAAATAGGATTCAATCAAGCCGGATGTTCGCGACGGATGTGCGACTCGACAACCAACCAACACACACGATAGACCTTCAATTACGATCCCCGAAAGAAAAAAAAAAAAAATAAACAAGCCAAAAAACCGGACGTGACCAGGTGAAAAGGTCGACGACGAGCTTTTAGCATTCTTTCAATATGTTACAGCGCGCACGATTCGCATTTCTCAATAACGCAAGGCATTTACCCTCGATAAATTCATATCGACAATTGTACAGAAGAAACACAAGATATCATTTCCAAGAGTCGTCGATGTCCTCTCTGCAACAGAGAAGGTACAAAAAAAAAATACACAAAACGGAGAAGAGAAAAAAAAATCAACAAGAATAGAGGGCTAGTCGGTATGAAATTCGTGGAACCACGAACAAAAGCGGACGCTCCGGTCGACCAACCAGACAATAGAAGATGAACGCTATTAAAGAAAAAAAAAACTTTAACCATCAGCAGCAACAAGTCCGAAGGCTACTACTGCGTATAGACTTCATCTCTTATGTATTTCCCCCCCCCCCCACCTTTTCTTTCTTGCCTTGTACCTTTGAAGCTATATTACAGCTATCACAAAATGTTAGTCGAGTTACGGGTGGTTCACACTTCACGGTTTGCTGCACATTTTTAGCCGTGTGCTGGAACTATTGAAACTTGTCCATCGAACCTTTTAAGAATGTGCTTTAGCGTTTTGCGTTTACTCGGCAATCATAGAAACACGTCACATTCCCCACGTGCGGTAATGATTGCATTCCCCAGAAATGAATGGAATATAGAACCCTGCCTGTGTCATTTGGAAGATTGCATGGAGAGGAACCTTAATCGACGTCTGATAACAATGACAGTAAAGAGAAAGAGGGAACAAAGTCCAGGTGGAAGGAACGATTATAGAGTTGCCTGAACCTAATTGCCATACGTTACGCAAGTCTTATTTCTTTTGAAATGGTTCGACCCCAAAGTGTTTATCTTCGACTCTTTTTGGACTGGCTGAGGCGGGGAATTGAATTTGAATGCGGCCAAACATCATGTACGAAATTCAAATGGGACATAACAACGACGTGTCAATTAAACCATCCCGCCCATCACCATCCAACAGATTTTCACTCCAGCAAAGGCAAAGTGTGTTGTTTCAAAGCTGTTATTACAAGCAAAGAAAATGTACATAACATTCCCGGAGCTCAGAGCCGTGAGACTTGACTGCAATATATGGACATGACCAAAGTGAAGAGGAGGCGAGGCCGAGTCAAGAACTTTTTTTTTCGAGCCGTGTTCCAGCATCAGCCTCCCTCCCCATCTTTTTCTAGCTGTCAACTTCTTGTGAACGTGTTAAAACACGCTATTTAAACAAGGAGAGGGCGAAAAGGGAGGAGGACGTGAAGAGAAAAAAAGACGCGGACATTGCCGATCAAACAACCATCGGATAACATGGAAATAAAACATAATCCCGACTGCTGCCTCTCTCTCTCTGTGCATGTTTGTGTTTTCTTTTCTCGGTCTTTCTTTCTGTCGTGTTCTTTAGCAAAATACGTGACTTTAGGATGGAAAATGACTCATTGGGGCTACGGATTCGTTCAGCTCACGCCGGCCATTTTTTTGTTTCGATAATGGCAATGGACCCCACCAACTGGCTCTTCTTTTAAAACGAAAATAAGACTTGGGTGCAACAACATTCCCTTTCGCCTTACGCAGAAATTTTTTTCCCGTACATAAATATCTTTCAGGCAATTCTTTTATTCCAAAATTTGTGTTTTTCACGCGAACTTGACCAGTATTGACACGCAAAGAGGTTGTCCCAAGTCTTAAACGTGGAAAATAAATAAAAATTATTGGTAACAAGCGCACGATTAGACAAAGTAGCCCAATGCGTTTCTCAACGCTTGTTTTCTTCACGCTCAAAAAAGGGGACGAAGGATCCCTTCATCAAAGCCTATTGTCTCGTAACATCAACTCGCTTCTATTGCTGCTACCACTGCTACTACAACAAGATAAAAATAGACAAAAGAAGATTTCCTCTTATTTCTTTCCTTTTTTCTATCTGTCAGTCTCTTTTTCATTCTTTTCTTTAAAAATTCAAATAGAACAAGAGAAAACTAAAATGCATCCTTTTAAATCGAGAGGCTACAAAAGTCCGACTCGCACGTCAAACACAACTAGGACTCTCACGACCGGGTCCATTATCTTTTACGTAGCACGTAAATAACTTTGGACGGCCCAAAAACAGAACAAGGATAAAGCCAATCTCTTGGAATAGACAAAACACCTGACCTCCGTGCTCTATCCGCATACTTTTTGATTTCTAAGAAATAGCCGATGAAATCTGATGATCAAACGACTCTTGAAGCCTCCCTACCACTTTCCGCGTTATCGGTAAAATGCGCATATTTATCAAGCCAATAAGATTCACACTATACATAATTTATGTACAATGCTGTTTCCGTTCCCATCTTTCCTTGTTTTTTTTTGTTTTTGTTTTAATTCAAGACAAGAATCGTGATCGGAAAAAAATAATCATGGAGAGCGTAAAATAAGAAATCGCGCGGGTGATCGGAAAAAAAGAGGGTTATAACAAATGATTCTCTGGAATTTTTTCTTTCCCCCCTTTCTTTGACTTCGAAACTTTTTAATGTAATATTCATGGAAGATACGAAAAGTTTGGAGAAAGAGAGATCGAGGGAACAGCATGATATAATAAGCGAGCGGCGGGTGGTTCTCTACGCAACCAACCAATCGCGAGGACTGGCCAATGAAACGGATGGACTTACCATCCTCTTTCTTTTTCTCCTTCTTTTGGTATCATACAGTTACATGGTGCGTGTGTATAGTGTATATACACACACACGCCGAATGAAAATTCCCCCAATACGTAACCAGAGAAGGGGGAGAACGATACGTATGAAAAGACACGCTAGCCTCTGGCTGTGTGAGTATGAATTCACACAACAGCAACGACGATATGAAAAGAGAAGAATAAGGTATCCCTCCCCCCGGAAAAAGCAGGGAAAGATATAGGGGGAAAAAACGTGCTGGTCTATCCGCGATTTCGATAGCGAAACAGAAAGACGGACTAAATTGGATATTCAAGTTACAAAAAAAAAAAAAAAAAAAAGAGAGAGAGAAAGAAAAGAACGATGGAACGTGTTCTAGCAACACACAAATAGGAAAATCCCGTACTACATTTATAATAGATATAAGAAAAAGACGAGGGAAAAAAAACTCCGACAGATACATGTTTTGCATTCCATCCCGCTGGGTGGAACGACGCTAGGTTGAAGCTATAAGCCAAAAAAGCGTGACGGAATCTCTTTCTTTTTTCTACTGTCTTGTCTGTTCGGACAAAGGAGAAGGGAGAAGAAGAAGAAGAAAAAAAAAAAAAAAAAAAGAAAACAGTTCCACCTCCATCTCTCTTTTCTCTCTCCAATCAGCGCCATCTCACACTAATTTTTCATGCAAGTCGCAATGCACTGCATCGGGAGAAATACTTGGGCATTTTCTACGACGGCCTCCCTCCAACGGTGCTGGGCCCTTTGACATCGGGGGGTCGTCGAGAAAGACGCGACGACGCACTCGCTGCTGTGCGATTTCGATCGCCGCAACATCGAGAAGAAAGAAAGAAAAAAAATCTGCTTGTACAAGACATCTTTTTCTATGGCCTCACTTTATTATCTGTCAGCTGAAATTCCGTTCGACCCAGCATCTACGAAAATAGATCAGATCCCGGCGGTCGGTACTTTTTTAAAAATAAATCTTGGGATTTTCATTATTTCGCTCTTCTTTTTTTGCTCTACACGCGCGTACGCAGCGACGTTGATAAAGAATACAAAGAGTCTATTTTCACAGATTTCTAAAGGACGAGGCGGAGAAGAGAAAAAAAAAAAGTCAATACTGGACAAACTATTCTTTGGTGTTGGAAATGATTTTACGAAGCCGTCCTGTATCTTTTTGCGCTACGGTTCCAAGATTCTTTTTTTTTCCCTTTTGTCTCCGACCGCAAATGGAGCTTTTTTTTTCCTATCTATTTTAATGAATTCGCAGGCACCTGAGACGGAAAGAGGTACATAACAAACTCTTTGCGGTACTGTCTTTCTCTTTTTCTACCCGGCTTGTTTTGTTTTTTCTCTTCTCTTGGACACGGGTCATAAGGCCCGACCAGTGTTGAGTTAATGATCGCGCCCAATTCTCGCCGCGCTTGGGATTTTTAAGTATCTTTATAAGGAGAGGACATCCAACTTTTCACTTCGGAGGGGTCATCCCCCGCTGAAAAGACCATTTCCGCGCCAATAATCCCTTCAACGGTCAGGGGCGAAGAAAAAAAGCAACAATAATAACAAAAGACCCAAATGCCAATAAAGAAAAGTATACAAAAACCAATTTTCTCAAAATTAGAAGTTCTACAACAAAAATCTTGATCAACAAAAAATTCATTTGATTGTTTATGAATTTTTCGCCGAACACGTAGTCTACACGTAGTGCCGGATCTGAACCGCAACCTTCCTATGTGATTCTACCCTGATGCGACACAATGTTCCCATATATGTTAAGAGAATTTGTACAGCAGCAACGCCTCCCTCTATTTTAATTCAAACGTGTTTGCTTCTACGGGGGAATGCAATAATGGAAAATATCAAAAGAGAGAGAGAAAGATTCTTTTTCAGAGTGCGGAAGAAAAATGAAGGAGATGGAAATGCCGAACGGACAGAGAGAGACGCGGAGTCGAATGTAATCCCGCTGTTGTGTTGCTCGGCTTCACCTTTTTGGTGGGGGGAGCCAGGTTTTTATGATTAATGATTGCGGGTGCAACAGCACAAGACATCAGCGGGAGATTTTTTTTTCTCTTCTTCTTCTTCTTCTCCGTCTGACTATGGGAGAGAGACCAGACAGAATGGACGGGCATCTGCTCTTCTTGGCCAGTTCTATTTTTCTCCGTTTCCTAATAGGCTTTCCATTCCATTATCACAGCATCAAGGCTAACCCCATTCGAACGTAATCATAATAAAAGACGCATTTAAAAATTCAAGCAAAGTCTATTGAACACGCCACGGTCGACAGAGAGCAATAGCGTCCGGAGATACGTAACTGGAACGCGAAACCAGTATGAATTTCCGGAATCGAATCAAAAAGTTAGTACGTCATTACTACCTCGTAAACTCATTTGAACATGTCCATAGCTTTTTTTTTACGGTTATTGAATTGAATGTTCAAACAGAATTCGAAAATCAAAATTCTTCAATCTCTAAGTAAACTTTGAAAAATATTTTTGTAAAAGGAAAAATGAAGAAAAATATTTTTCAAATACGATGTTCTGTGCCGAGAGATATCGAGAAAAAAATGTATATAATATCACATATAAATATAATATATATCCCCCTCTGGTCGACAAGTCCGAGTTAGCGGGGCGTCGAACTTTGAGTAATGACTAATGATCTTTGCCTGTCATGTGGGATATAGCATTCATCGGTGTAGCCATATCATATTTTTTCTTTTTTTCTCTCTCTTTTCTTCTTCACGGCGGCCCACATGCATCTAGCTTCTTCCTCCCTACCTCTCTTTCTGATTCTTTTGCCTTTTTGTTATTTAAGCTGAAAAGTAACTTTTTTTTTGCATTCTACCGAAACGGCGGTTTGGTAGACGGACGAGACAGATGAGTCGCTTGACATACGCTATGAAAGATTTTTGCCGGAAATCCTTTACATTGATTGTTTCGTTTTAGCAACGAAAACAGTTCATTTACGATCCAAGGATCGATTAAGTTTTTCGATAATTGGCTTGCACGTCAAAGGTTAGAGACAGCTTATAACAACATGCTTACAGTCACCGAGTAAACGGCGTTTCGGGACAAAACAAGTTAGTAATGAAATCACCATCTAGCGGTTAAACTCGTAACTACCGCAAGTACTCTGAAGCCATTTAGAATACGGCCGCTAGATGGCGCAAACAAGAAACGTTAAAAAGCCTAGATCCTTTAGCACCATCTGATAACAGAAAAATGACCTAACATTAGCCAAGAAATAAAATGTTCAACTGATGCTTCTGAAACACGACAAAACCAAAAAGAAAAAAGAGACGATAACTAATAGAATTGTTAAAACGGCGAAACCCCGAATTGGAGCCCCCTATTTTAGAGATATGCCATAATCAAAACGAAATGTGACAACCTGCTGTGACATTGATTGCATTGGTCGGCCACACGATCAATGGTACCATCAGAATACCATTCTTGGTATTGGAAGTTTACGAGTCTCGAATTTGGCTACATCAACGGTCCCTATTCCGCCCTGTAGAAAACCCATTGCTACCCCTCCAGCATTGTGACATTTTATTTTTCACGCACCTGTTTCATCATCAATTCGATACGAGAGTCCAGCCCAAGGATCGTCATCTGAAGGAGATTTGTCCGGTGGGTCTTCGTCGAGCTTCTTTTTTTCGCCATGTTTGGTCTTATCCTTGTGTTCACCCTGCAAACAGATAAAGAAAGTTTTTTTACACACCGTTATTTATTGTTGCTCGTTAGACGATGACGGTTCCACAGCCAGCACTTTTTTCGGCCTTTTTGAACACCTAATAACTCTTCATGACGCAACTTATGACGCAACCCAAAAAACCCGTACATCCCTCTTGACAGGAAAAAAAAATTTACCTTCAAATATAACTTGTCCTTGGACGTTGTTATCTCCACGTCTTCGATGTCACTGGATTCTTCTCCCGGAAACAGAAAATGATCACGGGGGGCTCCAATATCGATGTCTTGTTTCCACAATATCTCGATCAGATCGGCATCCTGTAAAAGAAAAATGAATATTAAAAAAATAAGAAAATTGTTTCCTTGAGACGAAATGTTACATCACTTTGCAATGAAACGTTACATAACTGATATTGTTTCCTCGAAACGATAATAGTAAAATTCTGTTACCTCTAAAACTACACGTCAAGACACACACACACACACACAAAACTAAATTATCAAGATGTCACGTATCCACTGAAATCTGCGAGGTCAAACGACAACAGAACAGGCAGAATGTTGCTAACAGACTGTTGAGCGACGGTGAGAGCAAGAAGTGGGTCTTACAAGAGGTCATGGAGACAAAATGGAATTCATCGTGTTTTCCAGATGACAAACAGAAATCGGCAGCATGACATGCCAATTGCGGACTGCATGGCTTCTATGCGTTCTTTTTTAGCAAATTCATCCTAGCTTTCAATTGCATTCATCAGATTGCTGCCGCCGAAAGACTACCATTTACCCTTTTTGTACAACAAAACAGACCTGCTTACACTCCAGGAGGGAAGGGGGGAGTTTCTCACTCAGTAGACTATGTGGGCTTAATGGATTTCTACCATGATTATCAGTAGCTTTACCTCCAGAGAAAGGGCAGATGTCTCATCTGGAATTGAAGATTCTTGAGATGGGTGCTGTCGTATGGAATCCAATATTTCATCTTGTTGTGACTGAGAGCTTACGGTAGTAGCAAGCATAGAGCTACTAGGACCAGCAACAACAGGGCTGACTGTGTTTCTACTAGGTAAGGTTGAATCGTGGTTCAGTGAGCTCTCATTTAAGAGGTAAGCAGTTATTGTCCTTGGGCCTTGTGAAGGTAAAATGCTAGTATACCTCCCAAGATCATTCAAGTCTTCAATTAGCTCTTCTTGATACTGAGATAAAGAAGCCTCCATGCTCTTGGGATGTAAGTACGGTATTTCTGGAAAGTTGCTTATGAATCCATGATGAAAATCAGACGGTGCATGAGCCCATGTGTCTCCCATGGTTATGTTGTGATAACTCCCTTGAATGGAGCTGGACCTTCCCAGACCAAGTCCAAGGTAAGATTCAGGATCCACTCTGATCAAACTTAGTATTAGGGCAAGATGAAGCAGTTCATCGGAATGCCTGTGAATCTTCTTAACAAAAGCCAGCATTTTGTTTGATTTCTTTCGAAAGTCACAGCCCTTAAAACGGCGTTATGCACAGCACGTCACTACAACGTAGTTTCAAGCAGGTCAGGTTCCCGTTGTCGAGGAAAACATCACTACAAGCAGTGTTCCCAAAAACTATTCACGAACATTTGGACGAATGTTGCGATCTCAATCGTTTGTTTTGAAAGGAAGATGCAGCTGCTGCTGCTCGACAGCGGCGTGAAAATTTCCAAGTCTATTCCTCTTTCTAAAGGAACAAGTGACTCAGCTTTCACGCTGGACAGAGACACCTAGGGAGCATGAGACAAACAAAGAGATGATGCAATATGGTTCCAATACACATTCAGCATGGAGTCGTTGTAAAAACACTCAAATTTAGATGACCATATTGAATATTGGATGGGAAGATTCGTTGGCGCCAGCAAGTCACGCGACATGCAAGGTGGTTTCAGTTCGAGTATACCAGAATGCCTTTTGATGTCTAAATTTTTCCGGTTCTATGACGTAGTTTCCTGCGACGTTGCCAGAAAAAGCAGACACGTTTTTCCTGGCACAGATATTGTAATTTCGTAAAGCAATAGCAGCAGGCAAGTGGCATAACCACTTCAAGCAAGTGATGTGATAGACAAAAAAGTGACGAAAGTATCTTCTCTCTGGAGATTCGCAAACTTTGGACTCAGCCTGATACCTTATCTTGTGTACCATGTTATTAGAAGTAAACGCCCGGCAAAAAAACTCGCGTAGCAACTGAGAGAAAACAAGAGAAAGGCAATACACTAACCTCTTCGAAAATACTGCATTTAGTTGGTGTTTTGGCACGGGATGTGCTGGGCACTGGAGAATCCGGTTCAGGTGAGAAACTCGTCATCACGGGTAGATCAATATCCACCATTTTTGTCAGGTTTCTATGTTTCACGGTTTAAAAACAATAGTTTGTTTTGATTTCCCACTTCAATGACGACAGGCACACGATGCCTAAAGCGTGAGTCGTATTCGGGACTTGAGAGAAGAATGCGTTGACAATGTCCCACTATTTCGTCTGTGTGTACAAAAGTAGGAGGTGCCAGAACGTATATACGGACGCAAAGTATAGTTGGCGCGCGATTCAGCCTGTGGCAGTATGGCTGCTGCCGCTTATGATTTTGGTTTGCTATCCATTCAGTCAATGATAGGTTATCTGATCAAATTTATCAACGCAAATATGTTGAAACCAATTAACACCTTTTTTTTCCCAGACCTCAATAACATTTGTCATTACGAAATCAAACACTTGACTCTACATGGAACGAAATTAGAACTGGCAACGTTTTTTTTTTTAACACAAGACGACGTAAGCAAAATTAGCTCAGTTCTCAGCCCGTTTTTTTCATCGCAGTAGAAAGCCTTGAGACGAAAAGGATAGTTGGATTAATATTTAATCATATCACGTACACAGTGCGTCAGCGGGCCTCTTCGGCAAAACAGCATAGTTTGCGCGGATCACAAAGGCACAGTTTGAAATCGTCAAAAAGATTAATTGTAAACAAGGTTAGTATTCCGTTTGCCTTACTGATAAACAAACTGAAGTGATTAGAACCGTGGTTTACGTAATAGAAAGTGTACCCCGATTATCTTTATTTTTTTGTTATCCTCCAATAATTGCCAGAGCGAGTAAACTTGAACTGGCTTACGTGAAACGAGCTGTAACGAAATTTATGTTCATTAGAAAGTCTCTGACGCAGTTCTTGCGTAAAGCGCGAAGCCATGGAACACAGCAGGACATCGGTCACTTTGATGTTTTTCCTAGTTGGTTGGATCATACAGGGAAATGCTTCGCTTAGCAACCGCAACCACGTAACATATGTCAACAGTCCCTACGAAATACAACGTGAAAATAATCTCACCGTGGTGAGAGCCGAACCACCTCCACATGAGCTCGCAGCCAAAATGGCTCGCTATATAGTGCACAAGAGCGGTAAAACTAGTAAGATAATGGAATTAATCGTTTGAAATTAATTGTCGATCAAATAATTCAAGACTGGACTGCACTTGCTACCATCTCGACCCATGAACCGATTAAAGGCTTCCCTTTTGCCAATGTTTTCTCCGTTAGTGATGGACCTATTCACAAGTCGAAGGGAATCCCATATTTTTACCTGACGGACATGGAAATATCCGTCCAGGATTTGAAAGTAAGAGAGAATTTAAAGCCTCTATAATGGCGATTTACTGAATTTTATTCTATATTGAATAGGAGGATGCCAGGACGACGATCACAATGAGTCTAGCTCAAACAAATTTTTGCAAAAAGCATCAGTATGATCCGGAAGATCCACTCTGTGCTCACGTTATTCTGACCGGGACTCTCGTTCGTGTACGTAACGAACTCTAGCTATGGAATATTCCATAAAATCTCGGGTAGTGATCCAGTAAATTTTTAGGTCACCGATCCCGGCGAAAAGAGCTTCGCCCGACAAGGACTCTTCTCCAGACATCCAGAAATGAAAGATTGGCCAAAAGGTAGATGAAAGCAACGAGCTAAAATTTCAAAAATCTCCATCTTGGTTATAATTTTAGATCACGGTTGGTGGTTTGGCAAACTAATTATCAGCAAAATATGTCTTCTCGATTATTTTGGAGGTGTTCAGAACATCAATCTGGATGAGTACTTTAGCACCAATCCTATGTGATACGAAGGCCTAAATAGAACGCGCGAAAAAAATTATCAACAAAATATTTCATGATTATTATCACCCGATAAAAAGTTCTGAAATTATATAGCTTATGAAATAAATTTACTATTTATTCATAAATAGTTTAAGAGACTGGGCAATTAAGGGATTTGTTCACAGATCCACAACCGTCATCCCAATGAATGAGATCTGTTGTTCGAAGAATAGAAGTTAACACTCACGCTCACACACACACGCATTTAAAACAAAAAGAACCACTCGGCTTCCTACGGATTTTGACTACTTGTGCTGCATGTGCATCCATCCGACTGCGGAAGACATGGGACTACTTAGTATTGCAAGTATCTGCACGCCGCCAGGATTGTGATGCACGGCACCACTCGTCCGTAGGCATGTCCAATCTATGCTGGTTTCAAGCTTCACTGAAATAGGATTGGTAGGCAAGGCCACATCCAATCGTAAAGAATGACAAAAATTGCATCCACCAGTTTGCGAACCCAAACACGCCGCGAAAAACTTCATACGAAAATATCTACAAAGAAAAACAAGTTGGGAATAATCAAAGGCACATTTCAAATATAAATTGTGCAAAACTAACCTGACGAAATGCGCCGAGAGCCACTAGCCATTGTTCTCTAGCATCACCCAATGTAGTCGTATCGGTGGGTAGGAGATTCGAAAGAGTTGCAGTTGGTTCCTGCTGCGAATTGCATTCGTCTGGGTTATAGAAATGCTGTCCAAACCAACCATATCCTCCTACACAATATTAAACATAATCAACAATGAAGTCTAACACTATAGGTTGAAAAGAAATAATTACCCATAGTTTTGTTCATCAATGTGAAACTGACACAAAGTACAATTGGTGCTACAAATTGCAACCCAACTACACAGAGATAGTAGAAAATAATAGCCACCTAGAACCAGAAAGAGCGGTCAAAGAATTTCTTCAATTCAAAAGGAGAAACTGTGTGAAAAGATACCTTTCGCTGCAGCTCAACATTTGAAATTCGGCCAGCCTCTTTTTTCATTGTTTCAATCTTCTCTTGAGCTAGGTTAAGATACGCCTGGAAGCACGATGGTGCCGAAAGGATCCGTACGAGACTGAGAATTAAACAGAGCCAAAAGCGCATGCTGTCAAACGATTGCTCCGACATCCTACAAAACATGTAGGCGTAAATTCAACGTCTTCCTTAGAAAAACTGTAAAGAACAGCGCGTTACAGAGGAGCCCCCATGTTGCCAAAAACTCGGACAGAGAAATAATGTCTCGCCAAAGGACGAATCCAGAGTAGTGAAAGCAGGAAGGGTGATACTAGATTGATGTACATGAATATTTTCAACACTGATCTTTCACTGCAGTAACTGTAATGATAACGATGAATTTTAGTTTACAAAAGTTCCAATGGATGACCTGCAGCTTACCGTAAAGCATCCAAATGCATGCGACTTACTCGTAAGCCAGGGAAAATAAATAAAGCACCAGTAATACCACACCAAACAGCAAAACAGAGTTTCAGAATCAGTTTTGAGGCTGGACCACTATTAAAAAAAAAACAGAAATCAATGTGACATCTTAATTTAGTTCGAAAACGTATAGTTATACTCCGAATCCATAGTTTGCTGTTCCAAAAACACGGATGCACTTTGATTGAACGCAGAGTAGGCGGCATCCAATCCGATCTCTAGATTTGACTCGTCTATCAATAGCAGTCCTAATGCTAGGACGAAACAAAAGGATCCACCTACTAGGACTAACGACCGCTCAGCGGCCGCTTCATTATTCCAAAAATAGAGACTAGTGACACTGCAAAGGGATTTTCTAAAAAGTGGACATGAAAAAGTTATTGAAATTTTAACTGAACTTTTGCTCTTGTTGTTTTTCTGAAAAAATACTTACAAAGCAAAACCAACCAACAGAAGGCACCATAGCATGCTAAGATTAACTTCTTGATTAGCCTTAGGATATAGTCCACAGTATATCTGTTGTAAAATACATAGTTTAACAGAAGCTTAATGTGGATACTACAGGAAATTTAAACTTACCTCTGTTATAACATAGACAATAAGAACAAACACACTGTAATCAACTAGCCAAATGAATTCAGTAAAAAATTTGAGTTGCAAAACATCTCTTGGCAAAATTTTGGCTGTTTCAAGCTGAAAATATAAAGATGGAATTTAACTATAATGTTTTACCTTGAAAATTCAAAATTTTACCTGTAACTCCAAATTTCTAGGGACAGTAAATGTTTTATCCTCTACAGGTTCCTCCCATTTTCGTTTGTTTTTCCCTCGTTTATTTTCTCCTTCTTTGGGTTTTGGTTTTGGTTTGGGCTGGGGAATTCCAGCTAGCTTTCTCAACTCTGCATCCGTAGGATGAAGATAGTACACCAGACTAGAGAGAGGTATTGAGTTTTCTGTATCTGGTTGTAATATTTGTATAGGACATAAACATACCCTGTTTTGCAGAGAATCCATTTTCCAAATGAGAACCGTTGCGTCACTTTTTGCATGATACTGATTGTAAGTAAAGTGACTATCAATTGGATTCCCAAGACTGCCTAAAGGAAAAGAAATTATATGAAAAGTTAAAACTGAACAGACTAGCACATGTCTTCCTTCTATTAACGATTTCTTAATACAATCTTGCAAATTACCATTTTGCTGGCCGAATAAATAGTTTCAGATTCTGAAATGAAAAACTTAGCCGGCTAACTCTTTGACGGGCACAGCCCTTAGCGCTTTAAGAATAAACGGCCGCACGTATAGAATACAAAATACAAATCTTTAAGAGACCGAATTTCTTTCCAAAGAAACTGCCACACGCCCGAGTGGAGCAGCAGACGGAAAGAGCACGCGGAGCAGTCCACACAGTTTGGACAAACAAGTATTTCAAATTCTATCTGACGGAGGCTAATCAGAGATGAACAATTAAAAAGTGTAGACTTTTTACGAAAATTGCATAGATTCCAGTGCTATCCATTTTCTCATTTGTACGCTTACAATGACTTCCAAATGGTCGATTGCTGAGAATCGTGAGATTAAATAAATTGCAAAGCAACAAAACTCGTCACCAGCCAAATTAATTTTTGGTTTTTATCCTCATGCTATAGACTATTGATTGCAAAAATTTTTAACAGCAAAATAGCCAATATTCTAGTCAGGCTCTGTGTAAATTTTTAGGAAACGAGATTTTTCCTAAAAATTTGAAAATCGAGAAAAAATGGCTCATCTAGCTAAACGCTCTTGTATAGAAAGGCGTCCTCCAAGGAGGTCAGACCTTGTTTTAGGGATTAGAAATAGAAATAATTTCCTCGCCGTATTTTTAGTTGCTTGATTTTTTGAAAAAAGTTACTACAAAAATAGGGATCGTGCAAGGCTTTTCGTTCACGTTGCGTTCTTGACAACCAATACTTATATTCTTTTCATTTTACCGCTAGGTGGCATCAGCTGCTGGTTACATTTTCGAGCTACACGCTCGTTCTTGCATTTTCGTATCATTTTGCCATTGCACAATTATTCAATCGTGAAAATCCCGTTTGAGAATCCATACACAAGGCCAAAAGGTGCCGTTACGGCTAACATAAAATAAGCATTAGACTATTCACGTGATTCACATCTGTTGTCATCTAATCCCGTCACGTAAACATAGTCAAAATGTCGCACACTTTGGCCTTGAACATTATTATCTCCAACACATTTTGTGCTGTTTTGCCTACCTTAATCGATTCGTGGTACAGAGGAAATGTCTCGTTAGACATTGGCAGTGACGTAGTCAGGATTCCCGTGAGCATTTGCTTAGGTACTACGCAGAAATCCTTGGCAAACGTACTCTATACTGAGAAGAGAGTTTTACTTTTCTTTACAGAAAATGTGTAAACATCCAAGAACTTTATCCCGTATCACATTCAACAAATAAAGAAACCCACATACCCAGAGACGCGGTAATGGTATATTGTGCTTTCATATATCGTAATATTATTAAAGCTCTTTGTTAGACACGGAAAACATGTTTATATTAATCAGCAGGCTTGTGTATTGAAAACTGATGAAAAAGAAACACTCCCACTTTGACAATGAGAAAAGTTGATTACGCAAGGCATACAGAGATAATTCACTTTTTTTCGTGGACGACTTCTCGGCTAGTTTGTGGCAATGTCTGCTTCACCAGATTGTTGTAAGTCTTGAAAGGCTCCTAAAAAGAAAACAGTTTCGTGTTGGGTGCAAGAAGTCTTTAATCAATTCAGCGGAGAAACATGGCGGGAAAATAGTTAATTGTCATTTTGTTTGTTAATTTCAGTCGATTATCCGACATTCTTTTCGATCTTTTTGATCATTTGCATGTTTTTGTCGACTTTTTACGTTCCAATTTGTTTTGTTGATCATTTGCATGTTTTCCTTGCCTTTTTGCGTACCATTCCTCTTTTTTGGAACTCCCCTGAATATTGTTGTCCTTGAACCTTTTTTTTGTTGCTTTGACACGTGCCACAATTCAATTACTGATGAATATTATGCAAAAAGTTTGTACTCTTCCCCCCTTTGTTTCCCCACGACCTTCACAGCTTACGAGTTTCTTACCCTGCCTACCTTACAAACCTTAAAACTAAGCTTGATAAATTTCATCATTCCTTTGTTTTTTTTTCTAAAGTAGTCCCTGTGGACGTGCAGCAAATTATGTAAATTTTTTCACTTGAATGCATTAAAACAATATTTCGAAAAGATGGGAAATATGCAAATTTCCACTTTACTGTCCGTTGCCTAAGCAATGGCAAATGATTTGTTTTTCACGATCTTTGCGCCTACCAAGGTTTCATGTTACGTGAAGGACAACGTGACACACGGCCCGTTGCTCATAGCAATCAGCAATCGATTTTCTTCAAGAACCTCTAGGCCCAGGACGAAACGTAAACTGTGGAGAAAGGACGAAGTCAATTATACCAAGCTATTTTTTGCCCCGTTTTAATATCTCCAAGATAAATATAGCGCAAAATTTACGACAAATAAAAACAAGCCATGAAAAAAAAATTTTACTTTAGTTATCGATTGATTATGGTATGCGGACATAACCATCAAACGGGTGTAATATCATCCAGGTGCGCGAAACATAGTGTTGAGATTATGTCGATTCTTCGTGCATGGAACTGAATCATCAAAAGCTAGTTTACCATTTGATTGCAGTCATCCTCCTGCACTGAAATGTCACATGAAAGTGATTGTTCATGTAGATATAGCTATCTATCATGTAAAGTTTTATTGGATTCTATGTCTTGATCGCCGAATTGGGTTCTACCCTAATATTAGATTAGTATTAGTAAATCAGCAAAATGTTTCTCGCGTGCTGTGAATTCACGTATACTTAAGACAGCAACGATCGAATTTGCGGTGCCATAAATCTTGGCCTTTTCGATCTCATTGGGTTTAATGCATTCAGACACATTGATCGGCTCCTAGTACTGAGGAACGACCGCACTGAAACACAAAGATGTTCCCGGACTGGTCGTTACGTAGCAGAATCTAATTTGTTCCATGTTATAACTCTCCCAGTTTCAAATGCCACATAAAAAAGAAAGCCTCCAATAAATCAGTTTTATTATGTAACAATTTCTTCCCTCTCTTTTGGAGCACGCCTCATTTACTATAACAGTGTCTTCCATAAAATTTATTCTTATTGCAGTACATGATTTAAAAATAAATAGAAAACATATATCCATGGCGAATGTTTCGCATTGCCGGGCAGAAGGTGGCCGCTGTCGCATGTCTCCTCCGTGTAGAAGACCCTATCGATTGACGTCCTAGAAGGGCCGTGTGTGTCTTTGGAACTGGAGGTGCTCGCCCGTGTTTTGCCTGGGTTCTGCGTCGCGGTGAAATCGATAGGATTGCGCACGACGCCAGTCAGCTAACATAACGTATATAAAAGACACAAGAAAGTCTCTGCATAAGGACAACTCTAGGCTGGATATAGAACAAATCTGAATTAAATGACGTCACTTTATCTGCTTGAACCCTTATTCTTTATTGTTCCAGCTGCCAAACTTTTCTCTATTTTTAATTAACTATACGAGCAGTCAAACAGCTGGCAAATAAGCCTGATACTATTTTGACGTTGAAATTCACGGAGGCGTGGCAGTAACCTTTTTCTTTTTCACTTACAAAAAAAGGGAATGGCATGTCACAAATGAACGGAGACAGAGACATACTGGGGAAGAAAAAAAATTGCGTAGTGCTTCCTCTTTTGCTCCCCACTTTTATGTCTCGTGGTAGTCTATAAAAAAAAGGAAATAAAGAAAAAGAATCTATTCGATCGCATAGAAGAGCCATCATCATCAGCGCTGGGGAGTTGGCATTTGTTCCATCGACAGGGACCGACTTCTCTTTGCCTTCAATCAACGCCAAAAAAAAGAATAAAAAAAAAAGTTTAAAGGCATCGATTCGGGATTGAAAAGTTGGAGCTCAGTATTTTAAGGTGGGATCAGTTCGTGATAGAAGCTCGGCGTTATTTTTTTTTTTTTATCCTCGGGGATTTATAGATCTACTTCATCGTAAGTGCATCATCTGAACATCTCAAGTTTCGAGAATACGAGAGTAACTTTCCGTTGGCAATGATGTTATTAATGCATATACGATATAGCTCACATGAATATGATAACAATGACCGAGCCAAATACTACCCCGCTGGATCAACAGAAAATTCTTATAAATAGATAAAGAAGCTTAGTTTTGGCCAGACGAAAAGATAAAATCAAAGTGTCGAATGATTTTTCGTATACTTGTTTTCGTTTCAAAACGAACGAGAAGCTTGGAGCGGCCGTGAGTGATTAAAGACGTTCATTATCCCGGGTTATTGTGGGCCATCGACGACAGCCAAATAGACGTACTCACGTTTTTTTTTTTACTGGTTACGTTGACCAATCCAATCAACCGGATTGCATGGAAACAGTGGTGGTTTTCCCTTGTCCTCCAAACATCCAGAGCTTTAAACGAATTAATGAACACGGCATGCATTGTCACGTGAATGTGATTCTAATCATTCGGATTAGACATTTTTGTTAAGAAACAGCTAATTTACCAAAAGAACAATCAACCCTTAAAGATAGAAAATTTAAAAATCGATCAGTTAGGAACGTGCCTTTTCTCACGGACAAACGAGGATTACAAGTTTAAAATAAATCGTTTGCGCCATCAGTTAGCAATCAGCGTACGATATTAAGCCAAAACATCTCATCTTTCGATCTCTCTCTGTCGTCGCTATAACGATTAAAGATGGAAACGCCTGGATAATTGCTACTGCGGAACGATGTATGCGGAGAAAGATAGAAATGTCGGCCACATCCAACCTACACTCTCCACGAACCGGCTTCCCCTTTTCTGAAACGTTCGGGACTTCTACAAGACATGCGTGAAAACGACGCCGAGGTTGCAGCAAAAGGTTTTTCTTTTTTTTTCGGAGTCTCTTACATACTCTTGTATTGGAAGTACTAGCCAACGAAAACTGGTAGGGAGCGATCCGGTCTGCTCAGTCAAGTGGTGGAACGGCGCGGAGGCCGGATGTGTCGTGTGGTTTTTGCTGAACTCGTATTTGTATATGCACATATCACAATCATCTGGAAAATGAACTTAAAGTGCGGCTAAGTGAACGATCTTGATTACACGCGCCAGTTAAATAGAACATAAAAAAAAAAATAATAAATTGATCGCAAAAAAGCACGTGAATATGGGGGAAAACAATTCTTTGTTACGTGTGATCATTTGTTCGTTTGTTATGATGTTCCATTGGCAGTGTTGTTGTTCCCAGCAGTTGGCAACAGCCCATCGACTGGGTCAACGGCCGCTGGATAACATCACAGTCCTCGTTTCCGACAACCGGAAGGATGATGGCGTTTCGATCATGGGACCATTCGTTCCGTACCAAGAAACCCATCAATGGAAACACGAGCAGCAAAGCATGTTCCAGGAAGGCGAAAGAATACGTCGGGATGAGTCTAGTAGTAGAAATAGTGGCAATTCATCTAGCGGAAATAAAGGACGTCCGGGAAACATTGACGACACCAACAGTCGGCTTCTCGTGCAGACCCTAAATGGACGCGTTCGAGGAACGACTAAAACTGCTCTCGGCGAAACTGTCGACGTCTTCCTGGGCGTAAGAATCCTTCACTAACTTCTCGTGACATTGTATATTTCCTCTTGTTTTGTTTGCCTTGTGATCGAATTTTTTGTTTGTTTGTTATCAAACGAAATGCCTGTGGACAGATCCCGTTCGCCAAGCCACCTTTAGGCGACCTGCGATTCAAGAAACCCGTCCCTATTGATCCATGGCAGGGCGTCTACGACGCCCAGAACTTGCCCAACTCTTGCCAGCAGGAGCGATACGATGTCTTCCCCGGTTTCCGCGGAGAAGAGATGTGGAATCCAAACACGCCCATCTCGGAGGACTGTCTCTATTTGAACCTGTGGGTCCCGACTAAGCTGCGCCATGCCAACAACAACAACAGTAGCAACGGAACGGTCCTCATCTGGATCTACGGCGGAGGCTACATGAGTGGCACGTCCACTTTGGAAGTCTACGACGCCCTGATCCTGGCCGCCACCAACGACATTATCGTCGCTTCGTTCAACTATCGCGTTGGCGCCTTCGGATTCCTCTATTTGGACGATGAAGACGCTCCGGGCAATATGGGACTCTACGACCAGGCGCTGGCCATCAAATGGATCAAGGACAACATCCGATCCTTCGGAGGCGATCCCAATTCCTTGACTCTATTTGGCGAGTCGGCTGGTGCCGGATCGGTCAGCGTTCATCTCTTGTCGCCCATCAGCGGCCATTTGGCCAGACGGGCCATCATGCAGAGCGGCTCCGTCAATGCGCCGTGGAGCTACATGACGGCCGAAACGTCGAAACGGATCGCAGTGGCTCTGGTCAACGATGTCGGCTGCAATTCCTCATTGGTCGGCATCGACACCAGAGCCGTTATGGAGTGCATGAGGTCCGTCGAGGCCAAAAACCTGTCATTGATCCAGTGGAACTCTTATTGGGGCATCCTGGGCTTCCCTTCGGCGCCGACCATCGATGGCGTCTTTCTACCCAAACACCCCAAGGACATGCTCAAAGAAGGCGGTTTTGGCGATGCAGAAATCCTCGTTGGAACCAACCAGGACGAGGGTACACATTTACTTTTAATTCGTCTAGAGAGATCGATAGATTTTTTCTTTAGCCTTAGGAAAAAAAAATGAATTGACGCAATTCTAGGGCAAACAAATGTGTAGTAAGAGATTTATCGATCCGTCCGGAAAACGAGGGGATCGGATGCTTAACAGAAGAGTTCCTCCTTTTTTAATATCAGAATAGTATTGGGAGAAAAAGAAAGTTACCCCCCCCCCTTCTCTTGTTGCCTGTCTAAATCATTTGTTCCGTGAATAACAGGGACGTACTTTATACTCTACGATTTCATCCAATACTTTAAGAAGGACGATCCTAGCGTACTAGAGAGGGAAAAGTTTTTAGAGATCATCAACACTATATTCAAAACTTGGTCGCAGCTGGAGAGGGAAGCCATCATCTTCCAGGTTAGCTTTATAATCGTTTTATTTCAGAATTCATATGTTCTATCAAATATTTCGAAAAACTGGGGCACAGTACACGGACTGGGATCACATTGAAAACGGCTATTTGAATCAGAAAATGATTGGCGACGTCGTCGGAGGTAATAATTCATCATTAAATATTCAAACCATCATTCTTTTGAAAAAGTTTTTTTTTAAATTTAGATTACTATTTTACCTGTCCGACTAATTACTTTGCTCAGAAGTTCGCCGAGCACGGGACGAACGTTTACTATTATCACTTCACTCAGGTAAATAAAAGTTGAACCGACACCGTCACGTACTTCAACTTAATTACGTGACATATAGAGATCGAGCACCAATCCTTGGGGTCAATGGATGGGCGTGATGCACGCCGATGAAGTCGAGTACGTCTTCGGTCACCCGCTCAACATGTCGCGTGACTACACGGCCAGCGAACGCGAACTCAGCCGACGGGTTATGAAATACTTTGCCACCTTCGCTAAAACTGGGTGAGTGTTGACAGAATCTCTTGAACGATCTACACACAAAATGATTGATGTTGAAAAGCGAGTGACATTAACGAGCTCGTTATGACCGTGATTGTCACGTTATCAAACGGGCATCTGTTAGTTAGCCGTCGTACAATTGCGACGTCTCTCACGTTGCGGGACGAATGTTATTGATTGGGACCTTGCCCAATGATAATATGAGAACCTCGGGAATAGGAAAAAATAATAATAATAATAAATGCGAAAGGGACTTAAAGATTTTTGTTCACCTGAAAACAAAAAAATTCTGGACAATTAGAAAGCACATCGTTCATCGTGAAACAGGTTTTAGCTGACAACCGGGATAACTTTTTGTTGAAAGCAAGTTCTCCAGAACGTTGGCGATACGAGCTTTTCGAGGAAACGGTTATCCGATTCACGCCGAGCAACGGTACGGCCCAACCAACAAAAACAGTGTGGGCGTTTTTTAGACGATAAACCGTTGCTCACGCACGCAATGAATAACGTTCTTTGCTAAATATGAACGATACACTGGGCAACAAACAAATTAAATTGACCAATCTACTCCATCGTTTAAAAACAGCGGTATTTATTTCATTGAAAAGTATTTCTAATTTCTCCCTGCGGCAGCATTAAAAAAAATAAATCAATTCGTGAAAACATTCATACTGTACCTAAACTTGACACGAAAGTGAAAACAATGTTATTCCTATAACGGGTCTAAACGTACAGTTTCCGGGTTTCCTTTTTGGTCCCGTCTCTATACGCATTGACGTTATCTTTACGATAACAACTTTAGCTGTACGAACGGTGGGGTCTCGTTGATATATTGGCACATTTCAGTTAGAACAACAACAGCAGCCGTATACATGTGGGTGGTCAAAAAAAATGTGAAAGATAAACGAGCTATACATTGGCGAGTTTTCTTATCGCATATCTCTTTATACGGAGGGGAAGCAGCTCTACTTTTCTCTATATCTTCAGGATCACGTGCGTTTTTGTGTGTTCACCTTCGCATCTGCTCGCTACACAGCAGTTGAAAGGCATTGAGTTTTGCGATTGCCTTGAAATTCACCCGTAAATTGGAAAACGGGTTCTCCCATTCAAGAAAATGAACAAAATCGTGAGTCACACTGTCTGGCTTTATTTTTTAAATTCTATATTAGGCCATTAATCAATATGGATCGTTCGTTTATAGTCAGAAGCCATCCATCACTAGATTGGAACCATTTGGCCTATACCTCCCCCATATATATCGATGAGCGAGAAATTTCATTTTGATCCTAGTGTCGCCTAAAACACCTTTTTTTTCTTATATAATTATTTGGATAAATAAAAGGATTTTTATGTTCCCCCCTTTTTCTTTAACGTACGTGCTTTGAATGCTGAATTTCCTGGAAGAAAAACAAATGTCTCGAACTTGAAAAAAAAGAGAGTTGACGACGCGGGCTATTACTGGCAGACCGCCCACCAAGGCCGCCCTATTCTTTGGAGAAAGGAGGCATTGCTGGCTCACACTGGCAACGCAATAAAATGAAAAATCAAATAAAAAAAAAAAGAGAGAGAGAGAGATAAAGAAATAAAAGAACAAACGACGAATGACTTTTTCGGCTGTTTTTAATGTGCACCGTGAAGCATCTCGCGAATCTTTTTCTATACGTGATGAGGGTCTAACAGTGTGCGGTGGGTCGCTCCCGATGATCGTCATAACAAAATAGAAAGAAATACATGCGACCTTGTCTTCTCTCTCATCGACCATGTTTCATTGCCCGTTGATGATGGGGGATATATATCGCGAGCCATATAACCCACTGCTCTGTTCCACCCGCAGTTATATATATATAAATATATATCTCTATAGCCGTTCCTTATTTAGAAGTTTAGTGCATTTCAGTTGTTTCACCTTCGACTGGCCGGCCAGTGAGTGGCAGTTTAGGTGATGTTTTGTATATACGGGTCATTTTGACTTGGTTTGATTTGTGTGGCACATTCATCAACTGCGCGATGAATATTTCCCCTGTAAAGCGGAAATATTTGAGCATTTCGTCAAAGGAAAAAAAAAGAATGATTACGAAATAATGGAATGTTTTGACCAAACCAGGAAACCGGTGGCGGACGACACGCTGTGGCCGATTTATTCGCGCAACGAACCGCGTTACTTTATTCTCAACGGCGAATTGCGCGGAATCGGGCACGGACCCCGAGCGACGGCCTGCGCCTTCTGGAATGAATTTATGCCGCTCATCACTGCTCGTCAAGGTAAGTTTGATTATTTGTCTATAATTGGAATGCAAGTACAACCCCACGCATTTGGCAATGCGGCAGGTACAAATCAATGCGATCCGGATGCCATGCTGTCGCTAAGAGGATCGGCCTCCACCATGCCAAAATCTTCCGGTTGTCGTGGAATTTTCCCCGTCATGTTGTGCTGGTTGCTTATGGCTATCTTGAAAGTCATTTGAACATAGAAAATGCTAATTATTTCAAAGAAAAAAAACATAAAATTGGTTTCCAGTCGAAAATGAATCACATAGTGGCTCCATTACGTAGCTACGTAGCCAATTTTGCATCTATTTTATTTTATACTTTAATTCCATATATAATCTTATTCATTTTGATCATGTATCGTTTTATATATATATATCACGATTAATTCCGCTCTCTATACAGCACTTACTTGTCCTGATAAAAAAAAAAAATCTTCTCTAATATCGCTCGATAAAAATGAAAAAAAAAGTATTTCTAATCAAAATTTTGCGTACTTTTAAATTTCACTATTGTTAAACACTTTTCGTTGGGGGAAAAGAAGAAACATGAAACAAAAACAGTTCGTTTTATTTACTAGAGCCATCGGGTTTATTCGTCTGGAACCGTACACACACACACACTTGAGTAGCTCTATCCGAAGGAAGTCTATACGACATCCATAATAGGGTGTAGTGAAATGCGACAAGTCAGGAAGAAAGAGAGAAAAAAAAAAAGAGAACGGTGATCATATATTATTGTACACACACACACACACACACGCACATTTACAGAAAAGGAAATGGCTTTGTTCCGATGGGTGACTGCGTTGTTTGCATTGTCATTTAGTTCCAGAAAAACGACGGCCTTGTCGTCTATTACATGCAGACGGAACAGGTCTGGCCACCGAGATAGGTCCCTGTACTTAAAAAAAAACCTGGCTTGATATATCCAACCAATACATAAAGACAAACTACAATTTTATCATTTTCCATCTTCTCTGCTGTTTGTCTTGTAATCGCTCTAAAAGTGGCAATAGGTGTAAAATACCTGTTTTGGCCCGGCCAATTTTGGTTTCTGTTTTTACTTCACAACAAAAATATATAAATCATTTGTTTTTCTTTTTAAAGATATGTGGTTAGTCTTGTTATAAGCCAATCGATCTTTTTTAGCCCAACGTGGACTGACGTGTCGTCAGCACCCGTATATATCTAAACAAACGACAGCTAAATGATTTGCGCTCTATTAACATTTAGCGGGAAACACAATTCGCTCCATCTATACGATGGATCCAAGGTTCCAAAACGTACGTGTTGGCTGCTGGTTTATAAAACTGTACAGCAACACAAAGAAGAAAACAAATGTATATAGCTCTTCGCCAAATGTATAGAAATGCCCCCCTTCCATAACGCCATCGTAGTTTACAACTGCTATTTTTTACGTGTCCAACGGCGTCCGTATGATGGACGATCCCGCAAACGTCCGGATTTGCCCCGAGACAGACACACACAATAGAACGTCGGCAAATTATAACGACGACCTCCCTTCCTCTGAAAAAAAAATTCTTCCTCCACCGCCTTAGTTCCCGCTGCTTTTATCACGCATGCTGGCCATATATCTATAGAGCAAAAATGGCAAACAAAAAAGAAACTAAGGAGAAGGTAATAGAGCGTCTTTCGTCCTTCGACTTCCTCTTGTGTCTCGTTTTTTCTTTTTATTGTTTTCTCTTCGGCTACCCGAAGAGAAATACACGACCGATTTATTTTATATCTAAATAGTTTAACTATTTCCGTTTGCTATAGTAATCATTTCGATGAGCTCGTTTGGATCGCTGTGTCGATGAAACTCGATCGCAGTTTTGAATCCAGTAAAAAACAAAAATACACAACCGATGTTTTCACGCGAGTTGGAGAAACGCGTGAATGCACGCGATAAACAAGTGGAGGGACTGGTAGCGAGTTTTTGAGCTGATGGATGTCTTGTTTTCGACATCCCATTTACGACCCTCATCACGGTAGAAAAGAAATGAATTGCGCTGTCGCTTTTTCTTTTAAAATAAAGCAAAAAGAAAGAACAATAAAAAAAAAAAAGGAGGAAGGATGAGATTGTTGGGAGGTGGAAGTTGGAGGAAATAGAAAAAATAAATAGCCGGCGGTAACTAAAAAAGGTGTTTGCTGACTGTGTGGGTCCATTCCTCCAACCAATGGAGCGGAGGTGGTTCCTGTTTTAAAAAGAAAGACCCGGCGTGCATATAAAGAGCAGGTAAGAATTCACGGCCGACTCCAGTCATCACGCGCGCTACGACTTTCACTTACACGCATCGCTCTGAAAAAAAAAACAAAAAACAAAAAAACAATTTCTCACACACGCATCCCGCCAAAGCCAACACACCCATTCACAGATAAAAAGCTCGTGGTCGTTCTGGGGAAAAAGGGAAAAACAAAAACAAATAAGAAACTTGAAATTTCGAGTTTCGAACGTCTACGAATTGCATTGTGCGTGTCAATCAAGAAAGCTCTTCAAAGGACAATTTTTTTCGATGGTGTTTTATTGTGCGATCGTCATGAATTGAACGGACTAGAAAATCGGGTGTAGTGAAACACATAGTTACGCAGAAAAGGACGCTATCTTCAAACAACTCGGCTTGATTTGCCTGTGCATCGTTGACTCGAAATGACGACACGCGTCGATCGATCGGAGAGGATCGCTGGAACGCGTTCATCTTTTATTCGATTCACGTGAGTAAAACAAAAAACTGGTTCTGATTTCATTTTGCATTCTAATAGAAAATAAGAAATGTCCCTTTATGCGTTTCAGTCATCGCACGATCATTAAGTGACTTGATATTTTTTTTTCCTATTTGAAAAACATCGTATAAAGACAATAGGTTTAAAGAAAGAACATGTGATGGAATAAAACGAAATGGCTTTTTCGTACAAGGGGAGGAGGAATTTTTTTTTTTTTTTGTGTGTGTGTCTGATTTATTTTTGGAATGTACGTTTTCATAGCCTTGGGTTTTTTCTCTTCATTCTCTTCTTCTTTTTTGTTTCGTATAAAACGACGGCGGACATCAAAAGTCCTTCAAGCCGAAAGGGAAGGGGTTTCCACATTCCCGTCCGTCCATTTCGGTATTTTTTTTCTGTTGCAACACAACAAAAAAAGAGGCTAAGGTAGCAAGAAATAGTAGGCCTTGTTTAATATGCGTAGCGGCGTGTCGCGTGTACCGGTGACTTTCCACTTTTTTTTTAATTTTATTTTCTTCGAAACCTGAACAAATAGAAAAAAAATTAAACCTTTTTTTTCGATTGAATTTTGACCTAATTTTCAAATCATCTCTGCCAAACGGGTTTCATACATTTACAATAGTAGACATACTATAAACGTGGGAAAACCATTGAATGAAAATATAGGGAAGGCTGGGTGGGGCTAACGTGACAGTTAATGAATTATTATTATTTTATAAAAATCCGATTTTACGAAGGCGCAGACGATTGGGCGGTGCCCAAGTCTGAAGATATTTTTCTATGGGTTTTCCGGAAATTGAACGAATCCTCCATTGCGTGTGAGTGTGTGTGTAAATCTTGTCTACCGTTGCCAAAAAAAAGTCCCGATCTTCGAAACATCGGGAGATATCCAAGCGGCGGGAGAGCGAAAAGGCGTGAGCCAGTCACGACCTTGACATAAAGGCGAAACCCCGGCCATGATAACAAAAAACGCTACTATATAGTCAAAGGAAATCGGGAGTGAGGAGGGGTTGAGGTGGGAAAATGACGTCACGACCTTCTCTGTTGCCTCTAGCGCCGCCAACAAAAATCGAACCAAACTGGAACACCCGCAGCCAGTGCAGGGTGGAGTGATTGCACACTCACGCCAGGAGCGGGAAAAAAAAAATCAGCAGACAGAATGGCGACCGTCCTTCTTCGGTTCTTCCCCCTTGGCTGTTTTGCTGTCTGGCCATCCGCCACAGCCAATCCAAACGGATTCATTTATTATTTATTTATTTTTTAATCCGAAACGTTTAACATGGACAGCAGATATCGGAAGATCGTTTCCAAACATGACGAATTGGGCTAAAATAAAAAAAAAAAGATGGAATTCTGAATTCGCCTGCAGTTTGTCCCTCCCTTTTCAAATCTTCAAGGTTCTTACCTTCCTTCACGTGTGCGCAAAAAGAAAATTCAGGTATTATTATTATATTTTTTTGTTCTGGAAGGGGGGGGGGGGGTTCGAGAGTCTGGTAGCAGCGCCAAACTTTGCCACGTCGGGGGAAGAGACGCAGACAAAAAGAAACACGGGCAAAACAAAAGGAGACAGAGCCATTTATAGCGGGCATAAGGTCATCATCATTAAGAAAGAAAAGGAGAAAAACTGTCTATACACCAACATTTTAAACTATTTATCTTTTGTGTGTTCTCCTTCCGTTAGCTCTCCCCTCTCGAAAAAAAGTAGCACACGCTGTCCGCGTTGCCTCGTGAGTCAATCTTTTTCTGATCGGCACCTGGATCTGTTAGAAAATGCTAAAAAAAAATATATATATACGACGAGTTTTGCACGACAAGAGGGCGTCACGCCAAGTCTTTTACGTTAACAACAACGAGAGTGTGTGTGGCAAATCGATTGGTATCAAGGCGAGAGCCGCGAGCTGAACTTCGTTTCGCAAAATGTTGGATGAGGACACGGTCGCACCTGGCGGGACAACGGTGACCTGTTTCAAAACGAAAATGACAGGTTCCAAAAAAAAAAAAATGTTTTAGGCCAATTGTTGTTGGAACATTGCCCAAGAACTTGCTAATTGTTTAGTCAATAGATAGCATCATCTTTTTGGAAATAGGTAAAGCTATTTTTTAAAATAACAATTTATCGAACTTTTACGGACGAGGTCTCTATTATCCCGCCCATCTGCGCAAACCGGCTGCGAACACGCAACGCTTAATTTTTTTTTATTTTTTATTGACATGGATTGCCCACTCTGATTTCGCTCCATTCATAAAGGTTTCTCTACTCTTTTTAAAAGTGCACTAACCTTGAGAAACCGGTGTGCGCGAGTCCCTGTGTAAACAGATATTTAAACACAAAGAAGTTGAGTTGCTATGAGTCCAATGTCTCTTTTTTACGAGCGCTACTCTTTTCACCTTTACAAAAGAGAAACATAAGGTTGTCGTATGCGTAGGCACGAACTCAAACAATACAAAATTTATGGCCGCGTTAGGTGACATTTACCTTGAATTACGGCTCTCCCCGCAAGCCGTAAAGAAAAAGCGAGTGAACACAGACAGCAACTGATGATCGTACGGGAATCATAGCTCATGTTATGGAAATGTATCTGACGGGGACATGTGGCAATTCGATCGCTAAAGAAAACAAAACACATCGCGAACAGTGACAAAAGAATCAACAAAATTATTGTTTAAAATTATCGATCGGTCAGCTTCTTATGCGGCAAACGTGATCCGGCAGGAAACGGACCTCCCGTGACGGCCGTGAGGACGCCCCAGCGTTATGCCGCTCGTGTTTCGACAGCGTTCCGCCAACTCACGCTGGGCATTTTTTTTTTTTTCATTTTCAATTGTGCCAAGTGCGTCTGTCAGAGTTATTATTATTTTTATTTAACTCCCTTCTTCAAACGAATGAATCATCGTCGCACCAACAGTCAGAATGAAAACAAAAAGAAAAAGGAAAAGTCTTTGGAATATTCCCGACAGGTCACGGAGAACATTGGTTTGCTGACATAAATCAAACGAGCTGACGGCCGACTGACACAATCGATTGGGTATATCCATTTTATTTTTATTTTTAAAATGATTAAGTCCATATTTTTTTTCGGGAAAAGAAAAACGACCGTTTGCCGTCACGTTACCTTTCGTTGTATATTTTCAACCCCTTGGCTAACAAGAAAAAAAAATGGAATTAGAATAGACGGAAAGATGTTTAAAGCTGGAACGAAGAAAAGAAAAAAAAACTTACCGCCAAAAGACTTCCATGCAGTTCGTGTTATATCGCCCGCAGCGCGGACGCGGGACCTTGGCCGATATTGAAGGCACCTGGCCATATAGTCGGGCGTGAAAGACCTCCGCCATCGTCTCTCCTTTCATTTTCTTTTTTTTTTTTTTTTTTTACAGTTTCTTCCCTTTTTTTTATTTAATTTTCTTTTTTCATTTGGCGTTTCCTGCTTTGCCTTGGCCGTATATAGACTGTCGCACAGGCACGTTTATTATTCTCTTCCGCACTTCCCAGTCCGTTCTATCCCCATAAGAAAAAAAAAGGGGGGCACACGACAGACGAGATTCTTTTTTTTTTTCGTGACGAATTACATCAAAGGTTTCCCGACACACGCACGAACAGCGTCAACATGTTTTAACCTTACACTGAAAAATAGTTTTGAAGTGCGTACAATGTGTAAAAGCTTGAAGGGAAAATGAAACACTCAGTGACCGACAACCTTGTTACTCGTGATGACGTTATGTTTGAAGTCACGAAATTTACAATGGCAGGCCCCCATCCCCCCCCCCAAAAAAAAACCTCCGTGTTCAACCAACACGACTCTGCTTTAAAATAAATTAAATTTCTCGTGTTGTTTTAAAAAGTGGAATCATCAGTTTTCGACTCAGATTGCAATCCGTTGATTTCAATAAGAAAAAAGATGCAAATTTTCGGGTCAGTTGGTGCTTTCTAATGCTGTGTGGGGATCGATAATCACAATCAGATATGAAAGACTAATGGGTCTATAATGCAGCTTCCTTATTTGCATCAGCTTATCCATACACGTAACCGCACTATATGTATAATATCACAAGTTTCTTTTACGTAATGAGGAAGATCACATCATTGACCATCAAATGTCCTTGTATAGGACAAAGAAACACCGGTCAGTCCTGATGGCCATTTTCATTTGTTGTTTGGTGACTGGACCTTCGTCAGCGTGTGACTATCAACGCGTCGATCCCGGTCACACGATGTGTGTGTATTCACCACGAAATTGCGGCGGGAAAACACTCATTCGTAAGTGTTATCCTTTCTTATCGTTTTGTAATTCCAGGAGAATTTTTTTTATTTTAAATTAACTGCCTTTCTTTTTAAAAAAGATATATAATGTCGATTAATGTTTTCTGAAAGGTGCTAGCGGAATGAGCTGTCACGATAAGCAGATCATTTTGGAGACCCACAATCGGTTGAGGCAAATGTTAGCCTTGGGTCAAATACGAGGCCAACCGCCGTCGCTCGATATGCGGGAACTGGTACGTTAGTAAATAAATTCATTTTTTTTTCATCTTGTTATTTCGTTTTTTTAAAATGTGTTTCATAATGCGATCTTATTCTTGGATCTGAAAAATAAGGTCTGGGATGAAGAACTGGCGGCCATTGCTCAAAGGTGGGCAGATCAATGCAATGCTGGACACGACCGTCTTAGGAGAATAGGTAGGCTAAGGCTACGTTTTGCAAAATTCTTTTTAATTGCTCGAGGCGGTTTTAATTCACAATCATGTTTTCCAAACGAACAATGATTCAACTTGTTTCTACTTTCAAATGACTTTTTTTTTCTCATTAAAAAAAAAAAAAACAGATAGATTTAGTGTTGGACAGAATGTAGCAGCCACATGGACGTTTGATAAGCCTAGCCCAACTGGCGAGGAACCTGAATTCAAGCGTCAAATCGAAGCCTGGTTTAATGAGGTGACGCAAATCGGGTTTCGACCGAAAGATATTGATCCATTTAATTTCAACCGACAAGCGGGACATTATTCTCAGGTGAGATTGCCCAATAATTATTGCCCAACTTCTTTTTTTTTGTGCGTTAACCTTACAACAACAACAGCAAAAATGAAAATGCTCAATTAAAAAAAAATGGCACTTTGTTACGGTCCAGTCATTGTTGTCTGACACACTGCGTGGCTCCATTATACTTCTTCGCCCAAAAAGGCTTGACGTAATCGGAGTAATGCGATATAGCAAAGATGGCAGTAGTTTTATTTTTTGGTGAAAAAAAACAAACAACTGGAGTGGAAACCAAGCTTATACGCCGGATAAATGGTCGTTAAATTCGAATACCACACCCTGTGTGACATTCTTCCTCAGACTCACGGCCACAATTGGTATCGATCGATCAAACAGTTGTCATGTTTGCATATTTATTGAGGGAACCTTGTACGCTTGAACGGGTCATCCCATGTAACCTTCGACATCCAACGTAACCGCGTTACATACGTTAATCTGTGACTATTTGTGGTACAAGAAAAGAATAAATTGATGTTATTATATAGAAGGACAGCGCCATTTTCGCTATCGCTTTGCCACTCCGTCAGACTTTACAATAGAGGACCATTTGATATATTTGAGATCGTAGACAAGATTGGTCTTTGATGAACGGTATTTTATGTCCGATTTGGCGAATTATATAAGATAGATCGATGTTGAATTTTGGAATAGAGCACAGTGCGAGGATAACAACCAAAGAAAAGTAGAGCAGACTATCGGTAAAATTATTATTTAATATTTTTGTCAAAATACACTCTACGATTTAAAGTTAAATGCAACAGAAAAACAAGCTTAAATGCTTTGCGTGTACCTTTGGTTTTTAGGAGTGAGTAACGCTGTTGTTTTTACGTGGCATTTTTTGGGATGACGAAGAAAATGCTTTGGAGGGAATCAATTCTTGTAGCGTTTCCATGTTTTTGTTTGCATCGTTATTTATTAATGGACGGCAAGATCTTCAGCTGAAAACAACTTGATCCTTTGGTGAAAGACTCAAATCTCTTGATCGTAAATCGCTTCAAGAATCTAGACAAAAAAAACAAAACAAGCAAACCAGAAAAAAAAATTGGGCTAAAAGCATGTCTTTCTTTTTCATTTCCTATTTTCATCGTAGTATTACAAAATCTGTTTCGATTAAATTTAATAGCGCGCCCTTTACCATGTTCTCGCATTCTCTATAGCATAGCAAGCTTTTCAGCAAAGATTAGGACTTGAAAACGTTAGGTTTCGTGGAAGAGAAAACATGAATACTGAGCAAAGCTTCTAGTTAACTGCTCACTGTTGACCAGCGCATCAGCACAGATGAAAAGATCAAAACTTTTCTATATAAATAATTTTTTATTTGTATTAATTGTAGATTGCTTGGAGCGAGACGTATGCTGTCGGTTGCGGTTACAGTTACTTTAGGGATCCGCAGCGTGGTTATACCAAACTTTATGTTTGCAATTACGGACCTGGGTAAGTTCGTAAATGCCCATTGTACTGGTTGTATACTGGCTGTCTGCCGAGAAGTTTGGCCAAACACAAGAGCGTTTACGCGTTGTACATTTCACGGTGCGTCTTAAAAATAAAACATTTTTGGATGATTTAGAGGGAATGTCATTGGTGCCACGATGTACAGAACAGGTCGGCCTGGTCAGACGATGTGCATCAACGAAGGATTAGCAACATCCAGACGCTATCCTGGACTTTGTGGTACGTATTCCAATGCTGCGTACAACTATTGTTAGTTTCCTTTAAATGAAGATGTTAACGCAAAGAAGATCAATCACAGTGAACTAAAGATAATTGCCTATTTGACACTGGCAGAGATACCACCCTCTTCCGCAGGAGTTGATTATCGCGATTTGATATGCACCGCTCCGGCAACGACCACCATCGATCAATTACAACTTCAATTATCTCCTGTTTCAGCTGCAGTCAATAAACCACCACCCCTTTCTTCCTCCTCGTTGGCTCCAGTCCCGGCACCCCCTCCCGTGCTTCAACCACCACCCATCTTTCCTCCTCCTTCTCCTCCGGCGCCCGCCCCAACGCCGCAACTTGGCGACATGGTTCTACGCGGCATGCAATCTCCACTGGCCGGATTGGCTAAATTATTGGGGCAATATAACTTATTTGGTTAATCGTTACTTAACATATTTTCATTTCTTGTTGATTATTAATTACGGGGTTACAACAGAAAGCAAATATTAACTTGTCCATCCACACTACGAGAAGACTCTACCCGATCACAACAACAGAACTAGTTATGCCATCGGTTTGATGTAACCAATAGTGGTAGCGGCCTTTTCACATGTACATTTTAAATATTTGAGTGAAAACTACAATGTATATTCTTTTTTCACATGTAAGGTGACAAGTTCTTTTTCAAAAAGAATTGTTTCGTAATCTAATTGTACGTATTTATCGCTTATGTTTTGTTCCGGGATTACACGCACGAAGTCCAATAAATTTGACGAGCATACAAGTTTACTTCTTTTTTTAGTTTCAACGCCTGTCACAAGAAGCCGCTGTTTACCAAAACAATCTCATGATTGGCGGAATAAATTACCATAGTACCAAGCGAACGTGTTTGAGTTGCGAGTTACCAATTTCAACTAAATTTATTTATTTGGCCGAAACTTCCCCCAAACAATGAAGTAAATTGCTAACCCTTAATATAAGTCATCTTAATAATATGTCATATAACATGTAATATACATATGGTGAAAAATGCATTTATTTTTCCTTGAATGCAGTGCCCGTGACAACAATGATGTTTTGGCTGCCTTTATATCTGTAAATAAACAACTGGTGGCACTTGGTGAAAAAGATAGGTGACCATGCTCATGAGTTAAAAAGTTGTCCATTTCACTACTTTTATATTTTAATTTCACAGGCTCAGGCAAGAGTTACATGAAAGACTGAAAAATTCTCATGTCAGAAATTTGCTGGAGAACCAGGTTCGTCAGATAATGCAACAAAACGGAGGGGTCAATAATGTGAATCTTGAAACCATTGTTGAACAGCTAAGAGGTAAATGTTACATAACAAGGAAATATGGGCTATAAAATGTATAATCTCTCCCACCATTATTCTAGGCTCATTGCCATCCGCCCAAGAAGCAAGTGGAGCTGTTATTGAAAGTATTATTGAATTTACGCAAGCACAAGCTAACCAGCAAACTTAGTTTTGGATTGTCTATGCAATTTTCTAGCCAAACTCACAGTGGCAAACTAGTGCACATTCAAATGACTTTTATTATGAATATGGTACACAGAAAAAAGATTAATTTTATTTAAATAATGTGTTTTTTTTCATATAATTACTAGGTGTTTAGTAATGTACAGGTATGGTTGAAATAGAATAGTGAATAAGTACTGGAACTATATAAGTATATTTTCACACTTTCGCAGGGACTGGAAATTTAAGGCTTAAAGCAGCTATAGGTTAAATGAAGTTTGCGCGTGCTACGACCCAATGTTAGCTGGTGTAACATCTGATATCTCATTAGTTCTTTCAGGATTAAGAACATCTGTCCCTACCGCGTTTCTTAGTAGGTTAGTCGTGTTATAGTCATTTATAGCTGAATACAAAGGACTCGCAGTACAATGGAATTGAAAAGACTATCCACGTCGTATTAATGGAGTTCCATAACTAGGATGAATCAATGGAAAAGAATAGGAATTAGTTGTGTGCTAATCTAATCATGTTTAAATTATGATAGAGTTAAATGTTTGGAATGCTTAAATCAAAATCAGGTCGGTATAACGCTAACGTATACGAATATCGTAGTTACTTGTGCATTTTTTTAACAGCATAACCTGAGAATCCGTTCATGTACAAAAAAAAAGAAAAAAAGGGGAAAAAAGCTATGGAAAACCAAAACGAGAAAGAAAATGGAATGAAAAGGTATAAATTAAATAAATACTACGTTGTCCAACAGAGCCTTTGTTAAAAATCGCGATGACTAATTTTGGCGGGAGAAGACCTCCGTTCCCAGATGCAGGGAAGCAGACGATCTTGCTTTGTGGTTATCATTCCTCATTCGGTGTTTCGTAGAAGAAAATTTAAAATTATTGAATGGCGTGTGACGAAAAAAAAAGAGGATCATTAGCTTTACCCACTATTCAGGAATCCGAGGAAGATTTAGACAATCTCATTATAGAAGACATAATAAGAGCATCTAGGAAGAAAAAAGAATGTCGGACGCCAAGCAAGAAAATTTCGAGCGCCGAGAAATCACAGTCTTCTGATTCAAGCGCCAGAAAAAGATCGTCACGGCAATGTGCTGAGCATGCTCGTGTAAAGATTACTACATTGTTTAACCAGGGTGATAAATATGATCGACCAATTTATGCTGTTTCTGAAGATGGATTAACAAGTGAAGAAAGCTCAGAGGCTTTTCAACCAATTGCTGATGAAGAAATGATGCCTCGAGGAGAATGTAAGTTTGAATTAATTGGGATTTCCTGTGTAATAGCTTTCCAGTTGATTCAGTTTAAAATTACTATCAAAGGAGAAGTAGTACAGCTGTAATTGTTTCATGGTTTCTTTTGTACAGATGGTGGAGACAATGAAGATGAAGAAGCAGTTAATAAAGGTGCAGAATTGTTTGGATTTGGATGGAAGACTCCTAGAAAGAAGACCACACTGAGAACACCTTTAAAAACTCCAACATCTGTTTTGAAACAAAGAATAAATAAAACTCCAAATAAAACACCTTTGAAAACACCAGACAAAGGAAGAAAAACCATCCCTGCTCAAACTCCACAGACAGTTCGGCGACAATTACGGAACAGTAAATCTCGATTTAATAGGTTATCAATGCCTCAAGATCATATAACATTATTCCCATAGAAATTGTGAAGGTGACATCTCAAGTGTTAGAAGGAAACAGCGATGCAGAGAGCGATGGTTCGGAAAGTGACTCCAGCTCAAATGATGAAGAAGACAGAAAAAAGCTTAAACTGAAAGCTGCGAAAAATCAGGCGATGGATATCAGTGTTAATACTGAAGATTATTTTTTGGCGCAAAGCTCTTCAGTGCACACTTCTGATCGAACGCTCAACCGTTTGAGTAACCCTAGGTTGAGTCAAGAAGCGGTCGATTCATTGATGGAAAATTTTGATGATTGTCATTCAAAAGAGAAAGTACTTCTAATGAAAGAATACCAACAACAGTTCCTTCAGTGGAGTTTCCTTTTAAGGTGAACAGAAATATTCCGATACTTACAGAGTTACGTAAAGATAGAGTTTAAAAACCTGAAATATCATTACAGGGAAGGATTCAACATTCTTGTTTACGGATTGGGCTCAAAGCGATATTTACTCGATGAATTTCGCACTCGGTTTCTTGACGGAAAAAACGTGATCGTCGTTAACGGTTATTTCCCTGGTTTAACAATCAAGGAGATATTTAATTCAATAACAGATGGCATTTTGGAGCATTCTGGCACGTTCTTTAGCACCGTCGAACAGTTGGAGTTCATAGAACAGGAATTTAACAGTACAAAAATTGAGGCTTATCTTATTATTCACAATATGGATGGCCCCAGCTTGCAGTTCAGCCGAGAACAAGAAGTTCTATGTCGATTGGCTGCAGCTCCTGGTCTTCATGTTGTCGCTTCCACCGACCATATCAACACTCCATTACGTAAGTGTCGTTACCATTTTGTGCACCCTCACGTTGTCTTATATCTGTTTTATTTCGAAGTGTGGGATCAGCGTAAACTAAGTCAATCAAAGTTTGTTTATTTTGATTGCACCACTTTCGCCCCTTACTCAGAAGAAATCTCGTACGAAAATTCACTCCTAGTCCAACAATCTACAACGCTCGGATTAGCCTCCCTCGTGCATGTATTTGCGTCGTTGACGTTCAACGCCAAGGCGATTTTCATTCTGATTGCGCAGCGGCAACTTGAAAACAATAATGAAACTAATTATCACGGTATTGTTTTATTTTCCAACTTCTTTTGGTAGTATGAATTTTAAAAAATGTGTTGTTTGTCACAGGATTTCCGTTCCATGAACTCTACAGCGAATGCAGAGATCGGATGTTGGTCAATTCGGATTTGACTCTGCGTGCCCAGTTGACTGAATTCAAAGATCACAAGCTATTGCGGATCCGACGAACCCCAGATGGAACTGAAGTACTGCACATTCCCCTAGAAAAAAATCAGCTTGAAGAGTTTGTTCAAAAACATCAAGAATAGCCTCCGGTAGCAAGCGATCGCCAAAGTCTGTGGTACCGTGAAACAGAGTTGCTCGACAAACTCGCTCAGTAAACGTACTAACATTCTTAATCTAAAGTATAGCGAATGTACTTTCTGCCCCAGCAAATTTACTTCTATCGATCCGTGGCTTTTGGTAAAACAATAAATTAATTTAAAAAATAACTAAAAATTTTAAAACCTTGATGGAACCTTTAGGTGTAAAAAAACTGAAAGGCAGCGGTTTACACGTTGTCACGGTTTCTTGCGTGAAAGAAAGAAGAAGATATTGGACGCTTAATGGAAGTTCTCTGTCAACTTTGCAAGCGTGTGAAAAAAAAGGCGAAGGAGTCAAAATGGTAATATTGGCTGCTGTTTATTACGAATCGTAAAGAGGAGGACAAAGTGGACATAATATTTACAATTTTTCCCTTAAAAATATGGTTTTTAGATTAACGGTATCCTAAAGAAAGCGTAAAATTTAGAATTGGTTGTGAATCGAAAAGCCCTTGCCTCTTCAACACAAATTACCTCCATTTCCACTATAGCCTTAGCGTATTTGACGCCTTGAGAACCGTAGATTTGAGAAAGTATAAAAATTCATCTCGAGTAAATTAGAATGCACCAATTTATGCTCCAAGAAGCAGTATAATCTGCGAATGATTCAAAATTAGAAATGTCAAGACGTAAGTGATATGAATTACGTTATAGTACTTTATAGGTATCCATTTTTGTTAAAAGTTGACAATTTTTTTACCTCACACCAGACGTTTTGGTTGTTGCTTTTGTGGGATTGCACGAGTTACTTTTCCATTCGCCTCCAATAGCTGCCTTTTTATACATCCAATTTTCCATCGCTCGCAAGGCGGCGTTGGAAACCGGACAAGGATGTTAAAATACAGTTGCCTAATGCTCCAAGGATTAGTGAAAGAAGTAACCTTAGACTAATTCTTCCAGTTCAATGTCGATACATAAATGGTCATACTATGCGCTTGATACGTGAATAATTACAGCACAATCAGGCGTATAAAAAAAAAGGCCCCCCCCCCCTAAAAAAAAAGAGAGACGGTACGGTATCCACCGGTCCGCCAGCCATCGTTTTTCATCCAACTTATGTCATGAACCTTGAAATTGGATATTACAAAAGCGTTCCAATTTTGAGAGAAGCTGGATGGTGGATTCATAATTTGTCTTTTCAAAGTCGAGTTGGGCGCCCAAAGCCAAGGCTTTCTCCTGTTTGGAGGCCTGAGATGAATTTTCAGAAACCATATCGTAATTTTCCACATTTGGGTTACATTGTTTCAAACAGTCACTAGCCTACCTACCTACTAACCGCACTATTGTTGTTACTAGACGACCGTTATAGTAAGGAAAACCAAAAACGGTATCGAAGAGAGTCACATACCTCGATGATTAGCTGCCTGCATCCATGATGCCTAGTGGCCATGGGGAGACTTACCAACAACCTACGAGCTACGATTACCTCTTCTCTACCTGAGTGTGTGGGTCGATCTTCAATGTAGTGAACGGTACTACAGATCGATTTTTCTAGTGTGCCATCTTAGCCCCTGTATAGTAGGCATGGCTCTTCTCTTTTTTTTTTTCTTGAAGGCAGTTGTGTAGATGATGTCCGAAGCGATGAATGTAGAATCTTGCGTAATCCGAAGAGTTGAAGAATGTTGAGAATCCATTGTAATGAGATGTTGAATGTTGCGTAATCCGATGAGATGAAGAGTCTTGCGAATCCGTTGAGATGAATCTTGAATGTTGATGTGTGGGGGTGGGAGGGAGGAGAGGGTGAGGAGGGAAGCTTGGAAATTGGAGGTGGCAGGATTTGAACGCGGGACCACAGAATACAAAGCGAGGGCGATAACCATTGTGCCAGGACCGCACATTCCAAACAAAATTAGTTTTAGGTGTCACCCATTCAAATAGGTAGCTTATACATGAAGTAAGTGATTGAAATATGGCGCTGTGGCATAGTTTGCGGCTGCCATGCTGATCTTACGGGTTCGAATCTTTTTTGTTATGCTATTTAAATATGTAATTCTGTATTTATTATAAATACGTAAATAGTTCGCAAATTAACATGTGAATTACATTAAAATTTTTACTTCCACGATTGTTATAGGGAACTGTGAACAATTGGCTCTAGTGCATTGATATCGCAACGTACTTGTTTACATACCGCAGACCAAAAGTTTTTTTCCCAGCAATAAGGTTTAAGAAAGGTAGTCCCGACGTCCTTGAAGAAAGGTAATATCCCCTCCTGTGTTGACCTACAAAACAATTGGCACTACGTTTTTATTTCCTACGGTAAATGATTTTGGTTGTTTTACTTTACTATATTCTGTCAAAAACTTTTAAAATTAGTAACTACTCATCAAGAAGTCGACACGGCACAAAAAATGTCTAACGGTTCCTGGTTAGATTTTCTTTATTAATGAAACTGAATCGTAAGGGGCGCGCGATTATCGAACCAATTGAAAATGTTGAATTAGTATGATTGCTAAAGACCTTGATCGTTTGAAATTTTATACCGATGTTACATAACTTAAATTCACTCGAATTTCAGAGTGACTAGAGATTTCCATGTAAGTTCAAGATTGGTTCCCACATTTTCCTAACGACTGTCTATGCGGAACTATTCCGGTAGTAAACATCACTATTTCTATGCAGAAACCACGCCCATTGCAGTCTGCTAACTTATTGTGCATTACCATATCAAATTTTGTTCTTCATGTTGACGGTTGCTTTCGTTTTGTTGCAAATCAAATATTTCATTGATGAGGCTAGGTGTGTCAACTAGAACCATTTGTAATAGAAAGAACATAGTATGTTGCATGGTTAAGTAAACTGTGTGCAATGCTTTCTCAACCGGTATCCTACATTTCAAATTTCTTTGGCTGGTTCCTCTCTCCTGTATTTAATTTTATAAAAAGAATCTTACGCCCTTTTATTAAATGGATATTGAGACAAACGACGGGTTTGTGTGAGTTACAGAGAACTTGCTACTGTGAACCATCTGGTGCACCAAGGATTCTTGGAATAGGTTAGATATTACATAGTGAGATACTGTTTTCTATACTAACACTTATTTCTTTAACATTTATATATAAAAGAGGATTCGTTGAAGCAGTCAAAAAGTGTTAAAGTGCATACACTTCTCCAATTTTTAGACCTTGCAGCTAGGGAGAAAAGGTTTACTGCTGCAGGTTCTGCCCAAATCATTCACAATACTGTGGAAACAATCTGCTATATTAAAAAAATTCACCTTGATGCTCATCAACCGTAAGTTTCCCTGTGTGTAACTGTGTGAGTCATAATACATTATCAAAAGTTTTCTTTACAGATTTACGAAACTATTTGGAGAATGTGTATCCATAATATGGAGTTTAAAACAGTTATTACATGACCTGGAGAATATTAGAACTACTGCATATGACTCATCTAATATGGAACACGAGGAAAAGTTACTGGAATTATGGAATCTTCTTATGCCAACGAAAAAGCTTGATTGCCGTGTCAGCAACTTGTGGAAGGATATTGGATTTCAAGGGGATGATCCTAAGACTGATTTTCGTGGCATGGGACTATTAGGACTTGAAAACTTACAGTAGGGTTTTTTGTATTTTACGTGATGGTTGTCACCTCTATAGTTGGCATACTTATAGAATTATCTTTGTTCTTCAGTTTCTTTGCAAAAAACTATCCAGAAGTTGCTCTTCAGGTGCTGTCTCATTCGAATCATCCCATCCATGGGTAATTCACTGTTTTATTTTTTCTTTTCTCTTATATCCTTTCCAACCATAACTAATAGGAGTTTGGAATTACAGGTATTCATTTGCTATAGTAGGAATCAACTTGACTCATTTAGCGTACAATTTGTGGAAAGACGGTACAGCTAAAAGCCATATATACAACATCTGCTGCCATCACCTTCAAGTGCCTGGTCCCACGCTACTGAATTTCCATCGTTTTTACTGTTACCTCTTCATTGAGTTTGACAAGCTTTGGATGGCTGAGAAGCCTCCTACGATAATGGAATTTGGAAGAATTCGAAGCCAATTCGAAAATAACATCCGTTTGCTGCTTTCCAATGCGAATTGTCTTTTCAAATTAAATATTCCAGTTGAGCACGTTTGAATATGAAAACATTCTGGTCACTCCGTTTATCCAGGTATCAAAGCTTTAAAAATGTATCCTGTTATCATATTGGTCTTACACACACAATTTGTACAACCCTCACACCATACAGTCCGTTTTTTACATTTCGTGACGAACAAGTAAATCCACATTTACACGCGTGTTTTGTACAACCACAGATGTGGAAAGGAACTCAAGGAAGTTAGAACAGTTTGACGTTAACGTCAGAAGACTTAGCTATGGTCTCCGTCTGCAGAGATTCACTGCACAAGACCCAAAAGTTCTTGGGTTTCATTTGTTTAGTTGCAGCAGATGTTATGTACCAGCCCAAATGGTTTCGGCACGATGAACATTCGCCAGGTGACCAAGCGTATCTGCAAGAAACATAATTTCTAATCACCATCTTGAGAAAAATACTTATAAGCACGAGTAAGTTAAGTAATGTGACATCTTAATACCCAGGAAACCACGAAAACTCGACTGATGGACGGGATACGACGCGAATGTTTTGAACTTGTCTGAAAGTCATGACCTTGCGAACCTGGGCCGTTCTTGGATTGTTGAAGAATAGACTAGTTCCCTGGCTGCATATCAGGATGACGTCCGTGTGATCAGCAATAGGCACCGAGCAGACGCAACAGGAAAAGACGTGACGCTAAAGAAAAACCAAAAACTTATTAAATTCTGTGGAATGTCACTAGAAACCAAAAACGGCTTCATTCACAACTTCGTGTGGAAGCTAACTTCCCCTTGTTACGTTGACATGCAACCACGCTTTTTCGAAACCCAAATGTGGTAAAGCAACCTTGATAACCAGGAAATTAGGAAGCTTGTCAAACATGATTGCTTTACCGCACGGGCACGACTGCGTAAACGACCAGATAAAAATGAGTGAAAAAGAGAACAAAACCTTGCTTATTAATTCCAGCACTGTCCTTAAACGATATATAACGTTATCCTCTTCAAGGAGTTCTAAGCGACCTTCGTCGTCCATGAGAAGGTTGTTAGCTGCCCAGAAGGATAGAGAATGAGGTTCTGTTGGCACTAATTCCATGCTCGAATCGTCGATAGCCATTAATTTCTTTATTTGTAATCGAACGCGAGCGGCCAAAGAATGACAATCAAATTGCTGCAACACCCAGCCGGCTAGGGGAGACACTTTGGTGTCGAGTGAATTGCGATAGCTTGTCCATGAATTCTCTAGCACTGCTCTTTCTATTAGCGAAGTTCTTTGGTGAATGAGTTTTGATGATAGCCATGGTTGCATTGGGCTCAAAGATTTTTCTGGAAGAATTTTCACTCTTGCCATTAGATTCCTAGGAAAAAATGATTAAGATGTTAATGATGGTTAAAGATTAAAAAAAAGGAAAACTTACTCATATTCATCAATCCATGTGGCTAGTACTTTGAATCTTTGCTTCACTCTGGTTTTAATACGCAAACCAGGTTCTGTCCCACTGTATTCATATACCTCTGCTGTGGTACCATACTGGGCAAGAGAAGGATCAGCTGTGGAGGAATTAGGTCTGGCAGGAATCAGGGCAATGACTTTTAAATCATTGAAGACAGATCTCAAAGCTGATATAAGTGAAGGTGAAAAGAGTACAAGTGGAAGAATATGTTCAGGAAATGTGACTATTCCTGACTGAACCAGAGCAAGTAGTTCATATACTCTTCCTTCCTCTAACGAGGCAGCAGGCTGTGCAATGAATTCCATATCTGAACCCATATACTAAACCAAAAAAAAAAAAAATAAAAACATTCATTGTTGTCGAACTGAATTTGTTATGTTTAACTAACATACCAAGTGTTCAGATACAAGACGTGGATCAAGTTTGACTTCTTCAGAGCTACTTGATATAGGAAGCTGAATTCTGTGTGACAATATTTCTGCAAGGGTTGTAATTCTGACATATTTAGCAGGGACAATGAAGTCTTCGTCATCTTCACTGGAACCGATGTATTCTTCTTCACTACTGTGCAGATTAAGCTCCAAAACATCATGGTGTGCATGTGGTTCTCGTCCATCTCCTTAGACGGAAAGTAGTTAAACATATTGAAAATATAAGACTGCAACATTATGCAAACACAAGTAACGTTCAAGCATCAGATATATTTGACCGATAGCTAGAGAATAAATCGTTTATACTTTGAAAATTTTCCATTACACCAAAAGATGAAACGTAAAATGGACAAGTAAAGAACTTATTTAACTTCAAAAACACACACACACAAAAAAAACAATGCGTCACGTCTTATATAGATCATACAGGATTTGTGATTTTTTTGCAGCTGATCAAGCAGTTCAAACTTCTACCGCTTGGTGCCAGTTAACCATTGAGAAAAAGAAGAGTCCTCTTTGTGGAACTGTGAGGGCCAAAGTAATTTGCGTTCTGTGGACTGGCCCTCATAATTTCGCAGCAGTCCGCCGTTTACCTCCTACTATAAAAGTCCATAGTCCACGTATCATGCTGAACACTCTATGTGTCAAAACGCGCAACCATAATGGGATTTGAAAATATCTGTTAGACAGTTTCAACAATCCAGCCGCATTTTAGTATTATTTTGACGCGCTCGGCAAATTCACTTGAAATTTACTACTCCTGTGAAAAATGACCAAATCAGTGAAAGAAGACCTGACTCAGGGCGCATTTTGGCGTCTACTTTTAGTTCAACTTTTTTAGTGAACTTGTATTTTTGCGTCAACTGCCCGGTAGATGGTTCAACTAGGCGACCGTTTTGGCGACAAAGTGGGTGGTTCAACTGAAACAGTTGAGCTTTTTCAACGGTGGTCCAGACCACCGTTGAGCTTTAGTTGAACTGCAACTCCTCCCCTTGCTCAACTTTTTCTCAACTCTTCCGTTTTGGCGTCAACCTTGACGAAAAGTTGAACTAAAAAGGTTCAACAAAAGGTTGACGCCAAAATGCGCCCTCAGAGCTCTGGAAAGCCGTATTACGTTTGAATGCACGAAGGTGATCCGCACTTGAAAGTCCACAGTTTACCTAGTGCGTAGTCCGCGGTTCGCACCCGCACATTATTCTGGCCTGGAATTATAGTTAGATCATGGTTATTCTGAAGAGGAAGGAGGGCGACAAAGAGTATATCTATCAAGCATCTAGCCTAAGTGGCGCCATTCGATCAGAGCGATGAAAAGGTTCTTGAATCGAAAATAGAAGCTTTGATGCCACCAATGTATCTTCATAAATCAAATAGTTTTTAAGTATCTCGATGTGAAATTTATTTTTATACCCAACTTTTTCGTAAGGGTGATTTTGTATACGTTTAGTCATTAACACACGCCACTTTGAAGTTAGCGCCGCCGGCTGAGTAGCTTCGTTCCTATAAACGTCGTTCGAGGTGTTTTTTTTTCTTTTTGTTTTTTAATTTTGTTTCCTATTTGTTGCCTAACAAAAACACTGTCCAATGACAAGATTTAATCTCATTAACATTCTTTCCTATTTGAAGGACAAGCAAAAAGGCATTCTGCCAAAAATCTTTCTTAAGATTTTTTGTCTTTGACTGGATTATTTGCCATTCAGCATTTGCCTCCATATTCCGACATCCTGGAGGAAACGTTATTCAAAATGGAATGTGATTATGGAGTGAAAGACGAATACCAAGCTATTGAGAGTCGTCGTGGATGGCAACCACTTTTCACGGTAATACAAATTTCGAAATTCATGGATAGATCATACTTTCCTCATTTATTTTTATCTTTTGTGAAATTCTATACTTTCAATGTTCGTTCAATATGTTCTTTCTACTTCAGGAAATAAGAGAGAAGTCAGCCAATTTCAGTATAGCTGAATCAAAAAAAATTGCCAACCGTGATTTAAACCGTTATCGGGATGTCAATCCTTTTGACCATAGCAGGATAGTGTTACGAAGAGGAAATTGCAGCTACATCAATGCCAGTCTTGTCAAAGTATATATATTTTAAACTTTATGTTTCAGAATAATAATAAGTCTTTATTTTCAAAAGGTACAAGCTGTAGAAAGAACATACATATTGACACAAGGGCCTTTAGCAGCCACTGTCTCACATTTCTGGGCAATGGTATGGGAGCAAAATTGTAAAATAATTGTAATGCTAAATAATACTATTGAGAAAAACCAGGTATTTCTTTTACAACTTAAAGACTAAGATGGAAATGTCATGCACTTTTTTCTGTTTACAGATAAAATGCCATACTTATTGGCCAGTGGGAACCCTCCCAAATCAAATGTTGACATTTGATGATGTTCACCTGACTGTTGAACTTATTGAAGAAGACCATAAACAAAATTATATTCTGCGAACATTAAGGTGAAGGACGACGTTAAAAGTAAATAAAGTGTCTTCAATAATTTCGTATTATTTCCAAGGCTTACTGATTTGGACAATGAAGAAGTAAGATTAGTTAAACAATATCATTACACCACTTGGCCTGACTTTGGAGTACCTGCTACCCCATCGGATTTTATCCAATATCTTCAAGATATTCGAAATACTGGGGGACTTGGACCTGGAACAGAAGAAGAGTAATTCGTTCATAAATCATAATTCATCAGAATATTTTTGTCTTTCATACATATATTTAGACCAATAGGGCCTGCTGTTGTCCACTGTTCAGCCGGCATTGGACGATCAGGAACGTTTTGCATAGTTGACACTGCGCTCTTACAAGTAAAAATTTTATTGTATCAATAACTTTAACATTTCTGGGAAATTTTCCTTATTTTTGTAGTTGGAACGTGGCGAGCGGGTAAACGTCAAGGAACTACTATTGGAAATGCGCCGCTATAGAATGGGTTTAATTCAAACTGCAGAGCAGTTACGTTTTTCATACCTCTCAATTATTGAGGGAGCCGAATCGATGAATATTGATCTACGAAGTGGATTCCTCCTCAAGTACCTGGAAGTGCTAGTTGTAGTGATACGGATTCTGATAGTGGATCAGAAGACGATGAGTCGGACAATCCCGAAGAGGTTGAAGAAGAGGATGACGTTACTTCTCCTGAAACAATTAACTTCAATCAAGGATGCAATGTCCAACGTGGGACAGAAGAGATTATTACTAACCAGGAGATAAATTCTACCAATGATTCGGAAGAACTCCCACCCCCAATTCCTCCTCGCGCAGAATCGCTGGTGCGACCTGGTAATGGCATTCCTTTTTAAAGGCACATTCACACCTTCGTTTCATGTGCGTTTTGTTTTCAGATTATGACCGCCCCCTTCCTGTTCTTCCATCGAAACGGCCTCGCGAAGAGATGGAAGTTTCTACTGCTTCGGAAACTGAAGAAGACCCTACGGAGAGCGACTCGGTAGTTGAAGAGACTACAACCAGCGAATGCGAACGAAAACGCCGAAAACAAGCAGAAACCACCATTCCAAGGTTGGTGGAAATTCGTCTAGGAGTGTAGTAGCTCGTTGATAACAATACCTATTTATTTTAAAAAGACAATTGTTTTCCATACTCTTAAACTATAGTTACGAATGAGTTTATTCAATTTAAATCTGGTTAGGACAGCAGAATCTGACAATGGCGGAGTTCGCCAAAGACGCGAGGAAAGAAAAGAAAAGAGTAAAATAACACAGCAAATCATCAATAACATTAAAGAGAAGCAAAAGGAACAAGAACGAAAGTCGGAGAGACATGGGAAGGTGATCGCTGGTTCAAAATGGGTCGGTATCAGCTTGGGTATTTTTGTTCTGGTATATGCTGGTTTCAGGTATTTTCATGGTTGACTGACAATTTTCTATCTATGAAAATGCAACTGTTTCCCTCAGCAAGTTCGCGTTGTCGTCATTTGCTGTGGTCTAAAGTTTCCCCGTGTGACTTTTGTGTAAACTTATGTACATACAGTTACCTAGTTATTTTCTCGATCCCATGTATCTTTGGTAGGTTGAAAGACCAGCAACCTCCATAATATTTTTGTTCTCTCTGCCTCTCACTCTCATCCGTTTTCCCTAGTGAAACCCTCCCATTTATTTCATTATGACTGATTTGCTTTGCCATATGATTGCTAGGGCAGGTCAATTAATCATTTAGGCAAAAACCCTAAAATAGGAGGAAGTCCTCCTTGAGTTGCTCGATGATTATAGTTATTCGTCGTATAGGGGAGGTAAGTGCTCAGTGGTTAATCTCGAGTCCCATTGAGTCACCCCAACCTCTTCATTAGCCACACATTTTTTTAAAATTATTTTTACAACTTCTCATCGATGTTTATTGATACCATTACTCAGACCGAAGCCTCCTTCCGCCAAATTCTGTGTTCGTGAATAGTAATGGTTCATGCCTCTTTCCTTAAAGCATTAAGTAGAATGTAGATTCAATGTATCGGTTTCGTTATTCTTGTGAATTTTTTTCAATTTTTTGAGGGGGAGAGAGAGAGAGATAGAGAGAATACAGCAGAAAAGCATTTGAATTTATCAGTGCAGAACTTCTAATGTAATGCTTAACAAGCAACGTTGTTTCTATAGAGCAACAATAACAATACACTGGTTTAACAAACCATAAGCTGGACATGTTTTCTATCTAACCAAACATAATCAATGGAATATAGGTATTTATTTTTTTTATTCATCCGCAGCAACGTAAGATTTTTAACGTTTTCTTCGGCGACGAAAAACAAAAACCAATTGTAACTTCATTGCCAACAGGGATGTTTAAAATGGTCTCGGACTCATTTTAGCTGTCAGGTAACAGTTGCCACTGTATTTTTTGTTTTTAAATTTTGCTGCGCCAGAATGAAAAAAAGGACGGAGTGGGGGTGGGAGAGAGGATTCCTACGTTCTCATTGTGGTAAAAAAAAAGTGTTTTTCCTACTTGGTTTAATATACGGAATTTCAGACAATGGATCAGCCCCGCGTCAATTTGGTAGCTTCCTGGAGGATATGTTATCGCGGTCCCGGAGAAGCCATTCGGGACACAATCGGGTGAGCACTCCGTAAACTAGAGTTGGGGTGGGCAAAAATCGGGTGATACCCGAAAGGCCCGATGCCATTTTAAAAGAAGGTGGTATGGTTTCGGGGTAAAAATCGTGGTAGTCGGGTAGAATGGGGTTTGATCGGGGAGAAAATTCGTTTATGTTCCTGCATAAATCGAGTGGTTGAAGCCGGGCCGGGCAAAACGGAAAAGGAACCCAGATCCAAAACCCGGTTACACGCTCTCTACCCCGACAACAAGGAGTAAATGAATAGGACAATAGTCATGTAACAAATGGCTGCTAAGTATAGAATTGACAATGGACATTGCCAAAATTCCCATATCATAAAGATAGCTAAACTAAGAGAACATTACAATTCCATATAATATGTTTCCAAGTTTCTAAAATTGCAAAAGTGCTAAATAAAGTCAACAGATAACTTCAACATCAGTTGTTATTGTTAAGTTGCTATCTTTAAAATGGCGGCAGCTTGTATTGGTGTGCATCAGAAGAACCGCAACGAGGTGATCTGTTTTAAAAGGACCGTAAGTCCGCAACAGATCGCACCAGAATGGTTTACCCGATTACAATCAATCGGGGTCAATTCCTAGTCATCAGCCAGAGTCTGCCAGCATTCAAAGGCAAAAGCCCTGTTAGAGAAATTATTATTTTTTTCATCATAATTTTTTTAAAGGTCCATGAATATATAATATACTAGGAATTTATTTCTTTGAAAAAATTTTCATTTTAATCACAACTGAAAAAACCTAGAACCCAACTACAAATTGCAAGGCTGCAACACCAGTGGAGTCCAACGACAAAAGTTTCAACCTCGCGAGAGTCGACTCCTAAATGCAACAACCTATAGGAAGTGATCAACGGTCAGTTCAGACATTCAAACTTTTCTGTGAAGCAGGAAAACATCCCGGCTTCGTCTTGTCGTGAAACGTATAAATAGCCTTTTCAACCATTGAAGTATTTCCGTAACAAACTACTAATTATTCATATTAGGTTTCATTTTCTCAATTTTTGAGGTAATAGCTTTTTCTGTTACATCTTCTTCTAGACAAAACCATTTCCCTGCAGACATGATGGATGAAGACAGCACTTGGGATTTTAATGCACCACAACACTATTGCGATTTGCCATCGGCTGTGAAAGATGATGACTCCGAGCAAGCTGACCAATACTTTTTTGGTATAAAATTGTAGCATTTAACAGTACCCTTATGGTTTAGTTATTGTTCTATGTAGCAAAGGCAGATGACACAGTGTATGAAGATGTTACTCCTCATGATGAAGATGATGACAGAGCAACAGTGTTGTGGAATGAGCAGATATCATCTGTTCAGGAAGAAGAGAAAGAATATCCAGTAATTAGACGCAGGTCACGCTCAGTTGGAAGCAGGCCATTATTTCATCGGAAACAACAAAGTCCAGTTGCTCCAAATAGTGTGAAGTATGTTATTTTACACTTCATTACAATTGGTTCCATTTAAAAAATTTATCTGGTGATTGCAGTGTTTTTAAAAAACCTGCCATAAAAGCCCAAGGAGTGAAACCCAGCGATGATTCTGATAAGTATTTTATTGGTGGTTTGAGATCTTACAATCCTGTCAAAGTAAAAAATAATGTAATATTGTAACTGACAGAAATTGCAGTAACTTACTGTATTGTTCTGATAATTTTTTCAGTCCCATGATATACTGAAAGTTACGAAACCAGTACCATTTAATTTAACTGAGTCAAAAAAAAAAATAGTGCAGACTGCCCCGTCGAACCCAAGCATGGCTGAAGGTGTTCAGAATTGGCAGAAGAAAACGCCAGAGCGTTTTCATTCATCTCGACACGGAGAAGTTTATCGAATGGTGGAGGTAATAGCTTTTGAATATCTTAATAGCTGCAAAACAATAGTGTTTACAAACGATTAGAGAGTCGAAATGCGTTCAACGGAGGCGCATACCCCTCAGCTTATGGCAGCGAAACGCCATCGCCCTGTTCATGTTTTAAGCCGTGAAGAAAAAGAACAAAATGAGCTAGAAGAAATGAAAAAGTATGTAATTTATTAGTTTTACTTTTACTTAAAAATTGTTCTAAATTACTATGTTCATAAAATTTTTATTATATATTTATATTTTTTATAATTATTTTTCAATGTTTTACTGTCATTTTGTCTCGAAAATAATTTCGTATAATTGCGACTTAAGGAGCCAGTTTAAAGCCCATGGTGTAGATGAAAAAGTTTTTAAACCTCCGGTGTTGCCTGCAAAAAAAGGAGTCAAATCAACAACAATTGAACCATTCCATCTTACTGAATGTCATAAGAAAGAGGTAAATATGTTGCTGCTCGTTTTTTTTCTCTATTTATCTAACATAAGCCATGAAACAACAGAACGTTCCTCCTCGCGAATCAGAAGGAAATGATTTTAAGTTCCATGCCAAACCTGCTCCAAAATTCGAGGCTCCATCTGGGGAACGAAAACAAGTTATTCCGACGACCGTGCCTCAGACACCTAAATTCAGCGAAGCTGGTAAAGCATCTTTATATTCGTGGAGGGAGAGAAGACAGCGTTCAAGAGTAGGTTTTTATTTACAAACGAAGTGTACATGAGTAACTAATTGAAATCACTTGCCGCGTTCAGTCTAATGGAAGTTTAACAGCCGGTCGCAGTTCTTCCAATGGCTCACTTACATCTACCGGAGAACGATTGAAGTCAACTGTCGTTGAACCGTTTAGTTTCGAAGATCGTGACAAACTTTTACAGCGTCGCAAAGAAAAAAAAATTGAAAAGGTAACTTCCTTGAATATATAAACACTTTACACCAGAAACTTACGCAGCGTTCCTGGTAGGTTGTGCAAGAGGAGCGCAAGCAAAGAGAATTTCACGCTAACCCTTGTCCAAATTTTTCACATCCTGTCATTCCTGAGCGACCAACCCTCATCGCAACACGGCCCGCGCCATTTCAACTCAGTTGTGACACTCTCGGTATCTCAAAGAAAGAAAAATTTCTTACTCAGGTATATCTATACAAAAGAATAGTCTTTGACAATAACGACAGCTCTTCGAATTTTATTGTTCAGTTGGCAGACTTGCGTTTAGAAGAACGTAAGGCTGCACAGTTCAAGGCACAACCAGCAAAAGTTCTCACTAAGGAGCCATTCAAAGTAAAATTAGACCATAGCCAACACAATATTACGGACGTTGTCGAGTTTTCTTTGACAACGGGAAAACGAGCTGCCGAAAGGAAAAACTTTGATCAGTTTTTGAAAGAACGAGAACAAGAAAAAGAAGTGCATAAACTCAGGGTAAATAAATGAAGCATGATAAAAGTGGTTTATCTTTCTATTCATTTGATCTTTTTTGCCTTATAGCGTGAGCAAGAAAAACTCCAGAAAGAAGCAGAGCTAGCGGCGCGGATGCGGGAAGAAACTAACTTTGTTGCCAATCCGATACGGCATTTCAAATGCATAGAAATAAAAAAGGCAGATGGTGAGATTCTCACCATTCCCAAAACACCAAAATTTATGAAAAAATAACTTCAGCAATGAAATTCAAGTCTTATCTTCCACAATTTTAATTGTATTTTGTCAGCAATATAATCTGAACTTCATATTTTAATCCAAACAAAGACACTTTTTTACAGAACTAAAATTTGGTGTTAAACAATGTATTTCCCATGTTTAATAGAACATTAGATTTTAGCAACATCACACTTTCGAAGTCAGATAATCAATGAAAGTTAGTCAGTTTTAAAATCATTGTTAGGGAATAGCAAATGGAACTACTAAATCTTCCTTATGCTCAATGTGAATGTCATCTAATGCTTTGGAAATTTTGGCTGAATTCTTGATCATCATGTGATAGTCCATAACACAAATGGGAGAATCAATCAGCAAATTATCAATTGCAGGTACATCCTTCAAAACTGCCAACATTCAAAAACAAAATAATGTATTTCCTCTTTAACTTCTGCATGTAGACATACCTGAGCTTTTAGAAAGGATGAGCTTGCTGTATTTTGACTGTAATACTGGTTGAGCAGCTTGGGCTTTCTGGATATATTGCCTGGCTCTTTCAACATACTCATGCTGCTCCAGGTTATGTGAATCAAGAGCCGCAACATCAATTACATTTCTTTAAAAAAAAAAAAGAAGATACTTTATATAATGAATGTAAAATTGAAACAACTTATCAATACGTGGCAGTTTGCTGCAGTATTTTGTTCAAAGCAGACTGTTCGTCAGTTGGTTTTGGAACAGATCCTGGATATCGCAGACCATCACTATTTTCAAAAGAACATGTCAATTTTAGTACAGCAGAAATGGTAGTTTAAAAATTCAGTTACTACGGTGTTCTCTGAATAGGTGTGTTATTGCTCACTGGATTCCCTAGCAAGTGAGTTCTTTCGTTGATTTCTCCATTCTGATACGTAAACACGAAGATTTTAAGAATTAGGGGGCGTATAAGACATAAACAAGCAAATATTCCTGTAAACAAACCTGGTTGGAATCTTTATCAGTTGAACAACAGCAACCCATTTTAAAACGGAGCTTATGTTCTTCAACTTCTGCCCTCTCTATTCACACAAATATCAACCACTAATACCGAAATAATATTAATAGCAGATTTCGTTTAAGAACAAACAAAACGTTTCAGGGTAAATTGCACAAACGCAAGTGACATCTTGGCATCGATTTTTGAACTAAAATTCGACAACATTTATTTGTGGAAATTTATAGGGAACGTACTACACCATCTAGCGGCAAAATGGTGGTAAAATGAAAAAGTCGGACATATTTTGTCGGGCTTATTTTTTAAACCCAACTTCACGGTTTTTTACGTTTTAATAAAAAAATATTAACCTAATGAAAAAAACCAACCGCATATTCGTGATGCCGGTAAAATTCTGCATCGAAACTATGTATTTAAAGCGAAATATAAAATTTTGCCAAAATTGAAAAAGTAAGAAGGCTATTATGGCAATCCGTTTTACCCCCAAAAAAAAAAAAAAATTCGCCAAAAAAAAAAAAATCACACTTTTTACTTTTTTTCCGACACGTAGCCATCTACCGCTCAGACTCGTTATTACTGGCATGTAGGCAATTTCAGTCCATTGGATGCCATTCGCAGTTAATTGAGTAGCGTGGATGGAGAATAACGTGTGGCTGGAGAAAAATATGTTAAAATGGATAAGATAATAAAAGATAAGGATGGTAAGTACAAAGATTATTATATTAGTTTTCAATTATTAATTATTGTTTTTTAGCTCTAATTATGAACCTGCAGGCTCAATTATTGTTCGTAATCAGTCCATGCAGCGATGGAACTGAACAATTGTGGGACTGTATTTGGGCCAAAAATGGGTGTGGTACGGAAACCCAGAAATAGCACGAGTTCAACCTAAAACATGGATTAGGTACTTCCCCGTTCTTTGTCTATCGAAAAAGTATTTTTAATGCTATTATTTTGCATTCACAGAATTTTAGTGGGGGGATCAAGTCAAGTCTGGAAGTGTTACAGGATGGAAGAGTCAGCCTGTAGTTGAAAAAACACTGAGCGTGCATTTCCGTTAAGGTGTGAGGTAAAGTAATAGAGTAATGCAAATTGTCTAATGAGAAGTACCATCTTGTGTTAATGAATCCGGTACAACAGCAATCCTTTATAGTTCTGTCACAGCTAGAAGCCTCAAATAATTCTGCTTCCCTTGCTAAAGAACAACTTGTCCTTTACGCTCAGAGTGTTGGTGAAGCTGGGTACTTAAATGGCCCTAAAGATGTTTCACTTCACTGGCATTGCAGCGATGAACATCATACATGGACTCTTTAGGTATGAAAGGAGTTTTCTTGAAAATTTTTTTAATTTATGATGAAGCTTGTCTCCTCCTTTTTGCCAACCATGTCTAATCTACAAAAAAAAATTTATCCAATAGGAAAGAATTTTCAGCATACTGGGAACACAACTATCAACAATGCAACATTCTAGGGGTGTTATTTTATCATTCAAGAGCCTTATACAATGATTTTCATCTACAATTTGTATGGCCTTTCCCAAGCTTCTGCCAGAAGTTGAATCTATAAGTCATGTAAGTCACATGAGCAACAATTGAGATGCTTAATGGTGTTGTTTTTCTTTTCTCAGTGTAGGTTAATAGTAACATTGGATCTGAAAAAATTCTTGGTTGGGGCATGACACTGAATAAATTGTAATGATTGGATGGATGACATGACATTTCTATACTTAATTTGGATTCCCGAGACGGTATTTTATATTTAAAAAATTGAAGTGCATATCTGGGCTCCCTTCCTTTCCGTAGCCCCGTTTCCCCTTGACTCGTAATAAGCCCGTAGGGGGTCATGCCCCTACTGTACGGTATATATAAAAACAACATATACCGAGGTTTGGAGGGCTCTGGCCGGAAAGGGGACGTGGATGTCCGCTTAGTCCGATGATGTGTTCACGGAGGGCTCTGTGGCTACCCACAAATCCGAACTAAAGGTTAATCGCTCCTGTAAAAATGTTCCAAATCTTCAGCTCTTCTTCCGGCTTCTCTTAGCCAATCACCGGGTAATCTCCCCGGTGGGTCAACAAGGCAGTGTCTCCCCCTGCCTGGGTTGACGGCAACTTTTGAAAGGGCTATTGTGCCTTTTTAAAGTTGCAAAAATAATTGTGGTGTGCAGAGAATTGTCAATAAAATTTTTTTTATAAAATATTTTTTGCAAAATTCGTTTCTTGCATTGTCTGTGTTAGCTGTATTCACACATTACATATATCAACTTTTTTTTTTTGCTTTGCTTTATTTGTTTTTGTCACCTTTGATGGTAAGTATTGTTTCCATTGGTTTAACGTTTATCTGTAAGCATTCTATTATTATCCAAGGATCGAACCCTACATGTTCGGCATACCGCGCCGATGCTCTACCAATGAGCCATGAATCATATGATGTCAAGTTGGCTTTTTTCTAGTCACTTGTGGACTTGCATTTACACTTAGAATAAAACTGAAAAGCAATCCTGCAATATACTCTACTACATTTATTCTACTTCATTTTTACACATCTACTGAGGTTTGAACCCAGGGTAACAAGTATCGCAGCTAAAGGCTATACCACAGAGCTATGAAACTTATGAAACCAGAAGAAAGATAAATATATACTTGTGAAAGACTGCATAAACATCCTAGACGATAACATGATATGCGATAATAAAATATTTAGATATATCTCGTGGCTCAATGTTAGAGCATCGGCGTTGCACGCTGAATGTCTGGGGATCGGTTCCCATACGAGTAAAACAAAATACAAAATTACTTCAAAAAATATCCAGATATTACACGTTGTTCCTTGAATCTAAGTTGAAGAATTCAAGGAGTGCAATAAATAATAATTGAATACTTACAGATAAACGATAAACTAATGGAAACAATGCCTACCATCAAAGGTGACAAAAACAAATAAAGCAAAGCAAAAAAAAAAAGTTGATATATGTAATGTGTGAATACAGCTAACACAGACAATGCAAGAAACGAATTTTGCAAAAAATATTTTATAAAAAAAATTTTATTGACAATTCTCTGCACACCACAATTATTTTTGCAACTTTAAAAAGGCACAATAGCCCTTTCAAAAGTTGCCGTCAACCCAGGCAGGGGGAGACACTGCCTTGTTGACCCACCGGGGAGATTACCCGGTGATTGGCTAAGAGAAGCCGGAAGAAGAGCTGAAGATTTGGAACATTTTTACAGTAGCGATTAACCTTTAGTTCGGATTTGTGGGTAGCCACAGAGCCCTCCGTGAACACATCATCGGACTAAGCGGACATCCACGTCCCCTTTCCGGCCAGAGCCCTCCAAACCTCGGTATATGTTGTTTTTATATATACCGTACAGTAGGGGCATGACCCCCTACGGGCTTATTACGAGTCAAGGGGAAACGGGGCTACGGAAAGGAAGGGAGCCCAGATATGCACTTCAATTTTTTAAATATAAAATACCGTCTCGGGAATCCAAATTAAGTATAGAAATGTCATGTCATCCATCCAATCATTACAATTTATTCAGTGTCATGCCCCAACCAAGAATTTTTTCAGATCCAATGTTACTATTAACCTACACTGAGAAAAGAAAAACAACACCATTAAGCATCTCAATTGTTGCTCATGTGACTTACATGACTTATAGATTCAACTTCTGGCAGAAGCTTGGGAAAGGCCATACAAATTGCAGATGAAAATCATTGTATAAGGCTCTTGAATGATAAAATAACACCCCTAGAATGTTGCATTGTTGATAGTTGTGTTCCCAGTATGCTGAAAATCCTTTCCTATTGGATAAATTTTTTTTTTTTAGATTAGACATGGTTGGCAAAAAGCAGGAGAAATGCTTTGTCATAAATTCAAAAAATTTTCAAGAAAATTCCTTTCATACCTAAAGAGTCCATGTATGATGTTCATCGCTGCAATGCCAACGAAATGAAACATCTTTAGGGCCATTTAAGTACCCAGCTTCACCAACACTCTGAACGTAAAGGACAAGTTGTTCTTTAGCAAGAGAAGCAAAATTATTTGAGGCTTCTAGCTGTGACAGAACTATAAAGGATTGCTGTTACAAAGGATTCATTCACACAAGATGGTACTTCTCATTAGACAATTTGCATACTCTATTACTTTACCTCATACCTTAATGGTAATGTACTTTCAGTGTTTTTCAACTGCAGGCTCACTCTTCCATCCTGTAACACTTCCAGACTTGACTTGATCCCCCACTAAAATTCTGTGAATGCAAAATAATAGCATTAAAAATACTTTTTCGATAGACAAAAAAACGAAAAGTACCTAATTCATGTTTTATGTTGAACTCATGCTATTTCTGGGTTTCCATACCACACCCATTTTCAGCCCAAATACGGTCCCACAATTGTTCACTTCCTTCGCTGCATGGACTAATTACTAACAATTCTTTTAGTGCAGCACTAACAGAATTTAACTTTAACACACTGTCAGGTGGTAGACTGAATAACTAAACAATAAATAATTGTTTGTTAAAATTCTATACTTATTTTGAATTCTTATTTGAAAAGTTTAGGTACCTGACTGTGTTCGCCTAATGCCAATTCATCCTCATGTTCAGTTAGGGATGAGTTTGGAAAAACATCCTTCACTGTTTGGAAACTGTTCTGTTCCAATTTGTTCTTTTCCCCTAGCTGAGCTTGTAGACTCAAAATTTGAGCTACAAAACACAAATGTATAAAAGCAAATAAATAGAATCATTACGTATTAGGCCTTACCATCCTTAGCTTTGCTGTTATCTAATATTTTGTGTTGTTCCAATAATTGGGCATGCAGCTTCATAATTTGATCTAATAAACAATAATTAATAACTGAAAACCAATATAATAATGTTTATACTTACCATCCTTTTGTTGTATTATCTTATTCATTTTTCAATTGTTCCTCCAGCCACTCGTTATTCTCCATCCACGCTACTGAACTAACTGCGAATGGCATCTAATGGACTGAAATTGCCTACGCCAGTAATAACGGGTCTGAGCGGTAGATGGCTACGTGTCGGAAAAAAAGAAAAAAGTGTGATTTTTTTTTTTTTGGCGAAATTTTTTTTTTTGTGTGTAAAACGGATTGCCATAGGCTATATAGCCTTCTCGGGCTTATATTCTCGGGCTTAAAATTTTTTCCTGTTAGAAAATAATATCACAAATCTAGATAACAATATATGATTCTTATTCAAAATTTAACAAGAAACACGAATATGAAATCTATTTTTACGTAGAGTTTATAGTTTTTGAATAATCTAAAATATAAAATTAGCGTGTGTGCGAATGGAAACCATTACTCGCGCGCCAGTATGCTACAGCGCTAGCGTGACACAATGCTAGCGATGCTGATTTCAATTCTGCTATTGGTGTTCTTCTTAAACCAGCCGTCTTGAAAATAAAAGAAAATAAAGTGCTGTTAGCGACACTTTGTTTTTCTCCGTGGAACATACATTTCGATTCGAAATTGAATGAATTTCATGAAAATCAAATTGATATTTCCGTTCGTCTTATAGTGTTTGAAGGAAAAATTATAAAATGAGCTAAATGATAAAGTTTGAAACGGATAGCCTTCTCATTCCAAATAGCGCTCTTTACTTTGCTTCGTGCTGTCGCATGTTAATCATGGCACCTATCGGATCAAATAGTAAATGGGATCTTTAAACCGAAGTCGCGTTGATAAAATAGAATAGCAGATGGCGTTGCTTTGGAAGCCAATTGATAATGGCAGCTTTTAAAAACATAAAATTTCAATTCGTACTTAACCGATTATTCTCTAATAAAACGTCAGTTGCTTCAAAAATAAATTTCAGCAGATTAAAATCCGATGTCGCCGTTTCCGTAAAGTCATTGCTTCAAGATCACCTAGTGGGTTCGAACGTTTTAGTTAAAGTAACACAAGTTTGAAATCACTTGTTATTCCCAAAGGTATTTTACTTTAAATCTATTTATTTACATCCAGGGATGGGTGAAATCATTAAGAAGGCAAAAAGAAAATACCTTCATGCATATTGGTGATGGCTCAGCTGAACAAATACAAGTCATAATCCCATCGTCACTCTGTCAGGAAGACTGCAGCTTCAATTCAGCTGTTGTGGTAAGGGGCACAGTAGTGCAGAGTCCTAAAGTCAACCAACCTATAGAAGTCAAAGCTGAAAATCTAGAAGTGGTGGGCAGACTAGATGTGGATTGCTTCCCGTTTGGTCCACGAAAAATCTACCCACCAGAATATGTCAGGCAACACATTCATCTTAGACCAAAAACCACTATATATTCAGCAATCCTCCGGTTATCGAGCCTAATAACTACCACACTGCATAATACCTTGATTCAAGATGGTTTTGTCAGTGTCTCTACACCAATTCTTACTTCAAATGACTGTGAAGGAGCAGGTGAAGTCTTTCTTGTACGACCTGCTTCTGAAGAACTGTGTCGTGAAATGGGTAATGATGAAAAGCTAGAAGAATCCTACTTTAACAAGAGAGTGTATCTGACAGTTTCAGGTCAACTACATCTAGAGGCCATGGCAGGGTATAGTGCTTGTAAATTAGTTTTATGATATCTTAAATCTTGAAGTGTATTCACCTATCCAGGGGAATTTCCAAAGTTTTCACAATGGGTCCTACCTTTCGTTCCGAAAATTCGCGAACTCGGAGACATCTAGCAGAATTTAGAATGCTAGAAGCAGAAATAGCCTTTTGTAGTGATTTGCAGCCCATTCTCTCAACAGTTGAAGGCTTAGTAAAGCAATCCGCTAGAAGCCTTCTGGAGCACGGAAAACAAGATTTAGCTACGGTGGGAGTATATTACAAAGAAAATCTGGAGGTTTTTGAGTGACATACTATTCCACATACTAGTCTGTAATCAATCTTATTTGTCTCCAAGGAATCACTGGATGACCTGTTAAAAACAGACTTTTCTACAATTACCTATAGACAAGCTTTGGAATTACTACTGGAAAATAAAAGTTTGTTTAAAAAGTCTCCTCGAGACGGAGCAGACATCGGATCGGAACACGAGTTGTTTCTTGTCAAACATATCGGAGGCCCAGTTTTTGTTGTCGACTGGCCAGCAAAAATAAAACCCTTTTATATGCGGACCACAGAAGACGATAACAGTCTGGTATACATTCTATTAGTATTCTACCAATTAAACGTTGCCCCATTCTTTTGCTTTTACCTAGGTGTCTTGTGTTGATTTACTGGTACCAGGAGTAGGGGAATTATGCGGAGGAAGTTTACGAGAGAATCGACACTCAGTCCTTAAGAGACGACTAGAAATGCAAAGCCTAGCAGAAACACTGAATTGGTACCTCGATCTGAGAAGATTTGGAGGACCTCCAACTGGTGGTTTTGGGATGGGTGTAGAGAGACTTATTTCTTATTTGCTAAAGATACCAAATGTGAAAGACATTGTCCCATTCCCACGAACACCTCACCATTGCCCCATGTAAACAAAGAACTTGCAATTTTTGGTATTACAGTATACGTAACAGAAAATAGTTTTATATTTACTGAGCTCTTACATTTGTATACTCATTTGGGAAACTAAATGTATGTGAACCTGAGCCCCTCACAATGGAAAGCATTCCAGCATTTGGAATAACATTCCAGGATAAAGTAAGAGTTACATTTGGGTTCCCTCTTAGTCCATTCCCATCATCCCAAAAATAGTAATTTGTATTCATATTCTTCATGTCAAGATTGGCATTTTCTCCTCGTTGAATAATTTTATCCCACAGCACAACCTATGGTGCCATAGGTAATTTTAAAAAATAAGTTTATTTTATATTATAGCAAGAAGATAGTTACCTGGTTCAGTTTGTTATCAGCAGTTTCATATTCAGCCATCAGAAAGACAAACAACTGTTTGGCATTCCAGTTGAAGAGAGGATTTAGATCAGCCTGGAGATCAAACATCAGGTATCCAAGATCTTGCTTCTCTTTCTGTGCACTATAATCAGGCACATTTTTACTAGAAACAAAAATAAAAGCTCAATTCTACAAAATCTTCAATAGATTTAAGGATCCATTTAAACTCACACTAGCACTTTCACAGTGTCAATGGTTGCTGTGGCCGAATACGCATTTAGGGCGGTCGATAGGAAGCAAAAGAAAGTGAGCCCAGCTAGAACACTAAGCGTGAACGTTAATAGCGCATTTCCTCTAGTCAAAAAAGTATGCATCTTTTTTCTTTCTCAAATTAAATGACTGTTCAACAGGAATTCCAAAAACGTCGCTGGAATTGACATTAACTCGCAAGTCTAACCGGTATATGAGGTAAACGTCAAAAGCAGAAATGAACAACTCACCAATGCTACGCTGCCAAATCAACCATATGGTTCAGCTGTGCTTCTTGCCAATATTCTTTCCGATTCCAAATTTCCGATCTATTCCTTCTTCCGACAAGTGCTGTAATAGAAAGATATTAGTGGTAATAGAAAAGCCGAGCACCAGGAGTCCACGGCCATGATACTGGATGCGGTACCCAAATGGACTATTAGACAAATATGCTACTTCGAAAATCACGCGTAATACGTTCCGTCAAGGCGATTTCAACTTCACAGAGATTTGTATAGATTTAAATTTTAAAACATCAAATTTGTACTCCGAAAAGCTTTGGTGACTATAAGTAAAATCACATGTCACTACTTTTACATGATTAATAATTTAATATAAGGAGTGAATTATGCATCATTCGACAAAAGAAAAGAGAAAAATTTGAATTTAACTTAACATTTCGCTAGCATTACCCAAGCTAACGTTTTACGTCGTATTGCAATTAAGACATTAAAACCAACTTGAAAATCATAAATGGATTAGACAGCAACTACACATACGAAAGTGCCTCGACGTCAGTGAATTAAAGAGATCATGAGTTTAAGTTACTATTTGTGCACCAACGTGTAGCCACCTACATTAAGCCATAATACACAGGGGATGATAATTATGTTGACTTTTTCAGTGTATACAAAGTTTAATTAAACAACAGTGTGGTTTTTTCTAGCGTGATAACTTCACGTGCACTACACATGATCTAACGAGGAAAGGTCGTCACGATAAGACAAAGATATACCCACACAGGGCGCATAGTTTACACGTGTGCTATTCTACTAAATCATGAAATACATACTTACATAATTGGTACGTCAAACGGTCAATGAGGTAAATTTGGCCAAATATCTGCATTTTCCTACCTTATCCGATGAAAGAGATTTACCCTATAAGCTCGAACAGCAACCACAAATTTAACAATTATTTACAATCTAGATTTATCTAGCAAAACTGCGTTTTGAGCAAAGTATAAAAATAAATGTACTGCACAAAAACAGTTCGAGACGATAACGCTCGACACATATATAAGCGCTTGAAAGCTGAAGGTCTATCATTAGGTTAACCAGTTTCGAACACAGTTCGGAAAGTCGTTACCCAAGTATTAAAATGAAGGTACGTTTGGTTTCCGCTTTTTTTTCTTTAATAATTTTTCGTACCTAATAGTTATGCAACTATTTGTAATAACACAGGCATTGCTAATTCTTGTCGCCATTTCTACGCTGGGGCTTGTCAGTGCTCAATATGATTACAACTTGGCTTTGAAAAAGTCCATTTTGTTTTACGAAGCACAGCGGTCGGGAAGGCTTACTAATAACCGAATTGATTGGAGAGGAGATACTTTCCTTAACGATGGTTCAGATGTTGGCGTTGACCTGTCCGGTGGCTATTTTGACGGTAAATTTTCCTGTCCGGATAGGGTAGTTGATATTCTTCGATCAACTAATGTATCATTGTTTCCATTTGGGTCAATTTAGCTGGAGATCACGTCAAATTCGGTTTCCCCTTTGCTCACTCTATGATTTTTCTTGCATGGTATTTTCCACGTATTTAATCTATACAATAAGAGCGCTAAAAACATTTTCTCCTTGGTGTAGGGGTATGATCGATTACAGAAGCGCTTACCAGGCAGCTGGAGAGCTTGACAATGGTCTGGCTGCCCTTCGTTGGGGAGCTGATTGGATCTTGAAGGTGAATTCAAATTTAAAGTATTTCAAAATAAAACGGAAGAGGTTTACATACAATACCGTACGGGACTATGTAAATGTCTAGGCGACAAAATTGGACCAAGGTAAAGTTTACGGACAAGCTGGTAATGGCGGCGAAGACCATGCTTATTGGGGCAGACCAGAAGACTGGCCCGCTGGCCAAGTCCGTCCTTCATACGCGATTAGCACCAGCCAACCGGGTAGCGATTTAGCTGCAAACTACGCCTCTGCTCTAGCCGCTGCTTCTGTCGCAATCGGTAGCTCGGATGCCACATATTCAGCTAATCTCCTGAATGTTGCTAAGCAGCTATATGACTTTGCCAAGAATTATAGAGGTATCTATTCCAACTCAATCTCCGATGCCGGCGCCTATTATCGGTAAGCAACCAAAGGTTTAAAAGTGGTAAAGAAATTGTTCCGCATAACTAAATCAATGTAAAAAAAAAATTACCAATAGCGCATACGCTTATGAAGACGAGTTGACATTTGCTGCTGCCATGCTTGCGCTTGCTACAAATGAGCAAACCTACAAGACTGACGCCGCAAACTTCTGGAATCAATTCGGCTACGGCACTTTTGTTCAGACCTTTTTCGACTGGGACAACAAAATGGCAGGAATTTCAGTTCTTCTTTCCCGCATCCTTGGTGACCAGAAGTACAAGACGTCTGCCCAGGCCCATTGCGACTTCTGGATGAACAGTGAACGTAGGACACCCAAAGGCCTTGTCTTCATCAACGAATGGGGAAGCCTCCGTCATGCAGCCAACGCTGCATTTGGATGCCTTTTGGTGGCAGATTCTGGTATCGGCAATGCAGCGGCTTACAAAGCTTTCGCCAAACAACAAGTTGATTACGCCCTGGGCTCCACTGGTCGCAGCTTTGTAGTTGGATTTGGAAACAACCCGCCAGTGAAATGCCATCATAGAGGAGCGTAAGTAGTGTTTTTCTGTGGCATAAAAACATGAAGCTTCAATTAAACCTCTGATAAAATGTTGAATGATAATTCTTTCAAAACAGTTCATGTCCCGACGCACCAGCTCCTTGCGGATGGAATGAGTACAACAGCCCCAACCCCAACGGCCAAGTCCTGGAAGGTGCTCTCGTTGGAGGACCTGACATAAACGACAACTACAACGACGCTCGAGACGATTACAGATCGAACGAGGTAATTTTTCGTCAAACTGTAATTGATGTTTAAACATTATATTAATGCACACCAAATATAGGTTGCACTTGACTACAATGCCGGATTCCAAAGTGCTTTGGCTGGACTCATCAATGCCGGCTATTAGCACTTTTTCATCTTCCACATTTTCAAGTTATACGTACTATTATTAGATGAATACATAAAATATGTTGATAGTCATCATACCTGCATCATCAAACTTGATAAACAAGAATGTTAAAAATCTAAAAGCTACCGATATGTATCACAACCTAAGAGATTCGATTAAGAGTGGAATAAGGACGGAGAGTTCATGTAAAAATGATGAGCGGAATCGTCAAGACGAGCAGCACTGCTGCAAACGAAACCGAAGTAGCGGCCGAAGTGTCACTTGAAGACTGTCGATGAGCTGTTAGTACGAGAAAAATTACGATAAACTTAGTAACGCTGAATTTCCAAGTCAATTACCATTATCGCTCTCGTCACAAACATGATACGGGATGGTCTTCGATCGTTTGGGGTCGACATGAGAGCCATGGACCTGGATAGTGGGTGAATCGAGCTGTCCTCTGGAAAGTAGCTGACTTAAATCTTGTTCAATTCGTGTAGCGACAGGGCCGTAAAAATGGACTTTGAATTGGACGCAGCGGTCGTTCTGAATATTTCTTGTATGACGTGTGTCAACTAGAAGCATCCATGGAGGAACTCCGAGCACCCTACGGACGTCTTCTACGAATTCAGAACTAAAAAATGATTCCATCAGCACTTGTTGGACGACTCGGACGCGTAGAATAACTTACGCTACAAATTTGCGGGGTTTACGAATAACAATAAATTTGAAGATATCACTATCTGGTTCGATGTTGGCACACGCAAATTTGTCTCGTCCACCATCAGGAGAGAAGACGATCAATGAACGCCCAAGCACCGAATATTTCCCATCTATTCAGTGAATTGGAAAGAGTCAATAACTAAATTAAAGACACAACATTTCATCTACTTACGTAACGGGAGATTTTTATCTGAAAATACGTATCTTCCGGTACCTACATCAATAGGACCCAAACGACCTGAAAGATCACCGATCATGCAACGATAAGGTACATGAGGTTGACACTCTTGGTGGTATACCTCCTCCTGCAAAAAGGTAACAGAGAAAAGTTTAATTCGTTTTTCATTTCACTACTGCATAAAACAATAACTTACATTTCTTTGGTCAGCGACTACTGGCGCTGTAAGCTGAACGAAAGACGGGTTCCACATGTAACCAGAAGCAACACAGCGGGTATCAACTGGAGCTACGGCCGCGTCCACTCCGACGGGATTGACATATACTGCCCATCGATGATTTCGTGTTATGGTTAATTGATTGCGTGTGTTTTGCCTACCAGGATGCCTCAAGAAAACTTCTATCACAGTATCAGTGGCAGAACCATCGTGATATACTACTTGACTCTGCATAAATGGCATGAAATATTTTAAGATAGGAATCGAACATGCAAACAGAACATATAAACGAATCAACTGAGTACCATTCGCACGTATCCAGTTAAAAAACCTCCAGGGTGATGAAAGGATGCAATTGCTCGAATTTCCGATGCCTCTGATGGGGAGAATCCCCATCCCATTGTTCCACAAGCCCATCTAGAATTTTAAAGCGTGGTGAACATTACAAAGCCATGTTTACCTCGAAAATCGCCTAGTCTGAGTTACCTTTCATTGTCTCGAGCTCGATTCAGCACGAAGCTACGGCCGACGATCGACGTTGCTCCATAGAGAGGCATATTAGTGTCATTAAAAACAGAATGAATTACACTGAATCCATCCAATTGACCAAATTTTGAGCTCAAATCTCCAACGGGGTATTGATCCGACGTTCCAGCTTGAATACCTGATCCCACACTAATATTCAAAGGGTTGTGCGGCAAGCCAAGCACTGATTCAGTGCAGGGAAATTGTAAATCGACTTTTACCGGAGCCTAGAAATAGTTTTGATCAGTGATGCAGTCGCTATTTTACTGGAAGTTGGAAAAAACTAGTTACCGAATAAATTCCATATTTTCCAACTTCACCACGCAATCCTGTCAAATCCATTTGGATTGACGAACTACTGAACTCGGTCTCTTGAATAATTTCTACCTTTCCTTCAATTGGCGTAGCCAGTCCGTTGCCAAACCAGTCCTTTACCACAGTTTTGTGACGATGGTAATACATTATCCTGATCGAAAAGCCATAAAATGAATTGCTTAAGTAAAAAATTGTTGCCACGCTGACTTACGGTGTGCAGGCGAGACGATTGCCTCTCTGTTTGGGGGAATTGTCATCAAGGATCACAATGGAACGTCCAACGATTGATTGCGGGCCAGACAACGGTAAATTGACATCTGTGAAGAGGCGCTGTGTTGTTTTGACCTCGCTGGCTAACCCAGCAATCACTAACCGGCCGTGTTTCATGGTCAAATCACCAACGACGCACCTGCGTTGCGTGTCCACGTTACAATCTCTCGCGTTTTTTTCGTTAATCTAGGAAGAGGTAAACATTTCTTTAAGATGCTTGTCATCAAAAACAAATTATGCAAAATTTCGATCTCTACTTTGAAAGGATTATAAACTGTCCCTGTCGACTGACATCTTGATTGCCAATCATGAAAATCTACTCCAGGTAAATTTGTATGTATCTCAAGTTGATGGTTGTTGGTGCCATTGACGCTGCCGTCACTGTAGATGAGGGATTCGACGTAGACCATAGTCTCAGATAGTGGATCCTCCGTTGCCTGGCGTAAAAATACGCGGCCTTTTTCGAAAAGGGAAAAAGCCCTAAATTTATCACCTTTAGTTAGAATGTTTTGCGGAAATAACCTACCTCCTAGAGGATACCGGAAAATTGCTACTGCTGTGGTCATTTTCACACCAACAGGTTCAACGTTGGTGCAGACCCAACGAGAGCCATCGGAAGCCAGATGAATGACCAAACCACGCCCCTGTACACTATATGGTCCAAAAAGTGGTAGCGTAGTATCTACCACGTCGTTTTCGAGCGTAGTGAGTCCTGTTAATATTCCGAATTTTCCACTTAAGTCGCCAAGTTCGTACATTTCACCGGTACCACGACCTGGTGGAGGGCTCTCGGCCGGAACCCAGCCCCAAGGGTTGTAATGATTGGCAGTAGCGCTACATACTTTTTCACCTGGAACTCTTGGAATAGGAACTGGATACTCATGGATATGGAAACCTCCAGCTAACGAAGCCAATCCTGTTCAATAAAGAACTTGGTCAATGAAAGAACAATAGAAGCCATTATGTGAGAGAACTTACCTGTTATATTAACAAGTACATGGGTAGGATCGATGTGACTCCTTTGCTCAAGAACGATTTCACCTCGTACGCCTTTTTGAGCGAAAAAAGCTCGCGCTTTCCTCGGACGAAGTTCACGAAACCTTCCGCAAGCCAAGACAACATCGGGCAACTCCTTATCGAAGAGAACCATGTAAAGAGAACGAGGACCGTTCAAATCAGGAAGGAACAAAAGAGGATCGCGAAATGCGCGGCGAGATCCACCTCCAAAACCTGTGGGTATTCGCAGTTGAAAAAGAAAAAAAAAAAACTAAAGCTTCGTTCTAAAAAATTTCGATGGGGAGACTAACCTCCTCCTGGTTTTGACGCTGAGCGAACTAGTCCAAATCGACCCGACAAATCACCCTGTTTGCAGTTTTGAGGTGCTTGTGGAGAACACCCTTCTCCCGAACGAGAATCTGGGTCATAGAGAAACTGGAGCGCGTTGCAGTCTCCACGATCTCGATCTGAAAAAGGTAACCAGGTTTGTATAAGAGAAAATGGTAATTAATTTTGATGTTTGCATAAGAAATTAACCAAATAATCACCTTGCTTCGTGTCCAGAACGTCTGTGACCAATAACTTCCAAACGTGGTTTGAGGCGGTGCCGTCTCCTGTGACATGGTACAAATCCGTCAGTATACGGGTATCTACCTCATCCCCAACTGACCAAGACATTACAGTCACTGATCCTGCCACTGGTGAAGATAATCGAGCAGCAGCAACTTTAAGGCCTTCTTTTGGCTATATTTCGAAAATCTCAAAAGATAATTCAGAAACACAGGTATAATGAAAAAGAATGCATCTTATACCATAACGGTAGCACATAATGTGTTTGGGCCTTCAAAAATGAGAGTCCTTCCCCACAATGAAGTGGATCCCATTATATTAATAAGGCTTGTGTTGAAGTCTACAGTAAAATTGAGGGAAGGCAAAGTCACCTGGCCAAACAAAGAAGTAAGATCTAAAACCCTTGATAAATTAAAGAATGATCTGTTAAAGCAACTGAAAATACAGCATATAGTCATAGCCATTACTTTTCTCCAAGGTACCCCTTGTCACAGGCAATTGGTTGAGTATATTCAACTGGTAAGTCAAAAACCGCCCAGGTATAAGATGCTGGTTCAACATCCATATGACTGTCTAGCTCAAACATAATGGTTCCTTTTGTGTTGTTAACATTCTCAGGGCCATTTTCCTGCAAGCTATACATGATTTTAACTGTGCCTTTGATACCATGTTGGGAGTAAAATGCATAGAGGTCAGGTGTCTTTGGAATGTCTGCACAACAAAGAAAGAAGACAATATATGAAAGAAAATATGTAAAACGCATGTAGCTCACCTGTTGCACGAGCTAATTCACAGCAACACAATAGTACAGTCACTTGACATATTGTGCGATATAAACTCACCATTTTTTAGTTACTTAACACACCAGTCATGAGCAATCGCGTTCAACACTATGTAAACAATAATATGCATAAGCTGCTACTTGGAAATGGAAAAATATCTAAAGACAATTAGAATCTCATTAGAGATCAAAACGAACGGTTTTCGGAGCAAAAAAAACAACAAAACAAGACAGGTATTTCCTCGTCTTGATGATCGTGAAAGTTCAACAATGTTGCCAGTTTTGTAAATACTCTGATACACAAAATTCATTTTACGCCAAACGCCTTCCCCTGATGCCCATGAGCGGTCAGCGTGTGACTGGATTATTTTCATTACACAGGAACTTCGAGAATATCTCTATCGTTGTGGATTTTTTTTTTAACAGAGTTTAACGGATTTTACATCAAGTATTCTGTTTGCTTATGTTTAACGGAAAACAAATCGAAACACAAGTGTAGTACTTTAGTTCCAAATATTCTGACGTAGTCTAACTATTTGTATTGAGAGGGCTGGAAGATTGGTTTTGTTAATGAGAATGTTTGCTAGGCTATAAGTAAATAAGACGATAGACCATTGGAAGGTCAAGCTAATCTCGAGATGGTCCATGCGATATATCAGTCGTTTTTTGTTCCTAAAAAAACTTTCCGTTTTTGTCTCTGAGATTTCCTGTAAGCGAAAATACAAGTCCCGCCTCCTTGCTAGTCAAAGAAAGTTGTCCAGTTCTTCAAAAGCCATTCTGATCTGTCGAAAGAGACTCAGTTGAAACAACAGCGGTGGTGACATAAGACAAGGCCAAGGAGCGACCTTTTCCCTTTCCGCGATTAGTTGCCTCATTTCGATGATGGCGCGTAAAGTGAATTCCGAAACAGATACAGAGACAAATACAAATGGCCGGGGATCACCCTTGCTGTTGCGATATTTTCGTGGTATAGACAGGCCAGCAATACGTCAGGTTCGACGTTTCCGTGACGAAAACGTTCGCTATCGTTTCTTAAAGTGGATTGCTTTATCCATCAGCACCGTTTCTGTGGTAAATATCCAAAACAATTAATTGCAAATTAAGGGCTATTGGAGACATCAGCAAAGTTTGTATTTAGTAGCATGCAAGAAAGTTTTACGTAAAATAATCTAGCATTTGCAGTTAGTGGTAAAAACAACTCGGAATGCTTTGACGTTTTGAATAGTCGATTATTCTTAATCACTGATTTTCTTAGTTTTATAACCTTGCCGTTGGGCCAAAGGTACGTAGCTGCACGATGAAAAATTAGCCTACATAGACAGAGACTACATTCTTTGCGTTTCCCCCCATAATCTACATACGACTGGTTTGTCCAGACATCTGCATTTCGTATATTAATACTGCTCTTTTCAAGGATGCGTGAGTCTTCAAGTTATAAAAAATAAAAAATAGCAAGAAACCAGTCTAGGAAGGACGAATGAAATTAATACAGCTTCGAGCAGAAACCGGCAAGATCAACGGTTACTAGTCCAAACTGTCGATTTTTGAGGCATAAGCTTCAGAAAATCATGAAAAATTTATAACGCACTCCGGGGCGCTTTTAGGGTACCAAACTTGAGGCCAAAAAGAAGAACGACTTGTCATTTATCAGTTACAGATCTACGGCCTGCTGAGCCATTGCGTCATTTCCCCGATTACGTGAACTTGGCCACGATTTGTACGTCTTGCCTTTTCCGGGAACACAGTAACTCGTTCGAAGTTTGAGATATCTGATGCATATGAGGAAAATTGACGAGGCAACCTTAGCTTTCAACAAGAGGAGTTTACTTAATCAAATACTAATTCTGACTAAACAAAAAATGACGGCAGGCTAGGAAAAACTTTGTTTTTCGTTCGGTTTTTTCGTTTTGAACGGTTCAGTGACTATGGCAAACCATTGTTACTGAATAGAAGAAAAACAAAATTACCTGGAAATTGAAGAAAAAACTGGTTTTATTATCACTTTTGAGAATCCCTGATGAATTTCTGATAAAGGTGAGCCGACCAACTTAAGAAATAAAAGTTACCTTAGAAGGTTAGCTATATATATACCTGTCCTATACGGACTTGTAGCCAGAACGTCAAAACCAAAAACTTTGAACCATCAAAATTGATTTCACTCGTAAAAAACATTATTCGGAGAAAACTGAAAACTTAATAAATTTTTAGTCGAAGAAAGTAGTCTTCAACAACCATCTTTGTCAAATTTTCGGAGACTGTCTCCTACTGACAGCTTTTTACGGTTTTAGGGAAAGGAGCTTAATATTCTCTGGCCACGTTGTGACAGCTGACAAATGGGAAGAAAAGCTTTGTCTAGGCACGCAAGTTACCTGTTTGCTTTTTTTTGTTGTTTTTTTTTGCAGGTAGCTGGAGGCCTTGGTGTAGGGACAACTCTATGGGCCCTGTCAAAAACGACTTATCTTCAGATCATAAGATCGAGCACTGCTGGAGTCTACTTGCTGATGGTCTCTGTGGCTTTGTTGCTCCTAGCAGGAGTCGTTGGCTTCACCGGGGTTTTACGACACAACAAATCCATAATGGGAAGTGTAAGTTTTCGTCTGCTATTCCAACATGGTGAAATTTAAAATATTTGCCAGACGTTTTTCTTTTAAATTTTTTAAAATTACAGTTCATCGTCTTATTGTTTGTCACACTGGTATTCTTTTTGATTGGCGGAATCTGGACGTACATAACAGCTACCCAAACAGATCAACTGTCATTGCAAAGGGTAGCCCAAATCGTTCGGCACGATTATGGGAAAGATTCTAGCAAAACGGCCCTTCTTGATATCGTTCAACAATCAGTATTGGCAATCGGTCTATTTATTAAACAAAATGAATGTGACTGAGCAATGCTTCCAATATCCATACAGTTCCGATGTTGCGGTTCCACCAACTTTTTGAGCTGGACGACATCGTCTTACAGTATAAATCAAACGGAAATGAATTCTCGAAATGATTCAGAAGTTAGCCTCGCATTTACCGTACCAAAATCGTGTTGTATCGAGCCGTCGAGTCAGGATTGCCAGGATAATCGCCATATGAAATCTGACACAACAACCAATAAATACATCTATACCAAGGTAAAATTTTTTGGTTAGATAAATTTTGTTGATTTTGTCATTGATTATTTTTCTGGGCACACAGGGATGCGTTCAAAAACTTCAGGCCAGCAACACTCCCTATGGAACTTATGCATTATGCGCCAGCCTAACGATTGCTTTGCTACAGATTGTCGGCCTTGTTGTTTCTTTTCTGCTATTTCGAATGTTTGATTATTTAGACGCACTATCATAATTTGCATTTTGTATTTTTAATAGCCTAAATATGGCAATTTTTTATGTTTAAGAAATTGCGCTTGATGGGTGTTTGCCTGTTCGACAACCAAACTAAGTGTTCTATCAATTGGCCATATTTGAGTTAAATTAATGTCCGGTGTCTGTGATGGCCGTCAATTTGAATTATTTTTCATCTCGTACGATTTTCCAACCAATTTGTTCAAAGGTAAAATAAAAACACTGCCAAGGTTGAAAACGAGAATCATTACTAGTTACCTGCAATTTTAAAACGTGCTACAACGAATAAATGACCATTGAGTGAAATCAGTCAATTCCTTACGTATGTCCACACGGCTTTAAAACTAAAAATTTAAAACTTAAAATGGAAGAAAATCAAAATCTTAAAGTTGCAGTTCAGGAAAAGAGTTCGGAAAATCTGGCAATGTTGGCAAAATGACAGTTCTAAATGTAGAGGAAATGTTTTCCATCTTGACTCTTTTTTGTTAGATCTTTTTAGCTAAGCAGCCCAAACTTAATATTTTCTGTTAGGTGTTACGAAAATAGTTTAAAAAATGGCAAGCATATTTTGTTGTTTTAGAGGCTGTGCCAGTTTCCTTGATCTAGGATTTGCAACTCCTGCAGTACCTATAAAGAAACAGCCTACAATAGCCTTAGATCAACAACAAATTGGTACAGGATTCGTTGAATTCTTTAAAATTAAGTTCAATGTTTTTTGCATTTCCCCCATTTAGTGTTAATTTTTTACAACTATGACAATAGAAACTAAGTATTTTAACATAAATTGGCTTCATAGGTCAAGAAGTGGTGCTAGTAAAAGATGGATCAAGAATATGTGGTACTGGTGGGGCACTTGGAAATACAGCTGTATGTTTGAATTCATGTTGGTATGATCTGATGAATAATTATGTACGTTGATATAGATAATGCAAGACAAGGCTTACTTTGAAGTGAGGCTGCAACAGTCAGGTTGGTATGGTTGCTGCAGACAGGCAGTGTTGAAACAGCAACATTGAACTGATTTTATTCCCCAAATTTTTTTAGGTATCTGGGGTATTGGGCTTGGTTCTGAAAAAGCAGATCTGAACACTATTCCAATGGGAAATGACACAGATTCTTGGGTTATGTGTTCAGATGGTTACCTTCGTCACAACAAGGAAGAAATGCATCACATTACACAGTTGCCACAGGAAGGAGACACTATAGTAAGATTTATAATTCTGGTAAGGTGAAATATTCTACAGCATTGCATTTTATTATGTTGCAGGGTGTTAGTTACAATCACATTGAACTAAATTTCTACTTGAATGGTCAAAAATTGGATTGTCCATTCACTAATGTAAGAGGACAAGTGTATCCTGCAGTTTACGGTGAAAAATATTATCATCACATTAAATCACGATTTATTTACACTTAAATTTATTACAGTGGACGACGGAGCCGTTTTGGACGTTGTTTTTGATAGCTTTGTGCACGATCCTCCACCCGGCTTTGATAAAATTATGTTGGAACAATCTCTTTTAGAAACATAGAAAAGTAAATTTATTAATACCAAATGTCGATCTTCATGCCAAGGCTCATTGATCTTATCTGATGTTCATTCCGTCATCTGGTTGGCTACACATTCTTCAGTAACTCAACTTCCTTAGCTAGGGATGTTACTTGATTTTGCAGCTCACGTACTTGATCCCGCAATGCATATACTGTATCGACTAAACTCCTGTATGTTAAAGATAAACAAAAAAGTTAATTTTAATTGTATAATTGTTTTCCCTACCTATGAGTCTAATTTAGCTTTGTTTCAGTCACCATAAATAACCTGTTTTCTGTTGCTACAAAATAAAACGTACCTCTCCTCCATGACTGTCCGAGTGCCTTGCACTTCTTCAACGATGATTTTCTCCTCTTCGGCAATCAGCACTTGTGGTGATTCTAACAACGCTGTAGCAGAATTCAATTACGTTTTACACAATCGTCAACTTTAAACGACTATTACCTGATTTTACTGTTTGACGTGACCTTGCGGTCAAGCTACAATATGCTTCCACTAGCTTAAGCAATTGTGAGTCATCTTCGTAATTTAATTCTTTAAAAATAAAAAATAAATAAATAAAAGGTCTATTAAAATCACCGCATTTGAAATTGATAGAGCTCTTACCTCTTCTTTTTAAAGACTTGTTAATAGCTCTTTTGTTACTTCTTTCTTGACAAGGTCGTGTCGTGATTGGAGGCGATGGACGGAGAGAGGAGTAGGTCCAAACCCTATGACACCAAAAAAAAGATTACCATAATAAAATTTTGTGCATTTTTTTTTGCCCCACTAAATATATCACCTGTTATTGGTGACTGGGTTTACAACTGAGGCGAGAGAGAAATGCGGGTTTTGGTGGTACTGTTGGCTTCCCGCCGGACCCGACAGCGTATGTTGTACCGGTGGGCGTGCTTGTACCGGCGTGCTGCCTCTGCTCGTCAACGCATTCGATGTTCGTATCACTTCTTGCTTCTGATGCGCTGGCTGGATAGAACTCGAGGGTGGAACATTTTGCAGCAGAGTCTAAAATAAAACGAAGAATGAAAACAAGAGACTATAGCACGCCGCTGGACTTCTAAATACTGCAAGTCATATTCTGTATATATTCCACAAATATACATGCTATACGAAAAATCCGGGCTGTTAGTATATTCGCTCACTACTTCAGGCTCCATGCGCAAGTGCGTCCATTTAGACGGGAAGCTCATCCTCCGGGAATTTTTCGACATTCAAAAATTGAACGCTTAAAAACTCGCAATACGCGATTGTAAAATGCTAAAATTCAAGGCGAATATTGTTTTGAAGGAAGATCACAGAGAGGAGTTCCTCGGTGTAAAGGCAAACCGATTTTGAGAAGTTGTGGAAAGCTAAAGCAGCATCAGCCCTCGCACTGGGTTTGATTGATCGAATCGAATGGCTTAGAAAATAAATAAAAGAGAGCGATTTGTAGGGGATGGTGCATGAGCTTGGCTTCGGAGTAGGAAAAAAGGATAGGGGGGAGGGAGGCAATCAATCAACGCCAACTTTTCCGAGTGATCTTCTCTGCATAAGTGAGCAGATTCCAAAACAACAAAACAAGAAAAAGAAATCAACTGGTACATTCCATTCCCCCTTGCCTGTGGGAGAAGGAAATGGAAGAGCCGGCGACTCTGCCAGTATAAGGGCAGCAGAAACTTTCGCTTTTCGCCACCAGTGGGCATACAGTGTGGACCGGTACACTGGAGAGGCGAGTGAAGAGACGCTGGTATCGCGTTCTGACGGAGTGTCAGTGGCATCACGGCTTCGTGACGGCGTAGCTCCTCCCACGTCAGCAAGCCCGGAATCAAACGAAAAGTTTGAGACCCAAGCATCAACCGTCGTTGAGGTATAGCGTTGCTGAATCGGGCCTTCGGCTCGTTCGGCAGAAGCTTCTTTTAGGTTGTGTCGGGTAATGCACAAGTCCAACGGCGGAAGCGAATGGGAACGGAAGGGAATCTTTGGAGATTTAGATGGCACAAGAGAAGCAGAATCTAGGCTTCCGCCGAAACCTTCACGTGGCCAGTTCATTTTCCCGTTAATTGCTCCCGAGATCAAAGGGGAGGAGGAGGGAGAGGAGGAAGTACTGGACGTGGAAGAAGAGAAGGTGCTGGATCGGATCCAGCTGTGAACGACAAGGGGGACACCCAATGTGAACTTCTCAATGTACAGACTTCGTGTTTGTGTGCTGGACCGCTCTGATTGGCCAGTTGACAAATGACACTCTGCCCGGCATTGTCTTAGAAAACGATTCAAGTTGTCTTTCTCGGCAATAGCGGTAGGATTGATGAGGGTACAACCTAGAAGGAGTCGCCTTTCGTGTTCGGCCTCCCCCCCATCCAGTATTTCACGCAATCGTAGGCGAGTTAGCAGGTCGGCTTTGATCAGACGAACCAGATAGCGAGTCATCATCCGTAATGGTGGGCGACTTACACAAGCAACGGTCGAAGCCGACGACGATGTAATCACAGGGTTGCGAATTTGTTTCTGAAGCAAGTCGACCAAGCGAAGTCGTTCTTCTTTCGACGGACAGCTTACAAGCACTCTTTCCGATCCTGAAACTAATGGTTGCAAAACAAGGCTTGTCATGAGAAAAATGGCGAAGTGAAGGTCAAAATACACGCCTTACCTAGTATTTCAAAGGTACAGCGAGATAGCTCAGTATCATCTTGCATATTTAAAGACATTCCTGAAAGGTTATACTTTTTCTGAAAGATAAGTATGATTTACTCATTAATGATAAACATTAAGGAACTGTGAACAACAATGAAGCACGAAAACGCAGGTTTCAGTTCAACTTGAACATAAATGTCGGGTAGCTTACCTCAAAGACAAAGGCAGACAATCTCTGGCTAACTGAGAGTAAAATTAAACACTGACTAAAAAGCACCAAGTGTCGGTCCTTGGTTTCTGGAATCGGGATAGTTGTCGTGATTTTGACAGGGCCCATGTACAGTAGTTCACCAAGCCGTTGTGGCTCATCGCCTTCCCAACAGCGGACGGAGCCACATAACACTTCAAGTTCTTGCTCTTTTTGACGACGTACAGAAGCGCAATGTAACTAGGGAATTAAGAAAGAGATAATTTGTATCTTAAAGCTAAACGTAATAAGGAACGTACAGGTATGTTTTGGTACACGAAAACCGATCGTTGAGTATCTCCCCTATCTGGATGAAATTCCTCCATGTGACGTTCAAGCTCCTGTAGACACCCTTTTCAGAAAAAGTAAAATTCAAATGTTTATTTTTATAAAAAAATATGGTGCCATCAACCTCCATATCGTTCCAGTCGTCGAAACGGACGACTGAGGCCGGCAGTAAGAAATACCAAGCCTGGGCTACGTCCACCAAGGCCCTCTACAAAGGAACCCAGCTTTTCCCTAAGCCATCATATAACTTGTCAATATAGCGATTCAGATATTTTACGCAGTAAAAGTACTTATAAGTCTCAAGGATACAAACGGCCCTGGGATGGTTGCTACAATATTCTGTATGAGCCACCTTTACTTTTTCAGCCTACATAGTGAAACAGTCAGAAGAATCATGAAATTCCTTATTGTCCAATTCTTACCATGCCAAGGAAGATGTTGCCAACTCGTTGCTCTAGACTGGGTTTTTCGTAGCAATCTTCTAACAATCTGACAAAGGTTGAATGAAGGTCTACGATTTCTGGTAAATTCCGCACAATTTTGCTATATTCATCTGCTGTCAAACTGTTAAATGGAAAACAATATTATTGCATGGACTTGTTGCAGCTGTAACTCTATTACATGTCGGAATTTCCTAGAGGTGTAAGTACCGTTTTGATCAAAGTCTGAATTTCTGAAATGAAGCTTTTTTCAGAATCTATAATATCTTTTAAGATTAGGTTTCGATTGACTGTTTGCTGTTCTGGAACCGTTTCTACAGCAAAAACGGTGGGTGGTGGTTTTGCCCCTGTGGAAAAAAGCAGATTATTCAAATGGCAACAATCCAAGATGCTAAATCTGTACGCAATGCTCACCAGTCAATCCTATATCTTTTACGTAATTTGATGGGAACCAGCCAGTCTTGCCTTCAAATGTTCCTTCCCACCACCCACCCTCTTCTTTTTGAGTGATAGTTATAATATCACCTTTCTTAAAATTCAGCTAGAACACATTTAAGAGTATAGAGCAAAAAATAATATTCTTTTAGACAGTTTGAGCCACAGAAATTTAAGCCAAGCATTTCCAAAGAGGAAACAATTAAAAAAATTCTGAGAAAATTAATCTAACCTCATCATTATTTTTTCCTTTGAAACTATATACGGCCTGAACTTGAGTGATGGCCGGAGGTTCGGAAATCATCTTTTTTGACAAGTTGAACTGTATTCTACGAAACTTAGTCGTTTAGTACTGCATATAAGGCACTGTGTGGTCTTGTGATTTTTGTGATTTATTACTTACAAGAGTGGATCAGCGTTGTTCCTTCCCTGCTCACCAAACAATCAAACTAATCTAAGAGAGGATGTCTGTTTAAATTTTCGTTTTCAATGGTAAATATTTCAAGAATCCAAAAATAATCAAGACTAATTTCCTTTTGCCTAAAAATTGTTGTGATGAGCTAAATTTCTCAACGCCACCTGCCGACATCTTTTTAAGTTAGATGTGAACCGAATGCCGGGAAATGGTTGTTGTTTGAACTCCGAATATCGGCTGTATTACTTTTTATATTTCCATCATAGTAAAAGTGTTATGTTGTAAATTATCGCCACCATTTCTAAATGATTCTTATGTTGTGTTCCTTGCTATAGAATTCAATCACTTGAAAATGAGTCAGTAAAACCAATGACCATCGAATATTTCATTACCGTATATTTTTCTTTCTTTGTTGTCTAAGGTGAATGTTGATGGCCATGGGAGGCATAAAAACGTAAACTCTGATGTAAGATAAATGTATTTATACTTTTTTTTCGGAGGTTATAATATTAATACCGTAGAGTGGAAAACTTAAGACTAGGGGAATGTTGAAGACTTTTGAAGTTTGTCCAAGCACAAACGAAACGCTTTTGTCTGTTTTTGTGGGTTTTCTTTTTCTTCTTTCAATCAGTTATGTTAATTTTAGTAATAATAACAAGGAAGGAAGGATGGAGTTTGAGATGCAGTACACAAAAACGATATAATAATCATTTATAATGAAACGGTGTTGTAGGAATAGAACTGGGAAGGGGTGGATGGTCAATAAGCGAGCCAATAGTAAGGGACAACGAATAGCTGCTGAAATATTAATAAAAACGCAGAAGAGAATCACTAACGAGATACCGCGAAGATTTTGGCTTTGTCATATATGAAACATCTGTGATTGTGTTGTCAATGTGTTGCTGCGTCCTTCAGGGAGAGTAAAGAAGGGATATTTTAAAAAATGAATAGGAATATTATCAAAAAGAAAGAATGAGGGAATTAAAAACCATCACTTATAAAAGACAGGTCAATTCTTTTTCATTTTCTCTTCACATTGAAGAGAGCGAAAGAGGGAGACAGAGAGTCGGAGAGTGAAAGAAGTTGGCGCAATAAATAATCATTTGATGGGGATCTATTTACAAGGCGGCGATGCGAATTAATGCCGATTTTTTTTTTTTTTTTCCTTTTTCTTATTTCTCTTTTTAAGAAATTTCTTTCATTTCCCACGCATACACGGACGATGCATCTTTTTTTTTTTGTTTCTAGGGAGATTCATGAGAGGGGAAGCTGAACTGAAGTGGAAGAACTTGTCTTTTCGTGCTGTACGAAGAGATACATACGTAACTGCTTTTGCCAGTTTATGACGAGCGCTAGATCTTTGGATGGACTTTAAAGCGCTGGCTGTAAAACGTATTTATACGATAAAACATGATGTATAGCGCTGCCATGAAAATATACATCTATGTATATATGAAAACCGCAATGGGCTAACATCAACGGGAAAAAAAAATCAAAAACTTACGCGAAAAAGGAACAAAAAAAAAATGGATAACTTCACCGAATATTTAACATGACGTTCTATCGACTTTTTGTGTTGGGAGGACTTTTTGCGTTACGTCTGCCTGTTTTTTAACGATCAATTGAACCTGAAAAGAACCTTTTGTCAAGCTTGTTGTCTACAGCGGCAGAAAGTACGAAAACAATAAAAATACAAACGCTGACAAACACTTTTCAAACGAAACATTTTGATGAAAAAAGAGAGCGCGAATAAAAACGATACCAGCATAGTATCAAACAATTTGGCCGTATCGGAGTTTTCCTAGCAGAATGAAAGAGAGAATTATTTAAAGGGGAGAGCAATGGCAACACTGAGCCAATAGAAAAAAGGAAGAATTTTTTCTTTTTTTTTTTTTTTTTTTAGCTTTTTTGGCTTTGAATTCTTCCGTTGACAGAATTTGGTCAATCAACAACACGTCTAATACGTAATTTAAAAAAAATCTAAGTAAAGGAAACGAGAAAGTCTAACTACTTTCCCAATGTCAGAGACGGGATTTTAGGGCTTATGCTTGTTTGATTTTTGTTGTTGTGCTTTTCTTTTTCCTTGTTAAAAAGGATCCACCTCTTTTGGTTTTGGTCGAATCAATGTCGTTTGAGAAAACTGAAGAGGCCCTTGCTCCTCGATGGCGGTGGCGCCATTAACATGGGCACTTGATTCTTCTGAGTGATTTGAATCTGTTCCATCGAATGAATTAGGAAATAAAACTCAGGTAATTAGTAAAATAATTATGCAAATTTTGAACGTGAAAAATAAAAACACTAACTGTGCAAGGTGACTGCATCCACGGTTCGCCGTCGACCTGCATAGGGAAGCGCTTGCGTGTGCGGATGACAATGTTGGAACACTGGGCCAAACGGCGTCCCGACGCCCTCAATCCGGTTTTGACCTGTCCCATGTGAAGGCAATTCTCCAGACCGATGACTTCGATCAACCCGTCACCGATATCTGTTTTTTAGAAAAATACGAAAAGATATTTGAAAAGAGTTCAGCGAGTCACATCACGGACGAAAACCTTGCAAGGCCAAACTGAGATCAACGAAGTTGAAGCTGCTGCTGGACAATTCCCGTTCGGATTTGTTGGTGTCGTGCTCCTTCCGTAAACTGAGGGGTGCCGGTCGTGAGCGTTTCTTCACTGACGTGTCGCCCCACAAATTGGATCCGCCGTGAGTGTACGGGATGTTGAGTAAAGCAATTCCTTGTAGCGATGGACCGTTGGCCAAATCTAACGACACGCCATCGCACTGGAAAAGGCAGAATCAATTAGTCGAAGTTGGTCATTGAAAAAATGCGCAATAATTTACCATGATGTCAATGTCTTCGTGCAGGTTTTTGCACGAAGCCGTGAACGTCTCGGACGTAGCAAATTCAAAGTACCACAATTTGTTTTTCATGCGGCTGTTGAACTTGTCCGGGTTCTTTTCCCGTTCAGAGTGGAATTTCACGCAAATGGCCGCATCCTGTTTTACAATTTAAATTCAAATCGTTTGTAATAAAAAAAAACAATAATAATTTGGACAGTTGGAAGCAAAGGGAAACTTACCACTCCGATGGAAAAGTAGTTGTTGAAAATGGTGTAGGGAATCTGGTCGGATGGCTCGGCGTTCTCGTCCTGCTGATGGGGTACAACCTCGATTTGCCACCGATCCATCATGATGGGCGCTGCCCTGCTGATTTTGCGCAGGATCTTGTGGACGGACTCGCCTTCGTAGCCACCACCCCACCGCAGGCAGCGGGCCAAATCGTTGCCCGTCCCCAATGGAATGATTCCGATGGGCGGATGATTGACAAATTGGACCTTGTCTGTTCCGTCCATTGTAAGCAAATAGATTTAAAATAATAAAACATTCAACAATCAGTTTTTTTTTTACATATGAACAGGTTTCATACCCATCGTCTCGAGGAGCCAGCCGACGGTGCCGTCGCCGCCGCAGCAAATGACTTTGAAATTGGCGACATCTTTGAACATTTGCAGGCCGGCCAGAGAGCCGCCCTGGTCGAGACTGTACACCTGCCGCGGATTGAGGAGCGACTGGAACTTGCGCAGGATTCTCGCTCCTTGCCGGCCACCCGATTTCGGATTAATGAAGACCAAAAGAGGACACATGCCCGGTTGGAGATTGATTTGGAAGGACATGGGCGATCCCGACGATCCCGACTGCTAATCCAAATGTGTCAGTCACCACCAATTGTCTTGTTTATAAACCGTCGTTGTTAAATACCTCCGAAATAGGTAGATGGCTCTCTGAACGCGTGAGAGATCGTCGGTCCCGGCATGTGGATACCTGCCGATCAAGAACGATTGGACAGATGGACGTGGGTGGCAAAATGTGCACTCGGTGCTCGCCCAAAGTGCATTCGGGTTTCACTTGCGAGGCGCATCGGTTGTGTAACTATCAAGATCGAAAACAGTTAGCAAACAAATCAATGTTTTTTTTCCCGCGTTCAAAACTCACCGTCATTTGGCACCAGCGACAGTGGAGTCCAGTGATGCCGTTGTAGGACTTGATGGGTCCGCGACACTTGGAGCACTTGGCGTTACAGTTGCCTTCAACCCAGTGATGGGCCATCACTTGAGTCGATTTCTTGGACTTGACGTAGGTGCAAATGCACGAGGCCGGCGCCCGCTGAACACATCGTTCGTGCACCGTGTACTTGCAAACTGTCACGAAAAGGCAAAAAAAAAAAAGAAAAAATGACGAAAAAACCCAATCCGTTTAATACCCAAGCCGAAAGCCAATAGTAAAATATTCGAAATTTGATGGGATTTCGAAGTTAAGCGCCACTTGGCTTAGGCAGTAGGGAAGAGGCAAACGTGCCGGGAATTTTGGAACAATAAATTGCTACGCTGCCAATGCATAATGAGTAATCCGTGACATATATTTACAGCGACGCAATGACAATTTCAGAATGTACTGGACCCTGAAAGCTGCGTCCGGGCGGCCAATTTCGTTAGTTCGCACGTTGATTAGTAATTCGCCCCTCCATCGCGCAGCTATAACATTAAATACAGCGCACACACAAATTTAAATAAAAACGGGTCTACTCACAGACGCAGCAGAGGCCTTTCTTGCCCAGGCCGACGAGCATGTTGAGGCAGAGGTTGCAGTAGGCCGGACGGTTAAAGTGCTTGAGCCGCCACAAATGGTTGCCGTCCTCTTTGACATTCTGTAAAATGAAAATGAATTATAAACATTATTTCGTTGATATGCACATGATCTAGAAATCAAATTGCTTACCGAATCGAGTCCGAGGAGGACGAGGAGAGGGATCGTCGTCATCCCGCCGCGTTTCCACTCTTCCAGCGAGACGGTGCCGTCATTGTCGTAATCAATTTCCGTCATCATCTCTTGCAGGATCTATTCGAAAGTAAAGAACCAACTCACGTTTCTTTTGCGATTCAAAATTCGACATGAAAAAAAGAGTCTTTGATTGCCCGTCTTTCCTCACCGGTTTCAATTCGGAGGCGTCCCATCCGAGGTATTCCGCTACGGCCATCATTTGATTCACGATACAATCCATTTCCTGTTTGCGGGGAAAAAAGAACGTTTGAAATCGTGACAGTTAAATAAATCATTTCGATAAAGTGATTTACGTTAGTATCCAATACACCATTGCCGTCCGTGTCGTATAACCGAAACATAACTGCCAATAGAAAATTTAAAAAAAAATGAAATTAGATCACATTAACTTTTGGAAAAATCAAAATTCATTTGTTTATAGTTGATTACATTCGAGTTTGTCTTCAGGACGGCCAGCCTCCAGCAGAGACAGGTAACAGATGACGTTCTTGAGCGAGACCCGGAGTGAATTGATGTCCAGTAGGCTCGTCTTCCGCACCAACTGCCGCACTTCCACTAAATTTCATAGAACCGTCGTGTGATTTTAAACGGCGTGTTGAAAAATAATAATAAAAATTCATTTCAATTTACATTCCAGTTTGCCGTTGGAAACGAGAATGGAATTATTGGACTTTCGCGATGAATTGCGAGACATTTGGCTGTGGCTGGGCGATGATGATTGGTTACTAGCCCGTTCCCATGTTGCACCTGCCGAAGCTGTTGCCGCACTGGAGCAGGACGCTCCAGCTCCCGCTCCAGCAACAGTCATCGTTCCAGGCTGCGTGACCATGACTGTAGGATGAACTGAAGCGCCGATACTTCCTGTCAATTTAATAGACGCGCACATTTAAATAGATAAACAGGATAACATGGCGGCCCACTTGAAATCTTTCTCCATTGAAAAAAAAAACGACATTTCCTTCTTAATTTCCTTCAACATTCACATGGCTAAAAACGACAAAGATGGCAAGTGTGCAATAGATTTCTTTGTTTTCTCCAATGATCAAGCCGGAACACGAGGGAAAATGTGTCAGCCACCAACAATCGATCGCTGGCAGTTCCGCAAACCCAAAGGCCGAATTAGAGAGGCTCACAGAAGCGTGTAACTTCCTCAACAACAACAACAATGTTCTTCCTCCTCTCCCCCCCCCCCCCCCTCTGCTCTTGGCTCGAACCTCTTTTCCACCCAAACGTCTCAAACAAGGACCGAAGATTTTTTTTTGGGAGAAAACATTCAACCTTAAAGATACTTACCAGTCCGCGTTCGGTTAGGAGCATCTGATTCTGTGCTACGTCCAGCGCTACCGAGGCCGCTAAGGCTGCCCAGCCGTTCGGTGAGACCGTGAAAGCGTTCAGCCAATCCTTGCAGAGGTCGGCTTTGTTCCGACAGGCTAGTGGTGATGGTATGCAAAACTCCGCCGGAAGCGCTAGTCGAACAGCTGGCTGGACAAGCTGCAGCCCCAGCTGGACTGGTTGTTGAGCCAGATTCGCCAAAGGCCGCCAAATTATTGACAGAGCCGGATGCGTTGTGAGCAGTAATAGGAGCGCAAGCTGTCGCAGAGCTCAACATGGCCATGTCCTGTAAAATTAACGTGCATATCATTAACGCAAGACGTATAATCATTTTGAATTGCATTTAAAAAGAAAAAAGAAAAGAGAGAAGGACATTATCTCACCACGTAATTAAAAACTCTTGGTTATTAAATAGCGAGCTAAATGCGTGGCTTGATTGAGGCTATATCTCTTACGTCTATAAACGCAGAGGCAGGAAATGAACGATCTTTCACTTGCACATGTCGTCGAAATAGATAGAGCTTACCCATCATGAAATGTCCGCCTAATTGCTTATTTATTTCTACAGACAGAACAAACGCAGAATGATCGATTAGGCTAATCAGAATAAACTTTCATCCAGACCCTCGTTATATTTCGTGAAAATCCAATAAACTCACGTATTGACTCGTCCTTTTTCTAGCTCAATGTGTTATATACTCTTCATTATTCTAATCGATCGATTGTCTCTGTACATCGGGCATCCGAAATATAAAAAACGAAGGAGGGGGAAACAAATATAATCCAAACGTTTACTTTCTATACACAGTTAATATGGTCGTTAATGTCCCTATGCCCGTGGAATGTGTGGCTTGTTTTCACTCTATTCACTATACAAAAAAAAAAAAAACCTTTCTCCAACATGTCTCCTATTTCCTGGGCGTGTTTGTCTTGTTTGTATTTCTGCAGCTGGACCCCGGAACTCTCGAGAGCGGCCGGCTTGATAGTGCCCGATATGTAGTTAAAGGAACAAACCCAATGAAAAAGAAAAGGCCCTTTTTTTTCCTTTCTTTTAAAGAAAAAAAAAGGGGGGAACACATAAAAGAGGGAAGAAACGTCCCAGAGTTTGTTTGTGCGTGCATGTGCCTCGTACACACACACACACACTTATATACTAGTAGGGCATGCTGCTGCAGAGTTTTTTTTTTTTTTTTCTCTCTCTCTTCCGAACGTGAATTCCCTTTCTGTACTGTGCACGGAGCATTATTATATATATAAACTATATCCTTTTTGCCGGTGCAACATTGTTCACAGCGCTGCCGTTGCACAGGGAATTGAATTCACGCGGGCGAGTGCCGGCTATATTTATCTGGATGGCGCACGTATATATCACTGCCCCCCCCCTTTTTTTTCTTTCTTTGCAGGGGGGTTACATCCAAGTTGATATTTTATTGCATTTCGTTTGTGTTGAATCAAAATGAATATTTTTGCCAGCGCTGCTTTATCTCGATCATCTCGTCCGATGCAGCCCAGCCGGCGTGCACAATTGACGATGAATAACTCACGATGGGCTACACCACCTTCCCTTTTCGTGGAAAAATATAAAAGGGAACAGGGCGTCCATTCGACACGAACATTTTCTTTCAATGAATTTAAAAGTTAAAATAGAAAAACAAATCGTGTCGATATTATTCTTTTTTTTTTTTGCCTAGTCGCTCCCATAAAGCGCATTAAGCCTGGAAGGTGAAATAAATTATTGTAAAGAAAAAGAATAGGAGAGTTGCCAGAGGCATGCGCAGTCCCGCATAAAAGTAGGTAATAAAAGTGTCCCATATTTACACGTTTGATGTCGTGGCCCATGTGTTAGACACACTCTGTAAAAAACAGGGGAAAACAGTGCAGCGGGCGCGATCTATGCAAAATCATTTATAATTCTAGCCTTTTAAAATTTATTTTCGCCAAACACTACGGGGTTATCTAGCGCAAAAAAAAACTGGTTGTAGACAAGTTGCGGTCTTTAATCAAAGGACACGACATTTTTTTTTTTTTTTTAAGTAACATGTCTAAAACGATTCATGGCGCCGCTGTCAAAATATAGTCAGGTGCTCCAGCGAGACAGACAGCCCGCCATTTTTATAGTTAGCATTTAGAGATTTGTAATAGCCAACGTCATTTTCTTTTCAAACATTTTCCTTCATCTTTCTCTCTTGTGTTTTTTCTTTTTTGTTTGTTAATTCTCTTTTTGAAACCCAAAGAAAAAAAAAAACAGTGTACATTTTCTTATCTTTCTGTACGTATATACTATATATCCTGGTTGAAGACGGGCTGGCCGGCTAAAGAGATAAACACCAGCGAAAATGGCGGGTCATAAATAGCTCATCATTTTTTCTCATTTTTATTAAATGCCTCTTTTTCTCTCTGTTTTTTGCCGCTTTGCCGCCGTTTGAGAAACTGCGCGATGACGTCCCGCGCCCGTCTGTGCGCACTTTCTCAAGCTATTTTCGCCCCGGTTAGAAGAGAAGCGCAAGCGTCTTAGTATTTTTTTTTTTTTTTTTGTTTTTATTATTACCTACCTTGATGACTTTGCCTTCAACGTTGGAGACGGTCTTGGTGGGCGCCCGTTTGACAAAAGACAAGAACAGCCTCTTGCACAGCTCTTCTTGCATTTCCAGTTCCAGGTAAGTGTCCATAAACAGCCTGAAGCCCTCGTAGTCGATATCCTGTAAAAAATGAAATGGGACCACCCCCCCCAAAAAAAAAGGAAAGACAATTGTTTTTTTATTCTTTAAATACATCGGAAAATTGACATCGTTTTTTACCCCGTCTGGCTGGAATTTGGACAGCGGTCCAGTGCCGGAGAATTCTGCCAAAACATCGCTCAATTTCTTGGACGAATCTATAATCCAATATACAAACAGCTGATTTATTATTTGAATCCTTGGCTTTGGATTTAAAAAAAAAAAAAAAAAAAAAAACAGACACGCAATTCGTTTTTGGATAAGGGTGGCGAGCACTTGTCAAATTTTCTAACAAGTGTAAAAAAAAAAAAAAAAAAAAGATTTCGTAAAAGGCCCGTGTCTCGACGCTTGTCTTTTTGATCATTGCCGTCGCGGAATGCGAAGAGACCTTGGGCGACATTCGCTTTCTTTTTTACACAGACAAGAGTTTTAAACGACAACGTTCTTTTTTTTTCCTTCTTCTCGTCTCTCATCAAAGTCATCTGTAGACAAAAGGATTTTCCAACTGCGTGAAAGACAAGGCTCTCAAAAAAGCAAAAAAAAAAAAAAAAAAAAAATCCCATTTCTTTATTCGCTTTCTCTCTTCGTTCCATGTCTTGAAAAAAGATTCCCCATTCTTCCCAAAATGGATCCAGTCCCAGCGAAAAAGACCGTAGAAAATTTGGAAAACGCAAAATTCATTAAATCCTTTTCATCAGCAATAGTCTAAAATGGCTGCTGTGAGATAAACGAAAATCATTTAAACATTTCCCTCCAGATTCGCGTGTGTGTGTTCAATTCAATACTAGGATTGTTTTAGACCAATTTGGGGCAGAACAATCGGAACTGGTCAATCATCATCTCATTACACAAGTAGAATGGAAGCAGACAGTTCAAAGTTTCCGGCCGTCTCTATACGCGAACACGCAATTTTTTGAGAAGACAAACGACATTCATCGACCCGGCTAAAGATTGTTGACTCTCGTAACGGTTGACAGCTGCTTCGTTGTCCATCCTTACGTGTCCCGCAGCCAATTGTTTACGAAACGATGTTTTCCCAATGGCGAGAGAATGGAAACAAAAAGAAAGCGGCATAATAAACCCATCATTGTCGGCTATTAGAATCTATTGGAGGGGCAGATGTAATAATCATTTTGATATTTCTCCGTTAGTTCACAAGTTTGTTTGTTTTTTTATACAATAGAATTAGGCAATGCCTTTGGTGAACCGTAAAGAAAAAACTGTTTTCTTATATGTGTGCGTGTTATTCTTTAAATCCGCCCAATTTGACTGGTCTCTACGTTGTTAGATAGCTGCTGGAAATCAGTGCGTACTATCTTGTTTTTGTATGTTGGCAAACAATATAACAGCGGCGATAGGGAATTTAAAAAAAATAATAATAACAATAAAAAGAAAGGAAAAGTTGTTTACACAAATGAAGAAACAAAAACAAATCAAAGATGGATGAAGACGGATCAGATCGCCAGTTCTGCGACAGGAGCAGCAGGGACGTGCACTATCCATCGAATCGGAGCCATCGGAGATCCGTCAGACGAAGGCAAGTAAGAAAAGAAAAGGAAGGAAGGAAAGATTCTTTTTTTTTCACATGTCTGTCTGCCTTCTTCCTACTTCCCTTTTTTTTTTTTTTTTTTTTTACTTTCCCGTGAAACGGAGGAGGCAGGGCAACGTCTATATACAACATGCACGTCTTCCGACATCTCCATCAGCCGCAGCCCCGACGTCCCGAGCACACACACACATCGTCTACTATATATATGTGTGTACACCATACACATAGAGCAGGAGCACGCAAGTTTCTAGCTGATGCCCTCCCCGATCCGCCCAGCTATCCGCCCTTCCCATCCTCTTCACTTCCCAACCGAAATCAATAACACGAACACAGAGCCAGAGAGAGAGAGAGAGAGAGAATAAGAGAACAAGTAGAACGCATCTAAAAAAGACTTGAGACAACTACAGTTGTACACGTATATCCAAACAACAACACATCCTCCTTGTGTTGTGCGCTTTAACTTTTAACTTAATGTTGAAATAAGGACCTTGAACACATTTCGTTCGTTCTCTGAATATTTTAAAGAAAAAAAAAACAAACGGGGAGGCCTTGTTGATCAATCTGAGATTAGCGGTTAGCACACTGACCAGTTAAACGAGGTTATTAATGTTTCTGTCCCACATATTTTTCAAACGTCAAACTGCTTTTCACTTTTTTTTATAATAAAAGGTGGACAAGATTGAATTGTAACCAAATATGGACGGCTAGTGGAACAAGAAAAAAAAAAAAGAAATGTTAGAGACACATTGTTAAGAGAACGTTCTGGTCATTGTCCAAGTCAATGGTGAGCCACGAAACATAAAGAAGATGAAAAAACCACGAGTTCTTTTTTTTTCAAAAGTTATTGATTTCACTAAGGTTGCATAAAAGAGCGACGCAGACCCGAGCGTACCGACAAAAAAAGAAAAATCGAACAAATTGAAGAAAAAGATGAACAACGTCTTTAATGAGATTATTGTAGGGAAACATTTTTTTTTTCTCTTTTTTTCGTAGTTTTAAATAAAAAGGAAAGTTGATCTTTTGCATAAGATTCAATGTGATGAGATTGTTCATTTCTATAGGAACAATCCCAAAAACCGGCGCAAAAGTTTCGTGACGGACAGAACATCCTGGCGTGTAGTGTCTTGTGTATAGACAAGAAAGGGCCGTCTGTCCCCCCCCCCTTCCCTTCGACGTTTTCCTCTTATGTACACACCCAATTTGGCCAGTTACTCGGGACGACGACGTGACTCGCACAGTTTTTTCCCAGCCTTTTTCCATCATCAAATTCTGATAATTACAGCAATTGAACCCAACGTCTCTTCTCTTTTTTTTTTTTTATTTCTTCGTACATCCTTAGCAACTGCTATTTTAACCCGTCTCCATTACAGCCAACCTTTCAAAAATCGTTAGCAAAAAAAAAAAAATAAATATAAATCTCTATGCTAATCATCTACACCTGAAGCAATATGCGCGTCGACATTTGAAAATAGCCAAACACTTGGGACGGCCAAAAGATGATTTTAAAACGGGACCCGTTGATTTCTTTCTGCTCCGATTCTTCTTCTTCTTCTTCTTCTTCTTAGTTTCGAGACACACACACACACACGCACACAAGAGTACCATGTCGTGTGTGTGTATATATAAATGCATGGCCCTGTTGTGTGTATACATCTATGACGTCAAAGCGCGCAAACGGGGAGAGGATGGTATCGATCTGTCGCTACCAGAGAGCGAAGAAGAAGAAGAAGAAAAAAAGAGAGAAGCCTGCGAAGGAAAAGCCGTCGCCATAGCTTCTCCCCACCCCTTTCTGTAGCCCTTTAGTGACGTCATGAACTTTCAACCAACGTATTTCCACATCTTCCCCCCCCCCCTTCTTTTTTTACATCCGGTTCTCTCGCGTTTCCCGTTTCTAGACGATTTTTGTTTTCGGTCCTTTCCCCTTCGCCATCCTGTCAAAAATGTTCGTCTCGTGCAACATTTTTGCTCTGCCCAATATCAAACGGAACTGCTCGGTCTCGATTCCTATATATAAACACGCTCACGCAATATATCGACCAATTTTTAAGATTCTACTTCCTCATGTTTATGGCTGAAATAAATGGAAGAAGAAGAAAGAAAAATGATTTTTCTCGCTTGTGAAATCCATAAACGCATGGCTGGCCTTGTTGATCACGAAACTCGTAACGGTCATACAACGTATCGATTCTTTAATGTAGCTCAAGAGGCTCGCAACTTCAACAGCTTCGAGCAAAAGCAGCACCTGACATTTTATGGCGTCACTCGGCCCGTCTTTTTATACATCGGCCAGCGGCTAATGGCGTCACGGATATTATGTTACCGAATTTATATAGATTTATTTATATTTTTTTTTCTATCTGGGGGGCGTGTGACCACCATCCACCCAACGTGATTTGCATGAAAATTTTTGAGTCGTAAAAAAATATGAAGTAGTTCTACATATGCAGATACCCGCTGAATTGTCGGGAAAACCCTATCCTTAATTTGCATACGATACAACTTCGAAAAAATAAAATTAACTTAAACATTTTTTCTAGCGGTGGTATCAACCCACATGAAAAGCCTTGCAGTCGATACCCTCAAAATTAGTTTTTAAAAAACAGGCCGAAATGGCAAAAACGAATTCCCCCCCCCTCCCCCTAACACAAAATGTAAATGAAATAAAAATAAAATAACTTACAAGCAGCGAGATCCTGTAATTGTTCGAATTCGGCGGGCGAGAGCTTCTCCCATCGATAGGCGGACTGGAGGGCGGCCTGATCGAGCAAGGCGGCCGACGAGGCACAGCTCGAATGTTGCTGATGTTGATGTTGATGCGAATGCCGTTGCATTGTCGTCAAAATGGAAGACGCCCGGCTGCCGCCCACTTTCTTTTTGCTCTTCTCTTTCTTCTCCTTCTTGTGCTTCATGATGATGGTGGCCAGCTTTCCTACTGATGTTGCACTACTGCCCTTATCGGCCACTCTGTTTATTCCACTCGTTTGTTTTTCTTTTATTGCACACAGCACTTGAAGAAAACTTGTTCCCCGTTCGTCTTTGTTACGCACACTGCGGTGCACCTAAATAAGAAACGGTAGACTGATTAGCGAAACGAATAAAAGAGAGGGAATGTGAAAGAAAAAAATGTTGTGAGAAATCAAACCGGTTATTACGCAAAATTCGGATAGATGTTTTTTTTTTGTTGTTGTTGTGAAGGCAGGGGAATGAGAAATGTAAATAACCGGGAGCAAAGGGATAAAACAGGAAAAAATAAAATACACACACAATCTGCCAATCTCTTTGTCACCTGGCATGGAAAAAAAAAAAAAAGATTGAAAACTGATAAGGTAATAATAATCACATCAGATTGCGTGTTATAAAAAACAGGAATGCTGACGGACTAGATTTACATCCTCATTTGAATTTGACATCAGCTTTTAACCACGGAAAAATATATATATATATTTTTTTTGTTTGTTTAAGAGTGTCACAACCAGGATCAGGTATTTCTAGTTCCAATTAACAGGAGTTGAAAGGAAGCTCGTCATATTATTATACTTATTAAGCTTGTTTTTTTGTTTTTTTTTTTAAATCTATATTTTGGGTAAAAGATCTTTTTTTTGAGTTTTTTCACGGTCTCCGGCTTCTGGTCTGATCTAAAAATACAATGGAGGCGCCATAGGGAAGGACAGGCAGATAGACAGAGAAAGCTATATATACATACATATATCAAGATGTCTCTGTTTGGGATGTTTTCGAGGATCAAATACGAAACGACAGCGTTGCAAACCAACGAAATGATTCAAACAGACAGATTTTTAATGATTTCTTAACCTTTACTTTTTTCTCTCCCTGGGTTTTTTGACAAAGAGATAAATCGTTTGGTAATTAGAACTGACATAACAATGACATTACAACAGTTAACTCTTTCCTTTTCGCGAAAAGGAATATGAAAGCGATAAAGACGCGGCTAGTTGCCCCCCTGGCTTTCAACATTTGAAAAGCCTTTGGAGTAAAAAAAAAAACAAAAACAAACAAAACATCTACCGTACTAAAAAGGCCCCATATGCAAACGTAGTAGTTTCAATAGAAAATTACGAAATTCCCTCGAACGGATATAGGTAATTATTCCAAACAGCCGATGCCGAATAGAACAATAACAAATGCAAGAGGTCTGTTTTTTTTTTTAATTGTACTTTTAAGGACGAACAAATACTGGATTATTCATTCATCATTTGCTTTTCTATTAGTGCTGCACGCACAATGTATGCACGAGACTGTGTAATAATGATTGTTTATTTGGATTCCTAGTTTGACGGCTGCGTAGACGCAGGACAATAAATCAATGATCCAATATTTAGATGTGCCGCTTCTCTAAATAGAAGCACTTATCAACGCCCCGCTGGTATTTATGTACATCGTTCATTTTTTTATTTTCATTGTTTTACTCTCTGCTGGATATAATATCCCCATTATTGTTATCATTGTTCCCCGCCGCGCACACGCGGGGAAGTACCGTGACAATTGAAAACAAAAAAATGTCACCTACCCCCTCTCTCCAATAGGAATGAAAAAAAGGCTTTTGAAGGTGAGAGGAATGGGGATACTAAATGCAAAAAAAAAAAAAAGAAAATCAAAATTGACACCAGTTGGACACGACTAAAAATTCCCAACCGTCTACATAGATGTGAAAGAAACATCCCCTTCTCCGCCGTTGGCCATTGAACAACCAAAACTGGCGTGACACACCCAGACATGCAAATATCGAGAATCGGAAAAAAAAAGAAAAATTACCTGTCCTTTTTTTTCCTTTAATTCAATTGGCAGAAATTTCGGTATTGATGTTTTGTTTTTTTTTTCTTTTCCGCCAGTTGCCGTTTTCTCTTGGGTTCCTCGTTGCGTAGAGCGTAGTACAGTAGAACTGGTAGGTACATGAAAATCGTGAGCTTTTCTGGCGTGTAGATGTCGTGATAACGATCGGGAATAAATACGAAATTTTCAGTAGCTATATGACAATCCGTAGGATGCGGGTTGCAGAACTCCGGCGTATACTTGAAAATTCAATCAATGAAAATTGATTTTCAATACGCAGAGACTTGTATTTTTTTTTTTCTTCTCTCTCTCTCTCTCTCTTCTTTTGGCAGCCGAGGAGGGTGAAAAAAAAAATAGAAAACATAACACAGAAGAAGAAAATGGCACGGATGATAAAAATCAGACGGCCATGTTGTCGCGCACTGACACACTCTGGCCAGTTGGACGAGAGAGTTTCAATAAATGCCAGGCCAGCAAAAAGTTGTAATTCATGTTTGTTTTTTTTTTTGTGTTTGTCGTTCGTCTTTTTTTTTCAAATTACTATTTCAAAAAAAAATCTTTTTTCTTCTTCTTCTCATTGAATTTTTTTTCTATGTTTGCCCAACATTCGATTTTTATCTAAGCCCAGCTTTTAACACACACACACACACACGCACTGTAAAGGAAATTATTCAAAGGAATAAAACCTTATAGAGACACACACGACGCCAAAGCGAAAGAAAAACACACACACACACACACACACACTCTCTCTCCCACTGTTTCTAGCAGCACACACATACACACACACTCTAGTAGTACCCGTGCCGTACATACACACGCACACTTCAGATGCAGAATCGATCGTCGGCGTCCTCGCCGGACGATGGTGGTGGTCGTCGTGTTTGTGGTGGGTTGTTCATTCCGCCCGCCCGCACTCCACTATCTACTCCACTTCCAACTCAATAATGCATTTCTTTCTTTTTCTAAATAAAAATTAAATCTAATCCTATTTTTTTTAGATAAACTGAATTTGTTTCCCAAAAAATCAAACCGCAGGGCTCATGATTTTTTTTCACTTGGCAACACAATTCCGGAGGAAGAGTAACCTTTTTCTTTTTTAAACTATACAGATCGTAATGTACACAGCACCAAATAGTACATATACACACACATACACACACGGCGTGGCGGACGGCACACAAAAAAAAAAAAAAAATGGGAAAAAAAAAGGAGACGGGCAGGGACTCAACTCAAACAGTGACCGGCCATAGCGCGAGCTGCCGACTGAGTATTCGAGTAGGCGACTAGTGGCGCTCTCTCTCTCTCTCTCTCCATTTTTTTTCTTCCCCCCCCCCCCTCTTTTTCTTCTTCTCTTCTTCCTTATTTTATTTTTTTTTTTGTTCCGTTTTCTTTCTTTTTTCTCCTCTCTCTTCCTTTTCTCCTCTATAACGTCACTGTGCTGTGGAACAGCCCATACAAAATGTATACACAGAGAGAGAGAGAGAGAAAGGAAGAGAGTAGGAAGCTGTATGCGCGGCTGCCTGCTGGTTGCACAACACACGCTCGTCGGCTTTTCGTTTAGGGCGACGTGGTGTCGTCAAAAGCGCAGTAACGAACGGCGGCGGCGGCGCACGCAGAGTAAAATCAGGCAACGTGATGATATGGTCCCCTTCCTCTTTGGCTGGCGTGCTCCTACACAGATGTGAAACTTTGGTGTGCGTCTGAAGAAACATCGGCATGATCGAGTCATTTTTTTTTATCAGACGAGGAGGGCCATCGTAAGAAATGATTTGTATACTGTACAGAGAGAGAGGCACGTCTTTATTATCTTACGTAGTTACGATGATGTATTAGGCGGAGTTCTCTACAGGAAATTATCGATGAATCATAGAGACGATCGTTATTGCCTTTAGTTTGAATTGCACCGCCTTCCGTTTCGTTTCCCATTGTTTTATTTTTTTTTGTAATTCATTATTTTTGATTTTATTGAGGGGCGTTTTGATTGTTTGATTGGGTAGGATAGACTCTCGTACGCGGATGTGGCCAATGCAGAGAATCATTAAATTAATATAAGAAGGATATGCGCAGATGTAGTACAATGTTGCTGTGTTTTTATAGTGGCCATGCAATCTTGCATCGGGAACTGGAGAACCAAGGGGAGGAACATCATCTGAAAAAAAAAGGAGGGGGAGAAAAACAAAAGATGTGAAGAGGCGGAGAAAACGTTTTTTGGCGACGTCAAAATGAATGATGACCACACCCCAAGGCCATGGCGTTTTCTTTTTGAAAATGCCATCTGCAAACCGAGTTCCGGTTATTTTACCACCCTTCCCCCCCCCTTTTAATACACACTATACTTATATATAATTAATGTGATATCATCAAGAGAATTATTAATAGCATATTTACAGTGCGAATTCTATCCAACTTAGTTTCTCATTTACATTTTTTGGAGTAATTTGTAAAAGAAATTTACATATGACGTCAGAAAGTTTCAACTTTGACCTTATCATCGTCGCATTACGTGCGCAAGCGCGAGGCTTTAACCACTGTGAAAAGAAAAATAAAAGATGGCAAGACGTCGCGCATGCCAAAGCCAGACGGCTTCCGAACATTTATCCTCACCATATTACATCGACCACCGTGTTCTTTTTTCTTTTTATTTTCCCCTTTTTCCTACCCACCATCTCTCTCTTTTTCCTGTATTTAGTTCTTCCTTCATCGTTTTCTTCCGTTTCCGTTCTGATCTCTTCGGCGCTCATTTCAACCTCGTTACTCGATTACATGCCCGATGTTGCTATACTCTATACGTGTATGTATATATATATAGAAAAGAGTTTCCGCTTCGCACAGGCTGCCTCTTACTCTTTAATTAGAAATACGGAAGCAAAAAAGATGTGATTACAAAAAAAAAAAAAAATGTGAAGCACATGGCTCAATCTTACATGGCGCCTACAAACGAAAAAAGATCCCCTCCATTTTTTTTTTATTGTATCGGCGATAGCAATCTTCGACGAGTGCTGATGATAATGGCTCTAGATGGCTGGGTCAAAGATGTCAAGATCCTTCCATTTTTTTTTATTAGAAATAATCCCTTCATGGATGGTGATGATAATGACAAGCATTTGAAGAGGAAAGTTTCCCTTTTGTCCGTTGCTTTGATTTATGCATTTCCTGTATCGCGGCCAAACGATAGATCCCGTCTGACGTCAATTTAGAGCTCCATCCGTTCTTGGTGTCTCAGCGGCGATGCTTTTACTAGAGGATAAGAAAAGCATTACGGAATTTTCATTGCCTAGTTCACGAGACAGGAAGTAAAAAGGATGATGGTAGGATATTGACGCAATTTTTTTTTTTTTTTTTTTGTCGCTGGCTGTCTTTTTTAGCTGAGGACGTGTGATGTGTCTTTTAGGTGAATTTTAAGACACGCCCCTTTGACAACGTAGTCATAGTAACAACGTCTGTTCTGACAGCTTCGTGTTCAAACCTGATTCGCCCGATCGACTCCTTCCAGAATTTCTATAGTTTTTCTTTTTTTTCTTCTGTGTTATACTCTGTATTCTTCCGTTATTAGTTTTTCGTACGTTATCTACAGTTGTTGTTGTCTTTTCTTTTTTCTCAGTTTTATTTTGTATTTTTAGTTACAGCTTAGAAAATGAATCTGGTATCTGTGACTTGTTTTGTTTTTGCATTTATGGTTGTCTTAACGTCCGCTAATGAACCCAACGATTACACAAATGGAAATTTTGCCGTGCCGGACGTTCCCAAAAGAGAGATACTGAGATGCATGGGTAAATTTATTTACATCAGCATTCATGTTGATGCTATCTTTGTTTCTTAGACTAGAACTTATCTCGTTTCAATTTGATGCCCATTGTCTTTCAATACTAAGTAGTCTCATTAATCATTTACCTTTTTTGCAGTGTGTAAAGCATTGGTGGATGAAGTAGAAATTGCTGTTGACAAGGTTGACCCGCACAAGAAGGTTGATATGGGCAGCTTTAGGCTTGATGGACAAGGAAATGTCAAACAGAACTTGGTAAGCCAAAAACCTCACACTAATAAAACTTTTCCTGTTTGTAGCACTTTTACTTCTCTATAAACTTCTATTTTGTCATCAAGGACAAGGAATGAAATGATTTCAAACAAATTAACTTTCTGTTTCAAAACACCATTCATGTTATTTTGTTGGAAGAGATAACCAAGAGCCACCTATCGTTTGTTACAGGTACCTTACGCCCGAAGCGAACTTTTCCTCTCGGAGGTCAGTACTTTTTTCTTTTCTACCAAATAAAGTATTTCGTGCAAGAAGTAAGGTGTGATGTAAAGATCTCAACTTAACTCTTACAATTTAGGTGATGGACAAAGTATGTCCCATGTTCAGAAATTACGTGGTCGCCAGCTACAAAGCCACTGGCATTCCGACACTTTTGAGAATTGAAACTCCAGATGGCAAAGGAATGAATCCTGAGATGAGCAACGTAAATATCGTGCCCAATCCAGAAGTCAACGAGCAGCTGTCTTCCTACGTAAGATTATTTAAAATTAAGTACCAAGCATACTGCAATGTTCAACTTCACTGATTCGAACATCTCTAGTGTCAAAGTTTGGTGGAAGAATTCGAAGACGACATTGTATCCATGTTTGCCAAGTCCGAGAAGCAGCTCCACGAAAAACTCTGCGTCACTGTTGCCGAAGTGTGTCCGAAAGATGCCGTCCCCGATGCAGACGATTCCAGTTCTGAATCGTCTGACGATTTTGATTTTGATCGCGAAGAATTGTGAATTGCCACTGCAATCGGCGATACAAATGACGAGACGTGGAATATCAAAAACATGACCAATCGTCCCACAATGTGCTGTTGCTCTCGTTATTTAATGTATTTTTTGATCGAATTATATAGGATTATAATAGTTTAGAGATTTATATCCATGAAACAGTTTGAAAGTTTAGGAAGGGGTAAGAATAGGGTTAAGGGCAGGGTAAGAGAACAAATAAAGGTAAGCCGAAGAGAGATCATTTCTTTTCTTTGTCTTCTTCTCATTACAAATGACAGGTAATGTAAATATCGAGTGAAATTGGGGCACGTTATAATATATATATGCTTGAAATTCTATAATGCGTGTAGTAAACATCGATACACAGGTGAGGAGAGGGTAAACGGGAGGGCGGGCGGTCGAGGTTATTGTTTACTCAAGGTAAGGTTTGAATGTTTTGAAACAAGAGCTATAGGATGTTGTATATCGACACAGATATGGCAATTAACTCTTTTTGATCAAGTTTACGTAATCCCAATGTTGAAACGAGAGACAAGTAAAACGGGTCAATAAACGGGAACGGGGAAAATATGAAGAAAGAAAATGATGTGGTAAAAGGGGAGGAAGGAGGAGTTGAGAATGTGCGTCATGACGCACCCAAGTCTCGTCTTCTTTTTTTTTTTTTTTTTTTTTTTTTTTTTTTTTTTTTTTTTTTTTTTTTTTTTTTTTTATTTTTTATTTTTTTAAATTATTTTTCAGCAGCCGCATTATCCGGTGTCGTCATTCCGTGGTATTCATTCCGCAGTCGTCTGCATAGGACGGGAAAAAAAAGAAGAGAAAACGGCAGGTTAGTTATCGAAAAATGCATAAGCAATTTGCCCGAAATTGGCCCTTTCTGTCATCGTCACTTGTCGCATAAAAATGCGTGGGCGGGCTAATCAACACACGTATCATCCACACGTAAACCATCCATGAATGTTCACGATGATTGATTCGTCCTATCTTACTTCCGTTCGTTTTCCCTCCCACTCCATGGTCGACACTTGATGGTAAAATCTTGTTATCGTTTTTTTTTTTTTTTGCTTTTTGAGTGCCACATGTATATGTGACACTCCGGAACGGGATCGAAGCCATTACATTTCGAACGAAAGGTGAAGAGGAACTCCAGATTAGAAAGCCAAATGGGTCGAACCAAACCCAAAGCGGATGGCACAATAAAAAAAAAAAAACAACAACTTTTGCTCTCCTCCACTTGCGTCTAACTTTAGCCGCTACGGGTTGCCCATACAAAGTGCCGCGTATGTCATCTAGCGGGGGTAGGAAAGTCCTCTTCACAAAGAGATGGGCAATTACAACTTAAGTCATATAGATTACGATCACAATGGGAGAACACCACGCCAAACGATTGCACCCGTAAGCGAAACGGGTTGTCAAGTGTGACATGTCACCAAAAAAAAAAAAGATTTAAACACGAAAGATTGCCCGCGACTCGCACGTTTCTCATTTTAGCTTCCTTTCGCAATTTCTCGCTGTTGACTTGTTTTTTAGTTTTCCCTTTTTTTTCTGAAAAATATTTGCCGTCTTTGTCTGTGGCGCTAGCTGTGAAGACGACAATATCCATAAACTTGGTTGAATGAAACACATCGCTGCTCTTGCCAGGGTAGCTGCTATCATCCAATCTTCAAGTAAACTATCGAAAGGTGGAAAATAAAATTGAACCGACGACTAGAAGACGGGGTACGCATTGCTGGCGGACAAATTCCATTTCTAAAATCGAGAAAAAAAAAGGCATACTGTCGTTAAAAACAATGTACAGAAAGCGGAGACGTTCTTAACTTCTATGATGACTTGCGTAACGATCCTTGAATCGATTCCAGGCTACGTCCATAAAAAGTCTCAATATTGATCTGGGGCTCTTCATCCAGTTGGACGCTTCCTATCGGCCTCTTTTGTTCTGAAAGAAAAATCAACAACACGCGTATTTTGTTCAACTAGCCCACTAGCTTTTTCAAAAAATCAAACTGCCGTGAAGCGTTTGAAATTTGGCGCCGGAAACAGGTGATTTCATGGACGATCGACCCTCAAGCGTTTCTTTTCACAGTCTGAATCCGCTTGAGGGAGGGGAAAAAAGTGATATCCAATATCAAGAAGGGGATATTGCATCGTCCGTTTTCCAGACACGCTCACAAACAGGAGACAGACTGCTGTGACCTCAATGAGAAATGCTTTAAGGTTGAATGAATCGACAAGGCCAGTTGGGTGACCACCACCAGACGATTGCACTTGATGTGAAGGACCCTTCGCTAAGTTTGAGGTTGCCCGGCTTGAGTCGATGGAACGGTTGATGGACGCGTACAAAAAAAAAATGGGCGAAGGATTAAAAGAACTATTTCAGCGTCACATGATTTACCTGTCGGTGTAGATTCACGCACAAAAGCTTATAACGATGAAAGGGGAAATATGCCAGAGCGTCCCACACCCAGATTACAATTGGCATTGAGATTTTAAAAGAAATGTGTTTTCGTCGATCAAAAATTAATTTTAATACTTTTTTTAGGCTTTAAAAAAAATCCGCTTCGCCCGCAAAGTGTCGGTTCGTATTGCCCCAACAGCCCATTGCTAGCGCTTCCATCGATCTTGGTAAGCACTTACGGCTGTGTGCCTCGACTCATCTGTCGTCTCCTAGGACGATCGAGCGGAGGTCAGTAACGAGTAAATTGGAGAGCAAGAAAAAAATATGTAGCTCGGGGATGGATAAAAATGTTATTACCGATTTCTGATTAGATGAAAATTTCAATTTACTGATGCTAAAACTAGCGCAAAAAATGGACAGCGCGAATTGATAAGGACAACTAATCGTCGTATAAAATACCATTGATTTGTTCGATCAAGTAACGGTTCTTCGCTTTGGAAAATTATTCTTTTAAATATTTTTCGCTGTTAACTCTTTTGCAACTGTGTGCGTCATTTCACTGATCGTTGCCTCGGGAAACCCGTACGGATGAAACCCCCTGGCCCAGATTCCGATCTCGTTCGCATCGATAAGTTTGCCTTTTCTTCTTCTTTTTTTTTCCGCTTTTAAATCAAGACAATTTCAAAAGCAAAACCCCCTTTTAAACCTAAATGCTACATCGCTTTTCTACTTGGATGTGATGGTGGATCTATAGGACAAAAGGTCCGTTTGGTTTTCCCTTCGCACAAATGATTTACCTGTATATTTTTATTTTTTTTTCAAAGTCGTTTTGTTGTTGTATTTTGTTCCATCTCGGTTTTGCAGGCGGGTAGGTAAGCAGCTAGCACAGCGAATGACACTGGGCTGGATGTAGTAAGCCCTGTGCGATGCATTTCCTCATGCAATTTGGGCTCCTTTTCATTGACTGACGGCGAGCTATGAGATTTCCAGAAAATGTTTAAATTATTCAAAGAGAACTGCCAAAGAGAGAGAGAAACTCAAAGTTAGACGATAAACTAACCGGCTTGCCGCAGTATTTTCTTCAATAGGGCTTCCTTTTGCCTGTTGATTTTGTTGATGGCTGTGTGGAAACCCAAGAGGGGCAGAACTCTCGGCTCAGCTGAGTCTCTGCTGATGGCCGACGAAGGTGACGCAAGTACCTCGTCGCTCTCTGTCGAAGATAATGGCGAAGAAAGAGGAGCTTTCGAATTACGTTGCTGTTTTGGACGATGTTTTTCAGATGACGGATTGTATGACGACTTAGATCTTTTCATCTCGCTAGTTGGTTTGCCGTAGTACTGTCCGGATTCATCGTCCACTAGTTGATCCGATTCGACGTCGTAGACGTCATCCTCGTAAGGACTATCAGCAGCCATCAGTTCAGTCCTGTGCTGCTTCGGCTGGTGTGGCTCCTGTTGCTGTTTTTCCCTGAAATTGGACACTGTTGCAAAGATTGGCGTCGCTGGCTGTTGTAGCGCTACCCTGGATGCCACCCTGTCATCATTTACAGCCGCCATGTTATCGTTGTCCTCTTCGGAGACGCCATTGTCCAGGATCGAATGCAACTTGCGAGCCACTCCCGCCAGCTTGAAGTCGTTCCAGATCCATGGCTGCTCTTCCATTACTTCCTCATTGATGTCTACAAATAAAAAAAAATGGACAAAAAAAAATGAAAAAAAGTAAGTCGAGATCACCTTACTTTATGGAACACTCCTACAAAGCGCAGTATGATCGTCTATTCTACAATAAAAGCAGATGAAAGAGACGATCCATCACGGGATTGCACTTCACTCAGCTATTCGAGAGAGAGACTTAATTCCATTTTCTCGGAGGTCAATTCAGATTGTACCCCATTAAATTATAGATTCTTCTCCTACCCTCCCCCTGTTTCGTTACGCCACAGACGTAAAAGATGGATAGTTCCATTTGTGTTTCATTGCAATGATTACTTGATATAGTAGCGTGTTCGTCACTAGAAAATAAAAAGCAAACAGAAAAAAAGAAAACATTCCTGTCCTTTTTTTCTTATGGACGCAAATAAAGAAACATCCGGTGCCAAAAGACAGGGCTTGACAATCTTGAAAGAGAGTGCACTTTGGCCATGTACTTAGACCTGTGGACATGAACCGTTACAACATTTATTTTCAAAGGAAAAAGGGAAGAGCTAATAGGCCTCGCTCTGAATGTGTTCGATCCACCAGCCATTACATTTTGATCCACGGGTAAGAATAAAAGGTTATACCGAAAATTTCAGATTTAATTTAGTGTTTGTCTTTTAAATCATTGGTATTCAAGCCCGTCAACGGGAGAAATCAGGTTTCAAGTTTCTGATTATATTTTTACTTGCGTGGGTGTATAACAAACAGGGGGAAAAAGGGATCAAACTAGCAGTTAGGGCTTCCGACGTTGATTTGTTGGGCAATTGGGTCTCTTTCTATACAATCGTGGGAGAGCGGACTAGCCGTCCATTACCGATTTCATCCATTTGGTGAATGAATCCGTAGATAATCGAGGGGGCGTCAACAGTTTAGGCCGAGTAAAATATAGCGGCCAACAACGTCTGGCAATCTAACAAGAAATCAATGAAATCCCAAATGGAATTATCTTTAAAATTCGCTTTTTTGCGGTCCCGTTTCCTTGGCAATTTCTCTCACGGGTCACGCATTCTTTCATTTCTAAATGATTGCAGCTCGTTAAGACTATTGTTACTATTCATACACAACAAACGGCATCATATTGATTTATTTGCTGCTGCAATTTTTTTGAATGCCCATGAATTTTACATAAAGTTCATGCATCTTTTTTTGTTTGTTCGTTACGTTTCAAATTTCTACATACATCCTCGTAAAACTAATCCGCGCTAATTAATTTGTTTTTTTCTTGACTGTCAAACGCAAGCTCGTATGACGTTCATCACGTCTGCTTCGTGTGACTTTCGCACGAGTTTACATCCTGCACGTTATCCAACGTTTTCTTGACTCTCTTTAAAATTTGAACAACGAGAGATCTAAAGCGCATCTACAATTGTACGTGGGCATCGAAAAGTCCAGAGTTCCATAAAGTTCAAACCCCGAATTTCTAGTACACACAAACTTGGATATCTCTGTGTCTTTCAGATCCAAGTGTAGTTTGTGTCGATTGTGTTCTTCTAACCACAACTGAGGACTCTAACGATCCTAGACAAAGGATAACAAGGCGGTACTGGAACAAATCAGGATAGCCTCATGAAAAACGCGCTAAATGAGCTGAGCTGTTGAAGTCTATTCAATTAGAGGTTGTTCCCAAAATTATGGGACGCAGTCTCGGCAGCCGATTGTAGCCGCGTATAATCCAACGAGTCAGAGAGCGATGGGCCTGTAAGGCAAACTGGAAAATCAAGTCTAAATATGGGATACCTCTCCAGAGGTCTACGTGCCATGGTTGAACAATACATTTCAGATATATACGCAGTAGCCCTAATATGAACAAAGATTGGAAACTGGCGTTTATCCTAATGTCTTTTCTGCGCCGCTACATCGCAGACGCCCACGCAACCAACAAAAATATTTTTCTTTATTCAAGTTTATATATTTACTTTCTTCGTGGATTTTCTTCTCTCTACAATCTTTGTCCGGTGACACGCAAATCTTGTCAGGTTTGGTTTAGATCTACGGTAAGATTCAGTGAACTTACAACCCTCTCCTATCCAGGGATCTTGATTACATCAAACCAGTAACCGTCTCAGCCAATAACCTTTTGCCCATAAACACATGACTTGACGCTACCAGGCAAATGACATCCCCACATATTCCGCTTGCCAAGTGGGGCCTGCAGTTGGATCCTTTACCATCCCCCCCCCCCCTTCTTGTTATTAGAATTTTCAGCTGTCACTTTTTTCACACCCCAATGCTCGCCTCAATAAAACATTTTCTACGTAATAATTTAGTCATAGTAAGGGTCTTGTTTCATCGAAAAGTTTTCAGCCTATACGTCACGCAATAAAACACAGACGCAAATTAACATTTTTTTTTTTCGTTTGCTTTTCAATGGTCTTTGTTCGAAAAAAAAAACCATCCATCCGGTATTGAATTTCATTTCAAATGGACACGGTCGGACGATTCGCCGCTGAAAGTTTTGATTGCAACGATCATGACGTACGTGAAAATACGTTTAACAAGGCCGACTATTTCAATGTTTTAATTTTAATCTTTAGTTTCCACACGGTGAACTGACATACGAGAATTATTCAAAGCAAACAGTCGACCTGTGCAAGTTTATTCGATGTAAATGGCGCGCAAGTTTTGGCAGTGAGTGCATGAGCTTATTATGGCCTATTCAGGTGGGTATTTTAGCATTACCACCAGGTAAAGTTTTTGCTTTTGAATAGTTCAGGGGCACTGATCGACTGGCAGAATGTGCGTAGGTGTGTACAACGTCTCATCGTTGGCATAATTACATGGAATGATGTACGTGTGCAGGTGCGACGTATTTTGCACACTGAATAGGATGCCCCCCCCCTGAATTGAAATGTTGCTTCTTTTCACTCCCAATATTCAAATGATAAAAAAAAAATCCTTTAATGTGCAACGAGTACGAGAAATATTGAAACACAAAAGAGACAAAGATACACATGTGTTACGGTATGCAGATGGCATCGTGTTAGGCGGACTGAAAAATGCTCCATCGTTAATGAGAAGACATGGATGCTGAAACTCGCACAAGTAATCAGTATGCCTACTAACTAAAGCCTAATGAGAAACTTGAGGAAGGTGTCAATGGCGTGATAAAAAGAACGTGAATATAACGAACGCCTCCTGCTTCTTTGTTGCAAACCCACCCCCTCTTTCTATTGTTCGTACCCATTGAAAAATTGGAATAGCCCGACATTTCACCTACAATTAAGGTTCGCTATTAAAAAAAAAATAAGGCTTAGTTTGAACTGCCATTTGCAGGCTGGTTCAATAACAGTGCACGAACCTACTAATTTACCTAACATGTTTGAGACGTGCAACACGCAGTTTTGCTTTCCCTCGAAAGTAGTCACACATATTTATGCCCAGTTCTTTACAACTGCATTCTTTTAATTCGACCCTAAATGATGAGTAAGCAAGCTAGGAAGAACCGTACATAGAATGATGTAGTATAGCGTGCGTGACAAGACGAGTGGAACCGTTGCCTGGTGCGCATAACAAGTCAGAAAGGAAACATCTCTCTGCGTTCTAAATTTTCTTGTCTCAATCCATTTTAACGAGTCGACGGTTTTTATTTAATTATGCTTGTTGATGTCGAGGAAAAAGGGGAACCCATTTGATGTTGCATGAGGAGAACAAACGAATCGTTTCAGCAACGACTGATCCACCTAACATTTAATTTAGGCTACTCTTTGAAAAGGCTTAAGTTTGAAGAACTTAAAAGCTACATTCAACCTAACGAGATATTCGGCGATCGAAGACGAACACGGCAAAAAAAAAAGGAAATAGTGTTAATTAAACTACTTGTTACCTGTGGAGGAGCCGATGTCGACGCAACAGCAGACAGAGATGACTGTCAGCAGCATCCAGCAGGAGTGAAGGGTCCAACCGAACAACTGCATTATACGCGAGACGTGTGTGTCGATTGCTGTTTGATGTGCCAAGATTACTAGAGATAGGGAAACTTCTTTTTTTCCCCCTGAGCTTGTATGTAATTGGCCCTTTTGTTTGTCAAAGCGCTTCCCTCCCTGTCACGGCTTTGGATGGAGTGCGAAAAAAAAAAACGTTGAGGACTGACAATCAAGAAAACACTTGTTACTTCCTACTTTTCTGCCCTTCTTTTGAATGTAAGTGAAAGAGAAACGACTGTTGTAGCAACTGTAACCGTCAGCGTAATGTCAAATGGGTGAGCCGTCGACGAGGAGGACTTGTCTTCTAACAGAGACCGTCGACTGGGAAGCTATTCGTTCCGATAGCGAGAGAGTATGCACACTATATAAGCCCTCCACCGTATGTTACTAGACTCTTCTGCTCCCGCGCGCCGTTTTCTGCTCTGGCTGCGGTCAGTGCGTTCGCTGCCAGTCGGAGAAGGCAACAGTTAGTGCGACTGCTCCGTGAGTGCCAACCGATGTTCCCACCTTCTGAGTCGTATAGCCGCGCCGATGACGTTCTTTATCGCACGTAGACACCCCCCATGTAATATTAACAAACCTTAGGTGAAAAAGGAAAAAAACCTATCTATATATATATATATGATCTCCATCAAGCGTAAAAAGTCAAGGAGTTTCAACTTATATGGCTAAAACCTTTCATCCTATTTCCCTGATGGTGGTCAAAATGCAATAGCCTCTTACCTTGTGTGAATAGGGGGGGCTCTAAATCCAAGTTTACTGCACAAAACAATATGCTAAATGATCTTTCCTGTAAATGGCCCATTATCGAAAAGGACAACTTTTTGCACCTTACTACACCAAAGAAACGAAAGCAACTAAACAAATTCTCTAAAAGGGAATGGGTGCGATAAAGGATATAGCTTTCTCGCCCTTCCTCCCCCTTTTTTTCTTATTACGTAAAACTGGCAACTTCTATGCCACATATGCACGCAAAAAGCGCATAAATTTTTAACCGATGTAAAGCTAATCTTTTAGTACACGTTCAACGTCGGCTCTGCTTTGTATCGCATAGAAATCGGTCAAAAAAAATCTTCGAGTTCTATTGCCAATGCAAATCGAACGGCGGTGTATTTCCATCGCCAATTTGCCTAAATGACAAGTATAAGTAAGTGTTATAGAAGCTTCTTGGGTACAGGATGTTCTAAAGAATTTTAATTTCCCTTTAAAAAAAAAATGTTTTCACATTGAGGGAGAATTTGCCTGATATCTTACGCTCGTATTCCGCAGGATTTCAAAATGCTATTAAAAGGTGGAAGTAAATGCCCAGCAGGGCCGGAAACGAATAATCGCCGCTCTATCATCTGACGAAAAGTCTGTGGAGAAAAAGTTGCAAGTCAAAACTTTCGCAGGCCGGGTTCTTTCATCCATTATAATTTTCGTTTAAAGTTAGCTGATCTTGATGGAGGGAGGAAAATATGTTCTCCACGAACTTAATCACCATCTATAGCGATAAAAATAAAACTTGGTGAGGAGTTGGTCTTTTTTATACATTCGAACATCTTGTCGAATAGGTGTCACTATGCATTTTAATTTTCCAAGTATTTTAATTATTCAACAGTTTCAAACTAGTGGGCATTTCTGACTTATTCTAGCTGTTCCCTGAATGTCACGTTTTGACAAGCTTTGGGAACACGGGCATGAAGGTAGGAAATAATGATTAGGCACACCTGACGGAGCATCAGCTAATCACACGGGCATTATGCTGGTTACTGTGGAAATCAGAGATTATATACAAAAGATAATTACTACCTGTCTAGTGGCTTTAGCTCACGTGAGTCAAGAGTTGATGAGAAATGATGGCTTTCAACATTACTATTAATTGCCCATCACGCTTTATACACATCATAGCTTAGTTTACTGCTTCAAAACACACGAGCATCCGCCCCAAACATCTTCATGCCAAATTTTGAAGTCAACAAATTACAAGGAAAAAACCCGAGCTAATAACAATGTTTTGGTGAGCAGGGTAAGGCTCCTGCTCCTCAACTCAGCCCATAAATACGTACATTATGCATACATATCATCAGGAGGTGAAAAAGATATATACATATTTGTTTTTCAAGTTTGTTGTCTTCCTTCTTTGTTCGGATGAAAAGTTGCATCGTTTTGACAGGACGACCTCGTCCTCGTTATCTGCCTTCGACTTATGACGTCTTACACCCAAAGATGTTATAAGTAAAAGAAATGGGGCAAATGATAGTTGGTTTTGTTAAGACATGGCATGTTCCCTGGTAACTTTTAATTAATTACTCTGACCAGCAGAACATATATACGTTTATGTACACAGGTCCCTTTTTTTTTGGATGTGTAGCGCCTGGTATGATACCTCCTATTTTCCATCCCGTTCTTTTTATAGTCCTATATTCACTTGCCTATTGTCTGACACTCCCCCCTTTGGCTTATGAGTCCATTAAGTGACCGGAAATGACAAATGACGGTGGTGTGGCTCTCAAGGTTCTTTATTGCTACATTTTTCGGGGAGTCCGTTGGAGAAGTCTAATCAAAATGCAGCCACCTAATTCATAGATGTAGATGGATGCTTCAACCGGGAGCCATCCATCACCGCAAGCTTTTGTCTTTTAGTGAGCGCTGTCTCTTTATTTCATAGTACCACAAGACATCCATTATGTAAGACGATTTTATTGAAAAGTCAAAGGGATTCTTACCATTTGGAGTGAAGCGATTCGCTTGCTATTTCTGCCGACGTTAAACCTATAAATCGTGGACACCTTGATCGACAAATCCCGCGCCATTGTGAATTGTAAAGATTATAGTTTGTTTCGTAAAGAAGCTTTTCTTGCGAAAGAACTGGAATTCCAGCAAAAATAAATGCAATAGCTTCCCAACGCCCACTCGCTGTTTTGGCAGGCACATCCTTCTAAACAAAAAGCAACAAACAAGAATTAGATTTCTTTTGTTCTGTTCAATAACATTTCCTATCTGCTATTGTGCAACGATTAGGCTATGTTTATTTCAGGTTAACGTATAGCTTTCAGCCGTTCGAATAATGATTACATATGTATTATATAACTGAACACTTGTACAGGTAAACATTTCAATCACGTGACTTTGTTTACTGTACTGTTTGTAACTGTTTGATCATTCAATTTTTATTATCATTTTAAGATAGAAAATAACTCTCTTCAGCCATGTATCTACTTCGAGTAGTGTCTTTTGTTTGATTTTTTTTGCTTTCCCGCAACCGTGTTTCCACTTAAGTGCTTATCGAGCATATGCTTCAATCGCATCACTTGTAATCGAGATTACCTGATGCAGGCATAGTGGAAATTAGATGCTGGCAACACATCAGACGTCAACGTTTGGGCTAAATTTATGTTACAGATGATCAGTGATACGGAAGCGCGTGCGCCCTGACCCGTCATTACCTGTGTAACATGGTTCGTAAACCCATCATGAATATCATATAACAACGGATAGTGACTAACTTTAGTACCCAGCCAAAATAACAACATAAGGTAATCAAATATGGATGTAGGTGAAAAAAAAAGTTGCTGGGAGGATCAGTCGTGATGGGCGGTGTAAACGTTTTTACCTGCATTTTTTTACCCAGGACATCGTTTGTTCTGGTTGATTAGCGTCTCTGAGCGGAAGTACTTCCTAGCCACCCTCCCACCTACTAGGTAAAAGCTGAGCGCTTTGGTCACTAGGTTAATCGAATGCTCAATAATAGACAGGATATTTAAAAGCTTTCGGTAGGGCGGTAACGTTCGATGACCTAATAAAGTGACACGCGATGAAATATTGATGTTGACACCGAGCGTAGCCGGATAAGTTGCTATCAGCCACATTATTATTTTATGTTAATTTCTGGTTATTTTTTAGTTGACACAATATTAACACAAACTTTTACTGTCCTATTTTGAAATATTGCCTCTTTTGCAACAATACGTCAGAGACCGGTGAACCATGTCGTATTCAGACAAGAATAACAACCTTGACTTGAACGAAAGTAACAAAAGGCTACTCACGCGTCTTCGATTTTGTCACGCTCGTCATTCAAATGCGAAGCGAGTCGTTGAACGATTACAAGCCACCGGATATCGTTTCTTTTTTGAGCGTCAGCTATATTTAGACGAATTTTAGAGCTGAATTGATCTGATATTGTTTAGTCCAGTCAATATCTTGTTGCCGAGAAAGGCCCATTTCTATAAATAAAAATGACATTATAACGTGGGTTGGCTTGAAATAGCTTTCGCAATCTGATAGCCTCAATTTACGTTGTGCAAGTAGTAGGCAAGTAAGAAAAGAAAAATCGCACTAAAATGGGAGCCAATTAGCCATAAGTGCCTCTCGTGTATGGGAATTTCGTCAACACGGAATAGACGCAAAATCCAATTTAATTTGAAATCTGAAGGCATGTTAAGAAGGCCCATTCTTCCTTGCCTTTTCGAGATCTCCATTTTTCGGCATTGAAAAGCTGAAGAGTGTTCTTTGTCAATCGAAATAATCCAACTGTCAACAAAACGCCGTTTTAGATCCGGGAGGGTATGCTAAAACTTATCCCCACACACGCAAACAAAATTCGATGTGCTATTGCTAACCGTAGTTGAACAAATAAATCATTTCTTGCATGCATAAACTTAACCGGCAGCTTTCACGCGATGAAACGAGGAACCTGTGTTTTGGTATGTCATTCGACTCTACGGATTCTTGGCTAGACATTGTATAGAATAATCTTGCTGTTGCATGACAATAGTTTAACGATTAGCGTATGCTAAACTGCCGAAAGCGATAGCGTGACTGAGAAGATTTACTAGCACTGTTTTACGTAATAAAAAAAAAGTTTTTTGGGGGGTTTTCAGCTGGGCGGATGAGTTGGATAAGGTATTCCGGTGATTCACCAGGGATTCAGTAGTTTGTTGATTCTAAAAGCCCTGCTGTCACCAAAAGCGCAAATCCATGTCAATTGGCCATTGGGCTTCATTCAAAAATCATTTGGGTCCTCGAAAGTTCGATAATGTTGTACATATTGTACTGGACAACTAAATTTTTTTGAACTTTGATACGGAAAACAAAGAGCCATCGTCCTAAATGGGATACGATTTAAGTCTATTACATTTTACATAAAGCAGAACTTACCGGCTATTCGAGAAAATGGAAAAACACTGTACGTGGAATGAGAACGTTAAAGTGTGAATAGCAAAACTGTAATGACCTTAAATATCTTTAGAGACGTGGCAACTATAGTTGATTACTCTGCCCCTTTTTTCAAACACCTTTTTCAAAGGTAAAGTATACTAATTGCGTCCCCTTCCTTCTCCATCCTTTCTCACCTTTCCTCCGTTTTTCACGTGACGTTTTCCAATCTTATGGTTTCTTTTGACAAAAAAGAAAATCTGATTCGTGTCTTAAATTAATCCTTACCTTTCGTTTGTACATAAACGCTGTACATCTCCTCTGTTGCTTTTCTTGCGCTGGTTATTTCGAAAACTTTGCTCTGCGAAATTCTGGCTGAAATCAAGGAATTTACAACTTAATGTGAAACACAGACAGGTGGAAAAGGATGGGTGCGGATCCTGTTGAAAACTTTATTTTCCAAGGGAAGGGTTTGATTTTGAAAAGAGCCAGACACTTTCACTACCAAATTATCAGCTTAAACTTGCCAAAGGCTTCCAGCCGTTAATGACATTACAAGGCTGTTAAATACTCAGAACTAAAACCTTAGAGGTAATTTCATACTTTTTCTTTTTTCATTACACGTGCCGAACAGCTGGCACAATATCTTACTGGTTTTCCTGTTGGATTAAAACAACCAATCTGGAATAATAATTACTGCGTCGACGAGGTGATTGAGAAGATGGATTCACTTAACCAACGAGCTACTCAAAGGTCTTCATGCCTATTAAGTATGATACCCTACACGAGCGGGGGAGCAAGTCCATTATATAGATTGATATCTCGTTCGTCTTGTTTAACAACGGCTTGGATCACGTATTTTTTTCCTCTACATTATAACCTTAGAGAAAGACAGAAAATGCAGCAGCTAATGGAACTTTATGTTGTTGGAAACGCACGTTACCTAGTGATTGGCTTGTAAGCAAAGCTCAGTTTGCTTATGTGTAGGGAAGAATTGTCTAATTATTTTATTGACCGATCTTTATGACGTTGTGCCAGCGCTCGTGACGAAACTTTAAAATACGAAGCACGATGCAAACTTGAAGGTAATAGGATCTATAGAAGTTTCGACTGATTGCTCATTCTACCAAAGGCAAGGGAAAAACTATCAGCTTCAGAAAATATGAATCGTTTTAGCAAACGTAGAATTACTTAAGTATTTTGTACAATAATCGCTGCTAACATTTAACCAGAACTGCGAAAATCGTTGATGAACTACAGAAGGAACAGCCATACTATCATTTCTTTCCATCACAAATATGTATTTCAATTAAATAGGATTGAAAAGACAACAAAAAAGGTGAACGACTTTAATTTAATGGGCTCTGATAACGTGGGGTGCCCATTAGGTGCCTAACAGAACATGGGAAATTATACAGTAACTAGGAAAAAAACGAGCGAAGAACTATATTGATGAAGAAAAAAACAAGACATAGCATCTTTGGATTTGGAATGAAGAAACGACCTTGTCGAATAGCTGCGTACTCTACAAGGATAGAGTGATTTGTAAGTAGCAATATTTTTTTCAGTTTTTCTTTCTCTTTTCTTTTTGCAGAGATCGTGAGTAGAATTTTCGAATAATTGACGGTAACTTCGGCAGAACATCGGCAGATCTTTATCTTTTTTGCACCAATATTGCACTCTTGTTCTCCAACTCGTTTGGCTTACCAACAAATCAGAAACCAGTTCTTAATATTTTCACGTAGAACAAAGAATAGCATTTTGGCTTCGACAAACTTGGGCGCCTAGTACCAAAATTCTTCGTTCAATGCCATCACCAAATGGAATGCTTCGATATATACGAGAACGCCGCGTCTTTTCGAACGATAAACTTAAACTTTTTTCAACATGGGCAAGTTCAGAACTGCTGGAATGTCAATATCTTCTAATTTGATTGAAGAAGGACTGTACGGGAATCGTACTGTGAATGCGTGTTTTGTGTCCATCAACAACTTGCTCTGCGCTTGGGGATCGTTCCTTTTTTGAAGTTCTTCTTGGACTTTGCGGATAAAACTGATCGGGATACGATCCTCCAGTTCGTCCGCTGGAGTATAGAGATTTAGTATTTTTATGATCTGGGCACTTGTTAATCGCGAACACATGGCGCAGATGTTAGTGACATCATCATCTGATTTCCGTGCTTGAAGCAACTGGGCAGCTTGGATGATGGGCTGCAACGTGTCAGCAATAGAAGCACTCATCGTGTCTTGTCCATGAATATGTTGGTCACGCACCCATTGCTCCAAGTGAGAAATATTGTAACGGATTTGAATGCCTTTGGACCAGTGGCACATTTCTTTGCGCAGCAGGAGGTTGTTTAACGCGCACGCACAAATATAATAAAACACCTGAAAGAATATCAAGATTACTTGGCTGCTGACAAAGATTCTGGGTTTCTATCAGTACCTGGCGGAAGGCTTGGGCTATAAGTGGTGGGTCTACGCCATACAACTGCAACACTTGATGGAAAATGGTCAACTCTCGCAGCAAATGAGCTATTGCCTCTTGAGGATCAACCGGACTTGTAGTGTCTCTCGTTGAGCCCGATCTTTATTTATTTGAACGTTAGGACTAGAAAATTATGGCTGATTTTATGATATCAATTACCTTGTTCTGCCGCTTTGTCCAACTGGTTGTTTGTGACTAGAAAGGCCAGAAATAGCTTCATGCTCCAACACGGCAGTAACTATGAGTTGTTGAACGCGTTCTTCCATGAATTTGATAACGGCCTAACAACAAATGAAATGATGAAATGTTCCAATAAAACGCTTACAATAAAAGCTCACCTGATAGATCCATACAGCAATATCGCTAAGAACTTGTCTATACTCCGACAAATCAAAATTGCGCAAGCATTGTTCATTTTGTTTCGGGGTGTTCTCCTCTTGAAAAGTCTGTAAATTTATTATATTATTAATAATAAATAATAAAAACATCAAAAACAAGTAAAAAAGCGTACCTTCTCTCCGCTGTATTGTTTTAGACTATGTAGAAGTCTGCACGTGTTGACTAACCAGACAACGGACGTGTCTAGATCCTCATAACGTTTTTTAATCAACCGGCGAATGGCGTTGATGATAAGAGTTAAGAAAGAACGAATTTTCTCGTCATTGTTGATATAATCTGCGTGCCGAACACACATGAAGATGATGTAGGCAGGAAGGCCTGGCAAGAGAGTTGACGCAACGCGAGGTTTCAGTTCTAAAAACAAAGATGCGAGAACATTAGCAGAAAAATCACGAACTATGCAAAGAAGGAACTCACCATAAACGAGATTTCTTGCGATTTGCTTCTCATCGCCAATGTTGAAATCAAACATTCCAAGGTAGTTGATGTCCTTTTTGCGAACAACTGGCAGCGATTCGCTTCTTTCAGTTCTACGACTGGAATGAACAGTTTCATGCACTTCTTGAGATGTCTCTTGCTGTTCTGTAATTAAACCATCCTGCTTCATCTTTTTTGATAGCTTCACTTGAGACCTGTATTTTTTTAGTTGCTCGCTAAGAAGATCGTTCTTTTCTTGTAAATCCAAATTGTCTGCCGTGAGTCGAGAAATTTCATGCTGCATCACTGCGTCCGTTTGACCTTGCGGTGTACGATGTAAAGCTCCAGCTAAAACTTTAGCCTGCCTTTCATTGTCAATTCGAAGACGTTCCACTTCGTCCCGTTCAATTTGAAGCTTGCGTTGAGATGCCGCCTTCTCTTCCTGTAGTTCATTCTCCAAATGTCGTATGATACGTTTCTGAGTCTCGAATGCTAGCAAAATCTCATTGTCTTCTGCGAACGGCTCGCCTCCGTTAAGTCGTGATGCATTCAATGTCGTTTGCTCACCGAGCTCACCTCCTAAAGTGGTATTAGCCAAAACAGTTCGCAATTGAATGCATTCCTCGCGACGGCGATCTAATTCATCGGACATGGCATCGAATTGACTCATTAACATATCCGGACTGCGGGACAGGTGACCCTCATGTTCTGTTGCTGATTGCCGACGAAGATTTTTCAGGTCCTCTTTAATTTTGGCATTTTCCATTTCTAGCTCTTGTAAGCGAATCATGTCCTGAGCTCGCCTAACATCAGCTGTTGGACTTTCACGCTCTAATTCCTCAACTCGAGTGGCCAGCGTTGCCTTGTCCTTTTCAACAGTCTTCAGTCGTTGTTGTAATTTCAGTACTAAACCAACGTCTTCACTGTCTGAACGATTTGGCACAAGGCGAACAGATCCATAGCCACCATCGTCTTCAGGATCGGCAATCAATTCACTGGTATTGCTGAGCGTGCTGACATTCGATGCATTACGAGAATGGCCACGAATAGTTCCGCTCTTGCTCGTTTTGCCCGGCTCTTCACGCAACCTTTCAAGTTCTCTTTCCGCCTCTTCCATTCGTTCTTCCATTGCATGATAATCCTGCAACAGTTTCTGATAGGCTGCTCGTTCCTGATCATATTCTTGAGCTAGAATGGCTCGCTCTTGATCAAGCCTTCGTTTGATGGCATCTTCTGCTTCCTGGCTGCGAGTTTGGTTCGTTTCCGCCGAATTCAAAAGTTCTTTTTGCATATTGTCTATTCGACTATTCAGTTCCTCGTTTTGTTTATCTAATCGTTCACGTTCTAGTACAAGATCCATCTTTTCATCCCTTTCGCGATCTAGTTGGGTTTGCAACTGGTTGACCAGCAATTCCAGTTCGCCTATTCGCCCGACAGAGAATTTCAGTTCGTTGGCTAGACCACGGTTAGCCTCACATTGAATTTTCAATTCCGCGTAGTCATTTTGTTTCTGACGAAGAGGAATCAGTTCTTTATTCATCTCTTCAATCTTCTGCTGCATGGATATGATTTTGTTCTCCAAGCCCTTGTTGAGATTCTTCACGTGTTCAATCGAACGGGCTTCAACACGCAGAGCTTTGTACTGTCGGCGGGCAAGCCAACGACGCCAGCAACATTGCAACAAAACGATGCTCTTGCGTGCACGAACGTACCGTCGACGAGCCAAAAAACCACGAACCATTTTTTGAATAAGAACTGCTTTGGCATTGCACACCAACTGCAGGTATCTCTTCCGAGCCAGAAATCCACGACTGTAAGTCTGCAGGCCGAGAACGGTTTCTCGAAGACGAGTGTAGGAGCGCCGTTGGAGGAACCCTCGTACATGTCTTTGAATAGTAATAGCTGATCGGGTCTCTCTCAAGTGCTGAGCTTTACGACGAGCCAAATGACCGCGGCAAAACCGTTGGACGCCAACAACTGCAAGGCGCAACTTCAGGTAACGTTTTCGATAGAACCAGCCACGAATCATTCGCTGAATTAGGATTCCACAAGCGCGTAATTTGTCTGTTCGGCGCTTTTCCAAGTACGCCACCTGGCCAGCGCGGAAGAAAATCTTGTTGGCACCGAATTTGAATTTATCATCTTCCGTAATGAGCTTCGATAGCACAGACTCGCAAGCTTCTCGCTGATGGGATAGGTCTCGCTGCTTTCGCTGGCACTGTCGGCTATGGAAGAGAACTCGATATCGAACTATAAATTCTTCATATGTCAATCGTGAGGGGAATCCAGCCGCACTGATCCGTACCGTCTCCAATACACCACAAGCTAATAAAAAATGTGTACAACTCAGAATCAGATCACAGGATATTTAAACTTTGAATTAAAGTACCTCGGAGTTGCTGGACAGCTCGGCGTGGTTCGAAAACAAAAGATTCTTTGGAATCGTTAGGTTTGATACATCGGACATAATGTGGAGTCGTAGCATTTAAAGTGTTCATCAATAGTGTCAATGATTCCCGAAATTGCGAGCCTACAGTTCGACGATTCTGTTTCGTCATCGTGTTAGACTGTCTACCAGATCCAGCTCCTGGAACCATTAAGCTGCCACCTCCTCGAGGAACTGTCCCAACGACACTACGTGATCCTGCTGCAGCTGCCGAAGGCGAACGGCCACCGACGATGGTCTCTTCATCCAAAATGAGCTGTCGAACGATGCCATTGGAACTGCTACGCAACACTTGTACCTGTTCTTCTAAAACCGTGTCGCGATTCTTTTCTACGAAACCCTGGCACTGGTACTCGACGCGGTCGGCAAAATGGACGATGATGAAAGCCGAGTTGGAAAGACGAGGCTTGACAAACTGGGGATACTTTTTACACTTGTCGTAAAGCTTCTCGACCCAAGCCTGATCAGCACCTTTGGGTACGCGGCATTCTTCATCTAGCAGATCTAGGATGCCTAATGGTTTCTCGATCAAATCGATGCACGGTTGGTTGTCGTAGAAATCGATGAAGGTCCATTCAATCTTCTCCCGGACGTACTCCTCTTGTTCCAATTTGAAAACGTGTTGGTTAAACTGTTGCTGCAACTTTTCGTTTGCATAATTAATGCAAAACTGCTCGAAGCTGTTCCATTCGAACGTCTCGAACCCGTAGATATCCAGGACTCCAATGAAGCGATGAGCTCGGCTGTCACTGCCAAGCGACTTGTTGATCATCGTAACAATTTTTTGAAAGAGTAGTGAATAGACGTGCTTGGCCAACGCATCTCGCGCAAATGAAGCTTCCGCTTTTGTCATGGGTTTTGTAAACACTTCTTTCATACTAACGATTTGGCGGAAGCAGAGCCACTTGCGCAATTCTTCGCTTGAGGCCACGTCAAGTCCCACCAGTGAACAAAACGAGGCTAAATAAGTGTCCGTCTTAGGAATGTTACTGCCTTCGTGGTCGGCATCGACGATTGTGACGTTTCCGAGATGCAAAATGCCAGCAAGCAGCCGAAACATATCTGCCTGTTGATCTTCGCTGAAGCCGAGAAGCAACAGAGCGCGACGTGTTTCTTGAAACTCGGCCAGGTCGTCGACACCCTCTATAGAAGGACAGCCCCCTTGGCGAGTGTAGAGAAAATGATCTTGGTGCTGTAACTGAAGGTATGCCATCTCTGGTAAAGAAGATGCTGCACACAGTTGATAGAAAATGTGGTAATTGCGCTCTTCAGCCGATTGAAAAACCACACGCGATTTCTCTAGCAAATAAGTGCGCATGCCTGCTCCTTGGATGTGGTAGTCTTTGTTGAAGCCTAACTCAATATATTTGCCGAACCGTGAGCTATTATCGTTTCTTGTGGTTTTGGCATTTCCAATAGCCTGTGTAGATTTCAGTCGTCACGTCTTGGGTAGCTATAGGATAGTGAAAATAAGAAAATTTCACCTCCATGATTGGGCTGGAAGCAAGAACTTTACGCTCCACTTGCGTTTCCGTAGCTGACCCTCCAGCCGTGGCGAAATAGCGCATGGCATATTTAGCCGACACAGTTTTGCCAGCTCCGGATTCGCCCGAGACGATGATGGATTGGTCTTGACTTTCCCTAGTTAATCCAGTGGTGTTTTTGAAACCCCTGACAAACTCATATACTAAATCTGTTACCGTTCCATTTTGGTAAAGGCCTCTTCTGCCACCGCAAATATATGAGGGTCCAAGCTGCCATATTGGTTCCTATTTCTGTAGGCTAAAACTGTGTCTTGGCTGTATATTGACAATTCCTGGTAGGGGTTGATAGCCACTAGTACGATTCCTGTAAATAATTTTTCTCAGAACAATCTTCGCCCGACTTTGTATCATCTCGAATGTTACCACAATATGTGTAAATAGCGTTATAGTTCATGAAACGAACTTTTAGTGTATGCAAAACCGCCGGCTCGTGCAAATAAGAAAGAGATGTCAAATCATTGCCTCCAATGAGAAATTCCGGATTTCGAAGTGGTGGTAGATCTTTGATATCTTTGATCGGCACTTGAATTTCCTTTTGATTTGAAGCAACAAGAGTGTAATCATTGTTTCAACATTATTATAAAGATCAAATAAATTACCTCTCCTGTTTCTAATGCTAGCTTCAATGAATCTGATTTAAAATCCTCTAAAATTTCCCCGATTTTCCAGACATCCACTGGATCAGGAAGCCATACCTTTGCTCCCTAAAGGACAGAAAAGTAATACAATCTCAGATTACAAAAAGTGGACGAGAAAAACTATAATGCTATGGCACTGAAGCCTAAATATGTATACACTATCTCCAACCTATTTGATCAAGAATCAATATATAACTATTAGTTTTCTGTGTTTTTCTTTGAAATTTTTCTCATATTACACTCAGCTTTAAATGTTCAAATTTGTCCTTTTCACAACGTTATAAATGATAGTAAGAGATACTTGAAGGTTTTTCTTTACATTAGTTGAAAAATTTTCTGTATCTGATTTCTAAATACTAACCAAAGGAAAAATTATCTAATGTTACATATCACATGCTTCAATGGAACCAAGGAATAGAAAACTGCCATCACATACTTCGAAAAAACACAAAAAGCTGATATATTTGAAAGGCAATAGCAGCACAGGCTCAACTAGGGAATTTTGACGAAAAAAAAACAACAAACCTTGGTATAAAGCACGGCTGTTGACATCTTTTCTTCTTTTTCACAAAGCCGTTTCGGTTCTTGCAATTTCCCTTAGAAATTCAACCTTCCACCTCCAACATTAGTGGTCAAGACATTAGGCAAATAGGAATACCACCGGATAACGAAACTTATTAATGGTGACGAAAACGATGAAGAAGATGACGTTCCAAAGTTTCATACAACCGTTAGAAGTTAGTAGACGACCAGAGTGTAAGTGTCAGCTCGCCTTGAGAGAAACGGCACTGCGGACACACACCAGTCAAACTCACTGTCAAATGAAACACAACAGCTGATGCTGTTGACGTCACTATAGAAGCGTGGACCGTAGAGCAATCCAAATTATTTCCTTACAAAAACAAATTTTCCTTATTTCACTAGTTCCTTTTCCTAAACTAATAGAAACATTTTTGTGTCAGACCGGATATTAATTAAATGGCTGGCAAATTCCATAAATGAAACGATGACCTACATCAGTTCGATTTTTCTTTGACATTATGTGGATAACATTCATTGTAAATAACTCATAATAAATTAATGAGATAATTTATCATTATTTTATTTTTCTAATGACAATTCTTTACATAAATTATTCGATATTATTCGGAGTTCTGTGATGTTTTTCTATATTTATTCTTTAATTGGGAACAGCCACCAGATGGCTTTCCGCCTAGAATCTTTCTTGAAATGAACTAAAGCATTTTTTCCTATGATACGTTTTCTGTTCACAATCTTCAAGTATATTGCAATACACTTAAGGATTGCCATAGACTTTCAATTTCCCGTTAAAGCATTAGCTGTGAGCAATACTACTTGCATCTAACAACCTTGAAGACCATTAACCTATTTCAGACTGACAAACAAAAATAAATTCAGTCAACATCGAAGTATCGACTACGGAGTTCCAATAGACAAAACACACTGGTGAGATGTGACCATTCCTTCGTAAGCTACAAATAAGTACATACAAATTCGTAGGTGGTTTTCCACGTTCAACATCACGAATCGCAATAACAACAATGACAAATTTCTGCTCGAACTTTGTATTAAATTAAATGTTATGACCTTCTGCAAAAAGGAACAAAAACAAGAAAACAAAACAATTCCTAGTTTTGTCTAAAAGGAATGAGAGTAAGACAAAAACCATCAGCCAAGAGGAGGTCCAAGGTCCGCAACAAAATCGATGTTTGGTAAGAGTTTGACAAATTACACATATCAATACTCAATAGAAGAGAAAACAGAAAAATGTATATCCAGAAATATAGAAAAAGATCTGATCAATATCGGAGAAAATTTACAAATATTTTTAAGATACTAAATGAGCCCGAGGTAGATGATTCTGTGAAGAATAACTAAGAAATTACCATGGGAGAATCTGAAAAAGATGTAGCGGAGAATGCCACGATCTGTAAAATGTGCCCTTTGTTTGCAAGCAACTAATTTTTTTTTAAGAACTATAAAGATTCAAAAAAAAAAAAAGAAAAAAAATTAAGAAAAATTAGGCGGCCGGGAAAATATCGTGAAAGGCGGCATGAGAATCTAAGCGTTTAAAAACGTAAAGGCTGGTTGCAGAGAACATTTTACCATTTGTTTCAGGAAAATGTTTCCATTTAAGAAAAAAAAATATACTCGAGATAATACTATGAATAATTTGAAATCATGGTTTTGAATATAGCCGCCTACACATAAGATTATTAAGAAAAAAAAAAAAAAAAAAAGGCTGCAAATACAAATCCCCTCGACGAGATCGTTTCAATTAAGAATGGAGCAGAAAATTCATTAAAGATACACTAATTCAAGAAAAATACTTAAATCATTAAGATCTTCAAGAGCTAACAAAAAAGCTTTAAACTTCCGTGAAAATTCATCAAAGAATGGCTTGCTTAAAAAAAATCAAGGCTGAGTTCTCAGTAAGAGATTAAATTGTTCGATGGTCTGCCAATACTGTCAGAGGCAAAGAAAAATGGAATACTTAGATACTGTCCGGTTGAGGAAGATCAGGAGTTTGTTGGTTTTGATGAGCAATAGGGGAAGAGGCGTTATTTACTGGCGATCCATTTGACCCGTTGACGTTTCCAGCACCTTTGTAATGACGCATCAATGGGCGGTGGTGCTTCACCAGATCCGAATTGTGTTGCCATTGCCAGCACGAGCGACAGAAATACTTGAAACAAGCAAGATCGCGACAGAAGTACGGGCCTTGCTGGACGCCGCAAGTGGCGCAAAGCGAGTCCTCCAAATACGGATCAACTTGAACCTTTTTGGTGAACTTGGGAGTCTTGATCTCGATGAACGCAGCAGCCACGGCCTTCATGTAAGAGCGATTGTTGTTGAATGTCACACGACCTGAACCGATCGGATATTTGAATTTGTCCGTGTCAATTCCAGCATACAGGACACCGCCAAAAAGGTCGTTCATAATGTGCGCCAATCCTTCAGCGTTAAGCATTCCATGCAATGCGCCGACGAAAACGGTTTTTTGAGGGTCCAAACGCTGAGTCGGCGAACGGACGTAGTTGCTGTCGCTAAGCATCCAGGGAATAACCTGCACCTCCTTCGAACGCATGCGACGAGAAGAGATCTTGTAGTACCAGCTACCACCATTGCTGTAGTCGTGCGTGCAAGCTTGGAGTAGAGACTTGACATGCTTCTCGTTGTCAAAAATGATGTAGACGTAGCCCTTCGGGGGATTGGCCACGTTGTCCTTGCCGGGCCATTCCACCTTGATCGAACCGAATTGCTTGAAAGCGTTGGTGAGCGATACTTCAGTGATGTCCCATGGAACGCCACCCAAAAACACCTTGCACGAATAAGTTGCGTTCTTGTAAGTGCGGGGTGGAAGATGACCACTCCAAGTACAGGTAGGCTCGCAAAGGGATGCAGCATTCCGGTACATACGAGCAGCCCGTTCCAGGTTACTGTTACCATCCGTCTGACCAGGGGTATTAAACGATCCCGTACCCAAACCTAGAGCAGCAGCACTCATTGAGGGTGACCAAGACGACTGCAAGGCTGACTCTACTGCATTTAAAGCATTGCGATCCACCCCACTGCCAGGAGTTCCACCCAGCAAAGAAGACAGCCCATTTGCATTCCCGGCTATAGCCTATTGTATAAAGAAGTGTAAAGGATACGATAATATAGTCTTCACACGCATTCTTATTGCCTGAAGGCTTTGAAGATTGCGGAGATTTTGCCAGGCTTGAAGATTTTGAAGATTGGCCAGTTCCTGAAGGTTCTGGAGATTTGTTTGCAGTGTTTGCAAACTTTGCGGGCTCATATCATTTCCAGTTAGGCTGCCAAGTTGGGCCAACCCGTTCTGTTGCAAAGCCGCCTGTAGTTTGCTATTCTGCAATGCCTGCTGTTGCTGATAGCTAAGTTGTTGCTGCAATCCTTGGTTGGAAAACGGGTTGACACTCGGTGGTGATACGCCCGAGTTACTACTTCCGGACATGTTGAGGCTTTGCTGTAAATCAGCATTGTTTGAATCGTTATGACATTTCAGTAACAAATGAGAATAGTAACGTACCATTAACTCAGTAAGTGAAGATTCAACACTTGAAATGCCTGACGAACTAAGCATGGAAAGATCCGATTCGGCAGGCGAAGTACCTTGGCCATCGTGCCCACGTTGGCAACCCATCAACAAAACCTGTTCCAAAGTTGGGCTGCTCGAGTCCCTACAAACAAAAGAATTAGTTTAACGAGACAAAAAAGAGCATGAAATACATTGCGTACGCCAATCTTTACCTAAATAGAGAAGTCCCACGAATAGGACGGCAACATGACGTGGGCGTTGAGTGAATTCCAGGTTGCATAGAGCTGCTAAATCCACCAGTCGATTGTGAACGAGTCGTACGTGGTTGGCCATTAGCAACGGGTGATGAGGCCGAAGACGTAGGTGAGTCTCCCAATCCCGAGCTAGCCATCGACTGTCTATGTTGGCTTAACGACATAGATCGTTGCGATGGCTGATTGTTGTTGGAGGAATTTGGGATTAACTTATTCATTGATTGGCCTTCATTCTAGAATCCCAATAAAGTCAGTAACAGGGAAATAATGCAAGTAAAAGCAATTAACCAGTACCTTGTTAAGAAACAGCGATGACGGGCTGAAAGATTTCATTTGATTTTGTTGCTCCAGTTGGTGTTGCTTCAAAGCTTGGTTCAGCTGATGTTGCTGCAACAGATTGGCCAAAACGTCGTCTTGCTGGGGCACAATCTGATTTCCATTGTTTCCGTTGGATGCAAATCCAGAAAATAAATCCGACATCGATAGGGAGTCTTGAAAAACGTGAGTTGTAAAAATCTCTTCAGTCGGTATTAAAAGAAGTAAAATTACCAGAATAGTTGCGTTTGGATGCAACCTCTCCCGTGAGGTTGCTGAGGTCTAGGCTATTCTCCAACATGGCGTTAATTCGCTGCATAATTTCCAAGTTGGTGGCTTCACCCATAGTGCCACTACTATTTGTTCCGTTGCTAGATTGTACAGATTGGACTTGTTGATTGCCGTTCGAATTCGTCCCACACAAGCGACTAAGGTTGAGACCAAATCCCAAATCGACTGATGGATCGCTACCGAGCCCTAACTACGATTGACAGTGAAAAAAAGGATACGCTTAGGAATTTGCACAATTTCTAACGGTTTAAACTTTGTCGAAAGGGAAACAGAAGCATGGGTTGCCCAATTTCCGGACTAGCCATATCTCTTCAGCAAAGTTTCTCAGTTTACCATGCCTCGCCAGATCACCAACGACCTCGCACAATCTTATACTTACGAATTCACACTGAACCAAAGACAGACACGACACAGCATTAAATAAAACAAGGGATCAATTCAGGCGGAGCTTACTTGAGGAAAACTGGGCATCTTTCTCTCAAAGTCGTCGTGATGGTGTTCTACGGCCGTGGAACGTCCCGCACTCCTTCGATAACTAGTAATCGTCAAATTTAATTGGACAGTACTCAAAAGTATCAAATTGAGTATTTTAACATTACTTTAGCTATAACAACAGAGTAATCAGACTAATATTCTGACTATCGAAATTTCAACGAGTTCGAGGAAGCAGAGAACGTGTTGCGGCCGATTTCGACCACCACCAAAAACGAATGAATCATTTAGCTAAGCCTCTGCCGGCAAAGGTAAGCTACTTGCTTGTGCAAAGGAAAAGGAAAAAAAAAGAAAAAGAATGGAAAAAAGAAAGGAAAAACACCTTTTCTTATCACCCTGCGTGTATTACCTATACCCAACCCCAACAGGGGCACGAACGATGAAAGTTTGCTGTCTCTTCCTCTCGCATTATTTCTAACTCGTTGACGAGACAACGTTCAACCTTGACAAAATGGGAGGTATGGCAGACGGTTTTTCTGCAGGCTATGGAGGAGGGGAGAGTATATTTTAAAAAGTGTTTCTATTAGGAAACAATTTTAAATACTTCGACCGCGTAAAGCATAAATGCTTTAAGATTATTATTACTAATTCGTCAGGTAATAAATAATTTTATGCATTGCTTGAATTTTCACTTCAACTAAGTTTTAGCTTCCAATTGTGAAGTGACATCAAACAATAGCAATTTGGTGTCTCATTCTGAAATGTCTTACTGGTGCAATTTGTTAAAACGAATTTTACCTAGAAATAAAGTATATTGTTTGATTTCCTTTACAGTCCTGGATGTTGGTGCTGGTTCTGTTATCAACGTCATGAAATGGCCACCTCTGATCAACCCGATGGATGGATTATAGAGGTATGTTTTCCCATCTGATCCTGTAATCAAGAAAACTAACTTACTTATTAATCAGGGTGAAATAGCCAAAAGTGAACCCGTTGATGAAGCTGGCCAACTTGATGCATATAATATCATAAAATCATTTGCCCAATGTTTTGATTCTGGGATTGTACTGTTGGCCACAAAGAAAAGCACACAGAAATCTGATTGTTCTCTTTTGGCAGTGAGAAAATATAACCTGGAGGATTGTCGGAAAGAGATTTGTCGTTTTCTAAAAGTATGTTCTCATATATCAGTTTATCAACGTTAACTACAATTGTCATTTTGTTTGCAGGAAATATGGTTGATGAGGAACTTGAATCATGAAAATCTGCTGGCTTGTATTGACAGTTTTGTTATTGGACACAGCTTGTGCATCGTCACCCCCCTAGTTAACTATGGCTCGGCTTTGGATCTCATTCAGACACATTTTATCAACGGATTCCCAGAAATCGTCATCGCAGGGATTTTGCGTGATGTTCTACAAGCCCTTGTATATTTACACTCCAAAGGCTACATTCATAGAAGCGTCAAGGCCAGTCATATTTTGATATCATCAAAAGGTCAAGTCCTGTTAACTGGTTTAAGAGATGCATATTGCATTGTCGAGAAAGGGCGTTGGCAAACGGCCGTTTTCGACTACCCAATCGACGCGGAACAGAACTTTTGCTGGTTGAGTCCTGAGGTGCTCCAGCAGAATTTACGTGGTTATTGTGAAAAATCAGACATTTACAGTGTTGGGATAACAGCTTGTGAACTGGCAAATGGTATTGCACCTTTTGTCGATTTACCATCGACTCAATTGCTCATCAATAAGCTCAATGGACCACCTCCTCAAATATGGGACTGTACCACCGTCCCACCCCCTGAACACAGAATTATTCTACCTAACCAACCAGCCGACTCTGGGGTTTTCGATGGAGTCACAGCTTGCAGCAACATTGACGCACGACTAGAAGCTGCCTACCAGCGAACTTTTTCTCGATCTTTTCACCGCTTCACGATGCTTTGTGTACAGCTTGACCCTGGCCTTAGACCGGGTTCGACTCAGTTACTAAAGCATCCATTCATTCAATCTATACGAAAAGGCTCAATAGCCAATTGGCTTGAGTGCTTAACCTGCATCCCTACCATAGGGAAGAACGCCGAATTAGAATCGGCAGCTTACTCCATCCCCGACGACGAAGATCAGCGTTTTTCGGACGATTCAATGACTTGGGATTTTTACGACTAAAATTATTTACAATTAAGCAAGTCTAATGTGTCAAAAATTTTTTTTCTTTGAAACATGTGGCATGTATGAAACGGAAAATAACACGAGAACAGTCTGATTTCCTTGTCAAATAATGTGCATATTAGAACACGTCACAATGAACATAATTAATTGAGTACAGCCTCTTTTTTCTATTCGTCCGCTACCAAAAAATATGGCATGTGGAAAAGCATATGTTACAAGCAAAGTGGTTTTAGTTCCTTACCCTTGTTTCACGCGCACTCAAAGAAACGATTGTAACATCTCACTGAGATCATGTTCATATAGGGCGATAGTAAGCATAATGGCAAATCCACTTAATAGACCGAATAGTTGAAGCAATAACTGCAAAAAGGCCGAACGGTGTTTCCCAGAATGTCCATTTAACTCTGGCATCTTTGAAATAGACGAATGAAATTAATCGTGACTATCTGGTTTTCAAGGAAAAAAGTTTCCATTAAATACCATATCGACGAGGGCAATGTACAGAAACATCCCCCCTGTAGCGGCAAATATCCAAGGAGCGGTGTTGTGCGCAGATCCGATAGCTAGTCCTACGAGCACCCCCAACAGGCAGAGGAATGACGAGATCAGGTTGCAAATCATAGCTTGCTTAATGGTCATTCCAGCTTTCAGGAGTACAGCAAAATCCCCTATTATCAAATGTTGATTTATCAGTAAATGTAAAATGAATCATAATTGTTAACCTTCTACCAAGCTCATGAGGAAGTTCGTGACACAGTACTGCAATCGCTGTAGTAAAACCACCAGTTATGCTGGCAGCAAACGCAGCTCCTATAGCTAAGCCGTCCGATAAATTATGCATTCCATCTCCCGCGAGGACAAGCCACGCAAGCGAGGCAACGCCGTGTGGACGGGCGTGAATGTGCCCATGAGAGTGGGAATGGCCATGGTGTGATGTATGGTGTTCAGAAATGAAAACAGTTAGCGAATCTGACTGACGGTTGCTAGACATTTCCTCCACCGGGCCTGCTAGCGAACCGTTAGATCCTTTAGGCTTGACGCTTACTAAATGCTCGGATTGAAAGGATTCCGGCAATCGTTGATTTTCAGGTGCTGACGTGGTGGCATTGCTGCCATCGCAAATTTCATGAGATGCACAATAAATGAGTGGTTTACCAACCACAAGGCCTTGCCATTCGGAGCAGCCATTTTGCTTGTCTTTCTGTTGAGAACAATCTTCTGCTGCCACTTTGTCGGTACAATCTTCTTCTCCGTTATTTAGAAATGTGACTTCCTTGACGCAGCTGACTAGGAGGTCTGCGTCAGGCTCCCCATGAGTTGTATCGCTAGCTCTAGGCTCCAATAAATGTTGATCCCCTTCCCTTGTGCCCGTTGCACTATCTTGATGTTGATGATTCTTATGACCTTGATGACTGTGCCGATGGTGCCGACATAGTTTTTCACCCACCATCTTACTCGATCCAGACAGCAAATGCACTACTTTATCGACCTGTTGACAGAACACAAAAACGATAGAGGCTTTCTGATTTCAAAACGGCAGGCAGGTGAGTTACCTGTTTGGTCGATTGAAGCCGTTGTCGCCATTCGCCAAAAATATTTAATAAACGCTCAACGATAAAAAAGACAACCAACACCGCAAGGACAACAACTCCTCTCCAAATAACCAACGAATCATGTCCATGTTCAACATGGGGTTCCTGGTGCGACTCGGAATGGTCAGCATGGACATGGGAAGTTGCATTAATATAAGATTCAGCGTGTCGGTGAACTTCGTGAGCTGTAAATGCCTGGGCAATCAGATAAAGAAAAATTAAACCGTAGATAGCGTCATCTCACATTTTCTCAAACTTACATGAGGGATCAGATGAAGAATGGCATCACCAGTTAATGAGCCAACTGCCAAAGCGACTAGATATTGGATAGCAGGCTGGAACAGCCACTGAGGGAGAACTTTGATGATTGCCACAGCTGCCAGACCACAAGTAGATATGAACAAGACACTCACCCCAGCATATAGCCAGGCTGCATCAATTTCCAATGGATAAACTATTACTAATTCTTCAGTAATTATGATTAAAGGTAGTAACCATTTTTTGTAGTTCCTTTTGTTTGTGAGGTTGAATTTTCAGTATCATCCTTTTCTGATGTAACATCTAGGACAGCATGGATGTGAGATAATTCTTTTTCTTTCCAATGAGATGAACAAAGGATTTTGACTGATTTTAAGATTTTATCAAGCCCTTCCATTGATAAAGAACCATTGCTGCTATGAGATTCAAAAAGCTTGTTGGTGCTGCATGCCTCTTCTCTTTTACTTCGTTCCTCAACATTTGACGAAGAATGTGCAGACAGAAATAAGCATGCAAAGCAAACGAGAAGCCCTGTATGTCGGCACATTCCTGCAATACAAAAAGAATTTTTAAGCTACAGGAATGAAAAATATTATACCAGACAATCTATAAAAACAAACTACTTAGCAAGTTCATGTTTTGGAATGTCATTCATACCTATCAGAATAAAAATGAATGTATCACGTTCCAAATAACAACTTATTTCTTTTTGTTAACCTGGTCAGTCACAAATACAACTTATATCTTGTCTCCAATTCAAAACAAGAAAAACGAACAGTAATATCTGTGTAGCAGTTTCACGGATCGTCAGTTTTACCCTAACGATTGTTTTCCATGTATGCGAACAAGCGGAATATTGTTGATGAGCCAGGAGTCGATTGTGCAGCGAGATATGCAAATTACTGCTCATATGCCAAAATGAAATGTGGGTATGTCTACCATAACCTTGGTTACATGTAATGAACAACTAGACCCAGGTTCAACGAATGGACTGATTGAAAATGCCTCGGGAGGTGAACGTGTTCTGCTAAGTTTTGCCACTTCTTACTTGACGTCTTGTCAGCCCGAGCCAACTGGTAATACTAAAACTAGGGGAACGCCCTTTTTGTCTGCTAGAATTTTTTTTATGATTTAGTTGTCCATGTACTAAAACTAGGGACTACATCTTGGAAAAAGGATTTTTTCTTTCATCTTGCATGTCTTAAGACGCGATTCTTTTCCCATCCTGCATCTTAATAAAACAACGTACAATTTGCTTTGAATGATCTAACTTTTGTTTATTACGATTTATAATTTCTCTGACTTTCTACCAAAAAGTGAATTACCCTTAATATGTCCTACATATTGCACAAGTAATCGTCCAGAAGCATTGTTGATTAGTCCGTTCTGGAATATATTTCCCCGAGTTCTAGATGAAACCCTAACAAGCGAAGGGGTATTCCCCAAGCAGATTTCCCGAATTTTAGTTTCCCGTTCCGCTCGCCAAGTTTTAGTGTTAATTATGGTCAACATCTGCCACGAGAACGAGCTCTCACCTACAAGGGGATGACGGTAGCTTTTTATTTGTCGGCGGCAGAGCAGACTCAACCTACGCGTTTAGGATATCTATATATCTGCTGGTTATCCTTTTAGCACATACCATATGCTTAGGCGGGTAATTCCTGTGGGGTATACATGGGACTCCTCAACTGTTCACTCAATCCATGTCACGATGTAAAGAATCAATGGTGGTCTAGTCTGGCTACATGGTAATACTACTTTGAGCAGAGAACTGCTAGGCAAATTTGCTTGGTATACCGGTAAATCTTTACGTGCGAATGCGTCATGCCGTATTTTCAACATGGCGTTGTTATATGCTGTAGCCTACGTTTACAGAAGTCGTTAGATAACAACTTTTGTATTCGTACTCAGTCTTACTCCTTGCGTAGTTAAATAAGACTAAAATAGGGAAGCTTCCTGATATGGTTTACGGATGCCTATACCTCTATATCAACTTTACCATATCTTTTTATTTGTTGATGTGAATTTAGTTTAGAGTTCAGAAGATACAAAATGATACGACAGCCGTTGGTTGTGCCTTGGCTCAGAGAAGTCTGGTCACTTAACTGCGGCCTTTAACAACAACAAAATCCGCTCGTTGAATGAACCATGGCATACGTTGAACTTCAGTCATTGAAATTAAAGGTAAAATGCTTTAAATCTTGTGGGCAGAATTGTTTGTAATGTTTAATTTGGCAAAACAGTTTGCAGAAAAATGACAAACAACAATGTTTTGGCATGTTTTGTTTTGAACGCAACTTTTGGCCATCTTAGACGGTCTTAGGTATTACGTTTATGACTTAAAAACTTACTTATTTGGGCCAGTTAATTATGATGGCATACGGCAGCAACGAATTAAAAACAATTAAAGCTTAAGGACTGCTAAAATAATTCATCAGAGGGAATGGAAGTGGTATTAGCGCCACCGCTTTAACCACTATAGTTGCTCTGACTTTATTTACCTCTTATGATCTGTCACACTTTTGTCCGCTATGAATCTCGTTCACCTAGACCTAGTTTTGTAAACATTAAATAATCAATTACAGAACCATCAATGCCTTTCTAAACATGGTAAGACAACAAAAACAACTTCGCTGTTATTTTGCCAGTTTTTTTGTTGTTTCGTACAATTTTTACTAAATAAAATTTATATTCTGTTATAATTTCACCATTATTGGATATTGAGATGAAACCAGCTGCATTAGTATGTAAACATTTGTTTTCAGCCAATTCTGTTTTTCATTTTTGACAGGGAAGTAGAGTGAAAAATACTACAACTGCCCCTGACTTGCTTACAGATTCTTATCCCCTTGACAACAGTAGTGTAACAGAAGTACTAGATCATCAGCAATCTAGAACAGATTCTAGTTTGTTCAACCAACTAGTAGGAAGAATACCTACAAATGAGGTAAACAGTTCATCAAGAAGTCCTTGGAATGAAGTGAATGGAGACTGGCGACATCAGAGAAATCCCCTTGCTACCAACGATCTAGTTAGCACTAGAGAAGAACTACTATGCTTTGACTCGGACCAAATAGATGTGCCTTTGCTAACTTCTTCAGTGGTAAAAAGAAAAAAAAGCCAATCAGTTTCTCTTGTGTTTACAGGTGGTTAAAAAAAATATTTTTAGGGAGTTGATGCCCAGTTTAGCAGAGAATCAGAAACATGGGATCATTGTCATCAAAGAGAGTTAAATTCCAACAAGCAGGTTAAAGCTCGAAACCAATTGATTGCTGCTTCTCTATTATGTCTTGTCTTTATGGTAAGAATGTGCATACTATTTTGTTATGATTGCCATCTAATGTTTATACCTCTAGATTGCAGAAGCTATAGGTGGATATTTATCCAACAGTCTTGCCGTTATGACAGATGCTGCTCACATGCTTTCAGATTTTACAAGTTTTCTTGTCAGCCTATTTGCGATTTGGGTTTCAGCTCGGCCGCCGTCTAAGAAAATGTCGTTTGGTTACTACAGAGCAGGTATTGACGAATATGGTACTGTTGTTCTTTTTCCCTATGCGGCACTTATTCTTTGGATGCTCTAGAAATACTTGGGGCTATGTTTAGTGTTCTCGTCATCTGGATTTTGACTGGTGTCTTAATTTACCTGGCGATCGATCGAATAATTCATCAAGATTACGATATCGATGCCAATACAATGATCATCGTGAGTACCATAGGAGTTGTTATGAACATCGCCATGGGTGCGATCCTCCACGGGGGTTTATGCAGTAAATTGAGCCTTGTTCACCATGGGCACTCTCATGGAATCGGTGGTGGAGGGCACGGCCATTCCCACGCAAATGGTGGGCATGGACACACTCATGATCATCATGGACATACGTCGAACAGCTCTCGTAATATGAATGTATCTCACAAACAAGAATTTTATAAGCAGTAAGGACTTTTTTATTAATCCGACTATAACGCCTTAGGTACGAGCTGCACTTATACACGTCGTAGGTGATCTGGTTCAAAGCATTGGTGTCCTTATTGCAGCCATAGTTATCAAATACTGGGTATGCATGCATATCTATACCTTGAAATAATTGTCAGCAACAAATGTTTAAATTCTGTTTATAATTATTCAGCCTAGTTTTCGCTTAGCGGATCCAATTTGCACATTCCTCTTTTCTGGACTGGTATTAACCACTACAGTAGGACTGATCCGGGACGCGTCACATGTCTTAATGGAAGGCGTCCCACGCAGTATTCACTACCATGATTTGCGACGAGATCTTAAGAATATCGACGGTGTCTGCAACGTGCATAGTTTGCATGTATGGTCACTCACTCTAGACAGAAATGCTATTGCAGTTCATTTGGCTATTGGTGAGTCGTAGAAAGCTGGCAATTTTTTTTTCTTCTTTAAATTATCAAATTGAGCAAAGAGTAAAATTATACCAATTTAAATTTTCAGGCGTTATGACGGATGCAGAGGAGGTATTAAGTAACGCTACTCGCCTCGTGCAAATCAAATATGGTATCGCTCATTGCACGATTCAGGTTGAAAGGTTTAACGCTGCAGCCATCGAAGTTTGTCCACAGTGTACGACGTTCGACGATTAATTTTGCATTCCAGATCTAACATTCGCATAACCGTTCCGCAGTCAAGTCCATCTGCTAATCTGTGTATATATCTGTACGCTATAGTTGGCACAAATTAGCAATGATTTACATAAATAATTATAGGGATAATTTGCGCGTGGAACAAATACATGCGAGAACTATTACGTAGGACGGATCGGTTATTCACAGCATTTGAAAAGAGATGGTATAAATAAAATTAAGATCTTAAATTGGATATAGCTTTTTCTAGTACATCCTTGCGAACGCGAGGATGATTTGGATATTTAATCAGCAGAGATTGGCTGATGTCGATGGCGTCAGGATATTGCTTTGCTTTTAGGTAGCTCAAGGCTAGTTTATAACCAACTAGAGCATTGTTCTGATTCGTCAATTTCCATGCATTTTCAAAATGCTCAGCTGCTTCGCGAAATGATTGTTCTTTTTCCATTATATAGCCAAGGTATTCGTAAGCTTTTGCACATGACCGATTGTAGGTGAGGACACGTCGTAGAAGTTCATTAGCAACTTCCATTTTGTTTTGACCGGCTTGAATGTATATGTCACTTAACAAAAGCCAGCAGCGTTCCAAATACTCACCTTCCTCTAGAGTCCATGGCGCTTTGATGAGACGCTTGAGTTGATTTCTAGCTCGCTGCGTCTGTTTTAGTAGTAAGTGTGCAGTTGCAATACCAAAAACTATACCAGGATTATCCTGTTGATTGCTTTTGTTTGCAAATGCAGTCAAATCCGACAACGCTCGCTCCACGTTCGTTTTCTGACGCGTCGCTAGCAAATATAGATTAGGGTACAATATGTGGGTTTGCATTTCATCACCTTCGACAATTGATAACTCTTGTAGTAGTTTTGCCGCTGTGTGCAGTGCCATTAATTCCTATTTTGGCATAATTATAAGATAACATTAATTCCATGAAAAAACGTTAATTGTGCTAAACAGTTAGACTAACCGTGTCTTGGACTTCGTATTCAGCATCCAGATCAGTTACGTTTTCCAGAGTTTCGCTGTCGCTATTTAGGCATATATCTAGCATGACACGAATGGCATACTGGCCCCAAACAGCATGTCCTCGCGCTCGGTTGAGGGCTAACAACGCTACATTATATTGGCCAGAGTAGAATTCGTATAATCCTCTACAATAGCTAAGTCCTGGTTCGTTTTGGCCATGGGCAGAATTGATTTCAGCAGACCGGAGAGCTACGTTCGCATCTGAGATATTCCCACGTCGTCGGCAAACGTCGATAAACTGCCCCAACATTTCGTAATGGCAGGGCTAGAGAAATTATGCCCATAATAATTTGATTTGGCAAAATTCACTTTTTTTTTGTTCTGCTACCTGGCGCTCTAATGCTTGCCGGAAATGTAGTGTTGCCGTTTCCAAGTCGTTTTTTCGAAGGGCGATCTGAGCCACCATCATCATGGCTTGATCATTTTCACGATCAATTTTAAGCAATGACTTGCACATGTATTGGCAGTGTTCCACGTCGTTTGCTTGCAAATAAACTTTAGCCAATTGAGCCATGCAATGGATATCATCCGGCGCATGAGACAGAGCCTCGCGGTAAAGCCGTATGGCTGCATCGATATCACGTTCAACCGACAAGGCATGGCCAGCCATTTGAATAGCAATGTTTGCTGCAATCTTCCTTTGCTCGTGAATGTTTTCCGACTGATCAACCTTTTTCACTAATGATCCTATGATGCTCTGGCATTTCCGTAGTGAAGAAATGGTTTCTTCTTGGTTCCCACCTTTTTCATGTATTTTGGCAAGTAGTTGCAAAAGTTTAACTTCTTGCATCAGCCTGTCTGCATCTCCTCTGGCTTGTTGAATGTTAGGAAGCAGCGCGTCACTAATAATCTTTTCTGCTTTGTCCAGCTGTCCAAGGCGATACAGAAGTGTAGCATATTCGATGCGCAATGCTGGATGAGGAGATGAATCATCATTGCGTAATGCGTCTTTGTAGTAATTCAGTGCTTTGGTATACTGATGGGTCAGAATCAAAGCCGCCCCTATTTTCGAAGCGAGTTCAAAGTTGCGCGGCTCAAGCTTTAATGCATCTTCATAGGCTGATACTGCCTGGTCTACTTGATGCAATGCCAAATGAGCATCACCTAGCAGAGTTAGGTTGTGAACGTTGGGGAGCTGACGAACGATATCACGGTAACATTGGAGATACAGTGCCTCATCTTGTAGGCGATGCAAATAGATATCAGCCATCTTTTCACGAGCCTGTAAATGCTGCGGATGGGAATCTGGCAAAGCTTTGAGTTTCATAATAGCACCATCCACATCATCCTCATTAAGTAAGTGATCAACCTGTTGATCCAAAGGTGACGGATTTAATGAAGTTAATAAAGTTTAGAGCAGTGTCATACCTCAGCTAAGAGGATAACTCCTTCTTGTGGGGTCCCTCGTAGTTCATGTAAAGCTTCCTGAATTATTTGCCCGGCGTCTTCTTTCTGATCAGAAGTCATCAACACGTGGAAGAGTTCTAAATAGGTGACCGCCTTTTCACCTAAGGTGAAGGGATACTTAGAACGTTTTATTCCTGCACTGGACGGTCTCATTCCACTCAAAATCATGGCCATTCGGATGCTTGAAAGACATGCATCGGTATCCTTCCTCTGGCGCTGAATTTTGGCTAAAAGAAGGTGATACCTGATTTTAAAAATTTAGATTTAACAAACATGGGAATAAACGGACAAAGTTTGGTAAATACCTTGGGTGTTCACGCACTTGAAAGTTATAGCTCAGCCCCATTTCAAGGTACTGCGCTGCCTGGGCAAGGTTATTTTGATTGATGCCGATTTCAGCCATAAGCAAATATGCTTCAATGTAAGTGGGATCGACATGATCAATAATGTGGTGTAAAGTGGCGCTTGCTGCTCGGTAATCACCAGCGATGAAATTTGCGTTAGCCAATCTATACAATGCAGGCAGTAACCCAGGGCACGCCTGGACTACGCTAGCCAAAAGGCTAGACAATTCAAGTAAGGTCTGTGGCGAATTTTCAGGGTTATGATGTTCAAAGTATTCTTCAGCAACTGATAGTAAAAAATCTGGGTTGAAATTGCTTAAGTACTCAACTCCATATGAAATTCCACTAGCGTTTTTTATCTGAAGTTGATAAGCAAGTTTCAGAAGCTGAAGGGCTTTTGTGGGATCTGTTTGTCGTAGCAGCATGGCTTGCGCCAACAAGAAGGTGGGGCGAGTTGATGTATTATAATGTAATTCTTCCATTATGTTCAACTGCTGTTGAGCGGCTTCAAACTGGTCGTCGTGCAAAAGACAATGTATTTTCACTAACATGACATCGACTGATGTTTCTCCTATTTGGCTAATCTTTTTCAGAGTCGCCAAGGCTTCTTTAAATCGACTCTGTAACACCTGTTGCTGGGCCAATTCGAAAAGGAAACTGGTATTCTTTTCGTCCAGTTTGATGGCTTTCTCAACGAATACTTGACATTCATTGAGAATAGGTATATGCCTACCACAAACTCTGGAGAAGAGTCTGGCTGCATTAACAAAGAGCTCTCCATTGGTCAATTCATACTTTTCGAGTGCTGAAAACAGTTTCTTCAGAAGGGGTGTAGCGTCCACGAAACTACCATCGTGACAAATTGTCGCTAATATTTGTATCTCGAGTATTTTTATAATGAGAGGATTAGAGATGTTATTAATTTTCTTCGTCGAATCACTGACGGCATCCCAATCTTTAGCAGCGAGGTGAGCGCGTAACTTTTCGACTAAAAATTCTTGATTGTTTGGAAAATTAGAAATCATCTGGTTTAAACTGGGAAAAATTTCTGAAACATTATCAGATTGAATAAGACATCTAATTTTGCCTTGATGTGCTTCAATAGCAAAGCTGTCAATTGAAATGGCAGATTCAAAATATTCCAGAGGGCTTTTCTTTCTAGGCTTGTCTCTGATTGACATTAATTCAATCCAGCCCTTGAGGATGACACAGTCTATACTATTTGAGCCTGAATTATGACTCAATGCTCTTTCAACATATTCTCTTGCCTTTTCCTGACGATTGTTCAAATGAAGGAAAAGTGCGGCATAATAAAGAGATTTTTCATTGGCTTTCTTTCTTTCAGCTCTAAGTGTTGCTTCTAGCTGGGCAATTGTTTCACCAGTATCAATGTTTTTGAAATGTTTATAAATATGGATAGATGCTAGGATGGCACTTAAGTTAAGAAGAGGGTCTGCATTTAAAGGAGTTAACAGGCTGAGGGCATCATCAATCTTATTTGTGAATAGCATTGCAAGCGCCCGGTAAAATTTATCGAGGCCGTCAATTGGTGTTCTAGCTTCGTGTGTTGCCTCAGCTGCTGATTGATACAATTGTTCCCTAAATAGACAACGTAATCTCACCTCTGTTTTACTATCGTCCATTTCTCTGTGTTTTACAACAAATACACCAAAAAAGATATTGAGAACTGCAGCACTGCGTTAAATTTCACTTTTGTTTTTCAATTTTTGTTGCCATGACAATACGGACAGCGTTGGCTCTGCGGTGCGATTCCGATTCGAGATCAAATTTTTGTATTTTTATATAATTTATTAATAAACTAATGAGATAGATAGTTCTCGAATTTTTTTAATTATAAAAATTTTTAAGTTGATTTTATTTTTGCAGCGCTGATGGTAACGAAAATCGTTCAAACTCTTCAAAGCCGTTTGGTAGATTTGTCAATGCCACATCGTCATCCGGAAGTCGCCATTGCATCGTTAACTTTAGCCGTGCTCATACTTTATCACTTGCATTAAACGTTAGACAGCGTTGGCTTGCCCATTCCAACCATTCTGTCGTGTAGTGTGACATGAAAAATTTTTGATCTGTACAGAACTTGTAATAATGGTAGCCAGTGCAGAAATAGTCAAACGTACAATTCCAGAGCTGCGCGTGGTCGACTTGAAGAATGAATTGGAAAAGAGAAACCTTGATAAAACTGGAAACAAAGCTGTTCTAGTTGAACGCCTTACCAAGGTATGTATAGTGAAAATTTTGGCTTCACGTGGTTTCAGAACGCACACCGTCAGCCGCGTCTCACAGTTTCCCTAGCATTGTTTGTCCTATTAGAGCTTTGCTAATAGTTTCCTGATCACTATTTTGTTGCATCTAAATTTAATTATATGTTGACTTAAAATGTTTTTATTCGGTATTTCAGTCAGTTCGGGAAGAAGGCCACAATCCTGATGAATACTACTTCGAAGTATCTGAACGGAAGATAGCAAAAAAAACAGGCACTGCAAGTATGTTACCACACATTATTTTCCCACTACTGTGTATAATGTCAAATTTTCTACAGGGCAAGATCATGACATTAGCGATCTAGACAGTGCTACCGATGGGGCTGATGTATCCAATGCCAATGAGTTTGATGAAGATTTGAAGGAAGATGGGGACGCTAAGAAAGGAAATCAAATTAATGATGTTAATGACTCGAACAGTTTTGAGGTGGTAGAAGCAGCTGTGTCTTCTGCTGATGAGTCCACAAAAATTGAGTTTTCGGGTAACCAAGAAAATAGTGATGCTGTTGAAGATTGCATTAACCTCAATGTGGAAGATGAAGAAAATTTTGAAGAGGTACTAAGTAATCAACAGTGTTCCTTGGCAAACCCTATATTTTTATTGTTTGCTGTTCATTTTTCAGGAGGAGAGTCATGCTAAGGAGAAGGGTAAGAGATCTATTTTGTTAACAAATTAGCTTTTATTTGGGACAGCTTTTAAATTAAGGAGTGTTTTGAATGTGTCGGTAACCGTTACGCATTTTTGTGGTTGTTGCGTTCGTTCTTCAAGTAATTGGAACCATTTAAGTCCTGGGAGAATAGTTTACGACTAGCATTTGCAGAACATTAATTTTTTGACAGCAAAGGTCGTCTTGTGAAAAAAAAAAAAAAAAAAAAAAAAAAAAATTACGGTCTTCATGGCTTCTTGGCGCGGGGAGATGCAGACGTAAACCAACGAGGCTCACTGCGTTATGCTATTCACTTCCCCTCCGGTAGACGAACCACCAAGGAGAGGATTAACTCAGCAGCAGCAACGTGAAGAGAAACAGCAGCCTAAGAGCTTATCGACCGGCGTGGGTTCGTCTGGAGATGCATCATTGGCCGGTGGAGTAGGAGATGCGATGGAAATCGTCAAAACGAGTTCGGGAGCCTTTGGTGACAGCAACGGGGACCACGAGGCTGACGAAGATGGCAAGGAAAGCAACAACAGTACTGGAGCCTCGATGGACAACGTCGCCTCGTCAACTGCATCGACCGGAGAGAAAGCCAAGAGGTTGGTGGTGCTGCCTCACCATTGTGGCTGGGAATACTTGACAAAAAAATCGAAAAGTTACCTCGTGAAAATCAACATCATATCTAATTATCAAACCCCATCACACAATCATATCTTGCATTCGTAATCTCTCAGTAAGTATCAATAGCCAGAGAATTCCATAAGGCCATGCGTGAATCGTTGATAGTTGAAGAGCTCCTATAGCAAAATCACGATCCCAATGTTTTTCGCTGTTTGGTCTATTGATCATTACATGCATCGTCTCGCGCTCATTTCCCTTCTGTGTCTTGAAGACCAAGGCACCCGTAAGTCCCATTTCCAAGCCTGGAGGCGGTATTTGGATCCAAGACAAAGCGTATGCATAGTAAATCTACGAGTTAGTCTGACGCTGTCGCTCGGAGTGAACGTACGTTGTTTGCCTACCCTCCGTACTGCAGACGTGAAAGCGCGCGGACCTGTCGTGCTCGGGTCTCCTCTCCATGATGGTGTGCCTCACTGCACTCAACGCAGAAGCTGCGAGGAACCTGCAAATTGCCGTAAAAAAGGAGCTATTTGAAGTGCGGAATGTGCCCGACTCAGATCGACCATCTTTAAATCAAGTCCTTCTGTGTAAACTTGCCGCTCGGCTGCATCGATTCCCATTATTGGGCCTACAGACGTTCGCCGCCCTTTATCGCTTATCTCGCAACGAATTAGATCTTGACAACCGTCGATCATTGAACCAATCAAAGCCTTTTGCGTTCAATAATAGTTTAAGTGGCAACCCATGGTAAGGGAGGGTGCATTGAAGATACAACCAATTTTTTCATTGTTAACCATTGCTTAATCGACCCATGTAATGGCTCTTCCCCGATGTTAATTATAATATGACTAGTGTGAAGTTGTTCTGTATGTTAAACGTCTTATTTATTCTTGTTTTTGTTTTCTCAACAGTGGCTCCGCCGGTGTTAAAGATGGTACGAAGACAGCCTCCAAAGACGACCGAGGTGAGTGCTATATACTGTTACTTGGTTATAAGTTTAGTCTTTAAGGAATTGAAACTTGCATGGAATTAGGTGAACATTAACCATACGATATTCTACAGACGTAATTATTCATCCGATAAGATCGTGTTCCTTTTAGAAACGTGCGCCGCTTTGAGCATTCCATATACTTTTCTTCTCCGTTCCAAACCTCCAACGATGCGTTTCGAACTAAATGGGTTCTGTCAGTCTGTTGTTAGGACGTAGTGTAGCGCATGTCTGTAGGAATCCGTTTCTTTTAATATGATTTTGATGTTAGATTAGTGCGTGACTTGTTTTTGTGTCTGGTATAATAACTTCCTTTCGATGACAGAGGAAGTTGTTCACTGGGAGGGATAGTAAGAAACTTGTTTTTAGTTTTTCCCTTTGAATTATTTATTTACTTAGTTGATGGTTGGTATACCTACTCACGGCTTTTGTCTGGCGAAGAGAAGTTTTAATATTAGGAAAAGGGAGGGAGAAAAACAGTTATGGGTCATTCCACTCGGCGCTCCTTACAATCTTTTCGTGTTGACTTCGGGGTTTTTCGTCCCTTTTGTTTCGGATGTAAAGAAATCATTTTTACAAAGAGACTGCTGCGTAAAGGGTGAACTAAATCACGGCAGATGTTTGCGCATACTAGTGGAAAAATTTCTTCCCGTTGTAGCCTCGAAACTACTTTATTTTGTATTGTTGTACATCAACAGATTTTTACGTAGTGCGCCTGAAGTGGAATGTCTTCGCGTTCGTGGTTGACTACTTGTCATTGTGTCACGACTTTTACGTTGCTAATTTCATTCCGCACTAATCTTGCGTACCGCAATTTGCCGTAATGCGTTCCAGGTTCCGAATTACTTTTTTCCATCACGCGAACTTGCGGGGTCTCTTCGTTTTTTTCTATATTGTCCGCAACACAGTAATAAATTCGGTTTCCTGTTGAATGTAATTGAATGTCGCTAGGTAGTGCGTGTTTTATTTTCGTATTCTTTTATGGCGAAAGTGGAACGTGTCTTTGTTCTAGTCTTTGGCAAACGTGTCTTTCTACATGCGGGGATGAGTCGTTAACAGGATAGAAAGTTCTTTCCATGTATAGAATGTGTTTCTATAGCGTAGTGTTACCTTTCCCTTTTAAGGTTTTGCTTGGTTCCTAGGCTGCATTTGATGGCGAAAATAACTTGGAAATTTTGAGCATAATATCCATTCTTCGATCTTGCATTGAGCGCTGTGGAATTTCTTAGGACAACTAACCGATTTTGTAACTTAACCACGCAGTAGTGGTGTTAAGGGTTTCTTCTATTTTATAGCCTGTGGCATTTTTCTTTTTTGTTCTTTTCCCGTCGACTGTGCCATATTTGTTTATTTATCACCGGGGCTTTTTTTGTGTATGGACGTGTCTCTGGTGAGACAGGTGAGTGGGTTGTGCCATAACCCGAACGCCGTGTCCTACTTGTTGCCGCGTTTCCTGTGTAACGCACTTGGTGCTAAAGGGCGATCGGGGAAGTTAAAAGAAAAATTACACAATGCCTTGACGTGTCGCGAGGATAAGAATGCTACGTCATTAATTCCTAGACTTAAAAAAATCGCCATCTCATGACAGATATTCATAGTTTTAAAAATTTTCCTACGTTAGTTCTCGTTTAAAGATTTTTTTATTTAAATTGTTTTAATTTTATAGACAAGAAGAAAGGCGTAGGAAGTTCGAGCAATGGTGGTGGCAGTCGCAATTTGTGGGTGAGCGGGTTGTCTACATCGACGCGTGCAACAGATTTGAAACATCATTTCTCAAAATTCGGCAAGGTACGTTGCTGTTGTACGGTGGTTGTGGAAAACGCTTTATTCATGTCGGGTTCTTTGTGTTTTTCAGGTCATTGGAGCGAAAATAGTCACCTATGCCCGGACACCAGGTGTACGTTGCTTTGGCTACATTACTATGGCCACAAGTGAAGACGCTTCAAAGTGTATACAGTACCTCCATCGCACTGAAGTTCACGGGCGGATGATTTCAGTAGAGCGGGTGAGATTTGCATTTCAGGTTTTTGTTAGTAGTTTAATGGGAAACATTATTCAACTCAACTGCATAGTGGACTGAAAGTTAACAATCGTTCAAACCATTGTCGTGCGTTGCTGTCGCTATGCTAAATCAATATTTTCTCCCTTGCCAAAGGATGAAGTTAGATAACTAAACTTGCTTACCTTAGGATAGGAGAAAAACAACTCGTTAGTTTTTAAATTTATGTTTATTTTCTAAATTTTATTCTGTCCCTAATATTTGTAATTCATTTTAATATCAGACAACAGGAGAGAGCGGACCTCGTAAGGCTGATGTCAAATTGTCTGAACCAAAGAATGCAGTTCCATCTGCAGCCGAGGGTGAAACATCTGAAAAAAAGAGCGTTGACAAAGTTGATGACCTCGAAGGTGATTCTTCGCCAATCTCGAAGAAACCAACAGAAACGACACAGGACGTTGTATCGGGTGATGCAACCGGAGATGCGTCCGTCGCCGGAAATGTGAAAGAAAAGGAAGAAGAGAAAGCAACGTCACAAGGAACGGACAAAGATGGTAAAACCGCGATCGCCTCGGCTCAACAACAACGCGAAAACCGTGAACGAGTCAACCGCGAACGGATGGAACGTGAAAGGAAAGATCGGCCTCGACGACCTCTGTCACCTCATAGACCGCGCCAGCAAGTTTTGACCTTCCAGCACATTCGGGTATTTGCAGTTATGACATGCTCTCGATGACATTTAAAAAATGACGGCGTATTGTGAAAAAAGGAGGAACGGGAGAAGCAGCGACTAAGAGAACGTGAGCGGCTAGAGAGAGAATCGGAGCGTCGTCGGCGAGAAGAAATGGCGCGCATTCGGGAATTTGACCGCAAACAACGTGAAGAAGCTATGAGACTAGAAAAGGAGCGTGAACGGTTACGCATCGAAAGGGAGAGATTGGAACGCGAGAAAGCAGAAATACTACGCCTTGAACGGGAACAGCAACGGTTGGAAAGGGAAAAGATTGAAGCGGAACGAGAAGAGCTGAAACGCAGACAAGCTAGGTATATGATCCGTGCCATAAACAAGTCGACTTGTCCGCGTGTAGATAAGATTTCGGGGGCCATACATTTCCGCAGCACTGGCGGCTTCTTCGAAATTTGGAGAGGATAATGAATCCCCCGTTCTGCATCGTGAATTCAACGTTTGTTTCGATGTCTCGTGGTCGAGTTCAATCAATCACGTTTTGCTACATAACAAGGAATTGTCTTCCTTGCCAAAGGATGAAGTTTGATAAATAAACTTGCTTACCTTAGGATAGGAGACGAACAAATTTACTGTTGCTTCGTTGGTGTCGTCGCGTTTCTACAGATATTGACTTTCTGGTTCTGTTAGGTCTCTTGCCAAGATTGAAGAAGTTAGACGCGCAACCAAAAGGACTGCTCCTAATGATCGTGACGGATACTTTGTCGATCGTAAACGCCTTTCCGTGGAGGGATCAATGCGGTTTGATCCATCATCGCGATTCAGTGATTCTAAATCAAGTACTGCTGGAGGCAGTGGGCATTTTGGATCAGGTTCGACATCGCTGAGTTCTGATTATCGTGGCTCTAAGGTGTCTGAACCGGTTCGTGGCGGTTATGATAACCATGCGCGACGTTTCGATCGCCCGCCACCATCATCTGCCTCTACTACAGTTGGATCGTCTGTGATCACCCGACGCGTCGTTCAAGAGATACCTACCCTTCGAAGAGATAATCGACCTGCGCCACCATCACCACCACCGACTCGAGAGAGATTAGACGACCGTCGAGTAGTTGATAGGGGTCGTGACGATAGGTAAATGGAACTTGTTTATTTTCTTAATTTAATGCAGCTGCACTCAGTGCTGCCTTACCTAAATGGAGGCAGTGCCATTTAACAGCTTCGCTAGATTTAAATCGATTATATTCCTTGCCTGTAATCTTATTTGTACAGGAAAGTCATTCAAATCGTGACAAGTTTGTCTATTTGTTCTTTTTTATTTTCTTGCTTTGACTTTACATTCTTTTTCCTTACATTAGGTATGATCGTGGAAACCGAGGCCGCGATAGTTTTTCAGACCGTGACAGGGAACGCGAAAGAGAACGGCCACGTGAACGAGGAGTGGGAAGGGGTAGCGTGGCTGAACCCATCCGCAACAACCGCATGCCTGAGCGAGATCACCGTGATCGATATGCTAGTGACTCGCGAACTGGGAAAGGTAAAGACTAGCAGGATGGTTGCTGTGGTTGTGGTCGAATGTTAATTATATCTTGTTGTTTTTTCCATTCTGGTAGATCACCGTTACAACGAGCGAGGATCCGAGCCCTGGCAACGAGGTCCATCTGGTGCGAATGCACCTGCCTCAAGCAGTGGGGCTGGTAGCTCGAAAGCGGCCTACGGCTCGAATGCAAGTGGCAGTAATATGCTCGGAAATGGAGTTGGGTCGTCTTCTAGTACTAACGGGTGGTCTGGGAACGGAAGTGTTCAACAAGATCGCTGGAACACATCGTCTTCGCTCTTGCCTGTCGGAAGATCTTTGGGTGCGCCATTGTCAGGGACCTTCAATGGCAACTGGACGGGATCAGCACCACCTCTTAGCAGTGTGTACAATCCAGCAACAGCGATTGGTGGTCTGAACAATCCAATTGTCGGGCAGTCCGGATCCGTTAACTATTCGGCAGACCGTTATTCGCGACACTAATTTTTTCCATCCTATCTAACCTGATTTGTTTGTTTTTTTCTCTCGACTAGACGTTTACAATGTATCAAGAAAATACACTAAATTGGACTTTATTTTCAAAATCCCATCAGTTTTTCAATGTAATTGGATAATGCCATTTGGTTGTTAATGTGTAGGATTTTAAGGCATGAGGTATCAAAATCAGAAAGAGTAGTTTTCAAGGTTTCTGGGTAACACATAACAACATGTCTTTCAGATTGCAGTTTTTCAGCTAGTTCGAGCTGATGGTTACCCATAAGCTTTTGATTGACCACAACAATTAATGGCTTGTGTGCATTAAGTACTTCAAGGCAACTACCAGCACCAGCATGTGAGATTACTAGAGAGGAATCTTCTATATCAGAAGAAATATTTTCTTTCAAATGGTACAAAGTTATTTGGATTCTTCGTGAAGTTGGAATTTGAGGTTCAAGACCTCGTCCTATTTGAATGATGAGATGTGTGTAGCCTTTGGACTCCATAACCTAGGGCTTAAGTTAAGTACTCAATAATTATGAATTTTATGTTAGTGTATTACGTACCTCTAACATGTCAGGATGCAAAACCTCGGTCACCAATTCATCAAATTGGGTGGTTCCGACGGTAACAAATATGTTCTTTTTTCCCTGACTTTCAAGCATGTTCATCTCTTATTACTGCAAACAGGTTGTTATCATATACTTGAGTTAAACGTACGATATGCTCAAGGAATTTGTACGTGATTTTGGATTTTGTGTTGTTTCGGAACGCATTACTGAAGAAGCTGTCACGTATAGAAAAGAGCAGACGACGAATTTTACTATTTAGCTGTCGGCCTGTCGCTCTGTCGGTAACTTGGTATCCATAGTTTTGTTTAATAGTAAAAAAATATAAATCTTGCAAAAACTTGTGGTTTCGACATCGCATTGATTATGCAAACTAAGGATGTAAAGTATTGACATAGTTAAGTAGGAAAATAAGCTGAGATACGTTATTATTGCAAACACAATAAGTAAACAAAATTTGTTTATTGCTGAGAATTGGCAGCACCGTTTGTCTTGTTTACTGGCGAAGAGAGGACAATCGTAGTTGTCTCATCAGCTGTCCATAACTGGAAAGAAAGGACTTTTGTACTGGATTAGCGTGCCTCTTTGCACTTTACTCAGTTTTCGCAGGGGGACTACCAATAACCTAGTGTTTACTCTATTAAGTGTAGGTCAAACTAATCTCAAATTCGACGATAAAAGCCTAAATTTTAAACGTTCTTTACCAGGTGGTGTAAGGAAGAAAAATTCTTCATTTTTTTCCCCTTGGGAGCATCTCGCCTAGATCCGTCTCTAACGAGTGGGTCGTTTCAATAATGGGTGACGAGCAAGCTGGTCCTTCCAGAAGTAACACAAAGGACACAGAAAGATCAAACAGCTCAGGATCAAGTGGGAGTAAGTCGGCAACAGATAATGTTACCAAACAAGCTGCATCACTGTCAACTGAGGAAGCAAATAGTCACCTTGTATATGGCAATGTGAGATCTAATTCACCTACCACACTGACTAGAAACTGCCCTGCTGTAGATAGAGAATGTCCGTCTGGCCATTTTGAGAATGATGATTTAGAGATGCCAGAATTAGAGACTCCTAGTCCTGTTCTGGTGCCTTCTCGATTTCTTTCACCCCCAGTGGCCTTGCATTATGATGAATCATTGCCATTGACTCTACAAATGCCAGCAAGTATCAATGTCAGTGTTAACTTGCAACCTTCAACATACAATCTATCTGGTCCCACAGATCAAACTGTGTTCCTTGATGACAGTATGGAAAGTGGGGAGAGAGAAATTACCATAACAAGGAATCCTTACTTTGATCCTTCTCTCTCACCTGGACCGGCTGATGATTTTCTCTCTCTGGCATCCTTCAGTAGCCATGTTGATGGATTTCATTTTGGTATGGAAGAAGCAACCGCCCCTCCCCTCTGGGTCAACAATAATCACGTTGAATCTTTTTCTCCAGCGACGACAACAACAGCTACGAGCGATGTTCGCCGCAAAAGACCTAATTCAACCCAACAAGATTCAAATGTGAACGCATCAAAGACCAAAAAGCAGGCTGAAAATACTGGCGGAGAACCCGTTCCCGGTCCATCGGGTTTCGGAGTCGGAAGACTTACCGCTGGTGGTGATGGCCCAGTGGCTGATGATTTACAATTAGAATGTCTTACTGACGGCTCTTCGTCTGCCACCGAATCTGATGGCGACGATGATGATAGTTGCATCGAAGTGGTTAGTGTGCGACCAGGAATTTCACGACAACCCGAAGTAGTTGATCTTACCATTTCCGAAGATGAAACCTCAACCCCCAATCCCTCAACATCGTTCGGCTTCTCCCGATCGGGGAGACAACCAAAATCGTCGGTATCTTCAAAGACAAAAGCTGTGCCTAAAGCTGAACCTCCATCGGCACCTTTACCAGTAGTCACTGGAGAAAATAATCACCAACAGGAATCTGAAGTAAGGCATGCCTCACCGGCGATTGTGACAGTTTCACCATCGTCACCCGTAGGTAGTCGTCCTGGAACTTGGTGTGGATGTCCAGGGCAATTCTACGTGGACGGTGGGCGACCACCCCTAGGTGTGGCTTGGCCAACTAATGCCAACCAACATCGGGCCCATTACATTCCCAATCAATCCCTTCGACCCTCGCCGTTGGCTCATCATGCCACGGCCTTCTCCTACACACCTCCTCCACCGGCTTATCATCATCCTCCACCGCCGCCCGTCTTGACTCTACGTCTACCGTCAACAGTTCAGACGCACGGTGGAGCTCGTTCGCCCGTCTGGTGGAGTTATCCCAGTATGGCAGTCGAAACGATAGCAACATCTTCCCCCCAGCAAGTTATAGCCGAGACATCTTCTAATCCGGCCGCGGTACATCCACCACAACCCAGTCAGCTGGCCGAAGCCCCCGCCCCACCATCACCAATATTTCGTTCCTCAGACAACTGCTGGATATGGTTTCTACCATGCAGCACCCGCTTCTGGAGCTTCTCGACCTGTTGATGGACGCTGCACTATGCCGCCGGCCATCGCCCGGAGCTTTATGCGTATCCATCCGATCCATCAGAGGATTTGGCATTCGCAGCAGCGTTCGCAAGAAGCTCAACGACGCCATATGGACATGGCTCAACGTGTCTCAGCTGGAGAGCCTGTCGATGTCAGTGGATCGTCCTCGATTGCAAACCCTCCGAGGATGAGTCAAGGCACCCAAAACCAACAACAATCATCTGGTTTCTCTGGCCCTCCGCCCGCTTATCACCCAGTTACAGTTGATCGTGGCAACAGTCCATCACCACAGTTTAGGACTGTTCACGCTCCGGACTTGAGTGGCCATCTGATGCCGGCCGTCCAGGCGGAAATTGTTGTCGAAAGTACTCCCGTCAATTTGGATCCTCGCCATCACCATCACCATTTGCCTCCTCCACCTGCCTATGCGTTTGCTCCGTCTTACCACCACCACATTGCCCACTTTAGTCTGCCCGGCAATTTGCATATCAGTATAGGTCCGGGCCCAGCGATCCCGCCGACAGTTCCAGTACCGCCGCCCCCACGTACCATACCGATGGAACGCGTCCCACCACCGGCAATGCCTGGTGTTCAAGGTGCTGCAGCTGTGGAAATTCAGCCAGCTCACCCACAAGAACCGCCATATCACCGTGGCTATCCACTGTACATTCACAGCCAGCAACATGGACCTCACCACCTTCACCACCATCCTCCCCCTCCGCTGATCCCATTAGGCAACAACCCATTTTTGGCGGGGCCACCAAATCATTATCCATTCCTACGTCCTTCTACGCGTCTAGAAGAGTACATGCGATTGGTGGAACAGCGTCGAATGGCCCAACTATCACGTGGGGCGTCGCAAACGTGCATCGAACGGAATACGCTGTCTCATTCTTACAAACGTCTGCTGCGTAGCAACAGCAGCGTCGATGGCGACGGCCAGGAAGATAACACGGAAAAGTGCACCATTTGCCTGTGCGAATTCGAGGAAGGCGAAGATGTTCGAAGATTGCCTTGCATGCATTTGTTTCACGTCTCGTGTGTTGACCAATGGCTTACTACTGTCAAATTCTGTCCACTTTGCCGCGTCGATATCGAAGCCCAAGTCGAATCAAAAGAGCAAGGGGATTCTCGCAGCTGGAGCTCGTCTTCGACCGCAGAAGGGGCTGCCCTCCGCATACCTCCAGATGCAACCGAGATGCAGGCCGGAGCTCCAGCCAGCTAAAACAGGACTTTTGCACATAGGTTATTCTTCTTTTTTTTTTCATTGCTAGTTTCTTTCACAATATTATCATACCAGTTCTGTTTGTTTTGGCATCCTTCAGTGTATTCTTGTAGTGGTGTTTATATTAATTGTGTTTTCGTAAAGTTAGCGTGATCAACGAGTCAGGAGAAATTGTTTATGATCAGTTAAAAACTAGCGTTGGCTGGCTTGGGTATGCACATCCATTGCCAGTGAAATAATTCTATTCTACCTCAATTTAATGTAGTAGAAGAATTCAAGGAATGAGTCGCAAGTTAAATTAACAATCAGCATCAGCGCCTTTCTTCAACCTAATTTAACTGTCAGTTTAACCAAAATGGAGTTAATTATTTTTATTATAATTTTCATGTATTGAAATCCATTGCTTCAGAATCAACTCTGCTTTCAAATTTCAACTCTCACTTTCCGACCTCCTCACCCTCCCCAGATAAGGAGTGAATAAAAATGTGTTTCCTGCATTTAATTCTTTCTTCTACAGAACTACTTCATTCTTCATCTGATTCGTCATCCGTCCAGGTTTCGGTCTCTCGATATGCCGTTGTCTCGTAGTTAAGGACTTCACGGTCTGACAGGTGCGACTTGCCTTCGACGAACTCCGCAAATCTGTTGTTGAAAAACAAAAAGATGTAACAAAATTCCATTACACGATTATCCAAAGGCTGCGTACCGGGATAATCGTCTATTTTGATTATTTTTAGGTGGAGTCGAGACGAATTCAACACAACGAGGACTAGGTTTAGCTCGCACCCTATCGACAAAACCCATGCAACAATAAGACAAACATCGCAAACCAGAACTAGGGCGACAATGCGTCAACGAAGTAATAGGATCGTTTTACAATTAGAAAAAAAGCAAACATATTCGACAGTGCACGTTTTTCTACTCTAAAAAACTTTTTACCTGAGCGGATCCTTAAGTCGAGTTATGGTTTTCCATGCATTGCAATTGGGACTTTTGCTAAATTCTCGTAGTTCTTTCAGCCCGCGATCCGTTTCAATTCGAGCTTGTTCGACGTATTCATCTTCTGTTAAAATGCGCATTTTAGGAGGGAACCTTTGATACCTGTCAGAAACAAAATCCCATTATTATTTTAATTTTTGGGGGTGTGTTTAGTAGCTATTACCATAGAGTTCGGCACCGAGCCCACCACGACCCAGGAAAGTTATGAGAAACAACGGTGACTAATATTATCGCCATTGCACCTTCTTTATGTTCACTGCTTTCAAAAACTAAACATAACCCACATAATTGAATACCCCACTGAAGTAAGTGGATTGTTCTCGTATTAGTGACTGGACCGAATCGGTAACAAAATGCAAAACTAATCGCTGAGCTGGCAGCTAAATATGCAATCACATAGTAGTGATATTCTCGTAGCACGGAGTACAAGTTTTCCCACAAACTTCTAAGTAGATAAAATACTATAGAACTTCCACCAATTAGGACAGCATAGGCACCAGATTTCTACCAAAACCAAATAGTGATGAATTCAATGGATTTCATTATTTGAAGGCTACTTACCTTGGGAATAAGTCGGCTAGTAAGATAAACAATGATGAGTATAGAACCGAGCACTCCAACAAGTGTGCCAGTTGTGTAGTGAAAGACAACCTTCTTGCATAGACTTGGGGCAACTATGAAAATTAGTATTCCAATAGCAAACATGACCAAACGGTTGAAGTTGATTTCTAAATATAAAAGAATTTGTTTAAGTAAATTTGAATAAATTCCCAATGCAGAGCATCAAATATCATAATAGTTACTTACGTCGCAGATCTAATCTTAAGCTGTATGGTAATTGAGAAAAAACTCCTATGCATGACATGTTGAAAGGAGATACCGAGATGGATTTTTCCTTCCAAGGCAGAAAAGGGAACCATGACTGTTGAAGTGATTGGTGAAGATGGACTACATGGCTTGCATTCTCTCCTTTATATATATAAAAATCTTCATCTTCTATGGTCAAATACACCTGTTACACACCAAAAGGTTTATAATAGTATGCATTAATTTTGATGGAATTTCATACTGCCGTATTTGAACTAACCGTTACAGTTCTCCAAAGCCCAAACACCGTTTTGGGATCACCTGTCCAACAGAATATAGTCAACAATGATTCCGAGCGATTGTTGGACACTTGGTAAACATTGGCCGGCTTGATATTATACTGGTGTGGTGCATTTCCAGCTTGAACAGCTGCCATACAACAATACGATTTTATCGGTAACAAAAAAGGAAACTAAATTCAGCCTACCTCTTATGGCACAAAACACATTGTTGGAAAATAAAAGTGGTATGAGAATACAAGACAGAACTGTTTTTCCTATATAGGACTGAAGGACAGCGTTTGATTTCGTGTTGGGCGCCATATTGAGAAGGCAAAATGACCACACCGTTGCCTTGTTATGAATGCTAACAAATATTTTGTGATCGTTCACCACGAATTCACGATCATGAAATTCAATTGCAAAACAATTGTTCAACACACTGAATAGCCAAAAGCTCAACTGAAATTTAACTTTGATTATTCTTTTGCTATTAGATATTAATAAAGGGAAATAATTTTTCCGATCCAATTCATTCATTTTCAACTGACATTGGGTTTGTAAAATTGAAACCCATCTTTACGTTTAAGCTTCTAAATTGAAAAAAATGAATTATTACGATAGCAGAAAATTACTCGTTGAAGAAAAAAATCCAAGAAATTCCATATTCCATACATCCAATAATAGCAAAGTTGCCGCACAGTTACGAAATATTTAATCATGGATGTGAGTTTATATTAACCAATTCCTTGACTAGCACAGTGTTTAGAAAAAAATACGGTAAAATAAAAATGGTTACAACACCTATTAAGCAGGAAGTTAAGATTAGGGGAAAAAAAATGTTTGAAGTGTGTGGATTTCCTGTAGTTGCACATGTGTCTGAGACGAGCAGAAGGGACAAGGAGAGATGGCGCCGAATCTTCAAGAGAAATTTCTTGGTTACAGTTAAACAAGAAATGAAATCGTTTAAGGAGCATGATTAAACTCTAACGAAGTATCACAATCATGATAAATAGAATGTACAACGGTTCGCGTTCGCTCTACGCCGCTCGGCTGACAAACAAGACAACGAATAGATTACAACTCAAAGATTTCATCTTGAGATCTATCCCTGTGATGGAACATTGACTTTGTCTTCCTGCCTCTTGCTCCACCTACAACTTCTGTGACAGGCACATGATCAGAAGAAGTTGCAGCATTGAACTCTCCTCCAAGTTCTGCCAAGCTCATCCTTAACCTTGTCGAAGCTTGTTGCGATCTTGGCCATGAACTGTTGTTCACATCTGGATGGCTCTTCAACACATCACTTTCAAATGAAATGAAATTATAATTGATCAGGTAATATAAATTGTCCATGTTTTTGTATTCAAAAATACCTGGTTTTTTGTAGCTTCTGTGCTTTTGATTTGGCTTCCTTAATTTGACTATCTATATCTCCAAGGTAATCATGAATACTTTTATCATAGTCAATACTGGTGCTGCTGGAGCTGCTAGCAGAACTGGTCCTTGCAAGGTCTGTTTTCATCTGGAGGTTGATGGAGCTAAGGCTTACTTCAGGGAAAACTGGAGGAATTTCAGTGCATGAGGCATCCAAGGTAGGAAATACAGTTCCATTTGTTTCATTTTCTATCATTAGTGTGGCAAAGGCATTCATGCCAGCAGAAATGTCTTCCATTGGGCATGGAACAAGTAAGGTTTCCCGTAGAAAGAGGGTATCACTGGTCCACATTTTGTTGATACGTTTTATATATTCCATCTGGAGGAAAAAAGTTTTTTTTTTATAATTATGGGGAAAATCAGTTACGTAGGAGCTTCATGTACCGTTGTCTGATATCGAAGGGCAATTCCAGCTAATGTGTCCCCTGCTTGAACTTTGTGTTCCATGTGACAACTTGGATGAAATCTTGAGGGTGAAGAAGAGTCATTCATGCTGCTTCCGCTCGTAGTGCTTCCGTACTTCCTGTGCGACTTGGCAGATCGGACGAAACTTGTTCGTTCGTCACTAGCCTCGTCACTGCTATCAAGCAAAGCAACTGACGATGCCACTGACGAAGGTGATAAGGACACAAAGTTGAAGGGATCCATCTATCATTAGGGCCGGCCCCTTTGCACCGGTCATGTGATTTTTTAAGATGTAGGCCACCTCCACTCAACAACTTCGGTATACCTGCTTCGGGATAAAGTAAATTTGCGCCAGTCGTTAACTTTCTCTTATTACAATTTTGACAAGCCCTTTCAACACAACTAAGAAACACGGACGTTGTTTTTCTCCTATTCGAAGACAGTGTTGCCAGTTAGCCTTTACAAAACTGATAGATTTCTGGGTTGCAAATATTTTCCAGTTGTTCTTGGCTCGCTCCCTTTCTCAACTTCAAATTGTCTATTATCACCTGGAACGCCTAAACTTTACCAATCGAGCATTATAGAACTTATACTTGTCACCCATTTGTGGTAAATCAAAATTTTTATGAGAGAAGTCACAGTTCCACTTCCCAAGAGGCTTTCACGGGATGTTGCCGGAAATTAGGGTTTGGCAGCGTCACGCGCGAGCTTAAGCAGAAAGAATTTTGATTTTCCACTGCTTAGCCATTGACCATAAAGTTTTGAAATTAAAGATAACGTTGATTATTTCTTGTCCGCCAGCGGTTAAATCACATACTTATCTTTGCTATCACTACGCTTGTCCGTTTAAACAGCTTACGAGATTTTTTTTGCTTTTTTAACACTAGAAATGACCGTTTGAATGAAAGTCGTTTTGCATTACGAATTAATTGCACCAATTGGTGATCCAACACTGGTACATTCTGGTCTCGACTAGGGTGGATGACGTACTCCAAAAACTAGTTCATTAGGATGTAGTGCTTTCCGAAAACTAGTATCGTCCACGTTGAAGGATGATATCCAGCTGCGATAATAGTCGTCTAGCGTTCAACTCTTTTTTGTGTGTGTGTGTGTGTTTGTGTGCGCTTGTGTATGTGTTTGTGCAAACTGTTCTTAATTGCGTCGCACTCTGAATGGTGAACAAGTTCAGTTGACACAGTATATGAAGGAAGCGTAAAACGAGCGGAGAGTATAATTAATAATGGAATAACAATTATCTGCCCATCGGTAATGGCTTATGTTTTGCGTAGCTGCGGTCTTAAAGAAAACGAATTTGACACCGACGCTTTGTCATCTGTTGGCCATCTTTTGAGTAAACAGGGCAGCTTTTCGGGGTGGTAAAGAAAATCAGCTGTACAATAATAGAAAATTGTTGCGCGTCGTTCCATTCCTTTTCCGAAAGATGGGAGAGCTTGTTTTCCCTTTTTTTTTTTTTAATCAGCTCACCCGGAAAAGCATGGCTTACGTAAAGGATTATTCGAGACCTGCGCTCCTGTATTGTTTTGCTGTAATAGCCATTCATCTTTTTTGTGGATTTTTCAACGTCAGCTTGTTCTTTTTCTCTATTTGTTCACTTTTTTTTCCTGTTGTGTTACTCATGGGTGACATTAACTGGACATCATTAGAATGATGAGCTATCATGAAGAAAAAGGATTATGGTGTAACACCCATAATAAATCGTGTACTCGGCTGTACAGTTCATTATTTACTGGCGTACCGATTGCATGCCGCTCCTCCCACGAGAATCTATATAGCCACTTATGTAGGCCCTACGATACTGTTTGCCGCATCACGATGTTTGGAATACAGGAGACTTGGGAATCTAATGCAAAGCATGCTGATGCCAAGTAAATGTACAGTGAAATTTCAACTTATTTTTACTAACGCGCAACAAATATCCAAATCAAGGGGCTTTTTAATTTCTAAACTCGATTTTGTGACTCGTAAGAATCGATCTTTTGTTTTTGCTTTTTACGTTGATTAAAAGGCCATTGATTTCAAGTAGAAACTTGATGGTGAATGTACGAAATCAATTTGGACTGATGGGACCTGGTTACATCCTCCAGGCTCAGCGTGGATGGAAAAAGAAACGTTTATATAATCAATCTGCTGATTGCACACACTTGACTTGAATGCTGAATCCTTTATTGCACATTCTCTGCGCAACTCTGCCGCTTTTTTCCCGATTTTTAGCGCGCGCTAGTGCTTTTTGCTGTGTTTAATTGAAGAAATCCGCACTTACGCTTCCCATATAAAACTAGTACTGAAATAGAAATTTAACTATAAAAAACAATGGCGCAGCTACCCACCATTCGTCGTTTTATTTCATAGCTGCCGAGACCCCATCTGATGCATAAAAATTTAGATCTATTTTTCCATTGGTATACGGTAAATTTAGGGACAGGAGCGACCTGCTGCATTCATCATTTGCATGCCGTAATAGCAATGACTCACCCCATTTTTGTTTCGTGGTCGGAAAGGGTTCGGCAGATGCCATTTTTTTTTTGTCTTCTTTTTCGATCTTATGCTCGTTGTGCGCAAAAAAACGTGGACAAAGAGGAAACAGTTCATGCCGAAAAAGAAGGAAAATCAAACAACAAAAAGGAGCATGCATAAAGTGATGACGGATATGAACCAGTGAACCATTTTCGTATTTTATGTATCACACTGCGTACCATTTTGCCCAGCCCAATATATAATCCAATAAGCAACAGCCCCTTGTCTTCTTATTCGTGAAAAAGAAGAAACCACTGCCATCGCTCTTTTCGTCTATATAGAGAACTTTAAAAGAACGGCCATTTTAATTCGTAGCTTAAACTGTGCGATGGGATCGTTTCCTCTTCACTTTGGTAGTTGGGCTCAAGATGGAGTGGATAGTAAGTGGTCAACTTGCGGATCAAGTTCACATTCAGAATAAGATGATAGGCAAAACGCCCCTTCGAGAAGGACTGTTCATTTGTACTTGTATAGAGAGTTCTATTTTTGCAGTTTCTGCGTGTCGGATGAAGCCCAGTTGAGAGTTAAACACGTTGTTACTTCTAACGCACTGTTTCACTGACTTTAGCTGACTTCGACGGAAAGTTTCAGCTTCCTCTTGTAATATCTGCCTTTTCTGGGAAAAAATTCAAATCCATTAATTTAAAAAAAGGGAGTGGGAAAGTTTTTTTTCGGAACAAATTACATACTTGAAAGTGGGAGTAAACGCCTTCTTCGTGTTTTATGTACGTAAATTGGAATTCAACTGTAGTTTGCGATTGTTGTTTATTATGTTTTTAACATTGCTGAATACTCCATTATTTCTTTTTTGGGCTAAGTATACGAATTTGAACGAAACAATAGTTCTTTTTCCCCCTGTTATAGAGGATTGCTTTATTTGGACCCACCTACTCAATTGTTTTGAATGTACAACAACGATCGACCTTTTTGATTTAACTGGACTGGGAACCTTAGAGCCATCCGCTTTGAACGTCGAAAACACGTAGCAAAGGGGGGGGGGGATCGTGTTCATGTAAATATGAACAACATGGGAATGATAATAATAACAATAATGTCATCATTATCATGCAGCGTCTGTATACACAAACTGCACGTCCACAGATATGATGTTACGCTTAGACATACAATTTAAAACGAAGTCCATGTTGCAGGGCAGCAGTCTCTTGATGTGTGTTTTGTGTTGTTGTTTATGGATGTGGTCGTTGCTCTGATGATGATGACTAAGACCCTCTCTTTGAGGCTGCGTGTCTGTGTATATATGTGTGACTTGCTATTGCTGGCTGGGCTATATCAAGTTCTCAAGTAGAGACAATCGATCAACGAGGTCTGCTGCGAAAGATGGAAGTATATAGCGCAACGTGTCAGCAAAACACCCGTCTTTTGTTTGATTTTTCTTTTTTTTTTTGCTTGACCATGTTTGTTTGATCGAGAAAAAAAACGTATAAGAACTCGTTTATAGACTTCTGGTGGTGCCTATATTCCTTTTGATTATAGCGCACTAGTTTTTTGACAACCTGACGCGGTAACTAAACTTGACGCTAATACATGGCGAACGGTATATCTTATCTCGTATCTCACCCGAACAAATCCCGTCTTTATTCGTTACAACTGACACACACGTAGCGGACACATTAATTTCTATTACTTTTTTTTTCTCGCTGTATTTATACGAATATAACGGCAAACGGAAAAATGATGAACAAGTCTGGAGATTGATTCCAATTGTCTTTCTCCATTCTCGGCTCATCAACAACAACGTTTTTGTGTTTGCGTCATCTGGTCCGGGCAGGCTTGTTTTGTTTTTTTGGGCGTCTTCTAACACCGTGCGGACTGCTGTGTGTGGAGAGATTATCGTTCAATCATCTCATAAACACGCGTGATCTCTCTCTCCTTTTTTGATTCTTTCATCCGTCTGATGTTGCAGAAACAGAAAGCGGACTGGCTTTGATCAATGCCCGTTCTCACTATCCAAACTCTTTTTGTTGTTTTTTTTTTCTTTATCCTTAGGGGGTATATGTAGTGCCGAATCGTCTACTGTCAAAACCCATCAGTATAAAGCTTCTTTAAGAATCTATTATTTATTTTGCCATGTTTTTTGTTGATTTCTCTTTTTTTCGGTTATTCCTTCTTTTCTTTGATGGATTGATTCATTCATCCTCTTGCTTTTCTCTCGCGCTCGTGATGGATCCATTGGCCGTCTGTTCACGAATGAAACGTCGCGTGCTAAAATAGACGTTAGACAAATACCACGTAGACACTATCTGTGTTTTTGCAAGTGTAGTTTGAGAAGAGAACGAGGTGAAAAACCCGTCTTTTTTGCGTGCCGAGTAGTTTCACTATCAAATGTTCTTTTCGCCTTATTGGGGCAATAAAATACAGCGCGCAACGTTTCATCAGTTGGCCATCATCTTACATAGAATCTCCAATTTCCAATAGAAGCATGAAAGGCACTAGTTCAAAGATGCAACCCAAAGAGTTTTCTCTGTCTGAATGGTGTGAGTTTGAACCGCTGGTCGAGACATATCAAGATAGCTCTATGTGTGTAACCTTTCGATGATGATGGGTGCGGCCCTTATACAACAGTATGTGTTCGTTCTCCCCGTACAATTGGCCGGGTCTTTTTACCTCGCCATTCGAGTTGTGTTTTGAGAGTAACACGATCTTGAGACATCGGACTCGAGCGTACACACTCTAGTGTTCTCATTAGCGGACAAGTTGTCGACTCGATTTTCACCGGCCATCAGTTACTATACGCGCGTTGTGTACATCAATATACAACATTCAATTTTTCTTCCCAATCGATATTCGAGCCATCACGTTTTTCTTGTTATCTTGCTGTTGTTTTGAAATTTTTCAAACTGCCCCAGACCCACCCTAGTTATTTAAGGATTTTTTTTTTTAACTGCAGGATATGCTTCTGGCATAAGGTACATGCGCCATTCAATTATTTTTCAGCTGGATGGCCAGCAGTACCGCTTTCTTCGTACAGATAGGGGAGGAAAGGGGGTCCTAACTATTTCTGGAATCAGCCTCTCCGCAAGCAAAGTTGTTTTTGTGTGACACACTACCCACATACACTAAAGAATTCCAACTAAAGAAAAACTGCGTCCTTGTTTCCTGAGCCAAAATTTTTGTTTTGTTTGCCGTTCAAAAGTTTTTCCCCGCCATAAGTATTTATTCGGTCGACTTCTCACTTTCGTATATTACGTCTGCTACGTACTTTTCGTCTACGCCCAAAGTACAAAAACGTATATAAATATATATATTTTTTTTTGCTTTCTCGGTTTGTATTTAGCCGATGGTGTTGTCCTTGTAGCTTTTTTTTTTATTATTTGCTATTCTGTTTATACGGTAGTACGAGGCAACTGAACTTGTAGTGCTCCAAAGAGATTGTCTCTACGCGAACGCAGCTTGAGAGTTAATCTGTCGGAATGGCTAGGAAAAATAACAGCAAATATATCATAAGAAGGAAAAACCTCTCCACTTTGTCTAGCTTGATTAGCGCACGCTTTATTCTTCTTGCAGCCTAGCAACAAAACTTTTTCGGCTCAAGGTTTTTTTTCACGCTCCACCTATAAAAAATAACGTTCTTGTGAGCCTAGGTCAAGACAAAGGTCCATAATATTAATAATCGTATAACACATATTTCATCGTTAGGAACTCTCTTGTTTTTTTAACTGGACATGGTTCTCAATGTCTATCTCTGTATTGTTGATTCAACAAAGTCACGCTCTGCGTGTAACAGATAAATGTCAACATGACTCGTGCGCTATTTGCTGAAATTCAATTTTTGTCGGGGGGGGGATACGATTGTAAATAGTTGTAGTAGCTACACACACACAAAACATAGGCGGATTCTTTTAGTTCTAGATAACGTGATAGTCTGGGCAATCGTCCTTGTTGTATATTATGAGATAAATGTGGGTCAATTCAAATCCAAATACTCGTTTTTGGATCCCGACAACTGAAAATGAGCTGCTCTTGTGTTTAATATTTGACGCCCATCCCAGTCTTTTACGTTGCTGGTTGCACATTTGTTTATGACACCGTGACCCGGTCAAAAGAGTTCGTGGTTATAGTCCACTATTTTTTTTATTTTTATTTTAGGGAGAGGAATGATGGATTTGGGTTAAATTTTGGGGCTCTGCAATTTGAATGCCGGAGCTTCTTTTCATTTTGTTTTTATCATAGCGCATTTCATAAAGTTGTGAACAAACCACCAGTTTTAGAAGAAAAAATGCACAATCGTTGCCAATCATATGGGGAAAGTCTGTTTTGCTGCATAATTATTTTTGTTGAGCTGTTCTTCGATAGCAGTTTTTGCGTCTAGACTCGTATTTCATGGTGCTCAATATTAGGCCACTGTAAATTAGTATTACCACGTAATACAAAAACATATCAGGGTCATTTCTTTTAACTGTTGTACTTGTTAGATACTGATTTGTGACCTAAAAGGGTCTGCGTCCTGCTGTGTGTAACGATATCTGATATAAGTAATGTTTATAGCTCTTGTTTATTTTCGCTGCGTGAATGATGGGGGATGCGCGAGTCAGTAGAGATGCTGTGACACTCTTGATCCCTTCATGTATATAGAGAGAAGCCTTAGCATCTCCGGGAGAAAAAAACATGGGTGCTATATGGTGTCAGTGAATTGAAAATCGTTCCAGATTATCAGATGGTAATCGAAGCCAACTGCGTTCGCGCGCCGCTCGCCCAACTTTTGCTTCCCTATCGTTAAGCCCTTTTTAGGTTTTCCATTCAATTTGAGAGCGTGTACAGTAGAGAGAAAGAAGTGAGTTAAGAGAAATGGCCAAACTTGCGTCCAGCCCTCCCCCGTTTGATGAGGAACTCTGGTGAAGCAATGTTTAGCTATTCAGGACACGCAACGGCCATTTGTCTTTTCGTTGGTCTCACTTGATTCTCAAGTCGATATCGTCCGCTTTAGCTTTCTGCACGTCAACGTTTCCTACTCCATTGTTGCTTGCTCTCCGTGGACTATACATGGGTATATAGCTTCATCACCAGCAACGCAAGAAAGTCCCAGAGAACGAGTTTCTTTTGTGTCTTTTTAGTTCTCCCTCCTTTTTTTACTATTGATATTATAGCCTCAGCAACTGCAAATGATGGGTTTAAAAGAGCGCAAAAAAAAAAGAATCCCCGCGAACGATGTAGTAGTACCTAGTATAAATATATACAGTGTAGCCCACCAATATCTACACACAATATATTTAGTTAGGGTTTCTTTTTTTTTCAATGTTGTTGTTGGCTTTCTTTTATTCACGCAGATGATGTGGATATTACGTGCTCTGAACCAAACGACTTTTGTATAGTAGTGCTTGAACGAGAGCCTATACTTTAGAGCCTTGCTATGTAGGAAAAAAAAGGGGAGTGGGCGGATTTCTTTTGCAAAGACCAATTGTCAAGTCAATTGTTGCGTGAACTGCCGAACCCTCCCTTCGAAAAAAAAAGCCGATCAATCGGAAACGGTGTGTGGGTTTTTTATTAAGGAAAGTTCGGGACGTCTGGGGGAGGATGAGAGGAAAGAAATACAGACCGGAAATGATAATCGTCAGTTCGTTTTCTATATATATATATATAACTACAAAGTGTGACCTATTGCGATATGTATTAAGGAAGTTGGGCTGTGCGTGATGAGAAACTTGGTGGGCTACATCTAACAGGGATCGATAGTGTTTCGAATATTGACGTGGCCAAACTCTAGGGGGAAAGCTCGTTAGGGCTCTGATTGAATTGAACTGTAATGTTGAATAGCATTTTCGGATGAATTTGTTGACTTGTTCTGCTGAAACTTTGGTACATTTAGGGGAAATTCTGAATTTTTAATCATTCTCGGTACATCCGCGATCTGTAATGAACAACTAGGATCTTGGCGGATGAATCGATAATGGCGAGAAATGAGGAGAAGGTATCTTTTTTTTAAAGGCAAAAACACTATATCGTTGTTGATCGGATTTGTAGTGATTCCCAAACACAACAAACTAGATATAGTGTACCTAAGCCGATTATAATTTCATTTATTGCCTCTCTGTTTCCCTTTATTTTATCGATATCCTAAAAGAATTTTTGTTTAAATTAAAAGAAACATTGAGCGTCGATAAAAAATTTCTGAATTACCCGCCGTAAGATGGGGTTGACTGTACATTAAAACTGTGATCTATCGACTGTACACTGTTGGCTGCACCCAGACTTGTGCAAAAGAATTGCCAGATATGAATGAGCTGATTGAGGAAACTGGTCAAATTGTTATACGTCTATGGAATATGGAAGAGGGCGAGAGATTGGATGTCGGCACAACAACGAAAAAAAAAATAGATGGTCAACTTGTTCTGTCGCCTCGATGGAAAAAGACATAGGAGATGACAGCGACGTAAAGGGATTCCCCCCATCGCTGTCTGTCACTGTCTATGGCGTCCAACTAGCGTCGTATATTTCGGGGGAACTAGACCAATCAGCTACATAGTCCGTGACGTGATTTCATCATGATGACGAATCTCGTTTCCTTTTACAATTGACTCCAATAATAGCCTTCGTCAAAGCGCATAACATTTAAATGGTGTTAATTTGGGCTCATTATTTGTACTCCATCTTGAGGAAATCTTTACACCAAAATTGCTTCCTTTTTGTATTCGAATTTTTGTTACATTGTGACTGCTGATTCGGCAGCTATTTTTAGGCTATTTGATGTGCCAATTTGCAGTGCTCCCTACTTCATGCAACTTTTTCGACCCTCCTGCGCCCTTTTGTACATTAAGCAATATAATATATAGCGTATTCCCTTAGCTAGGGTTGCCCATCGCAGCAAGAACGAAACTGAGAAAGACGAAACTTGAAACGGATATCCAAAGCGGAGGGGCGAGCTGGAAGACGCAAAAGGCGAGATCCGAGAGGAATACTATATGAAACATCTGACAAAAGGGGGTCGGGATTTAGGAGTTCCATCTTATTCTCTTTCTCTTCATAGTGATGTTCAAGGTTCGCAACTTTTTTTTTCTGCGGCGAGATGGGTAAAGGGGGAACTCAAAACTCTTCTTGATTACGACGACTCATCTCTTGCTCTCTGCGTCTATAATAGTATGCATTTTTATGGCATCGCTTGGACAATTTTTGGAGTCCTTCCTGCCCTTTTGCATAAAGTCGGTTGTCAAAGTGTTGAAATGACCGTCCGGTGTCCTCGTTTAATTATTACCGTTGTCTCATTTTATAGTTGAGAAAGGATAGGGGACTAGTTTTCGCGAGTGAATTCGCCAGTGCAACCAACTTTGGTTGCGGGAGAAGAGCTCAAAGTTGACACGGTGAATGGATGCACAAATTCTGGACCAACTTCTTATAGTTCCCTGAATTGTTAAAAACTCTTGAACGAAGCTATGTGTTTCATTGTCGTTGCGTCACACGAAAAAAAGGATACATTTGGCATTTCACAATGAGAGCTTTACGTTTCTATTGTATAGAATGCAATTTAATCTAAACTGCAAGGGATTTTCTGACTGTGTTTGCTCATACAAATGAAAAATGCGCTTCGGCAACATTGTCAGAAAAAGAACTCGAATCCGTCCATTTTTTAAAGTAGCACAATAAAGTTTTGATCATCAACAAGGTGGTAAAAAAAAGAAAATTCGCAAGAGTTCTATTGAATTCTCGTATTGGCTATAAATCCTTGAAAAGAAATTTAAAGATTAAAAAAATGTTCGTATTCCCATTTCAAATCTTTTTCAATTGAATTCAAACTATTTAACTAAAGAAATCTTTTTTTTCCATGCCAACGGTCCGGTGTGGGAAAAAAAAATTCTGGCTAGCACGGGGGAAGGTGCGATGCTGCGCAGAGTTAACATCGATCCGATGGCAGCGTATTTAGAAATAAGCCCGGCTTTATTTTTTCGTATAAGAAAACCTCTCATTCGTTGTCCGATTTCGGTCAGTGCCCTACAGAAAAAAGAATCTTAGGTACGTCGAGATTCCCATCAGCAAACCGTATAATACTCTATACAGTTTTGGTAATGGGGTTCTCGTATCAAATCAAACCGATCAACTAGGAAGAAAAATCAATGATAAGAGAGATGTTGTGTGTTTCTCCTTGATATATTTTGTGTCATCTATGGTGGCTGTTCGAATCAAACAAAAACTGTGCGTATAGACTCTGGTCTGCGTCGGTTGCAGCCGTCAATTGTAGCGAACAACTGCTGATTGTTGACAGAAGTATCGACCTTATATTGCGAAAATAGCATAAATGTATTTAAAAAACTATTGTTTATTTCTCTTACGACAAGTATGATTCCGTTGTCGAGTCTCTTCTTTTCAGAGAGGGTGAGTGACATTAATGACTCGCGTTGTCCCGGCAACAACTCCAGATGATGAACAAGTTTGATTTGTAAATGTAAAAAAGCCATTGTCATGATTAGATTTGCTGGGATACCGAACAGAAGTTGCAAGTTTTGTTGTCATCAAAGTCTCAATTGGTTTACTACTTTAGATCTTAATTGCCTTCATTGTATGAATAGCCAATAAGGTTACGTTGAAAGTTAGCTGTCAACCAGCGAGCGTTTACATTTTAAATGTCGTTGATCTTACGCGAGCTTTTCTATAATGAATCTAATCATTTGAAATGGATGTAAGAAGACGCTCCTCTTCGTTTTGCTTCTCTACATTTTTATGAATTAAAATGGTTGCGGTTAAACGATGGCTTGGTCTTGGCTTCCGTAATCACGAAAAAAAAAAATTTATTGACACTTTTGAAGCCACGGACTCATTGAAGATTAAATTCTTGATCAAACAGTGAAATTATTCCTTATTTTGAACAGGAGAAAATGTCGGGTTTCTTATGATGAAAAACTTTATCGATTTTTTTTTTATTACCAAATGAGGAAAAATGAGAAAGTCCGTTGAAAACTTTGTCGTTTCGGGACAGGTTTGAATAAAGCATAGGTGATGCAATCATATTTTTTCCCTTATAGTTGTTCTTCTTGGGTTTCCTATGAAGGCAATTTAAACTTTTGATTATTGTCAAGTGGAAAAATGAAGAAGTCGCTTGAAAACTTGTCCGGGACACGTAACCTGGCGCAATTACCTTATTCCCACTCTTCAATGTCGTTTGATCACTGCCTTTGGTGGAGCAAATATTCTTCAAATTTTTTTACTTCTCAATCGTTTGCGTCCCCCTTACAAAAGCCGACAGGGCTCGTTTTAGGGGTATCGCGGATCATAATCGAAATAACTAATTCATACGGATTTAATTCCGTTTTCCTTATTTTGTTATGTTCAAACCGAATTCTATCAGTAACCTGTTTCCCACTTTTCTTTGCACAAGTCGGACATGTCGGTTATCATCAGCCAGCGTGAAAGTTAAAATCAACAAAGAAGGAAAAAGTTGGTAATGGAAAATTGAATCCGAGATCGCAATACAAAAAGAAAACAATATCAGTCTGAACGAGAAGTTTCTTGTTTATTTCTATCATCAGACTAAAATTTGTTTTTCTGTCACAAAAAAATAAAAATTTCCATGTTCGCCCTGGTCTTTTTTTTTTCTGAGGCTTAACGGCCTACGTCCGAAAGAAGACATTTTTTTTAGCACTACTATATAACCATGGCAACGGCCACTTTGGGTCTTCTTCCATGTACGGAAAATAGTGTGTCCAGCTATATAGATGCTGTCCGATTATTTGTAGATAGGCTAGTCTTGTGCGTATTGACCAACACCTCGTTGAAAGCATTCCTCTGTTACGTCGCGACCCTATTGATTGAAAATGTCCTTTTGCCTTCATTTTGTTCACGGTCAGACGCGATCACCTCTATTTCTTCATATAAGGCAAACAGCTAGATACGCTGCGTGCTAAATCCAAATAAATGTGCGATCTATAATATAGATTTATTTGCCATTTTGTTGTCTTGGCTCTCTCGAGGTTTATTGTGCGCTCACAGCGGGCGAGGTCTATAGAACAACATGTGCTAACATTGAATTTAAATGTTATGGTTGTAATGTGTTACGTCGTTTCTAGTGAAGTTTACATTTAGAAATGAGTTTGTAAATAAGCTGAAAATGAATTTACTTAACGTGTTTATTTTCTTTTACAGGATGGTCGATTTGATTTCGGATGAACAAAATTAGTTGCTTTTCGCAGCAATGAAAAAGGTGGCCGCGAAAAGAATATGACCTGGATACGTCAGCCTCTCCTTCGCTGTTCAGCAGCAGACGTCGGGAAATGACCGCCGGGCGTGACTCCGTTCACGGTGAGTGAAAAAAACTTTTTTTTGTAGCAATAAGATTCGTTTTAGTTAAAAACCTGTTATAGCTCAATGTCATTTAAAAGGACGATTTCGACTGGTTTACGCATTCAAAAATGGGTGCGCGTTTTTTAAGGGGGATTTTATTATTGTTAAATTATGCAGCGAAACGGCGTGAATTGAACGACACGACTTCCATATGCCGTGGATTTTTCGTTTTCCAGGAGTTCTAGGTTTTGTCGCTATTCGCTTGTCTTTCTTTTTTTTTTTTTTGGCGGAAATATTTGAAAACCAAAAAAAAAGGGCTTGTTTAAAAAATTAAGGCACGCTACCCAAACTCAATTATTCAATAGGTCAGAGTGCAGTCCTTTTTCTTTTTTCTGCGCTATGGCTCATCTCGTCCGTATCCCCCCGTACCTTCTAAAATTCTTTTTTTGCGAATACTTTATTGTCAATCTCGCCCCAATATGCAGATCTCTGCCTCTAATATTTTGTTTATTCTTGTTTTGTTTACATCTCCCAACGTTCTTTTCAACAAAGCGAACGCTGGAAAGTGTACAGAAAAACGCCCAGACTTTGTTTAAATATTTGACTACCTATCGTGTTTTGGTTCCTTGGGCCAAAACTTAGTGCGACTCTTGTTGTTCTCAAAACGAAAACAGATGTGAGGCCACATCTATACTTGATTGAAAATTCGTGTGACTATGAGTCACTCCGTCTAATAGCGGCAAAACGATAAATCTGAAACATTTCCAGTCATTTCTCGCGCAAACTGGAACCGTTTAGATTCATTTTTCCTATAAAAGCTCTTTTGCTTTTTCCATAATCTCCGACGACTCACTAGGCATATTCTGCGTGTATACAACACAACACTGGAAAGAGGGTCATCTTCGTCCAGTTTGCAGAGAACTCGATTGGATCTATTTGTACGAACGGCAACCGATACAATGTATCAACAATAGATCCATTTTTCCCTTTTTTCTTTTCTTAAAAAACATATTTTTTTTTGTTGTCCCCGTTGCCCATCTACTTTTCTATTGGATCTGGCCCACGCATTGAGAAGGCTATCTGTAATAAAGAGACTTATTACTCCGTGTGTATAGCAGATATTATGGCTAGGCCTCTCTATAAACGTCTATATAGACATACGTTACACAATACAGTGGCGTATCCTATACGCTTTTCTACGTCAACTGACGAGGGAAGAGGAATTGTATCTAACCCTGCGCTGTAGTGCGGCCATCGGGATTTGACGTCTGCGCAGAATCGAAATGCACATTTCCCCTTTTTGACACTAAATAAAACAACGTAAAAAAAAAATTCGTGAGCCCAGACAGACGGCGTGCAGAGTGTAGAGTATCGTCGATCGGTACTCACGTCTCACACATTGGCTAGTCATCGACTTGTTCAGGTGTACAGTTCTTCGCTTCTTATTCCAACAAAATCGGGACATTAAACTGGTGTGTTATTAACTCTGTGTGTGTGTGTGCGAGTGTGTGTGTGTGTACCCGTGGAAAAGACGAATTGTGGATTTTGAAGAAACATTACTTTTGATCGTCGGTGCTTTCGTATTTCTTTTGATTGCGACATGGAATTCTGTCGTAAAGTCGATTCAATCAACCTTTGATTGAGCGACTTTCAACAAAACATTTTTTGTTAAGGGAAGAATTTTGAAGGCGACAGAAGAAGGCAATCAAATGAAGTGATGGACTTCGTCGAGTAGTAAACCGCAGGCCAATTTTCAGCTTTGATTTGTGCACTCTTCATCGACCGTGTCGATCACGGGCGTTTTTGTTTCTTTACGAACCTTTTTTGATTGGAGAAAACTATTGCCATCATGAATGTCGTCACAGTCTATCAATTGTTGACGATCCACGTTCATCCTGGAAACTACCAGACCTGTCCAGGTCGTCTTTTCCCATACTGGTTATCAATTGTCATCCGTGTGTTATTACTCTCATCTCTCAATGATGGCGTATCTTCAACTACTAACCGACTGCCCAGCATACGTGAGTTTCAATCCCTTTTTGCCACTATTTTCATTGCTCCCATTGCAATCGGTCTTAAAACAACATCAGGGAAACTTAATTTTTTTCTTTTTATTTTGCTTGGTACCCGCTATTTTGTATTCTCTTACTAAAAAAAGATGTGGACGTGTCTCGCTATAGAACCTCATTCGTGTTTTCCCCCCTCCTTTAACGCTGACTATGGAAAACGAACGGGGTCGAGAGTCTCTCTCCTTTTTTTTTAACGAATAAGTCAAGTCGCGTTGAAGTGGGTTTTCTTTTTTTGCGGTGGGCGATGCTGTGGTGGTGAGTGAGCTCCTGGCGGCACACAATCCCACGCGCGCGTGTCACGGAGGAAAACACACGAGCCCGAAAGGGAAATTTGTCGTACCTACTAAAACTCACATGTTTGGGGGAAAGGTTTACCGTTGTTCAGTATCCAAAAGGATTTACGTTGGGATGGCTATAAAAAGGATTTCGGTTTTATCTGCTGTTCGGCTTTATTTGACCGTCTTTGCCATTAACCAATTCAAGATTGAACACAGAGTACGTGTTGTTTGTCCTCTTTAGTTAGTTTTTTTTTTCACCCCATCTTGTTTTCTTTTTTCATTAGATCGCGTCATTTGATATGGGGGGTGGGGTCTGTGATAATAGGAAAATTTCTTTTTGGGGTCTTCGATTTTTTGTTGAATAAATCAATGGTGGCATGCGGGTTGTCAATTAGTACTAGGGAATTTTTCGTTGCTCATTTTTGCGTGGTCGACGTTTTATTTTGAGGTGACATTGCAAAGTCATTGGGTTCAAAAATTTATTCAATTCTTCAAGTATTGACAAAAGGAAGGGGGAGGGTTGGAGGGGAGGTGTTAACAACATTTTCAAAAGAAATACCCGGAATCGGATTTTTTTTTTTTTTTCAAAAATGTACACATCCGGGATTCTAGTAGTTGACTCCACCCCACTCGGTTAAGGTCACGAAGGGTGAATCACCCCCTTTTTTGACTGAACTGTTCTTTTTCATTGAAAAACGATCAAAAGAAAATATACGTCCGTGTTTCGATGAGTACCTTTTGTTGAAAAAAAAAAAAAAATTGTGAAAGATATTCTGTTGTTGTACATATCGATAAGTTGATGGGACAGGTCCTCGACATAAAGTTTGGGGAGCTGAAGCCAAACAAATGAATATCTGGTATGACATGCCTAACATCACCATGTCTGAATAATAGAAAACTATTGTTCTCTTCGGTTGTTGTATCTATCTCAAACAAAATATCTTGGATATCACAAACTCTTTTTTTTTTCAAGCAATCTTGTTATGTACTCGGGGCTGTGTAATAACTAACCCGACGAAGAGTTTATTGATAGCGTTTTCGTAGAAAATCTAATGAGCCGAAATAACTTGTGAGCGACTTTCTCCTATTGGAAAAGGGCTACGTCCAATATCTCGTCAAAGAAAAGAAGCGTTTCACTAAGATTATCTATTTTGCTGAGAAAAGATTTTTTTCTTAGGATAAAAGTTTCGTAAATCGCCAGTTGTTTACGATTATTGAGAACCGCTATGCCAATTTTCTTCACGGAACGATACTGTCGTCTAGGTTTTCTTTTTTAAACATTTGCCATCTCAAGTAGTTCAGCATGTCATTAGCAGATGATTAGGCCAAAATGTCCAAGACACGCGTTTGTTTCCAATTTTTTTATCTGACACTTTCCGTTAAAAATGTGACAGTTTAGAGAGAAAACACAAATTGGATAGTTTGTTTTGGTTGCTGAACAATTTTGAAACAAAAGAAACGACAAATAATGAAGGAAAAATAAACAATCAAACAAAAAAAAAACAATCGATTTTAGCAACAACAACAAAATTCTTGTTATCGATGAAAAGAAACATTTTTTTTTTTTGCTTTATAAGACAAAATCATTTTTTTTTCTTCAGATGTTTGTTTGTAATTTTCTTTATTTTTATAACTACCGCCGTTTTTTTTTGCCTTCCTGGGCACGTCCACTAACCTAATGCCAAGATTTTTTTTGCTTTCTCCAATTTTTTTCTGAGGGGGGGGGGAGGTGAGTACTGAACTGTGAGACATTTAAAATGTGCTTTGCCTAGCAGCTTTTTATCCCATCGTGCCCTACATCATCCGCTCTAGCGCGCGCTGATGCCCCGCCCAGTTTGATTGTGTCGACGACATGGTCGTCGATGTGATGGATGGCAGACAAGCGCTTCAACGGCGCATCGGTAGCCCAGGTCGTCTTTTTCTTATTCCGTCAACATTGATGGATTCCCCCTTTGTCTCAGATGGCCACCACCAGGCCCCTCCACTCGCCAGTCCATTTGAAAATCCCTGTAGAATAACACGGCCCCTCCTGCGCCATCAGCTTTTTGTTTTTCACATGTTGACCAAGAAGCTCTTGTGATGTATTCGCCTTGTTTTGTTTTAAACCAATTTCTTACTTGAATTATATCTTCCTGTGGACAAGGGAAACGATCCACGAACGGCAGACGTGTCTCCCTATCTTGTCTTTAGAATGTATGCAACTGTCATTTCTATTGTGTCGCAATGATGAGCAGAGTTTACAATTATGTGACGGGTCATAATTCTTGAAACTAGTCGCAGCTATGCGACAAGAGTTTAATCAAAAACCCCTTTCCTGAAGCCATTGCCTACCCACCCGCCACACACCCGCCACACACCCGCCACACACCGACAGGGGAATATCGAACTGGCAAAAGGCCCCGGGATTATCCGAGTGCGTATGTTTAACTACCCCGACCAGTGCACTACAATAGGCTATCCGTCCTCCTCCAAATGGAATGATGACGCGGTAAAAAAAAAAAAAAGTTTCATTAAATTTAAATCAAACGTTTTCCCCGCGCTTTTTAAAAAATGCAATCATCTGGGCGGATTGCTCCATGATTGCGTGGAAATATAAAAGGGTAGCGGCTCGTTTGCCGTGTTAAATGTAGTCGACAGGCTTTTAACAGTTTTGCCGAATGGTAGTAGGTGTCGTTTGTTTCCGACGTTTAAACGCTCGTGCGGATTTCCTTTCGCTCTAGTCGTCATCTAGCCTTTTGCGCGCGCATAATGGCAATGTTGGATATGCTGGAAGTTATTATTGCGGTCTGTTATGACTGCCGCTGCGCGCTGTAAACGTCATGTCAAGTCATCAGCAGTTTCGGTCGCTACACTTGCTGCGCTTTTCATCACTTTGACTTTCTCCCCTCTTCCTTCCTACCCACTTCCTTTCTTTTCTGCACATCCGGTTTGCTCTCTCTCTCTCTCTGTATGCTAGTAATATAATATAATAGCGCAGTAACGTACTCCCTTGTACTTACTGTCTGCTACTAGAGCGCGTTGTCCCTCGAGAATCTCAAATCTCCCCACCAACCACAGACGTAAGGGTCTCTCACATCTTCTTTGCCTTTTGTACGAGAATGCCCCCCTTCCAGCGAACCGCTCGAAAACGCGTATGCACTAGACAGCTGTAAGGCATGGCCGTCACTAGCAACTTGCCCGCTATAGAATAATACTTACGTATTGATCAGCGAAGGCACTCGAGTTTGTGCAGGTGGGAAACGGCCGTGTACGCGCTGTGTGCTAACTAGCAATAAATGTGGTGTAACGTTTCTTGTGGGTGGACGAGTGTTTCAACTTTATAATGGAGGCACATTCGAGATGATGGCGCTGTATGTCGAATACAATTTTGATGGGATTTGCGTCTATTATAGCTGTAAGTCGTTTGTTGACTCCTCATCTTTTTTTTTCTTCTTGTTACATAACAACAACTTGAATGATGATGTACATTTTTTTGTGTCTGGGTTGGCTTGGAGGGATTTCAAGTAGTGAGCAGATGGCGAAAAGAAAAAAGACTGTATATACACACATCTAGCCTTTCAGCAAAGCCTGAAGGCCACCAGTGGTGGAGATACGGTCCAGGTTCCTGCTTTTGTCATTGCATGTATTGGTGTCGACATAACTTTTTTTTTCTACTTTGTTTCTGGAAAAAAAAATTCTTTGGAAGCGTAATCCTCCCATTTGTACTGTTTTCTATATGAAAAGGGAAACAAACAAATTTGTTATAGATGGCAAGGGTATTTGGATCACCGAGGATTCCCACTGTGCGGAGGAACTAGGCCAAAAGAAAAACCGAACAAAGTGTGCCAACCTTTTTTTTTTTAGTCTGCTCTAAAAGATAAAAAAAGAAACATCACGCACAAAAAGAGAACTGTGTGTGTTTGATTAGTTTATCCGATGGCTTTATCCCTCTCCAAAAAGGGTGCCGTTCCGCCAAAGAGAGTAGTATTGTGCACCCTACGTGCACTTGTAGAACGGGTCCGAATTTTTCACACTATTTTGCATGCGGGTAGAGGAGGTGTGGGGTTTTCATTGTCTCTTTTATAATTTCCAGAAACATTATACAAACTCGAGTAAAAAAAAAAAGGGGCGTGGTCACAAATGAGCAGTCCGACACGCAACAAGAGATGTGGAAGACAAACAAAGTATACACAAAATCTATGGGTTTTGTGTACATGTTTGGGTGTCTTTTATGTCTCGATTTTTTTTGTCACACGAGATCAAGAGTTTGGTATGCATGCTAAACACGCAGAGAACGAAGAAAGCTGATTGTTATAGGGCTTCTCTTATTGGTTTCAAGTCGCCAAAAAAAATGTGATTGACTTTCTACTTTTAAAAATCATATAAATCAATATAAAAAAAAATCTGCCATTTTTTAAGGGTTTCAATTAGTGGTTTCGATTTTCTATTTTCATTATTATTGCCGTTCCTACTCCCAAAACTGTTGGGCTAATGTGCCGTACACAGTATCCCGACTTTTCGTTTGTTTTTGTCTCTGTGGAAGGTCTTGTGTACCCATAACCGGAAACGTGAAGCTCCCCTCCAATTAGGAATAGTATCAACGAAACAGTTGTTAACTTTTCCCAGCCAATAGGTTTGCTTGATGGCAACACGACTTATTAGTTTCAAGCCATTCATTAGTTGGATGTGGGAGTTTCAGTTCTTGTTCTGTACACTCACGTTAATTGTGTCCAAAGAGACTTCCGACTTTACTTGATGACCTTTAAGAATCGCCATTCTTTATGCGTGAATTTCGTACTTGGCTATTGTCACACGTGAGTGTTTGTTTCTCGTCGATGTCTCAACTTTTTGCCCTGCGCTGAAGTTCAAATAATAATAATTTTAGTAGCGTAGTTTCAATTCGATGTTTACAAAACAGTTGAAATTTCCATGCCGCGACGTTTGTAAACTCGTCCTGCTAGTCGCGTTCATTTGTGGCGGCTAGGAGGAGGACGGACATTGCAGTTTCATCTTTGAGTCAATGCTGCTGCGTGTGTACCTAAATTTACGATCAGTTTCAAGGCTTCAGTCAATGCCCTCTCTTTGCGTATTCTGCTGTTCATAGCAGCACTGGTATACAGTAGGAAGTTGGGTTATTGAATTTTGAGGGAGGGCGAACACGTTGGGACGGTCGCCAAAGCAACGACTGTGACAAGCAAATGGGGAAAAAGGAAAAATAAAAAGAATCACGTCGTCAACAACCTCTACATTTATGCATTTGGAATTTGCTCGCTCTGGAATTGCTAGACCATCATCGACACACCCTCCCGTTTGTGGCTCAGGGGCTTTGAATTGCTTCGACTCGACGTCATGGCAACCAAGGCAGCGCGCGAGTTGTGACCGCCGTTAAGTGTACAAACAGACTTTATGCACTTAATAATGGCAATCGTGGTTGTAGCGGTTTAAACATTTACAGAGATCAAAATGTCGAGTTATTTTTTCTTTTTCGCGAAATGGCTGGGAAACACGCTGAATGCATTTCTTGGATTTGATGAGTGGATTTTTTAAAAAGTGACATTTAAAAAAAAAATACGCTTGCGTTTTGCGATTGATGTTACTACAATGGATATGTAATAACGTATGTAGACACACGCACGCACGTTTCTATTTATTTAACGTGTCAGTAGATACAATACAAATCCATTGTAGTGAGTGCGATGATGTATAGGCTTCTTTTTTTTTCCCGTTCTTGTTTTTGTAAATACTACGTAGGCGTAATGGTTTTAGGCGTGTACTTAAGGATGGCTTATGTCCCTAACGTTCCCCCCTTTTTTTTTTTTTTTAATCTTTCATTATTCTATCCTTTAGCCTATGGCTATTAATCATTGAAAAGGAAACGAACAATTGGGGGTCGCGGTGATTACACGTTAGCCAATTTGCTACTGGGCTGCATATTACCGCACATTTATCAAAATGAATACGTGTTTTCCCTCTATAATTTATAGATTAACTCGACACTATATTTATGTATATGAACGCGCATTTCTCTCTCGGCCTATTGCTCTGGGGACTGCCGTTCGTGTTCCTTGTCTTGACGCTCATCAATTATGGACTGGGCGCACGTTTCGTTCTGTAACGAGCATTCGCTGCTCCAATTAAACGCGGTCTAACACTATCCTCTTCCATTCGCTTCAGTAGCCCCCTATACTATTATGCATACGAATTGTTTGCCCCTTCTAATTATCCATCGAGCTTATTTTGGCATTGAGTGGCTGTGACACGGGGTTCACGCTGTACACAGTTTTTATGTTTAAATTGTCTCGCGTTATATGGAATATCAGATTCCTCTTTTTACGCCGTTCCGTCTGATGACAGTTCACCGGGTTTTTTTTTATTCGCTTGTCCCTTATCACCGGATTTCCTGTTGCCATCTTATTTCGCGATTCTTCGCATCGCGGCGTTTCGTTCGGAATCATTAAACACAGGAGGCATATGAAGACCTGGCTGGCCTTTCGTAACCTTTGCCGATACATCGAAATCTGAACGATAAATAAGAGTACACGCTAGCCTTATCTTTTTCTTTGGGATGGGGAGGATTTAATATCATTACAAACGTAAAGCGTGTAAACTCGAGTTGGCTTGCGTTCAATTGATTGGCAAACAAATCGCATCTTTAATGTTGTTGACGTCAAACTATCAAAAACTGGTTCGCTATTTTATGGCCTCTTTTTCAAATTTTATTACGGTAGCCTTGACGACTGAATTACAATAGTATTATGTTTGAACCATGGAGGACAGACAGCAGTCGAACAACAATTGGCAACATCATCAAGTTCTGGGGGAAAGGGTGGAAGAAATTCATTTTGGATCGTTCGGTTGGATTGTAACGATTGTTTCACCCGAGATGATGTTTTAAAAAATCATTTCAAGGGAAATGGCTTTTGCCAGTGCACTGATTGTCGAGTATAGGAAGAAATACATTTGCTATCCGTGAGTCGATAATTCCATACGCGTGTACATCTGACTTTTGTAAGTCATTTTTGAAAAGATCCTATTTTTAGTCGTAATGAAAGAGAGGAAGGGCGTGCGTTGCGAGTTCATTCCAACCAATATTGCTGAGGAAAACGAAATCAAAATGGGATTGGTGGAATAGCGCCCGATGAAAAGTTGAAGCTTTGTTAGGCATGTTTTCCGCTCACACGGTTCGAGAACACGTGGAATCGCTTTGATTTTATTTGGCTCATTACGTAGAATAAGTTGGACTTGAAAAGGCAAAGAAGAAAAAATTAACTAGAGTCGTGTGTTTGAAGCAAAATTTTTATTTGAAATGAAAAAAAAAAAGTCGAAACGAGGCTTTTTTTTAAGTAAAACTTTTGTTTTGTCTTAATGTTTTTGCCAATTTGAAAACATTAAAGATATTATTAAAGGCATTATTAAAATACTATAACTCAAGAGTAGAACAAGTTCTCTAAAAAAAATTCTACTGAAATCTGAGCTCATAAAAAACCTTTTTTTTTTTTCCTTCTTTTTATCCAACTTGATTAGTCCTTAAAATCCGAATAAAGCCTTTAATCTGGAAGGGTCCGCGTCTATCCCGCCCTTTTATTTATCTGATTTTTACGTGACTGGCCATCAGACAACTGTCAATGTCTGACCGTCATCGAAACGGCTCTGCCTTCTCGAATTGCTACGTCGTTCACAAAAGAGATACGTGGAACTGCTTCTATTTGGGCTCGGGTCCCGAACTCTCATTATTATTTCGCCGGAGAGGGAGAGAGAGAGAGAGATTGGTTGCTTTTAAGGGTTTTGTATTTTGACTGGATATAGGCCATACAAGTTGGACAAAATAATAACAATAAAAAGAGTCAATATAGATCCCGGCCAATTTTGCGGTTCCTCTTCCAACCTCCCTCCTTTAGAATATTGTATCTATAAAAAATAGAAGCGAAAGGGAAACTATAAGGGGGTTGTATCCAAAAATATATGACGGTCGTTTCGCAAACTGCGTGCTCGATCACGATTTGCGGGTGGGAACCAAAGAATGAAGGGCTGGCTATTATTCCATCCTTTTTTTTTTTGTCGTCCTGTGTTTTTTGTTGCGTGTCGAAAGTACATTTTGTCTGCTAGTCCGTCTCCGTTCCTTTAGTTATGTCCGTCCCGTTTTTCAACGAATGGATTCATCGCTCCCCGTCCGGCAAACAGTATAGACTTGATAGGCTATATACACACAGATAAAAGATATACACACACAGGTCTGGAAGAACACGAGCTCGTTTACGTTCGCAACGACCCAACGCGCGCCGCTACATTATTTTAGCCTGTTGTATAGACGCAAACAAAACACAAAAAAAAAAAAAAGAGTTGCACGAAAACTGCTGATGGCCTTGTCCTTGGAAGATATACGTGTAGTAACAAATGCTTTCCTATAAACATTTTTCTATCCCCTTTTTTTTCCGGTAAAAACTAGATGCGCCGATAGATGCAGTAGATCGAAAAAAGGCGAAGACGATGGTAGAGGTCATCATTGATGAGCATGTTTTTGATTGCTACTATATCAACGATGTCAAACATGCAAACAACAAACAATAGGAGATCGCGATTAATGGGTAAGGGGAGGCCATTAACTCACGAAGGGTTCTATAAAATTGTTGGAAAAAGAACAATACAGCGTGATGCTGCAGAGCCTTTTTTTTTCTGTGTATCGATCGGTTACGTTGACGGATCCTGGGTTCGTTTATGCACTCACAATGAAGCTCCTACTTTTTACCCTTTTTGTGGGAGGGGGCGTTTAAAACGCGGGCTGATTGTATGTTACGATGGAGGACGACAAGAAAAGTAGCCTTTAATTGAATTTTCCGTAGATTTCAGTTGACCGCAATCATGTTGAGAATGAGAAAAGGTAATCTTAATCGGCTTATGGTAGAAAATAAGCTGCACCAACGATCACTGTTATCAAACGCATTAATAATAACGTTCGAAATTTTCGTGGCGAAAACGCGGAAAAGGCTTTCGTTTGATGACGGGGGGTTATGCGAAGCACGGAACTAGGGCGCGTACCTTTCGCTTGATTCGTTGCTTCTCGGAAATTCAGCGTTAATGTCACTGTTGAGCGACGTATAGAATATGAAAGACACACTATGCGCATAAGCCTATTTTCGGTTGGCTTATCCTTAATGAAATGCAAAGTATCGAGCATCATTTATCGCGTCTCTCTCAACGAATCAGGTTCACTCTTTTCACTCTTTTTATCAATTCATGTAAAGGCCTGCAGAGGACAAAGTTTCCTAACATTTTTTTTGTTTGCAGCGCTGAAGGAGAAATGTAACTGCATAAAAAAACAAAGATCATAGAAACTTCTCTAGAAAAAAAGGGTCTATGATAGGACGTATAAATTTTTACACATTAAAAGGGGGGGGGGGGGTAATGGCAAACGTTGGTTATGCGCTAAATAAATAAGAACAAGTCACCGAATTGATATCATTTTGTTTTACGGTTCGGTTTATACCCCCCAAAAAAACAGGAATATATTAGAGGTTTTAAAAAAGGCAAAGACTAATAGAAGAGCTTACAAAAAAAAAAAAAAGGAGAGGGGAGTGATCTTTTTTTTTTTTTTTTTTTTTTTTTTTTTTTTTTTTTTGTGTGAAAAGGTAGGATAAATGTGATTGGTATAACTGGTGCCCGTGTTTTATAAATAGCGGGGCACAGCCACGCAACAGAATTCTCTCGAGATTTCGGATCCCGGGACTTTTCGTTCCTCCAGCGCTAAAAGCTTTTTTTTTCTCCCTTTACTGTTACTACCCTTCTTATATTACGAATAAAAATTGGGGGGGGGGGGGGATAGAAAATCGAGAATGTCTCTGATGCTCATTCGAATGAAAAGAGACATTTCCCTCATTAGCTTAGCCGATGAGTAGAGTGGATAGCCCTGCTCTATTTTTAAGAAGAGGCTTCATAAATTTAAGAACAAAAGGATCGTTTGCTTTGTTTTTAAATATCATTTCAGCAGCAACTCCTTCGGGCTCCCTTCCTGATTTAGACGAGGATCAGTTTATCTTTCAAAAAATGGAGGGGACAATGTCTGATCCTTAAAAAGGGAATAATTAGCGTCAGCTATGTGATGGCAGGAATAGAACATGGAAGGCTTCTCTATTGTAACGCTGATTGCGCAACAGTTTGAATTACCTCTTGATTGATTCCCACACTTATTGTCCTAATGATATGCGAAAATTTTGAATCACCAATCAAGCTCGAAATAATGACTTTTTAAATTGTATTGAATTACGAACAAGGCGTACTTTGTTATCCCTTGTTCTTGTTTCAAATCTTTTTTTCACGAAAGTCATTTTTTTTAAAAACACAGAAGACATTGATATGCTTTTTTCTGTTTTTCTTTCAACGAACAATAGCCGTAAACCATTTTATGTGAGTTGGCCTTTTTCTGTATTCACCGTCATTCATTTGTTATTGTGCTGCAAGAACAAATGCACTCATCGTTGAAAGTTGTTCTCTTCGCCTCTGTTTTGTAGTTGAAGCTATTGGCTTTCATCTATTTTTGAATTGAGAAAAGGTATAGCCAAAGACAAAAGCAAAGTTGAATCATCAAAGAGCAATTTTAGAGGTCGCTATTCGGTGCGTATTCCGGTGCATTAATTATTCTCTGCGATATGCGGTATCGAATTCCTCGACCATCATTCGACATTCCGCTTGCTTGATGGGAATGAATTCATGTCTAGCAAAACCGTTATAAAGGATATTATTTTTGAAGCTAATCTTAAGCAACAACAAAAAATCTTTGGCCCTCTCTTTATATCTCTTACTAATCTCTATTCGTTGGGTCCCCTATATAGAAAGGGCAAGAGATAGTCAACAGAAAGGAGGAAACATTTTCTATTGAACGAAAAGGGATGACGTTGAAAGAAGTTCAAATTAAAGAGTAGGACATCCATGAAAGACAGGTGGTTATCATCGTGATATCCTCTATACAACTGATTCCTGTACTGGATGATAGTAAAAAGAATAATAATCGATACAAATATGAATTTAAGAGAGTTTTTTTTTAATCGATCGCTCTTTTTCATTACTCTGCTGATGGAACGATTTTGTTTTCCATACACGTTTGTAAAAAAAAAAAAAAAAAAAAAAAAAAAAAGAACTTGGAAGCATCTCGCGTCGTCCATCAGCCGAACAACTAACTACCCACGCCAAATAAACTAACCCGGTATATATTGGCAGTTATATTTAGACTGCACAATATCGAACTATACGTTAGCCTCGTGTTCCGCTCTTCTTCCTGGTAGATCTTGTTTTCCCCAAGAAAAGCAATCAGCTTATAGTGGCAGAGAAGAGAGGAAAAAAAAAAAAACAGAATAAAAAAAAGAATGATCTTCTTTTTATTCTTTCTTCCTTATTCTGACGTTTCTCTCTGTTGCGCTTCGACGCCAACCTCGACCCAATTGGATATGGTTGCAAAGGTTCGCAAACGTTTCCACATTCGTTTTGATTTCGAGTGTATCCACCCCTTTTCTTCGGAGAAACATTGCTTTTGAAATGCGCAGCCGTTGAAGCGGTTGACACGATCCCAAAGTGGCAACAAACAAAAATAAAAAACGCATTGCAATGCGACATGATTTCCACATCCCAGCGAAATGAAATCATCTATTTTTTATTTTCTCGGTAGCGCATCTCGAGTGTTGTCACTGGCAACGAGAAGTTTTTATTTGACGCTTATTCCGCTTTGCGATTTTATTCCGCATTATTTTTGGGCCTTTTTTTTTTTTTTTACTGACGGACTCGACAATTGCCACGATGAAACAGGATATCATTGTTGATGTTGCAAGAAACATCGGGAGAAAATAAGCATTTGATGCAGCGAACTATGATGCCGTATAAAGAATTGATAGCTGCTACTTAACTAGCTCCAATTAATACGCAGCAAATTGTTTGGATTTTTCCTCTAACGGCCAGGCGTAAGATGAGTTCTGTAAACATCTCGAATGTAACATTATTATAATGTCAATCTCCTTTGTCAAATGATTTTTTTTTTTTTTTACTATCTATTTTTATTTACTGCGCCATAGGTGATCAGATGTCTTCAATAATCGACGTCTCAAATGGGACATTCGAGCCAGAAGCGATTTTTTTCGTCATTTTTTCGTAATGCGCCGTAACATATAATGGTGTACAATAGCGGATATGTGTCTCAGCACATAACGATCTGAAAGGAAATCATAAACTTTGATGGCGACTTCAATAACAGATGGAAGAGCAAAAAGAAAAAAGATTGGGTTCAAGTGGTTGGCATGCGGGTACAGACAAACGATGGCTAATGCACGAGGTTGCACTTGGACTGCGCAACAATTGACTCTGCCATATTTATCCAGTACTTTTCTATTTATTTCTCCTTGCTACTTTTCTCTCTCTCTTTCTGTGTATATATCTAACTAGCGCGAAGCATCGGCCGAAACGCATCTTTACACATGTTTCGTGAAGTGTTTGCAGTTCCCGCGAACAAAAAAGAAATCGAGAACTCGCTGACGCTAAGAGCAAAAAGAGAAAACAATAGTTTCCGTCTTTTTCAGCTTCGTAAGTGGTCATAGGTCTTCTCTATTTTTGAAGAAGAAAATGGGCTCTACCTTTAACACATATAAAGGACTCAACGTCCCTTTTGATTGTTTAAATCCCTTTGCACTCTCCATTTAGTGGGTAAAAAAAAAAATAAATAAAAATGAACGCGGTTATTAGCGCAAACTGCTGGCCGGCGCATTTCAAGCGAATTCCCTTAGCGTCATAACGGACTGTGTGTGTGTGTGCCACATCAGAGCCCATTAGCACAGCAGCACTTTGCTTCCTGCGATTGGCCGACTCGATCGTGCGCTAAACTAAAGTATGAAGTTTCCAAAAAACGCGGTCCGCCATGGAGTTGCAGAACCTCATTCGCCTATTTTTTATTTTTTATTTTTTGCTCCTATTACTCTGGCGTGTGTGTCCCTTTTGACGTCATTTCTCCGTCGTGGATATGGCTGGCTAGGTCCATTAAGAGAGTGGGCATTAGAAGTGTACGAAAGAGAGATTGAGAAGAATCAGGTCCCAGTTTGCTGGTTTAAGCGGTACAAAGTAGTGCGGCAGCAGAAGGTCCAGCTCCCACACAGCCATCTGTCACTTGGACTATAGTAGGCCGTTCCCCCCCCCCCCCCCCGCCCCCTCCCCAAAACAGTCCACAGAGTTGCCAATTTGAAAAGCCTTCACTTGAATGTAGTACGAATTTCCATATGTAGAATTTCCACGAAATTTACAAGCACCACCCTCAGTTATCGTTGCATTTGTTTCGTTAAAAAACAGGGGGAAAACTAAAAACATAAATTTCAGAAACCAAAAAAAAAAAAAAAAAGGAAAAGACCAAGCTGCTACATGTTTTCAGTCTCTCACTTCGCTATTGGATTCGCTGGCGATCTGGGGTCCCAGTTCTACTGGAACGATTGTATACTTTCTTGTTGATAATAGTGCCTAAGAAAAATTTTGAAACATGATAAATGGATCAATGAATCAATTTGACGCGCCGTGTATAGTTGGGTTCCGCGAGAAAAACAAAAGAAGTTCTTCTTTCTGCAGAACGTTTTTTTTTTTTTTGCTGATGACGGACCGACCAGGGTCCAATGTAGCCATGTCGTCCCTGGTGGGTCCACGTCAAGTCTTTCACCGTATTACACAGCATCTGCGATAGACTGTAACGCAAACGTGATGCAATCAACATCAACTGTTGTCCCACCGGACTCTTATTTCTCTTGCTCCGGGGTTCCGACTTTGCCTCCCCATCCGGCGTACATCTTTCACCGACCAACGCAACGTCTAATTTTGTTTCTTTTTTTTTTTTTTTTTTTTTTTTTCCCGTTGCCTCCCCCTATTTTTTATTGCTGTCTGTTTATCCATTTGCGAAGCGTAGAGCTGTGTGAATTGAGATGCCTATAATAATATACAATTTCGCAGTTATGAAGGGCAGACATTATTGCTTTTCCTATCCGTGTTATAATAATCGATCCTTCATGTGTTAAGTAAAAACGGTGGATTGGGTTCTTATATCTTTTTAAAATGACACACTGTACTGTACAAAAATAGACGTTAATTTTGATATCAAGTTACTTAACCGGACCTTTTTCTTTTAAAACAGATACGACGGAAGTTGTGGCTCTGGTGAGAGGCGTAGCTGAACTACCTTGCGATGTGACTACTCCCGATCCTGACGATCCTGTCCGCCTAGTTTTATGGTACCGTTTCGACTCAGCGACACCAATCTACAGGTATGAATTTCTTTTCGTTTTCGAAAATAGAGTTTCTTAGAAACACCCCGGATGTGCATGTTTAAGCGTGTTGAGTAAAACTTTCGTCAGAGGGTCGACAAGTCCAATATGAGACGGTTGTAAAACTCGACATTTCGGAAAAGTGCGAAATTGAAAAGAAAAAAGGACCGGGAGAAACGAGGGGGAAAATTGAATGATGCAAGAAAAACTTTTGACAGCAAACTCCTTACGTCAATCTGTTTACACGTAATATTTAAAAGATTTATATCGTTTACAGCGCCCAATCGTCATAGGTTACACGAAGTGATGGAACAAGTGTGAGGGGGGAAAAATATTTGCATGTGGTATAGGCAACTTCGCTGACTTTATACATCGTTAATAAGTTTGCGGTTCTTTCTTCCCCCCCCCCCCCCCCCTAAGAATTTCCTTATTACTTTCCCTATTTCTCTTCGTAGAAAACTCGTAACAAAACAAAGTGAAAAGTAAAAGGAAAAAAAAAAACGTTGACTCGTTTGTCAATATTGAAACATTAGCATTACACTCTAAAAGAATTGAAAAAAAAAAAAATAGAAAAGGTCCGTCCTTTTGGCTATTGGTGATTGGAGAATGGCGGCGTTGTTGTGCCTATATGCACACGGAACCCTTTGAGTGATGGCCGCTTTATGACAAACAACGAGCGATGTGTATAATAACAGCGAAACGGGAAAAAAGAAGAAGGATGCCGTGCGTTTAATGTTGTCGAACGGCAACAGCAGTAGATTGGCAGTTTGGCGAACGCCAATACAAGATGCAGCGGGTGCATAAGGGCATCGTAGCGCTATACACAAGCAGCGAAAAGGGAGCGGGGGGGGGCACGAAAATCAATAATAATATATATGCTAGTTTCCCTTATGTTACAGTAAGGGACGTGTAGCGCACAGAGAGCGCTGTGTGTCAACATGTGACACGCGCCCGTTTGCGGCGAAATAGACGACGAGCGCAAAAAAAAAATCTATATGCTACAGTGACTTTCAAATACATTTTCTACTGAAGATGATTGAAAACAAAAATGGCGAAAAATTGTAATGATGGAAGGGAACGAATGATGATTGAATCCATTTGTTTTTTTTTTTGTGCGCGCATTATTAAATGAGGTGCAAAAAAAAAAGCGCAATTTTTCGTGTATTAAGGAAACGTAGAGAGCGAGAGGGCGGGATTAAGTAACGATATACACGGAGGGAAAAGGAGCGCGGTAACAATTGAGAAACAATCGAATTACGCTGTGGCTTGGCTTCATCCAACCGTTTCCCAACGCGAATGGGATGCAATCGTCTTCCGATCTTCTTTTTTTTTTTTTTTTTCCTGTTTTGATTCTTTAACATTGTAAACGAGTGGATTTTTATTATTATTTTTTTCTCTTTCAATTTTAATTTAATTTCTGTCGCGAAAATCAACAGAGTAAACAACCCACGCATATTTATCAACTGTTAGGCGGCCTGTAAATTCATCGCATCCATCATCAGGGAGCAACACATAAAAAAAGAGCCACGAGAAACTGTCAAAATTTGTCTATTCTCTTTTTTTTTCGTGTGAAATATTTCCCCATATTTTTTTTGCGCACGATTGAAATATTATGCACATGGGAAAGATGGCTGCCGGCATTTTTTTTTTTTTTTTTTTTTGGTTACGTGCAGTATGCTCTATAGTGTGTTTACATACAGCAAGTTCGTTTTTCGCTCGCTATCTAACGAAGGGATCGCTGTAGCTCAAATAGTTGAGACGGGGGGCGCGCAACTCTGGTCCATTAATCAACAATAAGAGACTCCGGAGGTGAGTGGTTTGTGAAGGATTGGAGTTTTTCGAAAAAGTTCATTGTGCAAAGGGAGAGATTAAAAGGCCCTGCATGAAGCTTTCGCTTAAAAAAAAACAAAAAAAACATGGAAAACATCATCAAAACATACTGTATATTCATTATCTATTCGTGTGAAGTGAATTTTTCTTTGAAAACCAGTTTGAATAGTCTGGTTTTCTCTTTGAATTAAGTTTTGCCGGTGGATTTCATTTCTGAGCAAAGACGGCCATTTTCTTTGAACGTATTCAATAACTTTGGAATTTTTTTTTTTTGAAAGAAAGAAAAAAGTGTCTTAGGTGCCATCATTATACCATAGCTCGTTACGCTTCAGTCCTGGTGTAGGTTCCAACTTTGATTAGTCTACCGCCTGAAACTCTCAGACTGTCAAAAACTTTTTTTTTTTACTTCTCATGCTGACGTTCATTATTATGCATAGCGATCTGAGTATGCAAGTTGACATTGAATAGGATGTCGTAGGCTTACACAATCAAACATCATTAGACGTAACGCTATTTTTTGCTCTCAGCAGCAAGCGCGAAATGTGTCGCTATGAAAATAAAGCTCTTCACGTTCAAACGGCAATGAGCATGGAGAAACATGTCCGCGGGAATGACTGGGCGTCTAGAGCGCAAGGCATCCAGATGTGCATTTCTAAAATCACCATCTGGCAAATTCATTATGCGTTAAATGTTTTCGAACGAAATGCATGTGAAACGGATTCTTGGCTATGACGCAGTTACACTAGCGCTCCATTTCATTCTAATTACATCACCAGCTAACTGGAGATTGTTTTCAAAGTTGATTTAAAAATTCGTGAAAAATGTTTAAATTTTTGTACGTGTCGTATTGACGCTATGGGCATATGACGTGCACTGGAACAGAATGCAAATTCCTTTTTGAGTCTTTGCGAAAGAGAATAGGAGTAGGAAGAAAATATCGTTTTATGATACATTCACTTCTTTTTTTGAGTGTGTGTGTGGTAACGTTATCAGGTAGGGACTCTGGTGCACGTGTCTGTGAATAATCAGAAGATTTTCATTTTGACGGAGACAGGCTTTCTTTTTTTTTGCTCGTGTTCAATCCCGTGGATTTGTTGCATGTTAAGTATATGCGCCGAGACGTGACAGAACCTCATAGCCGTTTAAAGCTCCGTCATATTAAAGGCAAGTTTAATATGAGCCCGCGCTGATTTTGCTTCATCGCATATTGAATTTTTGTCCTTTTTTAGGGTGTGGAGGAGGGAGGATAAGTTGATCCGACTTTGAATCGCTACTCTCATCGTCCATTTCTTTTCTACCATTTTCCTTAGTTCGCTTTTCACTTTCGTTTTCAGCCGTGTTTTTCATTCCACGCCAGCGTGTGTGACTTGTAAATCACAACAAAAATGTTTTTTTTGTGCATCTTTTAAAAAAAAAGCAATTCAATCACTCACTCGTACGTGTGTGGGTGGTACAGACCTACGACATTCTTTTGTACAAAAAAAAAATTTGATTTTAAAGCCCACATCTTGTATGTTATTATTGTCGCGGCTGTCTGATTTATTGTACCTTAAATATATATTTTTTTTTTTTTTAGTATTTTGGCATTTTCCTTTTCCCGTCTGTTTCACGCCAAAGCCGCAAACGTTTTCGTACGAGATGAGTTGGTTTTCGTGTCAACCTACGACTTGTGTACTACCTACAATATGTAGGCCATTCTTTAGACTACAAACATATCAAATGTCTTTTTCCTTTTCTTTTTCCGAGGGGGATCTGTCTACCGGAAATAAAAGGGCATATGTTACTTGTGAATAACGAAGAAGAAGAAAAGAATTCGGTTCTAAGAAAGAACGGTCGTATTATACAGAATTATAAGATCATATCCATAAATCTTTTTTCCTAGACTTGATTTGTTATCTTTTCGCACACGTTTTTCTTCTTTTACATATTAAAAATAAATTTTTTTTTTATAACCCTCTTTATGAATGTGTATATTAAAATTTTAAAAATGTTTTGTTACTATGCAGTGTGGACACGAGAGATTCGGATTTCGGGGTGGCTGAGCAATGGTCGGGCGGAGAAATCCTTGGCCAACGGGCCACATTCAGAGCGGATCGTCATCCAGCGGCGCTTATACTGACCAACGTCAAAGCCAAGGATGAGGCATTGTATCGCTGTCGTGTTGATTTCCGTCTAGCGCAGACCCGTAATGCCCACGTCAATCTCACTGTCATTGGTAAGAACGTATTACGTTATTAGATTTGTTGTGTATAATAGCCGCGCCATGTCTTTCATCCCATTTTCTTGCTATATTATTTCCCGCGTACCTCCCCCACCCGCGTTTCCATGTCCCGTGAGACGACCAGTAAGACGTCATTGGTCATCATCATCCGCACAGTGTCACATCATAAACAGTAAAGACACGGTCAACATGAGTTCGTTCGCCAAGCTTCTCCTTTTATCCCAAAATCTCCTGTGTTTTTTTTTTTCTTTTTTTTTTTTTGCTTGTCTTTTATTGCGTACGTAGTTGTTGGATGCGCGGATCTCGGTTGATTCGTTTTTTCTCTTTTTGCAGCTGTGTTGCTGTGTCCCGTTTAGCTCCATTCATTTTCCAAAGTTTCATTTGGTGTAGGATGGGCGATGAAATGCTCATTTCCTGCTGGCTTCAACTTTTGTTGTCGTACTCATTACCGCGAAGGGAAAACTTTTGCGATATGATTCGTTTTTGTTTGTTTTTTTCGCACAGCTATTGTCCTAGGTTCGTTCGTTTTTTTTACGATCGAGCCCATGTATTTCTTTTGGAAAGATGCCACCTGCAAGAATGGACCGCAGTCAGTCTACTAGGCGCACAGTTCGATCACTGTTACGTAGTTGACACGTGCCGAAAATGAAAACACAAAGCTCCTTTTTTTTTATCGTACGACCCATCAACAAAAGAAGTGAAAGATGCTGGAAAGATGAACGTCCAATATTCAATGTATTTTCGTACAATTTTTTTTTTTTCCCGGGCCGGATCTGCGGCTCTTGTGTTTGCTGACTTCTTTTCTAATGCGTACAGTAATAAAGGCATTATTGGGTGGGCTACTGCCTATAGAGGAGCAGCTGTCATGGCCATCTCCTAGCAACTACGACAGCTCAATTGACGTATATGAAAAGATGAGCACCGGGTATGCCTTTAAATAGGAAGGAGAACGTGGCAAATAGGGACAAACCGATGGTAATAACCCGAAATTTATGAATCACCACTCCATCCGAGTGTGTAGATAATCTTGTAGCAGTAACATTCTCGCTGGGAGTGGTCTACTAAAAGATGCGTATGAATAGTGTCGTTCTGTATAAAACGAACGAGCTTACATCCCTTTACTCTCTTTTTAGTAACTAGCCTGATTTACACACCAACGTACGCGTAAAATAGGACACACGGCTTCAGAAAATATATGACGTAGGATCGAGTCGTATGTATAGCCGACGGTTATCGATGTCGAGTTGACCCTCTCTCTCTCTCTCCCTCTCTCTCTCTGCACTTCGCGTAGGTAAAAAAAAAAAAAAAAGGGCAACATGAAAGATTCTCACGTACTCTCTTGACCCGTGACATCCTCCAGGGATTCTGTTTAAGTTGTACAATCGTAGCGGTACATCCTCCCCTCCAGAAAATATCATCAAACGAATTTTGTAGCAGCGTAGTGCTCGCGGAAACCCATCAGCATAACAGCAGAAGCCACCGGACTTATTGTTTGCTTTTACGAGAAGAGCCAAGCCAGAAAATGGAAGAGAGAGGAGGGAGAAGAAGAAAAAAAAGGAAGAACTTTTGAGGCTTTTTTTTGTTAACTCTTTTTTTTTGTTGTTGTTTTTGTTTCTCGAGTTTGGTGTGTATGGATGAGAGATCTGTAGCTTATTCAACATCTTGATCCTCTCCACACTGCGCGTAATGGCCGGACTGGAATAGAAAAGTCAGACCCAAAAGACTGCGAAAAAAAAAAAAAAAAGCGGGACGAAAGAATGAAGAACGAGGGATAAGAGAGTTGCTTCCCAACGGGACAGTGGAAGCTTCACCGTAAAGGAAAAACGGCCAAAACCAACAAAAGAAAGCCAAACTCCCCCATCTGACTAGAAACAAAAAGAAAAAGAAAAGGCCGGTTTCAATCTACTCCCGGTCCGCCTCAATGGTTTGTTGCTTGATGTCTTAAGAGACGTTTTCTCGGCTCAGGGAATCTTTCACATCGTATAGGAAGTCATTCAATTTCCTCTCTTCTTTTGCCGCCTTTCTTGTGCCCCCCCCCCCCCCCATTTTTTCCTCAACGCAGACTCCACGCCAAATTGTGGATACTATTCAACGTGCACAGAGGAGAGACCCTCCACTGTAGATGGTTCGAACCTTGTTTCTTTCTTTGTCAGTCTTCTCCGTTACATTTAGTGCGTTATCTATAGAACGAAAGCGAAAAAAGCCGCAAACAAAACGTAAACATCCGCTTTCGCATCAACAAATGCCGAGACGTTCTTTTGCCGCACATTTCCGATAATGATCCGGATTTACGTATCTTGTCTTTCGTTCTTTATGTGCGCTACAGTCATGTTTTCTTGTCATTGTATACAAACTCAATCATAGGAGCTACAATATCGATGATGAAGAGGTTGGATTGGGTTAGGTCTGGGCTTCAAAAGCGCTGTGATTCATCCGCAGTGGATCGATAGTATTAAATCAGGTGTTTGCCAATAGAAGTCCTTTTAAATTTTTGAATTTGTTCATGAACAGCGGAGTTGATTATCATTGAAAAATGATGCGCCGTTCATTGCGCTTTAATATTTAGCGGATTATGTTTTACGTGGAATATATGGAAGATAGGACGGGCTGTTTGTCCGTGTCGGTTTCCTTTTATTTTTTTAGCCGTTGATTCTCTGATTGTCTCTTTATTTCCTTGCCGTGTCTCTTTTGATTGCTCGACAACAAAAAACAAAACAAAAAAGGGACTCGGTTAACTTGAGTCTGCGCTTTTTCTTTTCCGCTGCATCAAAAGAAAAGAAACGGAAGAAGAGCGCACATACACAAAAGAAAGATAAACCAGAAACAAATAAAGTTGGTTATGGATTTCGTCTAGACCTTGTGTACAGGGATTTTACTCGTTTTTATCATTGAACTTTTTTTTTTTTTTCTTTTCATGCACGTCTAAGAATGGAAGAAGAAAAAAGAGCAAAAAAAAACCAAAAAAAAACGGGAGGTTTAAATAAACTTGACATTGGCGCGGTGCGCGCGCGCATTACGAAACATCCGCAACGCCTGGAACAACCGCAAGATAAACAACAAAAGAGGAGAAGAAAACAACAACAACAAAAAAAAAGACACGACGGAACTAAACAAGGAAAAAGATTACGAGCAGAAAGAGAGACGGCGGGAGGTAATCATCAGATGTGGGATTTTCGTGCAGCGGATTTTGTTGACGCCTTCAAATAATAAGAATCAGAAATACGGCAGATGTTGGGAAAATAACGCGTTGTCAAGAACTTGACGGAAAAAAAACTCACCTCGACTGCCATTTTTTTGTTAGTCATCGTCATCGATTGGCTGTGAATCTTCGTGTGCTATATCGTTTTCAGATGCGAATCGATCGTCCCGTAGCTCAGTTTTATAGTGGATTACGCAACTATATTTCTCCTGTTTGTAGCTTCTGATCGATTCTTTTTTTTTTCTTCTTTTTACCTTTCCGTATCGAGAGTCACGGTAGCGCCGTGAGGGTTTAAAAAGGAAAATGAGAGCGGCACGTTCATTGGAAAATCAAACGAATATCCTTCCTTTTCAAAGATTTATGTGTTTTCCCTATATGATTTCGTAAATCTTTTTACTTTAATGTATTTATTTGTGTGTGTCCTCTTTTAGTTCCATGCTATTGCCATGGTAACGCCAAAGACTTTTCAACATGTGCATATCGAAACAGCGACACGAAATAAAAGCAATGTACCGGATACAATCCACCGGTATCTTATCCCATCGAATCAGAAAAAAAAATCGAAGAATCAAAAGTCAAAACCATGGCGTGTGGACAAGATTTTCAAATAGTTCGAATCCTTCGGATGAAGTTGCAGAAACTCGCGCGCTCTTCGCTAATGAGCTACAATGTCATCGAGATTAACGACTAGTTGTGGTCGAGATGCTCCGCCACCGACCCGAAGAATTGCCGGCCATTGAAAATCCCGCCTGCGCGAAGAAGCGAGTGACGAAAAGTCACCGGGAATCCCGTTGGCGTGCAGCGCTTCTTATCAGCCAGGCGGCAAATGAAATTTGCGGAGAACAAGGAGTTCATGGATGCGAAAATGAACCAGTGTCTCACTGCTAACATTGCCACGTCGCCTTTCTCTATCTGGGATATGAATCATTTTACTCTGAATAGGATCATTAAAATTGAGATGACAGTCAAAGGGGTAAAGAGAGAAAACGGAGAAGGCACGAAGTGGGGGGTTAGAATGGAGAGGCATCGTTAACGTGACCAACGGCATTTTTTTGTCTTTAAGTTCTAGTGGGATGGGTGAGGATAATGAAATTAGGGCGGATTCCTCTGTTACGATGCATTCCTAATAGACACCCCCCATTTTCAGTTGCCGTGGGCTGGGACAATGAATGAAATCAACGGAGCGTTCGTCAATTCACTGAAGGCAGTTATGTCAGTCGGCTTTGGCTCGGCCATGCCGACGTTCGGTTGGCCTGAAACTGAGCTAGAACTACGCTGTACTTACAATTGACAAGAGTTCCGACAAACTTGCTCTCTGTGGAATTATTTTTTATTTTATTTTTTCGGCCTACTCCCTCGATTTCACTTGTTTCGTTTCACCAATTTTCACGCAGTCAGCAAGTGCAATGCAATCGACAGCAATCAGATAAAGGCTGACTGGACCCTTGGGCCCTATCCCTTCCGACTGAACTTGTTTTCTATTCTATCCAGTCGGGTTTTTATTTTGTTGCTAAATGTTTTCTTTTTTGTTATTTTTTACTCTCTGCAGTGCCACCGAGACGGCCAATCATCGTGGCCAAAGAAGGCCAGCTGACAGCCTCGTCTACGCTAGCGCCGATGACAGCTGGCCAAGCCCTTTCGCTCTCGTGCGAAACATCTGGAGGTACATAATTATTGATAACCAATGAATCGTTTCATGTTTCAACATCATTTTTGAAAGTGAATCACCGATTCAAACGAGTCCTAAAAACCAAATCGATAATCAACGTCTGATGGGCCTACAGGTAAGCCTCTGCCACGTTTAGTTTGGTGGCGGGACGGACGCGTGATTGACGATTCGTTCGTGACGACCTTTGACAACACGATACGCAATGATCTGTGGTTACCATCACTTGACCGCAGCGATCTGGACGCCACGCTAACGTGCGAAGCCTCCAACTCGAACTTGACAATGCCCGTCTCGACGAGCGTTACCATCGATCTCCACAGTAAGTTTTCTTTTTCGATCGACTTTTATTGTTTCGTTTGTTCTTCTTTCTCTCTTTTTGTTCCCCTTTAATTGTATTTTCCTTCCGTGAGTTTCCACCCTGATGTGCCCCCGTAGAGCTGGGTCCGAGGGTTTCTTTGTGCGGGAAAAACGGTGGACGCGAACGGAAAGAATAAGGAAACTAATTAATCGAACCGGATGGATTGGTCTCTTTATCTCTTTCCGCGGTCACTAAGGAAATCCAAACGAGATGCGGAGACGAACGGGATACATATAGAAGAGATTAAAAAAAAAAAAAAAAAAGAACCAGCTGCTATTGCAGGATTGCTTCGATGAATTCTGAATCAGTTGGCTCTTGCTATAATCCGATTGCTTCTCTGCCCGCCATTCGTTTTCGTCTAGGCTTTTTTTTTTTTTTTTCACTTGTATATTTCAGTAGTGGACCTGTGTAGACCCCATCCAATCATCTATTGTATAAAATATTACTTACTCACAGTGCCACCGTTGAGCGTCCAGCTCCTGGGCGCCGATCAACCCCTTTCGGCCGGCAAGGAGGTAGTCCTGACGTGCTTAGTTGTTGGTTCCAGACCGCCTCCCGTCCTCACCTGGCAACTGGACGATCGTATCCTCAGCGAAACATTGGCTCAACCGGTATGTCACGCAATAAAGCGAATATATGCCATACGCGCCGTTTGGCCAGCGCGGATTCTATTTGAAAAATCCTAACCCATTTTTTTTTATAATTAAATGCCTCCCACTGAAATCGCGGTGATTGATGCAACTCTAACCCTTTCTATTGCTACCTTTTTGGAACAGTCACCGAGCTCGGGCTGGAATGAAACGAAAGGGATCATACGTTTCACTCCGATGGTTGAAGATCGCGGCAAGAGACTCAGTTGCCGGGCCAAAAACGTCAACATCAGCCGAGTAAATGAAGCTGGTGTCGTCATTCTCGAACCGCCAGCGGGACAACACAACGCTGGTTACTTTCCCGAACATTACAAAGAAGACGCTAAACATCTCGTCGTCTACGGTATCACCATTTCAAAAAAAAAAATTTTCTTTTTTTTTTACCCCAGCCTTTGAAATCCGCTATCGTGTAATTAATGAGTTGGCCTACCAACGGATGGGCGGGAAGCCTTAACGGCCTTGTTACTCGCCCATATACCATAACCATCACACGGTTGGGTGACTTAGGATCCTCTTGCCGTTCCCTTCTAGTAGTCATTAGTAACAAAAAGAAAGCGTCTCAATGAGTCTGTTTTTGTTTAATACTCGTTTACTACTCTCTCTCTGGCTCGCATTCAACACAGCCCGACCGGATGTGCAGCTGGCTCTTGGATCCAATCTAATGGCTGCCAACATCAAGGAGGGCGACGACGTCTACTTTGATTGCCGCGCTTCTGCCCTGCCGCCCGTGACGCGCCTCGAATGGTTTCACAACGTGAGTTTGAATTTTACGAAGAAAAAAAAAAAGAAATCCAATAGATACATCACCTTCAATTGGCTTTTGAGCCTTTTATTTTTGTTTAATCTATGTTAGTGTTTTATTTGATGTGCGTTTTTTAATTGCGTTCTTGTGTTTGCCGTTAAACGGAGCGCAGGAGAAGAAACTCAATCACAACATCTCGGCCGGCGTCATCACGACCAACCAGAGTTTGGTGTTGCAGCGCGTGGGCCGCCACAGCGCCGGGCGCTACCGATGTTCCGCAACCAACCGGGAAGGAGAAACGGAAAGCGACGTCTTCCATCTCAATGTCAAATGTAAGCTCAACTTTTCTTTTCTTTTTTTTTATATTGTGTTTTGCCATTCGATTCCACTAGAATTTCTTCGCTTAAAAAAAAAAAAAAAAAAATCATCCCTGCTTTTCTGGTGGTGTCAATCATCTTCTCGTGTGTTTTTCCTGCCATTCTATAAGTCGATCGTGAAATCAAACGTTTGAGTTATTTTTATTTGGAAAAATCTCGAGGCGAGCCAAAAGCCATCGAGAAAGCGACGCATTGTCTCCATTTCGAATCCCTTCGTCTGCCGATCGCGTGACTCTTTGACTCCATGGTGATACCGTAGTGCGTTCATCGATCGCCTTTCTTGTCCCGCACGCGATAAAAGAAGCGCGGACAAAAGCCAATAGGGTAGGCTGCACTGCATCACCAAAAAATAGAAGCGGAATAGTGGGGCGGGTTGGCCGACTTACTGTGTGGTCTGGCCTTACATCCGTTTCTGTCCATTCACTCGCACAGGCAATTTTTATTCGCGAGTTTTTGAATGATTTTCTTTTTTTTTTTCTCTGTTTGAAAATGTTGACGTCGGGATTAAGCTAAGCGTGAAAAAGAAAATCCAAAGGAGAGAGGGTGAACAGTCCGGAAAAGTCGCTTTGCTGCCTTCTGATCGCACTCCCATTTTCATACGAAAGATAAGAAGTCGAGAGCGTTGTACAGTGATCTATATGGAAACTGGCGGTTGTTTGGCCGAAGTGGCGATGACAGCCGAAGCGTAACGGAAGTGGGTGTGTCAAAGATCTATAAAAAAAAAAATCTTCTTAGTTTTCACGGTTTTTTGTTTGTTTGTTTGTTTGTTTGTTTTATTTCTTCTGCTATACGTGTTTTACTTGAAACAACGTGAACGATATCTGCCGACTCCCGTACAATGTATGGGACCATATTTCCCTGACAGCACGGAAAGCGTCAATCATTCGGACCCTCCTTCCCCCCCCCCCCCCACCAAACAGCCGTTGTTGTTTGTTGCTCTGCGACGTATACGTCAACACAATAAAGCGAATGAGATCTATGACGTCAGTTCATAATTGCCAGCGCCAAAATCATCTCCCTGGCGGATGTGGATGGATCTTTTTTCTTCATACAAGGGACGGCGATTCGCTTGCGATTTTTGCATCGACGGCCTTATGGCGTTCTTCGAATTTTTTTTCCCCATCTGTCATTGCCCATCGATCCAGCCAAAGCCGGACGAAGTCCGTCATCTTGCCGATGGCCAGCCATTTTCTTTTTTTTTTTTTTTTTCCTCGATCATCTTCGACCTTCAGTAGAACTAAAATTGACTGGCCGTCATCGTTTCCATTTACTGCACGCGCGTGGATGTGTTCGCCTCTTTTGGCTTTGCTTTCTCGATTTCTAGGACGGGTTTTCTTTTTTTTTTTTTTTTGAACCGACGACGGTAGATCTTTGTTTGATCACGTCAAGGAGTTGGATGGTAGGCGTCGATACGATAGGGGAAACAAAAAAAATCAGTCGGCAGACAAAAGGGAATGCACGGGCCACGTTCGTAAAGTCAAAAGTTGTTTCTACGAATAGGTCGATGAAGATCTACAACCGTTTGATGTTGACAAACTTTTTTTTCTTTTTTTGTTTTGTATGAGGCTTCTCTCCTGATTTTGTCTCTTGTTTAGAGTTTGATGTTGTTTGAAATCACTACTTCCCCCCTTTCACTTGCGTCTGCGTTTTCGTTTATCGTTTCTACCCAATCGCTTTCTTCGATTGCGTTCATCTGCGTCAAATGCGGTGAAAGATCATTCATCTCAATTTGCGGTTGTTCTCGTGACAAAGGCAAATGTCGTTCATCTATCGTTCAATTCGATTCTCTGAAACTCATGACGAAGCGTCGCTTTTGTCGAGCATTCGTGTCGTACCCGGTTTCGACGAAAAGTAGAATGTCAATAGCGTTGGCCCGTTTTCGGCAAACGTCGGGATTCGTTGGTTCCCGTGATTCTTCTTTTTTTTCTTTTTTTATTTAGTTCCATTCATCGCTGAATTATTTTTCGTCATACAAGAAACAATTTTTATTTGTTCATTTATTATTTGTTTTCTTTATTTCCAGACGCTCCGTTTTGCCGTTCTGGCCAGCATCGAGTCTACGGAGTGGCGCGTCACGAAGAGGCTCGAATCAGCTGCGATCTGGACGCCAATCCGTCGACTTCACTCCACTTTCGTTGGCTGTTTAACAGCTCAGCGGGCGTGATCGAGCTACCAGCCAGCACGTGGACGGCCGAAGGTTCGCGTAGCGTGGCCCGCTACCTGCCAAGCTCCGATCTCGATTTCGGCAGTCTACTCTGTTCCGCCTACAATAGCATAGGCCAACAGTCTGTGCCTTGTCTCTTCCACGTTATTCCAGCCGGTAAGTCTCGATTTCTATTTGCTTGTAGAAACTCTCCGTTCGGATGTGTGTGTGTCACCGTACCGAAGTCCGTGTGATCGATAGTGAATGGAGACGGTCGTCTTTCTCTTTCTTCCTTTGCAACTTTTGCAAAAGACGTTAGCTCTTCAATCATTCAGGCAGCGTTGTATCTCATGCTCCTTGGAATGGAACACATGCTTCGTAGGGATGGGAGCTTGCCTCACTTCACGCACGCAGATATTTTTATTTTTTTTTTTTTAGATGTGTTGATGGGGTTGTGGTGGTAACTTTTGCTCTCGTTGAAACACGAGTCCTTTCTCATTCTCTATTGATTCGATCATTTTCAAATGAAAGTTTGAATAGGGCGTGGTTTATTTTTTCTCAATTTACCGTATCTTCCATTTGGGGAAACGAAGAACATAAAAGCGACTCTGCAACTATGTTTTTAATTTTGCCGTGCAATTAGAATAGTATAAGCCGTTGTTACGCATAGACATTTAATGATGAATGGAGTGAAGGAGAGTATCGGGATACTGTTATGCTTTGCTGCGTGATTTACCACGAGTTGAGTATGAGGGGCTGGAATAATAGCGATTTGAAATGAGTGCACAGATGGCAAGCGGCTTATTCACAGTTGATGAAACTCGAATAAACCATGCACTCGATGGCTGCTGTTTATTGGGCTTGTAGATACATTTAAATCCACAATCAGAATAAGCTTTTGGGTTATTGGCGATCACGACATTCACGAATAAATTCACACACTATTGGAAATATGGGAGTAACTGAGATTGAAGCATATTTTTATTAACAGCCAGCATTGCGAAATGGAGGAGAGAAGACTAAAGGGGAGTTTGCGTAAATCCTTTTCAATCCGCTGTAACGTGAAATCCATTCGAGTGCAGCGTTCTTTTTTGCTTTTGTCCGTCGTTTTGCCTAGATGCAACACGCCGCCCAGCATCCTTTAGCATCCCTAATATGCGTCGACATATGCTGATCCTTTTAGATTTATTTGTTTGCTTCTTTTGTTGTTTGTTTCAGCCACTTCAAGCTTGAAAACGTATATAGCCGAACAAGAGCGAAAGCGAGGTATGCTCCTGCAGCGGCTCTCGTACCATACGTTAAGATGCCCGTTTTTCTTTGAAGCTTATAAGTAGCAGTCCGTTAGTATAACGGCTACCCTTTAAAATAATAATAATAACAAAAAAATCAGTCGTACTTTACAGTTTCGACATGTTTTTTGACGTATTTTCAAAAGCGTCACGCCCTTCCTCGTTGACAATAGGCCTTTTTTACATATTCTGTAGTATCCCCTGCAGGAGCCCTTTTACTCACTTGTCACAGCGAATATCGCGTAGGTTTCAAAGGTCGCCCCATTGCGAAGCAGATGAAGAAAAAAAGATAGTTGACGTCAATAACTAAGAAGCAGAATACCTTTCAAGCTTGGCTAGTCTTGGTGATCACGTACGAGTTGACCTATGTAGATAGGAGAACGTTATCTGTTTGTACATACGTCGAAAGGGATGTTGCGGACGTGTTGTTTAGCCACCCAGAAGACTAACTTGCACACCGAGGCTGTTGTCTTGTGCAACGTAATTGTTGAATAACATTCGACAAGTAAAAAAAAAAATAGAAGAATGACACTAGGCTTGTTTTCTTGAAGAGAAATCGGATAAAGGAAGTTAAATCAATGTTATTTCTGTAAATAACTGTACAATTTTTTTTTAAAGCGTTCCGCGTAAATGCCTATTCGTAGCCACTGCGTAAGTGAATCGATTCATTGTACTGTGTGCTTTAAAAAGAAATTAATGATGGCAGTAATAATGTATACGGTTCACTGTCACGCTTTTTGATCGATCCAAACTGCTGTTGACTGGCTGTAGAGATGGGGGAGGGGGGACTTCCTGTTTTTTTTTTGGTACTACGGTGACATGCAAAAAAGCGACAGTGAAAAAAAAAAGGGAAAAGTGTTTGTGCGTGCTCAGAAACGTTAACAATCACACAAAAAGAAAGAGGGAGAGATAGCAGCTAGTTGCACTATTTTACAAGCTTGATATGTCTTTAGAGTCTATTCACTTTTTTCTTGTTTCTTATAGTTTCTTTTTACGTATGCAACGTGTACAGTACTGAAAAAGAACGAATTCAAAAAGCGAAGAACAAGATGGGAAAAAAAAAGGGAGCAAACGTCTTTTTTAATGATCGTATAGCATACCGTTTGAAGATGAAATTCTATAGAGATAAACAGAGCAGGATCCGATAGCTTTCAATTGATTGTCGTTTTTCTCTTTGCAAGCAAACCTTATGACCGTGCCGGCCCTAATCAAAGAGTTTTTATTCGCAGCTATGCTGATGAGTATGTACATGACCGTCGACAGCCAAACCGAGAACCAAAGAAAAGTGAAAAGATAAATTATTTTGTAATGAAGATGAAACAAAGTAGACTCTCTCTCTCAATGTTGCGTAGTGTTAAATGAACGAAATGTAGATTGGGAAAGGCTTGAGTCGCACGACCCAAAACGAAGATGAGCGGGACCCGGGTTCGAATTCCGTCAAAGTCTATTCCTATGTATTCTTACCCCCCTAGTTTGCGCTTTCGAATAAGTGTTTCCACAAGTGTAGCGGTATATTAATGGGTGGGCATGATCAATTACAAATGAGAACCTACATTTAACCTATTTTCAAATTGACATAATTTGGGGAAGACTTTTCTAAATCGTCCAAACAAATTTTCAAAAATTTAATCGTCGACATGCACGAACGAACCTCTTTTAGTACTTAAAGGAGTAATCAGATGCGTTCCGACCAGATGTGTGCCAAACTCGATCCGAGAACGAAGAGTTGAAATGGGATAATGAAACGTAAAAACACGAGTTTTATCTGGTGCTATACACATAGGTCTGTTCCATGTTTGGGACTGTCCCACCTTTCCTACTGCGTAGGTTATTTGAATAGCCAACTTGCATATAGAGTGTAAGACGGTTGTAGCGAAATCTTAGGACGGGCTGCGCTGTTTGTTGCCGAGCGTCTTGCTAAAGTTAGGCTCTTCCAAGCGTATCGTTAGTAGTCTAGAAAAAGAAGATGCTGTTTGCTGGTATTATATTGGCTCGTGTCAACTGTGTGTATAGCGTACGCCACGCCGTTCTATTTCGTCGCGTCTGCATTCATTGCGATTCGTGTACAATAGGCAACAAAAAAAGATTAGGAAATTCAGAAAAATCCAATCTCAAAAGGAGTCGGTAATCTTGTTCCTTTTTTTTTCATTGTTGCCATCCGTTTCCTTTTCTTCGTTCTCCATTTCCGACTCGAGCTGGATTCATATTATGAAACATGGGCTACACATTGTTGAAATACCAGTCTTCAGCCAGTTGAGCGACATAGAAAGCGAATCCACGAATTGAATCTTATTCTCATCAAATGTTCTTTGCGACCCATCCCATTCTTGAATTTTTTAATCAATTATAACCTTTTGCACAAGATTTGTATCCGCTCTGTTGAAACGGATTCATCTTGAGTGGCGTGACAGTTCCGCCAAACGTGGAATAACGTTGTGGCATAAGATAACAGGCAACTCTCTGTCTCTCTCTGTCTCACCGAAATGTCCGCTTTTTGCATGTCTATCATCCTGGTGCTGTGATTTAAGCCTGTCGTCTTTGAAATGGCCTCTTTTGTATTTAGCAGCCGCATACAACTGGCTATTGTGGACGGCCCCTCTCGCCTGTCTGCATCTAAAATGATCCGTTTAGTTTGTCTCTTTTCATTGTCTTTTTCGTAAACTTTTGGAATTATGACGTAAACGTTTAAGGGAGGAGGGAAGAAACATGGAATTGAGAAACATTTTGTTAACAACAGAAGCCATCGAGTCCGGCAGTTGTAGTCCCACTTATTCACTTAAGGCCACCGTTTACAAGTACGGCTGATACGATTTGAATGCGTCCTCGGGCTTTTGTCGTTGACTTGGCCTTTTATTGTTTGTTTTCGTGTGTTTTGCATAGGCATGGAAGCCGCGTAGAAAATGTCCTTCCAACTTTCTTTTCTTCGTTGGTCATTATAATGGCAAGCTTATAGGAAGAAAAAACAAAAACAAAATGATAAGTAGTACTCAGTAAAACTGGGTCGTCGTAATGAGATCGTCCTGCTCTTTCGTTCCAACGTTTACGACAATAGAATAACTTTTTAAGAACAGACTGAATTATTTCATCCTCTTTAAGTATTTCTTTTCTTTTTTTTTTCCGTTTTTATTTTTTTGTTTTACTGTTATTTTAAAGGCCATTGTTCAACAGTTTAACGCAGCTACTTGAGATTCTTTTTTTTTTTTATTTCGCGTTCAAATTGGCTAAGTATGTGCAAAGCGGCTCTGTTAACAACGACTCGTCGCATAATTTCGTGCCCTTAAAACTTTTGACGTTGACGTATCCTTTTTTCTCCTGTCACGTGCCGTCTAGTGATTAGACAGTTAAGAATCGGATATCCTTGTAGAACGACCGGGAGTGACATAACTAGTTTTGAAATCACGGCTGGGTAGCCAGCGTCCCGAATCGCATGACAGACATTGAAGAGACCTTTGACTCGTACGTAAAATTGATCCATTTGCCTATTATTAGCTTGAACGATGAAGAGCACAATTTAAAGAACATGTCAGGATGCTTTTGAATTTTGAGTTGGGGGCTACCGATGGCTCTTCTATCGAATCAACGTTTTTCTCTGCGTTTTTTTTTTCGTGTTGCATCATACAATATTCATACCCGTCGATAACAGCCATCGATGTGATGGAACCGTTAACAACTAATCGCCCACTCAACGGTTCAGTCGTTTGACAGGACTTCCACTCAAACATTGCTTTTGCATGCTATCAGTTGGAACTGCTGAACGATCAAACGGTCTGGCAGATATATTCAATGCATCGACAGAAATGCATATGATTGTAAACATTTCGGGTGCTGTCAATAGAAGCAGCTACTCGACTCGTGCTTGGATGTCCGGCACATGTCCACACCACTTGTCCACACCACTTGTCCAACCGAATATTCGTAGCCGCAAGTCATACTGGGCATATAAGGATCGAACTGAAAAAAATCGGTCACTCGTACTGCCGTGAGTGGGAGGGGGGGGGGGGGAGGCAGTGAACCTCTAAAATCCGATCGCCATTTACAATGCAGGGCAAAGGAATTATTAATATCGGTGGGTGGAGGGTTTCACTATGACGTGAAAGTTGGGACCACTTGAATGCATGATATATGATGGACTGAGTCCCTCCGGGTTATGGACACACAGCAGTCATATTAGCTCAGTGTTCCATACTGATGACAAGTGATTGATAAGCGTTCAATGTCTAGTACATATACATGTACACACATAAAAAAAACGATGAAAAAAGGGATACGACAGTCTTTGGCCCACTCAGTCTCAATTGACCACCACGAATCGCCTTTCAAATGAAAGTGTCGTTGCAAAAACGGGCATTTCCGGAGGAAACTCTGGGTTGGGCGGCACAATATGTGCGAGGCACAAAGGGAATGGACAAAAAAAAAAAAAAAAAGGGGGGGGGGGTGGAGTTGCTGGTTACGTACAAGCGCTTTTGTAATCGTCCTCTGTCACAGTCATGTGTATTGGGTATCCGAATACAAACACTTGCGCGTATGTGCGGAACTAGCACTCTTTTGCGAAATCGTTTCCTTTTTTATTTTTTCGTCGTTGCTATACCAGTTTTTGTTTGATATTGGTGTACACAGATCGATGTGTGCTGATGCTGATGTGTGCACAACTGCATCATCACACAGGCACTACACCCTTGCCGCTATCATGTCCTTACATTTGACACTTCAAAAAAAAAAAAGGGAGGAAAAAGAAAGCATCGTCTTTCATCGGCTCGTTGTTGTGCCTGCCGCATGTCTTCGGCCTATACGCATCGCCTTGTGAGGAAGGGTTTTTATATTGATAGATACAATGCTTAGCTAGAGGCTATGTGGTATCGATACTTCAAAAAAAAAAAAAAGGAGAACGTCAGCGTGTGGCTTTTTGCAAACTCATCACTGTTGCCTCTTTAAAAAAAAAAAAATTTGAATTCTACATAGAACACCGCCACTCCCTGATATTGTGTTCTCTCACTCCTCTGTTTGTATCGCCGGATCGGATTCACGAAGAACAACCAAGCTTTTCCGCTCCTTTTTTTTTTTGTTTATGTTGTTTGCCTTTCTTTTGTTTCTATAGACTTAGGTTTGTGCAAGGCATCCGGCATGTATTGCGATAGGCACACAACAAATAATAAGGAAAAAAAGGGCAAAGACATAAAGAAAATATGTCACCATCGGCTGTTCTTCCGCTAATGATTTTTTGTCACGGGTGTGCGTACTACGTTTAATTGACATTTCTTCGCCATTTTCGGCTAGACATTGCCATGGTAACTTTCAAAATAGCTTGCCGTTTCCCAATTCAGGTCCTCTTTTTTCTCTCTGTAATGCGTTTGTTGGTTTAAATACTTAAAAGAAAAAGAAATAGTGAAGTTCACTGGGGTAAAAAAGGTGCCGCTTATTGTGTTGGAAATGAAAGGTCTTTTTTCTTATATTTTACAATATTACTGAGAAAAGAGTAGCAAAGCTATAAGAATGGATATCAAAGCACGGTCGGAGACTTAGCTGCCGGGATTGGAGCTTCGACATTTCCCATTCTTTTATTATGCTCGTATCGCATATATTAATATTCGCGTATATACAATGGCGAAGTAGAGTGTACGTCGCTACGTTGCGTTGAGGATGTAGGCGTTACAGTGAAAACTCCCTTCTCAACGTAAAGCTTTCGAAGGGAACACAGAAAAAAGAAACAAGACAAATCGCAATCAATAAAATTCGCGGGGAAACATTTTCAAAACTAAGTGAGTGAGAGTGTACATTGAATTATATAGCTCCTAGTTGCTATATTAAAAAAAAAAAAAGAAAGGGAGAGATAGACCTCTGCTATTTTCTGCCACTCTTCAACCGGATAAGATGGTGGGAGAGGAGGAAGTAAAAAGGAAAAAAAAGTGGATAGAAAAAGAAATCAACAAAGTGAAATGCGGAACTGCGAGACGATAAAAAAACGACAAGGAAAATGAGAGAAGCAAATGGTCGTGATTCGATTGCAGTCGAGCTAGAATATTCCTCCCCAATATATATTCCCTTTTCGGGTTGTACACTTCGGTAGTCTGGAGAACTATTAGTTGGCACGCCAAATACAGGAGAAAGGGAAAGAGTGCGTAAAAGTGGGCAAAAATAAAACAGAAAAGAAATAAAAAAACAAACAAACAAAACAATAAAATCAATGGGAAAAAAAGGCTTACAGGCCACACACACAACTCCGAACACAACGTGAAGAAAAATTGCGAGTAAATATATAAAATGGGCCATCAACGTCAATGAAATGGGCAGCGATTTTGATGGCTGCCATTAAAAAGGTGTAATCGAGTGGGTTGGTGGTAATTACCTTCTTTCACGATAGTCCCGGGTATGACATAATATTTCAACTTTTTCGTTCGCTGTTCCATGCGGACCTTTCCATTTTTTTTTTTAAAGGGGTGGGGGCGGAGAAATGGGTTTCGGCTCTGGTGAATAAGCCGGGAAAATCAGTCAATGGTAAACGAAATCAAAACTTTTAACGATTGGACAAAATCGTGCGCAAGAGGGCCTGAGGAACAGACACTCGGGGAAAAGGATGGTTTCATCTCGTTCGTTCGTATACAAGCTCCCGCACGACTACATCTTTGTAGGCCTATTTTCGTTGTATGTACGCCCCTTTTGAATGTATGTTTGGTTAAGTAGATTTAGCTCTACGTCTCTAGGTAAAAAAAAAAAAAAAGAAAAAGAAAATTAAAAGAAGAAAAACGGAAAACTACCGCGCATTTTTTTAAAAGCAGCGGCTGAATCCGCATAGTTCGCCCACGGACGTATTGTCGCTATCGCTGGAATCAAATAAAATCCTCCACCTCCCCCCCCCAACACACAAAAAAAAAATCACAATCTAATAACGACATCGTCGACACGGAAAAGGATTCGAAGGTCTACGAAAGAAGACAGCAACAAGAGAATAGGATAAGGTGTGTGGAACGGAACACGCATAAGAGCCCATGTTGTCATCAGTAAAGCATTCATCGCCAAAAGGGGAAGTAACGTCATTCAAAAAAAAGGGGGAGAAGAAATGTCTAGAGGTTGAATAATAATAACTCGTCGTATTGGAACGCCATTCTTACGCAAAAAAAAAAAGAGAACACGGGGGGGGGGGGGGGGATGTACGCGTGCACTTCACCTAGTTGTTCGTTTAGCAGCAAGTTTTTATTCAGCTCATATTCCTAATGCGTTCCGCTTTAAATCTTTTGTGTGTAGCGTGTCGTGCCTTTTTTTTTTTTATTCGGGTTACGTCTGGAATAGAACCGATTTTTCGATGGAAAAAAAAAAGGGAGAGAACAGAAGATGTAGTGATTTTGAATCGAATAAACTACGGTAGTGTATATATTTATAGTGCGATGTACATTTCTATGTAAAATATTGAAACTATCTATATGGTAAATGGATGGTTTCTTTCGATTTATTGATTTTTATTTTCTTTTTTCACTGTTCTTTTGCTCTTATTTTTCTACATTATGTATGCGATCATGTTTGGCGAACAGACAAACCGGACCCATTGTCCAACTGCAGCGTCAGCCACCAGTCGTCCGAGTCTCTGCAGATCGCCTGCAGCGAAGGATTCAGCGGCGGACTGCCGCAGAATTTCCTCCTGGAGATCTTCACCATCGATGGCGCTTTGGCCGGCTCGACTGGAACACCCCAAGAGACTGCTTCGCAACGCCCTCTCGTGCCCGAGTTAAAAACTTTTAATCAGACTTCCATGAAGCCCGTCTTTGTCGTACGCGGACTGGACGCCGACACGACATACGTCGGCCAAGTCACGGCCGTCAACGCCAAGGGACGCAGCGAGCCGCTCGTCGTCCGCATCGTCACGCTCCGACTGCCCGAGACTCGGAATAACATCGGCTCGGGAAAATCAGAAGGTCTGTCTTGTTTTACCATTGCTACTATTCCTATTGGCTTTCTGGGGTGTTGCATTTGTCTTTTCCTGTTTTGAAAAGTTTATTCGTCCCTAGCGTAGGATCAAGGGCAAATGCGAACTCAATTTTGAAAATGCAATAAGCGGAGTGGGACGGAAAAAAAATGGAATAAACTGATCTAGAACGACAGGTGACGTGTCCATGACACGACGACACTAATCTATCCAATCTCGAGTTAAAAGGCAAAGCGGACTACTACAGAATAGCGAAAGACAATGGCAAACTAGAGTTGAAAGCTTTTTTATTTATTCCTCCCCCTATTTCCGCAATATTTGCATTTGATTTTCATGTCTTGACAATTGTTTTCATTCAAATCGAATCGGACGTGTCGTGGGAGGGTTTCCCGATTGCGTGTAAAATGGTACACACACACAAAAAAAACACACGGACCAATAAGCCAATTTGTGTTTCCGTTAGTTATTTTGGGATTTAAAAAAAAAAGGGCTATCACCGTTTAAGCTACCTGGCAACTGTACGAGCTAAATCAAGCGACGGCTAATGCCATGGCTAATGTAAACTAAAATATTTCCACGTATACGGGTATAATGCTGACCTTGTGAACTACCCGAGCTTGTTTTTTTTTTTTTGTTTTTTTGTTTTTCTCGTGTCTGCAATGGAAAACTGATGTTTCCGACATAGAGTAGCATGGGGTTTCTGTGTAAATCCCCTCAAATTTTTTTTTTTTTTTTTTTGTTTTTCTTTTTTTTTGTCCTTCAATTTTCTTTTAACAAGTGCAGTTCACGTTGTGTATTCCGTCCAAATACATATGAAATATTAAGGGGATACTTCAATAAACGAAAGCTTTTATCCATCAAAAGGGCTGCGGCCGGTCGCCATTTTTGCCATGGAAGCACAACCGCATTCACGTACACAACAATCCAGATCGATACATCATTGCCAAAGACGGCCAACTGCGGCCGTCTTATTCTCGATACACGAATTCAAACTTCGCCTGTCGCTTTTTTGGGGTTTTTTGTAGGCAAGCACGAAGTGAAATAGCAAACACTCTCATGCAGTTAGGTAATAGCTGTTTATTCGCCTTTTCGTACAATCAAGTTAGGGGACTATGCATCTAACCAGCAATATTGCAAACATATAAACGAAGGGGGGGGGGGGGGGGAGAAGATAGATCCACATAAACAGCATTTAGTTGTTTTTGGCTATAATCCCATACACGCATTTCGGTAACATTGTATAGGTTCTTGTATATGTGCAACTATCAACAAAGTTTGGCACTGTAAGTGAGGCCCCGGATCCGTCCAATCTTTGCGTGTCTGTCGACTTTTTCTGCGCCAACTCACGTACCGCCACAAACGCATCGCATGTTATCAAGTACTTGAACTAGACTTTCAAGACCAAGAAAAAGAAAATGTGAGGGTGGATCCCCGTAGACTGTATCTGGCGGAGCCATTGGAACATTGGCACAGGTAGAAAGATATATAGTAATATGGGTTAGCAAGTTACCTAATGGAACTAGTGTGTGTAAAGTGGTGTGAAAAGATGCAAAAGCCAAAGCGCTAGTCGTAACTTTATCACTGAAGGTCGCTAATATATGCATTATAGAAAACAGTACGTTGCACTTTGAAAATTTTAAAGCTATATTCAGTCTACTTAAACATAAATGTAAATGGTAGTCTGTAATTGGACAACAACATGCCAATTTAATATTCCGGCAGACGTTAATCACCCACTACATTTTTCAAAATAAATCTTGTTTACTGTCAGGTACATTGCCCTCATTAAAGCAGCAAACAAAGTTGAACGAAGAATTTACGTTACGTTACGTTCTTGGGCTTTAGAAGACGTTCGATAAAAGAATGGGGGGGGAAAAAAAGCTATTATGGGAGATGGACAGCGCAGGAAAGACAAGAGTCACCAGAAGGAATAAATTCGATCAGTAAAAGTCAAGGACGTTGAGTTTTCTACATCACGTTATTAGGTTGGCAAGATATAATTCAAATGTCAAAATAGAGTGGCAGATTTGAAAGGAAAAAAAAAACATCGGCATGCATAACTCACGAACCAACCTTCGTATAAAGAGCGTAAGTCGCATATTCCTAGACCAACTCATAAACTTGCAATCAAATTCCATCAAAAAACCTTCTGTGAAAATAGAGGTCAACGCACCAAATTGTTTTGAATTTTTCCTTTCATTCCAAATGTTCTTATATTATTATTTTGACGTTTTTTAGTGGATCCGCCACGACCGCAGCCATCATCCAGCAGCCAAATTAGCCCATTAGTGGCCATCGTCACTGGTGTTATCTCCGCTCTGTTCTTATTGGCTTCGCTCTTGGTGGTGGCTCTTCGCCTCCAATGTCGTCGAGCGCAATTGAGGGCGGCTTCTGCAGCAGCCGTCGTTATGTCCGCATCGTCCGGCGCCCTTTCGAGCGGACACCGTGGCTCCGTAGTGGGCGGGGCGTCCGGCGGAGGATCGGAGACCTTGCTACTGGTCAAATCGGAACAGCTGCACGCTACAACAGCGCCGCTCTTTAACAACTTGACCGACTCAGACGATCGCAATCCCGATCTCATTCCACATAGGGACGGTAATTAATGTCGACTGTTATTAGCGGGACTCCCGCTTTTATGATTTTGGAGACCCTCAATCGTCTTCACGGACGAAAGAGTGTCAGGTGTCACGTTTTTTTGTGTTTTTTTTTCAATCCCGAGACATGTTTCTTTATTTGGAATGTTGATTTTTAAAAAAGGAATAGCTTACAAGCCGCAGGAGATTGATGTCTTGTGTATTCAGCCGTGCATAATAACACGTTGAATAGCGCAAAATTTATTCTATAATGAAAAAAAAAAAAAGAACGGGCGACAGCAGGTTTCTCCTAGTTTCTTGTGCCATCTATGAGTCACGAGTCGCGAATCGATTCCTAGTTTTTCTTTTACTTTTTTTCACTTTACCTACTATACCGACCTCGTTTTTTTCCTGTTATGTTATATTGTTGTGAAACTGGTTACTATGTGGATTTTTCAAAAGAACAGACCTGTTTCCAGGTTTCAACCCCATTGAAACGAAAACCTGCTTTCTCCGGCTTAGAAAAAAAAAACATTGTTTCATTGTTGGAATGTTTTGTTTTGGTTTTTTTCATACGGTTGTTGGGCGCGGTGTCAGACGGGGAACGTCTGCAAACGGCCGTGATGATGACGACGACAACAGCGGGAGGTGGACCGCCTCTGGCTGCTATGTTGACCGACTTGCCTCCGCACTTCTGCACGCGCCAATTAGGCGTTACGATGATGCAGGGTTCCTCAGCCACGCTCGGTCGTGGTAAAACTCGATGGGTATGTCGTTACACTTTCAATGTCCGCAATCATTAGAAATCCCCCTTATCAAATTGTGTAGTTTTCAACGTCATTTCGTTTGGCCCAAATGGGCGTCAGACCAGCAGTTCTTTTTAATGTGTTTTCTTTTCTTCCCGAAATTGGCAGAGAAACGAGCAAGACGAATTTATCAGCCAATCGCTGGTGCACGTTTCATCAACACTTCCCCGACCGCCACGACCTCCATGGACGAATTCAAACCACCACAGCATCGCACAGCGTTTCAACGTAACAGCTCCGCCCTCATCATCATCCGCCGGCGCAAATGGAACGCTAGCCGCTAGCAAAAAGAAAGAGAGCTCTGTCTGAATGATTGAAAGGCATTTGCAAAAAAAAAAAAAAAAAAAAACTAACACAAGACAAAAAAAAAAAAAAAGGGGCGATATCTTTCATCTATTCGTAGGAGGAAAGGAAGAAAAAAAAATACATGCTGAAAAGGAGGGAGAATGAAAGAAGAGAACAATGTGCATCATTAACGACTCGCGTGTGTTCTGTTTCGTCCCATCAAGCGCAGCCAGCGGAATAGTTTCTTCTCCTATACCATTTTCCATTTTCTCACTATCCGCAACCATTCCTGACCCTGGTGCGCTCCCGTTCTCTCGCTTGTGCGTACAATCCGCAGAAAGCAATCAAAGAAAATAGTAATAGTCTGTCTGGCACGATCAAATCGATGACACAGCCAGACGTTTGTTCTTTTATTTCATTTAGTTGCCTGCCAGTTGAAGGCACACAGCAAATAGATGAGAAAAAAAAAGGGGGAAGGAAAGATAATAGAAAATTGTAAAATAAATCAATGCGAAATAAAAGAAGGCACGCTTAATGATACACGTCAAATACATACTGTATACATAACTAAAACAGCAGAGCTTAAACGAAAAGTTCGTTGTCATCGTGAGAAAATATCATGATTTGACCGGTACACAGTTAAATGAGGATTGGGGAAATGAAACGTGTTTTTTTTTATCACAACACGAACCAAATACTATAATTTGTAAAGAAAAAAAGAATGAAAAGGGGATCTTAAAAAATTGTATATTATTCTCCTGTACTTTGTTGACTTGCTCATTCCTACTGTACTGTCTTTGTTATGAAAGCATTCCTCATCTTGTAATTTTAAATGGCTTCAAAACGTACCGGAAATATGTGAATTATGCTCGAAACAAAAATACCCAATGCCCAAAACATTCAACATCAGGTTACCTTGTTCTACGATCTGTTTAAAAACTCCGGCTTTGAGTACATCATCAACGTCTTTTGATTGTTTGTTAATAATCCAGCACCCCCCGTGTCAAGTACTCCTCTTTTTATTCCGAAAGGCCAACAGTTGTTTGATACGATCGTTCATCGTCCCGTTAGAGGTTCAACCTGCTGGAACTTTGACGATGTAACGATGGCAAAAAGAAAAAGAAAAAAGAACATGCAAATGAAATATGACAAGGGAATAAAAAAAAATATCATTGAAATAAAAATGGCCCCTGGTGTATTTATAAATTGGCTGTGTATTTAAGTCGATTGTTAATGGGTCTCTTTGTAATTTTCTTCGTTCAAATAGACTACTATGGAATCCTGGCGGTTACATCGTGTCCTCATTACACCAGTGACATTTATCGTGGTAGGTTAGCCCCACAGCAACAAGCAATATAAAAACAAAAAAAACACACAAAAAACAAAAAACAAAACAAGAACAAAGTCGTATTAGACCGGAGCTAGTGGATCGCTAAAACCGCGTTTCAGTCTGCTGGAAAATATATGCACCTGAAATTGATTCGGAAAGCAACTTTTTTTTTCTTCTTTCATTACATTTATTGACTTGTCTCGACGTTCGAGGGGATTGATAAAACCAAGGGCAGGATGCAAAACCATACTGCGTAAGATTGTTACTTGCTGCTTTTAGGCAAAAAAAAAAATGGAGAGTCATTGAGCTTAGGATACTGGAAAATACCGTTACACAGGTACCGTATTCCCGTTTTCTTGCCTTTTCTCTGCCGCTACACCTCAGTTGAATAGAAAAGACTGATGGGTCTTGTTCTCGCCCTGACTAGTTAGTTGCCTTCATTTTGTTTCAAATTCGAAGAGGCCATCAACATCTAAAAAGCTGCAGTAGCAGAGAGAATAGAGTTCATTGGGCGGGATTAATTGTTGAAGATCTCTCAAAGGCATCGCTAAAGGGAGTTTTCAAAGTAGGGACGTGAATTTTTGCCCGTACCAGTTGTTTCCTTCCCTCCCCTTCCATCCTGTTCAGCATACGTCCATAGCTGCCACTGCTTCAAAACAACGTCAGATACAGGCAAAACATACAGACAAAACATGGCTGCCTGCTGCAATAGATTTGTCGACGTAGTCTTCCTCGTTTTCTTATCCCTCACCTGTTGTCAGGTAAGTCATTTGTGTTCAGGTGACAAGATAAAAAACTGAGGTTTGATTGAAATGGATCAATGTATGCCGCATTAAGTGGCTTATTGGATAGAAAGACGATTTCGTAATTATTGGTTAACTTCCGTGTCCTACATATCACCTTATAACCAATTTTGTTTTATCCCTGCTCAACTTCTTGAAATTAATTAAATTTTTAAATGTATTGTTTTCCTCTCCACAATATAGGCAACTTACCTGTCATTTAGTTATGGTGTTCTTGAAGCGAAGAATGGGACTACCGAAGGCAGTTTTTGTGTCATCTACTATCCCAATATCACAAGTTATCCATCAGAAAAGGCTGAAGCGGTATGATACAGTTGTTTTTATTTAATATTCCTGCCTATTTATCTAAAAATAATTGTGCTACTGGGATTCACAGACATACGAACCAGTCATTGACTTGTCGTCATGGGATGGTTGCAGCGAGACTCCCCCCAACTCAGATGACATTTCAGACAAGTTTGTGATAACAAGCAATGGGAACTGTTCGATTGTTACCAAAGCGGAAACCATAAAAGTAAAAGTTACCATATAAAAAAATGTTAGAACCCACATATTAATCTAAAAGTTTTGGTTGCAGCGATTCAAGGGGAAAGGACTTCTGATTGTGACAGCCCAAGTGATGCACCTGCCAGACAATATTAGTTATCCTGTTGCCATCCCTGTTGCTCTTATCGGACAAGGCTCAAAAGATATTCTTGTGGTAACTAACATCCAATCAAGTGGATGGCTTTATTGTGCAAAATTTTTTTCTTTAACAGGGACTTGGAAGCCATGTTCAAATATTTATTTATTCTCCAATTGATGGCTCCCATATGGATTATAGCCTGCTTGTTATTTGGAGCTTAGCAGTTTTAACAGTAGGCATAGGTGCCTACTGGAGTGGACTTGTTCGCCATGATCTGTAATTTTTAATCATCTTTTCACCTTTTAAATTCAGTGTTTTCATGTGGAAACCTGAAAAGCAATATGAGTCAATCTTATTAGTCATAAATTTCTGTTTGTAGACAAAAGCAGAGCCGCCTGATCTCTCAAGGGAATTCAGGTGAAGTGTCAGAAGAGGCCAAAGCCATCCTTCAAGAGGAAGTTTCTTTATCTGTGACACCCATGCTTGTGGGTGTGTTTGTGCTCTGCATGTGCGGCATGCTTCTACTTCTCTACTTTTTCTTCAGCTATTTGGGTAAGTTATTATACGTGGCCATCGTCATATAACAAAGTACGCTAACGTGCTTTTCCCTGCACAACTGCAGTTTACGTCATTATCGGCCTGTTCGTTTTGGCGTCAACGACAGCTGTTTACCAGTGCCTTGAGCCCATTGTACGTCGTATCCCGGTCGGCGCTGTCAAGTAAGAACAATTTTATGTCAACAAAACTAGTTGGAAAAAATATCGCATCATTCAAAATTTTTCTAGATTACCTCGTTGTAATATAGGCTTTGTGCGAGTGCACGTTGAAGCTCGCCAACTTGTTTTATTTATTGGCGCTGTAGCACTTGCAGCATGTTGGGTTGTTTACCGTAAAGAGAAATTTTCGTGGATTCTCCAGGATATTCTGGGTTTTGCGTTCAGGTATGTAAAGAGGGTTGCCACAGTCCACACATTTGTTTGCTTTAATTGCCTTTTGTTACAGCGTCAATATGATCCGTCAGGTGCGGTTGCCCAGCCTGAAAATCTGCACTCTGCTTCTAGTCCTGCTCTTCTTTTACGATATTTTCTTCGTCTTCATTACGCCGCTTTTCACCAAGGTAATGGCTCTTCGTTAATCTCCTGCTCAAACTCATTAAGGGCTCCTTAGATTTTAATAAGCTTATGTGGAATGTACATAGTCAGAATAGCTCGCAACAAGCGACAGATGTGGTTTACTTTGCGTTTTCCCTTTTCTTTTTCCTCGTTTGCCAAGTCTTTTAGATAGTTGTGTTAAGCTTATCTTTATAGCAGCTGTCGTAGTCATTATCTTTGTATGAATTCTACCAGCTAACTTGATGACGGGAACAAGCTACGATTGGCAAAAGATTCGTAAATGTTCAATTATTGTTACGAATTAAGTTGCAACGCACATAAGGAAGTACCGTAATATTTGCCTGCAGTTTTTTTGCAACTAGCCTACGCGTCGTTTCTACAGTTACTTGCCAAACTAACCCGTTGAGGGCAAAACTAGTCGTGTTCTGCATCCGCCAGTATAACTTGCATGGACCTTGTTTAGTTTTAAACGGAACTCTGGAAGTGAGATTAAAAACGGGTCGAATTTAAAATCGTGCTTCTTTTTTTTCCGTTAAATTCTTGACGACTTTAACAGAACGGCCAAAGCGTGATGGTGGAGGTGGCAACAGGCGGAGGATCGGGTGTCTCTGGAGGAACGGGAGGCAACAGCGGAAGTTCTTCGGGCGGCGATGAGCAACTGCCCATGGTCATCCGTGTCCCGCACTTGGGTTACGACCCACTGAGCGTTTGCTGGCAACGCTACTCGCTGCTCGGCTTCGGCGATATTCTCGTGCCCGGCATGCTGGTTGGTTTTTGTCACGGTTTCGATTTGGCAACCGCCAACCGCCGGAAACTCTACTACATCAGCACGTTGGTCGGTAAGTATTTTTAATGAATAATACGGCGGAAGTAGCGTTGATTCTCGGCCTAGGATCGCGCTCGAAACGAACCTAATTTTTAAAGAAATATTGATAATCGATGAGTGCTTCTTGCCTCTGGCGGATGGATCTATTTACACATGAACCCTTCGAGATGCCGGGATCTTTCTCTTTTGGTTCGATTCGCCTTTTTCCCCAGTTTGTCATGCGAGCGATATAGGGGCCGTGCTGGCCATGTCTTGTTTGTAAACAAGCTCTCGATTCTGGAGCAACTGGAGGCTAAGCTCGTGTAACATGTGGACTTTCGAGCCCGTCTCAGCCAAGAAAAAAACAGAACAAATATTTTTTTTTTTTTTTTTTTAAAAGGAAAATAATAATAATGCAAGGAACGACGTAGAAAATAACCTAGAAAAAAAAAATAGAAAGTGAAGGAAAGAAAGACAGAAGCATCTGTACGCGTTTTTATTATAATTACGCAGAGAAGAGTCCCTTCTTTTTGAACCTGTACGCTGCTGGTGTTGTTTTGAGGAGGGTGGAAACGCCGTCGCTCATGTTTGAAAACGGCCCAACTGTTACCGCCGCGATTCAGTGCAAAGCATTTATTCTTTTTTTCGGTAAAAAATGTTTACCATGCAGATGAAGATGGCTAGGAGAAAAAAAAGTGACCATAAGAAAAGACGCTGTTGAGAATGTTAGCAGAAGAAAACAGATGGGGGCTCTTCAATGAATCGACGTCTGTTTATCTGATTCATATGCTATGCAGCAACAGCAGCAAAGCATAGAGAGACTCGGGCAACTGAAACCGAATAAGCGGTTTGGAACGACAAGGGGAACCAGCCATCATCCTTGATCCACTTTTGCTTTGTATGTAGCTGGTCGCGATGGCCGAGTCGTTCGTTGAGGGAATCAGTGTAAAACGATCCACCCGCGTTCGTGTTATGAATCGGGATGAAAAGCGTGTATTCCCTACTCTCCAACATTTCTCTTTCTTCCTTACTTTCTCCATGTCTCTCTCTCTCTCTCTCTGTTTCTTCCTTTTTCTACTCTTCTTCTCTGCATTTTCAACTGGTGGTGTCTGCAATTTGTTGAAAATGAGCCCAAGTTTATCGCGTTTGGCTCCTGTCGGGAACGACTGTGTGTCGGCCTTCTGGTCACATCGTGTCTCTTCGTCCCTTGCCTTATGTTTACACGGCTACTTCAGCTCGTTTTCCCCTCGCAGCAACAGCGGCCATTCCTATCAATCTTCTTTCCATTTCTTTATTTTTTCTAGTTTTGACTTTTTGCTTTTTCTGATGACCACTCTCTTTTACTAGTCGGATGGCGGCCACTGGCTGCTATTGCCGCTTACAATGCTAGACAGACGGAACCAGGGAGCGGCACTCCTTCTCGTCCTCCCCTCTCTCTCTCTCTCTTTCTTCCTCTTCTTCCACTCTCTCTTCGCCAGACTTTTCATTTTTATTTTTTGTTTTGTTTTTTCTTCGTGTAGCACAAACTTGCTATACATTCGATCTGCATGCACACAAGTCTGTTTCCCTCATTAAAGGGCCGACTATGGGAGTCACAACAAGACCCATTTTTTTTTCTGTTGGTTCCTGCTGATGGGTTACGCTGTCGATTGATACTCCATTCGATTCTTGTAGGCCATCTCGAAAGAGGTCGTAGTCGTTCAGCCAACATCTTCCATTTTTTTTTCTTTTAACTTAAGAAGAAGAAGAAAAAAAAACGGCGCCGATTCAACAGTTGGGTCTGGTGTATATCACTGTCTCTTCTAGGTTATTTGATTTTTATTTGATTTTATTTTTCTTGTGCTGCTCGCTCTCTACGGGCAAACGACGATGTCTGGAGGAGCAGCCGAAGCCAAAACACGTAGATCATAACTAAAAGGGCAAGGCCGTTTTGGGCCAGCTCTATCACAGCTGACTCGACGCACAAACAACTTCCTCGCTATTATACACACACATTCCCCGAACCACTATTATATGGCCCATCCTCATGATTGATAAGCTTCCAGATGTATTCGATCGTGCCACATTTTCCCACTGTTTCGTGAAAATAGTTGACACGTCTCGTTTATTAACCATCCCATCCGATTGCGATTGAAATTGGTTTTTTTCAGCCTATGGCCTGGGCCTCATGGTGACCTTTGCCGGCCTCTACCTGATGGCTGTCGCTCAACCGGCCTTGCTGTATTTAGTGCCTTTCACGCTCATTCCCGTTTTCATGCTGGGTCTTTGTCGTCGAGAGTTTACCCTCCTCTGGAATGGAGACGGACAGGTACAGAAAATGATGGCGATTACGCTCTGAATGGCTTAACAAAACCCTTGTTGCCTATGCGTTCTGTTAGGTTGTGGAGAACACGCGGTTAACCGACAGTTCGAAGTTAGAAAGCGCGCGACCCGATGTAGACCTGGACAAGGAATCTCTACCCGAAAGGGCGTCGTCCAAAGACAGAGACGCGTTGATGGACTAAAAAGCAATCTCGATTGGCAAAGTGCTGGTCACAACAATGAAGACCAAGAAGTTATGCTCTACGTTTATTATCGGTTTGCCCTTTTTTTTATTCCTAAATTTATTTCAAAAATCGCAAACTTGCAACAACAAACAAAAAGGAAAAAAAAAAAAAAAAAAAAAAAAAAAAAAAAAAAGTCAAACATCGTATTCACATATGGTTCTCCCTCCTTTCGCGGATTGCTGTCCAGCGCTCATACATTTTCATCCTTTCTTTGGCCTAATCTCTGTTGTTTGAACGCGTTTGTTTACTTCCCGACGAATGCACTTGTTTAAAAAAAGATGGTGCGCTAGTGTTATTTAAAATTTACTTCTCACCAGAAACACAAAAATAATTGCTGGGGGAAGAAAAACAAGAAAATTAAAACAACAAGTGCCCTGTCATCGTTGTAAACGATTGTGTTGTTCACGTTAGTATCTTGGGGGAAAAAAAACCTAGCGCCCGAATGTGACACCAAACCGGATGGTAAAATCTTTCTCCTTTTTATTTTCAAAATTCATACACCATAATTTCTCACCTCTTCCGTTTCGTTTGAGGAATTCTTTTTTATCGTAGATGTTCCATGTTATGTTTCCGCGATGGAGCCATGTAACTGTTGTGGATACGATATTATTAATACAAAACAGACAACTCTCAGAAACCAAAACAAAACAAATCCGAAGAAGAAGAAGAAGAAAATGTCCGAAGTAGAGTTCCAGCATCGGACGAGCGACCGAAGATCTCAATAGCAGCCCTGCACTTTCCATGCGTTTTTTTTTTTTTCGGCCCTCGCCCCTGGAATGGAAGAGGATAACCGTATACAAGAAAAGAGTGGAAAGCACATAAGGACTAGTTGGAAAAAGCTTGACGTCACATAGGGCGACTGGCAAATGCATCAAAGACGATGGCCGGCCGAGGTCAATTCGCGCTGCAGACGTTCTAAACCGAAAGCACTCGACAAGTTTTTTCAAAACTCTATGCCCCATTAGCTTTTTTAGCTGCTGGTTTGATTTTTTAATCTTCACTTTAGTTTTTTAACTTGATTTTCTTATGTGATTCATGATTAATTATGAATTTTCTTGCTTTTTCCCGTAGAGTTTTGTGCGTGAAGCTAAATGAATGATGATCCCAAACCGGACGTTGACAATTTGATGAGAACACCATCGCCCCAATGGATTTTAGGCTTACTGAACTCTCGTTGAGCTTCTGTCTAAAAACATAACACACAATTTTGGGAACCTAACGTACATGGTAATTATTGCAACAGTTATGATTATTATTACTGTTGATTATTTATTGTCGTTAATAGAGCCAGGGCCGGGCTGCAAAGAACTCGAGAATGTTTCTTCCTTCTTTGGCTTCACGTATCGAGTGTGAAGATGGTAGAAGGAAAAGAGCAAAGACAAGGGGGAATGTCAAGACAGAAAAACGAAAACGGAGGAAGACATGCAGAGCAGCAGCACAGTGAGGGAGTTGGGTAGGATGAGATTGAGATGAGAAGGATGGCGACGACGACGAGGGTGGGTGGGTGAGTGAGTGAGTGAGCATGGTGTGGTGTGCTCGGGAGGAGGATGGTCATAGGGCGTCTATAAATGTCTAGCCGAGCGACAGAGTAAGCACTCCTCTTTACTGGGGAGGCCGTGGGGTCTGGGAACCCGGGACCGATTTCTAACTGAACTGACTCTCTTTAGTGTGGATACCAGTCTTGAAGGGGTTAGTGCGTGTGGGCCGATCCTGGTAGAAATTGCCGCCGTCCTCGATCACGTTGGTCAGTGTGTGACTCGTCTTCACCGAAGACACATCGAACAAAAGGGAAGTGGCGTATGACTAGGCCACCGCGGCGCTCGGTGTTATCTGTGTGGCCTCTGCTTGGGAAGTTGGAACCAGAAACAGCAAAGTAAGGAGGGGAGACGGGAGCAGTTTATCCCGCTTCGTCCCTCGTTACGACTTGGACTCAGTTTGCCCATCGTTTCTTTTTTTTTTGGACATTGGAACATCAAGAACTAAAGAACTACGCGCCTGTAATACTGTTGTGGTGTCTTGTGCGAAACTCCTTCCCCTGACAGCCATGCGGCTTGCGATGGGCCGCAGTGGCAGGATACAGCGGCTCTCGCTGCTGCTGCTCCTCGTCGTCCTGATCTCGGCCGGCGTGAGCGGCAAGCCCCAACAAGGAGCCGGAGCCGGAGCTGGAGAGGAATCACCCGATGGTGACTACGGAGATAACTACGACGAATACAATCCTGTTGACTACGAACCAGAATACGAAGAAGGTACGTCCAATTCCCCAAACCATTGCCTCGTTTTCGACTCTGTTCGACACGTCGAACACTGTCGAACAAATACAAAACACTCAAATTCCAGTGAAAAAAAAAAAAACAACCATGCAATGGTTAACCTGTTAACGGCTTGACTCGCCATCGTGAATCGAACCCGTTTGCGTCTCACTTGTCCTTGTCCCCTATCAGCCCCGAGTCACGATGGGTCATCTGTCTCTGGCGGTGACCAAAGAAAAGGGACGAAGTTCAAAAGATCGCCGGTTTGTTTAGCACTGGAAGTTGCTGTCCAGCAAGTCCCCCCTCCCCCCACATGTACTAGTTTATTCACGAACTAAAAAGACGAAGTTTGCGTCGTTCGAAGAAACCCAGGGCAGATTATGTTACAGCCACATTGGCGGAGGCACTTTCGCGGGCCTGCTAGAAAAAATCCTTCGGTCCAAATGACTTGAAATCTTGGATATAAAACATAACAAAATCAAAGTAAAACTGACACCAGCTTCTCCTCTTCTTGTAATTATAACAAAAACAAACAAGTAAAAAGAAAAAAAAAAAAAAAAAAAAAAAAAAAGAAAAAGGGAAACGATGGAGGTCAAGCCGAAAGGTTATCGACTGGCCGACCACCAGTCGACGAGTCTGCATGTTTATTCGACAGCGCCGGATCACGGTCGCGCCGTTTCAATCATTCCCCCCTTTGTTTACTTGTCTCTCTACAGTTTCCATATCGTCTGTTTATTTTATCCAAACGTGTTCTCAAGGATATATTTAATTTCTTTCGTTTTTCTTTTTCCTTTCTCTCGTTTCTCACCCCATCTTTCCTGCTATTCTTTTTTTTTTTTTTTTTTTTTTTTTTTTTTTTAATGAACAGGCGGAGATGGCGGACGGAGACCAGCGCAACCCGGACGCAACGGACCTGGCCGAGGTATTGCATTTTTCTTTTTTTCATTCATATAATTCAAACGACTTTTGACAGCACTTGGTATTGTACGATTGGATTATGTACAACTGGACTAGAAAAGGTGTTGAAACTTGAACGGTTTGTACTTGAAGGGGGTTTGGGAAATGAAACCAAAGAAGAACAAAAAAAAAAAAAAAAAAAAAAAAAAGTTTGACAATCCATATATATACGAAGCTTTTACACTCGCTTCTTCTTCGGCCGTCAGCTTAGTTGTTGAATAATCAGACATTCTTCTCGACGGCTGAAGTTGTCACGACCGAAATAACTTTCACCCTACCGGAGATGTTTGGGGATATGAACCATTTTTAGAAAACGAGATCTTTGTGATGCGTTTTCTACGCGTTGCAGAGTTCATTAAAAAACAAAGTCGTTTTCAAAAAAAAAAAAAAAAAGCTATTCTCCCTTCTTTGAAAAAAAAAAATTATATTTTCTTTTTTTCCCCCGAACCACACTAGCGAACATATAACGTGACTTGACGTTGCGCTCGTGAAAATGGTTTCCTGTTAACGTGTCTCATTTTCAGTTTGTTTTTTTTTCTTCAATATTAATTTGTTTCACACCTGCATTTCTTTTTCACTCGCTTTTTTTTTTTTTTTCATCAATCGATTCGGTCACACCCCCCTTTCATTTTTGGCTTAAAAACGTAATATGCACACGTCGAACCAGCTCCTGCCGCGAATGCTGTTGATGAAGGAGATAGCGACAGCAATGGTGGAGATCGTACAGATGTTGCAGGTACGGACCAGTAATGCGGAGCACCCGTTTTTTTTTTGTTTGTTCTCTGATTTGTTTTAAGTGTTTATTTTTTTCCCCAATATTCTTGTCACACTCCTTAACACTTGCACGATATCACCACGACATGCGGGCCCAAGTGAAATCAAAGAAATTGAGATATCGCATCAGTTATGCGAAATTTTAAATTTAGAACACAAAAGTACCTGTTGATCCAGGTCCGCTCACTCACTTAATGCACTTTCCTTCTAATTGTCACAGCTCCTGCACCGTCTCAACCAGAACCCACGGAAGAGGAAAATTCGGAAGGTAAAAGAGAAACCGAGAATTCAAATTACGTTCTAATCTATGGACATGCCCTTTGTTGGTTTGAATGGATTTTCGCCTGACTTACTGACGATCCTTTTTCCCATTTCGAAATAGATTATGAACCAGGTCAGACTGATCCTCCACCACCGCCTCCACCGGCCCCGACTACAACAACCACAACGCCGAGACCTTATCGGCCGCCTCCTGCTCCTCCAGCGCAGCCCCCTTCACGAGCCCCGGCCGCCCCATTAGTGTCGGCAGCAGGTACGATCAGCTCTTCCTGATATTGAGACTTAAAAAAAAAAACCTCCATTCCATAACTGAAATTTCGTTTTATTTATGATTTTTTTTTTTTTGAAGCCATCATCCTGTCCAATTAATTTCACTTAGAGAAGTGAGATGAAGTACTTTGTTTAGTTTTTTTTTTCCTCCTCCTAAAGGGGAACATTTTGTGTCCCAAATCACTGCACGTACATTCAATATTCATCGCACGCTCATTTGTTATTGCTTCTTTTTTTTTTTTTTTTTTTTTCTTTTTTTTTCTCCCCATCTTTTTCTTTCTGTTCAGGCAACGATGAATGCGCTGGAGTCGTATGCCCGGAGGTCGAGTGCGAGACTCAGCAGTACATTCGTCTCGGCGAATGCTGCCCGGTTTGCGCGGGTCAGTTTCAACTCCTTGATATAAATATGAAACCGTTTAAATCGCTTGCCCTAATATCCTCGATTTGTTCAAACATCAACAACCATAATCATCCATACTGCTTTGACAAATGAAAAATAGCCTGACCAATCATATAATCTGAACGTCTATTTTGACCATTTCAGCCGTCGGTCCCGAAGATGGAGAGCAATCCATGGTAAGCCGTGTTTTCCAGTCTTAAGATTGCTTTACCTTCTCTTCTTATCATTCATTTGATTTATGTTGCTTTCATCAGGGTCCACAGGGTGAGATCGGTACTCCCGGTCGTCCAGGAGAATCGGGTGAACCTGGTACTCCAGGAACCCCTGGTACTCCCGGTAACCCAGGACCTCCAGGCCCACCGCCCGATGTCACTCCATTCTTGCAGTCGTTGCAGACCGCGCAGGGTGGAGCAGAAAAAGGTCCTGGACCAGACCCGTTCTCTTTCCTTCAGGCTCAGACTGGACCCGTAGGTCCGCGTGGTACTGGTGGCCCCCCTGGCCCTCCCGGTCCTCAGGGATTCCAAGGAGTTCGCGGTGAAGCTGGAGAACCTGGTCCCGTTGGCGCACCCGGAGGAGGTGGACCGCGAGGTCTTCCTGGTCTTCCTGGCAAAGATGTTAGATCATTTTTACTTCTCTTTTTCAATGTTATCACATTATTAATCCGCCTTCTTGTTATTTACAGGGTGAAGCTGGTGAAGATGGCCAAGCTGGACCCACCGGTGCTCCTGGCCCCGCTGGTCCTAGAGGATTACCCGGAATGCCCGGTCTACCCGGTGTCAAAGGCCACCGTGGTTTCCCCGGTTTGGACGGATCTAAAGGTGAACCTGGCCCAAGTGGTGAAAAAGGAACACAAGGTTTAACTGGACCTATGGGCCCTGTCGGACCAACTGTAAGTCAACTGCATCAATTTCAACAAAGTAAAACTTGTATTTCTTTACTATAACACGCATCTTCCTAACTTTAGGGTCCCGCTGGCCCACGAGGTGAAAGAGGTCGTGAAGGACCTCCCGGACCTGCTGGTCTTCGAGGAATTGACGGTTTGGCTGGACCCCCTGGACCACCTGTATGAATTCTATTATAATAGGAACAAAAAATTCATGATCTAATTTCACGTGTCTTCGCATTTCGATAGGGTGCTGTTGGCAAAGCTGGCCCACCTGGTTTCCCCGGTAGCCCTGGCTCCAAAGGTGACATGGGAGGCCCTGGACCTAAAGGTAGCCAAGGTTTGCAAGGTCCTCGTGGTGAGGCAGGCAAACCCGGAGTCCCCGGTGAAGCCGGCCCTCCTGGCCCAGCCGGAAAAGACGGTCTTGCTGGAGACAAGGGTAGCCAAGGTGAAGTCGGTATTGCCGGAGCTCCTGGTTTCCCCGGTGCTCGCGGTCCACCCGGTCTTGCTGGTAGCCCTGGTACCCCAGGTGCTAAGGGTCATCCTGGAGAGCCCGGTACCCCTGGTGTTAAGGGTGAACAAGGTCTGAAGGGTGAAGGTGGTGCAGCTGGACCTCGCGGTCTGCCCGGCCCTACTGGAGCTGCTGGTAAACGTGGTAAGATTGGTCCCCGTGGTACAAGCGGTGCCTCTGGACCCCCTGGTGAACGCGGTGCCCCTGGTGGAAGAGGTCTTCCAGGAGCGGACGGACCCCCTGGACCTAAAGGTACGTGTTTCCCTTTTGTGAACGACTCAGACGCAAACGAAATTGATCATCACTTTTGTGTTTAGGTCAAACTGGTGATAGAGGACCAGCTGGTCCTGACGGACCTAAAGGTAAACTTGGAGACCCTGGTCGTCCCGGACCTCCTGGTTTGCAAGGACTTCGCGGTCTACCTGGCCGCACCGGACCTCCCGGCAAGCCCGGTAGCGCTGGTGAACGTGGTTTGCCCGGTGCTGACGGCAAGAACGGTGAACAAGGACCCCAGGGTATCCAAGGTCTTCCAGGACCTGTTGGTATTCCGGGAGAACGTGGTCCCATGGTAAAGACGACATAAAAGCTAAAAAAAAAAAAAAAAAAAAAATTGTTAAACCTTAACATCAATTTTCAAATGTGCGATTCAGGGAGAGAACGGTAAAGATGGAGACCCTGGACCTACTGGAGCACCTGGACCCCGAGGTGACTCTGGCAAAGATGGAGCTGCTGGTGCCCAAGGCCCTCCCGGTCCTCCTGGTGCCGATGGTGAACGTGGTCCTCCTGGTCCTGCTGGAGCTCGTGGCTTCCAGGTTGGCCATTTAAATTCAACGACTTTTTTTATGTTTTATTCGATGAACTTGCGGAGTTAACTAACTTTTCTTTTCTCTTGTTAGGGACTCCCTGGTGTTGCCGGAACTCCTGGCAATCCCGGTAAAGATGGTGAACCCGGTTTGCAAGGCCCTCCTGGTCTGCCCGGTGCAAGCGGACCTCGTGGTGAGCGTGGATTCCCTGGCGAACGTGGACCTGTTGGTCCTCCTGGCGGTCCTGGCGAGCGTGGTCCAGTCGGCATGATGGGAGCTGATGGTCCTTCGGTATAAAAATCAGAATTTCTGATCCGCCAAAATTATCATCAATTAAACAAATGTTTTTCCTTCTTATTGAATAGGGTCCATCTGGTCCTAAAGGTGACAAGGGTCATGCTGGTCCTTCCGGTTTGGTGGTACGATATTTTGACTGTCTTTCATTTCTCCTTCGTGTTACGGAACAGATTCATAATACGTCCAAAATTCCAGGGTCTGCCTGGTCAACGAGGTCAACCTGGTCTCCCTGGTGAAAAGGGTGAGCGTGGAGCTCAAGGTGCTATCGGCCCTGAAGGCCCTGCTGGCAAACAAGGTGAACGCGGTCTGCAAGGTATCATGGGTCCCCCTGGACCTCCTGGTGAGCCAGCTGAACGTGGTGACACTGGACCCCCTGGACCCGTTGGTGAAACTGGTGCTAGCGGTATGACTGGTGAACGCGGTCCTCCCGGAGCTCCTGGTTTGCAAGGATTCCCCGGACCTCAGGGTCCATCTGGTACTCCTGGTACTAAGGGAGAACGTGGTCTCTCTGGAGCCAAGGGTGAACAAGGCAACCCCGGCGCTGTCGGTAATCCTGGTGAACCTGGTGCACCTGGTCTTCAAGGCTTGGTTGGACCTAAGGGCGCACGCGGTGAATCTGGCAATAAGGGTGATCAAGGTTTGATGGGACCTCCTGGCCGTGCTGGAGAACAGGGCCCTGCTGTAAGTCGAAATTTATCATTTTTGAAGCGTACGTACCACCACAAAATACGTTTGGGGATTCTTAACTGAAAATTCTGGAACGTTCAATCTCCTCGTTAAGTTTCGACTTAACAATAGAGAACATAACAATTTTGAAGCTTGATTAGGAATAGCAGTTCAGTAACGCGTGAGACACGTTGCAGTGCCTTAATGCCAACAACTTTGTAAAAAGGGATCACAAGGACCTCCTGGACCACCTGGTGCAGCTGGTTTGCCCGGTATCAAGGGTCAACCTGGTGACCATGGTCGCACTGGTAACGCTGGACCTCCTGGACAACCCGGAGCTCCAGGTGCTGAAGGCCAGAAAGGAGAACAAGGTAGCGAAGGACCTATTGGACCTGTTGGACAGTCTGGACCTCAAGGACCCCCTGGTGATCGAGGACTCCCTGGCCTTCCAGGACCCGTCGGTGCAGTTGGTGCTCGCGGATTGCGCGGATCGCCTGTAAGGACATTATCACTAAAAGATTATTTATTGATTTAAAACACCTTGGGTTGTTTTGAGGGTTTTGCCAGGATGCCACTAATCTTAAAGGCTATTTACCAAATAGATTTCTAATTTTTATCAATTAAGGGTGAAACTGGACCTCCAGGCAGACCTGGAAACGAAGGCCCCCCTGGACCTATTGGTCTTGTCGGACCACTCGGACCTATTGGTCCACCTGGTGAACCCGGACCTGAAGGCTCGCCCGGTAAAGAAGGACCTCCCGGTATTGGAGGCCGCCCCGGAGACAAAGGACCCCCTGGCTCTGTTGGACCTCTTGGACCTCCCGGACCTCCTGGTCTACCTGTACGTTGACAGGCTAACATTTTTGTTTCTAATATCCTCACATATTATTTATAAATTTTTTATGCAACCTTGTTTAGGGATCTCCTGGACAATCTGGTCCTCCTGGTCCTACTGGAGAACGTGGATCCATTGGTGAGACTGGCCCGATGGGTGTTGAAGGCCCTCCTGTAAGTATCTGTATTAATAAATTGAGCGAATTAAATTTATCAAAACAATATTTTCGTATTCCAGGGACCCCGTGGTAAGCCCGGTGTACAAGGAATCCAAGGAGAACGTGGCGAACGTGGAGAGTCGGGAGCTAAAGGTGCTAAAGGTCATCGCGGTCTCATTGGTTTACAAGGTCTTCCCGGCGCACTCGTAGGAATCATTTACTGTTTTCTTTACTTTTTTTTTTTTTTTGTTCCATAATTCGGACGAGTTCTTGTTTCGTATGAAAATGAAGGGCGCTCAAGGTGACCGAGGACCGATGGGTCTTAATGGACCTCCCGGCAAATCTGGAGAACCCGGACCTAAAGGTCCCGCTGGTCGTGACGGAAGCCCTGGACCTCAGGGTATTATGGGCCCACCTGGTCCTCGTGGTCCTGCTGGTGAATCTGGTAAAGCTGGTCCTCCTGGCTCTCCTGGTCCCGCTGGACCTCCCGGACCTCCTGGTGAATCGATGGGCTACGACGCTGCTGCGTTGGCTGCTATCCTTGGACAAGGTCAATCTAAGGTATGCCAAATGTTCCAGCAAATGGTTTCTGTTCGTGTGGTTAACGAAATGTATCTATTATCCGTTTTAAGGGTCCCGACCCGATGGCTGGCGATGACCCGTCTCGCCTGTTTGCCAAACTTACAGACGAAGACCGCAAAGCTCTGGTTGTTAAGGCTTACGAGCAACTCAAGGTCTCGTTTGACAAGTACACTAAGCCAAGTGGAGATAAGACCGCACCCGCCAGGACCTGCCGCGATCTGGCCGTCGCACACCCTGAACTTGCTTCTGGTGACTACTGGATCGATCCTAACCAAGGTGATACCAAGGATTCCATCTTGGTATTCTGCGATATGACTCGCCGAGCCACTTGCGTCCGACCCAAACCTGAAAAGACGAAACAGATCACCTACCTCGGCAAGCCTCGCGCTGAGGTTTGGTTCTCTGAAATGGATTCCGGCTTCCAGGTATTTCAGATTTGCATCGTCATATTTTGTTCGTTCATCAAGCACTGACCTATATTTCTTGTCGCGCTCTTTGGCTGTAGTTCACTTACAAATCAGACAGCAACCAAATGACATTCTTGCAACTGTTATCTACCCACGGCAACCAAAACTTGACTTACCACTGCCGCAATTCCGTTGCCAACTACGACGCTAATGATCGGTCTTACAAGAAATCCATGAAGATCCTTGGCTGGAACGACATTGAGCTCAACGCCATGGGCAAGAAGAGATTCAAGTACGAAGTGACTGAAGACGAGTGTAAAGTAAGTTCAAACTAGAAGTATCTACAGTTTTCCAATGAGCAACGATTGATCTTAAATATCCTTTAACTATTTGCAGTCTCGCGCCGATACTTGGGCTAAATCGGTAATCACATTCGAGACGGACAAGCCTAACCGATTGCCATTCGTTGATGTCGGCATTGTCGACATTGGCGAGGCTAACCAACAGTTCTCTTTGGAGATCGGTATGGCCTGCTTCTGGTAAGCAGAAGAGGTCATATTTTAGCGGAGCGTCCTTTTCCATCCGCGACATCACGCTCCCTCATTCTCGAAAAATAAAATAAAAAAAACCAAGTTTATTCACATCCCCCACCCCAGCCACTCCCAAAAAAATTCATAAAGATTATCATTAGCAATATGAAAGCTAGCCTTACTCGTCGCCGTTTAAACACTGCCATACCCGTAGAAGTCTAGAGCCTGTTTCAATATTTTGATTCAACTTAGAAAGTTTAAGTTTTTTTATTATAACTTGGAACCATATATTTTTGAAATTATTTCTGAATTGAGGACACAGGCTTTACGTTGTTTTGTTTTATTTCTCATTTAATTTTCTTTCCGATGGTCGACCCCCCCCCCTTTTTTTATTGTTTGTCTTCCTTTCTGTCATCTCCTGAAACCCCGGTGTGTTTTTCCTCTCATGACAACAGTTTAATACGTGCCTAAGCAGTCAGACCCTTTTGTAAACGCCTTCATTTTGCTTTTGTTCAAGACATTTGGGTATTCGTTATGTGTTGGAATTTGGACCCCCTCTCCTTCATCTACATTTTCTATCTCTTTGGATTTTCCTATGAATGTGTGGCATTTCGAATCCCTCTATCTGTCTCTCAAGGTTTCTAATGACTTCTGCTTTTTGTAAAGAAGGTTCAATACACATACAAAACAAAGTCTATTTTAATTTACCTGCAAAAACACCTAAGCGTAGTGTTTTTGAAGAATGGTAAGCTTTAGCGTACAACGTAAAAAAAAAGGCTCGGCCCGCTGAAGGTAATTCTGGATAAATTACGATTATTTCAGAAACAGCTAACCTGGCGAGAAAACCAATGACTTTTTCTGAATCAGCGAGGAATTTCGGTTATACTGTGCGATTTTCATCCCATTCTAAGAGATTTCGATTTTTTTCTGATTTTGACGAAAGTGAGAAGGCTTAGACCTGCCGTAATCGCGATTGAAAATTAATCGCGATTGCGATTTCGATTAAAATCTTAATCGGCGATCAAATTATTTTAAAATAATCGCAATAGGCGATTAAAGTGGGAAAAAATTAATTTTTTAATCGCGACTATTTTCCGATTATTTGGCAACATCTATGAACGGTAGATAAGACTATATGAAAGTCTACTCATAGCTGTGTCACTTTAGTAGCAGACGGTTTTTTTAAATGTTCACTTGTTTCAATTTTTTTTAAGTTAAACAATGGCAAATTATTTTCTTACTGCTTATGGCAATCCGTTTTACCCCCCCCCCCTATGGCAATCCGTTTTACCCCCCAAAAAAAAAAAAGTTCGCAAAAAAAAAAAAAAAAAATTACACTTTTTTCTTTTTTTCGACACGTAGCCATCTACCGCTCAGACTCGTTATTACTGGCGTAGGCAATTTCAGTCCATTGGATTCCATTCGCAGTTAGTTCAGTAGCGTGGATGGAGAATAACGCGTGGCTGGAGGAACAATTGAAAAATGAATAAGATAATAAAACAAAAAAATGGTAAGTATAAACATTATTATATTGGTTTTCAATTATTAATTATTGTTTATTAGATCAAATTATGAAGCTGCAGGCCCAGTTATTGGAACAACACAAAATATTAGATAACAACAAAGCTAAGGATGGTAGGCCTAATACGTAATGATTCTATTTATTTGCTTTTATTCATTCGTGTTTTGTAGCTCAAATTTTGAGTCTACAGGCTCAGCTAGGGGAAAAGAACAAGTTAGAACGAGACACTTTCCAAACAGTGAAGGAGGTTTTTCAAAACTCATCCCTAACTGAATGTAAGGATGAGTTGGCATTAGGCAAACACAGTCAGGTACCTAAACTTTTCAAATAAGAATTCAAAATAAGTATAGAATTTTAACAAACAATTATTCATTATTTAGTTATTCAGTCTACCACCTGACAGTGTGTTAAAGTTAAATTCTGTTAGTGCTGCACTAAAAGAATTGTTAGTAATAAGCCCATGCAGTGAAGGAACTGAACAATTGTGGGACCGTATTTGGGCCGAAAATGGGTGTGGTACAGAAACCCAGAAATGGCACAAGTTCAACATGAAACGTGGATTAGGTACTTTTCGGTTTTTTGTCCATCGAAAAAGTATTTTTAATGCTATTATTTTGCATTCACAGAATTTTAGCAGGGGATCAAGTCAAGTCTGGAAGTGTTACAGGATGGAAGAGTCAGCCTACAGTTGAAAAAAACACTGAGAGTGCATTACCATTAAGGTGTGAGGTAAAGTAATAGGGTATGCACATTGTCTAATGAGAAGTACCATCTTGTGTGAATGAATCCTGTATAACAGCAATTCTTTATAGTTCTGTCACAGCTAGAAGCCTCAAATAATTCTGCTTCCCTTGCTAAAGAACAACTTGTCCTTTACGCTCAGTGTTGGTGAAGCTGGGTACTTAAATGGCCCTAAAGATGTTTCACTTCACTGGCATTGCAGCGATGAACATCATACATGGACTCTTTAGGTATGAAAGGAATTTTCTTGAAAATTTTTTGAATTTATGATGAAGCTTTCCTCCTCCTTTTTGCCAACCAGGTGTAATCTACAAAAAAAAAATTATCCAATAGGAAAGGATTTTCAGCATACTGGGAACACAACTATCAACAATGCAACATTCTAGGGGTTTTATTTTATCATTCAAGAGCCTTATACAATGATTTTCATCTGCAATTTGTATGGCCTTTCCCAAGCTTCTGCCAGAAGTTGAATCCATAAGTCATGTAAGTCACATGAGCAACAATTGAGATGCCTAATGGTGTTGTTTTTCTTTTCTCAGCATAGGTTAATAGTAACATTCGATCTGAAAAGATTCTTGGTTGGGGCAAGACACTGAATAAATTGTAATGATTGAATGGATGACATGACATTTCTATACTTAATTTGGATTCCTGAGACGGTATTTTATATTTAAAAAATTGAAGTGCATATCTGGGCTCCCTTCCTTTCCGTAGCCCCGTTTCCCCTTGACTCGTAATAAGCCCGTAGGGGGTCATGCCCCTACTGTACGGTATATATAAAAACAACATATACCGAGGTTTGGAGGGCTCTGGCCGGAAAGGGGACGTGGATGTCCGCTTAGTCCGATGATGTGTTCACGGAGGGCTCTGTGGCTACCCACAAATCCGAACTAAAGGTTAATCGCTCCTGTAAAAATGTTCCAAATCTTCAGCTCTTCTTCCGGCTTCTCTTAGCCAATCACCGGGTAATCTCCCCGGTGGGTCAACAAGGCAGTGTCTCCCCCTGCCTGGGTTGACGGCAACTTTTGAAAGGGCTATTGTGCCTTTTTAAAGTTGCAAAAATAATTGTAATGTGCAGAGACTTGTCAATAAAATTTTTTTTATAAAAATATTTTTTGCAAAATTTGTATCTTTATTGTCTGTGTTTGTGTTCACACTTTACAGTTAAACATTTATTTTATTTCCCTTGCTCAATTCACCTTTATTTTTTATGCCACCTTTTATGATAAGCATTCTTTCCATTGGTTTATCGTTTATCTGGGATTTGAACCACTAACCTATACCATTCCAGCATAGCGCGCTACCGTTGCGCCATGACTGTTCGTATAAATATAAGTTATGATCTTCATGCCTATGTTAAAATAAGTTCGTCATTAGGCTATTATGGAATGCCTATCATGATGATAACAAATTATAGATGGCATAATGGCAAAGCTACTGAATTGCATGCAAGATTACTTAGGTTCGATCCCCATATCAGTCAATTGAAAATCTAAATAAATAAATGCAAAAAATAAATAATGTTACAAAGTATTTTATTTTCCCTCCTTCCACCCACAAATCCACCACTATACATATTCCACATAATACAACATACAATACATACATATATACACTTAAAACTAACCCGTTGGCTGCCACGCCATCTTAACTACGGTCGCTACGTCGCTATCATAGGGATAGCGACCAAGGGGGCCGGGTAGGCCGGGCTGATACGATGATGAGACCTTTACGGGAATGCACACCCCAGGTCTCATCTATCGCATCGATCAAGGGAAAGTCCCTATGGTGCATTGCCTTTGGGGCCATTCGGCCAATCTTGGGCAGTGGCGCTGCTCCACTTCATAGCAGATAGCCATGGAGCAGAACAGCGCGGCCCGTCCCTGTCAAGCTACAAAAAAGGGGATAAAAGGTGGGTGGCAGCCAACGGGTTAGTTAAGAATAAACATTGCAAAACACACACAATACCAAAACGACGAGGCGAAGACGCGGCTACCACGAAGCAAAGACGGGATGGCGGGCGAGGCGAAGGCGGGGTGACCACGAGGCGAAGAAGGGATGACCGGCGAGTCGTAGACGGGACGACGGGCGAGGCGAAGACGGGACGACGGGCGAGGCGAAGACGGGACGACGGGCGAGGCGAAGACGGGACGACGGGCGAGGCGAAGACGGGACGACGGGCGAGGCGAAGACGGGACGACGGGCGAGGCGAAGACGGGACGACGGGCGAGGCGAAGACGGGACGACGGGCGAGGCGAAGACGGGACGACGGGCGAGGCGAAGACGGGACGACGGGCGAGGCGAAGACGGGACGACGGGCGAGGCGAAGACGGGACGACGGGCGAGGCGAAGACGGGACGACGGGCGTGGCGAAGACGGGACGACGGGCAAGGCGAAGACGTGAAGACGGGCGCGGAGAAGAGGAAAAAGGCTTTGTTCTGTAACGTAAATGTAAAGAAAAAGAATTACTTAGTTGGAAATATAAGATTGCTGATGTAGCCAAATGTATGAAAGCAATTTGACTTACTTCTGTTGTCCAATGGCTAGAAATACTGTAGGGCCAGCACATAGGCAGCAGACAGCAAAGAGATGGCAGTCCTATGGTTGAATATTCAATTTATAAAACAAACAAACTATACTAGGTATGAGAAAAATTTACGAATACCAATAGAAATTGTATTGAGGTACATGTCTATGTCTGTTGGTAGGCTAAGTAGAGATTACAATTGTTGAAATGGCTGTGGTTACAGTTGGCGCTGCAGCATAAGACGAATTTGGTGCACCAGTTAGATTACAATCGACAGGCAACCATGAGCGGGTAAAGATTAGAAGAATAATATTATGGTATTCGTACCCATAGGATTTGCATCTTTGGTGACATTCCTCAACGGGAAGTATCCTTTACAAATGAAGTTTCATGAGCTTAACCTTAAAAGAAAAATCCGCTAGTGAGATTCCGATAACAAAACATTAGTCTTATACCTCTCAATGAGCACCAGAATAGTTTGATGAATGCAACATAATGGGTTGCGAATAGTTGTTTGTTTTGACAGTTGACATAGGTGATTACAAGACATGTAACATAAAAACCAAGCATTTTGTGGGCTTCACTTGCAAAACACACTCTAGGACGAAAACACACAGAACCACCATTAGATTTGCTTGAATTTTCCCTTGGAATGTGACATACTTCACAAAAACTTTCGAACACAGGTTTCACTACCCCCACAGTCACCAACTAAACAGTAGCACAGCAGCGTCATCTTGTTTTCCAATTAAGAACCGAAATTTTCATAAAAATTGAAAATCTTGTTTTTTCGAGACGGGAACTGCACTGATGTGAACTCTTTTAACAAACTTCTTGAGCGTGAATCGAGCGTGAATGGCAAATATGGCCCCCCCCCATATTTGTACCATTTCAATTTTATTTAAACAAATGTAGCGACCAAAACCATGAACAGCATTTTTAAAGTATAGCGATTTAACGTGTTTTTGAGCCCGGATTAGTCACTGTTTTTTATTTATTTATCCAAAAACCTAGATATTTCTAGGAAAATACATAATTTGGGTTCAGAATTCAAAAAGAAGCTTGGTTGCACTTCACATGTAGAAATTTTTGCAACTTCACACATGTCTGGATTTCAAGCTAGTAAACATTAAGTCTGTCTGACAATACAATTTTCTTTCTTGAACAGCTGCACGCTATTTCGGCCATATTTCACGGAAAAAATTCTCCACTGAGACAAGGGCATCGATTGTGCGTTATCGTGCCTATTTCAATTAACCAATCACCAGACAAGGAAAAAAATTCTTCGAAGCAACTACAAAGCTACATGGCTGCCAATATATACTGCTCCTATTTGTGATAACAATGTATGAAAGGTAGTATCAGCAAATAGTTTTATTGTTGTTTTATTTCTAACCTAACCTTATAATGTAAACCTCCCTTTTTCTTTTGTTCGTGATGAAGATGGAATTTTCTGTCCTACTTGTTTCTGTCAGACTGTGGGATCCACCGTTACAAAACTCTACATCAGCAACAATCGTTTCTCACTGCTCAGAACCTGCAAATGTCGTGAATGAAAAAATTTTAGTTAAAAATAATTTAAAAAATAGTTGTAACACCAAGCATTATTAAACGACTTGCCTAACTAAGGAAACCGCTGGAACCACAATGTTTGTCTCCCCAATCCTGAAATGATTGAAATGACAAGCTTTGCTTTATTTCATTAATTCTAATTTTAAAAAAAGGAAAAAGCCTAACTGCATGGTTGAGCAGTTTGGCTTGATGCCTTTTTTAAAAAGCAAGAAGGTAGCAATAACCATTATCTCAATGTGCCTGTCGTGCTGACTTTTAAGGACACGAGTTACCGTGAAACCAAAGAAAAATAAAATAGGTAATTCATTGATGGGTCTTGCTGTTAGATGTTTCTAGTACGTCGAGGTGGTGGTGGTGGCGATGAGGTATCCTCCTTAACAAGCTCAGGTTCGCTAGTTGTTTTCTTGCCACCACGTGTCCGTTTCGTGGCCGGCACGGCCGGAGGTTCATCCGCCATTGTTGCGGCAGATACTGCCGGGCCCTTCTTTGTCGTGAACGTTTGGCGGCCGGTGCTTTCTCTTCCTTTTCTTTTGCAGTGGCGGCCACAGTCTCAATGGTCGGGGTCGCGTTCCAGCTGGACAGAGACTTTCTTCTCAGCCGGTGAAGCTGTCTTCCGCGTCGAACGGGTGATCTGACTGGCGAATGCGCCGTTTCGGCCACGTCAAAATGAACTTTGAGTGCGCCCTTTGCGCAAGTAGATCGTCCATTTTTGACGGATGTGACTCGCGATCCATCGTTCGCCTCCGGCTCATCTGGCACGTGATTGGCATGGATGTCGACAGCGTGTCGGTTCCCTTCGTGTAACATTTCTACATCATCCAATCCAGCAACGTGTTTATTGGCTTTCGTTTCACCACGACGCCTTTTGCCTTCAGGCGCTTCCTTCTCCGGAACGGAGACACGTTTGACAGCACCTCGACGTGTTGTTTTCTTCGTCACCTCGCCATCGGCTTTTATTGTTCATCTATAATAAGACAGTAAAACACCATTAGGCATAAAAACTCTTAATTCATATATATATTTCATACCTTACATGATTCGTGAGTTGATTCCTAGCATATTCTTCTGACAGAAGCTTCGGAAGAGACATTTACGATTTTCGTTTACGCTCACCATGGATGCTGGTAGACTAGACATTTAAAGTTAAGACACTTTGCCCAATTCCACCAGTTTTGATTCTTACTTGTAAGTTGTTATTGCACGAGAATGCAGCGACGAAGTCCGCCGTCTTTTTGCTGTCGACAAAAACGATAGTCTTGGCATTACCGAGATCTTGTAAAACTTCGATCAGCTTAGCTCTCTTATCTCTTTTCGTGCACTGAAAAAAACACCTGTTCAACATCCGAATTGGTGCAACCAACAATGCCTGTTGTGAAGAATATGTAGTCTTCCATGTACGTCGCAGCCAGCGCTTGTACTTCATCTAGGAATGTAGCCGAAAACATACAAACACGACGGATTCCCTACAGAGAAACAAATAGTATTACATCAGTATAATCTCATACTCAAAAGCCATCGAGGACATACTTTCGGATGCATCGTTGGATGATTAACAATCTTTTCAACATTGGGACCGAAACCCATATCAAGCATTCGATCAGCATCAACCAAAACTTAAAACCTGACTCCCGAGAAGTCAAATACTTCAAGGTCGAAAACTCCTTGAATCGCCCCGCGGTCGCGGCAAAAATATTGCACCCAGCTTGAAGATTTGACCGCTGATGGCTCGTGAGAGTTCCTCCATATATAATCACAGACTTTAAAACCGAACTGTAGGAGAATTTACACGCCTCGCGGTCAATTTGAATGCCCAATTCACGAGTGGGTGCGACAATTACAACTTCTGGCTTTTGCCCCATGGCATGAGGCGCACCAGCAACACCTTGTTCTAACAATATGTTCATAACCGGTACCAAGTACGCCGCCTGCATAAAAAAACGTAAAATTTTAGATGACTTAATCAACGAAGGGTTTATTGAGTATCTTAGATGCAATTGGACCTTTTAGTAGTCGCAATCACAGGCGTGCCCACTCAAAATTACTTTTACTTCAACTTACCCAGTTCATACCGACCCATTCGAATAAAGTCAGTACGAGGGCATCAAGGTTTCAAAATTACACAACGTTAATTAATTGGATTACCGTTTTGCCGGAGCCCGTGACAGCACAAGCAATTAAATCTCTTTTGGCAAGAATAACTGCAACTGAAGCTTTCTGAATAGGTGTTGGTTTTATGTAGCCAGAATTCTTAATGTTTTGACGTAGTAGTTGGCGCAGGCCGGCTTCTTCGAATGATGTTATGTATTGAGGTACATCTTTTCCTGTAACCTGAAGCAAACCCAATAGATATTTTTAAATCATAAAATACAGTTTCGAGAAATGGCTTACCTGGAGGACGACTTTATCAAAATTGTTAAAGCGTACCCAAAGACGATGCCCTTAAAACAGTTCCTTTTCATAGCATATCACAGCTTCCAGACTGTATTGATCATGAGGCTTTCCATCTTCCGTGAAGCTGCAACATCAGGATCCCATGTATCCTACACAACACACTTTTTCGTCAAATTGAACTAACAGAGCTCAATAAGATCCCTGAACAGTATTAAAAAAAAAGGTAGATTTAAGTGATCATGACTTGTCATTCATAGATTAGTACTACCAGCCAATTACGCAGACAGCGACAGAGTTGCTGTTTTGTAAATAAAAATATCAATTTGATTTAATGATCTGCTTTGTTTGCATCAGTTGTTCACCGATAATTGGAAGATAGCTCATTGAATGTTTCATCCACTTCTGTTTTTCTGCTGTTGTTTGTGATTCACAAGATTTTTTTCTCTCAGTTCTCTGTCGGCTAATAGACAAACATTCCTTTCATACCTAAAGAGTCCATGTATGATGTTCATCGCTGAAATGGCAGCAAAGTAAAATATCTTTAGGGCCATTTAAGTACCCAGTTTCACCAATACTCTGAACGTAAAGGACAAGTTGTTCTTTAGCCAGAGAACAAGAATTATTTGAGGCTTCTAGCTATGACAGAACTATAAAGGATTGCTGTTGTACCGGATTCATTAACACAAGATGGTACTTCTCATTAGACAATATGCATAACTCTATTACTTTACCTCTCACCTTAATGGTAATGCACTCTCAGTGTTTTTTCAACTACAGGCTGACTCTTCCATCCTGTAATACTTCCAGACTTGACCCCCCGCTAAAATTCTGTGAATGCAAAATAATAGCATTAAAATTACTTTTTTAATAGACAAAAAACCGAGAAGTACCTAATCCATGTTTTATGTTGAACTCGTGCAATTTCTGGGTTTCCGTACCACACCAATTTTCAGCCCAAATACAGTCCCACAATTGTTCAGTTCCATCACTGCATGGACTGATTACAACAAATCTTTTAGTGCAGCACTAACAGAATTTAAATTTAACACAGTGTCTGATGGTGGACTGAATAACTAAACAATAAATCATTGCTTGTTAAAATTCTATGCTTATTTTGCATTCTTGCTTGAAAAGTTCATGTACCTGACTGTGTATGCCTAATGCCAACTCATCCTCACGTTCAGTTAGGAATGAGTTTGGAAAAACCTTCTTCACTGTTTGGAAAGTGTCCAGTTCTAACTTGTTTTTTTTCCAGTAACTGAGCTTGTAGATTCAAAGTTTGAGCTAAAAACAAAAATGAATAAAAGAACACAAATACAATCATTACTTATTAGTTACCATCCTTAGTTTTGTTGTCACCTAATATTTTCTGCTGTTGCAATAAGTGAGCCTGCAGGTTCATAATTAGAGCTAAAAAAAAATAATTAATAATTGAAAACTAATATAATAATCTTTGTACTTACCATTCCTATCTTTTATTATCTTATCCATTTTTTAATATTTTCCTCTAGTCACGCGTTTTTCTCCAGCCACGCTACTAAAGTAACTGCCATTGGGATCTAATGGACTAAAATTGCCTACATGCCAGTAATAACGAGTCTGAGCGGTAGATGGCTACGTGTCGGAAAAAAAGAAAAAAGTATGATTTTTTTTTTTTTTTTTGGCGAAATTTTTTTTTTTTTTTTTTTGTGTAAAACGGATTCGGAAAAAAAGAAAAATATGGCAATCAGTTATGGCAATACGTTTTACATGAAAAAAAAAAAAAATGGCGGAAAAAAAAAAAAATCACACTTTTTTCTCTTTTTTCCACCCGTAGCCATCTACCCGTCGGTTTCGTTATTACAACTATGTATGCAATTTCAGTTAATTGTATGCCATTTGCATTTTATTGAGCAGCGTGGCTGGAGAAAACTGCGTGGCTGGAGGAGCAATTGAAAAATGGATAAGATATTAAAACAAAAAAGTGGTAAGTATAAAGATTATTATTGTGGTTTTCAATTATTAATTATTGTTTATTAGATCAAATTATGAAGCTGCAGGCCCAGTTATTGGAACAACACAAAATATTAGATAACAACAAAGCTAAGGATGGTAGGCCTAATATGTAATGATTCTATTTATTTGCTTTTATTCATTCGTGTTTTGTAGCTCAAATTTTGAGTCTACAGGCTCAGCTAGGGGAAAAGAACAAGTTAGAACGGGACACTTCCAACGAGTTCAACATAAAACATGGATTAGGTACTTCTCGGTTTTTTGTCTATTAAAAAAGTAATTTTAATGCTATTATTTTGCATTCACAGAATTTTAGCGGGGGTCAAGTCTGGAAGTATTACAGGATGGAAGAGTCAGCCTGTAGTTGAAAAAACACTGAGAGTGCATTACCATTAAGGTGAGAGGTAAAGTAATAGAGTTATGCATATTGTCTAATGAGAAGTACCATCTTGTGTTAATGAATCCGGTACAACAGCAATCCTTTATAGTTCTGTCATAGCTAGAAGCCTCAAATAATTCTTGTTCTCTGGCTAAAGAACAACTTGTCCTTTACGTTCAGAGTATTGGTGAAACTGGGTACTTAAATGGCCCTAAAGATATTTTACTTTGCTGCCATTTCAGAGACGAACATCATACATGGACTCTTTAGGTATGAAAGGAATGTTTGTCTATTAGCCGACAGAGAACTGAGAGAAAAAAATCTTGTGAATCACAAACAACAGCAGAAAAACAGAAGTGGATGAAACATTCAATGAGCTATCTTCCAATTATCGGTGAACAACTGATGCAAACAAAGCAGATCATTAAATCAAATTGATATTTTTATTTACAAAACAGCAACTCTGTCGCTGTCTGCGTAATTGGCTGGTAGTACTAATCTATGAATGACAAGTCATGATCACTTAAATCTACCTTTTTTTTTAATACTGTTCAGGGATCTTATTGAGCTCTGTTAGTTCAATTTGACGAAAAAGTGTGTTGTGTAGGATACATGGGATCCTGATGTTGCAGCTTCACGGAAGATGGAAAGCCTCATGATCAATACAGTCTGGAAGCTGTGATATGCTATGAAAAGGAACTGTTTTAAGGGCATCGTCTTTGGGTACGCTTTAACAATTTTGATAAAGTCGTCCTCCAGGTAAGCCATTTCTCGAAACTGTATTTTATGATTTAAAAATATCTATTGGGTTTGCTTCAGGTTACAGGAAAAGATGTACCTCAATACATAACATCATTCGAAGAAGCCGGCCTGCGCCAACTACTACGTCAAAACATTAAGAATTCTGGCTACATAAAACCAACACCTATTCAGAAAGCTTCAGTTGCAGTTATTCTTGCCAAAAGAGATTTAATTGCTTGTGCTGTCACGGGCTCCGGCAAAACGGTAATCCAATTAATTAACGTTGTGTAATTTTGAAACCTTGATGCCCTCGTACTGACTTTATTCGAATGGGTCGGTATGAACTGGGTAAGTTGAAGTAAAAGTAATTTTGAGTGGGCACGCCTGTGATTGCGACTACTAAAAGGTCCAATTGCATCTAAGATACTCAATAAACCCTTCGTTGATTAAGTCATCTAAAATTTTACGTTTTTTTATGCAGGCGGCGTACTTGGTACCGGTTATGAACATATTGTTAGAACAAGGTGTTGCTGGTGCGCCTCATGCCATGGGGCAAAAGCCAGAAGTTGTAATTGTCGCACCCACTCGTGAATTGGGCATTCAAATTGACCGCGAGGCGTGTAAATTCTCCTACAGTTCGGTTTTAAAGTCTGTGATTATATATGGAGGAACTCTCACGAGCCATCAGCGGTCAAATCTTCAAGCTGGGTGCAATATTTTTGCCGCGACCGCGGGGCGATTCAAGGAGTTTTCGACCTTGAAGTATTTGACTTCTCGGGAGTCAGGTTTTAAGTTTTGGTTGATGCTGATCGAATGCTTGATATGGGTTTCGGTCCCAATGTTGAAAAGATTGTTAATCATCCAACGATGCATCCGAAAGTATGTCCTCGATGGCTTTTGAGTATGAGATTATACTGATGTAATACTATTTGTTTCTCTGTAGGGAATCCGTCGTGTTTGTATGTTTTCGGCTACATTCCTAGATGAAGTACAAGCGCTGGCTGCGACGTACATGGAAGACTACATATTCTTCACAACAGGCATTGTTGGTTGCACCAATTCGGATGTTGAACAGGTGTTTTTTTCAGTGCACGAAAAGAGATAAGAGAGCTAAGCTGATCGAAGTTTTACAAGATCTCGGTAATGCCAAGACTATCGTTTTTGTCGACAGCAAAAAGACGGCGGACTTCGTCGCTGCATTCTCGTGCAATAACAACTTACAAGTAAGAATCAAAACTGGTGGAATTGGGCAAAGTGTCTTAACTTTAAATGTCTAGTCTACCAGCATCCATGGTGAGCGTAAACGAAAATCGTAAATGTCTCTTCCGAAGCTTCTGTCAGAAGAATATGCTAGGAATCAACTCACGAATCATGTAAGGTATGAAATATATATATGAATTAAGAGTTTTTATGCCTAATGGTGTTTTACTGTCTTATTATAGATGAACAATAAAAGCCGATGGCGAGGTGACGAAGAAAACAACACGTCGAGGTGCTGTCAAACGTGTCTCCGTTCCGGAGAAGGAAGCGCCTGAAGGCAAAAGGCGTCGTGGTGAAACGAAAGCCAATAAACACGTTGCTGGATTGGATGATGTAGAAATGTTACACGAAGGGAACCGACACGCTGTCGACATCCATGCCAATCACGTGCCAGATGAGCCGGAGGCGAACGATGGATCGCGAGTCACATCCGTCAAAAATGGACGATCTACTTGCGCAAAGGGCGCACTCAAAGTTCATTTTGACGTGGCCGAAACGGCGCATTCGCCAGTCAGATCACCCGTTCGACGCGGAAGACAGCTTCACCGGCTGAGAAGAAAGTCTCTGTCCAGCTGGAACGCGACCCCGACCATTGAGACTGTGGCCGCCACTGCAAAAGAAAAGGAAGAGAAAGCACCGGCCGCCAAACGTTCACGACAAAAGAAGGGCCCGGCAGTATCTGCCGCAACAATGGCGGATGAACCTCCGGCCGTGCCGGCCACGAAACGGACACGTGGTGGCAAGAAAACAACTAGCGAACCTGAGCTTGTTAAGGAGGATACCTCATCGCCACCACCACCACCTCGACGTACTAGAAACATCTAACAGCAAGACCCATCAATGAATTACCTATTTTATTTTTCTTTGGTTTCACGGTAACTCGTGTCCTTAAAAGTCAGCACGACAGGCACATTGAGATAATGGTTATTGCTACCTTCTTGCTTTTTAAAAAAGGCATCAAGCCAAACTGCTCAACCATGCAGTTAGGCTTTTTCCTTTTTTTAAAATTAGAATTAATGAAATAAAGCAAAGCTTGTCATTTCAATCATTTCAGGATTGGGGAGACAAACATTGTGGTTCCAGCGGTTTCCTTAGTTAGGCAAGTCGTTTAATAATGCTTGGTGTTACAACTATTTTTTAAATTATTTTTAACTAAAATTTTTTCATTCACGACATTTGCAGGTTCTGAGCAGTGAGAAACGATTGTTGCTGATGTAGAGTTTTGTAACGGTGGATCCCACAGTCTGACAGAAACAAGTAGGACAGAAAATTCCATCTTCATCACGAACAAAAGAAAAAGGGAGGTTTACATTATAAGGTTAGGTTAGAAATAAAACAACAATAAAACTATTTGCTGATACTACCTTTCATACATTGTTATCACAAATAGGAGCAGTATATATTGGCAGCCATGTAGCTTTGTAGTTGCTTCGAAGAATTTTTTTCCTTGTCTGGTGATTGGTTAATTGAAATAGGCACGATAACGCACAATCGATGCCCTTGTCTCAGTGGAGAATTTTTTCCGTGAAATATGGCCGAAATAGCGTGCAGCTGTTCAAGAAAGAAAATTGTATTGTCAGACAGACTTAATGTTTACTAGCTTGAAATCCAGACATGTGTGAAGTTGCAAAAATTTCTACATGTGAAGTGCAACCAAGCTTCTTTTTGAATTCTGAACCCAAATTATGTATTTTCCTAGAAATATCTAGGTTTTTGGATAAATAAATAAAAAACAGTGACTAATCCGGGCTCAAAAACACGTTAAATCGCTATACTTTAAAAATGCTGTTCATGGTTTTGGTCGCTACATTTGTTTAAATAAAATTGAAATGGTACAAATATGGGGGGGGGGCCATATTTGCCATTCACGCTCGATTCACGCTCAAGAAGTTTGTTAAAAGAGTTCACATCAGTGCAGTTCCCGTCTCGAAAAAACAAGATTTTCAATTTTTATGAAAATTTCGGTTCTTAATTGGAAAACAAGATGACGCTGCTGTGCTACTGTTTAGTTGGTGACTGTGGGGGGTAGTGAAACCTGTGTTCGAAAGTTTTTGTGAAGTATGTCACATTCCAAGGGAAAATTCAAGCAAATCTAATGGTGGTTCTGTGTGTTTTCGTCCTAGAGTGTGTTTTGCAAGTGAAGCCCACAAAATGCTTGGTTTTTATGTTACATGTCTTGTAATCACCTATGTCAACTGTCAAAACAAACAACTATTCGCAACCCATTATGTTGCATTCATCAAACTATTCTGGTGCTCATTGAGAGGTATAAGACTAATGTTTTGTTATCGGAATCTCACTAGCGGATTTTTCTTTTAAGGTTAAGCTCATGAAACTTCATTTGTAAAGGATACTTCCCGTTGAGGAATGTCACCAAAGATGCAAATCCTATGGGTACGAATACCATAATATTATTCTTCTAATCTTTACCCGCTCATGGTTGCCTGTCGATTGTAATCTAACTGGTGCACCAAATTCGTCTTATGCTGCAGCGCCAACTGTAACCACAGCCATTTCAACAATTGTAATCTCTACTTAGCCTACCAACAGACATAGACATGTACCTCAATACAATTTCTATTGGTATTCGTAAATTTTTCTCATACCTAGTATAGTTTGTTTGTTTTATAAATTGAATATTCAACCATAGGACTGCCATCTCTTTGCTGTCTGCTGCCTATGTGCTGGCCCTACAGTATTTCTAGCCATTGGACAACAGAAGTAAGTCAAATTGCTTTCATACATTTGGCTACATCAGCAATCTTATATTTCCAACTAAGTAATTCTTTTTCTTTACATTTACGTTACAGAACAAAGCCTTTTTCCTCTTCTCCGCGCCCGTCTTCACGTCTTCGCCTTGCCCGTCGTCCCGTCTTCGCCACGCCCGTCGTCCCGTCTTCGCCTCGCCCGTCGTCCCGTCTTCGCCTCGCCCGTCGTCCCGTCTTCGCCTCGCCCGTCGTCCCGTCTTCGCCTCGCCCGTCGTCCCGTCTTCGCCTCGCCCGTCGTCCCGTCTTCGCCTCGCCCGTCGTCCCGTCTTCGCCTCGCCCGTCGTCCCGTCTTCGCCTCGCCCGTCGTCCCGTCTTCGCCTCGCCCGTCGTCCCGTCTTCGCCTCGCCCGTCGTCCCGTCTTCGCCTCGCCCGTCGTCCCGTCTTCGCCTCGCCCGTCGTCCCGTCTACGACTCGCCGGTCATCCCTTCTTCGCCTCGTGGTCACCCCGCCTTCGCCTCGCCCGCCATCCCGTCTTTGCTTCGTGGTAGCCGCGTCTTCGCCTCGTCGTTTTGGTATTGTGTGTGTTTTGCAATGTTTATTCTTAACTAACCCGTTGGCTGCCACCCACCTTTTATCCCCTTTTTTTTGTAGCTTGACAGGGACGGGCCGCGCTGTTCTGCTCCATGGCTATCTGCTATGAAGTGGAGCAGCGCCACTGCCCAAGATTGGCCGAATGGCCCCAAAGGCAATGCACCATAGGGACTTTCCCTTGATCGATGCGATAGATGAGACCTGGGGTGTGCATTCCCGTAAAGGTCTCATCATCGTATCAGCCCGGCCTACCCGGCCCCCTTGGTCGCTATCCCTATGATAGCGACGTAGCGACCGTAGTTAAGATGGCGTGGCAGCCAACGGGTTAGTTTTAAGTGTATATATGTATGTATTGTATGTTGTATTATGTGGAATATGTATAGTGGTGGATTTGTGGGTGGAAGGAGGGAAAATAAAATACTTTGTAACATTATTTATTTTTTGCATTTATTTATTTAGATTTTCAATTGACTGATATGGGGATCGAACCTAAGTAATCTTGCATGCAATTCAGTAGCTTTGCCATTATGCCATCTATAATTTGTTATCATCATGATAGGCATTCCATAATAGCCTAATGACGAACTTATTTTAACATAGGCATGAAGATCATAACTTATATTTATACGAACAGTCATGGCGCAACGGTAGCGCGCTATGCTGGAATGGTATAGGTTAGTGGTTCAAATCCCAGATAAACGATAAACCAATGGAAAGAATGCTTATCATAAAAGGTGGCATAAAAAATAAAGGTGAATTGAGCAAGGGAAATAAAATAAATGTTTAACTGTAAAGTGTGAACACAAACACAGACAATAAAGATACAAATTTTGCAAAAAATATTTTTATAAAAAAAATTTTATTGACAAGTCTCTGCACATTACAATTATTTTTGCAACTTTAAAAAGGCACAATAGCCCTTTCAAAAGTTGCCGTCAACCCAGGCAGGGGGAGACACTGCCTTGTTGACCCACCGGGGAGATTACCCGGTGATTGGCTAAGAGAAGCCGGAAGAAGAGCTGAAGATTTGGAACATTTTTACAGGAGCGATTAACCTTTAGTTCGGATTTGTGGGTAGCCACAGAGCCCTCCGTGAACACATCATCGGACTAAGCGGACATCCACGTCCCCTTCCGGCCAGAGCCCTCCAAACCTCGGTATATGTTGTTTTTATATATACCGTACAGTAGGGGCATGACCCCCTACGGGCTTATTACGAGTCAAGGGGAAACGGGGCTACGGAAAGGAAGGGAGCCCAGATATGCACTTCAATTTTTTAAATATAAAATACCGTCTCAGGAATCCAAATTAAGTATAGAAATGTCATGTCATCCATTCAATCATTACAATTTATTCAGTGTCTTGCCCCAACCAAGAATCTTTTCAGATCGAATGTTACTATTAACCTATGCTGAGAAAAGAAAAACAACACCATTAGGCATCTCAATTGTTGCTCATGTGACTTACATGACTTATGGATTCAACTTCTGGCAGAAGCTTGGGAAAGGCCATACAAATTGCAGATGAAAATCATTGTATAAGGCTCTTGAATGATAAAATAAAACCCCTAGAATGTTGCATTGTTGATAGTTGTGTTCCCAGTATGCTGAAAATCCTTTCCTATTGGATAATTTTTTTTTGTAGATTACACCTGGTTGGCAAAAAGGAGGAGGAAAGCTTCATCATAAATTCAAAAAATTTTCAAGAAAATTCCTTTCATACCTAAAGAGTCCATGTATGATGTTCATCGCTGCAATGCCAGTGAAGTGAAACATCTTTAGGGCCATTTAAGTACCCAGCTTCACCAACACTGAGCGTAAAGGACAAGTTGTTCTTTAGCAAGGGAAGCAGAATTATTTGAGGCTTCTAGCTGTGACAGAACTATAAAGAATTGCTGTTATACAGGATTCATTCACACAAGATGGTACTTCTCATTAGACAATGTGCATACCCTATTACTTTACCTCACACCTTAATGGTAATGCACTCTCAGTGTTTTTTTCAACTGTAGGCTGACTCTTCCATCCTGTAACACTTCCAGACTTGACTTGATCCCCTGCTAAAATTCTGTGAATGCAAAATAATAGCATTAAAAATACTTTTTCGATGGACAAAAAACCGAAAAGTACCTAATCCACGTTTCATGTTGAACTTGTGCCATTTCTGGGTTTCTGTACCACACCCATTTTCGGCCCAAATACGGTCCCACAATTGTTCAGTTCCTTCACTGCATGGGCTTATTACTAACAATTCTTTTAGTGCAGCACTAACAGAATTTAACTTTAACACACTGTCAGGTGGTAGACTGAATAACTAAATAATGAATAATTGTTTGTTAAAATTCTATACTTATTTTGAATTCTTATTTGAAAAGTTTAGGTACCTGACTGTGTTTGCCTAATGCCAACTCATCCTTACATTCAGTTAGGGATGAGTTTTGAAAAACCTCCTTCACTGTTTGGAAAGTGTCTCGTTCTAACTTGTTCTTTTCCCCTAGCTGAGCCTGTAGACTCAAAATTTGAGCTACAAAACACGAATGAATAAAAGCAAATAAATAGAATCATTACGTATTAGGCCTACCATCCTTAGCTTTGTTGTTATCTAATATTTTGTGTTGTTCCAATAACTGGGCCTGCAGCTTCATAATTTGATCTAATAAACAATAATTAATAATTGAAAACCAATATAATAATGTTTATACTTACCATTTTTTTGTTTTATTATCTTATTCATTTTTCAATTGTTCCTCCAGCCACGCGTTATTCTCCATCCACGCTACTGAACTAACTGCGAATGGAATCCAATGGACTGAAATTGCCTACGCCAGTAATAACGAGTCTGAGCGGTAGATGGAGCGTGTCGAAAAAAAGAAAAAAGATGGAACTTTTTTTTTTTTGGGGGGTTTTCCAAAGGGGGGGGGGGTAAAACGGATTGCCATAAGCAGTATGGCTACGTGGCTACGTGTCGAAAAAAAGAAAAAAGTGTAATTTTTTTTTTTTTTTTGGCGAAATTATTTTTTTTTTTTGTGTAAAACGGATTGCCATAATCGCTAAGAAATTCAATCGCCGATCAAAATTTTTCAACAGACGAATGATCGGCGATAATTTTTTTGCGATTATCGACGGCTACCGATATACATGGGTTCGACGCAGAATTGAATGGGCATCACGAATATGAATAACGAAATGAATATAAAAATGAATATGAAAGACGAATATAGCCTTCTCACTTTCGTCAAAATCTGAAAAAATCGAAATCTCTTGGAATGCGATGAAAATCGTACAGTATAACAGAAATTCAACGCTGATTCCGAAAAAGCCATTGGTTTTCTTGCCAGTTCAGCCGTTTTTTGAAATAATCGTAGTTTAGCTTTAAAATGAAAAAGTCGGGCTTACATATTTTTTCGGAAAGCACCAGCATCTTCGTGATTCCCGTTTAATTCTGCATCGAAATCATGTATTTTTTGCTAAATCTAGAATTTTGCCAAAAATTCTCCGGTGCAATGGCTTTTTATTAATTATTAATAAACAGAAATTTAATTACGTTTATTAAATACGATATAAAATTCAATATTAAGTAGGTTCCTCTTTCTTTTGCTTCTTTCTGATTTGCAAGGTATACAATGCGTGACGGAAATAATGTAAGTCAATTACTGATGGGAACATGGTATTGTTTTGACACGAGCGTCATTGTATTTTATTCTATACAGTTGGTGTGCTGAATAATCTGAAATGGCAGTAATATCTGCGGTTGTGCCATGTTTTATTATGGGGAAATATGTGGTGCATTTCCCATTCTATCATGATACCATTGTCTAATTTTCTTCATATTCTTCTTCTTCTGCCAAACCTTCAGCAACTTCTTGGTAGTCCAGTTCAAGGGCAGCAAGGTCCTCGCGTGCTTCGACGAACTCCCCTGTGCAGTGAATGAAGAGTTTAGTAAAGGAAAAGGCTTTCCGCGCCAGAAACACGTTTTGATTATCTTACGAAGCTACCACCCACCTTCTTCCATGCCTTCACCGACATACCAGTGAACAAAGGCACGTTTGGCAAACATCAAGTCAAATTTTCGGTCAAGTCTGGCCCATGCTTCATTGAACATTCAAAGAGGTTTTCATTTCTGTCAATTAACCCGTACTTAGACATCAATTAAATTTAAGTAACCTTCCGCGATGGCCGTTGTGTTACTCAAACAACAGACTGCGCGTGTGACTTGTGCCAGATCTCCATTTGGAATGACAAATGGAGGTTGATAATTGATTCCAACCTAAATTATTGTGGTGTCTAGAGAAGTTTTGGCCAAATTTAATATTATTAATACCTTAAATCCTGTGGGGCACCAATCAACAAAGTGGACCGTCTTCAGCGCTTTAATTTGGGCTATGGCGAAGTTAACGTCCTTCATCACCAGAATTAAACTTTGACTATCAAATGGTAGAAAAAATAAAACAGTGCCACATCAAACCTTTGGGGCAACATCTCCTCGGTAGAGTAAGCAGACAGCCATGTACTTTCCATTTGCCGGGTTGCATTTAACCTGTTAAATATTAAATTAAGGTAAAACTGATCAAGGAAATTCTTGACACCTTAATCATGCCATTTGATGTGCAGGATCGAAACACGATTTAGTTATATCGTCAACCGACATTTTCTCGTGTGTAGCTCTTCCTTCGGGCGCAAAGGGTGCGTACGTTGCCTACAATTAATGGTACGTTTTGTAGATATTTCAGTGTTATATTGTTATATTTGGACTGGAATTGCCATACCAGTGGAAAGTGAATTCTCGGATAAGGGACCAGATTCGTTTGAAATTCGCTTAAATCGACATTAAGCGCCCCATCGAATCTCAACGATACCGTAATACTAAGCGGAAAAAAAATTATGAAATTTTAATCTAAGACTCCATTGATTTTCCCTTGAAACCATACCTAGAAACAAGTTGACTAATAAGGCGGTTCAAGTTTGTATAAGTTGGGCTCATAATTTCCAGTTGGCGGCGACACATGTCGTAAATTGCCTCGTTGTCAACCATAAAAGAGCATTCGCTGTGTTCCAGGGTCTGCATTTACATTGGCGGCAAAAAAAAAATAGAGATTATTAAAATTAAAGGTTTCTTTTTAACGCAGTTCTTTTTAGTTTACCGTGTGTGTGTACAGCACGCTGTTGTATGGTTCCACAACCGATGTGGATACCTGACAACCGCAAAGCACAATCTAAATTTTATCGTTTTTATTCTTCATAAATTTTGCCAATTGAATATTAACCTGTGGCGCCGGATAGATTGAGAAACACAATTTAGACTTTTTCCCATATTCTAAGGAAATTCGCTCTAGAAGCAAAGATGTAAATCCAGAGCCAGTTCCGCCTCCATACGAATGAAAAACAAGAAATCCCTGCAAACCGTTACAATGATCCGCCACCTTTCGGAGTCTGTCTAGCGTCAAATCGATTATTTCTTTTCCAACAGTGTACTAATATGAAAAAATGTTTAAAATAAGCAATAAGATAAATCTTATTTTTCTTTTTCTCCTACGTGGCCTCTAGCGTAATTGTTAGCTGCATCCTCTTTTCCGGATATCAGTTGCTCTGGGTTAAAGAGGGAACGATACGTGCCAGTTCTAACTTCATCTGTGAAAATCGTAAGACTGTTGTTTAGAAATGGGCACGTTTCAAGGTAGTGGCAAATATTTGAACTTGTGATATTTGTCCAAGTTAAAGTATTTTAATTCGAAAAAGAGATTAAGAAAATATACGAATGACAGTGGGTTCCAGATCGATGAACAACGCTCTAGGAACGTGTTTGCCAGCTCCTCTGAATAAAAAATCAATGAGGCTAATGAAACAAAAATTTACCAAAAATTTTTAACATACGTTTCCATGAAAAAAGTGTTGAAAGTATCGTCTGCCACACCAACGGTTCGATCTCCTGGCATCTGCCCATCAACTTGGGTACCGTATTTTGTTAATAATCACGTTTTTTATTACATTTTATTAACAATTTACCTCCAATTCCTAAACAACAAATAAAGTAAGTCGGAGCTTTGCAATATTAAATATACAGTATATATATGAATAATCACCATGTTCTAGACAGAAGAGCTCCCAGCTGCAATTTTGGAAAATGCTTCCGTTATTTTAATGTAGTTCTATCTTCAAAGATTATTTCTAAATTGACATTGACACTTACCAGGCATTTCCCATTTGAACACCTGCCTGCGTAGTCAAAATCGCAAATTCAGTTACTCAATTATAAATTATGATCTTCTATTTAGCGTGTTACCTGTCCAATATGAATAGAAATGCATTCCCGCTGTGAATAGACCTACAGCAATTACTTCACATTCAACACGTAGCCAAAAGAAAATTTCAGTTTTCAAACTAGAACTATTGTCTTACCATTGTAAACGGAAACGGTACGCTTCAATAGAACCCGGGGTTTTGCGTTAGTCGCCTGGGAAGCGGAGTGGAAAGCAAGGGATGAAAATCAGTTGGCCACTGCGTCCAGTATGCCACTCGACTGGCTTTTCATCTGCCCTGCATTCTAAAGAAAAAATGATATACTTCACGACGTTACCAGAGCAACAGGAACATAACACAAAATTGAGACCAAAGGAAAACCAAACATTCGGACGGTAGCTGAGCCCAATCTATAACACTCCTTGTCAATTATTCAAGCGCTAACGATCAGTCTACATATCGTCAACTCACATATGTAATCAGAATTTATTTCCATTAAGAGATACTCTCGGGATACTGCACTTAGTAGAGCAGGCAGTATCAACATTGAACCAAAACGTCCGGTGAGTACGGAGGAAAAGACCTTGTGTATGTAAAAATCACTTTCAGGTAAATGTATATACACATCACGAAACGTTCGAAGAATGATACAAATTTGCATTTATGTTCACCATATAAATTGCGATTTATAAGAAGAAAAGAAAAAAGCAGCATGTTTTTGTTTTAAATGTGGCCAACGAATGGCAGCGTGTTTCTCCTCAATTCCAAGTATTTCGTTATCTTTGTCGCACTCGTGTCCCATAGTTACGAAATTTTGTAAAGAGTTTCAAATGAATACAGAGACCAAACACATACACCCGCGCCCGAGAATCTCATGAAATGACAAGCTTCAGAGAGACGAAATCCATTACACTAGAAAGCTTAGTTGAAAAAGAAAAGTATGGTCCATTAGCTTGATGTGCAATCGACAAAAACACAAGATACGTCGTAATCCACCGGAAACAATGCTGACGCCATTAAACGAATTTTCCCATGTAAAGTGGGGAAAAGCGTTATGTCTAGCATAGAACCTAAATTTTCTCCTCGAGAACCGAACATAGAGCAAGTCTAGACCGACGTTTATAGTGGGATGAGACAACCCGTTTTCTAGGCTTTCAATTGTTTCTCGTCTTGGTCCTTTTAAGTCTCATTCCTCAATTCTTTTTTCTTAAAGTATCGTGCAACTGCTTGATTGACCTACAATTGAATAGTAAAACAAAGAAATCAGTTTCATTGTCAAGAAAAATCAATTAATCTATAGATTAATTACCAATAGCAGCAGATTGTTTGCCAGTGCTAATGGCGAGAGCCAAGGGAACGGCTTCGACCATGCGATCCGAGTCTTGGCTGCTGGAACCCAAACTAGAGCATTCGCTATCACGAATGACACTTTCATAGCCGGAACTCTCGTAATGGCCAGCGGATCCACCAGAACCGCCCGATCCGCTGGTGCTCGTTCCACTGGAAAAATTCTTCCGGGGCATTTCACCGATCGGCATCAAGTGCTGACGGCGAATTTGTTGTTGTTGCTGAGTCTGCTGGGCATGCCTCCGGTTCTTGATGGGAGAGGCTGCACTGAGGTGCACGCCAGAGTCTGATCCGCCACTTTCATAACCCTCTGAAGGGCACAATGAGCTAGGCGCCGTTTGATGACAGCTTTCGTAGCTGAATCCGTAAGACTTGACGTCGCGCTTGGAACTGGACGATTTTCCATCCTATCATAATAATTAAAGAAACCAATCAAGTTAGCATTCAATCATTTCGAATAAGAATAATAGATAAACATACCCAGTTGATTTTCGAATCCTTCTTTGGGCTCTTGTGCGACGAGCTGGCCTTCACTTTATCTTTTTTGTTGCTGGATTTGGACGATTGCGACTTGGGCGATGGAGGAATCGAGGCAGAAGTGGTCGGATCGATGCGAGACGGCGATTTGGAGAGCGACTTGGCGGGCGAATTGTGTTTACTCGTATTTTCTCGGCTCTTTGAGCGCTTCTCGACCTTGGGCGACGCTTTAGCTGATGACGTCGCTTTGGGAGTTGGTACGGGGCTGGCCGCCGTGCTGGTGGCCGTGTTGCGCTTAGTGACCGAGCTTGACTGTTGCTTGTTCTTGGAGCCGGAGAAAAAACGGCTTAGTTTCGGCGTTTTATGATGAATTACTTTCTCGTGTTCAACGATGTTCTCTTCGTTAAAGCTTTTGCACTCTCGTTCAGGGACCAGGCTAGCCATCGTTGCTGCGCTGTTAATTGCATTAGATTTTATGGCCATCTCTTCCTCAGGATCAGAGTTGGATGCTCCGTTGCCCGGTAACCTTTCCTGTTGCTCTTGTTGTACCTCACTAATGTAAAAGAATCCAACGAATTAAAGGGGACTGTTAGAACAGAGGAAAACAATACAAATTAAGGTGACATTTACCATGAACGGGCACTTTCGTAAGTTCTTCCAGAATGCTGATCCAAATGCGGATCGGAAGCCCCGTCCGGATGTCTTAGCGAAGACAAAATTGCCGCTTGGTTGGCGTCTTGGATGCCCAGTTCGCGTTCCAGCTCCATACCGATAGTCGACACCAGTGCTTTACGAGGTTCTTGGCCCTTTCCGTTTCTGCCGGGCGAGGTTCTGACAGCCACGCTGTTCCAGTCCTGGGTGAGCAGCGGTAGATCCTAATTAACGCAATCATAAATACATTTTTTTTTTTTTTTTTTAAATATCGCGGTGTAGCAATAAAACAGACGTACCTTGAAAGAACCAATGTTACAGTTGGTAAGAGCACTGAGTGGCGTAGGATGCAAAGTTCCAGCAGCGTTTCCAGCGGCAGATTGCTGGTAGATTTGCTGGTGCAGCTTGGCGAGCTGTTCCAGTTGCGTCTGATAAAAATCGACGTTCTCCATCGCCGATGACGACGGCATCGGATCGAAAATGGAAGAGCCAATTGGCTCCCATTCGGAAGCCGTGCCCTGCGAGTAGGTCTCGCCCGTAAAGTGCGAAATGACAGTCAAATTATCTTGCGAAAGGGCTCTGAGTGGATGTTCGTCGCCCTCGGCGCAGCTAGAGAGACTGCGAAGGTCGTTACATTTAGCCTCCAAGGCTTCCATCATGGAGAAAGCGATATCTTCCTCGGTCACTTGAAGACACGAATCTTGTGTGGGCACAGGCTCATCGGGTTCTTCGACCTCGATGTACTCGGGACTGTAATCCCCGCCGCGTCCGTGCATCGGAGACGCATGACGGCCTCTCTGGTTGGCCACCTCACAGACTTTGAATTCCGTGACTGTGGTGTTGTCGTCATCGTCGCGATGCCGGACACGCCTCCACGAATCGCAGCTGATGGAAACCTGTTCGGATGTGACATCCAAAGCGGCCGAAAGGTCATCGGAGGCTTCGTCGGTGGACAAATCCTCGACGAAACGACGTCCGGCTTCTTCTTCCTCTTCGTGGACAAGCGAGTCGGCCAGCTGTTCGCATTGCGAGTAGAGCTGCTCCAGCGTTAAGCTGGAGGCCGTCGGCTCAGCGCTTTCAATGTTGACGCCGCCGCTCAAGCAGTTGAGCTTCTCTTCTGGTGGCTGTTTGGGATTGGATGAAATGGTGACTTCTTCCGCTAGAGAAGGATCGGCTTTTCTGCGAGACTGCTTCACTGGAGTCGTATGGCGACTTACTCTGGGCGAACGGATATTTTCAGCGGGTGACGTTGTGTTATCGACTTCTTTCGCTTCATCTTCGTCATCCGGGCATGTCTTGAAGACAGTTAAGACCTTGACTGGAGTGCCTGGCTCGGGGGCCGGACGAGGCTGCGCATCGATCCACATTTGGCCGTTAGTCCGCACCGCTGGATGTCTCTGCTGTTTCCATCCCAAGAAACAAAAGAAGAAACAACAATGAAAAACACATTGAACATATTATTGATTTTTTTTTTTAAAGCGTTATTTTATAAACTGGAACTGAACGATTGGCAATTTGAAAGTTTTACCTGGACGCTCTGGTTTTCCACCCACTGGCGGATCATTCCTTGTTTGTGCTGATCCATGAAACCGTATCCTAGCGGAGTTGGATTCACAGCTGGAGCAATGACGGACGCTGTCGGCGGTTGGGCAGGTTCGACAGGCGGGCCATCGACCCACATTTCGCGTTGATGCCGGACAACTTGCATCCGAGCTTGAGAGATGCGCGTTTTATTGAACCGCGGCCCGTCGATCCACTGCTCTTCATTGTTGCCGCCGCTACTACCGACATTACTATGCTTGCTCGATTGCTGGGCAGGATCGCATTTGGCCACTTTACGCTGAATTTGTGGCGAACGTGAAGGAGCGACTGTTGTTGTTTCCTTCTTGGATGCGTGGTGAACTGGACTCCTTCCTGATTGGCCAGCCGGTCGGTCCACAGTGGAGCCTCTCAGCGCCCGGGACATGGAGCAACGGTGGTCGCCAGAATTGAGACTTGGCAAATAGACGGGCGGATGTTCGCCGTCGGTAGCGTCATCGATCGGACCGACGTAGATGACCGTGTCACACGACTGCTCGCTGCTAGAAGGATCAGCCGAACCGCCTGTCGAGCTTTCACCACCCGAAGAGCGAGAGAGCCCCAGTCGACTGGAATCTTCACTGCTTCCGCCTGATCCCGATCCGCCAGATCCAGCGTTATTGTACTGCTTGGTCAAAATGATGAGAAATCCATTGATAAATGATTTAGAAAATACTGAGAGATCATTGAAGCTTACTTTCATCCTCCTACGCCGCATCCTGTGCACCCTGGACGCCATCTGTACGGTGGACAGGGTTTCCGAGTAAGAGGATGAAGCGGCAACGTGAGCCACTAGAGCGGCTTGACAGGTGAGCGATCCGAGACACTCACGAAGTACTTGCGTGATTTTATGTTCACGATGCGGTAGATGCCGCTGACCGTTGAACAAGGCCACCAGCACATTACCCAAACCGGATAGTGTCATGTTGTTGGCTGACGATTGGCCATTTCCGGCAGGCCGTCCGGTTTGTTGGCAACTACCGAGATCCAGCAAATGAAGTCGTGATCGTCCTCCAGCCACCCCGGAACTGGTACTACCGCCAGTGGTGTGACCACTGCTGCCAGTTCGGCTAGGGTTCCGATCGACGCTGTACTGGTAGACGTGCAAAGTGTAGAGCAAATGAGAGAAACGGGCATCCGGAGACGAGGCATCAGTGCGGGCCGCCAGAGCCGCGTCCAGATAGAAAGCAGCTTTTTCGGCCGTCGGAGCACGTAGCTCGCTCTGGTTTTGCAGTTGAGTGCCCAGCAGAGGGTCATCGCGCAAGTAGACGCCGGGCGACTCTTCGGATTCTGGGATAATCACGATTCATTAATTTCAATCCACAACGATTCGTGTAGCATCGATATGTTTCAGTAACATCCAATCATCCGTCTAACAAACTATCGATTTTCTTTAATTAGTTCACGGATATGACAACAAAACAAGAACGGACGGATGGCTCGCCTTCATTCCTTTGCGATTGCATCGAAGTAAACGAGCCGGTTGCTGCAACGGGGGGCATGGTCTGGAATCTCATTAGAAGCTATGGGCTTTTGTCTGTGTCTGTGATTGAATGCAACCGGTGTACGAGGTCAAACAGAAAAGCAAACAACAGCTTCATTTACACGAAAGCAAAGTTTCCAGTTCAATAATGTTAAAAGCCCCGAGCAATATGCTGTTAGCTATTGCAGAGGAGTTTACGCCGTTTTCAAAGTTCGCTGTTGGGTCGACGAGTTTGGTCGATTACGGCCGCCACATTTCGTGTGTCGTAACAACATTTTTCGTCTGCGGACATTTTTTTTTTCTTTTTTTTTTTACTGATCGGAACTTTCCCGTCATATTTACCATCAGACGATAATTGGCTTTAAGAAAAAAAAATGACATGAAAAAGCAAACTAACCAGTAGCGTGCGGCGCTAGAAGATCGCGGAGAACTTCAGACGGGCCGGCTATCTCGACGGCCGAAACTCGGACGGAGAAACGGGCTCCCGTTTTGTTTTTCTGCTCTCCGATGCCGCGGAATAGCCAAGAGATGGCTGTGGGCATCAGTCCCGGCCCGATGTCTTCCGAACACGAACCCACCATCGTCGTCGTTTTACCTGCCATCAAACGAAGAGCAGATAAATAATCATTCCGGCCATCTCAAAAAGTCAAGGTAAAAAAGAATGACTGATGTAATCAGACCAAAGACGACGCTTTCAATGTTGCGGGTACTATACTACTCGTAATTACGACAACGGTATTATTTAAAAGCCTTTGGGTGGTCGGCGTTCAATACACAAAGAGCACTTACCCAGTTGAGCGTGACCGAAGCAGAAAACGCATCCGTCCGAACCATTAATGACGGCGGTGACGATGTCGCTCAGGACCGATGCGGCTACGTCGCCCTGCACGCCATTGGGACGTAAAAAATAAAAGAAAAAAAAAAAAAAGATGAGTTATTATTATCGTTGTAGGCGTATTATTAAAGGGCGCCGTGTTGATCTTTTGGTGCGCAGTTATGTACCTGAGAATTGTCAGCGGCGGTGAAGAGGCCGTCGAAAGCGAACATTTTGGGCGCGGCCACACCCACGCGACGGTCCTCGGCGCCGACTTGATGCTCTTTCTCCGACGACGAGGACGACGCTAACGTCAGAGAAGTATGATTACCGGGCTCTTGAAGCGTCAACTGTTTGCGCTTCTTGTCGACGCTGAGAAAGTTGGAGGTCGTTGGGTCGCCCGCTACTCGCAGCATTACCCTCACCTGCAAAAAAAAAATAATAATAAATTACACTCATGAAGTTAAGATAAAGAAAACTTTTGCGTACTGATTAGTTAAATAATACAACAATCTCTACAAGACCCGCAAAACAGATGATACTTGCAAGACAGCCTCAGGCCCCATTTTAATGGCCTTATTATTCTTTTTTTTTTCTTCCCTCTTGTATTATTATTTTTTTTTTCTTATTTCCCTTAACAAGTTCTATTCTCTTCCTCGTCGATGAAAACTTTTGCTCTTCTGATGCGCTAAAGAAAAGTTTCCTCCACACGCCAAATTAGATTGGCTTCGCCGTTCCGCCTATAGAAGTTGTTTGACTGGGGCTAACATAAATTTGACTTGCGGCATTTTTGACAGCACTACTTTCGTTGAAATAGCCACCTCATATGTTGTATTGAAAGGAGATGAAAAGGCTTTTTCATTTCAACTTTATAAATGCGCCTTGTTGTGTATAGAGATACAAGCAAAAACATAAGCGAGTGGCGGCCCGTTGTTCAATCAATGAGATAAATGGCTTCATATCAAGACCGAACAACATAACACACAGCGGGAACGCGTGTGTGCGCTTGGTGAAGCAAAAACATAAGACTGGCTCTATGTTGGAACGGTCAGTTGATCCCTCTTGCTTCCACACACACATCATAGTCTGATGGGATGATTGTTTTTTTCCTCCCTGTCCCGAGCTAACGGGAGACGCCCCTAAAACGAGAGAGAAAGCTGGGCGAGAGAGCTGCAATGAAGGATCGGGATGGAGGGGGGGCGAAAAGGGGAAACAAAGGCCCGAGCTTAAATCATCCGAGTAATTAAGTAAACCCCCTTACACAACCCCAGACTTTTGCTTACATTTAGAACGAACGAGCAAACCGGCGGGTGTGCTTAAATACTCTTAAAGACTTTGACTTTTTTTTTTTTGTTTTTATTTCTTTATATATATAGTGGATCAACGGGGGTGCGTTATGTGTGTGTGCTGGGCTTCGCATCTACACGTACGTCGTTTACAGAGCAAAGAGAAACGATGGATAGAGAGAGATGAAGACGAAACATCATAATAAAAGGATTGATCATCGGAGACGGTGGGATGGTTTTCTTTTTTTTTTTTTTTTTTTTTTGCTCCCGTACATGTCGCGTGTCATAGACACAAGAATCGTCTATTAAAAATGGAACAGGAAAGGGGGGAAGATGCCGAGACGGGAAATATTTCTTCGCTAAACTAGACGCACATTGGTATATCTAATAGATGTCAGGAGTTATGACGACTACCACTATTTAATACGAGCGTCTAAAAACGCTGCAGCCATTACTGATTAACTATTCGTGTAGGGATATCTACATTTACGAATGTTATCCGTAGAAAAAAGAGGGGAACCATTGAAAATGGATGTTACATTTTTTTGGGGGGAGATAGAAAAAATTCCCCCTTTTTTTTTATAAATAGAAGAGGAGGAAAAAAAAAATAGAACTTTGTAATCAGCAAAAGAGCTTGGAGGAAAACATTGCCTTAACGATATGGCGGCAGACTAGTACGTGAACCAAGTGGTGCATTTTTTTTTCTTTTTCGTTTGAATAGCGCAATAATAATGATGCTAGATTGTAGACTGCAGCACGTTCTCATTCAAGCCGATTTGATTCGTCAAATCAAGAAGGCTCTAGAGCACAAACAGTTGATTCCTTGTTAGGGGCTTTTGGATTTTTTTCTTGTCAAAAAAAAAAAAAATAAAGAAAAATGGCCCAAAGAGAGAGAAAGAGAAAAAGAAAATAGAACAGGGAGATAAATGACCTTTGGGTGGCTTTTCTTGTTATTTTTTCCAATAGGAAATGAGACGATGGAGGGTTAGGCAACAGCAGCACGCGACTGACATTGTCGAATATTAGAGAGAGAGAGACGTGCAAGATGGCGAGAGCGGAACAGGGAGCGAAGGGAGTAGCTGTACAAGTGGCAGATGGGAGGAATGAAGAAAAGACGGGCCAGGGAACAAGACCAACAAATGGCTGCACTTAATACGTGAGATGATTCGATAACCGACAAATCCCAGGAAGTCGCCGGAGCAACGACCAGACGGCACTTGATGATCTACGGGTTCTATACACCATCGCACATCTCTCTGCGGACCCCCAGAACTAGAGGACCTTTGTGATGGAACGAAACAAAAAAAAAAAAAAAAAATATGGAAGAACCTCAAACCGAGTAGGATCTCCAATCAACTGCATCATTCCAAGCACATACTACACCCTACATGTCTCAACCGTAGAGAGAAAAAAAAAAAAAAAAAGAGAAATCAACGATAAAGACAAAAGAAAGTTGAACAAGTTATTACATTTTCTCGAAAATATGAAATCGTAAAAAGCAAAAAAAAAAATTCTCTTTTAAAGTTTAATAGATTGATTTGAAATTATGTTTAAGAACATCGTGAAAATTTTCTACGATGCAGGGACGAAAGGGAAAAAAAAAAACTAAATAAATACCGCAACATTCCGAACCAAACAAAACAAGGAGAGACTTATAGAAGCAGCTTAGGAGGACGGAAATCTTTATATCATGTATATTATATTATGTATAATATATAGTGAACCATAAGGAAAGGAAAATATCGTAACTATAGTTGAATGATGGCTCCTCATTTTGTATATATAGCCTACCATAAACCGATGGGGAAAAAAGAAGAGATAGAGAGACACAGTTAATGGGAAACGTTTTGTTATACCCCCATCTTTTTTTTTTTTCTTATATAATAATAATAATATAAAAAGCTCTTCCAGCTATAGCCTTAGTTGACGCCGCAAGGCCGAAAAAAAAAACGAGAGAACTAAAAAAAAAAGGCGGAGGATATTGGCGTCGTCCGGCTGTTGCGTCAATATTATATACACTGCAGCTTATCAGAAATAACAACACAACATATTAGCGGGACGCAAGAAAAAGAGGCGGCCATTTCGACTGGCAATATCCAAGCCAATCGATCAATAGTACGATATAAAAAAAAAAAAAATGGTACCTTAGTAAAAAAAAAAAAAAAAATAGAGAGATAAAATTTAAATATGAAGTGAACCAAAAGAACTGGCATTCAACATTTTTCTTTTTTAAGGGCTGTGATATGAATGATGGCCTGATGAAAGGACACGTCGCATACGTACGGGAAAGAAAAATTAAAAGAAACAGTTACCCAAAACTAAAAAAAAAAAAAAAAAATTGAGGGCGAGAATTTAAGTCTAAAGGGGCTCATTAATCAGAGCTGTAGGAAACATTCCGGAACTCATTGGGGGTAGTGGCGCGTTTGGTGGTGTGTGTAGGCGGGGCTGGCATGTCAGCAGTCATCGCCGGAATCAGTTGCAATAAATAGGGACGTGATCCTTTTTTTTTTTTCTTTTTCCCGGAGTCTCTCATTCCCTTTAACACACCATTTCCCTGGGTGTGTAGACTCATCTATACACTCCCGTAGCAGATGGAGAGTTGGGCAGACCTACACTAGGATTGGTGTATTATTTTTTTCCCTTTCAGCTGCGAGTCTCGTGAAAACAACTAAAAACCACAAGAGAATTGGTTAGCATCAAGATGCTTCCATCTTCTTTCCTTGTAGCCTTTTTTGGACTCTTGTTGGCTGTTGCTGTCGGCTATCCCGAAAATTGGACTCCAAAAGAAAAAACCCCAAAAAAAACGGGAAAGAAACAAACTGTTCGGGATAAGAATCTCGCGTGACACGGGACGCTCTGACCGTGAGTTCCAACAGAGGTCCCTTCACTCCCACCCCTTGGTTTCGTGTAAACGGCTGTACGTTGATGTCATTCATCAAGAGGACGTATAGAAAATGAATGGGAAAAAGAACAAAAAGGGCGGGATGAAGGGAAAAAAAAAAATAATTTCCATTTGATGACGCGTTGACGGAGAAAATGTTAAAGAAAAAAAGAAGTCTTGATCCGGTCACGTCGGAAACGGGCGGTGGGAAGCCGCACGCAAGACAAGTGAGTGCTGGTGAGCAAAAGTGACAAGCGAGCGGGATGGAAGCACGCAGTTCGGCTAATTAGGAGCAATCGGATTGGGTAGACGTAAAAGGCGTCCATCACGTCCATCTCACTCCCTCAACAAGCTGCTCGGCGTGCAAGTCAATTGAGGGAGCGGTACGAGCAAAAACAAAAAACATTTTTTTTTTTCAACTATAAGAAAAGAATCTTGTCAATCATAAATTGATTATTACATGTTGGGATTTCTTCAAAGGCTCCTGGAGTTGTAATTATTTTCCATGATGTTGATCGATAAAAAAAAAAAAGACGAAATGATGACAGGGCGGGGTGGTTGCATAGCTATTTTGTTTCCTAATATCTTTTAACGACATTGCCATTTATTACGAGGCGAGCCGATACGCGAACAATAAGCCGAACACGTCAGCACAGCTGATGACGTGCATTAGTTTCTCATTTTCCCTTTTTTTTTTTTTTTTTACTTGTGACGCAAACGCGAAAGACGATTGATGTGCACGAATGGAGAAAACGAACGATGCGAGAAAGAGTAGGCAAAAAAAAAAAAAAAGGAAGCCTAACTTGAGCCATTTTCTTACAGCAATGCCAACCGGAAACGGCCGTAAGAATCCCATCCAATAAGTTATCAAACAGCAAAAAAAAAAAAAAAAAAAAAAAAAAAACAAAAGGGCCGGTTAAAAGTGAAGGCAAAAAATAACTTTGATTAGAGATAACCAAACTCTTTGGTTTGGCCGCTGGCCCTTAACACGAGCCAATATTCTTATGGAAACACTTCCATCTTTTCTTCCTCTGGCTGGTTTGTCTTTGTGTCATAACTGTCCAAATAGCCGGGCTGCATGTGGGCCGTCCATAAAAACTTTCACGATTTAAAGAGCTAAAGGTTCTCTTTTTTTTTTTTTTTTTTTTTTTTTTTTGCAACGAAATGATGTGTGTCGCCTTCTGCAAAAGCTATAAACTGTTAACACATCTAATATAACAACTGGCCCTCATGCAAGATGACCATTCTAAGACCTCAGTCGTCGTAACAATCCAAAGTTCCAGACAGATACACGTCGCATAAGATACAATTTTTTTTTTTTTTTTTTTTTTTGTTTTCTTCTGACGGATGATAAGAAATCTTACCATCAAAACTTGGGATTCGTGTTAAACACTATCTCCTCACGTTCAATAGAGGAACAACCGTTGGTTACGCAAGTTTTAGAAGCGCAGGCTCTCTATTCGATCAATGTCTTAAGCCTGTGGGCTTTCGCTTTGATCCTGCAACCCCCCCCCCCTAAAAAAAAAATAAAATAAAGAGCCTTCCGTGTACGAACCGACATTCTCCTTCTGCTTTGCTACAAACCATCGCCTCTTCGGTCCCGAGAAAACACGCGCGCGGTCTAATGCTAAAAAAAAAAGGGGGGGGGGCTAATAAGACGCAATCTTGAGACAAGCAGACGTTAGGCATGGCACAGAGAGGATGGTAGCGCATTTGCATTCATTCCGTCGATTAAAGTTGGGGCTTTCACTCCCCCCCCTGTGGGAAAAACTTCTCTTCCGTTTTCTTTCCCTTTTTTTTTTTTTTTATTAGCTAGCTGGGCTAGCACTGGAACAAATTGGCAACATCTCGCTGTGCCACCATTCGACTAAAACTCCGTACAACCACGAAGCAAGCTTGTTTGAAAGGCAGGCAGAAGACGAACGGATTTGGAGTAACTTGATATTCAAAACGCGCAACGGCTCCCGCGTTCGTCGGCCGAGTCCGAAGCGTCGCTCGAGAGTATACTGCGCCCTTTAACGCAACCATAACCATTTCTCTCTCTCTCTTTTTTTTTTTTTTCTTGCTTCATTTACATATATACGCCAGCTCCCTACTTTTTTTCTTTTTTTTACAAGGGTATGGACCCTGGGCTCCATCAAATCCTGAGCTGCTGTGTTATACGAAAAACGTCACAAATTCAAAGCAACTGAATTGATCGGTCTTCTCCCCTGCTCCCTTTTTTTTTTCTTTCTCGGGAATGGCTGGGAAACATGTACGCAATCTCTACCATTTTTCCCGTTACTCTTCTACATCGTTCGGGAGGGGGGGGGGGGGTGAATCAATGCGGATGCCAATTACGCAAGGAGATGAATAAAAAAAAAAAAAAAAAAAAAGAGGCCATGTCAATTGTCGAGAGCCATCTCGACGATGCGATAAAAGAAATCAATGCGGGAGTACAAAAGAAAAATTCAGATCGTTCAGATCAACGTGAAACGAAATTAAAATTTTTTGATTCCCCCTTTTAGAAATTCACGTGACTTGCTTAGGGCTAAATCGATCTTATTTTTTCAGCAACCGTTTGTCATCGTTTATCCGCTTAGTGTCGCGCATCGACACGAAGATCGGTGGCGAGCAAACCATTTGTTGGACTAATAAACTAATCCTACCTACCCCCCACTGCCGGCAAAGAGAAAAATATGTTGTTTTTCCAAGAACAAACTTACTTTGCCGACTCCGGGGTTCTCTCGGAGCCCGAGACGTCGGAGGAGGTGAGGCGTAGGCGGCGGCGGGTTGCGACGTAGCAGTCCGCTGAAATCCGTTCCGAAGCGGTGAACCGCGGCCGGAATGGGCGATTCGGCTCCATCCGAAGATCCGTGCCGCTTCCGGCGTTGAGGTGACGCCAGATTCAATTTCTGCGAAGCTCTGCAAATCAAAATAGCAAAATACAAAAAGAGAAATGTTACAACAATTCGAAACTACATGTCGAAGAGAGAAATCTTCTAAGTTCTGCAATAAAAAATTGAAATGAATTACAAAGAAAAAAAAAAAAAAAAGGTCAGAATTTGAAAACCGGAAGGGCATTGAAATAATTTCGTGTGCACAGACAAAATGTCGGACTCGAGAGCTTGTTATATTGTTTCGCTGGTTCGTGTTATGTGGCGCAACCGAATCAATCACGCCTCATTATTCCGTCAAGAGCGACAAGCACTCGACGTTCAATGACGTCATCGACGTCTGTTTCCTTGCCTTGCCAACCATTTCTGTCTGCAGAGAGGTGGCTGGTGACAGTGTTCCTCTTTTATTTTTTTGTAAATAGATTAATTGGATCAAGACGACTGTCCCCCTTCTCCTAGACACAACCAGCAAAAAGGAAATATCACGAGCAAAAGAGTTTCTCCCCAGATGGCGGTGCTCTGCTCGAGCGCTGCGCAACAGCGGAACAGATAAGCAAAAAAACACACACAAAAAAAGGGAGATGTTTTATTTTGTTGTTCCCCTCTTGATATTTGGAAAATGAGAGACACGCACAAGGCAGAAAAAGAAGATGCGTTTTCTATGCGTTGCTGTTTACGATCCCGGTCTCGGATGTTGCGTTTCTGTGTGACACACAGCCGCTGTGGAACGTGACCGAGAATCTGCGTACGTACTGCATGACTAGGTCACGCTTCAACTGTTCTGCTACTTCCAGAAATAAAAAAAAAAAAAAAAAAAAAAAAAAAAAAAAGAAAGAAACCCTTCTTCATAATTACAAATAAATACAAAGAATGGGAAGGCTATAAACTTTAAAGTCCGAAAGGGAAGAGACGTACGTCATCAGCGTCAACTTACATACGAAAAAAAAAAATATGTGCGGACGACCCATCCAGTGAAATTTAAGCGCCTGCACATGTACACAAGGAATCTAAAAGTTTTTTTTAATGGTGTTTACTACTGTATATGCAAAGCACCCAATAGCCTCTTGTAGCTGTCTAGGTGCAGTTGTTTGTGTATTTTTTTTTTTTTTGGCAACCCCCGCCTTCTTTGTTTCTCTCGTCTTTTTTTATGCGCCCAAGACAATGACTACGTGCACATATACATCGTCCCTTAACGGAGTTTTTTCATGGCTGACTTTCACCATCCTTCTTCTTTTTTAAATACAACAAACGCGTTGACTCTGCGTGATCTACGATGTTTTACAGTGTAACACAGGTTTTTGCAGCAGCAGCAGCAGCAGCAGCTGGCAGTAAATTCAGTGGCATCTTGTTCCACCTTCGAAAGACGACCTCGCTAAAAAAAAAAAAGAAGAAAACCATTCGTTTTTTTTTTTTTTTTCTTTCAACGTTATTACTCACGTCGGAGTTCTCGTGCGTTTACACGCACCGGGGCGTAGACGAGTGACAGCCCGAGCGGACGTGATTCTTGATTATTGACCTAATAAGAACAACAACGTCGCCTTCCTCAACACTTGTCAACGTGTGCGTCGCGTTCATTGGAAATTCTTTTACAACGATAGAGTCGTTTTTTTTTTTTTGAATTTGACGAAAACAAGTGAAACTCGTAAAAAAAAAAAATGAACACTTACGCAGACGCCTTTTCATCAGCGTAGCCATTTTTGAAAAATAATATTCGTGATAATCATACTTCAAATGGCTGCAGAGAAATTGATTGGCCAATGAAGATGTTGAGAAACACGCAAAGAAAAAAAAGAAAAGGAAAAGGGAACGAAAATACCGCGTTTTTTAAAACATAGTCAAATAAAAGAAATGTAATGTACTGCTGGAGGAGAAAAAAAAAAAAAAAGGGGGGAACCCATTGCCAAGTTTTCCGCTCCTTTCCCATTGAGCAAGAAAGAAAAAAAAAAAAGATGCGCCATCTGGTCGGTAAAAGAAAACTTTAACCGAAAGCGAGAGTGAACTGAGGCACTTTTTTTTTCTTTCTTTCTTTCTTCCTTTTCTTTTCTTTCAAAAAATAAAAGTTTTTGCTCGCACCATTTCCGACAAAAGGGTAAGATTGTGAAACGATAAAACCCCGCTGGCCGTGTTTGGAACACGACACAAAAATAGAAAACAGGTAAATTCTTACATAGAAAAAAACAAAAAAAAAAAAAAAATTCAAATCAATGAAACATGAGGATTTTTCTGCCGATTATTTACGACAACCGTTAAAATAACGAAAAAAAAAAAAAAGAATAATGTCAAGAAGAATATCAGTGAAAACGGGAGCTTGACAATCATTTTTATTTAGCTTTATCTGTTTGGAATCGTTGTTCTTATAACTTTTGACTAAGTATGGTGGTATGTGTCTTCTCCCATTATGGCTGTATCATATAATCATAGAAACGACTTTGTATTTTTTTTTTAATAGCCTGTAACTGAATACGTATGGACTCGCTGCTGAATGGCCCGGCCCTTATTTTGGTTAAAGCGTATAGCTTGTTATTGTCTTACTATCCGGCAGCCACTCAAGTTTGGATATCCTTTAGTTGTGCTGTCTTTTCAATAAAAGGAGCGTGCTAGAGAACTTGACAGACTTACATTTTTTTTTTTTTCCAAATGGACATTTAATTGCCCCCTTTTTTTTTTCTTCTTGTTTCGGGTGTAAAAAAAAAAAAAATTCTTTTAAAAGGCAGACTATATAGTAAAGGGCCGCGAGGGCGATGCGGACCGCCAACGGCCAAGTCAGCTGGATGTCGACGCAACCATGATTTCAAATCACTTTTGAAAATGCAGGGCGTACTTAACTAGTTGACGAGCAAAGAAAATCCCCACAGTCAGTTACGCAACGCAAGAAAAAAGTTTGTTTCTTAAAAAACAAGGGACAAAAACGAAAGGGCCTGAAAAATTGAAAGACACAGAGCGGCCTATAATGTATAACGACCAAGGCTGTTTTGTTATCGACGCTGTTCGTTCGCTAAACCCCAGTCGGACGAATAGAAAAATAACAGAAGGGCTGCAGAGAGGCAAACGACCAATGAAGTCAAGTCATGCGTAGGAGAATTGAAATAACACAGACAAAGAACAAAAAAAAAAAAAAAAAAAATATTTAAAGAAAGACAAGAGGAAATAGTTCTGGTCTCGTTCTTCCTTTTTTTTCTTTCTTTTTACTCCGTTCGCTCGCTCTCATCTTTGAAAGGGAGGGACAGGTTCTAATTCAATTCAGTGCAGCTCAACCGAATTCAACGACCGCGGCTATATAGCCCGTAGTGTACATAAAGCCCTCTATATATATATACAGACACACACAAACCGAAACGATGGCTGATAGACTAGCAGGTTTCCAGACTTCATTCTGGCCAAATTCCAATATTAAATACACGTACACGTCGATAGAAGGAGGAAAAAAAAAATAAAAAATAAAAAACTGTGAAATGTTTGTGAACAGTTTGAAAGGCGACGTTGCCCCCTACCCGAACTGTTGAAAGAGGAAAAACGGAGAGCACAGGTCGCGGTCCGGTTGATCCTTTCGGGCCATTGGGAGACGGTGGCGGGACCTCCCGGGGTTGAGTGAATTGCGAAAGATTTACGACGGCCAATAGAAAGGCTTTACAGGAGGACAGGAAAAACAGGATGGGATATTAGACGAGTGCCAAGTCACCGGGAAAAACCGAATCAAAACACAATTGGCTAATGGACGGGAATGTAAAGAGACGGCCGCGCTGTTTTTTCTTTTTCTTTTTGTTTTTTCATGGCCCAAGTAGAAACAAAAATAGAAGCTCCAAATGATTCGTCGAAGATGTCTTTTCATTTGTTTTGTTTTCACTCTCTCTCTCTCTCTCTCTCTCTCTCTCTCTCCTCTCTTTTGACGTCTTAAATTGCCAAGAACAAACGCATAAATGTCCGGTCCAGTACGGCGGCGGATGTGTGGCAATACACAGGGGGGAAAGCTTCACCCATCCCATTTATATCGTAAATAATAAGGCCAAACCACCAGGATATCCGATTGACGCCGTATTTGTATACAAGACAGCAGACGGGCTGGATTGAACTGAGTTGTTTCTCCCTCATGCAAAACGGGCTCTTGCAAGACGGATCAATGATTCACCAGCAGCTAAAAAAAAAAATGTATCCCCGTTTACAGGACTTCTACATCTTCGTTTTTAGCCCAAGCGTGTCAACACTATAGCGCTATTTAATTCTATGTACAACCTCCCGACGTAAAAAACAAACAAAAAAAAACAAGTAAAAACAAACAAAAAACGTAAACGATTATGATGTGCTGTACGTTTTGTCTCAGTGATTCCGAGACGCTGGATGCAATTGAGTTGTGCAGAGCATGCAAAGAGAGGTGACGACTGAAACACACAAACCGTGTGTGTGTTAAGCTCTTCTCTCCGTGTTTGTTCATCTTTTTTTTTTTTTTTTTTTTTTTTTTTTTCTTTCTCCCGCACTGTTGTTATGCACGACATGTATTCATAACCTTGTCGTTTTGTTCGCTGCGTCTTACATTGTGCAAAGCTCGAAAATGAATAAGAAGCCGGAGCAGGAAACAAAACAAACGCCGAGCACATAGGAGACGACGAGAGGCACATGTGTGTGTGTGTGTGTGTGTTCTTTAGCCGGGACCAACGAGTTTTGCTGGCCCTTTTTGGTCTCGGGAGAGGAACGCAGCTGCGAAAGACGGACCGTGTAGACGCTAGACTCTTGCTTTCGTTTCCCTCCCCGTAAACTACTGGCAAGCAGATCTAGTCCGCGTCGGAGAGAAGAAACCAATTACGCACAGGCTCCCTCCCGGCTCTATATGCTGCACCTAGAACTCTAGCCCTTTAAAATTTGTCTTTTTTTTCGTTCTGATTCAAATAGAATTTGACGTAGTTCCCAAGACATTTAAACAAATCCTAATGCAAGCATTCGTCTTTAATTTTGATTGAAAAAGAAAAACCGATTGACGTAATGAAAGATTTCGTCAAACGTGGGCAATAATAGAAGGACGAGGGCCTACACCTACGATCGATTGTTTTCGTCAACGACCATTTCTGTGCGACGATTTCAGCCCGTTTTGGAAAATTATCAAATAATTTTCCGTCGATTCCACTCGAGAGAGCCAACTCCCTACTTCTGGCGTTAACCTTGTTTGACTCTCGACGCACTTGAATGTCATGCGGAATGTGTGTTTAAGGGAAGTCAGCCGTATGGATGCATCTCTCAGAGTCAAATGGGGAAGCTCCTCGGAAATAATTGATGGTCAAAAAGAGGCAAGTTTCGGAATGTGTCTCTCTCCTCTCGTAACTTATCTCCATGAATAATCAATTCAATTAGTCCAAAGTGATACCCACTCTATACTGCACACACACGCGACGGTATGTATAAAAAAAAAAGAAAAGAAGTATCGTTCAAAAAGGTCTCCAAAGATTTGAACAATACGGAAAAAAAAACCCGTAGTTTTTCTATGTTCCAGAAAAAAAGAAACTGGAACACACAGACAAAAAAAGAGAAGGCGACAGCGATTTACAGGGCAACCGGATATATCAAGCCAAACCCTGCCTCAAAAAAGATGATGGAGAAGCAGCGAAAACGTCTAAACAGAAAGAAACAAAAAAAAGAAACAAAAACAAGAAAGCATATTAAGGGAGATATCATACGATATCATTCCGGTCCCTCGGAGATGTATAGGCTACAGCCCAAACGCATAAGAATACATAGAGAGTCGCTACGGTAGTTGGTATATCTTTGGAACGCGAGTAGAGAGAGAGAGAGAGAGATGATCCATCAGGTTGAAGAAAACTTTTTTTTTTTTTTTTTTTTCTTATGTCGCGCAACTACGTTGGGTATGTGACGCTAGGGCTGGATCGATGTGAGCCCGTTGCCGGGCTACAAAGAAAAGAGACGGCCTTCATCATCATTGCCCTCAAGTCACTTGATTATTATACACAAGGAGGTGATAGAAAGAAGAAAAAAAAAAAAAAAGAAGGAAGGAAGGAAAAGGAAAAGAAATAAAACATCTAATGAGGAGGGTGGGGTGGCCGGTAGAAAATCAGGCCATTTGGACAATGAAACATTTTTTCCCCCCCAAACATTCCGAATGTTGAAGGGAAAAATGGATATTAAAAGTAAATGAGAATGAGGGAAGAATGAAATCCAAAGTTCGTCTCTTCCTACCTGTTGGCTTCAGGACTTCTGACAGCATCCATGGAGCCGCTCTTGTTTGTTTTGCCTTTAATATTCAAACGTATCGAATCACATTCGATACCGTGACGATCACCAGTGAACGATAAAACGGACTGACGCGTGATGTAATAATCGAAACGGCAGAACAATTCGATTTTGAGAAAATGGGCAATATTCGATATTTAGGGGGAAAAAAAAAAAGAAAACTGTTCATCTACGCCCGCGCTCTTGGAATTATAAAAATGATTGAGATAACGTCTGAACGGTTGGCCGTCCGCGGGCAGACTGAGTCGCTTCTGGGCGAAGGAGCGAAGCAGAGCGGGAGGGAAATGGAGGAGGAACCGAACATCGGGAGCGACGCCTAGCGACGCCAGGCAGATTGCGCAACTCGTAAAAGAAAGGGCAAATAAAAAAACATATGACTGTGCTGAAAGATACAGTTGCGATATGTTCGACAAGAACAAGAAAATTTGCATACGAATGAAAAAAAAAAAAAAAAGCCAAGAAAACAAAAAATAATTGAGCAAGAAAAATCTAATTGAATGGAAAAAACCTTTCTCTTTTTAAATCGATAAAATCTACCACATTCAAATGAAAATAAATAAAAATGGAAGGCTGGAGGCATCAGGTGTCTGGGTATTCGCAGAAGTGGTCCAAAGGAGTAAATCTTTTAATCAATTTCTTAAGAACAAAAAAAGAAAACTGGCGACGTGTCAATAGAATTCTGATTAAAAAAAAAAAAAAAATGATCTCTATTGACTATTTCTGATCGCTGACAAATAACTCGTTTGTCCACTTTCATCAAGTAGCCCAATCCCGTGCGTAACGAGAAAGCTGCTGTCCCCCCCTTTGATTCTCGTCTTTTGTCCTCCTCTGTTTATGATAAACAGCAGGAATACAACGCGCAGAAAAGAAAAAAAAAAAAAAAATATGAATACTAAAAAAAAAAAGAAAAGAAGAGGATGTTTTCCCGGGGTCAAACTATATGGCAGTGCGTTAAAAGGACGCGCAATCATCCGACGACCAGCACACATCACTAGCAGCAACTGAGGATTGTCTACTACGATATTGGATTTCTTCATCTTCCTTTTCTCGTTCCCCATTATTATTATTTATTTTTATTTTTTTTTTTTTTCTGGCAGGGGCCGTTCCACCTTTTATTCGGCTCTTGTCGTCTGTCCCGCGCGTGATGGCCTTTTAGTATTCCCGTCGCTGCTGTGGCGCTGCGTGATAGAGAAGGAGAATAGCGAGACATGCCGACAGGCTAGAAGTCTTTCCGCGTGCAAAAAAAAAAAAATAATAATAATAATAATAAAGAATCGAGAGTCTTTGTGATTATCCGAGAAAAAGAGAGAAGCTCATTTTCAAAAGAGGGAGAAAAAAATTCAAATGCACTTCGCTCGCTTTTTTCTTCCTAAGGGATTATTTCACACCAACAATGCCTATGGAGCGCAGGTGTAATCTCCACTCAATCAATTAAGTATCCCCTTACGTTTTTACATCCATTGTTTCGCTAAAGGGAATTCTTTCTTTTTTTTTTTTTTCAAACATCAAAATGAACTCTAGAGCAACAGACCAACGGAAAAAAAAATGGAGCAAAGTAAATCACTTTTCCAAGAGATAGAAAGAACAAAGTCTTGAAGACAGAGGTACTCGATCAAGCGGGCAACGCACAACATTGTGAAAGATGTTTAAAAAGAAAAGAAAAAAAAAAGATTGAAATGGATATGCGCCAACACGCTGTACATGCCTCCCATGTTGTTTTCTATTTATTTCTATATTTTTTTTGTAGAGTCCCTGAGTCTAACCGTGCATATACACAAGGTAGTAGTGGCCCTCTTACATTTTCAATGCAACTATGAGCTATAGATCTGCCATATTCAAACTCACTGGCGTACCCGACAGGATCCGGCCGATTGCAGAAGGGAGAGACGGGGGTGGGGGGGGGGGGACGCATGGAATTTATGCTGCACGAGTCCGGTTATTATGGTGTAATGCGCTAAGAGATGTATTTCATCCGTCGCAGCGCGCGCTATGAGTTTTGCAAAAAAAAAAACGTAGTACATGAGAAAGTACCTCCATTTTGAGGGCAACCCATCGCCTACGCGTATTAGTTTATTCACGCAAACTTCGATAAATACACCTGACGATGGAGACGAGCATAACGCGGAAGGTTTTTTTTTTTTCTTTTCGTCTATCCCTTTCAATATTACACATCAATTGCTAGAAAAGAGTATCATCTGGGATTCGGTAGATGAAAAAAAAATATAAAAAATAAAAAAAAAGCCCACAACATGGAACCTTTTACGTAGATGATTGGCAAAAATGGTGACACGTGATGCCAGCGGCACCAGCCGTACAATAATGAACTGATTTCCTTAACTCTACGTTTGGTAGTAGAGCTTATACCTGTGTACATCCTTACCTCCAATAGTGGCGAGGTTTTGGGGTCGAAAAAGAAGATCATCTTACGTCGACTTCGCCCCGCGCTTTTATCGATTGATGTCTACTGTAGCTATTAGCAACCAAACTATTAGCGTCGCGATACCATACATCGAAGATGTACACCATATCTCTTTTCTAATCAATTAAAAGTATTTTCCTTTTTTTTTTTCTCCGATCGATAGAAAATGGCATTTTTTTTTTTCTCTCTCCGTATCGAAACGAACGCGAAATAAAAAGGAAAGTGAAGAGGGACGAACCGCCACGAAAGATTCGGTACAATTGTTTTTTTTTTTTTGTTCCTTTCGTCTGCTGTTAATGCAAAAGAGAGTTGTTGTTCTTTTTGCCTTCGACCGAAAGACGAGTTGCAGCACATATAATAGTTGGAGTAGTATTGTTTGTAAACATTGGTTGACCTGTCCCTCCCCTCACAGTTTTGGTCATGTCTTATAGAGAATAGAGCGCGAGCAGTTCTGTGAAAAACCGGAAAAACAAGAGCAGTGCCCTTTTGGAAAAAACAAACAAAACAAAAAAAAAAACGGAAGAGTCGCAAGAGCGCAGAGAGCCGTGACTCCCCCTCCTGGACGATAATTGAGTTAAGGGAGCCCGAAAAGCCTTGCCGGATATAGAGATTGAGGCAGCAGAAGAAGAAGAAGAAGCAGAAGAAGAAAACAAAGAAAAAAAAAGGCCCAGAAGATTTTTTTTTCAGGGCAAGAAATGAAGACAAGTAAAAACAAGCGAACAAGAAAAATCATGGAACACACAAAAAAAATAGCAAAGTGTTGTGAAATTGAACGGGCAAAGAAAAAAAAAAGAAATACGTAATGGATAGAAGCCTCTTGTTTAGTTTCTCAGTTCGCAGCGTTGTCCCTTTCCACAGTTAGCGATAGTCCAAAAACGGATGGAGGGGGAGTGGTAGAAATGCCGAGAGGTGAAAAGGTCATTTACGCTTATATTTACAATACAAAAAAGGAAAAAAATGGTGTTGTGTGATTTTCGGTTGACCAGAGGAGAAGAGAGTATCTCGCTGTACGTGCGTGCGTGCTCGCCAGCTATGTGTGAGTATAAACCAGTGATTCGTGTCTGAGCTGTTCTGGGGCCGCCACCCTACCAACCCCACCCAAAGTCACTCTCTCTCTCGATATAGTTCTAAGCTTTATCTTTTTTTTTTTTTTTTTTTCCTTTTTTTTTTTTCTACGCTTCATTCGATTTATTTACAATAGTAGCCCCACTTCTAAACTACATGCTGGTACTAGGCGGTAGACTGCCAAACGTTTTCCAGCTCTCCGGAAAGCGCATCCAACCATCGTCACAAGAAATAAAAATGCACAATCTGTGCCGTTTGTCATGGCAAAAAGACAACCAACAAAAAAAATAAAATAAAATAAAACAACACGAAAGAGGGGAAATCCGAAAAAAAGAAAGAAATGGGTTTAAAAAGGGGTGGAGTTCAATTGAGCGAAATTCATGACCTTATCTCCCGTCAATAAACGCTCAAAAACAAATTTTTGAAATGAAAATACACGATGAAAAATGTACTGTTAACGCAACAAAAATGTCATCAGTTCCCTATATCATCCCCTATACATCAAAAAGGTGGACCCAAAAATAATAAATAAATAAAAAAAAAATGGTTTAGAAAAGATAACTAAGATACTAAACAACACCCCAGCTGGCGCCTTCACGGACCGTTATGTTTCACACCAATACCTTTCGCTCACATCCGTACCTCACTGCCTTCTGTCTAGACCCTTGCGTAGAGAAAAGCAAACTCGGCGTGAACCATCGTGTCGTCGGTCCCGCGATCAGCAGGGTCAACAGACAAACTGTCCCTGCCTCCGAAAAAAAAAAAAAAAAGGGCAGCTAATGAGAGGATCGTCATCACCTCCCGACCACCTCTTTTTTTTTCTTCTTCTTCTTCTTCTTCAATGTAATACGGACGGGTGTTTGGAAAAGGGGGGGGGGGAAGGATATATGATGATGATGTCCTGCTAATGAGCTTTTGACACGGGATTATACATAGTAGAAGCGACGAGTCATAAACAAACATGGAAACTAGTTTCGTGCCCAACAAGCGCCTCCGCCACCTAATTCTTGGGATGTGCTTGTCATTTTTCGTCATCGTAATACCCGCAACGATCGTTAAGGAAATGACAGAAGCTCGGAGAAGAAGAAGAAGAAGAAGAAGAAAAAAAAAAAACATAGATCTTGTAACGTGAACATATTATTGATGATGATGATTTTTTCTTTCTACTTGTGGTCTCAAAAATTTTTCGGCTTTAAAAAAAAAACAAATAAATTAAAGGGACAGAGTATATTTCCGGTTGCGGCGCTGGTTAATGAACCATTGATTTCTCCTATTGCTAACCGACTCGTGTTTCCAATCCGGCGTGACTAATCGCAATGATCGTTAAACACAATCCAGAGATCATCAGTCATCTTCAAAAAAAAAAAAAAAATCGCTACGGATGACACACAGTCGGCGAGTTCATTTTTTACTTTTGTTTTCTTTTTTTTTTTTCTCCGAATGGCATCAAATTGCGCGGGGAATACGAATCTCTCGTCGTAAAAAAAAAAATGAAATGTGTTTTGATCAAACACAAACATTTGAGAAATTGAAAAAAAATAGACATCGCATGTATAATATCGGATTAAATTCCACTTCCTCCTGAAAAAAAAAAGATAAACGGAATAAATAAAAATGGTGGGGGGAAGGGGGAACTGTGTGTCATCCGGAATTGAAGTAAGAGGGTTCGTGTACCATCCACTGAATACCAAGAGAAGCGGCTCTAGGCTCTCTCCCGCGTTTGATCCGGCTGTCAAGTCAAACAAGAAAGCTGCCACGTCACACTTTGTTAACGCTTTTTTTTTTATTTTCGCCTCTCTGTTATTGTTACTGCTGAATATAAGAGCAAGCGATCAAACTGCGCTGCGTCTTCTTCTTTCTCGGCTTTTATTTTTCAACCCCTCCCCGCCGAACAGTTCGCCACCTTCCAGTCCCTTATTTTGGTCATCCAACCCAGAAGAGGAGGTAGGGGGTTGGGGGGGGGGAATTGTAGCCGATGATGTGGCTCTCTGTCTGATCGAAAACAAAGCCTTTAAATCCGCTAGTAGCAGAATAGGGTCACTGTGTCTATGCGCCCTTTCGTCTGATTTATTTAGATACATTTTTTTTCTTTTATTTGCGTGCGTATATTACCGATCTCCACCCCTCCTCCCCCCTCCCCTTCTAGCTATTTAATGCTGCGTATGATATTCTTGACGACGAATTCGTCAGAGATCCTTTTCCCTTTTCGCCGCAATCTTTTATTATTCTCTTTTTTTTTTTTTTTTTTTTTTTTAAAGCCAAGTTTTGTTCCTCCGGCACACGACTAGTAAAGCTATAAAAAAAAAAACGAGAAGCCTGCACAGCCGTTTGAATGGAACCCATTTGTCCCATTTCTTTTTTTTTTTTTTTTTTTTTTTTAACCCCCTATATATTCCAAATCAAGCGGGCGCACGAAATAACCGCAACACAAACACAACAGAAAAAGAAAAGAGGAGAAAGAAGGCGCTTGATGATATCAACGCTCGGAATCAAAGACGCGCACAGTCGGCTTTCTTCATTGCCTCCCATCTCTAAAAGTTTTTTTTTTTTTTTTTTCGGGCTTCGCAACTATCGCCATCCTAAATCAGAGGTAGTAAGAGAGGAAAAAGAAAAAGAAAAAGAAAAAGAAAAAAGAAAATAGGGAAGTCGTTGTTCAAAAGCCCGTGGAACAGATAAAAACAAAAACAAAAAAAGATGGGGCGGCTGTGTCGTCTTGAGACAAAACGATTGTTTTTTTTTGTGTGTGTTACGACGATTCATATTTATGTGTTTATTATTACTTCGTTGTTTTTGAAAAAAAAAAAAAAAAAAAAAAAAAGAAACGTCATGGTGTTTTAAATAGGCTCTTATTCTCGTTTACGTCGTACCGTAAACAGAAAATGTAAAAAGGAAACAAAATCAGTTTGAGAAATCGCTTGACTAGCTGGAGCGAATATCCATGGCAAATAGAACTGAGAAGAAGTTCCCCCCCCCCCCGTCCCGAATGTGGAGGAAAGAAATTTTGCAATTCAAATGAGATAGGGAGAGAAATGATGCGGTGTTCGTTTAATTAAGAACCGTTGGCTCTTTAACGACTTGGCGAAAAAGAAAAAAAAAAGAGAATAATAAAAAGAAATCCCAGGAATCTAAGTGGAAAACGGTTTCCCAAGTTGTCGGATGATTCAGCGGATGCTTCCCCCCTCTCCAAACCCCCTCCCTTCCGGATAGAAGGATCGCGTCATCGACGCTCTTCGGTCCCTCCTCAACAAGGAAAACGCAGTCATTTCCCAAACCCTCTCAAACATTTTCCTGCTGCCATTCCGTCTCTGTCTCTCCTTGTTCGCATCTTCTTCTTCTTCTTCTACTACCTCCCTCGTATTTTTACTAAACGCTCGGCTCGTGACTGATTGTGTGGGAGGAGCTTGCAGTTAGAGAGATACCCCCCCCTCCTTTCGACGTCTATACAAGCATATCCCTTTTTTTTTTTTTCAAAATAAAAAAAAAAAATACATATTCCAAATGCATCTGGGAGATGAAACATCCACCAGCTCTACATCCAAATCAAACGTTCCTCCACCCAAAAAAATAAAAAATAAAAAATACAAAACAAGTGTCTTCAAAGAGAAAGTCAGCTGGGAGGGCCTTTTGACTGATTATAATGTTATGACAAGGTGTGTGTGTTAACTTCTGACGGCAGAGGAAATTGACCGATCTCTATTGAATTGGAAAAAAAAAAAAAAAAAACTCAATCCAAACAGCGACACGCTTTTGTTATCTTTAGGGACGGCACCCCCCCCCCCCTTTTTTTTCCAGGAAAAGAAAAAAAAATATAGAAATGTTCATCCAATCTAATAGAAGAATAACACTTCAATTCCGGATAGTCCCATCCGACGGCACTTCTGACGTCCATTTTTTTTTTTCTTCCCCAAGAAAGAAAGCAATTGAGAAGAAAAAAAAAAGTAGAAGCGGATGTATACCTCCGACCACACATATCTGTGACGATCTTTTTTTTTTTTTTCTTTCTTTCTTTCTCACTTGGGTTTTTCTCTCGTTTTTTGGGGGCTACGGGAGCTCACATTTATTTTTTTCTTTCTTTATCTTGTCGGATTATATCAGAAACGAGGCTGCCTTCCATCCACACATCACATAGAGAAGAAGAGACTAGAGCATTGAGAGGACCAGATGCTTGTCACGGATCGATTCCTGCCACCTTATTCTTTTTTTTTTTTCTTCCCCCTTTTTTTTTTTTTTTCTTTTGTGTTTTTTTTTTTTTATACCGCATTTCCTTCCTTCCGCTTTTCTCCCTTCAAGAACTCCGGCCACCCCCGTGAACACGGGTTCGTGATCGGCAAGAGAAGATACACACAAGAAAAAAAAAAAAAAGAAAGAAAAAGAAAAGAGGAGCAAGCATTTTCATTCCCTTCTCCATTTCTCCAATTTCCCCGTTTTATGTGCGCCCATCTCGTCCGGTCGTCCAGCAAAATGCCTTCAAATTTTTGATAGGATTGGGTGAGGAGTACGCTCGCCCGCACTCGCATGAGAACAGAGAAATTGATAAGAAAAAAAAAAATAATAAAATAAAATAAAACTATTGTAGTACAATCCAACCGATTCCCTTCCAAACTGACCACAAAATGCAATTGTCCAGACCCTTCGTGGGAACGCCGACCAACTGGGCGGAGTATATTTGCATATCCTCCTTTTCTTTGCGCAAACAAAAGACACAGCCGTGAAATGTGCCACTATTTTCTGGTTGGCCGATTTTTTAAAAATGTATAACTAATAAACAGCGAGTCAAAATAAAATAAAAAAAAATAAAAAATAAATAGAAATAGCCGACGAAATGTAATAAACTTCATTTTCTTTTTGAAAGAAATGTTTCCATTTCATTTCACTCGGCACGCGTCTGCACTGGTACGCCATTATCTAAATACATTTCGCCGCATACTTTTTGGAGGGAAATAAATAAATCCCCTTTGCTCATCTCGGACGCTGTACGCTTTTCATATCCAAGCGCCGTAAATACTGTCGCTATGGGCGGATTTAATCCGCTCTGCCATCTGAACGATCGCCACCGAGTAATGGAATGATGTTCGTCCACGAGCAACAAGATGTGGGAGAGGGTAAATAGAAAAGAAAGAAAAAAGAAAGAAAAAAAAAGGATAAAAAAAAAAAATCTGGACATTGGACACGATGTTGTTGTGTAAACCCCCTAATCCTATTCCGCTCTTGCAAACGAAATTTTCCAAAACTTTTCCCCTTTCTTTTTTCTTTTTTTTTTATTTTTTTCAGTGTGTTCAAAAGAACAAGAAAAAAAAAATGGAATCTCTTCAACGTCAAAAGAGTCGGCAGGTGCCAACAACAATTGGATCAATCACTGCTCGTCCAGCGAGAACAATGATAGAAGGCTTTTGTTACATTGGGAAGCCTTTTCAAACGAGAAATATGCCACCGGGCTTTTGTTTGTTTTGTTTTTTTTCCCGTACAACTTTCACGACACTTTCACGCTGATGGAACCTTACGCAACGTTCATTTGAATAATAATCCCTTCGGTCAAAGGTGTTGAAGAAACATCGCATATTTCTACCCTTTCCTTTCCTTTTATTTTTCCCCTTGTTTTTTTTTTTTTTTTTTTCAGAATAATTTCGCCCCCCCCCCCTTTAACGCTGAGCATTCTAATCCGCTTTAGACGTAGCTTGTCTACAAGCACATGCGCTCCAGCACTACACTTCATCCATATTCGATTCAATTTCTTTTTTTTTTTTTTTTTTTTTTTTTTTTACGAACTACAAAAATTGTTTTTTGTTTTGTTTTAGAAAGAAAATGCTCAAGCGAAAAAGAGAGAGAAGATTTGCGCGTTTTGCTAGATATTGTTTTCGTTTGGAAACGATCGACACAAGCATGCCGACGTGCCGCTTGAACGGTCAATCGCTCGTAAATTCTCCAAGTAGTAAGAATATTCCTCCTACGTTTCAGCATCCTCCCCCCCCTCTCCCTCCTACCCATTGGCGGTATTCAAGCAAGACCGATTCAATCAACTGTATGTATAGAAACTATAAACACACACACGAACACGGCGTAGAAAGATGAAAAAAAAAAAAAAAAAAAGGAGGGCCCAGCCTCGGTGGGAGGATTTGAATGGGAATGATTCGTGATCTGTCGCATTATATATAGAGAAGAAAAAAGAGAGCGCCACAGTGCACGAGTTCCTTCTCTCTTTTCTCTGTGTGATGTGGCCATTTAAAATCATTGACTCGAAACGCCCCTGACTCGTAAGACTTTCTGGCACAAGAGTAGCACCGACTTCCAAAGCAGGACACACACACACACACACACAGAGAAAAAAAAAAAAGAAAAATCTTGGGGTAATTCAAAAAAAAAATAAATACAACCGCATCTTGTGATACGATGGTAGCTCTTATCATCTGAACGTCTAAAAAAAAAAAAAAAAAAATACCCTGAATTTAAATAAAAGAAGCGAATCCAATATTTTTTTTCTTCTTTTTGCTGGTAACGCGTGGCGTCGTAGAAAAAGAAGTTTCGACAGCAATTGATTGATATGCAAACAGGGTTATAGAAGAATACACACGCATACGTATGTTGTGCATACAGTCAATACGCGTGCAACTTGGATATGTTTTTTTTTTTCCGCGTGTATGTTTGCAGTTGCTCTGATAGTCCACGGATTGAAATCAGCTGGTCCATTTCCCAAGCGAAATGTCTTTCATTTTACGTACCCAGAATTTTTTTTTTTTTTTTTTTTTTTTTCTCGAATTCAAATCAAATTGATCGTGTTACCTTCCCCGATGAAGCGGCTCGCATTTTGTACGCGTGAAAAAGCAAAGGGAAAAGTTCGTGAAAGTGACGAATCGGATAATGCGTGACTTAATGGCGAGCAACAATAAAGTGCCCACCATTCACCAAAAAAAAACAAAAAAAACACAGTAAGGACCAATATGGAATAAAAAAAAAACTAAACAGAGCAAAAGAAAACGTAAGTGAACCGTAATCTATATATATATATGTATAGAAAGAGAGAGGAAATGCGTATGTAAGAGCGGCAGTGGTTTGTGTATAGCACTCCATCCGTCATTCAATCAAAAATTAAAGGGAGACCAAAGAGTTAGTGAGGGTAGTTGAGGAGGCAGGAGGGCAAAAAAAAGGAAAAAGGATTGATTGATGTTCGGCAGAAAGAGTACAGCAGCCACCGCCCCAGTGATCCGTGATCACGTCGCCCGCGTGTAAATGCACGAGAACCCCCCCCCCCCTCCCGTTAACGGAGCGCTAGCCGAGTCGAAGTGCTTACTGATGTTCACTCACAGTTGCTCTACTTGCTTTGCACTTTTTTTTTTTTTTTTTTTACCCTCCTATATAACTATTCCTGATTAAAAAAAAATATACATATATATATATTCAAAATTCAAAAATGAAAACGGCGGATGGAATGGTACGGCGTCAAAACAAATTTTTAGGGACCAACGGTCGCATCAACATGGGAAAAATGAATATTTAATTATTTAAAAAAAAAAAGAGTATGTTGTTTTAGTTCAATCGAAAAAAAAAAAAAATAATAAAAAATATTGGAAGAATAAAGCCGGAGACGGTGGCCAAGTTTGGGATGAAGGATGTCCGGAGGGGATTGACTGCCGCCCGCTACACAAGCCCGCCACCTCGGCGGCAGATCGAACCGGACGGAAGAGCGTCCGTGTCTAAGGGATTTGAGACGCGGTTTGGTGTCGTTCGGCCATCCATCTCAACGGATGAGTATTCATCGACCTTCCCTACTTCTACCCCTATTTTTATTCATTTTTTTTTTTTTGGTGGGGGTGGGGAGCGCGTCTATCTGACTTCCTCTTCATCCCGACGGTCCCGAATAATCTTAACCTTTAAAGGCGCAGCAGACGAACAAAAACCAGAGAGGTATCAAAGAATACCTAAGTCCTTCGTTCTTCTTTGGCTCTTCAAACTGTGCCTCATACATAAGTTAGCCTCCCTTTTTTTTTTCTGATGGGGGGTTCTTTTTCTGGCTCAAGAACACACTTCCAATTTCCCATTCTTTTTTTTTTTTGTTTTCTTCTTTACCCATCCGCAATGTATGTGTGTGTAAGGTCTCCTATCGGTCGATCGCCAACGAACGTACACACGCAAGAAAGATGTCCCCTTCTCCGCACCCTATGGAGATGCTGGCTTTTGGAATTGTTGCTAAACAGGCGCCGTCGTGGCAAGTGACATAAAACAGGGATACACGAAAAGAGAACGAAAAAAAAATAAAAATAAAAATGGCTTTCCTGTTTACGTTTTTTTTTTCTCGCTGCTTTTTTTTTTTCGCCATCTTGAGAGAGCTGGACCGACAAGCACAAACCATCGATCAGTTTTGGAAAGTTTTTTTTTTTTTTTTTTTTTTTTTTTTTTTTTCGACGTTCATTAATCACTAGGCGTTTCTCGTCTGTTTGTTTTTGCTTACATTCCATCGCTGACTACGGACGACTTTGTCCCGAGAAGCGGAAGAGCAAACAGTTTGCGACGGCATTCCAACCGTGGCGACTCTCGGCATCTGTGTAGACGCTAGTTCCAAAACGGAGCAAACGTTTTCCCGTGAAAAGAACGCACGACCCGACGACGACGACGAAACGATATGTCACGCTTTTGCACGTTGTCAAACGAGTTCCACATGTAACAATAACATTCAGGAATGCTGTTCCTTTACAGATTTTGTTAAAAAAGAAAAAGAAAAAGAAAAAAAAAAAAAAAAGAAACTTTGGAAAAGCAAAAACAAACTGATTTGCATGTTTGTTTGCCCTGTTGAAAATCACGCCTCTTTCCTAAGAATCACTCTCACAAATGAAAACAAGAAGTTCCCTTCCACTTGGCTTGGTTGCCCGACGTTCCCGATTTTTGGCCGGCTCCTGATCGAGTTATGCAATCGGGCAGATCTGCGCTTTTGTTGTGATGGATAGCCTTCAATTCTCCCCTCATAACCGTCTCTTCGCGCAATGATGGAATCACATTTATATGGGTGCGTGCATGCCGTTCGTATAAATTCTTCATCCGGGCTGTCCACACATTTTTTTTTTTTTTTTTTTTTTGTTTCCAACCCCTCCAGCAGTTTGGGAAACCCGCTTGGTCCTTTCCCTCCGCGTTTGCTGGCGCAAAGTGTTGTGATCTCTTTCGGTTGTGGCGTCCGCGTGTATCCAACTGGCCGCGCATCATCCCGCATCATCTCGATAATCTAGTCATCAGTCCATCGATCGGTGCGCTTCTTCTTCTTTCAACGAGGTTCTTTCTTTCTTTCTCTATTTACTTTTGGACGGTGGACATTATAAGCCATCGAGCTATACGAGAGAGGATACTTATAATATTCCTATTGATGCGTCATCATTACCATCGTATGGCGGTGTAGACTACTACTACTACCGGTTTTGAGCCACGCAAGGTCGTGGATGAATTGTCAAGCAACATTTTTGGGGGAATCTTTTTTTTTTTTTTTTTTTTTATGGAAGTACGTCCTTCGAGAATCCAAAGAAAGTGGTTATGAACGATCGTCGTCTTTTTTTTTTTTTTTTTTTTTTTTCATGAATGCCAAGCGGAACAGGAAAACTTGATCCATCTTTAAGCGGCAGCCTTCAACGCAAATGGATTGCTCTTCATCCGGAAAAGATGACCCTTATTCCCTCCCGCCCTTTTACGTCGGTCCAAGTGCGCCAGTACAAGTGGAACCCTAAAAGCGGTTGCTGTTGTCATCGTTAGATGGCGATAAACAACATTCACGAAATTGGAAATTCGAATTAAAAAACAAAATCCCAATTCATCCACCTTTAAAAAAAATATTGACGTTGATTCAAATTGCGCTATCAAATGCAAATCCTCGAAAGTTTTAAAAAAATAGGTTCAGTTCTTTTATACGCCGCCAGATGACAGTGTCGTCCAGTGCGCTAGAACGTCAATTTTACGCAACACAAAAATAGCCCGCACGCAAGCGCAGTCTAAAAATAAGCAAAAACGTTTAAAGAGCCCCAAAACGAAAAAGACATAAAAACAAAAAAAAAAAAAAAAAAAAAAAGAAAAAGGGAAAAACAAGAGTTCTAATTCAATCCGTCGGTTATAGGTGTGCGTTGTTAAACGCTTTAACTCGCGTGCAGTCAACTGATATATACTCCTATATAGGTTTTCGGTTACCAGGAGGGGGGAAGTTTTTAGGAGATGTCGGGACTCTCTGGACGAGCAATATACCCGTCAGCCCATAAAAATTTCAAACCTCATCAACTAGCCAAAACGAACAGCAACCAAACTCCACGGGGTTAGAGGCAAAAGAGAGAAGCAAATCCACACAAATAAACATTAAAAAGAAAAAAAAGAAAAAAAATCTAAAAGAAGAAGAAGAAGAAGAAGAAGAAAAAAACGCCTATTCACTATGGAATCGAAGTGAAGGATAATGATCGGGCCATATAGCGTCCGTCACGACATTTAAAGAGTCGTAAAAAAAAAAAAAAAAAAAAAAAAAAGACTCGGGAAGATAATGTCATTATATGAAGTGGAAAGGAAGAAAAATAACACCTTTGAATGTTCTGCCTATGTGTCTTGCGTATATCTAAATGTTGTTCATTTTGTCTTCCAAAATAAAAAAAAAAAAAAAAAAAAAAAAAAAGAGTTTAGCCTACACTTTCTTGTCCCGAAAAGAGAGAGAGAGAGAGAGAGAGACATAGAAGGGATATAAAAGTCGTGAAAAAAGAAAAGAAAAAGAAGATTCGATAATCTCTGGTAGCGATCACGTTCTTGTATATATGGGGAAGAGCTCTTTTTTTTTTTTTTTTTTTTTTTTGCCTGTGATGCATAACATCTATTTTCTCGTGTAGCGCCTGTTTTTTTTTTTTATTCTCTCCCGATTTATCACGCACCACCGTCGGCCCCTATACCCTCAAGGCTGTATACTACGGTATCAGCTGACTCTCTCTAATAGTATCTAAAGATACGAGAGAAGGGAAAAGAAAAAACTTGACAGCTCAAGAGAACTGAAACTCTTTTTGGAACAGCAGGCGCAGAGGATCTCGTTCTTTTTTTTCTTTTTTTTTTTTTTTTGTTGGGCTTTTCAGGTCTGATTTTTTTTTTTTTTTTTTTTTCATTTTCGTACCGCTCTGTCATGACCACCCCTGTAATTATCCATGTATACCTATTTCGGTTTGGCCCCTCAAGTCAAAAGTCGCGGTTACACAACGCACAAAAAAAAAATAAATAATAAAAACGAGGGAAATTCAAACATTCCATACGCACGAAATTGGAATTTAAAAAAAAAAAAAATGAAGATGTCGGGAAAGAAAAGAGCGTGACCGTCGACTTGACGTGCATAATTGAACAATAATACGACTGCAACGTTTTGTCTGCTAAACCCCCCCCCCCCCCCTCACCCAAAAAAAAAAAAAAAAAAAAAAAAAAAAAAAAAAAGAAAAGAAATAATAATTTGAATCGGGTCCTACCTGGCGAAGAAGGCGGCAGCGGCTGAGGCCTGGGCGGCCGATCCGAGAATGCCGTTGACGCTGTAGGCGTAACGGGTTTCCAGGTAGCCTTGCTGATGATGTAGGCCAGACAATCCAGCGGACAGTTCGGCTGGAACGTGTTCCTTCATCGCCGGCTTAATGGCAGGTGTAATGGCATTGGGGGCATTGGCGGCGTTGGCCGTTTTGAAATGGAGTCGGTTGGCGGACGACGTGCTGGCGGACGTCGACGAAGGCGGACGAGCCGTTCCACAAGCGCCCAAAGGCGCGATAACAGCAGATGGCGAACGCAGGGTAACACCTCTCGGCGGAGGAGGCGGAGGAGCGCGACGTTGATCGCCCATCGTCTCCACTTTCGTTCGTGTCATCAAAACCTGCGAATAAAAAAGAATAACAATAAATTACAATAAATTAAAAAAAAAAAATAGTAATAAAAAAAAAAATACGAGAATAAATTAGAAATAAATGCTGTAGGGCTTTTTCAAAATCCGAGTTATTCATTGCCGCTGGCGCATTAAACTAGCAGCTCTGTTCCAGCACACACGCATAAAAATGAAGAAAAAGGGACAGACCAATCGGGTTGTTATCAAAGTATATTCAGATTCCCCCTCCCCCCCCCCCCTTCTTTTCCTCAAAGTTCCGATGATCGTTTCACACATAAGAGGGAAAGAAAAAGGGGAGACTGATTTCCAATTCAATCCCGTCTTAGGCGCCAACAGTGTTTGATTTGATTAGCTACGTTAGGGGGGAAGAGAGGGAGGGAGGAAGCTTTGCGAGTCAACGTGAAAAGGGCGGAGGCACGGGCTAAAACTAGACTATATAGCGCGCCGAGGCAATGTCGTAACTCTTTCGCCTTTCCGCATTGCCGCCCCTATCCAGCGTGCGCAACGCCACACGTGGAACAAGACAAATATTATCGTCCATTTATTTAATTGATAGTTATTTCCAACCCCTCCTCGTATTGGAGGGTGTGCACCCCATTTCTCCCGACAAAATCTCAACAAAGGCAACGAATAAGCAAAAAGAAATAAAAAGAAGAAGAAATCACTTAGATGGCATGACTCATCGCTATCAAAACAGGAAGGAAGACATTGCAAAAAAAAAAAAGAAAAAAAAAGATGAACGAAAAAATCTCCACCCTTCCTTTGTGGGCCATTCGGTCCCGTTCCCGATGGCCATCCCGTCCGACAGTTTACCTCTCATGATGAATAGAAGCGAAATAATAATAATTATATATATATTTTTTTTTTCTTTTTGTTTCGCGCGTTTTATTAAGTAGTTTTAAACACGAAACGATTGATGGCCATCTTATTTTTCACTTGAACGCAACAGACGTTGGCCGGCTATTCACGTTCTTTTCAGTGGGAGGCCCACGGTGTAAACAAAAGAATCTCGTGCTGTGAAGCACGAAAATATAAAACAAAGATGTGGAGAAAAAAAAAAAAATCGACTTCCTAACGCAACACGGTTAGAAAATAAATCGTTGGAAAACGGTTGGTCTTTAAACAATACTGTCCGCTTTCCGATCAAACAAATGCGGTTTTTTTTTTTTTTTTTAAATTTATCTGGAACTTCATTTTCCCCTTTACAAAAAAACACACACACACACAATCAGCCAGCCGATCAAATAAATTGAACGCTCCAGAGAATCTTTGTGTTCAACACACACACACGCACAATTGTGGAACAAATAAAAAATGAATCGTTATGGAGGGCGGATATGTACGTTGGTGGGATCGCCTGCGTACACGCAAAATCTTACGGAGAGACTCATTTTTTTTTTTTTTTTGTCTACTCCGCCTATCATATCCCTTTTTCATTGTTCCAGCATGTTAGTACCCAACCTCCTAGTTTATATACCACGACCGACTGGAACATACTAATAAAAAAAAAAAAAAATGTAGTTCTCACGGAATTTTTCAAGGGGGGGAAGGGAGAGAGTAGTAACTCTCTCACAACGTGCGAAAGCTTCACTCGACATTATTTTCTGTGTGTGTGTGTGTGTGTGTGAGCTTTTTCATATTTTTTTTTTTTTTTTTGTTCCCGGGCTAATCACAATTAGAGGCTTCCGGTGTCCCCCCCTCTCCCCATTCAAACGACACACACACACAAAATGTGATGAAAATTACAAACAAAAAAAAAATGATAATTAAATTAAAAAAAAAAAAATGACTTTAACAATGGGGTAGAGTTTGATTGAAAGAGTTAAAAAATAATTAGAAATGTATATATATATATAGATCTTATAAGAATGAATGGATGGAGGAAAAAGGAACAAAAGGGAGAGGAGAAATCCTATCAGCGAAATGAAATCTGGACGATAAATATATCGAGATTGTAGTTGTTTTCTTTTTCCTCACTAAAAAAAAAAAAAAAAAAAAAAAGCAAAGTGAATCGAATGGCGCGCGAGGAGAGAGAGAGAGAGAGAGAGAAACCAATTAGCCGCGAGGGCAAACGAGATCGAGGAGTAATGAAGTCTCGTGAAATCGACGGGCGGCGTGCCAACACAACAGCGCCACACGTATAGGCAGCAACCATACAACGGGTGCAAAAGGAAAAGACTGTGCGCTTTGTATAGAGCGGGTGAAAACAAGAAAATACAAAGTTGAAAGCAACAAAAAAAAAAAAAAAAAAAAAAGAAAAAAGACCATCGACAGATTTACTGCGCTCACGCGATAAATTGAATGTTTTTTTTTTTTTTTTCTCTCTCTCTTTTGGCCATTGGCGTGGCAACATAAAGAACAACAACAAAAAGTCCTATTGTTTTTATATAAACATATAATCATCAACTGGCGTAATCATAGAGGATTGATGACGACTTACAACCCCCCCTTCTCTTTGCAAGAGTCCTTTTGTTTATGGCTCTCGATAGCTGGCGGGACCTTCAAACTCGTGCTGTGTGATACACACACCAGTGACCTAATCTCGGCCGATTTTCACGCTAATGTCTTTTCGTGACCGTTTCAAAACAAGTTCACACACACACACACACGAGCAATTTCGTTTTTCGCACGATATACTAAAAAAAAAAAAAAAAAAAAATACTCATTTGTTACACGACTGGTAAAAAAAAAAAAAGAAATGCGATGACTCAGATTGCGCCGAGCAGAACTGCGTGAGCACGCGCTTCATTCATCTCGATTGTCCATTTAACTGTTAAAACACATCGTAGGAGGCGAAAGATAACAAACGGTTGGGAATATTTCTTTTTCTTTCTTTTTTTTTTTCACTTTGTGTGAATCGGTTCCATTGTTGTTGTTTTCAGACTTTTCAATTAACACAAGAACGATTTTTTTGTTTTTTTTTGTTTTGTTTTTTTCTATTAAAGAGAAAAGAAAGCCGGCCAGAGAAAACGCTCTCGCCATCAGGTAATTTTTTTTTTTTTTTTCCAACTAAGAATATTTAATAATAAGAGCCCGTTTAAGGATTTTAGCCGGACGACATGTGAAAAAACAAAACGGGACTTGAATTTCGTGTTTCCTTTTTTTTTTTTTTTTTTTTTTTTTTTGAAATAATGTTACGTATTCAGCGTATGCTGCGATGCAAATCGTTTGAGCGCTGCATTATTTCAACACGCATCATACCAGACAGCTCGAAGGCCGGTTTTCCTTTCCGTCTTTCAAACGTGATTAAACATCGTCTTGAAAAACGCAAAAAAAAAAAAAAAAAAGAAGAAACAACCCGAAAAATGTATCGAATGTTATCAAATGATTTGCATGCCATGATTCATCGAACAAAAACAAAGAATCACAAGCATTTTCAATTAACGGTTTTTTTTAACGTTTTTCCTTTGATTTGATTTGATTAATTTTTTTTTTTTTTTTGATAATTTGAATTTGCGTGTCAAGTTGTTGAGCAGTAAAAGATTTACTGCTAAGCCTACACCACGCTGGATGATTATCATAAAAAAAAAAAAAAAAAGCCGAGAGCCGATAACGTCGCGCCAGTACGTGCCGTGATTTATGTACTACCAACTAGTAAAATGTACGTGTAATTTGTTGGCACCTCGAACAGGTCAGCAGGATCAGACTGGCTGCGGGCGATGTTGCCTTATTCATTTGAAAATATTCACGGGAAAAGAAAAAAAAAAAAGGCTATCCACTAGAATAACAAATCAGGCAAATCGACTCGTCTGGAAAATCTCCTACGTTTGAAACGTAAGAGGGCTGAAACGTTGATAGATGGCGACAAGGGCGCCCATTTCTTCTCCCACTTTTGGAGGTTAAAATTAAAAAAAAAAAAAATGCTCACTGATTTATTGATTTCCCCATTGAATTTTTCTTTGGAAAAAAAAAAAAAAAAAAAAAAAAAAATTTCCTTGGCGTTTGTCAAGATGAAACCGATTGAGATTGATCGAATACAACCACCCAGTCCTATCGATTAGCCTCTTCAGTTTAAAAGAAAAACAAAAATCGAAGCAACGCGAACCCATCGTGGGCCTCAGACAGGTAACACACCAACAAGAAACATCCCCCCTCCCTCCTCTCCCTAAAAAAAATTGCCTTAATATCTGAAACGGTGACATACCCCTCCCCCGTACGAAAAGTTAACCGAACATTAACTGAGCTTAAAGAACCAAAGACATTTTCTTTACAAGATGTTTAACACCCCGCCCGTCCGTTTTGACGTTGTTGCCATTGTTTTCTCTTTTTCTTTTCGATGCGTTCGTTGCATATGGAACAGACCCACAGTTTTTCCAACGTCTTCCCCTCTTTTGAAAACTCGTGTTCCATTCATTCAGCGTCCTCCCCCCCCCCCGTTTTCTTTGTGTTCAACAGGAAAGAAGAACAAACCAGAATAATAACACATAAAAAAGAAATATGTGTCTAAATTTAAAAAAAAAACAACGTTTTGACCACTGCAAGCGAAAATTGAAGAAAACAATGGATTTTATATGTTTGCATAAAAAGGAAAAAACAAAAAAAAACAAAATGAACGAGGGTGGCACCAACTGACGCAACCGATGGATCAGTTGAGTGCAATCAACACAATGAGCAAGAAACCGTCTGACGTACCCCATTGTTTTTGTTCACAGTCGAAAAGAAGAAGAAGAATATTTGAATATGGATGACTTACCTTTGGCTGCTGAACTGGATAATTCATTACGTTGGCCGTTTCTGGTGCTGTCTCTGCTACTCTCCTATAAAGGTAATAAAAACAAAATTATAAGGATGATTCATTTTCTGGTTTGCAAAAAAACAAACAAAAAAAACTAACTAAACAAATCTTTTATCTTATTTCAGTATGCATTCAAATAAAACAGAAAAAAAGAACACGACAGGGCGCCCTCAAAGAAAGAAAGAAAAAAGAAAAAAAAAACATGCTCCGGATCGTTAGCATAATTCGGCATGGAGCCGACCGACACGACAAGGAAAATGCAAACGCAACTTGTTCATTCTTTTGTATACGTCTTGTAGATTTTTCCCTTTTTTTTTTTTTTGGTACAGAAAGGTGTGGTGAGGGAACTCTTAACACAGTCTGCGTGTAATATGCAAATTCGCACAGTTCGCCCGGTTAGAAAATGAGGTTGCACGACGGTGGCAAAAAAATAAATAAATAAATACAGACGCTGTTTGTGCTGCTGCTGGTATGTCTGTGTGTGTGTCTCTTTCACTCTTTCGCTTTATGTGTGTGTGTGTGTGTGTGTAACATTTCGTTTCTTTGGCCGTTTCATCGTCATAAATCAAAAGGGTGACATTCATTTTGTTTCGCATTTAGCCTCCATCTCTTTGTTGAATTCCTCGGCTAGTATTTTTTTTATTTACTTCTCTATACGACTCGAATGTGAAGCCACAAGGAAACAAAAAAAAAAAAAAAGAAAACCCAGCATTATAAAAATAAATATGAAAAGAAAAAAGAAAAAAAAAAAAAATCAAACGAGCTCCTTCCCCAAAAACGGTGTGTAGGAAGTTGGGTGTAGTGCCCATTTCGGTCAGGACAAACCAAACTAAAAAAAAAAAAAAAAAAATGCGATTTCTAACGGTGACGTTTTTATACCAGCCGAAACGCAACTTGACTGCAACGCCAATCATTTTTTTTTTTTTTTTCATTTGAGAATGGGGTAGAGCAAAAAATATTTTCTTAATTTTTTTTTTTTTTTTTTTTTTTTTTTTTTTTTCCCACCGCTACCGCCCGCCGGGTATTTGTGACTCGAGTTCCAGATGAACCACCACACACCGTGAAACAAAAAAGAAAAAGAAAAAAAGAAAAAAGGAGAACCTGGGAAAAGCGGAACCATCAAGCCAAGCAAGTGGATGACTACACCGATTGGCCCGGCGCTCCTCGTTTTTTTCTTCGAGGAAAGATAAAAACAAAAACAAAAACAAAGAACTAAAAGGATATCTGCTTTAATTTTCGAATATCCTTGATCGTTCGACAGCGTCTGACGGAATAAATTGAATTTGATGAAATGCATGAGTTCTAAGAAAGGATCGAAATGGCTGCGTTTTTTGGGTTTTTTTTTGCAGAACAAAAAAGGATCACAACGCGATCCATCAAAAAAAAAAAAAAACCCAAAACCTTTTTTTTTTTTTTTTATTTCGCACAATTTCTGTGTCACATTCACGTTTGTTTTGTTTTTTTTTATTTTGGAGAGTTGTGATTACCAACGACTCCAAAAAGGAAACGAGAACTAATCCAGCGGCCGGATTTAGATACATAAAAAAAGAAGGGGAAGGGCAAATAAAAAAAAAAAAAAAATGGAACAAAATCTATTGGCCGATTTTGTCGTGGATTTATTATCGTCAGACAACTGACGGCGATGCAAGTTAGGAAATATAAAATAATTTAAAAAAAAAAAAAAAAGGACCAAATAAACTCGTTTTTGCGTTGCGGTGCGCAGATAAATGACGGATAGCTTCGATGTAAAGCTTGAAAAAACAAAACAAAAAAACAAATGAAATGCCCACCCCCTGAAACGAAAAAACAAACAAAAAAAATCGTTCAATCCGGTATCCTGAAAAAAAAAAAAAAAAGCTTTCGAAAAAAGCGCCATTTAAGGGAGGAGTCGTTGCCGCCGGCCGTCAATGAATTGATTCAAAGAAACATTTCAATCGCAATCATCTCAAGTACTTGTCTGTCTCTGCTCACGCAAATTGAGTTCGCGTGCGCGCACGCTGTCCTGATTATTTTTATCGGCCTTTCTTGTGTCTCGATCCGTTTCAGATCAAACGAAAGCGGCGGCCACAAGACCCTGTTCGCCCAGCAAAATCTCCCGAGAGATTTTCACTCGATGATTGGCACCTCAATGCCACGTCTCATTTTTAAATTTTTTTTTTTTTTTTTTTTTTTTTCTTGTTTTCTTTCGTCGTTGTGTCTCCAACACTTAAACGATTAACCGCCAATGAATCATTCTTCTTCCCTATACGGATTGGGTTTTGTTTTTAAAAGGAATGCCGGACTCATCTACGACACAATTTTGCAAAACGGATGGAAGACAAAAAAATGCAGTTCTAGTCATCGTTCAAAGTGAAATATTAGCAAGAAGAAAACAAGACGTTATTCTTTTTTTTTGTTTTTTTTTGTTATCGAAGGATGAATACATCCATCGTGGCAGTATGTCTTGACACACAGTATTATTGTAGTAGCCATGTGTAAATAGTTTTACGTGACGGATGAAATAATAGGAGATAAAAGGAGAGGACGGTTACGAGAGAAATTCCTTTTGTTTCAACTCGTACCGTTGAAGGACGTCGGGTAAGTTAATGAAATGCCCCAGACATTCTCCACATTCTTTCACGATATTTATGAATTCAACAGAGACACACTCCGAAGGCGAGCAAAAAAAAAAATGATGGTCGGGGAATTTGCGCGGTTTAGAGATTTGTATCCATTAAAAAAAAAAAAAAAAAAAAAAGGAATTTTAATTATAGTCGTCACCTGACTCGACATGTCCTGAAATCTCTTTGACATAAATGACTTGAAAAATATCCATCCTAATTTGTTTGCTAGCCATTTTTACGCCAAACGTAAAAGCCAATGAAATTCTTCAACAACACTTGAGAAAGATGATAAAAAAAACAAACAAACACACGTGTCAAATAGCGGCAATCTAAAGGTAGATCGTCAAAGTGGAGAGATACGCTCAAAATAAAATGAGTAATAATCATCACCATAAAAAAAAAACAAAAAACAGTCAAGTGAGAGCGGCTGGTATGTCCAACAAATAAAAATACACGTTCCAGTCCGCCCCTTATCTCGATAAATAAGCAGGTGCGAATTGTTACCAACAGCCAAGAGAATGAAACACGTCTCCATTTCTTTAAAAAAAAAAATGTGAAGATCATGTCGACACGGTTAAGATTTCAACATTTTGCTAGTCCAGGTAATACCAGGCGTTTTCCTTTCCGACAAAACAAGAGAGACTTCCATGGAAGCCCATCCATCGTTGAAAATTGACGTACAAAGAACAAAAAAACAAAAAAACATTGTACATATCTGTACGATTTAAGGAATAGCGAGGACGGTTGTTACTTTCAAAAAGACGCACGTTGAAAAAAAAAAACAGGTGGAGGAACACGTTCACCAACGTCGACAACGAGTTTTTTTTTTTTTTTTTTGTGTTTAACACCACAAGGAAAAAAGGAAAATGTCTTTGAACGTGTTGAATTCAAATAGGCAAAGAGAGATTATGTCACGCTCTAGCGGATCGGATCGAAATGCGCGCGCGCCACCGCTTCCCAACAAATCATCACGTCGCATTTTCCAGGAAAAAAAAAAAAAAAAAAAAAAACCAGAAAAATATATTCACCCATTTATTTTATTATGATTTTTTTTTTTTTTTTTTCCCATCGGTTTTTAACCCAAAATTGTGGACGGCTAGAAAATGAAGTCATAAAAAAAAGGGGGGGGGGGGAGAAAAAAAATATCACCTGAGCGATAATACACGCACAAAGACGCTAACATTTCGTGTCACGAATGTGTTAATAGAAGGCATTTATCTCTTTTCCTAAATGGCGGGAGGAAGACTCTCAATCGGCACATGACTTTCAATGAAAAGAATGTCATCCAAAATGGACAGGGGTTAAAAAAAAAAAAAAAGCGGCTTATATCGAAACTGAATGCAGGTGTGTCAAAGGTGAAACGACCAGCAACGTCTCTCAAACCCCTTCGTTTTTTTTTTTATCATCCAACAGTTTCAACCGTTTTGAATGTACGCAGCAAAATGAAGAATAAAAAAAAAGAAGGAAGAGGACGAAAGAAAATAATAATAAAAAAAAAAAAATAGAACCCCAAAAATTCTAAATAGCCAAAAATGGTCACCCGATTGGAATCCATTACTCATGGCTCTCTTTCTCGTTGTTTAGACGAGCAAGAAAGACACGGAAGAACAGGCACAGTGTCAATCCGTCGACACACGACATCGAAGGAAACAGACCCCAACAAAGAAAAACAAAAAAAACAAAAAACAAAAAGGGAATTTATCCTCACAGTTTCGAATAACAATCAATCCCGATTCATTTGAAAATGTACGCACACAATCGACTGTCATTGATGGACATTTTTCTCTCCCCATTCCCCGTCCCGGAAAATGCCCAAGCGGAAAAAAAAAACAAAAAAACACAACTAAAAGATAAGTGTGTTTTTCGGTTCGAAAATTTAGTGTAGTGCGAGTCCGAAGAAAAATAGGGAAAGAGGCACAAAACGCTGACGTATATGGGCAACGGGTTAAACTTTCCAAAGGCCCTACACATATATAAGACGAGACAAGAGGGCTAGAAGGGAGGAAGTCCTTCTTGTATAGGAGAGGGGAAAAAAAAAAAAGAAGGGGGAGGAAGAACATCAACGGGAGCTGGCAATTATGCAAAACGACCTGTTGGCCTCAACTGGCCGTGAATCACTCTGGCCTTATTTTTTTTTTTTCTCCCCTTTTTTCTTTTATTCTCTTCACGTTGGGGTTCTCTATTTTTTTTCTCAGCCCCCAACTCGACAGATTTTCTCTCCTTTAAAAAAAAAAAAAAAAGTTCAAACGAAAAAAAAAAAAAAAATCTTTCGGGACTCGGGTTAATTGTTTTGTGTGTGTGTGTGTGTGTGTGTGTGTGTGTGTGTGTGTGTGTGTGTGTGTGTGTGTGTGTGTGTGTAGGGATCCTATATAGTGAAACGATCGTGAGTGTGAAAAACAAAAAAAAACACACTTTCTAGTTTCGGATTCTTGCAATCAGAGGCATGCAGCCGCCAACTGGCCCATTATGCTAACGAATTGATTGGAAATGATGGTCTTTTGTTCTTAAAAAAAAAAAAAATAAAATAAAAAAAATAGATATAAAAATCCTTGTACACGCAGATTCTCACCACCTGCTGTCTGGGTCAAAGAAAATATGGCCGTCATTACTTGAAAAACAAAAATTTGGGCCTTGCCCCAGACACCCAATTTCTATAAAAGAAAAGGTTAAGTGACAATAGAATTACAAAATAAAAGGAATATTGTTTTTTTTTTGTTTTTTTTTTTACGCGTGTGACCAATCGATACACACAAATTTTGGTGTGTTTCCATTGTCAACCGCGCGTGTACGTTTCCACACCTGGGGAAGGAGAGACCACCTGTGGCCATGTTTTTAACGTGGTCGGGGTCATCGATAAGTCACTACTCGCTATGCATATATACAACAATGAATCAATGATATCAAAAAAGTGTTGAAATCATTTTTTTTTTTTTAAAAGGAAGTCACGCTTGTTTCGTGTTGACGTCATTCCCGCGCTTTCTTCTATTTTTGAACGTCACCAGAACAGAAAAAAAAAAAGACGGAAATGGCGTGTCATCTAATTACTTTTTTTTTTTTTTTTTTCCCCTTTCTTATCATTTTCTTCATGGAATGATTGGCCCTTTTTCCTTTTTTAATTCTGGGTGTGGGATCGAGACTGACATGTGAACCCTGGGAATTTTCAATTTTTTTTTTTTTTTTTTTGCGGCACAAACATATATAAAAAAAAAAACATATATGTGTTTGAGGCAAAGGATTTACGATGCCGCTTCCGGAATCCCTTCCGGCTTCGTAAAAAAAAAAAAATAGCGACACCCATGATTTCTTCTGTCCAGAACGCATCATACCCCCCCCCCCCTCATTCTCTCTTAGAATAAAAAGGCTAAGAAAAAAAAAAAAATAAAATAAGAAGAAATTGTAAAATAATACGAGCCATTAAAAACAAAAGCCGAGCAAAAAAAAAATTCCCATCATTTGGGTGGCATTCAAGGCAATAAAAAAAAAAAATACGTATTAAAAAAGAATGAGTCTTCTGCGAATGCCCTTCAAGTCAGGTAAAAAAAACAAAAAACAATGAGCAGATATAACCATTGTCTTCGATTCGATAGACTGGTATAACTGTTTGAAAGGCTTATTTTTTTTTTTTTTTTTTTCGAATTTAAATATACGAGCGCCATCTATTTCAGGCTGCAATCGTGTGACGCTGTAAACGAACATAATAAATCGCGTTTTTTATTCTTTTATAAGTTGACAATTTGACTTTCTTTTTCGGTGGTAGCCCCGCTGTGAAGTATTTAGCATGTTTTTATTTATTTATTAATTTTTTTTTTTTTTCAAAGGAGAGCAGAGTGAGAGGCTGCGTCCGTTCAGATTGTGCGCAGAGTTTAGAAAGTTGTGACCCCGTAAATTTCTACCCCAATTTTCCTGACGTAACAAATCGAAAGGAAACGAGTCAGGACAGCCAGTCCCGATTTTAAATCATGTGCGTTAGAAAGAAAGAAAAAAAAAAAAAAAAAAAACTGCCATATATACAAGTTAGAATGTCGCTCCTGTTCTCCGTGAGTCGGCGCTTTCCCAACGAGAAACGAACGCAGAAAAATGGGGAGGGGGGAAAAACAATTTCGATCGTCATGAAGAAGACACGAGAAAGTTAAAAAAAAAAATAAATAAATAAAAAAAAGAAACAAACTTCCCCCAACTCTTCGTAGTTGATTTGATGGATTGAAAACTATGTCAAGAATGTCTACTGTTGTCATTTGAGGATGAAGAAGAAAAACTGTTGAAACATTTTTTTTTTTTTTTTGTCTTCTGTTCAAACTCTCAGATGATGGAACAAGCTTTTTCAATTCCCCCTTTTTTGTTTTTTGTTTTTTGTTTGTTTTTTTTTCTACTTGATATTTGTAAGTTTGTTTCTTTTGCCTTTCTCTCTGTTGATGAAGCGCGGGGGGAACCAGTTCGGCCCCACGTACACCGTCCCTTATGAATATTCAACTCAGATCTATACCTATCCACACACACACACACGCACGGCGATTTGAATGGAAAAAAAAAAAAAAAACAAGTCGGATGGGGAAAATCAACAATTCAAAGACACACACACTTCGTCATTATTCTTCCTTCAAGTAAAAATGAAAATCAAATAAAAACAAATAGAAATCCACAATGTTTTCGATAATCAAACAGACGATTTGTTTGCGCAGGGCCAACAGGTGGGCCCCCGTAGGCTTCCCCCATTTTTTTATTATTATTAACTATCGTTCAAAACGATTTTCACATGTTGGCCCAATGTTCACCCACTATGATGTCCCCCCCCCCCTCCCTCTATTTCGTTCTTTTAATACAAGCACTCCCCCCCCCTTGAAAAAAAAAAAAAAAAATTCTAAATGAACCATGAGAAGTAGTGTTTGTTCTCACGCCGAATCACCTGCCCTTCATTGCCTGTCATTAAAAATCATCCTTTATTATATCCGTGGCTCACGTCTGCTCGTTTCCTTTTTGCTTTTCGCCTCCTACCGAGTTTGCCTTATCGAATCGGTCACGTTACACATTTTCAACAAGATTATCATTATTGACTTGATCCAAATTGAAAAAAAAAAAAAAAAAAAAAAAAAAAAAAACGGTTAATGACCGACACTAGGAACGAGCGTTTGTTTGTTTTTTTATACATCCCGAATAAGGAGAAGAGAAAACAAATTGGACCTCGGACTGGACAACGTTTTGGACTAATTCCATTGAAGAATACGTTCGTTTCCCTTTCCCACGCGCAATCAGACATGATACGATTACACACCTGCGGCTTGCAGCAAGGAGGGAAAGGCACTCAGGTCGTAGTTGAATGTTTGAAATAACCCGAATCGGAAACGAGCCACACACAGTAGCCGTATAGTTATGATTACGAGAGAGAGAGAGAGAGAGAGAGAGAGGGGGAGGAATGAAAACCTTCTGCCCGTTTTTTTTTTTTTTCTCTTCCGCACGGCGCGCTATTTGAATACGAAAAAAAAAAAAAAAACTAACTTGTTTTCCCACGACCTTTTTTTTTTCCAAGTGGATACTGGTCGCATCTGTTTTGTTCGTTTCTTTCCCATTTAAATTCATTCCGATACAGACAAGGGAAAAAAAAAAAAAAAAAAATACCATCGACCCGCAGTTTTAATCACAAAAAAATCGCTCGGTGTGTAATCAATGATTTTTGACTAGACATTGCCACTGGCATAAATCCGTAAAAGGAGAAGTCAACACAAGACTGGCATTTTTTTTTGTGTGTGTGTCGTCTTAGTCATCAGCGCTCTCTTCCGAGAAATCTCTACTCATATTGCGGGATCCGAAAAAAAAAAAAAAAATAAAATAAAAAACATTCAAGTCCCTTTAAATTCCCATCTTTTAAAAAAAAAAAAAAAACCAAAAAAATGTTTGAGGAAGAAAAACAGAAAAAAAAAAAAAAAAAAGTCAGACAGGTTTTTTGGTTTTTTCTTTTCCTCAATTTTGGAATCGCGGGTCTCTCCATTCATTTAGAAAATCAAAATGGAAGTTTCGAGGAAGAGTTTGAGCGCATTTTTCGGTGCGTGTCTTTTCAATTCACTTTGAGTTAATGGTGGCGTGCGCGTTTTGTTATGCAGACGGGGCTCCCCGTGCTAATTCGTCCCGACACGGATGACCACGCCAAGAGCCAAGTTGATTACAAGTGACGACTCAATAATAAAGCAAAGGGAAAAAAAAAAAAAAAAAAAGAAAAGAAAAACGTAACACACACAAAAAGATCGAATCAAACAAAAAGGATTTCAAATGAGGGGCACAAAGATAACGACGACAACCAAATGTGTGGTTTTTTTTGTGTTTTTTTTTCTCTCTTTTGTGTGTTCAAGTTGAAAGGATTATTTAAAAAAAACAGGTTAAAAACGATTGGATATGGCGCTTTTTTTTTTTAAACACCAGTCACACGACCCACCGGAAAAAAAAAAACTGGCGACGATTTAATGAAAGTTTTATTTTGTGTATCTTTTTTTTTTTCTTTTTTTTAGATAGAAAAAAAATCTAGCCGTGTTTTTTTTTTTTTTAAATACGTTGGCGCGAGTCTTATCCACTAGAGATTTTTTTTTTTTTGAATTTTGAATTCATTGCCAGCCAAGAGAGAAACCCAGAGAGACAATTTACGACTGTTTTCTTGTACTGCCGAGAAAGGGGAACTTGCGCGCCGTGTAAAAACATTTGAAAAAGAAAAAAAAAAAATCATGTTTTATTATTTACTGGTCAAGGTATTTTCCCTATTGCCCATCCCACCAGATGAAGAAGAACACAAATAACAATCATCAAAAAGGGAAAAAAACAAAAACAAAAACAAAAACAATATTTTTGTTTTGTTTCAAATTCAAAAATTCAGCTCTAGAGATGGAAGGTGGGGAAATGAAGATGTTTCTTTCACAAGGCATTTTCAATGCGTGAGTCAAAAGGAAATCATTACAGAGAGGCTGTCGAAAATGAAATCGACGCCAGACCCTTATGCATCTATTTTCAAAAAAAAAAAAAAAAAAAAAAAAAAAAAAAAAAAAATGTTTTTCTTTAGTGGCCTTTCGTTTAAATTAGAAAAATGTTGGAACATTTGTTTGATATAGTTTCCAAATAACTTGAATGGCGAGCTTGGTCGAGTTTAAACGTTTGTTTTCTTTTTCAAACGGAAAAAAACATCGCTGAGGGAAAACCCCAACCAAGCGTTTCATAAATGGTTTTTTTTTTTGGTTCCACGCCATCGCCGCAATAGTCCATCATTTAACAAACGATACAATAGGGGATTCGCCCCCCCCCCCCCTCCAAAAAAAAATATATATAAATCAAAAATAGGACGATTCCTTTTTTTTTTTTCTGGGAGGGGCATCTCAACCACTTCAACCATCCCTCTCTTCTTTTTACCTTAAAACACAAGACCTCAATTTATTACATAACCAATTCTCAAATCAGCCCGGAAAGAAAAAAAAAAAGGGGGGAGGGGGGGGGGGGGGTCCCAAACGTGTTACGAAATCGAGGGAAACATTTTTCCCACTACAACTCGATGGCCACGTGACTTAGGTAACCCTCTGCTGAAGGAAAAATGGAAGGGGGTCCTTTAACAGTCCCCCCCAGTCCCTCCCCCCCCCCCACAACTAACCACTTCACTGGACTTACCCAATGTGGCAGATGGCATCCGTGCCCAAGTGAAAAAGGCACAAAATTATTGAAAAAAAAAACAAAAAACAAATTTAAAGATTAAAAAAAAAAAAGAGAGAAATAGAAACGGCCAAATTCAATGTTCACGTTTGTTGTTTACAACAATAAACCGAGAGTAGGAACGTTTCGTATTTCGTGATTGTGACGCAAGAAAAACCACTCTCGTAATGCGCGTTGCGGGTAATGATAATGAGAGTCGCCGGGGACAATGAAAACGCAAATGGACTGAGAAAGAGAAGAGAGAGAGAGAGAGAGAGAGAGAGACAAACACACTCACCGCTGCGGCGAAGAACAGGTCGCCCTTTGGTGATTACGCTCTCCAAATGAATTGCGCAAAATCAGCTAGATTGGCCTTAAATAATTAAGAGCCAACTAACATGATTTTTTTTTGTTTGTTTCAACAGTTCCAGCGCACACACAAAAAAAAAAAAAAAAAAAAAAAAAGAATTTTTCAAAGAGAGAAAAAGAAAAATCTCAAAATTTGGCAAAACAAATTTTTGCTTTTCTTTCGATCTCTCCGCAGATTTTCAAGTCAATCTCTTAGCACTCGATCACAATCACAAATCGACACACGAGGAATCACAGAAAAGAAAAACAAATGGAAATGAAACCAAAAACAAAACGAATGTATGGAGCGACGGACCGGTACGTTGTTTCTCGGTCGGCCACTTGAACGGCACTGGAGCGGCTCCTGGGCCTGCCCCTCTCTCTTGTATTCATTCGCACTATATACAGACTACTATACTACTATAACCACTATGCTAACGTCCACACCCATCCACTGTGGGGGGCCTTTTTTTTTTTTTTCCTTCAAACTGAAACTAAAACTCGCAAATCGCTTAAAAAAAAAAAAAAAATGCGTGTGTGCTTTAGTTCTGCTTATTTTCCAAAGTGGCTAAGAAGATGGGTGGCGCGCAATTCAAATCAACTGACGCAAAAACAAAAAATGCACACAGACAAATAGCGACAAAAATAAAAAGAATCTAAAACAAATTCTTTCGAGCAAAAACATAATCGAATTTGGAATAATTTCCAAAAAAAAAATATATATATATATATATAAATAAATAAGAAAAATTCCAGATCAGGTCTTGTGCGCATGTGATAGTCTCCAGCGCATGATGTTGATCAAGGGCTGTCATCAAAATGGGAAGAAAGAAAAAAAAAATACAACAGAAAAGGACTCGTTTTTTTTTTTTTCTTTTGGAGTGGCCACCTGTGCACGTTACACAACGTCGACGACAACGACATTTTTCGCTTTTCTTTCCTTCGAACACGTCTACATTTGCTGAACGTGCACAAGCGTAGCAAAAACATGAGCAACAGTGATATTATTAGCAGTTGTTGCACAGACGGGCAAAGAATAGAAAGTTAGTTGAAAAGATTTTTTTTTTCGTTTTCAAAAGATTGTCTTCGAAAAAAAAAAAAAAAAAAAAAAAAAAGAACCCGCTCATTAAAATCAGATGCTGTTGCTCAAGACACTTCACGACTGTGTGTATACGCCATCGCCGAAAGCTCGATTACCTTTAATTATCTAAGCGGCCGGTGAAAGTGATGGTGTGATTACATTTTTGCTTCTCTTAAATTTAAAAATAAACTATTTCGGGACTATAGTATTTATTTTTATTTTTTTCTAATCATGTCGCCTGCGGATTTGTTTTTGAATTTTTTTTTTTTTTTTTTTTTTTTTACTTTACATTTCGATTGGAATTCCCAAGGACGGAATCAATGACGGAAAGGCCATGAATTACAAGAACTTCGTTTCTAAATATAAAAAAACAAACAAAACAGACGTAAACAAGTAAACGATATTCATTTTTTTTTCTTTTTTTAGAGGGAACGGGGGGGGGGTGAAGGGAGGAAGCGAAAACAAGAGGAGATAGTCCCCCGACGTTACACCAAGTGAGGATAGAGCGTGAGAAACTTGTACGCCGTAGACGTACACACGGAGCGAGAGAGACAGTACGTATATGTACACAACGTCGGAGCGCTAAATTAGTTCAAGGAAAGAAGAAAATAAATAATAAAAAAAAAAAAAAAAAAGTGTTCACTCCCCCGCCACTCGGGATATTTCCCTATGGCCGCTGGGCCAGCAAACAGTGACTTACACACAAGCAAAAGAACCTTCGTCTTCTTCTTTTCTCATCAATTTTTTATTTTTTATATTTTTCACAAAGCTTTAAGTTTCCCTTTTTATTTCGTCATCCCCATAAAAATCGGTTCGGTTTTCTAATAATCGGAGAGTGCGGTACTGCTTCATAATGGAGGATTTTTTTTTTTCTCGAAAATCAAGGCCTTGGCGTTTGAAAACTGGCGCGCAAAAACATCAAATTCTTTTCTTTTTCTTTTCAAATTTTGACGTGTTTTTCGTAATTATTTAAGTCTTCCTTCATGTTTACGCCAAGGCGTTGAAAAAAAACAAAAAAAAAAACACAGTGGGGGCAGCCGGTGATTATCATTTTTCCCGAGTCTTCGCTCTCATTACGCATATATTACTACTACATTATTAAATGAGCGGGGGCAAATGAGAAAAAGAAGAAGACGATCTTCGCAAAGCAAAAAGTCAAGACAACCAAACAAAAAAATCCCAGAAGAAAAAATAATAAACGTTGAAACTGGAGGAACACACCCACTCAAAAGTTCAAAGTGCGCGCGCAAGAAAAGAAACAAAAAATGTTCTTTTTTGCATGAAAAGGCGTTTCAAAAAAAAAAAAAAAAATAGGAAAAGCTCTCAAGTTTTTCGCACGGGTGGAGAAAGACAAGATACACACGAAACATTTTCCATATTTTACTGGCAAAACGAGTGGGACTCTCGGTAAACACACAGTCTGTGCGACTGACCTTTTCAGAACGTCGGTCTCCTCCCTTTTCAACTAGCATTTTTCGAGAAACACACACACACACACACACACACACACGAAATCGTAAAGAGAGCGCACCGTGAAACGCGAATGAGACGCTAATGCGTTGTCGGGTCGATCGCGTTTCTGCCGGCATCGAAAACAAAAAGGAAAACCGCAAAAAGTTCAAGCGAACAAATTGATCGTGAAACATATGAAGAGAACCGTCTCGATGGAGACCGTGTTTGATGATTACACACACACAAGAACTCGGTTTACACATTTTTTTATTTTTTTTTTGGATGGGAAAAAATAAAATAAATTTCTTGTTTGTTAAACAAAATAAAAAAAATCTTTTTTGTTTTCTTTCTTTCCCATCTACGTAAACTGTGTCCCCTCCCCGTTCAGAGAAGATGAACACGAAGATTGTCAACAGCAGCTGGCAAAAACGAGAGGGGAAGGAGGAGAGTCTGGTGGTATAGGTTACGAGGGCCGTTCGTAATATTATAAACACTGCTGGCAGAATAATATATATAAAGGACAAACGATATCGTGATACGGTTGTATACAGAAGTGAGGAGGGGGTGAGAAAGACCCACGAAGGGGGGGGGGGGGGAGATCATGCTCGCATGATCAAAGAAACAGTTACTACAGCGCCGAACATTTTTTGAAACCCACCGATCGGAAGTAGAAGATAATGGGCCCGCAACGAAACTACAACTACCGAGACTGGGTATTTTATTTTATTTTAGAAAAAAAAAGCAGAGCCGGATGTAAGGTTTGATGGGCCCAGGTAGATAGAAACAATCACCCCCTCCCCCCTCTCGTTGCCCTATGTGTTCCACAATAGTAAAACTGCATATTATTACGAGTCTCTTGTACCTCCGGTCCTGACCTCTCTCTCTCGAAAACTGTTCATGAAAAAAAAAAAAAAAAAGGGAATACCCTTCCATTCCCACGGAAGTTTTTTTAAAAATTTCGTTACTTAGTGAATAACTCAATTTGTGTAAGCAGAGCAACGCATTACCGGGGCCCCAAGTTGCAAGCTGTTGCTGACCCTTCCAATTACTGGACATTCCCTCGAGTTTGGTGTTGAAAAACAAAACAAAACAAAAGTAAATTTTTTTTTTATTTAAAAAAAAAAAGAAAGAAAGAAAATTCCCGTTGAGTTTATTTGTTGATGGGCTAGAAAAAGTGTGGCGGTCAAATTATGACAGCCAATTCGATTTTACGCTACATGTTCATCGGAGAAGCGTACGGACGACTGACTTTATAAGCCAATGTGCGACCAACCGTGTACCATTCGATGCCATCAGCTCAGTAGTTAAAAAAAAAAAAAAAACACAAAAAGAAAACAAAACCGGGGCATTTTCAAAAGCTTTGCCAAAATAACGTCAATCATATTTCCAAAAAAAGAGGGAAACAAACGAAAAGAGAACGTGAAAAACACGCCATTAGCTCTCAAGAGATGAAAAAGGAGAGGCCATGTTTGTTGCATTAGCGCGCAAATATTCAAAAATGAAACAGAAAACAAATAATGCGATGCTCTATTGTTTCAAATGGTTTTCTTTCTTTAAATCTCGAATAACGGAATTCCTTGTTTCGCAATCGGATCATCCGCGGGCTTTACATTTTAAAACGCAATTGTTTTATTTTTTATCGGGACTCTGCGGGAAATGTCGTAGCTTTTTTTTTTTTTTTTTTTTTTTTTAACAAAAAGGTTAAGACATTCTTCAATTTTTAACAGCACAAAATAGCACTTCACGATATGAATTGTTTTTTTTTACGGGGGAGGCGGAGTTTTGTTCGTTTTAAATACAATGTCGGTTCCCGCAGGGGAAAGGAGGCTGCAAGAGTATTGAATAAGATCACGGCCGCTGTTTGTTATTCATTTTTTTTTTTTTTCATCTTCTAATCTCCGCGCATCTGATTTATTCCTCGATTGTCTTGTTGTATTTTCCTTTACCTTTTTTCTTTTTCTTTTTAATTTCTTCTTCTAACGCTACGGTTGCTGTTGGCTTTATTCCTCAACTCCACCGTGAAAATCATGAATGTTTTACGCTCTTGCTCCCGCTATGCGATGCGCACTGCGTACTCCCGTAACCTATCATTATCTGCACACAAATCAGGAGAACAGCACGTCATCGTCATCATTCTCCCCCCCCCCCCCCCTTTTTTTTTTTTTCATTTTTTCCTCCATTATTTTCATCATTCAAAAATGATTACCGTCAAAAATCACAACAGGTTGAAATTACCACCGCTAGATGTCCGTACTTAACGTTTCGACCCAATTCAAACCGGGAACTTTCAAAAACGCAAACCCTAAAAAATCATTTGAGCTTTTCTCGGAGGAGCTGTAAAACCATTAGACGGATGCCGCCATCAATCTCAAAGAGAAGAAGCCCCTGCTGAGTTGCCGTCCTGACAAGTCGCGTTTCAGCCATTTAGAACCTCCAAAAAAAAAAAAAAAAAAAAAAAAAAAAAAAAAAAAAAAAAAAGGAGGGAAGGAAAGTAACAGGCAAAACATCTTAAAAGTCACGAAAAAGGTAAACAAGACAAAGTTTTCATTGGCTACAACGGCCAGAGGCGCAACCCAAACAAGATCAGCGTGAAACATCAAGAAATTGATTTTCAAAACAAAAAAAAAAAAAAAAAAAAAATTCCAAAACAGAATAGAGTGGTGAGCGACATTTTCCCTGTCTCTTGAAATTTTCCTTCTCCTAATTTCTCACGGTAAAAAAAAAAAAAAAAGAAAAGAAAAAAAAAAAAGAAAAAAAGTATTCTGACAGCGACCATAGGCCGCCCCAATCATCTGCTATCTACCATTCACTTGGCGTGTAAAAACAAAAATGAAACTCCCAGTCGAAATAGAAGCGTCCACCAACGGGGGAGAGCAGCCAAAGAGTCTTTCTAGGTGGGAGGATGCATTGTTAAGTTGGTACACACTTCGTTAAGGAGCAGTAGCATCATCACAGTATGTAGAGAGGAAGGAAGGTATATATCGGTTAGCTACGCATAACGAGGAAAGAAAAGAAGCTGATGCTCATAAGGAGGGACGCTCGTGAGGCGGCCTTATCTCTGTGATGGGTCCGACCGCTGCGCCAGCTGTTGCATCATCATTAACCATTTTTCCTTGGATATTTTTTTTTCTTCTTTCCTTCCGTGCTACTGTACCATGTCCTCCCCCCCCCCCTTCTCCAACATCAGGGCTAAAGGAAGGCGCTATTTTTTCTAATTTTAGTTGGATCACACATCCAAACTTTTAAAAAGAAAAAATGGCGTCAAGGAAAGAAAGGAAAAAAAAAATGTGTAGCAAAAGAGAAGGGACTGGGGGGGGGGGAGCTGGAACAATTTGTTCCAGGGCGAGAAGAACAACACCCTAGCGATACATTACCAGCTCTTCTTTTTCTTTTGCTCTTAGTTGCTCGGGTCAACCGTCTGTTGGGAGGGGGGAGGAAAACATTTTTTTTTTTTTTTTTGTCTTTCTTCTGCTGGGTCATATGGAATTCCTCTTCAACCCCCGTGTGTGTCTGTGTGCGAGTGCAACGAAGGACCAATGGAACGTTTTAGGGGGGGGGGGAGGGGGCAGAGAGAGAGAGAGAGAGAGAGAGGGACTTCTGGTACTTTACTTATTCATGTATGACGACGTGGAAATTTGAGACAAAATCAACCTCGTTTCTTGTCTCTTTTGTAGATCCTCTTCTTTTACTTTAAGCTTCTTGCATCAAAATCTCTTTTTACTTCATTCCGCTGCTGCTGTTGTTGATTCGTCTTTTCGGACTGCCACTAGCGGGGGGGGTTTCTCACGTTTCTCACTTGTCAAATGGAACGTCGGGAACAAAAACAACAGCCCGTTCAAAACAATCGCGTCCTCTTTTTTTTTTTTTTTTTTTTTTTTTTCTTCATCATGTCCAAAAGTCGATTGCAACAAATGCGGATAATCCTCTTCTTGTTTTTTAGCCACGCACACAAAAAAAAAAAAAAATGTCCAAAACACGAGACAGCCCAGTCGTATTTTTTTTTTTTCTTTAATATCCATCCCCCACCCAAAATAGTTGCGTCATCTTTCGACGGGATGTAACGTCTAAATTTGCGCGTCTCGTATAACACGACCGCAAATTTATAAAAAAAAAAAAAAAAAAAAAAAAAAAAACGGTTGAAAAGAGGAAATGAGAAAAAGAAAAAAAAAATGGGGACAACGGAGACAATGAGCCGTTCAGATCCCGGCTCCGTCCGGGATTAGTTTGCGCAACGAGTGACATGAAGCGGTTCCCCCCCCCCTTTTTGGCCGCGGGAACAACAACAAGAAAAAAAAAATAGGAGCGATAAGATATTTAAAAGCGGGGAATTTATCCGTCAAGACACGTACGAAAAGAAACCTCACTGACTATCCTCTTTGATTGTCTCGATTGGGTCGTTATTGATGGCCTAATTATGTGCTGCAACGATGGACACGAAAAGAATCTCGCAGCCGCGGGATTGGAGTTACAATGGAGAAGCGAAAAGGCGCAATGATTTTAAGAAAATAGGAAAAACGCGAGGGGGGAACAAGTCAAAGGATAGACGCCGCCTGATCTTTTATTCAACCAACAGCAGGTGAACTATTAAATCTAACACTTTCATTTGCATAGGTAGCATAATAGAGTGCAATTATCTATTCACCTGCTATCGACTGTGGCCTTCCTGCGAGAACGTCATGAATATTTCGTTTTCTTTTTTTATTATTCATTTGCGTACGATCTTTTTTATATTTTCCAAAAAAGAAAAAAAAATAATAATAAAAAAATTCTATCGATGAATTTATTATTTTACCGATAGCAAAAAAAAAAAAAAAAATGTGACCTCTTTCGTTCTCACGCAATCAGCGTGCAAAGCGGGAAGGGAAAAATTTTTTTTGAAAGTTCCTTTAAAAAATATTGGAAAAGTTTTCCCGCGTGATGCGGTGATCAATCCCGTTCCATAGTCAATTTATAATGGGAAGGAACCCCCCCCCCCCAAAAAAAAAAATGTTCTCAAATCAACTTGCATAATGCGAAAAGTCACGAAAACATTTATGTACGCTAGCAGCCAAACAAAGTGCCAAACAATCATTGTTTTCGTGCGCGGCCTCATCTTCTTTCGTGAAAACAAAAAAAAAAAAAAACAAAGAAGGAAAACAGGTCGACACGCGGACGCTTCTTTGCGGTCAAAACGCATTTAAAAGAAAAAAAAAAATATTTTAGCGAGTGGGTCACTTGAACGCGGGAGCCTTAAGAAATCACGACGATGATATAAATCGTACCGTCACACATGATGAGTCATCCCCTGTCAAGGTAAGCCAACCTTTCTACCGCCGCTCAAGATTTCTGTCCGTCTTTTGCATCGAAAAAAATTAGCATAACGGTCAATGAAAAACAAAAAAAAAAAAAAAAAAAAAGAGCGACGGGAACTGATAAACAGAAGAAAACCGCTTGATCATACAACAACCCGCTGTTTGTGCCCATTCAAAATTCAGCGATGACGCCAAAAATAAAAACAAACAGGTAAGGGTTTAGGAGGCGCGTAAGCATCTCCGTGTGTTACACTAACAAGGGCATCATCGAGACGCGCGGGATTGGCGTCGATCAAAAAAGGGGACGACAAAGGCGATGTTGGAAGAGATGGAGAAAAAGAAATTCAACGAGGCATTGTAAGAAGCCGCCGATAAATTTATGGACGTGATCCAATCAAGAAAAGTCGCATTCCAAATAAAAAGATGAGATATACATTTTTTTTTTTTTTTTTTTTTTTTTTTTTTTTGCTCCCACGGAATGTTTCCCTTTGGCAAATGTTTCAAGTTATTTTCAGGGCAATAGATGATATCTCCACATTTAATCAAAGAACAAATTCAAACTATTGTGCGCTGCACTTGTACATCAGTGATTCAAACGCTTCATTTCTCATTCATAGAATGGAAACAAAAGAAAAAGAGCCGTGAGCTCAGGCTGATTTGTCGGCGCGCGAGCGCTTGATTGCATCTCTACCGTCTACCCAATCGATCACGGTCTTCTTTTTTTATCCACTCTAACAAGCACCGAAATTCATCAAGACAGTAAAAAAAAAAAAATAAAAAAATAAATAATAATAATTCCAAGAAAGGGGAAGAAAAGAGAGAACCAAAAAAAAAAAAAAAAGGGCCTTTTTTTTTTTATTTTTCAAATGAAAAATCGATCAAAGTGCCAATTGGTTTTCTCTTTTAATTATACAACGCATTTGTATTGCTGTCTAGATACAATTTGGCGTTTGATTCAACGCTTCGTGACTACGTCCCTAGCCCAGAAGCAAACGACAGATTCACGCGATGATTTGCCAGCCCTTGTTTCCCCCCGCTTCGTTCGATCGTTTCAAACGAATTGATCAAAACAAAAAGATAAAAAAGGGATAGAATAAAACCGCCGATTAGGCAGATCGTGCAGACGATTGTTGTATACATCTGAATAGTTTGATGGCCAACGATTCATCACGCGCATCTACCGCAAGAAGAATACAAAAAAAAAAAAAAAAAATAGATATAAATAGGCTTTACAAGAGAGAGAGAGAGAGGGGGGGGGGAGTATCAATCGTAAAGCGCACAGGCGCAAGATGGTTATCAGATCCTGATAATTTAAATCGAGACGCCAACGATTGATTCTCTCTCTCTCTCCCCCCCACACCATCACAGACACATAGAGAGTTTGAAAATATAAATTCTCATCTCTATGTATGTAATTTCCCAGACGTTCAAGTCGTGCAACAATTCAAAAAGAAAAAAAAAAAAAGGGCTCCGACATTTTTAGTGGCTAACGTATGTTTCGACATGATGAACAGACGTTCATTGATCACTTTGAAGAGGAGGTTACTAACAGCGAGAGCAAGAGAAAAAAAAAATCCTGGTTGAATGGTCATAAATAGCTACTCTTGTATACTTGACCCAGATGTTTGGTCGAAAACCAGAACCCCCTTTCGTTTCTTCCAGTACACACAAGTCCTATAGTGTATGTGTGTAATCTATCTTTTCTCCCTTCGACCACAGTCCTAACCAGCTGCCTATTCTGCAGAGATCTGATACATGGTTTTTTTTTTTTTTTTTTTTTTAAACATGTGCCCAGCCCAACAAGCCGCTAACATTTTTTTTTCCAGCGTAATGCGATCTGATACCTCCAATTTGTCGCGTAAACTCCTAATCCCTAGCTAGTACAGTCACACAGGGATCGGGCTTCAACCATTTGCCGTGATTGCGAAGGATATGATGGAACAGAAATTTACGTTTCTTTTTTTTATATATAGGTGAATGAAAGAATTTTCAAATCGTTGCAAAGAAAAACAAAACAACATCCTGCAATTCACAAGTCATCCGATACTGAGCCCTCACCTACGAACGTTGGACCGCACGACACACGAGACAAACATACCACCAGATATCAAATATCCATTATATCCTGCCTATAAAAATGTGAGGCGCAAAAAAAAAATATATCAATGACCGAGCGAATCAAAATGAGAAAGTTCTTTTTTTTTTCTTTTTCGGGCACATCCATTTTGAAATGAAGGGGAGGACAAGTCCCCCCAAAAAAAGCGAAAAAAAAAAAACAAACTAGTACGTAGACATCGGCTGATTGAAGCGGCACGGAAAAAACATTGTGGCCATCAGCATGAACGTAATAAATCAAAAAAGAAGCGTGAGAGAGTGCGGGACGCGTTCGTCACAAAGCGGCGCCTTTTAAGGGACAGCAAAGGGTGCTGCTTCTCTTGAGGTGATACAGACTTTTTCTTTTTTCTTTCGAGAACAAAACAGATTCGAGAAACAAGAGAGTCTCTTTTTCAAGTGATGGGAGACTTCTCTCAAAATCGATCGCTTTCAATTTCTTATCGGACAAGCCACCACAAAAAAAAAATTCCCCATTCAAGTTGTATTCAATTAAAATTGAAGAAAAAACGAAGAATAATAAATGAGCAACGTCTTCCCCCCTCCCCCGACGACTCACTTGGAAACTTCATTCAATTAAAAACAAAAATCTAGGGAATTTATATTCCAAGCTTCCCCCTTTAAAAAAAAAAAAAACGATACAATCAGCTGATTGTGTCTTATTGTTGGCCCAAGGTAAAAGAGGAAAACCAAACAACTTTGTGACGAGAATCTGTGGCGTCACAACATCTTTTACGGTTACACTTGATGTAGGACGATACACCACAAGACGGCCATTTCGAAAGCGTCTAAAGTGACGGTTACACCGTTATCTTTTACCTAAGCATTTTTTTTTTTTTTAGTATTATTTGATTTTCTTTTTTTTTAGTGAAAATAAAAATAAAAAAATCAAATAAGGGACTGGGCCGCTGGGGCGTCTTTTTTTTTTTTTTTTTTTTTTTTTTAAGTACAATGGAAGACGTTGTCACTACGAGTTTTCCCCCCTCGTTGGGCCATCACATCCAACCCCCTGTGCAGCGTCCTCATCATTAATTCACGTCAAAATGATCGAGACTAAGGGGGGAGGCAGATGACACGCGCGCTTTCAATATGAAGTAAAGTGTTTTAAGTTTAACAAACACACAAAAAAGAAAAAAAATCTGGTTAAAAGATATCCGGAAGCTTCGCGTGTGCATCTGCATCCGGATGGATTTTTTTTTTTTTTTTTAGCGAAAAAAAAAAGAGGCGAAGAACACAACATCCATAGCTCTACGGTCTAGTAGCATTTCTAGTACGGTAGAGTGTAGGAAATTAGCCGTGTCCGACAAAAACACACAAGAGAGACCGGAAGTGTGCGGTGTATCAACAAGAGGAACGAAACCGCCTCCCCCCCCCATACACACACACACATACACATAAAAAAAAAAATGTGTGTGTGACGAGTATGGGTCACGTGCGTTATTCAGAAATACAAAAGTGTTTCGATATTTTCTGTCAAAAAAAGAAAAATCAACCAAGGACGACGACAGCAATAACGTACCGACAAGACAAGGAGAGAGGGGGGGGGGGAATATTGACCTCTCATAACTTTCCTACCCCCTACACCTCCGCCTTATGTCAACCTGCGAGCCAGTTTGGCGGATGTCTGACATGTGAGTTTAGGATGTGATTTTTTTTTCCCCCTCCCCTTGCTGACAGGGTTGCCAAAATAAAAATGTTCCTTCTTATTTTTTCGCAACAAAAACAAGCTCGTTTCAACTACTACACCTCCTCCGCCATTTATCGCCCTTTTCTCCAAAAAAAAAAAAAAAAAAAAAAAAAAAAAAAAAAAAAAGAGGTTCGTGTCAATACTACACCCTTCTCTTTCCTACACCCAACAAAAAAAGATATTTTTTTTTCGCATCTTATCGATACATTTTTAGGTTATCGATTAGACCGTGTTTCGCATGTTTACAATGAGATTGTTCTGTTTGTGCCAAACGAGCCATTTCCTCTCTTTTTTTTATGCCTCTCCTCAATGTCGCAAACGAATTTGCAAACGGATGCGAAGTTACAAGAAAAAAAAAATAGATTTTTTTTTTTGGGGGGGGGGGGGAGAGAAAATGTTGTGACCGACCAACGACCGCGTGAGTACGCAAAAGTGAAACGTCGTTGAATTATTCAACGGCATGTGACGTGCGCTTGCTTTTCTTTACGAGCCTCGCTTATTTTAAGATCGGCCCATTCAAACAATTCAAAGGTTATAGGAGCCGACGCTAACAATGGCCGACTGATTTCGATGGCAAAGCGAACAGCGTGAAGAAGTTCCAAGAGAGAAAACGGGAGTCGTTCATCACATACCAGCCACAGCGGGCGGTAGGCCAACAACGACCAACCACAACAACACACACAAATATATGCAAATCAAAACAGAATTTGACTCGTAAAAATAGACCTCAATGAAATTGGCTATGAAAGCCGTCGACTCTATTTTCTAAACTTTTTTTTTTCTTTTCCAAGTGCGGGAAACCTCTGTTATTTATCGAAAAGGTCGTCCGCCTCGCATAGAGAAAGAGACAGCGAATAAGAAGATTATGTAGAAAACGTTTCTGACCTTTGATGATGAAGTCGTCCGTCCGGCGGGAGGTGCTCAACAACGCCCGGCGGGAAAGGGGACGGTACGCGGGTCATCCAGTTCAAATTGCAATCCGATCGCGACGATAACGCAGGCACATTAGTTTCCATAACGTCTCCTCCGATGTATTTTCTTTCTTTTTATAAATCAAAACGATTTAAATTCCTCCTGGAAAACATAGCAAAATAAAATAAATAAATAAATTATTAAGACATCAAACAATAGTGAACATAAGCTGAAATAACAAGAATAGGACTAACAAGTGTTACTACACGACGAAAGGGTGTGTGTCCTGCGGTCGACCTCCACACAACCACACAACCACACACACACACATAAAAATCCTTTTATTCAATAACAACAAAAGAAAAAGAAAAAAAGGGTCTCGTAATAAATTGATGTGTTTGTGTTCAACAAAAGATCCTCCTCCCCCCCCCCCTTCACTACTCCCCTTTCAAAAAGAGAAAAAAAAAAACCGCAAAAATGCAAAAAGCCCTGATGGCATTGTAGAGTGGCACGTTCCATAATGGCCTGTCGTTCGACATCATCATCATCAACGCAGATGGATAAACACCATTTTCGAACGTGTCAGGAGCACTACAATGGATTTTGGGAGGGGGGAGCTGCTGACACTTGCGCATTGTTAATAAAAAAAAAAATATGTTTGAAAGAGAGGACCCATTTTCAAGAGTAAAAAATAATTAAGTTGAATCTGGGTATAAAGAGGCCGTTAGGTGGAATCAAAATAAATTTGGATGGACGGCAAGAATCTGTGATTTTCAAACAGACATGTTGCGCTAGCAATCTTTTGGATTCGATCGTATACGACCGGCAAAGAGGTTATCACGAGCAAAACAGCTGATTTTCCGTCTCCATTTTTTCAAAAATAAAAAAAAACAAAACAAGAAATCGAGTTGACAGTAAGGCCAGCCTGAAGTTACGACATCAACCAGTTTTCCACTTGTGTGATGTTTTGGCAGAAAAGATGGGAAACAGAAAGAAAAAAAAATGATAGAAGTCGAATAAATTTCAAACGTTTTTAAAAGAAAACAAACAAGATGTTGGTGGTGGGTTTTTTTTTTTCATGCCAAAGGTCGTTCGCTTTAAATGACGCGACATTTCCTTTTCGTATCGGTTCGTAAAAATAAAAGAGAAAAAGAAAAAAAAAAAAGAAATAAGTTTCGAATTTTGATTGCGCGCATATCCGATACGAGTACCGCACCCAACTGAACGAGAGTCATTTCCTTTCTCCTTGATTTGTCTAAACGGCGCCAAATTTAAATAACATTGCCCACCGATTATTCAAGAAAAAAAAAAAAAACATTTTCATTCGTACACATCCAAACAAAAAAATTTGGAATGCTGTTGTTCAAAATGAAATGACTTCGACACGCATTCCTCCATCCCTTTTTACATCGAAGAAAAAAAAACCTATAATCAAAATGATATGGGAAACGTGTTTCGATCCGACCGAACTTAATTGAGTTTGAGGTTCATTTACAGACTGAGAAAATGTTGGAAATACAAAACCCCCTGGCAACTCGTTTTTTTTTTTTTTTAAAGAATATATATATATACACACATAAACACGTGCACACACACACACACCCAATACATACACACACACACAGAGTTTTTTAAGACGCAGACACTAACAGCTGCGTCCGCGGTCGGCCACTTGTAAATTGTTGACAACATTTCAGCTCTTTTCTCTTCCGTTTCTCTTCTTATTTTTCTTTTTGGGACTCACTAAACTAACCGTACTAGTAGTGTACACAATCGTAAAAAACGAACGAAAAAAAAATATATACGGAACCCCCTAGTCCAAGAAGGAAAAACTATATAAACCTCAAAACTAACGAAACTACGAGCCATTCTATCGGGACTGATTCTTGATTTATATGGAAGCAGAGAAACTGATATCGTCTATGTATACATTTCCCAGCAATCGAATGTAAAAGAGCCAGAAAGTCGTAAAACAAAATTAAAAAAAAAAAAGAAATTATAATGTCCTCCTTCATTTCCTCGCGATGCAGGATGTCTCAATTGTGCGGTTTAAAACGTATACCGTAATCAAGGAAAAAAAAAAAAAAGAACGAAAGCAGACAGAGAGAAATCACGTCTCCCCCCTTCCTTTCCGTCCATTAATGTAAATTTAACAAGAGCCATAGGATAAACGATCTCAATTTTTTTTTTTAGAAGCCATTGCGTCTGCCGACGTGATAAGGCCAATCTTCTTTTAAAAACAAAAATATCTTAAGATAAAAAAAAAAAAAAAAAAAAAAAAAAGCCCGTCAGGGATTGTGTGTCTACCGGGATATCCTATCTGAGTGAGCTCTTTAAGTGCAAACGGCGGGGCAGTTTAGTCTAGCAACTCATTATATCAGACGGTCATCCTTTTTATTTTTACTGAAAAACAAAAAATACGACAAAAAGCTTCCCACTAATCGCTTGGATATAGAAAAGGACACGACACGAAATCCGCTGCAAAGAGCCAGAATAAATAAAGATTTTCAAAGAAAAAAATGGGGCACGCGACCCCGAGCTGAATGTCCCAACTATGACGGAAAAAAAAATATTATTTTGTTTTTAAACAAGGGGGGGGGAAACAAAATTCGAAATTTGAAAAAAAAAAAAAATAATATAAGGAACCAGTTTCCTTATTTGGTTGTTTAAAAAAAAAAATGTCCTGTAATCATCTTTTGATCTTGGTTTGGCTGCTGTACTGCTCCCTCATCGATGGTCATTTACGTCGAGCAAAGGGCCGGTGATTAATCGATTAGGCTAGACGCAAGGGGCCCCCAGTGTCTTCCTTAATAAATGAAGAAGAATCGTGGGGGTATCGACAACAGCTTCTGGGTAATCAACGAAGAAGATAACCCCCCCCCCCCTCTAGCGATGAAAACTGCCGATTTCAAATGTCACACTAAAAGCTCTATAGAATTATGTTAACCTTTCATTTAAAGCGGAGGGGGCAAAGGAAAAAAAGAAAGGGCCGCGTGCAGGTACGGAACATGCGCAACTGCTCTGGAAAATGAATTTAAATGTGGGGGAGGAGGGATAACAGATGCTGACCGGTTGCGTTTAAAATAATGGCTCGAGAAGCTGAGCCTTTTGCAAGCGACAGGAACTTTGAAAAATACCGACAAAAAAAAAAAAATTCGTTTGACTTGCCTACCATCAGAGGGGAGAAAGAAAAAAAGGCTCATGGCCAACAGCTGTTCCATCATTTCGCCAGATTTTTCTTTTATATACTACAGGATTTTACGTATTACGTTTGGTAAATACGCTGAAAAGAAGAACGACTCTTAGTCTTGCGAAGGTTTTTCCCTTTAAAAAAAAAAAGAAGGACCCGCAATCAATCCCCTTGGCTGATGGATCCATTAATCATCACCAAATGTTTGTCATGTTGTTTGCGGGCACATTCGACTGTGTCACAAGAAGAAGAAGAAGAAAAAAAAAAAAGGTTTTTCCAATGTCCCAATGCTCCCCTCCAATTCTTCCGACTGTTGCTCCTATACGTGCGTCTGATGGCTCGGGATTGATAAGAAATTCAAACAACAACCGCGCGCTCTCGAAAAATAAATATTTAAAAAAAAAAACTTTCTCCTTCCCCAAAAACAAACTTTAAAAAATTTAGATTTTTTTTTTTTTTTTTTTTTTTCAGAAGTGTCTTTCAGTTACCTCCATACTATCGGTATAGAATTTTCGTGATAACGTTAGATGACGGCCGATCCGACAGCCAAAAAGGCCTATCCTATAAATACGCAGTCTGATCTCTCTTTTTTCCAGTTGGATGTTGTACATACACAACGTTAGCTACATGTGTGTATATACTAATCCAAGTCTAAAAGAAGAAGCCAAGGGGAGTTGATCACGTCCTACTAATCACGACCCCACAACAAAACAAAAAAAATCCTTCCATTTTCAGCTGGATGGTATACAAAGAAGCTACTGGCCAGCTTCCTCACGGTTGATGTGAGAAACACACACACACACACAAAAAGGGTAAACAAGAGAGTGGAGAAAAAAAAAAAAGGGCGTGAATAACATAAACGGGACGCTACCGCCGACGTTGCTGCTCACGGAGGCACGGGGGGGGGCTAGCGGTGGGCCGTAAGAAGTGAAGGCGTCTGCCTCTATTAGTGGAGCGAGAGGGTGAAATGTCGATGCCTTTAACCCCGCGAGTTTAACAGACCTTAGTCTTTCTCCCTCCTATATTTATACTCTATATAAAAGCTGTAAATAGCTCATCTTGTGTATATACAACACGCCTGAAAAAAAAAAGGGGCCTACGCATCAATGCAATAACAAAACATTTTATAACGATGTTCAACGCGCCTCCCTCCCTCTGTTAGGCTTCAAACAATTTAACCGGAAAAGATTTTTTTCGTGTCATTAAAAAAGAAAGAGAAAAATCGAGTGTCATCGGCCGATCATTTCCCGCACACTTCAGAATGGAGAAAAGAAGAGGATGTTTCACATTTTTTTGTTTGCTTCGACACGTTCCGGGGGTAAGGTGGTACATGCGCAGAAGGGGCTTTAGTTAGGTACGTACGTGATCAAGTGAACATCATCACAAACTATTTGACGAATAATAATTTTGTGGGAGGGGGGAGAACTTCTTCGAGGTGTCCGACTTATCTTCCGGAACGCCATTGTTATTGCCTACATTTATAATGAGAACATCGTTTTCCGCTTTCAGACTTTTTCGTGCCCCCCCCCCCCCCCCCACTTTGCCTTTTTAAACAATGGCCGTACTACCCAAGAACAAATAACGACCCAGAGGAAAGGGGAACATAAAACTAAGAAAGAAAAAAAAAAAAATATCTTTTTAGTAGATGTAACATAATGATAGATTTCTATGAAATCGGCATCCAGTCCATCATCCCCCCTCCCTCAAACGGTTGGACAAATCGGTTCACGCCCATTCGACAATCATCACCCAATATCCCGAGGGTTAATCAAATATACAGCAAAAGACGTAGACGACTACGGGATGGGTTCGTTTTTTCTTTTTCTTTCCTACCCTCCCTACACCCACCTCGCTTTTCATTTACGTATTTTGTAATTACCTAATCCGAATAAATCAACCCCATCCCCTTCAAAACATAAAAAAAAAAATCAAATGGAAAGCATCATTATTTACCAATCATATCCTTCAAGGAAGTTTCTTCCTTTTTTTTTTTCATTGACTCCAAACACCAACAAAAATGGAAATCAGGATGGTGTTGATTAAGTATCACACGAAAAAAAAAATTCACTGCCAGTAGCTCGTCGAGCGAGAAACACACACACGCACACACTAGACACACACACACACACTAACTCATCAACCGATGTTCAAGAAAAATGCGATTTTTTTTTTTTAACTTCAAAAACCGTCCCGAAAGAAAACTAAAAAAAACAACAAAAAAACGCGATAAATCAACACGAAAAATGTTGAGAAAAGAACAGACCTCAAACGTCTTGGCAACACACTGGTGTGTATATATATAATGATATATATATATATATATATATACTAGGTCCGAATATGCGTGTATAACATATACACACAAACTGTGCTCTCTTGGCCCGTCTGTTCTGATCTGTATAGAATGTCCAAAGTGGGAAAAGCAAGAAAAAAGAAATACTTCAGCAAGGAGAAAAAGAATTTCAAGTCTGACGACCCGGCCTGTGCCTGGACGACTAACTGTGGGTCTCGATCTTGGGTAAGTGAGATCCCTTCGGGTTTTTTTTCCCTTGCCAGCCGCGTATCGAAGCCCATAGGGTAAAAAAGGAGGAGGAGCACACATACACACACAGCATGTTGTGTGTAATAAGAGAGAACCCTTGGTCTCTACTTTTTTGGAGAGCGTGTGCGAGAGAGAATATGGAAAAGTAAGGAAAACAGGGCCGTACTCTTTAAAAAGCTGACAAATTTTGTGTTTTTTTTTTTTTTTTGCTTAAAGGTGTATGGACTTTTGGATAAACGCCGGCTGCGCCCCCTACGCATGTGACCCTAGCACACGCTCTTAACCTTTTCCGGAAAAAAAAAAAAAATAACTCAAAGCTTGCGCCCCCGAAAAGAAATAAATGCGGCAAAAGCTCAGCTCTTATTTAAGATACCAAAACAGGAAAAAAAAAAGGAACATCGTTTATATCATCTAAATAGGAGATGGAGGTATAGAGTAGTGCTTTTCTGCCGCGTTTTATGAACGACGTTGACGACGACCCAGCCGCTTTTATGAATTATGAGAGGGCGGCGTCGTCATCATCAACTTTTGGGAACGAAAACAAAAAAACCAAAAAAAACAAAAAAAAACAGAAGAATGTCTAGTGCGTCTTTTTACAAATGATGCCAACGGGGAGAGAGAGAAAAAGAAAAAAAAAAAGAAAAGAAACTTTTAATGTCATCAGTTTTGGAGACAACAACAAGCCGCTTTGAGCAGACGATGCATTTCCTATAGACTGATCCATCAACCGGCACGTCACAGCTAAAAGACAAGAGTTCCTTTAACACCCCCGTGGTGTGAAACAACAATGAGGGAATCAAGAAAAGAAAGAAACAAAAAAAAAAAACAATTTCCGACTCAGCTTGAAATCTTTTTGGCCAGCAGGGGGTAGTACGCCACCTACATCGATCTACTACCCCCCTTTTTTTTTAAATACCAACAAAAAACTTAGACACACCTGAAAAAAAATGATGGATTGCGCCTCCAAGAGTCGAAATCAGGAATCATTAAATGTGTGTGTGTGTGTATAATAATAGACACACTTTTGCACACGGTGGCGGTGTTCCACACACACACAAAAAGGAGAAATGGTAGAGACCTTATTTGGAATTCACGAAGAAAAAAGGCGGAAGGGATGGCCGTGAAAGAAGTTCGTTAAAAAAAACAAAAAAATGTTTTTTTTAAAGGGGGGACTTTTTTGCTTCCCTTTTTGATTCAAAGTGGTCAAAAGAGAATCAACGCACGCCGCCATCATAGAAGAATTGATCAATTTTTTTTTTTTTTTTCAAAATATGTTTTCTCTTTTCTAGTTGTTTCGTTCCTTAGGCGAAACAACAAAAAAGGGAAAGAAAAAGGTTCTTTTTCGAAAAAATGAGATGCCCAGACTTTTGATTACTTTGAGAGGGGGGGTCAAATAAGAAACCTTTTTTTTTTCTTTAAAACAAAATCATTAACAAAAAGAAAAAGAAAAAACTGAGCCAAAGTTACGACTCACTTAACGCTAGTCGCGCGAGGCATAATATCCGCCATTTGTAGAAAATTTCATAATGGAAAAATGGGGAATGGGAAACAAAAAAAAAAAAAAAGCAAAACGAGAAGATGAATAAACTTCCGAGACGAAAAGTAATGTACGACCATCAAACCCTTCCCCGTTAGAAAACGAGAATCCCCTCCCTTCCAACATTTTTTTTTTTGTGTGTGTGTGTGTTTCGTTCAAGTTTATTCAAAAACGTCGTCGCGTTTCAAATGGCAGCAGACGGAAAAGAGAAAATACGTGATTCCTTTTTTCTTTTTTTTTTCAAAACCTTCGGGAATGTCTTTTCCTCGGAAAACATTCCTTTCCTAGTTGTTGGTTTTTCGACAACTAACTAGGAATCGAAAGAAAAACGAAAAAAAAAAAACCGGGCGAACGCGTTCACGGTTCATCCGATGGCCAGGGGAATCCGGACAGGTGACAGGCGCAAGTCACCCGTATAGGCCCACAAAAAAAAAAAAAAAAATGTTTGTGATATTTTTTTTTTCTATCGAAAAGAAAAGTAAAACAAGAGAAAAAAAAAAAACAATCTGATGGTGTGTCATGCGTAGCACACGCTCTCTCTCTACTATGCCTTCAGAAGCTCTAGATTTTCGTGCACGCGTGAATGATTTGTCTCTTCAACTTTCTCTGGCATATGGGAGGATGAAAAGATGGACACATTTTCGATTTGAAATTTCAAAACAAGGACGTCAAGACGAAAAGAGAAAAAAAAAAATATAAAGAAATAGATGTATCAAGATTTTGGGAGGGGGGAGGAGGTGAAATCAAAATGTTGAGTCTCCTGATTAATTCCCTTGCATAGCCAACTGACTGGACACACAAAAAAAAAAAGGAAAATGACAGCTTCTGAAGATATGTATACATACAGACAGACATTGACGATACCAAGAAGAAGAAGCAAATTCTCTGACATGTAAAGCCTGTCTGTATCAACATTTTTCTTCCCATCGAAATCACACGAAAATAAAAGCAGACGTTCAAACAACAACATTCGACTCGTTTGCCACCGGGCAATCTTGTTTATTTCCCTTCAAAAAATTCTGTTTGCTTTGCTTGTTACCTTTTTTTTTTTTTCAAACTCAAAGAAAAAACTGAATTTTTTAAAGGGCTCCCCCCCCCCCCCCCCATCTTCTATCTCCACCTTTTTTTTTTTTTTTGAATCGGGAGCGCCCCGCGTTCGCACGGTCAACAACATGTCCGAATGACGTGATCGATAATCATGAATGTTATGATGGACTAACAAAGGAGAGTAATATACAAATAAAAAAAACTGTGTTAAATCACTACATCTTGTTTTAGGGGAAAGGCAATTTTTTCAAGGTGATTCGAGAGAAAAAAAAAAAATCATTAATTCAAAAAAAAAAATTTTTAAGATTCCCTTGTCTTGAATCTTTTGATTCTTTGAAGAAGAAAAAAAAATCGAAGGTTCTCGTGCAGACGGCGCATTTGTTTGTTTTAAAAAAGAACGAGATTGAACGGGCGCTTCCTGTTGCCTTCTCTCCCCCCTTACTTTTACCCGCCCTTTCTTTACGCCGGTGATGACGATGATGAAGTGACCCAGATGGAAACGGAGGTCACACACACAAATGTCTTTTTTTCCCCTGCATTTCTTCTTGTTGTTATGAACCTAATAACCTGCTTTATAACTAGTCATACAGACCCTTAACTTCAATTAGAAGAGCGCATGTAAAGAGTCGATTTAGCGGAGGAATGTTGTGCGCCACGCATTTTAAGAAAAAAAAAAAAGCGGGGCATCAACTAGAAGATATTTCTTTATTGTTTGAAGCTACCAGGGAGGAAAGAAATTTAATAAAACAAAGAGAAAGAAGAAAAACCCGTTAATGTTTGCTCAGACGAATACCTGTATAAATCTTTTCCGCCATTATAACTATCTCTTAAAATATATATATTTTTTTGATTTGGCTTTATGGCTTTGATATTGCAACTCATTTCATTTCAATTTTCTTTTTTTTTTTTTTTTTTTGGTCAGGATGATGATGATGATATAATGGTGGGGTCCTATTTTAAATACAGGTTTCCCGACTGTGTTATTACAAAGGTGCGGCCAATTGATTCAACAAAGGAGGAAAAAGAAATAAAAGAAAAGAAAAAAAAAAAACCTATTCTCTTCTGGTCAGTTCTCCTAATCAAATAAATTTGACGATTCAAAAACTCCTGACGGAAAACGACGCAATGATTCGCGAGATATTAAAACGAAAATCTGAATGCTAGCGTAGCATCAGATTAAAAAACGCTCACTTGATTAGCTCATCAAATGGGATTTTGCATTTTGAAGATTTCGTGTGATTCCCCTGCACTTTAGGCAGGTCGAATTGCATGGGGATTTTTCTTCGAAAATGAAGTACGGTTCAACAAGGAAAGGAAGAAAGACGAAAAAAAAATTCAATGTGCACTCACCTGACGATATATAATGATGATGTGTAGGCACAATTTTCGTCGAACCAACGAAATCAGTCGGCACTCTCAACTGCGATGAATGAGTTTGCATCTTTTTTTTTCGAACATGTTGGAGGCGAAGAATAAATTGAGTTGTGCATGTCGTTGTCAATTGTCAGAGCCGCTGGAGAACCTGAAATGAATATGTACATACAAATGTAAGTTTAGTATCCCGAAAGGTAAAAGAAAAAAAATGAACATCGTGAGAGCTCGTATTTACCCGTGGGAGCTAATACTTGAGATGTCGGTCACGCGGCCTTAAAAGTTGAATGACACCTGAGGGGTTGATTCTCGGAACTTGCTCGTGAAGGGTCTGAAACAAAAAGAGGATTTTGTCTAAGCACTTTTTTGTGTGTGGATAAGATGCTGTTGGAAATTTTCAAGAAGATCGCCGATATCCCAGGCCTTTTCAATGTTGACACATCAGTCCCCCACTCGACCGATGTCCCAAGTGTTGGGATTTGAATGGCTCTTTTTTTTTTTCCCCCTTTGCATGTTGAACGACTCTTTTCTCTCGCTCTTCAAGGTTCTTATTATTTGTTTTATCAGTCATCGAATCCATCTTGGGGCTTACATAGCGCGCTTACCTGATGACGATGCTTTCCACTTCACATCCAACTGCTGGCATCTCGAGAAATTTCCAGCATATTCAATCGGCCAGAAATGTGTTCCTTGCTTCGGAAATATCTTCACTCCCCAAGTGACGTGATGGCTTCATCTCACGCCAAGCATGACAGCACGACAAAAAAAAAAAGGATTTCTCCTAGCCAAAATAAAAACAAAAAGGGAAATGTTAGTTTGAATATTCAGCTCTTTCGCAATCATTTGCGATCGTATGCAAAGATAAACTGAATTAAGTTTGACTTGTCTAAACACATGGACAGCAAAGGAATTTTCAACATTTCAAGTGGGAACATTTTTTGAAAGAAACCAGCAGCCATCCCAAAAATGACTCGACGTTAATTCGTTCCGATTCGTAAATAAAAGAAGCTGAGCCGCAATAATAAATATGCAGCTACGGATCTTTTTCAATTCCTTTTTCTCTCATCTTTTTTTCTTCGCCATGTACGTCATCTTTTTTTTTCCGGTAATAATCATTCTTCAGTGTCAAACTTGGCGTCGGGCACGTAACTGGACGTAAACACGAGTTTCCCTTCTATGTCTCTAGTCTCTGTATGGCTCTATACAACTCCAATAGGATTATACATATACGTATGTGTACGTACCTCATCTTATCTAGCTCTCATCTTTTCTTTCGTCACGTGTCCGACGGTTGTAATGAGCTGCATACGAGGAATAACGTCAAAAGCCTGAGGTTGTTCCTTCCTCCTCCTCCTATCCTATCCATTCTGATTGCTCTTCGTCTCTCTCTCCTCATGGTGTGGTCAGGCCATTGCTGTCTACATTTAGACGTCTGAGAACGTTGCAGAGGCGGCTCCATCACGCAACGAAGAAATCTAGTGCAACAAATGATGTTATATAAAATGAAGATAATTATGAAATAACGTTACAACTTGGTCTGAAGTTGAAATGGGTTTGCGCGGCAATGGGGAAACGTAATCATCAGAAGACCAAAAAGACTTTTTTTTTCCCTTCGTGGGTTTTGCTTCTCACCTGTCGGCTTAATGGCGTTGGCACAACCTCTTCCTTTCTCTTGGGTCTCATCATTTTTCAGCCCAAGATGTTGGTAGTTCAGCTATTTTGGGCATACCCAGATTTTCCTTCATGTAGGGGAGCAAACATGCGTAGGATGATTTATCTGGTCTGTCTTCTATAGTCCAGCGAGCACGTCTGGCCAGGCGTGTAAAAGGTATGAATATTCATCAGCTCAATTCCGTCCGGCAGATACACAGCAGCCGAGTACGTGGTGCGCATCGCAATTTACTAGCCAGAGAATATGAAGCTGACATGGTTGGCGACTTGCGCTTCATCTCCGTCACTTCTGGTCTCTCTTTCCTTCACCCTTCCTCAGAAACGACAGATGAGCTCTTCAGGTCCTTTTCACGCGTGTTCAGTGTTGCCTATTGCTGCTGTTAACCGAACACCATCCACTGCCTCTCCTGCTGGTTATTTATAGTTTTGCCAACTTTTATTTCAGTTCTTTTGAAATTCTCGTGCTCACCATGCGTCTCTATGAGCTGCTAATAGAGAGCAGGATTATGTAGACGATATGTAACTTTTGAATATAGACGGAAGATTTATTTACATAGCTGTTGGGAAGGATGAGATCATTTTCGTGGAGGCAGCAAAAGATGAGCGAAGTAATGGAATATGCCTACGGCGTATATGGATCGCAAGTCAAATGCAGTCTTTATCAATGCCAGTCCGACAAAGATGAAACAGAGAATGTTGACACAGCGAATCGTCATTATTGCTACGGCTGGTACGTGGCAGAGCCTCTGAAGGAAGGCAGGAGAACTGATTAAATGGCCTTCAAAGTCTCCACCACATGTCAGGTGGAGGAAATCCCCAATTACGTGCAACTGCTTCATTGCAATACTCTGTTCCAGTTAAGAAATACAAAATGAAATTACATCTTTAGAGAACCAACAAAATCGATAATTACCTGAAACATTTTTACTGAATCGCAGTCACAGATCCAGGGATTGCTTCTGAGCATGACTAGAGGCTCATACGAGAAATTTTCTGTATCAAATATCACACTGTTTTCTAGCTGGAAAATGAAGAAACAAATTTGAGTAAGAAATTACATATAACTAATGTGATATCTCTTTTACTTGAGTAAGTTTGTTGTTGGCCAAGTTCAAAAGTCTGAAATGGTTTTTATGTCCAGTAGCGTTTGGTACTTGAATGTTATGAATATGGTTATGAGCAAGATTAAGCACAGACACATTTCGAAAGACGGGAAGATTAAAGAGAGGAGTGGCATCTTCAATCTAGCAGGTAGTCATGAAGCAATTGTTAAAAAGTGTGGCCACATGGAATCAAGGTCAAAGAAAATTAACTCACCTTATTGTGACTCAAATCAAGTTCTATCACCCAAGATTTAGGCAGAGATACAGGTGTACTCTTAAGTTTAGATTGACTACAATTGACTAGCAAATTTGGTATAGAATATTGGGAGTCAATAGATCTTACGACACAACGGCATGGTCTCGGACATTCTTTAATGGCGCGTCCAATTGATTTTAGCGCCTTAAAAACTTTCGTCCGGGCCAGGCCATCTGGCGAGGAACACTGTAACTTATTAAACCCATCAATTTTCGATTGCCACCTTTGAAGAGATAAAATGTGTTCGCTGCACAAGAACTGGTTATCCTCCAAAAATACTGTTTCCACAATAGGGAAGGAATCAATAAAGGATGCCGAAATGCTGCTGATAGCCGATTGCTGAATCTTTAGCCTGCGAACAGCCACGAATATCCCAAAATGGTCACTGAAGCTTTGGTCATCCGTGCTATTTAGATCTTTAATGTGATTCAGAGTCAACTCTTCGACCACCATTCCAGAATCCCTCCAAATCTCTGCAACTGAACTTATATTATCACATGTCCATGCGTTCTTTGAAAGGCACTGGCAAGCTGGGGGGCAAATAGAGGCTTCTGTAGAACACACAAGCGCCCAAACGAGCAAAGATACAATCTGCAAATGGCAACAATCAAAACTGTCGAAACAATCTTTGGCCGTGCCTGTTTGCATGGTCAACACACAAAGTCGTCGTTTCTTGAGAAAAAAGAAACAATATATGCAGGCAGATGATAGTGATCTTTCACGGGAGGAAACTAAAGTTTGAATGACCACACGTTGCCATTTGCACGTTGTTGATCCCCCTCTTTTGAGTAGAAAAAAAGGTCAATAAACGTGGTCGATGGTGGCGCCACGATTAGTTACGTGCTTTCAGAGGTGGTCGTAAACAAGTATTTCACAACAAAAATCAAAGCTCACTAAAGATATTCTTAATCGATAAAAATAGTTTTAACCCAATTTTTTATATTTTTTGCACTCAATTGTAAGTTTTACATTCTAAAATGAGCTTAACCAGTTTTTTTATTTCCACTGGTGGAAGGGGAAACTAGTCAAACCGGATATTACATCTGGATAGCTATTATGTTCATTTTTAATCAAGTTGCTTAGAAGAGTCAAATTCTAAAATAAAAAAAGCCGTTACCGTCTTAAGGAAGGGAAATGAAATGATAGAGCTTATTGTTGGCGTACACTTTCTTGGGAATGGACGAATCTCGGAATGTTCGTCTCATCTGGCGGCAGTCAAATCACTCTAACTAACCATGTTTGTACTAGCAGTTGAAGACGAATAAAGCAAAAATAGAATTTTAAGTCTCAAACCATTTCCGACGATTTTCGTTTGCTTCCTAGTCGCTTAATTCTCAGAGTGTTAGTCGCCCCTTCCTTGACTTCTACTCCGTTAACGTAAACCCGAGAAATCGATCGATCGTCGCCGAGATGAATCCACTTTGACAGCCGATTTTCCATGCCTTCATCCGACCAGATTTCTAGGTTACCATCCATTGGGGCAAGGTTCACAACCAATGCGTCAAATTCTTTGCCGATTTCAAAATTTCCCACTTTGTCATCCAGTCCTAGAGCTAAGAAATGAAATAACGTAAAAAAGAAAAAAAAAGACGCAAAATACTTTGAGTTAACATTGAGATTTCATTATTTATTTTATGAATATTTTTTATTTTTACCTTGAGCCCCTCCTAGCGTAGCCATGAAAAATACATCTCTGAAATTCAGCGGTTTATACTCTTCGGGTTTGGACAACGAAAGGATGTTAGAAACTGTGATGGCAAAACGCATGGCATCCAATATAGAAGAACTGAAGCCACCGGAAACGTCTATTGTTTGAACAGAATGGTAAAATCCGAAAGTAAGTGGCATTTGTCCATAAAAATTCATTACCAGTTCCAAGGCCAACACGTAAACCTTTCTCCATCAGGCGACGAACATCGCACATTCCACTACGAATTGAGCAATTTGAATTTGGGCAGTGAGAGATTGAAGTCTGATACTGGTGAAGGACTTCCAGTTCCTTGTCGGACAAGTGAACTCCATGGGCTAGAATGGTCTGTACATACAAATTTTTGTTGTTGGAAAATAGTTGAAAAAATAATTTATAAAATTACTTTGGCAGTGAGTAAATTTGCTTGTGCGTAAATATCGACGTAATCTCGGCATCCTTCATGCAGGCTTACTGCAACATCACACTCAGCAAGATTTTCGCTAACGTGAGTCTGTAAAATAAAGTATTTCTTATCGGTTTCTTTTTTTTTTCTCACCATAATATACTACTAAAATTTTGCTTACTTGTATGTTAACATTATATTTGGATGCCAGTTCACTCAAAGTTTTCATGAGGTTCATTGAGCATGTGATAGCAAACCGGGGAGTGATTGCAGGCTGAACATTTGGATACTGGATAGGAAAAATGAAGTCATAGATTATTTGAAGATTAATTAAAATAATACAATAATTTGCCTTACATTTTTTGATTGCAGAGCAACTATAAAATCCTCTATGTCTTTAACAGCACTGCCTTTGTCTTCAATGTAATATTCTGGAGAATTCTGATCCATGCTAACTTTGCCGATAAAGGCTCTTTGCCCTATCTGGTATGCAATGTCTGCCAGCAAGAGAGCAGAATCTTTGTGGATGGTTGCAAAATACATGGCAGTGGTTGTTCCGTTAGTCAAAGTGTTTGCCTGCACAATAAAAATATTATCAAAATACTGTTTTAGCATATTACTGCAAAATATTTAGCTTACAACTACTCTGGTGTAGATTTCATTGGCAAATCTTAGATCACTGAAACGAGCTTCAGTTGGGAAAGTATATTTGTTCAGCCAACCTAGTAATGGCAGATCTAGACCACATCCTGCATTGATATATTGGGGGGCGTGTATATGGGTGTCAATCATTCCTGGCATAAGAAATTCACTGCAAACAGAAGAAACGTTAATGGCTGAATATGTTACTGATGCATTATAAATTTTCCTTACTTTTCTTTCAAGACGACTACATTTTCAGAAGAAATTTTGTGCTCCTGTTGAACCTTATTAATGTCAGCGTTTTCTTGAATGTACACAATCTGAATTTTTAAAGAAGAAACAGATCGCTTTAAATATTTGACATATCACGCGCGTAAGATCTAGGCCATCTATTAACAGGGTTTTTACTTATCGAGAGCCATCTATGATGTCATGTTATGACTGGCTGGCATCGACACACGTGCAAGCTTTGTCGTTTTTTTTTTCCATCCCCTTCACCCCAAGCTATTTCTAGTCAGAAAAAGCCTGTAGTGCAGAATCTCTAACCCTGGCTGATAGACCGCGAATTCTTTTTCTTCACAAGTGAGTCTGTTTAGAAAACAAGTTTGCTATTTTTTTCAGATTTCAGTAGTTTACCATCACCATTTCAGCAATATCAGGCAAATTTGTTATCCACAACTAAACTTGTCAAAAAGTGTTAAGTGCAAGCATGTAACCTACAGGGAATGAAAATTTTGACTATGTTGTGATTAGAAAAAGTCGTTTTTTGTTTACCTTCCCGTTATCAACGATTAACACTGTGTTGGAAAGGAAACACAGATCGTCAATTGATTTAGAATGAATAACTAAACCGTAAAAGAGTTGCATCCCGTGAGATATGAGAACAAGGATGTAGCAAGAAACTATCGAAATACGAGAATCGTTCGATCGAAGTTTCGCTTGTGAAACGCTTTTCGTCTGCGTTACTGAAACTCACGGCTTTAGTTGCTCCGAAAAAAGAAAGGGAACAAGAGGACGAAGGTTTGCTGAAATCGTTCGGACATTGACCCTACCTTAAGGAAGCCTCTTCTCTTGTCCCGGCAACTTGCATCGCTTTTCCCCGTAGAACAAGATAGAACTAGAGCGGTCGAACGTAGCACAAAAATTGCCAAACGATTCTCAAATTCTCACGTCACCTGGCGGCTGAATATGGAATATATTTCTTCGAAAAACCATTAACCATCAGGCCATGCTAACTGTCATTTTGTCAAACATTATGATTTGCGGCACAAGTAGCTAATGGTAAATTAAACACTTTTCAGCCCCTTTTAATTATTTGCTTCAGTGCCAAGTTCAGCCGGCTGAGGGCAGCATTTAAAAGTCAAATTCAGTATTTGTGTTTACAACCGACCAATCTATGCTATTGTGAATTTTGTATTCTGTTAAACAGCAACAATTTCCTAGTAGGGTTATAAGAAGAGAACCAGTTATCCTGGTTGTTCTCTGCCCGGGTGCAAATACAGGATATGATTTGAGATTAGCTATTAAAAATGGTCAAATTTTTCTATTGATTGAAATTGTGCCATTCTTTTAAGTTTCGGTCAGGAGGCACGCATAGAATTTACCAGTTTCGAAATTCAATATTACAGTTCCTTGATGACTTTCACGCTGAAAAAATGTGATAGATAAGTGAAATACTTGGGGCGTGTTTCAGTTGACAGTTTGAAAAATATTCGAAAAATTTAAAAAGAACTTCGTGATTTTATATCGTATTTAATTTAACGCATTATTACAAACTTGAACATGCAATATCGTTGTTCCAAAAAAACATTGTGAAGAAGAGCCTTAAGCATCAATTTCAGTTGACCTTGGGTGGGAATGAAATTTATGCGCAGTACGCAATCGTTTTTCTGTTTCTCAATTAACATGCACGACCACTTAGTAGCTCCTTTGCTGATAAGCGGTTAACTTGAATCCTCCCGTCGCATTTCTAAAAATACATCAACAACTCCCAGATTTGGAAGTTCCCAGGGTCTTTCGTAACTTTTAATCCTATACGTACCTGCAAGCACTACCTGGAATAAACAGCTTTTTTTGGAAACAAAGTAGCTTCTTTCTTTCTTGAAAGAGCCACTTCGATTAGTGACGATTCGAAATTCTCCATAGAAGTATTTGCCAAGTCGTCGATCTAAACATACTTTTGTCTTTAGGAGCCATCCACCGGAAAATGAAGGACGATGGTAAACCTCTCCCTCCAACTTGCCAGCCACTATTACCTGCATCAGCATTAACTAGCCCTGACGGTGATACCCCTCAGCAAGATGAAGGCGTCAAAATGCGTAAGGAACTGGGCCTGTTGGAAGGAACTGCCATCATTCTTGGAATCATTATGGGTTCTGGTAAACCAATCATAGTCACATAAATCTTGTTTGATGTACTAAAAAACCTTTTTTCTTGTTTAATCAGGAATTTTCATTTCACCAAAGGGTGTTTTGAAAGATGCTGGCTCAGTTGGCTTCTCCTTGATTGTATGGGTTCTTTGCGGCTTGCTCTCGCTGATCGGAGCAATGTGTTACGCTGAGCTAGGCACAGCCATTCCACTTTCAGGTCAGACTAACACGTTATTCGGACCGTTCTGGGTCATCTTTTAAAAACTAAATGTATTTTTCTATTTATAAGGCGGAGACTACGCTTACATCCATAGGGCGTTTGGCCCCTTGCCGGCATTTCTTTTTCTTTGGGATGCCAACTTGATATTTGTGTAACGAATAGTTTAGCTTAATTATGGTGACTGGTATTTTATGATTCCGTTATTGGACCACAGACCCACCACCAATGCTATTATGGGGCTGACATTTGCCAATTACGTTATTAAACCTTTTTTTCCCGATTGCGAGAATCCGGATGATGCTGTTCGACTGCTGGCTGCTGCTGCTATATGTAAGCAACATGTCATCAGAGTTAACCAATCCTCACAAATTTTCTTATGGCAGGTTTCTTGACTTTTCTCAATTCGTATGACGTACGCATAACTACCAAGTTGCAGGATGTCTTCATGTTCTCGAAAATTGGAGCGCTGGGGATAGTCGTTGTCACGGGCTTGTTTGCCTTATACATGGGTGTAAATGATAACTTTTCACCCGAAAAAGTTTGGCAGAACACAGCAACTGATCCAGGTCAAATTGCAGTGTCGTTCTATTCCGGAATTTTCTCCTATTGTGGATGGTTCGTAGAAATGTAAACCAGTTGCCTGGATTTTACTTTTATCTTGCCTTTTTTTCCCATTTCAAGGAATTATCTCAACTTCATGACAGAAGAGTTAAAGGACCCTTACAGGTATGCATTCTACGTATTTCAAATAGCTGCAAGGAATATTATGTAGATAAAATTTCTTTTTTAGGAATCTCCCGCGTGCTATTTACATATCACTTCCTTTGGTGACGGGTATTTACGTGCTAGCAAACGTAGCTTATCTTGGCGTCCTAACCCCTACCGAAATGTTGTCTTCTAATGCAATCGCTGTGGTACGTCACCCTTCTATTACTTCTTTTTATTTTGTTCTTTTTTTTCCGTTTGGCCAATTACATCCATTGTTCTTCTACAGACTCTAGGGGACAAAATGCTGGGAATGATGAACTGGTTGATGCCTGTGTGTGTAGCCATGTCTGCATTTGGTGGACTGTCAGTTCATATCATGACAAGTTCAAGGTATTGAAAAAGCAGGTTTCCATGTTTTTTTATGAACAAACGTACACAATCTTTTCTGGTTTACTTTTGTTTTTCTTTTTTTCTTTTTAGGTTGTGCTTCGTGGGGGCTCGACAAGGCCACCTACCAGATATGCTGGCTCTTATTAACATTAGCAAACTTACCCCTGCACCATCTCTTATCTTTCTCGTAAAAGGATAACCCGGTTATTTGGAAAAACTCAGAAAGTTCCACGTTGTTTTCCTTCTTTTTATTCCAGGGTATTATTTCCTTGGTAATGTTGTGCACCAGTGATGTGTACACACTCATTGATTATGCGGCGTTCGTCGAATCCATGTTCCTAATGTGGTCAGTAGCGGGATTACTGTGGCTCCGTTACAAGGAACCTGATCTCCACAGGCCCATCAAGGTGGTTAGATTAATTTTCAATTGGAATCATGGAAGCTAAAGTTTATTTATCTCATTGCCAAACATAGGTATCTTTGTTTTTCCCCATAGCCTTCTTAATGATCTGCGGCTTTTTGGTCTTTATGCCAATATATGTTCGACCTTATGAAGTAGGGGCTGGTCTTCTTATCACGGCTACTGGAATTCCTGCCTATTTTATAGGCATTTATTGGGAAAATAAGCCAGAATGGCTCAAATCTCTGTCCAGTATGAAATGCCTGAATTCACACTATTTCCATCTCAACTCTAAATCATATTCCTCTATTATTAGGGTCTGCAACGTGTACGGTGCAGAAGCTTATGATGGCAGTGAAAGAAGAGTAAAGAGGAAATGAATAGCATTGCAGTAACTAAAATATGTGCATTACCGGTGCATCTCTTTTCTAGCCAGCCACACGACGAAATCTCATGTCACGTATTACTTGATCTGACGACCTAATTGTTTTAAAGATACTGTTAGGCGAGAACCACCCTGGTCACTTACTAAGTGCTTTGGCATTGTAGATACGCCCGTTTCAAATACTCAACCCCCACCTACTTTGCATATACGTATTTACTGCTATCATTTGGTGAGCCCTTGATTGAATCCCAATCCCACATGACAGTACCAAAAGTGCAAAAATCTCACAAAGGCTTGTAATGCTCAAAGAAAAAGTTAAAACTTGTCCTTAAATACATAATAGTTTTACAACCACTGACATTGTTTAACTGTCCATCGATTACTAACAACTATGAGCTGATCAGTTATTAGTCTTCAAACCTGCCTTTGTAATTATCGAGCTTTAGAGTACCAGATTGCATTAATCTGAAACGGCGATGTGAGTTGCTCATTTTCTTCTTTATGCAATTTGGTCATTTCACTAAAAAGAATTGCAATTTCATTTTGGCGGTATTTTTTTTTTAAATAAAGGCGGTTTATTTTAAAAAACGAAATGCGATGTTTGGCTATCTAGTGGTAAAAATATGAAAGATTTTCGGCGTGTTCTGTAGAGTATTGTTTAATCCTTGTCCACTTGGCGTTTATCGGAAACAAGAAACATAGTTTTATGTTTAAAAATTTTCCCATAAACTGGCAAATTCTAAAGTTTTAATGGGTGCATATGTTTCGAAAATCCAAAAATATTAGCAATGGGGGAAAAATCAAATATGGTTCAAAAGATTAAGTACAGAGCACAGATCCAATTTCAATAAGTTTTTTGTTAAATAATAATTCTCAAAATTTAAATAATTAATAAATATATATACATTAGTTATTTTATTTATTTATTTGGCAAGTAGGCTCGTGCACATCTCGGCTAATGGAGTAAGGGTTACCCCTAACGATGCCGATATCACGTAGGCATTCACAACCGTAGGTTTCATACGAAGAGTACTAAGCTACTAACCTGTTTAAGTGTAACTTGTCGTCTCGAATATGAAACACTTGCGTTCTTCCAAACTTGGCAAAAGCGTTGGTGAGTTAAGACAAATGTATCCTCCATGAATTGGATCTTGAAGGTGGAAGAAGAAGAAACCATGCAGAGGAGAGCAGACGAACTTTGACTTCTAGCCAGCACACGGCGAGGTGAATCATTAAGCCAATTATCGTTACAATTGCTTTTGCTGAAAAAATGGACTGTAAATTAATGGAATTGTCTATATTTCTTGAAGAGTTAAAGATGAAAAGAGTAAGCCTACGTTGTTGAAGTAGCCCTTATCCAAAAACGTTAACTGACTTGCATGTTTTCCTTTTTCGTTGACTGCGTTCCGGCGACAAAGGACCAAGTGGCGCAGTTAGACGTCGAATTGAGCCGTCTGAATCTGGGTCTAATAGAAAAAGAATCAGAACTGCATGCCAAAACGGCTTATTGTCGGCAGTTGGAACTGAAATTAGCTAAAAGCAACCAAGAAACGAAGAAGATGAACGACGATTTTGGCGCTCTTACGAAATCCCATCAGCAGGAAACTAGTCGCCAGGAAGCGGCCATCTTGGATTATGCCGAAAAACTGCGTAAAGTTCAAGTACGTACCAAAGAGCATATGAATCGCTAATTTTAAAATGTATAATTAATCTTCGTCATTTGCAAGATGGAAAAGCAATGCTTGACGTTAAAGATTGGCCATTTCGAAAAAGAAATTAAAAAAGTTTACGGACATGTTCGTACCGTTGTCGAAGGTTTACCTAAGCTCCACAATCAGCAGGAAAACCTTGCACAGTAATTTGATTGAAGTAGCGAAATAATGTTAGATATTTCAGCCCTAGTATAACTTTATTCTTTTTAGATGTCTTCAAGCCTTAGAAACTAAACAGTTGAAACTAATCGAGACTTGCGAAATGATACAAATGTACGCCAGCCGTATACAAAAAGAGGCCGAGGGAAAATGGAAAATTGCACAGGTTTCTCGGACCAACCACAGTGAGTTAGAGAAAAAGCTATGTGCTACTGAAGGTAAACCAATAGCAGAATTCAAACATTTATTTAGCACCATGGGATCAACTATTAATTTGTAATGTAGCTCAACTTCGCACTATGGAAGAAGATCTGGGGAAAAATGATACTGTCGGCCTTCTACGTAAGCAAAAGGAATCGTTAAGCCATCAACTTGAAATGGTATTAATTATTTACTAGCAGTTTAAGTAGGTGCAAGAAATTTTGATTTTAACGATTCTCACTTAAATCTTGTAGTCAAAGCAACGTGAGGACAAATTACGTGTGGATCTTGGAAGAGAGCGTGAAGAAAAGCTGGATCTTCAACGGAAACACGAGCAAGTTTTGAATCAGTTGGCACACTACTTGTCACTCGAGCAGAAGGAACCCATTAGGTGAAAAGAAGCTTCGCCATAAATAGTCAATGATTTTTCTCATCCAATCATCCTCTTTTTTCCTTCAGACCAGCTTAAATGATTGATCGGGACATCGCGGAGCGAGTGATAAGGGTTCACCTAGGAACGCTGTTTATGTAAGTGTTTACCAAGATTTTTTCTTTTTTTTTTTTTTTTTTGAAGAAAAAAAAAGTGAAATGCTGCCTGCAAGGAAAGCAATTCATTCGCTTACCTGATGACTGGTTGCCAGGATGACAGGCAGAAGATCCTTCTGATTAAAACATAGAGAAGTGGGAATGAATAGAAAAAGTGGTGCTTTACTTGCGTTAGAAAATTCGCCATAACTATCGCCGAAGCAACAGTCAACAGTTGGCTGTAAAAATATCTTGCCTCTTTATTCATAGCCAGTGAACCATTTCAGCTATGGCACTCGCGCGGCAGCATTGTAGATGTACGTACCGCGTTTTCTTTTTATTCTTCTTCTCTGTCGACTTACAAGGGAAAAGCATTACGCACAATCCCATACATCTTTTAGAGCTTTACGTGTACTGTCACTTTCCTGCACAACGTACAATGTGAGAGCTAGCTAGTATGTGCTTGGGCAGGTTAACAGATGGGCGTGCAGAGCAGATTCATGAGTATTTAGAGGAGGATTTAAAAAATTTCTACTTTTCGATCCACTGACGCTGTACTCGTTATTTGTGAAAAAAAAACAGCTGATTATTTTAGTTTACTTTACTTTTTATTTATTTTTCATTTTACCTTTCTTAATTTTGGAGCCCGCAAATAATGGACAGCGTGAGGTAAAATCGTAATGAACTTCTCTTTAGCAAACAACCACCTTGCGTTTGTTATGTGGCATCTGCCACTCTCAATCATGCATTTTTACACGAAGAAGAAAGTCAGAAATTAGTAATTTGATTTGGCATTATTTTATTAAAAAGCTCAGGGATTTTCTTCGTTACGAGTGAGATAGAACCCCATCAAGTTGGAAGGGTTTGAGCAGCCGTCGCACGTGCTAACTAAGAAATCGATAACTCCTTTGCTAACAAGGTCCCTCCAGAGTAAAACGCGGTTATGCTACCCGATCTTCATTATGAGCTAGCGTATAGCTATTGAAATGAAACACTGGAAATACTCAACAGCCAAGTTTTAAGAAAAGGAGGCGATTTCTAGGTGTCTTCATTTCCTCATGTATACCTTGTCAATATCTCAAGTTTCTCGCTTTCTGCTACTGATAAGTTTTCTATTCATTTGTTTTTGTGCGGTTTTTTTTCCCTTTCCTCTTTGCACCATCACTTCAATCCGCACGCCATGTGAAGTATATAGGATTGGATACTAATGGATCGCAAATGAACCGACGAGCGTTTGAGAGCTTTATAGATGTAGTTTCTTCCTTTTCGTGGTGGTAACGATGTGGGCTCCGTCACGCTCCCGAGGTCTTCGAGTGGCTTTGCACATACATTTCGCCATCTGACCAATATATTTATTCAATTGCCATCCACACAAAAGAGACAAAGATTATTCGAGCCTGACTCGTTAAATATTATTTTTCTCAATGAATTTAAAGTCACGCACATTTGTTGTATGTGAAAAAATAATTTTTGTCTCTTTTCGTTCGCCGTAAATCTCATTTCTTTTTCAATTTCCTTTCTAGTATTTCTTATTGAAAAAACGAGTCTTCTTACTGTGTGACTCTCTGGAGGCTTGTTATTCAAATCTGGTCAGATCGATGGCGACAGCTCTAGATATGTATATGTAGGCTACCGGGTATATAAACTGAATCTATAGCCACCCCCTAAAACCTCGCGTGTGCCTTTTGCTGTCATTCGCCGCTGTCACGTCAAGTAAAAAAAAAAAGAATAAAAGGCTGCTGGGCAGAGTCTTGCCGTAGCAACTCTACTACGATATAATTTGCCGTCGCTGTCTGTCGGAATGGTGGGGAGTCGTGAGAAGCGAAACACATGGAGGTCTGTTGGCGTAGGCTCTCAATTTATTTTTTCTTTGCCCGTGAACGTGTATATCCTTTTAAATTGTAGTCATCTTGTGTTTATACGTGTATACAGCACTAAGTGACATCCGTTGGAGAGCAGGACGGTATGTACTGGAAGCTATTGACATTTGATCCGCGCTGCCCTTTAAAATATCAAACAGTGTACGAAATCTGAAACGAAAACGAACAGTTACCTTATAGGCATTCTAGAATTATCCAAGAGATGAAATTCGTAAATATTTTTAACGACCTGCATCGTCAGCAAAGATATCATTTGATTTAATCGATAGCGTTTCTCAAGCGAATCTGTAGATTTTTATGAGTATACCTTTCGTCGATGCGGAACAATCACGGTTTTTTTTTCTTGCTTGCGCCCGGAATCATGGATCAAAAGATCGTACAACCAATGGTCCCAACATTAAACGACATCGGACGTAATAAAAAAAATGTGGAGAAAAAAAAAATACCTTTTTTTTTCTTTTTTTCTCGTTCATCAGTCATTATATAGCAACCGAATGGGGAAAGGAAAACGCCAAATATGCATTCATTAAATGTAAAAATAGAATGAAGCGTATGTACGTGTGTACACGCATCACGTAAACAATAGGAGAATTCCTGGGAAACGATCGCATTTGTTGTTGTCCTGAACCGAATAATGAAAATAATATGGGACTGCTTGATATTACTGCTTTTTTTGTGATTCCAAATTTATTGTAGTGAACCGTCTGAAAGATTAGGTTTTTCTTGTTAAAAAGTGAATGTTCTGCGAAGAATATTTTGCTTTCCATTTCGATTTAAATAGCAACCGTTGAATATCCAATGGTTGTCTCTTCTTTGCAAGGATATCCTCCCACACATTGTAAGACTGTCTTGTTTGTACTGTCAAATGGAAGACGGAGTTTACTGAGCTAATTGGCGACAATGATCCATTACATTGGACAACATATGGCCATTTATTTTCTGTTCCGCAAGGACAAAAAGACAAAAAAAAAAATTGACATTCTCTTTTAATTCTTTTTTCTAGTTAATTGGCACTAATGGATCTTTGCATTGTGCATGGACGCTACACCTCCTCAGTTTTCCCGAATCCTATTACCATTTGGCCTCCGCCAGCCGTCTTCGCTAGCAAGTCTGCCGTGTTATGATACTCATCTCGCCCTTACACAGTTGTCTGGAAAGCACATATCGGATTATGTATTCATGATCAAGGTAGGTTGTAAAAAGACCTGCTATAAGTTAAGATACATTTGTTACAAATGCTGCCTTATCTTATTCCGCCCTTATGGAAACTTGACGACCGAGTGCTGATTCTTTTAGAGCTGATGTTTGTTATTCTCTGCGCGCGTCTCGGCTAATGGTCGGATCGTTCCGTAACGACGCGGTTGGCGGGGGAGGGCTATTGATCATATAGGATTAACCAGTCGCCAGTTTGTCTTTTTGACGCCACGGTCGGTCGGTTGTATAACACATCCCTACATGCCTGCTATTATGTTGTCTCTCTGTGTGTGTATGTAACACAAGTTGATTAATGTTGGCTCGTTAGTGGCTGTAAGCTCTAGGGGAACGTGCCTTTCAAGCTCCGAGCTGAATAGGCCTGCGAAGTCGATCATACAGATCATCATCATCAGTAAGTTTATAAGATGGAAATTTATGGGCCAACAGCTGATTCCCGATGAGCCGTAAAGAATGCCTGATGTGATGGAAGATAGTTTTTCTTCTCTTATTTTTTTGTTGTTTTTTTTTTTTTTGCAGGATTGACGTCCGTTGTCAGCAAAAAGGGAAAACGTCAAAGCAGAAAAACAGAAGCGAATATTATAGAATCTTGGCATTATATTGTCTCGATGTGTTTCTTGGGTTTTGCCGTTCGCCCTACGTTCGATATATTTCCATCCGGAAGAGAACAGCGAAAGGGAAGATATCCTTTGATCCTTGACAATGCCTTTTGCCAGTTTATCGCACTCGGCTTGATAGCAAGAATGTAAGTCACTGTTCAGCTCCAAGCGTCTTGGATGTTTGACTGGTTGCTCTCTGTTGTACGATGGCTTCAGTCCTACGGGACGACTGGCCTGTCATCATCATTTTCCCGTCCGCTGTCAACTCGTGAGGATATTGAAGAGGGGCGTATGAAAAAAAAAATGGGAATGTAAATACTCCCTTGACGAAAAGGCAAAAAAAGGTATATATATATTTTTTTTGTGTGTGTGTATTCTGTTTAACTCATTAAAAATGTCTTTTAAAAAAAAAAAATAGTAAAAGCTCCTGTTTCAAAAATCGCGAGTTCACCTAATACGTTGGTCAATTCGCAGTGGAATCTGGAGTACATAAATGAGTCTTTAATGTACAGGATACAAAAACAGCTCCCGATGAATTCACCGATGTAAACGTACAAAATAATTCATTTCGTTCGTATCGTCAATTGCGTCTTCAACGCGGAGAATGTGCAGGAGGATGGTAAATATAGTACAGCCCGGAGCGCATGTCTGATTTGATATTAAGATACAGAGAGCGAGAGTCGAAAGAGTAAAATGCAGCTGGGATAGCGGGTGAAATGGCGAAGAACATCACCAACCCTCCCCAGGAAATAGGTGGATGCTGGTGTGACTCTCCTCCGGAATGATCTCAGTCGTCCATCGTCCTACCGACAAGACACACTCATTTTCAAATTGTTCCGTCCGTCTAAAGATTGGGCCGCAGGAAGAAGAGGAAATGGTTACAGCAATAGCAATCATCTTCAATCTTCTAACCGTGTCTAGCCAATCAGTGTCGTCATCGTCTGGTATACTTAATATCAATCTATTCTCGCTATATATTTGTTTTTCCATTTTGTTTGGGAGCCGATGTAGAGATGTGACAGTCATACTGAACTTATAATGCTGATTGATTGATGATCTTGTTTGTGAAGTGGGATGCCAAAGTGTCTCTATTGTTACCTGGCAACGCAACAATATTAAGTCAGAATGAGATTAACGAGCATTGACATTTCTATGTAGGATGGTCTACGTTTGTCGGGCATATGCCGAACGTTACAGTATCAACTGGCCGGGAGGCAATCTTCACTTGCATCATTGATAACGTCTACAATTTTAAGGTGAACCCATTCTGTTGTTAAATTTCTTATAAAATGATTAACATCAAAGTTTTCCGGGGGGGGGGGAACTTTACTTTAAGGTGGCGTTCCTTCGAGTAGATACCCAAACCATTTTAGCCATTGATGACACGGTTATTACTCGATCGGCCCGCGTTACGGTCCGTCATTCTATCGATAAGGACGAGCGTCTGAGTACCGGCCAACGCAAAACGTGGCAATTGTATCTGAAGGAAGTGACGCCCGCCGACGCTGGCGGTTACATGTGCCAGTTAAACAATTTCGAACCGATGGTCAGTCAAGTGGCGTATCTTCACGTTACAGGTAAATATGAACGGCTTAATTTATGTAATTAGATTTAACTGGAATAATATGTCATTTGGAAATGAGGCCAATCTTGTAAATTACAGCCCATATAAATCTAAACGGAAAGAGCAAAAAAAAAAAAAGAATGATAAAAAAATACTGAAAGATTAAATTCATTGCGGAGTCCGTCCGTGTCGTCTCGGACTGTAACTGTCTAATCAAGTCGAGACATGTGATTTATAGATCAGCCATGTCACACAGGCACATTGGCAATTTCGATGGCCTGCCAAGTTATAGGAGGCTCACGAACGGGCCAACGAAATATGACTAGCCGAGATTGCATAGTGCCGAGTCCGACACAATTGATCAATAAACATTGTGTATATAGCGTACCCCTTCCTTCTTTTTTTTTTTTTTTATTGTTGCTACGACCGCTGCTGTTTCCATGTGAATCCGAACGAAAGACACAATTTTGCATTGGTCGTCCAGCGCTGAAATTTATTAGTGTAGGCCAACGCTTAAATTTGATTTGTATAAGTTATAATTGATTGTTTTGTTTTGTTTTGTTTTTTTTTTTGTTTTTTTTTTGTATAAAACAGTGCCGCCCGACATACTGGTGAACGAGAGCAGCAGTGACCTGACGGTGACAGAAGGCGAGAACGCAACGCTCAAGTGCAGCGCCATTGGCTATCCGGAGCCTAACATCACCTGGCGCCGTGAAGACTATCAACCTATCTACATCAATCAAAGTAATTAGAGTAATAAAATGTAATGAATGGAGCCAGTTGAAGGCGGAGGGGGAGGAAATAACTATAAATTATTTTTGACTTTGTTTTTATTTTTCTGCACCGGAGGTGTGGGAGTGGTGGAAGGTTCAATTTTAAATCTAGTCGGCGTTCACCGCCGGCAGATGGCTGCCTACCTCTGCATCGGTATGTTGACGTAAAAAAAAAAAAAATGAGGACAGTTCTTAATCATTCTTGGCAATAAGTTTGGACAAGAAAATATTTATAAATGCATTTTATTTTTGATGGATGATTCATAGCTTCCAATGGAATTCCGCCTCCTGTTAGGTAAAACAGCCGCTGTCATTGTTAATCATTTCAGCTAATGCATCACCATCATTTTTCTAAAATGAATTATTTTCTTTTTTTTTATTTTTGCAGCAAGCGCATTCTGCTCAGAGTCGAATGTAGGTTTTTAATTAGCCATTTATTTATTTATTTATTTTTTGTTTTAAAGAAAATCTAATGTTAAACTAAAAAAAGAAACAAACAAAATTTTGTCCCGAACAAAGTTGCTCCGGTCGTAACGTCGCATCAAAGTGAAGTCTTTCAGCGACAGGGCGAACCACTGAAACTCCATTGTCAGTGCCACAGCTGGCCACAAGGTTGAAACAACTTTACATGTGCAATTTTCCATTCATTTAATTCAAGTTTCTGTCGTTTCATCAGGATATACTTCGTGGACTTACGAATCTAATCGGCTTCCCTCAGGTTCGTTCATTTATACAATTACATTACTAATGATGATTACACCCTGCAAGAAGTACGTGGTAGCTAATTAATTAACGAGCAAAAGCTGATGATGGAAACTAATGGCGTGTGATTGGGGGTATTTATTAAAATCAGAGAAGGCGGCTGTTGACTATCGACCGCAAGTCGGGCTCGTCGCTACGGACATGTATCTCAATATTGCCGATATGCAACCACGGGATAAAGGCAAATGCAAATTAATAATTGTAATCTTTTTAAAAAAAAATTGTTTAAAGAGATGCCTTCATTCAGGTAATTACACCTGTCACTGTTCCAACATTCACGGAACAGCCAATTGGACCATATCTGTCGAGGGTACGAATTCCTTTCAAGTTCTGTCTCGCCACTCACAAAAGAAGTTAATGTTTTGTTTTAAGTCGTTGCGATGGATGCCGTTCAACAGAGAAGAATGGCGCACTCATCGTGGAGTGCGGAACATCAAGAAGATGAACACGAAAACTTGGAAAATGAAGATGAATTTTCCAGTCCACCACCAGAAACAACAACAACAACGAGACAAACAACAATCGTCCAGACGTCAACAACGAGAAAGCCAATCGACGCTAATTACCGAGTGACACAAGAAACGAAAAGAAGTGACGACGATCCGCCTTTCCTGCGCCAACAGAAAAAGGCTGGCAATAAGGCCGGAATGCCGACATCTTTGACGTCAAAGGCTTCAGCAAACATTAGCAGTCTATTGCTCTTGTTGTTGTTGATCACTTTCCTGATCGATAATCAGCATCCTCTAGCGTGATGAGCCTCCCTTTTAAAAAGGAAGTATACATATTGAGCTTTTTATCCTCCTACCCTTTTTTTTTGCGTGTGTGTGTGCGCGTATGTGTAAATAGACTATGGCGATTGATTAAAACAATGACCGGGGTTCTTTTCTCTTTCCCTCCCCATTGTTTTTGTATTTATTCTCTCTAGAATCGACCTCGCAAAAAAAAGGTATTTTGTTTCAATCGAAATCAAAGTTCTAATCGTAAAACCTTTTTTCTTGTTCATGAAAGCAGCGAAAACACTCAGAATAGAATACTAGATAAAATATTTTTGTTGTAAAGGAAGGAATAGAGAGGGTGTTGCAACACGTCACGTTATTGAACAATTCGTCGCCCACGGGAAACTGCATCAGATGGCGCTGAGGGCATCAAAGATGCAACACAACCCAAAGGCCAGCCAAAAAAAAAATACAAAAATGATGTGATTTACGGGAACTGGTTCGGGCTTGTCGCAGCTCGGCAAATGTATTCGATTGAGGCGGGATTATACCCAACGCATCTGACTTTTCAAAAAAACACAAAAAAAGTAAATAAATAAATAAAGATTTGAAAGTGTTTTACACAAGCCTATCGTTCCTCTCCACTCTTTATGGAAATGATAACGAAAAAAAAGGAAGGGAAATCCCTTAGATCTTTTTACAGATTGCTGCGTACAAAACGAAAAGAATATCCCAGGGAAGAGTTCAATCTCCCTGTAGATGCGCTCGTGGAAAAGGTAATTGAATTCCATTTTTTTTTTTTGGCGGGACTGTTCCACCTCGTTTTCTATTGCGTAAAAGACAAATGTTTTATGATTATTAAAACAAAACAAAAACAAAAACTATTTGAATATGTAACCGCGTCGTACATATCTATTTCGTGTTGAATCCCTGGAAAGTCAGTTCCTCCATTTCAATTTCCATATGCAAATTTATAGATACAGTCCGTTTCTAAGACGCGCGCATCGGTATAAACTCTTCTCCAACCTAAATATATATTTAATTTTTGTAAGTCAACTGAGAAATTTACTGAATTAACATTCCCAAAGGTGGCGTCTCTGGCAAAGACTATAATGCCAGCCGCTCCCGTTGTTTTGATTAAATGATGGCTGTTAATGGAACTAAATTTCTCACATAGCTGACGCTTAATAAATGAACAAGCCAATTAGTAGCGAGTGTAGAGTAAATGCTAGCGAGTTTACAAGAAATTTACAAAACATTATGGCAAAGCTGAAATGTTATGAGATGTTTGTTAAGTAGATACGCAATTGAATACAAATCTTCGGGCGCGTTAACTTATTGTTGACTCTTGTGCTGTGAACTGAAAGAAAAGGAACAACAATGTCTTGTCTGTTTCTTTTTATCCTGGCGTCCTTATCTAAAGCGGTTTTTTTTTATTCCGGCGTAGTTAAGTTCAGCACATAGCGACAGCAATTCCCGTGTCACTTGCCAAAAAAGAAATGCAATGCCATTATCTCTCCATTTTTTTTTTTTTTTGTGAATTAAAGAAATCGCTAATCATGATTTAGCGTGTTTAGCTCCAACTGGCTTTCTCTGTTTGAGAAAAATTGGCTTTTTCCTGTTAATTGGAGTTAATCAAGACGCATTCGATTCCCGCATAGATGGTAATAAAACACGGAACTAAACATCTTTAATTAGAAATGAAATGAATTAAGCCAACAGAATATTCTAACCGAGAAATGAACTAGACTAATTGTAAGAAATCGATTAGCTACATCAAGTTTTGCATGTGACTTCATTATAAACTATAATTTCCATTTCAACAGTTGACCTCCCACAACTGCAATATTATTCGGGTTACAAACACAGTTGACTTGAAATAAATATGCAAAAAAAACAAACAACAAACAACAAACACACACACTGATATAATCATGGCGCGTGCCCACTATACTGCAGTCATTCCGATTTGCATGGATTGAGGTTACTACTATATACAGGAAGTCAAACTTTACCAACCGACTAAAAAGAAAAAGATGGCCAACAAATCGTATCGTAGACACAGTAAAATTTCAACAACAAAAGAAAAGGGAAACTTGGCTCCACGACAAGGACGCCCAACCTTCGATTCATGTCTAAGGTGGAAAACAATAATACCAGCCAGAGGATATATATATGTAGTCTAGGCTTTTTTGGGTTTAGATCAGCTAGGAAAGAGAATAAAAGTTTCGTGTCACGCAAACAAGTGATCGGGCTACAAACATTGAAAATATATTTTATAGTAGACTCTCTCGTTCTCCCTACGCATTTGTGTATATCTCAGCTGTATATACATCTATCCAGGACGTTATAGTCTGTGTAGCTACATGTACACATATATCAATATATCAAGAAGGCGGAAACCCCGTGGCTTATAACCGCAGCCCGTTGTGTTTCTACTTAGCGTCGCAACTTTATTCTAGTAGGACAACTTTCTAGGTCCGGAAAAGTAGAAGACGGGCTAATTAACGTTGTGGGCTACAGCTTGTGTATAGCATGGTTGGTTGTCATGGCGCGACCAACAAATCCTACACGGAAAAAACTGATGACTCTGTTGAAGATCCGCCTTCTGTCCAGGGGAGCTTACGTCTGTCTCAGGACTTGAATTATTATTATTTAGAAAAAAAATAAGACTTTTAAGACTTATAGGAGCTATCGCTGTCGTCCAGCCAAAAGAAAGAAATAGGAACATCTTGTTTATTTCAAAGGGCAACGGATGAAGCATTCACGCGTGATACTCTAATTACACGGATTACCTGTGTCTTTCATTACCTGGGCAACTGTTTGACTCTCGATGGTTTAACTAGAAAAGAATATCATTTTGATATTTATGCAGTAAATGAGAACTCAAAGCCAACAGGAAAAATGTCAAGAAAGTAGTTTGAGGAAAATCAAAAGGCTTCTTCGAGGTGAACGGACAGTTCAAATGAAACCCCATACATTTATTTTTTTTTTTTACGTTTCAATTTAGGGAAGAAAAAAAAAATATTTCTAAACTCTTGTTCGTTAAACATATAGACATTTTTGTGAATCTATCGGAGAAATGCCAGAGGATCGATTGAGGTCATCGGAGGCGATCAAGCGTAATGCCATTGTCACCGTCAAGAAAAGAAGATGATGGAGAAAGCATTATCCCTCGGCCATGAGGAGCGATCGTGACGAGAGTCTGTACAGTTATAAAATGTGTGCAATGAAGAAAAAGAAACAAATCGGATACGGGGATCCCCTGTATTCCAGCCATTCTTTCCTTTTTTTCCCTCCTTCCGGCTCAACTGACACTCACAGACACGCAGAGATTATATGGCGTGCGGAACAGATGGGTGTAGGAAGAGAAAATCCGATCGTCTGCCTATACAGTATACATATATATAAAAGACTGTTTCAAAGATAGAACATTGGGTGTGACACTTGCAGCCGCGTCGTCAAGATTACACACCCAACACAAAATAGAATTTTTCTGTTTCGTTGTTTGTTTTTCTTTCGGGGGGTAAGGGGGGAGGAGGACACGACATTGACATTTGTTTATTTTCTCTCCTGCTTTTGATGGCATAAAGAGATGATTGTGTTATTGCGGCGAAATACCACACACTGATGCTCATCTTGTATCGATAAAACTCTTTTTCTCTTTGGCTTTCTATTATTATTCCTATTCCTTGTTTTTATTCGATAAAAATATATATATATATATCTACAAGAGTACGATATAATGTTTCATATGTATAACAATATATTTCTTTTTTCTACAACTGGGTTCTAGTTTTGACGGCATTAGTTGAGCGTGAGGTTTTTTTTTTTCTTGATCACCTGGAAAATAAAAACCCCAGAAGGGAGGACTCCTGGGCATTTCTTTTTGAATTGCATAGAAAGGGTGGCTCCCGAAACACGACAACAGTCGATTATGTGAATCGGCCAGGTGCTAGTTTGTACGATCAGATGGGGCCTTAAGAAAAGGAAAAAAAAAAATAAATTAAAGCCTGAAGGTATACATAGACATACAAGTGACACACGTGCTGATCTGTCTATTGTGAAGCACACGGAGCGAGGAAGGTAATCAATGGGCGACCTTTTTGACTTGGGATCAATCAAAGACTTTCTTTTTTCTAGTTCAACTTTTCTCTTTTCCTACGCCCATGATCAATAATCGATCGAAATGATACCAACGCTCAGGACATTATGTGTAACGCGTCGTTCTATAGTTTGCAACATGAAGTGTGTGGTCTTCAACAACGAATCAAAAGTCAAGTAAGACATTTTGGAACTTCACTCACGAAATTTCCCTATTTTGGATTGAATTAATGGTGCCAGGTTTCTTTTATTTTCAATTGCAGATAAAGGATAGTCACCCAGCGTGACGTACATTCGATTACAGTCAATTAACCACATCACCTTACACATCAATGTCCATTACAGGCACAGTTGTCTCCATAGAAGATTATAATCCTAGGGTTCGTATGTCTCTCCCCTTTAGTTTTGGTGATCCATCTCGTTACGGATCGGGTTAGTTGACAATCAGCTGGTAACTTTCGGTGGCTAAACATTACAAGTTAACTAAATAAAATTTCAGGAATTTAAATTTCTTTTTATTGGTTATTAGTTCATCATAAAAAAAGCGCTATGGAATTCTGTGATGCTTTTCTTCTAAGACGGATTATTGTTCCATGATGAATTTTGTTCCGTTATATATCCAGCACATAAGTAGTTGGACGTAAGATGCTTTTGTTAAATGATTATCCAGCCACATGACGTGATCATGGATGATTGGATGGATCGAATTTTATTTAGAAAGCATAAGACGTTCATCATATTTAGACACGAAATGTATTTTCTTATTGAGTTATGTATCTGCAAATTAAGTTGTGATGCGTCATTTCTTTGTTTGTTTTACTTTTGAAAATCTCGAATTTGAATAAATATTTAAATGAAGTACATTTTTCTTTGTTTTTCTGCCATGAAAAACATCCATTTGGAGGGAAAGGGGACGTTTCAGCAAACTCCAAGGCCATTGTTTTCCTTACCCATCCTCTCCGAATTTCTGACCAAAACTCAAGGACATTGCAAATTTAAATAATTTTCAAAAACACGTCATTTTTCTAGTGCGACAACCTCGCAATTAGAAAAAAAAAATGTTCCTTTTTTTGGTATTTACCATAGTGCGCCTGTCACGCGGGATAAGAAGGGGTGGAAAACCAAGGAGGGGGAGAAAAAAAAGGGGGAGTGGGCTAATAGATAAAACCAGGACACCGGTTGGAAGCTCGGGCTCAGTTTGAATCCCAACTTGGATTGAGCAACTCTATACTTAAAAACAGGCAAAAAACTTTTTTATTTTAATAATCGTCGTATACGAACTTTGTTCTCTTTATTTGAATTCCTAAACGGTGACAAAACAATTCTGCAAAGTTTTCGTATACGTTTCAGTGGCATTGTGATTTTTTTTTGAAAAGTTCATCCCCAAAAAGTGTCACATGTCATTACATTTTTTAAACAAATCTATCGAAGTCAACGTGGACTTAATCGACTAATTTTCTTTCCAAAGTCTCCAATGGATTATTGGATGAAAATTGTGTGCCGTTCGTGCTGGCTAATTATTACCGCCGGATGGCTCTGTCTGGATGCTACTGCTTCGTCTGTCGATGACTTCCGGTATTTCCGCAACGGTATGTAGTCAACACACATGGCTTGGTAGTCCATCATTCATTTTGTGTGTGTGTCGTTCAAACAAGTAATTAGCGCTACACAACTATTCACCTAAAAACAGTCACGGACGCACGTTTGGTTTCAATTTTGTTATTTTGAGAAATGTCATTTGAAAGTGTCGAATCGCATTCTTTCCGGTTTGAAAACGGGGAAAAGAAAACGCAAGAAGTCTTTTAAATAGGAACTACTTTCCTTGTTGAGTTCACTTGACTTTTCGCTGAAGTGAGTTTTTTTTTTCCCATTCACCCCGATCTATTCACGCGGAGCTTTAGATTGGAAAAAAATCGAAAGGGGGGGTGAATTTCGTGAAAGTGTGCCGACAGTTGAACAAAGTTATCGCATTTCTCGGGAAAGCCTTTACAGTTGATAATAGTGTCCTTTTTTTTTGTATATAAATAATATCCTCTTTTCATTTTTGTGTGATTCCTTAGCAGAGACATTCGATACACGGCGCCAACTTATTTTCAATTGTCACTTGCAGTAAGACGGATGGGTTCGTATTTTTTTTTCTCGGTCTCTGTGTGAGACGATATCTAAAGCAGATCTTTTCTGTCAATGACGTAAGTCTAGCGGAAGAAGTCATCAAGATGAATTCCCTTTTTTTATTCTATTAGATACGAGTAGAAAAAAAAGAAAATTCATGGGGATTGAGAGACGCGTGAGACTCGTTTGATCCAACAGATCTTGCAGGATGTAAGATTTGTATTGCTTCGAGATGGAAAGACAATCCCGCATCATTTCACGTGTGTTTCTCCACGTCTATTTGCTGGATCGATCCGGCCCGAAAGGAAAAGTCGAATTCAATAATTCTTCGATTTCAAATAGCCCGCGCCCAATTTCCCCCTCCGACATACGAAAAGAGAGAAAGGCAAAACAAAACTTTAGAAGATTTGTCTTGTCACAAACCTCATCTCTTGTCTTTGCCTTTTTCCCTAACGTGTCCAATACGACAAATCCCATTAGGAGCGGCGATAAACCAGAAAGCTTTTTTTTGTTCCAGTTCACGTGCATATTATTGTACAACTGCAAATCAGAGAGTAACGCCTATATTCCTCTGTTGTTGTTATGTATCGTCACGATCTAATCGGTTATGTGGGTCTTCTTTCCCATTGAGGAAACATAAGTCAAGAATTATTTAAAAAGACTTGTAGGTGGCGCTTTTTTTTTTCTCCCTGACGTCTTCTTGTTTCTTTTTTTGGAGGGGGAACGAGGGAGGGGAAACAACTTGTACGACTTCCGCCTCCCTTCTCAGACGGAAATGAAAAACGGTCAACCGATGGCTTCTCTTTACATCCACCGCGTCATCTCCTATTTTATGCTCGGCCAGTTGATGGATTGTGTCTCTTATTTTTCTTATAGATATTGACAGATGGGCCGAAAACAAACAGTGGCCGTCCAGAAAATTCGATTAGAACTTCTTTTTTTTTTCGCCAATGTTTTCTCTCCATTTCGAAACTCGTTTCTTGATTGAGTGTTGTATGTTTATTGGTCCACCTGGATCACTCGGGATGACTGTCATTGCTATCGGACGTGAGTCCCCCCTCCCTCCATTTATCGGTCAGGAAAAAAAAAAGGCGGAGACACTCAAAAGGTTTTTTTATTTTTCTAGTATGGCCGCGCAGGAAATTGACTTGATCGAATTGGGTGAGAACGTGGAAGCAATTTTCTTTTGAACGATTGCGCACGTCTGTACCGCAGTTTTGATGAAACAAACGAGGAATCTTAAATTTTATTTTTCCCGCCACGAATTTAACAAAAAAAAAATTGTTTAAATAAATCGTAGAGATTGGATTAATCCATTAGCCTGATTAGTTTATGCCTGGGAAAAGAAGAAATGGGGATTCTTTCGAATTGGAGTGGAACTCGCCTCACTTGTTTATACATATGTCTCTTCCGTTCTCTTTCACAATGTTATTGATCAGCTAGGAGATTTTGAAATGTGTTAGAAGAAAATAACGCGCGCGGCCAAAATGATTTATAAACAGGGAAACCATTAGTCTCTTGCTATACTGAATTTCTAGAACTATGACGTGAATAAATCATCGATCCTAATGACTGTACTCCCGAATACTTATCCTACTGGCTAAATGTACTTGCTTATTTACGTACTCGATGAACATTATTTTGCGTTTCATAACGTTTGATTTAATTCAGAAGTGCCGACATTCGCCAAAGAGATTGAGAATGCAACGGTGCCCGTGGGTCGCGAAGCGACTCTTTCCTGCGTCATCTACAACCTCGGCAACTTCAAGGTATGTACTTCATGTGAAAAATCCTTGATGTTGCATTTCAAAGTTTTAACCATTAAGTTGTTTTGATTTGAATCCCGCCCAAGTACCTTCCTTTAGCGTGTCTCATTTCCATTTTTCAAGTTGAGGGAGGGTGAGCCGAAGGCTTTGAACGACAATGTCTAAGTATTAAACTTCTCATGTTTTAGTCGTTACGATGTCTCCCTCCCCTCTTTGATTTCTCAAATCCTTTCAAGCAAAAACATGAACAGACCAAGAAGAAACGCGCATTTTGAGCTGAGTTCGTTTTTTGAACCCTCCCTAAATATAATTAAAGGTAATTTAATTAAAAAGGATTTTAAAAATGTAATTACGATAATAGGTGGCGTGGGTCCGGGTAGACACGCAAACGATCCTGACCATTGACGACGTGGTGATCACGCGGAGCCAGCGCATCTCGGTTCGGCACATGACGGACGCCAGCATCGACCATCCTCATTACCTGCATCATCCTCATCAGCAGCATCCACACAATCATCATCAAAAGAACAAAAGTCTCTTGTTGCAATCGCCTCCAGCCGCGGAGGGATCCACCGTGCAGCCAGAGACGCATAGAAGACCATCCAGCGGGAGCATCCACAAGACTTGGCAGTTAATTATCCGTGACGTGCAGTCATCCGACGCCGGACTATATGTGGGTCAATCGGATTCTCCTTTTTAAAATTGCAATACAATTAATTGTTGCATGTTTCTTTTTCTTTTCATATTTATTTTGTTTAGATGTGCCAGCTGAACACGGAACCCATGACCAGCCATACGGCCTACCTCAGTGTGACAGGTATCACGTTTATTTTATTTTAGATTGTGGCCAATTAGAAAAGAGCTTTCGATCAAGACCAATTTATCTCTGGATTTCTATGGCGGGTAATAAGAGGATCAATCGCTATCTCTCAAAGGGGTGGGAAGAGCTTTTAGAGCTTTTGTTTCAAAATTCCCATTTTTTATTTATTAGTCATTCACCGCACAACGTGTCGCTAGCGGAAAGCCGATTTTTCTCATTTTTCAGTCGGGATGATGTAACCGAACGAGAATTTAAATCACGAGAAACAATATTTGGTTTACAGTTCCGCCCGATATCGTCGACAGCGAAAGCAGCGGTGACGTCATGGTGACCGAAGGTCAAAACACGACGCTTCGTTGCAGCGCTACCGGTCACCCATTGCCCGTCATCACTTGGCGTCGCGAAGACGGCCGGCCCATTCAAAATCACGGTTGCTCTTTTATTTAATATCTGATTTTTTTTTTTGTTTTCAAGAAATAATACTTGATGATTATGAATTTCAGCGTTAACTGTGGAAGGATCGGTACTCCACTTGACCCGTATTCCCCGCCAACATATCGGCGCGTACCTTTGCATCGGTAAAAATTCACTTTATTGATTATGTAACATACGGAAAAAGCTTTCTGGATGTCATTTATTTATTACATTTTGTTTTTCTTTCTATAAAAAAAAATGGCGTTTTCTAGCTTCGAACGGAGTACCTCCCAGTGTGTCCAAAAGATTTATGCTACGAGTCCAATGTAAGTTGAACATTTCTACCTGTGTATTTACAGCTCTGTGTATTGGGTAGGAATCTACACACTGGGGTCGATGACGCTATACCATCGGCTAGGGTAGAAAAAAAAATCTGTGTTTTCACCTCATCGATTGAACGTGACTATGTCGTATTTTCATTTCCCTTTTTTTTTTTTTCTTTTAACTCACGCACCGCTCCAACATACACGCACACAACCCAATATATAGAGCTATACCTGTACATTCGAGAAGTAACAGCCAGAAACATTAATGATCCTTTGGCTTTACGTTTTCTATACCCTTTTTTTTTATTTTTCCCCTTTTTTTCCTTTTCAAATCGTTAGTTCCACCGAGTGTAACGGCCACCAATCAACTGGTCGGAGCCCGGCAAGGCGACAACAACATCACATTAGAGTGCCATTGCGAGTCATTCCCAAAGCCGGTCGTCTATTGGCTCCGCCACGGCACCGGAGACGTCGTAGTCAGCGGTAACGTATGCCTTTCGTATAAAAATTCCGCTTGACGTTGATCGTCAACCTTGATTGATTTTGGTGCGCACATTGAATCCGAGATGTCGTCAAGAATATTTTTTGTTTTCTTAGCGAAAATAGCATTGCAACTATTGGTTTAGTAGAACTTATGGGATCAGGGTCGTGTGAATGAAACCTGCTGACTTAGTTTAACTTTCACCGTTGGTGTGACGAACCCTGAGAAATTTGAGAAGGACTAAAATTTATTATTTATTAGGTGTCAAACATCGCGAGGAAAAGCGAGAAACGAACCACTACAAGGTCTCAATGCAGCTCGTTTTTCTACATCTGGAACGTGAAGATTTTATGGCTTATCAGTGCGTTTGTCGTAATACCCTGGGCATTGCTGATTCCGTTGTCCGACTTTACCGTAACATTTGATTATTTTTTTTTTTTTTTAAGATTTGCTGAAAAATAAAAGAATTTTTGAATGTTAGAAATCCATCCGGTGGCTGACGATGGCAACGAAATTTATTCAGAAGCTGACCAGCAAGATGGACTTGGCGGAGGAAAAGAGCAACTTAGCAGCACCTGGGATGGTCAGTAACAATAAACATGTTTTATTTTTAGTTTAGAAAATAAATGCTTTTGTGAAATACAGCAGAGAAATCCAAGGAAGAGTCGTCAACTAAACGATTAGCAGTCAATAAACATGCGTCAGCCAAGACCCAATTGGTCGTCGGTGGGCGGTCCAGCTCAGCTGTCGACATTTCTTCTTGGTTTCTTTCGGTAGTTTGCATACTAGTCTCAATGACAAAGACGAGATAGTGTTTTTTTATGCTAATGATTTGACTTCGTTAAACTTTATTATTTTAAATCGTCTATTTTAACTCTGCCCTTTTGTTGATATACAGATTCATATACTGGATTATTATTAATTTTAGTGGAAAATGATAATGTGCTTTCAATGTTTCTTTTTTTTTTTAAGTTTTGTTGTCTGTAATAATTAATAATAAGAAAAAAACGAGATATATTTAACAGGCAAATGGTACAGCACAAAGGCCGTTGGATCCTTATGGATCGTCTGCCGCTGTAATAATAAATATCAATATACACAAACAAAAGAAGAAAAAAAGTTTCCCTTGTTTGTGCATGTGTGTTTTTATGAAAAAAAAAAGAGAAAAACAAAAAACAAAAATAGATCTAATACAAGTGTGTAAAGCGACTTCTAGCGTGTCTCTCCCACTACGTTTCCTCCCCTGAATTTTCTGTTATCATTATTCGTTTTCTATATAGATATGTATATAATAATCCGGATCAGAAGCAGGCAAACTCTATATAGATTTGTGTTCGTGTCGCGACAAGTGGGCAAACTGGCAATCCGCTTAACAACATATGGCCAGACTATTTTTTCCATCCATAAAAATTCTTGTTATTATTTGCTTCAAAAGGCAGTTCGATTTCAGCGTAGATATGGTGCGTATAGGGCAATGCACAAAGATGGAGACATCACCATGATGCTAAAGAGATTTTGAAAAACGTGAATTTCGAATTTTCAAAAATGAATGTAAAACGAAATAAGAAAATCAATTGATGTATTTTTTTTTTTCTCATTTCCGGATGAGCAAGAAGACGTTGATCCTGGAGGAAACCGGGCAGGTGTGCCAACATGTACATTGTCGTATGCTGTCATGACAACTGTCAAGTAGAGACAGTTCTGAGCAGCTCAACCGTTTTTTTATATTCTATTTTCATTTTGACTGCATTCGTGTTAAAGTAGATGAATCTTTAATAGTGGGAAATGGAATAGGATTCTTTTTACCAGCGTACAGGAGCTAAGAATTGCAAAAATCTGATGACAAAGATCAATTGATTGGAAAATAACTGTTACGCAATTGGAATGGAGCACGAGAATACACCCATCTTGTTGATGGCAGGGATTGATTTTTGTTCGATTACAAAGTTAAGCATGTTTACATTTACAATTTCCTTACAAAGTTTGAAATCCAGTTACTAATTCCAGCAGGAGACGCCCACGTTCGTTGGTTCCTTTTGTAACATAAACAAACATAACAGTAACGGTTGAAATCTAATATACCATCGAAAAGGCGTTTAACATGCTGGTTGATGTTTTGCTAAAATTTTACTGTAGAAATGGAAATAAATAAATGTATACATGCATACAAAGCTACGGAAGTCGAACTTTATAGCTTACTATCTGCATAACCAGCAATGCACATGGTTCATAGTTAAGATTCATAAAACAATTATGTTTTCATGTATCCAAGTGAAACTTTCTTGGCTTCAGGTAAACCTGCGTCTACAACCTTTATTTTGTGCTGCGGGGAAACGGTTGGCTGACGTTTCAATCGAACGTTATGAAATAACAATTGAGAACCTTTTCACAACGCATTTCAGGAAAAGTGCGCTGTGCCAGTTCACTTTAGTTTTATCATTTCACCATTCTTTCTCTAGGGCTTTTACAATCAGTTTTATTTATTGCTATATTCTTTTTCTGTGTGTGGTTTTGTTTTGGCACAGGTGCTCTATTCCCACGCATAATCATAGGTTATTTATACTGCCATTTTTCAACTCGAGAGGAAGTTCAAGAGTTATTGGAACAAAAAATTGCAGCTAAATAGTAATAACATAGCCCAAGGTTCGTTAATACCTGAAATCGCCGAATATTATCATTTAATGGTGTACGAAACTTTGGTTTTCAACAACATGGCATCCGAGAGAAACTCTGGAATTCTATTTTGTCGCAGAAGCCGATGACGCAAATAATATGTACATGCACTGAGCCACTGACACTTAAAGCCAGGGAAGGAGGAAAATAATCATAATATTAGCCACCTATTTATGAACCCTTTATCTCTCTTTACAGCCCAATTCGCGGATTCGTCAACCTTTATTTGTGACTAAACTAACTTGGCAACACACGTGAGCATAATCATGGCGGCTAAACGTAAAAATGACGTGCCGGTCCCTGCTGAAGAAAGTGATTTGCTGGTTATTCGGCCACTGTAAATAATGCATAATCAGCTTTAATCTGTATTGAAAGTATTCACGTATTTTTATTTTGGATTTTGTCAGGGGTGCTGGACAAGAAGTAGGCCGATCATGCATCATGCTCGAATTCAAAGGCAAGAAGATAATGGTAAACAAATGTGTTTTTATTATATAGAATCAAATGGACTGATGTGTGTGTCTTCCTTTATCTAATTTTGTATCTTTTTAAATCTATAGTTGGATTGTGGAATCCATCCAGGTCTATCAGGCATGGATGCACTGCCATTCGTTGACTTGATCGAAGCAGACCAGATTGACTTGTTGCTTATTTCACAGTTAGTGCTTTTATGTCTTTAAGGTATTTTGGCATAAATCCTTGCTTTTATTTTTCCAACAGTTTCCACTTGGACCACTGTGGTGCACTTCCATGGTTCTTACAGAAAACAACATTCAAAGGCAGATGCTTTATGACCCATGCAACAAAAGCAATTTACCGTTGGTTGCTGTCAGATTACATCAAGGTAAAGCAAATCACCAGCAGTGCTCATTGCAGCAGTGTTTATTTGTTCATTAATGTCTCTCAGGTCAGCAACATTTCCACAGACCAAATGCTCTACACAGAAGCTGATCTTGAAGCATCCATGGAGAAAATTGAAGTCATAAACTTTCACGAAGAGAAGGAAGTTGGGGGTGTGCGATTTTGGGCCTACAATGCAGGACACGTTCTTGGGGCTGCAATGTTTATGATTGAAATCGCCGGTGTAAAAGTGCTGTACACTGGCGATTTCTCTCGACAGGAAGACAGGCATTTGATGGCAGCCGAGATCCCTACTGTTCGACCCGACATTCTAATCACAGTAAGATGTATATATGGACTTTTTATTCGATTTTTCTTCGTTATAGCCTCCGCTTTGTTTTCCAAAAAGGAATCTACTTACGGAACTCACATTCACGAGAAGCGGGAGGATCGCGAAAGCCGCTTTACCGGCCTGGTTCACGAAATCGTTAATCGAGGTGGAAGATGTCTCATCCCGGTCTTTGCACTGGGTCGAGCACAAGAACTACTACTTATCTTAGGTATCGTTAGTGAAACATTCGTTTGGGTATTTTCATCTGCAGTCCATTTTTAATGTGATATCTTCCTAGACGAATATTGGAGCCTGCATCCTGAACTACATGAGATTCCCATTTACTATGCTTCATCGCTTGCCCAAAAGTGCATGGCAGTTTATCAGGTAAATAAGTCAAAACCCTTTAGATTTCAGATCGACGGAAGGTATTGTTTTGTGTGCAGACCTACATTAACGCCATGAATGACAAAATTCGGCGACAAATAGCCATCAACAATCCCTTCATTTTTAAACACATCTCGAGCCTTAAGGTATTGCGCGACATTTCTACGATTGGATATCATCTTATTGTTTGCGTTACATTTTCATCTACTTAGGGTATCGACCAGTTTGAAGATGTCGGTCCTTGCGTGATTATGGCCTCTCCCGGTATGATGCAAAGTGGTTTGTCACGAGAGCTCTTTGAAGCTTGGTGCACAGATCCCAAAAACGGTTGCATTATCGCTGGTATATGTGGAAAAAGATTGTGCCTCTTGCCGTGTTATAACATTCGATTTCTTTTCACGTTTATCTGCTAAGGTTACTGTGTTGAAGGCACATTGGCAAAGCATGTTCTATCTGAACCAGAAGACATCACAACTATGGCTGGGCAAAAGTTACCGATGAAACTTTCAGTTGATTACATCTCCTTTTCGGCTCACACCGATTATCAACAGACAAGCGAGTTCATTCGTTTGTTGAAACCACCTCATGTCGTATTGGTCCATGGAGAAGCCAACGAGATGAATCGATTAAAAGCCGCTCTCATCCGAGAGTACGAGCACGATCCCGACACTCAAATCCGTATTTATAATCCCCGCAATACTGCTGCAGTCGAACTTCATTTCAAAGGAGAGAAAACGGCCAAAGTAAAAAGAATGTTTGTCAATAATCGTTCATTCATTGTCATTCATCATTTTGTTTTTCTAGGTGATGGGATCTTTGGCATTTGAAAAGCCGGTGGAGGGTCAGATCATTTCTGGGGTATTGGTGAAACGCAATTTCAAATACCAAATTGTCGCTCCATCTGATATTTCCAGTATAAATATTGCAATTTTTTTTTCCTTATTTGTTTTCGTTGAAATTTATCAGCAATTTCTTTTATCGCAGAGTACACGGACATGACAGTAAGCAGCGTAACTCAAAGGATGGGAATCCACTACAGCGGAAATTTGCAGACATTACAGGCTGTTTTGTCACATGTTTCGTCTGACGTCGAAGTGTTCCATAATGATAAGGGTCTCAAATCCTTTCGTCTTTTCTCAGTCATAGATGTCATCGTTGACAAGTCTCTCGTCACGCTAGAGGTTTACCGAATTATGTGAAAAATATGTTTTGAAGTGTTTATTTATCCATAGTTTCTCCCCGTTTAGTGGGCAGCTGATTCTGTGAACGACATGTTTGCCGATGCCGTTCTTTCCGCGATTCTGAAGTGCGAATCACTCCAAGGTTCAAAAGCAATTGTACTTCCCACAACAGTTGATCACGTCCGATTCAAGGTTATACGATCTAAAGATTATGTGTTGGATAAAGTAAAACGTCTGTATGTTTTTTTTTTTTTTTTTTTTTTTTAAAGGAATGTTTGATTGAAATGCTCCAAGATATGTTTGGCGATGAAGCTGTTCCTAAAGTATTTAAGGGAGATAAATTTATAGTTACCGTTGATGGCAAAAAGGCTAACATTGATCTTACTGCTTTGGTAATATTTTTATTTTTATTTTTCCTATAGCTATTAATTTTTTTTTTTTCAATTTAAAGGAGGTGGATTGTCCTGATGATGTGAATTTTCAGCAAGTGGTACAAACTGCTGTCTTAAAACTATATCAGTCTTTAGCACCTAAAACTGATAAATTGTAATATTCTTGTATTGTTCCGCATAATGGGTGAATATACATTTGCTATCGTTTTTCATAATTTCACCCACATTTAATTGCATTGTTACTTGAATGCGTTTGCATTCATGGTCGCATTGTTCAGAAAAAAGAATTCGATTAGTGAATTCCCTCTAGGAGCAATGCTATTCCTTGGCCGCCACCAATACACGCTGAGCCAATAGCGTATTTAAGTTTGCGGCGTCTGTTAATGGTATTAAATCATTATCATGCTACCACACTAATGAAATGATCAATTACCCCAATTCGTGAACCAAATGAGCGGTGATACGCGACCCAGATGCTCCTAGTGGATGGCCAAGAGCGATTGCTCCTCCGCTAACATTAAGAACTTCAGGATCCAAGTCGAGTTCACGTTGACAGGCGATAGTCTGCGCAGCGAAAGCTTCGTTGATTTCAACCGTATCGATATCCTTCAACTGCAAATTGGCTTTGGCCAACACTTTACGGATGGCAGGGGCCGGACCGATTCCCATGATAGTGGGTTCAACACCAGCAATTCCATACCCAACCTAAACACAAGATAAAAATTTTTAGTTTGACAAAAAAAAAAAAGTGTCGCTTTATGCTTTTTACTAGACGAGCTAGCGGCTTCAAGTTGTGAGTTTTGCAAGCTTCTTCGCTTGCTAAAATAATGGCCCCGGCGCCATCACAAATGCCTGAAGCAGTGCCAGCAGTGACAGTTCCATTTTTCTTGAAGACCGGAGGCAACTAACAGAGTATTGAGAAATCAAACGTATTTTCATAAAAATCTTTTACACAAATTTTTTCTAAATTAATAACAATTTGTATTAATCTAACACCTTGGCCAACATCTCCAACGTTGTCTGCACTCGCGGATGTTCGTCAGTGTCAAAAGAAAAAGGTTTCTTTTTGATTTCAAGAGCTACTGGAGCCAATTCAGCCTTAAAATTTCCATTTTCATGCGCACTCTTCCAATTCATTTGAGACCTTAGGGCAAACTTGTCTACATCTTCACGAGTGATTTTGTATTTGTCTGCCAAATTCTCAGCTGTGATTCCCATCTGAAATTTAAAAGCTACTTTTAGTTTCCCTATACTCTTTTTCTCACAGAAAATTTTGTCTTGGATAAAATGAAAACCATGATACTTTGAAGGGGAAATATGTTAACTTACTGGAGTCTTGCAGTGGAAATCTGTCAAGGCAGCCCACATCATATCTTCCAATTTAATATCAACTCCCAACTTTGTACCAAAGCGGATCCCTCTCACAGCATAAGGTGCTTGACTCATGGAATCTGATCCACCAGCCAATACAATTTGAGAATCTCCCATCAGAATATCCTACAACATTTTGTAACTTTCAAGTCAATGTCCTATTTTAGGATACAAGATAAGTACATACATGTGCACCATTAATCACGGATTGGAATCCAGAGCCACAGAGTCTGTTTACTGATAAAACAGAGTTCGAAATGCTTTAATAATACAAAAACCACGAAAAGAATATAAATATACCTGTCAAAGCTGGTGTGGGAATAGGAATTCCACACCGGAGTGAAACATGTCTAGATATGTATGGTGCATCTACTGATGAGCAACTCAGAACGTTTCCAATGATGACCGAATCAACAAGTTCGGGATTGACATTGGCGGCAGAGAGGGCAGCTTTAGCCGCTGTTTCTTGCAAATCAACGCAAGTTTTTCCAGCCAATTTTCCTCCGAACGTGCCAAATGGAGTTCGTTTGGCGCCGACAATAAAGATTCCGCGTGTTAGTGAAGCCATTATAGTCGAAAACTGGGTTTTTGATGGCAAAGGTAATGTATAAGTGGAACCTGCTTTGCGAGGGGCACAGCAACTATGATAACGTATTTGGCTGAAATCTCGATAATGTCTATATAAAGTTGTACACACGTAAAAGGAAAGACGTGTTTCTAATCAGTTTCCTTTGCTTCCAGGTTGACGATCGATTACGAATTTAACAAAGACTATTATATTGAACACTTCGTCCAACGAAATGAGCTACGAGTCGTTTTTGTTCTCCAGAAATCGATGATAAAAAATGAAGTTCCTAATTTAAATCAACTCAATTGCAATTTGACAACGACCAATGCACTCTGGAGGCGGGGAATGTAGCATTCAGCCTTAGTGTCTTGATAGTGCAGACCGTGTACACATGGCAGTGCTAAGGGAACTCGTAGTTTTCCCTTCAAAATGTTTTAGGGGGGTACATAAACATAAGTTTGTTTATCAAATACCGTAGAAATTTAATCATTTTCAAATTATTTAGGTTAGATCTTTTTTTTTTTCTACTCCGCTGTCGCAAAATGGATCTCTTAAACTCAACGAATCAGTTTCAAAAGACGGTCATGCATTGGATTTCGAACAGAGCGATACGAAAAAAATTAGCAAAGCCATGAAATCATACATGGAACGTGCAAAAATCCATGGTATGAAGGTTCGTCGAAAGATTCACAGCAAGCTTTGTGGCGTAACATTTTTCTGTTGTAGATAACTTTATCAAACAACAACTGCATGAATACAACATTGGAAAACGACATTTGGCTAACATGATGGGCAAAGATCCTGAATTCTTCACTCAAGAAGATGTTGATGTAAATTTGATAAAGGTGTAAAAAATTTAAATTATTTACCCTAATTAATATACAGGAAGCTATCAGCTATTTATTCCCGTCAGGATTGTATGATCCACGTGCAAGACCCATGATGAAACATCCTGATGAAATTTATCCCAAACGCAAAGCTGCAGAATTTGATGTTAATGGCCGACCCTATCACAGTTTGTTCTACACATCAAAACCAAATTACTACACACTCATGCATGTAAAAAGGAATATAGAAATTTTAATACCAAATGATGGAACACCTAAATTTGTTTGAAATTAGGATTTAGCAGTAAAATTTAAACAACTGGATAGACATGAAGATAAGATAATAAGCAGGGGGATCCAAGACCAAAAACCTACAGAATTGTAAATTGTGTTTGATTATTCTTTATGTATATCTCAAATTTACTTTCCCATTGGATATAGGTTTCTGTTTGGGTCTGAGTGGATACCTAAACAAAAAATTGAGAATGTTCTTCTTGAGTCATTGACCGATGCCCAGGTGATAAATTGTTTTAGCTTTAGTGAAAAAACTGTACAATGACACTTTTTCTAATTTCTCATTTCGTTTTGGTAGTATGCGAATTTGATTAAAACGTTTGAACGCTTTAGCCAACATCCATATTCTGCTATCGAAAAAAATTTCATTATGCAATTTCGACGTCAACTCGCTGCCCAAGTTGAAATACAACAAGTTCCGGAGGTAATATTAATCGTGGATAATTGCATTGTTATCTCAAGGAACGTAATGAAGTGAGGTCATATTCGATACTCCATGTTTTGGTCTTAGTTGATGCGCGATGAATCGGGTCGTCCCTACATGACGTACAATGCCCGGCGAAAGACCTCTAATGCTACGGTGAAAGTCACTGGCCAGGGTACTGGTGTAATTAGCATTAACGGAACAGATATACACTTTTTCCAAAGAGAACAAGATAAAAAGCAGGTAATGTGCGTCTTATTTACTTATCTTAATGGTAATATATATAAAGCTTTTGTGTTTCAGATAATTTTCCCTTTACAATTCAGCGATATGCTAGGGAAAGTTGACGTTGCGGCTACAGTGGACGGCATTGGCACCTCTGCCCAATCAGGTGCGATTCGGCTTGGCATTTCTATGTGCCTGAGATCTTTCGTAAACGCAGAGACCATAGAGCGCATGCGTTTGGGTAACAATCCAGTTATTAGATTCTTAACGTGAACTTATTTAAATCAATGTTTTTTAACGTAGCCGGACTTCTTTCCTTTGACCCGCGAACACGTGAAAGGAAAAAACCCGGACAAGCTGGTGCTCGAGAAAAATTCACGTGGAAGAAACGATAGTCAACTTTGAAGTCTTATGGATGAGTAAATAAAAATTAACCAATAAATTTATTTCTAATTTTGTTGTTACTTGGTGTAACCCGCTAACGATAGTTGACCTTAGTCATGAACTACATAGAGCAGCGTAAGTCTCTTTATTTAATTATTCTCGCTCGATAAACACAGGTAATGGCACTAAACTTTTAACTTTTGAATATTTGTACAATCATTTTCACAGTCACAGTGGTCTTTCTTAAACCACCAAGAATGAATACTCGAATAAGACCGTAACGGTGACGAGTTATTCGTGAGCATACTGGAAATCATGAGAAAAATTAGGCCATAATCATATTGTATCTAAATTCGAAAAGAAAAATATGTACTTGCAAAGTTCTGCAAAGTGAGTCTTCCACCAATCAAAATGCAAGTAGGCATTGTCGTTTTTATCTGCAAATTTTAGGTACAGTTGCACGATGCCGTAATGCTGGCAAACTAAGTTAACTGTGTGAGGTTTAACTGAATGTATAGTACTTACCTGACGTAAAACCTGGAACACCTATATAAGAGCCTTTAGGCACTTAATACTTTTAATTTTGCCTTTAGGCACTTAATGTAAAATTGTTGTTGGAATACGTATAGAACATATTTGTTGGAATAGGCCTAAGCAATTGTTTGGTTTTGTAATACCTGTAACTTAGTCACAACAAACAATATACTCTTACCATACCTTATATGGAATATATTAGCAGCTATAGTGTCAAGGAAATTGTGGTTATTTTGTTGCACAACAGCCAGACGTTTCACACTGCATGAAAGGTTTGTTACCGTATCCAATATAGAAATAATTGCTTTGAAAAAACTTGGTTCAAAAAAGTATGTCCAAAGAGTTGTTTTTCTGAACAACTTTTCTAGCCAACAACATATTTTATTTAACTGTCTGGAGTTAGATCAGGTGATAGCTTTTGTGCAGGAATACACTAATCTCACCTTGATTGTTCTGTACTCACTCAAGTTGTATGGATCAGAATGGAATTTTGGAATCTTCACAATCAAGAATAATAAGATTAAAGCAACCAGTAATGTTGAAACTAAAGCTATCCATTTGAGAGCCAACATGCCAACATATCCTAAAATACAAATTTTAGATAGGATGAACAGACAAGTCACACTATTTAATAACACATTTATTGTGAAATGAACAAAAATTTTGTGATTTGTATTTATTTATTCTTCTAACTCAAGAATCAGGGCTAGGATACAGCATTTTGTGTCATTTTCAAATCACACATTTCACCTTAATTTAACATAGAACAATAACTAAAGGTTAAGTTCAAAATGTTTACCATAAAATAGCGACGCTAAGCAGACAAAAACTTACGGTAGGTAACCATTTCTTAATTTTTTTAGAGATGCCTTAACCTCACATTACCATTTCAATAATATATCTAATACCAAATAAGTTTTTCAAAATAGTATGTATATAAACGCAAAAAATTACTTTGCTGCTTTTTAAATGCCTTAAATCACCAATTGATATCAAATTAAAACTTATAGTAGACAGGTAATCTGAAATATAGTTTGTTTTTTCGTGATAAAAAGAACACGAAATGTGTTAGTCTCTGTTTTGGCCTTTTACTGAAAATTTATCGTGAAGACCATTAATTTTGAAAAGCGCGGTATACAGAGATGCTACCATCTATTGCAGAGCTGTGAGTATTTTGCGTACGTGATAAAGTGAAATAAAGCAAAGCAGAACAACAACAGAAGGAATAGGCCAGCGTTGCCGAATTTTGCAAAGCAATCGACTACCACCTGGTGGCCAAAGATGTAAGTTCCGCCATATTGCAGTGGAAAATCTTAAATGGCGTCGTTTCCCTATGTCCTCAGCCCGAGCTAGTTTTACTAGCGATTGCCAGTCATTTTTTCCCGCTGCCCGCAAATAACAGTTGTGAACGTAATACAGCGGACTTAGCGCGTGACTTATAATCTTCGTCTATTCATTAGGCAGTTGTTGAAAATTTGATACTTTTTTCTCTCCCCCCCCCCCCCTATCGAACGAAGCGTAGAGGCCCAAATGGCGTTAGCCATCAGAATCACTGACGGGATTATAGTGTGAAAAACTAGTCACTAGAACGTTTTTCCACTCGCACCCATCTCTGTACTGCTGTACCCATCAAAAAGATACAGGCAGCACAGCTCTCATCTTTGATATATTAAAATAATATACAAATTATTAAAGAGATTTCTGAAGCAGAGGTTGTGTCGAGTGTCAAGTGTCTTCGACTGTGTCAGGTGTGTCTTCTGTGTGCAGACTGTAGTGTAACAGCTATGTTCTTGGCGTGAGTCAAGCTCTCATCATACAACTGAAAATGAGCGGACGGCCGCGCACCACCTCGTTTGCTGACAAGACCTCTTTAAATCCTTCATTTGGTAAGATAAGTTAAATTGACCTATTCTCTCTTATCTAACGTGTTGTGGGTTCATAAGTTTCACTTTTTAATCTTTTTCCAATGCAATAACTTAGGTAAAGATGGGAGCAAGATCACCACAGTGGTGGCAACCCCTGGGCAAGGACCTGATAGAGCTCAAGAAGTGGCTTACACAGATGCTAAAGTAATTGGTAATGGCAGTTTTGGTGTTGTCTATCAAGCCAAACTTTGTGAGACCGGTGAACTGGTGGCCATCAAAAAAGTTCTTCAAGACAAGCGGTTCAAAGTAAATCAGATCTGAAACTGTTATTTTAGTGGTTGTACTAAAGTGAAAACTTTTTCTTTGTTTCTAAAGAATCGCGAGCTGCAGATTATGCGGCGCCTGGAACACTGTAACATCGTCAAGTTGAAATACTTTTTCTATTCCAGTGGAGAAAAGGTCGCGCTTTGTTTTTTTCTTTTCCTTTCAAATCTTAAGTTATCTAACATCTTGTATATTCTTGAATTTTTTGGGGCATTTAGAAAGATGAGGTGTTTCTCAACTTGGTTTTGGAATTTATTCCTGAAACAGTTTACAAAGTGGCACGTCACTATAGCAAATCCAAACAGACTATTCCTATCAGTTTTATCAAACTATACATGTATCAACTCTTTCGGAGTCTGGCCTACATCCATTCGTTGGGCATATGCCACCGAGACATTAAACCACAGAATTTGTTGCTCGATCCCGAGTCGGGCGTGCTAAAGCTCTGCGATTTCGGAAGTGCTAAGCACTTAGTTCAGGGCGAGCCCAACGTCTCGTACATTTGTTCTCGTTATTATCGGGCTCCCGAACTCATTTTCGGAGCCACTGACTACACCACGAATATCGGTAATGCTAATTAATTCTCTTTATTCATTCCGTTGCTTGAATTATTTTACAATTACCTTAACCAGATGTTTGGAGTGCTGGTTGCGTTTTGGCCGAGTTGCTTTTAGGCCAGCCAATTTTCCCTGGCGATTCCGGGGTCGATCAGTTGGTAGAGATTATCAAAGTCTTGGGCACTCCCACGCGAGAGCAAATCCGTGAAATGAATCCAAACTACACCGAATTTAAGTTTCCTCAGATCAAAGCACATCCTTGGCAAAAGGTAATTTTTTTTTACTCTTCTTTTTTCTTTGCCTTCACGGACTTCATCTTTTGGTACTTTTGGTTATTTGAATCCCTTCTCGTTTTTTAAAAATATTATTGTTATTTTTATCATTAGTTCTGCAACATTTTAATAATTGTTCCTTACGTTTCCTCATCTTAACTGGAATGGGTTACGTTCATATATTTTAAAAGGATTGCTTTTATCACGCTGCGGTATTATGTTGCTTTTGAGTGAGTTGGTGGAAGTTTGAAAAGGCCATATTTCCGCTCTAGGATTATTTTTGTCTTGTGTTTATTTCTTTTTAATGAGTTCCCTACAGTTTCCAACAGAGACTAAAAAGGACAGAAATGTAACCCACCCATCATTTCTTTTGTTTTGATAGATCGATGATGATGGTATCGATCCCTCGGTTTGTGTGTCCGTTTCAGCTAGTAGTAGGCAACGTTTGCTTTGCAATGAAAGTCTTAACGTTATATTAAGGAATTGGCTTAAACGCAGATTGGCGAAACACCCATCTTTGATTGATGCACATTGTTACTGTGCAATTATCAGGCGTTTCCTTCATTTGTTTTCTTTGCATAGTGGCGGAACTTCTGTATTCCTTTTTTTTTTCTGAGGATTTTGATAGGTTTCCACTTTGTGGAATTTTTGGGTTGCGCAACTCTGATGGTTATTCCCTATGTTCACCTGTTTACTAAGCTTCCCCTTCTTCTTTTTGTACGATTTCTCATTTTCCTTGCACGTGGCCATTAAGACCCTTTTTCTACGTGGGTTATGACCTTTAAACGAACCGTATCGACGACAAATCATCATGTTGCTTACGACCATCGTATATTTTGTTCTTTTTGTTTTGTTTTTTTATTTTTTTTCTCCCCCTTTTAACGACAGTCGATGCTCGAGAAAATGACCGTAAGTCGGGCTGAAGCTAAACCAGTGGTTAAGTTTCGCGTAAGTAGAATCCTCTCTCTCTTTCGCCTTAACGCTCCTCCTGTTTAAATCCCTCGGTCTTACCTTGCTGACACGAGTAGGTAGGAAACACAGTAAATAATAAATAAAATAACGTATCGATCGCTTGTATGTCTGTTAGCTAGCCCTTGCCGATACAGACACTCATATGAGCGAATGTTTGGTGCATGAAAACTAGTGTTCTCGAAGTACTTGCCCCACTCCGTACCCCTCGTTTGCGTCCCATGATTTGTGTAGGCTTTTTGATTTTCATATTTCTAATTTTAATTTTATTTGTTGTTTTTTTTTCTGATGAAGGGATGCTAGACAAAACATTACAGTTAAAGTCCTCGTTATCCGGCATTGTATTAGACATAACCACAATTTGATTCCCACCAGTTCGGTTCATTATCTTTGTGTTTGCATTTAGGTCTTCCGTGCTCGGACGCCATTGGAAGCGATCGATTTAGTCTCGCGTCTCTTGGAATACACCCCCTCCGCACGTATATCTCCTTTGGAGGCGTGTGCTCACACCTTCTTCGAGGAACTTAGGGATCCTCATACGAGGTTACCAAATGGGCGAGAACTGCCCGTCCTCTTCAACTTCACTGAGCATGGTAACAGCGTCTATCCATTGCTTCTTTCATCACATTGTGTCTAATTTCTAGATATTGCATCCGTTTTTTTTTTCACTTGTGTCTTCATCCGATGATGGATTATAGAACTAAAGATCCAGCCAGCCCTGAACGCTCTGCTGATTCCGCCCCACATGCGAGGCGCTAGTGGTTTGATGGGTGTCATGAACGCTGCGTCTCCGTCTCAGGATTCCTCAGCCACAGGGTCTCCTAATTCGGCAGGTGGACCGGAAGGATCTTCGGCAGCAGGAGCTTCTGGGGCCACAGGAGGTCACATTCACTCACCACCTGATGTCTGCGCTGCGACCGGTGAGACTCTAGGAGCTGTCGGTACTGCATAAGAAGACAACATACGATAAGAAGAAACAAAAAACAACAGAAAGAATTTAAATAACTATCTCCTCAGACATGCATGGCAGAAAACAGGAGCTGAACCAAGGAAGAAAGGGGAAATTTTTTTTCTTTTTTTTCAACTAAATGAAAAGTTTTTAAAAGCTAGAGAAGTCTTAATTATCGATTGCAACCGCTGCCATGGTAACAATCATTAAGCGTCAAACGAAACAAAACACAAGATAGAGGACAGGAGTGAAACCCTTCATCGTTGAAGAAAGGAACGAATGAAACAAAAGAAAAGGGCCAGACTCTTTTTGAAACCTCCCAACAGCTAAAAAAAATATTGTAATTTGTAACAACAAGCAAACTTAGATTTCAGGACATTAGTCTCTTGTTGAGCGCGGGAAAGTATATTCCTTCGAATTTATCGCCCGGGGCTGCTGCTGGACGACTTTCATTAGGTCCAGCATCGCAGACGTCCCCCTACCCATGATTTATTTCCCACATCATTTTTTTTTTACTTTTTTTTTTTCCTATTTCGAACCCCATCATACCAAATCGACGGATAGCGGAGGATGTGTAGTTTATTGCGAGTCCCTCTGCAAGTAAAAAAAAAAAGAAAAACAAAATTAATTCACGTATTGTAGACTGTGTCGTCCTTACCCCTCTCCCCTCCATCCCAACGACACCATCTCCTTCCTCTTTCCCTCCGTTTGTTGTACAGGAAAAAAAAAATCACCTCTCGACATCCACCTGGTGGATTGATACGCGGCAATTTCTCTCCTTCACCTCGTCCTCCCCCGTCAAGAAAATCTCTCATCACCCCATTTTTTGGAGGAGGGCGGTTCCACGACAACCCTCACACGTACACACGCAGGCCGCTGTTGCCAATTAATTTGACAAAGAAATTCTTTCTCATTCATATTATCCCCTTATCCGCCTCCTTTTTTCTTTTTTGTCGACAGCGTGCCTCCATGGTGTGTGCACTGCAATGCTGCTCCTTTACCTCCCTCCTATCGTGGCTCTGAAAAAAACAAAGTTCTTTTTTTTTTCTTTCGAACGTTCAAAACTCGGAACTAGATCCTTTTTTCCTCGCTGCTGCCCTCCTCCCTCCTCATCGTTGGCGTAACTGAGTGAAGCTGTGCTATGTGTCTCAAGTGTATGTCCCTACATCCCGGATTCTTCATTACTCTTTTTCTCGCTATTATCTTTCTCCTTTTTTTTCTCTTTTTCTATCTCTCGTCTCTGATAGGTTTTTTTTCCTTATGCATTCACCTACCCCCCAGCGTCATGCCGAGTTATTTTTTTATGATTTTTTAAATGCAATTTCAGTTCGTGAGTAGGTCAATATTATTACATACAAAAGAAAAACAAAATAATACAATTGTTTCAGTATCAGTTGTAAAGCCACTACCTACCTGTGCGTGTGCTGCTGGAAAACAAAGGAGGTGGGAGAAAAAACGATCACAGAAAAATAACAAAAAAAAAAGAGTTTAGGGTCAGGCTTTTCTTCTTTCATTCTACCCTTATGTTGATTTGACGATGGCGACAAAGTTATATGATGATTGCACACCCTCTATTGTCCCTTCATCCTCTTCTACCTTATAAAAGAAAATCCCGTTGATTCATTTTTTTCTCTCTCATGTCCGACGCCCTTGTTGACGTTTCCATTTTCTCGAAAAAAGAGAAGTTTTTGCAAAAACCCTTACCCTCTTCTTACCTTCGTCCCACCCCACCCCGTTCTTTCCGCGCTAGTAAAAGTGGCGATTAAGGAATGCGAGAGACGTGTCTACAACAACAGTTAATTAATTGCATTGGTGTTTATGTCGCATGGCTGTATGATGAATACAAAAGCTTATAAATACACTCGCGTGTACTGCCCAAAAATGTTGACCGTGCCACTTGGACCTTGGAATTGTTCTAGAAAAATTGTTCGGCTGAAGAAGTTAATGAGAAGGATAACGAGGACCGTTTGCAGTCATCGTGAAGTTTGCGGTATAGTTTATTTTTCCTTTTATTGTCATCTTGTATAATTGAAAATTTTTGTTTGTCTAGCAGGAAAATCTTTAAGGAAAGAACCAATTGAAATGCACGACGCTGCTGTACGGAAGTGGCTCGAGTTACGGATATTTAGGCGGACCTTGATTGAGAAGAAAAACAGTTAATTCTGCATTCATACAACGTTGGAAATTTAATGGCCACATCTAATAACGACCGAGGCAAACGCCCACACGCAGCAGAGACACGAATAGCCAGACCGGCTAGACGCATTGCGGTGCGCAATGCGTCGATCGTGATGTGAATCGGGTAGACACTCACGCGCACGATACGCATGACGGACGTATAACTATTTTCGTCATTTGGACACTTGAAACCAAACACTACCCCATTACCGCATAACTTACCTAAATCTGGCTGATCGGTGAACGAGATGGTCGTCACGGGCTCGAACAGGGACCAAACCAGAATCTGCAAGTAAAAACAAGCTCAGTTGAGAACTTGCCAGTACAGCAAAAGCAAATAGAACTTACGGTGTTGTCGCCACGGTTCAATAATGGAGCTGGAATGTAAAGAGTTTTCGTGGGACCAATGCCCGAATAGCGACCGATGTTAAAGCCATTCACAAAAACAACACCCCGGTTACCATCACCCCACCCGGTAGTCGTGATGTACGTGTCAGTTGGATCATCGGCAATCGTCAAAGTCGACTTGGTAAGCGTAGGACAAATGACAGTCGCTGGTGGAGCTGGAGAAGCATTCCAATTTGTCAAACTATTCGAATAGAATCGTAATTATTAAGCACAAATGTGTGAAGTATTAAAATAGCAATTGCAATTCATCTCTTACCTGCGAACCCAAGCTGACGTAAATTCCAAAGGAAAAATTGTATATCCAACGACTTCTTCGTTGTCCAGTAAAACAGGTCCTTCGGGTAAGCCTCTTTTCTGGTGAAAGTAACTTGGAGGGCCAAAGTTATTCCTGTAAATTGATTCTAAAATATTACTTGTTTTTCTAAATTTTTACCTAAAATGTTTTCTTCGTTTTACCTTCCCATGTTTTCTACTAGTAAATCAACTGTGTGACTGTTTGCAGAATCCTGAGTGACGAATTCAAATGAAGCATTCCTAACAAAGGAAGAATCGTACAAAAACATTCGAGGTATATAATATTAAAATTATCATTTACGCTGTTGCCCAAAAGCCAAAATTTCCCAACTGCATTTCACTTCTCCAGTCAGGTGTCAAACGCTGCTGATCCACCAACAAAACGGCTAAATCTCGTACGTGTCCGATTGTTGTGATGGTGTGTACTCCACCTGTCAACGTGGCTGCGTTTCGGTACAGAACATACCCATAACTCTGGCCGTTATTATTGTTGATCGGAAGGTCTTCCATTGAAAGCAAATTGTTCGACTGGATCTTCAAGTTGTTGGGCTGCAAATAGATGGTAAGATTTGCATTTCAACTTTGTTTTAAAGTGTGTTCAAATTCCTACCAATTGAAGAAGAAGGTCTTCTAATGTTAGATGTTCTGTTGCTTGGATTGGGGGGTAAGCAGTTTTGATACTTTCGGCCGGCATAGGGGGCATGTAAATGTTAGGAATTCTGTTGAATCTAGCAATGAGGTCTTTGGCAGCGTAGTATTTGTCAGTGTAATCGCCTGCTTCGGTCAAGGGTGAATCGTAATCTGAAAGATTTCCATAAAGAAAACAACGGTTGGGTGTATGATGAACGAAGTGGAAACGAAAGAATTCTTTTACCATAACTACTGATATCGGCAGCGTAAAATGGGAAAGAGGATTGCAAGTTAGCTCCGTTCATAAATCCGAAACTCGTCCCACCAACAAACATGTAGAAATTCACTGAACTGTTTCGGGTGAAGATACGTTCCAGAACGTAAGTGAAATCTTTCTCCAAAACATATTTACTTAGCTTAGCATACTCTACTTCTAGATTAGTGCAACTTAATACCATTTAAGGCCGTTCCATCGTGGTAGAGTTGACCCCAATGGTCAAACTAAAAGGAAAGCGCCATTATAATTAGTTCAGACGAAATTGGAACGAAAATACGAACCCATCCGCTCCAAAACTCAGCCACCATGTATGGCTTTGTTGGCTGTAGCACATCGAGGGCATCAAATTGCTTATCCGCCTCATAAGCGAAATTGGCTGTTTGTAATTCACCTGGAACAGCCCCCAAGTCACCGTTATTCGAGGGTGTGTCTGATGTGAAAAACATTTCAGTTGATCCTAATTCAATCATCTTGTCTCGCAAATGAATCAAGTATTGTGTTTCGGGCACCTCTGAACCCTCTCTGAAAGCCCCATATTCATTTTCTACCTGACAGTAAAACTTATAGCTAATAGATGGATATTTGAGTGAAAATTTGTAGTTTACTTGAAAGGCAATGATAGGTCCATTTCCTCGCTGAAATTGCAAATTAGCTACGCGTCGGAATACTTCTGTTAAGTACCCATCTGCCACCTGGAGGAATCCAGGATAGGAAGTGCGAACTTTCATGTCAGAATCACGTAAAAGCCAACTGAAGACAGGCCAAGCAATCAATGTTACTCACAGTATCGACGAAAATGTTTGAAAAATTACCTTGGCAATCCACCAAACTCCCATTCAGAGCAGATGTAAGGGCCTGGCCGCAAAATGACGAATAGGTCCTCTTGCTGAGCCATTTCGACGAAAGCAGTAACATTAAGAAAAGCTGACATATCATTTTGGCCTTCACTGAAATCATATTCTCCACGACGTGGCTCGTGAAGGTTCCAAGGCATGTACCTATAATTGCCTTGGCATTCATATGAATTGTTATCTGTTTCAGACAATTTACATACGTTTCAACAGTGTTGGCGCCAATTGCCCGTAGTTTTCTCAGTCGATCACGCCATTGAGTTGGGTGAATTCGAAAATAATGAACAGCTCCACTGATGATGTGAAATGGTTTGCCATTCAGTAGAAATCCATCTTTGCTGGCAGCAACGAGTCCTGATGTTCGTCCATCTGCTGTGTAATAATCATACCAGCTGACATCGTTCTGGGCATACACTAACAGTGGCAGAAGACACGTCTAGAAAGCATGCTGTCAAGTTTAACATTCCTCAACTCTGGTAAGCTTTTTAATGAATCTTACCAATAATCCTATCAGCTTAGCCATTTCCTTTGGTTTTTAAGCAACCACCTGTGTTGTGGTGCCTTATTTATATAAGTCTAGGTTTGTTTACCTCATCCAACCGACGTTATCGTGATGATAAAGTGTTTGTTACATGATTTGTGGTGGGTTTTTCATGCTTATCCAGCTAACATATTTACCAGACAGGTTCATTTTTCCTAGAGTTATTTATGCTTCTGTAAGGTAAACTGAAATTTTCAAAACATGCCCTGCTTCAACAGATAAACAAATTTTGATTTAATTTAGCTGGACCTTGAAATTTAAATTTCTTTCCATGGTAGGCCTAATAATGAAATTGTGTAGCCCACTTGCAAATTATGTTTCCACAGTTTGGCTTTCTTAATTCTCAGTGCAATCTTTTATCTTTTGCTTTACGTAACTAATAACCCTGAAGTTTAGACTCCATTTTTATTGTTGACTTAGTTGCACAGTCAAAGGTGAAAACAAGTTTTCTTATGTTTTTTTTTTTCAGTTTCATGTATCAAATAAGTTTATAAAATCATAGGTACTTAACTAGGATAAAATATCTTTTGCAGGCAAAGGAAGGTAATTTATTGGACTCTTCTTATCATATTAGAAATTCAAAAACAATTCTCTACTGAGCAACATTTAAAGAAGAATACTGCAGATATCGAAACGTTGATGTCAAGATGCGGCGGCATGGGTTACGGTTGAATTGGTAGACCTTAAGTGTATAAAAGAAGTCAAGTATTATTAAATCATTCAGATTATTCTAGAATGCAAAACTGAACACGAAATTTATATTAATTACAGGACAAGAACCCTAGTCAGAATATATCTTGGCATGCATCTCTCATAGACGCATACGGATAGCTTCTACTAGCGCTATTTTAGTGGTTTGGATATTTGAGATCAAACTCTGCCATATTACCACATAACTTACCTAAATCTGGCGTGTCGGTGAACGTGATGGTTGTCACGGGATCGAACAGGGACCAAACCAGAATCTGCAAGTAAAAAACAAGTTCAGTTGAGATCTTGCCAGTCCCGGCAATACAGAAGATACAAATGGAACTTACGGTGTTGTCGCCCCGGTTCAACAATGGAGCTGGAATGTAGAGAGTTTTCGTGGGGCCGATGCCCGAATAGCGACCGACATTAAAACCATTCACAAAGACGACGCCTCGGTTACCATCGCCCCAGCCAGTAGTCGTGATGTACGTGTCGGTTGGATCATCAGCAATCGTCAAAGTCGACTTGGTAAGTGTAGGAGAAATGACGGTCGTTGGTGGAGCTGGAGAAGCATTCCAGTTTGTCAAACTATTAAAATAATCATTTACTAAGTACAATAGGTTAGGTATTTAAAAATCAATTGCGATTTGACTTACCCGCGAACCCAAGCTGATGTAAATTCTAAAGGAAAGATGGTCCATCCAACCACTTCTTGGTCGTCAAGCAAAACAGGTCCCTCTGGCAAACCTCGTTTCTGAGCGAAGTAGCCAGGTGGGCCAAAGTTATTCCTGTAAATTGAATCATCAAGGAAATTGCCGTGACCCTTGGACAAGTAGATACTGTATATTTATTTATTTATTATTTTTCTTACCTCGCCATGTTTTCTACAAGCAAATCTACAACATAGTTGGTGTCGCCTTTATCAGCGGTAAAGTCGAATGTTCGATTCCTAAATGGAAATATCAGTTCGGAATTAATGTATCATAACGCTTTTTAAATTAAGTTACTCTAGTGGCCAAAAGCCGAAATCATTCAGCTGAATATCGTTTTTCCAATCAGGTGTCAAACGTTGCTGGTCCAGCAGGAAAACAGCCAAATCCCGGACGTGTCCAACAGTTTGGATGGTGTGTGCACCTCCTGTCAAACTGGCAGTGTTCCGATACAAAATATAACCGTAACTCTGGCCGTTACCGTTGTTGATTGGAAGGTCTTCCATGGCCAACAAGTTGTCCGATTGGATCACCAAGTTATTCGGCTACACATCAGTGGTAAGATTAAATTCCAATTTAAGTTCAATTTGATTAAAGCATTACCAACTGAAGGAGAAGATCTGCTAGTGTTAGATGTTCTGTTGCTTGAATTGCGGGATAAACGGTTTTCACACTTTCGGCTGGCATAGCGGGCATATAGATGTTGGGAATTCTGTTGAACCGAGCAATGAGATCTTTGGCAGCGTAGTATTTGTCGGTGTAATCACCTGCTTCGGACAGGGGTGCATCGTAATCTGGAAAATATTCAATTCATTGCACAGTTAAAAAAGAATGGCAGAAAAATATGAGAGCTCTGGAATGCGCACCGTAGCTGCTGACGTCAGCGGCGTAGAAGGGGAATACTGGGAGTTGATTGGCTCCGTTCATGAAGCCGAAGCTTGTGCCCCCGATAAACATGTAAAAATTTACTGAACTATTGCGAATGAAGATCCGTTCAAACGTATAGGAAAACTCTGGTTTGAAACAAGAAATTATAATTATAAACTCATTAAATTTTTAAAAACTATAATTTGGTTTACCTTCTACAGACGAGCCTCCGTGGTAGCCTTGCCCCCAATGGTCAAACTAAATGAAAGGAGGAGTAAATTGAGAATCCTCGTTATGCTTAACTGAAGATAAAACCAACGAACCCATCCGCTCCAGAATTCGGCCACCATGTAGGGTTTGCCAGGTTGAAGTATATCGAGAGCGTCGAATTCTTTATCTGCATTATTTTGGAAATTGGCAGTCTGTAACTCGCCAGGAATTGCTCCTAAATCGGCATTCTTCGTAGGTGTGTCGGACGTGAAAAACATCTCTGTCGCTCCCAGTTCAATCATCTTATCTCGCAGGTGAATCAAATATTGCGTGTCATGCGGTTCGTCCCCTACTCCAAAAGCTCCGTATTCGTTCTCCACCTGATAAGAAAAAATGTTAAGGGCTTTGAGTACTCAATTAATCGATAAAAGCTTCTTCGGCACCTACTTGAATAGCAATAATGGGACCATCTCCTCGTTGAAATTGCAAGTCGACTACGCGTCGGAACACTTCTGTCAAGTACCCATCTGCCACCTCCAAGTATCCGGGGTAGGAAGTACGAACTTTCATTTCGGGATCACGTAACAACCAGCTGTAGAGCGCCCAAGTGTTATAAGAAACTAATTCGATTTCTGTTACCAGGAAATTGTTGAAAATTACCTTGGCAACCCGCCGAAGTCCCATTCAGAGCAGATGAAAGGGCCTGGTCGCAAAATGACGAATAAATCCTCTTCCTGAGCCATTTGGACAAAAGCGGTCACATTAAGGAAATAGGACATGTCATTTTGGCCTTCGCTGAAATCGTATTCCCCACGACGAGGCTCGTGGAGGTTCCATGGCATGTACCTAGAATTTCCATGACATTTGCATAAATTTTCATTTGTCTCAGACAACTAACATACGTTTCAACGGTGTTGGCCCCGATTGCTCGTAGTTTTTTTAGTCGATCACGCCATTGGGTTGGATGAATCCGAAAATAATGAACAGCTCCGCTGATGATCTGAAATGGTTTACCATTCAGAAGAAATCCGTCTTTGCTGGCAGCAACGAGTCCTGACGTTCGTCCGTCTGCTGTGTAATAATCATACCAGGTGACATCGTTTTGCGCCCAAACGAGTAGCGGCAGAAGACAAACCTAAAAAAGTCCCCAGGAAAGCATAAGGTAATGGAATTAATTTTCTTTTCGTCGTGTTTATGAACTTACCAATATTCCCGTCAATTTGGCCATCTTCGTACTTTGTAGTCGTCTGACCACATCAGCTCGTTTTGGGAGGACGTAAGTCAACTCACCTGGTTTCTTATCGCTTATTTAAATCGATAACAAATATTGCTGATAAAAAACAAACTCATTTTATTATGCTGTGCATAAATTTGAACATCTGTTGACGCAAAACATAATCCAACAGGTAATTCAGCTCGTCGCATTACGTCAAGTATTAGATTTGAATGCATTTGGAAACGAAAATGAAAATAACATTTACAACAGATTTTTCCAAATATTTGCATAGAAAGCTCATCTGAATCGACGACGTGTGGTATAGAGATCAACGTTGGCTGGCAACAATATTTCAGCCACATGTCATATAGTAACAGAGAACTGATGATTTCTCTAGGCATGTAATACAACGTCATTTTAATTGCATGAAATTTAACAACCCACTTATTTTATCCTTAATTTGTTGCTTAAAACGTAAATAATTTGTCGCATTTGATGGAACGTAAGGACTAGAAAAAAAAAACTAAACCGTTCTTTGATGGAGAAATATATCTATTTTAATTTTTCAAGATCAGACTTCACTTATGAATCTAGCACTATAGAAAGACAAGCAGCTGACGATCACGTGATAAAGTTTGGGTTTTGTCTATCATCCCTCTGGGAAAATTGTTTACGTAAAAGGCGGAACCTTGGATTGTCTGCAGAAGTTGTTTGGCTTGGTAACAGTCTTGTGCGCACAAATCTGGTGGTGTCAATTTTGTCGATTTATAGCAACGAATTTATTGTTTTGTATATGGGTTTTTAGTCCTCTCATATAATTTTGTCTTAGCATTATTGAATCGCCATCGTTGTTACTAGAAATGGCAAATTATGTGGACTACACTTACTCGTCCTCAGACAGTGGTGAATCAGATTATACTGGCAAATCTCAATGCCTAGATTTTTCTTATTCAATGATCAACAGTGACACTTTGTCCGCAAAGTTAGAAACGATCACTAGTGAGAGAGGATCTCACCTGCACAAAGCAAATTATTATGAATCTATGATATTGCAACATAACAGACTGACTACACTCCCTGATTCTCTAATCCACTTTGTTAACATCAAGATTCTAAATTTGTCTGGGAACAATCTTACCTTCATTCCGGATTTGATTCTCGAGTTAAAAAACCTCACATCTCTCATTGCCAAAACCAATCGTTTGGAAGATGGTGGCATTCCAAAAAATTTGGGTGTTTGCAAAAGCCTCAGAGAAGTCAATTTTAGTGGAAATAATTTAACCCGATTTCCAGAACAGCTTCTAGAACTAGATGGACTCCGATATCTTTATATAGGAGGCAACCACATTTCAATGATTCCCAATACAATCGGGAGACTACAAAGGTATCTGCAACCAAACCTTTTCTAAAGTATTCATCTTTCATGGTAGTATATGTATTTTCATTCATCTTAAATACACAGGCTAAAGGTCTTGTATTTGGGCGGAAACTGCTTAACAGATATTCCAGCAGAAGTTGGTCAACTGGCAAAATTGCAAGCCCTAGTGTTATCTGAGAACCAGCTTGAGAGCATTCCATCTACAATTATTCAATTGAAGAAGCTTCGAACCCTTTCACTACACAAAAATCAGTTAACTACACTACCACCCCAGATTGTGGCTTTAAAGGAGCTAATGGAGGTATATTATGATAGCACTTTGTATGTAATTTTTTAAAAAATTATTTTTTTTTGGTGATGAATTACAGTTAAGTCTGAGGGATAACCCTTTGGTGGTTCGCTTCGTACGTGACCTAACCTACAACCCACCGACGTTACTAGAACTGGCAGGAAGAGTCATTAAGTCCAATTGTATCCCCTATAATACTTGCGAGATACCACAACATTTGGCAGCGTATCTCGGAAGCGCTCATCAGTGCGTCAACCCAAAATGTCAAGGTATAACGCGAATTACTTCTTCATTGAGTTACTTCTAAAAACAAATCGGTATTTATACGTTGATTTCGTTTCAGGAGTATACTTTGATAGCCGAGTGGAGCATGTCAAATTTGTCGATTTTTGTGGGAAATACCGCATTCCGTTACTCCAATATCTGTGCTCTCCCAACTGCACTAAAAATCCCGTCTCTTCATGTTGTCCAGTTGATTCTGAAGATTCTGATGAAGGCAGAATGAAAAAAGTTCTGTTGGGTTAATTCGTGTTCACTAGAAGTTTCCAATTCATGTATTCTCAGTGTTGGCGGTTTTATTACATCATACATATTTCTTATTCCAAGTAGCTAAACAAACCCCGGGGGAGGATATCGTTCGAGAATTTTTTCCATCACAGATGGATACAAAGCGAGAAATTTAAATTTGCTTCCCATTTCCGTTGGATCTGTGAGCATCTTATAAGCTGATTTTAAATTACGAGCTACATCTTCGTCCCGACAAGAAGCTAATAGTTGCTCAAGCCTCAGATCTATACCTACTCTCGTTAAAAAATCCTTCTGGTCGACTGTGCCATACGTAAGATTGGCTTTCCAGTCTTCGAAAGCTCTAGGATGCGTTGCTGCCCACTTAAGTGCGGCAAAATCTACATCTGCGGTCAAATCTGCTCTTCCAGGATCCACAAGAGGATCGTGGAGTTTATGATTCTTAAAGCCCTGTCACCAAAAGGTATGATATGCACTGCAATTTAAATAACTTGTATTAGTATCTTACCCTAAATGTATCAGTTTTGTCGCCTTCGTGTCCATAATCAATCACTAATCCAATACCTAAAGCAGACGTCTTAAATTTTCAAAATTTGTTTAAAAATAAAATAGAAACAACCTCCATCTTGATGGATTCTGGCAGCCATCGCTTGGGTTATGATAAGACTCTGCGGGCTTACTTCTAACTCTTCTCTGCTTTCGTTATCCTGTGTTTAAAAGAAATATTTATTAGGAACCAGCAAAATCACAGATGACTGCAAAACGATTTAGGGTACCAGACGATAGAGGCAGGCAGGTGTACGGTCGCGAGAAATGACATAGCGCAAGGTCAGATCTTCTCGATTTAGGTCGATTAAAACTTCTCTCCAACTTTGATCCACCTTGACCAACTTGTGAATCGGAAGGGCATCGAAGAACTCGTGAGCCAGGAAAAGCGTGAAAGTACGAGGCAGATCGGATATGTGGTTATACCACCGTACTTGTGACCCATATAACGATATTGACTGTTTGTAGTGTTGGGAGCCTTGAGGTAGTTCGGGGGCTTCCTGCATTTGACTTGGACACAGCTGCTTCTCTTGAACCTGACCTAAATATGGACTGACTTCAACGAGGCTTACTGAGAAATCTGACCCGGCTATCTTGAATTTGGAAAACACCCGTAGGATGTCCGCCATTAATGTCCCTCGTCCCGGACCTAATTCGGCGATCTGAAAAGGTTTTGGTCTTCCACATTTGGTCCACTCATTGACAAGCCAGACTGCAATAAGCTAGTTGAAAAATAAAGCATCCATCAACATGGGCATTCCTGCAATATTGAGAAGGATTTTGAAAGTACCTGCAAGAATCTACCAATTATAGAGCATCTTCAAATGTATGTCTTAACCCATTATACCTCTCCAAACATTTGTGATATTTCTGGTGAAGTTATGAAATCACCTGTTTGTCCAAACACATCTCGATTCATGTAATAACCAGCAGTGGGATTAGTTAGTACTTCTTTCATGTAGTCAGCCACTGTTATAGGGCCTGCTGCTAAAATTCTTGCTTCTATCTGTTTAAGAAGTGTATTATTTCCCTTATGGGTGGTCCTTGCCTTGTCGCAGAAATATCGACGATTTATTGCAAAACCTATCTTTTGGCTGAGATAAGCCACTAGCCGTTTCGAGCACGATTGCATGTTTGTCTGAAGTACCAATGAGCTTCCGGATATGTTACGTCACTTATGGCCAAATGTATAAAAGAGTGATATCAGCATGAACGATTTTTACCCTCAGAAATAAATAAATCGAGCTAATGAGAAACATACACGTAAGCAGGGACGGCGATCGTCTGCTAATCAGCAAATAGTAAGAGGTTGCCATGGTTACTAGTATACGTCTCCTATAGAAACGTCACGTTCTACCGCAATCGGCGCTTACGTACCATAGCCGCTCTAGCTGTTCTGTTGGTCTTAAGTTTCTTCCAGAAAGTTGGAAGACTTGGATGAGTAATCTTCTTGTTTTTCGAGTGCCCTGTTTGCGTATGGTGAATGAGTGAAAATGACGAACACCTTACTTACGCTTTTAATTTTTTGTCTTGTTCCTGTCTGGTGTCAGTTTGGTTTTCTACCTCCCAAGTCACCAGCTTCACCTGCTATTGCTGATAGGTGTTTTTGTGAGGTGAGGAAGAAAAACATAGGTTTCTTTAAAGTTTTTTTCTGAACCTATGGAATATGTACCATCAAGGGTGACATAGTACAATAGTTGTTCATATTTACAGTGATTTTTCCTCTGCCAATGCTTTATTTTCTCAATTTTATATTCAATTTCAGCTAAAAGGCAATGTGGATGAATGTGAATGTAGTGTTGATCTTGTTGACAAGTTCAATAACTACAGAGTATATCCAAGGTATAATAGAGCTCTAGATAACATGTACAGCAATAATTTCACACAATCTTTTACTAGGCTGAAAAGTTTATTGTCCAAAAATTACTTTCGGTTCTTCAAGGTAAACTTGAGAAAACCATGCCCATTCTGGCCGGATGATGGGGGTTGCGCATCATCAGCTTGCGCAGTTGAATCCTGCACAGAGGTTGGTTCATAGTGTGCTCTCTCACATTCTTCGTATGCATTAGTAAATCATTCTGTTGTAGGCAAATGTTCCTCGAGAACTTTTTCAAAGTATAAAAAATAAGAGCAACTTATTTGGACCTGTAAACAATCCAAAATTATCAAGTGAATCACAAGATGCTGGTAAATGTAGTGAAGGTAGTGATGAAGAGTTAGGGTACCTAAACACCACACTTACTAAACAAATGTCGGCGGATCTTGCACTCTGGAAGCTGCACGACGATTCCCAGCATTCATTTTGCGACGTAGACGATGACAACAGTCAAGACAGCGTCTTTGTCGACTTGCTTTTGAATCCAGAGAGATATACTGGTTACAAGGGGCCATCTGCTCAACGAATTTGGAAGACGATTTACGAAGAAAATTGCTTCAAGTAATTTTATATTTGAAAAATAGAAATGTCTCATGGTGTTTCATGTTGGTGTAATTTTTATTAGGCCTAAACGAGGGTACGGGCCTTACATAGATTCAACGAATGTTGGAGGTGAAAAAAATTTTTAATTTGTATGTTTTACCCAAAAAAAATTTCTGAAATGTTTCCTCTTAAAATTTATCATAGATTTGTGTTTGGAAAAACGAGCATTTTATCGTGCTATTTCTGGATTGCACGCCAGTATCAATATTCACTTATGTGCTCAATATCTTCATAACCGTAAATTTTCATATCTTTTTTCACTCACTTGAAAGCATAATGTGTCAGGCGATTGCCTTTTGCACGATTTTTCAGATGGTGTACCCGGCTTACAGCGTTGGGGATTAAACCTCGAAGAATTTCAAACTCGGTTTGATCCTGAAAGAACTCACGGTGAAGGTCCGAAGTGGTTGCGCAATCTCTATTTCCTCTACCTCCTCGAGTTAAGGGCGATTGCAAAAGCTGCTCCATATTTGGAGCAACTACCTTTTTATACCGGAAACGAAACAGAAGATGCAGAGGTCAACATCGCTGTTCACGATCTTCTAAATCAAATAAAGTAATCACTGGGTTATTTTTTCTTTCTCTTTTGCTTGCTTATTGTTTTTTCAATTTTGTTTTGATATACTGTGGCAGGTCATTTCAGCCCCATTTCAATGAGTCGTCCATGTTTACGGGGGGAAGTAAACAGGCCCGCAAACTGAAAGAGGAGTTCCGTCATCATTTCCGTAATATCACGCGCATTATGGATTGTGTCGGCTGTGAGAAGTGCAAAGTTTGGGGAAAGTTGCAAACTCAAGGCCTGGGAACGGCATTAAAGATTCTATTCTCCGGTTCATTTGACAAAGCCAACCCAACAGCGTTCGACCTCAAATCAATGAAGCGGTCCAGATTTCAGTTAACCAGAAACGAAGTAGTCGCACTTTTTAATGCCTTTGGAAGGTAAAAGTTAACAATTTTATTTTATGGTTCACGTTGCATTCTGTTCCGTGTTTTGTTTACTTCTTTAACCCTTTATTTTATTTACTTCATTATAGGCTGTCGAATAGTATATACAGTTTAGAGTTGTTTCAACAGGCTGCCCTTAATTGAAAAAAGAAAGAACATTATCCGTTCTGCCTTCCATCGATGTCTTTGAGGATATTTTGATTGTTTTACGGCGCACGGAGTTGACATCGTCATGGATCTCTTTACAGAAAATATTCTTTGATTGTCCCCAAATTTCCGTTTATTTTCCTGTACGTGACAGATATTTATTAACTCTTTATTCAACACAGAGATTGGTATGCATGTAAATGTATATTTTTCATTGTACTTCATGGCTGGGAACCAAACGTCTCGTGACTGTTGGTTAGGTATAAGCGGTTAGCAACTGGTTGTGATTGCAACTTAATTCTTGGAATCTTTGGTTAGATGGTTTATGACATTTTGAGATTTCATTTTGGAAAACTTATTACTAATGCCTTTTTATTCATAACTTGTAAACTACATAGTACAGGACGGTTCCTATTTGGTCTTAATAGAGACATTCATGTTAAGCAAAGGTTGCATATTTTGCACTATCAGGTTGTACTCATAACCATGTATCCAGCATTATCCAATCTGTTATGGTTTGCATTCGACCATGCCATCATCGGGTCGGGTGCCACGTTGGAGTTCAGTTGGGTAAGTTTCTACGATGACAACATTGGAATTTATTTTTTAATAACCTAAATTTGATAATTTTTTGTTAGTGATCGCTTATTGCATGAATTTTGCGATGAAATTTTAACTTGTTTGAGACAGTAAATAAAGCAATATCTTAATTACATCTTTAATAACAAAATAAACTAAAAACATGGCAACTAGCATTCACATCGAACAGCTGAGCGGCATTCAGTTCGACTGAAGGCAAAGCGCGGTAGAAAAGAACCTTCGTAAGAAAGATCTTCATTTTTCGATGACACAGTGAGAGGGCGACGAGAATGTGTGCATCATACATTAAAAAGATATTGTGAACTTCACTGGTTCTCCAGCTGTCATCCTAGGTGCAAGTCTTGTTCAATATCTTTGCAAAGCTTGACGGAAATTGGCGCTGGAAAGCAGATAAAGGATTGATTGAGTGTAGAATTGATGTCACCTAGTCAGAGAGTGATTTGAGTAGCATGCAAACGACGCAGTGAGGGCAAACGGCCAAAACGTGGAACACCAGAAAGTGAGGCAGCCAGCAAACCATGAAGATGTACACAATGACGCCCAGTTGTCGGGAACTTTCCGTTCTTTCTGCTAAATCATCATAGTCTACGTGGCTGTAGTTATGTTTTCACCTTGATGATTCCTAGACTTTGTAGCCTGCCTGCAAACTTGTTGTGACCTTTTGGTGATAGCTCTTTTGCTGCCCAGTCGTGTTTGCTGGATCGACGATCGACAACGTCCTCGGCGTACCCAATCTTCAGCAGTGCGCAATACTCATAATATTTTGCACTGTCCAATTCCCCTCGCAACTGAGCTATTGCTGCATAGGATTCGCACAAAATGTCACTCTCCAAGTAAGTTAACAATTTTTTGTCAAGCATTTTATAAGGGTGAAAACAAGAAAAGACGTGTGATGTGAATGATGCCATCGTTATTCAAAACGTAGCAAATTCTCGCTGTATTTGTTAATTTCGTTTAAAAACATATGGTATAGGACGGGTCTAAAGTAGCCGGTAGATCGAAGATCACAATGGATGGATTAGCCTAATGTATTTATTAGGGTACCTATTGGTAACTTCCATTTCCCCTGAAGGCAGGTGATCTTTACACCGACTCATGTAATACAAATGGCCTTCATTACAATTTGCGTTCTTAATTAAATGGTATTTTTTATAGTATTTTGCAATTCAGCCCGATAGTTTTTTGTTTTTCTAAAAGCTACAGAAAATATTGACAGAGTTCATTTTTTTGCTTTTATTTTAATTTTTTTTTCTGGGAAAATTTTCGTAACTCAGAACAAATTATAATTTTGTTCTGCGAAAAGGCAAAAAGATTCATTCAGTACAGTTCTCTGAAATATTTAAATCGAATTCTTTCTGTACTCCCAGAGGACGAGGGTCCACATAAACAGAATCCTCCCCGCAATCTTTCCATAATTTAATCGACATCAGCGTTTAAGTAACAGGCCATTGGTGCGCTGCAGTATAGTTGAACCATAACGCTAGTCTCTGTTGTCTGTGAGAAAGCTTCAGGGTCTGTCGCTAGATGGCAGCATAGCACTAGGATAGGAATAACAATTGTCAGAAAAAAACATATATTATTTGAGTTACTTAAATGGTATTTTTAAAATTATATTTTGCAATTCAGCCCGATAGTTTTTTGTGGTTTTAAAGCCACAGAAAATGTTAACAAAGTTCATTTTTGCTTTTGGGATCTAGCTTTCGAGGCATTACACACGTTACACTTTTTCCCAGTCTAGTATCCCATCCGCTTTACCAACAGAGTTTAAGTTCTTGATCTTACTTGACTGCAAGATTAAGGTGTGGGTGTCGTAAGAGAGTTTCTAAATAATGTGCACATACACTTTTTGTAAGCGCACATTTGCAATTAAGATGATTAATCTCTGTGAAGGTTGGAGTTTGAATACCAAATTGGAGTTGAATATAATCGCTTTCCAAAACAGGACGGCTTTTCTTGTCGTTATTCCGCAGATCCACCCTTTCGTCTCGTGAGTCATAGTATGGGAAATGCAAAAAGGTTAAATATGGTTTGATTTCAAGTGGATTGAAAGATCAAACTGTATGTTATCATATTTCTGTGAAAAGACGAAAAGTTGTGTGTGATAGTATCACTTAATACGCACCAAGTTTCATGATTGGCACACTTAATTGTGATACTGTAGCATTACTATTGCATAGGATTTTCCCACCCGATAGTTGCATGAAATCGCAAATCCAGGTTCTACTAATATGCAGCTACTTGACAGACTTGAACCTTTGCAAGCGGCGTGACTTTCAAAGGCGTTAGCCAGTACCCCACTGCCAAGACCGTAACTCATGTAATCTAGGTCACTAAATCCTCTGTTCTTGTGCACTTCTTTGAAAATAACAGGAACTCAAACTGTCGTAAGTATTTCTATTTAGAAGAGCCATGAAATTCGGAACGTTTTATGTATTTTTTTTTTCCTTGTTTAATTTTGTATGGCTTGGATGCCATAGAAGTTGCACCAGCCTACACGTGTTAACACACACAAAAATCTTCGGTAAAAAGGTCGAGAAATTGGTGCCAAGTTTTTTTTTTGTGGGCATGTTTATGTCTAAGCAGCGTGCAGTCTTCTTATTTTATTTGCTTTCTGTGATTCATCTGTTGCCCTGCTTTTCACGCATCGCAAGGTTTTGGAATTTAAAAAAAAATTTATTTCCACTTTTATAGGTTTTTTGTGACTTGTACGGAACAGCTGACCCGAGCGAATTCTTGGTTTACCCCACTTTGAATGGATTACTGTGATTTGTGCGGAACAGCTTACCCTATGCGAATTTTCGGTTTACTTCAAAAATCATTTCAGGTAATGGCTTTATAGCGCGTAATTTATTCATAAGATCTAATAATTCAAGAAGAGGAATGAAACAAGAAAAGAGAGGGAATGTCGTGGCACCGTATCGTGTTACGTGATTTCAGGTTATCTGGTTTCAATTCATCTGATGCTATCACACCGATACAAAAGAGGGGAGTTTGAAATTTAATACGAGTCGACTCACGTGGGCGTTTTCTTTTTGGACGGCCCCTCTTCGTGGGTGATTACACACACGCACGACACGGGCAGTCTGTAATCAAGCGCCGCAAAATGACGATGGCCATCCGCCGCTCTGTGATTTACTACTTGGCTCTATTAGGTGGGTTCATCGTTCAAATCGCGTTAAAGAGATACCAGGTATGCTATTATGTCATAGGATACTGTCACTAAGCCATTTATCCCTTCCGCAGTGTCCAGCAGAATATCCGTGTTGACCGATGCTTATATCAAGGAATGGCATCCGGTCGATACCGACTGGCAAAACAGGAACAACTGGGAAGGCGGTCAACTTCCGTGTTGGCGCTCACAGGTCATCCTGCCCGAAGAAGTGGTCATTTCCATCTTCCTCAATGGAACCGTTGCCTGGAACGAATTAGTTATGCCACAGACAGGTGAATTGGTCCTGAACGAGCTCACACTCAATGCAGACACACAGGAGCATTGCAATAGCCAGGAAGTCAAATTCAAGAATTGGAAACCGAGCAGTTGGTTTGACCCTGACCGTTGGCAAATTTCCGAATCAGATGGAATGGTCATTCCGCAACCGTTGGCCATTCCGCATTCGGAGAGGATTCCTTGTGCTCAGGACAGCGTTCACTTATCAAAAGGGCATTCACTTTCTGTTGATTTCAATCGAATCAACTCTCTTACTGTAGGCCAGGTCAAATATGGAGATCAGGTTGGTGTTGCTAACTCGATATGTTTGCCTCAGATGTACGACGTTGGCTATTTTTGTTTTTTTTCCGACTATTTCAGCTGTTAACTGTGGAAGAATGGCGAAATCAGCTCAACGGGCAAGAATGGAAGTACCAAGTACACAATCCACCCCATTTGGCTCACGTTAACGGAACTGAATGCCAGGACGTCCTAGGTTGTCGTTGCGGTCACGACGTTGACGTAAGTGTTGCAAAAAGATGTTTTATAGTTGTCTGCAAGATGGCGCTCCTATCGTTGGCGCCATAAAGTTCATGCCTTCGAGTCCAGAAATCTATTTTGTGCTATTTTCTGTTTAAGCTTTATCTTGTATTAATTATTGTTCCGTTTTTCCTGAGAAACTCTTTTAGGTGATCCAGATGGTGTGCAGCAATGCAGGAACTCTGTGTAGTAATCAGCTTGAATGTCCTGACAGTTTTAGGCCACCTGGTCACTGCTGTGACATGTGTGGTAATTCTCATCCTGTCTTGTTTACCATGGCACACTTTGTCTATGTTGTTCTATAAATATTCGCCTCTTTTGTTTATGTAGGGGCTATGATGAAAGTTACGGTCAATGAAAGAACATTCACCAAGTCTGCCTTTGATCGACTTGTCTCATCTATGCTGGTTGAAGATGGTTGGCCAGCCAGTCAAAGCTATTCATACCGAACAGAAGAAAATGTTCTGCATGTCACGATTGTGGATAATACCACAAACGAGAGAAGCATAAATGCTGCCAGCAAAATCTACGATTACTTAAACAAAGGTGTTGCCTGTCAATCAATTTCACATCTAAACATTTGGTTTAATGTAAACAATAAATTAAGATAAGGAAAGCAGCAATCTCTATGGTATTATGGCACTGGAGATGATTAAATCTGGTCTTTCACATTCTGCTGTTCACCACTACACCCCAGAAGAGTTACATCTCATTGCGTCCAATTTGTCGACCGTGTTCGCCACATTCGTTCTATTGGGAGGTGTGGTAGCTGGCATCTATTTTTACAAGAGGCAAAGGTATAGACATTTTTTTCTCCTCTGTGATCGATCTTAGGCTTATCATGTCTTTTTTCTTTATGGTGACAGGTTTACAGATTCGCGTGAAGAGCTTTCCGTAGGGTTTGCTCGTTTCCAAAACGACTCTGGAAATGTGGAGATAGCTATTGACGCAAGTTTTGAACAAGCTTTGGCTCGTCCCACACTCGATGCTTCGTGCAACAGGCAGGAGCCAACTTCCCCCTTCACGGAAGCTCCTGAAATTCCCAACACCTCTTCGGACACTTGTCATGGAACTAGTGTCAAGGCAGCGCCTGCCGCTTGGAAGAAATTTACGCGCGCATTCACGAACCCTCTCTTTGGCGACCCATCGGCTGCCGCCAGCGTAAGCCACACACACAAAAAAAACACATACATAACGTCACACTGACACTAATATGAAACGACATTCTGGAATGTTGATGTCTTATTTATTTATAGCGCATGTCGGCGAGGTGGACCATGTCATCACTCATGAAAACCACGGCCACTCAGGAAAATCCCATTTATAACATGGATATTCCAGATTCATCGCCAGCGACATCTGACATCCCAACCAATCCACCGAGTGTTACAGTAGACGATCCCGTTGATGCGATTGTGGCGCTTCCGGCAGCTACGGGTAATGAGACATTTTTTTTTTCGTCTTCTGGTTGAATTGATGGAAATATTCCACAACCACCGGAAGGCCTGGGGAATTTTCATATTGTTTAACCTTGCCTGGAAATGATTCATATGAAATTTTATTTCTCCGAAAAACTATTGTGGTTTTTATTGTGTCAGTGGCAGGTCGTGCCGATGAAGCGGAAGGAGAAGGCGTCGCTGAAAGCAACGCTCCACCGCTAGTTGACGCTTTTCCAGCGGTTTCGGATGACGAAGTTTCTCTTCCTGCCGAAGGGGTTTCGGTCATGGAAGACGTGTCTCTGGCCGAAGAGACCTCAGCCGCCGCAGAAAGCGCCCAATCTCCGTCATTGAATACGATTTCGAGTAATAACAGCGCTAACGGCTCCAAGCATCCGTTGAAAAGGCTGTGGAAAAAAGCGACAAAAAAATTGAGCCTAACAGCAAGCAGCGATCCGACCGGCGCTTTGTCGTCGCCTCAATCTTCCGATGCGGAACCAACGGCCGAGCGTTTTACGGCCCCCCAGCTGATGGGCCAGCAGTGTGAGGACGAAATGCAACTGACGCTAGCCGAAGAGACGGACGAGTAATTAAAAAAGAAAAAATGAAACATTTGCTGCTAACGCCATCCATCGCAGAATCACGTAACTAACAAAATTACCCTTTTTTTTATTATTTATCCACCATGTCTAAGTAGTAAATGCAGCCTTTTATCGTAGTACTGTTTAATAATCAAGCGGGTAGAGCTATTGAAAGTCGACATCCCGCATTGACCTCGCCATAATTCCAGTTAATCAAAAAGAAAATAACTAGTCACGTACATAGATACAGTGTAACCGATTGCACCCAAACGCCAATAACTAGCTATTCGCATCAGCGGTTCCAGCTGCTTTTGTAATATAGCGGAAATAAGGGAGTGCATTGCTAGATATGAAGGAATAATAGGACACAAAAAAAAAAAGAGATCTTCTTATAGATAGCGGACTGAACGAGGACTCCTTTCTCTGTTCAATGACGTTGTACAACAAACAAGGAGGAGGCCAGCGTTTTTCACAGTGCATGTTTTTCCCTTTATTTTCTCTTTGGGCTGTCTCTTTTCTGTTGCCTTCTATACGTCGTGTGTGATTAATGATACGATGACTTGTTCGATTGGCACCCGCCCCGAAAATGCTGTCTAGGCGACACAATTACTATCCCGCTTACACATAGATACTGGTAGCATTCCCACCCTCGTCTTCTTCTCTGCGTGTGACCTATAGCAATCGTATTGGTGCAGTGGCGACGTTGCCAAAAAGATAAAATGTATCCGACACACATAAGGGGAACGGGTTGATTGCGCTTCATCATTCTAGTTCGTTGCTCTTTCGCCCCCCATTCCGTTGGCCGCGTACCGACCGACGTCTAAAACAGACAATGCAATCTACGACTAGCCGCCCGGTTTCTAAATATACATACAAACGTATATATACAGACAACAGGCCCATCTAAATAGTCTCTTCATCTTAGCGGCGAAATGTTTCTGCAGTCCCTTCAGCCGCATTCATCTTGTTGAATGTTTGCGTTTCCCCTCTTTATCTCTGCCTTACCGTCCACAAGCTCGTCTAATACCTTTTAAAAAGAAAAATAACAATAACCGTTGATGTAATTTGCCGTGTGTTTTTTTTTTTTAATTCTTTTCTTTGGAAAACAGTCACGGTCTGCGTGTGGGAATGGATTGACGGATGCTGCACAAGGGTTTTAGCCAACAGATAGATACCTAATAACCTAATAGAAAAAAAAAAGAAATTCTTTTTCGCGTGCTGAACTTTATTTTTTTTTTATGGGAAAGGGCGGGAGGTCTGTAGCTAATCGTCTTCCAGCTGCCCCCCCCCCCCCTTCTTTTCCCGGCCGGTCCGCATTTAGCAACTGGCCGACGCCTCTGCGCATGTTATTTCCATTTTCTTTTTCTTTTTTAAAGACATGTCTTTTTCTTAAAATAATAATAATAATAAAAAAAATGCATATGTAAATCACAAACGGTTGAAATTATTCAGTTTTTTTATTTTCTCAGGAATGACAAGAGTTTATAACATTTGTCGGAAAAAATCTAAAAAAACAAGCTCTATTTTTGATGGACGTCGTCAAATAACTGTGTATTGTTGTGTATATGGATACACACGCAACGTGTGTATAGGCCCAACCAACAGGGTGCTTCCGGAATTTTACGAGCAGAACGTTTTTTTTTTGTCCCTCTCTCTAACGGCATTCGTCGTTTGGGATTTTTAATTTTCCCCTTTCTCTTTTTTTTTTTTTTTGATTATTCTCCCAATGGACTTTGAAAAGGCTGTTTGCGTGATGTAACATGTCAACCATCCGTGGAAAAGGCGCACCGGTACGAGTTTGTCCCGGAAGAAGACACACAAAAAAATGCTTTATTTAAAGAAAAAAAAAAAGAGCGACAAGCAAAGCCGGGACTGGTATTAAGTCTTTCCATCCACAACGACAACGCACGTCGGTGCGTGTTCTTCTCACTCACGAATCGTTTGCGGTATAAATGGACACAAGATTTTTCCTTTTTTTTTCCCTCAAAAGAGCACGAGCGTTTCAATGATGGTGCCCTTTATTTTTTGTTTTCTTCCCCTTCTTGTGTCTATGGGGAAAGAAGAAGAAAAAAGAAGGAAGAAGAAGAGAATTTTCACTAACTAAAAATATCCACACGACCGCTACGGACAGCACGCGCCCGGCTGGGATTTTTATTTAGAGACCCCGCCCGTTTTTTTCCGTTGTCATCCGCCCCCGGTAAATACCCCTCCTTCCAAAAGTTCATGTTGTACTTCTCTCTCTCCTCTCTTTTTATTTTATTTTATTTTATTTTTTTGCGCCAGGGCTTCTGCAATACTGCATATATAGTTGCGAGATAAAGCGTACGTGCACGATGGTGGGGGTTTATTTATGTCTATATATTAAACGAGGACGCCATTTTCTTACATTTCTCGGGGTCCGTCCCGTTTTTTTTTTTTTTTCGTGCTGCTCTTGACGATTATTAATGGACCAGGGCTTAGCCAGCTGTGTGTAGTCGTTATGTGTGTTTTTTTTTCTTCTTCTTTTGCTAACAAGAAAATCGTTAAAAGGATTTTTATTTTTATGAAAAATGTTTTGTTTGAATGGAGGAGGGGGTTAGAAATGCATCGATGAAGTCACGTCCGAAACAAGTGTATATGAGGTCATAAACAAGTTGTTTTAGCAAACCCGTGACCCAGATGTCGTGACTATCGGTCGGAAGTTTGAACCTTTTGTGGTTTTCATTCGAAAATATGGCGATGATGACGAAAGAAACAGTTTTCCCTTCTTGGCTTCTTTCGGAAAAGTTCACGTCATGTTTCAATCGCTGCGAATCGTCATCTACCGGTTGACATCATCGTTAACTGTTTCGGCTGCTCCCGTAAATGAAAAAAATGCGTCACCCAACATCCGGTTGGTGTTGATTCGTAAACATTTTTTCCCATCTGCGGTTATGCGATAATGTATTCATTCATTAATTATATCGTGATTTCTGTTCCCTCTTGTTTGGAATGACACGTAGGACGCTCGCCTGCGGCGACTTTCACTTTTTTTTTATATTCGTTGTGGGTAATGCGCAGTTTGCACGGCCGCTAGAGGGCTACCCGGCGACTTTGAAAAGGGCGCGTTGTTCCACAGCCAGTCGAACCTCAAGCGTCCTGGTGGTCGGTCGTGTCGAAGGCCCATTCTTCTCTATTCTTTTTTTCTTGTTTTATTCAACAAAAAAGAAACCCTCGTTTACAGAGCAAGTAGAACGAGTGAGGGTCGAAATTTGCCTGTCTTTCCAAGTTCTATCAGCAACTGTTTTTTTTTGGACAATTGCCTTTGTTTCACACAATATCTCGGTGATTTCACCAACGCCATTTGCATAAGAATCACGTGGTGTGCCAGTGCAGCGAAAAGTGTCGCAATTTTGTTTCTCTGTATTCTCGAAACGACCATAAGCATCCCCTGTTTGGATTTTACTGAATTTCATCGAGTGAACACGAAGCATTTTCGACAATGGTTTCCCATTTACATCTGACGCTCGTCGCTTTCTCAGGTGAGTTTACCAAACGTTTTCCTTTTTTTTTTTTTTTTTTTTTTTCGTAGTTTTCGATTTTCTGCAAGGAAATGGTCTTTTCAACAATAGATGGGTTAGACATCGCGTGGCTTTTTGTGAGCTACTCGTTAACTATTCAACAGCTAATTTACATAGATGGGGTTGTAAAAAAAAATCGTGGGGGGGGGAGAGAGAGAATAAATCGAACGGCCTCTTAACCAATGGCGGAGTCTCTTTGATCACCAAATTATCGATCGGCCTATCGCGTTGCAACGGGAGTTCGAATATCACACACGCACACACAAAAAAAAAGGAGAGAGAAAAGAACTTGAAGGCAAAAAGATGATGAAGCCTATAGAATGTGCTCAACTTCCTATTGTATTTTTATCGGGCCCTTTTCGGCAACGTGATTCAATCACATTTTTGAAATATTCAACTGGCTTTACAGAAAATGTCATTTGACCATCAAACTCGATCTTTAGGCGCCATTTTTTTAAAGACTATTATTAGATCTTTTTTCACGACTTGGACAAAATGTGCAATGGCCTGGAGTTATTTGAGTTTAGTGTATTATGTGACCCAATGTTTTTGAACTAGACATTGTAGACGTTGCTTCTCCTTTTGTTGTATTGATCCGTCCACTGTGGACCATCAGTAAGAAAAAAGTATGCCTAGCGCCGAGCCCACGTCCCAGCATATAATCTTGTTAACCAATCGATATGTTAGAGACTCTTTTTCGCTTGTTACACGTGCGTGAAGAACTACACATTCCTTTCTATTTTCACACAAACTTCGTGCAGCATCTTTGTTGTTTCGAAAATCATTTCTTTTGTTTTTTATCGTTACGCTCTAAGGCAATTTCGAGGGGAGGATATGATGGCTGGTCATAATTAAAAAAAAAGAAGGAACAAAAAATCGACTAGTAGTTAAATTCTCTTTTTAAGGTGGTGAATGTAATAAATCTGTAGATTCTTTATTTCAAAAATAAAAAAGAAAAATGGGAGGGTTGTTCTTTTTAGTTTTCAGGGGGAAGTTTGAAATGATTGATGGGGGGTCCGGTGTTTCATGACCAGGTGTCTCTACTAGCACAACCCTCGGTACAATTTTTTTTTTCACCTTAAATAAAAAACCGCGACACACAGAGAGAAAAAGAGAAGGTATATATATATGAATACATCTGCTCGTATTTTGTTGTTTGGTCACGTGACCGGAAACTTTGACTACGCGAGAATGGGAACTAGAAAACTGACCGCTTGTTATTCTTTTTTTTTTTCGGCTTATTTTCTGGTGGAGTAAGCAAAATCAATTCCAATTGTGTTTGTGCTGGGAAAAGAGAAATAGAGGGTGGCTACATGTTGATATAGTTCGTAGCAGTTGTTTCTAATTGAAATGAGATGAAATTGGCGGTTAATTTAGACCAACTCGTGCGTGGGTGGAACATTTCTTTTTTTTTTCCCCTCTCGATAATTCTGTTGCATCCGGACATTTTTATGATCAGTTCCTCTTCTTTTTTCACAATTACGACAACCATACTGATGGGAATTTCAAAGTATCATGACTAAGGGAATGTTGACGTCATTTAAGGTAGGCAAACGAAAACAGCTGCGGCACAGACTGCGTGTGTAAACAGCAGGGTAGTCCCAGCCTTTCAAAACTAGGAAATAAATGTAACGAATTCCTTCCCCTTTTTTTTTTTATTTTCTTTTGGAAAAATATAGTGTGTGATTGACCATGTCTAGACGCTCTGCCATACACGCAAACGTCTATCGTTTTAAAAAAAAAAGTGTTAAAGAATTTAAATGTTTCTTTGGGAGCTGTTGCCATTTTCCCAAGTTTTCGAATGTCGATGGATTGGACTCAACACGGACAACTGTCATTATCGTTTCGGGGAAAAGAAAAAGAAAATTCACACGCGTTTGATCGTTACAAACAGAGAAACAACGTTGCCAAATTTATGCACACCTTGTTTCCGGTTTTGTTTTAAAAAATCCTGCAGAAGTGGGGGGGGGATTAGAGAATGAGGATAAATGTTGCGGGGTGTAGGACTGAAATTTAAATGTTAAACTGCTGTCACTCTGGGAGAAAAAAAAATATCCTGGAAAGGTGATAGCTACCAACAGTAGCCGCTTTGAAAAGACAAGGATTGCCAGGTGAAGAAACTCTGTCCTCCCTCCGTTTTCTCTCCCCCCTTAGAGATAGCAGTGACGAATGTCAGCCGTTTCACACACATTTAAATTCACATTAGTCAAATTCAGGGAATGACTTCGATTTCTTAAAAAGTCCAATTCTCAATTGTTGCGTCATAATATCTTTTAAAAAAAAAGAAGGTGTTTCACAGTAAATGATTTCACTGATTGAATGGGTGTGGTGGTGGTGTAGTGTTTGTTTCTTTTTCGCCGTGCCTCCTCCGTGTGTTGACAGAGCCCTCCCGCGTTCCGTTCCTTCCTCTGTTTGCTCTCCGTATATACACACAGCCCCTCAAGCTCCTAGGGGGGACCCCTATATATGCCCATGCAAGAAGATGTTGTTGCAACTGTGTGTTCACTCTCTTTTCTTTCACTCCCCTCTTCTTACGGAGACGTGCACACACAGTTACGTTGGCTCTCTGTGTAACTGTTTCGGGGCCTTGATCGTCGGGTAAGAACAAAGATGGCGTAGCCCTAGGGCGTGACTCACCCTCGTTTGTTTTCGGAAACGAGGAAGAAGAATCAATAGAGGAGCTTATGATATCGATCGCTGAAAAGAAACGAAGTTTGGAGGGGATTAAAAAGATAGAAATAAATTTATTCGCATCGGGAAATAAAAATGTCGACATTCCGTGAACCTTGCTGCTTATTCCTTTTGGGGGTTGTGCAACTTTCCATCAAGGAATGGAAAAAGCTGTTGTAAAACGTGGGGATTTGTTTATGGCGCAGGCCCTTGCGGGATGACTAGTGTTGCCCATCATCTATGCTAATTCAAGGATTGGTCACGGACGGAAGGGAGTGCCTTGCGCACACGCATGACGTCATTCGTACATTTTTTCTTTTTTTTAAGGGGGGGGGGGGAAATAGATTTTATTATTGTGGAGTTCTTTTTGGGTGGCCGATTCTATCATTTTCGCCAAATTAAAAACAAAAATTACTGGAAGGCTTGACATAAAAAAACAAGTCTAGCCATGCGGGTGGTACGTTGTCCGCATTTCCATCTGAGAAATCAGTCTTGAAGGATTAACGTCACGAGCTTGGTTTATTTTTGAAAAGCTCTACAAGTTGTGCCAATCGAAATCTTGTTTTTTTTTCTTTAAAAGAATGATGGAAGTTTTTTTTTTTTTTTATGTTTCCTATCTCTCTACAAGTGCGAACAAGCTTTCTTTTTCTCGCCCAATGTTTGGTGTGCAGAAGAAAATGTTTAAAGGGGAACTCTTGGCAAACGCAGCCGTTGGGGTGGAGTCGTTCGAAATGAAAAATGTCAATGAAAAAAAAATGAAAAAACAACACGCCCCTCGTGTTTTATTCCCGTTGATCGGAATAGAAATAAAAAGAGATTTATTGTAGTTAACGAAGAAAAATAATAAGAATGTCCAGGAAATGATTGGAAAATAAATATCTTTTATTTATATTTTTTTCCAACTGGTTTTAGACGACACATTTCCGTGTCAGCTCGTGAATCATCACTACGAGTAATATGGTCTTTAACCCCAAAGGAAACAAAAAAAAAAAAAGGATAGACTTTTTTTTTTATTTTAAAAGATTTTCTTTACTTTTGGGTTTTTGCTCCTCCTTTTGGGTATTCAAAATCCCGGGGTGTGTCCCCCCCCCCTTCCAATGGAAATGAGGAAGTTGCGGTCGTCTTTTTTTTCAGAAAAAGAAAAAAGAAAAAATTGTGGTACGGAAATAAACTAGCACCTCTGTGTGACGTTTGTAGCACAAGTTAAGAGGGGCAGTAAGGCGAAGTGAAATAAAAAAAATTGCCTGAGGCTGATTGAATCACGTTTGGCGAATAAGAGAAATCGTAATTTTTCTTTAAAAAAAACCTTTTCAAACGGAGGCACTGGCACGATCAATCGTTTCTAAGCGAATTACGACGACGTCGTAAATCTAAACACTTTATCTGAAGTGTTGGAATTTGATTTACACGAACATGGTTTTTTTTCTTTCTTATTTTGGCAATGGAGGAGAAAATGTTGTTTGTTGTTAGGACCAGACTACACGACTCTGCAAGAGTATCACGCAATAATAACAAAATCTGGTAAACACACTATACTCTCTCCCACTTGGACGTTTGTGGGAGGGGTAAAGGGGGGGGGACGAAATCGAATATGCAGTCGTCTTGATACGTTCCAGCAACAGCCAAAAAAGAAATTCTCTCTTTAAGACTCATGTTACCACCCATGTATATAAGTATATACACAGAAGGGGCCTGATGTGTGTGTGTAAAGCTCTGGCGCAATTTGTACGCAGCTCGAACGGGCAAAGGGAAAAAAAAAAAAATTCCAGTTCTTTTTTTTTTTTTTCTCCCCTTGTTCTTTTGTCTGGAACTATAGAACTCTCGATCTATAGTGCGCTATGAAGGAATATTTTCCCCTTAGAAAATTGTGTGTGAGCATAAAAAAAGGAAAGGACGCTCTCGTTGTCATGGTAATCTTCTTCTATGAGACGCGCCCAGCGTGTGAAATGTAGTCGGACTGTTCCAGCCAAAAATTCCGGTTGAATTTTTATGGTTGTTCAGTTCTGGAGATATTCGCTTCTCTTTTTTTTTTTTTTTTTTTTTTCGAGTAAGCAAAATTTCTTTTTGGTGTTTGCCATGTCCTTCAACAAGGAAAAGCTTCTTCTTAGCTACAAGTTGTGTTTTTTTTTTTTTTTTGCCGTTTGTCTTTTATCGCCGACGTGATGACCATTTACGGTTGAAAAGACAACGCATTTCCACATTCTCTCACTTGATGTGATTTTAGTTTGTATTTCAGTTAAACCGGTTTCTTTTTTAAAACATGATCCATCCCCCAGTTTTTTGTTTTACCCTTTTTTTTTAATGAATTTTTTTTTTCCAACACTCACCTGGAAAAACAAAAGGTGAACAGCTTTTTATCATCGCAAATTTATTATTCCAAGTTTCGAACGTTAATTTTCGTTACAACCTCCAGTCTTAGTTTCGAATTACGAATTGAAAATCTTTCATTATTTACTAACCCCAATCTCTCTGCTCACAAATTGAAAGAGGCTCTCTCCCCTATTTTTCCTTTATATGAAATATATACAACATGAAGGGTTGATCAACAAAAATAACGTACGATAACAAGATGGGGAATATTCATCACGATGTTAGCTCTTTTTTTGTTGTTGAATATATTGTATACATTTCGAGTGTGTACGTCGACCGTTGAGTGTGTAAGGGGAAAGCTCTCTCTCGTTCTTTTGCTTCCTGTATATTAACGTAAAAAGCAGCTCCCGTGTTTTTGGAAAAAAAAAATGTTGAACGTACCGCTTGAGGCTCCATAGATTTTCGACCGCATTTTTTTTTTGTTTTTAAGCGATACCCGCCAACCGAGACGTTGTAAAATGAAATAAGAGGGGGGGGGAACTTGGTGCCGCTTCTTTTTTTAAACCGCAACTCTTTTTTTTTTTTTTTTTAGTATTTAAGTTTCTGTTGGGTCGTAAACGGGGCAAACCCATAGAAGGAAATGGGTTTGAGTAATTAATTACGTGCGTCATTTGTTTTCACGAAATGTTTTCGAGTGTTTTCCTAAAGTGACGTGAAGTGATTGTTTTCAAATGGGTTTGACAATCTTCGAATATGGTGCGGGGTGTTTGTTAACGAAGAGAGAGAAATAACAAACACGGGCTAGTAATCGGATCTTTGCGTCTATGTGTTAGATATTTCTCTCTCTATCCTATTGGATGTTTAAAAAGAAAAAAAAAGTTGATTCCCCTATATGGAAATTGCTCTAGAAAGGGGGGGATTTAGTTGGAGGGGATTATTGGGTCGATCCTCTTTCATTCACCGTGGTATGGCCGTAACAACATGGGACACGCATGTACTCGTCAATGTATCGAGTTACACCTTCAAAAAAAAATTATAATAACGAATAAAAACACACATACGTGAAATACGACTTTCTTTGTTGGGAATAATCCGCTCAAAGGCATCAAAAATAAAAAAAAACTGTTGTTTGCTCAGTTTCCCATTTTTCCAGGCCACTGGCGCTTTCAAACACATCCGGGTTTATCGCTCTTTTGTTTGTCTCTCTCTTTCTCTCACAGAGACATGGTAATATATGACACACACAGCTTTAAAGTAACACGATTATTCAGATGTCCTAAAAGAGAAAAAATTTGTTTCGTTTAAAAAGGACAACATATTTTTTTTTTCTTTTTCGTGTTTGCGTTCGACTTTGTTCTCGTCCCGATGAGTTTCCGGCCGCTACACAATAGCCGGAATCAACATTAGTATCGAATCGTTAAATTTTTTTTTTTTTTTTTTTTCAAGGCCTCTATCGATTACTAAGGGATTGGGTTTCACGATTGAGAGGCATACCTTTTCACGAATGAATGAACTCGTTGCGGAGTCAATAAAAATCAAAATTCCCCCGACCGTTCTTTTGTATGTATCTCGTATGATAAACGGCGTCATTTATTCAAAGCACTTTCCCATTTTTGTAGATTGAAGCGAGTTGATTCGAGTTTATTTCATATTTAAAAAAAAATTGTTTTGCCCGTGCCGTGGCATTGAATCAAGTCGTTACCCTCGCGCCACGATGCGCATCGGGCGTGAATTTTTCATGACACCACAATCGTCACTATTACGAAATACCGGAAACGTCCAGTAGTGTGTGTGCTGGTTTTCAACAAAAAAAAACCCAGGTTTCGAAATTTTTTTTAGGAAAAAAAAAAAGGTGGGAAAGATGGACAGGTAAAGAAATCTTTTGTTAAAATAAATGACCAAAGATTAGCGGCTATTCAAAAAAAAAAAGGGCAGTTCTTAGTTAACGATGAATACAAGCAGAATTTTCGGCTGTATTGTTTGAAAGATACACACTCGAGTCAATATAAATGGGGTTCGATAAAAAAGAAAAGAAATGTTGTGTCTTGCTTGGATTTTTTGTTTTCCGGTTGGGTGATTGGACAAGTCTTTTGCCGTGGGCTGTTCACGACAAAAGGTGTGTATGTACGTGTTGAATACTTTCTTGTCTACATACCCTGTGGGTGTTTCTCGATCGGCACGTTTCTGACACGACGCACCCAACCACATTTTTTTAAACAAATGTAGAAATTGGAACTGTTTCTTTTTGGCGAACTAATCAATTGGGAAGAGCCTCTTGTCATTTGAAGCCTATTGTTGAACGTCCCCTCTACAATTTTCTTCAAATCCGATAAATGCCCCGCAATTGTTTGAATTTTCACCAACGGATCTTGTAGGTTTCAAACTTTTTTTTTTGTATCCAATAAGATTTGAACCATTTTCCTTTTTTTTCTTTCTAAAGTGGTAGTAAAGAAAAAAAAAATAGATAGAATTTTAAAAGAGGTTCCCATCACAATTTTTATTTGAGGCCTAGCAACTTGTCCCCCTTTGAACCTTCATGGGGGGTTCGATGTAGTAGAAGAAGATTGCTTTGTCGTAAAAAAAGAGAGAGGCCCATTTCCACTCTTCCAAATGAATTTTTCTCATTTTTGATGGCATTTTTTTTTTGTTGAAAGAGCAACCATTGATTGATTAGGTAAAGCTCGCGCTATCATTATCAAAATTAAAAATTTTCTTGGAGTTCTTTGGAGAGATGGAACCGGGCCCCCCGCCCTGTTTCAATGATTACAGGAGCACTCTCTTCTATATATGTGCCTGTGAAGATAGTGGTGCTGACGCAAGATTTTAAAAGACGGGAAAAATAAATTTAAAAAAAATATGAAATATATATTTTTTTTTTTTTTGAGGGGGGGGGACAGGAAAAAGATAAAAATAAGGAAAGAGAGAAGAGCTATTTGCCGAAGATGGAGGAGGCGTTCCAGATGCCCCCAAATTGCTCTTGTTGGGGGAGCTTAGCTGCCCTGTGCTTACGTGCTAGACGTCTTTCTAGATGAGCCCCGATAGATTAGGGGTCCCTCTGGGTTTCGGCAACCCATCAGATAAGATGGCTCCCAAGGTTGCCGAAACCTATTTTCTCCCTCTCTTCCTTTTTTTTTCCTTTCCTAAAAAGCTTTTTACTCCCCCTTTTCTTTCTTGACGTGTTTTGGGTTTTTTCTTATGCGTCTATAGATATATATTTGGTCTCGTACTTTATTTTGAAACAACGATTCCCTCTCAACTGTTAAATAATATAAAGTATCTTTTGAGAGAGAGAGTCAAAACCCACCCTATAGTTACACTCACAGTATGGCACCGCCATAGAGGTTCATAGGTCACTAACGCCGCCACAAAAGACATTCTCTTTTTTGCGCCCCCCCCCCCTTTTTCTTTTTCTGTTATTCATCCCGACACACAAGAAAAAGGGTATCGGCTTTCCACTTTTTTTTTTCCATATTCATTTCCCCTGAAAAGTATATATATGTTTCCGACTGGTACGTCATCGTGTTCAGAAATGTTCCACACACCGCCGGATGTAGTTAAAGACGATTCTTTTTTCTTTCCCTCTTCTTAAATAGACACACCTTTAGAAATTTAGGAAAGGAACAAAAAAATGTTGTGTGAAGGTCCGACATGACTGGCGGACAACCACCTGGTTCTCATTGTGTCAGGTGGTTGTCCCTTTAAATAAATACATAGTGAAAAAAAAAAAAAATAATAAAAAGGGACGCGCATAAAAGAGAGGAGTGAGCCATCTGGCTTTTCTCTCTTTTGTGCGCGTACGACATTTCGGGAAAAAGAAGAAGAAGGTCGTGATGTTTGCATCACATTGCCCTAATATTGTTACATGGCCCCGAAGGCCGTAGATGAAAGTGGCTCAAACGGAATTGATTCATTTACTGGCATCGTTACAAATCGGAGGCTCTTGACCGGTACTTGACGGAAACCAGATTCCGTTTTTTTTTGGGGTTCGAGATGCGGGCCCCCTGTTAACTAAACAAAACGGCCGTAGAGCAATCGAGTTAGACCATCGTCATCGAAGGGCGAGGTTGGGATATAAATATATACACAAGCGGGAAAAGACAAGAGAGAAAGCCACTTGTAAAATCAAATGTAATCAAAGCGTCTCGATTGGTTCCGCGGCCATGTACATTTCTAATACATACCGGGAATCATCTCCTACAGCCATATGTTCTTTTGTTTCTTTTCGTGCAAGAAAATGGGATGGAATGTAAATCTCAGATCCGATTGCAAGTCGTTTTCTTCTTTCTCCCCCTTTTCTGAAACCACAGCTATCGTTCATCACGATCAGGTTACCATTACTTCTTTTTTTTTTTTTTTCTTTCTTGCCAAGAGTCTCGATCGGATAATAAATGCTCGTGATCGTTTTTCATGTCCGGCTCGTGCCCTCGAACGTCTGGCCATCTATCGGAAAAATTTCCATCAACAATTTTTCGTGATGCCTTTTTCTTTAACGTTTAATGAGTCACGGACATTGCTTCGACACCCGTTTAGGATGAAAGTAGATTCGTGATTACACACTCGCATCGTATATGGGTATATTGTTTTAAGCTGAAGAAAATGTTGTGTGCCCTATCTGTCTTGTTGTTTCTCTAAAAAGATTCTTGTTACCTTCAGTGCGTTTTGCTTCATTGGAATAGAACGCTCTCATTAGCATACGAGTAGACCACACAGGGACATGTTAGATTTTCTAGAGATTTTGTTTATTTTTAGAAAAAAACATTTCGAGTCATCTCTCATACAGACGTCTAAGAAAAATAAAAATGGATGACAGGTTAAAAAAAAAAGGGCTTTTTCATCCGCGTTGAGAGATGACTCGATCCGACTCGGCTTTCACGTCTTGCATTCGACCGTGAATTTTTTTTTTTGTCTACGAACTCATTGAACATTCCTGTCGCTCACGCAATCTATCCTCTCATTTCCTTCATCGGAAAAACAAATAAATTGAATACGAACGATTTAAACGTCGTACATCCATCTGAGCCTTTTCAAATTTTGAATTTTCATTGGTCATTATTTATTTATTTATTATTTTTTTTTTGATATCTCGAATAAGAAAATCCTTGACTTTTGCTCAACTGCGTTGATGTAAATAGACGCGTTCAGTTTCCGATGATGGAGCAGATTTTTTTTTTCCCCACTTTTTTTTGCTTTCAGTTTATTTTGTTTGATGATTCTCTCGATAGTTTCGGAAGCCCCTGTCGAGTCATGTTGATTCAAGTGGTTAAACCAAGAAAAAAAAAATGATGGCGTTTAAATTTATTTCTTGTAAAAGTCAAACGGAAATGATTAACTATAAGACTTAGCTTACCGCTACAAATAGAAAAATGTAGTAAACATTCAAAAAAAAAAAAAAAAAAAATTAAATTCTCGGACCGCCAAACGACTACCGTAAAAACATGACTAAATAAACTCAACTGAAAGAGGTTTTTCTTTTTTTTATATGTAAAAAAAACAAAGCGGCTGTCTGTGCGGTGTGGAAAAAAAAATAAATTTAAACGACTCTATACATTCTGTGTGCAGCACTAAAAGACTAATGCACTTGACTAATTGCTCGGTCAGACCGTGTCACGCTCTATTTGGTTTTTTTTTCGGTGGTCTGTGTGTGTGTCTATGTTAATGCAAAATATTTAAAGTCTTGGGAGAATTTTTTTTTTACTACCTCCAGACACGCAAACACAAAGAACCACACAAGGGAGGGGAAAAACAGCTTTTTTTTTTCTTCTTGGAGGTTAATGATGGTCTTTTTTTTTTCTGTACGTGTGCGTGTGTGTCGGTGGGTGGTACACTCTGGTTCTTTCAATCGTTTGACCTGGTTCGACCTGTGGGGAGCCAAATTCCTCACTTCATTGACGAATTCTCACATACGAGGGGGCACAGGTAAAAAATAAGAAAAGGACTTGAAATAGGAACAAAGATCTCTTTGCTGTTCATGGGCGGAGTACCTAGAGACACACATTCTGACCTGAATTGTGTGTCCCCCTCTCATAAAAGTACTTAAAATTCTACGAGTAAAGCTGATCAGCTTTAATTCTATTTAAAAGTGTGTGAGAACAAACTAATCGGTCAGCTCTCTATGAAACTTTATCTCGGCCGTAGGGCGTGTTATCTAATCGATATGTTGCCCTAAACATGTTCTTATTTGTTTATTTTATTATTTTAAATAGTTGTGGTGGCGGCGGTAGTTGTGCTGAGCGCGCCGACCGATTCTACGACGCACGGGCATGACTTTCACGGAGATTTCGAAGCGGCCGACGATGACTACGACGATTACGACAAGGAGGAAGAGATGGACTCGTCTTTCAAGAAACCGAATTTCACGTCGACGCCGCAACATTTCCGCGTCCGGGTAGGCGACTCTGTCCGTTTGCCGTGCGAGATCGACGAACTCGGGCCTGGATACACTTTGTTGTGGAAACGAGAAGAAGGCGACATCCTGACGGCCGGTTCCGTTCTCATTGTCAAGGATACTCGCATTTCGCACGAGGGCAATTCACTCATCATACGAAACATCTCTTTGGCCGACCAGGGATCTTATATCTGCCAGATCTCAACCCAAGATCAAAGGGAGCTCAGACATGTCATCGACATTCTCGGTATTTTTGTTTCTTTTTTTTTTTCTTTTTTTTTTTTTGAACGTAGAAAATGTTGAATTTAAAAGAATGTTCTGTTTGAAATTTGACAGTGCCACCTAGCGTGAAACCTGTTCCACCAACTGGGCTGGCTGTTGTTAAGAAAGGCGAACCGGTGACTTTGTCTTGCGAAGTCGCAGGTAATCCCCTTCCGGTCGTCACCTGGACTCGCGAGGTAATAAACATATTTTTATAATATTTAAAATGAATCCAAAATTCATTATGCATTCGAATTGATGTGTGTTCGTAGTTATATTCACGCACACACACACACACTAAATAATGATAAGGGTTGGTGGTATTTAAATGTAATTCATGAATTGTTCATACGTAGGGAGCTAAGAAATTCCCTGATGGACAGCGGACCATGCTGGGCCATACGATAACCTTCGTCAAAACCGACCGACACCACTCTGGCGTCTACACGTGCACAGCCGAAAACTCGGAGGGCAGCCCGGCCAAGGGCGTCATCAATCTAGAAGTCACCTGTAAGTTATTTTTTATTTATTTTTTTTTTTCGTATTTCCTATTGGAGGATCTGTTTTTATTTCCAAACCCCCCTAACCACGGACTAACATGAACAAATTTTGTGTTACTCGGCCGTTAAAATTATGTGTTGAAACAAATGATGATAGATGAGCCGGAAATCGAAGTGGAAGTCAACTTTGTGACGATCGCCGAGGGATACAATGCGGAACTGACGTGCACCGTCCACGGCGAGCCCAAACCCAATGTGTTCTGGACGAAGAATGGAGAGCGTCTCGAATCGGCCAGCGGACCTAATTCACCTCATCATCGTTACGTGCAGACGTCGACTGGTTCCCGCCACGTCCTCTCCATCGATAACGTCCAGACTCACGATTTCGCCAATTACACTTGCCACGGCGAGAACCGATTCGGCCGCGACCACAAAACCATCGAAATGACCGGTAACAAAAATTACACGATCATTTGTTGGGTTGTCAACTAGTAGAAAACACAAAAAAAAAAATTTATGAATTGTTTATTCGCCCTCAGGTGTTGCTAGCATGGCGACGCTGAAGCGCAACAAACCGCTGACCAACGGCGTCGAGCTGGAATGGGTCACCGTCAGTCACACTCCGTTGATGGAGTACCGTCTTCGTTATCGACGCCCCTCGGTAATTTTTAATTTTTTTAAATTTAAATTTCTTGCCGACTTTTAGTTAAATGATAAAACAATGACATTGAGGATATCATGTGAATAATAATTTGTTGATAAACATTCAAAAATCTGCAGGCTTCTCATTGGGAAGAGCTTTTGCTCAAGGCTAACGAGCAAGATTCTGAACAAGGAGGTATGCTCTTCAATCACGTTCACCAACTTCATGGACTGACGTCTGCGACGGAACACGAATTGACGATCGAGTCTAAGAACAAGTTCGGCTGGTCGAGACCCCTACACGTCGAGTTCACCACTTTGCCTGAAGGTACGTGTCCCTATTTACATTACGTCATTTTCATCTAAAAGGCAGTGCTAAGAGATGACATGCAACCCTGTAATTACTTTCCTTTTTTTTATCCCCTCATTTTTGTGCTGCGCTTTCAATTTCTTATTTTAAGGAGGAAGTGATTCTGCAGTGACAGGTTTGTATTTCTTTCGTTTGTCAGTGTTTACAATAGTATTGCGTGGACTCAATGACACAGTTTATTTATTGTTGGTTTTTTTGTTTTTTAAATTTAATTGTAGAAGCAGCAGTGCATGAAGCTGGACGAGTGACGTCCGCTGCCTGTCAGACAAGCTGGTCCGTCGTGTCTGCTACGATCGTTTTAACATTGGCCGCTATTCTTTGTTAGAAATTAAATTTAAAAAAAAAGAAGGAATAGGACAACAGATAAATTGCGACCATCCGTGGACGTCAGAAATCAGAGCTCCCCCCACCATTCATCGTCAACAAGTCCGAAAATGGCCGCGTTGTTATTTTGGAAAGGGTCTTATAATATACATAGCTTTTTTTTAATTATTATTTTTATTTTCTATTTCGACGGCATTGAGCTGAAGATACCATCCGAGGAGGCACCGTGTAAAGAAAAACCTAATATCCCCCCCCCACAAAAAAAATTTAACTGAATTTCAATTGTGCGGCTTTTTAAGCTAAAAAAGATGCAAATCAAGTGCCCACTCTTTTATCCCATTAGCCACTTCCTTTTTTATTTTAGAACTCCCCTTTTGTAAGTTGGCTGCTTTTTTTTTGTAGCCGTTTATACAAACAAAAACCGGCCGCAACAAGTTTCTTATTCAAATTCTTTTTTTTTTGCCTACACCTCCTCCTTTGTAGAGCCCTGCCACCCGCCCACCCCCCCCTACCCTGAGAATTATTTGATGGGAAACGCCACATATGTGCCCAATCTAGATCACACCACGCGTCGTCTCTTTCTTTTGCGCTGCTTTCTCCTTCTCCACCATTTTATTCATTATTATTATTACTAATGGAAATTTATGACAATTAAGAATCTGTAATTGATTATGTCATGACTTTCACCTATTGCGAAGCCTTTCGAGAAAGACAATTTTTTTTTCTTTTCTTTTTTTTTTTTTAAATGTCAATTGTCTGTGTATCTTCCTTTTTTCTTAATTGTCTGCGGAGGAGAGGAAACTTTTCAGCGTGTGGATGACGCAGTTCGGCAATCGGATGTAGAAAAAAAAGGAAAATGCGTCCGTCGTGTTATTTGATGCAGCGACTGATTTCTTTTGTTTCTTTCCCTTATTTCTCCTCTATAAACTTGCAGTTGTCTCTAGCCTCGCCCCACTTTCAATTTTTGCATTTTTTTTTCACACGTATATATTTTTTTCCAGCCTTTTTCGTCCATTGATTTCCCCTTTGTTTCACCTTTTTAATCTGTCGACAAAAGAGGGAGAGAAACGTTAGTTGTTGAAGTGCAAAAAAAAGAAAGAAAATGAAGGAGAAAAAAAAAGGAGATACAAAATACAAGATATTCGTCGCCACCAAAAACTGTAAAAAAAATAAAATTAAAAAGCCTTTTTTTTTAATGGCTTGACATGCATCACACATGAATTATGTATACATTACTGGAACTACTCACCATATTCAAATTGAACAAAAAAAAAAGAAAAAAGAAAATGGACTTGATGATTCAACAAAGAGCCGTCGATCAACCGCTATCTGAAGCTCTCGTCATTCACGCTCAATTCGTTTCTACATTGTGTGTGTGTGTGTGTGTGTAAATAACGTGAGTGGTGACGAGGCAATTGCCTTTTTAAACATTCATATCTGATCCAGCATCGGTAAGACGTGAAAGCACCCAAACGGGTTAATATTTAGGTTGCGACAATATCATGTTTGAAAGTGCCGTCCGAAGCTGTTTTTGTTTGTTTTCTGAAAAAATTTTGTACAAAGTTTAGTTTTCTGTTTGCTATACAAGGAAAGAGGATTGACTAGGGCGAAAATGGGATTATACACAAAGCTCTTGTACAAGATTGATGGACAACAGCATTCTCTACGGGTTCAAGGGAAATTTTGGCGAAGAGCCAAGAATGTTGGGACGAACCGGTGCTTCTTTTTAAAGTTCTTATTATTTTTTTTTTTACATAACCGGCGGCGACGGCGGCGTCTTGTTTATTCCCGTCAATCTCTACGTTCGGCTGCTTCAAGATGGTGGCACGAGGTAGCTGATTGAAATTCGAAAATTTTAAGATTCATTTATAGACGGGGCTTTCAAGATCGATATCAGCTGGAACTCGTAGTAAATGTGTCCCATTTATTGGAGCATAGCTTTCTCAAAAGATTTTTTTTTTTTTTAGATTGATCAATTCCATTTTAAAAGTCTACGACAAAGGGAGAAATAAGTGGAAGGGCTACCACGCACGACACGCCAACGTTGGTAATTCCGTATCGTGACACTAATGAGGATTCTGGAAATGAATCTTTTGGTTTCTTGGAGATAGCGTGAGTTCACTCAAAAGCTCAAGTGTAATGGACCATGAGCAGAAGACGTGCTTATAATTTTTGTAACGAGCATAACTTGATTAGTTCTGTTCCTTCCAAAACCACGCCATCTGTGAGTTGGGATAAGAAGTGTACATCGCTGTCGCAACTTGTTAAACAATAAAATTGTGGAATTAAACAGCAATTATAAAAGTTAAATGATGAAGAACGATGAATTCATTGATAACATGTATATAAATTCACCATAAAGCTACCACAGTGAAATAAAATGTAATAAAGAAGTTGATCATTCTTCTTTACTTTCCACGCCCTTTTTTTTTACTGAATTCGGATGCAAAAAAAATTTCAAAAACTGCCGTCATGTTTTTTTTTAAGTACAACTGTTTTGTTCATTAATACAAAATGTTGGAAGAAAAGCAACATTTACATCGATTTAGATTTGCAAAAAGAAATGGCTTCGTTCTAGCAGCAACCCGTATTAATTCTCTCCTTTCTCCCCTTCAAATTCCCGCGTTTTATCAGGACCGGTGTTAGCGAGCTTCGTAGTGGTGGACAAGGGATTCCATCGTGCGTAGAATCGTGGCAAAGTCAGTTGTCTACTAGAACACGTTTTTCCAATTTTTGGTGAATCGAGGACCTGATTTACAAGAAAATGGCTGACAAAGATAAAGATGATCAGGAAAAAACCATCGCCGAAGATTTGGTCGTCACCAAATATAAAATGGCTGGAGATATTGCAAATCGTAAGTTCAGTTCGGGAGTAACCAGCTGTTTCCAAACACGAGTTTTCTCGTTCGTTTTTCTTTCTCTCAAATTGTCTACCATTTTCACGTCAAATTGACTAACCTAGTATTGATACTTTGCATGCAATTGGTATTTCATGCCTCAGTTAAACCAATGTGCAAGACACCAGTAGATTAGATTAGACACATTCATTGCCCCACATTCTTTGACGAAACTGTTTGAAATAACTATAATGAATGCTTTTTCATTATACAAACTAATGTTGCATTTTTTAAACGATATAGGTGTGATCCAAGGAGTTATTGCCAAGTGTGTGGTGGGAGCCTCTGTTCGGGAGCTTTGCTCACTTGGAGATAAATTGCTTCTTGAAGAAACAGTAAAGGTTTTCAAAAAGGAGAAAGATTTGAAAAAGGGCATTGCCTTCCCAACATGCCTTTCTGTCAACAACTGTGTTTGTCATTTCTCTCCCTTGGCCAGTGACACAGATGTGGAACTTAAGGATGGAGATGTGGTTAAAATGTAAAGCATACATTTTTTTGTAATCGTGACATATCCATTAATGATGCTGTTTTTTTGCTAGTGATTTAGGTGCTCACGTTGATGGCTTCATAGCCTCAGTGGCTCATACAGTTATTGTTGGTAGTACTTCATCCACCAAAATTACTGGACGTAAAGCTGATGTTCTCCTGGCCGCCCACTATGCATCTGAAGCAGCTCTTAGGTTAATGAAACCTGGTACAGAGGTAAGGCAATTATTCTTTACTTGTTCCAACTCCAACAAAATAATGTACAATGTTAACAACCCATTACAGAATCAAGCAGTCACAAATGTAGTCCAGACCGTCGCCGAGAGTTACAAGTGCAAACCTATCGAGGGAATGCTCAGCCATCAATTGAAGCAGTTTGAGATCGACGGTGAAAAGTCGATCATTCAGAATCCCAACGAAATCCAGCGCAAAGAACACGAAAAGACAACTTTCGAGTTGCACGAAGTCTACGCCATTGATGTTTTGGTCAGCTCCGGGGAAGGAGTGGTGAGATACATTTGCTTTATATTCAAAGAGGGAGAGGGCTTAGGGACGAAATAGTGACTAACTTACAATTTTCATCATTATTAAGGCTAAAGAGATGGATACCCGAACGACGGTGTTCAAAAAAACCAACGAGACGTACATGTTGAAGATGAAGGCCTCTCGTGCGCTTTTCACGGAAGTCAACTCTAAGTGTGGTACGATGCCTTTCTCCCTTCGTAACCTGGAAGATGAGAAAAAGGCTCGCATGGGAGTCCTCGAGTGCGTCTCTCACAAGTTGCTAGAACCCTTCCACGTCCTTTACGAGAAACCGAGTAAGTGGGAGACCTTAAAATCGATTGAACCTGTTGTTTTTTTCTGATGCTAACGGTGGACATTTCTGCTTATAGATGAGATCGTGGCTCAGTTCAAGTTTACGGTCTTGTTGATGCCCAACGGCCCGCAGAAGATCACTGGTATCTCTCTTGACCCTACGGCTTTCCAAACGGAAAACAGCATCACCGACGAGGAAATCAAGAAACTAATAACCTCCTCCACTCGTAGCAAGCCTAACAAGAAGAAGAAGACTGCAACAGCTGAAGTGAAAAAGGTTAGTCTGTCCACTTTCTTTAATTAAACACGGGTAGAGAACACGGACACTGAGCCAATTTTCCTCTCTACGGCAGGAAGCAGCACCTGTAACAGCCAATTAAAACCTACCGCAACTCGTGTTAGTTATACGCCCAACCCTTAACTCGACCTGGAACTCTCATTAAAGAAAAAAAAATTGAAAATACTTTCGATCGCGGGTATTATATCTTTCGTGAACTTAAAAATGCGTTACTTGCGTTCGTTCTCGATCGACAAAATCCGGACCGTTGGTTCGCGAAACTCGTGGGGACAATTAAAAAGAAACCCGATTTAGTTTCTTTGCTTATTCGATCCGTCGTCCATCGCCATCCCTCTCTTCGATTAATGCTTGTGTTGTTGTTACAATGATCCTATTGTATCTTTATTGGGGACGGTTCTTCTGTTAACACGAGTATCTAAGGGAATCGATTCCAGGTTTTAAAAAATTGTCATGTATCAGACTTACAAATTCGTAAAACGGCGTTGAAGAGAATGAGGGTTGGAATACGTATAAACAATACACGATGTGGGAGAATTCATCAAATTCGGTACGTTTTTGGCTTCCTCTTTAAAAATTTAGCTTGTTTTTTCGATATCGTCTTAACGCTTCGCTTATTTAAAATTTAATGGTGTTGGGAACAGGAATTTTTAAGATTTGTTTTGACAAGTGAAAACCGCATCGCCATCCATGTATCGCCACATCCCCCCATTCTTATTTTTAGCTAGGTCGCCCACCAGTAGATGGCGTTTGATTTTTAATCAATCAAAACATCTTCGTTTGCGCGTCAAATCTTTCCATCACCACGGCTCATCACATAATCGTTAAAATTGGATGCAATGTTGCGTTGCTGACAACATTACTTGAAATTGGCCCCTTGTTTGGAATCGACTCTTCAAAGGGCGGAGCGTTGCAGGAAGTTTCGTATTTATATGTGCGTGCATATATATACAATTTCCCGTATCCGGATCTGAATTCCGGCAGCTTTTTTTTTATGTAGCGCCTTCATCGAGATGAAACGAAAAGGTTGGTGGTGTGCGACTCCTTTCTGCGTTTTTCTCCTCTATTTCCCTCTTGATTTGCGTTGTCGTTTGATATTCGTCTGACTTTCGCATTCCCGTCTTCTTTATTTCCATCCCTCTTCCGAAAAAGAAGTTTTCCCTTGCAAATGTGACATAGATCCGTTTGAGCTTTGCATATAGGACCATCCTACCAAACAGCTAGTGCTTCTTTTTTTCCCCCGTTTCCTCAAGGCTACAATCGCTTTGCGTCTGTTTCTTTTTTTTCTTTTTAGTTGGGCCGTAGTTTTTTCTTTGGTCTGAATTGAGATTATGGATAGATATTTCGAATTCCGAGGCTGCAGAAAAATGTGAAAATCAAATTCTTTTGACGTTGGTCTTTTTCTTTGTTGACATCGTCAAGTCGTATTGTAACAACGCTACAATGCTTTCTACCGAATGAACACAAAGCCAATAGTATCGATTCTCTTCTATTTTCATTTCGCATTTTTTTATATCTAAGTAGCACATTCTATTACCTTCTAGCGTTGTCAAGTATTTCAAATTTGACTAATCGGTTTGTTCGAAACTATTGGTGCGTGTGTATCGGATCCATCAATTTGGATTATAAATGTCTCAATTACGTCGTATAAGGCTAGAGCTTGTCAACAGAAATATCGATTGTACTTGATCAAAAAGAAGGGGTGTTGTGCCATCGAAAAGCTGATATTCATTGCAGTTTCGGAATTCAATATATATTCATTTTCTATTGCCAGTTAGGGTAGAGGAAGAATGAATCAATTGTGAACAACGCCCCCACCCCTTGAGTCGATTTATTATTTGGGTGTGCACTTGTATCTATAAAGAGTGTCAAGTGTAGACCCCATCTTCTTTATTGTCGTGGCTTTTGTTCGTCTTTATTGGGTTGGAAGCTATTTTTGAGAATTCCATGGCAAAATGAAGTCGTAAGTAGTTTGTCAATCATCCGTTTCACTGTCGGAAGATAATCGGTTAAACGAACATTTTTTTTTTCGTTGAAACGGATGACAGATCAAAAGAGCAGACGTTATTTTGACGTAGTCCATCCGCATTTGATGGATCGGAAGCGGATGGACTTGGCATTCACAGTATTTTCTTTTCTTTTTTTTTATCTTTTGGGACCAAATTTTTATCTGATGGCTCTTATTTCTTCTTCGTAAAATCCCGCGGGTTTTGAGTCATTCGACGGTGTTTGACAATTCCAATCTGTCCGGTACCAACGGCACACTTTTGCCCGGAAGCGGATTTGCTTTTTTTTTTTTCTTAAAGTTATATTTGGGTGACGGCTTTACGACACTCTAGATAATATAAGAAATTACTAGAGTAAATATAAAGAAACTGGACATCGAGGGTGGGTTTTTAAAAAATTCGTTGAAGCGTGAAATTTGTTCTTTTTTTTTCTTCGAAGCTTTTGCCGCATGGGTCCTTTTTTTTAACGTTTATTTTATTTTATTTTTATTTTTTTCCTCTTGCCTTAATACCCTGCCATTCCGTCCTGTTAGTACTTTTAAGCCGATTGAGTTGCCGCCACTTTCGTACGCCGCTTCGCAATTCTTGGCGTTCATTCTCTTTTTTTTTTTTTGAAAAAAAAAAAGAAAATTCTTTTTCCTCTTCAATAGACTCTTGCGCATTTTTTCAGACGGAAAAAAGTCGATCGCTTTTCTTTCGTTGTTGTCCCCTTTTTTTCAATGAAACTATTTAACACGCGGATTCACTGCTGTCACACAATCATCCGCCGGTATCTAAACTCGCGATGATTTCCATTGAAACGCAGCTTTGCCTGTCGCCATTACATATCCCATTCACACACACACGAAAAGTATTTATTCTTTCATAACGAGCGGATGTAGGATATCAATATTGACTCTCTTCCTTTCTTCAGCTGCGTGCGTGTGTGGACGTGTGGTATACATCCGATTCCGGTAAATTGGATGTCTGCTAGTGATGTGGCGCTGTAGATACACGAGTCCACATCTATATACCAACGTTGCTCTATATGAGAGCTATACACACTGGGAATCAATATACGATGACAAACAAGGAGGCCGGCCAACGTCTAATGCTGCTGGCCTGTGTATAGTTAAAATGAGTGGCGTCCCTTAAGTGAAGGGTGTGAATCGATTGGATCTGTACGAATAACGATATCTTTTTTCCCCCCTTTTGACCCGTATGGATCTTTTCTTTTTCTTTTCTCCGTTCGTTGTGTGTTTGCGTGGTGTGTATACCAACATCAATTTATCAAGAGAGAGGTTTGTGTTGAGAGAAGCCAAGAAAATAAAGGGCTCAGACGGGGGAGGGAGATGGAATTGGGAATCGTCAGCATACGAGATAAAGATGGAGGAGACGGTTAAAAAGAGAGCAAATCCTTCATCGCCATCTGTTCATCGATCAGAGAAGCTTCGTTTTTCTGTTTTCTTTCACATCTTTTTTTATTATTTATTTTTATAAAGAAGCTGGCCTCTTCGGCCCAGCATTTGAACGAAGTTCCGTTGTCACCCTGACGTGTTGGGATTTTTATTTTGAGGGGTCTGGACTAGCGCGTATAAACTTTTCGCAATTTCACAAAAAAAGAAGGTATTTTCCATTTCTGTGGAAAGTATTTTTTTTTTATCAAAAGGGAAGAAGTCAGCATTTTTTATTTTTTAAATAACACGAACGAATCAGATTTCGTTTCCTGATTCAGTTGGCACTGGACGCCAAGTTAACACTTTGTTAACTTGGCACTGCGGTTCGGCGGGCAATAACTTTTCTTCCGCAAATTTTATCGTTTACTCGGCTGAAATCAGCTAGCATTTCTTCTAAAATTTTGTATGGATCGCGATAGCCAATTTTTCTCTTTTTTTTTTTTTATATATATTTGCGATGGCTCTTCTCGGCACTTTCGCGCTTACACACCCCGTCCGATAATTACGGGAACGCGCGTATAGCGCGAGGTGTATAGCTGAGCAAACGACACCATCGTTTTTCTTTTTCCCTGTACCGTATGGTATCACCTTTTTTTTCCGTTTTTTTGAACCACAATATACGAGTATTAGCGGGGGGTGAGGGAGAAAGAGAAGACTCCATTGGGCTGTGCGTAATTGAGCGCTCGGGCGTGGGCGAACTCGGTAAAAAGAAGTCGCTGGGATGCTCACCTTTTGACGGTAATTTAGCCTTTGGGGATGTACCGTGTCTATTTCGGGGAACGCTGAGCGCAGCACATTTTATTATCGGTACCCAATAAATTTGTATTGCTTAAATAACGCCCCTTTTTAATGATTAAGTGTCGAGCGCTAATTTTTTTTAAATCAGCTGAATAAAATTAGGTTTTTGGGCGTTTGCGGCATCGTTCATTTTCTGCCGATGTCTAATGCGTTTCAAAGAATGCGTATACGTACTTGCAGTAGAGTACTTAATCACGTTTGTAATCCGATTGGACATTCGCCATGGCTCGGCAACGTCTGCCGAGCTCCGTCTTATATAGACTCCGACGTACAGAAGGAGAATCATCTACGTTCGTTTCTAAAGAAGAAAGGAATGATTGTGCGATGTATTGGATCAAGATAGGATTTCAAAAGCGAATGTTTCTAACGTACGTTCCATATCTTTGCGTCACGGTGAGCCTGATGAAGACAGCCACCGTTGCAATTTCCCAATTGGGGCGTTCAGTTTGTAATAATTTGCGATTGCATTGGCAATATGTTGAACTGTAGTGGCAGGTCGGAGTTGCGTGCCAGTAAACTGTGGGGAAGCTGGTGTAAAATACCGTACTTGTCGTTAGCGTGGGAGGTGCCGTTTGACAACTAGTTAAATTCCTATTGTTAAGGACATTCGGTGCCTTTATGCATGTCGAGAAACTCGGTCCGTGTTTTGCTGAAAAAGAAATGAAATCATTGTTAATTTGAGCTTACTTGTACGGTAGCCAATAATGGGGAAATGTTAGGAGTTTCTGGCCGGCTGTTGGGAATTTTTTTTGGATTTTTTGCTTAATTGATATTAATTTTGATAACGCGAATCAGTTTTGTGTTGTATTATTCACATTTTGTGGTGCGCATTTATTGCGTCGCTGGTTCATCATTTTAGCATCATCCCTTTGGGGTATAGTACTTTTGTGAATTAGTATCTCTCACATTTTCTCCTTCTTTGTGCACGATTGACTCTCTTTTTCTTATCTTAGTGAATGAATTGAAAACGGCGCTTATGCAAATTCACGAAAACTTTGTTATTTTTTTTTCTTCTCGTGTTACGAGCGTGTTGCCGCTCGCCTTTTGTTGTCTCTCCATGCTCTTTGCATGAGTAGCCAGGAACTCGTTGATCGTTTAATAGAGTTGTCTTTCCTTTCTCCCTTCAAGGAATATAATATATAGGAAGAGAGCCTACTATAGATGATGAGCTTAAAACGAGAGTCGTCGTGAAATGCGTCTCGAGTTCAAATGTATTGATCTGCCCAAGTCCCCTCACCATCTCTATGCGTGTATATCTGTTGTGAACTTTTGCGTGGTACAACCCACTACTCCTTAAGCTCCTCCTTTCGATGTTGTGCAGATTTCGCCAATCGCCTTTTTTTTTTTTTGCGACGACCAAAACAATTTCCCGGAGGACAATAGTCGGTACACTTTGTCCAGGTAGATCTTTTTTTTTTAAAACTTGTCTATTGGACGATAAATTTCATTTTTCGGGTTTCTTTCATGACCTGGGTACGAATTCATTTGCTTTATAACTTACCGTAGATTCTAGTCAATGTCGGCGGGGAATCTTTTTTTATCGTGATCATTGTGGAAGTGTATTTTTTGCGTTGGCATTTTTACCGACGCCAAATCGTTTTGTGTTGTTGCATGGACGCGAAGTAGGGGTCTTTTCGACACCCACGCGAGTGGAGAAAGAAGAGCAACTTGTGACAGTCTTAGAAAGAAAAAAAAAGAAGATTGACGTATTTTGGCGAAAAAAAGGAAGGATATTAACGAATGTTGCTTTTGTTGTTCCACAAAACGAGACTGGCGTTGGCTAACGTAATACGACGACGATTTCTAACTAGACGTTTGAGCTGTGAAAAAGGAAACGTGAGCGATTGCAGAGTCCAATCATCTGCTGGGCACGCACTAATTGTTGTCGTTCGCAGATAGCGAGGGGTTGGACCGTATTACGAAAACCAAGTCTCATCATTGAATCAGAGATTTCGGAGAGGGAAAGGATTGATTGTTACATGTGCTGTATTTATCTTTATTGTACAAGTCTCTTAGCTTCGATAGTTTCTCTTTTTCTCAATGTGTCATGCATGTCCTGTTGTCGCTAGGGATCTCCGCTCATTTGAAATGAACATATCCTGGACAACTCTCGGTTGGATAGTCGACTTTACCTATTTCGTTTGTTCCCTTTTTTTTTTTTTTGCGGGGGGGATATGCGTCGAGTTACTGAGATAACAAGTCGCCATCTAAAGATAAATCAATGCGTGCTCTTTTCAACGTCTGCAATAAAAAGGGAGTGTCCAGGTTTTGGTCAGGGGATCGAAAAAAGTCTAGGGGAGTTCCCGTTTAACAAGCTGGTCGTTAATCTTCAACATATCACCATACATGTCGACGTACAAAAAAAAAACGCCACCAACGCCAATCTCTTTTTTTCTACTTCATTTCCATTAAAAATAAAGAGAACAACTCGAATGAAAGTCGTGTAGGTTTCTGAAAAAAAAAAACAGTGGCTGCTGCTTGTCTTTTTGATCTTGATTCACAGCAAAAAAAAAAAAAAAAAAAAAGGATGAAGAGATGTACCCTACATTTGTTTTTCGGCTTTGGCTGAGCGAATGAGAACAGAGTTTGTATTTACCGCATTCCCCTGTTATAGTATTCCAGTGTGATTCTTTCTCTATTTTTGTTTGCGGTTCCCCGCAGCTTTGTTGTCAGGGATTTCCTATGTAGATGTTGGGGGTAGGAGGAAAAAGGATTTGTTTTTGTTTTTTTTTCCTCTATTGATTTTCATGTAGAATTCCATCTTTAACGCTCACGAAATCTCGTCAAATCTTTTTAAGCACATCGTGATCACATCGTTCCACATTTTTGGTTTTCTGATCCCTATCTAAAGGCCCCCATTTTTTTTTTTGCACGTACATTTTTTATTGGAGGGTATTCCCGTGTGTTTCCAACCCATTTTCGTGGTAGGAACGATGGAATCTGTAAACATAAAATAGCATCTATCATTCACTATCGTCATATTTTAAAAAATAATAACAATGATTTTACAAGTAGTTTACAAGTCTATCAATATTCTTTTCCTGTTTACGTGATTCTTTTGAAACGAAAGGGTACGTTCACAGACAAGGACAAGAAATAACACAAAAATGGGATTCTTTTGATTTTTGTTTTTGCTAAAAAAAAACGAGAGAAAAGAAAAATGGATACGACTCAGACTGTTCTTTTTTTTTTGTACTTGATTGGATTACAGCAAGAAAAAAAGAAGGCTGACAGGCTGTTGTAGATGCGTGTTCCGAGCAGTTTTTTTCTGGTCCCACCCAAACAGCATCTAAAGGACGAATAAACAATGAAAAAGCGCAAAAAAAAATATTTACGTGTGTGTGCGCTTGGTTATCTTGATTTGTTCTTTGCTGTTTTGTATTCCTCCAATCTGCTCAGGGGAAGAAAAAAATTGTAATGCGCATTTTTTTGTGGTCGCTCGATGATTAGCCGAGCGCAAGGGAAAACATGCGACAGCTTCCCCCCTTTATTTTAATAAATGCTCATCTGAAATAATGAGCATAATATTTTCCATTTACTTCCGCGTTTATATTCGTTCTTTTTTTTTTAAAGCTCAACAGAGAAAATTGTTTCCCCCCTTTTTGTTATGTTTGTTTTTAAGACAGCGGTCGTCTATCCCAATGTTTTTCCGCCTCGCAAAAAATGCGCAACAAAAAACGTTAATTCGCGCTTTTGTCTGGTTATCTCCTTGTTGCCTCTATTCGCATCCATCAGCCCATCCAATTTACTTGCAAATATCCTTTTTCGGCGCCACTTATTCGAGACAACATCACGTTTTTCCCGGCCAAACAAAAATATGCGAAAAAAAACCAATAATGAGCGATGAATCAGATCAGCGATTTTTGAAAGAAAGGGGTTTATTTTTACTCTGAAAGTTTTTTAAATGATTCATTTTTTTCCCGTGATTGAAAAAAAAAACTTACCTATTTTTTATTTAAAATGAAATCCTAAGCTATCGTAAAATCCATAACGATTGCGTGGTTCACGCAGTGTTCGGTAATTAGCCGCGTTTCCGCATCCTCTTTGAGAAACTCGAGAGGGAGCTCAACCCATTGGTTCGACGATTCATCAAGTCTAGGGCACTGTTTTATTCAACAGCATCGTGAAAATGGCCAACTCTCGGGTCAAATGAAACGAATTGTCTTTTTTTTTTTTTAAAGGTAAATGAGAACATGCATTGTTCGTTTAAAATTGCGTACCCTGCGCTGTCATTGTAGAAAAAGATCTTATTTCATAATAATATAGCTTTATAATGAGCTCCCAAGAAAGAACAAAAGGTTCTTTAATAAAAACAGAGTACACATCTTATTGACATTACCTGTGAGCCTAAACGAAAACTTATTTAGACAACGGCCTGGTCCTCGTTTTTGTTTCATATTTGGCTTGTCGACTCTATTGATTCAAATGCGTTTTCATTAAACAGCCTACGTTAATAACATACATTTATAATTCTGAATAAAAACAAGTCAAAGTTTAGGTATGATGCACGCCTGAAATAAAAACAGAAGGAGCTGCCACTATTTTCCACGGCTGGGATTGCAGACACACATAAAGTCAGCCTCCGAAAGATCAATAAAGTTCATGCACACCCTTCTCTCTCTCTTTCACAGGAAAAGAAGGACGCCATAGTAACTATACCATAGTATGCTACTAACCCAACAGCAGTGAGTGTGTGTGTGTGTGTGTGTAACAGACATCTTTTTCTTACTTGATGTTTTGCGGAGCATTCGACAAAAAAAAAAAAAGAAAGGGGAACGAAGTAGTACTTTTATTCTATACGTCGAGAGATCTAATTTCTGGACTTGAGCTATAGGTTCCAGCACTTCCTACTGAGTCGGTCTGTTTCGTTCTAACAAAAAAAAAAGGAGAAGGAAAATGCGCAATAAGCGGAGAACAGGAGGCCAATCTATATCCCTAAAGAAGGAACAAGAAGAAAGTAATTCACACAAAAAGGTTACAGGGCCGTAAGTATACTATTTGGAAGAACTACGCTAATGTATAGAAAACTTCTACTCATTCTTAATATTTATTTTTTTTTTAACAAAAAAAAAAAGGGGAACTGACGTGACTCAAAAGAAAACGGCCGATGAGTGGATCGGTAAGTGAAAAATCGAGTCACCTTTCATGTACAGCTAGCGGCATTAACCCCCCTCTCTTTATTCTTTACAGCGTATAGAAAAAAATAGAACCATATTGGACAAAGTGTGTGACGTTTTGATTCCATCAAAAGGATTGTTACCTTTAAACTCCAGCAGCTCTTTCTTCCTGCTAGATGTCGATACGTTTCAGTAATTCCAAGAGGAAACAAACAGTAGTCGCTCTAACGCTCTGAGTGCCGTGGCTTTTAAAAGACCAAACGGAAATGGGGAAGGACTAGCTCATTGTTATTCATGTAGAGGGTTAAAAGCGATCGTTATTGACAGCCAACACATTGGCTATTCCACAGCGTTCAAGTGTGTGCATTATGTATATCTATTTGGTGAGTAGTAAAAAAAAAAAAAAAAAGGCCGAGAGTGAAGAAGGATCGCATTTCGCGAAAGCTCCCGTCCCGTACGACCCAAATCAATTTGATATCCGGCCCCGTATTTATTAGGTCATATTTCCCCTTTCTCTGTGTTATGACATTGTTGCCAGTGTTTCGTGAATGAATGAATGGCGGGAAATATTGAAAATCCTCTACGAGTGTGTCCTCGGAGAAATTGTTGAATCCACGTGTTTTGTTTGCCCTTTTTTTCTCTCTCTCTCTCTCTCTTTTTCTTTAACTCTAGTCCTAATGCCCTGGGCTGCGTGTTGGCAAGGAGGGTTGGTTTATACCTCACCCTTTTAGCGTGAATCCTGCGTGGTAGGACGTGGCGCCACCGTCGATAGTGAGCGCCGTGTCGTCGAGCCAGGACCATCAGTAGGCGAGCAGCATCCTTGGCGGCCGGTCCGTCTGCAGCCGATCCCTTTTTTCTTCTTCTTCTTCTTCTTCTTTCTCCCTCCTTTTCCCCTTTATTTTGTCCGTCCCTTTCACCCGTGTGTCCCTCATTTTCCTTCTCTCGATTCAGACGGCCAACTAACGATCCAGATTGACGAGCAAACGAGTTTTCCAAAGCAAACATCAATTCGAAAACAGCAACGTGAATTGACGCCGAAAAGAAGAAATTTTTAAAAATAAAAATTGGACCGTAGAAATACGTCCATTTATTTTATTTATTTTTTTTTTGTTTGTTTTTATTTTTTTTTGTAATTTAATTTCACTCTCACCTGCCCGTTGCCTGGTGATCTGACATGGCTCACCGGCAAGGAAGTAAAAATTATTGCAGTCGTGGGCTGACGTGTACAACGGCAGTGTTGCTGTGCTGTTGGTATCTTGTTCTCCAGACGGCCAACTGCGGTAATCCGGACGCCAAACGTCTCTACGACGACCTCCTATCCAATTACAACAAGATCGTCCGTCCTGTCGTCAACAACAGCGACGTACTAACCGTCCGCATCAAACTCAAATTGTCGCAACTCATCGACCTGGCAAGTGTTTTCTTCTTCTCTATTTTTTTGTTTTGTCTGTAAATGCGACGGGAAGTTTCAAGTGTCTTCTTTTAATTTCGCCGACGTACCGTCTTTCTATTGACTTTTGGCTAAGATAGAACTCGTCATTTTTGCGTGTTTTTTTTCCCGTTTCTCTCTCTCTCTCTGAAAGATATTTTTATTTTTCAAAAGTCTGGTTCATTTTTATGTAGCCCATTACTTTTGAAACCATTCACAATAGCCTCATAAAGTAGGCCGATAGATGGAGCCAAAAAAATTTTGAACGATAAAAGGAGAGTAGTATTAGTACTGCTGCTGCTGCAATCAATTCCGCTTTCAGACATTTGCATCATTAATATCTGTTACATCAAGGCAGCGTTGCCAAAAGGCGACGTTTGCGCCCTTCTATCCATCGTCGGCCAAGAGTTTTTTTGACACAATATTTTCTACCAACTTTTCTGCTTTGTTGTTTCCCTTGCGAGGAAGTAACTAGTTTCCTATTGTTTTACGCCCTCCCCGCTCCGATGTATAATTCAAGAGTCAAAATAAGCCAATCACATTCGCTCACCCGTTTTCTTTTTTAAATGTTTAGAAAACACACACATTTTATTTTCTTTTTACGTATGCTGGCAGGGACTTGAACTTGCTTACGGATTGTCATCGTCTGCATCCGGAATCAGCTTTGTGATTTTGACCTAGAGCCTCGTCGTCGTTAAATCGATTTATCCCTTTTATTTCGCGACGCCGTAAGAATAGCAATTACATGAACCGCATAGCCACAGGGATAAAAACATCCGAGCATGTTTTGCGGCTTTGGCAACATCGGTGAATCGATGAGGCAGGCACAACTATAAAGGGAAAAATAAACCAATCATCCAAGCCTTAAAATTAAAAAAAATCTTCTATTTCTGCGAACGGAGAATGAAAGCCGATGAATAGCACGTAGATGTAGGCACGTTATATAGCGGATTTAAGAGCTACTGGGCCTATACAGTCGTCGTTGTAGTAGTCATAGTGGAACGTGATCAGCTTTGCCGAACAGGATTTCTAAATGTTTTCATTTTCTTCCCCTTTTTTTTCCAACCCTACATCTTCCTTTTATGTGTTTATGAGGCGTTTGTCTTTGGAGAAAGAGCCATGGTCTAACAGGATCGATTGAATATGTTGGCGTGGAACGTTTGGATTCCTTGGGGCCAGAAAAAAGAAGCGCTGTATCTACGTAACGATAAGAAACCCCGTTTAAATCAAAAAGATCTTTGTCTTTCAACTGTCGAGGCAGCCGCATATCGAACGGTTGAAATTCGATTGAACTGGCACCGTCTTTTCACTTTCTTTGCGTTGCTCTGCTCTAATCGAATTGGCGATTTACACAACAGCGACTCACCGAAATTTCTACTCCAATTGCATCGTAGACACAACCCACGCAACACTCTAAATAAATTTTCTTTTTAGCTGAAATTACGGTAGGAAAAATACAGTTTACTTCACGTATGAGGCCCGTCTAGTGTGTCCAATCTGTTCACTTAAGAATTTGAGAAAATTGCTTGCAAGATTGATATAGTGCGTCGATGTAAACAGTTTCATTTTTTCTTTTCTAGAAAGAACAGAGGGTTGCATTTTAAAAACTAAAGTATAGAGTGGGATTTGTAGAATATTGTAGGGTAAAAATGTTGTTTTGACAAGGCTAGTCACGTCCGCGAACGTAAACACTGGGAGAGAAAATGGCGCCCATCTTCTTTTTATTTGTTGTTGACTTTTCTTCACCCCAACCGAAAAACGTAGAATGCCAATGTTTTATTCACTTGTCTATCGTATTGCACTTTTGTGATTACAAATTCATTTTCAATTCTATGGGTGGGGATTGGAAAACCAAGTATAAAAAATATTTCGGCTATCTGGGGCGAACCACGTAAAATGCTTTCATGGCTGTTGGAGGCTAACTTGATCCTCGGCCATGGATTATAGTTATATATAGCCCTATAGTTTAAGTATGCCCTGCTCGTCTATCGGTCCCTGTTGGCTCGTCGTATAATGCACTTTGGATCATTAGCTTTATAGGGCGACGATGACAAGTTTTCATCCGATTTGATGTACCAATCGATGATGAAAACGATGTAGACAGTATGGCGAGATTCAAGGGTAAAACTAGAATCGCTGTCGTACAGTTTTTACTTTGTTTTGTCGGTCGTATTTCCTCGGTTGCCTTTCTTGAAAAGAATGGGAAAACGGAGACCAGGCAGTAGACAACGAGCTGTACATAAAATGGCGAAGAAAAAAGTTGAAACGATCTGAAGGAGCTAATCAAAAGCAAGGATCGTCGCCAGCAGCAACAACTAAAGAAAAAAAAAATTTTTTTTTTAAGATAAAAAGGATTGTGGGAGAGCAAGCATAATATAATGGAGAAAATAAATAAAGAAACGTCTGTTAGATTTTTCAAGATTTTCTCTTTTAAAGGGAAAAGAGGGGAAAAATGAGTGCTGTATAGATTCACATGGCCGGATGATGGAGTAGACAAACCCATCCCGGGCTCGTAGCTCGTCAACATATCGCCAACTGTACCATCTCCACAGCAACGAATGCATAGATGGAGTGGCGAGCTATATATCTGGATTTCACATTTATACTTTTTGTGAACATTTTCTCTGTACAGTTGGATGATTTTTCATCATTAAAAGAAAAAAGAAAAACAGAGTTCGGATAAATGTGCTTAAACCCATTCAGTATTTCTCTTTTTAGTTTTGATTTTTCTTTCCTTGAAACGTGACGTTTCACGAGTTTCGTTAAAGCTTTTTCGCAGTTGACATAGTTAGTCTGCTATGAAATAGAAAAGAAAAAATAACGAAGTTGTTAGTAACTTTTAAATTCAACTTTGCAACGTTGTTCAATTATCATGGAGACTTATGAGAAATGTCTTGCTTGTTTTGTGACACAAATCTGCTCTAGTATATTGCTGTATTGACTTGTGAACACATCCGCCATTTTTGCTCGAAACATTATCGACATTATATTTGAATGATTGTCAGGTTTCTTAGAAAGTTTATTTTTGCTGGCAAAGTTTGTGAGACTACATTATGTGCCAATCGTTGTTTAAGTTTCTCGAGTGAAATGGATTGCCATACCGCCCGACAGTGTGCGTTTGAACTTTTACGTTTGAACTTCAGTGTGCAGTAGGTCAAACGTTACTGTGCAAGAAACACTTTAGTACCTGATTGCTAGTTTCATAAAGGCAGAGTGAACTTGAACAATGGAGGTAATATGATTTCTCTTCCCTCATTTCTTTGAAACTAAATTAGGTTCCCACATCTAGAAAATCAAAAGGGCTCATTTGTAGATGTTATTCAGATGTTGGTTTTCAATATCAAGCCGTCTACACCACATACAGGATTAGCTGTTGCCACCCCAATTTTTGGGGGCCCAGATATCCTTGCAGTGCTCAACGGGCAAGCATGGCAGTATTTGTACAGGAACGAATCCAATCCATTTTGCAATCTCTCTTTAATGCTTGTCTTTCATCTGACAGGTGTTGTGTTGGTTTCTATACCCTCAGTTTACATCTTGGTTTTTGTCTTCAAGTTGGCAGTGTCCTTTAATCCCCGTTGAAAACATGGAAGCTCTTCACAGTGATTCACTTGGCCTCTTTTTAGATTGGGCCACAGACACTGTAGTAATGGGTGTATGCAATTACACAATTTGCATTTGTATATGTACACATACCGTGTAGGACCTTTTCGAAAGAGATCTCTAATATTTTTATTCCTTTTTTTTTTATGCTATCCGTAGAAAATGGAGACAATGGGATTTTCCAACCGGCAAATAAGCCAGAAGCAAGCCATAGCAATATTAGTAGTTATAGCATCGTGCCCTATAGGTAGAAGGCTGTAAATAGGATCACTGCAGAGTAATAGGCAGAGCAAGGGATCGGAGAGCAGCGAAGCAAAATGCGATTTCCAGTCGGGACGCACGATCCAATCAGTCGTCTTAAGAGACGGATGACATTGCGTCTTGCAGAAAAGAACAAAGGAAGAAAGATTCAACCCAAAAGGGATGTATCCTTCTCATTTGTTTAAAAATTTCCAGTGGGCTAAGTTTTATTTTTCTTTCCCATGCCTCTTGTGTGCCTTGATTTCGTTTGCCTCTTTCATTCCTTTAGTTGTTCTTTGGCGTGCCCGTCACGAGTACTTTGACCCCATTCGGGGCACATCCGGCTTGATTGCGTGGCCGTTTTTTTTTTTTCCATTGATCAACTGTTTGAACAGTGATAGAAATAAGCAGAGACACGAGAAGAGATGGATGAGAAGCTGAACTCTCTGTAGGTGCAACCGATATCGCAAATGCGTCATCCAATCCGCTCTGGTACACTCACCGTCCATATCCCATTTCCATTGGCGCCGCTGGATATTTTCCGCACTTCTATCTATTCCAGCCAGAACAAGTCTCATCTCTCACTCTTTTTTTTTTTCTCTCTTTATTTGGTCGAGCACGGATATAAACACACGACATAGGAATAGAGTGAAAGTGGCTGATGGCAACGACGTCACATCTATCAATCATGCCCACTAGGAAATGTCAACATTAACTATGATTTCCTTATTTTTTTTTACTTTTTTTTCCAAGTTAACCTCGGCGTAAATATCAAAGACCTTTTTCATTAAAAATAAAGGTAGTTTTATCGGATTTTATCAGACTCGCTTTATTTTACCGAAAATAAATGCAGTGGGAAAGAAACAAAGGCTTCGTAATTGTGTTACCGTGGTATACCTAAGATGGAAGGCCTTTATCAACGATGATGTATGCGCATCCAGTGTATTCATTTAATCGGAGGAAGGAATAAAGAAAAAAAGAGGGTTGCTCAGAGGGGCGTCGAGGCGTCTAGCCGTCGAATCTCGTCAGCCAATTAAGGATAACGAAAACTTGGGTGTGTGTCTCTATCCGGGCCCTCTTGCATCTTTCCTTTAGCTTCCTAATCTTGATTATCCTTAATATAATGATGACGATGCTACCAGGTTTAGTTGCTCCCCAATTTAGCTGGCCTTTGATAATATTGACCTTTAACTCTCTACCCATATCAATTCCCTATCCTCGCAAAGTGTTTCTCCCTCAGCTGGACGTCTGTCCTCTCACCCAATGAGTTTTAAATATGTATATGTCTATCAGTTTGATTCTTTATTAAATTTGTCATATTTTTACTTCTTTTTTTTAGAATTTGAAGAACCAAATTATGACGACCAATGTCTGGGTGGAACAGGTATGCAATTTGTGTTTATTCGTTCAGTTGAATCCTTTCATCCGCAAGGTTATTTTCCATGCAGTATTGGTACGATTATAAACTTCAATGGGAACCATCTGAATACGGTGAGGTGAACATGCTTCACGTTCCATCCGATCACATTTGGAGACCGGATATTAGCCTCTACAACAAGTAAGTCACTTTTGTTTTTACTTAGTTGGATGGTACGAACAGTGTGAGTGTAGGTTAAATGCCATTATCACAGCGCAGGCGTGTTCATTTTTTTATATGCAAGTCTTTTTTTTATTGTAAGCTGAAAACGAACGACTCTCAAAGGAACGTTGTTTTTTTGTTTTTTTGGTGTGTGTGTTGGTGCAAGAGAGAAATACGCACGAAATGATCAAATGTAAAACGCGCTTCCCCCAAATTCCCAGTCGGGCGCTTTCTGCAATCACGCGCACAATTTGTTCCGTCTGTTTGTTTTGTGCGCGGGAGTTGCTAAACAAAAGAGCGATGAATAAATGAATGAGGTAAAGCTCCCCCGTCGGTTGGCCTTTTTTTTTTTTGCGTGTCGGTGTAAATCGAGCGCAGCTTTTCATGAATATGCGATGGTCGTGAGAACCAACCAAGAATTGCGTAAAGAGGATTCATTTGAGGCGCGCTGTTGTCTGTGCAGTTCCGTACTTTGTGCAATTGCATCCGACATGGCAACTCATCGCGTTCCCACCATCTTTGTAATGAAAAGTCGTGTAATAAGAGATGCGGCGTTAACACATGATTCATCCTTCCAAAGCTGGTCTCTCTTTTTCCTACTTTAGTTCCAACATTTTCTAGGGTGGGCAATTGTGACCATGGCCGGAATACAATCCGGGTGCTCTTACATCTTATCTTTTATTATACAATGCTAGGGGAAGAAATGGGGGGGGGGGATGTGGGACATCACTGACAGTTTTATAGCACCCCCCTCCTTTTTCTTTTTTCTTTCTTAACAACAACCCATAGCTGGAAGCAAACGTCACTGAAAAAATATCGTCTGAGGGTGTAATAACAAACGCGACGGAGATGGCGGGAGGGGAAAATATCATCAATGTTGGGTGTGGCTTTATACGAGACCAAAACATTGGCGGATGATATGTAAACACCAGCCGGGAGGGGAATGATAGGAAGGATGTCTTCTTTGATGATCCACCCATTTCAATCTAATTACACCGTTATTGATATACAAATAGTTTTTTGGAGGGAGGGAGGGGGGAAGGCCCTTGCATAAGAATGTTTTTGTTTTTGGTTGGGCAGTGTTTTTTTTTTGGGGGGGGGGGGTGTGACGTCATTGGATCGCCATCACATAGGGGGTAGAGGCTATATTCGAAAATGCAATCTTTTTCTTTGTGTGTTGTTGGGTGTAGTGTAATACGAACTGTATCGTAAAACCCGGAAATGGCAATCTTCCAGAAAGAGTCGGGGGAGGATCTTTCTGCATCGAAAGCAATCCGGAACACACACACGCACAAAAAAAAAAGGAAAAGAAAATCTATGATTTGTTTCACAGCGCTATACTTGAATTCTCTCGCCGTTATAGTATACAAAATATAAATATAGAGAGAGAGATACAATCTATTATTGTGTATAGAAATACACCGATAGAAAAATGAAGCAAGTGTAGCGGAGAAATCTATTGCAGGGCGTGTTGAGGCAAAAAAAACAAAACAAACAAACAAATACGAAAGACTTGTTTTTCTAACATTTCTTACGTGCTTGTGATGTTATTATTGTCGTAACATATCACCAGCTGGCGATTGTTTATTTGACATCGGAGCAAATAGAAACCACGAACCGAAAATGTTTTTGCGTTCACATCTCTGTGAGTTTTATGTTTGTTTATGTCTGTTGTAATCCCGCCCTTTCTTGGCAAATAGCGACCCGAAAAAAAAAAAAAAAAAAATGATGTGTGTGTGTGTGTAGTGCGGATGGAAACTTCGAGGTGACGCTGTCGACCAAAGCCACCGTCTACCACAACGGGCTGGTCGAGTGGAAACCTCCGGCCATCTACAAATCCAGTTGCGAAATCGATGTAGAGTATTTCCCATTTGACGAACAGACCTGCGTCATGAAATTCGGTACTTGGACGTATGACGGATTCAAGGTGCGAATTCATTCAAATTGACTCTTGATACTCCCCCTCTCTCCCCTTCGATCCATCCAAACATTTTTCATTCTCTCTCTCTCTCTTTCGCAATATTTTTTTTTTCCAAAGATATGGACTATTGTTCCTATTGCCTAGTCCTTTTTTTTTTCTTTAAAAACAAATGAGAAACGGATCCGAAAATCGTCGTCTCTCAAGTTTTTGTATTTTTGTCCGATTTTCTTTTGGTTCTGTTTGCATTTCGTGTTTTTATGGCATCCGAATTTGTTTTGTTTTTTCTTCTTATTTATCGCGCTGCATCGATGCTCTAAAAAAAGCACGTTTTTTTTATTCGACACGTTTTTATTTCGGTGCACCGGATAGATCGAGGAATTTTATTTTAAAATTCATTTAAACCCGCGCACATCTTCTTCTTTTTCTTCCTTTTTCTCGGGCATGATTACGCATCCGCTCCATTTTTTTTTCTTAAATCAAAAGAGACGCGTACCAGTAATAGCTGTCAGGCATTTTGTTTTTCTTCATTTATCAATTTTTTTCTGTGTCCCTTTTTGAATTTATTGAAGTGAAAACATTATTGAAAAAATACTGACTGATACCAAATGAAATGAACTTCTTCTTCCAGCTTCTTCTCTGTCACTGTCTCTTTTTTCCTCATTTCTTTTTAAAATTCGACTTTCTATGATTTCTTCAATTTTTACTTTAAATATCGGATTCATTTTTCGCTGTTTTTTTTTTCTCGGATTGTCGTTTTTTTTTATCGTTTCCATTCATTAAAAAAAAAAAAACAAGGAAACTTCGAAATAAGATTCGAATTAATATCGCGGGAGTGGATCTGGGTGGGGAAACCAAACAAGGACGGGGGAAGAAACGGAAGAGACCAAGTGCCTTTTGCCGTCGTCTGTCGGCGAGCTATTGGTTGATGCGATCCGTGTGTATGTGTGTCCCTTATGATGACGTCTTCTTCGTACTCGTGAAGGATGATGGCTTTTGATGGAAGCAGGATTTCCTCACGCGAGAGAGAGGGGGAAAGGAGGCGGACGATCCGCACTAGTAGCTCGAAATAATATCCTTAACATTGGACGACTTTCGATTCAGCAGCCGGCAACATCTCCGCCATCCAGAGTGCTGTTCCATGGTGCAGATCCGAAATAAGAAAACTTTTTTTTTTATTTGTATTTTTCTTTTTCCTCTTCTTTAAAAATCAACAAATAGCAGAGAAAACGTCTTTAGTTTTTCATGTATCCCCATTTTTATTTGTGCCGACTGGAACATCTTTTTTCCCTAGAATGTCATCAACCGTCAAAAGATGTTGGCACGACTTTCTCTTTTATTTTTTGAAAAGAAAAAAGGGCGAATTTCATTCATTTTTATTTTGTTCCGTCTGTCCACTCCTGTCTGGGGAGTTGTCTTTATCAACTTATTTTCCGGTTCGTCCATAGTAGTTGAACATGGCAGACAGGAAAGCAACTTTTTTTTTTAAAGAAGAAGAAGAAGAGAAGTCCAGCCATGCGGACAAAGTCACAGAGGGGAACCCGGCGACCGACAGTGATCGATGTCCAATCAAAAAAGTCGGTACGGTGCGTCGCGCGCGACGGGTACAACCGACGGAAGATATTGTAGAATAAATAGGGAGTAGTAAACCGTAGTAGATCGTCTCTTTCTATCTGATATTGACGATCGATGGCGCGTTAAGAAACACGGTTGCTGAAGCCAAAACGGACTGGTGGATTGACATTCTTTTCTATTTTTCTTCGTTTTCGTCTTCAAAGAAACGAAAACAATAAGAAGAAAGCGAACTTGTGTTGAACTGATATGAAACCAATCTTCTTCTTCTTCTTCTATCATACTGTCTTCTTTATTTTTATCTTTTCTCTGATGAACGTTTTCTTTGGGTGTGTATCATGTACACGTGTGCGTTATATTGTCTTTATGTTTGCGTTTCTTTTTGGTTTTTGTCCGTTTGAGGGAGGTTTCTTTGATTTGATTTTGCAAACGTTTATCATCATTTTGTGCCCGCTTGTGTTGGCTCTATGCTTTTACAGCGCCGACGGTCACTACGAATTGAAATTGAACACGAAAGCCATTGTGCACCACAACGGCCTAGTGGCGTGGCAGCCACCGGCCACCTACAAGTCCGCCTGTGACATTGACGTTGAATATTTCCCCTTGGACATACAGACCTGTTTCCTCAAACTTGGGTCGTGGACTTATGCGGGTTATCAGGTCCGCATACACACGTCCTATAATTTTTTTTTTTTTTTTTTTTTTTTATTAAGGAATTTGTTCAATTTTCGTTTTACGGACATTTAATTTTTTTTTTTTAAGTTGCCTTTCTTATTTTTCTTCAAATGATTTCAGCTGTCTGCTTCCTTGCATTTCTCCTGTCTTCATATCCTTTTTCTTCTTTCTTCTGTCTATGACGTCATTCATGTCGCTGGATGGGCTTTTTGTTTTGTTTTCTATTGGTTTGGGAATCTGACGAGTTATTTCAAGTGGCAACCCTATCCGATGGATTAAGGATGCCACTTTTAATTCCAGCAACCAAGAGCTTTATATCTTTCATTTTTTGTGCGATACCAGCAACAACAACAAAAATGTGGTACTAGGGATATGAGTTGTCGTCTTCTTGTCAACTGTCTGTTATTCAAGTCGCTCTTTCCTCTTGAATATAATTTTTTTTTTCTTCTTTATTCTTTCTTTCTGAATGGAATCAAACCGTTCACTGAAAAGTGCCGGAAATGCAAGGAGCTAATAGCTCTTCCTGTAACCAAAAAGGAAAACAAATCCATCCGTGAAAGTCTTGCATTTCTTTTGCACTTTCTTATTTGAAAAAAGAAAATCAATTTTAGATTTTTTTTTTTTTTTATATGGAAGGAAACATCAATTTTGTGAGGTGTACGTGTGGCTTTGTTTTTCTTCAACATCCACTTCCTATCTACCCAATTCCTGCCCTTTCAACCTCATCATTGGCACACCTGATTCTCCCATTGGATGGCACACATTTTGCCCTTGTGTGCTTTATGTGTTTTTTCTTCTTTATTCGTGAGCTCCATTTTTTTTTAAAAATTTAACTTTAAACAAGAAACTCCGGTGTCCGTCAGGCTTTCTTTTTTTTTTTTCTTGCTATTTTCCTCTTTCTTGATCTTCTCTGTCCGCTCCGTCTCTGTGGTGCTGATGTGACGTCATTTCATATTTAAATCTGTTACTTTGTATACATGAATTGGTTGTTGTCTCGAAGATGCAACGAACGTGTGTGATTGGCAGCTTATTGTCTTTTTATCTCCGACCAAAAAAAAAAAAGAAGAAATGTTTTTTTTTTCTAATTTTTAAGTTTTTTTCTAAATTTAAACAAAAAAATCCTTAATCAAGGATCCTTCTCTTTCATCTGTCACACTATCCATTTTTTAAACATTTGATTAGCTATTCTTTCTTTTATTCGGTCCCCAACTTCTCTTTTCTCTCTCTATTTCCAGTTGGGGTCCTTCTTTTTTTTTTTTTTTAACTGGCAATGGTGTCGCTGTGTGACGTGTTCCAGCTGTCCTTCTTTTTTCTGTCTTACTTATTTACTTTATGATTACAACATCGTTTTTTTTTTTTTTTCCTTGCCCAAAAATATAGTGCAGTCGTCCGTCATTGTCCCTCCCCCGGACCCTATTTAATAAGAAAAAATATATAGACTGTGCACACACTTTAGATAGAGTAGATAGACTAGAGATAGGTAGACAGGAAACGCGTCTTTTGTCTGTGTTTGTCTTGCTGAAAGAAAAAAAACAAAAATGTCGAGTCTTTTCGATGTGACTGTTATTATTGCTCGAACGATTGCGAAGCGAAAGTTGATTGTTGAACGGCCGCCCCTGAATGCTTTAAGTTGATTATTTACATCACGATGTATTGCTACGATGCATGTAGTTGTTTTCATTGTTGAAGCTCTTTTTTTTGTTTGTCCCCCTTTTTTTTTTTATTTATCGCTACACCGCCAATAGAGAGATGACAAAAACCTTTCCCAATATTTTTCGTTATATCCAAAAACGTTCTGGTTTCGATCCCCTTCTCCCCCTCATTTTTTATTTATTTATTTTTTTTATTATTATTGTTTGTCCCAATTGTTTTGTAATGAAGAGCCCCATAATAACACGGCGCCAATTTTTTCTTCTTTCTCTTGTGGCGTCCATTCGGATCGATGGGCAACGCTGTGCAACACACACAAAAAAAATGGTTAATAGGTGGATCTCAGGCATATCGACGAGGTGGAAGGATCCAACATCGTCGATATCGGCATGGATCTCAGCGAGTTCTACATGTCTGTCGAGTGGGATATTCTCGAAGTGCCGGCTGTTAGGTAAAAATATTTTTCACTCTTTGTTTTTCTTCCGGTTCACCGCATGTTTCGTCCATTGCGGATCCTTTTCACGAATGATCCTCCAATGCTATTTTATTTTTTGATGGAATTTTTAAAAACGAAAAATGGGAGTTACGTCGTTCTGACTTTTGACTCAGATGCAATTTTAAAATTCACTGCGGAACACAAACGAGTGTCGCCAGTCTTTGAAAGCATTCGAAGTGTAATCTAGTTAAGAGTTTGTTATAGACTTTTCCCCAATTACAAAAAGCCGGTTTAAACACTACATCTAATTTGAAAACATTCGCACAAAAAGAAATGATTCCGTTCCTGTCTTTTCTTTCAACATTGCGCGATACTCTTTCTTTGAAGATTTTATTAAAGATTTAAATTGTTACGTCTCGACGCGATATTAGATGAAGTTCAAGTTTTGTTCGACACCGACTTCCGTCAAATCTTTTTTATTTGATTTTTCGTTCTACAAGCCGTCAGCTTGCATTTTTAACTTCCTTCTTCGTGATTCATATCTTAAATTTCATTTTTTTTATTTCATCGATCCGATTTGTTGAACATTGCCAAAAAAAATGGTAGACACAAAAAAGAAAGCAAAAGGATTACGTAAGAAATAGGCCGTTGGATCCGATCCGATTCCCCCCGCAGGGATTTTATTAGTCTAGCTTGTCGAAATCATTTTAATACTGTGCCTGTCGTTGTGTTTGGTTTTCTCGTGTACAAACATTTTCAAATGTATTGGCTTTCATTTTTTTCCCCTTGGGAATGACGTGAACGTATCGGTTTTCACCATCGTTATCTCACGAAAAGGAGCGAGAAATTCTACACGTGCTGCGTCGAGCCCTATTTGGACATCACGTTCAACATCACGATGCGCCGCAAAACGCTCTTTTACACCGTCAACCTCATCATCCCCTGTATGGGCATCTCCTTCTTGACCATTCTGACGTTCTATCTGCCATCCGATTCCGGCGAAAAGGTAATGACATCCGATCTTCTCTTTGGTTTTGAATAATTATTTATTTTTTTTTTTCAAAAATCCCACCTGTTTCGTTATCAGTATTATTTTGCATATGACGACGATAATCATTATTAGAGGATTGTTGATATTTTTTTTTTTTGGGGGGGGGGGGAGAGAAACGGGTCTGTTTTGGAAATGACAGCAAACTTTTTATTCGCTCTTTACGGTCATAATTTGAAAAGAAATGAACAACTTTTAGATGGGAAATAGTCGACGTTTATTATTCGTTCAAACTTTTTCTTAAAGTCGGAACCAAAAATAGAGGTGAGACTGTAGTATACAGTACCATATTGCATCATAAAAGCTTGAACGAAAATTGAACTTCCGTCTGGTCCCGACTTTCGTCTCTCGTTTTGCTCATTTTTTTTTTTTTTTTTTTTTTTAACGTATCCTTAAACAATCGACTAATAATGATGTCGACAAAGTGCACTATTCGTATAATCGATATTCTAGAGGAATTGCAGTCAAAGAGTTGCGCATTTTCAAATAGGGAAAAGAAAAAAAAATAGATTTAAAGTGAATGTTTTACTCAGAGATTTTCTCTATTTGAAATTCAGACGGGTAAAAAAAAAAAATGGAAGAAAATGTTTGGAAAAAGTAACACACAAAAATGTATATTTTGTAAAGGAATAAAAGAAAAAGTTGAAATGGCTGGAAAAAAAAAAGAAAAACGGGCAATGGATGGGAAGGAGGATGTGAAAAAAAAAACGATGGCCCAAAAGGGACCTATCAACAGAAAAAAAAGGAGAGTTGGTCCGTCCCTTCTGTAAGGATCCTATTTTTTTTGCGTCTGCCCGTTCTTTTTTTTTCCTTTTAAAAGATGACATCCAACTCACTTTTTTTTTCTCTTTTACATCCCAGTCTTGCATTTTTCTTTTATTTCCATCTGACTTCTCCAGGGTGTGATGGCCTGCTGCTGGGCAGCACAAATAGAACCAAGTGGAGCCAAACATAAAAAGAGATAGAAAAACATAGATGTCTATTGGCCGTTTACCCCCCTGCGAAAGTAAAACGCCATACGTGTACACATAGACAAGACTTGTGTGACCTTAGAGGCAGATCCATTTATCGTCTTGTGTTTCTTTCAATGGCCGTTTACCTTTCTTTTTTCTCTCGTTTATTTATACTACCACGTTTTGCGCCTCGTCTTTTTGTTATGTAGGTCACGTTGTCCATCTCGATCCTGATTAGTCTTCACGTCTTTTTCCTGCTGGTCGTCGAGATCATCCCGCCGACGAGTCTAGTGGTGCCACTCCTCGGCAAGTACTTGATTTTCGCCATGATCCTCGTATCGATCAGGTGAACTTAAACTGTCCGTTTCACACGCACAAGAACAAAGACATTTTCATTCAACTCATTTTTCGTTCAGTATTTGCGTGACGGTCGTGGTGCTAAACGTTCACTTTCGTTCGCCGCAAACGCATCGAATGGCACCTTGGGTCCGACGCGTCTTCATTCACATTCTGCCCAGGCTGTTGGCTATGAGAAGACCTCAGTGTCGAATCGATGAGCACTCGAAATTCGGCCGACATGTCGTCGTGCGGACGTGCAACGGTTCCGAATTGCGCGACTCGATGGGTGACAATGGCGGCGAATATTTGCGCAGAGCTAATAATCGAAACACGTTGCCCAGTTTCGGTGCCACAAGGTGCTTCTCAAATTCAGACAAATCTACGGGGGTCGTGTCGCAATCAATTGTTGTTTCTTTTTTTTTTTTTTTTTTTTTTTTTTTCCAAAGTCGTGGTGCAACGGCCGATAATCTCTGCCGCGTTCACGGCTATCCGTCGCGGCGCAATTCGGTCATGGTGCGCGATGATACGATGTCTACCACCACATTAGCTGCAGCCTCTTCAGTGATGGGCTCGTCGAGGATAGGCGCGCCCAGTGGCGGCATTCCCGTCTCGGGCACGGGCGATAACATCCGTTACATCGGTCCCGGTGGCATGCATTCGGCCAAATGTACGACCGATTTGCATCGTTCCTGTTTTTGCGTCCGCTTCATCGCCGAACATACGCGTCTCAAAGAAGAATCCCTCCGAGTATGTATTTGGGTCTTTGTTTTTCTTTTTCCGCATGTAGAGTCATTTTTTATTGTTAATTGCCCTTTCAACGGAAATTCGCGGTCCATTTAACTGAATTTGGCGGCTGGCTGTTTTTTTTTATTTTTCCTTCGGTTTTGGCACGAATTCTTGTTTGTTTGTTTTTCCCCCTTTAAAACATGGCGAACCCAGCTGGAGTTTATCAGTTGGAGAGGGGGGCTTTTGTTTGCGGCTTGTGTGTGTGGCTTGCACTTCGCGTGCGTATGGCACCGTCTTTATGTCTGATGTCATCCAGCTGTTGCGTTTTTTCTTTTCCTCCCCTCTTTTTCTCTGTTTATTTATTGATTTTTTTTTTTCTTCTTGTCTATCCGCTTGAAAATAACACCGTCGATGTGCGATCTTTAAGGTCCGCGAGGATTGGAAATACGTGGCCATGGTGTTGGACCGTCTCTTCCTCTGGATATTTACCCTGGCCGTCCTTGTCGGAACGGCTGCCATCATTCTACAGGCGCCTTCGTTGTACGACGACCGCGAACCCATCGACAAACAACTGTCAGAGATCTTCAGCACGGTCAGGAATCGACATCAGCAGAATAAGAACCCCTTCTAGAAATAAATAAGAAAACACACACATGAGTGGTGTACTGTAATAGATTTGTAGTTCAAAAAAACAGACGGGGGGTGTGAACAAAAATTGGAAGCGTCGCTCAGTTGTCGTTGGGCTTTATTTTTTTCCCCAACAAATATAGCATTTATTCTGTTGCCAAATGGATTGCGAAATGTGTACATAGATAGGCCCATTTTTCTTTTGAAATTCATCCGTTAAAGTGGGAGATATAAAACTGTGAAATGGATAGATTGCAGTAGATGTAAAGGAAAGAGACAAGTAAGAAAATGAGGGTGAAAAAAAAATGATTGACATGTGTAAATTGTTTATGTTATTTCTCGTTTATTCATCTGACTCGTCCCCTCTTCCATCACCATTGGATTTCCCCTGTTTTTTTTTTATTTATATCTTTTCGGCGGGGGAAAGAAAGGGATTGGTTATGTATAGCTCCTATGCAAATGAACGACCCAGACTACAGTATTTATTATTCTGTAAAGCCCACGGAAGAGATGATATTGAAAATTGTGTAGGCAAAATAGTAGAAATGCATTTTGAATTTTTAAAAAGGGAATTCCGCCAAAAGACGAACACAAAATGGCACATTAAAACAATGGCAGTTGATAATATCGTTCTAAAAAGGAGCCTGCTATCCTTCTAACTATTTATCGTTTGGAACTCAAATATAATTATTTGAATAAAATGTTGGGGAAAAAAATGTGTAGGGACAAAATAAAACAAAAATGGGATGTTTATTCCGAAATCTGCTTTATTTTGATGGTTGACGATGCGAAATGAAACGAATGTATTAGGGAGAAAACAAGAAAACAAGTTCTATGTACACAGTTATTTATATATGTATATATATATACCAAATGCGGCGCAGCCTTTTTTTTTTTTTTTTTCGTTTTTTTGCTGTTTGGAGAATTTTTCTGTGTTGTTATTGTTGAACATGGCGAGAGAATGCAATTTTCTTTGTTACATACATACACACACACACATACCGTGAGAACGTTGCATCTGCTTTATCCCTTTTTCGAAATTTTCCTATTTTTCTGCGCGCAGGATGTATGCATAATGGACACGATCCTTTCTTCTTTTTTTTTCTACGGGAGATTCACACATAGAAATGAACTCCATTTCGATAGCCACGTGAATTCGTTTTTTCTATATGTACATTGTTATTAAAATCCTGGTGTATATTGAAGGAACGAAGAAGGGACGGTGTAATTAGGTGGGCATGTTTGGTCTCTGTGATGATTGAAATTTCAATGAACAGGCTCAGGACATTAGTTTGTGTTATGTATGAGGCAGAGAGCAGACCAAAGGAATTTATTTACAAGGGTGTGGTCGGGAGAGTGAGAGGGGAAAACTTAAAAGAAGGAAAATGCGAATCAAATGGTAGGCGGAGTAGCGGCGGCGGCAGCTTTACCCAATGCTCCGGCAGCAATTTCCGACAGCCTGATATCGATCGGAATGCGATCGTCATACAAAGTGGGCGCTTGCAGGATAATGGCCGCCGTGCCCAGCAGGACGGCCGTTGTGAAGATCCACAAGAAGAGTCGATCCAGGACCATGGCCACGTACTTCCAATCCTCTCGGACCTGATGCATCCGACAGCATAATAGAGGCCGAGCCAATGAAAAATAAATCACAAAGAAAAGAAGAAGAAAAAAAAATAGAATGAATAAACCGATCAAGCTCAGAAGTTCCCAGTCAATGAAAAACGAAACTAGACGTAGAAATAACGAGCTATTTATACCGCCACCCACAAAATCTTTAAGATGAAAGCAAAACAATCGATTTTTAGGTAGAACCCAAGCCCAATAAGAAATTAGAATATTTATGTTTTGATTTATTACCCTGATGGTATATTGTTCTCGACGCGTGTGTTCAGCCAGAAACTGGACCCCTTCCAGTGCCATGTAGACGTCCGGGCAAGTCAGTCCCGGACTCATCAGACAACGGTCGGCCGAGCACGGCTGCGGTAGATCGGACAGTGGGGGCGGTCCGGATCGGGGTCTCAATCCGGCGTGCGTAGCAGCCGCGGCAGTGGTGGTAGTGATTCCGGTGACGACGCCCGAATTGACGTAGCGCGATGAGGAGCCAGTGGGCGTGAGGAGAGCGTCGTCAGCATCGACAGCGCACACAGAACTGAATCCGGCACTGCCGTGAAGCTGACACGGACCGTTGAACATGGAACTCGTAATATCCCTGTCAAACAATTTTTTTTCGTGAATTTCTTTCTTTCTTTTTTTTTTTTTTTTTTTGAATGGACGCCTTTCGTTTCTTTCTTTTTTTTGCGGCTACTAGAAAAGCTAACCTGGAAAAGGTTTCGTCTTTGGTAGACCTCGATGTGTTCAAGTCAGCTGTCGAGTCAAACAATTCGATGGATGAAAACGTGCAGCTTTGATGTTCGAGACCTTGCTGGTTCCAGTAATCTCCCGATTCGATGACGCCATTGTGACACGAACGATAAATGAGCGAATTCATCCTCGGATTCGAGCTGATTTGATCGATTATCGATTTTTTTTTTCAACGTACAAAAGAATTCCGATCGTTTTAAGAATAAAATGGGAAATATACGGGTTGAATAAAAAAATAAGGAAGGGGCGGTTTAGGAATCACCTGAATTTGGCGTAGAGTGGGCGACGCATGATCAAGAGCCTGGGCAAGATGTGAATAAAGACTCGACGGACCCACGGTGACATGGTGTGCGTTTGCGGCGAACGGAAATGCACGTTGAGCACGACGACCGTCACGCAAATACTGACGTCAATACCACACAAAAGCCACCGATATTTTAAATCAGCGCTGCCACTTAGTTTTTTGAAAGAGAGTAACAAAGGGGGGGGGGGGACTCACCTAAACGTGTCGAGGATCATGGTGAAGAGGACAAACTTGCCCAAGAGGGGCACCACTAAGCTGGTAGGCGGAATAATCTCGGCCAGCAAGAGGAAGAACACGGTCAATGACAGCAGGATCGATATCGCCAAACTCACCTACATCATCAAGGTAAAAACTCACGCACGTGTGCAAAGACGACACACGTTTCTAATAATATGATTGGTTATACCTTTTCGCCGGAATCGGACGGCAGGTAGAAGACCAGAACGGTGAGGAAAGTGATCCCGATGCACGGAATGATGAGATTGACCGTGTAAAACAACGTTTTACGGCGCATCGTGATGTTGAACGTGATGTCCAAATAAGGTTCGTCGCAACATGTGTAGAATTTCATGTTTCTAGTGGCCGGTACGGCTAGTATGTCCCATTCGACGGACATGTAGAATTCACTCAAATCGACGCCCATCTCGACGACGGTCGATCCGAATTTCTCTTCCAAATGACGTAGATCCACCTGGCCAACAAGGATGCAATTAATTAAGAGTTGGAAGCGGGGGGGGGGTTGATGAGAGACGGACCTGGAATCCGTCGTAAGTCCAGCTACCGAATTTGAGAACGCACGTCTGCTCATCGAAGGGGAAGTACTCGACATCGATCTCGCAGCTGGATTTGTAGATGGCTGGCGGCTTCCACTCGATCAGCCCACTGTGATACATGGTGGCTTTGGTCGAGAGCGTCACCTCAAAGTTGCCATCAGCGCTTGACCGATCACGAGCGGATTAAGTTTAATGACCGATCATTCTAAACGATCTGTAAAATGACTTGTTATAGAGGACGATATCAGGCCGCCATATGTTCTCCGAAGGGATATTGAGCATGTCGACTCCGCCATAATCCGCCGGATTCCATTGTAACTTGTAGTCGTACCAATACTAACATGCAAAACATTTCTTCATTCGTTTCATCCAATCAAATAATTTATTTTTTTTTAATATTGTACCTGTTCCACCCATAGATTTGTCGTCATAATTTGATTTTTCAAATTCTGCGCGCGTTGCGTGTAAAAAAAAAATTATTATTACTGGGGAGGGGTATCTATAAGGTCAACAAAGTCCTTCTTTTTGTCATCCACATTCGTGCACATATGTATGAACGACCAGCGTTGTTCTTATCCGATATGTTTACTCTAGCCGGAATAAATGAAAGGGACAGAGAGAAGATGAAAGGGAGTGTGCAGCTAGCAGTTAGCTCAGTTGTTATATAGTTATTCTGCCGGCGCTCTTTATTAAAGAATGAGTGAAAGGAAGGGCCAGATGAAAAAAAAATATATAAAAAGTTTTTCCTTTTTTTTTTTTGCTGGATGCGAGCCAAAAACTCGGCTGTCCGCAATAAACTTGATTTTCCTTTCTTTTTTTGCTCTCCATCATTTTTCTTTGTTTATTTTTAGCTTTTTCCATTTCCCTTTTTTTCTCTTATTGTCTTCTATGGCAATACTCGTTTGTGTTTCGTCTCCTTTTTAAGACGGGTAGCAAGCGAGAATTCCCTTACGGTATATGTACTCATCCAGTAGCTCTCCCTGTTACCAATACATGTAAGGATGGTAGCACTCTCAACTGCTGAGGAGTGCTCGGAAAACAAAAGACAAACATCACAATGGGGCAAGGCCACAGACGTCCCAAAGCCAGCGCTTCCTGTCCTCTCTCTTCTTCTATTTTCAATGCGGATGGGGGGGGGGATAGAAAAGCAAGCAATAAAAAGAACCGCGGATGTATGGCAAAAGAAACACTTTCCCCGGAATTATTTTTCGGTAGAAATAACAACAGGAGTGATCTACATATCATATAGTACAGTATTTTGCTAACGTTGCACCTATCGTGAACTCACGCAAAACAACAGCGATGATGATGGCAATCGATTTTTTATGGCAACTCAGGCATCCAGCTATTGTACGCGCAACTATATGTGTAGCGTTGTAAAAGAGGGGCCCCGTGAAAAATGAGAAGCAGACAAAGAGATTGGTCTTTAAACTCCCGCGGGAGTTAAAAAAAAAAGCTGGTGGATAGAGTCTTGAAAGAGCCTGAGGTCTGTCGGGAAAGCCGTCATATATACATGTGAATCTAGCACAGCTCGTTTCATCATAACCATTGAATTTGATTGGCGAGAGGCGCGCACAACTTGGGATTTGAATCCATTACCATATGGATCGCCAACGTTGAACATTTTTGAAAAAAAAAAGGAAAGACGGAAGCAAAAAGGCAGATGAACAAAAAATTTGAGTCATGAAAATGGCGGATGCAGCAAAAAAAAAAATGTTTTCTTTCCTGGCCGTCAGCAATGTAGAATAGACGTTGCAGTGCGTAAATCATAGCGTATGATATTCCGACGATGGTTGTTGATGATTGCCAAAAAGGAAATGAGGAGCCATCGACTCACTTCAATATCCGAGTCGTACAACACTGATGCTCGTTAAGCGAGTGAAAATAGAACGAAACACAACCGATCGATACAGACGGCGAGTGTAGAGGTTCGTTTCGGGCATGACGCGTTTTCGTATGCAGAACCTGTTAATCAAAAATGCTACAGCGGAACAGCTTGCAAACTATATAGATGAGCTTTTCATTGATGCCAATCATGTCTGTATGTTTGCACACACACAACCGCCGGAGCTTTTCTGGATCACACTTTAGTTCTTTTTTTTTCCCCGTGTTTCCACCCACGTCATGATTTTGCGCACGTGCTGTAAGACACGCCACGCCATTTTTGGCACAGTACGTGGAAATTATGTGAACATTATTGGATTGCGATGTGAATGCTTAGCTCGATGTCGCTTTCCACATGAATATTACACTTTCCGGAGAAGATGTAATTAAATGCGTCTAATATTCAGTAGATCTCTCATTACAGTTCTCCTTTTTTTTTTTTAAATAACGAGCTAAACTTTTCATGTGGATATGACTGTAGCAAATGATCTTTTAAACGATAATCGGTAATGAGCTCGAGGCTAGATTCCGTACAGCTGAATTTCACAGAAATCAGGCAACGTAGCCTTGAATTCTGATGATGACAGTTTCAGTTCAAGTCAGTCGATCCTACGCTTGTCCCACGTAAAGTTGTGATTACAAATGACCAAGTTCAACATTCTAATCAGGTAATCTAGTTTCAAAGATCTTGAGTCTTCTAAGAAAAGTTTAGTTTAACTGCAACACTCATATTCAAATGTATACTTGAAATAGTTTGTTTTCATTTGAAATTTGATGTCTTCTTAGTGGGTGTTTTCTTTCATCTGGAATTGTTTTTTTTTGGGGGGTGGGAAACAAAAGACTTGCTTTTTAATTTGCCACTGTGGGCTCGTTTGTATACTTTATTATTGATCGATTTTTGTTTTTGTTTAGCAATGAAGTGCAACGAATCTTCTATGAATATTTAGCAGCACCATTGTCGTAGGAACAAGAAATCATCAACCCAGCCAAGTGGTAAGTTGAAAAGTTGTCCTTTTTTTTCCACTGTCAACATCTTTTTCATTTACTATTCGCCGCAATCGATGCGAAATGATTTGAAATGAATGGGTGTTCTGCCTGTTCATCACGGCGTTTTGTAAAGGACGATTCCTTTCGTTTCCAAATGTCGAACGTACCCCAACAGTAGAGAAAAGAATAATATCAGAGTCTTAATGCAATATCCGCGATTCCCACGAGCAAAACCAATCGATAACAGCCTCGTCCGTCGCATTCTTATTTATTTCCATCTTTTCTTTTCATTTCCTGCTTTCGGGATTGTTTGTACTTATTGCTCATTTTTTTTTTTTTTTTTTTGCCAGCTAGCAAAAAGATCTATCTTGGCGTATTATTAGGCACATCACGTTGTATTTATTATTGCAGCTGAATGAACCCCTCCCCACATATCGACTGTCCTAACGTTAGATATTGGAGACCCATCATTTCGGGTGTGTCAACATCGTTTGTTACCGCACCTATTGGCGTTCTGATTGGATTTCTTCTCTCGGGGTAATTCAAACAGGGAATCGCGTTTAGATCTTAATCTTGTGCATCCATGGCACAGAGCTGGAAGCGAAATGGTTTTAGATGATAGGGGTAAAAACGAAAACGATTGGAACAAAAAGATTTCGTTTGCTGTGTTGAAATGCTTTAGAAATCGAGCGGGGTGTTCTCAAAGATTAGCATCGCTCTCTCGATACACGAAGAACTCGCTAAATCCGCACAATGGTGTAATATAAAAGCGTCTCGCTAGCGGAGAGCTTAATCAATCTAGTATTCAGGCCGTAGCTGTCCAGTCACAAACTTAAGGGAGGGGATAGAAAAGCTTATGATACTGTTGTGCAACTGTAAGTAGTACGGCGATGTAATTGAGGACACGAAGAAAACAAGACATAGAAGACTAAATGGAAGATTAGAGAAACAATCAAAGATTATCTTTTTTTTTCCATTGAATTCTTTGATCTCTTTTTCTTGGAATCGTTTTCCTTAACTACTTCTGTTATCCCTTTTTCTCCGTGTTCGCGCCTTCTCTTACAACAGTTTTTGATTTTTTACACAGACATTTAATCTTTCAGACAACATGTTCAGCCCTTTACTTTCGATAATCGTAAATCACGTAATAGCTTTTCTATTTTTTTTTTATTGAAACTATGAATGCCAGTAGGATCGTATTGATTTATATGACAGCAATAAAACCACAAGCCTCTTATCCAACTTTTGCTGTATAGATTCCTATACGTACTTGCCAAAATCCTCACATTATACGGCTAAGCAGTCGGAAATTACATTAAAATATTTTCTTTTTTTCAATTTCATTTACTGTGGACGCGTTGATATCTAAAGTCCGTGAAACACCATCAAGTTTTGCTCGAACCCAAGCGCATTATTTCTCGTCTCCGTTTAGATCCTTTACACGGCAGAGCAAATCCCTTTTGCATATCAACGTCTTGCAAGATGGTCGAATGCTGCCGGAGCAGCGCCAAACTTCCAATTTGGAAATCTAATATAATGGGAATCACAACAAAACTTTCGAATCCCTGCCCGTCTAGCGCCCTTTTTACTGGAGCTCTCGCGCTTACGAGCGTCTTGGCGTAGGAGGCGGGATGCATGATTTTCTTTTTCAATTTTAAAGGGCTCATGGCATTACGTAGGAGCAACTGTCAGAAGAAATAGAATTTTCGTTCATGCTGTGTAAGTTTTGAGAGACACAACCGGATTTGGCCATTCGCGATTGTCTCTTTCCATTTTCCACTTAAAAGGCTGTCTAGCTACTTCCTTTTTTTTTGTGTTTGCACAATAGTACAGTTGTTACAACGAGCTCACAAAAACCGTCGTCCGTATGTGTACACTTGAGATCTATAGAAGCCAAAACAGCCCGGTCGATAATGGACCGTCTCTTCCTTTTTTTTTTTTTTGTAAAAAAAACATGTTTTATGTTTGGTCGTTTCGCGCTTCTTCTAGTTTTCTTTTCTCTCTAAATAGTATCGCCGTGGTTGGCTAGCCAACTTTAACAGACGAATGGGATGGCCGACAAAATTACGGATGAAAAAGTAGAGGTTGTTACCACATCGATCAGCTGAGAGAGCTTCAGTTTGATTTTGACCGTTAGGGCGTCGCTGACGTTGGCCACTGGCCGGACCAATTTGTTGTAATTCGAGAGAAGGTCGTCGTAGAGCCGTTTGGCGTCCGGATTGGCCACTGTCACCATCACTGACACAACAAAGAGAGAGAAAAAAACACGCAATCAATGACATTGTCAAACTTAAATTGCATTTGAAAATAAAAATGTTTATTGCTTAAAAAAAAAAATGCGCACCTCCACAGGTGAGGATAAGTATGGTGGTCGTGACACCGGTAGTACAACGCCCTCTGCTGCTGTTCCTTGATGACCTGTGGCGGGCCACCATCGCGGCGCAAAAAAAAAAATAACAGCGCGCAGACGTGAGATGCTGGAGAAGCTGGGCGTAAATGTCCTCGTCAAAAATGGAGTGCGTCCGTTCTGTTGGGTGGCACAGCGTCGACTGAAAGCCAACTCAGTCGCAAAGCGTTTTTTCCCGTCCCCCCTCCTTGCTAGACGTTTCATAGAGGGTACATACACACACGTCGGGAGCGTGTAGAAATCCCGAGTCAGAAGAGCGCAGCCACCGAGACTTCCATGTACAAAAGATGCCTGACGACCGCCCCTTCGATTCAGCCGCAACAGACAAGCGCAGCAAAACCGTGGGTCTTTATAATTCGTATTGTGGTTATATGTATATAGGGAGCTATTCTTTGTTTGATAGATAGCTTGCGTGTACACACGTGCAACGAGACTAATTGCGTCATTATCACGATTATTTTTTCTTTTCTTGTGCTTCTTCGCCCGTCTTTAACGCACAATGTCGAACGATATAATATGTGAACTGATCCTGTATCATTTCGTGTTTAAATGTTGGCTTGATTATTATGCAGTGACTGCTTTGCAAGCACATCTAGCGGGAAATCAGCGTGTACGTGTAGTGGCCGAGATGCATTGACGGAACGAAAAGGAAACAAAAAGGCAAGACAAAGAGACACCGAAGAAGACGTGACTACTCATGAATACTTAATCAAAAACCGACAAGAGAAAAAAAAGAATTTAAAAGGACATCCGGGGGAGTCGACAGCAATTTGCACTTGGCGGGAGCAACTCCGGGAAAAAAAAATGCGAGAGAATAAAAGGAACAACTACTATAGAATGTAAGTTTAAAAAAACAAAATTTTCTTTTATCTTTTGCCTCTGAATTTATTTTTTTCCCGTCAATGACAAAATGTTGGTAATACTTTCATATCTAAAACTATTACGCTTTCGTTGGGTAAACATCTCCCCCTTTTTTTTTTTTTTTTGCATCGTTCAGTGCTCGTTTCCAGGAGATGTTTTATGCTAGCACAACTGTAGTCTTTCAAGCATCTATTCTTTTTGTCATTTTGTTGAAAAACATCGTGAAAAACGAAAAAGCGTGAGCATAACAACAACAAAAAAAAAATGAAAAGAGAACATAAGATAGCGCCGTTAGCACGAGCTCTCCTTACTCGAAACAGAATGTTGGATCGTTAAGAGCGCAAAGACGCTGTTGGACGGGTGTCTATCAGCTGCCTAGGATCAAAGATTACATTTGTTGTTGTCGATCCCTACCCGTTAAAGGTGTGTCTATGCACTTTAATAGAATAGAAAGGTTAACAGCCGAGTAGGAAGATCAACGAGGTCTTGACGAAAAAGGAAAATCGAGCAGCCATCATCGTCTCACAAGAGAACGTGCTCAAACGACGCAGCTGGCAAGAAAGAAATCGAAAATAAAATGGATAGAAACGAAAAAAGAAACATTTATAGTAGCGTGCGATATTGCGATTCGCATTCATACAGTTCGATCCTCATGTTTTTTATTTGTTTCTTTTCATCGGCTCGCTTTGCGAAAGCAATAGAACATTAAAGAGAAAAAAAAGATGAGAAAAGTATTTCAGAAAAAGAATCGGGGGTGGCCGTTGGGGTTATCGATCACCCAAGATCGTACGATGGGATACGGGAATACTCGTTTAATACCGGCCAGCATCGAAGGCAGACATCCTAGAAGCTGGGACAGAGATTACTTAACATCTTCTAGACCCTTGTCTTCTTTTTTTTGAAGTTCCTTTGTTTTCGTCCCTTTTGACAATTTTATTTTTCTTTACGTTTGTATCCATGACCTATATAGGGTCATGGCCCATCTTACTTTTATTTTTTTTTTATTGCTATCTCAATTCCCGATATTGCAGGCTATTCCAGTTCAAAAGACGGTAAAAAAAAAACGTTTGTGTGCCATGTGTCACTGAATAACCCGATGGCCTTTATATTAAAGAAACATTGACGATGACATAAAATGCTGGTGGACGTGGCCAGCTGTGGACGCCATCCTGCGGATACGTATAAAGGTCTATACACAAGAGTGTGCACTACAGGTATGTATTATGCATCGTTTTAGTGCAAACAAGGTGTGTTTTTACAGCGCAAAAATACCTATTTCGTTTTCTTTTTATTGTAGCTTTTATGGTTAAAGTGCTTGTCGAGGACAGTTTGTTCGGCAGGTCCCAGTCGACATGGTTGATGGTTTTGCATCTGAGTCACTCAACGCGTCGATAAACGACCCAAAAATTTTTGAATTTTGTAGGGTCTCCCCATTTAATCACAAGGTATTTTCTTTTACAAGAAGTAAAACATGGTCTAAAATTGGGAACAATTTCAAGAAAAGTTTTTGCGGTTGGACGTCCTGTTTGTATCCCTAGGAAAAACAGAGAAGGAAAACCATAAAAATGACAGTTGACTTTGCATTGTGGGATAGAAGAAACTAAAATTTGTGGAAGAAAATTCTCGGGAAAGTCCCCGTCGCCCTGATAAAGTTAGATCTTCTGTCACCGCGTAAACCGACTTGTTTAACATCTACGGGACACTCGTCAGTAATCTGCAGTAGTTTTTCATCGCTCACTGCTGTCTGACATTTTGCAAGCGAGAAGAATTGGCCCAAAAGGAATTAGTAAACACATTCTTTTGAGGCTTAGAAAAAAAAAAACAGATGGGAAGAAAACAAACAGAATTGAATTTGTAATAAATAAATCTATCCCTTTTCAATTAAACTTTTAGTAAAAAATCCAAAAACGAAGAAGCGAACGCGCAATTGCGTCTTGTAATATCCACAAAGAAAACAAACTAACATAAAGAAACATAGGATAAGGTAATGGAAAGAAAAGATTAAATTAAAACTAAAATAATCATTTTCTCCTTTTTCTTTTCCAGACGGGGAATCATTATTCACTTTCAGGCTCGACCTCTCATATCGTCACTCACAGCAATCTTTACTGTTTGGAGCTAGTAGTTAGAGCCAAATCAATGTTGGCTAGTTCAAGAGGGCCGAAAATGTGACGGGCTGGAGTGTTGCTGTCCTCCGACGTGAAGAACTCGACGACGAGTTCCTTGTAACGCTCGAATGAAATAGTTCGATCAACGTCCTTTGCCTGCATGTCAAGTATTGTCGTTGAATATAGAATTCTTTCGCTTTATTTTTCTTTTTTAGATAATGCACAAAGTTATACCGTGAGCAACGTTTCGTAGGCTGCGTCAATATCGTTGATGCCAGTGACGTAACGACACCAACCGACAGCTCCATTCCGGTACTCTTCCAAGTCCCATTTACCGTCAGCTAATAGTCCATCAAGGACAAAATGTTTTAAAAGCTGGCCGATACTTAATTAAGCAAAGAGTATTGTTTGATCTTGTAACCTTTCTTGTCGTTCATGAGGAAGACGAGATTGGCCAAATTCTTGATAAATTCCGGCAGTTGTTCAAAGTCTTTGGCGTCTTTGGAAATGCGGCGAACATAGTTGGACATGTCGACGTAGTGAACCTGTTATTCAATACGAATTGCAATGTTGTAACAATGCATCATTTGACGTTATTTTGGAAGTAGACCAAAAAAAAGGCCGTTGGCCGTTGGCCGTTTTGGCAATCATTTCATACTCGTCCGTGGGCGTCGGCGCCGACGTCGCGAACCAAAGAATCCCACCACAACTTGGACTGTTGCAAATATTTCTGGTAAACGTCATCTTGGTGACTTCCACCGCACTGCTGGAAAGTGGCTCTCTGTGGGAAAAAGCGACCGATAGTATACAAACATCAAACTTGTTTCTCTTCAGCAAAACTACACACTAAATGTCCACCAGTATACTATACCATGGCCATAAGTTTGAACGAGTCCCACTCGATGTAACCGACTTTAGCCTGGTCGAGTTTCTCGCTGAAGCAAAGCACTAGTCGCTTGGTGTAATCGTCCATATTACTTAGGTGAGAAAAGTTACTGGACAAATACAGAAACGTCCGGCTGAAGTGTAAAGGCCGTTCTAAACCCAACACGGTAATGGTGAACGCAGGTGTGAGCACGGTATTTATACAACTACAACGTTGGTAAACAAAAAATAACATCTAGCGGCTGACGCAAACGCGTGTTTCCTTTTTTTTCTTAATTGGATTACGAACCTGATGAGGATTCCTTTTCCCCACGACACCCCTTCCTGTCGCGGGATTAAAATGCATGCCACCCAACATACCCTGCCTGAGGAATTGGTTTATTAAGTCGTTCTAGGAAAAAGTCTGAACAACATTTTATTTTCAGGCTATTGCTGCTTATGATGTCACCAATTATGATTAGATTACATCACAGATGGCCTACAATTTCATTTAGGTTTAACAAGTAAAAAGCTAGAAACCGTTGCATTCTGCGATTTTCATTTGGACGTTCTGTTCTTGCTAATCTAAATTTTTTCAAACAAGTCATTGCTATGCTTTTGGTTTTATTGTTTCGTTTTGTGGAGGATAACTTCTCAAGGTGGGGTAGAAATGCATTTGTTTGATTCTTTCAGTCGATTGAACGCAGTGGGATGGACGGGTAATTCAGCCGCAAAATGGATGCAACTGACAGTTTTATTTCCTCGGTGAATAGTTGCTGTAGGCCTTTGTTGCCAGCAGACGACACAAAGAAAGGGGAATGAAGTGGCATTAAGTGCTATCCCCCAACTGGAAATGCATGCCGTTCACTTGACTTTCGTCATTTAATATTATTCAAACAAAAGACTTTTGCTTAATTTCCTCATCCATTCGTAAGTAGGCCAACAGCAATCATTCGAAGGAATTATTAAAATTGGGGATTTACGCTGACGATCAAAACTTTGACAAAGGCATGTAACCTAAAACTGAGGAAGAACAAAATAATCGATTGTGTTCTTAGAGTTATGGCATTTTCACTGCCTCTTTTCGATCATTAGCACTATGGTAAATTATGCTTATGAGGTTTCCTTACGTGAAAACATAGAATGCTACCCGTCACTTACATGGCACCTCGTAGAAGTCATACACTGCATGTTTTTTTTCCCGTTTTACACCACCCAGTAGTTTGTTTGCATTATGACAAACTCTAAAATTTCGGTAACATAACATGTCGTAGACTATTTCTCCTCCTTACAATATTGGTCCTAATAGAAGCGGTAGTTTTTCCATCGTTGCACGCTTGCACCGCGGTCATATTGCCATCTGAGAGAAAAATTTATTTTATTTTCCCTCAGACTGCATCGTGAATTCTAGTTGTCCTAGAAATATGTTTTCCTTTCCACAATCCACTCGCAAGTTTTTGGGCGTAAAAACAGAGGTAAAAGAATTTGTCGAATCAATACATAAACACGCGGCAACAGCGTCTTGTTTTTAAAAACAAATGAAAGAACAGACGCATTTTGTGTCAATACAAGTTTGAGAAGCGTTCGTTCCTTCTGAACTGTTTCAGTTATCAAGTGCCATGAATTTCATTAAGTTTGCAAGGAAACATTCAGCTTTTACCAATAACTTCAGCTCTCTGATGCTTTTTGATCGCTGTAGTGTACACAGTAGCTCCTTGTTGTAAAACCTAGCGAATGTCACATAATTGAAACTAAAATATTCAACGCAAGAAAAAGATCTTTGAAAATGAATACCCCAGACCTACGATCGCCGTTCGTTGAACGTGTAATCAGTTTGCTTCCAAGAGGCCATGAAGAGGCTATGAAACAGGCTTTTTATAATGTTGCTGCCATTTGCTTGTTCATTATGATGGCAGGCGCAGCTATGGCTGTTTACTTCATCTTGGAACCTTTTGTAAAACCACTTTTATGGGCAATCTTAGTTGGTTCCGTCTTACATCCAGTAAAACAGAAATCAGTGGTTGTCACCAGCAACTGGCTTTCTGAACTGAGGGAAGCTAACACTCTTCTCGTCTTTGGTTTCCTGTCGGTTCCTTTGCAAGTCATTAATAAAAGTGCGGAATGGATGGGCACCACGCTAGTAAATAATTTGAAACCTATACTCATACTTACCATCAGTTTCCCATTAGTCCATGTAGTCAAACAATATTATTCATTTTCTGATTTTGTTTATTTATATGAACATTTTTCTGGTGTTCAACACATTTCAATTTCAGCTGACATTTTTCTCCAGCCAATTGTTGCAGCAAGTTTTCTTGGATTAGTGGGAATGTTTATAACTGTAGCAAGGCATCAGAGACATGATGTGCCTGTTATACTTGGTTGGATACTATTCTTTGTCCTTATTGTTATCTCACTTGGCTCATGGAGCGTTCTTGTAATAGTCCCTTTATTAATTTTAATAATTATCTCTTTTGCAATTCAATGGGGTTGGCTCCTTGATGAAAGTCCTAGCACCAGCAACAAAAACTCTAACAAGCCTCACGAAAATGACGATATTGCCCTCAACGTCAGCACTCCAAAATTTCAAAGCAGTTTGACTCGCTTGATGAAAAGTCATATAGTTGCTTCTGCCCTCTCTTCCCTCACTACTCCAACAGCTCCGGAAGATAAAATATTGAAACCATCTTCTAGTAACCGTTACATAACTCGAGCTCTATGGGCATGTCTTGCCGTCCAACTCTGGAGGCACATGTGGATGTTGCATTTCGTTCCTTTACCCCTCGTATACTTCATCGTGAAAGCTTGGGGCTCATACTTCAACATCTGGAGCTTTTTGGATTTTCACAGATCGAGAATAACTGATTGCATCTCACGGTATTTCACGGAGCACAGAGATCAACTTTTCCCCATGCCACTACAACGCATCTACAAGGTGAATTACGCTGTAGTTCCTATTCCTGCTGCCTAATACTGATTGTTATTATTATTATTTTATAGGCCATAGTATACTTGGATCGAATTCTCATTGGCCGTATCATTCATCAACTAGACGCAATTGTGTCGGTGCTCATAATTTTTCTTGTGGTTGTGCTAACCATTCTTGCATCAGTTTTTGCTGCTGTACAGGTACCATTACAATTAGCGGAAGTAGAATGTAATTCCACAGAATATTTTGTGAATGTTTTATTTAACATCTAGATATACGGCGAAAGCGTCCATTTATTACGGTTCGGAACTAGCTTGGCAAACCAAACACTAAACAATCCAGAGGCTCGTCAATGGCTTCCACACGGCGTCGATCAAATGGTCGACCTTGGGTCTGTGGTCGACAACGCTTATTCGTATGGAAAAACAGGAATTACCACATTGGTAACGTAAGATAAAGTTTAATCTATTTTTTTAGATTCCCCAAGAAGTGTGTTTATTTCAGGTAGTGAACAGTATCACTGAAAAAGATCCAGCGCGGGCGGCTCAGATCGAACGAATAATATCCGAAGCACTAGATCGTGTACAGCGAGCATGGCTAACTCAAGGAGAAAGTCAACCAATTACGAAATTATTTTCAGCTTCAGACGACAACAAATTTCATTCCAGTATTTTAGTAAAGGCAAAAAACTAATTTTTATTTAATAAAAAAATTTTCTATTCTTTTCTACAACCATAGATGCCACAAAGCCACCGTTACTCCGACGCTTGTCTCAAGGTACAGTTGTAGCTAACAATATTTATGCTTTTGTAATGGATATTCTTTTGTTAGATTTTTTTAATGTAACCGTGTTAATGAATTACGGTCGAGAGAACATAGGATCCATCTTTTCGATACTTGATTCGATATGGACTGTACTAAAGGGTAATTTGAGTCTCGTTTTCAAGTCTACCACCGCCATCTTATCAATCCTAATGGGTGGTGGAACTGCAATTTTAAATTTTTTCGTCAATGGGGTAAGGTTTGGCGACAAGAAATTGTTGCTTAATTTCAATTTACAGTCTTATTTTGTAGGTTGTATTTCTGACTGCGCTCTACTATTTGTTGGTTGCCAGCGATTCACAGTATAAACCTATAGAGATGGTTAGTTTCTTGAGTCCAGGAGGAGGAAATACGTACGTAAAAGAAAATGTTAATTCTAAATGACGCATACAGTTTATTTGTATTTTAATGTTCTTTTCGTTTCCCGAACGATAGACTAGGTACTGCAATGGAAGAGGCTATCAATACTGTGTGTATGGCTTCGCTTAAACTAGCCGCTTTTTACGGTTTGTGGACATGGCTTATTCATACAATCTTTGGCGTCAACTTTGTGGTTATCCCAGTTGGTAATTAACCATTCGCTTGTAAATACCTACTTAACCAATAAAAAAACCAATAATGTAAAGCTATCTGTGATCTTAGCTTTGGCCGCATTATTGGGAGCTGTACCTTTTCTCGGCACTTACTGGGCTGCTCTGCCGGCTGCGTTGGACCTTTGGCTCGCTCAAAGTCGCGGAGTGGAGGCACTGCTCCTCATTGTTTTCCAATTTGCTCCAACTTTGTTGGTGGACGCTTCTTTCTACGCCGAAATCAAAGGTGGCGGCCATCCTTATCTAACGGGTTTAGCAGTAGCAGGCGGCATCTTTTGGTTAGGATTCGAGGGAGCAATAATAGGACCTCTCCTACTCTGTGTTCTGCTTGTTGCTGTTAGCATGTACACTGCGCTCGTTCAAACTGAAACTCAAGCACCATCCGTCACGGAAAGTAACGCTCGGTGGTTCCACCGACGTCTACTAAGAACCGACACCGTTGGTTAATTCCTAAGAAATAGTATTTAAAAGAAACAACTATATTCACCCAAGTGTGGTAGTCATTGCTTCCGTCAACTTTATTTCTCGTTCTACAGTTAATATTGCACAATGTAATGGCCCGGTCTAAATCGTAAAAAACCTTTACGTGATAAACAATTCGGTGTCTTATTTTTTTTTTGTTATTTTGTCTCTTCCACAATAATATTGCGCCTCCAGATCGAACTTGTAGAAACTTCTTTTACTTGTTTCAATTATATTGTTATTTGTCAATTTCAGTTGACTTAAATCAACAATAAAAAATACAAACGAAAACGAATGCCAAGCCTCCTACCGGTAAACTGGTATTGCTAGCTGCAGAGTCGTACTCTGCGCCCTATACGACTAGGTTTTAAAGCTTGGTCGAATGAGCCATTCGAAAAACGAAAAATGGTTTTGTTACGAGGATGACCATTATTTATGGCAACCCGTTTTACCTCCCCCCACCCCCCAAAAAAAAAATATATATATATATTTTTTTCTGTTTTACTGCTGCCATCTACGGTCAGATTTCTAGTTAATTCTCTATATATATATATGGCAATCCGTTTTACCCAAAAAAAAAAAAAATATCGGCCTTTTTTTCTGTTTCCCTGCTACCGCCATCTACCGGTCGGTAGATGGTGACAGTAACCGAAACAAATGCCAGCAGAAAGCAAACGAATGCCAAAGGTGAGACATGCTGGAAAAGCTTGATACGAATGTGTAGGCGTATGGCAATCCGTTTTCCCCGAAAAAAAAAAAAAAAAATTTCGTCAAAAAAAACAAAAAAAAACACACTTTTTTCTTTTTTTCCGACACGTAGTCATCTACCGCTCAGACTCGTTATTACTGGCATAGGCAATTTCAGTCCATTGGATGCCATTCGCAGATAGATCAGTAGCGTGGATGGAGAATAACGCGTGGCTGGAGGAACAATTGAAAAATGGATAAGATAATAAAACAAAAAAATGGTAAGTATAAACATTATTATATTGGTTTTCAATTATTAATTATTGTTTATTAGATCAAATTATGAAGCTGCAGGCCCAGTTATTGGAACAACACAAAATATTAGATAACAACAAAGCTAAGGATCGTAGGCCTAATACGTAATGATTCTATTTATTTGCTTTTATTCATTCGTGTTTTTTAGCTCAAATTTTGAGTCTACAAGCTCAGCTAGGGGAAAAGAACAAATTGGAATGGAACAGTTTCCAAACAGTGAAGGAGGTTTTTCAAAACTCATCCCTAACTGAATGTGAGGATGAGTTGGCATTAGGCGAACACAGCCAGGTACCTAAACTTTTCAAATAAGAATTCAAAATAAGTATAGAATTTTAAAAAACAATTATTTATTGTTTAGTTATTCAGTCCACCACCTGACAGTGTGTTAAATTTAAATTCTGTTAGTGCTGCACTAAAAGAATCATTAGTAATAAGCCCATGCAGTGAAGGAACTGAACAATTGTGGACCGTATTTGGGCCGAAAATGGGTGTGGTACAGAAACCCAGAAATGGCACAAGTTCAACATGAAACATGGATTAGGTACTTTTCGGTTTTTTGTCTATCGAAAAAGTATTTTTAATGCTATTATTTTGCATTCACAGAATTTAACGGGGGATCAAATCAAGTCTGGAAGTGTTACAGGATGGAAGAGTCAGCCTACAGATGAAAAAACACTGAGAGTGCATTACCGTTAAGGTGTGAGGTAAATTAATAGAGTAATGCAAATTGCCTAATGAGAAGTACCATCTTGTGTTAATGAATCCAGTACAACAGCAATCCTTTATAGTTCTGTCACAGCTAGAAGCCTCAAATAATTCTGCTTCTCTGTCTAAAGAACAACTTGTCCTTTACGTTCAGAGTGTTGGGGAAACTGGGTACTTAAATGGCCCTAAAGATGTTTTAATTTTGCTGCCATTGCAGAGATGAACATCATACATGGACTCTTTAGGTATGAAAGGATTTTTCTTCAAATAATTTTGAATTTATGACGAAGAATTTCTCCTCCTTTTTGCCAACCAGGTCTAATCTACCAAAAAATATTTTATCCAATAGGAAAGGATTTTCATGTACTGGGAACACAACTATCAACAATGCAACATTCTACAGGTGCTAGTTTATCATTCAAGAGCCTTATACAATGATGTTCATCTGCAATTTGTATGTCCTTTCCCAAGCTTCCACCAGAAGTTGAATCTATGAGTCATGTAAGTTACATGATCAACAATTGATATGTTTAACGGTGTTGTTTTTCTTTTCTCAATATAGGTTAATAGTAACATTGGATCTGAAAAGATTCTTGGTTGGGGCAAGACACTGAATAAATTGTATTGATTGGATGGATGACATGACATTTCTGTACTTAATTCGGATTCCCCAGACGGTATTTGATATTTAAAAAATTGAAGTGCATATCTGGGCTCCCTTCTTTTCTGAAGCCCCGTTTCCCCTTGACTCATAATAAGCCCGTAGGGGGTCATGCCCCTACTGTACGGTATATATAAAAACAACATATACCGAGGTTTGGAGGGCTCTGGCCGGAAAGGGGACGTGGGGTGCCGCTTCGTCCGATGATGTGTTCACGGAGGGTGACGTGGCTGCCCACAAATCCGAACTAAAGGTTAATCGCTCCTGTAAAAATGTTCCAAATCTTCAGCTCTTCTTCCGGCTTCTCTTAGCCAATCACCGGGTAATCTCCCCGGTGGGTCAACAAGGCAGTGTCTCCCCCTGCCTGGGTTGACGGCAACTTTTGAAAGGGCTATTGTGCCTTTTTAAAGTTGCAAAAATAATTGTAATGAGCAGAGAATTGTCAATAAATTTTTTTTTATAAAATATTTTTTGCAAAATTTATTTCTTTCATTGTCTGTGTTCACACATTACATTTATCAACTTTTTTTTTTATTTAGCTTGCTCAATTCATCTTTACTGTATTTGCCACAGTAGTATCGTTTATCTGTAAGTATTCAATTATTATTTATTACACTTTTTGAATTCTTGAACTTAGACAAGGATCAACGTGTAATACCTTGATATTTTCTGAAGTAATTTTGTATTTGTATATTGTTTTACTGGCATGGGAATCGATCCCCAGACATTCAGCGTGCAACGCCTATGCTCTAACATTGAGCCACGAGATATATCTAAATTTTTTATTATCGCATATCATATGTTATCGTCTAGGATGTTTATGCAGTCTTTCACAACTATATGTTTATCTTTCTATTGCTTTTATAAGGTCCATAGCTCTGTGGTAGAGCATTCATCTGCGATAACTGTTACCCTGGGTTCAAATCTTACTAGATGTATAAACATCTACATCTAAATGGAGAATATAATATTGCAGTATTGCATTTCAGTTTTATTCAAAATGAAAATGCAAGTCCGCAAGTCACTAGAAAAAAGCCAACAAGACATCATATGATTCATGGCTCATTGGTAGAGCATCGGCGCGGAATGCCGAACATCCAGTGTTCGATCCCTGGATAATAATTGAATGCTTACAGATAAACGATAAACCAATGGAAACAATGCTTACCATTAAACGTGGCATAAACAATAAAGGAGAATTAAGCAAGCTAAATAAAAAAAAAAGTTGATAAATGTAATGTGTGAACACAGACAATGAAAGAAATAAATTTTGCAAAACATATTTTATAAAAAAAAATTTATTGACAATTCTCTGCACATTACAATTATTTTTGCAACTTTAAAAAGGCACAATAGCCCTTTCAAAAGTTGCCGTCAACCCAGGCAGGGGGAGACACTGCCTTGTTGACCCACCGGGGAGATTACCCGGTGATTGGCTAAGAGAAGCCGGAAGAAGAGCTGAAGATTTGGAACATTTTTACAGGAGCGATTAACCTTTAGTTCGGATTTGTGGGCAGCCACGTCACCCTCCGTGAACACATCATCGGACGAAGCGGCACCCCACGTCCCCTTTCCGGCCAGAGCCCTCCAAACCTCGGTATATGTTGTTTTTATATATACCGTACAGTAGGGGCATGACCCCCTACGGGCTTATTATGAGTCAAGGGGAAACGGGGCTTCAGAAAAGAAGGGAGCCCAGATATGCACTTCAATTTTTTAAATATCAAATACCGTCTGGGGAATCCGAATTAAGTATAGAAATGTCATGTCATCCATCCAATCAATACAATTTATTCAGTGTCTTGCCCCAACCAAGAATCTTTTCAGATCCAATGTTACTATTAACCTATATTGAGAAAAGAAAAACAACACCGTTAAACATATCAATTGTTGATCATGTAACTTACATGACTCATAGATTCAACTTCTGGTGGAAGCTTGGGAAAGGACATACAAATTGCAGATGAACATCATTGTATAAGGCTCTTGAATGATAAACTAGCACCTGTAGAATGTTGCATTGTTGATAGTTGTGTTCCCAGTACATGAAAATCCTTTCCTATTGGATAAAATATTTTTTGGTAGATTAGACCTGGTTGGCAAAAAGGAGGAGAAATTCTTCGTCATAAATTCAAAATTATTTGAAGAAAAATCCTTTCATACCTAAAGAGTCCATGTATGATGTTCATCTCTGCAATGGCAGCAAAATTAAAACATCTTTAGGGCCATTTAAGTACCCAGTTTCCCCAACACTCTGAACGTAAAGGACAAGTTGTTCTTTAGACAGAGAAGCAGAATTATTTGAGGCTTCTAGCTGTGACAGAACTATAAAGGATTGCTGTTGTACTGGATTCATTAACACAAGATGGTACTTCTCATTAGGCAATTTGCATTACTCTATTAATTTACCTCACACCTTAACGGTAATGCACTCTCAGTGTTTTTTCATCTGTAGGCTGACTCTTCCATCCTGTAACACTTCCAGACTTGATTTGATCCCCCGTTAAATTCTGTGAATGCAAAATAATAGCATTAAAAATACTTTTTCGATAGACAAAAAAAAAATTCTCTGCACAATTCAATTGTTTTGCAACTTTTAAAAGGCACAATAGCCCTTTCAAAAGTTGCCGTCAACTAAGGCAGGGGGAGACACTGCCTTGGTTGACCCAGCGGGGAGATTACCCGGTGTTTGGCTAAGAGAAACCGGAAGAAGAGCCGAAGATATGGAACATTTTTACAGGAGCGATTAGCCTTTAGTTCGGATTTGTGGGTAGCGACACAGCCCTCCGTGAACCCATCATCGGACCATGAGGACCCCCACGTCCCCTTTCCGGCCAGAGCCCTCCAAACCTCGGTATATGTTTTTTTTAATATACCGTACAGTAGGGGCATGACCCCCTACGGGCTTATTATGAGTCAAGGGGAAACGGGGCTACGGAAAGGAAGGGAGCCCAGATATGCACTTCAATTTTTAAATAATTAATACCATAATACGCAGGAATACACAGGCGACTGATGGAGGGAAATTCAATTCCGTACTTCAAATTATTATAACTTTTCGTCCTCACATCCCAACCAGAAACCTTCGCAGGTTCACTATTGCTATTAATCTAAATTAAGAAAATAAAACATAGATAAGCATAAAACATTCTTATTGATATAGCTTACATGGTACATAATTCATCATCTGCCATATTCCTGTAGATTCCTGGCAGGAGCTTCTAAAAGGCTATGCAGTTGCAAATGATCACCATAACCAAAACTTGAATACGAAAGTTTGGAAGAACCCTTCGTGTTGGCCACAGAGATCTTCCATGGGCTTTCCGGTTGGACGTTCCATGCACCATAAAAAACAGAAAGGTTACAAAGTTGGTTGTTTTGATCACTAAACGTTAAGGTAAACAATGTACCTGGTCTCGGCAGTCTTGACAGCAATTTCCATTATAACCTCATATCACCTCATTTTATGGAAAAAGAATTTGGTAGGTATCAGTTCAGAATAAAAATTGTTGCATTCAAATCTTTTGACAGGGGGATTTAGGAATGTCGCCTCAGGGTGTGCAAACCACGATTTTCAAAACCATTAAATGCTTGTTAGCCATTGAAAGATTGCTGGCTGACGCAGGCATTCATTTGGGACGTGACTAATGAGCTGTTTCATGGATACAGCTCTTTTTTTTTAGTCCTCTCCAGGATGACATGAATTCCAGCACGTTCTACACACATATCAGCACTTAGCGATATATCAATTAAAATAATTAAAATAGTACCATCTTTTAATGTTTTTGACTCCAGGATTTGTCTTTGTTGCAATTGGGAAGGCAAGGCAACTGATCTATGGTGATTTATTCATCACACTTGCCGTAACTGTTGTCCCAATGTATCAGCTTTTCTGTCAACAGTAGTTTGCTAATACGACATTGACGATTAAATTAGAAAACTAAACAAACTCAGCGGAAAAGCATCACCAGGGGGTAACATCTTGCATGTTGACGAAGAATCCTAGGTTTATCATGTATATGGCAGAATATCCACATTGCCTGGATGGCGCAATCCTTTGCGTAATCACACAAATAATAAGTAAAACATATTGAATTGAAACCAAATTTAACTGAAGTTTTACCAAACAGCCGGCTAGCACCTCGGAATTCCAAAACTACGCCTACACATTCGTATCAAGCTTTTCCAGCATGTCTCACCTTTGGCATTCGTTTGCTTTTTGCTGGCATTTGTTTCGGTTACTGTCACCATCTACCGACCGGTAGATGGCGGTAGCAGGGAGTGTCAGTTTTTGTAGCAAAATATTTTAAGCCCGACCAAGAAAAGTCGGGCTTATTTAGTCGGGCTTGAAATTTTATTGCTATCGCCATCTACCGGCCAAATTTCTAGTTGCTCTAGAATTCTATTCTATGCGAATTGGCAACGCTATAGTTTATTTTAAAATTTGCTTCTTAAAGGGCTTTCGAAAACGGTTACTTCATTACACGACAAGCATTTGGTACATGCACTCTGCAGTTACTTTATCATATATATCTGACAAGTAAGATCGAGTTAAGTTTAAAATTAGATTTTGAAGTGTGTTGATGAAAAAAAAATCCTTATGTTCTTTACGCATTTCTCGTTTAGTGGCTCAGTTCTCCATTGAAAACAGATTGCGAGCCATCACTATGAATATTAGTGAAGTAAATTTGATGTCTAGTAAGAAAGAAAATCAAATTTCCAAAAATGACCAGTCAACCAAATTGGGAAAATCCCTCTGTAATGGCAGTATTAACATGAGGTATGATGACACATATTTATATAGTTTCTCTACCTATATTTAAAATTAGTTTGTGATTGCTTCACCAAAAGTTTTCTTCTTTAACTGTAGTTTGAACTGTTCCACAAACTCACAAAGTGTAGCTACAAAAACCCCTAGACGAACAGATACTTCATTCAACAATAAAACCCCTAAAATGACACAAGGACCTACCCTTGGAAAGCCTAATAGTTGGAAGAGCCCAGGAGTGGGTGGTGTTGTTCGTAAGACACAAAACATACTTGGTGACAGAATGGTGCCTTCTAGAAGCACCACTGACTTTGAGGCTGCTCACCACAAATTGACTTCAGAAGATTCTTCTGGTGACCGTGTTCTTTCCTACCAAACTGCTCAAATTCCAAAGCCACAGGAGGCTTACATTAATCATCAAAAAGTACAAGTCATGTAGAAATGATAAGAATTAGCCATTATTGAATGTTTTTTTGTTTTGTTTTTGCAGGCACTATATTCGGCATCCTCATCTACGCAGAAGAAACCTAGTACCAGGTTCATCCCAAACACTGCTGATCGTGTTCTTGATGCTCCTGCGATGATGAATGATTACTGTGAGTATTAATATACCAGTAACATCTTCGTTTTATGATGTTGGTAATTTTCTTTTCTTTCTAGATCTCAACCTCTTGGACTGGTCCCAGACAAATTTTATAAGCGTCGCATTAGATAAACAGGTCTACCTTTGGAATGCCGCTTCAGGCGATATTCAGGAATTGATGGAGTGTGAAGGCGATGACAATTATGTATCCTCAGTCCAATTCACTCAGGATGGGAGCTATTTGGCGATCGGTCTCAACACTGGCTGCGTTGAACTGTGGGATATCCAGCAACAAAGAAGGTTACGCACAATGGCCGGCCATGCTGCACGTATTGGCGTCCTAGCATGGAATGAACATGTTCTTTCTAGCGGCTCGCGAAGTGGTCTAATCTTCCACCATGACGTACGAATCCCACAGCATTTAGTTGCTTCCTTAGAAGGTCACACGCAAGAGGTATGCCATTCGATGTGTACCTTTGAAGCCAACTTTAACTGTATTTTTCGAACAAAAGGTCTGTTCACTAAAATGGTCCGGCGACCACAGATTCCTTGCGAGCGGTGGCAATGACAACCTCGTCCATGTCTGGGAGGGTACCAGTGGTCAAATTACACGAAACACCCCTCTTCACGTATTTAAGTATAGAATGCCTATTATCGGTTTATCATTCCGTTTCTATAAATGTTTCCTTTCGTAGTCAGCACCAAGCGGCAGTTAAAGGAATGGCATGGTGTCCCTGGCAAAATAGATTGCTAGCTACTGGCGGTGGTACCAACGATCGCTCCATCAAGTTCTGGAACATGAACGTTGGAGACTGCGTAGACACCATTGACACCAAAAGCCAGGTTTCGGGTATCTTCTGGAACTCCGAATATCAGGAAATAATCTCATCTCACGGTTTTCCGAACCACACTTTGCAAATTTGGAAGTATCCGACAAAGGCAAAGGTTATCGCGCTTTATTATTTTTGTTGCCAAACCGTCCACTAGTTTTAATATAATTGTTCTGTAACAGGTTGCAGAACTGACCGGCCACGACGAACGCATTTTGCACTTGGCCATGTCACCTGGTGAAACGGCTGTGATGAGCGCCGGAGCTGATGAAACACTTCGGTTGTGGAACTGTTTTCAAAGTGACCCAAACAAAAAGAAAGGAACAACTGGCCGCAGGAATGAGCCGCGGTCTGCACTTGACGCCATGTCCAATTTCCGCTGACTTTATCAAACGACGCTTTTATTACGCGCATTCCTCATCCGCATGCTAGGATTTTTAACCCCGTATCTACGATCTAATATATCATTAGACGAGAATCTTTGACAGTTTTCCTGCCAAATGAATCAAATTTGCCTTTTAACGCTCAATTTTTATAGTTTTTAGTGTTTTTATGATAATATTTTGCCATAATTTGTATTTTTATAACCACTTGAACAGAGTTTGAATTTGAAAGAATACACATCAAATTCCTTCCTAAAAATTAATGAGCATACTAATAAACAACTGCGAGGTCACCAGGTCAATGTGTCTCGAAAACATTTGAATACGTACTTGGTAAAGTTAGTTTGTTATTGATATAAAATTACAAGCATTAAGGCTACGTTCCTACTTGCATGTATTTTTACTCAGTTGGAATTGAACAATCGAAGAATATTTCATATCGGAGAACTATCGATTAATGAACAATCGATGCGATAACTGATGCACATCCCTGATAGGTCTCTGTGGTATGACAGGAAGTAAATAATAAACATCAGTATTTAATGCTTCAATTTACACAGTAGTCTACCTGTAAGAGCGGCTTCATCTTGTGCAGCTTATTATTTGGTTACCTTGGGTGGGCGTTTTGTATATTTTATTTATTATGATGTGGTGAGCTCTCAATATGTGCAACTAGGCGAGAACAACTGACATTATCGGTGCAGGCAGTATATATCTGTGACATATTGGTTGAGGTTTGGTAAATTATTTTAACTCAGCTATGGAGATCAACTTGGGTGCAGATACCTCGGGTTTGTACACATTGGAAACAGTTACAGGGGAAGGTGAATCGAGTAAGGAGAGTGGAGAGAGTGACCGTGAGTAGCTATATGCAGGCTGAAGATATGCTTTTTATTTTTCCCACCTATTTGCATGCACAAGGAGATTTATTAATTTTTTGTTTGTTATAGAATACCTAATTGATTTTTTTCTGTTGTAAGCGTATCTGGTTTTGGTGGTCTACTTTCTCTATTTCATTTTGCTTCGTATGTCAATAGAATTCATTTGAAATTTTTGTAATGTGTTCAACAGGTGATTTTGAAGAAAAACCTGGCAAGATCAAAGAAGGTAAGCTTGGAGTAAAGAAAAAAGATAAGGAAGACAAAGACAAAGACAAAAAGAAGGACAAAGACAAAGGTTATGCTGCATTAGAAGGCGAGAGTTCTCCAGAAGAATCAGAAATGGAAGTAAAGAGTCCTTTTAAGGGGAAGAAGCGTTCCTTCAAGTTCTCCAGTCGCAAGGAAAAGAAGAGCAAAGATGAAGAAAAAGAAAAGAAAAAAGAGAAAGATAGGAAATTATCCAAAGAAAGTGACATTTCTCCAAAAGAATTGAGAGAAGAAACAAGCAAGGTGGAAAAAACTGACAAAAAGAAAGATAAAAAAGAAAAAGAGAAAGAAACCAAGGTGAAGGAGAAAGAGACTAAAGTCAAAGACAAGGAAAAGGATGTAAAAAGCAAAGATATTAAGAACAAATTAAAAATCAAAGATAAAATGAAAAAAACCAAACCCCACACATCCCTTGAAGGTAGCATTGTTTCTGTCATAATTTGTTTCACTAGATTTCAAAGCTTTGTTTTTAGATGACTTGCCTGTTTTTGGCGTGCCCTTAGAGTTAGCCATTCAAAGAAGTGGTTCTCATGACGGAATAGATTTGCCTGTTGTAGTTCGCTGTTGCATTGACTACATAGAAGATTATGGTAAATTTCTATTCCCTCATAGCCTATTTAGGATTTACTTTTTCACCTGCCTGATTCAGGATTGCAACAAGAAGGAATTTTTCGAAGTTCTGGACTCAAAACTCGCGTAGTTGAACTCCGACGAGCATACAACAACCGCGAAAACGTAGTGCTAAAAGATGTTGACCCGCCGATCGTAGCAAGCCTTCTGAAGCAATACTTGCGGTATATCATGTTATAGTTTTTCGTTGAATGCCATCAACACCATTTTATTCCGTTTGTAGGGAACTGCCTGATAATATTTTAAGTAACGAGCTTTTATCCAAATTCGAGGATGCCTCATCTATCAAAGATAGCCAACTTCAAGAGGAGACCTTTAGCAGTCTTATTCGGCAATTACCTGTATACAATAGAACACTGTTATCTTGGTTGATGGTGCTCATGGATCATGTGATAGAAAAGGTAGAAAGATTTAACAAAAAAAAAAATATTAAAAATAATGCCTCACTTTTTCTACGTCGATAACGTGTCTGTATGCTTTCCAGGAGCGATTTAACAAAATGAACGTGCAAAATCTTAGTATTGTACTTTGCCCAACATTAAATTTGACTCATCGTGTCCTGGGGTGTCTCTTCGCATATAGTCGTTCGCTTTTTGCTGGCACTCAAATAATAAGGTAATTTACATGTTATTACGCAACACAACTCTAAATATATTTTCTATACCATCCACTCTTAAAGCAGTAGCCTTACTGACTTGTTAAAAGATGTTGGCAGGATATCAATTATATAGGAAGTGGGCGGATCATCCGCTTGGGTTTTGAAAGGCTGTTGGATTTATTCGTTTGTTTTATTTTACCACCCATTAATTTTTAGGTACATTCCACCTCTATCTGGCGTTGGAGTCAGTTTACCCGACGAGTTCGATGCTATGACAATTGAACTCAAGAAACAAGAATCGTTGCTTGCCCAAATCCATTGTGAGATGAGTGTTGGATCTGTGGCGAAACATCGAGAAGAACAACTATGGGAAGTAAGACTCAACCTGACACTTTTCTAAATGATTTTAGTTCTAAAATGCTTTCTTCTAGGCACAGCGCATCGTTACGCAGCTTAAGAGACAACTGAAACTGCAGGCACCCACTTCTACAGCTCCTATGGCTGCTGTGGTCCAAAACACAGTTTCTGAAACTCCAAAACCAGCAACTTTGCCAGATGTGGGGCCTAGTGGACATGATGTTGAGCTAAGGTTGGAATTGGCTCTTCCCGTTAAAGTTCTTTCTGAACCAGCTGACCAGGTCCCCAATCCTGAGTTGAGAAGCGATAGAGATATAATGGAGCAGGATGAAGAAGTATCAAAAGGCGAGTCACCCAGTGCTGAAGTAGTTGATGAAAGCATTCAAGAGCCGCCACCCAAGAATTCAACAGAAAATGCGTGCCACGTTACTGTTATTGAAATTACTGGTCATTCGGCAGAATCAGCATCATCTGATCAAAACACGGGATGGAATGCGCCGGAAACTGAAACGCCGTTAACAAAGGAAGAAGAAATGGAACTTCTTTTAATGATTGAAAACCATGAACGAGAGAAGATTATAGAAAAACTTTCAGAAGCAATCGAAAAGGAGCGCAAGTCGATAGAGCGATTGCAAGAACTGTTGGCAGATACAACTACGTAATAGCACATAGCAATTGTTTTTTTCTAAATGTTTTTCCGAACTATCATTTTTCATTTTTATATGTAGTTCGTGGACTGACAGTTCTGAGGACGACGACGGACTAGATGTAGGCGAAGAAGAACAAGAACAGCTTTTGGCAGAAGTGCTCCGTGAAAATCGTCAATTGGAGGTAGTAACTCGATGACCAAAGGAATGCTAAATACTTTGTAAATGTTATCGTTTAACCTTTTTTTTAGGAACAGAACATGTTACTGCAGAGCCAAATTGAAGAAATCGGAGAGGCTTGTTTGAAATTCAGAGCCCAGTTGCGATTACGAGAAGAAAAGACAAAATTACCAATTGTGGGAGCTAATGGAATAATTGCTTAAATTTTTGCTTGATCTGAACGTTCGCCATATAGTTATTGAAAAGCCGCTTGTGTTACTGTTATAAAAATAAATCAATTAAGTAAACTTAACTAATGCTTATATAGGCTCTGATTTTTCAACACGGCAACGTGTTTAGAAGTACAGAAGATTATTGGCGTCTGCGTATTTTTTATTTGACATTTAGGGGTACTGAGGACTGGCCATCTGGTGTCCTCAGTTTTCGGGCTTAGGTATCTGTTTATCTGTATTATCTTATTGATGTGAAATTGTAAATGCATCCGCGTCATGAGTTCGCTTCTGTACTGCGACCGCCATGTATTGCATATAGGGTTGCCGGATGGAAACAAAATAGAGTAAACCCACCACCCTATAATTCATTAAAGGCGGACGTAGTGGTCAGTTTTCTTTCGATTTCGCTCCATATTTGGATTCACTTACAAAAATTCAATATGTTTTTCTGATTCGAAATGTAATTAAACAATAAAACAAAGAAATTTCACTTCTTGGAATGCTTGTTACTGCGTAAAAAGATTTGCTAAATTTGCTGATGAATTTGTTTGTTTTTCCATCCTCTCCTACTTTGAAACCCTTTTCGGGCACCAGGTGGCATTAACTCTTTTAGTCAAGTAAGAAGCTACTAATTAAATAATTTTCATTTATGAAAATTCGTTTGAAAAAACTATTCATTTGAAAGACGAGTAAAACTGGTCGTATCAATTATTTATATAATTTTGTCTTATTCGTCATTGTATTATGATTTCAAACATTGAAATTAGTTTTTGTATTGACTTCTTCTAGCGGCCATTTTCTTTCGTTCGTTGCTTCATCGTATCTGACTACTTTCTTTCCATAAACGTGTAGCCGGCAGAGAGCTCCTTAACAAGATGCCCGTGAGTCTTACTGAATAAGTTATAGTTTAATCGATACTTCAGATTTAATAGTGGTTCTCTCATCCTGATGTAATATTTGGGTTTACTGAAAAAGTTTGCGTTAATTTTTGTATACTCTTTGTTTTATATTTCTATTAACCATGTGTCCTATGCATGTTGCCTCATGGCGGCCATTTTTCTTGAGAAAAATCTTAACTTGTAGACCATATATTTTGTACATTAAATCAAATTTTTTTACCGTTTTCAGCTCGCACGCGACTTATTGCACCCAACTCCTGAGGAGGAGCGCAGGAGGCACAAACTTAAACGATTGGTTCAACATCCCAACAGTTACTTCATGGATGTCAAGTGCCCTGGTATGTTTCTAAATTTGTTTGCACTTCTAGATTGTTATAAGTTCACTGCTATGCATATAGAAGTCCAATTCATTCTTGTATGGAATAATTGAAAGCTGAATTCTTAGATGGTAAGGAAATTCTTGCCAGAACTGAGTAGATGAAATGCCAAAGCAGTTATGAGAAATTCCTAAAATTAGCCTTTATAAATATCATTTTAAGTCACTTCTTAATGATTTTTCTTTTGAGCATACTTTCTGTTGCTCTAACTTGCTCTAGTTGTGTTAGTATGTTTATTCATTCTTTTGATAAATTTGTTTACAGGTTGTTACAAGATCACCACAGTTTTCTCCCATGCCCAGACAGTGGTAGTGTGTGCTGGCTGCTCAGCTGTGTTGTGTCAACCAACTGGTGGAAGAGCCAGGCTGACTGAGGGTAATATTTTAATTATTTGTTTCATTTACAATTCAGACAGTGTTCATTTTTTGCTATGGTTTTATTCTGTTTTATAGTCTGTTTGATATTTTTATCTAAGACAAATATCTTACTTCCCAATAGGCTGTTCTTTCCGCAGGAAACAACATTGAAAGTAAAAGCAGATTGGCCTGGCTGCACCTGATTATTTCATCTGAGATACCATGCTTATGTAAAGAGTGAATACAAGATGCATTGTCAAGGCTAATTTGATTCTAATTATTATCAAAATGATTCTACATCATTACCTAAATTGATGTTGATTGCAAAAATGTCATATCTTGAGTGTTAGAAGTAAGATTCCTCATTTTTTAAAAACTGGCACAGGCTAATAGTTCAATTTATATGGTCTTTGAATAAGTGATTAGCTAAACTTAAGGATATTAATCAGGCTGAAGTCTGAAACCCATACATAACCGTCACATCTGAAAATGTGTTTAGTTTCTTCACAGAAGCCAAATTGCCGCCCCTTAAATTTTGTAATTATACTCAAGTTTTTTTATTGTAATTGTACCCAGTTTTTTTTGTCGAAATACGGGCTTAAATTTATTTATGTTTATACATCTATCCGCTAGGTGTCGTTGAAAATTGTCGTCTGACTTTGACAGCTTCTGTTGTTCATTTGTAATCAAATCCGGAAGATGATTAAAGCTATACTTGTTTTCAATAATCATGGCAAGCCCCGTTTATCAAAATTCTACCAGTATTTTGTAAGCTTGTATTTAACATTTGTGTTACAGAAAAGGATATAAGTGATGTTACTTTACAGAATGAAGATATGCAGCAGCAAATAGTTCGTGAAACCTTTCAGCTTGTCAGCAAGCGTGATGATAATGTCTGCAATTTTCTTGAAGGCGGAAGGTACACGTAGTTTTGTGTTTGATGTGACATAATTTCTAAGTTTTTATTTCAGTTTGATAGGAGGATCTGATTATAAACTGATATATAGGCACTATGCCACATTGTATTTTGTGTTCTGTGTTGACTCCTCAGAATCAGAATTGGGGATATTAGATCTGATTCAAGTATTTGTTGAAACTTTGGATCGCTGCTTTGAAAATGTTTGTGAATTGGATCTGATCTTCCATGTTGATAAGGTATTATTATCTTTTTACTTTATCCTGTTATGATTGTACATTGTTTTATATTCTAGGTTCATTACATCTTGAATGAATTAGTAATGGGTGGAATGGTTCTAGAGACTAACATGTCTGAAATTCTTAGTCGAATAGAGGATCAGAATAAATTGGAAAAATCCGAAGCAGGGCTTATTAGCCTTAAAAATGTAAATCTTCCTAATTTACCAAACATTCCTCAACAGATTAAGGATATTAAACTACCAGATCTACCCCAAGCTATAAAAGACCTGAAATTCTAATGTAATAGCTCTTAATGTATGATTCAAAATATTCTGTGCGAAATACAATAAGATGCACAACAATCGTTTTGACATATTTTATTTGTTTATTTGGCTATTTTAATATTCATTTACTAAGGTTGCTTCTCGAACTGTACAACAGATGGCCATGTATCTATGGTTTAAACCTTCCCGCTTTCACACAGCGCCTTCTGCTGTATTTTCCCATTTCGCCGCCATCATTCGTCGTCTGGCGAGGTGATGCCTCTGTTCTTCCCTTAAACAACTAGCGTGTTTTACTCTTGTTGGTGAATTTTAAAAAAGTTTTTTGCACTTGACGAACATGCTGCATGCTTGAGTAATCTTGCCCTCTCAATAGATTACTATCAACATTTTGTCACTTTCGGTAAGTTCACTCGTTATTCATGTACTAAATAGTGTGTCGTACATTTTACGGCATTTACAGGATCTTGTAAGCACAAAAGATCTTTATCTGACAGTTAAGGGCAAGAAATGTTTACATCATAAGAGCCTCACATTATAGAAGTAAAATGAGTTTCAATTTTGACGCTAACTATTGGATATATGGCTGTATGTATATGTTGGCTACTCTTCACGGATCGAACTCGGCTGTTTGAGCGTGGCAACACAGCTGATGATTGTGTCCCCTTTACCCAACCCCATCATTCTGTTCTTACCTCCAGGCTACCCGTTTCCGGACCTTGTGAGAGCAGGCCCACTCTCTACCCCCTCTGTCTTTCTTTCTCCAAACAACACCCAACCCCCGTTTTACTGCATCCCGAAAGTGCAGCATTGCCAGCTATCCGTATAGCCCGTTTACATTCACAAGATTTATTTTTTATTTTTATTTTGAAAAATTTCCGTTCGTAAAAAACCTTTTCCCACATTTTGAAATAGGGCATTTAATCACAATTCCCCTAAGGACAGCGATTTAGTGTTATCTTAATTTAAAAATTTTGTTCGTTCTCGGTCGATTGTTGCGTTTGCCTTTAGTCGCACCGTATCTGGCTTGATGGGTAGTGTTGGAACTTTCAGACGCTAGCAAATTCGAGTCACTCTTTCAATGAGGCACTACAGTAAAAAGCCTTCTGGGTCGTCGTCACATAGTTGTTTGAAGTCTTAGACGACGTGTGTACATGTTTGCTTCTCTCTGTGCAGTAGTGGGAGATTCATGAAGAAAGTGAACGCCATTTGTTCGTGAACGTTTATTGAGTTAAGAGAAAAAACCTTTAAAAAAAACTTCACGTGACCTAGCCGTTATTTGTACTTCGGCAAAATCAAGTTTATTGGAACTACCCTAGCTGAAAAGAAAAGGGAAAACGACGACCATAGTTTCTCTTTTAGTACTTTTGGTTAAAGCAAAACACAGTTTGAGCATCATCGTTGGCTGTAACTTTCGATCTCCAGTTTTCAAGTTCTTCACATGGACATTTACCAAGGACTTACACTCCTTAAAGGTGACCTTCTTTGATCTTACGTTCCTTACTGTTTGCGATTAGAAGCAAGCTAGTTAAATTCAAGACCGATGCTCGATTTTTAATCTTGGATGTCCTGATCCAAAAAAAATATTTCATCTCAAACTTAATGCGAATCCGATATACAAACATGTAATTTAAAAAAAGAACCCGTTTTGTAGATGAAGTGTTGTCTTTTATGTGGTAATGTAGCAGAAAATTGTTTCTTATTAAATTATATGACGTGTGTTGTGCACGGCATTCCTGTGCCCATTGCTTGGCTAAAGTGAAGCGCAGACCGCTCTTTTTCGCCTTTCGATGAGCCAAAAAGGAATCGGTTCGGAACCGCTACACAGCTGTTCTGAAGCTGTGCGTCTCTCTTCGAAATTCCCCAATATGGAGTCGGTCCCCTATCGACGGATTATTGTCGAAGCTCCTCCGACATGCTTGCTTCAACGATTACGCCACTCTTTTATTTCTGACTTGTTTTGTCGTATAGCGTACACCGTTAAAAACATTGGACAATGTATTAGGAAACAATAGCCAATGGAGGCATAAATCGTTCTTAAAGAGTTGTTGAGCACTGGAATTTTTTTTTAAATAGGCTGTGTCTATTGATAGGTGCATGGCTGTTCTAGAAGGGGCGGGTTGCAGAACGGTTTTTGTAGGACCGCAGCGTTGCCCGACTTAACAAATGGAGACCCCGGTCTCCCACACACTATTTCTGGAAATAATTCAGAATCCTGCGATGGTTCTTTCGGTTTTCCTTGAGTTGTCGACTTCCTATGAATAAGTGCCTTTTCCTGTGGAGCTTTATTTACAAGCCTGAAAAACTGCGTGGCGTGAATGGTGTCTGCTTATAAGTGATTTCCTTTGTCCGGCAGCAATGTTGTCTTATCTTTGGGCGGGAAAGGCCGGGAGATCGATATTTTTGCGTTGAGCACTAAGGAGAAAGACACAGGGTTAGTTGAATAATCGATCCACCCTTTCAGCAACAGACGCTACTCCGTAAAAATATCCAGTCTGATGTGAACTAAAATGATTTTAGTGGTATTTCGTGAAGTCTATTACTTACTAATTTGTGATCGCTGTTCATCATCAGTAGGTCATCTAAGCGATGTCCTACAGCTGGATTGAAAATGAAACGCAACGAAGATTCCATACATTTACCCTCTGCCGTTGAGTCAGTAGCACGACCATTAGGTGGATCAATCCAGTCTGGCCGGATCTCTCCTACGCCTCCTATGGTGAATGCTGTACTAGCTGGGGACTTGAGGAATACTGCAAATCAATTGCAGGTACACAACCTTTTGAGTAGTCTGCTTTCAATGTTCACCTTCCGTTAACCTTTTGGGTTTTTATTAGGAGCCTTCTATAGCAGCAAGTATGGCCACGTTTAGTACCAGTGGATTTGTGGCAGCAGCGAATGGCAGTACCACTGTCACTATTGGTCCTTTAGGCACCAGTCCACCAGTGCCATTCTCTACTGCTATCCAAACAACAAAAGCCCCATCCAATACTGGTGGTGTGTCACAAGTGGTGGCACAGCAACAACACATCTTCCATCAGTCACTTGCTCATCAACAAGCTCGTCATAGTTTGGCTATTGCTACAGCCCCAGCTGGATCACCTCCAATATCAATTCAGTCGACAGCCCAGCAGCAGACACAGCAACAGCAACAGAGCTCTATGCAACAGGCATTCCAGGTAAGAGCTTGGCCTTTTTTGTTATGTATTATAATGGATTCCTGTTATTTTTTGGCATTTCCATTTCAACATCTTTTTTTGTTTTACTCAATAGCAAATGACGGCTGGTCCTCACGGCCCAGGAGCGCAGCAGTTTCAGCGTTTGAAAGTGGAAGATGCCCTTTCATATTTGGATCAGGTCAAATACAAATTTGGCAATCAACCTCAGGTTTATAATGATTTCCTTGACATCATGAAGGAATTTAAATCTCAGAGGTAAGCTGGTATTTTAAAAAATCTAGTTTTCGTGAGTGGAAAATTTTTTTTCTATAGTATCGATACACCCGGTGTTATTGCACGTGTTTCTTCGTTATTCCGTGGACATCCGGAGCTCATTGTGGGGTTTAACACCTTCCTTCCTCCTGGGTACAAGATAGAAGTTCAAGCCGAGCAGGTTATTATCTTCGAAATAATAATGCTTAAACCTTTATTAAACTGTGTTTGCGTTTATGTATATATATATATAGGTTTCTGTTAGTGTGCCAGGCAGTCTGGGTGTCCCTGCTCACATACACCATATTACACATGGTCCAATACCAATAACGACTACCACCACCCAACAACTTGACATGGCTGCTCGGAGCACGCCACCAATCCAACAAGTCAGCATAACTACCGTTCCTCAGTTAACTGTCGCTCCGCCAATCCAGCAGGTTCCAGCAGCATCCGTTCCTGTCAAAGAAGGTAAAAAAAAAAAACTTTACTATTTTCGAACACGTCAGGCTCGTCGAATTATTAAAAATACAATTTCATTAACTAATATATTTTTTTTGTTAGTTGTATCTGCAGCTAAAACAGCAGGAACTTCCCCCATATCAAGTACCGGATCCATTTCGACAGCAGCTCCTACATACAGTTTGAGTTCTCAACAGAAGGAATCGTCTTCATCGAGTCCTCAATTAGGTTCCGCAGCCCATGGATATGCCAATAGCTCGTCGCAGGGTGCAGCTGCTGTAGTCAGTGCTGCATTTGGAGTCCCAAATGCGTCGCAACCAGTTGAATTTAATCATGCCATTAATTACGTCAACAAGATTAAAAACCGCTTCCAGGGCCAACCTGATATCTATAAACAGTTCCTTGAGATACTGCATACGTATCAAAAGGAACAGCGGTCTTTGAAAGAAGGCCTCGTTAGCCCATTAAACTATCGGCCTACCTTGACTGAAGCTGAAGTCTATGCTAAAGTCGCTCAACTCTTTCAAAATCAAGAAGACCTCTTACAGGTAGTTTATTTTATTCCAATTCCGCTATTACTGTTTTTTTTTGGCCTGAAATTTGCCTATTGAGACTCCATGTTTTGTTTTATCGATTTTTAGGAATTTGGCCAATTTTTACCTGATGCTACTAATGTAACGCGCGGAGGTAATTGTGGTAGTAGCTTGGTACCGGTTACTCTACCAGCCATCCCAACGGGACAGACCAAGAAGCCCAGCCCTGTTACAGAGCCATCTAAACCTCCGGCTATAGCAAGCGGTAATTTAACTGGATCGGCAGTGGCACCGCCGGCGAAAGCACCACTTAAACGGCCGGCGCCTCCCCCAATTGTATCATCTCCGGCCGTCGGTATGAATCTGATACCGAAGAAAAAGCCTCGACTAGATCCTGGTAGTGGAAAAGATCATTCGATTGCCGACGTTGGAAAGTTTGGTACCATGAGCGAATTGGCCTTCTTCGACAAAGTTCGGCGCGTAGCTTGTCGGTCCCGTGACGTTTACGAAAACTTCCTTCGCTGCTTGGTCATGTATAACCAAGAAATTATTAGCAAAATGGAATTGCTCCAAATCACTACCCCCTTCCTTAGTCGCCATCCCGATCTGCTCAAGTGGTTTAAAGACTTCCTCGGACTTAAAGGTTAGCATTTTCGTTCTCAAATGAAAAGTGTGTTTCTGTAAGTTAACGGCGTCTTCTTGTTATCATAGAAGGAACAGGCGTAGGGGGCTACCTGGCTCATGTTGAAGCTCAACCCATCAGTTTAATTCGTTCGCGGATGGAACGCGAAATGTACCCTTCAACCAAGGATGGAAAGGAATCGCGGGACCACGACATGCAAGCCATGGAGATTGATTACTCTACGTGCAAGCGCCTCGGCACATCTTATTGCGCACTACCTAAGAGCTACGAACCCCCGAAGTGCTCCGGACGAACGCCTCTGTGCAAAGAGGTGCTAAACGAGACGTGGGTTAGTTTTCCCACGTGGTCCAGTGAAGATTCAACTTTTGTCAGCTCACGCAAGACGCAATACGAAGAATACATTTACCGGACGGAAGATGAACGCTACGAGTTGGATATTGTGCTAGAGACTCACATGAGCACAATCCGCGTCCTAGAAGGTGTTATGAAGAAACTGAATCACCGAATGAATGCTGAAGAAGCAAACCGCTTCAAATTGGATGACTGTCTTGGCGGATCTTCTCCAACCATCCACATCAGAGCTATTCGGCGTATTTACGGAGACAAAGCCACCGAGATCATCGAAGGGTTGAAGCGAAGTCCTCAGGTGGCAATTCCGGTTGTGCTGCGCCGCATGAAAGCTAAGGAAGAAGAGTGGCGCGAAGCTCAGAAAGGGTTCAACAAAATATGGCGTGATCAGAATGAAAAGTATTATCTCAAGAGCCTCGACCATCTAGGAACTAATTTCAAGCAAAATGACGTAAAGGCGCTACGCTCTAAGGCGCTTATCAACGAAATTGAGACTATCTTTGAAGAGCGTAACGAAGAGAACGCCAACAAGACGGATATGGGTCGTTCAACTAATGTGAGCAATGGGCCTCATCTTAAGTTGGCTTATAAGTCACGACGGAAGGTGCTGGACGACGCAGCAGATCTCCTGATTCATCATGCCAAACGCCAAACTGGAATTACTAAAGAAGACAAACGACGCATAAAAACACTATTGAGACATACGGTGCCCGATCTTTTCCGTCATCCTCGCCAGGAACTTAGCGAAGACGAAAGAGAAAATGATGATGACGACGATGCGGAAGATAAAGATTCACATGAACACGACACAGCTACGAAGAGGGAGAAACGAAAGAGCAGCAAAATGACAAATGGCGGTCGCGGAAATACGAAGGTTCCGGCCTTAGCAATGTTAGCCTCAATGGACGACGAGTACACGCTCTTCCTGGCCAACAGTCACTGGTATGTCTTCCTCCGCTTGCATCACATTTTATGTGAACGACTCACCAAGATTGGGGATCGTGCATCCATCCTTCTTCAAGAGGAAAAAGAAGAGATTGCCAAGTCTCGTTCTCGCTCAAACGGTCGCCACAGGGAAAACGACAGTGTGGCTGTAGCACTTCGACTCAAACCGAAGGCCGAAGTCGAGATTGATCAGTACTACTCACACTTCCTTTCGATGGTGAAGAATCTGTTGGACGGCAACATCGAGGCACTGCAATTTGAAGATTCGCTTCGTGAGATGTTTGGCATCCATGCTTACTCTGCGTTTACTCTTGATAAAGTCATCGCCAACGCCGTTCGTCAGCTGGGTCATTTGGTCACCGATCAGACGTGCTTGCAGTGTACCGAAATATTTCTGGAAGAGCATGGTCTTAAAGGTTCATCGAAGGGTCTGCTGACTGAGGATGGATCAAATGACGAAGGCAAGCAATCTGCAGCTGAAATGTCTTATCAGCGAAGAATGGAGCAGTTGTTAGCTGACGAAAATCTTTTTAGAATTGTTTTATGGCACAAAAATGAAGAAACCACAATCGCCATTGAAATGCTCGACACCGACACTCACTCAAGTTGCTCAGGAGATAACCCGCCATTGCAAGATGTGCGTAACTGGTCAAATTACGTCGAAGGATACGTTTCAGATCGCATGGATCAAGTTATGTCGGAGAAAGCCAGGCGAAAAAATACAGATCCATCATTGAGCGCAGCCCATTCCCGCGTAAGAAAACCAGTTTTCCTACAAAGAAATCTGAAACAATGGGAAAGGCGGCGACGGAAAGATGGCTCCGTTAAAGCGTCACGTTCTAAGAATTCCGGTATTTAAATAATATATATTTCCTCAATTTTGTTAATGTTTGAGGCCAATTAAGGCAATAGGCATGCCCGTTGTGGCATCTATTTGTAAGCTTGTTTGCATATTTTATGTTTCTTATTTTGCGTTTCCTTAGACACTCCTGTGGACGCGGACGACACTACACAGAAGGACGTTACATTAAGCGAGGATGCTCACTGTGTGTTCAACGTCAATTCATATCAAATGGTTTTTGTGGCCAATAGCGAGAGTGTATTGTACAAGAGACATGCGTTCACCCGAGCCAAACAAGTAACTCATTGTTAAAGAGCTTGTTTAGTCCAAACGCTTCAAACTAACTACGTTTTGTTTCACAGTGCCACAAAGCAGTAACGCTACGGATGAGAAAACACTTTCTAGTTTGGCGTGAACGCTGGTCGGCAGCTCATGTGACGGCAGATGCCGAAAAGGCGACGGCAAACTGGCTTCTGGGCAAAGGTGACCACTTGGAACTGAAGGCAGACAGCAGAACTGTCAAACTTGTAAATCATGTTGACAAGCGTGCTCCTTTTGGGACGCTCATAAAGTATCGTGTCGACTACGACAAGAGTTGAGTGACTATCTAAAGGAATCTTGTCTGTCCCTATTACTTGCAAAGTTGCAATCGAATCAATCATCTCTCCGATGCCATTTGATTGAATTAATCGCTCTGCCTATTTTTAAACAATGATAGATAAAGGAGAATTGTTATACTCTCTTGTCCAACACTGCAACTCGTTGTTTCTAAACTCCTTTCTACTACTGGGTTCACCGCCCGTGTTTTCCCCCATCTGTGTGTATGATTTTTTAAACAATTGTAAGTGGACGATGTGAACGAAAAAAAAAACCAACAAACAAATCAAGACAATAAAGATCTTATGTCCATGACCATACCATGTTAGATTGTTAAATAAATTCGATCCAGTGTTTCGATCTTTACACTGTTTTTGGAAAGTTGTAGGCGTAACTGCCGTCATCAGACCTGTGGTCGTTTGCTATTATACTTTTGGCTCGATAAAAGGTAGTATACCAACTGGTTTGCTGAAGTTCATTTTGAGCACACTCATTTTCATTTATGCTGCAATGCCATCACGCATGCTGTTTTGGTACTAAACATGGGTGACTGAAGGCACAAGCAGCACCCGCTGAAACGAATTCGAATGAAGTCTGCTACAAACCAACAATAATTATTGTCGACTGTTGCCAAGAAAGCGAAGTTTGGGTAGACAACCTGTAATTGTGGAATATTCGTTTTTCGTATATATAGCACTGTATGTTCATAAATCCAGTCATAGTTGGCATTGCATACACCAGTTAAATAAGGTTCTTAAAGTGATAAAAACAATTTTACCTGTAGTCCAAGAAGACCAAGTTTAGCAATAAATAGGTACTGAAACAGTATTGTATAGACTCGATTGAATTTCACCGAATATTTCTCTTAAGTTTTGGCTTAATTTAAACCTCGGCTTGAAAGGATGGAAGTTACAAATGTATTTGGGTTTGTTATCCTTGTACACATATTCATATATTGCTCTGATAGATGCCTGAAGGTAAAAAAACATGAACCTACTATCTTTTCTCCAATCATTTATTTTGCTCATTTTTCGTTTTACTTCTCACAGGGAAATAATTCACAAAGATACAAGAACTTTCTGTCTATGGCTCCTGTTCAAATTGATTTTATGAGTTTACGATGGACTACATCACTGTTTAATAAAAAAATTAGCAACTGGGCAACAAGGAAAAAATATAAACTGAGCTGGTGGTATAGTCTTGGAACAATGATTACAATTTTGCTTTGCATTCCTTCATTGATCCTGTTGGCCAGCACAGCAGTTGTAAGTTTTGAAAATATAAGACAACATGAGAATCACGAAGCCATACTTCAACCTGTTGTTCCAGGAGTCAATTTACCCTCAACTGATTTACCATACTATTTAATTACACTCTTAGTATGCACAGTTGTTCATGAGATAGGTCATGCCTTAGCTGCTGTGAGGTATTACAATCTCCTTTGTAATAGTTAAACTGGTTTTGTGTATGCATTGTAACATTAACTCTTTCTACCTTCAGCGAGCAGATCCCGCTGATAAGTTTTGGCCTTATTGTTTGGCTTGTTGTTCCTGCTGCATTTGTTGAGTTGCCAACAAAGGATGTTACTAGCCTTCCTCCATGGAAGCAACTGAAGATCTACTGTGCTGGGGTACTATTCCTTTAAAAAAACCTCTAGTATCACTACATCTTCTTTGTTTAAAAGGTATTAACACAGTGAACCTATCATTTTTATATTTGCAGATTTGGCACAACATTGTTTTATCGATAGTTGCGTTTTTAATTGTGACATCTCTGCCTATCTTGCTGATGCCCTTATTTCAAACCGGGGCCGGAGTTTCTGTTCTCAACTTAGATGGGGTGCGTTGCACAACAAAATATCAATCATAGCTTTTTGTTTTTTCCTTCGTTAAATTGAACTTAATTTGCGCTCTTTAAATTTTTAGTATTCGGTAGGTGGATATCACGATTTTCAAATTGGAGATCAATTGACAGGTGTCAATAGTTGTCGTGTTACAGAGGACAAGACTTGGAAGCAATGTTTGGCGGCTATTTTACATGCATCTTCGTCAGGTTTCTGTGTTAATAACGCATATCTTTCCGATGTCGTAGCAAATGATCAATTAGGCTGCTGCAATAACTCAGAATTAAGTCAGTCACATTTGTGCTTCCTTTCGTCATCTGATTTAATCTCAAATCAGCACTGCTTGAGAGCAAGGGAAGTTTCAGAATTATCCACAGCTTGGTGTTCCAATCATAAAGATTGCTCCCAAAACCAAACGTGCCTTAGTCCATCATTTCAGTCAGAATTAGAAAACGAAGCTGATTCCTCAAGGCTAATACTAATCCAGCGAAAGAATGCCGCCTCCATAATTTTTGTAGGCAATCCTGACGAAATTTATCGATCTGTTATTGTATCAAACTACGTACCCAGGACATTTATTGGTCCTAACTATGTTAATGTGTTATACCACTTAATGTGGTATTTGTTTTCTTTCTCCGCTGGTTTGGCTGTCTTAAATGTTGTTCCTTGCATTTATATGGATGGTCAGCATATTGTGGGAGCACTTACAGAAGTGGTATTTAAAGGTTGCGAAAATGTTTCTATGAAACGGCAAGCTCAGCGCGCCCTTATTTTCTCTGGAACTTCTCTTGTGATTATCAATATTGCGTTTAGTTTGCTTTCAATGTTTTTGTAATAATTCAAGTTTCAAAAATCCCTGTATCCTACATTAAAATACATATTTCAGTGAAGCTAATCTCTGGTTAAGGCACAAAAACATTTTAAAATGTTGCCATTAACGGCGCTTCGGCCGATGCGTGACTCTGGCGTCTATGTTGCATTTTTCATGATCCCTGAGTTATCAGTCAAAACAAGTGGACAATTAAGGAACTACGTATATGACGTGTCTTTCAAATATCGTTGTTTGTGTTTAGCTTATTGGCAGAATAGTTGTTGCTATTTTAAAATGCCACTATTAAATCGCCGAGACACTGTGCAACTCTTATTATTGGTAAGGGTACTCAAGTCAAGTGATTGGTGTTTCAGGTGTTAGTTTTTTCCAGATTTTTTTTTTTTAGAAGAGATGTAATGTCTCCTATATTGTAACTATTTGTGCAGCTGTTGGTTGTACCTTTCCAGTTCTGGTTGTCCCATGAATTCCAACAACCCCGTCCAGTACTGAAATCAGTCATGGAATTCATGGATGGCTGCCAAAATTTTCTTAGACTACATACTCGAAGTTGTTGGGAAAATGTCATCACATTAGCTGAATATGTAACAGGTAAGGACAAAATGTCATGTGCCATTTTTAGGTGATCAGTAGTACATTTTCCTTGTTGGTGTTAACACCAGGGTTATCTAGGCAAGGAGACAAACTAGCTGATGAATCTCCAGCAAAAGAAGTCTTGGAATTTAGAAGTCTTCAGAACAACATGTTTGCTAGTTCAACTGTACCTCGTTATGTAAGGTCTTCAAACATACACTTTCGAATAGGGGATGTTGTTATGCACAAATATAAACAGTTGAGGGGAGTCATTGTTGGATGGGATTACAAAGCCCAAGCTCCCCCTGAATATTTAAAAGAGCTTTATAAAACCAAAGATGCAGATCAGCCAAACTATTTAATTGCCATTGATACCAGAGATCGCCTTAACCCACAATTCACCTATACACCAGATGAGAATCTAGAACTACTAACGAATGTCCATGTAATTCATCCTAATCTAGATGAATATTTTGAATTCTATGATGGCAGTAGGTACATCCCAAGGCCTTGGCTTCAAGCAATTTATCCGAAAGATTAATATTTTACTACTTGTTAACTTGTAAAATTCATCAAATTCAAATCTTTCTGCTGTTTTGACAAACTGTGATTTCCCTTTTGACATAAAATTGAAAATGTGTTTAGCGTAAAAGGATTTCCATAACGGATTATTTACGTAATAAGTGTCCTTTAAGATGAAAGAATGTTGTGCGCTCTGTATGCATCAACAAAGTTAAAGTTTGTTTTATATATTGGCAAGTACATGAGTAGAGAGTAAAACGCGCCAAGTATGATCTTCTTGACAACCTCGTCAACAGAAAAAGCTAGATATTCCGTATAGTAGTTGTAAGATAGGTATCCAGTGTTATACTTTGGTTGTTAATAAAATTTCAACAAATGTAACAAATAATGTGTACAGAAGTGCAATGTTTATGAATTAGCCGCAGAAATCCTCTCTCGTCCTTATTTGCAATCCCTTTTAACTCAGTAGCAGTACAAAGGGGCACAGAGACTGTCCCTATGTTGTGCTTGATGGATATTATCGATCTCACCGATGGAGTAGCGTCGTACGCTTCGAAAACGTTTGGCCCTTTTCCCGTTTCCATACTGATCTAGCGCATCACACGCTGACCTTATCAAACGCAATTGTATGTAAATATATGAATTTTTGAATGTATTTTAATAGTTATTGGAATTGGGGACGGGCCCTTCCCTAATTCTTATGAATTCTTTCCCATTTATCACGCAACTATAGTCCTCCTAAAAAAACAATATCCCACCAACGGGAATATTAACAGGGCAATTTGACATTTTATTAGGGAGGATTAGAGACGAGAGAAAAATATTAAAAGAATTTACACGCACTAGAAAACGGAAAACTACAAATGAATATATTTAAACGTAGTTCGTAATTTCTTATAATAATAGTTACACGTAATAAAGCCCGTATGTGAAGCGGTGCATCAGTAAGGAAAACGGGAAAAACGCCAGTGAAATTTTCAAAACGTTCATCGCGCCATCATGGGCAACACTGAGCCTGTCTACCCCCGCTGCTTCTTAGCCTTATGGCGGCCATCACGTTCTTTTATTTCGTGGTCTGTAGTGAAGCAGACAACTTAGTGAGATCAGCAAAGAAAAGTGAAATAGGGAACTGTAAGCGGCTGGAAGTGACAGATTCTTGAACACAAAGCCAAATAAAATGGAGGATTCGAATTTGGGTGAAACTTTAAAACCTTATTTATCTGCTATGAGAGTACCGAAGCCTGGAGATAAAGTCTTCAAGGATGAATGTTTGCTTTCCTTTGACACGCCGGTAAATATGTCAGGTTTTATGCAATCATATAGTATATTTCGCCTTCGAATAATATCTGTATGAATAGCCCTACTCCCCTGTTTTAGGTTTTTTAAAAATATTTGTTCCATAAAGTTAATACCCTCTATTGTTTATTAAAGGAATCTGAGACTGGCTTATATGTGTGCTTAAACACGTTTCTGGGTTATGGTCGTGATTATGTTGATCACCATGTAAAGAAAACTGGAAACAAAATTTTCCTTCACCTGAGGAAAATCAAAAAGTTGTTGCCACAAGAGAAAAGTGAATTAGAACCTGAAAAGAAAATAACTAGGTTGGCTATTGGTATAGAAGGGGGTTTTCCCATGGAAAGTACCACAAAGTTTGAATATGAAGAAAAACATTCTGTTGCCATATATCCTGGCCCAATTGAAATCCCACTTCCACACCCTAATCTACCACTTGAGGTATTTAGCCTTGATAAAAGAACCATTCGTAACAATAAAGATAAATTTGTTTTCTTTTGTTGTAATGTGCAGCTGGAGAATAGTATTCAAGGAATTCTAGCTGCACCAAGTGCTAGACATTTAGAAGAATTGTCAGCTCTTGAATCAACTTGGGATGGAGAAAACAGACAGGTTTCCAAATTTGCCGCAAATCTGGAGCAATTACACAACGGCGTAAGAGTCCCACCACAAGGATGGCAATGCTCCAAGTGTGATAAAACAGAAAACCTCTGGATGAATTTATCAGATGGAACCGTGTTATGCGGTCGTAAATTTTTCGATGGAACAGGGGGTAACAATCACGCCCTCGAACATTATGAAGCTACTGGTAAAATTTAGTTGAAGAAGCATCAGTACCATAATTTTGACACCTATCTGTAACTATTTCTTTTAATTTTTTATCAAAAAAATTTTTGATAGGTTATCCATTAGCTGTCAAGTTGGGTACGATCTCAGGGGATGGTAAAGCAGATGTGTATAGCTATGCTGAAGACGACATGGTTGAGGATCCATATCTGAAACATCATCTTGCACACTTTGGCATAAATATGGATGGAATGAAAAAAGTAATAGTTAGTTCCTTCACAATCCTAGCTGTTAATATTCAATCTTTTCTTGTTACGTTTTAGACGGATAAATCAATGGCCGAATTAGAGATTGACTTAAACCAGCGGGTAGGTGAATGGGCTTCCATTCAGGAAACCGGAAAATCGTTAGTTCCATTGTTTGGACCGGGTTATACAGGATTGACGAACCTTGGCAATTCGTGCTATCTTAACAGTGTCATTCAAGTTCTTTTCACGGTACCTTCATTTCAAGAACGGTAGTTGCACAAAATCATAGGGCAAAGAGATTATTCACTAGAATTTAATAAATCTACCTTTAGTTTTTTTAACGACCAAGATGCCATCATTAGTGCTGCTGATACAAACGCCTTCCAGGATTTCAATGTTCAAATGTAAGCGGAATTTCCCTGCCAAATGGTTTCCTTCTTTTTTCCTAATGCTGTATTATCGATCTGTATTTCTAGGTCAAAATTGGCTGTGGGAATCCTTTCCGGGCGTTATTCCCTCCCGATTGACGATGTAGAAAACCAGCATCAGCAGGGTATTAAACCTTCCATGTTTAAATCACTAGTCGGTAAGGGTCACCCGGAATTTTCAACAAAACGACAACAAGACGCCGTGGAATTTTTACTCCATATGATCAACATCACAGAGGTAGGAAATTTCTTTACTTCTATTTTTCACTATATGTAGTGTTAAGGGCACTAATATAAAATGCGAACTCGTTTTGGCAATAATGTTCACTACATTAGCGGAATATGAGAGTTCATCCCAAGCCTTCAACTAGTCCGGTCGAAAGCTTTAAGTTTCAGGTTGAAGAACGACTACAGTGCCTTGCATCTGGGCAAGTTCGTTATACGCGCAGGTACGATGACCAGCGTAATACGTTTTCATGTATTTAAGTTAAACATCTTTTTCTTTAGACCTGAATACCATTTACCAGTACCTGTTCCACTTGATACGGCATCTAACACCGAAGAAGTTCGCCTATTCAATGAGCAGAAGAAAGCGGCCATGGCTGCAGGACAACCATTGTAAGTTTTATTGTGTACAACAACGTGCTAAATTCAGGTTTTATCGATTGTTCCATTTTGACAGCAAATCGGACGATGTGGTACGACCAAAAGTTACACTTCAATCATGCTTCGAAGCCCTTATCCGTCCTGAAGAGGTCCAGAATTTCTACAGCAGTGCCATCAATGCAAAAACAACTGCCCTGAAGTATTTAGCTCATGGGATAAAAATGATAAATTATTTTATTGTAATTTATTACTTGTAGAACAACAAAATTAGCTACCTTTCCGGACTATTTGTGGATTCAGTTGCGAAAGTTCACTTTGGCAGAGGACTGGACGCCAGTAAAATTAGACGTTGCTGTTGAAATTCCGCTGGTTATTGATCTGTCCTTTATGAAAGCTGATGGAAAACAAACTAATGAAGTTTTGATGTCCGATGAAACCATTGATCAGCTGGGTAAACAAACAGCCGTTAGTAATGCAAGTCTTTTATTTTTTGTTTTATAATTTTTTTTTCGTTCACATATTTGATACAGCTTCCAATTCCGCTGTTGAACCCGCTGCCGATTTGGCCGTCGTGGAATCTTTGACTGAAATGGGATTCCCGCTGGTTGCATGCAAGCGTGCAGCTATTCTCACGCATGGCGCTGGACTTGAGGCCGCTACCCAGTGGATCATGGAACACATGGACGATCCAGATTTCTTGACCCCACTATTAAATTCTTCATCGGGTATAATTTGTGTAACAAATAAATAAAGGATATCATTACGGGGTATCGTTGCACCCTCCACAGGTATCTTCAAAGCAGATGAAGAGGGCGTCGCCATGCTTCAGTCAATGGGATTTAGTCGTTCCCAGTGCGTCAAGGCCTTGCAAAATACAGATAATAACGTGGAACGCGCAGCCGACTGGATATTTTCTCATCCCGATGAGATAAGCAGCGGCGATTGCGCACCAGCCCCTTCTGCAACCCCCACCAACGCATCCGCTCTTTCTGAACCCACATTTATAGATGGCCCACCTGGTATGAAAATTATTAGCCTAGATTTGATGAGATTATTTGCCTAGATGGATAATTTAACTATTTTTTTCCTCGCCTTAGTTTATGAATTGGCCGCTTTCATTTCACACATGGGGACGTCAACAAGTGTCGGTCACTACGTTTGCCACATTAAAAGAGATGGGCGCTGGGTAATTTACAACGATGAAAAGGTGGCCGTGTCTGAAAACCCTCCCTTTGAGTTGGGATATCTATATCTGTACCGTCGATCACCATAAACTAAACCTATGGTAATCGTCGTTTTTTTTTTGCTTACAAACATATCCAAATGGATAAGGCAAATAATCATTAAAAAAAATAAAAAAAAAATTTAATTTCAATACTAAATAAAAGTTTTCGGCACCAGATAATCATTCTTCCAACCCTAGGATTTAAAAATTCTTCTCTCGAGATTATGCACAACTGTGACTTCGCGGGCAGAACTCTTTCTGTTTAATTTCTAGATTAGAATCAGTTCTAGCTTTTCCCATCAGGCAATAAAGGAGAAAAGATTGTTTTACAATATCAGAATATGGGATCTATAAACCTTCCCCATACTGGAAACGACACCACTCGTGATTTTAATCACCACAATTTAAGGAGAACCTGTAGCATCATACAGTATCAATCCACCAACAAATAAATCACTACACCTTAAGAGTGGAACTATACATAAAATAATAACTGGTACCAGATAAAGTTGTTGTCCTAGCATACAGTTTAATATGTTTATTTTTAGGAATTATTATATGAACTTTGTTTTTACGTAAAGTTTATGGTTTTTGAATAATCAAAGAAGTTTGATGTGTCACGCTAGCGCTGTAGCGTACTGGCGGGTTAGTAATGGTTTCGTTTCGCACACACACTAATTTTATATTTTAGATTACTCCAAAAGTATAAACTCTACGTAAAAACAAGTTCCATTTCCGTGTTCCTTGGTTAATTTTGAATCAGAATCATCTACAGTTATCTAGATTTAATGCTATTATTTTTTAATAGGCAAAAATTTTAATCACGACAATATAAGCCCGGGCTTATTTTTTAACCCAACTTCATCGTTTTTTACGTTTTTTTTCAAAAACTATGAATCCCACGAGAAAACAACCCTCATATTCGTGTTGCCCGTTCAATTCTGCATCGAAACTATGTATTTAAAGCAAAATCTAAAATTTTGCCAAAATTGAAAAAGTGAGAAGGCTATAGCCTTCCCACTTTTGTCAAAATCGGAAAAAATCGAAATCTCTCGGAATGCGATGAAAATCCCACAGTATAACCTAATTTTAACGCTGATTCGGAAAAAGCCCTTTGTTGTTTTGTCAAGTAAGCCGTTTTTGAAATAATCGCCGTTTAAAGATAAGACTCAGCCGGATGTAAAAAATAAGCCCGACAAAAAAAATAGTCCCGAGTTTTCTTTTTAATGCAATCGTTCGGTAGTTTGCGATGCCTTCGCTAGATGCTTTCATGATAGGGTCAATAGGACAACCGCGGCTATTTGTGGCTGTTTAGCTAGCTGTTTCTTATTGTTTATTTATAGTGTGATGATTTCGAAAGGTGATATGGCAATCCGTTTTACATGAAAAAAAAAAAAAAATGGCGGAAAAAAAAATAAAAAATCGCACTTTTTTCTTTTTTTCCGACACGTAGCCATCTACCGCTCAGACTCATTATTACTGGCGTAGGCAATTTCAGTCCATTGGATGCCATTCGCAGTTAGTTCAGTAGCGTGGATGGAGAATAATGCGTGGCTGGAGGAACAATTGAAAAATGGATAAGATAATACAACAAAAGGATGGTAAGTATAAACATTATTATATTTGTTTTGAATTATTAATTATTGTTTATTAGATCAAATTATGGACCTGCAGGCTCAATTATTGCAACAGCACAAAATATTAGATAACAGCAAAGCTAAGGATGGTAAGGCCTAATACATAATGATTCTATTTATTTGCTTTTATTCATTTGTGTTTTGTAGCTCAAAGTTTGAGTCTACAAGCTCAGCTAGGGGAAAAGAACAAATTGGAACGGAACAGTTTCCAAACAGTGAAGGAGGTTTTTCCAAACTCAAACCTAACTGAACATGAGGATGAATTGGCATTAGGCGAACACATTCAGGTACATAAACTTTTCAAATAAGAATTCAAAATAAGTATAGAATTTTAACAAACAATTATTTATTGTTTAGATATTCAGTCTACCACCTGACAGTGTGTTAAATTTAAATTCTGTTAGTGCTGCACAAAAAGAATCGTTAGTAATAAGCCCATGCAGTGAAGGAAGTGAACAATTGTGGGACCGTATTTGGGCCGAAAATGGGTGTGGTACGGAAACCAAGATATGGCACAAGTTCAACATGAAACATGGATTAGGTACTTTTCGGTTTTATGTCTATTGAAAAAGTATTTTTAATGCTATTATTTTGCATTCACAGAATTTAATGGGGGATCAAATCAAGTCTGGAAGTGTTACAGGATGGAAGAGTCAGCCTACAGATGAAAAAACACTGAGAGTGCATTACCATTAAGGTATGAGGTAAAGTAATAGAGTATGCACATTGTCTAATGAGAAGTACCATCTTGTGTTAATAAATTCAGTACAACAGCAATCCTTTATAGTTCTGTCACAGCTAGAAACCTCAAATAATTCTGCTTCTCTGTCTAAAGAACAACTTGTCCTTTGCGTTCAGAGTGTTGGGGAAACTGGGTACTTAAATGGCCCTAAAGATGTTATAATTTTGCTGCCATTGCAGAGATGAACATCATACATGGACTCTTTAGGTATGAAAGGATTTTTCTTCAAATAATTTTGAATTTATGACGAAGAATTTCTCCTCCTTTTTGCCAAGCAGGTCTAATCTACCAAAAAAAATTTTATCCAATAGGAAAGGATTTTCATGTACTGGGAACACAACTATCAACAATGCAACATTGTACAGGTGCTAGTTTATCATTCAAGAGCCTTATACAATGATGTTAATCTGCAATTTGTATGTCCTTCCCCCAGCTTCCACCAGAAGTTGAATCTATGAGTCATGTAAGTTACATGATCAACAGTTGATATGTTTAACGGTGTTGTTTTTCTTTTCTCAATATAGGTTAATAGTAACATTGGATCTGAAAAAATTCTTGGTTGGGGCAAGACACTGAATAAATTGTATTGATTGGATGGATGACATGACATTTCTATACTTAATTCGGATTCCCCAGACGGTATTTGATATTAAAAAAATTGAAGTGCATATCTGGGCTCCCTTCTTTTCTGAAGCCCCGTTTCCCCTTGACTCATAATAAGCCCGTAGGGGGTCATGCCCCTACTGTACGGTATATATAAAAACAACATATACCGAGGTTTGGAGGGCTCTGGCCGGAAAGGGGACGTGGGGTGCCGCTTCGTCCGATGATGTGTTCACGGAGGGTGACGTGGCTGCCCACAAATCCGAACTAAAGGTTAATCGCTCCTGTAAAAATGTTCCAAATCTTCAGCTCTTCTTCCGGCTTCTCTTAGCCAATCACCGGGTAATCTCCCCGGTGGGTCAACAAGGCAGTGTCTCCCCCTGCCTGGGTTGACGGCAACTTTTGAAAGGGCTATTGTGCCTTTTTAAAGTTGCAAACATAATTGTAATGTGCAGAGAATTGTCAATAAATTTTTTTTTATAAAATATTTTTTGCAAAATTTATTTCTTTCATTGTCTGTGTTCACACATTACATTTATCAACTTTTTTTTTTATTTAGCTTGCTTAATTCTCCTTTATTGTTTATGCCACGTTTAATGGTAAGCATTGTTTCCATTGGTTTATCGTTTATCTGTAAGCATTCAATTATTATCCAGGGATCGAACACTGGATGTTCGGCATTCCGCGCCGATGCTCTACCAATGAGCCATGAATCATATGATGTCTTGTTGGCTTTTTTCTAGTGACTTGCGGACTTGCATTTTCATTTTGAATAAAACTGAAATGCAATACTGCAATATTATATTCTCCATTTAGATGTAGATGTTTATACATCTAGTAAGATTTGAACCCAGGGTAACAGTTATCGCAGATGAATGCTCTACCACAGAGCTATGGACCTTATAAAAGCAATAGAAAGATAAACATATAGTTGTGAAAGACTGCATAAACATCCTAGACGATAACATATGATATGCGATAATAAAAAATTTAGATATATCTCGTGGCTCAATGTTAGAGCATAGGCGTTGCACGCTGAATGTCTGGGGATCGATTCCCATGCCAGTAAAACAATATACAAATACAAAATTACTTCAGAAAATATCAAGGTATTACACGTTGATCCTTGTCTAAGTTCAAGAATTCAAAAAGTGTAATAAATAATAATTGAATACTTACAGATAAACGATACTACTGTGGCAAATACAGTAAAGATGAATTGAGCAAGCTAAATAAAAAAAAAAGTTGATAAATGTAATGTGTGAACACAGACAATGAAAGAAATAAATTTTGCAAAACATATTTTATAAAAAAAAATTTATTGACAATTCTCTGCACATTACAATTATTTTTGCAACTTTAAAAAGGCACAATAGCCCTTTCAAAAGTTGCCGTCAACCCAGGCAGGGGGAGACACTGCCTTGTTGACCCACCGGGGAGATTACCCGGTGATTGGCTAAGAGAAGCCGGAAGAAGAGCTGAAGATTTGGAACATTTTTACAGGAGCGATTAACCTTTAGTTCGGATTTGTGGGCAGCCACGTCACCCTCCGTGAACACATCATCGGACGAAGCGGCACCCCACGTCCCCTTTCCGGCCAGAGCCCTCCAAACCTCGGTATATGTTGTTTTTATATATACCGTACAGTAGGGGCATGACCCCCTACGGGCTTATTATGAGTCAAGGGGAAACGGGGCTTCAGAAAAGAAGGGAGCCCAGATATGCACTTCAATTTTTTAAATATCAAATACCGTCTGGGGAATCCGAATTAAGTATAGAAATGTCATGTCATCCATCCAATCAATACAATTTATTCAGTGTCTTGCCCCAACCAAGAATCTTTTCAGATCCAATGTTACTATTAACCTATATTGAGAAAAGAAAAACAACACCGTTAAACATATCAATTGTTGATCATGTAACTTACATGACTCATAGATTCAACTTCTGGTGGAAGCTTGGGAAAGGACATACAAATTGCAGATGAACATCATTGTATAAGGCTCTTGAATGATAAACTAGCACCTGTAGAGTGTTGCATTGTTGATAGTTGTGTTCCCAGTACATGAAAATCCTTTCCTATTGGATAAAATATTTTTTGGTAGATTAGACCTGGTTGGCAAAAGGAGGAGAAATTCTTCGTCATAAATTCAAAATTATTTGAAGAAAAATCCTTTCATACCTAAAGAGTCCATGTATGATGTTCATCTCTGCAATGGCAGCAAAATTAAAACATCTTTAGGGCCATTTAAGTACCCAGTTTCCCCAACACTCTGAACGTAAAGGACAAGTTGTTCTTTAGACAGAGAAACAGAATTATTTGAGGCTTCTAGCTGTGACAGAACTATAAAGGATTGCTGTTGTACTGGATTCATTAACACAAGTTGGTACTTCTCATTAGGCAATTTGCATTACTCTATTACTTTACCTCACACCTTAACGGTAATGCACTCTCAGTGTTTTTTTAACTACAGGCTGACTCTTCCATCCTGTAACACTTCCAGACTTGACTTGATCCCCCCGCTAAAATTCTGTGAATGCAAAATAATAGCATTAAAATACTTTTTCGATAGACAAAGAACCGGGAAGTACCTAATCCATGTTTTAGGTTGAACTCGTGCCATTTCTGGGTTTCCGTGCCACACCCATTTTTGGCCCAAATACAGTCCCACAATTGTTCAGTTCCATCGCTGCATGGACTGATTACGAACAATAATTGAGCCTGCAGGTTCATAATTAGAGCTAAAAAACAATAATTAATAATTGAAAACTAATATAATAATCTTTGTACTTACCATCCTTATCTTTTATTATCTTATCCATTTTAACATATTTTTCTCCAGCCACACGTTATTCACCATCCACGCTACTCAACTAACTGCGAATGGCATCCAATGGACTGAAATTGCCTACATGCCAGTAATAACGAGTCTGAGCGGTAGATGGCTACGTGTCGGAAAAAAAAGAAAAAAGTGTAATTTTTTTTTTTTTTGGCGAATTATTTTTTTTTTTTTGGGGGGGTAAAACGGATTGTCATAAAGTTATACTGCATGTGATTATGTTTTGCCACATGTTCTTATTAGACGAAACAATTTGTAAGCCATTTTTATTATTCTCAGCTGCTACGCCTTAACCATTTGGGAACAAGGCCTCTTTATTTTGTGCCTCTTTTCTTAACTGCATGACTGTGGAGGTAGAAGTAACAGACGGTTTTTTTAAATTGCTTACATAATGCTACTTACTGTAGTTACCATTTTCGTTACAGGTACTGCTGTTTATGTTTATAAGCTGAGACAAATGTTTTGGAAACCCTATCAGTTGGTTCATTGAAAAAAAATGTGACAAGAGTGACAAGAAAACGATGTCCTACTCGAAGGCGCATATTGACACACGGTGGTCAGTGGTAGAGTCATAGGTGGGTTAGAAACCGGATGGCCACGGCGACAGCCTCCCATTCACTCCGGCTTTCACTCCGGTTCCACAGAACGGTATTGCTTGTTGACCTTCATAGTGTGTTAAACATATTAGTAGTTGTTTTTGACACAGCAGTACTTGTTTTCCTTCGTTTCGTCCAGTTGGTTCCTAGTAGAATTAATTTACAGAAAATCTTTTTGAAAACATTTTTCTATTCCAAAGCTGGTACATTAGTATATCCATGGGAATATCAAAATTCAAATCAAGGTTTGTCGCACATGTGAACGCAGAGTTGTTAAATCCACCAATGACGTCATGATAGGCCATTTCGATACTACTTATCAACTGGTTTTTCTATAGCGTTTTCTCTTGAGCTGACTAGGCTGATGAGTGCGCATATGAATCTGCAACAGATAAGTACTATGGAAACGCATTTCGCAGAAAGAGCATTCATATGGTGTTTCCCGAGTGTGAAGCTTTTCGTGAGCAATCAAACTTGACTAGAGATAAAAGGCAAAATAAGAAAAAAAAAATTATGCGATGCATGGTGTGAAAATATTTCACAAATTACAACCAACTCCCTAGGACCTCACCTTAACCGTCAACTTTACGGGACAAAACGAGCACTGGAAGCCTCGAGTTGGATCGTGCATAGACTATAAACGGCAGAAAAGGAAGACAGACGTATAAACCATTATTTAAAAAAAACCGTTAAAATTACCCGATGATCTGTTAGAGTTTGCTTCGTGAGAAAGATTTTGTTACACACATCACAAGTGTATGCCTTTTCCGGATGTTGTGCCAATGTGTGTTCCTAGGCAGGCAACCAATATCGATTTCATTTCACAATAGAAGATTGTTAAATATTTATGTGTGTAATGTCACGAAATACCTTTAGCTGCGTCATATCCGAATATGTGAAGTCACAGCCAGGCTGTGTGCAAGGAATAGCAGCACAAACACCTGTGTGGGTTGTGAGATGTTTTTCATATGCCAAGATTCGGCCTTGACAAAACTCCTTTCCACAGTATTCACAGCGATATCCGATTTTGGGATGTTTGCGTCGGCTAAGATAGATTAAATACAAAAATTTTAATGACGATTAAAAGAGACATTTCTATCAGCAAAATGCCACTTTCATACGGTGACTAGGGAAAACCATTCAACTTCATTACCAGAATGCTTCAAGTATAAAAAAAAAATTATAATTACTCCTCCATCGGATCCTTTTTTTCTTCTTTTTGTTTTGTTTCATGTTTAGTTCTATGATGGCTGACGTAGGCGAACCTGGTGAGATATAATGATAGTTCAGCAGATCACAGGTACATTTTTTTAACGTTAACTGATGGCGCATTTTTCGGTAAGGTTCTCAAATAGAACCATAGAACACTAATATTTTTATTACCTCGACCGGTAAGATTTTCCACAGATGTTGCACGCATATGGTCTCTCACCCGTATGAGTTCTGAAAACAAGATTTGTAATTATGAAGCTTCTCAATTTCGTTCAAACTGGAATGATGGAGAATTACCGAATATGACGTACAAGTGTGCCTTTCTCGCGAAACTTTTTGTCACAGAATTTGCAATCGAATGGCTAGAAAATACCATATATTTACCACTTTAATAAATTTCCCGTGGTAACTAATCGCTTTTTTTCTTACCCTTTCATCGGTGTGAATCCTCTCATGGATTCCCAAACGTTCCTTTGAACTTACGGTATGACCGCACGTACTACACATGAAATTTTTGGGCGGTTTGGTGCGTGATATTCCACGATGATTTAGCCGTATATGGGAATTCAGGCTGGATCTAAACACAAATGCTCTACCACATAGCTCGCATAAGTGTGATTTTATGCCGCTATGAAGTTTGACATGATCTTGGAATCCCTTAGCGTGGATCATTTTTCCGCATTCATTGCACTGTTTTTTAGCTAAGCGAACAAACGTATAATTGATATAAATTATCTGTAAAAGTGAAGTAGAAGTAAAAGTTTAAAAAACTTACGGCCGGATTTCTTCGCAATTTGTTGCTTCATTGTTCCATTTCGGCATCTATCCTCAAATTCCTGTGATGCCTTTAAAATAGAACGACCTATTTCTTTGCTTCTGTAATACCAATGATGGAATTATAAATTACACCTCGTAACGGACAAAAACGAAATTTTTACCTAGTAAGCATCCTAGAGTAAAATAGGAATTTCCTTTGCAACCTTCTCTTTAAGTGGATTTCTCCCCGTAAAAGACGCTCCGCCAACGCTAGGTCGATTTCGTCGCTCTCATTTTCTTCGGCATCAGTGCTGCTACTTTCACTCGGCGAATATTCACTATCATCTACCATTATTACAACTGATGAATCTTCACTTTCCGAAAAACTGCTATAACTAAGTGAGCGTCCATTTTTCTTGATATTAAATTCGTTAAAGTCGTCATCATAGGAACCCATTTCGTCGTGAAATACTTGGGGTAGGTTATTCTGGACAACAGGTTGTCCCTTCAAAGTGACGTGGACTTTTCCATCGTGATATGCCATGTTCTCAACATCGGTCCACTTTATTAGGGCCCCCTTGATTTCTTTTATTCGCCTTGCGGCAGCGGCTTTACGGCGGCAGTACACGCGCTGTGGTTGAGAAACCAAGAAGGTGGGTTTGCTGTATGAAGTCCAGTCATGTATGATCGGTTGCCCTTCATCTAGTGTCGGTGTAGCCGATGCAGAGGTTGCTGATGGGAGGACAGACACTTCAGCAGGAGCGTAAATACCACAGCACCATGTTTGCAAATGATAGAGGAACAACGGGTAGCTTGATGAATCAAACGAACTGCCTAGTTTGATTAAGACTGATTCAAGATCTTCTGATTTTCGAACACAACTGCCAACTAATTCATTCGGAACGGGCAGCGTAACGGCTTCAGGATCTGGATTTCCTTCGGAAATTGATCCTTCCTCTGCAAGTACAGGAATAACCGCATTGCCATTGGATTGAAGAAAATTGCACATGATTTCCTTGCTGTGAGGCATGACGTTGCCACATGCTACAACATCTTGAGAGTCGGTTGTAGGAATAGAATCTGTTACTGGTAAATTGTTGCTATTGATCACCACGCGATGTTGAAAAGTGGGTGTCATCAAAGACAAACAATAGGCGCACAGGTTGCTTTTTTCCGACGCCAGTAGAAGGCATGATTTTGATTGACTTACACTCGAGTTTGGAAATGGAGATAGAAGTGAATTTTCGTAGAATTTCTTATTTGCATAACCAACACACTCTGGAATGTCATCATAAACCTTCAAGTAGTATGTAAGTTCATTGATTGTAGAGAACTGCGAATTTAAATTTCGGTGATAAACCTGCCGTCCTCGAACAAAGTAGCGAATGGTATGGGTAGGGTTGCCCATGTTGTTTGCGCATACACCCTCGCTGACTATGACGGACTTGGTGAATTCAAATAAGTTGTTTTCTTCCAGCCATTTAAATTTTAAGCAAATTGACTGTTTTTTTGGCAGATAATTTTCTTGCCAGGACCACGATGGTGGAAGAACAGCTTCTTTAGGATTAAGCAGGGTCTGATGTGCAACGATACAAGGTGCCGGAAATTGTTGGATCTGGTGGACAGAAATACCTATTGGACGATCACCATCCATAGGCATATTCGGTCTTATTAGAAGTCCTGGTTGGCAAATCCATGTTGAAGGAAGTGTAGCTTGTTTCGACACGATAACATCCATCTGCACTTTTTTGTTGGGCAAGGACAGCTGCTTGTCTTGATTACTAATTCCTACTTCACATCCACTTGAATCTTCAGGCACATTTGGTCTGGTTACTGAACTATTTCGGGCTGGTTGAGACATTTTCGCAGAATTTCCTGCCGGTGAAGACGGTAGCGCAATGAGCGTTTCCTTAGGATTTAAGGCGCTTTTTAGTGTAAAACTGTCAGGTTCACCAACGTCTCTACCGGCTTCATTATCTGAATGGAGAATGGGCGATTTAGCCAAGACCGGAAATTTTTTCCGGTTGCTATAAGTCTTTTGAGGGACAGGCGAAAGTTTTTCAGGAAGTATTAAATCTGTAACATCTTGTTGCTTAGTATGCGACATCATTGGGGCTTCATTGTGGACAATTATCTTGGGCACTACCACAGATTTGGCAGATGTCGCAGCAGGAGGTCTTAAATCAGTGGGCCTTATTGCAATTTTCCTAAACGGTCGTAATTCACTTGCAGGATTCTCTGTGTATGAAATATTATTACTAAAAAGAATCAAACATATACATTTTTTTCCTAAGTTACCCAGAAAAAATTTTGGTACCGCCCCACCGACAAGTTTCCAAGGTGTTGGGTCACAAGCTGCTGCTTGACCGTTTTCACCTCGAATTGTTGTCTCTTTTATAATATCTGCGTCGTCAAAGTGCTTGTGACAAACCGAATGAAACTTCCCCAGTTTCAAATCGTTTCTACTTATGAACTTCTGCCACAGGTACACAGTTTTTTCATCTTTTGGTTTGAAAAAGTGTACACTTCCGTTGCAGGAATCATATCCAGATTTGCACCCCTTCACGTAGCACTTTGCACCGATCCTACAACAATTGAATTAAGATAGACATAAGTATCGTAAGCTCCAGAAAATGTTATAATCAACAAACGTCTTAATGCAACGACCTGGCTTGATACATTTTTTTCTTGTTTCACATGTGGATATGGTTGAGCGGTAAAACAAATCGGGTACGGCTACTTGAACCTAATGAACAAAATGTAGCCTATTCTAGAGATTCTAGCGCCCTAATTCATCTACACGATAACACTTTCAGTCGCCGCAAAGTTAAACTATTGGTTCGCCACTCACCCTCCGTCCTCTCCAACAAGACTAACCTATCTATCCGCGAAGACTTCCCACGAACAATAAACGTGAGGAGAAATCCTTCCGCAGTTTGTCCCTTCAAAGATCTTAAGCATTGAGTGCTAAGACTCAATGCATGGTTGGAGCATAAGCTTAAACATCAGCTCATTCGAGAAGTGTACTGCCACCTTTTTGCTATGTCCAGCTTACCTTTTCGGTGTCTCATTTTTTGGTTGACCCACCTGGTGCCCCATATTGATGCAGTCAGTTTGTTTGGCCAAATCACTGTGATCTTACAAAGTATTGATGAATGTAGCATAGGCTTAAAAAGCCTGGGAAATCATGTAAGTGTAGGATATACCTTGTTGTATGACTGGACATTGCTGCACATTTGTTGATAAGTCTGCTATCAGTGTTGTTTTTGTTGCAGTATTTTCATTTTGATGGGAACTGCCTAAGGATTGGTTGTAAAAGGTAATTTGTAGATAAAATTGGTGATATAATATTTTTACTTGATTCAACAGTGTGTTGTTTGAGAATAGTAGTTGATAACGTTGGATCCTTGTGTGTTGGTAGCCTGAAAATTGTAGGAATTGCAGTTGGTTTGAGTCTTCTTACCACACCTTCTTTGAAACACGTCTTTTCGAAATGATCACTGCAAATTCTTTGGCCTTCCACATCAGGAAGACTATGCTCCGAAAATCCTGTGGCCGATTTATTTTTCCGTAATGCAATCATCCATCGATGTATTGCACTCTCTTGTGCTGGCCATTGATGCCAAGAACAATCTTTATGAATTGGGTGAATATTGTTGCATGATTTCACTAAGCACTTTGTTTTGCCTACCATTCTACGTCATGGACAGCCGAACGGTTTAAAAAAAAACAACAACACACGCACTAGTGAAATCGAATATCGATGTCGTGAAAATTATTCGTTGGTTTGGCGCTAGTAGGCCAGATGGCTGAGTAAGGTATGTGAAGAACTAGGCCGGGTAAACCTATGTGGATGCAGATACAAGCAGGGAGGCGGAGGATAACGTAACACTCCCATCGTTCGTTCATGAAGCATACCTCATGGTTATAAGTTGGCCAAGACTGGCAATTCTGCTACGCCATCTCCTAGCTCCAAACGGAAACATGTGGCATTTCAAGGAACTCAACAACTGGAGAATCAAAGAGGCAGAACTAACAGAAAAATTCTACTAACGTATCAAAACAATTATAACAATTTTCAGTATACCATACCTTTTAGAGATGAAACGTAATATACTCATTACATAACTGTAAATCAAACTTCGTACATTTGCTATACGGCGCTTTGTCTTCAAGGGAGGTATTCCCTGAGCAGAGACGATAGTAATTATAAAATAAAAGAAAAATAAAAAAAACTCTGCGAAAGACATTTGAATAACGAAAGCTGAACGAAGTTCTTAGATTGGAGGGGTGGGTCCACAAGTCGTGATTCTTAATACTCTTTCTATGGAGCAAAGCTAAAATATCAACATCAAGTAATCGATGATTCACTTATCAACAGGATTTTTTCTTCGACGTTTCCTTTTGAGATGATTGGGCTGATGTGTGCGCACGTGAATCTGCAACAGATACGTGCTATGGAAACGCATTTCACAGAACGAACATTCATGCGGCGTTTCACGAGTATGAAGCTTTTCGTGTGCAACTAAGCTTTCCTAAAATAACAAAATATAAATCATTACAGTCAAGAGACTTAAATTACTTTTATGTTAAACTAATGCTATGAGAAGACTTGCCTTTGCCGTCAATCTCGTAGGACAAAAAGAGCACTGGAAACCACGCGAAGGATCATGAACGGACTAAGGGAAAACAAAGATAAATTTAAAGATGTAATAAATTTCAATGATTTGGAGAACTAATCTTCTGTTCTTATATTTATTTTCTGAAAACTAATAGGAGACATTATTTTATTTAACTAATTGTTTACGCCAAGTTAAGATTGAGAAAAATTTTAATAAACGAAAAACTACCTGATGTAGAGTCAGATTCAACTTTGTTAGAAAAATTTTCTTGCACACTTTACAGACATATGCTTTCTCAGGATGCTCTGCCAACATATGATTCTTATGCAAACAAAGCAAACAAATTTAAAAAATTCAACCATTAGTTTAAGAAAAATGAAACAGAATACCTTTAGTTGTCCCAAATCCGAATACGTGAAAATACAGCCGGATACCCGACAACGGATGGCAGCGGCAACTCCTGTGTGAGTGCTGCGATGTCTTTCGTATGTCAAAAGCCTGTAAAACGTTTTTTGACAAAATTCGCAACTGTAAGTGGGACCGTTAGCGCGCCTAGCTCAGCAAGAAATCGAAGAAAATTAAGGTATGATAAGTGATAAATATAACCGGAATGAAATATCAAATTCAAGAGAATTACCGAGGTAACCGTTCGTTTCCTGGTTCCCTTTTTTCATGTTTTCTCCTGTAGTGGCTGACGTACGTTTGCCTGGCATAGAACAGCCGTTCAGATTAAAGCATCAAAGTGGAAACATAATGACTAGCATTAGTATTTCATATAATGGTTCTCGTTTTGTTGAACTACGACTTTCCACAGAAGAACTGGGGAGAACATAGTCAGTTTTCACTTATCACCTGGCAGCGTACGACGTTCCACAAATGTTGCACGCGTATGGTTTTTCACCAGTATGGGTACTGTTGTTATTGGATTTGTACAAGACGTTATTGCGAATGCTAGAACATTGTAAACATTGACCACTTGCATACCGGATATGGCGGACGAGCGTTCCCTTTTCCCGAAATTTCTTGTCACAGTATTTGCAATCAAACGGCTACAGTAAAAAAAAAAATAAACCATGAAGCACATCATATTTTAACAGGCAAAAGTAAAAACTGCGAATTCGTTTACCCTTTCGTTGGTATGGATCCTTTCATGTTTTTCCAAGTGATTTTTCGACCTACAAGTATAACCACATGTGCTACACATGAAATGTTTAGGTCGTGCCTGTCCACGATGATGGAATCGAATATGCGAGTTAAGGCTATTCCTAAGTGCAAATGCCCGGCCACATAGTTCACATAAGTGTGACTTCACACCACTGTGAACTTTAAGATGGAATTTCATTCGAGCTACTAGAATCATTTTGCCGCACTGGTTGCACTGTGTTTGTGCTGCAAAAGAAAAGATTTATGAATTATGTCAAAAAATAAAATATGAAAAGGAAAGAGTAACGGTATTACGGCCAGCTTTCTTCGCGATTGACGGCCGTTTTGTTTTGTTTGATATGCCGAATTCGCGTCTTTTCACTTCAAATTCTTTGGCCGCCATCAAAATGGAACGTGCCATGTTTTTGCTCCTAGAAGAAGAAGGGATTATAGTTAATGCACTGTAATTTTTACAGACTGAAGAAGAATATTCCAAATATATTACTTGTAAAGTTTGACAGAAAACCTACGAAATTTTTTTTGTAGCATTTTCTTTCGATAGGCTTCTTTCTCTAGCAAGATCTTCGCCAGTTTAAGGTCACTTTCGTCCTTATCTTTTTCTGTGTTCGCTGATAGACTGTTTGCGCAAATCTCCGAAAAGAAGAGATTCTTTCGGACGTTTGGTCCTTCATGTCGAAAATGCTCACAGGAATTACTATCCTCGCAAAAGAGGTCAGATAGGGAAAGTTGAGCAGGCGGTTCTCCATTTAAGGTAACGTGAATTTTTCCCTTGTGAGGTTTCATATTTTCAATTTGGACTAGCTCCGGTGCCGATTTTCTGGTTTGCTTTGAAACACTAGGACATAGGGCTTTGCTGCGACGGTAGAAGTGCACTGGTTGCGCAACCAGGAAAGACGGCTGATGTAAATCGATGCCATCCTTTGCAATAGTTTTTCCGATGACTTTCGGGCGAATTTTATGTTTCACAATGCCAGTGGAAGTAATATCATCCAATTTGAAAGGTGAATAAACCCCAAGACACCATGTTTCCAAATGGTACGAAACCAAACTGTAAGCCGAGTTCTTGTATTCACAGGAAATGGGATGTTTAACAAGCCTTCGTTCAAGTTCTTTCGACTTGGAAACGCTAGTGCTAAAAAATTCATGAGGGTATTGCAACGTGAAGGCCGCTCTATCATCAGCAGGTCGTATGGTCCAGTCATCATTAGGGATTTTCGTATCGGCAACTGATGAATTCCTTTCACACAGGGTTTCGCAAGCTAATTTTACCGGCGTGATGGGTTTGTCAGTACCCACACCATATGTGTGGTCTGTAAACATGCTAGTAAATTTGGGATCACCGTCATCTTCACTGACATTTCGATTTGAATGCTGGATAGGCAATTTAAATTTCACTGAAGACTGATGCCGCGCGTTACCGTCAGTTTTCTTTGAGGGATATGAAGGCCTTTTCTGGATATTTTTTTCGACAACGAATTGAACAACATCTTGTCTATCTATGGCAGCACAAATTGATTTTGGTATAGTATCGCTTGTCGTGATGGAGAAGTTGGAGTTGACGTTGTTTTGTGCATTGTCAAAAGTTTTTACACACGCCGTAAGGTCCTCCAGCGATTCGAATTGAGAGTTGAAATTTTCATGGAAAACTTGCTGGCCCCGGACGAAGTAGCGAATAGTTTTGCTATTTTGGTGGATAATGATTGTCTTCGTGTATTCGAACTTGTTTTCGTTCAGCCATTTAAATCTTGAGCAAATAAATTCCTCTTCCACTGGACTGCCTTCTTGCCAAAACCATGATACAGGTAGGTAAATTTCTTTAGGATTTATAATATGTTGTTCTGGAATTCTGTGGGTGGTTAATGTGTGATAACCTGGTTGAACAGCATTTGCTATTTCACAGAGAACACTAAGTTCTCCGACGTTAGGAACAGACAACCTATTTTGCACAGGTTTTCCTATAGAAGGGGGAAAATGTGAAGCAATGTACAAAATTCAAAATTGTCTTGAATACCAGTATGAAGTTTTGGCAGAGCTCCATCAATGAGCTTCCAACGACGTAAATCATAAACTACTATTGGCCCATCTTTGCCATCAAATATTTTCTGCTTGATAATGTCAGCATCTTCAAAATGTTTGTGGCAAACAGAATGATTTTTTTTCAGTTTGACATTCTGTTTGCCAATCAGTTTTTGCCATTCAATTAAAACCTTCTCATCCTTTGGCTTGAAAAAGTATATCTTTTCATAGCTCTCATACCCAGAATTGCATCCTTCGACGTAGCACGTAACAACCATCCTATAACAAAAATATTTAAGGTTAGACGATTTGCAGAACATTGTACTTGGCCAAACTAATAAGGATGGCACTTCTTCTGTGTCCTCACACTGTACAGTTAAGCGACAGAATAGAAAACAATTACCTATTTTTACACGTCAAAATTCTGAAATCATTGGGTGGATAACTATTGAATGATCCAAAAGAATTTCCTTTTCGCGCCAATCGAGGTTGTAACTATTTTTCTGCCGTGTATCCTCGTCATGTGGAATAGACAGCAGACCCAGCAGACAGGCTTATAATGAAAAGGAAGGCAGCGGCACCTAGCGGTCATGTGTATAAATTCATAAAGTAGCCCCCAGGCTTTTGATTATACACTACTGCGTTTCAGAATCGAGATTGCTTGTCTTCAAGGGGCAATCTTCTATTGTAGTTCGTCTTTTTTATTCCTCACATCTGCCTTTATTTTCTAAAGCCACGAGAAAGACAAAGTTACTGATATTCAACTGGAGAATGATCATCGCGTGACAGTAATTACCACTCCAATGTTCAGTAGCAGACTTATTCCTAATTAGTTTATTGCGGTCAATTTAAAAAAAAATAGTGTATCAGAAAAATTTGACCACAATGTAACAGGAATTTTCAGAATTTAAATTTTGCCCGTCACTGTTTTCTGATTTATTTTTCGTTTGAGTGACAGTTCATTCTGTCGTTCGGGGCATTCGATAAGGATTTTAAAAAACAAAAACGAAATATCATCATCCATCCCTCTGAAGAACGTTAAAGCGGGGCAGGTAATCCAACAGCTTTCAAACTAATCATATGGTTACTACCGGAACTAAACATTGAATTTCAACCTCATGTGCTTTATGTTTTCATTGTTAAGGGTGTTACAACTTTCAGACGGCGTAAGAATAGTCGAAGGTAGTTGAACTGAATTCAACTGTTTAGGCAATCATCTTTCACAATCACTTAATTATCAATTCTTACAATCAAACAAGAACATTTGAGATATAAGGGATGTCTTGCCATTACAAGAAGATAGTTTAAATTACACAATAACCCGAGGGAACTAGTTGCCAAACGCACGGCTAAGATTATGAATGTCTGACGGATGATAGAAACAACATCCTCCGATTGCAAAAATATGTGGATGAATGACTAACCATTCTTTGGCTAACTTACCGAGATCGTCTTCTTTCCAGTTTTGCTTGTCGTCAGGCTTCGGATAAACAAGAATTAGTTCATCCTCTTCACCAAGGCACTCCTCTCGATTAGGATAAAGAATCACAGGGATATTGCTAACGCCACCAAGAGACCGTAAAAGTGGCTTGATTAATCTTCCGGGAGTGCAATTAATTCCAACAGCTTTCAAACCCTCCGTTTTATTCGTCCAAATTTGCTCGAACGCGCTGGCCAACGTTTCTCCGTGACACACATGTTTTTCATCCTATCACAAAACGTAATTTTGAAAATGATTCTTCGGCATTGATTAAATTAACAACCTTGCAGGAGAATGATATCCAAGCTGGCATATGGGGAGCCTCTTGTTGTAATAGTCGAAGAATCGCGTTAGCTTCTAGCAAGGCAGGGAATGTTTCAAACGCTAAATAATCTACACCGGCTTCGAGTAAGGCCATCAAACGTGGCCGATGCCATTCGATGAAATCTTCTTCGCTCATGCAATCGACATAGGCGCCAGTGTATTCTGACAAATCAGCTTGACAGGCTCCATAGGGGCCGATAGACCCCGCCACTTTCGGTTCTATTTTACCAGAGCCTGTAGAATAAAATAGAAATATTTTAATAGCATTTAACAATTGCATTTGTGTACTTTCGCCTCCGATGGATTGCCAATAGTCACGGCAGGCATCACGAGCAATTCGAACCGAATCGCGCATCATTTCCAAAGACTCTTCCTGTTCATAAATTCGAGTCCCACCATTAGCGTCAATTAAGCCTTATATAAAATAAGCGCAATCAACCTACAACAGAGGAGGTTTTATTGCATACAAGGTTACAACCTGGGTTAGTCCGGGCAGACACTTCCGGAGATGATCCGAGCTCATTTGGTAGCTGTTGGTCTTAATGACGTCAGCCCCAGCCGCCAGGTAGTCCAGGTGGGCTTGACGCAGCTGGCGGCGACCATCCGACTCAGCCGACGTCAAACAACGGGCTGACCACAGGGGATCGCCTTTAACGAAAGCTCCTCTGGAAAACAGTAAGCTGCCGAGACCTCCATCTAAAATTAAAGGCGTCTCGCTGGCCATCGTCTTAAAGACCAGCTTGAATACATAAATTATTACATTTTATTCAGACGAGCTTTCTTCTTGTCGTACAACAATTGTAGTTTTCACCATATGAGCGGATACAAAAGGCATCTAATCAACGATTGTTCACAACACATTTTTATTATTGTTGTTGAAAAAATAAATAGAGTTTCTATAGCTATTGCTGAGTGCGCGCTTTTATTTTGAAATGCGAGAAAACAGTGAATAGTGGACGAAACGTGAAAAGTTCGTAATGGCGCCTAACTTCTCAACTAATTGCCACACCAACGTCTACGGGTTTTTGGCGTTATACTTATATACACTGAACTGAATAAATCAATCAAGTCGAATTGTTAGGTTTGGATAAAGAGAGGGGAAGAGGGAAGAGGGGAAAAAAAAAAAAAACGTTGGCATTCGGCAGTCGACCGCTTTTCAAACGACGACCGTCGCTTTTCTATTCGTTCATCTATTATGTTGTTTCCACAGCGCTCCCGATCTCCTTCTACCACCTCCCTTTCCTATTCTTCCTTTCTTTATTTTCACGAGCTATATAGTCTCCGCTTCCTCCCACCCCACCCCCTCCTCTCCCAAATCTAAAATACACGCAGCCAAAAGATGGCGCAGTCCGGCGCGCGCTCTTCAGTCCGCGTCGGGCTGCCAGCGGGATCAGCCGCTCCGCGAAACAGCTGCAGCTCGTTGCATTTATTTTTGCCTGTTTAATTTGTCACCTTATTTTACTAATATCATTAGAGAGTGAAAATTTAATCAAGATCTAATGTGATGTTTTTTTTTTCGAGTGAATGGAAAAATGCGTGTTGCTAAAGTGTCGTTTTTTTTTTTTTTACGTGTAAATCTTTGTGCGACATGTTTTGAGGCGCGATCACGTGGTAAAACGAAACCAAGTAGCCCTTGAAAAAAAAAAATAAGAAGACGGAATCTTTTTATGACATCGACCTGAAGGGAGATATTACACAAGACTTCATCAAGAAAAAGAATCCCGGGCTGCTTCTTTTGGTTCGTGGATGACATAAATGACAACCCCGTCAATTCTTGTAAGTCCAATTTTCCCGTCTTGTATATTCAAAAGCGGTTCAATTGAGAACGTCTCCTACTCTGGCCACAATGCAATCGTACATGTATATTTACAGAAAAAGACGTGCCCCTCCTAAAAAAAAAAAAAAAACGTCTTGAATTGTATAGAAAAACGGTCGTTAGGTGGTACCCAACTTGAAGCTCTACACAAACAGCAATATATGCAACACACACATCGTACAACTTTCCCAAATAAAAGAAAATATCTTTTTTTAATTGACAAGTTTGAATTGATGTCAACTGCAACTTATTTTTTTTTTCCTTTTTACGGAAGGCTGGGTTGTTGCACGACTGAATGACGAAAGCAGCGTGAATCCCGCAGACGTGAAAACCCGAAAGCAACCCTCTTTTCTTCCCGTGTGTGTATATTTGCTATTAGAAAATGACATTTCTTTCTCTTCGTATAGACGTACGTAGGCTACACCCTTTGCTTGCCTTTTTTTTTATGAATACACCAACCGATCAAAAGCTATTCAATAAAAACGCTATGGATGGGAAAGAAAAAAAAGGAGAGACTCCCGAATGAAGCCTTGAACAAGTCTCTAGCAATCAGATGACGTTCCCTCAACAGCTTCTTTTCAAGACGACGTTGTTCCTGATGTGCATGGGGTGGAGGAAGGTTTTCCCTTTTCAACAAACACAAACAAAGTTGACACGATGACGTCATTACTGACAACCATTGCGCCCATTCGATCTATTGAAACATTTTTCGGGACTATAGAACTCGGAATCATTTTTGGCGTTCGTTCAGACTTGTTAGAAAAAGAAGAAGAAGAAGAAGAAGAAGGAAAAAAAACCCGATTAAATGTATAGCCGTTGCGGCTGATGCTATACATTTTGCTTGAAAATACAATTGTACCTGCGGGCGGGCTGCGTATAGCTCATAGAACACGCGACAATGTATCATTTTCCAAAACTTCGTCTGGCATCTTTATGCGTCTAACAAAAGGCGTCCGGATGAAAAGGTTATACACCACTATAGTATATAGACACTGTAATTTTGCAAGTTAAGGCAAGCGGGGGCTCTAGGTGCAAGCCTTTGTTATCCGGTTTTCAAAATCTCTCGTCTTATTTCACAATTTTCGACTTGTTGTTTTCACATGTCTATACAACGAATGCCTCCATTATTGTGGCACTTGCTTCCGCAATCATTACGGGCGGCATTTCAGACAGCATTACACACAAGAACGAAGCGTGTAGATGTACGTTCGCATAGATAAATAGAGATATACATACATCTACTTTGTGTCTATATGCACGACGAAAAGGCTTGCTCTTTGTTGTTGTTGCTGCTTTGTTGCGTTACAAGGTTTGCTCGGTGGCAAGCGACTATTGTGTCACGCTCGACCATTAACTCAGAAAATGGGTGGAAGCGAGGTGAAGGCGATGGACCGTATATATAAATACAATACTGCTGGTTTAGATGCGCACATAAGAAACTATTGGGTGGTGTAGAGCTCGATCCTAGTCCACCTCTTCACATCCTTCTTTTTTTTTTTTTTTGTTGCTTCATAGTAAGGATATATAGTAGTACCAAACCATTATGAATGACGACGCAATCTTATGTAGCAGCAAGAGCCGATAACACACAATGCTCCTCTTAAATACAAAAGATCTCTTTTCATTGTAACACAACAGAGTCAAAGAAAGGATGGAGCTTCTTTTTTTTTTTTTTAGCTATAAAACTATAGTACACTTTAGTAGACTGGAGTGAGAAACAAAAAACAAAAATGTACAGTCTGTGGGTGTCTTTTTTTTTTTTCTAGACCGGAGCGATGTCGCTAATGGATCGCGCTCTGTTAAGTGTGTGTGTATGTGTGTGCGCGCATCTATCTATTCTTGTTTCTTGTATTGTTTTTGTGGCTCGTGCAAAATCTTTAGATGATAATAGATTTTAAAATAAAATCTTTTACTCGGAACGTAAACATGTTGATGGTTACATTTTGTGGGAGGTCAAGTTTAAGTTGCCAGACAGTGCGGAAAGGGGCGCGGTTGTTTTCAAGTTCTGGGGGCTTCACTGTCAGGATACTTTTGAAGATTTCCCTTTTGTTTAGCCTCTATCTTCTCTTGAACTGTTGCTTGCAGCAAGTAAAAGTTGTTGGGGAACACGAAATCAAAGTTTTCTTGGGTCTCTCTTGTGCGCGATCAACAAACACGCGGAGGAAACGCCCATGTTGACACGGAACGACGAGTTGTGTCGAGTCATTGCTTTTTTTTTTTTTTTTTTACTTTCAAGATACACCTGCCCCGCGAAATAAGATGGGCCATTCAGTTAAAATGCGACGACGACAGTGTCCGACGTCAACAACATCATTTTCAAAAGTCTGTTTATATTTTTGAAAACAAAATGGCTGAGAAAGCGCAACTGCTTGCAGGGTGGATACTAACATTTTAGGAAATGGATCCGTAACACGCAATGCGTTTTTTTAACACACCTGAGGTGACACCGGAAGTCGATTTTGTCGTTGTCGTAAACCGATCCAAAATTTTTCAAAGTCTTTCTTTCATTTCACAAACACACACACACAAATTGAAAATTAAAGTTAAAAAAAAAAAAAAAAAACGAATATTTTTACGAAAATTGGCGAGGACCCTGACGCATTGCATTATCACAAGTTCCACAATGACTTGATGCCTTAGAGCGAACAAGGTTTCTGATGAAGTGCATTCAAGAGCCAAAAGGGGGGAAAACATCCATCAAAAAGCCTGGCGCAAAATAGAAGAGGGAGAAAAAACATGAAGTCGAGTTTGAATGCATGATACGATACACTTTGCACACACACACATCTATTGAAAAGAGTGATGTGTGTGTGTGTTGCAGGCCATTGCTGACTTGCTTCGTGTGGGCCGTGATGCGCATACACACAAGAGAAGGGAGGGAGCCTTTTGATACTGTGCGCATATAGTCAGTACCGTTCACCTGTTCGTGTGGGCTCTAATTCGACTCGGGTAACTCTCGTTTATGAATAGCCGCTGATGGCTTATATAATACCACCCATCCATTTCATCAGTATACATATATATTTTTTCTCTTCTCACATTTTTCCAAAAGGGTTGTTGTTGTTCAAAAAAAATTCCCTTTTCTCTTTGCCCCCCCCCCCCCCCTTATTTTTTTCTTCTTTTTTAATAAAAAATGAAACAGGAGGTGGTTCCCTTTTGTGACGCAAAAGCCTCGCCAGTTTGCCAGCACACAACGTCAATGTGTGTGTATTGTTATTTTTGATATAAAAGAAACACACACACACACACATCCTCATTCTTTCATTTCTCTGCGTGTTTTCCATCCGTTTCACATTTTAGGGAGGAAAAAAAGGGAAGGTAACACCAGACGGGCTCCATCAAAATAATGTGCATGCTTGAACGTATTTTTTGAATGCGCACGTGTAGACCAACGTACAAACATTTTTTTTTTTGTGTGCTCGCCAGACGTCAGGAAAAAAAAATAAGGTGACGTCTGTGTCCGCGTGAATTTGAATGCGCGGTACTAAAACGAACGCTTCCGATACGCACTCTAGTCGGTCATGGACAAAAAGAAAAATAGATTCTTTAGTACAACAGATTTTTTTGAAAATCAACTAGGAAAACAAGTTCGCGATAATTTGCATACGTCTGCGCTTGACTTTTGCCCAGCAAATTGAAACTGTGCGCCGTTTGATTTCCCTCTTTTATTATTTTTTACTTTCTCCTCGTTCAAAAGAGACAAGTGGGGCGTAATTTCGAGCCTTTTGTGTTTCGACCGTCAGTTTTGCAATGTATACGCCAGAAAGGAAGACCCTTGCTACCATGAAAAACGCAAAACCTTCCCGCAAACAATACAGTATATCGAGTCTCAAACTAACAAAAAAAAAAAAAAAACAAAAAAGTGAGGACCGGGTTTCTTTCTCTATGAAATGTCATTGTAACAATTGCTTGGGGGGGGGGGGGGGGGGTTCCGGAATACAACAACAAAAGGCCCTGTGTAAGTTATTTATCTATTACGATTACTACTTACTAGACTGCTATATATATTTATTACATATATATATATAGAAAAAGCGCACAGGAGACTATATTGAATCGCTGCTGTCATCAATTGCAGGAAAAGAAAAATGATACGAATTTTCTTTTCGTTTCTTTTGTTGTGGCTGGAACAGTCACAAAATCTGTGAGCTTTTTCTTCATCACACAGATTTGTAACGAAGAAGTGGGGTTACATTGCGCTTCTATTTTCATGTCTATAAAAATAACACACAACTAAAGAAGAAGAGAGCGAACAAAAAAAAAAAAAAAAAAAGGAAGACAGCATCCATCAAGGATATTCTTTTGCCGATCACAAAAGAGGGAAACGCGCAAGGAAGTGTGCGGGAGCAGCCGAGAGGAACCGCATCACCCAAGTTTTGTCCATACATCTACCGTGTATACACAAAAGAAAAGAAGGGAGGAAAAAAAAAAAAGGGAGCGATGAAAAGAAGAAGTGGATGAGGCATCAGGAACGATCCTGATGCGCGAGGAAATGAAGTCATAAATTACCTCCCTCTTTTTCTCTCTTTCTCCTAGAGTTGGTAGATATAGGACGGAGAAACCTTCCGCAGGATTCCCCCTTTTGTACGTTTGCGACCAAGGAAACTGTCTCTCACTGAACATGAGTTCCTATAGACGGCAAAACTTGTACATAATAGAGCGACGACATTGATCTGCATGATAATTGAATCAATCTGCTGATCCTCCTTTCACTGTCATGCATCCATTTTTTTTAAAGCTTTTTTTTTTCAATAACGAAGAAAAGGAAGGGATTCTTTTTTTTAATGGACCTCCCAATGCTAGTATAGATTCTTAAGAATACTTAGAAATTATGTCCTACGTTCTGGTTATTGAATGGATATCAAAAATGGTTTTGGATGATAATCGAATTATTTTTTTTCTGAGGTGATGACGTGCCCCTCTTTTTCAAAAATTATTATTCTATTTTATTTAATTCTTTTTTTTTCCTGTCATACAGAAGAGTTGATTGAATAGGAGTGGCAACGATTGCCAACGGTGATAGATCTGCTTCTTCGCCCATAGAAAACGTAGAGGGAAAGAGAGAGATAAATCCCAACATTTGAAAAGAATAAAGTTCCCGCCTTACTAGATCCCCCTCTGGCTGTAAAGATCCAATAGGAGCCGAGCACGAGGCAAAAAGAAAAACGAGATCAGCATCTGAAAGATTCTTTTTTTCTTCCCGCAGAATTCACGCGGTCTCTCCCTATTTTTTTTTTTTTTTTTTGTGGCCCTTTCCCATAGGCCTAGATATACGGCCCTTCTATTTTTCCCAACAAACGAATTTTTTTTTCTTCTCTTTCTCGGTGGCCGTGGTGAGGGGGGAGCACTTGCACGCCATCGATTGTCGTGTCTCCTCCTTCTATTCACCAGTTTTCTTTTCAGTCCCGCGTGATGCGCTTCTCCTCCTCCATTGCTGCTCCTTTTGTCCGCAGACCCTGTGTATGTGATGCTGGCAACAAAAGGAGCCAGCCGACTGCTTTATGACGTATATTTATTTGTGCGGTTCCATCCTCCTCGCTTCTCCTAGTCTGCCATTTTGGCTATTCCTATAGATGCTTCAACATCTCCTTTTCCCTACGCACACCAAAGACATTCATGTAGACAAGTTTAGACGCAGGGACGACTAAACATTCGGAACACAAAAAGGATGCGGGGGCAAAATGTGAGCAGCGAAAATCTTTTTCATAGAATTCGTTTGCTGTCATGTGGAACGACCAACCCGCATCTATTAATTCGATTTCAAAAATGATTTGTTGTTATTCGAGTTCCTACCTGAGCGTCGTGCCATCTAGTGTTTGGATAGGTTTCAAAAAAAGAAGAACAAAAATCGTGGCTTTCATTTTCACGCTGTTCATTTGCGTGTTGTGCTAAATGCATTTCGCAACAGTCAAATAGAAAAAAAAAAGAAAAATTCGTCTAAATTTTTATTCAAATAAAAAAAATAATGGGCCACTTTTTTTTTTCTTTTCCTGACACCTATTCAAAATTGGGGAAGGCTTCGTTATTGACTATTTTCCTCTACACAAATGCTGATTGATTATTGTTTGAAGAATGAGAAAGAAAGTCGCCTGGAATCACGAAAAGCGCCACGTCTAGAAATAAATTCAAAGAGCGCACAAACAGGCGCTCGTATTGAACTATTCGCGGGCCGGGAACAAAAAATCAAAAAGGCGCTCAAGATTATTTTCAAACGGAACAAAGTTTGACGTCGCCGTTCAGAGAAAACGCGAAATCAGGTGCAACAGTTCACTGACGTCTTCATTTTCTACGAAGAAAATGTCTGCATCGAAATTTCCTTTTGTATTTGCGGCGATAATCAAAATGTTTCTCGAATAAATAAAAATCGAATCAGAGCTTCGGTTTGCAACAAGTCAAGTCCGTATTGAATTTTTCGCATCCCTTTCTTTTCCAAAGACAGATACGTTCGACATGAAAACACAAACAAGCGCTGGTCGTCATTTTCCATTGGCTTTCTTTCTTTTGTTTTTATTTTCGACTGAGTAGAACTTTCAATGTTGTCTGCACCATCTCGTGCACAACAATATAGCTGGCAGGACTTGGAGGAAGTGACGTGGGCGTGAGCCGAAGAATAGGTTCCTGCACACACACAACAGTCATGCCATTCCAAGCCAAAAGAAAAAAAAATTATAAAGAATGGGCCAGCAACAATGAGACAATTGTGTGAGCCTCTAAACATAGAGAAAGGGAAGAAGAAAAAAAAAAAAAGAAGAGAAGGACGAACGACGACGAACAAACGGGCATATAGAACGAGGACGACGGTGTGTATCTGTATATACATGTACTCTTACTCTCGCTGCTACCACTACTGTGTGCACTATATGGCCAACAATGGTTTTCTGACTCTCCCTTCCCACAAGCATAGCCGCTATACTTTTTGCTCCCGCTGAAAAGGCGGCTATTATGTAGCGTGCCTTTTGTTTAAGAGACACAAAAACACACACACACACACACACAAAAAAAAAAAAAACCGTCCCGACTCCGAGTCGTTCAAGTCCCATCTACACAACAACGGGCCGCATGTGTATGTATAGAGACGGAAAGGAGAAGACATAGGAAAAAAGGGGAGACTTAAAAACGTGGAAAAGAATAAAAAATAAAAAGAGAAAAGAACACACGGACTTTTGGAGACAGAGAAAAGGAAAAAAGGGGGAACTACCATTGTATTGTGTCCGTCTCTCTTTCGTGAAAGAGAGATAGCATAGAGCTATAAGACTGCCTTTTTTGTTCTATTTTTTCAGCTAGCGTTTCACTACCCGCGTGAATATGGCATCGTGGCAAAAGGAAACAAAAAGACGGGAAAAAAAATGACTCATCTTGACAGATTGTTCGGCAAGATAAGCTGAAGTTGCTTGTTAGTTAAATCCGATTGGACTTTACTAATAGTAAACATCAAAATGTGACGACGACAAGTGAACGTAAAAGTGAAGCCGTTTAAGAGTTGCGTCGGCAACATTACAGACAATAAGATGACATTTTCATGGTCAATGTCGGCTAGAACGGTATAAATAAAATTCCTCTTTTATGAAGCGTGGTTCCGTCATATTTCTCCTGAAACCATGTTAAACACCAAAACAGGGGGAAAAAAAAAAGTTAGAAAATGTTGCATCAACATCCAAAAGAAGAAGAAATGTTGCGTAGTAAAACACACAATAAGATAAAACTGGATAGGGGCTCTGATTTTGCCTATTCACTTTACGCCAAAAATCTAGTGGCGTGTTTTTATGCCGCAAACACCATCTGGCGGTCAAACGCGCAACTTCACTTAAGCTGTGGCCGAGTAATTCGAACCCCGAACAACCCAATGGATTTTGACAAAAAATCCTAATCCTGATGTTATATTTCGCGTTATACCCTATTTTTATGTGCAATCTTCTTCCAAAAGTAACTGCCAATATTTCTCATACAACTACATGAACCGTTTTACCGATTCCCATTCGCTAACTCTAAAAATCAAGTTTTGGGTTGACTTACATTTGTTGTGGTGTTGGGTTGTTCTTCTGGTAGCTGAAGACCTTCTCGATGGAAGAATAGCGCAGGGAGATCTCAACAGACGAGACAGAAATCTGGAAATCACTTGAAACGAAGAAAAGACGTTGATGAACTAGACTGCCAAGTGAATCGAAATTTGAGTTTTAAGAAATTAGCAGAGTGCAGACGACAGAACAATATGCTAATTTTTCAAGTCATCTATATGCAGTTTTTCAAGTCATCTATATGCAGTTTTTCAAAGTTAAATAATATTGAGACATTAAACCACTCTTGATCCGAAAAATTAATTGACATTTTTTTTTCAAAAAAAAAAAAAAAAAAAAGATATTTGTATTAGATCTCTTTTGCCATCACTTCGATTTACGATAATTTGTTTTGATTCTGCAACGCCATCTAATGACAACAGAACATGACTCAATAAGGCACTACCGATTTTTGGTAAAATGTTGACTGCGTTGCTTTTTTAAAATTAAGTTTTTCCTTGTTAATTACAAAGATAAAAATGTCCATGCAAATTGAAAAACATTAGAGACAGTGCACCCTAGCTGTTCGCAGTTCTTCGAACTGTGGCACCTCTACGTGTTTTTATTTCCGAAACGAAATTGGCCATAATTTTCAAACTATTTAGCGCGCCGTTTTATCATTTCCAGAATAAACTTTAAAAATGGCTGTAACCAGAAAACCTAGTGGATTGCCACTAGATGGCAATACTTGACGTATAACAAAATTGCTATAGAAAGTAAATGGCAATAGAGAGCTCAGGGTTCAAGGTAGTATTGGATCAAAACTGTCTACCCATAGCGTAATTAAATGTATTCTATTTGCTAATAGGTTGTTTTCAACTTCTATCAAAGTGAATCACTCTATATCACTCTATAACATTGAAGCAAATAAAAAGCTGTCTTAAGTAAAACCTCTCCTTCGAACATCACCACTAGATGGCTCTTAATGTTTCATTCGCGTGAATCACGAACGAGTACACACAAAGTATTCCTAGTTCTTTTCCCTCCGTCCTCCCCCCCCCCTCCTCAATGGCTATTTCTTCCAGTGCATTTGGTCCCCCCTCATTTATTTTACTTTTTCTAACCCAAACCGTGGGGAATTATACGATTTGGCTCCCATGGATGTAACCCAAAAAAAAAAAAAAAAAAAAAAAAAAAAGCTCACCAGCCAGAAAGAGAGAGAGAGGAAATTGATGACCTCATAAATAACCGGTAAGTGCAGTGTGTAACACACCTAGCGCGCGCACACACACACACGGCCATATATATACAACACACACGGCCGGTTTGAAGAGAGAAAGAGGGGAAAAAAAAAAAAAAGAGATGATGGGAGCCGCATAAAAATATCGAGAAAAGAACTAAGAAGTAGAAGAAGAACGCTGAAAAAAAAAAAAAGGGGGACCAAAAAAGAAAAAGATCCAAACGGGAAACCACACGTCGCATGAATTATGTCAGACTTTTAACATGCAAGGAAGAAGAAGAGTGAAATATACACACACACACACACATAGAGAAAGAGAGAGAGAGAGGGTAGAGAGAGAGGTCGTACATCAGCTCATAATATAATAAATGTTGAAGGTGGCCAACAGCAGCCGTTAAAGCAACACACACACACACACACCGGTGGCGCTTTTATTTTTATTTCTTCCTACCGGTGGGTAGGAGCATAAGTCTTTGACATCGATCCACGTCGCAAAGGGGGGAACTATATTCCTCTTTTTAGTATTTTTTTTTTTTTTTTTTTTCTTTTTCTTTCCGTGTCTTGAATAATATTCGAAGCTAAATCACGACTATAACGATGAGAAGAAACTTTTTCGTGCCCGGCCGACGGCACAAGAAATCTAAAAGATTTGAGAACATTTTTCTTTATCTCTACCCAAAAGCGCCACCCAGGTGTCAACAACAAAAAATTGAAAGTCAACACGTATAATCCGATCGGGAGTCGATCAGTTGTTGAATCACATCTAGGCCTAAAAGATTTTTAAAAATTCCAACTATCCCGCGTACACTGCATTTTAATAGAAAATATATTTTTTTAAAGGGACAATAGACATTTTCTTTAAAGCTTTTAACAACAACAACAAAAAAAAATGGAAGTGCGTCAGCGACCGACATTTTAGGCGTCAGACGTGTCACGGAAGGCAACCGATTTTCAGTATAACAAAGTCACGATTCTGGGGCATGAAATCGCAGTCTACACGCTCGCTTGTCTTTCACACTACCTTGCCAAGAGCAAACAAATACTGATGTCATATTATTTGATATCTCCATGAACTAAGTCTAAACAAAAAATATTCTTAAGACCACCTATGATTGAATATGTTTCTTTTCTAACACACACATACACACAAAAAAAAAAACAACCGTCACATTTTCTTTTTAATTCACGAATGTCGAACCCAACAACGAAACGAATAGAAACCAAACCCTTTTGATTTTCTTTTTTCTCTTTACTTCCCCTGCTGGTTTTTATTATTATTTGTCCAGTTTGATGAACAATGCGACCTTTAATGAGACAAAAGTTTCTATCTCTCTCTCTCTCTGTGAGAAGAGATATATCATAGACATGGCAACAGCCCTGATGCGAGTACCAACTATCCCAAACGTTTTTTTTTTTTTTTTCTTTTTCTTCTTATAAATATACAGAGAGGTGTGCGTGCATCATCATCGTCTGCGCTTTCGTGATGAGTCGGCATTTTAAACGATCCCTTCTTTTTCTTTTCTCGGTAGTGTCCTTCTACTTCGTGATAATTTTTTTTTTCTCTCTTTTTATAAGTCGTGTTGTTTTTTGGGTTTTTTTTAAGCGTATTCTTATCCCCCCCCCTTTCTAAGATGAGAAGCTATATAGCCTAAAAGCAATAGGGATCGATTTGAATCGATGCGGAAGACTTTCCACGGTGGCCTCATTAGTCCGACTATTGATCACCGTCCAGGGCACTTTGACGAGCCCAGTCAGACCCCCAAAAAGAAAAGAAAAAGAATCCTACTACACACACACACACACACACACACACCTCCCCTTCAGAATACATCTTTACAGATTCCGTTGGAGACACAGAAAGAAAAAAAGGAGGGGGAGAAATGAGCTGAATTAGAAAATCCGCTGAGCTTGTTGGCACTGCCTCATCATGTAGAGACCTATAATGCCACTAAAAGATAAAATATTCTTTCTACTTTCAGCAAAAGGGATGCTTGTCGAAGAGGTCTATATCTTCTCTCTTGCGCTCTTTATATATATGTGGGGGGAGACGACGATATACTGCCCTACTAGATATACCATTCCCCCCTCTTTTTCTTTTATCCTCCGTCTCCGTCGTCGTCGTCGTCGTTCGTTCCTTTCTTTTGTATTGGGCCAGAAGCGCAGAGTTGGGGAGAGAGAGAGAGCGTCCGGGGCCTCCTTGATGCTGATGGAACCGGATGGTTTTATACATATAGAGCCGTTCCTTCTTTTTCTTTCCTTTTTTTTTTTTTTTTTTTTTTTTTTTGATGACGGAGACGTTATTGATCTGGGCTCTGAGCTTCCAAGGGGGAATATGTACAAGAAAGACGAAGAAAGTATGACGTATACAAGAGACAAGAATTTGATTTGAGCCCTACCGAATAGATTTCAGCTATTGGGTCTTCCTTTTTATTTTTATTATTTCAAGTTTCTTTTTCATCGCAAAACTATCAACCGGGAATAAAAAAAAAATAATTTTATGAGCCGTCCTGATTGTTTATCAATTCACAGGATTTACACGCAATCATGAGGAGGGACCGATCGCTTAGGCTCAATACTCATTTTTCTTGACATTGTAAAGCAAAGGCGCAGGTTACGACCTTGTTAAATTGATACCGAAAAAAATGAACAAAAAAAAGGTTAAAGAGCTACGTAATACCCTAAAAGAAAACAGCTTTTGTCTGATTCAAAAAAAAAAGAAAGGATTCCCTTTATTTCTATATAGTCGACTCTTCCATTCAAACGATCGGATGATTACCGAAAGAAAAACAAAAAAAAATCTACTTTTGTCGGTTGTGTCCAGCGCACAACAAACAAGTTTCAAAGGCTCATTTTCAAGTGTATAGATTGCGTAACAACCCGCTCTTTTTCTTCCAACCCCTCTGTCGGTTTTAACTTTGTAACGATCCAAAACGCAAAGAATAACGGATAGAGAGGGAGGCTTATAAAAATGTACAGCAGGGAAAATATGTTCGCTTTCTCCAACTAACAGATATACTTGTTGAATTCACACACACACACACACACACACCACACCCTTATGTGCGAGCGCAGCCGCCATCATCATCAAGGATGTGCTGTTTGCGTGCTGTGTGCAGGAACGCTAGGAACTCGACTTTTTTTTTTATATTTTCCCATGGCTCTCTTTTCTAATGTCCCCCCCCCCCCTCTCCACCATCCGCTTTTCAGTGCTCCGGAACGCGAACATGTACGGTACACACAACAAACAAAAAAAAAAAAAGAAAGATCGGGGAGTGGGGTATATACAGAGAGAGAAGGAGGTTTTTTTTTTTTTTTTTTTTTTCTAAATCTTTTGTGTTGATCAAAATGCCGAATTTGATCCGTACGCATCCCCCCCCCCCTCTTCGTGTGTGCGTGTGTGTGTGAGAGAAGAATTTTGTGTGTGTACTCGATGAATGGGATGTGCGTACACGTGAAGGAATACATACGTGTATATAGACGGATGAATAATGAAACGTGTACGTAGAAAAGGGTGGAGCTTGCAATGATGGAATAGGGTCAAAGGGTGAAGAATTCATCGGGAATTTAAAAAAATAATAATAATAAAATGGGTTGATCGATTTGGGTTTCTGCTCGCGTTGGTACCTCACGGCATTTTTTTGAAATTTGCGCCCAACAGCTTAGAAAATACAATTGACGAATGACGTCACACTCGATGGTGATGGATGAATTCCGTAACAAGAAGAAAAAGCAGCGCATCAACAAGAGAAAAAGGTCGATTTCTTCTTGTAAGAAGAAAATAAAAAACGCCACTCGAGCGTATGTACCGTGATTCGAAGCGGAAGTCCCCGTCGATAAATCAACCGCTCCAAAGGGAACGAATAACAGCATAATAGCTCCTATAGGGAACCTTTTTTATTTTTCCCTTTACTAGTAGAGAAGAACATTTTCGATGCTGACTCACAGACGGTCATCGGCCCTTTTCTTCTCTGATATTTCTATATGTGAAAAAAAAAAAAAAAAAGAAAAACCCGGCGTTAGAAAAATGGTTAAAATGCTGCATGTAGCAGGTCCTCCGGCCTATCTCTTCTCGTCAGGTGTTGGTAGAGATGAATAAGAAAAAGGAAATTCAGTGTTGGCCAGGTGAAGAGGAGGGGGTCCCTATCCATTCAACATTCACATGAAATATATCTACGTGTATTTTTCTTCTTTTTCCGCTTTTCTTTCTCTGTCCGGTCTTCTTAAATAGCGCGACAACCTTCTGGGCTACCTTTTTAAACGACCCCCCACTTGCGTTTCTCTCTCCTTCTTTACATGCCAAAAAAAAAAAAAAAAAAAAAAAAAAAAAGGTTGGACGAGCGTACCAACTAATAGACGTGGCTTTTGATTGATTTAAACTTAATGGCCTTTTAATGGCTTCCACTTGGATTCGTACGAGAGTGCCTGATCCCTCATTGTTCTCCTTTCGCAAGGTATTTCTATTCGCATCGTCTCTCGTTGATGAAATCGGGATAATGAAATGACATCGTCCAGCACGTGAACATCACGAATAATACAACGGATGGAAATGAAAAAGGAAGAAGTTTTATGATTACCCCCAAAAAATGCACACAAGAACCGTGTAGAATAAAAAAAAAAAAAAAAAAAAAGAAAAGGTTGATTGAATGACGTGTTCCAGTTCTGTGAATGAAACAAGAGTTCCATTGAATGGAAAGGAAAACCTATTCCTATTGTGAGCGGGCCCACATAGAAAATTGTGGAAAACACACGTAAAAAGCAGCCGACTATCCGCTGCTCCCATCTTACTATATTACTACTATACGGCCAGGTAACATAGTGTTCCAGTGTTCTTTCCAATACGGTTTCATTCAGCGAGGAATGAAGAAAACCATAGAAGGATTGTAACAGTTCAGACGCTGGATCACAATTTTTTTGAATGGACTGTGTGTGTGTGTGTGTGTGTGTGTGTGTGTAGGAGGATTCCCTGTGGTTTGGCAACACCAAGGGAGGTCAGAAGCCCCTGCACAAATTTCCACGGGGGTGTCCCTTCTATTTCTCTTCTATCCATACTGGAACACACACACACACACACAAAAAAAAAATAGTTCCATCAAACAAAAGCAAACGACTATGGACGGACCGGAAATCGGTTCCGTCTCCTCCTACCCCACCCTCAATGCGACACCTTTTCTCTTTGGAATCTCCTCCCATCTTTCTCACCTGAGGAGTCAAATGGAGTCCCACCGACAACCTCCCCCCCCCCCCCCCCTCTATACTCTGATTTTTTTTTTTTTATTTCATTCTTGCTTATTGCACACACGGGTCTTGGATACCAAACACTATTTTTTTTTTTTTCCCATTGACAGTATAGGCGCGTTCCAGTTGCTTATGAGAACGTGTATAAGCATCTAGAGAGAGAGAGAGAGAGAGATAGAGGCGCAGTGGGGGTGTTAGTGATTGTCGTCGAGAAGGCCGCCGAATCGCCGATTTTTGTAAGCAAATTTCTATAGCAGTTTCCAACCCCCTGCTAGCGCTTTTGATCCCCGAACCGAGAAAGATCCCCTATATGTACACTAGGATGCCAACACACATTTCAATCATCGATTTCCGGAATTTTTTTTTTTTTTTTTTTTTACCCATCGACTGTATAGGAACATTCCTTTCTCCATTCACCTTTGAAAACACGTTGGCCCAAATGTCTAGCAGTTGTGAAATTATTCAAGTTATTTAAATTGAAATGCGATTACTAGTGATTCAGGCCACCACAGTTCTTCCCATTTTTTTTTTTTTCAATTTAATTCGAATGTTTTTTTTTTTTTGGCTTTCAAAATGACGATTCATTGTCAAGTCATTAACGCCTTGATGCCAGTAAACAATAATAATCACCTGTATTTAGAAGCTAAATGTCGGTTAGTTCAGCTGCTATCAAATTGCGTGAGGGATGATTAAATGTTGTGTATTTTGTCGCTCCATTACTTTGCATCTATTTTTAAAATGTGGTGCTATCAAAAAAAAAAAAAAAAAAAAAAAGAAGAAGAAGAAACGTTTCCTTTGCCGCGCTAGATGCTGTGCATAATAAAGGGAAAGGGAGCCAAAGGTGAAGCGCTGCACGTGCACCTTTCGAAATGCGCTTCCTTTTTTCTTTTTTCTTTTTTTTTATGTCCAGTCACCGTTCAGGTGTCTCTTCTTTCTTGAAGAAAAAAAAAAAAAAAAAAAAAAATCCCTCCTCCCCTTGGTAGGACGCCACGAAAAATTTAAGAAGAGATTTATCTTTCTTCTTTCACATTCGGGAAGAAAGAAAGAAAGGTGACGTTCAAGTAGGAAGAAGAAAAACCAGCAGCCAAAAAAAAAAAAAAATACAATTTAAAAAAAAAAAAAAAAAAAAAAAGTCTCCTCCTCTTGAACATTTCTGGCCAGTGTCCACCAAGTTTCTCCGCAGGGAGTCGATGCTTTTTTTCACACCTGGATTCTAAGATGGCCGACCTCCTCCCCTCCCCCCCTTCCCTTCTATAAATGTCTATTGCTGTGCGCACCTCAATCGCCTTAGATTTCTTTTAAATATCTCTCTCTATGGGTATATACTGACTTTCTATTCAATTGATGGTTTGTATACGGTCAGAAACAACTGGACCATTCAAAGCTTTTGGACCCAATAGATCTTACTTTATACATCTGTTTAGTTCTATTATTATTATAGGCTTACCTTTGCTATACAGATGTAGTTTTCCTTTCATTTTTTTTTTTCGGCCGTCTTTTGTTTCCGGTTTTATTGACGGACCTTACAACTAAATCGCCAAGTCCTGTATAAAAAAAAAAAAAAAAAAAAAAAAAAAAAAAATTATTTAAATCTCTTGTTTGAATTGAAATTATAATAGAGATGTTAAACATTTTGAAAAGCGAGTGTTGAAGTTGAACACTATAGGACAAACATCAGTCAGTTCGAGATTGGAATCGCTCGCAGACAGGGGGATGGGAAAGCCGTGTGTGTGCTGTGCCCAGGAGCCGAAAGTCACGATAGACATCTGGACACGTCGACCCGTAGTCATTATACAATGTACAATGGACCAGCATCACCCAGTATTACGTGTCAACAACACGTTGGGGTACATTCGAAAATTCCATATCTTTTTCTTTTTTAAGGACAGAAAATTTATTTTTTAAAAATGCGCCTTCAAATTTGAAAATGTGTTGGTGTTACGTGATAGCGAGAAACGATTTCCTAAAAAAAAAAAAAAAAAAATGACCAAAGGGAAACTGGGGATTTGAACTAGGGATTTGCCCGTTTCGAGTATCTACGTAGGCCTGTATACACGCAATCACGCAGACGAAGATGAGAAATGTTATCAGCAAACGCGCAAGCCCAAAAACGAATCAGTGGGCTAAGCTCTCGAGGGAAATTTAGTTGAAGCGGACAATCCAAAGAAATAGCAAAGAGCCTCGCGCGTACGTTAACGTTCAAATGAAATAACGTAACGCTATAATACTAATACTAACTCTAATCGTCAACACGTTTAATCCGTCAAACTCAATCGCTAGCGGCATACGTTTTAATGATTTGTGCGTATCAATAAAAGAACTGACCTGATTTAGACCACGATGGCACACGGCAATACCTAATTATTCCTTTACCATTCTATGGGCATCGCTTAAAGATCCCATTTTTGAATACAGAATATGAAAAGGGATGAATGTTTACGGCCATCGTTATGAAACATTTCCATTCTTTTTCATTGCTTTTTTTATAACACACGCGGCTGTTAACACAAGAGTCTATGGGGGTGGAGTCGAGTGGCCACAAAAACCAGAGGAGCCACTCGAAAAAAAAAAAAAAATAGACGCGCATTTGCTCTCGTTTCGAGCTTCAACGCCACCGCAAACGACGTCAACCAGGGCTGCCCCCCTATTCATTGCCTTTTTTTTTTTTTTTTTTTTTGCCTTTGAAAATCATCGTGCACGTGCAATTAGCGTTTCTAGTGCACTGTGACGCGTGTGCCGTCCGTGTTTGTGATGTACGAAACAACGCCCACCCACCACATTATCGAACGTTTACTCCTCATCTTAGTTGTTGCTTAAACGAGCCAATTTCATAGTCATCTCAAAAAGCAAAATGGCACATCATTTTCAAATGAAATTCCTAAAAATTGTTGAACGGATTTCAATGCGAACGTGAATTCTTCTTTTTACTTTGTATATAAAAAAAAAAAAGGAACCCCGTTCAGTTATTTCTCTTTGTGGCAGACAGTTTGTTCGGTTGAAAGCTGTTCCTTATTTCATACTCAGCTGGTTTATAGACCACACAGAGACAGGCGGACGTGGGGGGGCCTTCAAAGTTGACACGAACGATGGTCACGGACGAGCCTCGTGCACACCAACCGCCGTCGAATTTCACAAACATACGCTCATCTCCTTTTCCTCTTTCGATTCCCCAAACACAAGAGACGGTATCAAAAAAACGTCACTGACAGCCAACCCGACCGCTCATTGGTTTCCCTCCGCCATATTTTCGGTTGGTTGATGGGTGGAGGGGAGGAAGAAGAAGAAGAAAGAAAAAAAGCCGTCGCATCACGACACTCGTTGACGACCGAGGCACGTGTATCCACACCAAAGAGCAGCAGCCTTATACGTATATAGCCGCGTGATTAGCCTCCACCTACACCCGCCCAACACAGAGATATAGGCCCTTGACGTATATATCGGCTTTTGTACGTGTGTGTGTGTGTGTGTGTGTGTGTGTTTGAATGCGGGATTTTGCTGCCAACGCCAGTTATGCACCGACTGTCACACGCACAACTCCAATCATTAAGCCCTTCGGGGCATGCGGCCGTCGATTGATTACGCGTTTAAAATTGATTAATAAAAGGTAAAATTAAAATGAGGTATTTGTTTTGTTTTTTTAAACGAGTTACTTTCGGCATACTCAGATAGAGGCCTAAACTGAAAATCAATGTTTGGATTTGATTTACAACAACAATCACCATCCAATAAATGAGTGAGAATGGCATTTATTGTGTGCCCTATTCTATGAAAACGGCAGTCAATTCTCATTTACATAGGACTATTCAAACTGAATAGAATAGCTTGTTCATATACAGTTTCTTTTTTCTATGGGCAACCTGTGACCTACACAATGGTCGAAAATCCCTTGTCATTCAAATGTACTCTTTTTATATATATACAACAACAAGTTAAAAAAAAAAAAAAAAAACCACAAATGTGATCATCACACAAGAGCTAACAAAACGTGTCCCCAACAAAAAAAAAAAAGAAATCGGTCGTTTACACCCGTTTTCAATGAACACACACAACAACAGTAATTCCTTTTTTTTTTTTTTTTTTTTTTTTTTAAGTTCTTCCTCTTTTTTTAAAACACCATGAATCGAATCTATAGATCCCACCGAACATAAAAGAATCGCACACATAAAAAGTTGTTTGGCCATGTCGCACAGTTCATCTTTCAAAGCAAAAATAAAAATTGTGCCAAAAAAATGGATGAGAATATTTCTAAAAATAGCAAAACATAAAAAAAAAAGAAGGTGTTTTCTTTTTTTTAAATCTTTTATCGCTCGACAATTCACAGATATTTAGAGTTTCAATAGCCGGCTGCCATATAATGGTACGAATGTTGCCACACACACACACACACACACACACACACACATCACGACGAGTCTAAGTCTTTTTTTTTGTATGTGCTTCAGATATATGCGTCCCACCCTCTCCTTTCCTTCTATTTATGCCACCGCGCTGAACTTCGAACGTGAATAGAAAAAAAAAAAAAAATATTTCTCAATGACCCGACGACAAGGACGATCTATTCTTTTCTATTCACATCGTCCTCTCGGTTTTTGTTGTCATTATTTGTATGCGAACGTTTTACGCACGCACAAGGGCCTACATGTTCAAAGAAGTATGCGTGTGTGCATATAATGCGACGTTAGACCAGAGGCCCGCAGACGAGATTCAAAGTTCAGTTCATCCGGGTCTCTCTCTCTTTTTCTCTCTGCATCGCGAACATCACATTTTTGTTTTGCTATGTTTGTTTGTTTGTTTGTTTGTTTGTTTTTTTTGGCGAAAGTTTGAGAAAAAAAAAAAGTAGTGGCGCTGCTAAAAAAAAAAAAATGGATGAATTTTCGGGAAACGGCTTCAACGGCCGTGATTGCGTGTGAAACCGAGCAAAGTGAATTTAATGGCGTTGTATGAAATGACCGAGAGCGAAAAAAAGAAAGTGATGTATTTTAGAAAAAGGACAAGTCACTGAACGGGGGAAAAAAAAATGGCGTGACGTCACGTTGTTCACATTGGCCGAATTCCACCAAAAAAAAAAAAAGAAGAAAACGTTCCGTGTCGTCCGAGCTTTAAACATTGCGATGTGTTCACGAAATTATTAATACACAACCTATAGATGTCCCCCTTTTTGTTCGAACTGAATCATCACGTCTAGAATACGAATTAAAAAAAAACAAACAAATGATGAGCGTGATTCGTGCGTGCATATAGAACTTAAAAGTCCCCCTTTTTTTTTTCTAGGCTATCCAAAAGAATTTGGATATTAAACAGTGCACGCTTGCTGAATATCCATAAAGCATTACGAGATAACAAGGGCGGCCACTAAAAAAAAATGATACCCAAGTTTGTTTTCTCTCTCTCTCTCTCTCTCTCTCTCTCTCTCCCCCTACCAGGGTTTTTAATAAATAGGTAAACAATGTGTGTATCCGTTACGGAGGTGTGTGTAACGAAAGAATGGGAGGTTACGTGTTTAATGTTATGTTTCTTGGGCACCCCTTTGCAATAAAGAGATCCCCCAAAACGACACGTTAACACGAACTCGTCGGCCGTTCCGTGATAAAAACATGGCCTGAAGCTACAGATTACACATTCCTACAACCGGAGAATTCGATAGACCATTTTTTGTTTTTTGTTTTTTTTTACCTTTCGTGATCAAATCGATTATTATTTAGAAAAAAATAAATCGAAAAAAAAAAAATGAGTGGGCCTATACGTGTAAAGCCACATTTTTTTTTTCTTCCCTACCCTCGATTCGAGTTAAGAGTGGGGGGATAGTGACGTAAAAAAAAAAAAAAATGAGGGTGAAGAACTGAACGTCGTTGGCCGCGTGTTTGAATAATCAAGTAGCCGAGGACGGTGGCGGCGGCCGCCGCTAGCGTCGTTCAACTGTAATTGAAATAGCGAATTAAATCCCCCTCTCGTACACGAAGAGACTCCGTCGTGTTGAGTGCGACCAGACGGAGTCAATCAAGTCTCGACGTACTTTTCAATAAATCCCGCTTTCCCCCTTCTTTTGAGTTTTCAAACAGAGTAAAAAACCTATACTGATGATTATCGTGGCCGAGACTCCATGCCCGACTGATTTACGGATATCCCAACAAAAAAAAAAAAAAAAAGATCGAAATGGACCAAATAAAATCGCGTCTGACCCTCATTTGACTACTAAATTCATTGCAATGTCCCTTTTTTTTTCCCCTCTTCGTTTCTTCTTGTTCACCATCACATTGGCTACGATCCAAAAAAATTCTAATCGCCCCATTTTTTTTTTTATTTCATTGATTGAATTCCTACTTTATCACGCACCCCTTTCTTTTTTTCTTCTTGCTATTTCCATGTGCGTAGCAGCGCCCTCTCGCAACTCCTATAACTCTCTTATATTTATTCCTTTTACGATATTGATTGTGTGTGTGTGTGTGTAGATGATTAAATGTCATATATATTATGTAGCGTCAAAAGCCTCGCAGAGATATAGGGTAGGGGTATATAGAGATATATCTCTTTATACATACATAATAATGTTTCGGTTGCGGGGTAGTGTGGCACAAACTTGATATTCGTGAGGGACGTTGCGCATCCAGATGGGAGAGGGGGTGGGGGAGGTTTGGACGTTTTTCGGCGTGTTCAATCGGGCATGTCTATCAACTTTTGGCCTCCGACACCTCCTCTTCCGACTTGCTACCCCCCTCGTTTCTATTATTGGCCCAACAGCCCTGATGCATCGTCACATGCGACGGGCCGAGAGGACGACACATGTGTGGTCACGCGGCTTGTTTGTGTCCGTGACGATGTTACCCCTCCCTCCCCATCAACGCAACGAAAAGAATTCATTTTTTTTTTTTTTTTTTCCCTTTCTGTTATCTATCGAAGGAAAAAAATAAATAAATAAACATTTGGACGTGAAACGAAATCGGCAACAGTGTAAGATCAATTGTTAGATTAGCGAAATTTTCAATAGTCCAGCGAAACCTATTGCCCTCAAGTTGTACTTGCGTCTGTTCGAATCTTATACGCACCGGGCCCCGTGTAACACTCTTGCTGCGTAATAGGTAAACACGGGAAGGGGGGGGGGGGAAGAAAGGGCAGCACGCGTGAGTCAACAAACTCGACGGGACTGGATATTATGTACACATAAGAGAGGGAGACGCTCTTTGCAGTGCGGGACGAGAGGCATTTGGCACGAGCTATGTAACAATTGTGAGACAGCAAATTGTTGACTCCCTGTCAGCCCTTTTCTTTTGAGCGTGTCAAAAAATATTATTTTTTATTTTTTTTTTTATTTTGCCCGTCTGTCAGACTCCCTCATTTCATTCCCCAACGAAAAAGAAAAGAAAAGAAAAGAAAAGAAAAAAAAAATGAAATGTTTTCAACAATGTGGAATTCGTGAAAAGACATCAGTGCCTATATTATTTTAATAGCAGGTCTTCAAAACTGGCGTAATAGTACGGACGTTTTCGTTCTCTTCTACGAGGCACGCGCACCATCTCATTTGAATACACTTCGGCTGTTGGGGGGGGGGGGGGGAAGAAAAAGGCAAACAAAAAAAAAAAAAAATGATGGGTCCGTTTTTTTTTTTCTTTTAAGTTACTAACTACTACGTTTCGAATACTCGCGAGGTAAATAAGGAAGAGGCACGACCACGCCCCTATCAAACACGTAAGGTGTGATGGGGTACAAACACTTCAACCCCATAAGAAAAAAAAAAATTTGAATAAAAAGAAGAAAATGATTTTCGATTTTTTTCTCTTTTTTAAAACCAACACGCGTAAATATGAAACGTTGTTCAAACATTAGCTCGGAGTCAACAACTCTCCACGGCTAATGAAAAATCTATGAAAAACTCTAATAAAAATCTATGTCAGTTTCTATTTATCTGCATTTTCGAATGTCTTTCCATCGATTACCTTTTTGTACATAAAAAATAAAAGGAAAATTGTGTACATCCGTACTTTCTTTCCGGATGTCGCAGGTTGCAGGAAAAAAAAATAAATAAATAAATAAATTCACCATAAACAACAAAAGCGAATGAGTTTCTCTTGTTGTCCGGTCTACCCATCGCGGTTTTTCTGTTTCTTATTGTAGCGATTGTTCTCAATGGCAATCGAATGAGAGAAGAAAAAAAAAAAAAAAAAAAAGCCTACCGTTGCCATGGCTACTGCACTCCCCCCGCCAAACTCACGACGGCATTGAAGATGATGTATTCATACGTTTCCATGTGCGACTAATTAACCGTACCACAAAAGAAGGTAAACACGCGCCGTTACTAACGTAAAGAATGATGACGCTCACACGTGAATGTATATACGACAATCAAAGATAAATACCGTCGCAATAGAAACGTATGTATCCATCACATCTTAAAACAAACCCCACACATGTTTTGTTCTTGTGTACGAGCCATTGTTTAAGTTCCATAAATTGGCATACATGGATGGAACATTCATTAGCATCACCTATGAAAAGGAGATCATATAGAGAGGCCATCCTCATCAACGATCTCATTAGACACCATCGACAAGTTCAGTCAACGGACCCAACTGATTGGACATGATCCATTAGCGCTGGAAACAATCTTTAATTCAATACAAAAACTCAGATTCTCAAAAAATCGATGTTTCAAATTGAAAATCCCCCAAACTTCTTTAAGAATGGAAGTAGGGGGGGGGGGGGGGGGGTTCCAGAACACCCGTTGCAAATCGGGTTTTGAAACCTTCTTGGAATACGAAGAGGGGAGGAAGTGCCTCAATTCTTTTTTTTTTTTTTACTTGACTAAACACCTCGGCTCCGTCTTCTCGATATTTTTGCCTGACAACCGTTCCAGGTGCAGCAGCTGCTGTCCCTTTTCTTTATTTTTTCACCAGACGCAGCTTCTGCTTGCATTTGGGGGTAGCCCGTCGCTATCAAACAGTTCGGAAGAAGAGGGAGGAACGTGTAGAGGGGGACACACACACAAAAAAAAAAAAAAAAAAAAAAAAAAAAAGAAGCACAAGGAGATGGGTGATGTTCAGTGACCCCATCAACTACGGACCCCCCCCCCCCCCCTTCTTCTCTCTTTATTTTTCAATTCATTCAAGCGAAAAAGAAGAGGGAAGGTTAGCTCTTGTATTTTAGAAAAAAAATAATAAATAAGACGAAGACGAACGATAAGAGTTGATAGTGAGGTACGCATAAGAGTACATAGGACCCGGCGGATGGGGATACGCATTTAAAGCGTTGAGTATAAAAGATTCTATTGAAATGTACTTTGACATCCCTTCAACGTCTATAAGAGAGAGAGAGAGAGAACCTCTCACATATGTGGGAATATGCGGAGGGGATGAGAAATAAAAGAGAAGGGGGGTTGGGGGTTGGGTTTGTGAGCGGCGTTCCGATACCGCCACTCTCACGGGCATTAAAACTTATTAAAACAGTCGAGGCGAACGTTGCGCGCTCCTGGATTGGGCTAGGGGGGGACCCTATACCTTTCAACAATTGAACTTTATATTATTATTCGAAAAGAATTGCGGTTTTTCTTCTGGTGGTAAAAAGCACTTTCAAATGAAAATGAGGTGACGTAATGAAAAATCAAAGATTGCGCATTTCAGTTCATAAAACACGCGAAATGATGCGATGCTTTCTTTTTTTTTTTTGGCTTGAATCTAAATAGAATCATCCCTTCGTAAGAAAATGAAAGAGGCCGAATGTAAATGAGACGCATGAGAGCAGGGGGATGACATATTAAAAAAGAAAAAAAAAACTTGATGATGTGTGGCCGTGTTATCAGTGGGCCTTCCGAGTCATTAGCTAACGTGGATGCTCGCAACTTTCTTCGCTTTCCTCATGCATAACACGCACGTGGCGACACGAACGCGTCTCTAACACATCGAAATATAAATATCGCAAAGAGAACACGTTGAGCCACGTTTCAACAAATGTTCCCTCAGAAAATTGGATTTCTAATTCAATTTGGGTACACACATTAGAAACCAATCAAAATGAATTCAAGAAATATCGTGTACGTCAAAAAAAAAAAAAAAAAAAAAAAAAAAAATTGAGACGTTTTTAAAGGCATGAAAATGACGGACAACAAACTAGCCCTTTAAATAATAATAAAAAATAAAATGGCAATCACCGTGAACGACATATTCAAATTTCTTTTAATAAAAGGAAAAAGAAAAAAGAAAGAAAAAGATGATTACGGACACACAAACTCGGTTGAATGCGTCGCTTTTCAAACGATGATGTGTCTATGCGCATCTTTATATTTCTAAAAAAAAAAAAAAAAAAAAAAACAACTCCGACGGGCAGAAGAGAGCCGGACGGAAAAGTTTTTCCTTTTTTTTTTTTTTCATAAACTATTGAAGCATTTCGCTATGCCACTGATTTTTTTTTTTTTTTTTTTTTTTTTCCTTCTATATTTTTCTCTCTGTCGATCCTTTTGTCCGCGATTTTTCCAGTTCCGGAGGCTTCCGTTTCACTAGCCCGCCGTCGGTTTCCTTTTTTTTTTTTTTTTTCCCCATTCTTCTGCATCGGCAGACACACACACACACACGCACATTAAAAAAAAAAAAAGAAAAAAAGAAATGGCGACTGTGTTTCACTAGCGCCTGTTGGTCCAGCTCTAAGCGAACTTGCCGACTGTTGTCTTTTGTGTTAGACACAGTAGGCAGACGATATCCGATGATGATCATCGGCAATTCCAATTTTTGTTTTGGAAACAAATTGGCCTCATTTAGAAGACATGCCTATCCGAGCTGAAATAATTTGTTGACATTGAGGAAAACATAAAAAAAAAAAAAAAAAAAGCGCCAGATGCGTTTTGTATTGCACGTTCCCCAATATTTTGGATTGAAAATGCATCAATTGGCATCATCGTGTTTTGACAACATCTGACTTTTCAACTGAACCCCCCCCACCTACCCATCGTGTGTCTTCGTGATTGGCTTTTTCATGCGTGTATGAATGGGGAATAATAATTTAAAAAAAAAAGATGTGCAAGATGTAAAGCACGTCACGGATATAACTAGCCAAAACAAGCCAGAAAACATCAAAAGGAATAGATGAATAAAAAAGAGGAAAACAAAACACACACATACACACAACGAATTGTATACGTGTGTGTGTTTTTTTTTTTTTTTTGGGGGGGGGGGGGGGGGGTAACACCATCTTTTGTTATGGCATTTTCAATGTGTACACCCGATTGCCAGTTGAATTCATTTGAATGTAAAGATCTCGCCAGGGTGTCTCAATTAACCGGGGATGCCCAAAGAATTTTGAATTTCAAATGAAAAACAAATCGATTTGCTCCGTCCACAATTTTTTTTTTTTCCTTTCACTGCCTTTGCTTTTTGTCAAAAGCAAAACGAAATAAATTTTCTTGAATGGCATGTTCCAATTTTTTTTTTTTTTTTTTGCTGTCGTCCTCATGTCGGCCACACGACTCAAAACCTCAAAGTTCCAAAATACTTCCAACAGATCGATATCTATGCACTCTAATGATTTACGTAATCGCTGGGTCTCAAAATCTCATGGAAAATCGATAGAAAAAGATGAAAAATTCAAAACATCAAAATCAAGTCGCGTTTCTCTAAATGAAACAATTTGCAAAGCGGCCCACTTCGATAGCGTCAATACGATTGTGCGTCACCTGTAGGTCCTCTTTATAAAAAAAAAAACAAAAAAAAAAAAAAAAAAAAAAAATGTTTTTCCTGATTATTTTGTTTGCCTCTTTTCTCTCTGTTTTCCCCTCCCCCTCTTTAACGCTAGTTTCATGGAACTGGCACGCAACCAGCTGGAAGAACGAACCACAGCCAAGTCAGCCACAGCTGGAAGCAAGTTGTTGAGCTCAAACCCAAAGACGGACCACTAAACAAAAAAAAAAAAAAAAAAAAAATGATTTCTTTTTTTTTTTTCTTTAAATATAATAATAAATAATTCCCGACTCCTCCCTTTCTCGTTGGTCGCAGCGGGAACGACGGCGGCCATCATTGCACCAAGGGGAGGAGTCTCCCTCTTAGCACCACAGCAAGTCTTGTTCCATCTCTTATCCACCAACCTCCGGCTATTACCTCCTCCCCTTCGTGTGTGTATGTTAAAACAAAATTTCCTTCATTTTCGAACATCTGATTTTTTACATTTGCCTCTCTCATTTTTTTTTTTTTTTTTTTTTTTATTTGAAATTTTCTTTTCGGGATTCGTGGCCTGCCGATCGTTCGCGGTTTGTACAACGTCTAAAAAAGAAAGTGGGCGGATACCCGGCACGCCGTTTTCGGGCTATATCCTAAACAGTATCCTCCCCTCCTTGCATCTCGTGAGTTGAGGAGGAGGACGTTACAAACACACAAAAAACGAAAAGAAAAAGAAAAAAGACTTGCGCGCCGCGAGGCTTTCCCGTGCCGTTATTTTCCAGACGTTCGTTCGTCGACTAGCTTGATAAATAAAAAGATTTTTTTTTTAAATCAAAAGAGAGAGAGAGAGAGAGAGACGCCATGTTTGTTTTTTTGTGTGTGTGTGTGTGTCTACCTATCCCCAAAATCTTCTTGGTTCGTGCAAGCTGCTCGTGGGCTTTAATGCAACCAAGTCTATGTACAGACACGACCCGTGATGATGATGATGAAAAAAGATGGTCGTCGTCATGGCAAATAATGATGGCAAGAAAAAAAAAAAGGAGAAAGGGAAAAAAAAACAAAAAACAGGACAGGCATCCGGCGTGAGGTTGCGGGAGATTATTGATCGACCACATCACAAGAGTTTGGACGAAGATGATGAAAAGCTTCTCTCTTGACTAGACATCCATTTTCTTTTCGCTTAGAAAATGTGGAAAAAAAAAACATGGAAAGGGAAAAATTTCACGCAAAATGTTTCAAACATTTGATTTTCAATTGGTGGGACTCTGTTATGTACATCTCTCTAGAATTTCACGCAAAAAAAAAAGGGGGGGGGGGGGCAATTATTAAGAGAAAGCACCTGAGTGTGGCAGACGTGATTTCGAGCGAAATTAAATTTCAAATCCTTTCAAATTCCCGCTGCTAAAAACGTGCGAATTTTCGATATTGAAAGGACGTGTCACTTGACCCATCGTACCTTATGAACTTGGTACGCTCCAAACCAAGATCCAGATGGAATTATTTTGTGAAAAATAAAATAAAATGAAAATGAATTTCTTGTGATCGACTGGATTAAAAAAAAAAAAAAAAAAAAAATGTTTAAAAAAATTAAAAAAAAAAAAAAGAAGCTAAGAAGCAAGACCGTGTGTCGAGATAAGGCAAGAGCGACGACAGGGGACAAAAGCTGTTTAAGAGGAGCCGGCGCTCGGGACTTTTTTTTTTTTTTTTTTTTTCTCTCTTCTCTCTGTGCTTCCCTTATCTTGGCAGACGAAAAAGCCAGGCACCAAACATCCCCAGGAGTTTGGAAAAATTCAAAATAAAAAAAACAAATTGTAAGAGAGCACCCTCCTCCTCTTGCCTTATATTATCTCAGAGCTATATATAAGCAACATAGAATTTGATAGAGGTTTCCTTTCATCTCGAACTGCATCACGTGTGTGTACAATAATAAAGAGAACCCCCCCCCCTACTTTTTCCATCGTCCGATTTTTCTATTCAACATTTTTTTTTTTTCCTCGACCCAACCCCCCTTACATTTTTATATACATCTCCTTTAAAAAAAAAAAAAAAAAAAAAAAGGGGGGGGGGGTACTATAAGGTAAATAAGAAGAGGAAATCGCTGCTGCTGTTGAAGAGGTCCAGCTGTTCTCAGTGTCAGCTTACCTTGAGACCCCCGATAGGCAAAGAGAAAAATAACAGGACACTCTGCCCGTCTATATGTGCGCTTGTTCTACAGATATGCGTACACGATTTCCAACTGGTTGGAAATCAACCTAGGGGACGTTTGAAAGAGGGGGGAGGGGGTACATACCTACAGTATATATGTTCGTATATATATATATATATATATATCAGCCAACCGGAATCTATTCCCTGCGAGTGTGTGACTACCGTGTACGAACCATGTCCAGGGGATTTTTTTTTTTTTTGTTTTCTATTCTCCGTTTTTCTTTTGTTTGAATGGCACCCAAACTAACAGACGATGGGGGACGAAAAGGAAAGATAGAGATGATGGCAATCTTAATGTGGCGCTAAACGGTTCCATAATGATCAACTGAAAAGGGAAGAATGACCCATTTTTTTTTTCAAATCAAAACAGATCAAACAAGATCGCTTTAAAAATAAAATTTCAATTGTTAAAAGGGAGACTAATAGTTACTAAACTCCCCACCCTTTGAATTTCTCATTTTTCGTAAATACAACAGCCGGAAAGGATTTACTTGGTCATTAGTTGAACTAAAAATGCGGAAAATTGCATTTGAAAGATTTTTGTTTTGTTTTCTTCAAGGGAAAACAAAACAAAGACGTTGGGGGGCTAAAAAAAAAAAAAAAAGAAAAAAAGTACATCCATTTAAAAGAAGAATGCGCTCGTAATTGGAGAATTAAATTCGTTTTTTTTTTTTTTTTCCCAAGTTCAAATTCAAATTTTTAGGGGGGCGGGATGACGTCAACTGGTTTAACTGCGTGAGATCCTTTTATTGTGTGCTACAACGAGCGCGCACACACAGTGCCATCTACGAAATGGGATAGAATTAAGGAAAAAGAAAAAAAAGAAAAAGAAAAATCCATCATCATTCCACCATCTCACCTTTTTCTATGGACGCGACTGTCGCTGTGATGGCGTACAGTCATCGATCATTGTCATTAGACAGTACTCAAAAGGAAGGAGCGTGAATAGGTGTGTGTGTGTGTTGGACGACACCTGAGAGATTGAACGACAGAGAGGGTAGGGGGGGGGGGGGACTTCCATCCAAAAAGGCGACACATGAAACATTCCACTAAACAACAAATTTCAAACTGGACGCGTCTCTACAACCAGAGAGAACAGCAACAACAACAACAAAAAATGTTGCATCGTTAAAACGAAACTTTAAAAAAAAATTTTTTTTAAGTCATCGCTCCATTTTTTTGTTGTTTGTTGATGATTTATTTTTTTTTTTATTTTTTTTTTACAAGAAAATCAAATGATAGAAAAAAAAAAAAAATAGTGAGGGATAAAAATGAACGAGGACGATCTCATGCAACGTCATGCATCCGGAGGGGCCTCGTAGATATACGCAAAAGCTATATATGCAGTAACAAGAAAGAAAAATATATATATAAGCCCCCCCTTCAAAGTCCCGGTCATTGTTCCCTTTTTTGTACAACCATTTCAAAAATCCCTTTGCATTTATTTATTTATTTATTTTTTTTTTTTTTTTAAACACAATATTTCCAGTCTGCGAAACGCCTTGATTTTTCCACGTCAATAAATCGACCCTTCGTCTGGCAAGAAAAACAATTGTCTTTGCAAAACATTTAATATAAAAAAAAAAAAAAAAAAAAAAAACTAACAAACGATATTTCTAACCAATAGAATTCAAGTTTAAAACAAAAAATACGCTTCGTTAATCAATTTGAAAAAGAGAAAATTCAATTGAACTAGTCCCCCCCACCTCCCTCTTTGTAGGTAATCTAGCCTAATCAATTACTGTCCCCTCCTCAACCAATTTCTAATCGCAGTTTAAGCCAATTGGAAATCGCATTAATCACCGACGCCATATTTCTCGGTTATGTCGTAATGCATCTTAAGTGTTAAAAAAATATTTAAAAAAAAGAGCTTCGTCAGCAACGGGAGGAGGAGTGCGACGTGTCAAAGTGATGAATATTTCATTGGCATCCATATCCCCGCCCTCAACGTTTTCGATCAAAATGATTGCAACGCGTGGCCAGCAGCCACGCCAAACGGGCCGTTTGGTCAAACAACAAAATGTTTCTTCATTCCTCATATCCACACTCAACGCAAAACGGCGAGAGCATAAGACCATTCAAAAAAAAAAAAAAAAAAAAAAACAGATAACAGACATACGATTATGTCGACATAAAATGAAGGGCAAGCTTCTCTTTCTTTTTATATTCGTTTGATTTTTAATATAAAAAAAAATATATATTTTTTTTAATCAAACACGTGGTATCCCTTGCTTGGCCGTTGGATGATATCATCTCTGTGGTATTTCCTCGTCATTAAATATCGATCACGGTCCACACATACACACTAAGTCTATCTGCGTGTCAGGCATAAAGAGAGAGAGAGAGAGAGAGAGAGAGAGAGAGGGGCGCCCTTTCATATATAAGAACCGGGTGATATATTGAATGAGAAAATATATATAAAAAAAAAAAAGAAAAAAGAAAAACGCGAATATAGGAGGGACAAGTCAGGCCCAAAGCAGACGGCATTTTTTAATAACAGCTCCAGAGATTCATTATTCATATCGTTTTCAAAATCGTCCACAAGAGAAGGGGAATGCGTTTTGACGAAACAGCCGAGACGGCAATTCTCCTCAAGCAACGTAGCATCAAATTTGAATCCACACGAAAAAAAAAAAAAAAAAACGAAAGAAAATTCACGAACGGTCCAGTTCCAATATTAAAAGAGAAAAAAAAAACAAACAAGTGATTGACGCGTGCATAAATAGACGTGACATGGACCCCGCTTTTTGTGGACGAACCAATCAGGCGACGGCCAGAACAATAGACCAATTGTTTCTCAGCTTTTTGTTTCAGTGCGTCTAACGTGTGCGTGTCGGTTGTTGTGACGGTGGGCTAACAGTTAAAAGGGGGACCGACAAGCTCCTCCCTCTGCGCTCCTCCTCCTCCAGTGTTTTTGAGCGGAGGAGCTTGGGAAAAAAAAAAAAAAAAAAGATCACGTCGAACCAATTTCATTCTCCCCCCCCCCCCCGCCCCCCTTACATGTAAATGTGGACGCAAGAAGGATCGTGCAGACGCATGCGTCTAGCGTGAAAACAAAAAAATATATCGAAAAGTGCGTGAATGTTCACGATTTTGCGAGGTACTTCGTGCATTAATGAAAGGGGATCGAGTCGGTTTACGAGAGAGGCTGTATTATATAGGACCGGTTGGGTAAGGACAGCAGGCAGCCCGAGAATCCTTCAGAAGCTCACGTCTCGTATTGATCGGCTCCGTTATTCAAGGAGCTAAAAGCCTTTTTACCATCATATTCTTTTTCTGTTTTTACACTCGGAGCTGTTCGACTTTACTTTCAAATCAAAATCAAACCATTTAATCAAGTTTTACAAAAAAAAAAAAACATGAAGTTCCTCTCAATTTAACAGCCAAAAAAAATAGATTTCAAAAATTCTTAAAATTGTTCCAACTCTGAAGCAAAACAAATCCCTGAAGCTGTTTACAAAAAGCTTTTTTTAGCCGATCGAAATCACATCCCAATAAAAAAAAAAAAACGGATTCTAAACCACGAACAGGCGAGAGAGATATAGAGAGAGAGAGAGAGAGAGAGAGAAATAAAAAGTGGTGTGTTTACTTGCTGAGTGGTAAGTGGAGGAGGGTGGAGGGGGAGAGCTCTCGTAATATATGGGTTGTAAGATATCAAACCTCTTCCTATCAGAGTTCCTCTTCTCTTCTCTTTCTTTTTTTTTTCTTTTTTTTTTCATTTTCAAGTGAATAGTAGTACTACACTTTGTTCTCTTCTTATTTGAAAAAAAAAAATCGAGGCGGGTCTATTCATCTGACCGTAAGGAGAAGGGCGTAAGAGCGAAAGAGAAACGAGTATTTTTTTTTTTGTATTTTATATATAGAGCGGGAGAAGCCACGTCCTTCTTTTGAGATCTTTCCATCATATTTTACATCGTGTAGTACATCAGGAGGAAGGGGAGGAGTGATGGTAATAGATTTCTGGATTTTCTCGAAATGAGTTCGAAACTCGAGTACCTATTCATCAGGGCACAGGGTAATATTTTGTCGGAAGCGCTGCCTACCCCACAAAAAAAAAAAAAAAAAATTAAATAAATAAGGGGAAAATATGCGTATAGAGAGCCCTGACTGTATGGGGGCTTCCCACATGTGCAGTCGAGGAGTTGGCATCACAGTCAACAACATTTCAAATGTTGATTTTTTTTTTATAAGGGGGGAAATGTATCGACAATGGTTAAACTCAAAATGATGTTGCGCTTCAAATGAAAATTCAATAAAGATGTGGGCAATTCAAAGTAAACGAAAGGCGATCATCACTCGCAGACGCATTTTTTTTTTTTTTTTTTTAAATGGCGGTTATTTCGAAAATGCGTCCCGAGTCACGGCGTCACATTTTTCTATATTTTTGTCCAGTCATTTTTGTCAACAGTTTACGCAACAGATCCGTCACAGTTTCATTTCCCCATCCGTTTAATAAAATGTAGAGCTCCCCAATCTGATCCATTTATTTTGACGGAAAAATGAATTTTCTTTTTTTGTTTCTTTGATCGGAAAAAAAAAAAAGAGAAGAAAATGGTGGAGAGCGTGGGAAGAAAAATCTTGGTACGAAACACCTGATGACACGACTAAAAAAAACAAGACACCTCCAGGTCTGTGAGCAAAAAGAGAAGTGTACAACAGAAGCTAAAATAAAAAATCATTGGAAAAGTGTAACAAACTCCCCATCGGTGAAAAAAAAAAATAAAACTAGTTGCAGCCGAAAAACACAATAGATTATGTATTTTCTTCTCGCTTCCCCTCCCTCCCTTTCTGTTATCAAAGCAAAAAAAAAAAAAAAAAAAAAAAAAAAAGGAGAGAAAACCCGGTTCTCGATTCGACACGGTAACCGAGCGCCTTTTGGACCATAACAACAACCACACCGGGAGGCTCTCTCTCTCTCTCTCTTTTTTTTTTTTTTCGGTTACTATAGGCGTTTGTGACATTTGCTGATTCACATCGAATATCGGCCATTTTGATTTTTACCGAGCACAAACATCCGACAATTTCCTGTACCTTTAAATTGTGAAGAATTTAAAAATAAAAGGGGGACGAGTATTTTCATGCGCATTTCTGTTCAATGCGTACACCCCGTTGAGATGGGGATCGGTGTTAAGTGTAATGACTTCATCTACGTGATTGTTTTTCATTTTTTTTTTTTTTTTGTTTGTTTAACGCGATATACGTACACGAACAAAAAAAAAATCGGACACATTTGAGGGACATTGACTGGAAGTGTTATGCAAATTTCGACAATTAATGAAAATGCGATTTGATTCAAAATGAATTAGATTCGCAAGCGCCCACTCTATACTTGGATTTTTATGCGCGTTAATTCCAAATCTTCCTTTTCTTTTTATAAAAAATTGTTTCTTTCCTTTTTCTTGTTTGAAAAAAAAAAAAAATAATAACACATAATAATAAAATGAAAATCCTCGGAAATGATTCGGCATTTTTTGGTAACCCCCACGCAAAAAAAAAAAAAAAAAAAAAAAAAAAAAAAATGTTCGTTAGTCACGGACGCGCAACTAACGCGCGTTAGTCGGATTTACTGCGTCTGCGACACGTACGCTAAAAAAAAAATATATATATATATAACACAACTGAAAACTGGGGTTCTAAGATTTAAAACAAAATTTCATTTCAACTTGGAAAGCGGGAAAAATCTCGAACCAATCGCGCGTGAGTTAATAGCAAATCAAATAACTACGAAACATGATATCATATGACATCATAATCTTCTTTCAAAAAATAAACGTCACGATAAGATGGACATCCTGCACGAAAAAAAACAAAAAAAAAACCCAATGAACAAATCGGCCAGCCTCACAGATGGTCCCGTTTGATTTGAAGAGGCCTCCCTCCCCCTCTCCCCCTCAAAATAAAAAACATATATATAATTGTGTGTGTAATCGCCGCCCACTATCGAAAAACTCGAGTAGGATCGAGCAACTCTGAACCAAGGTAATAGTCGTTACGTTGGCCCCCTCTTCACGACTGCGTATATATACACGTATCCGCATGATTGCCAAAAGGATCTTTTAGTTCGCTACAAAGAACATACACAAACAAGAGCTTTCAAAAAAGAAGAAGAAGAAGAAGAAAAAAAAGAGACTAGCGACAAAGACAAGCCGACATGTTTTTTTTTTGTTTGTAGTGCGTTCTTCCCATCCCCCTTATATAAAGTGACATCTGAAAAAAAAAAAAAAAAAGGGAAGAGAGATGATCGTCCAATGAAAGATCCATTACTAACATCCTGTCACATTTGTTACGTCTCCAGACGTCCGATATGCGCGCCGAACAAAAAATATAAACTCTTCCGACAATCTTCGAAGAAAAATAAAAAACAAATGAAATTTGAGCGTCACAAGGTGGCGCTAAAATAGTGGGACGTACAAATCGCGAAATAAATATATAAAAAAAAAAAAAAAGATGAAGGGGCGATGGAAAAATACTTGACAAAAGATGCATAGGACTCAAAATATGAAAGCTTTGATCATCTGTTGGTGCATTTCTGTCGATCTCAGTGACTCTTGTTCGTTTCGGGAGGGGGGGGGGCGATGAGATGACGGGGGTAGTGTAGAAGGTTTTAATCAAGGGACCTGCTGTGCCAATGTGCAGCGGAGATTCAAATGCTGATGGGCTAATGTTTTGAAATTGCACGGGCTTGGGCTCTATACGATCCATTTGTCTAATGACTACACATCCCTACCCCCCCCCCCCCACCCTTACACTTGATATCTAAACCGTCTGAAAATGCGGACTCTATTTGAGAGAGAGAGAGAGAAAGAGAGAGAGAACTACTCCACTTTTATGGCTGGAAAATCCTTTCTCTAACTCCGTCCCCCCCCCTTTTTGTGTGTGTGTGTGTGTGTTTGATAATCGGTCGAACAAAATGAAACGCAGGAAGAAACTATCGATGATTAAAAATGTATCGATTTCTCCGACGTCCTATTCTGCAAGTGAAATTGCCGTTCCAGTCCGAAAAAAAATGAATGGGGGGGGGGGGGGGGGATAACTTTGTTTTTTGTTTAAATGGCTTCATTCCAATTAATGACGGTTATAACCTTCTGGCAATCACGATGATCTACTTCATCGCCTTTAGCCGAAGATCTTTTCAATTAAAAAAAACATTTTCTTTCAAATTTGAAAAGAAATAAACGCTTTAAAAAAAAAAATCATGCGCAGAAGAACAAAAAAGGGAAATATGACCCAAATAATGATTTTTGATGTTAATATATAAAAAAAAAAAAAAAAAAAAAAAAAGAGGGGGCGTACCGTGCATGCGTTCCGGAGCTGACAATACCGGAAACCGGAAGACGCGCTTGGGCAAATTTCCATATGCGCCGTGATGTGGTCTGGATGTTGGTGACCCCGTCGTGACCTGGCACAATCCCGTCCTGTGAAAATAAAATAATATGTTAAAAAAAAAAAAATGGAAATATAAAATAAAAAAAAGGACATAAAACATCTCCTCCCTCTTCATATGAAAATATCATCATCATTGCAGATTTATAAAAAAAAAAAAAAAAAAAAAAAAAAATACTTTCTCTTTTCCTCTCTCTCTCTCATTATGAATTGTGACATCTATATTCGGTAGACTATACGGATATGTGCATACATAAATAAATCAGAAACACATTTTTTTTCCGAACGTACACGCGTTTCCTTTTAAAATATAATTTTATTTAAAAAAAAAAAAAAAAATGGTGCTTCCGCTTCTATGACACAGTCCAATGGGTTCATCTCCGTTCTCTATCCTCAACTTATCCCCCTCATTTTTCTCTCGATTTCAATTCGTCTGGGATTTTTTTTTTTTTTTTTTTTTGGAAGTCGATCGATTGAATTGAATGGATTCATTTTACAAATCTCACAATATCCTGTGGAATTCGAAACTAACTCTCCACCCCACCCCGGCCGGAAGACGGAGGTTAGACCGATGGAACCCCCTATCAGAAAAATTTTGGGAAAGAAAATCGATTTCCAACCCGGATTAAAAGAAAAAAAAAAAATTCTCTACCGTTCCGGATTGTGAATTATCCAGCAGACCTTCAAAAAAATCATTTAGGCAACACTTGAAAAAGAAAAAAGAAAAAAAAAATGTTGGTAGCCGCTCACCCGCGTCCTTACGGAGTACACACGTAACAATAAAACAATTGTGTATGTAAAAGAATCTGTTGACTGACAAGAGAAATGGAGAGCTGCATAGATTGACTGCCAGTTCTTTTAGCTCACGCAACCACCGTCAATCAAACAAAAACAATACGAGCCCTTTTTTTTTTTTTTTTTTTTTTTAAAGACGAATAAAACAAAAGCCAATTGTTTTTTCTGTTAAGAATCATATGTAATTATAGTACGCACGAAATTGCACAATCAAAGGTGTGTCGCAAAACTATAAGAACGAAGGCCAAGTGTTTTAAGGCCACCCATACTGAAATTAAATTTTTTTTTTTTTTTTTAAGTGACATTTTGTTTGTGGTTAAATTAAAAACTACGTTCAACATTTCTTGTTTAAGATGCTCCTCCCTCTTAAATACAAACGTAGTCGTACGTAATGATTTATGTAATATGTAATCATTGCGTATCACGCAACGCGCCGAAATAAATTTAAAAAAAAAAAAAGAAAAGAAAATGGAGTTGAAAGATTGACACATGTCATTCTTTCTCGGACGTCAATAATTACACGTACGTACACGCAGAGTACGCGGCTACTAGTCTTGTCGCTTCAAATGTCGTGACGTCATTTGTGTACGTCAACGTCTTGCACAGCGCCAATTTTAGAAAAATGAAATACATCGCCAAGTTCAATTTGAGTATTTTTTTTTTTTTTTTTTGAGGAGGAAGAGGAGGAGGAGGAACGAACGTATCGAATTTCGTGGTTTGGAACATGCCGTTTCACAAAAGACAAAAAAAAAAGAAAAAGAAAAAAGAAAAAAAAAGAAAAACGTAGTTGCACTCGATAACCACCAGCAGCAGACAACCCTTATTTTCGTTCATCAGCAAATCAGGGAGGGAAAAAGAGAAAAATTATAATAAGTGCTTCCTTCGTTGCGAGAGATAAGTCACGTTCATCAAACACTTTGGCTGTTTTCCACCCTGGGGGGGGGGGGGGGGGGGGGCAAGCCTCTTTTTTTTTTTTTTTTTAACGTTCATTTGATTTCATCTGATTCATGTGAACGTCATCAAGAGTTCGCCATACGCTAATTATTCCTTCATTTCTTTTTTTTTTTTTTTTTTTTTAATTTAATTTGAAAAAATTGTGTCGGGTTTAAATGTTAGACCCGAATCAGAGGCTGAAGTCGATCCGCTTTCAGGGTTTCTTTTTCCCGTGCGTATTTGGAGCGTGAATTCAAAATGGCCGACTTGTGCGGCCTCGCGTCCTTTTTCTCTCTCTCTCTCTCTCTCTCTCTCACTCTTTCGCTCGGTCGGCAATGAATAAAAGCCTTCGTTCTGATTGGTCCCGAGCCTTGAACGCGACCAACGAAGACAGCAGTTCCGACTTAAAAAAAAAAAAAAAAAAAAAAAATCCCGGCGACTACATCACGCTCTCACGATTTTTTCTCTCTGTGATTCGAGTTCTTTTTTTTTTTTTTAAGTAACGTATTTTATATTAAAAGGAAAAAGAGAGAGAGAGAGCTAGGAAAGGGGGGGGGGGGAATGGAACGGGGGCGGATTGAATTAAAAGACGAAACCCTTGGTAGAAAAAGTGAAGAAAACGAGAAAAGAAAAAAGAAGAAAATGTTAAGCCGAAAAAAAAAACAAAAAAAAAACTGCCGTGTCACGATGTCAGCAGCGCTGGCGGCCGCAAATGTTTCACAGACCGAGACGAATCCACGGCCCATCGAAACTAATTTCCCTTTTTTTTTTTTTCTCCCTTCATTTCGTACGAGAAATTTCTTTGGAAAAAAAAAATATTTAAATTAAACATTTTTCTTGTTTAACGTCACACGAAAAAAAAAAGAAGAAGAAGAAATGTCGTCTACAATCACCAAATCAAAATATTCCCCCTTCTTCCCCCCCCCCCCCCAAAAAAAAAATATATAAAAAAACAACTACAACATGCGCAGCACATTTTGCCCTTCCTCTAGCAAATAAGTGATGCGTAATCACGGATAATCACAGTTTCTCTCTCTGAAAGAAGAAGAAAAAAAAAAAAAAAAAGGGAGGACGGGATTTGATCATCATCTCCATCCATTGCCGTCTGCCCCCTTTTTTTTTCTTTCTTCTTCTTCTTCTTCTTCCTCTCTACACATCACACATATCCGCCCCCTTTTTTTTTTTTTTCTTATCATCATCAACGTATTGCGAGGCCGGATCGATGGATTCCCTTACAACACGTACGCGTTGCCGGTTCGTGACCGGTGATATCACGGACGAGAGAAGGGGGTTGTGCGTGCGTGCGCCGTCGCCGCCGCCGCCCAAAAAAAATAAATAAATAAATAAAATAACGTCAGTGAAGATTTGATGAGTCGAGTCTTTTCGCCCCCCTATTTCGTGAGACCTTGTTGTGGCAGTAGCGACAGTCTAGTTATAACCTAACGGAGAATGACCTTTCGTGTCACATGCAACTCATGCCACAGTGTCGTCCTTTCCTTTTTTTTTTTTTTTCATTTCAAATGTAACTGCATTTCGGACACGTAATAATCATGGAAAAACAAAGGGGAAAAAACAAAATTCCATTTTTCAGTGGAAAATGAAAATTGAAAAAGAAAATGAATTTTTTTGGACGGATCCCTTTAGGGCGAAAGAGACTAACAACAACAAACGACTTGATTTCGCCCTAATTCCCATCTACCAAGTATTGCGGTCATCTCCGGGTCGTTGAGAACTTTTGTAAATAAACAGAGCGGACTTAAAAAAAAAAAAAAAAAAAAAATAATAATAATAATAATAAAATAAAATAAACATAATTTTGCCCACCCCATGGGTTGGGTAACCGCTAATCGAATACGAGCTATTGATTAGGTTATAAATGATGATCGGATGTGTGCAAACAGATCGATGAGGATCGTGAAGGGAGAGGGAGTGTGGTGGGAGGAGATGATAAAGAGGGATGCTGGGTGAGAACAACCAAGAGACACAACAGACAGGAGGGAGCGAGAAAGAGGGAAAAAAGAGACGGGCGGGTTAAATGGTGTCGTCTGGGGAACAATTCAATCACGCGATGTGGTGAAGAGCTCTAACGAAGCTTGCAACCTCTCCCCCCTCCTCCCCCCCCCCTAACGCAACCCCTTATAGAAATATATAAAAATAAATAGCAAAAAAATATTAAATATATTCCTTGTGTGGCCCTCTGTCGGCTATTAGTATCTGGTGGGGCAAATCAGACTCTCCAATTACGTTTGCATTCGGCATTTAAACACCTCGTCCCCCCCCCCCCCAACTCCCACGCCTTTTTTTTTTTTTTTTTTACCTCAGGTAGGGGAAGCGCGCCTGAGAATCGCATTAGCCGCGCTTGATTGTGTCCTATTAATCAGACTCCACCCCTTTGATTTCCTCCTACGATTTTTTTTTTCCCCAAAATTCGATAGGTAAAACATTAAAGAAAATCTGGAATTCTAACAAAATATCGCAAAGCTTTGAATAGAAAAAAAATAAAACACGTGCGATAATCGTGCAGCCAGACGTCATCCATCACACGGGGGGACACGTAAAAAAGAGGCGGCAGCAGAACATCGTCCATCATTTTTCTAATACCGGACATCTGCTTTTTGATTACAACATTGATTTGTCCCCCCCCCCTCTCCCACAGTTGCTGATTTTTCTTTAACGTGAACGATCGTACGTTTTAAAGTGAAACAAAAACTGTAAGCTTTTCCCGATTGCAGACATATTCGTGCACACGATCCAACATAAAATAGATCACATGCATAAAAAAAAGAAGAAAAAAGAAAACTTAAGCCTATTATATAACGCACCGCACGTTGCACGCTCGGTCGATTCTGAAGCCTAGCAATTCATCCATCTTTTCTATAGTTAGATACTACCATTGGCAGTTTTCTTCTGCTCGCCCCTCCAAAATCGTTTGGTCTATTTCACTTAATCCCGAAGAACTCGTCCCCCCCCCCTCGAGTCCCATTGCTTGTCACCGTTGTCACACACGTGTGTACAGCAGATATTGAAGAACCCCGATGAGGGACAACGACGAGCGTCTGTGTTACACACGTTTTGCTATCCCCCCTCATCTAAGCTGCTTACAGTGCCAATATGGACGTGCTGTAGCTCCTTACTTTAGCCCCTCGCCAATCAAACATAACAGATTGATTTCAATTTGCTTTTTCATATCAATCATTATCGAAAGAAAATCCACATTTTTTACATAAAAAGAAAATGTAGATCGTCTTTGTCTGAAGATCAAAGTCATCGTGTCGTCCCCCCCCCCCTTAAGAAAAAGATAAAAAAAAAAAACGTACAGCTGCTATAGACGAGGTATATAGCCTTCGTATTTCTCTACATCCCTTTTTCTCACGACTCGTTATATCAAATATGATATAAGGTTCGAATGTTGTCTGTGTGTGTGTGTGTGAAAAAAGAAGCCTTAAAAAAAAAAAAAAAATACGGCCAAAGATTTCCCAGTGGAAGAACGTCGACAAGCAAAAAAAAATATATTCCATCTTTATGTTATGCCACTACGTATATGTACATGTATCTACCTTTTTTTTATATATATATATATATACGTAGGATTGTGTGACTACCGTTCGTTCCGTCCCCAGCGATGAATAGGTCGCTAATGAGCACCAAAAGCAAAACGTTGGGCCTCACCCAGGGAAAAGGGAAAAGAAATACGAAAATTAAACGCAAAGGGCGAGGGAACGTTTTATACACAGAAAAATGTGCACATCCGTCATCCTTCGTTGTCATGGCCTCCCCACCTTCTCCTTTTAAAAGATTTTTTCATATTTTTTTTTTCAAAACAAAATGTCGACCACCCACATTTGCAGAGCAAAAGAAAAATCAATGTTTTAAAGTTCTCAATTACACATCAACAAGCCGAAAAAGAACAAAAAAAACAAAACAAAACAAACAAAACAACTTGACCGGCTATTGAAACGCAATAAAGCGCACCGCCTATTGTCAAAAAAAAAAAAAAAAAAACGAGTGTCGACGCCAACACAGAGAGCACAAAAGACGAAGACTATATCTTTTTAAGTCACACAAATACTATATAAATATATACGAGAGGGGCGTGATGTTGTCACCGTCGACGTGTTGGTGCGTGGTGAACCGAGATCGTACAAAACACACTCGGCCCGGTCTCTCTATACACAGTAGTAGTAGCTGCTGGCCGGAACACAATAGAATTTTCCTTTTTTTTTTTTATACGTATATATAGACACACGAGCAATAATAGTAGCCCGAACAACAGACAGTAGTTGACTGCCATTTCTTTTATTATCATCATCTTGTACACACACGTGTGTGTGGTGAAGCGCTTGATGTATGTATTTATCTGTACATTATTGTCCACTTGTAAAGAGTATGATTCTTTTCTAATATTGTGGCCTATAAAATAAAAAAAAAAAAGCTTTTGAAATCGGCGGGCAAATCTTTTTTCTTTTTTTTTTAAAGAGAAGTCTACGTTGATGGCGGTTCGATCGCTGAAATGTATAGCGACATTAAGGCAGTGGCTTTAAAAAAAAAAAAAAAAAATGATTGCCATGGCAACCGCAGTGGATGATGCCACGCGACAGGAAGAAAAGCATCAGACACACCCCATCAATTAGTTTTTAGGAAAAAGCTTTTAAAGGCCAATGTCGTGGTGATATTTTTCCCGATCATTTCGGGATTAGAGAAAAAAAAAAACAATATTCAAATCAAGAGTTTATAGGTAGAGACTGGACGGTTTAAAAAAAAAAACGATGAATTTCACAGAAATAATAAAAAGAAAAAAAGGGGTCGTACCGGAAATAGAGAACAACTTGTTACACCCGTCGTCAACCGAGACAACAAGAGAAAAACGACGACGGGTATATAATAAGACAACAATAGAACTCTCCGTCCATAGTGTGCGTGAGAATGGGGAAAATAAAAAAGAACAACAACAAAAGCACAAAATCTCCTCAATTGGCATTTGAAAAAAAGAAAGAAAAAAAAAACTGATGTGTGTACACAGTAGTAGCCGACCGTCTTATAACATACATCTGTTTTGTTTTTTTTTACTTCTTTCTGCGTGTAATGTAGTCACGCAGTTCCCGCCGTCAAGTTGCCATTCTATTCATCAACAACAAGTCAAAAAGAGAGAAAAAGAAAACCTCAAGACTTCCCGTCCGTCCCCTCCTCCTCCCACTTTTTTTTTTTTGTCTATCTAATCATTTCGTGCAGCTCATGAGAAAATTGAATACATCAAAGAGAAACGTCTAATCAAATCCGTTATATCTATACAAGTCCCCTGAAACCGACGTTTCTTTTCTACAAATAAAATATTTTTTAAATATTCATATTTTTACTCTACTTTTTTTTTTTTTTTTAAATGAAAAAAAAAAATAGATTTTCTAGATAGTGGTGGCAGAGAGAATATGATAATAGTTGGTGAAGGGACGCCATATAGGGGAGCTACATAGAAGAGGAAGCGGGCATCAGGATGAGACCTGTCACTACCACTACTCCTCCCGGATGACGAGTTATACAGAGCAAAAAAAAAAAAAGGATATGGATTCTGCCGGAAGCTTCCGTTACGCACAGCCATCTCATCCTCATCGCATGTGCGACTGCAATCCAATAGAATATTACAACAGTTAAATAGTTTTTTATTTTTGTGTAAAAAGCCTTGACCCACGCAATCCCAATTCAATTGTTCCTATAATGACTCGCCTTCAAATCACTTTGAAATGCCCGCCATTTTTATAATAGAAGAAAAACAAAAGGATCCGTTATCAAACGAGGGCCAACGTCAAAACAAAAGCTTTAAAAACATTCAATAGAGTTGATGGACTCGATGCATTCCCAAGTCAATTCAAAAGACAGACGATGGCTACATATCAATATGGTATATAGATATATATACAGACTGCGAACCCATACATCTTAGCACTCCCGCTGGCTGTGCTGCATCATAATGAACACATAGGAAAGAGGGGAGCGAGAGCTTCTCATCTGCTCCGGATTGACTCCGCACGACCGGCCATACATTCTCGACGAAACAAAAATGGGACTAGCAAAAAAGGGGGGGGGGACGGATAGATTGGTATACGTATAAATAAAAAAAAAAAAAAAGGGGGGGGGGGGGGGAAGGAAAGAATAAATAAAAAAAAAAAGAATGTTGTAGAGCAGCATCAGCTCGGCCATTAGTCTCCATTAAGGCCACGCGTTTGTTTCCTGCTCCCGCTGAGTCCTCTCTCCTTTCGAATACAAAACTAGTGGACGTGGCTCTTGCAATCGAATCGACGCTGATGATGACCACATGCTCCATTTCACCCCTCCCTCCACTCTCTCTATCACGCCGTGTTTCCACCCCTTTCCCCCCTTTTTGTTCTTGTATATGTTGTCAGTAAAAAAAAAAAAAAAAGAGGCTCTTCCATAACTACACCGTGACTCCTGTACATACACACACGCGCTTCTTTAGCTGCCAGCAACGGGAGGACATAGCCAATTTCGGCCAATTCATTACCCGCCATTAACTTGATAGATTTTTCCGCTCTAAAAGAAAGGAAAAATCAAATGTTCTGCCCATTTTTTTTCCCTAAAGCTGTGGGACTTCTCGCGTGTGTTCCGCCCGTTGCTATGGTGACATGCCTGTATAAGGTTTCTTCACCGTCATTAGACTTGGATACACACCCACACACACGTACAAGAGAGAGCGAGAGAGAGCCTTAGCGGTCGTCCATAAAAATAGACTCAGCCGGAAGGAAAAGTCAACGCTGGTTTTTCTACTCGGCATCACTAAATTGAGGGATAAAATGAACGAAAAAGGAGGAGGAAGACGGAAGGCGGCAGAAAAAAAAAAAAAATATTCCGGATGGGTCAAAAGTCTTCCCTTTAAAAATGGCCGTCGAGATCGGCTCCCCGGAAGTGTCGAGCTCTCTACTGGCAAGCGGGAGCGTGTGCCGCTATTCCGCCGGATCGATTCCCCCACCCCCCTTTAGCCCTCTGGTGTTGCATTTCAACTTGACTCCCATTTAAAAAAAAAAAAAAAAAAAAAAAAAACGTCATATACTCTCTTCCAAAAATGACATTATTTCTCTAAATGTATTTAGATTATCCAGGCGGATGAAAGAAAAAATAAAAAGGAAGGATCCCAGTGGAACAAGAAAGAAAGAAAAAAAAAAGCCCTCCGGAAGTTGCATACGCCAGTCGGACTCGCCTGATTGAACTAACAGCTCGTTCGCCGCTCGGACTCTTATTCGGGGCGGTCTTCTTCTTCGTCCGATCATAATTACACGGTCCACCAACTTCGGCACCCTCCCCAAGGCGCCGGATTTTTTTTCCCTTTTCTATTTTCCTCTTCAGTAATGATGCGCAAGAATGTACTGCTAACATACCGACAAATGTTGAAAACTTTTTTTTTCTTTTTTTTTAAGGGAAGCTAAAAAAAAAAAAAAAATGATCCCATTCAAATCTATCCGAATGCTCAGAGCGAATTAATAAAATAAAAACGAAAGGTTTTTAGAATATCAAAATGTATACGCGTTCAAATGGATAGACGAATAGGAGAGCAATGATCGATTGGCGAGACAACTGCTGGACGTTGCGGTCTGGAATCCTTTGCGGGACGTTAGTCACAAACAAACATCCCCCCCACCTTTTTCCCATGAAAAAAAAAAAAATAAAATGTAACGTTTAAAAACAAATAAATAAAAATGCCATCTGGCAAAAAAGAAAGAAAAAAAAAATAAAGGGACGGTTTGTTGTGCGTTTTGCGGTCGGGAAATATGTTGATGGTAACAACGAATGGTTTAAGCTGTTGGTTCGTAGCGGTAGCGTAGGGATGGCATGACGTTTCCGCACACTCGCACTCGTAACACAAGTGTGTGCGTACACAGTTATATTGATTGCCGGTTGAAAACGAGACGCACAGACTTCATTTTTTTTCACGTATAGGGAGATCACGTAACAGCGTGATAATTAAACCAAATTATTTTTTTTTACTACCATGAAAAAAAAAAATGTTTGATAAAAAAAAAGAAAAGTTTTCGATGTTTAAAAAAAAATGTCCCTAGAATTTCTATAGTGACAGTCTGTTTTCCAATCTGATAGCCATCGTAAAACATCATAACGAGAAAGCCTTTTTTAACGCATACGAATCAACAAAACAAAAAATGGCCATCCTTTTTTTTTTCTTTCCGTCTGTCACTGTGCATATCGCGTGCTGTAATATGTTCTGTCTGACGTAATAAAAAGAAAAATAGCGATCGAATGGCCGTAGATCCTGGCACGGACTAGCAACCATTTATACGCAACTGGAGCCGACAGCTGGGAACGTGAAAACACGTCGGGGCTGTACATACACACACCGGCCACAAACGCCGTCAGGTGCTCGACATCAACCACCTTCATAAACAGAGCAAAAATGGAAGTGATGCCATTCTAATCGTCTAAATAGCATCCACCTCTTTCTATAGTCCCAGGTATTTTACGTGTCAAATTATACGTCAGTGGTGTGTGTGTGTGTGTGTGTGTGTACACATTGATACGTGGTGGCAAGGGTAGGGGAAATTTTTGTATTGTGTATCATTCGCCTAATGGTGGAGAGCTGCGGATCCATCAATAACAAGGTGAGTCTATTATCTGCACTCGGAAAACGAGGCAAAGGTTCTATTTGAGCCATCAGCAGAACTGCTGATGGAAGTGTACAAAAATAAGAGTCTAGCATCACACCGTCGTGTGTGTGTGTGTGTGAGAGACATGCAAGAGGGGAGAGAAAAACACCAAAGCTAAACAAAGCTTTAAAAAATAAATAAAAAAAAAAAGAAGGATGACACGTCCCCCCAAAAAAAATATTCAAAAGGCAGCTGATGGGAAAGCCACCACTTGCACCAACACCACCAGCTTCATTAACTCAAGTCATCGATTCACATTTTTTTTTTCTGTGTGCGTGGGGGGAGTAATATCGTGCATACAGAAAGGACAATCAACTATTCGCTCGTCCCTTTAACTCTAAAAGTCTTGGGTTGCAAAGGCAGCAAAAAAAAAAAAAAAGATTCATACAAAAAAGCAATCGACGTGAAATTCGTTCAACGTGTGCGAGCGTCAATCAATATTGGATGACGGGATTGCAAATTATTGGCCCATCTCTTTTATGCAATTGTTCGACGCATTCAAAAAGAAGAGAAAAAGAAAACAAATGTTGGATAACGTCGCCAGGGCTCTCATCACCTGAAGGCAACTGAAAAAGAAGGCGGAGTCATTTTCAAGTTAAAAAAAAAAAAAAAAAAAAAAGAACTGTTAGTAGCTCCTCTTCCGGGACCCCTGCGCACTGTGAGATACACAGAAGACAACTGCCGATGGCTCCAAAGCTCGCAAAAAAAAAAGAAAGAAAAAAAGGTCCAGTTCTTAAAAACTAGCTAACGGCCAGATAAGGTGAGCCATGTTACAGGGAGGTTGAAGCTCCCCCACCCAAAGGAAAAAAAGAATAAGCCCCGCCTACGTAGTGAGAAACGAACCAATGATTGACAAGACAGAGGGCGGATCCTTGTCCTACCGCCAATTGGTCGTGCCCCGTTGCAGGGCAAAAAGCTCCGAGGTAAAAGGGCGGAGCTTTGCCCGTGTCGTTTGCCTATCTCTTCCCCACTTTTGAGAGCCCATCCCACCCACCCTCCCCCTTGCTAGCCGATGGGGGCTTTCGGATATGTGTGTGTGTGTGTGTGTAGCACCAGCAGCAAGGGCAGAGCAGGCAAGCAGCAGCAGCAGCAGCCAGCAGCTCTCAAGTCTTTTAGGGTAGTAGTCTCTAGTCTCCCTCTCTTCTCGCGCCAGTTGTGTGTGTTGTGTCAATCAATAACACAGTCAAGAGACGGCCGGATTGAGGCACAGAATAGGCGGCTTTCAAAGCGTTCAGACCTCTCTTGTGTTCGCTCTCCCTCCTCTTCTCTATCCTCTCTTTTCACTCTCCTCTCTCTTTTTTTTTTCGTACCTCCTTTTCACTACCACCACCCCCATACAACAAGGAGAAGAAGACACACAACTCTTTGATATATTCTCTCTCTTCGGTGGTGTGCGAAAAAAAAAAGGAGTAAATAGAAGAAAAGAGACCAAATGGACAACAGTTAAAGAGGTTTCAACTTGAATCGCACGCGCAGAATAAAAAGTGATTGACATTCAAGTGCGTCGTGTTTGTGTTTAACTTTCTACATCTTCTTAAAAAAAAAAAAAACAGTGCCCAGTGTGCTATGTCGTGCTAGTGAAAATTGCAACGACACTTCAAGTTTTTACCCCGACAAATTGTGAATTTTCAATCATCGATAATTGAAAAAAAAAAAAAAAAAAATTTGAATAAAAAAAAAAAACACGAAGGTCTCGATTGACCAAACGCCCGTCCAAAGCGAATATCGATAGCCAGAGTAGAACAATGTTAACCATGGAATCGGAAATGAAGGGACTTGGAGGTCACCCGGGTCATCTTCATCAGCAACACGGACTGGGTTCGCCATCGTCGGCCGGCCAGACTTCGCTCTCTTCGCATCATTTGTCCGTCTCGTCCAGTCACGCTCTATCGCCGCCCATGACGCCCCAACATTTGCAGCAACAACAGCAGCAGCAGCAGCAACAAAAGCAGCAACAAAAACAACAGCATCAGCAACAGTACCAAATGTCGGCCCACGGGCTCCATTTGGGCTTGTCCGCCCAGCACGCGGCAGCCATGGCCGCAGCCGCCGCCGCTGCCGCCGCTCACCATCAGCACGCGGCCAACGCTCTGAGCTCGTCCGGCTCGTCAGCGTCTTCCCAGTCGTTGCACCACCAGCCGTCGCAAGGATCGACGACCTCGTCGGCCGCTTCGGCCAAAAACAACAACCTGGACAGAGTTAAACGGCCCATGAACGCTTTCATGGTCTGGTCTCGCGGCCAGCGGCGCAAGATGGCCCAGGAGAACCCAAAGATGCACAACAGCGAAATCAGCAAGCGGCTCGGAGCCGAGTGGAAATTGCTGTCGGAAGCCGAGAAGAGGCCGTTCATCGACGAAGCCAAACGTCTCAGGGCCGTCCACATGAAGGAGCACCCCGACTACAAGTACCGACCCAGGCGCAAGACCAAGACTCTGCTCAAGAAGGACAAGTACCCCATGGGTGGAGGAGGTCCGGCTGCCGGCGGACAAGGAGGTCTCATCCAGCAGCAATCGTCCGGTGGCGGAGGCGGACAGAGCGGACATCATCAAGAGCATCAGCACGGCGGCGGCAATCATCAACGCGGCGGAGGGCACAACATGAACAACAACTCGGTCGTGCTGGGCAGCCAACAGTCGGGCCTGCAGCAGAGCCAACAGGGCGGAGGTGGAGGCCTACACTCGCACCACAGCAGTCAGCGCGAAGCGGCCATGTACCATCACCACCACCATCACCAGATGGCCACCAACGGCTACATGCCCAACGGTTACAGCATGATGCACGATCCAAACTACGGACAGCATTACATGGCGGCAGCGGCGGCCGGCCTCTACGGGCCGCGCTACGACATGAACCAGGGCGGCGGGGCCAGCACGGGCGGCGGAAGCGCTTCGCCCATGTCTTCCTACATGAACGGAGCCAACTACGGAGCCATGTACGCCGGCGGAGGAGCCGGATCTCCCTACTCGATGCAATCGTCGCAAATGGGCAGCGGCGGACAGGCCGGAGTCGGCAGCGTCGGATCCACCGGGTCGTCGCACAGCCCAAACAGCGTCAAATCCGAGACGCCGACGCCTCAACAGCAACAAGTCTCCATCAAGCGCGAATACCAACAACAGCCGGCGGCCGTCGGCAACGCTGCTGATCTCCGTCACATGATTTCCATGTACTTGCCCGGCGATGCCTCGTCCGTCATGGACCCGACTTGCGGCGGTAGACTACAGCCCATTCCGGGCCTACAGGGTCATCCAGGGTATCACCATTCGGCCTCGCCCGATCCCATGTCGGCCGCCGCAGCCGCAGCAGCCGCCGCAGCAGCAGCAGCCGCCGCCGGGATGACCATGGCTCACATGTAAACTCAATTGTTTTTGTTTTAAAAAAAAGAAGATAAAATCCCAATCAACAAGAGACATCCATCGTCAACAAAGAGCCTATTATAATTATACGAAATTTAAGAGAGACATGGAGAACATATCCGCGCAAACCAGTTCGAGCGTTTAAATCGCCCGCCACCCTTTCATTCCAATTTGTTTGTACCTTTTCTTTAATTATTTTTCTTTGTTTCTCTCTTTGCAATCTCCGGGTCGATTTCTTTTTTTTTTTTTCCTCACCTCACAAGTTTTTTTTAGACGTGATGTTTTTTTTTTAAATCTAATTGAATTATCGTTTTTGATTTTGTAATCGTATTTTTTTTTTTTTGCCGAATGGTTGGAAAGAGAGCGACAGAGAGTATTGTTTTGAGAAGATGAAAACAAAACGAGTATTTTTTTTTTTTTAAAGCCGAGACATTCGTATACATAACGCAAATTTTTTGATATCATGATCCTACATATTAATTCATTTTTTAGTATTGTCAAAGTTAAAATGGGAGGGAATTCACTGCAAGTACTTCTTTCTATTACGTGGCCATGTCATTTGTTTTCATTTCTTCTTCTTTGAACTTTTCACATTTCAAAAAAAAAAAAAAACTCGTTTCATTTTCTTTGAATCCCGCGATTTCATCTCCTGCCCCCCCCCCCCACAATTCCCTTCCCCAGTTTTTTTTTTTAACGTTGTACAGATTGTTTTGCCCATTTTGATTATTACAATTATTATTATCATTATTACAAACTCGACACACAAAAACAAAAAATTCTATCGAATTGGCGTCATTCGCCGTAATATGAGACACAGAAAAAAAAAAAAAAAAAAAAGGGAAAAACGATTTAATTTTTAAAAAATATTGTAAAGAATCTTCAATCATTCTATATATCTCGAAAGAGCGTGATTTACTATTACCACTTTATACATAAAGAAAAAACACACACGACGATTACTGATATGAATAATCAGCCAACGTTGCCAATCTGTTTCTTTTTTTCGTGTGCATTGTCATATATTCGGTTTCACTTTTATCATCGCTGTGTCTCATACATTTCGATCGCAAAAATGAAAAAAAAAAAAAATTAAGAAATAAAAGAAAAAAAAAAAAAAAATTCAAATTCTGTTTGCATGTGAGTCTGTGTGTGTTTGATCCGTTTGTAAATGCAATCATTAAAGAAAATATTTCACGCTCCATTATTATCACGCCGCAAATTCGTGTCACGAAAACCCTTTCATTTCTCTATTCGCGATCGACACCGGTCAATTGTTTTGATTCCACACACCAACGGACACGTAACGCATCCCACAAAAAAAAAAAAAAAAAAATAAAAACTCTTTAGTATAACAAGAAATTGCAGAACAATAAAAATGCGCCATGTATGTTTGTACATATGTGACCAGTGCACTTGTATAACTTTTGTTCCCGTATTGTTACATACACACTGCTAGTTTTTCTTGGACATTTTTCTCTTTACACCGTTAATTTATTCACAAGTCAAAACTCCTTCTCTTTTTTCGTGATTGATTCGACGGGCCAAGGGAAGCGAGAAAACAGGAAATGTTTGTGTAGCAACAAGTTCTCCTTTCTTTTTAGAACTTACAACGATGGAAAAAGGAAATGAAAATGATAGTGAACGATACCGGGCGCCAGCCAACTAAAGGAAATCGAAGAAGAAATACGCGGAAGAAGCTCACACACTCGGCACGGATAACAAAAGGTAAAGAAAATAATAAAAGAGAGACCTCACGATGTGATACGGATGAAATTACATCCGCTGACCACAACGTAAGAATTGTTTTCATTCAAAACTCACGAACAACTTTTTGCCGCGTCTTCCTCTTGTGTACGTGTCTTGAGAACGAAACTATTTTTGCGGTTTTAGGGGGGGGGCTCTTTTTTCTAAGATATTTAATCTAGTTTTTTAAAAGGGCGTTTGTTTTGTTTTTTTTTTCAAAGTTTCTGAAGCAAATAGAATAACGAATTCAAGTGTAGTTTCATTTTAACGCGGCTTTTCATCATAATTCAAAGCCTAAAAACAAGTGAAATGCACAACAAGAGCAGACGACAATTCAAATCAAGATTTAAAAAACAGAGGTCGCCAAAAACATTCGCTATAGGCCTAAACCGTACGTCAAGATCAATAGGAAAATTACCATAATGAAAATCGTGTTGCATTACGATGACGTTTTTTTTTTTCTTCTCTATTCTGTGGCCCCGTTGTGTGTGCAACGTCCGTAGAGTGAAAAGAGTCGACCGGATGAGGGCGTGGTTCACTTTTGTTTGGTATATGCCCCCCCCTTTGCCGAACAACCGGTTCTACACACACACACACATACGTATACGTTAACTGATGGACAAAATGATGGTCCCCCCCCCCTCCCCAACCACAACCAGTCATCATCGAAATAATAATCACAATCATTACGATAAATACGTATATTATTATCTTGTTGTATTCATTTTTGCCCAAAGTATATCGCCCGCGAAATTTAAACAAGTGATTTTAAAAAAAAGACCGTGATTCAAAAAAAAAAAAAAGGGGGAGCCGGAAACGCATAGTTGACGTAAGGCCTGAATACAAGACCTCCCCAATGTCTAGTTGACAAATAATGCCCCTGATGTCATAAAACAGCAACGTTGTACCGGCATAGAAAAAACGGAAAACAAGTCTCATTTGTTTTGATCGCCTAATTATTATATTACAAGGGAGAACGTTCACAAGTCAGGCAGAGGACAACCATATCAATGTATCCCCAATCAAACCTGACATGCAACATTCAACAGAATCGATTTCATTCTCGTTTTCTTGCACAAAAAAATGTTCTCACAAGATCGAAGCGGATAGAAAAAAAAAACATCTTCATCTATCGCCAACAACAAGAAACGTAGAACTCGAATTTTAAAAAATGTTCGCATTTTTGACAAGCCAATTGCATCCGTCAATCACCGCCCAAGTTGTTGGGAACGCGATTAGTCCACCTACCTCATCATCACCTTTCTTTCGCTTCAAGTTTTCTTTAAATGTCTTTGCCCTATCTCACAAAATAATCCACAAGGCTCAACAACAAACGCTTTAAACTTTTCTTTTAAGGCCTTCAAAAAAAAAAAAAAAAAAAAAAAAAAAAGGATTTTGTCTTTTTTTTTTCTTATTACCTTCGTACCACAAGAAAAAAACGCTCGAAGGTAAAAAAAAAAAAAAAAAAAAAGAAATACGTTGGAGCAAAAAGAGGCGGTGGATGACCGAGCGCGCAAAATCTGCTGACGAATACCTGTGGCAGCAGCACAAGCTCCTTTTCTTTTTAAATAAAAAATTAAAAGAGTTCCCCTTCGCTTATAAGTAGAAGAGATTTCGCCCTGGCCCCCAAAGTTCCAACCGAAAAAAAAAAAAAAAAAAAAAAAGGCAGACCCCGAAACAGTTTTTTTTCCCACGGCCGGCTCAGGCACAACACAAGGTTCGACACTCTCACATCTTACTTTAATACTTTCTGACCTGATCCTTCTCGTATGCATCCCACAAGTTTCTCTCCTTTTGCAAGAATCAAGAAAAAACGTTCAACACATCGACACCACCCCCCCCCCTCCAAAGCATTCCAACTTTTAATCCAATTTACTTCGTTTTGCATGGGCCAATCTGAACGCGCATCATATTGAAAAGTTCTCTATCTAAACTCGTGTTTAGATGAACGTCAAGATTAACATTTCACGCACAACTTTAAACAAAAAAGAAAAAAACATTTACGCCTCTTACAGTACCCCGTCCATTTTTCAAAACGAATAAACGTTGCCGCCGTGCCACGGACTTGAAGGGGGGTCCCAACACCCCCCACATTTTTCGCTCCAAGGTCCCCCCCCCCTCTCTTCTAGTTTTAAAAAACAAGCCGAAGAATCTACAAGGTGTGTGTGTGTGTGTACACCTCTGTGGAAAAATGTTTCGCGTCCAGTCATGCAGCAGCAACAACCTCCAGCTACTTCTATGCGTGCCATTCCCGCACACCGGAGGAGAGAGAGAGAACTGCCCCTGCGGCCATGCTCTCTTTGGCGCTTCTTTTGAAACTGATGGCACACAGAAGGAGGAGGGAAAAACCGTTGGAGCAACAGCAGCTAAAAAAAAAAAAAAAAGACCCCAAAGTTGAACCCCTCTAACCCCCCCCCCCCCCCCGCTGTCGCATTGGGAAAAAGAAAAGCGTTTCGTTTCTCCGACATCTTAGGATTTTTTTTTTTTGAAAGATTAAATTAATGCGAACAGTGGCAACTGGCAGATGATGAATGAACATCTTGCGCGCACCAACGCGCATCGTGACTTGGGCGGATCGTGAGCAGCGAAAGTTGGGACCGAATAAATTGGAACAGTTTTTTTTTTTTAAAGAAATGTGGATGCGAAAATTAAAGTGAGTGACACGGATATTTTAAAAAGAACACAAAAAATGCAAGGGAAAATCCCAAAGGAATTTGGCCAGGTGTCAAAAAAAAAAAAAAAAGGGAAGAAGCGACGCAAAAAAATAGGCGGAGTTTTTTTAAACAACAATTTCTGTTTCGATTCAAAAAAAAATTGGAAGGCACCCCGAGATCTTCTTAATTCTCCAAACCAATTCCCCAATTGTCACCGTTCAAAAAAAAAAAAAAAATCCTTTGCCCTTCAAAAAAAAAAATAACAACAAAAAGAATCAAAGAAAAAATGTCCCTCGATGATCGTTTGACACCGGTGCGACAATTGGCACATCCACTCCGACTCCAGACTCAATTTCTAACGTACAAAACGAAACGTGCGCCACCATGTAAACGGACAAAAAAAAAAAAAAAAAAAAAAAGCAATAAATGGCTAGCGGACACAAAGAAATAAACGTCCACGAGCCATAAAAAAAAAGAACTTTGTCTTGTTGGAGATTCCTGTCCTAAATTTCTGCGATCGACTCTTACCCATATAACACAGGTCGAGACAGCCACCCAACCAGACTGCTTGGCGCTTCTCTCTTTTATTATTTTTTGGGGTGTAGTGAGGGGGTAGGAAATTCCATACGACTATATTACTTTTGGGGTAGTGAAACGTTTTCTTGAGTAAGATAAAAAAAAAAAAAAAAAAAAAAAAAAGGTAATACACGCCCAGGCAGAAAGAAAGAAGTGGAACCCCCCTGAAAAAGGAGTTCTCTACAAGGGAATTTGTATAAGAAGATCTGATGGTTAACGGGCGGCTCGACCTCAGGTAAGAAAAGGTTGAAAAAAATAAATAAAATAAAATTTTACTTTTTTTTTTTTTTTAAATCAATACGTTTCCCTTACACAGAGAGAGATCAAGAGACTCCCATCAGGTGTGTAGAGAGAATTGATGTCGACCTCGGATGACCTTTTTTGTTGTTCCGACTCATTTCGAAAAAAGTGATATCGAGTGGAAGTTGATCAATGAAGTGTCTTTTTTTTTTTTTTGGCGGGATACAAAAATAAATTCGATAAGAAGAAAGTCGTTTAGTTTAACGAGCCGAAAAAATGCAGTTTCTGGTGAGGTTAACACGCAGATGGCCATCTGTTGCTGCTGCGACACTTGACGTTTTACCCGTGATGCCATCACACCCTCTCTCTCTCTCTCTAACTCCCCTCCCCACCATTTTTATTTGCTGGAACATATCCCACAGGAAAACGCTGCAGAAAAAAAAAAAAAACGACAACGAAACGTTTTTTTTTTGCTTTCTAAGCTGGTGGCCCATAAATCAAATCGGCATTGCATCCAACTGTCACAAGTTTTGCTTCCCAATAAGGAAATTGTACGGCATTTCTCCTTGAAAAAAAAAAAAAATAAAAACGGACAATGATCTAACAGGAATTCTATTAGAATTTGACCTTTCTCTGCAAGTTGAATTGTTTTACGCAAGTAAAAATTCAAAATATAAATTTTCGGCGCGAATTTCAAAATGTTTTTTTTTAAAAACAGGCCTAATATTAAAAAATAAATAGACAGGAAGAGGACTGAAAGTACAAACGTATCGAATGACCGAAACCTTTTTTTTTTACGACACACACACAAGGTGTCGAACAGGTAATTGAGCCCTGTTACATGCTATAGAGAAGAAAAAAAAAAAAGAGAGGGGGGCCGTCCCGCGTTATAGGGGCGACACCTCCGCTCGACATCCACGAGAAAAGAAGTCGTAAAAAAATAAAGGAAATACACAGAGAGCGCGAGCTATATGGCCCCGAGTTGTACGAAAGACATTGTTTTACAGGTGTGCTCTTGTAACGGCCCAGATATTTTTTTTTCTTTGAAAATGGAGCAACCAATAACAGACCCATTTTTTCTTGATTCTTGGCCATCCAACAAAACAAAACAAAACAAAAAAAAAAAAACAAGCCAGAAGAAATTGAGTTTGGAAATATCTATATACCATTTACTACGGGGGTGGTCTATTAGTTTATACAGTTGACCCACTGCGTGTATAAGGACAACCCAAAAACGACCCCATTTAAAAGAAAAAGACAAATGTATATATTAAAAAAAAAAAAAAAAAAAAAAAAAGGGAATTTTTTGGAACAGTTTTTTAAAAGGTGAGAGGGACGGGGGTTGTAATTCCATGTCTTTTCTCTCTTACTATATTATGTATACACAAGACTCGCACTGCGGGAGGGGTTCAAAGTATTACATACTACGCATTCTGCATTTCTTTTGTAGGGGTTACATGCATTCGAAAAAAAAAAAAAAGAAATGTAAGGGGTTTGGCTCGAGCCAAGATATTACGACATGACTTGTAGCAAAAGCTGAACGAGGGTTAGAAACAAGTTACACGGCACAAACAACAGCTGCTCTTTCAAAAACATTTCGCTACACTCGACAGCGTTGCTAGCCAAAACCACAAGTATTAAAAACCCACCCCAAACAAATTTTTTTTTATAAAAAGGGAAGTTCCTTCATTAAATTGGAACACTTGAATATGTTGATGTACCCCCCCCCCCTCCCAGTTGTCCCACGAAAACAGACCCTCACGTTTTGAGGAAAAGCAGAAAGGTCAGGACCTTACACTCCGAATCAATATGCATCGTGTATGCATATCCATTACGGAACAAACTAGTTATACAGATCGGCAAGAGAGAGAGAGAGAGAGAAACACAAGTTTTTAATGTATTCAAAATTCAATCTGGGTGGTCTGTTTGGCCATCATCTTTTCTGCTTTTCCCAAAACACAATAAAGGTATAAATGATTTCCGTCAGTGCAAGCCCAGCCATTGTCAAACGGGGCCGTTCCAATTAAAAGTCACACGAGACTTGGCAACGGCACAGCTGAAGTTGGCGAGATACGAAAGCCCACTACCGCACCGAAGAAGCTATAGAAATCCTCGTGATTTAATTCCAATTCATATCGGACGAACAGCAGCAGCAGTTTCCCTTCCAATCCTGAGATCCCTCCCCCCTTCCTTCTGCTTTTGTAATGGCTATTGATTCCCGACATCATCATCACCATCCTACACCCTTACAATGCTTCCCTCTTCTCCGTATCCAGCGCGGACTAATATCATCTCCCTATTAAAACCCGAGTTTGGGGTCTCTCCATTTCTAGTAGCAGACGTTCATTTTTGTAAATACTTGAGAATTGAAAAAATAGGTACGCATGTTGGGCCCCGCAAGAGTTTTTTTTTTTTTTTTTTTTCAAGAACAGTATGGAGTCATAAGATATCAGGAAAAAAATAAAAGGTCACTGGTTAAGGTCAACAAGCATCCAACTACTGATGGGGGGTATAGTCTTTCTACTGGATTTAAATATATGCGCACGGGAAAAAAAAAAGAAATGCTAAACCCCTCCTCTCTCTCATGATGCCGTGTTATTTTTTTCCTTCCCGAAGCCACACACTTAAAAAAAAAAAAAAAAAAAAAAAAAAAAGTCGTAATTTGCGTCAGATTTTTTTTTTTTTTTTTTTTTTTTCGAAAACTTTCTCTGCCGTGTGACAAAAAGCAGCGCGACACTTTTTTCAAAAAATATTCTCCGGTGGGTTCCCCTTTTTTCAGGCTCAGAAAAAAAAAAAATAAAAACCCCAAAACACCCTCCCCCCCCCCCCTTTCCTTCATGCATGGGAACACTTACTAGCTCCAACGGAGCGATCCAGGTGCGAAACTCGTCGTAAATTATATCCGATATGTCAATGTCACCTCCTGATGCTGTGAGCAGCACTAGTCCCCTTTTTTAAAATGAAGGGAAAAATAGCCCCCGAAAGTAAGAAAAAAAAAAAAAAAAAAAAAGAGATATATAGTTCTATTTCACCCCCCCCCCCCCCCCCCCTCTATGCACACCTTTTGGCTATCCACATAAATACATACGGAGTATATATATACACCAGTAGTTTTTGGTGGCGATCTTTTTGACGAAAAACAGCTGAAATTCTTTCCATACCGAATCCAATCGGTTCAAAGCGCATCTTTTCTCATTCTAGAAGAAGAAAAAAGGGGGAGGTTTTTTTTTGTTTTTTTTGTTTTCGTACGATGGGGAGCTGACTATAAAAAAGGGTTCAATCATCAAATGTTTGTGCCTTTGTAAATAACGATAATAACAGCAATCAAATGATCTCGATAGCCATCGTGCCGTAGACCGACCGGCCATCGTTTAAAAGACATTCAAAGAAAAAGAGTTGAACAAGATGTGCGGGGGAAGGTAAATATTCAAATAGACAAGAGTCCGAGGTGCGTCGCATAAATAACACCTCCTCCTATCCCCCCCCCCCCGCTCTCTGAAACTCGGATTTTTTTTTTTCGTGTATAATTTGATGTCTTTTTTATGCGACCCGATGGTGTATAATGAGAAGACACTTTTGGGGACTACGTAAACGGTACACACACACAAAATATGGTAGAGATACATATATACACCTGGCTCGGGTAAAAGAAAAATCTTAACCAGGCAGATGGAGACTTTAGCACGACCGACGTCACGCGTGCACAGTCCCCTGGATACACGGCCACTTGCAACAGCAATTCAGGGACAAATACATAATTCTATATGGGTGTAGGTAATATCGACATCTCTCTCTCTCTCTCTCTCTCCTTTAGTACAAGAAATGGTTGCCCATATTTATAGGTGGACAAAATGTCCACGCATAAAATGTATTTTTTTTTTTTTTAAGTTGAATATTTCATGAAATATTAAAAGGAGAGAAAATCGGATGGGGCAAAAAAAAACATTTTTTTTTTTTCAGAGTCTCCCGCATTCAAATGGCGTACTTTGTGTGCCTCCAATTCGGAAAAAAAGGGGGCGACAGACACGACATTTATCTGAGATTTTTCTGCCCACTACGCCTCGTCATTTGATAGCAGAAAACCTCAAGAGGTTACATATAAATATATTCAAAACAAAAAGGGGAAGACTAAACCGATTCCGATCAGCAGTTGACAAGAGACTCGTGTAACAGACATTTCGAATGGATCGAAATGAAGCCATTTAAAAGACACCAAAAGCACGCGCCGTTGCAACATGTTTCACATTGATAGCAACACTCGAAAAAAAAAAAAATTCTCATTCTTTCTAGAAGAATAGGAATACAATAAAAAAAAAAGAGAATCACTTGTCGTTGGTACAAACACCTTTCAAATGGGGGTCCATCTTTAAAAAAAAAAATGAAATTGAGGCTTCCCCTTTTAAAAGAATAAGAGCAACACAACACTCTTTGGTCATTTGAGCAGGTAAAAGAAGAAGAAAACCACCTTCCGAGTTGAACTAATTATACAACCCCCCGCCCCAACCTCCTTTTATTATTTTCTTTCCAAGGCTTTTTCAGGTCAATTCCTTTCAAATTTAATTTCCTTCAGGAAGAAAAAGCTTTCACAAAAATAAGAAGCAACAACAATCATCGAGTTCCAACCATCGACGAATCAATACACGTTGTTAATATCAAAGAAGAAAAATCCCGAAGCCCCCCCCCCTCCCTACATCTCGTGTTTTGAATTGATGTGCAAGAAAATGAAAACCTTAATTGGGTTGGATGTTCGGTAGCGTAACGAAAACTTTTCGTCGAGTTCTTTAACAAAAGATGCGGATACAACAATAGCCAACGTCTTATGCAACAGCTGCATCTCGCTATTAAAAAAAAATATATATTACAAAGTATAAAGCCCGTGCACACAGGTTAGCGTGTGCGCCCATGCTAATTAGAGATGGTTTTGCATACGTGGTGAGGCAAAAAAAAAAAAACACACTTGAGCGTACGTCAAAATTCAAGAGGAAAAAGTTTGTAGCAAACCACGAACCTTCAATGCGCTAATGACACTGCATTTCTCGAATAAACCTCGCAAATCAGCCGAACGTAACATTTTAATGACTCTTACTTTTGAACTCGATAGTTTTCAAGCCCCCCCCCTCTCTTCTCAAACGCTAATTGTTTGACTGACATTTTCCAGCTACCGAAATTTCAGATTGACGACCTAGATTTTGTTTGAGTTGTCACAAGTTGTTTTGAAGAAAAAACAAATTTAGAAGATTTGACATGTCCCTTTTCACCGCCATTAATGGGGGGGAAACAAGACTTGACAACGTAATAACCTCCCTCTTTTCCGTCTCAAAAAAAAAGGGAAATCAGGTTGGCTTTTTAAAAGAAAAAAAATCTTCAAAACGAATGGGGGGAATGAAGAAAAAAAAAATGGATTTTGATGTTTCGTTTACCACACAATATTCAATGAGACTGCGGGAGTTGCGTGACAGGATGCGACAACTTAGCCCTCGCATTTGTATTTCTAATTGAAATCGGACATTTCCCAACCGTTTCCTCCCTCTTTCCCATATTTGCCGTCAACGAGTGTGTACAAATAGCACGCCATGCTTCGTCCTGCCTCTCTTTATTTTGGCCTCAAATGACACACACAAAATGTCAAAGGGAAGTCGGTAGCTCGTTCTTTCACCCCTCCAAAAATGCCTTTGCTTTGATTACACTCAACTCTTATTTGTCTAACAAAAAATATAACACCACATCGCGAAAAAAATACCAAGGCTATAGCAAAACAAAAAACAAATGGATGCATTCGAAAAAAGGGAGAAACTTACCGATTCGCGAAAGAGGATTAGTTGGCATGGCGACCGATCACCACGTGCAGAGAGGGCAGCCATTGGAGTCACACACACGAAAGTCGAATTCTCTGGAAAAAATGTTTTCTCGTTTTCTCATAACGAGAAATGAAAATTCAGTTCACAAAGATCACGTTGTGTTTTGATTGTCACAAATCAAGTGTAAATAGTTTCACCCCAAAAAGAAAATGTGATTCACAAAAAGAGATTCGACAACGACCTTCACCATTGTCTGGCCACCGACTTTCTTTGTTCGACTGATCTGCGAAAATGGCCCCAGCAACAAAAGAAACAATTGACTGCGTAATGATTTCTGATTGTCGACATCCGCAACGTTGCATCATTTTGACAATTTCTAAAGTTTCATTTACATTTAATTATTAAATTTCAAATTATTGATACTCAATTAATTTTTCTAAAATATTTTTAATTATAATTAATAGTTAACATTCAATTCAATCTAACTAATTCGAAAAAGCATAAAGTAATGTTTTGAAAGAGGGGGGGGGGGTGATTCCACGACTGATGCACGTGAAGGGCGTGGGCGGAGACATTTTTGTTTTTTGTAGATCCTGTCCTTATTTTATAGATGCATACAGGTGGATATGGCATCTGTGTGTGACGTAATTCTGGTATTACACCGACAAGAGTGAAAACTTTTGATGTTGGTAAAAACCTTTTTTTTTTTTTCCCTTGAAAAATAAAAAACAATCACGTCACGAAACAACTCCCTTCCGGACTTGACGTGCTCGTTTATAGTGGCTGTGCCACTCTACGAACGGATGACGATGGGAGTTGCTGTGGAAAACACAAAAATGGGCCCTTCTTTTTTTCAAAAATTTTTTTTTCCAACTACGACACATCCAAATTTTATTTGATGACGGCTTTCTAGCAGCAATACGCCATGGTAAATAGGATCCATATATATATATACCCCTCCTTGTCTTCCGGTGCAATGATTTTCATTATTTATACACAAAACTATCTCCCAATCAGTGTGTACATACATTTAGCCAAACATCAAGCACATTAAAATTTAAAAAGAAAAAATTGTATTTAACAATTTAAGTGGTGACTACAAGAACAAACAAATTACAGCGATTATCTTAAACAAATAAGAAAAAGAGTTTCCCTTCATTTAAAATGAAATTGGTGGCCTGAAAGAAAAAGGCTTTGCAAAGTAATTATCGTTTACGCTTTGACCCCCCCCCCCCCCCCCAAAAAAAAAAGTGAATAACGGACTGTGGGAGGGAATGGGTCCAAAAACTCGACCTTCTGTGTGTGTTTTTCGCCGACTGCTGGGCTCGTCTATTTCTGCGTATTCCAATTTTCGCTTGTCCTTATTTGAAGAAAGATTTTTCCTCGACGAAAAGGGGGAGGCTAATTACTTGCAATGAGAGTTTACCACTAGACAGAATAGAATAGACATTGTCTACACGGGTAGGTAGGGCCCTCTATTTCGAGAGGAGGAGTAGGCAAAATGTAAAATTCAATCAAATCAAACAGCGAAAACAAGCCGCTCTTATCCATCGCCGCCTGTTAAAGTAAATTTTAATATTTTTTAACGTAGTTTTTCTTGAAAATCGTCATCTGAACTGCACAAAAATATTTAAATTAAATATTATTTCATTAACACATTTTTGGTTATTTTCTTTAAAAAAAAAAAATAAATTACGTTGAAAAAAGGGAAAGGAAATAGTTGGAATGTTTTTTTCAAAACATCGTTCGTTTGTTGTTAACCATCATAGATACACAGGCACTTGAGGTCTAGTCGTAATCATTAAGCAAACGATCGTAGATGATGATTTCGGGGCGTGGTCATTTGTTGTGTAAAATGGAGCGTATAGATTTCGGCACGTGCATGAGGTCAACACGTTTGTTTCTTTTTGAAACCACAAAAGAACTTGTTGTCCTCCTCCGCCTCCTTTCTATATAACTCCCTCCATACACCTACCCTTTAAGACAACACAAAAATGCTTTCCAATAATATTAGAGAAGAACACGTTGAAAAAAAAAAGAAGAAAATAGAACTGACGGGGTCTTACATGTTAACGATGATCATTTTTTTTGTGTGTGTGTGTTCGGTATGTGGAAACTATTTCATTTATTTTTAAAATGCCCCGACTTGGAGGAGCTCCGGATACATGCATAAATATCCCTTTAAAAAATATATCGAAGGCTACGGTTCCGAATAGAGAAAAACGTGAGTTTTACCAGTATTTGTTATGCCTATAATCCACAGAAGAAGAAGGAAGGAAAAATAATATATTTGTGAACCCACCCACGAGTTAAGCCGAGCAAAGGTAGTAATTTGTGTGTATACGTTGTTATGCACACACACACACAGATAGAAAAGAGAAGAAATGCGGATAAGAGGGGACTGGTTATTGGAGATGGGGTCGGCTCTTAGTTTAGAAAAAAAAAAAAAACATTATGATATAGATAGGCATTTTTTTTTTTTTTGGAGGGATGCGTGACCGCCTTCACTGCTGCCGCGCCGACTCGCCACTACCGACAGACACCACCTATCGTCGAACGCTTTTGCAGGTCGAAAAAAAAAGGGTCTATTTCCCTTTTTTTTTTGAGAGAGAGAAAACAGTTTTCACACTTTGCATAATTGGACGCTGTCGCCATCATTGTTTTGAAATCCTATTCCCCCCCCCCTACCGCATAACAGAAAACCAATACAGTTAGAAACCGAGTTTTGCTATATGGAATTCGTTTTGACTAGCCCGCCCTGATACTAGCCGATCGTTATAATTAAAATCCAGTTTATGGTATTTCGGAAAGAACTGGCCTTGTCTTTTATTGTTGTGTTTATTATTTTTTTTTTTTAAGGAAAAAAAAAATTTCCCAAAACCTCGCTAGTCTAAATTGAAACGTAGACCCATCATCATGAAAACTTTGCATTCCATAGACAAAGAATTTCGAAAGGCAGCGAATTGAAGTTAGACGAGCCTCAAACATCTACGCATGTTTAACACGAACCCGCATCTCATGAAATGAATCGAAAGTCAACATCATCTAAAAATCAATGTTGCGTGTGTACATTGTATTCGATTTGATCCGATTCTATTCTCTTTTTTTTTCGATTCTTGTTTGCACCACACACGTCAAACTGTTGGAAACACGCCCTCCCCCACTCTCTTCAGACAAACACCGGGTGACACTAGAAGAGATTACCAATTCTACTTACAAACGAGTCTAAATCTTTCTGGACATTGCAAAGAAGGGAGACACACTCGGCCCGCATTTGTGTGTCAGTGGTGTCAAAAAAAAAAGTCCTCCCCTCTTTTGAATTCGATCAAGCGACCACTCGATGACAATGCGACGATGCAACTGTATATTTATAGAGACAGCCCACTTTGTTGTGTGCGTAGTACAAACGCCCCATGTCCGTCATGGAGGGTTGTACCTTGACGTCACACTCTTATTTGTGTTTATCGAATTTTTTTTTTCTTTTTTTCTTTTGATTGTCACTTTCACATCGAGAGGGAGTGGCAGGTGGGGACGTACGATATAAAACTCTCTATAACAAGGCCAATATGTCCAGCAAATGTGTCCTTAGTAGTAGGCCTATATAACTAGATTGGGACCAACTGACACTTACGATTATTGACACTTGTCCCTATACACTAGACACTGATTTGTTTTAAACTGAAAATCGAATTTCATCCCAGGCAAACATTTTTATTACGTTCGTTTTTTTTTTTAAGTCTTGTTTTTCACAACCATAAATCCTGCACGCATATCCACTCGCCTGGAAATGATTTAAAAATCCAAAATAAACAAACAGCACTTTTTTTTTGGAAATTTCCAACGGCAGTGAATGACGCATTTTTACCTTACGGCTAATGAGAACGGGAGAATGCACAAAGTGATAAGTAAAAATAATTTAAAAAAAAAAAATGATGACGTATCTTATTATGTCCTGCGCTGGGCGAAATGATGAAATCATTTTTCTATTGGTTCTTTTTAGCTTTGGCGGCCTTCTTCTTGCCAGAAGCCTTGCCGCTCTTGCCGCTGTTCCAGTAGTAGACGACCTGTCCGGCGATGATCAAGTTGACGGTTGTCGAGACGACGTACGTGAGGATCATCATGGGATCGCCAGTTTCTTGAATCGAGGTAAAGATGCGTGCTGCCGCGCCGCCCGTCAACATAAAGATGGTCAGGGCCGACAGCTGGCCCGTACTGCCTTGCCGGTAGTTGGCGACCGCCTGAATCAGCTGCAAAAAAAAACAAAAAAAACAACAAAATAAAACACGCAATATTAAGAAAATGGTGTTACACGCCGTGGTGAAATAACGTTTGCATTCAAAACATTCAAAATAATGAAAAGAATCAATTTCGTCTGCTCCTTTTTTTTGTTCACTTCTCTTCGGTGCGGAATGGACGGATGTTTTTATTCCGCAAACACACACAAGAGTCAATGTAGCGTCATCTCATTCATTCGATATATTTCATTTTTCACTCAACGAATGTGGGCGCCACGTCGCGGCCCATTAGACAGGTGAGAATCACCGGCTCTTTTTTTCTTTTATCTTTGATACATTTCCGAATAATGTAGTGATGATAAAAAAAAAAAAACGGGGAAGATGTCTTATCGTCGCGACGTTTTCAGCTGCAAGAAATGGGAAAACATTTTCCCTTTTTTTCTTATTTCAAATTGAACTTTCTCAAAAAAAAAAAAAAAATAAGACAGCCGGCGCAGGTGTGTCTGTTACGAAAAGGCAGCAGCCCAAAAAAAAGGTGACACACACGCGAAGGCAACAAGTTAATACCGACTAATAGATTCGTGCAAGTCATAGTCCTGTTCCACCTGGACGTGAAAAAACATCTTGTGTCTCCAGGTCGCGAGCCACGTTTTCACCTGCCAAGACTTGACCGTCATTGTGTTGTTCTCTCAACAAAACACATTGGAATATATTTTTTTTTTTTCCAATGAGATTTCAAAAAATATATATATATATATAAATACAGCAGTTTAATATAAAGAGAGAATTCATTATTAAGTCGAAAAGAGAGGAATGTCAACCCCTAGCATTTCGGTCCATATTTACCTATGTGTGTGTCTGTTGCCACTAAAAAAAAATTATGATTGCGCATAGATGCGTCGAAGCAGTTAAGATGCTGGCCAAAGATTTTGAAAGGGGGAAAAAAAAAAAGGGACATTCCAGCCACGGTGAGGGGGTCAAAATGAAACGCTGCCACGCAAGTAAAATACCACACCAGGAACAGTTTTCTACTTTTGACATTTTTCCAAGATGGGAAACAACATGTATATATTCTACATTATTTTAGTGTTACATTATTGACAGGGAGGGGGGGGGGGGGAGGAAACAAGTTGACACAACAAAAGGAAATCCCTTCCAAATGCGGAGTTCTTTATTTATTTGTTTATTTTTTTCGCTAGATTGAGAAGCTGATTGGGAACTTTGCCGCGTTTTAAAACAGGCGCCACGCACAAAAAAAAATCTTGATATTACCCAAAGCCTCTTCAGAAATCGAACAGCGAAAAAAAAAAAAAAAAAAAAAAAAGGGACGAAGAAGAAGAAGAAAAGATAAATCGATTCTGGTGTTGGTTTCTCGCTGTCTAATTAAAGCCGAAAGCGAAGCCGACCGAATGGCGCTGCATACACACAACCACCCAAAAAAAAAAAAAAAAAAAAAAAAAATTCATGAATAATCAACAGGTAGTCGCGCGCGGCGAATGCGCTGCCGCCGCCGCCGATCGTCGCGTATTTTACAGTATATAACTTTTTTTTTTGGAGAGGCCGAAGAGAATATCCGCCTCTTTTGATTTTTAAATATTTTCTTCCACTCCGGACCTCTCACCAAAAAATTTTTTTTTGAAAATTTATTTCGAATGGAAATGAATGACGAACTGTTGCCTTTTCCTAATTTCAACGAACCCGTATTTGATAACCGCCAATTATAAGCGAAAATTCATTCCAGCCTCTGGAATGAAGCCATTTTTTTTGTGTGTGTTCTTTTCAACCCCCATGCCATAAGGAACTAAAAAAACAACATCCCATAACGCGAAACTTGAATCCTGCGTTCGCCTTTAGGGGGATAACGTGTTTTGATGATTTTCCTACTCATCGAAAAGTTTGGCTAACTTTTGCGCGCTCTCTCTCTCTATTACTTGTCTTCTTTTGTTACGTTCGCACCGTATGCTCGACGGGCCGTTCAATGATGTACACACATCTATAACAGAAGTGAAGCAATTGTGAAGCCGACGGGGGTCCGCGGGGGAGGTACAAAAGCGAGTTGGAACTTGGGCGCATAGAAGAGAAAGATGATGATCCGTTCTCCCGACAACGTAACAATAGACACGGTAGATATTAGGCGCAAAACTACAAGCGCAAAAAAAAAAAAAATGCCAAGAAAAAAAAAAAAAGAAAACTCGGCCAAAAAAAAAAAGTTTTGGGGGGAGCCGAAACACAACAGACGACCCCATAGGGGGGGGGGAGTAGGTTTCGGGGTAGTGTTTATATCTCTAATGAAGATCGTAATGAGACTGGGGCTCTGTCTGCAGAATCACCACCCACGTACAACAACACACGCTCAATATGTAAGGCGAAAAATCTTCGGAATGAATAGGGGAAAAAGGAAAAAAAAAAAATAGATTTAATACGGTGATGATCTCTAACCGCCTTGAGGTTAACAAGGCCCGACCCCCATTGCCAATTCTTTTTCAGCCGTGGTCTTAACAACAAAATAAAAGGGAACCGCGGCAACAACAACAACAAAGTCAAACAAAATAAAATCAAAAAAAAAAGGGGGGAGAATGTGAGTTACTTATATGCTAACAATCGTCATTCAATCATTGCCTTTCTCCCTCCGCTAACAAGTCAGCGCGGGGCTATGGAAACTGATTGAAATGGATACGCGCCACACAACAAACATTCACCCAATTCGATCGGTTTCTCGTGTGGTTCATTGCTTAAATAGAGAACACCCACAGACAGAGAGGGGAAGCGAATTCTTTCGCTACGTGCGTAACAAGCAGACACCTTCATCGCGTGGTATGCAAATTAGTCGACAAAAAGAAAAAAAACCACACAACGAGATGATGGACGGTTAACATCGTCCGGGGTCAGCGGCATAATTTTTCCCTGGGAATGTGTAAAAAGCCAATCAACAATCGACTTGACGTCCATTCAAACGAAACAAGAAAAAAACAACACAACAAAATTATTCGGCCGAAGAGTATTGGTTGATGTACGGGTAGAATAAACAAAATAAAAAAAAAAACACACACACACACAGTTGATTGGTTGATGATATTTTTTAATTATGCCGTCGTGCTCGATGACGGACAAGAAGGTGCGCGCGCGCGCGCGCGCGCTGGCCAGAAAAATCTTTTGTCGGTCCGCGCACGCAGCGCTACATGCCCCAACATATTAGAAGTCGGTGCTGGAACGAACAAGATTTGGGAGGGGTTCACCACTGTGATTATGCATAGACTCTCTTGCCCCGATCGCTAAAAGCCGCCAGCCCGAAATGAAGGAGGCGCCGGCCCGTTTGGCCGTGTGTGTGATGGCGACAGAATAAAAAAAAAAAAAAGGAGGAACCTTCCGACTAAGGTCTGGTGTGTGTAGAGATTCATGTCCGACTAGCACACAAAACACCCTTCAACCACCACGTTGTGTGGTAAAAAAAAAATAGGACCCTTTGCAAGCTGTCATTGGTTTTTCTTTTTAAATTAAACAAGTTAAATGAGGGAATGGTAACTAGCCGGACTAATTAACCAATTCGTCGCTTTCCCTTTCTCCTCCTACTGCGTCTCAGAGACAGGTAAGAGAAAAAATGGGCATGGGACAATTAAGTTAATCGATAGAGTGATCGCTTCTCTTAAAAAAAAAAAAAAAAATTGGAAACGCTTTAAAACAAATTAAGAAGCGGCCCGAAATCCTCCAGTTCTAATGACAGGCTGCTGCTGCCAAGAGGAGGGTGGAGATTATTTGCATAATGCTCAACATCCCACCGACATGTGTAAAAAATAAAGGTATATATTCCTATGTACACAGTACGTATTCAATAGCGTGGGAGTGCCCTGATTGCGGCTACAGTCCCCCCCCCTCACAAAAAGAGTGGACGTTTTATTATTAAAGAAAAACCCTTGGCCTACACCTACTCCTCCTACACGCTTACATGTTTCACAGATATCTACTTGAATATTCCAATAGGGCTATTAAAGTAGAAAACGATAGCGGAGTGTAACTGAACATTTGTGGGATAACCCCATTTTCATCACACCCAGGGACCCCAACCGGGATAGACAGTTGCCGTTTCGATCACGAATCTTTTCGAGAGCCAGGGGAGGGATAAAAACATCACGAATCAGACGTACCCTAAAATCACGCGCTCTATTCGCTTGTTCCGCACAAGACACTCTTAACCTACCCACTCGATCACGCGGACTCTTTAAAAAAAAACAAAAAAAACAGAGAGGATTTCTAACCCGAAGTTCGACGAGATTAAAAGATTTTTCTTTTATCTTTGATCGACATTTTTCTAACGAAATTCTTGAGAGACAGAGCGGGAACGCGAGCAAAGGATCAATCAGCGAGAATCAAAAGAAATTGATGTTCGGCATCTTCTTCGTGTCGCGAGTGGTTGGGGGATAAATGGCGGACGCGTTTAATCTATGGATGAACTAAAGAAGAAGGGCCAAATGAACTTGTATTGTGTGGTTGCGTTAACGCGTATGGTAATATACCACCGTCTACGAGGCGCCGAAATGTTAACGAGATCCCACAAAACAAAAGCCGCCCATTCCGCATTCCGTCGAGCCACGATCGCAACGTAAAACCTTTTTCTTCCAAAAAAATTCATTTCGAATTTTTTTTTTTTAAACCAAAGGATCCAATATTTAAATCATATCTCTAATTAGAATTAAATTGCATTTCACCCTTTTTTTCGAAAATAAATAAATCCAAACTGTTCGAAATAAATGATTGATTCGACAGTTAAATACACGCAGAGACGGTTACAAACAAGGTAAAATCAATAAGGTGTGTCAGGTCCATCCTTTTCTACACACACATACACACACACCCTACGTTGACGGATGGCCACCAGTTAGCCATAACAACCCCTTTCGTTTCACCCCCCCCCCCTTTTTTTTTTATTCCATAGATGCTTCCAGTCACATCCATCATCATAGGAATCCGTTACCCTCGCAAAAAGAATCAAATCCTCCCCCCGTTCTCTTTGACTGTCTTATGTTTCTAGTTGACTTCGGATGAACCCATTACCTTTCGTTCCCTCCTCTTCCATAAGTGCCGTATGCAAAAAAAAAAAAAAAAAAAAGGCAAAAGAATGGCAGTCACACACACAAAAAAGAAAAGAGGCGCGTGTACAACGAGAAGAGTCACGGGGACCACCCACTAGTGAAACACAGCGGACTCCTAAAGAGCTTCTCTTCTTACCTCCCGCTTGCCAACATCGATATGACTTCCCTGCCGAAGATGCTTGTAAAAAAAAAAAACGATGTGGCTCTTTTGCATCTCATCACGACAATAGGCGACGGGACTCGAGTTACGGACACTTACCGAGTCTAGGAGCCCTTCAAAAGAAAATTCTGGCAGACTGACCGAATGAGGGGAGGACGTTTCATTTAACTTTCATGAGCCAAAAAAGAAAAAGAGTGGACTCGTTTCACTTGCTCCCTGTGCGTTTCATATGGAATTGCATATGCATTTAAATGGGGGAGTGTGGCTCGGACGGACGCAATGGACGGACATTAAAAATGGAGCGGATAAGTCACGGAAAGGCAGTTTTTCCTGCGTGTGTGTTAGAGACCGTTAGGCGCGTGTGTTGCGATGTATCGCGTGAGTGACGAACGTTGGGGGGCTAACATCCCGCCCCTCTCTTCCTTTTCGTCGTTCAACACCAAAAAAGGTCCAAAATGCAAATGAAAATCGGCTCGTTTTTTTTTTTTTGTCCTCCCCCCCCCCCCGCTTCATCCGCCAAACAAGAGACAATACAAAGAAATGTGAAGGAAAAAGAAAGAAAAAGGAAGAAGGCAGTTTTAAAAATGTTTTGGTAGTTAGTAGATTGCGATGCTAATCTACGACATGTTTCTTTCGTTCAAAAAAAAAAACGTGAAAAAGCCAATGAAAATTTGAAGGCGATGTAGAGAAAGGAAATCGTTTGCGCTCACCTTCGAGACGACGATGATGGGCACGATGGACGCTTGGAAGAGCCACAGCAGCTGCATCGGTGCTAGTGGGCTGAGTAAAAGGGCCAGGCCGGCCGAGAAGCAAGCGAGGAAGGAAACGGCCGACACGGCACTGCCGCCACGGCCGGCTGCGGATTTGCCAGCGTTTTTACCTTTAACAAAAAATAAAAATGTTGAAATGGCATCAGGAAATGTCGTATAACAGTAGCCCAGAATATGTTGCGTACTTTACGTGTCAAAATAATAATTCAAACTGATGAACGTTACGCTTTGATTGTGTTGAAACAACCGCCATCATCACGTTAAAGTTCAACAAACAAACCAAACAAAAAAAACAAACAAAAAGGTTAATAACACGAAAATTGTTAAGTTTTACCTTTGCTGGGACCGGAACCGTAAAGTAAGACGAGTGCGGCAACGATGGCTGTCTGGACGGCCAAGAAGAAACCTTCGCCCCATGCACTGTAAAAAAATAATAATAAGATAATTGAAGGATCATCCAATTTAGGAATTGAAGCGAGAGGCAAAACAAAAAAAAACGAAAGAAAGGGCTGTCACTATATAATTGTAAAGGATGTTTCACATCGAATTACAATTTCTAAACGCAGAGCGCAATTGACGACACGCCAAAAACTCGGAAACGAAAAAAAAATGATTACGCAACCCGCGAAAAATTTGAAATAACGAACAAAACGCACGGGGGGGGGAGGGGTATTATGTTTTTATCGAATAAAACAAAACGCGCTTTCTTTATAGCTGTTTGTACACGACCTAACGTACGGCCAGTAATAATTTCAAAAAAAAAAAAAAATAAATAAATAAAAACGGTGGACACCCAAAAATAAGAGGGAGACGGGGAAAATAATACGACAACATCTATCACGAGTTTCACAACTTGTTATTATCAAACTTGGCGTGATGTCTTGTAAAGAACCCAGGGTCCTCCTTTATTTTTTTTCCTCCCCCCCCCCCCCCCCAAAGAAAAGAAAACCTTTTTGCCGAGACATGACCAACATCACCAGGTTATGTATTTCCCCTCTACATCTTATCCTTTTAACTATTTTTTTTCTGGCGTCCGAGAAGAGACAGCGGAAAGAAAGAAAACACGAAAAATTACACCATTGTCAGAGGGTGGTCAAACACAAAACAAAAAAAAAAATATGGTACAGTAGCCGCTACTATAACATATATTTCTTGTTCCCCTTTTTCTTTTTTTTAATAACCCGAAAAAAAAGAGAGAGAGGGTCCCTTCTCTCTATGATGATTAAATACGTGTACAAGTTTTTTTAAAAAAAAAAAAAGGAAGAGTAATAAAGAAAAAAAAAAGAGAATATAATAACAAAACACGGAAAATGTTTAAACAACAACTGAAAAGAAAAATACCCATGTCTTTTCACCTCCTCCCCCCATCATCGACACTTATTATTTTTTAGCTTCGAAACACGGACATACGTCACACAACACGCGCCGCGAACCGAATTTAATCGGTCGTAAAAACGTCATTTTTTTTTTCGTGCCCAGTTGCCCGTTTTTTTTTTTCTTTTTAAAGACCCAACACAGAGAGCGAGAGAGACACACATCAATAAAATGTAAAGCTCGTGAATTCGGTGTGTGTGCGGTGAAAGGGATGGCCTACGAGTTGGCGTGTATCAAACTGTTGGGAACACGCACCTTTTTGTTTGTGTGTTAAGTAATACTGTAATCATGTCACTGTTAAGTTTCTGTTTCAACGCCATCGAAGACATTCAACATTATTTTTTTTTTTTCACGGTGTTCTGAACGCGATTTAGTTTTTTGTTTTAAACGACGAAGGAATCGGCCAATTGTTTGCATTTTATTTCGAGAGGACCGAACGGCGCCACGGTACCGAATCAGCTGTTGTTCGGGTTTTGAACCGTCCCGCTTTCTATTCACGTTTGGGAGAGACCAACATTTTTTTTTTTTTTTTACCGTTCGAAAAATCAGTTCAACGACATTCACGAAAAATCCCGAACAAACTTTCTCGGCCTTTTTTTATTTAAAAAAGGAAAATCACGATAAATTTTTTATGAAAATTCTTGCAGGTAAAGAGAAGAGGAAGATCGCCATTAAAATAGTTTGATTCGGAAGCTTGCGTTGGCGTGAGTGATATTCAAAGACAGGAATTTTTCTTTAACATTTGAAATTCGACCGAAAACAAACGAACAAGAAAGGACAACAAAAAAAAAATCGGTTCTTTTTTTTTGTGTGTGTACAACAAAAGCGTTTCCCTTCCGTTTCGTATATGCCCATCACGCAGAGAGAACTCTCTTTTTACAACTAAACAATCCAGCAGTGCGCTGGAACACAACAAAAGAGGAAAGGCGACCCTCTTTTTTTTTTTTTTTTATTTCTCTCTTTGGCCAACGGACAATGAAGAGCGAGAGACAGAGGGAGGAATCCACACACACACTTCCGGTTATACTATCTGACATGTTAGGAAAGGACCGTTTTCCAGTTCAAATGACGGACACGAGTTTTTTTTTTCCTGATCCGACGAAAGGGAAGCGACTACGAAAAAAAAAAAACGCATCTCCAGCAATTCAAAAATTTTAAATCGCATTTTTTTTTTATCCTAAAAATTTTGATCGACAAGGATATCCGCTATCTAAACTTGCAATAGATCTAATGTAAATATGTTTAACACGATCCCTCAATGGTCATATCCAATTCCCATATTTCACCTCCTTTTTTTTAACGATCGAGATCGACCGGATGCGGTGCTAACATTCAAGTCATGAATCCGGGACGTACGATGACACTTAAGATTTAAAAAAAAAAAATATATATAATCCATAGAGCCATACGAAAACATCAAAACGTTCCAGACGTGTACACGCAAAAGAACTGAGGGAATTTAAAAAATAGGGAAATACATACAACAAACATAAATATTTTTAAAGAAAGAAGAAAAGTTTGAAACGATGGCCATTACATCTATACACAACAACACGACCGACTATTTTTTTTTTTTTTTTTTTTAGAGACCTCCTGCGTGGATTATGGCTCTATGTTGTCGGTGTATGCGCCATCGGCTGCGGTGGTCTGGCCGCAACTTCCCCCCACCTTGGCCGTAAAAAAAAATATCAAAGCCAAGTCGACTGAAACATGTTACTCTTATGCATTACACATTTCTCTCTCTCTCTTCCTTAAAGGCTAAAAAAAAAAAAGAAGAAGACATTGTTCGTATCTGGTAAGGCATCATTAGCCAAAAACAACAGCCACAAAAGGTGAAAAGCGGCAATTGTGATTTTTTTTTTTCAAAAAAAAAATAATAATCCAACTCAATCTGCTACGTTTTCGACCGACACTTAATCTCTATAAAAGCGGCTACCGCGCAACTAAGAAAATAGAGTAGCAGCCTCAAAATAACGTCCGTATCTCTGCCCTCTTCCATTTTGGATCGTAATAAGCACACGGTAGAAACAAGAAAAAGAGACACCCCGTCGTTTCATTTCTCACCTTGGACCGAAGAGGCCCTGTGATGTGTTTTTCCAGCAACAGCGGCGTCGGCAACGTACCCAAAACAAAGGCGCTTCATTTCCTAATAGACCCCCCCCCCTCTTCTCTCTCAAAAAAGTTTCGTATCGTTTTTTGTTTTTTTTTTCGGCTGCTACTTTTTGATTCTGTCCGTGCCAACAGTTGCTCTCGTCCGCCGACGTAATCAACGAAAAAAAAAAAAAAGAAAAACCCGACAACCTTTAACGCAGCGGGTAGGCAATGATTTCGACCCGCACACAACATACACAAGCGTCTCTCTCTATATCGTTTTGCTTCCTAAGCGCAAAATATCGTTGCAACCGGGAGCTTTTTTTTTTTTTTTTTTTCTTTTTTCGGGAGCCATAAGAGAACACCCCCTCCGGAAATGAAAAGAAATGTCAGAAGCATAAAGTAGCAAAAGCAGTTAGTTGAATCAAAATGGTCTAAAGAGGAAAAAAAAAAAAAAAGACAGGTAAATTGAACGCTGTACGTGTAGCGCAACTGCCATCAAGTTTTTTGCTGCGGGATGTAAGAAAGAAGACATGTGAGATGTTAAGTAAAAAGTCTTAAGTAGCTTCGGTAAATGGGCGGCTGGTGGTGTATCAGAACCCGCTAATTGCTAGCCGGGCACAAACAGCGGGACGCTTTTATTTTTTTAAAAGGGAAGCCTTCAGTTTTTCCCCTTTGCGTTGCAAAACTTTGCGATGACGAGAGTTGAGAGGATTTTAGAAGATTGGGGGGGGGGGGGAGGGGGGGGATGGTTGGGTCTGCGATATGACGTGCAAAAGTTCTTGCTTTTAAAGAAAAATTTAATAATTTTTTTTCCATTTTATTTTGAAATGTTCTATTATTTTTTCGGAGGGGAAAAGAAGAAGAAGATGGCAGGTGATGGATAAAGAGCGGAGCTTGTTGCTGCCGTGTCTCTTCTCCTTCATCATCAGCTGGTCATTAGTGGCGGCCGGAGGGAAAGGAAAGGGAGGGTTGCACGCAGCAGGAGGTTTGTCGGAATGGAGGAGGAGCCCCCCCCCGTGTGGACTGTCTTATCCTTCCCTATGTGTATGTGTGTGTGTCTGTGTCTTTGACTATATCACCTGGCCTCGGCAACACCTGAACTCCCAATTTTTTTTTTTTTTGTTCATGTTAAAGATAAAAGAGAAAAATGAAGAAACGGAAAAAGACAAGATCCGTTTTTTGTTTTTTTGCGGATGGGAGGAGATGATAGAAAAAAAAAGGGGGAGGAAACGATCGTGAATGAAGGTTTTTGCCCATCTTGGCTGTGTCTCCCCCCTTCTGTGACAAACAAGTCGCGACACGCGGATCCGCTGCATCACGCGGTCACCTGGAACAAGGTTGAAATATCTTCTTCCATACGCAGCCCTCGTGTTTGTTAGGGCGTGGCAGAACGGAGCCACTGAAGAGGTGCCAACTCATTAATCGCTCAAGCCAAAATGATATTTTATTCTTTTTACGAAAGACATGCAAATGAAACGTAGCATATCCGTTGACCTCCGATTACTTAAAATGCTCCAATGAATTTCAAGGCGTTTCCCCAAACCACTTCAAAGATGAAATCGGAAGCCCCGCATCGGATTACCATTCCGAAGAGTATCCAACATATTTTTAAATCGGTGGTTTCCAGTACCTCAACGGAAGCTGCGATTTCATCAGCAAAGCCATATCGAATAACAGTTTAAACATTTGAAAAAGAAAAATCCAAACCCAAGAGGAATTATACGTTGGTACAAAAGGCGATAGATATATATACTGTTCTCATTCCCTGTTTCTATCATCATCGTCTTGTTTTTCACTCTTCATCCAAAAACCTTCTTCTTCCTCCGGCTACTAGCATTACGCGACGGAATAAAGAAAGAAGAAAACCTTAGCAGAGAGAAGTAAAGAGGGGAAAAAAAAAGCAGCTCCTCGAAAATGGGATGAATTGAGATGGAACTACGTAGAGAGAGAGAGAGAGAGAGAGAGAATAAAGAGAGCTTTTGTACTATGTTTTCCTTGACGATGGAACGAGGGGGAGATAGAAGGGGGGGGGGGGGTACCCTGTAGAGAGAAGGAAGAAAAAAGAAAATGAGAGAAGTTGAGTGACGTGGAATGCCACGGCCCGGAGGACGGAATTAAATCAGCCGGAGTGACTGGCAATTCAGAGCAAGCCCATCGAACGGGTCCGTCATCGTCGGCCAGTGGACTCACTCTCACTCAGTGCCGCGGCGCGGAACACGGGGAGCCATCGTCTTTTTTTTTTTCCTACTCTCATTCTATTGCTCTCTTATCTTATTTTTTTTCTTTTACGGTTAATTCAGTCAAGACGAAAAAAAATAAAAGAGAACGGTCCAAGGCTCTCCATCCCCACGGTTCTCTCTCCGGTCCAGCGCGCCATCAGCCCCGCAATCTCTTCTTGTAAATGATGTTTTCTTTTTTAATAATTAGTCATTCTTTCTCTCTTTACTTTAACCTGAAAAAAAAAAAAAGAAGTTTCTTTTTTTTTTTTTTTGGGGGGGGGGGGGGGTTTAAACTGTGAAGTTGTCGGGGCTGCTGGGCCAGAAGTTAACGCGCCGAGGAGGGAGAATGGAAGCAGCCAAGAGAAGAAAAGAAGCCAAGTATAGCAGTAGCTATACATAACACGTCTAAAATTTATAATAATAAATGGTGCTACTGTTATACATTGGGAGCTGGCCACCAGCTGAGATTCTGATCTCTTTCACCAGGAGAAGAAAGAAGAAAAAATATAAAGCGGCAAGTAAATTATTTAATTTTTATTTCCCCCCACTATCTGTCTGACCGTGTTCCGTTCGCACCAGATAGAAGCTGTTGATGATCTCATTTTCACTTTTCCCAACACAATCTAAGCAACTCTTTTCATTAAAAAAAGAACCGATTTTGTTTTTTGTTTTTGTTTTTAAATCAAATTATTTAAAAAAAGGGAAACTAGAAGATTTCTCTCTATCTCCTCCCAAAACATTACGTTTCACGCTGACCAGTTTGTTCTTTAATCGTATCATCGGGAAAACACATTTAATCACGCCTGCAGACGGTTGTTGTTCGTTGTGCCAAAGAGAAAAATGACGTTTAGTGATTCACGACCGCTGCCATTTTTTTTTGTTAAACAAATAAGTCTGGCCTTTTTTAAAAATCATTTTACCTTGGCCAACATCTGGACGAGTCTTGCGGTGCGTGAGGAGGGAAAAAAACGTGAACGATATCAAAACATTTAACACAGGAAGGGGAGTGGACCGAGAGACGTCAGAGAGAAAAATAGTTAAGACATTTGCGTGAAACGGAGAGCGTGTGTTCGTTAGCTGCATTACAGATTTCAAGTCGAAAAATGGCGGTGGGAGATGTTTGTAGCATCAGCCAACATGTTTTAGAGCCCCATGTAGGGATAAACGTTACCCCCGGGAAGGCAACATTAATTGGGGCTTGACGGTCTACGGTAACAAAATAGAAAAAAAAAAAAAATCCTTTTGCCGGCGGATATCATAACCAGCAGCTCCAGGTGATGCTAGAAATAAGAAGGGCACCACAATGAAGGGAGTGAAGGAATAAACAAGGGGGAAAAAAAATGAAACCGCCAAGATACGGCCGTGTCACGATCGTTTTTATACGAAAAGAGAGAGAAAGGAAACGAATCGAGATGGGGAGGCAGGGCGATATCGCCGACCGTTAAAGAAAGAACCAGTATCAACACACAAGGTTCTTATCATCAAATTTTTTTTTACGTATATGCCATAAAGACATCTGATTTAAAATATATGCCAAAAAACGGTCACCACGACGCCATCTATCGGCCAAATGCAAACTGTTAGACCCAACCTAGCTTTTGTGACGTCATTAAAAAATTCAAAAGTTGTGGGAAAATATTGCAGAAACAGATAGCTGAGAAACTAGATAAAGCCCTTCAGCGAGTTACCAATAAAAAAATACATATACACCCTCCCTATCCTACATCGGTTCCTACTTCATAATGATTTTGATCCTACACACAACTGCTACTTGTGTTATCAATTACCACTGGATTTCAATTCAGATGTACACGTAAATCAAATAGAACTCTTACCTGAAAGGAAATTCATTCCTGAAGCTGTAGGCCATGTTGGCAGAAATAGCAAACAACTCCATGAAGATTGCTGTCAAATTGATGCCCTCACCACTTTTTGCATTGAAGAGTTTTAATATTTGTGGTACCTTGACTATGAAATCCAGATAGACCTTTCAATTATCTAATAGTCATACAAAAACACAACGATTAAGTTTTATACCTAGCACTGATCCTGCAATGATTCCAAGTCCAAGACCTTTGCTCAGAGCAGCCTTCAAACATTCCACTGCAAAAAGAAATTCAATTTGTTACACGTGTGCGAAATTTTATTATTTTAAGAGTTTCTTTTTGACTGAATCAATGAACCGGCACGTTTATCTCACCCTTACACAAACATAATTTGAAATTTTAAAGCTGTTTTTACCATGGAAAAAGTTGAAGTTCAGGAAAAACTCATCATAGCATTGTGGACTTAAAACTTGCAAAATAACTGGCTTGAGGTACTCCATTTTTCGAAAATGAAAGAGGGAAAATATCGACAAAAGTCAATGTGATGAGCTGGAACCCCTACCACAATATTGCCACAACCCGAATTATCGAATATGTAAACATGTTTGATAGTTGACGGCCCGCTGCCGAAGCATCTTTTACGTCATGTGAAAACACGAAGAACCGCTAGAGGGATACCAGAAGAAGGCAAACGATAAATTTCTTAAATACCTCGGCTAGTGTCTTTTAAAACTATGAAATTGTGATTTCCATTTCTTTTTAATTTTTTTTTCTGTCGACCGTTTAGCTTAAACATTGCAACAACCATGCTTAAGATATAAACATCAGAAAATTATAGAATCAGTCGTCATGAAGCACCAACAGTGTTATGCGGTGAAATCCCTAACTACATCCCTGTAACATCCCGTCTCCTAACGCCCTTTGCCGTTATCGCTATCGCCGCGAAAGCCCTCGCTTCACTGGTATTTACGTTATTGGTACGATGAAACGTCAAGCCATAATAAAAAGAGGATTGTTATTCATGATGAAGCATCTTCTAGCTATACCGTAACTGAGTTACGATGGAATTTGGGGTCGTACGAGAGGTAAGCAAGATGGATTGCAAAAATATGATAAAGGTGTACGGCAACAACAAAAAAAAACGTCGCTGCACAAAGAGTCATATCAGCCTTCAATCAATAAGTGATAGACCAGACGGCGCACACAAACTACCTGAAACGATAAAAAAGAGGTGAACGAAACCACACAAAATTTCGTCAACCGTGTGAAGCGCAGTTATCGGAATAAAACGTTGAACTTGCAGTAGACTTATAAACGCCACAACTGACACTAAGCACCAGGAAACGTGGAAAGATGCGTTGTGCGATTCTACTTTTTCTTTTAGCGTCGGTGGGTTTTGGTGCCACTCTGGCAGGTAATTTCGTTAACAGAAATTTTCATTCATAGCCATTTCAAATAATTGAAATTAATTATACCGAAGGCAAAGTGCAGCCAAAGGACGTGCTTGAAAAGGCGCTTCACCAGGCTAGAAATCCTATAGACGATATCATCCGAGACGCGCTAGAGGTCGTTCGCCAGTTGATGCTTAATGGCACTGAAAATATACCGCCATTAGATCCATTCTTTATCGAGTACCTACTAGTGAATTTCACGTCAGCAGATGCCGAGTATATCCTTTATTTTCTGTTAATAAGTCATTTGAATGTTTTTGATAGAGAACATTCTCTTTCCAGTTTACTGTTACAGGTGGACAACACATGGGTAACCCACTTGGCTGAATTCATTGTCGAATCAGTCAACACCAACATGGTGCGACTGACGATGGAGCTCCAATTAAGCTGTAAAAATTAGATTTTCAAATTAATACGACTTCTAATACATCAATTTTGAAATTCTAGTACCCAACTTCAATATCGACGGCCATTACGCAATGGATGGAATATTGATGAATCTGTTCCCACTCTACGGCGCTGGCAATTACTTGTATCACAAACAACTTGCAATCCTATTCGTCAAACAGCTATGATAATGTCCTCTTTTTATTTAGCGTACACGTCTTCGATGTGAGCCTCGGAGGCGGTGCTGGTTTGAGTATGGGAGTCCCTCCGCAGATTCGTGATTTGCATTTGGATTTTACCTTCCAGTCCCTCCAAGTGAATTTTGAAAATCTCTTGGGCGGTGGCTCTTTAGAAACGCTAATTGAAACTGTCATCAACGAACTAGGTAAAAAAAAAAAAACAAAGTCAGAGTCAGTGAATAATTAGGTCAATCGATTTTCACCTTAAACCTCTTGTATCTAGAAATAGCCAAAGAAGTTGTAGATGCTGTTTGGGCCATCATCAACGAACCCTTCTGTCAACTGATTGAAGATCAAATCAACCAAGCTTTGGCAAATATGGGAGGTGAAGGTTCCGAGGCATACGATATGGCACTGTAAGATCAAAAGATTAGGAGCCTAGAGCCAATGTGACCTCTTGACACTTGTCCATTTTTAGAATACCTGAAACCAAAGAAGTCGGCAATGCTAATGCCTACCTTGATCTAGTGTTGGCCGAGTTGCGACAGGTGCTCTACGAAACACCGGGTGTCGATCCAAAAACCCTACCTGATGCCTACACCGAAATCCCAGGAGGCCACGCAGCGCTCTACAATGGATGGCTAATAGGACTGGTAAAACACCTTTTTAATCACCTCAGTAAGCCGTGTAAAATTTTTAAAGTATCTTCTTTTCTTTTTTAAACGACCGTAGTCCAGCATTCACAGAAGCGCCGATGCCACCCTGGATTATGGCGGACGTTACATCACGTTCAACGGAAGCGCTGGATATTCCAATATGCAGGTAAACACACTAAACGCACCTGTTTTCTTCATTGTGTTGCCTCTGAAAAGAATGCGGTAATACGAATTGTTCAGTCTAATGCCTACCTGTATCGCAATAGTCTGATAACGCTGATGAACTTTATGAAGGCCGGTTATAAAGTCCAAGTCGAGGTGTGGGGAGTAGGTGTCAACGCTGAGGCCTTTGCTTTGATCCGCAGCCTGGACTTCTTCTTCTCTTTCAAAATCGACATTCTATCTGGAGCAGTAACAGTCAATGATTTTAATATCTACAATATTGGGTTAGTTAACAGTCAAGTACTGAAAAAATCGTTTGTTTAATGCATTACGTTCTATTGCTACAGAGAAATCGACATTGAAATCAATGGATTGGCTCCCTTTGATTGGGCATTCGAAGCTATCGCCGAGCTGATCATTCAAACGATTAAAGACGACCTAGCCGAAACCATATCAACTGTCATCTTAGAATTACTTCGGCAAGCTGTTGAGAACAACCCCCCACCGCCTCCACCACTTGCCTTGATTTCCCAAATTGATTTCTAAAGTACTCCCGGTGTTATACTTTGTAACGATTGACGAATGTCACGTAAAACGTGCGATTCTACAACAATATAAGCAGATTAAAAATTTTTTTTTACAATATCCAAACGAAATGGTTTTGTTTCGAGAACGAAGTGGTGAAAGAGTTCACAGATAATGTTGATAACACGAAACCAAAACTAAAAATGTCGCTTAATCGTTCAAAGGAATGATAAAAACATCGTGATCGGTTGAACGTTTTAAACAGAAGAAATTTGGACTCATGAAAAATGTGCTATCCATGCAAAGCAAAGCAGACCTACGCTTAGTATTAAACAAATAAAGCGTCTCGATAATCAAACTACGAGTATCGATCCAGATCTTGTGACCGAATTCATTTGGCAATTTTTGCGTGGGGTAGAACGTTGTACCAATCGCGATATCCTAAAAATATCAGTTCGTTTACGCAATATCCGGCTTTAACTAACGGAACTGTACTCATATTTCTCACGAAACGATGAGGGTATGATACTCGTCCGGAAACGCTGACCAAGTTTGATACTTGCCAGTCGGGAAAAGAAAAACACGCATCAAAAGGTTGTTGGTTCAATGGGCAACTTATGGCTAGTCAAATGCACGTTATCTGATGTAGGGCACACCGGAGTTGTAATCTCTTGCATCTGACGGGCATTTTCGCCCCTCTTCGTTAGAGAAGCGTGAAAAGATAAGATGGTACAAAGGCATATAGCAACTGTCTAAAGTTATAAAAAAAATGTACTTTATCGCAACTTGGCTTCAAACCCTCCCGCGCACAAGACTCGTCCCGTCAGTTGCTGGTAAAGGTAAGGCTTTGTCTGTTCTTGTCCGGTGTTCACGCTGAAAATTACTACTATTTTCAATAGTATTTTTTTTATTTTCTAATTTTCTATTTGCATCGAATTAAGGTATCTATCGTTCGGGCAGCTACCTCAAGGGTCTGACTGGAGTTCAGGTAATGTTTAACATTGCACGCACATCGATCGACGCAATTAACATTTTCATTTGTCATTTTTCATGCAGGTCCCTATTTCCTCAAAATGAAAATTCTGCTTATTATAAGTAAGTAATTTAAAACCTCACCTGAGAGCGTCAATTTCGAAAACAAATACCGTTGGTGCAACTACTCCAAGGGCGGCTTATCTCGTGTCTGAAAGCCCAAAAAAATAAGATAGGAGATGTAAAAATTACTGGTTTCCAAGTGCCGGTCGGCGTCTTGAACAATTCCAATTTTAACACGTTAGCTTTAAAAATGATTTGGATTCTTAAAACCACTCTGTTTTTCTGCTTACTATCTATGATGAATAGCGATCTTTGCCGCAACGGCCTGGGCTAGTGATCCATGGCCAAATCGTATCCCCGACAACTTGTCCCTATGTTACGTGAACAAAACTATCAGCGATCGGTTCCGTCGGATGCCCAACTCGATGGAAAATTTGGTAGCCCTTATCCGCAAGGTTGAAGCTCACCCCGACACTGTTCTTTGGACTATGGGTAAAATGGCCAGTACACTCGTCCACAGGTAATTGCGTTGTCCTTCAGCATTGCCGCTCTAAAATATTGCAACAATTTTATTTACGCACTGTATTTATCTCTAAACCGTATTTATCTTAAAAGATTCCGTTACGACGGTATCATTGACATACCCAATGCTGGTCCGGATGTTGTCCCTGTTGTCAATGAACGTGCTGAAAGTGACAAATACCGTCTGCAATGGAAGTTGGTGCCCGGTACAGCGAGCGATTTCCCCGAATCGTCTTTGACTATGGAAGAAAAGGTACACAATTTCAACATTTATTTGGTGGATTTTTCACGAAAAGTTTCGTTGAATAATCTCACAACTTATCAAACTGTAATAATGTTAAAAATAAAGCCCCCCCCCCCCCCACTGCCCAAAGAAAATATGAAAGAGGGAGATAAAACGCTCTTATCTACAACTGCTCTAGGTCAAACACACGGGTTTAGTTCACTTGTAGGTATTTGTTTTGCACCAACTGTAAAGACATTTCTATTGGTCAGCCGATTATAAAAGCCCACGTACCTGTTTTGTACTAATATACTACAATATTAATTGCTCACCTTTTTTTTTTTTGTTCCTTCCATGACGGACACAGTGTTCATTGCATTGGATGTTATCCTACACTGTGAACCACACGGCCCGTGCAGACACGCGCGGAACTGTAGGACGCTCTCTGGCCGCCACTGACTCTGATGAATCTGAAGGGCACGAAGATCACCATGAGCATCATGGAATGGAAGATGGTGAAGACAAAAATTCACAAGAGTAAGTTCGACTCTCTTGTTTAGAACAGATCCCGAGAGATAACCAGAATGAATGGCTTACTTTTAGAACGACAGAAGGAGACGGCGTCGAAAATGAAAATCCAATTGAAGAAAATCCCGAGAGCGGAGAAAATAAAGAAACTCCTACGGTGGAATCAGCCGAACGAACAAACGACGATGTAGTGGAAGAAAGCGTTCCAGAAGACGTGGCCGAATCTGAAGATGTTCCAGAAGAGGTTCCGGAAGAGGTTCCGGAAGAGGTTCCAGAAGAGGTTCCAGAAGAGGTTCCAGAAGAGGATACTGATGCCGACAGGACCGTGGTAGATACGGCTGAAGACTACGGTCCATCTGAGGATGAGGATGAGGACACAAGTTTCTGGAACCGTAAACGTCGTGATGTTGACGCCATTGCTGATCAGCCGTTAGAAGTCGGTGTCGTTCACACCAAGTACGGCACTGTAGCGGCTGGTCCCGTTCTGGCCGGTATTGCTGCCGGTAGTGAACCTCAAAGTGCTCTGGTACGTACCTCTCCTACAAAAAAAAAATAATATTCTTAAATCAATCGAAACATAAAAAAAAATTAATCATTTTGCTTACACGATAGTTGAAAGATCTCATTAAAGAACCTGCAATGGAACTCTCGGAAAGCTCAATGGAGAGAATTGTCGAAAGCATTTGGGTAGCTACGCTAGCAGGTATAATTTGATTTCAATCGAACAACTATCCTTTTTGTTTTCAATTAATTTCTCAATTTTCTTCTCCGACTGTTAGCTGATATCGCTCAAACGTCTCTGTTGAGGACGCCCAAGAAAATGGAAAGCTTCGGTCCCGGTGGTAATTGGAATTGCACGCTGTGTCCGCGTGAGTACAAACTGGATACCAGGGAACATTCCATGCTGACTAATGCCGAGTTTTATGGCGGTGTTGACGGTATGAACCATGCAATATTATGTTCAATTACAGGCGTATAACATTTTCTTGTGTGTGTGTGTGTGTGTGTTACGTTGTACTTCAGGTTTGTTGATGGCTAAACGTATGGCCACTTGGGATACCAGCAGCTATATGAAACTGTCGGCTGTGCTGGAAATGTACTACTCTGAAACTGGTATTCATGGTGACACCAAGTATCGTGCTTGCAATCGTCTCTACAATTACAGAGATGATGAAATTATTGATCAGGCGATGCTAAAAGAACAGGTACTTTTTTAATTTTTCACATACGTACCATTCCATGAAATCACTTGAAATGCATTTCTTAAAAAAAAATAGTCCTTGAATGCTGCTCTGGTTATGTACTCTCGCGGCCTTGATGGCGCTCCAACCGTCCTTCCCGGAGTTAAACCCGCAGATCAAATTGGCCAATACATCAACACGACAATGAGCGCGATTTATGCTTTTGTCGATGGATACCTGAGTAAAAACATTCTTAATATCTCAAAATTATTTCTAGTTGCTTCAAGCACCGCATTTTCTCAACACTTAGGCACTTCCAACAATGCGGATTTCACGCAGTGCAAAGGCGCTTATAGCCAACCGACCGGCGAGCCTATACCAGCTACCTACACCGATCTTACCTTTGTTATTGACCAGAACACGGATGCTGCCAGTATCTACAGCCAGAAAGACCTCGCTTCGTAATAAATTTTTTATTTAAATTATTTTTAATCAAGAAAATGAAATGTTACCATTTATGTTGCACAGAGCGCTCGCTTTAGAGTTAGATATCCAAATGGGCGGCAGCCGGATGGAAGTCGTCTCAAGCAAGGACGGAACTCCGTTCATGGATCTCAACGCCACACGTAATAGAGCCGAATTAGCTTGCAGCATCTCCAGCCTTCCTATCGGTATAGACATTTAATTTAATATTACGCATAGTATATTTGATAAAAGAAAATTGTGCTACCGCAGGAAACGGTGAACGACGCGTAGCCGACACGTTGGATCGAACACGTTCCCGAATTATGACAGAACGTTCTTCTGAAAAAGCTAACAAAATTGCTGGTGCCAATAAACGCGCAGTCCTCTTTTTCGTGACATCGAGCATCTCTTCCGAGAAGGACAAAATCAAATCAGTTTTGCTGAAAATGCTTCAAGAAATGCCGGGTAAGATGAATGCTTCAACCCCACCACATTTTGACCGTTTCCTATAAAGTTGAATTAATAATTTGTTTTTAAATATTTTTTAGACGTTCATATCATGTTCGCTACCTTGGCTAGTCCCGAGGAACTCCGTCCATTTGTGGCCAATTTCGATCGTGACATTATCCGCATGGGTCAGTTCACGAAATATTACGAAGCTGCTCCCGAAATCGCTAAACGCCTAGCAACCGGTATGGTCGAAATGAATTAAATTTAATTAATACTTTACAATGCGTTCATACGTGGCAATTATTTCACAATAGTCGGAGCACGTCTGTCTTATCCCGAGTGCAAAGACATCAGTACAAGTTCCAATACCACGGAAGCAAAGTATGTGTACACAGGATTTCTTAATGCGCATACGGTCCAATATTTCCGTCTAGGTCCAGAGAACTTTTACAGCAGCAACGAACTATATTTAAGGGTCAGTTATATTCTTTTTATTAAACGAAGATTATCGATATTGTTTTGTTTACCGTCATCTATCGGTTGTGTCCACAGTTCAAGAGCGTGTATGGCCTGGCAAGGTACTGCGTTTCCACCACAAAGGAACGTCCTGGAACCGGTGATAACTGCAAGAGCGCCTTGAAGGCTGGAGATACCATCGAATTTAAATTCAATCAGCCGTGTGGCAAAATGGTACCGAATCAATGCTCAAACATCTACATTTCGGCTGCTTCTGCCAGCCTCGACGATAATATGCCCTGTGCAGGTAAATAGGAGATATTATTTTGAAGAAAATGACGAACGAATTAATTAGTTACTTAACTTGTTTTTTTGTATAGAAAAAGACTGCCATACTCCGGACCAGGTGAAATTCACTTTCACCCATTCTGGTATGCGTTGCAATGGTGCTGTTGGTGGTGCTGTTTTGTCTCACTTGACTCTAGTTTTAGCTGCATTGATGACTTGGTTCCTCAATCAAAAATAACAATAATACCTAAAAAAAAAAAAAAGTAAGAAAAATTTAACAATTTAATTCAATAACATAAAGTTAATTTGAGTTACCCTGAGATCCAGCTACGTAGTTTAAAAAATCCTGTAACACAAACTTTTTCACGAAAAAAAAAAATGAAAAATACACATAAAAAACAACAATTTACGAGTCGTTGTGTATTAGCATTAAGAAATATTTTAAAATGAAAGGGGAAATTGGAATTTTTTTTCTTTCTTAAGATCACAAAAAAACGCGTTCAGATCTTCATTTTCCGATTCGCTGGACGGACCATTCTTGTTGACATAGAGGGCATCTGTTGTTTTGCTTGACCTGCACGGAACACGAGTTAATACTATTATACTCAGTAGTAGATGAGAATACATTATTGATGTCACCCATAATTTCATGCAGCAGTTATGAAACGAGTGATTGCATTCGCCCCAGATGACCACACATTCCTCTTGTTCTTTGTCGTTCCTATTTTCGGCCTGGCAACGTAGGCACGCATCTGTATTGGGAACAAAGTAAAGAAAGAGTTATTTTCATCTTTTTTCCCCCACTTGCTTTAAAAAAATCTATTTTAAAAAACGGCATGAAAATTAGAATTTCAAAAACTAAAAAAAGAAAATGGTTATCGAGGCTGCGATGTGGTCACGTTGGGTAAGGTCATGAGCGGCTCGTTCACTGCACTCTTTCGACCTTCGACTACTCCTTCTTTCCAAAGAAGGACTAGGACAACATTTGAAAATCAATTTCCTGTTATCCCAATACGCCCAAAGAAGGGAAAAGACCCCACGTTGACTTTCTCTTAGAAATTCTAAACTTGTTATAGGTTACCCGTTATTTTCTTTGTTTCCCCGCTTTATCGTCCATCTGAATCGTTCCCTGATCCTGAAAGTTATACCAATGGCCTTTGGTCGGTCGATCACGTGCTCCAAACAGAGCCTATTTCATCATCCCTATTTTCTTATAAACAACCTCTCGTAACGAAGAAAGTGAACCGTACATAATTGAGTAAGAGCTACTATTCGTCAGACGTAGACGAACCTCAAAATTCAAATAACGTTTTCTTCTTTTAACATTTTCATTTCGCTTAGACATCGCTAGTGTGTACAGACATAAATTTTCTTAATTCTTTTGCTTAATTACGTTATAGGGCTTGATGTTAAGTCAGACTGTATTACGGTGAATCGGGGATTATTAAGAGGAAAACCGTTTTACAACCAGAAAAAGGAAAAAATCCACCACGTCCTTCGCCGTACCAGACAGAGAACTGGTACGTGGCATTTCGTAGTGAGAAGATAAACATCCCTCCATGTTTTTTTCTTTTATGCCTATGACCTGTATATTTAAAGCTAAGAAGGAGAAGGGAAGAGAAGGCAAAGAGAGAAAACAAAAGCGAAAAAAAAGGGATGAACATCGCCCTACGTTGAATCTTATCCGATCGGAGACGTGGGGGATATCGCCAACACAACAAGCAAGCCATACAGCAAGGAAAAACAATTAAAAGTTCGTTTGTCAAAGCACAACGTCGTGTTATCGATGATATACTGCTGATGGGACTAGTTTTCTCTTTTATAACAAGAGATTTGCCAATCTCATATTTCTTTCCTACAGGTGGGTTTTTCTAACGTTACTGAAAATCTTGATGGCCCGTTTAGGTCTACAGGGGGTTTGTGAATATAGGCGCACGACAGCTAGAAAAGCCCCCTAAAAATCTCCCCCAAGACCTGTTTTGAAATTTCCTACCTGTACGGAACCCATCCACCCCCCTGATCGGTAAAGGGAAACAAAAATCCTGTTCAAACTGCTTTCATCTGGTTCAAACTAGGCCGCGAATTGACCTTTCAATATGTGCCTCTCGATAGAGCATCACGTTATTTTTGAAACGTTCACTTTCACTGGCTGAAGTCAATATTGACCTACTCATTGGGTGCAAAAAAGGTAGATTCAATTCGAACACTGCATCACATTTTGCCAATAGGAGGACTTGCAGGCAGAGGATTTTTCCTGGAAAACCGTGTCGCAATAGTCATTACATTTGCCATTACGGAAAGAACGGCCAACTTTTAGGGCTCCGGTAGGAATAAAACTAGAAAAAGGAGGATATCGTACGACTTTGGGGGGTTGGCGTTGTGATACATGGTTAGGCCGATTGGACTTCTTGCGACAGACGAGATGAAAAAGAGGAGGGATGAAACCTGCTTGAGGAACTGAGTAGCGCGGGGTAGGTCCTAACTGGGAAGTATAAATAGACAAGCTGACCCCACCGACTCATCACAGACACTCAATCGAATCTGGAGTCAACGCATCTCTTCAAGGCTCCTCTTATCCTCTCGGAAATTGGTAAGTACCATTTTTTTAAATAGCATTTTTGAACTCGTGTTTGCATTTTCTTGGGGGGGGGGGGGGGCACCACAACGGGGTAGTAAAATGGCAACAGCAAATTTTGTTAATGTCTTTGAATGAATATCGTTAGTTCTATCGTTATTGTTCGAGCATTATGCACGCATTACGTCAGTCTAGAATTTCAAAATAACGAAATCATGATCGATATTTGCCCGCAAAAATGTAAGCCTTCGACGCGAAGGCAAAGTCTTTTACGTACTGAACGACGTAGATATTGACCTAGAAACAGGGAGCTCCTTTTTGTTTTTGGGGGAAACCCGATTTCTAATGCGGTGACCTTTCATTTGTTCTGACCTTGTAGATACAACGAGAGTACGTGGATTAGAAGGTGGAAGAAAAGAAAACTCCCTTAAGATGTCCGCTACGAGTCAATCACTTCCAATTTGGTGCGATGCCGAAGCTGCTCTCAGTGCTACACAAGGCTGCCAATTGGACAGCAGTAAAATTCATGCCTTCATGATCTCTGCTGACAAGCGTGAAGCTAGAAACCGCGACAGCGGATGCGACTTGAGTTCGGCCGGAACTGACTCGCCATCTAGCTATCGCTGGATTAAAGACGATAATTCTACGGGATCCTATTCCTGTTCGAGTTGCGAGGCCACTGTTGATCAGACATCCAACGTTTATCATCAGCTCACTCAAACGTTGGCCCAGGCCCGTCTCAAAATTTCCGATTCAAAAGGCCCATTAGATATTCCATCGGTACTGGCCGTCAGCGAATCGTCGATTGCTCTCAGTCCTATCATAGCGGCTGATTTAAAAGAAGATGGAAATGTAGCAGTGGATGAACTGAACGAAAAGAAAAATCTCGAAAGATTATCGAATCTACCAGAAATGCCTAGCTTTCCAGACGCTTCATTCACGATGGAACCATTAAGTCGCAAAAGTCGGGGAAGGTTGTTTCCACAAGTGTTGGCCTCGCTGGCCCTCGCCATCGCAGCTATGATAGAGGGCTACTCTTCCGGCTATACTTCTCCTGCCCTTGCATCTATGACCCAACCTAACAGCTCAATCCCCGTCAACGATCAACAGGTTAGTAAGAATCAACAAAATAAAAAAAGGCGTACAAATAATTCAAAGAAAACATTAATTATTAGGCTTCTTGGATTGGAAGTTTGATGCCTCTAAATGCGCTGATCGGTGGCATCGTCGGTGGAAGCATCGTCGAGCATTTTGGAAGGAAGGCGACCATTATGGCTACCGGACCTCCTTACATCTTATGTAAGTTTACTTCAGAGCCATCTAACTGTTTTCGAATGTCTAAACGTTTGTTTTCATTTTGAGTTTCTAGCTTGGTTGTTGATCACTTTCGCAACAAATCTGCCCATGGTCTACGCCGGCCGTTCCATCCAAGGTTTTTGCGTCGGTCTCACCACCTTAACGCTGCCAATTTACCTGGGAGAAACCATTCAACCAGAGGTCCGTGGATCGTTGGGTCTGTTACCGACCACGATCGGAAATATCGGCATCCTCTTTTGCTATATTCTGGGCTCTTACATCGACTGGAAAATTTTGGCGGCCATTGGAGCTGCCCTTCCGCTACCCTTTTTGGCCTTTATGTGGTTCATTCCTGAGACGCCACGTTGGTACATCTCAAAAGGCCGTTACAACGAAGCTCGCGAGTCACTCCAATGGCTCCGCGGGGGTAAAACCGACGTCCAAGAAGAATTTCTCGAAATTGAGATGAACTACAAGAACCAGAGCGCCGGAAGTGGAGCAAGAGAGTTATTGAAAATGGCGTACTTCCGACCTCTGCTCATTTCGCTGGGTCTCATGTTCTTCCAACAGCTTTCCGGAATCAACGCTGTCATCTTTTACACGGTTTCTATTTTTGAGAAATCGGGAGGTAGCATTGACAGCAACTTGTCATCCATCGTTATCGGACTGGCCAACTTTGTCGCTACCTTGGGGTCCAATATGGTCATTGACCGAGTGGGACGCAAAGTCCTGCTCAACATTTCCGGATTCTTCATGGCTATCAGTCTCGGAGCGTTGGGCGTCTTCTTCATTTTACAACATCTCGATCACGATGTCACGCACGTCGGTTGGCTTCCGCTTGCCACCTTCATCGTCTACATCGTGGCCTTCTCCATCGGTTACGGACCCATTCCTTGGCTCATGGTAAGTTGTGTTAAAAACCTACTTCTTTTTAGCAAAATCACTTTTCAAAATCATTTTTGTTTTTTGTTTTTAGATGGGAGAAATTTTCCCGAGTAAAGTACGCGGACACGCCGCATCTGTAGCCACGGCTTTCAACTGGGCCTGTAGCTTCGCCGTGACAAAGTTCTTCAACGACCTAATCGCGACGATCGGTGCCCATGGTGCATTCTGGTTTTTCGGCTTCTTTTGCTTCATCAGCATCTTTTTCGTCATCTTCTTTGTACCCGAGACCAAAGGACACAGTCTGGAGGATATCGAGAAAAGAATGCTCGAGAAGAAAACAAAAGAGATCGATTCTACTAAACTCTAGACAGACGAGCAGTTCAGTGTTCAAGTTGGACGTCAGTGACAACAAGTTATTTGTACATATATTCCTCTTTTTCCTATAAAAAAAAATGCCTCAAGTAATCTCTCACCGATCTCTGTTGACCCCTCGCTTTCCCCACCGAAAAAAAGAATGCCCAGAAAGCCTTAGAATACGAATGGAACTATGATGATGGGATTCGTTAGTTATGGATACAGCCACTATTTCGAATGCCCAGCAAACTACGAATCATTTTTGATGGTCCTTATTTTATATTCTAAAATATTTATGTACATATACTATTCCATGCAGGGTAAAAATACTGTAAAGCAATAACCTTTGTTGTTTACCTTTATAGCATACAAACTCAGCTACACCCTCCATACTCAAAGCAGATCGCTAAAGCCTTAAAACTAATAAAAATTTTTGCACAATGTAATGTGAATACACTATTGGCACTACAACTAGTGAACGAAATTTTTTGCATGAACCTATCTGTGGATGGCCTATGAAAAATTAATGTGAGGTGAGACTTACCCATCACTTGTACTCTGCAAATGGCACAAATTTCACATTCAACGTCCCAGCTCCACATGGCAACAGCATTCCATCTTTTCAATGAAAACATTTTTTCACTTTTGCTGCAGTCATTATTAACTGTGGTCTTTTCCACTGGCTTCTCCATATCAATGTCATCTGCCATTATTTGCTTTTATTTAAGCTGGAATATGTGCAAGCCTGTAACAATGTAAAATGGAACCTTTAGACTTCTGAAAATGTGGAAGAATCAATAGTTCTCTCGAAAGGAAAAGCAGTTTCACGCTTATTTCGAAAACAAAATAATAACCACGCAGCTACAAATTAAAAATGGAACGAAGAACCATTACCTTTCCAATATCAACGCAGGAATTCCAGCCAAAACCTCAAATTACAAAGAAAGTAACTACTTTGCATTTGCCTGTTCTAATGTTTAACCGCTTCCTGAATAAAGCGTCTGCTAGAACACAGAATACAAAAAAAAAAAGAAAAAAAAAATATGGACTCAAGGCTCTCAGCTGATATTATCGCTAACCACAAGGGTGCATCAGCTTCAGTATATTGCATTAGGTTTTGGTTTGGCCTGACAGGAAACAGGGACTCCTCTGACCTAGCATCTGATAAAAGATGAAGGCGACTTTTAACTTTTTACGTAGCAATTGTGACTTTTTGTAGTTTGTTATTAAATATTTATAATTTTGACAATATGTCTCGGAGACCCTCTAGAGACGAATCTGACCAAGACCTAAGATGGTTTCATGGGAAAATCAGCAGGCAAGAGGCTGAATCTCTACTAACTAATGGTTTGTAAAAAAAAAAATGGAAAAAACAGATATATCTATGTAAAATAAAAGGTGTTATTTTCCAGAAATATTTAATATTTGCTTATGGATTTCTGTATAGATGATGACACTGAAGGTCTCTTTTTAGTAAGAGAGAGCCCAACAGTTGATGGAGCTTTCATATTGAGTGTTCGTCACCAAGGAGAGCCAAGGCACTACCAAATTAATAGGCATGGTTCTGATGCATTTTTCTCAATTGGTTAGTCAGTTTACAATGTTTTACTGCCTCATATACATATGGTTATTTATTTCATTGCAGAGGATGGGTACATTGTCCATGGCCTTGATGCACTCATAAATCTGTGTCAGAAAGAAGGGTCTTCCATTTTTGGACCACTTAATCGACCTTGTAAAAAAGATCTGCCACCTGTTGATACAAGATGCCATGGACGCTGCAATCTATTACATAGGGCTACTAAAGAAGGTATTCTTACTATCAGTTATATCTGTTTTAGCAGTTTGTAGTCTTCAAGGTCTTCAAAAACTTCTCTACAGGCAACCTAACTGTAGTATCAGAACTGCTACGAGGAGGTACCTACAGGAGTATAGATGCCAAGAATGAAATAGGACAAACAGCTATCCATCTAGCTGCATTATTGGGCAATACTGTGATTCTCAAATTGTTGATTCAAGGAGGAGGCAATGTCAATGTCAAAGATGATGCAGATTTGACACCACTTCATGTAATATAAAAGTATTTTTCACCATCAAAGCAATCTTTTAATACTCTCAAAATGTGCAGTACGCTTGCATACAAAATCATCCTGAATGTGTCAAGACGTTGCTGGAATGTAAAGCAAGTCCTCAGATCCGACATCGAGTGACGGGAATGGTTCCACTTCACGAGGCTGCTAGTCGAGGACATCTTGAATGCGTGAAAATTATGATGGCTATGTCGGTCACTCCGTTATCACGCACAAAAGAAGATCAAACTCCAGCTGATTTAGCCAGAAGAAATGGTTTCTACCAATGCGCGCGACGCTTAGGCATGTCTTAATATTTGTTTAGTAATTTTCTAAGTTCATTAAACAAAACCATTTAATCATAGAGTCCTACAAACCTCCTCTCCCGTTCACCAGAAAAGAGGACTGGTATCATGGACCCATATCGCGACAAGAAACAGAACGTCGTTTGAGGGAAGGCAGTACGAAATACAACGAAGATAACTTTTTTTTAATTCGAAGAAGTGCAAGCAAGCCCGGATTTTATGCTCTATCCGTTCTTTACTCGGATCGTGTCTTCCATTTTGAAATTTGCAAACGAGGACAGTATTACTATGTTGATTATGGTCCTTACCTGGAATCTCTCGAACATGTCGTTGGTCACTACATGAATCATGCCGACGGCCTGCCCGCTGAGCTACAACGACCCATCAAACCACCCCATCCTGTGATGGATGACAATGTTGCATTCAGAACAGTAATTTCAATTAATTGTCTTCTCTGTCTTGCTTTCGCTTATCAATTTTCCCATTTTAATTGTGATGAAAGGTTTCAAGGCAAACTCTCAGTCCGCCGCCCTTACCGAACCGGAATCTTAGACGCTCTCCATCACCGAACGAGTCCATCAGTCGTTCTCCATCGAAAGATATCCCCAAACGCGTTGGTAAGAAAAAGAAAAAAAAAAATAACATCAAGGGCATATTTTTTAAAACTTGTAAAACATGTGTCATAGGAATTGTTACCAAGGAAGAGTTGGAATTGTATGACACACTTGGCGAGGGAGAGTTCGGCTTTGTTTATAGGGGATCGTTGCGTCAGTCTAATGGAAATTCGGTAACTTACATTGTTGTTGAATAAGATAATGGAATATGCAATCTGTTTTGTACGTTTCATGCAGATCCCAGTTGCAATTAAAACCCTACGTGACGACCAAATTGAATCGAACAGAGAAGAATTTCTGCGTGAAGCGCGTGTCATGATGGAATTGCGAAATCCAAATATTGTTAGACTGATTGCTCTTTGCAAAGGTCCTCCATTGATGATGGTAAATTATACAAGGCCTACTTACATGAATGTTCTTTTATTTCTCTTTTGTTAATTTTTAGGTCCAGGAGCTGGTTGCTTTGGGCTCTTTGTTGGATTACCTTCTTGATCACCCTCAAACTATTAGTCCTCAGTTCGAGTTTGCACTGTGGGCTGGGCAGATCGCTGACGGTAGTTCTGATGATTCCGCCAATAGTTGTTCCGTCAATTCTGAAGCTTGTGCTTTCTATCCAAATAATTAGGAATGCTCTATCTGGAACAGCGAAAGTTTGTGCATCGCGATTTAGCGGCAAGGAACATTCTTTTGGCCACACGATACCAAGCCAAGATAAGTGACTTCGGTTTGTCAAGAGTCTTAGGTGCTGGAGAAAGTTTCTATTCGGCTTCGAAAGGTGGTCGATGGCCCGTTAAATGGTAAATACTTTTCAGAAACACTGGGGTACGAAAGTTTTTGTTCCTTATTTATAATTTCATGTTGATGTGGCAGGTATGCTCCAGAATCTATTAGTTGTGGCATTTTTTCCCACGCAAGTGACGTTTGGAGTTACGGTGTCACTCTCTGGGAAACCTATAGTTTTGGCCAGCAGCCATATGGCGACATGTCCGGGGCAGAGGTAGCACCTTCTTCACGTCGTCCTTTGTTTTTTTTCTTTCCTTTCACCTTCCTCCTCTCTCTTCTTATTATTTTCTCTTCTCTATCTAATTTTTCGTGTTTCAATGTGTCTCAATTATTTACAGGCAACAGAAGTAGTTGCGCAAGGTGCACGTTTACCACAACCTACCCGCTGCCCTGAAGACATTTACTCATTAATGCTTCGTTGCTGGTCAGAAAACCCGGCTGATCGTCCGACATTCGCCATGCTGGTGCAGCACTTTGCCTCTAATGCCGAATATGACAACGTGAAAAACCTGCTGCAGACTGTATCGACAGAACAAACCATTGACGGTCTCATTGACCATTCTGGCAATATATTGATTTCAGATGTTTAACTAATAGAATTTTTTTGCTGCTGGCAGCATGAACAGGCCACAAGGCGTAATGGGATCACCAAATGAAAATGTTCCTTTGATTCGTATGTATTGAAGGTAATTTAGAATCCTCTAGGTGTTTGATTTAATCGTTCCTCTTTTTCTGTTCCAAGGCATGGAATATCGTAATTCTTTAGCGTGGTACAAGAACACAATGTACAAATTCATCTTCCTTATAAGCATATGTGATTTTTTTAAAACGATCAACCATAATTGCTCATGCATGTAACCATGGAAATTACACGAAGTTTGTGTCTAAGCTATACAACGAGGGAAGAAATATTTAAATAGTATTTCTATCTGATTGAGAAATAAACGAAAGTAGTTATGATAAAATGGTTCTATGAAGATTGCAGGAAATGGGAGAATTAATGAAACGATACATTTATCATCTCTCAAAAGTCAACATGATTTAATCTATGCGATCGGAAAACTGTCTGCGCTCCCTAAACACAAAATTTATACATCTGACAAGAAGAGTTTAGTTGGATTATTTTCGATAAATAATTTACCGAATACACTGCTTTAACAAAATTGTTCTCCTCAAATGTTCAGGTAGCGCAGAATGTGCTATCTTTTGCGTTACATGCTCGCCAAGTTGACGTCGAATAACTAGACGGCACGAATCTAATAATGGCTGAGGACTGGATTTATACCGGACTAGCCATTGGTTGGTACTTTCGGGATCAACGCGAATTCGATTAAAATCTAAACCTCCCCGTACGAGCATCTTAGCAAAAGCGGTGTAGCCATTTCGAATGGCTAATGTAAGAATATCGACAGGACATGAATAAAGGGAGCTAAGATTTGGATCAGCACCGCGAGAAAACAAAGCGGTAGCTAATTCTGGATGATGATGTACAACGGCACGTAGCAGCGGTGTATCACCAGGTGTAAAGCTTTCAATGTTTAAGCGACCACCGTATTTTTGCAGAGTTTCCAAAATCTGATCGAATACATGGACATCTTCGTCGTTCATACATTGTGCGGCTTCATGGATTGGGTGAACACCACTCAGGGCATTTGGATAATTAGGATTAGCTCCATGCTCTAACAAGAGCTCAACCATCGCAAGATGGCCCTAACAACGAAACATGTGCGTTTTTATGGAGTGACTACTTTTCGCAGTAAATAAAATATTGATGAATAAAAGCGGATACCTGTTTTGCCGCCAATATTAGAGGCGTGTTGCCATGATCATCGCGTAAGTTAGGAACGCTCCTAGCATTTAGTAATAGACGGGCCATTGCTGTATTTCCTTGTGATACAGCACAATGGAGTAGCATGTGAGATTGTGTGGTCACTCGTGCTCCTCTACTAACAAGCAGTTCAGCCATGTCAGTGTTATTTTGCCAAACAGCTTCGCATAAAGCCGTATACCCATGAATTTCTTCCAAATTAACCTGTCCATAAAACATCCATAGAAGTTCGTAAAAACGAAAACCACTATCTATAATTAGTTGGATGCTGACCTTTGCTCCTTTAAGTAGAAGAACTTCAACAACGTCTTTATGACCGCGCTGAGCAGCAACATACAGGGGACTTCTATCAGAGTAGTCAAGTGTGTCAACCTTCGAGCCGTGATTAATTAAAATTTTAAGGATTTCAATTTGGCCTCTAGATGCTGCGGAATGCAGAGGAGTTGACTTATCTGTCGCCTTGAATACAAAAGGAATTTAAACAACCTCAAATATGGCATTAGATATTTTATTATTTTTTGTTTTAAACTGACTCACCCTTAAATTTATATTGGCCGAATGCTGCACTAATGCCTGCACTGCATCCGTATTTCCGCGGGCCGATGCAAGGTACAAAGGAGTCATTCCTTCAAAATCCATGGCATTTACAAAAGAACCAGCCACCAAAAGAACATCGATAATGTCCGCATGGCCCTGTTCAGCGGCATAGTGCAATGCTGTTCTTCCATATGAGTCTGACACATTAACATCACAAACAATATGGTCCAATCCAATTCCTAAAGGAGCTTCCATCAACTTGCACAGAGACATGCATCTTCCATCAAAAAAATCGTCATCTTCAGAAGAAGATGTGCCAGGATGTTTTCTAGCAAAACCTCCAGTGGAATGATGTGGCCTCCTATGTCCACGGCATTTCGTTAGTGGGAAATTAGCTTTATACTGCAAAGAGCTGTGCAACACCTATGCATTTAAACATGAAGGTCAATGTGAATAATTAATATCAATTAACAGAAAAATATATATATATACAATTCTAATGCCTTTTACACTTACTTGCTTAACAAACAGAAACAGTCCTAGTTGAGCAGCACGCCCAAGAATTGTCATTCCAGATCGGCATAGCTTATTTATGTCAACACCTTTAATTATATAAAGACATGAATTTTTACGCCGTGACGCAAATTTTTTCTAGATGGATAATTCACTTTTGATCAACTGCAGAGATTTTTCGTCCATCCATTCTCCATTGCTTACTGCCAAATAAATCATCTCTTCTGCGTTTTCCATTTCCCTTAGGATGTGGAAAGAAATAATTTTATAATTCGAGAATAGGCTGTTGTTACTCTCTAGCTTCTGTGTAGCAAAATAAAGATTTTGTCGTCTTTGTTTATATGCACTTGTTTTTTTGCACGCTCTTAATGCCTACCGTCGTCTGCTACAAACACTGTTGAAATTTCTAGAAGTAAGATATTCTCATTTTATTTTATTTTCTATTTGTTTATCTGAGTCTTGCATATGAAAAACATACTCCAGTTTTCTTGTAGCCCATTTCTTCTTATGTTCAAAATTTGAACAAGATGGGCTTCCGCGCCGGGAGCCCGGGTCTTCAAGCTATCTGTTTTTTTAGATTTCGGCATTAAGCTGCTTCGTTGGGAGGAAAAATGTCATCTGCTAGCCTCGAGCAAAGTTAAAAACCTTGTGAAACTGCTGTACTGTTATTCGATATCGGGAAGTTCAAACATTTCGCGAGCATTTGCCTTGACACTTAGATCTTACCAAGATCTCCTTTTGCCCTTGGAACATATTTTTACTCATTAAATTTCCTTTTTTTAAATTTTTAATCGTGTACAAATCAACATTCCGCTAAGTTCACGATGCCCACCACGAAAACTCTTGGTTGCTTACCGTTTTTTGCAAAAGGTATTGTTGTGAAAGGGTTCGGTAGAGGTTCAAAAGAGCTAGGAATACCAACAGGTATTACAGTTAACAACATTCTATGATACTAAATTTAAACCATTAAAAATTGTAGCAAACTATACAAGTGAAGTTGTTGAAACTCTGCCAAGTGATTTAGAAACTGGTATCTATTACGGCTATGCAAAAGTCAATGGAGGTCCAGTTTACAAGATGGTCATGAGTATTGGCTGGAATCCATTTTATAAAAATGTCAAAAAATCAATGGTGTGGTAACAAATCTAATAACTTTTGCACTTTTCAAATGTTTATGGTCATTTACACATTGGTAGGAGACACACATTTTGCATAATTTTGAGTCTGACTTCTATAGCAGTATGCTAAAAACATGTATAATAAATTACATTAGACCTGAGCAGTCATATGAGTCTTTAGGTAACAAGTGAAGCTTTATATTTGTTTTATGACATAGTAGTCAATTTTTTCTATTTAATTTATTCCTCTTTTATATAACAGATGCCCTTATAGATGCCATAAAATCAGATATTGCCTATGCTGATACCCAGTTAGATCTGCCAGAATATAGTGCCCTGCAAACACATTCCTTCTTCAATGCAGAAAAACCTCAAGATGTCAATACTAGTGAACTAATACTTCCTGGAAGTAGTTTATAATTTACAATTATGTAGTTTGGCTTTACAGTAGGGCCATAAATGGGTTTAATTAAATATTTATTTCAAATTAAATATTTACGTTAAGGTTGTAGTACTTAACCAATATGTTTGGTTTCATTTTATGCCAAAGTAGTATTATTTGTTACCTAAGGTTAAAGCATGCAGACTGACGAAGTGCATTGGATCCAATAGCATATTAGATGATACGTCGTTCTTTATTTTGGTTTGATCTACATGACAAAACGTCGCAGTCATCACATGGCGACAGATTTTTTAAAACAGAAAGGCGGTAATGGTAGATTTGCAATTATCTCTCTTTCGTCTTCAAAAACAGGCTCATACGGCGGTTCCATGTAACCTTCTACTTTAGGTAATCTGAGCTCTGGAAGAGAAGACCAATGACGGATCATACATCGGACCGGAGTAGTCTCCAAATTATTAATCTAATAATCATGGATCATTAATTAGTGCTTCACATTTTCGTACATAAAATTTTTACCAACCGTCACAGTGACAAGAAACTGTTTTTTTTCTAGCTCAAAGTTAGGTCCCGTAATGATCCTGTCACCCATCTTAATAGCGTGGTCAGGTACACAGATTCCAGATCTTCGAAAGGCTGCTCTAATATGCCATTTTTCTATAGTCCAAGGGTTTTCTTTATTAACGAGCACAACCAGAATCCTACTAGCCAAATCCCGTCGGGTCTGCAAAGATCATATGAAATTAAATATGCCGGGCTTTAGAATTAGTTTTAAGAGACGAAAAATTACCAACTCGGCGTAACGAGAGCTATGCATCATTGTCTGGACATTTTCACTAGATTTTTCCAGCTCAGTTTTCAATTTTTCTAAATTTTCTGGAGAAGCATAAATGGCAAGACCAGGTGATAGGAGTTTGCTACGTCCAAAATTTGGCCGTACTGTTACTATGTCATTCTTTAACCCAATACCTTGATAATAATAAAAATTTAAAACACATACATCAATAAATCTTCATAAAAAGCAACAGGAAGGCAAATTTACCTTCAACAAATGAGGTGAGAATTAGCTTGAGATCTGGTTCTGCTTTTAGATTTGTGTTGTCTACTTCATCATACACAAAGTGTTTTGTTTTTAGAGGCTTTGGTGGTCTGTTTTTTTTGTCAAGGCCTGGTGGATATCGTCTTTTTAGAATGTAAGTTGTCTGAATAAAACAAAATGATGTAAATAAAGAACAGCGACGATTACGAGAAAAGAACAAAACAACTTCAGTGACATGCAGTAAAGTTGGTCGTTTAAATTGGTTCAGGATATGTAAACGAAGTTTCTAGTTTATGTTAATAACATTCCAGTTAAGTTCTTGGCGATTTACTTACCCTTATTTGCTCAATTTTAACAGAGAAAGAAGGCTGTAGATTTCTTACTCCACCAAGTAGTTGAAAACCAAGCCGTAGCATGTTTAGGCTAAAAAGTATTTGATAGATACGATAAACATGTGTAGCCTTTTAGAAAGGAAATGAAAAAAAAATGTGGTCTGTTTAGAAACGCGAAACTGTTGTCTGCTAAAATCAATAGCCGCCTGCCTGCCTAATTGCTTGTCAAATAAGTTTTATTTAATTTTCAAGAACAAGTAGTAGATAAAAGCATGAAATTCTTTTAATAAAAAAACATGTAGTCTATCAACAAAGTTCTTTTTTAAATGCACCAATTAATTATTATGATTTTAAAAACTGATGTTTGGCAACGCTATTTAACTGACATTTTATGCCTTGTAATGTCGAGCTGCCGAACGAGCGTTGAGATAGGTACATGTTGAAATCCACATTACTATAAACGAAGTCGGTTTAAACGCAAAGGTTTTCTAAACATAATTTCAAAAATCGTTAATCTACACGGCTTCGAAACATGCCACCTGTGGAGACTATGGAAGTCGACAGTCCTGTAATGGAGGTTGAAATGGAGATTACAAAGAAAGAAGTGAAGGATGTTGATACGACGACTACCGAAGGTATGGATTGAACTTGCCGAGAAACGATCATAAGAAACTTTATATAACAGGTTTTTTGCCGTGGTAGATCAACTAATCAGATCAATTTGGAGATACTATTACTATTAAATCTTCTAATGAGATGGGTGCAAAGAATGATATTTTGGGTGTTCTTTTGGAGCCAGAAATTGCTAGTGTATTCATGTCTGCATTCAAGTGGTGTTGGCAATGAGCCGAAGGAGAGAAAGTGCCTGTAGATAGCCGTTGTAAGGTTATTGCAAATGTAACAGGGGCATCAAAGTTGATAGTTATCCTTATACATTATCAAACTTCCCAAGTTTAAGTGCTGAAGGAATTTTTTGTTTGTTTTTCAGATATACGTGAACAACTAAAGCAAGTTGAAAAATCAGTGATTACAAAGGAGCCCCGTTTTGTATTCAGAGTGTTGCGATCGTTGCCGAACACTCGTCGACGACTGAATCCCACTGTATTACGGCGCATCATTCTTCACAGTTATAGCTTTTCTGTAAAAGAAAGAGATAACTTGCTAACCCTTGTTGGGGGAGATGAATCTCTTGATATTGCTTCCCCAGTTCAAAGAACAAGGCCTCCCAAGCAAGGCTCATCATCTCCTTTACCAGAAGTAATATTGGCTGGTTGATTATAAAAGAACTTTTGACCATGATTGTTTACATAGGTTGACGTATACATCCATATGTTGGTTCTTCTACATTGTATCGATAACAAACGCATTCAAGAAGGTGTGCTCTGCTCCGACCAGTTAATGCAGAAAATAATCGCGCAAAATCGACGCACTTTGGACTTATTGGCCGCACGTTGTTACTTCTACCACTCTAGAACTTACGAACTTGCTGGAAAACTCGATTCCATTAGGAGGTAAAAACAACACAAAACAAAAATAATGATAGGAACAATAATCATCATAGTTGGTGTTTATCTTCTCCCAATGGTCGCGCGTTTTTTGTTTTAGCTTTTTGCATAGCCGACTACGTACCTGCACCCTCCGAAAAGATTTTGAGGGACAGGCAGTTTTGATAAATTGTTTGCTGCGCAACTATCTCTTCTACAGTTTGTACGATCAAGTGAGTATCGCCCACATTACGTGCTTGTTGTGTAATGTATTCATTGTGAAAATCGTGGTCTAGGCCGACAAGTTAGTTTCAAAATCCGTCTTCCCAGAATCGGGAAGCAACAATGAATGGTCACGTTATCTTTACTATCTTGGACGAATTAAGGCTATACAGTTGGAGTATTCTCAGGTCAGAACGTGAAGGAGTAATAACATTTTATTAGATTTAACTAAACTGTTGCGTCTAGGCCCACACTCATCTTTTGCAAGCTATTCGCAAAGCACCTCAACACACAGCGGTCGGCTTCAAACAGACTGTTCAAAAATTGTTGGTTACAGTCGAGTTGTTGATGGGAGACATCCCTGAACGGCACATCTTCCGTCAGTCAACAATGCGACACGCTTTGGCTCCATACTTTCAAATGACGCAAGCTGTTCGATTGGGTGACATACACAGATTCAATCAAGTGTTGGAAAATTACGGCAAAACTTTCCAGGTTGGATTTTGCGCAAACGGAATTTACTATTTATTATGACTACTTATTTTTTCTTTCAATATGTATGAAAATAATCATTCGTCTTATTTAGGCTGATCATACTTACACTCTCATAATCCGTCTACGTCATAATGTCATCAAGACGGCAATTAGAGCTATCTCCTTGTCGTACTCTCGCATTTCTTTGGCTGATATTGCCAGCAAGCTTATGCTAGATTCGGCCGAAGATGCTGAATTTATTGTGGCTAAAGCTATTAGAGACGGAGTCATTGAAGCTTGGTTAGATCACGACGGAAAGTTTATGCAAAGTAAGGAGAGCATCGACGTCTACAGCACCAAGGAGCCTCAGCTGGCTTTCCACCAGCGCATCACCTTCTGCCTTCAGATTCACAATCAAAGTGTCAAAGCTATGCGCTTCCCTCCCAAAGCGTACAACAAAGATTTGGAATCAGCAGAGGTAACATCAAGCTAATTTCAAACCCTTCACTAATTACAGGAAAAGAATAAGTTGATTATGAGAAGCAATATTGTGAATACAACGGCGTTGCCTAATACTGAAGTCCTTAGCGTGGTACCAAATGCAGTATTTCCATTTAACACTGTAGATCTTACCAAACATGAATTATCCGCGTTGTATGTATTGGGCATTGGTAAAAAAAACGATTAAATTTTTCTTCTAGGAACGTCGCGAGCGTGAACAACAAGATTTGGAATATGCCAAAGAAATGGCTGAAGAAGATGACGACGGATTTCCGTAAGTTGATGGTACCGAATTCAGCGCGTAAATGTGAGCCCTATGTAATCGTTCAAGTTAAGACCACTCTAATAAATCAACAAGGGAACTCAGGAAAGTTTTTTTTCTCGTTATTGATCGTTAATTCCTGGTAGGAAGTATTGTAAAGTGTAACTATCGCTTAGGAAGTTCAAATGCATCAGTTTCGACTGCAACACATCTGTAAGTTAAAAGAAAATTATGAGCTACTGGTATCGTAACAAATATACAGTTAAATATATCGTTTCCATACCACACACCACTTTTTGGGGGTTTAGTTGTTCATGACCTAGAAAATTTGATAGACGCTTAAGTTCGATGGTGACACTGGCTTCCTCTTCTTCTGTGATGAACATAAATCTTAGTTGAAATTGTTAGAATTGTTAACAAACTTCCGATACTTTTCTTTTCTACATGGAGATTATCGAAATGCGAAGTAACGGAAACAGCCTCGGTTTCAACGGTCAATGTTAATAATCCCTCTGATGTGACATGAATTCTAGCCATATTAGCAAGGTTTTTCATCCGTTCAACAATACTCTTCATTAAGCGGAGCTGCGGCATGTGCACTGATATCTAAGAATAAATACGTTCGAATGATTTTTAAAAACTAATATGTAAAAGCTTGTGCATCACACATCTGGATCCATAGCTTCTGGCTCAAGATAGTCATTCCATAGCCGCCTTGGAACTAAGTTTACAGGTATATCATGAACAACCAGTCGTGAATGATTAGTACCTGATGGCTGAGATCATAAGGTCAGTTTTTGCTTGAATATGAAGGAAGAACTTTTAGTACCAAATCAATTTCAAAAGTAAGACAAGGAGATGACAACTTTTTGGTAAGTTTGATTTTCACAGATTTCGCTGCACTTGATACCTTCAATGCACTCAATGTTCTTGCAACATTTTCTGTTTAATTTGTCACATGGGTTAGTAAGTACGTGCAAAATATTTATTTCTATCACCTGCAACAAACTCAAGGTAGATTTCATTATCAACAGTGCTCAATCCTTCCATTCCAAATTCAGAGAAAAAATGGCCTTCATCAAGTGCACACCAGATAAGTGGAGAAGCGGATATTGTCTGAGATTCTCGAACGATGAAATATAAATCAGTTGTGGTAATCCTAAGTATGCATGATTTTCCAAGTTTTGTCATGCAACCTAAAATTCCTTTTGTTTAGACATTGTGAACACATTAGGAGACTGAAAATTCCCAGAAAATGTGAATTACTCAATACTAATTGAAAGAGCTACCTATAAATTGCTTAATGCAATTAGGATCAATCATTTTCCCACGAAACTTCATTTTTAAATATTGGTAAGCAATGCACCAAATCTGTACCAAACAGACGAAACAGTGTTTGTGTTCCCGGCAATTCCGTACCTCTGTTTTGATTTGAACTTTGAAGCTACCACATAAAGCAGTAAGGAACGACTTCCTCCAATTATATTAATTTTCATGATCTAAGATTGGTATCTTCATTTTTCAGGGTTTTGTTAAATATTTAAAATTTAGGTTTGGTAGTCCAAACTTAAATACTTGTTGATTTTAAAAAGTGCCTATTGAAAAAGTATTTGGCAATGTAGTAGCTTGTATTCCATACCCCTCTTTCACACGCTTGATAGATTCATGTTTGTTTTTTGCAGTGTAGCAAATACTAGTTCCAAAATTGTATTGATTTGAATTTTATTTGTTGAATCCAGACATTATACATAGAAAACGAACAGAATTACGTTAACATGACGCTTTCAGACGATTTGGAAGTCGATTGTTGTGAAGAAGAATTGAGTGAAGCTCAAGTGAACTTTTATTCAAATGCCATAAAGGAATATGAAAAAGCTTTGTCAGAAGCCAACCAAATCAAGAAAGGTAAGACAATATTTTGAATTTCTCATGTGCAAACTGAATAATACCATATTTGCTAGAAGGTTCTTCAGTCACAAAAACAGGAAATGTTTGGTTAGTGAAATCTACTTACCTGGTTAAAGTTAGAAATCCAGTACCACCGGCAACACAACTACCACCATTAGTTGGCCAGCATTCTCTTAATAATCCCCGGAGTGGACCTAATTTGTTCATGGTGCGACCCCCTATTCCTACTGCACCCCCCCTCTCAACAAAAATTCTGGTATCAACCAATCAATCTTCAATTTCCACACCAATAACCCAAGAAGGAACACCTACAGTTGTTAATGAAGCTTCACTTCCAGTTGTTGAAGAAACCCCATTTCCAGCATCACAGTTACTTTCACAATTCACTGTAACTACTGCCAAAAAACAGAAACCAGCACCATTGTCACATACTCCTGAAACTCTACAAGTTTCTCAAGTGGTTCACAGTAGTCACCCACCAATTGTAACACAAGTTACTAATTCTGCAAAAGTTATCCAAATTGCCCCAACTGTCAAAGTTTCCCATGTTGTTCAAATTCCTAAAGTTGCCCCAGCTTCCCAAGCTGTGTTGGTTACCCCTTCCATACAGCTTAGTGGAAATGCCAAGAAGGCGAATAGTAATCCATCTCCTAATGCAACAAAGCCCAATAAACCACCAGATGCTCCCACAGTTCCTGCACCTGTACAATCCAATCAGCTGATGACTGCAGTGACATTGCCTTCTAACCCTCCTCCTCCAGCAAAGAGTGTCCAAAAAGAATCTGGTCACACTTCTGAAGATCCAAAACTCTTGTCCAAAACCATTCCATCACTCTGTGTCGTTGTTCGCCCTGCAAATGCAGTTCCTGATGCTGTGAATGCCAAGAAACGAGAAGCTCTAGGTAAGTAGCTACCATTTTCAGTTCGCATCCCGTGAACGTTCTTTATGTATTTATTTTTGCTTTCAGATTCATTTGTCAAAAGTCGTTTAGTCCTTGATGGTCGTCGGTTTGCTGAATGGCTAATGCAAGTAGGGCTACTGCGAAGTCAGCAATTCGGTTTATGTCGGACACATTGTAACGGGAACCCAACACCGGTCCCTTTACAACTTAGGATGTATGCTGAAGAGAATAAATTTCCGTACAGGTTAGAAAAAAATGCATTGCGAACCACTCCCAAAATTTCTAATAAAATTTTATCGAGTAGCGGAGGCTATGTATGGATATCAAAGTGTTGCGATCGCAATTTCGTTTCCATCTTTCGTGAATCGATATTTGAAGATGCGGCTCATTCACCAACTGTTTTATTAAAGTTGATCTACCATTGGGCTTGCCAGACAACTGTCGCCAATGTAGTACAATGGGTGAAAATAGATCATCCCTATCTTCGCCTATTTTATACCATGTTGCGAAGTGTTTGTACGGTTGAAGTCCACACCAGCACTCCGTTATTCGGTTCCAAGAACGGTCGCGTTGAAGTTGGAGTTATATCGTTGGGAACAACGTCAACAGATGGAAAACGGCGGGATGTTAAGGTTGAAGTGCTGGGCGTCTATGATCAAGAAACGAAAAAACTCCGGCTCCGTGCCTGCGAACCAATCGTTGGAGATACCCGTAGTCGAGCTCGATTCACCAAAATACTGGAACCTCTTCCAAGGTAGAGAAGAAAATTACCAGTAATTTTGAAAGAATAATGAAAATCAGTTTTGTTTAGATGGGTGAACCAGAAGTCAGTTATCATGACTGATTTCACTGTTGACCGTACTGCTCTCGAAGAGCTTGGATTTCATCATGTTGTTCAGAAAAACTTGAACACGGTACCAGCCGATGACCGCCTCAATAATCGCACGGTGATGGATTATCTCCGTAAAACTGTACCGAAGGTGTTCCAGAATACCTTGTCCCTTCTGTCTACGGCAACGATTCAGCAGTTTCTTGATGAGCTTATTTGGCGAGAAATCAACGGTCAGTCATCGTCTGACGCGTTCCACAACATTATCCGTGATATTAGCGCACAGGCTCGTGCAGATACTGGTGTGCCATTAGTCAAGCGACTACCCATTGTATCGGTTGATCCATTCAAAGACTGGAGCATTAACCAAACCAAAGCAAACATACACAACACAGTTTCTTCAAACGAAACCATCATTACCAGCTCAGGAGCTATGAAACGGCCCATTTCATCAACTAGCAAAGATGCTTCTGCAGCCAGCGGTGCAAGCAACCCGAAAGAAGCGCGTTCTGCTTTATACTATGCCACCATGTCAGATTCAGGCAAAGAGGCTACCTCATGCGATCCAAAGGAAGCGGAGACCGCACAACCCACTTATCTACCTTGTCAGGTACGGCACCATACCTCTAGTTTAACTTTTTAAAAGTTTATAATCTAATATTCGTATAAACACGTCGTTCAGCACGCGAACTGTCACAAGGTGACGAAAAGCAATTTGGAAATGATGATGCATTTGAGGCAGCACTTGGTTGAGGACTCAGTGAGCGATGGGAAGGACTGGAAAGAACATTGCAGCTACTGCTTGGATACGCTAGCTACGGTTGGCCAGAAAAAAGGGCACGAAGAAATTCGCCACACCTTTCTTTCGTCGTTCAGTGTAAGTATATTTACTCTTTTTAAATGTTAATTGACTATTTATGGAATTTCGTAATCTAAAGGTTCAAAAATCGAGAGAAGATGTTGCCACGGTTAAAGATATAATATGTTTAATCTGTCACGAGAGATTTGTCTCTCTTCGCCTGTTAGACCATCACCTGGAAAAAACGCATGTGTATTGCGAGATGCCCTATCGGTGCCGTGTGTGTCAATTCCAGACGTCAGTGCACTCGCAGTTGATTGATCACTTTTACGACAATCATAAGAAAAGCTTGCATTTGTTATGCCCGTTGTGCCTCGATACGTTCGACACGAAAGGCGACAATTTAGCTAAAGGGTTCGATACAGGCCATTTGCAATATTTGCAACACCTGAAAAATCATCTTCCGTTGACTAATGGCCATACTTGCAAACGCTGTGTTTTGACTTTCCAACAATACGACCAGTTACGGTACCACGTCCGCACGGATCATACGTCAGCCGTTGCGAACGCCCAAGTCCGTCCTTTCTCTTACACGGTCATAAAACCAAACAGCAATAGAGTTATGCAGCCAGCCAGTCAGCAGAGTCAAACGATGATACAGTCTAACCCATCCATTATGACAATCTTACCACTTTCATCCGATTTGATGTCCCCAATTTCCGACTCTTGTTCCCAAAACACATCGGCATCTGGATCTGGAATCAAATCAGGAGTTAGGACGTACTCTAAAGATTTTCTCCAAGACATACCGAACACAAGTGTAGCTCGTCGACTTCCGAATGTGATTCTGACGGACGATATGCTTCTTACGGTTAATCTGTGCATTGAGTGCAAAGAGCCTTTGAAGAAGAAAAATCATTTCACTGGATACATGTGTTGCACTCTCTGTCGCTTTTCAACTTGCTGCTGCATCGCCATGAAACAACACCAAAATCATGTCCATAAAGGAAAATCAGGTCCAATTCTCGGTGAGTAAAGAGTTTGTTTTCTTTAATCTATGTACAGTTTAATTTCCAGTAAGATTAAAAACATTTGCATTTTATATTTACAGGTTCAGTTTACGCTCTGAGTGAGGCGGTGAAATGCAAGTGTGGATTCTCCAGCACCAGCGGACTTGAATTGGAACGTCATCTGGTTCATTGTGGGGAGAAATCAGTCATCGTTGCGCCGTAAATCTCACTTTGAACAGGAATAGAAATTACGGTATTTAATCAAATTCAATTACATTCTCCTTTGAAATGTGTACTCGTTGCTTGTTGTCATCATTTCCAACCAAGAAAGGGGGAAAAAACTGTCAGGAGCTCAAAATTTTTTTGTAATTCGTCGTTTGATGTCTTCGTTGCCATTTACCTAAAGTTAGTTTGATTTCCCCTGTACATTAAACCATTTTTTGCATTATTTGATAGGTAAATCAGCTAAAGGCTCATTTGCTGGTTCGAGTACTCGATTTACAGTAGTTTTGTAATAGTTTAACGTTTCCCATTTGACGTTTGCGTAATCGGCGTTTTGCAATATCTCGAAAAACTGTCAATCGTGAGACTTAATCAGATAGCTTTTGGAACCAAGGTTACTTAAAGATACCAGCATGAAGAAGTGGAGTAACATGATCGTTGGGTGTAATGTCCTTGAGTCCTACACTTCTGGCAACTATTCATCTCAAAAGGCGTCTTCCCTTTTTCTTTTCCCTTTTCTTTAAATTTATTTATGTTATTTCTTTTTTATTTTAAAGACAAAAAAGAATAAGAGGTTTTTTGGGAGGAGTTAACATTCTCGTGGTGTATAGCTTACTGGCTATTCTTGCGCTTGAGTAACGTATATACTTGGTCGCAATTAGGGCAAACTCACGATTTAGATGCTACACATTAAAGGTTTCGCCGCATAACCAGTTACATTGTTCAATTAGCTGACTAGGCCATGCTGATTTTTGTTGCGGGGCCGGAAGTAAAAGAAGCTATTATATACGATGGCCCTTACTTCATGGTCGATAACGTCATGTTGAAAACCGTGTATAATTATTGTTTGCTAACGAATTACGTAATCTAACTTAATTTCATTGTTTCCTTCAGGAAGGTAACCAGGCCATCAGCAAATACCTGGCCATGCCAGTATTTCAATCATTTGCATTGCTTCTATTTGATGACCGTATCCAAACAAGTTTCTATACAATTTTAAGCAAGTTTTTTTTTTTACCATTCTTGAATGCTGTACAACTGTTTCAACCAATCACGCGACGAGGGAAGCGCGTGTTTATAACGACATGAAGGTAAATCATTATTTTTAAAAGAGAATTTTGTATTTTTTAAACGAAAATTAAAAATTAATGAATTATCACGGTTTGGCGACGCTAGGCAATCTGTCCTGTCATTTAAAGAGCATATTCATTCATGAGAGTGGTCCATCTTGTTTGCTGAGGTACTGCTACCGCTCTACTCTTGGCCGGCTGCGGAGCATCCCATACTTCTTCGTATTGCGGAGCTGCTTTGGCAGCTTCTAAGGCAGCAGCATGTGCGGCCAAGTGTGCAGATCGGGCGGCGGCAACCTCAGCTGTTTCTTGGGTGTGGTCATTATCAACTCGATAGCCATTCTCGTCAGCAATGAAGTTCACACGGATCTCCTTTCCTTCAGGGCTGATGTATGCGTAGCTGCCCACCTGGTTACCTTGGGCATCCCTGTGCGTCTCGGCAGACTGGCCGGGGTGGGAATAACCATACTTGGCTTGGCCGTGTCCATCTTGAGATTGGTATTGGCGAGCAATATCACTTGATGAAGGTTGAACTGATTGTGGGGTTGCCCAAGTGTTGTATTGAGGAGCGATACGGGTTTTCTGTTGGGGAGCCTCCCAGTTATTCTGTTGGTGGACGATCACGCTCTCCTGCTGGGGCGCACGAGCTGCAGCTTCTCTGTAACTCTGATAAAATTCATTCTTTGCTGCCTGAACTTCAGGGGTGTCCTGTACTGGTACGGGCAAACTATAATCGGCTTGAACAGGAGCCCATTTGGTGGTCGGGGGGTTAGACCAGCTTTGCTGAGGAGCAGCCCAGCTCTTCGCTTGGGGGATTGTTACGGGCTTGCTTCTAACTGGCTGAGGAGTGTCCCATTCTTCTTGGTTTGGTGACGCTGCTCTGGCAGCAGCTAAAGCGGCCGCGTGAGCAGCCAGGTGAGAAGAACGAGCGGCAGCTACTTCAGCTGTTTCTTGAGTGTGATCGTTATCAACTCGATAACCGTTTTCATCGGCGATGAAGTTGACACGGATTTCTCTACCCTCTGGGTCAATGTATGCGTAGCTGCCTACCTGGTTACCACGGGCATCTCTGTGCGTTTCAGCTGATTGACCTGGATGAGAATAGCCGTACTTTGCCTGGCCGAAGCCGTCTTGAGATTGAAATTGACGGGCTACTTCGTTTGTGTTAGGTTGGATCCATTTCCCCGAAACCGCACAAGCGAACAAAATAATAGCTGCAACCTTTGTAATAGAAAATTAAACTTAATCTTTTATCTTAAACTCTATTTGTCACATTTTACGTTGGCTAAAAGAACTTACCGGAATATTCATGATTATTCGCGTGCAGAAGTTTGAAGAGCGACGAGTGGGATTGGTTTGTTTTGTCTTCAGATTAGATGGGGTTTATATACTCATGATTTGAGTTTGTAGCCGCCAGGTAAGGTGAGGAACGTGTTGCTCTTGTTGAGTGGGAGGAAAAGGTACTGCGATTTTCAGAGCTTCAGAATTTCAGGGACATGTCAAACGACACAAAGAGCGATGCATTAGTAAACGAGAAATAACTATAGCGTTGCTCTCTTTTTCTTGGCGACCCTTCTCTCTCAGCTTACCACACCCAGAAATCTAGCCCGTAGTCAAATTAGGTTTGTATCCTAGTTAACAATCATTCGTCCTATAGCTTCCTTATCACGGCGTGAGGAGGAGAGTAAAAGTAATGACCTTTGAGCATTGTCAAGATTCAGCTCCATCTTTTCGCCCCATCCACGCAAAGGTATCCCGTCCTATTTAGGGATTCACAAGGAGTCTCTCCGTGAAGCGCCTTTTTTTTGTGCTCTCTGCTAGTGGCAAAAAAACAAACAAACAGGTTTGACTAGTATGCAACGCCTTGATCATTTCAACCGAAGGTCATTGTTTAAAATCAAATTCCAACTTTCATATAGAAGTCACGATTGGAGACTCGTGTCACTGTGCTCCGGCGTGATGTGGCTGGGATGAATCGCGAGATGGGCGGAGGCATTTCCACCTCCAAAAGAAATGTACACACGGAAGACTTTTTCAAATTGAAGACCTTGCTCAAGGCGGGTCCACCCACGACTTGGCTACTATATAAGCCGATCATAATCCACAGAAAAGCAAACTAACTCTCCCACTGCTCGTCTATCTCTACCAAGCGAGTTATCATGAAAATCTCGGTAAGTCTTTTGCACAGATAATAAATTTTACATTTTGTTTTACTTAAACATTTTCAATTTCTATTGTAACAAAGGCTGCAGCTATCCTTTTGTTGGCCTGTGCCGTTTCCGGCCAATGGATTCAACCAGGCGGGAGTGAAGTGGCCCGTCAATTTCAATCTCAAGACGGGTATGGCCAGGCAAAATATGGCTATTCTCATCCAGGTCAATCGGCTGAGACGCACAGGGATGCCCAGGGAAATCAAGTAGGTAGTTACGCGTACATCAGCCCTGAAGGAAGAGAGATCCGCGTCAACTTTATTGCTGATTCCAACGGCTATCGCGTTGATAACGATTACACTCAAGAAACACCTGAAGTGGCTGCTGCCCGATCTGAGCATTTGGCCGCTCACGCAGCTGCTCTAGCCGCCGCTAAAGCCGCATCACCAAACCAAGAAGCATGGGATGCTCCTCAACCTGTTAAAAGCAAGCAGGTGGTAGTACCCCAACAGGTGAGCTGGACGACTCCTCAGCAAAAGACTTGGGTCGCTCCTCCGACTAGCAACTGGGCTCCAGTTCAAGCCTACCATGGACCCCCTCAGCCTGTTCAAGATACTCCCGAAGTCCAAGCAGCCAAAGCCGAATTTTTCCAGACTTTTAACGTTGCTGCTGCCCGCGCCCCAAAAGAACAGAACGTGATTGCTCCTGCAAAGAAAGCCTGGGTCGCTCCTGAACAGAAATCGTGGGTCGCTCCCGTTCAAAACAAATGGGTTGCTCCTGTTCAAAACAAATGGGTCGCTCCTACTAGCTTTGCGCCTGCCCATGTCCACTACGGTTTGCCCGTACCTGTACAAGACACTCCTGAAGTCCAAGCTGCCAAAGCCGAATTTTTCAATTCCTTCAGAGAGGCAGCTGCCCGTGTACCTGCACAAGAAAACTTTGTTGCTCCTCAAGAAAAGACCTGGACCGCTCCTCAGCCAGCAACATGGGTTGCTCCTCAACAGAACACTTGGGCAGCTCCGCAGCCTGTGGTCTTAGACCAATACGGTTTACCCCAACAGGTTGAAGACACTCCCGACGTCCAGGCAGCCAGAGCACAGTTTTTCCGTGCTTTCAAGGCAGCAGCGAAAGCCGCTGAATCAGCATCAGCAGCCGCGGCCCAGAAAGCAGCGCAACAAGGAAATTACTACTAGATAGCACCTATAATAGTCCCTAATCACTTATTAAAATTGTATGTTAAACACTCAAGTCTTGTAAAAAGGCTATTGTAAAATTGTAGAAAGACATTCATACGTTTCCGACTCGAGTACAATACAGATTCTCGAATACCGCTGCATTAATTTTCACCACGAAATTGAGTTTAGTAAACAAGGTTTTTTAAAATTATCTCATGATTTGTGTCTAGGAAAATGAGAATTCTAGTATTTGAGCTGATCATTTAAATGTTTGAAATTGGAGTAGTAATATGAGAGCGAGAGTTGTAGGAAAATACGGAACTGTTTGCATTTGCACTGGACGTCGAATATTGAATACACGCAGAAGTGCTAGTTGCAAACAGGTTTTTGAACTTCATCATTCGTAATTCTTCGTGAAAGACGCTGGAATTTAGCCATAAGAGTACATCAGTAACTCAGTAGGGCAAGGGCAGTTGGTGCAGAACGACAAATGACCCCGTATTTTTTCAGCACTGCGGGAAGTACAATTAATTTAGGTTTCTTAGGTTGATAATATTTACCAACAGACAGTGCCATCTAGTAATCACATTTTAAGCCATAGGAAGCAAAGGTAATTTGGTGAGTAAATTGTTATACGTTTACTTAAAAAACGGCTAGCTTGTTAAGAAAACAAATGGCTTTTTCTGAATCAGCGTTACATTTTGGTTATACCGTGCCTTCTCACTTTTTCAATTTTGGCAAAATTTTAGATTTCGCTAAAAATACATGATTTCGATGCAGAACTGAACGAGAATCACGAATATGTGGGGGGTTTTCCTGTTGGACTAATAGTTTTTGAATTAAACGTAAAAAACGGTGACGTTGGGTTTAAAAAATAAGCCCGACAAAATATATAAACACGACTTTTTCATTTTAAAGATAAATTACGATTATTTCAAAAACGTCTAATGTGACAAGAAAACAAATTGCTTTTTCTGAATCAGCATTAAATTTGGGTTATACTGTGCGATTTTCATCGCATTCCAAGAGATTTCGATTTTTTCAGATTTTGACAATAGTGAGAAGGCTATATAGCCTTCCCATTTTTTCATTTTTGGCCAAAATTTAAATTTTACTTAAAATACATGATTTCGATTAAAAATTGAATGGAAATCATGAAAATCAAGTTCATTTTTGCATTGGCTTTATAGTTTTTTAAATATAGGTAAAAAACAGAGGGTGCACTAACAAGTAACAGCACTTTTTTTCATTTATTTTAAAAACGGATGGCTTATTGACAAAACAAATCACAGAATCGAAATCACCGTTAAATTTTTATTATACGGTACGAGTTTCATCCAATTCCGTGAGATTTCGATTTTTTCAGATTTTGACAAAAGTGAGAAGGCTATATAGCCTTCCCACTTTTTCAATTTTGGGTTAATTCTAGATTTCGCTAAAAGTACATGATTTCGATGATGAATTCAACGGGAATCACGAATATGTGGGTGGTTTTCTTGTTGGGCTAATAGTTTTTGAATTAAACGTAAAAAACGGTGAAGTTGGGTTTAAAAAATAAGCCCGACAAAACATTGTCGGGCTTAAAATTTATACCTGCAAAAACTGACGCTTATTATAATTGGGTAAAAATCACAGGATATACTCAATATTGAATACTGATTCCGTAAAATTGTTATTTTTTTCAAGTCAATCGTTTTTTAAATAGACCGATTATTTGATTCAACGCTAACGTGCCAGTACGCTCCAGCGCTATCGTAATATAAAATTTTCAATATATCTCAAAAACAATTGACTTAGTGAAAAAGATAAAAATTTTACCGGAATCAACATTCCATATTGAGTATATCCTTTGATTTTTACCCAATTCCAATGAGCCTCAGTTTTTGCAGGTATATATCTTAAGCCCGACAATATAAGCCCGGCCTTATTTTTTAAACCCACCTTCACCGTTTTTTACGTTTTATTCAAAAACTATTTGCCCAACGAGAAAACTATCCACATATTCGTGATTCCCGTTCAATTCATCATCGAAATCATGTACTTTTAGCGAAATCTAGAGTTTAGCCAAAATTGAAAAAGTGAGAAGGCTATAGCCTTCTCACTTTTGACAAAATCTGAAAAAATCGAAATCTCTTGGAATGCGATGAAAATCGCACAGTATAACCCAAGTTTAATGCTGATTCAGAAAAAGCAATTTGTTTTCTTTTCAAGTTAGCTGTTTTTGAAATAATCGTAATTTATCTTTAAAATGAAAAAGTCGGGCTTATATATTTTGTCGGGCTTATTTTTTAAACCCAACTTTACCGTTTTTTACGTTTTATTAAAAAACTATGAGCCCAACGAAGAAACCACCCACATATTCGTGATTCTCGTTCAATTCTGCATCGAAATCATGTACTCTTAGCGAAATCTAGAACTTAACCAAAATTGAAAAAGTAGGAAGGCTATACCCTTCTCACTTTTGTCAAAATCGGCCAAAAACGAAATCTCACGAAATTGGATGAAACTCACACAATATAATGAAAATTTAACGCTGATTTCGATTCAGCAATTAGTTTTCTCCCTAACCCAGCCGGTTTGAAAAGAAAAGAAAAGAAAGTTCTGTTAGCGACGCTTTATTTTCTGCGCCGTAGCATACTGCCGCGCTAGCGTTGTCAACTAGGTGTGATAGAAATTTGAAGCCAGACAAAATAAGCCCGAATTTTTTTTTTTTAAATATTATCATTAATCTCAATAACTATATATGATTTGGCGGTTAGTAGTGTGGTAGGCGTAGTAGCAACAGTAGTATTTATGGCCAGGTAAAGTTATTTTTTGATAAATTAGGTTTATTTCAATAACGGCTAACTTGACAAAAAAAATATATAGCAAACTGTACGTGGAATATTTGTATGGACATATAAGAATAATACACGAAGACTTCAGTGATCTTTCGCTTTGTTTACTTTATTACCTCATGTATGCATTTTCGTTTTTTTTCTTTCAGTTTATTTCAATACATGAAATTGTACAAGCTTTGCTATCATAACCTAGAAAATGTATTGTCCGTAAATAAACGGAACTACTTCGGTGAATTAATTTGCTGGCTAATTTATGGAAGTAGTATCAGGACGATGAACGATTTACACACTCGGCTTCTGATAAAAACTGTGAAGTTAAGTGCCCTTTAATAATTTTACATTGCAAGGCATTTGTCCAGCAAATTACTTTGAAAGCTCTTGCATAATCCTTGGGTTTAGAACGTGAAATCCCGGCTGATAACAGCTTTAACGACATACGCAAAAAGAGCAAATCATCGAGGGACAGGAGAATTTGCTTATTATTTTGTTTCTTTTGTTAGGTATGTACGAGAAGCTAAAAACTAAAGGTCAATTTCGTTGCGTGACTCAAAGTCGAACTAAGGTCACTCAGAACAAAACACATCTGTTAAATTAAGATTATTTTGAAGGCCACTTAATCAATTTGTGACGGTAATAGCACCTAAATCGAGAAATCATACGCGTTAATTGTAGGAAACAGTACTGGAAGCGATTTCTTTGTACCTTTTCTGGGTATATAAGGAAATGCGATTTTCAGAGCTGTTGTCCATTTCAAAAATGGCCAGCGTTACTATTAATTTACTAGTGAGTCCTCGAAAAATTTACAATTTAATGTTTCAGCAAAATAAACCGAGGTTTATATATGTTTGTTTAAATCAATCCTATTCTGCGTTTCAGGTTGCTGCTTGCATTTTGACGCTGATCAACGTGAGCTCCACAGCGGCAAAGCCCTTTAACACGAACATAAATACAAATTACAATAGTAACTACAATGCAAACTTAAATGCAAATTACCTGATCAGTTCACTATTGAACTACATTTTGGACCTATTGCAAATTATCCACAAGAATGGGCAACGTTCTAGACCTGTTGATATTCCACCCTTTCCTCAGCTTCATGACATCACGGACCTGCGGCAAATCCAGTCACCAGCTACTCTTTCACTATCACCCTCTTTCAACTTGATGGATGGCAATAAGGAACCTACTGCTGTTAATAAGGGTGATTTCAATATTCTGCACGATTACATTCACGACAATATTATAAAAAATAGAAAACCTGGTATAATCGACGATGATGGTTCAACAGCCGATGAAGATAGAAAAGCCATTGAAGCTGCCGTGGATGCTTTCAAGGGACCTGATGTCCCCGCCCTCGTTTCGCCAATCCCTTTGGATACGTGGGGTCTTCGTCTTGCAGTACCAGAGCCTCCGGAGAAACAAGCTACTAAAATGGAACTCCTCAAGGCCCTCGCAGAAGCCTAAATCTGCACACAATAGAAACATTAAACTATGCATTTCCAGCGACTTCGACTATGGATAAATCTCTTGTTACGTTTTTGGAATACCCCTCGAATATTTTTATGTATTACGGCTTGCGCGACACCATTTATTCTTTTAACTGCTCTCTGTGTTTTGTAGACGCGAACGATTTCTATTAAAAAATATATATGAAATTATTCTAAGAGACTGAAATGTTTACCATCCATTTTCACAAAGTTCCATGGTTTTGAAACAAACCTCCGTTTCATATACAGCTCATTCGCTCTTCAGTAGGCTGCCTATGACAGAACAGTACAACACATAAATTGGCAATACTCTTGTTATACATAAAGCAAATGCGCCAATTCCAAAACAGGGAAGCGCTATACATGAAAATAGTTGAACGCCAAAAGATAACACAAAATAATGATCGTCATTATTTCTAGCACCCATATTGTGAACAAGCATGTTTTTATCCGCAAATGAGTAAGACTTCACGTTCAAAGCTTCTCATAGTAATTCAATTGAAAATTGAATGATCGGAACTTGATAATTACAAATGAAAGTTAAATCGCTTCTGCATTGCCAAAAACCACAAGGGCAAATTTTTAGATTATGAGTGATCATTACTTTATGTTACCCCAAGTTGGACGTTAGGTGGTTTGAACTTAAGCACTAGCTAAAGCCAACCAAGGTTTCGAATTTCTTTAAGAAACGTGAGCTAATTAATAACGTTAACTAAAAAACGAGGATCGATTCAGATACTCAACTGCAAGGTAAATGAATCAAAAAGGTTTCTTTGGCCTCAAATTAAATGACTTTCCTAAATGCTTCAAAGAGGAATGATGGCCATGTAATGAGTATAAAAGACTTCCACAATTCAGTGTCAATTCAGAAGACTCTCCGTCCTCATCCACTACACTCCACATCTACAGCGAACAACATGAATTTCTCGGTAAGTAAAAATGATTTGAAATTAAACTTATTATAAATGAACTTACTCTGACATATTGTTTGTCGTTCTTTCAAAACCTGGAAGACATTCGCAACCATCGCTGTCTTGGTTTGTATGGCATTGTCTATTAGTGCCCAGCAATCCGTAAAACCAAATGCTCCTGCAAAACCGTTAACTCGTTCATTGCCATCACGTTCATCACCCAGTAGAAATATCAACATCAATACCAATGAGAACGATAACGCCAACTTCGTCTTTGGCTCAGCTTTTGCTGAACTGATCAGCAATCTAAACATCGAGGATTCAGATCCATGTGACGAAGACGATGACATTTGCTTTTGGAGAAAGATTGGAGCTGGTCGTCTTGCGAAATCCCTAAAAGCCACTGAAAAAAAGCAGGAAGATGTTGCTGCTTCTGTCGATGATGCTGAGAATGTGAAGGTCGAAAAAAGTGCGGATGTTATGGAACGCAGTCTTCATCCAGTTAGGGGCTCTAGCAATTTGAACTTCAACTCCAACAGCAACACAAACTTCAACGATGATTTCATCTCCCTATTCGCATCTCTCCAGCAGTTTCTTAAAAACCAAAGGAAACTCACCAAGAAAACCCCCATCACAGTTTAACTTAATAGCTTTGTTAGCTATTAGCTGCATCTCCTCTGGCACCGACAATAAGAGCAACTACATTCCTGAAAAAGCTTCCTTCTTTAATGAAATTGTCATGGATTTCCTGTTTCCATAATGTTTTGTATGGGCATGATTCTGTTATGGTTTTGGAACCTAGACAAATATATTCAGATTATATGAACTTTTGCGATTACAATGAAATGATAATTTGAGATATAAACGTATGAAGCTTAACGGAGATAACGCCATTGTGGTAACACTGTAGAAGGTTCCACAAAAGGATGATACTATTGTCATTACTGGTGATATTCCGCTCGATCACTTAGGAGATTTGAGTTCGGCAAAAGAATTACCTGATCACGAGAGCAGTTCGTCCACACGATCCATTCATCCAAGTGTCCCTTGAATTCAGCAAACCTATCAGCCGATTTGCTACGATTATGGCTCATGCAACTGCAACAGCGTCCCCGATTCCGGCTGTTTTTCAGCATCTTTGGTTGAGTGGATGAGCTTTCTGAATCTAACAGATGCGTATCCGCCTCAATGTTCGTGAAGCGTCAGTCATGTGAATGGGCGTTTGAAATTGTTTCTGCAATAAAAAAAACATAAGAGACGTTAGCAAAAACACGGCTGATATTATGGTTAGTTTATTAACAAACGATAGCAATTGATTCATTCCATTTCCACCATATTCGATCATGGGTTTGAATGATTGCTTGTTAAAATAATACGCTCAAATTACAGACTCCGCGTGCGCCAAACATATAGCGTATATACGACAATATCTTTGAAGCAACCATCATCCAGCCGTGAAAACAATAAGGAAATAAAATAGTTTAACGCCAAAAATAGTTTTGTGTACAATTGCTAATGCCTTAAACACCCCATTATAGAAATTCATGCCATGCGTTAGTCAAGGTTCGCCCCCATCATTACATTTATCCTTCTAGATCACCTTTAAGTCATCCTTCAGAACAGAGGTTAATTGTTTGTGCGTATCAGTCACGTACGTCGTTCAACTTGCTTTTGATAAATAATACGAACAAGTCAAGGTCCCATTGCTGGAAACTCAAAGCTGCAAATAAATTCATGCATGTTCGTAGCTAATTATTTATGTCAACAGCTAAAGGGCTGCTGATAGGAAAAGGGAGCATCTGTTAAAGTAAAGGAATGATCTTTTTAATTATTCGAAATTAATGAGACCGTCCTTTTTGACACAAGACCTTTCATTTTCTTATTAAAACTACTCCAGGCGGAAATATCCTAGCCAGTTCACATGGTATAAAAACGACCAAGAATTGAGTTTGAAACAATCCACTCCCAGCATCCTCCGCTCTTACAAAGCAGCAGCTTAAGACGAAGCAAAATGAAATCTATGGTACAACTTAATTTTACATTTTTTGCAAAATTTGAGGTAAGTAATTTCATTCTTCTTTCGTTTTAAAGATTCCAGCTGCTTTACTGTTAGCGTGTGTCGCACTCGTTAATTTGGGTGCTGTACAAGCTGGACAAACAAACACCAACATCAACGAAAATAGCAATAGTAACGACAACATCTTGTATGACATCCTGGTGAGCATTGCAGAGTCTGGCCCAGAGGAACCCATTCCGACTGTGAAGCCCAGGCCTCCAGTAGTCCCTACCTACAAGCCCAAGCCGACCTACAAGCCTACTTACCAGCCTACTTACAGGCCTACCCACAAGCCTATCTACAAGCCTACCCACAAGCCTATCTACAAGCCTACCCACAGGCCTACCTATAAGCCTACCCAAAAGCCCTACCCTACCCACAAGCCTACCCAAAAGCCCTACCCTACCCACAAGCCTACCCAAAACCCCTACCCTACCTACAAGCCTACCCACAAGCCCCACCCTACATACAAGCCTACCCACATGCCCCACCCTACATACAAGCCTACCCACATGCCCCATCCTACCTACAAGCCTACCCACAAGCCCGTCCCTACCTACAAGCCTGTGCCGACCTACAAGCCCAGGCCTACTGTGGTCCCCACCTACAGGCCGGCCACCACTGAACACTACAAAGAAAAGCCCTGCAAACATTGTTCTCCCTACTCGACATCGCACGATTCTCATGCACAGAAACCTTCCGAATTCGCATTCGGTTTAAATTTCGAAAATCCCTTCAATTTCAAAACGAGCGATAACGAAAAATCAGAGTCCGACGTAAAATCGAATGAGGCAACGCAAGTGTTCAATGAGGACGTACTCGAAACGAACTTCCTCAGAGCTTCACTAGAGAGCGAGACTTCAGACATGGAGTCGCAGAACATGGAATTCGAAAACTAATACCACAAGCAAAAACGACACAAACATCCTGCTGATTTCTCTAAGATTCTTCAATCACTGAGTGATCTGAAACGGACCAATCAAGGCACTTAACTTCTTCTTCTGACCAACGATTTTTTTTAAATTTTAAATGCTATAAATTTTTATGGGCTAGACTAGATTTTCGGGTTGCAAAGCAAACGGATTTCTATTTTGGATACTTGGTTAATACACTGGTAAAAACACAAAAAAATACCTTGTATAAACGATGTTCCATCATATTTCATTTCTCTAAACGTCATCCAATGTTTGGCACACTCACATCCGTGTACAGCACGAGATGAAAAACACATTGCAAATGCAACACTTTTTTGCTACCTCTCCTACGACGCGTCCTTCACCTGGAAAAGCAATAACAAAATGAGCTTTCTCGTCCCACCCCATATTTCCCATTACGTTATTCAGTTTTTCTTTCGTGGCACCGGGAAATTGAGGAGGTTGGGGCAGGAAGGAAAACTTCTGCTTAAAAAAAAAAAACTGTATTTGAGTTAGCAACAGAAGGAAAGAAACAGTTATGTGACTTTTCACATGGATTGCGAGGTTTCTCAGAACGCGTAAGGTTACTCTGAAAAATAAATGTCAGCCAAGCAAAAGAACACACAAAGACAATCCGAACGTCAAGAAAACGTCAGGCAGGACAACTCAACGCGGATTACAGAAACCAGACGAACATTTGGATTGGGATCTAGTCAGCTGCGATGGCCGCCATGCAACATCCAAGTTACCAGAGAGTCACCGAGATCAGCATCTAATCCACTCAAGTTTGACTTCATTTGGCTCTGCAGTACGTAGATGAAGAAAAAAGAAAAACTATTAGGCAGATGTTGTCATGGAGAGACAACAAAGGTCTGCACCGTTGAGACCAAACTTTGAAGGCAATTATGGCAAAAGAAGGAACTGGAAACGATGGTCTGTGTGGTGCATGTTTCTCAATTATCTGGCTGTTTAAGCTTGAGGTGATCCAATGACTAGAAGAAGCAGCTTTGAAGCTGTTACTATCATCGGGGGTGTTTGTGTCAGTACAGTGAACGTTCAAGGATGAAAGGTAAGCAGTTATCGAAACGGACTTATTGTACGGGTAGTATACACATATACATTGCTGCTTTCCATTTTGAAATGAGAGAAAGAGGTTTGATTATGACAATACATTGTTCGATGTATATCATTGGCTAAACCTCACACGACCGAAATTCCAATTAGAGTTATTATCATAAAGGAATGTTTTGACTTATGATTACCAACGCTTTGTTGTTTTCCTCATTAGTGAACCGAGGACATCAAAAACTGGGCGTCACTTGTAACGTGGCAATCCCAGCAACCAGCCCTTTATTTTATCATAACTGATTATGTCTTGCGCACTTATTATTTTTGTATTGTTTAGTTTCTTGCGTAATGAATGCTCACTGAGCTTTTGAAAACTTGCAGCATAAAATTGGTTGTGTAACAATGCAGCATTGATTCAATCTTCACGTTCACGTATGGAAGGTCGTCTTGATCCTTGGAGTTAAGAGATTTAACATGAAATTTGCAGTAGGTCTTATTTCTCGTCAATGTCAAATCCCCAACGAACTAAAAATGTAACGATTGATAATTAATATTAGTAATATTCATAATCTTATTGAGGTAAAAATTGCAATCTTTCTTCTGCCGTTTACAAACCCTTTCAGCAGCATAACAAAGATTCGCTTATGCAGCGTCGGGAATGTAACTAACAAACAAGAATTTCAAGTTAAGCCAATCCCGGGAAAAGTTGTCCAACGACAATATGAAAATAACTCCACAATCACTGCTTACAAACGTACGAGCACTTAAGTGCATCGTTTTTTCTTTTAGCTCCGAAGACGACGACTTTTACGACATTGAAGACATTCAACTGGAACTTCTCAAGAAACTCTTACTGCTGGTATTCGTCTCCCTAAGGAAATCGAAGACATTGTTAAAGTAAACCTTGTTTTCGACAATGGCCAAAAAAAAAAAAAAAATGGAAATGGTTGGACCCAACGCCACTTCTGGTGTTCCGTCCACGGGAAGTATTTGCACCGGATACGAATTCCGTTGCAAATCCATTGAAAACTTTGGAACGAGGCTACAGGGACTCTGTAAATCAATCCGAGATCTGATGGATGTTGTTTTCTACATCCAGTGAGAATACATTGTGTGTATTGAATATTGTTTTCTTTTTTTTTTGGTTCATGAATATCATCAAGTAGCAAGGGGGAGAGAGAGACACCGGAACGCGGGGGACACAATAGCCAAATGATTCGATATAAACGTTGAACATAGAACAGAGTTCTAAAGTTATGTACTTTCATGAGGGCGCTTATAAGAATACACGGCTGATTTAAATCTATCAATTTGTATAAATCTGTTTTTTTTTGGGGGGTGGGGGAAGATTGTCACGAGATCGTAACGAATTTATAAAAAAAATTTTTTGAATCGAATAGATTTCTTTTGGTACGCACGTTGACGATTAAGCGTCATTACAGCACATAGAAATTCAAAAATCTGAGCAGTGTTGTCAATACCTTTTTGTTTTCCTGTTTTGTAATCAACCTCTTTGGCTTTGGCAAAAATGGTTGAGCGCGACATCACCGAATGTCGTGAAAACAACGGAAGAGAACGGGACTCACGAGAAATACAGTTTCTCTTATCCCATTGCTCCGCTTTTTAAAATATTATCTCTACTCTTCTTCGCTTCCTTCGCGAAAGAGGTAGGTGGACCAGTAGATCAGGTTAAAAAGGGCGAACATAACAGGGAAGATAATGCGAGAAATGACATCAATGCGTTTGGAGCGCGACGGAAATTTGGAGATCCATGATCGCCAACAGTTGGAGTTGTTACCCACCGAAGAGCTCCGGATGCCGAGATGAAAATCATATGACGAATGCAAAGGGCGTGACTTGTCCAACGTAATACCGTCGTTCCTCAACCGTGGCAACGGCTTCTATAAAGAAGAAGAAAATAAATAATTAAGGGAGCCTCGACAACTAAAGAAAGCCATTGCAGGCTGTAAAGGTTGTCGTCATTACGTTGCTATGTAAACCAAGCGTCAAAGGAGGTCGACCTATTGCTACAAGCAACTATGGGATTTTTTTATCGTTAACTCGTTAAGGCTAAAAAAGTTACCATGGCAAACGTAGTCGAGCCGTCGTCCATGCGGCTTTCCACGACGGCCGCAGCTGCAGCGGCCTCCATTACCATCGCTTGTTGGTCCCGTTCTCGCTCCATTTCCCATTGACGTCTTTGTTTCTTGAGCTTCTCTCTGTGAGCGTCTGAACGAGACGCGTAATTGACCAGAGCGAACTCTAGCAGAGCACCAAACACGAATGTTAAGCAAACACCCGTCCATACGTCGATGGCCTATTGTTTCGGAAGCAAAGCAAGTGTTTGTTTTTAATATATTCGATGTTATAAATGAATCCAGGATATATTTCTTTTTTAGACAAAAAACGTAATAAGTTTGTTATTACTTTAGTGTATGAGACGGGCGGGAGCGAGTTATTGATGCCAGTGGTCTGAGTGGCCATGGTCAGCAGAGTGGTGACTCCGAGTGAGACTCGAGCCGGAACGGCATTCGAATCCAGCCAAAATGAAACCCACGAGACTATGACCAGCATACAGCAGGGGATATAGATCTGGATCAGGTAGTAGGAAAACTCGCGTTTGAAGAGCAGGTTCACTTTCAGACACGAGTATTCGCCTGCATCAAAACACGAAATATGCCGTGTTAAATTCAAAAGAAATTCTCGGTATCATCATCCTATTATGAGAGACGTTATTGACTATCCTGTAGGCAACAGACTACCCAATTAATACATGATACCGACGTACTCTGAAATCGTCTTATTTACAATCTCCCAACACCAAACAAAAATGAGATTCAGCTCAATCATTTGCTGGGCGACTACTGTCTGGTGTAGTAAATTCAACTGTCAAACCCATCTGGATTTTATTGATCGCTTTTTTTTTCTTTTAGTTGAAACCTCCGTCAGCTGTCTTTTTGATTTCACATGTCTTGTTTAGTGACGATATAGATTTTTCTTTTTCTATTCTATAGACTTGATTTCAACGCCACACAAAAAAAGGTAATTTAATCAACATGGAATGGATTAGCATACGATTACTTCGACAACACGTTACGGCCTATTGTATAGTTCACGCATAAATTACTGAACGACAAAGAGCTGCTAGATGTGCTCAGCACAAATGAATTTACATCGAATGAAACCGACAGAGCAACATGTCGCTGTGACCTTTTAGGGTTCGTTATCTATGAATGCGTTGTACCTGTGTTGGTTATGCTGTTGCATAAATCAGTCTGGAACTTCTCGAGGATGAAACGAGGAAGATGCATGTTTCTCGCCACTTGAACAGGATCAATCTGCTTCCACTGGAAGACCAGGTCTTCGGTAGTCCATCCATCTAATTTAATCATAACACAATTTTCAAGTATGACGTAACTGTACTAGAGCTCGTGTCTGGCAAAAGAAGCTTTCTTCTCTTTCGTACCTCTTACAAGATATACTTCAATTCAAAATAAATTTCGTACTTGCAGTGGTAACCGAAACAAAATTGTTTTACTTGGCCCATGGCACAATAGCCTTAGATTGTTTTATTTGGTACGAAAACGATTCCCTTCCAAGAAGTCTAACTTGGGGGAATGTCATTTTAATGGAAATTCAAAGTATATCGTCAGCGTAGTACTACAAACCAGAGAGGCATTGAATTGAAGACTGCGCATTTGATATATACTCACAGCTGATCATGGAGAGAGTGCATGTTTGACGGTCGAGCGGGTAGAGCTTGAGATTCATCGGGCACGATAACGTCAGCGAAATTCTGTGGAAGAAACAACAGATAGAGAGATGGCAATATGAAAAGGAAACATTCGCCGATAACAAATAGAGCTGTTGGCAAAGAGATACTCGAGATCGTATCTCTCCTTTCTCTCTACAAACGCTTCCAGTAAAATCTATATTCCTTAAAAAACAAATTTATCCGTGTTTGACATGCCGAAATACAGGGGCGAACATTGAATGACGCGCAGACGCTTTATAGTTGGGCTGTTCTGACAATTTGGGTCACATTTTCTTTCTCCCCCTAAAGTAGCTATTGAATGCGTATCGTAAATTTTCCTCGCGTAATCGCAAAGATAGGCTAGGTAAAACGGATCGTAACTGGGATTGTCTCTGGTTTGTTGCCCAATTTCGTTCTGAAACGATATGAAATCTGATCCCTACTAAAGCCCGAGAAAATGAAAAAAAAAGACGTACTTTATGAAATAAAATCAAGTCGCCTGCCCACATAGAAACGCAAAAAATAATGCACGTAATTTTATTCACCGTTTTTTGTTTGGCCTCTCATTTCCATCGTATTGTGCAGGTAAAGGTCCCTATTCATAGCTTAATGGGATGATGAAAGCACTACTCAATTTAGACCGTGAACATTGAATAGGAATGGGACTGTAAATACGTTTGATGTTAATGCTGACTTCACAGCAAGACTGAATTGATCGCCATTGGATTTTCGTAGGAAACTGCAAATGAACAACATTTTTAAGAATTCTGTTTTCAGCCTCGGAGTTGTTAGCCTTGCCCTCGTTCGATAATTATTCCACAGAGCATTACATCCTTTTATGCGGCTTGCAAAAACTCCATTTCGAATCACTAAGGCGACCAACCCTGTCACGACCGGCTGATGAAATTTCTAATACCCAACTTGTAAAGCATTTTATAACTCAAAACTTTGGGGCCTAGTTTCCTCCCCCCCCCTTTTTTTGTTCAGTCTGAGATCTCTATTTGATGAGCTATAAATAAACGGAGCTGTCAGCCATTGGTACAACGGCCAACAACTCGGGATTCTCGGTATGAACGTGACAGCAATCACAGCCGAGTTATTTCGAAAAGTTTTCAGGCTCTATAAGCTGCATGAGGGTAACACATAATAAAAACGAAACTATACTCACCGAATACTGTAGAGGACCGCGCCGTTGGGAAAGATGCGGACGTAAACGTTGGGAACGATGATGTCGTGGAAGTGTCCCTCGCGCTCATTGGAGAAGAAGAGGTCGGGCATCCAAACTTTGTAGGGGTCCGTCAGCGTAAGGTATTTAATTTTCCCTAGGAAAAGACATAAAAAAAAATAAAGTTTCGATATCAACAGGATCACGGCGGACGTACTGACCGTTGAAATCGTTATACTTCAGCCTCTCGTCGAGCCACTCTTCGCGGAACGTCAAAATCGTTGAATACTCCTGCGAACGACACGAACGAAACAAAATGCAGATAACAGCACTTTTCTTTTTTAGCTTGTTAGTTTGACTTTAAAAAACATCGGCCCAATATTGTTCTAGAGCCTGCTTCAACGGCCTGTCTAAACAGGCCGCTATTCTTTTGTCTTCTTAAACACAAAAACACCTATATTCTTGTTGCGACCTGTTTTCTTGTCCCTATTGTCTGTATCGATCCAAAAATGGAAGGGGATGCTTTCTTTTTTTTTCCATCGGGGCCGTTCTTCTTTTGTTTATTTTGTTATTATGACTGCTGTCATCTTTCTGAAACGGTTGTATATTTACATGTTGCCTAGCTACGTCATGTTAGCGATCTCGGAACAAACGATTGTGTCTCTTCTGACTCGTGATATCCATCCTAATAACATGCTAATCATGTCGAAAACTAGGTAATGTTACACACGGCTGTTTCTTGACAAAATTGCCCAAGTTGGGCCATGCATGAAACGAAAGTCAATCTCTGGCGAATGAAACGTACCATTTTGTTGTCGCTGATGGTCGGGAAACTGCGGAACATCAAATTGATGACGACAATGGTCGGTCCATCTATATACCGACAAAAAAAATAAAGTTTTATTGTTCACATAAAACTTGGGAATTAGCTACTTTGTACTACAAATCATCGGCCCCGTCCTCAGCGGACAGCTAAATGAAAAAATAATGTGTCCAGCTTACCCGAATGGCAGTCAGGTGAAACGACATGACCATAACTTGTTTTAATAGCAATAACAAAAAGAAATATGACTGACATGAGGGCATTAACAGCGAAAATCAAACAGAAGCAAAAAAGGCCTGTTGCCTGCCTGTTGATCTTTGGGCTTTTTTTTTCCTATTTTCGTTGAGAAAGTATTGATTATAGGCACGCACGTAGTTTCGTACCCGGTTCCACTGCGGGAGTGGGAAGAAAGCGGGGGGAAAAAAGAGGTGGCAGACATGCGCATTTCGTTTCTGGAAATCATTCACAGGCGATCAATCAGTATACAATGTTCGACATAAAAAAAAAAAAAAAAAGAGGGGAGGGGGTGCAAAGGGGAAAAAGAGAATCCGAGAGAGTCTGATTTACATACCTGTTCCGTTTGCGCCCGACGGACGGATTCTCCTGTCGTAAAGGTTCGGTTGTAGGATTTTGTCCAGAATTTGCTTTTCCTTTTCACGGACATTGGTCTTGGCCTGCGGAATTTGAGCCAAACTGCGCCGCACATAAACGAATAAAAAAAAACGGAAAGAAAAGATCTCATTTCAATAATAAAAAAGGGAACAAATGCGTAATGATCGTCTGGCGACAAATCTATACATAGAATGGGTTTCTAGCTCCACGTTTCATTGCTATATCATTTTAATCACAATTCTGCCAGTGCTCTCAAAAGTAATGAAATGGAAGAACCTACGTAGCAGATCTACCTCCTCCCCATTTTAATCCAATTTACTAAATAAAGGGGCTTTCTATCCAATATCTTTAGCTCCGAAGATTACCGCTTTTGAAATTAGGTCCCCCACCCCTTTTTTTGGAGGGGTGGGGGGCTTGATTTTCTAAGGAAGCAATAAACCATGCACTTTTGGAACAAGTCAATCTAAAAATATCAGAGGCACATCCGCGTTACCATGGATTTTGATCAGACTGACTGAAATATAGATCGGAAAAGCAATAACACGGCGTATAACGGCCATCACCAGACATAACATTTCCATTTGATATATTCATTTTTTAAAAAGCAAGGGGAAATGTCACTTACACGATCGGCAGTACAATTGTCAAACAGACGATGAAAAGCCAGACAGGACCGGTCGTCTTTTTCATTCCACCGGTACCCGGCGGCATCTAACATAATAAAACTTTGTTATCGAGGATATAAGAATGTCAATGAAATCACGTCGTTTGATTGTGCACCCTAGCGCCGTTGCACATCACTTTGTTTTAAATAATCTTTAACTTTAAAAATTTCGGATACAAAATCGACAGTGCAGAACTAACACTCACATATTGACGTGCTAGTCATCTTGTACGTTTCCTTTTTATTTTGTTAGCTCACCAATCATTCGGCCCCCCAAAAAAAGAAGAAGGGGAAAAAGGATAGCACCTTAAACTAGGATCGTGGGGTACTTGTCAGTTACTGTAACTAGATAGTCGTTTTTCTCCCCTCAGCTGACAGACTGCTACTAATCGACCAACGCAATCGCTTGGAACCGACAACATCGTGCAGCCGACAAAGTCCCGAGAAATACGGTAACGTTGCGGGCTTACATAAGGGCACACAAAATAAAAGAAGATTTTTTTTTTCTATCTCCGATGTATATAGTTGCTGTCAAAAGAGTATGGCCTAACCAAACATCTCAGCCTTCAACAGGGTCAGACCGATTCTTCTATTTTTCTATCAGTCGCACGGCAATCTGCACTCGGAGATTTTCTTTTTTTTTCCCGAACGGAGTAAAGTACATAAGCGGCTTCTGACCGCTTTTCTTACCCGTTTCCGCTTTGAAATAGAAATAAAAGAGAGAGCAACGTCAAATTGAATCAAACATACAAAAATAAATGTTCAATAAGAAAACAAAAACAATAAAAAAAAATGGCAGTGTAAAGTTTGATGGTGGGAACACCGGTAAAGCTACAGCCAACTTTGCTTCGTTTTCTTTCATTCATTAGTGACAGGCTAAAAAGGACTAGCAACTTTAGTGAAGCCTTCATTAAAACTTAAGAGTTCCTCCACCAGCGTCTATTCTTCGACCTCACATCTCCACAATTCACATTCGTTAATTGAATTCTAGGATCAATTTTGCTCGTGCACTCCATTCAAGCGGCTCGTTTTCATACCTTGCGCCATCACACCACTCGACTGTGGATGCGTGTGTAATAAACATTGCTAGTGTGTGTGAGTAACAAGCCCTTGTATTCCTAGTTCATGTAGATGGTCTCTCGAGTGGCAGTCAATAAATGCTGTCGAATCGATTCGGCCAATGTATACATCGCTTAGATGCTGCCGAAGTTTGTGCGCAGGTGGGACAGGTGGAGGGGAGAAACTGATACACAAATCGATTCGAATATTACCGATGAGTCTTTGAATTCTTTCGCTCTAGTAACCACCGTTCATCATTTCAGCTATTCACATCTGCGAAAATGCTACATCGCTAATTGGTTTGTCATCCGGTTTAATCTAGTTAAAGATTTCACGGGCTCGTTGTAACGGAAACTGTTTAAGATTACGTCCGGAGGACGTGTGGCAATTAACACAGAAAATTTTAATGAAAGATGGTTTTGTTTAATATTTATTTAAATTTCCACCAGCAAGCGATTTGATCGGTGCTACTGTCTAAAGGTTGGGGTTGTTGTTGCATAACTTGTCACTTCCCGTGAGTATGCGCTCATTAGTCAACTGGTATTGGAGAGAAATGCAATAGACAGGAAATCGATTGCGTCTTCCCCTACGCGTAAAGTGCGACATGCTGTTTTAAACCTGGAACGAATAGAACGCGATTGCTAGGCTGCGGGGGTGATATCGCGACAGGTTCAGTCAGTGTCGATTATAATAGACGAGGGTATCGACAGAAGCAACTACGCTTGAAACTTAAAAAAATAAACTTGGAAAATGCGCTTGTCTGATCTTTGGTACCTTAAAATCCAGGAAATTTGGAACGACCGGTCACGTGATTCCAGGAAATAATCCCCCTCAAAAAAAGGCGGAACGAAAGGGAAAACAAGCTTCGAATATATTTTTACTCTGTATAGGCTTTCGATTTGTTTACTGGGAAAGGAAATGAATAAGAAAAGAAAAGGATAAGAAAAGAAAATACAGCAGAAAAATCACGACGAAAAGGAGGGCAAAGTTTTTTTTTCTTTCTCGTAATATAAAGACTATTCAACGGGCAAATCAATACATTCGAAAAAAGAAAAACCTGGAACGACAGCGGTGATTTTGTTTGGTCTATAGCGTCCGCTTTTTTTTTCTTCTTCTTCTTTACCATCGAATAATACCGTGCAACTACTTTTTAGTATGATGTTGTTTTTGCTGTCGGGACCCGTCCTACATAAAACATGAGGCATTTTACGAGCGCGGTAAAATTGAGGTAGAGATAACCTTGTGATGGATTCCTCTCTCTTTAAAAAAGAAACGCACGATATGACGAAAAGCTGGCCGTTCGAAAAGATGTATTCCTGCTTGGCATATAGACGCACAAATAAAATATAGCTGAGAGGCAAGAGACGATCCATCTCGGCATGCAAACCGACCGATCATTTTCAATTCTTTTACATAGAACCTGAACGTTGTAATTCATCTAAGCGAGCGGTGGGAAAGCCTGTCCGTCTGTCAGCCCATCCATCGAGCATGCACCGAACCTTTACTCAACTCGCATTGGCTCGACTAGTGGTATAGAGTGACAAAAGAAGAATGATGCTGCATTAAGATGATGGGAAAGTTGAGTGCAAATGGGAGAGAAGGACAAATTGAACGATGACGGTTGAATCCCGAGAAATTCAAACCCATCGGTTTAAATATTTGTCGCGGAGGTCTGACTTTTGCGGACGTATTCACGAAGGAAGTATTTGAAATATTACGATTTAGCTACAGGTAGGCGTTTTGCATAGCTATAGCGGACAAGGTAAGTGAGCTTCTGTCCCCATTGCAAATTTAAAAACAACTTTGAGAGATTCCTGATTACAGATGCCAGCTTTGCGTGACCAAAGATGTAGACATTACCTTTCTTCTATTGGCAATAACGACATGCGATTCCGCTCTCTTTAACTGATGGTCGAAATATGTCTTGGTCAGGAAACGGCCGAGTTGGAATGCACCTCCACTACACTGTCCGCTCAATTGATTAAATTAGCATAAGTAAGATGGATTGTATCGGGAGAGAATCCTGCGATGCAGATCACGCTTTGACATGTTGCCCGCTATTTCAGATGTCCCAGTTTCTTTTGGCTGTTGCACGCTATCTATGTTACCATACCTGAGCCTGTGTGTCACCCGCTAGCTACTTCTTTTTGTTCCTTTTTACCCCACATACTTGAAACAATAGAAACATGAGGGTCTCGACTGGCGTGGATCCAAAATCCATTCACTGAAGGCAAAACGAAGACAATAGGCTTAAGATTTTCAAGTCGGAGGCAAAATAATAGCTACAGGGAATCACATCCAATTTAAAGAGCCGCAACGTGAGTTTTGCTTGGCTACGTTCGTTGTCTAATTAATAGACGCAAAACATGTCGTGTGTCGACAACAGCTAACGACAACTGCCAATCGAAATGCGAAAGCCTTGGGATATGCTTTTCAAGTGCAGACGATGACAATTCAGCCGAACTCATTAGATGCGATGTGATTGCACCTGGTTTTGAGCCCAGAGCGAAATACACTGCGAAAATAGGTCATTCACATGAATGTTGGAAAGCCATCAAACAAAAAGTTGCGTGACACGCGAAACTAGTTTTCTACTTGGATGTTCTTAACACGTTCCATTTATATCCGGCGTATGTGACTCATTGACAAGTTGATCTCCAAAAGATTGGCAGGTTGTGGCCGTGTAGATTCATTTCTACCTTCTGTGGTTTTAAAAATTCAACGCACTCTACTATGCAATACCGACGCGCGGAAAAGAGAAAGCTTTTTACTTCGGTTAATTCCTTAATTATTCAATAATCAATTAGGACGAGCTTTAAAACTAACACAATCTCGCATGTTTGCAGCGCTAAAACATTGCAACACGCTGCGAGGCTCAGGTTCTAATGTTAGCTTTGCCTTCGGTTAACCGTTTGCTTACCTTTGGCGGACAAGACTTTCGTAGTCTTATTCAAATGTTGAACTTGGGTGTGATAATGACGTGAAACTCTGCCAACGGAAAGAAAAATCAAACGACCAAGGATCGGAGCGTGACTAGGGAAGCGAGTCGTCTCTACGAGCGTGACCGTGTAACTGACGTTGTGGTAAATCCTACCAGCTAGAATCTTACGTCGCTCTCTTCGTTGCCTCCACCCTTCTCCTCCGTTCGCAGACGATACGCACTGGGGGTAGTGCAGCGCAGCCTCCTTCCTACCTTGACTACAGCTCCCAACAATCGAATATATTCCCGTCCAGAACTTGTATTTATTTTTTAAAATTTTCCTGCTTATGAACCTATTTTCAACGCGTCTGCGGTCTTGCCAATGTCAACATCTGTCGGCCAGGCCAATTGCAGCGTGAATGTTTCCAACATTTTGGCAGTTGAATACGCTTTCAATCACTTAAAACATGCGATTAGGTTGGTTGGCAAACACCAAACATTGGCCGCGCTCAAAATATACAATCATTTGAGAAGACAAAAGACGTTCGAGAGAAATGTAAGACGTAGAATATCCCAAAAACTGCTCTGCGCGCCTGTTGATTAATGTTTGTATGTCTGGTTCTAGTTAGCCAGGCGTGAAAAAAAAAGAGATCCCCGGCTTGCCTCCGTGAATATTTTCGCAGTTCAAAAATAGCCGCGTGCGGAATCGTTCTCGCAATGCGGAACCCCGGGACGCCCACCCTGTTTTTCCTTTATAGATTTTCTACATTTTTTTTGTTGTTTCCCTTCCCCAAGCTTTTTATCGTTTTACAGGGAGCGTTACCTTCTGTCTAACTAGAACCCAGGATGACCGAATAGAACCTCTGCCGGTTAGGAAGCGTATTGATCTGATGGATCACCTCACCTATATCCATAGTGTATGAGACTGTTGGTTTACGAGGGGGGTCGGCTAAGTCAACGTAGCGGATAAAAAGAGAGCACTTTGACATCCTCACGAGAATCATATCCCAGTGCGTATATCGTACATACACAATTATCCTTACCGTGAGGAAATATTGCGCAGCATCTCTTTGAAAAAAAAAAAAATATAAAAAAAACGCTTGTTAGAACAGTCGGTTTGAGCGTACGATGAAGCGGAGAAAGAAGAAAAATACACGGATATTGAAGCAATCAGAAAAGACGTTGCGGATGAACCGTAAACAAGCAGCAAGTGACGGTTCGTTACATCTAAAGATCACTATGAAGGATAACTGTATATGTCGAGGCATTCGTTGAATAGAGAACAATCGTCATCCCCCGGATTTACTGAGAGAACCGAATCAAATTAACCCAATAAAAGTGAGGCAACATTTCTCTTAATTTTCCCTCAGCCCCTTTGTGTATTTACTGCGCGCGCAGGTTGTCTTTTTATGCCCCGGTTATTTCAAGAATCAACGAGACGGAGAGCAACACTCAGGAGCGGATGCCTTTTTTCTCCCTGGGCATCAATTTTTTTTTTGCGTGTTGCTTTTAAGCCACCTGCTGCACTTATGTACACTCACTGCACCTACGCTAAAAAAGCTTTTTTCTTTTTTTTTTATTCCGGGGGCTTCGGATATGGTGAAACTGGTCAGGACCAATCCCAAAAAGGATTACGTTCTAGCTTTCGGCTGGAAATTTATTATCGAACAAAGTGATATGCTTCTCAGAGTCCAATTGGCGGAAGACCTGGAAGGTTCTTTAACTCATTTTCGGATTTCATTAGGACAGGCTATGTGATGTTTTCTGGCACTAGAGATGAAAGCCAATGCAAAATGTTTCAGTTCTCGCTTTTTCACGGGAAATCTTCAACGTCGACGATTGTCGCACAACGCAGTCACGAAGGAAAAAAAAAATGCTTCTTTTTCTATTCTTGTACCGATCGATAGGTGTGGGCAAACTTTGTATGAAAAGGAAACATTTGACGAACAAGAAAAAAAAAAGAGAAAAGATTCTGGGCGTTGGCTAAAAGCGTTTCAATGCTACGATCAATTTTTCAATGCCACAGAAAATTGTTGCTTCGTGTATGTCCAAATAATTTAACCGAAAGTTAAATTTCGATTATGTACAATATAGTATGTCGACATTTTTCCTTTCTTCTGGAACTACCCCCCCCCTCCCCTCCTCCCATTTTTTTTTTCGTGATTTCACATGCACTTACTTTCAGTCGTGTAAGAAAAACTGACCTCATCTTGTGGAATAAGCTTACTGTCTTGGGATCGTATCGGTGACACGTGGGCGATAAAAGGGGACAAAAAAATGTGAAGCTATTGTCATTGTGCTAAAGTGGAAAATGTCGGAAATAGCCCGGATTTAAAGAGCCTCCAGTTATTGTCTATTTCTTTCATGGACAAAAAAGAAGTGCAATCCTCTCACATTATATCGAAACCATCACGTCTTTATCCGGTCATTGCCATACGGTGGGGGGAAAAAAAATGTCAACCATCTTATTTCTATTGGAGCAAGTAGACAAAGCAATTTAGGAAACGGCCTCAAAAACATTGGAAGATAAAACAAAATAAAAAAGTAATGTCTTGTCTCTGGGACAGCTACTATCGTATCCGTTAAGCTACGTTCAACTTGGGCATATTGGCAATCGAAGGGTCAATGAGTCTAATTAAAGAGAACTTCGTCGTCTTTTACCCGGGCAAGGCAAGACAAGGGATACATAAATTACTAAAGAATGTCCTACCTTTGTCCGTAACAACTTCCCGAGGCGAAAGACAGCGTGAAACAATGCGAATCTCGTTCTCCTCCATCATCATAACGACAAGTTTTTTTTATGTCACAAAGTTGCCCATCCGTTGGTAGAAATAGTTAAGACAAACACAACGACTTCTCTTGTTTGCCATTTCTATTGTTATTGCACTGTGAGGCACGAAAGTTTCGAATCGAAATCGGCATCGAAAAAAAAACGATTTCGGGCACTCGACTTGTACAGATTTTTCAAACAAATCACAATATTTTTGTATGTCAGTGTATGTTTTTTTTTGTTCGGCTGTACTTTGTTACGACTCTGCTCGTAAAGCCAGCCCGCGTTTTTTCTCAACAGCTTTACGCAGCGTGCTACCACTAGACGGGGATTTCTGAAACCAATATTGTGACTCGATCATCCAGTAGATGGCATTCGTTTGCAGAATTTGCTGGAATGAGCGCAAGCAATTTGCGTCTGCACAATCCAACGAACTGTTGCCAACTGTACCAAAATCGACGACCTTCATTTAGAACTTCGAAAAGGGGGTAAGGTAAGAAACAAAAAAACGCCCCCAAATCGGCAGGACTTTAGGGAAGAGGCATGGTTCGCAAATTTAAGGGCGAACAATGATATCCAAACCATCAAGGTCATCAAAAAGCAATAAAAGTTAACGACATAGAATGTTATGTCTTACGACTGCAGTTAGGTGGCTACCCATTTTAGTTCAAGGAATTTCAAATTTACAATACAGTATCAAAACCTGGTGAATGCCCAGGTAAGCAGTTACAATTTGACGTGAAAATAATTCAGAAGGACATTCCTAGCTGTAGACTTACGTTTACCTTCATTTCAAGCTGGATCAAGTTTGGGACTTTATTATTTGTTCATTAGAATTTAAATAAAAATGGTACAAGGATTGTTCTTCTTGTTAATGGTCGTTCAATTTTACAAATTAAATGGAATTATGTCTAATAGAGTAAAAGATTCGAATCAAACAGCGAATGTTTTCTTATGTATTCATCATTTGTTTCACGTTCATTTCTTTTTTGAGACATTTTTATTGTTATATATATTTTTTAATGTTTTGTTGTTTTTTACAGAGTGCACAGAAAAGGTTTTTATCCCAGCTATTCCAGTTCGTCGAATGTTCATATCTTCATGAATAAATTTCATCATTTAAGTTCATCCTCAACTGATTATACATTTACGAATGATGGTTAAGTAAACGTATAATCGGCACACTACGAAAACATCGTTGCGAAAACAATTGAAAATAGAGAGCTAAATTCTTGTGTCTTGATTTGCATTTTTACAACGGTTCCTTCTTCAAAGGCTATATAGTTTTGGTGCGTTCTGTATTGGGCATCGTAGTTCGGTGTCGATCAATTTCGAAAAACGCAATCAGGCTTGAGAAATGCATAAAAACTGGAAAAAATTAAATCACCATTGATGTTAAATTGTCTTGTAAGATGTTAAGACTTAAGACCATAGTGTAACGTTCTTTTATCCATCACGAACTCAATGACAAACACATGATGATAGAAACACGACAGAACGTTTTGTCGTCTACAGTTTGATGGGGTTTGTTTGCGGGCGGTTGACAGAGCAATCAGAAATACAATCGTCAGTGTATTTTTTGTGTTTATTGCACAAAATGAATTGGATGGATATCAAATACTTCATGATTTTCATTCTATTTCAGCAGTGGGCCATAAAAAATAGCAATTTGTGCTGTTTTCCATTCCAGACTTAGTCGTGCCACAGCAGACGAATGTATCCGACTGTTAGCAGACTACGTATGGTACGCGGCAGACATCACCTGCAGTCGAATGGAATAAAAATCACGAAATATTTGAATGGAACTCAAATTTAAAAAAAGGTTCACTTGGTGCAGTAAACACAATCATACACCCAAAAATGGATTACGAATAGCATCGTTTTACATACAGCATATAGACATGATTTTTTCACCGATTCTGTTGCGCGAGCGAGCAAAAGTTGAGCCGAAAAAGCAAAAATGGTAAAAGTTCATGATGACCCCCAAAACGAGCGGACACACCTCGGCGCTGTCTGAATCCCCCCCTAAGACAATCAGTGTGTGCGTGCGTTACAGGTGTGAACGACTAATATAATTGATTTGTTATAATTGGTATCCCGTTATGTATATGTATAAAATATATAAAAAGAACGGCTTTTTGGTTCGCAGATTTTTCACTGCCAACACGATCGAAAGGGAGTGAGTGACGCAATTTTCACGTTCTAGATCATTTTCACGGCTCATTTTCCGGCCAAACGTGTGAACGAAAAAAATAAATAAATAAATGGCCGGGAAATTGACAATTTGCCAAAAGTGCATCTTCAATCGTCTTCGTTTTCGAAGAAAAGGTACGTCCCCCAGTAAGCGAAGTTGAAGAGAGCGAAGACAACAGGGAAGATGATGCGCGACATGACGTCAATGCGCTTGGAGCGGGATGGAAACTGTTCGATGGAAAGAGAAAAAAAAGAAGATTAAATTCACATGTGACGTAAATGGCAGGAAAACGATACGTCCACATGACTAAATATTCCATTCAACTAAATGACTGAACACGAAGCTTTGGAATGCCAGCAATTCCGCTTACTTTAGAGATCCACGATCTCCAACAACTGGAATGGTGATGACCGCTTCCTGCGGCCAAATGGAACTCGTAACGTTTGTCTAGTGCCATCGAACATTCACCTCTCAGACGAGGCAGCGATTTCTAATTCAAAAACAATTACAGATTCACGAATATTAGATAAGAATTTTGAACGGTTTCTCTATACCATGTACGCAAAAGTTGTGATTCCATCGTCTAACCGATTGTCGCTAACTTGCGCTTGTGCTTGAGCAGCTGCTTCGAAAGCCGCTTGACGTTCTCTTTCACGCTCCATTTCCCATTGACGTCTCTGTTTCTTCAATTTCTCTCGGTGGGCGTCTGATCGCGAGGCGTAATTCACTAGGGCGAACTCGAGCAGCGCCCCGAAGACGAACGTCAAACAAACACCAGTCCAAACGTCAATTGCCTGTGATTCCATTTTTGAAGAAAGAAAAAACGGATCATTAACTTGGATATGCTTTACTATGATGCACACATCTATATAGAATAGTATATGGGCTTCTGTTATTTGTGCGCGAGAGAGCTTGCTTTTGCTTTCTGGATGGCCTTTGGCGGTTTGGCAATCAAAGTTCTTGGGTGAGCATACCTTGGTGTAGGAGACGGGTGGCAATGAGTTGTTGATACCGGTCGTCTGAGTGGCCATGGTCAGTAGGGTGGTGACACCGAGAGAGACGCGCGCTGGAACGGCGTTGGCGTCGAGCCAGAATGAAACCCAAGAGACGATGACTAACATGCAGCAGGGAATGTAAATCTGGATCAGGTAGTAGGAGAACTCGCGTTTGAAGAGCAAGTTAACTTTCAGGCACGAATACGCTCCTGTGTAAAATAAAATAAAGAAAATCGTTAAGATTATCAAGTTGGCAATCATCCAACAAAGCTCCATTTTCATTGATTTACTAATGAGTTCGTTTTCACAAGCGCGGAATGAGCTAATCACGTCTCGGTAAATAAGATTGCTTCTTAATTGATATACACACACAAAAAGAAGGGTCCGAAACTCTTGCCGGAAGAAAAAAGTTGAATGTCGCGTTAACAAGAGCGATTGGAATCGTGTTTTACATGCCTGTATAAGCCAATTACATGGTTGCTAACGCTTCGTTAACGAACAGAGCTGTCGTCAATGACTATTAACGGTAATCGATTTCCATAGCCATCTTCATCTCTGTTTCGAACAAAGAGTTGAAGACAGTTATGAATTCCCTTTCACATGTCGCTTCCTTTATTTGTAAAATGGAAACCCAACATTTGTCACTTAAAAATAACGAATTCTTATCAGCAGTGAAACAGCGCCGCGTTTTATAATGTCGACACATATAAGAATTCGTTTTAAATGGCATCAAAACCTGTAGAATTTCTCTGCCCCCCCCCTTCTTTTTTTATCTGTCTCTTATTGCCTTTATTTTTTTTTACTTCTTTCTCACAACTGTGGCAGTCTGCCATCGTCCGTCTAGAAAAACTCGGCCATTTTGAGCCCAGTCATATTCGTAGGAACTGATGCTCGCGAAAAGCTTCCATTCAAATGCATCCGAAAATGTCTGTGCGGAAGGGTTTAGCATAAGAACTATCTTTCTCCGGCACTGAGCCAATATAAACAATCGTTTTACCTCGCACATAAAATGTAAAAAAAAAAAACACTGGGGTAAAAAATCAATATGGGGATATAGCAGAAAATATTGAAATCAAAAATTCACAAATCGATACGTGGGTTTTGTTTATGATATAGTACCTGTATTGGTGACGCTGTGGCAGTAATCGGCCTCGTATCGCTCGAGCATGAAACGAGGCAAGTGCATGTTTTTGGCCACTTGGACAGGGTCACCTTTTCTCCATTGGAAAACCAAGTCTTCGGTAGTCCAACCATCTGGAAATGGAAAGAAGATCGATTATGATCGACTGTCAACGTAATCAAGAAGGAACCCCACTCACAAGAGATCATAAGTAGAGAACACATTTGACGATCGAGTGGATACAACTTGAGGTTCATTGGACACGACAGCGTCAAAGAAATCCTGCATAAAGAGAAACCAGAAATCATTGTCATTCATTAAGTAAAAAAAAAGTTCTTCTTTTCAACCAATTTCTTTGAGGGAAAAAAGAAAAGCTTTTCTTTTTGCGGGAAAGATGTCGGCAATGGCACAGGCACTCAATTTAAAGGGCTCGTAGAGAATCTTGAATAAAATTGATGGGTTCGCTGAGTGAAAGTGGTTTCGCCGAGTCTTACCTGATGCTGTAGAGGACTTTGCCGTTGGGGAAGATGCGGACGTAGACGTTGGGTACGATGATGTTATGAAAGTGTCCCTCTCGCTCGTTGGAAAAGAAGAGATCGGGCATCCAAACCTTATCCGGATCCGTCAGTGTCAGGTACTTCAATTTACCTGCAATATTGAAATAATATTATACATTCGCAGGTTAAGGAAGGCAAACTTTTTTTAAAACACGAGCAAGTGGAAATGCAAAGTCAGAGATGGCTGCAGAGTGAAATAAAAATACTAGGGAAGTTTTCTGTCAACAAAGAGTCACTGTTGCGTCGAGTTCCGATTGTTGACGTAAGAATACCCCCCCCCCTCCATTTTCAAACGGTGTTATGCCAACTAGATGCAGTAAAATGGAAGATGTAAAAGCGAATGCATACGTCGGAGAATGTTTTAGCCCAGAAAAGGGCAAAACCACCACCATGATTCTAGATTGCACTCGGTTCCATAAACTATGCATGAAAAAAGGAGGCCACTGTAAGGGACTTTGGGAACTTGGTCGTTTGAATATTTCAAACAAAGTTATTCAAACTTCCAAATTGTTGCGCCATTGTTGAGCAAAGCTACAGAGCAACTCTTTGAATCAACGTTTACCATCGTGAACTTCCACCTCCAGTTAACTTTCTCACTCACTCTGCTGTGTTTATACTGAAAATGGGCTTCCAACGCTGCCACACTGCGTTAATTATAACCAAATAACATCGCCCAACGGCTAGTGCCTCCTAGCAAGGAAATTAACCTGTATTTTAAAAGGCATCAAAAGGTAAGGCTCACCTCTGAAATCGTCGAACTTGAGTCGTTCGTCTAGCCATTCCTCTCTGAAGGTAATGGTCGTACTATATTCCTGTAAATCACAAAGAAACAAATAAAACACAAATTTAAAAACGAAAGTTCATGTTGGACACGTTAAGGCGAAGATGCAACTCGCAATTAAAGGGGCTGTTGGGGTTGAAAAGGTTCCCGTTGCTACGATATGAGTAACCCATATCGAACTTGGCTAACTGCAGCCTCGCAACAGTCTGGCCAAACTTTACGTAAACAACGAACGGATGACGTTGGCAAGAAAACCCAGTCATCTTTCATCAACACCAACTCTCGCCAACCACTCGGATGTTTTTCTTTCCCCCCTTTTCAAAATGAAAAGCACAGACTGTTTGTGTGTACATCGACATAAGAGATTTTCTATAGGAGCAGCTCTCTCCCCTCTTTGCTGTATAAAGACGCGAGTGATGGACGTTGGATAAAAGATATGGAAAGCCCAGTAAGTATGCACCCGCGCTTGTTCAAACACGAAGATATATAGTTTCGTTTGGTTACGTTCGTCCCCACTGATTTGCGACTGCATCGGACAGTTGAAAAAGAAAACGATGGGGGGGAGACCAGTCTCTCTTTTATTTTGATAAAGAGGAGACATGAAAAAAAAATAATAGTAAACACGTAGAGTATAAGGCAAACATTCGGAGAACCATAAGGTCCATCTTCTATTAGTTCCCAGGGAGTGCGTGTGTGTGTGTGTGCGTTAGTGACATTTCCGAATAAAGAGCGCCAAGTCGAAGAGGTTGAAAATAAGTACCGTGCGGGAATGAGGGTCATTGAACATGGACGCAATCATGAAGATGAAGAAGCATCGTGTTCCCTCCTTTTTTTTTTTGAGAAATGTGACCGAGGTCATCACGCACGGTACACACAACAACTGCAATGCCCACACAGTGCAATCCAATTATAGTGGAGGATAAACGAGACCATGACCGGGGGTGAACAATAAAAACCGAATTTACGTGGTGAGAAGATGTTGCTGACCACAAAACTCCCAATACTTACTTTTACACAGAAAATGATAAACGAAAATAACAGTAGTAGCAGTTCGAAAAGTAGGTTATCTCACTTTGGTATTCAGCACGGTTTGCAACAACAAAGGAATGATGGAGCTTTATTTTCTTTCTCTAAAACATCACCGCAATGGCCAAAGGCTAGCAAGATGGAGGCAATCTTCACGTATACCCGGAGCTATAAAAAAAAGACACACGGCCGTCCGAAACGTATATACGACCTGGCTCAAGTTAGAACTGGTCTGTAGGGAGCGAGAAACACAAAAAGAAATATACTTCTTCTTTGTCTCTTAGTATATACTTGCCTCACTTGCCTCATATTGTTAGCAATGGCCAAGACTTTGTACGTACGTGATCAAACAAGAACTATTTCTGTAACATCATCTAGAATCTTCGAAGGGACTCGTAGGAATGACTTTAAATTCTTCAAATAAGAAGACATTGTAAAAAAAAAACGAAACAAGAACTAGAATCGAATTATCGGTTGTTGTTCTCAGAAGTTTGTCGCCGTTGAAATTTCACGGTGTGTCACGAGCCCGTCAAATGATTCTGACGGCCTTGACAATTACTTCCGCTAATTGAATCCAAAGTGACGACAACATGGAACGACATGCAACATCCCGGTAAAGGACTGGGCTTGAATTTCCCGTGAGATGCACACCGTTCTTGTGCCTTCGTTCACGAAATCCTTAATCGCCGAACGTACCGTTGTCTGACCGCTCCATCTAACTCCTTTGCTTGCCTATCACATTCAATTTCTCTTGAATATATCCGTACAAAAAGAAGACGGACTGAAATCTGAGTAGTCTCGCCCCATTCTCACCAGGCGGTATCACTTCCTCACTACGCCGGAATTGGAAAAGGACGGGACGTGCAAGAAGATGAAGTGTTCCTTTAAGACCACAACGTAATGTTATACTACCAAGAATAAATGTTTCTCCTTTTTATTTTATTTTCCGTGCGCATTTATAGCTCCTATTCAATTGTGTTGGCATATACTGATGCCATCGTGTTCCAGGGGATCCCGATCCTCAGAGTAAACATTAAGTTCTTTTTTTTCTAGCCATCCCCTCCCCCAATAGGCAAAGGAGTTCTAACCCTGTGGACAAAAGAGGGAAAAAAAAAGAATTAAGAAGCAAAAGAGAAAAAAAAAGGAAGGTTTGTATAGACGGGGATAGATTGGATGTGGATGGCTCAAGTTTCTATTTCAAGATGCCGATAAGGAGGGTCAGGGAGAACGGAATCATCCATGAAGACGGGAATAACATCGAACAAACATAAGCCTATATACATAGAGATAACAAGTAGAAAAAATATCCCTTTCGGCAACTGTTTTTGCATGGAACGTTATGGAACATTGCATCGCGTGCGAGCTTGTTCAACACAAAATAAATGTTGATTATTTTTAGATAACTTGATCGTCAGACATCTAAAGGAACTTAAAAACTAATCACGGAACATGTGCAGTAATGTTAAATGGTTCAATCAGGAACGCAACGTTGTAGCTCAAGTCTAAAAATTACATTTGATTTCAGCGTTGCAATGCCTCCAAGTCGACTATAAGGTAACACGTTATCGATTTACAGCCGAGGCTGACTGCCTTTTCACCGTAAGAGGATCTTTCTTGTTGATCTTTTATTTCTCGAATTTTTTTTTATTTGTTCCGACCAAGATATATTTTTAAAACTCAGTTTTGCGGTTAATATCGACTATCGGCATTTTGTACGCTCGTAGCTTTCGATCGGCTATTCAATTTACTTTTGACAAAAGCTCAAAATTGAGAAGACGATATGTGGTTCGCCGTTTTTGATTGAAATTTCTCGACATCCGTCGGCTTCCATCATCTGTCTTTCAATTCTTTTGATATCTCTCCTCTCTGTTGATCATCGCCCGAGTGGTGAAACAATAGAGAAGATGAAAAGATAAAAGAAAGTATAGAGTCACTATATTCCCTTTCTATGTGTGATCCTGTTCCGACGAAAGGGAAAAAGACAAAAGCCAAGAGGTTATGTGTCGAGTGGCCAAGTTTTCTTCTCTTTTCATATTCCGCGCTTCTCTCCTTCTCTCTCGAGTACCAAAGGCCGCAACAAAAAAAAAAGGTGGGCGTTGGCTACTTCCCCTCCCTCTCCCTTTACATATATATATATTCCTTTGCGATATAGTTTATCTTGTGGCAGTGAGAATCCCACGACGAGCCTATGGGATCGTAAATCGAACATTTCTTCCGCACTGTTTGTGGACCCTATCCTTTCATATTACTCCTCCTGGATTGCCTCATCCCTGGACAACCGAACGTGAGCTGCGCATCTACTGGATATGCTACCTATTTTTGGCCATTATTTTCGTTGGTTGTTTTTTTAATACTGTTTCTCATCTGCTGAGAGCTTTTTTTTTTCATTTCCCACTTTATTCCAATCGACATGATTTCAATCTCTTTCGTTACGGCTGGACGAGCAATCATTGAACGGCCACAGTCAACTGTGCCCGTCTATGCCACGCTATCAGAGCTCACAGTCGGAATATCTTAAAAATAAAAAAAAAAAGAGAGAAGTGCTGAAAGTTATGTCGATTTCAATTACCATTTTGTTGTCGCTGATGGTGGGGAAACTCCTGAACATGAGGTTGACGTCCACAACGGCCGGTCCTTCTACAAAGTTTCAAAATAACAACGGACATCAGAGAAAACAGTTTTGAATTAGAAAGGCCGAAAAGAGGAATATTATCACCCATATAAAAGACATGGTTTGATGACCCTTATCAGTTGTTGATCGTTTATGTTCCACTAGATAAAATATAGATGCTATTTCATGGAAGTCAACTAATCATCAATCACGCCCATCCAATCTTTTCACTATTCTTTTTTTTTCTAATCTGTTGATGCAATTCGTGAGTAGAGTGGGGATCTATATGTACTTGAGCTTAATATATTTTTTTGTGTATTTTTAAAACGACTTGTGCCATCCAACAGAAATTTGTTCATCGTATAATATACACATGAAGACAGAGATTTGCAATCTAAATCTGGATCCTTGCAATGCCATAGCTGGAAACATCGATCGACTCATCCCTACGCTTTCCCGTATTTTAAAGATTTTTTTTTTTTCTTTTTGCTAGTTAAAATACAGAGTATACATTACCCCCAACAACTTAAAAAATAGGTTGTTTTTTTCTCTGCAACTGTTGAAAGTCTTATCCATCTAAGCTTGCCATTATAGAGGGTAGCGCGTTGGACAAAGACGCACGCGTGCGGAAGCCTAATTGAGCTAGGCGTTTTTGAAAAGAACGGGGGGGAGAAGAGGACTTCATTGTTTGAAGAGAAAATAATAAAACAACTAAACGTGAAATGGAACTTATCAGCATACACATCCGTGTTTTTCTATACGTGTTTGATCCCCCCCCGCCTCCGCTTGCCCACTGGATGCATATTAAGTGTCATTCCTCTCTTTAGACTGGTTTAATTTCGTGCTTTTTGGCACAACACGAAAATCCTCTCATCAGCGAAGCTCCGGACGGGAAGAATGCCCGGTCCGGAATGGGATCGAAATCATTGTAAAATCTCCGGATGAAAGCCAACCCTTTGTTCCTTATTCGAGCGTTCCATATTTAGCATTGCATATCTACAATGCAGAGCTAATTGTCTAGATTTAATATATATGCACGCGCACACGCAGCAAAGAAAAAGAAAGGGATAGAATCTTCAATCAACAGGGACGTGTACTTAACTGATTACTGGATATTAAAGGCAGTGATTTGTGTTACCTGTTCCATTAGCGCCGGCCGGTCTAATCCGCCTGTCGTAATACTGCGTGCCCAGAATTCTGTCCAAAATCTGCTTCTCCTTCTCGCGAAAGTTGATGTTCTGCTGCTGATTGTTCTTCATGCCTTGGCTTAGCCTGCGCCATTTTTTTGTTTTCAAAATAAAAAAAATATGATTATAAAGATAAGCGCAGTCAGCAAGGGCTACACGAAGAAGGACAATGATATTCAATAAGATGGAAAAGAGGTTTCGATAGCTAGACATCAGACAAGAGGATGTGACGGAAGACGAAGGTTGACGGTCGATGTTTAACAATTCAAGGCTGCATGAAGAATTCCGGTTGGTCCCTTTTTTTTCTATGGATTGCAAAGGGAAATGGGGTTGAGGCAAACGCTCGTTAAATGCGCTTTTGACGATGAGAGTCGCAAAGTTTTCCGGTCCGCCGCTCTGATGGATGAAGCCTTGTCCAAGACGATGGGGGGAGAGTGCGGAATCGAGCGGACGGTAGACTCATCCAAAATGGATTCGATTGTTCGATCAGGGTCGAGTGAATTTTTGCGTGTTACTTTGTCAACTGGATGCCTTTTATATATTTATATTTCCTCCACAAGCAAAAAAAAAAAAAAAAGGATATTTTTTTTGCAATTTCTAAGACGATGGAACGACGGCCTAATCTTTTGTCCGTTCTCGCTAAATGTCTTTTCGTCCCCGCTGTCCTCTTCCTGTTTTGTAGCCGTTTGAATCAATAACTCCATCGACTCAATAAACGTTGACTATAACGGGCGGGAGTTTGCTGTCCAAGGCACAACAAAACAAAAAAACGATACACACAAGGCGCTGTGCAGAGAAACTCTTCTTGTCGAGCTCCATCAATAATCCGACGAGCTTTTGCTTTCAAGCGTCCCAAAACGCTTTCTGTCATGCAAGGGGAGTCTTATTGCTGTTGCTACGTATATATACTGTATATACTGTATATTTTTTTTTTGCAAGTTAAAGAAATAGTGCGCTCGTCTATGTTTTATGCATTAGCTCCATAGACATCGTGCGAATAAAAGATCAAAAGTTCGACGTCTAAGAACAGCTGACCAAGGGTCAAACGGAGCCCGTGCATGTAATCTTTGTTTTGGGACTTGTAGTATAGATTGAAGGGATCTCGAAAACTTTGAAATTACGATTTGCAACGATGGCTTTCAACTGGTGAGAGCCTTCCCTTAACTGACGAAGTGAAATGCAACTAGACTTTTAGGCGCGATGTAATCGTTTGTTGTGCCATCATAAAAATTTTTTTTTTCTTTTGCGAGGGACAAGCATTCAGATTGGATAATTCTGTTATATTTTTTGGGCAAAAACATTATGCCAAGTCAATCCATTTTCTTGGCTTGTTTTTTAATCTCGAAAATTTGAGTGAGTGCTCAACGGTTGTTTTCCTCCGGCGAATGAAAAGCCATTTCTGTTTTCTTGTTTGCATTTGAGTAGATCGATGATTTCAATCGATCCGAGGCTGCCTTTATAGTCTTGACGCATCATTGAAGAAAAAAAAAAAAAAGAAAAATTTCAACCTCTTTGAAGGATTTCCGTTTCCCATTTTTGCCCACGTTTCTCATGTTTTCCGTATACTTAAAAAAAAAAATAATAATAATAATAAATATCACTTGCAAATGAGCTGACCGATTTCTAGGTCGTTGTTTTTTTTGGCACTAGTCCCGAAAAAAAAAAAAATCGTTTGCTTAAATTGACAGAAGATGGATATTGAACACGCCACATTAACCCGCCTAACACATAGGCGGGGCGGGGCCGAACACCTGACGAGATTTTCTTCTTCTTCTTTTGGTCATAAAAAAAAAGAATCTTTGCTAAAAAGGACTAGTTGCAGATTGTGTTGTTCCCTTTTGCGGAAGATTGGCGATTTCTTGATCCTATTTATTTTCATATAGATCCTGTTTTTCCAACGAAACGAATCTGAGGGATCCGGACTCTTTTCTATCGGCCTCCTTTCTTCGCTATTGATCAGAACTTCGTCGTTTCCGCGCGGTGCGTCGTGCGGCCGGATGGGAAAACGAGAAGGGATCAGCAAAAGAAGGAAAAGAAAAAAAAAAAAAATTCCCCCCCCCCCCCCTCCTGTTTCTTTGATACTTACACAGTCGACAAGGACAGGAAGAGGATGATGATCCAGAGCAGAAGCGGAGGCGATGAAGAAACTGGATGGTACGATGCTGTTCCCATGGTAGTTGCCTACAGCCAATAAACAATTGGCCGATCATAAAAGAAAGAAAAAAAAAAGAGAGAGCTAAAGAAAAAAAAAGAATCCCGGATGGAATCAATGATACATCACAAGGTAAAAAGAAAAGAAACGAATAGAGACGAGATGGCAGCAGTGATGCGGAAGAAGAAAACTAAAAACGAAAGAATACGGAAAAAAAGGGATGATAGAAAGCGGAGGCAATAGGAAGCGATTAGAGATAAATCAGCGAGATGATCCGGATCCAACGAGCCCGTTACACACAAAAAAGAAGGAGGGGAGAAACCCACGAGTGGTAGACTCCTATAAACACGCACAATATGCCGTGTGTGGATTCTTATAGTTTTGCGAGTAGCAGCTTTAAATCATCCTTTTTCGCTATGCCATCCGCTTGTGGGGATGATGGCGTATAAGGAGGACTCTTAACATCGTTTCGCTCTCGACTGGAACAGCTGGTGCGTCCGTACAAAGCGCCGGCTGTATTTTAGAGAAATGGCATATGTGCAACATTTGTACTGTACAATCTATGCACGAAAGACAATAACGCGGTGGCAGCGGTAAACAATGTTTTGTTTGCTCTGTCGTTTGAACTTTGAATCGCGTCCCTTACGTTTGCGAACCTTTCATGTTTGATTGGATGCGCAAAGCTAATGCATAGATTGCTTTCTTTTTAAAAGGTAATGGCTCCGATCCCATGGATCCAATGCGCGGGCGTAGCACTTTGTCATCGTTCAGGTTTTTAAAGCGAACTTTTCGCACGTGATTCAAGAACAACGGTAACAAGATTTTCTAGGCTTCCATCGTTGCCAGTTTTGAACTGATTGCAAAAAAAAATGAAATGAAGGGAAGCCAACGCCTTTCTATCGCTGGCGGAAATCGAAATGTCAATGAAGCACAAACTCCATTTCCCGTTTGGAAATTGAAAGTCAATTGACCTATCCTTTTTTTTTCCTTCGCCAAAGTGGCAAACGACTATCAACATTTTACTTGATAAACTTGTCCGGTTCACACTTGAAGTGTGCAGTAAGAGGTACGCATTGTGTGTTAATGATAGGGGGGGTTGGAGGGCGTTAGGAGAAGATCAATACACGGTTCTTGAATATATATAGTCGGATTGAAACAAGAGGATGGTTTAAGATGGGGCCTCAATATGGTTGACAGTCTATACGTTGAGTTGTGTGTGTGTAACAAATCTCGAAGAGGCAAGCGGATGGGTTTTGTCTGCAACTGTGTGAATTATATTGGCCAGCTTGTTGATGGTCATGGAATGGGGGGGCGGATTGAATCCATTTTCTCTTGCGAAGTGGGCGCGGCCGACGACAGCATAGAGGAGGAGTAAGAAAATGGTGAAAAGCTGATGTCAGACTTTTCAAACTTAATTCCAAAGAATCATCGAGAAAACCTCTAAAAGACTTTTGCCATTCTGCTTGAAAAAAAAAAAAATAATAATAAGAAACTAAAGGCATTTATGAGCAAAGATCTTCTTTCTTGTCTCAATTCTTTTTTTTTTTTTTGTTCTCAAAGAAGAAAATCTCCGTCGAGTTTGAACAGTCGTCGGTGCAGAGTTTAATTGGCGCGGGACCCGACTCCAGCCGTCTGCTTTCGCTTTGCCAGCTATTTCTCTCGCGGGGTGTATCTCTTACGCATCCATCGCTGCGTAACGAGACGTGGGATTTTCACTCTGTCGAGGGCCAACTTTACTCCGCACAAAACTTCTGTTGCCACCGTCTTCGTCTCTCTCGACAGGGATGAGGCATTTTCAATGAAATGTTTTTTTTTCTCCTTTTTTTTTTTTTTTGTTCCGTCCTCCATTTGAAAAAATCGTGAATTCCGAGCGCATTCTACTTGCCCTTGAAAATCTGCGCGTGGGAAAATCTAATTGAAATTCAACGAGTGTGAAAATCCGTTTGATTACGTGTGTAGTAGTCACAGTCGTTGCAGTTCGTTTTCTTTTTTGTTTCCCTGCTCCAATTTGAAAGGTTTACTTCAACGACAGTGACCGCACGCAAGCGAACGTTTTAAGTCGCCTAACTGAAATAATATATCGCGTTGTAGATCTTTTCTTCGTAGAGCTAAGCCATTTATAACGGCGTGAGATGCTACGGAATCGAATATCTTCTAGAAAAAAGAAAAAAAAAGGCCTACGGTTAGATCCGTTGAACCACTGCCCGCGTTCGGAATACGTAATGAACTAACGGCTATACCGGAGAGGCCACGTAGCTTCTCACTTAGAGTTTCGGCTAGCCTTGTTACCGTGCTCTACGAATTGTTAACTTCAGTCTCCGTTTTCCTAAATGCCGCTAATATATGGAAAGATAAAGACTCTGTGATTGAATCGGATAAAAAACCAAAGTTTATCAAACAAACCTTCAATTCAGTTGTATGCGCTGGGTATTGCGCGTACGTAATGCACGTTGTAGCCGTTCTTATTTCACTATGATGTCAATTCCATAAGAAAATAAAGGCCATTCATGCATAATGCCCTGTACGTATGGCTCGATGGGGGATGAACTTTCGAACGGCCAATTGGGCGTTACGATATAGCCGCAGCCTTTCGATTTCTTATGCCAACAATCAAGTAAAATACCCAGCATCGTACAATCAACTTATTACTCGCGTAATTTACGATACCTCTTTCCCAACCCCACATTCATTTGTTATGAGAAGCAATCTTTATTCTATTGATTTATTTCTCCACCCTTTCAAGGGAGCCTTTAGAAAAAGGGTAAAAATAAGAACGAAGGATAAGAAAAAAAAAATGCTTCTCTGTATATAACATGGAGGGGCTATATATTAAAACAGAAATGGGACCTATGCCATCGGATCACCTTCAGCGCGCTCCGTCGAGCTTCTCCCTTATTTCACGTTATGTATGCTTCAACGGCCGCGTTTCTCATTTTGCGATACGAATAGAATAGAAAAAAGAAAGGGAAAGAGAAATGGAGAGCACGAGTTGTTTTGATATATTAAAAAAAAAACAGCCGAAGGGGGGTCACAGCTGAAGGAAAAGAATAATATTTTTTTTCTTTTTTTTTTTTTTAAGAGATATGATGACGGATATATATATGTATATATAACGACGACAATAATTAGACGTGAAAGCTTTCAGGGAATTAGCCGGACGTAGTACACGATGCAAGGAAATCTGCAGTTCATGCGAATTGATAATAACGACGTTCTTGCGCGTCGATACACTCATTTGATTTGGTCATGTCGCTGTGCACACATTTATCCTCTGAAATTGTTGCAATAATAATTATTGCTTGAAAAAAAAACAACTAAACAAACAGAGAGTAGCCGGAACAATGTCGTAAATTCGTTTCCCTTTCATTTGTCATTTAAAGCGAAGCCACACACACACAACCCAAAGTGGATAAGAAGCTAGAAACAGAGTCCTTCGGATGGCCAAACGTTCCATCCAGTTGATTAGGTATGGCCTATACATAGAATCCCTCAGTCCATCTCTGTCTTACTATTGTGTGATATTAACGTGATTGGATGCGATGGCCAGCAACAAAAAAAAATTCTATTGCAGCGGTTTTGCCACAAAGAAAGAACACGAGATTTAAAGACAGCAAAGCTGGCTAAGCATCAGCGGAGTAGCTCATGCTAACAATAGAGAAAAATAGCATCATCATTATTCTTTTGTTGAATCGCTTGTAAGGTATCCTACCAAAAAGATTTTGGGGGTAAAACAACATCGTTTGTGTGCTGGACTTAGCCATGCGGGCAAAGTACACACAAGCTACCGCTGCCGCACTTGCCAATCTATTTGTCTAGACTTGTCTGAATTCGAATGTGGTCGGAACGCTGCAACGCTGCATTCGAGTTTTGCACGAATGCCGTGTTATAAATGCATGAGCTGGCAAAGTAAACTAGACGAGCTAATGCTGTCTCCCAACTTGGGATTTCATTAATTGCACAGAAAACTTGGGCAACATTTTTTTTTATTGCTTTACATTGACTCTGTGGAAAGTCGGTCGCACGTTTTTTTCAAACGTAACGGGGTCACAAAAATTCGGCATCAACTTTGTTTTTTGACGTGAAAATGTATGCAAAGGTTTTTTTTTTTACAGTTTTGAATGACGCATTTACGTTTTGTGAACGAACAAAGAGCTCCGACAAAGTCCACAGCTAGTTTGGGGATGTTGAATCGGGGCCAATTTGAGTCGTGATATACGGTGGTCGTGATTGCAGATAACAAGAAGCCGTTCGTGTCTGGGTATTAAGGTAAAAGAGCGAATTGGGACACAGGCCCGGTTCCTGCTAATTTGGGACAAAAAACATACATTTCGTCGCATCACGAATGGTATACTGATAGGGGTTCTATTGGGACATCTTATAGGCGAATTATAAACTAAAAGGGGGGTTACGCAATTTATCAAAAGGGCAAAATTTAAAACATAACAATATTCGAGAAAACGGTAATTGAAATCTGTGCGTTTTGCTTGCGGGCGAAAAACCTAAACAGCGTACGATTTGTTAGCTGACACCTGGACGGCACAGGAAATTTCTAAGGTAAAATTGAAGAAACCCATTAAATAATTATATCAAACAGTAGAGCAAGTTAAGTTCTACAGATTAAGTACAAGTCTGTCCCATTAAATGCTAGTATTATTCTAATATTACAAACCAGAAAAAACCCCCATTCCTGCTAATTTGGGACAGCCGACGCTAATTTAGGACACAGATATTTTCGAAAAAAAAAAAAAAACTTTTTTTCAATATTTTTACATCAATCGACGCAGAATTCAAAAATAAATCGATTGATGTAGGATATTTATCCGTTTTTTGAATCATTTTCATAGAAATAACGCAAAAATACTTTAGGGACTTAGAATCTAGTCTGGGTTCATCCACGCAGCTTTTTTAAAAAATTAATTTACATTCTTTCACTTTTTTTTTCGTAACTTCAAAGCCAATAAACTTTTTATATTTTTAAAGGTAATTCCGTATTTTTTATTTCATTTTACCAGTGACTAAACGAGAAATTTTTCGGAAACTGTTGTCCCTTATTGGGACACAAGTTTATTTGTAGTTTTTTTCAGAAATTTCAGTGGTTTTTCACGCTTTTCATGTTCCTTTTACTTGTCGTAGAAGAAATTTGTTAATAAGTCATTGGTTTTAAGTAAAAATAAAAAAAAACTGTTTTGTTGTTCTCGTCATAGTCCCATTTGATTGTGCTTTAAGCGAAAGCGCTAATTCTGGACACTGTTTTCGAAGGGCGTGGGGTGGCGGTAATTTTCATATTTTATCTTACGACATGGCACAGTGGATGAATGCCTGGATGGTGAGACGGAGGTCTGAGGTTCAATTCTCAGCAGCTCAAATATAATCTTGTGTTTAATTAATACATTCGATGTATTTATAGGGACGATAGACGATATCTGCCTATCATGTCAAATAAAATCCCCAAAAAGTAATATTTTTGTCTGCATTTTGGGGTAACATTTAAATAGTATTTATAAATAGAAGTTTTATCATCAGAAGTTTGGTAGCTCAGAGGTAAAGCATTAGACTCATGATAATAAGGACTGCAGTTCAATGCCAGATAGAAGTTAAAACTGAATAGCTATTTTGCAGAACGCTAGGAAACTATCATACAGCAGTAAACATATAGTGACGAAGTAAAAAATTCTTAATGAGTTTTCTTTTTTCTGCAATTTTTCTTACAAACTGCGATTCAACAATATCGCACGAAATGTGAAAAAATCAAGAATGATGTAAAACAACAACGAAAAACAACAACAGCCATGTAGGGAAAATTTATATGAATCTATTAATCGCAATGTTTGTTGATATTGCGTTAGTTGAATATGTCTTTAGTGATTTCAAAATATCTCACACATAGGGAAAAATTGCAAATCGATTTAATTGAACTTTGCATGTTGTGCACTGTCGGTATAGAACCATACCATTTGGTGTTAGCAATCCAACGTCTTACCACTACGCCATGGCTAATAAATTTTTTTGAAAAGCATAATATGTCACTTAGTATGTAGTCTGCTGTCCCAAATTAGCGTCACGGGGGCTTATGTAAAAAACATAAGAATTGCAATGACTAATTAGATTAATATTATCACATGATTTTCATGATAAATTCAACTGCCATGTAGAGGAAAGCTTATCGATTCTATCGATACCAGTGTTTGTTGATATTGCGTTAGCTCAAGGCGTCATTGAAGATTTAAAAGAATCTCACAAAATGTGATAAAAAGTGAAAAATTTAGGCAAAAGTAAATTTTGATTTTCTACAACTGGAGTTGAACCATGATTCTTCAGGTTGGCAATCCAACGTCTTACGACTATGCCACCCTTGACATATTGTAACAGAAAACTATAATAAGTCATTTAGTATGTAGTGTGCTGTCCCAAATTAGCGTCATGGGAGCTTATGCAAAAAACACAAGACTTGCAATCACCGATTAGATGAATATTATAACATGATTTTCACAAAATATTCGACAACCATGGAGAGAAAACTTCAACGAATCCATTGATCCTAATATTTTTATATTGTGTTAGTGTAAGGTATCTTAAGTGATTTAAAAATATCTCACAAAAAATGGGAAAATTCAAAAAATGAAATAGTAGTGACTGGTCAGTATAGAACCACGATCCTATTGGTTAGCAATCCAACGTCTTACGACTATGCCATCTTGAATTAAACATTTTTCAAAAGCATAATATGTCATCTAGTATGTAGTCTGCTGTCCGAAATTAGCGTCACGGGAGCTTATGTAAAACACATAAGAATTGCAATCATCGATTAGATGCATATTTTTACATGATTTTCATATGACATTCAATAGCCATGTAGAGAAAACTTAAACGAATCAATCGATCCTAATATTGTTGATATTGCAGTGGTGTAAGGTATCTTAAGTAATTTTAAAAAATCTAACAAGAACGGGGAAAATGAGGAAAGGAGGATTAAAAAATTTAAAACAATGACTTGACAGTATAGAACCATTAACCTTTTGGTCTGGCAATCGAACGTCTTACGACTATGCCATGGTTCACACAAAGAAGTTCAAAAGCATAACATGTCTTTCTGTATGTAGGCTGCTGTCCCAAATTAGCGTCACGGGAGCTTATGGAAAATAGATAAGAATTACAATCAGCCATTAGATAAGTATTCTCACATGATTTTCATAAAATATTTAACAGCCATGTAAAGGAAACTTAAACGAATCTATTGATACCAGTATTGATGATATTGCTTTAGTATAAGGTGTACTAAGTGATTTCAAAATATCTCACCAAATGGCAAAAAATTCAAAAATAAAGAAAAAAAAACTTATATATAGTTCCCATAGAGTATAGATCCTTCAGCCTTTATGTTGGCAATCCAACATCGTACGATTATGCCATACTGAATAAAAATATCTTGAAAAGCATAACATGTGTCTTAAAACGTAGTCTGCTGTCCCAAATTAGTGTCATGGGAGCTTATGTAAAAAACATAAGAATTGCGATCACTGATTAGATAAATATTGTGACATGATTTTCACAAAATATTCAACAGCCATGCAGAGAAAACTAAAACAAATCAATTGGCACCAATATTATTGATATATCTTTAGTTTAAGGTGTTCTTAGTGATTTCAAAAATATCTCACCAAATAGGAAAATTTCAAAAACGAGAATAAAAAAATTAAATGTGGTGCCAATGCGGTATAGATCCATCAACCTTTATGTCAGTAACCCACCGTCGTACAGCTAAGCCATGGTTAACACAACTTGACAGAAAAGCCTAGCATGTCATTTAGTATGTAGTCTGCTGTCCCAAATTAGCGTCATGGGGGCTTATGTGAAAACATAAAAATTGCAATTACCGACTAGATGCATATTTTCACATGATTTTCATAAAATATTCAACAGCCTTGTAGAGAAAACTTAAACGAATCTATTGATCCTAATTTTATTGATATTGAAGTAGTGTGAGATATCTTTAGTGATTTCAAAATATCTCACAAAAAAAGGAAAAATAAGGTAATGAGGAAGACGAAAATTGAAAATAGTGTGTTGCCAGTATAGAACCATTGTGCTTCAGGGTGGCAACCGAACGTCTTACGACTACGGTATGGTTAACAAAATGTAGTTAAAAAGCATAAAATATCTTTTTGTATGTAGTCTGCTGTCCCAAATTAGCGTCATGGGGCCTTATGTGAACAACATAAAAATTGCAATCACCGATTAGATGGATATTTCCATATGATTTCTATAAAATATTCAATAGCCATGTAGAGAAAACTTAAACGAATCTATTGATCCTAATATTATTGATATTGTAGAGGTGTGAGGTATCTTTAGTGATTTTAAAAAAATCTCGCAAAAAAAGGAAAATGAGCAATTAGGAAAACGAAACTTAAAAATAGTGCGTGACAGTATCGAACCACTAACCTTTGGAATCGCAATCGAACGTCTTACGACTATGCCACGGTTAACAAAGTATTATTAAAAAGTATAACATGTGTTTTTGTATGTAGTCTGCTGTCCCAAATTAGCGTCATGGGGCCTTATGGGAAAAATATAAAAATTGCAATTACCAATTAGATGCATATTTTCACATGATTTTCATAAAATATTCAACAGCCATGTAGAGAAAACTTAAACGTATCTAATGATTATAATATTATTGATATTTTTGTAGTGCGATGTATCGTTAGTGACTTTTAAAATATCTCAAAAAAAAGGAAAAATGAGGAAAATGAAACTTAAAAATAGTTTGTGGACAGCATAGAACCATTATCCTTCAGAGTGGCAATCGAACGTCTTACGACTATGCCACGGTTAACAAGTATAATCAAAAAGCATAACGTGTCGTTTTGTTTGTAGTCTGCTGTCCCAAATTAGCGTCATGGGGCCTTATGTGAAAAACATAAAAATTGCAAATACCGATTAGATGCATATTTTCACATGATTTTCATAAAATATTTAACAGCCATGTAGAGAAAGCTTAAACGTATCTATTGATCCTAATATTATTGATATTGTAGTAGTGTGAGGTATTTTTAGTGATTTCAAAATATCTCACAAAAAAGGGAAAAATGAGGAAATGGGGAAAACGAAACTTACAAATAGTGCCTTGACTGTATAGAACCACTAACCTTAACGGTGGCAATCGAACATCTTACGACTCTGCCATGGTTCACAGAAAATAACTAAAATGCTTAACATGTCTTTTTTTATGTAGTCTGCTGTCCCAAATTAGCGTCACGGGAGCTTACGTAAAAAATATAAGAATTAAAATCACCCATTATATAAATATTTTCATATGATTTTCATAAAATATTTAACAGCCATGTAGAGGAAACTTAAACGAATCTATTTATACCAGTATTGATGATATTGCTTTAGTTTAAGATGTTCTTATTGATTTTAAAATATCTCATCAAATACGAAAAAATTCAAAAATAAGAAAATACAAGTTGTTGTATAGTTTCCATACGGTATAGAACCATTAGCCTTTTGGTTGGCAATTCAACATCTTACGATTATGCCATGGTTAGTATAAAACTATTGAAAAGCATAACATGTCTACTTGTATGTAGTCTACTGTCCCAAATTAGCGTCACGGGGGCTTATGTAAAAAATATAAGAATTTAAATCATTGGTTAGATGAATATTGTCATATGATTTTCATAAAATATTTAACAGCCCTGTGGAGAACATTTAAACGAATCTATTAATACCAAGATTTGTTGATATTGCGTTTGTTTAAAGTGTCTTTGGCGATTGTATAAAATCTCACAAAATAAGATTAAAAATTACAAGTAATAAAAAAACATTTGCACAAGAGCCCCAACTGGTATTGAACCACCAACCTTCGAGTTGGTGTTCCAACACCGTACGACTAAGCCACTGTTGATTGATAATAGAAACACAACCTACCAACGTTATTTAGTTTATTGTCTGATGTCCCAAATTAGTGCCATGGGAGCTTATGTAAAAAATATGAAAATTGCAATCACAGGTTAGATGAATATTGTAAGCTGGCTAAGGTGATGAAGTTTCTGATTTATAACCGGAATTTAGGCGAACCCAGGGAAGTAATAATAATTGGAAAAATGTTAGCTTTGGATGATTAAAATGAATTAACAATCTCTCTTGAAAAAAAAAATTTCGTATGGTTAAAAAGAGTGAGCTGAAATATATAAGCAAAGAAATACAATCAGTCACTATGTAGGGTTGAACCACCGACTTTCAAACTTGCACGCCAAAGCCTTATGACTGTGCTATGAACGTTTTGTAATTTTTGGTATACAACTTATACAAATCAATATAGTCTGCTGTCCAGATTTAGCGTCATGGGAACTTATGGGAAAATAGACTAAAATCAGTCAGCAATTAAATGAATAGTATATGTCTACGTTAGTAACAAATTTTAACGCATTGTTACGAAACAGTCGACGAACATTCTTACGGCGATATTTGGTAGGATAGGGCAAGTTAAAAACAATTTTTTTCGGTTTAAAATTTCGGACATTACGGCGTGTTTACGGGAAGTGCTTATGCTTTTTTCTCGAAAATTTGAATCACATTTATTTTTTCGTTTTTACCGTGGAACCTATAACCTATTGGCTACTTAAAGAGCGAAGTGTTTAATACAATTTTAAAAATCCATATTTTATGTTTTTGGGGTGAATTTCAATTGCAAGTTACCAGGCCTGAAAAATGAAGTCTCGTTTTGACAGCTCATTGTTTTGGTTGTTGAAACATAAATTTCGCAATATTTTTCTATTGCACCCCCTTCGGTGTCTTAAGCTATTCGATTCAGAATTAAAAACTGAATCGAATGAATAAATTAGTTTTTAAAAATAAGACTGTCCAGAATTAGTAGAAATGTCCAATGAATTAGGGTTTTTGTCCGAAATTAGCAGATCGGCTTTACACGCATTCCCCATAAGAAAGGCTGTTAGCCCAAACGCTGTCCCAATTCGCTCTTTTACCTTACGAATTTAAATGACCAAATGTTCATGTTGTCCTTTTACCCCAACAGACCCTCGAGAATTGTATAATCTTCCTCTTTTGCGAGTCTGTCACGACGTTGCGTGATGGTTCCCTTTTGTTTTTAACGACCGAATTGAAAGTGTGATTGGCCTATCTTGTAAATAACAACGGCACAACGTCTACATCTCCAATTTTATTATGTTTCATGTGGATACAGGAACTATTAGATGTCTTTTGGATGATAGGGCCCTGTGGCACAAGGGCCCTTGGCTACTTGTTGTTTCGTCCCATTACGTCAAATTTCGAGGGGCCTAATGACTGTGTCGTTTGTGTACATACGCGTATTCCTGCATCGTCTATTCGTTAATGGTTTCGTAACTTGCTCGCAATGCTAAACACGAGGCTCTAACAACACATTGAATGTGTTGCTTCGAATGGGAAACAGAACAGGGAAAAAAAACGGGCCGGAACGTAAGCTTCCGTTATAGCGTCTAGTAAGGCTTTACGAGGTGACAACATAAGACGGGTTTTTATTCATTTTTACTTCTTTTTTTTTAAATTAATTAATCTACTTTTTTTTTTTTTTTGCTTTGTTTTCTTTGATGAATATAGAACTGCCGGCTGTTTGACTTGACGTCCAACGGGTTTCCCAATCTGCTCCATCTTGAGTTTCTTTTAATATTGTCTTTGTCGGATGACTGTCTGAATGTTGTGTATCCTCTTATTATTATTTAGCATTTATTAATTATTATTAATACACATTTTCTTTTTACTTAAATGCTTTTATTTTTTTTAAGTATCAGCCTAGCGTGTCAGGCCATTGCTTTTTTGACGTTCCGTGCGTAGTTTATGTGTGCGTCGTGCGAATACATTGGCGCCTCGGATCGTGTCTTCTCCCGCCTTTCTCTGTATCCATCTGCCTATGTTTTTTTCCCCTCTTTTTCTTGATTGCCTTGTCAGCCCTCGTGAAACTCGCCTCGCACGGAATCACGTTACACTCCTTCTCTCTTTTTCCTTTTTTTCTGTCCTTTGATTTATTGATGTACATTTCCGCCGCTTGTTCGTCCCTGGACTGATCTTCGCAGTTGAGAATCCTTGCCCACTTCTCGCGCGCCCTGTTTGTGTATGTAGCCATCGTGACCGGTCGTGGAAAACGGGCCGAGGACATAGAAGAAGAGGATAAGAGAGAGAAATGTGACACGCACGAACGATTGAAAGGCGCTGGCCAATTTGAAAACGTTTCCATTTTTTTCTCTCTTTTTTTTTGGCACAAATGGCGATTGGGTCTTCTTTTTTTAACGGCGTCGTTATGGCCGTGTCACGCGGGAAATTGGCGAAAGAGTTTGACTGGCTGAAGGAGATTGAAAAATAAAATCATCAGTCATTTAATGTCTGTTTTTTTTTTTTTTTTTTATAGTCAAATTAAATTTTTTTATGGAGTGATGTGTGTATACAAAATCAATGTCATCTTCTAATATGAGCCAGCTGTCTGAGTCACGAAGGAATAAAATGGGCATTCAAGTTATATTTATTTTTTTGTATCTAGCTATCTTAATTTGTGAGTGAGAAGAGATGTCTTCTAAAATGTGAGCTACATAAAGTTTTGCTACTCAGTTTCACATGGCTAATCAAAATATAAAAATTGCTTATTTTCCTAATCAACACTGTGTCTCAGTTCTCGTATTCAAATACCATTTTAAATAGATTTTGTTTTTCATATTTAAATTTCTGTAGCTTTTGTAAGAAAAAAAAAAGGAGGAAAAAAAAAGCGGGAATGGAAACGTTTTTATACGCAAAAAAAAAGAAGGAGCTCATTATAATAGGAAACTAAAACACTTGGGTGCAAAACATGTAAATCGAAAAATATGTAAATTCCGTCTGCGTTTTTCACCTTGAACTGATCTTTTTCTTACAGAGGGAGGCGAACGATTTGAAACGAGAAAAATATTCAAATGTCAAACAAAAAAAAAAAGGAAAAACGAAAAACAAAACGTTTTACCTTACCCACCCCCCCCCTGTCCCAATTTGCATGGTTTAATAAGTTAGAGCATGCAGCAGCAAAAGCAATCGCCCCTACCCCCTTTTTTTTTTCCTTACCCTGCCCCTACTTTTGACGATCTTTTCTCGGCACGTGTTGGCCTTCAAAAGAAAAATCATGAAAAAAAAAAAAAAAAAAAAAAAAGTAAAATAAAACAAACAAAAAAAGGTCAATGCATTTCGCGTCTTTTGTGTCTGCTGATTCAGCCAAGCGCACAGAACCGTGAACAGAAACAAAATCAAGCCTTCGGGAGGAAACAGTAATCGTAATCATAACTGCATTCTAGATCGTCCTTTTTCTAGTGCAATTCTCGATGCGAATTCGGATGAGCTTTCTCCCTCACGTTTTCCCTTTTTCGTCGTGAATTTCTTCCTCTTCTTTGTCTGTGTGTGCTCCATCCATTTGGGCCTTTTCCTTTTTTCGCAGATCTTGTACAGTTTGTTTATTTTTTACGCAGCCATGACGACCTTGCATGGGGATCATCATCAATGTTGGCACGCGTTTTCATCGAGTGTGTCTCGATACGTAAAATTTATTCTTTGAATATGCGGTGGGGAGGGATTCAGTGTTTGGGAAAACGACGTGGGATTTGGCCCATCATTAGATTTTCGTTAGTAATCCTTTCGGATAACGATGGTTGTAGCGGAACAAAAATGAAGGAAATTAAACGCAGCGGCAGCCGAGACAAATGGCAGACAAAAGGATTTACTGGAAATGGGTACAACTTTTTTGTTTGGTTTTTTGTGTCTTGCACGCAGTCTTAGAATAGCTATTAATCGCACCAGATTGCACAATGCGTTTTTTTTTTGTTTTTTCTTTATCAAAATATCCATCGGAATGGATACTCCCATTTTTCCAGCCCCCCTTTCCTTCTAATAACATAGGCCTATTCTTTCCCCGTTTCTATACTTTCATTCTGCCTCGTTAGCCGAGCCAAGAACACACACACAAGAAGTTCCGGTTAGATCTACCCCCCCCCATCGTGTCTTGCACGCAACTCTTTATAGAACTTTCCACATATATATATATATATATATATATATATATATTGTCCTGATTTATTATTGTTTTTCGTCCGATCCATTCTTGTACAAAGGCACATCCTGGGATATGCGCCATTGTCGCGTGGAATTGTGTGACACACACACGCAGACGGATGCGGGATTGCGCACAAAACTTGGCGACGGCGATACGTTACACTCTATAGACTAACCCTATACATCTCAATCCATCGGTTGAAGAGGATGGAGAGCTGGACAGGCAATCGTTCCACCTTATCAGCAAAGGACCAAGTCATCAAAATATTGTGTGCGTGCGCACTGAAAGGCGTGCAGTAAATAGCGATATGTTAGGATAGACGTCTAGAAAAATGGGAAGAATGAAAAAAATCCCCTTTTTTTCTTATGGACCCCTATATTACTTATTCGCTGCTTTTTGAATTCCGATGGATGGACGGGTCGCAGTTATCGATTTCTTTTGAAGGTCGATAATATATATATTTTTGTTTCTACGGGGGATTGCAAAACGCTGAGGCAAGAAGAGACTTTAGAACTTGTGAAACTGGCCGGCGGTACGAAAGAGGATGGACATTTTCGCTCCGCCATCTGACAACACAATGGCAATAATCCAATCAAAGTCCGGATGAGATGCTACGGCACACACCCACGCCGAGCTGACGATCGATGCCAATGATGGCGATAACCACAAAGGGAAATCCATCTTCCATGTTTGCTTTCGTTTAATGTAAGTGAAGGAAAATCGCAGTGTGGGGAAGCTGTTGCTTCCCGCAATTTTCGAACGCACAAACATTTCGCGTTAACAGCGAAATACGTTGGGCGTGGGTGAACGGTGAAAAACAGAAAATGATGGGCACGCTCAACAGAGACGACGTCAATCGATGACTGTAGATGTTGCAGCTCTTTCCTGAAGATGTATCGATCACCTTGTTGCTCTCCTTCGCAGAGTGACGAGAACGATTGGGGATGGGATAAAAGAGCAAATGTGTTGGCCATAATCTAAAGTAGAAAATAACTGTACTGATGTTAAATGAAATTTTTTGAGCTTCTTTCTTCTTTTCACGGAAATGGCCTCGCCCCTTTTTCTATTGCCGTTGATGAGGCTATTTGATTCTCAGCTTTGTACGTTGTGAATGTTGAAGATGTTGAGTCTCCCTCTTTGCGCACTTGTGCACACCAGCCTGTGTTGATATGACACACAATTGGAAGTTTCTACTACACACGTCTACTGAAGATTTAAAAAAAAAAAACGCGTTCAGGTATCGATTCTTCAATTTTTTTTTTTTAATCTTGGCTTTCTACTCAGATTCCGCCGGCGGTGGATTGAAAAAAAAAAAAAGAAAAGTTAATAGATATCCTATGGAAATAACAATTCCGGCCACCAGAGCACCAGCAGTTGAATATTACATCAACGCTCTGGCTACTGCCAATGGGTTGATGGCATAAACATCATTTTTTATATACAGTTCTAAATGTTGTATATGCCCAGCTCTCTCTCTCCAATAGTTTGCCACCACCCCTTTGATGGCATTGAATCCGGATTTAGAGGCAGACGAAGTAGTTCTCTATATACGCCCGGATTTGAATCATTTATTTGGCCGCCTCTCCGTTTGTGTTAAATATTAAAAAATAAATCACGAAAAAGAGAGAGACAGAGAGAGAGAGAGAGAGAGAGGCAAGAGTGGTGTTTGCAGAACTACGGCCAGTTGTATTACAAAGGTCGCGGCTGCTGGGAATGCCAGCAATCAAAATAAAAAAGAAAGAATACGGGGGAAAATAAGGCGAAAGAGCAAAGTTTTCTCGGCGGGCCACTGCGGGACATCGTTCACCATTTGCTGAGTAATCTACCGCCCGACACTCTTTCCTACATCTATTTTGTGTTTGGCTTCTTGGATTCGCTCTCAACATCGAAAAACTTCTTCTCTGTATTACAACTGTCTATATACAAGATGATATAGCGTAGCCCCCCCCCCCCCCATTTATAGTTGTGTGCAGCAGTACTGCAGTATCAACGCGCACGATACACACACACTGTGCGGTACTGTACAACACACACAGACAGACAATCTTTCATCATTTCACGCAAGTTTTTTTTTTGTGTCGTCGTTGATTGTCTCTCTTATTCCTCTTTTTCTTTTTTTTTGGGGGGCTGGGATAGAGTTTGTCTCGTGTTTCTCTTGTGCTGTTTGCATTTGTTTATCGTTGGAGGGCCAGTTGAAAAGTGGCCTTTCATGTTAACAAGAGACTTGATGCAGGAAAAACTAGCTTAACAAAAAGGAGGGCTTCTAGAGTGTACTCTTATAATGTAGGCTATCCACCCATGTAAAGCCCAAAATAAATGAAATGCGTCCTAGTGGGAGGCTAGCCAACCGGATCAAGTGCATATAGAATGATTGCCATCGAGACGTTCCACACGTTGATAGTTTATCAATAAAAAAAAAATGACGAGAGAGAGAGAGTATGCATTTGAAACAATTCTGAATGTTTACAACATTTTTTGAATCGAGCTTCGTTCAAACTTGGGCAAATGGAATGGCCGTTTCACGTTCACACGACATCGATCCGATGGATCATTTGTTGTGTGGCGGATATAAGTAAGGATTGGAGCAAGCAAAAATGTCCTCGTTTTCCGTTGATGTTTGGCCCGTTTTTCTATTTCATTCCGATTTCTCAGGCAACCGCCATTGGCTAGAAATTTCTTTTTGCGTGTCCATCGCAGTTTTGTTAGGTGTTATTGACTATTCATGTTTGCTCTATAGTCATGTTGGGTATAGCGTTCAGAACACGAAAGGCCATTGCAATGACAAAATAAAAAAAAAACAGAAGAGGAAATACTCAGCCGAGCAAGTAGTTGACGTTTCTGACGTATTCCATATCATATCCAAAGTGCTATAAAAACCCGAGGAGATGGGCTCTGTTTCACGTTTGAATTCCTCGATTACGTATTGACTTATTGCCGACTATGTACTTTTGCTTCTCAAAAAAAAAAAAAAAATAATAAAACCTCTCGTCTACTTTTGCTTTTCATTGTCCTCGTCCCAATAGCCTTTCTGCGTTCTCTCAACATTATTTTTTTTTCTCTACTCTTTTCACAAAACTCAACATGGAAATCAGCTTTCTATTTACCATATAATAAAGCTCTACTTCGGCACTCGCGAGTGTGCACGTAATGTCGACAAAAAAAAAAAAAAATCCATATACGTCTTTCGTCATTTGGGACGACTGGCACACGGAGAAGCTTTTACACGCCGTAAGTTTCCCCTATTGCCCCCTCCCCCCTTTTATTTATATAAATATATGGCACTGCTAGTTGGTAATTAAAACGGATTGAAAGAGAGAGAGAGAGTTGGCTGAGCAACCGACGACCTTTTGTGAAGTTTAAAGCAATAAAGGAAGCGACGGATGAACAAACGGCCAAAGTCAAGAGAAAGTGATGATAAAAGGGACCCGAGAGAGAAAAAGACTGGCACTGAAAAGGACGTAATGATGAGCTCAGAGAAGCTTCTATAATTCGATATTGAACTGGTAAAACGCGGGGCTTCATTTTCAGTCGCTTGCTCACATGCGCTCGTCACGGGCTCTAATACAAGGGACGGCCAAGAAAAAAAAAAGGCAAGTGACAAGAACAAAAACACACTCGACAAAAGGACAAGAACAAAAACACACTCGACAAAAGGACAAGAAACCAATTACCGAGTTCGAAAATGAATTTTGTCGAGAGAAGAACGAACACGGAAGTTCGATTGACATGTTTTCAAACATAGTCCAAGAACAAAATACGTTTTTCTTTTTTCTTAACACCAGGAACGTGAGTTTCATATTCAAATTGATAGAACACGTGGCTGTTTCATTAACCAGTTAATTGAAATGAGGACGTTCATTTTTACGACGTCCTCAGCAGATGTTATTTTGAAAAAAAAAAAAATAAATAAAAAAAAAGGCTATGTCTAGACATACCTATTCTTTTCGGCAGATAAAAATTCGATCGTAAAAACTAATATCGTCTAAAGGAGGGGGGGGGGCGGCCGTGAGTTCCCTGTCCAAGTTGTAAAAAGTGGGCTCATGCGACACAACTTCATTCTTCCCCCGCAATGAAAGCTTTATAAGAGCGGGTGCAATTTAAATCAGTGGACTTTGTCCTACATAAAATATATACTTTCGATCGAGCGCCGAGAGCAGCGGGAGATGAGTTTTTAAAAAACAAGAGACCCACTCTTGTCCTCACGTTATCAGGACGCCAGACGGAAAAAAAACAAAAAAACAATAATGCGGGATCCGACAGCAAGACAGAGAGAGCGGGAGTGCGGCGAAGATGCACGGGAGTAATAACGCGATGTTCACTTCACGCACGGGTAAGGGGGAAAAAGCGGGCAAACATAGAAAGAGACGCAGTGCATGAGGCAGTCATAAAAAGTAAAGTCACGAGACTTGTTCATCCGTACTGCTCACACTTTTGTTACACACAAGATAGATATTAGGTTTTATTGTTTGGCTTTTCCCGCGGCCGACTTTTCCCTCCCCACAAAACTTCTCAGTTATTATTGAAATGTGGCGCTTTGTTGTTATTCACTTTGTTTGTTGTACTCTTGATTTATTTATTTTGTTTTGTTGTTTTTTTTTTGGTAACATTTCATGAAAGGATTCCTGACCTAGATCATCACCTTTTTCTTTCCTTCCCTTTGGCTTTGTGATTTTTGTTTTTCCTTATTTCATGTCCCGCATTGTCTCCGTTTGTTTGTTGTCGTTCGCACCGATTGCCCAATGCGTTCTCAAATTGATTTTGTTCCGTTCGATTTCAAACGAATCATTTGAATTTTTTAGATTGACGCAAGCTCAAACAAGGGGAATCGCTATTGCTCTTTTATTTCTTGCGTTCGACTATTTATAATTACGTATCGCTGGGAAGATCAAACAGAACGTTATTGTTTGTTTGTCTCGGTATTGTTTCCGGTCGTATTTCTTGCCAATCCCGCACAGCGTCTCGTATAACCCCCCGTGGCACTTTGTCCGCGTCGGGGCAGAAACCCGTGGCTCGGCTTCGATGATTGCTTTGCTGCACTTATTCTCACCTTGCCGCCGGCGCACACACACACACACAATACAACGCCCACCTGAATTGTTAAAATAGGTGGTGTACACAGTGACTCGTCCCTTCTCTTTATTAATTCTCACGTTTCTCTCTCTCTCTCTCTCTCCGTCTCTCTGCAGCCGTTGATTGTGAACGAGGTAATCTCAATTTTCTCTTACACGCGCGTTCATTCTAGCGGGACAATACATTGACAAAGTTCCTGTCCTCCCCTATAATCGTAGACGTCTGTTATTATATCTTCTTTATGCCTACACTTTTTTTTTCCTTCATTTTTCTGCCTGCCTCTGTCTTACACTATTTCCCCTCATTTTTTCTGGGGGGGGGTTTCTTAGAACAGCCGTTCGTAATGGCAAGTCACGCGTGCCTCTTTCGTGACTTGGAGTAGGCGGAAAAGACGGGCAGACAGTATAAAGGCTTGCATTATTCATGAATTTTTTTTTTGTCTTTTTTTTTGCGCTCTTCTCTTTAGGCCTTTCATTTCCCGAGCGTTTAGCATTATTTATCAAGAGTTAAACAATAAGGCAACTGTAGAAAAAGCAGGGACAGTTATTACGTACGCATTCAAGGCAGTACGTTTTGAAAGAGCAAAACGTGGTTACGTAACAGCAGTTTTTTTTTTGTGCTTTCTTTTTAATCGGCTCGGTTACCGAGGCTTTTATTGTACACACACACGACCTGTGCTTTCAATGTGATCAGAAGTAATGAATAATCTCTTTTCTCAAATCTCTTTTTTCTCGTTTGTTTCGAATTTCGTGACTGGCCATAAAAAAGCGAATTTTGAATGTAGCGATCGCCACACGTGCAGATTTTGATTGGGGAAAACAAAAGATTTTCTGAATCGCCAACGGTTGATGATCGAATTGAACAGAACTGGGTTGTGCAAAAGTGGGCATTGCGCTCGTTGCATAATGCTGAGGACAGAGGTATAAAATCTCAGAGTTTCGCAGGAGCTGCGCTATCAATCCAAGCGTAACAAATATCTAGCACTCGATTCGATTCAGCACCGGAGGGCATTAAAACAAAATAACATTTCCCTCTTCCTCCCCCGCCATCAGAAAGAAAAAAAAACAAAACAAATGAAAGGCGTGAAAAAAAAAAATAAATAAAAATGAGAAAAAGTTTCAAGTACTTACCGGTAGGTTTGGTGAAAGAGAGAATGATGAAGAGAAAGATTGAAGATTGACGAGATGAGGAGCCCAAGTTGACCGTACCCAAACGAATGACGTGCACCTCGCCCGTCACGAAGAATCGGCACGTCTGTAAATCAATTTCCCACAACTTTTTTTTTTTTTTTGTATTCTATTTTTGTCGGTTTGTTGCCAAGTCAATGCGGAAAGAAAAGAAACTCTATACGAGACTGGAATAAAAAAAAAAAAAAGAAAAAGAACCCCGGTTGGATGTAGATTCAAATGCGGGCATAGACGCTCGCGTTTTTGGTTACATCAAACCCAAAAGTAGATGAACCCTAAGGGGAACTACTATATCGAATAATAACAACAACACGCACGAGCAGTTATACAAGTGAGAGAGCCCCCCCCCCAAAAAAAAAAGGAAAGCAACAATAGAAGCAAAGGTCGATGACTTTATCAAAGCCAAAGAACTTTTTTTTTCTACGTGATTGGTGTGTGTGTGTGTGTGTGTGCGGATGTATATACTAACGTCAGTGATTCAGGTGAAGGCGTAGGGCATGTCGTTTTCTTTTTTCACTTTTTCCGGAGAGAGTTGGGCTTGCCAAGTTAGGGTGCGCACCACTAGTGGCAGGTTCAATACTACTCTTCTTTGCTGCAATGTAGGTGATGAGCGCGTACACGCGTTTTGCGACGATAACAAGCACGGGCAAAGTTATACGAGTTCTCGCATTGATTGTGCTGCTAGAAGCACATCGCCTGATCGAAAGTCAAACTTTACCTCGGCCTTTGCACGAAACTTGTCTCTGATTTTTGTTTGTTTTTTTCCCCGAATGTGAACAGCACAAACGCGTCTCGAAGAGACCCCCACAATTCTCTTCTTTGGCAGGTAGAACAAATGAGATGGACTGTCATCTGTTTCATCCGTTCCTCTGTCGTCAAAACAAGCAGGAAATGCACACCCAGATTTTGTATTGTTCCTTTTTTCTTGCCAGTTGTAGATAACGCGTGTGTCTTTTTTAACGTCAACGCGTATCGTTGTTGCGAAATTTGGCGCAGGTGGTCGCGCACGCGTCTGCTACGATATTCAACAAAAAAGAAGAAAAAAAAAATAACCCCCTAATAAATAATTGGATAGAAAAAAGCACTAGCTCAGACGCGGTACGTCCGCATCGAGCTCCGGCTACTGTCAGTATGTCCGTTGACCGGCGTTCGTCGTGTCGTCGTCACGGGGACCAGGGGAGGGAGGAGATTGCTTGGGTTCTCCTGCGTTGCTTTGAACAGAGAGGGAGGCAGCTTCTTGGACGGCGACGCCGCGCTACGTTCTCCCCCTCTTCTTTTTTTTTTGGCTTCATGCTGCGTCGACTGCGCCCTGGCAAACATGTAAACGTAGACGACGAAGAAAGATACTGCGCTCGGTCTTTTCCTTCTCAATTCACTCCGTTCCCCCCTACAATCTTCTGTTCTTGTCCTTTTCTATTTTCTCTCGAGCGGGAGGGGGGGGGGAGGGATCGATCATTTTTCAACCAACAAACGCCCGTCGGTTATAACACAGACAGGCTGCCGGAGAAGTGGCGCATCTTTGCCAAAGAGAGAACGGAAAACTATTAAAGGGCAATCGTAACAATGATGCCTTATTGTTTTCAGCACTTTGTGTGTGTATGTGTGTGTTCAACGTATTTGCTTGTTTTTGTTTTTTACTCTAACCGGCACTCGATTGGAGTGAAAAGAAAATGAACAGATTGAAATGATATTTAATTGGACGTCTGAACGGATGAAGTTTCGTGTTGATGGAATCACCGTCACTCTCACGTCGCATTTTTATTTTTTCTTGTTTTTTTTTTTTTTTGGAAGGGAGGGGGTTGCTGGTTTGACACTTGCGCCTCCTACCCAATGACGGCCGCCTCTGGCTAATCTAGTTTCTCGTCATTTTTTTTTTTTTAGAAAATACGGAGAGGGAAAAAAAAATCAACGACGATGACAACATCATCGCTGATGGCTTTTGTGGCTTTCACTGTCCCATTTTTCTTATTTTTTTTTTTTTCGATTTGTTTCCAGCCGTGTTTTTTGTGTGGCATCGCCAATGTAACATCTTCGTATAGATAGACAACCAGCACCGCGTTGAATCCCCCCCCCAAACCATTTTTTCGTATATAAATGATGCTCTTTTACGCGCTTCATTATATATCCCTGCGACGTCCCGACGCCCTCACGGCGACGCTGTGGCTCTTGTGTCGGCTTTTATTGATCTGATGTTGTGATGAGTCGATAAGATGCGAACCGACCTTTAGCAATAACACTTTTACAATTCACCTTCGTCTCTTTCTCAACTATCCCCGCCTTGCAAAAACAAACCTGCAATGCTTTATAGTGGTTGGAGGTGATGGTGAATGGCGTCGCCAATAAGATTTTACTTGGTGTTATTGGCAATTTGTGGGCCTATTTTTGCAGTCGTCCCAGCCTCGTTTTATTAAATATCCATGGCAAATTGAATATCTGGCCGATGCAATAAGCATTTCTCTTTCAGGCTTTTTCGATTTGTGCGTTACTAGTTGGCGAAGGCTTTTTTTTTTTTACATTCGCCACATCCGCAGACAGATCGACGAGCGAAAGGAAAATGAGATTTCTTCGTCTTGTCGATTTCCCTTTTTAGACGACCCGCTTGTTTACTCAGCCGCCGGCCAAAAGAAAAATGATTCGGGTCGAACGCAATTGAACTAGAAAGGTGCCAATGGTGTAAGAAAAAAAAAGGATAGAGAGAGGGACGCAAACGAGGAACGTATTAAGCCCCCCCCTATCCTTGACAACCCATGCCTTCCAATTTCTTATTCTCCCCCCCCCCCCATCTCATCATGTGATGATTTTGATCGAAAATATGGCGCAGAATCGTGCCGACAGCTTTTATAGATGGAAAGGAGAAAAGATTGCAGTCAGCATGATAGGAATAAACAAAAAAAAAAAAAAAAAAGAAAATGTCAAAGAAAAATATTGTATCTCGAACGACTACATAGAGCCATGACGACGGGCGGCGAGTTGCCAGCAGCGACCGATGACGACGACAGAGCTTCATCATTGCTAATATTATAACGACGCTTTTCTTGTCGGGTCGATTGCCGTGTGTTGTGAAGGGGGTGAGGGGGAGACACCCGTACCGTAGACGCACGCACATTTTTATTTTATTTTATTTTTTTGCCATCTAAGGAACACACACACACACACACACACACATGTAGTCGTGTGTTAATAGGGGTTGGGCTGATTGTAATTAGCTTTCATCTCTTCAACTTGCCCTTGACATTTAGGTCGTTACGTAAATGGTACCTTGTTTTCAGGGGAGTGGGTTTCGCTTTTCGTTTGATCCACATAATGAATGAATCATGTCTAGGGCATATAAGGTATATAGGTATATAACACCAGAGTTATTCATTTATTTGATTTATTTATTTTTTTTTTACAGGTTATATAGATGGCAATAAAATCGCTGACCGAAGCTGCTGATGTTGTTCCGTGTTGACGATTTGATTAGCGCGTTTGTGCGGATTCCGTATGTTGCCATCAGATCCATTGCACGTTTTTTTTTTCTCAAGGCTATTTTCCTCTTTTTTCTATTATGGTGCAATAGGCTCTATTCTATACAATTCCCGAACGATCGCTGCAGCAGCTATTCGACTCACGTTTGCAATACCAAATAACAACAACAACAACAAAAAAAAAGGGAGGAACAACAAAGAAACTGTACTATGTTACATAAATATAGATATTTTTCAAGGAATATGGGCCAGAAAAAATTCAATCTCAATGTAGCTTATTGATTTTTAGGATTGGGGAAAAGATATTTTCCAGACATCTTTGGAACGTGATGCCAATTGAAGAATAGATATCCCCCCCTGTAGCTTTCACGGCCTCACGTCCCTTGCTGCACTTTTTCTTTCCCACACATCTATTCTTCCACTTTATTTTCCTGCCTTTGTGTGTTTACCCGTGGTTATTGTTCCCGTTCGGGGCCGATGGGTAATGTACATGGTACTAGTCGTGACATCTATCGATGTCTACTGACTGTAGTCAATGTTGCAATCAGGCAATGTTGCACATCTAATTGTTTTTAGTTTTGCCGCGCACTTTGTAGACACTGAAACAATGCAAGCCCATACACAAACGGATAAGGTCAGTTTAGTCTTTTTGTTGGCAAGAGCCAGAGAGCACAACTGTGTACTCGTCTTACATTTTTACTTGTACGTTAAAGAAACAGATGGTTAAAAAAAAAAGAACAAAAAATGTGAACTGATCTTTGATGAACTAAACTTCGGCATGAATAGACAATTTCCCTGGTACAATTGCTTTCCAGCTTTGTTTTGTGTCGCATATCATTCTGGCCCAAACCTGTGACTCCAATGGCCGCCGTTTTCTTCCATACACTTGGTGACCAGTGTCCATGCCGCTACATCCTTCTCGGTAAATCTTTTTTACTTTTTAGTGTACCGATTTGTATCTTGTGTATACCAAAATGCCGAGGGCAATTTTTTAGAGAAACATTTTTGTTACATTATGTGGCATTTGGATTTTTGTGGTTTTCGTTGTATTAGATACGTTCTAGCTACTGAAACCAACTATTTTATTGTGCATTTTTTTTTTTACTTTTGGATCGAAAACTTCTGTCTGGTATTGATTTTTACGTGGTTTGAACAACCACGTGTCTGCCATTCTGTTGAGAGAGGTAGGGCAACATTTTTTTTTGTTACTTTTCTTTCTTTTTTCCTACAAGCTGTTGAACGTTTTCTGCCAATGGCGCTTCGACGAAACGACTGGGAAATATAAATTCATGTCAACCTTTTCAGTTCGTCCCAGAGTCAATTCTAGAATTCTCGTGCAAAGGGAAGCCAATACGAAAACGTTTGAACATGCCTTAATCCTAATTGTAAAAGGGCGCATTTACGGCTGTAAATTTTGTTGGTAGTTACGTTTTCGACCGCCAGATGGCTTAATCGCTACCAAAACCAACCACAGGAAGGTCAAAAAAAGGGGGGGAATGGAAAAAAGAGAGGCAATCACGACTGCGCCGGATCAGGATATAGCTTTGGCTGAGAGTTAGCTGGATCATTCCGCCGACAGGGGGAAGAGTTTTTGCTCGGCTATGAACTTTACGGAAAGAAATACGAAGAGATAGAGTTGAAAGCAGGACGAAGGTGGCTGTTTTCTTGCTTCACTGTTGGGTGACATCAGATTCGACTATCCTTTGATTTTTTATTTAGCCTCGTGCGGACTAACGGTTGACCACAGCAACAACGGCAGTGTCGCATAGACGGACGGTAGATCAAAAACAACTAGCGCTTTAGTGTCGGCGGACATTGCGACAATCTGTCAGGTAAATTTCTCGTTGGTTTGTTGAAAAAAAAAAAAAAATTCGCGTTCCCGTGACTCGCGACTGTTAGAAGCCGGCTGTTGATCTCTCTTTTTTTTTTTTTTTTTTTTTTTTGCCCAACCGATGCGGATTACAAAACTGACGCAGCGTAATGTGATATTAAACGTAATAGGATCTCGAAGAGAACTTGAAACTATATAGCCTTCGTGTTTGGTTTTTTTTTTTTTCGTGCAAATCGAACGCGTGTTATACGTCTGTATCTTGCATCTTCATGCATATCTCATGATCGATCCGTCCGTATGTCAGCAGTCAAATCCTTTTTTTTTTTCTCCTTTTTACAATGCTCAACAGCTTGCGGCTTTTCTACAGTTCTGGACATTCTTCCTGAAACGCCCCTACTGAATTCTGTCACCAGATTTACTAGCTAACTTATTATTACGAGTCCATCTTGATGTTGAGCTTCATCGACATTACGCTGACAGCTTCTTTAAAGGCTAAGCACGATTTTTTGGGGCGGGGTGGCAAATCAACAAGGAACGTTGATTCGTAGGGCTGACTACGTGTTTGGTTTTCTTTTTCTTTTTTCTGATTTTTGTATCTCTTTGCCTTTCTACACATTGATCTTCTTCCGTAAGCCTCGTTTTTTTATTATTATCCGGTGCAGATATAGTAGAACTCATGAAAGAGAAAGTAGAATGAGCCCAAAGTATTTTTTATTTCTAGGATCGATGCGAGAATAGAGAGCGAAAAAAAGAAAGAAGGGTAGGAATCAAAGTTCGGGGAGCTGCGCGGACAAGGAAAGCTCCCAGACAGGAGCTGTTAAAAAAAAGTTTGAAATGCACTAAAGCAAACCTAACGTGACTACTCGTTTTCACTCCACGTAGACACACTTCGCCAACAAAGATTGGGGGGGGGGGGGGGGGGGTGATGTACTAAACAGAAACTTTCTCTAACTGCAAATAGTGGTTTAAAAAAACAAAAACAAAAATGTTTGATGGATATTAAGTTGATACCGACCGACTCTGTTAGTGCCAAACATGTGCCACGAGTACGTACTTTTTTAATAGATTTTGTCAGGATTCTGTCGCTTGGTATTTTATAAATGTCATTCTCTCTTTCCATTTTCCATCAAGTGAGGAAGAAAAAAACTCGATAAAGAATGGAGTGGGATGAGGAGAAATGGAAATGATCCAATAGAAAGATTCCGACATGTTGAAAAGGGAAAAGTTGTAGACCGCGCTTCTTTTTTTTTTTTTTTTTTTTGTAGATAAAAGATATTGCTTTATAGGAGACAACATGTTTTTTTCTTGTTTCCGCTTAACGTAGTAAATATATTTTGCGCTTTTCTTTTTTTGTTTATATTTGTTATTCTTTCATGTAGTTTAATACTCTATTCGATTGTGTCCCACATACGCCGCGTCGCATCCTTTTGAATCCGGTGTCTTATTCAGCTGGGCAAAGAGGGAAAAAGGAGGAGCTATATATTGACGTAGAGGATATGAGATGTTGGGTACGCGCTAGAAATGGAATATGGTTACGGTGATAATAACACACACACACACACAGCTATCATATGGTTTAAATCCGAAAGCCTCTTTGTATTACTATGTAGTTATATACAGCATTAGTTTCTGCGGACGGGAGTTATGGCGTGAAAGGGAAAAGAAGAACTTGCGGACAAACATTTCTCTTTTGGGTCTCATTTTCGCGCTACATGTTGTGTGTTTATTCTTCGCGCTCTCTGAGTGTACACACACATTACATCTAGAACGACAAAAGCATTGTCCCTTGCTTGCTACCACGTCAGTCTTGCGAGCAAACTCGTTCTTCGATAGATTTGGAGAAATAAGAAACATATGAAGGAAAGAAGCATAAAAGAAATAATAGCCGCACGCCAGTAAAAGAGAAAATAAATATGTCTTCTTTTTTTTTTTTTTTATTATTATTATGTGTATAGTACGTGGATGCCTATGTATTTCCTACCTAATGTTGAAATGTTGTTCTATCAGCTGTTTCACAGAATCTTTCGGGACTGCGGAGCGCAGACGCGCAGCTCCCTTTTGATCCTGTGGCTTGCCTTCGTCTTCCCCGGCGAAATCTATACAGCACTCGGTTGTTCATCTCTGACAAGACGGTCGATCGGCACAAGTCCCAGCGCAGCATATCCAAACAGCCCATCTAACATATCGTCAACGACCATTGGCGCCTTCTAAGGTAGGACTGTGTTTTTAAAGATCGTGAATAAGACAAAGTATCAGTTCACATAGTCGAATAGACATTGCGCATCACGAACGGAATATTTTTCAGTGCGCGCATCAGTTATTCCTCCATGGAAAACTTCAAAGGATATTTTGCCTCGTAGGATTCAGTTGTTTATATCGAACAAAAAAAATTGCCGGCTCTTTCAATCATTTTTCTTATTGCTTTTTGCACTACCCACACACAATGCGCATCACAGCAGAATTTTTTTTTTTTTTTTTTTTACCCTCAATCTCTGCGTCCTATTGCACGGAGCTTATAGTCAATCTGAGTGACAGCGTCGGTGATGATAGCCTGCGATGGAATCCAGCCAACGAGTACGAACGAATTCTCCAGTACACGCGCCAAAAGAAGGCAAAATGCGGACTTGTTTGACCTTTTTGGTGCGTCTACTAATCTTATTCCAACTGCAGACACTCGCGACCAATCAACTGCTTTCAATGAAGACCATTGCTGAAAAGAAAAAACGTGTGATACGTTTTGGACATCTCATCTGCTTTTTCCTTTTTTTATTTTCGTTTTTCGTAATGGAGGGACGGCCACACTGTCATCAACCGATTAAAAACAAAAAGAAATCCTTTCCCTCTGAAAAGTTAATGATATTCTGCAAAGGGCGGCACGTAAACACGTATTGCTAGTGCAAAAAAGAAAGGCTTTGATCAAAGCCAAAAAAATTTGTTTTCGTCGTTTGCGGGTCTCGTTTGCCCGTGTTGAGTCTCTACCCAAATCTGGGCGATGATCATCGACGCGTCACGAGTTTTTGGATTCTCTCCACTTTCACTTTAATCTACCTCTTCTAATCTTTGGGTCGAGTAAAGTGCGAGAGAGTGTTAACAGTTGCATCGTCTCATCTTTTATTGTCTGACGTCCCCGTCTTTTTCAGAAGCGCGTCTCTTAAGAAAATTCGATGTCGATTGGGAGGTCGTCAACGATCATACCAAACTGGCATCATGAGGTTTCTGTGATTTTTTGGGGCTCCACTGCTTTTTTTTTTTTTTTATAACTTTGCCACCGTACTTAACGGAAGTGGTCGTATTCGGCTCTTTTCCTTCTTCTCGCTGATGACAATTTAGATGGCAGAGTTTTTTTGTTTGTTTTTTTATACCGGCGGGAGGGTTTTCCCGGCACAAGGATGTGCAAGCATCACAGGGACCTTGGGTATCGCGATCGATGTTTCAAAGTCGACCAATAAAGCGGATTTATGCTGCCACTTTCATCCGCTTCCGTAGCCAGTCAATCCGAATACTAGCGTTCTATCCCTATATATAGAGAGTATTCTATTTTTTTTAGGGGGGGGGGGGGATGTTTTTATTATCATCGAAGGACCTTATCCTAACGAGTTTTTTGGCTGTCACGCTGCGGTGGTTGATCTTTTCGTGATGTTGCTGACTTCGCAATTCGTCCTAGATATAGACGAGAGATAACAGTCCGTTTTTTTAATGTTGAAGGATGATGCCATATTATCCTGAGTGGGCTGGCCGTTGATCAATCAAAAGAAAATGAAAGAATTTTTGTGTCAAAGTGATTTGCTATGCCAGCGTTATGGAAAATGCCAATTTCGCTTTACGGGCTGACTACTAGATGACAACGAAATGTAATAATCTAGATAATGCTAATCTATATTTTGGGTTCGTTCGTCTAGGCTTATATTCAAAAGGATAAATGTCATTTTGATTTAACAGATCCCCCGTGTTCTTTGATTACATAATAATAATAAAAAAATTGCTGGGGGAAATGGAATTCGCTCGGTAAATTGTAAGGATCCTGAATTCTTGAAGTCGGTACAAAAATTTTTTATTCGCATTTTGTTTGCGTGGAATTTCAATGTAAAAAAAATCGATTCGAGCGTACCGTTTTGCATATTGTCAAAAGCTCTGCATTGAACACAAAAATGACATTCAATCGGTTTTACATTGCCCCAATTCGCTTTCGTGTGGTCGATATATCCAACTCTGTCCAACGACTGGCTTCCCCAGCATTTTTCTTTTCGTCCGGCTTCTTCATTATTCCTTTTTTTTTTTTTTTTTTTTACAAAGATGACGCCAACCAGGAACCTTTTTGTTCTGGCTGCTAAAGAACCAATCGGTTGAAGTAAAGGATGAACATACACACAAAAAAAAAAGTTGTTTTTGTTCTTTTCGTCAACTTCTTTTTTCAATGTACACGTAACGGTCGGCTAGAAATGAATGGACATCAATTTTTTCTTTTATCGTTGGACGGTTTTTTCATCGACTTTTGTAATGGCGATCGATGTTCGTTGATTGGGGTGCGTGAGCTATGAACCCGCTGCTCACGATACTGTCGAAACTTTTTATTGCATCGGAAGCACGCTCTGCACCAACAATCAATTCCGGGCGTACAGTAGAGACGCTGTCGGCGCTATCAGTAAACCACCATCATTTCAAATTGAAAAGTATGAAGCAGAAAAAAAAAAAAAAAAATGTACATTTACGTCGTTTCCAATCGAGAACAATCAGTCGAAATGGCGGCAAATGCCCGTAGACCATCACGAACGCTGGCCTTTTGATGATGGTGTTGTGTAACGAAGCCGCCCTCCACGGATCAACTTTCTGTCTAGCTTGCAACATCAGTAGCAGAATCTCCATTAGTGTCGACAGGCTTTATATATATAAAAAAAAAAAAAAAAAAAGAAAGGACAAAAAAATAAATTTATCTGGTAGCACTGACCTGGAACACAGTGTTGGCAAGGTGCCAAGGGCATGCTCTCTCCGTTTTTTTCGGTATTACTATACACATATACTTTTCTCGATAGCATTTTTTATTTCTTTTCCGGCCTTCTTTTTGCATCATGCAATCGGTTCCTCCTTTTCACTTCGTCTAGCAGATCCCTCCCCCTTCTCTTTCAAGTGAGGCGCGCATGGACCATTTTCAATTCTCTTGAATCTCTCAGTAGATTCCTTCCGGTTGACGGATGGCTTTTTTTCGGCAGCGCTTTTTATTATTTGCCCCGATATTATTCAATTGCTGCGTGTGTATCGCATCTCTATATACACTGCAGTGTATATTTTACATAAACATTTTCGGCTGTCGTCTACACACAAAATGACACATATCACTACTAGGGGGGGGGGGGGCTTCACACTTGGCTGTTTCTTTTATTCACTTGTATTTGTTTTCTGTAGGCAAATTTTTGATTCATTGCTTAGCGACTTTGAAGAAAAATAGCCTTTAAAAAAAAATGTTTTTCAAGAGTAAAATTGTATAAACAAACAAGTAAATGCAAACTGAACATCCTCACGTTCGCCTGCGTGGCCTCGCTGTGTTTGTATCGTGATAAAAGAAAATCGATTATTCCTTCGGGCACACACACACACACAGAAAGACAATTCAACTGTTCTTTTTTTTTTCCTCCTTATTTTTCGTTCTTTTGTTGTTTCTTGTAACGTTTTCTTCCCTATTCCCCCCCCCCCCTTTTTTCTGATGACGATGGCTGTCAACTTCCCGGAACGTCGACCAAGTTTCATCTCTTGCACGCCAATGACGTATACTTCCGCGGATGCGGAAACCAATGTTATCATTGAGCTCTGTGTTTTCTTCTTTGAATTTCTCTGGGGTTTTTTCTTTATTGTTTTTATGGGATTTGTTTATTTTTCCCTGTTTGTTCTGCGCTTGCCGCGTTGTTTTAGCTCAATTTTGCCTTGTTTTTTTTTTTCAAAGCCCCGCGTTTCTTTTAACGAATTTTCTTTATTCGTGAAGACTTAAATCGTTTAAAAGGACCATTCGCTAATTGTTTTTGACTTTTCGATAAAACGATTAACGGACTCTATTTATCCGGGTCAAGTTTTTAAGACAAAGTTTTCAAGGACTGTTGCGTTCAGCGAATCAATCTCGAGTCGATATACACTTCCGTATATCGCAAAAACTTTTGAAACTCGTAACGAGTCCTCGTTTCTTCTTGAAAAGTTTGCCTTCAAAAGAAAAGAGATCCGCCATTTCAATCTTTCTTTCGCAATTTTGCGGGATCTGTGTACGTCGTGTGAGTGGGTTGAACTTTTCTTGTACCATTTCTTTATCTAGCTGGACTTTGTGAGAAAGTTTCGATCAATGGCTGTGACGTGCTTGTTTTTAATCATGATTTCCAGGAAGAGGTGCCATAACGGCTCAGCAACGCAATAATGACAACGACAGCCTATATCCTGGCCTTGCTAGCCGTCTTGTCAACTTGTTCCTTACGACAGTCAGGGTAAGCAAATTTTCGTTTATGTTTATAGAGGTACGACCGACCTCTGAAACAATGCCGCCAAAAGCAAAGGGATCCTCCCCCTTTTTTTTTTTTTTGATTTAAAAAAAATATATTGCCCTGCAGGCCAGTAGGTCTCGGTTGTGAAAATGAAATGCCATTCACGGTTGAAAGCATTTTTCAGTTGATGTCGAGAAGGGTAGAACTCGGATCGATGATTCCATTTCCTTTTGCTTCGTTCTCTATTTCCTTTCCATCTTTTTTTTTTTTTTTTTTATATATAACTTGATGTGCGGCCTGTGGCGTGCAGAGCCAACCAACAGCAGAATGGAGCCAACAAGAAAGTCAATTTTCGTGAAAAGGAGAAACAGATTCTCGACAAAATTTTGGGGCCGGCTCACTACGATCGTCGAATTCGGCCTTCAGCTGCCAACGGCACAGGTTATTCAACACATTTCTAGATACGTCGTTATCATTCGCTTTTACATTTGCCGTTCGTTAAATAGATGGACCCACCATAGTCGACATCAACCTCATGTTTCGTGGCATATCAGACATCAGCGACAATAAAATGGTAATCCTTTTTTTTTTTTCTTATCGAACAAGACAGTTTTGATTTGTTGGGGGTCTGTAAGTTTGAAAGTACGTATCGGTTGTATTCGAATCACTTTGGCTTATTGTCTCGTGCCAGACAGCTGATGGATCTTTGGGCTCTTGAGGCCAATCGGAAAAAGAAGGCAAATTCTTTTATCCGGAAGGGATACAAGTATTTACTATCCCCATCCATTTAATTGTATCCGACGGCGTAAACACGTAAACAACAACCATTGTTTTTGTGGTCGATAATCTGACGGGCATTTTTGTTTTTCCTAAATTTATGTCCGCACCTTTTATGGTTTGACTTTGCGACTAACGGACATTAACGTCCATCTTTTTACAACTGCATCAAATCCTATTATTCTACATCATTATTTTTATTTTTCAACAGCAATTCAGTGTTATCCTGACTTTCCGAGAAGAGTGGCTCGACGACCGCCTCAAGTTTGACAATATGCAAGGTAACATAAATCTCATATTTCTATTTTATGTTGCTCGTCTAGCAATCTAAGACGCGCGCTAATGACGTCCCTAAAAAAAAAAAAAGTTGCTTTATGGAAGTGTACCTTCCGTTGCGGATGTGTTTCTCGAATCGGTGTAGTCTAGTTTCCGTTTTAATGCAGCGGGATCCTAGTCTCGAGTGAGTGGACAAGTGCCCCTCGTTCCCCTCTTTACAACAACGGGGGCCTGTGTACGCGAGGGCATATATTCCAGGTGGATCGTTCTCGATGAGGGGTGGGTAGTGCCAAATCTACCACCTTATATCGGATGCCCTATGCAGGTCTACTGCCTACCGCACATATCTGCTAGTCGAGTATTGATTAGACAAGAGAACAATTGAATCTTCTCTGCAGCAGCTCGCCCGCGGGCGGACCGTTTTCCAACGCATTTGGCCGCAGACGTTTCTTCCCCCCTCAACGAATAGTCGATGAGACGGAAAAAACGAACACGGCTCCTATTCTTTTTCATCCCCGTTAACATGTCCCTATTAGTGAGCTTTGTTGTTGGGCTTTTATAGTGCGTTTAGGCTATTTCACGGGCCGTGTTAAGCTCGTTCTCGACCTAATCCGTAAAACAAGGGAAAGATTTTCCAGCAGCTCGTGGCAGATTCTCAAATGAAATTTTTTTTTTTTTTTTCGACATCGTTAAATTTGTTTAGATTAAATTTCCTTTCGTCTGTTGTATGGTGGGCCCTTGTTTTAACCTATTTCGCTTCATTTCTTAACAATGTTTGGTGTATCTTTAGACTCCTCTTAGTTTCACTGCTGAACGCATTGTGAGATTTCAAAATATAACAAGCCGCTAGGATCCATCGATCGATAGGTCCCCAAGTTGTTGTATTTCGTAGTGTATAAACAGTGGCTTGATAACCAAACCAACTACGAAATAGGACTTGTTTTCATCATCAATCATCTCGAGTTCATCATAATTTTTTTCCCCTCCATTTCTTTCTTTTTCTGCGAGTCTCTTCATAAAGTTTGCATCGCGCCAGTACGCGAGTGTATTTACTCGTGCAATAGATTAATTAGTTTCCACCATCAAAGTTGCTTATTCAGTGAGGGAGTGCAGCGAACGCGGTAGAGTAACGCGCAGTTGAGAACAATTGAGGATAAACGTATAGACCCTGTCTGACCCCTCTCCACTTTGAAATGCTGTCCTAACTTACATTATAAATGCGAAATGTATACGGAAAAAAAAAAAAAAAGAAAAAAAGAATAGAGACAAAAGAGCAAGGAAATCCGCTGGAATTGAAACGATGGAAGTTGTTGCTCTTATTTCGTTATTCAGCGGGAAATTTATTATAAACGACCCTTCACATTAATTGTTTCGTATAGCGCAACGTTGTTTCTTTTTTTTTTCTTGATGTCTCCATATCCGCCCAAATCGTCATTCTTCAACAGGCTGTGTAAATCTGTGTGGGGTGGGGTTAGATTTATTATCGTGATTATTACGACGGACTCGGTTGTAGGATGATCTTGGGTCATAATTTAGCCTATGAATTGTTGTTTTTCTCCCCTCTCTACCGTGTTTACGTTTAGCTTATAATTCACGAGTCCGCCAAAGCGGAAAAATCTGTGGCAATGAAGTGGTTGGGGTTGGGATCACGCATTTGGAAAGGGGAATTGCAATAGACATATTAGATTCTATTCGCATTTGATTTTGAAATAAAAATTGAATAATGACGTTTATAAAAGCGATGCGATTGTTTTCTTTGCTGTAGAGTGTGTTAAACAATTGTTTTTTCGTTTGTCTTCAGGTCGGATGAAGTACCTCACACTCAACGATCCGAGCAAAGTCTGGATGCCCGACTTGTTTTTCTCCAACGAACGCGAAGGACACTTCCACAACATCATCGTGCCCAATGTCTACGTGAGAATCTTCCCACATGGATGGGTCTTGTACAGCATCCGGTAAAATGTTTGTTTCTATTAACGATTTATCCTCGGTACATTCGACTGGAAATTGCATTTAGATTTTGCGAGGGGTGCATTATGATGTGTGAAACATGAATGTGATTATATGTTTAAGACGGGCAGAAATTCGCGTGGATTCTTGACAGTTGGCAACAGAGTCTTGTTAAAATGGCTGACTGATGTATGTGATTCGCAATGTCATTGTAGAAAAATAGCTCTTTGAAATGTGTGTCATCAAATCAGAGGGGGTAAAAGAAAAATCGATACGCAAGGGCGATAAATCTAGTTGAGCACAATTCAACGGTGGGACTCCAAAAAGAAAGTGTCTAAAAGATGAACTGTTTTTCTAGTAATGGATGTTCTTTTCTAAATTTCTTGGACATTTTGTTTTCACAGAATTTCTCTGACTCTGTCGTGTCCGATGAATCTCAAACTCTTCCCGCTCGATCGGCAAACTTGTTCACTCTCTATGGGCAGCTGTAAGTTATTCATTTTCTACTTATTTATCTCGTCCGTATATGTCCTCGCAGTTATTGATTTCAACGTTATTTTCGCTAGTCTTAAGTTTTAATCTTTTCTATACTTATTCACACGAGAAGATGAACTCTTTGTTTGAATTTGTGATTACTTTTTCTAACTAGAAGAGCAACGTCTTTTTATTGCTTTTTTCGGTCCTCTCTTTTGTCTCCTTTCGCGTGAGTTCAAGTGGACAAATACGAGAAGAATGACGAAAAAAAAAAATGTAAGGGGGGAAGGTGCATGGTCTAAGACATTTCAGTTACTCTGTCACGTAGAACAGCTCAAGGGACTAGCATCATCACGTCGCAAGATAGTCTATCGTTGACTTTTTTTTTTCCCCTTCGTATCTCTGTGTGACGAAGATTGTGTTGAAACTTTTCCTTCATCTTCTCTTTTATCCTGTGTTTCCATTGTCGCATTTACGTTAGTATAAAAAGACGTTACACACACAGGGTCAATAAGTACCAAGTCTGGATATCGATTTCGGGTTAACCATTATGCCGACATTTCTTTTCGATGGTAGAATGCGGCTGGGAAGAGGCCATGGACATATTATACGATATTGCCTCTTCTTTTTCCCGTTTGCTTTGTAGCGCTTGCTCTGAATTTTTTTGGTGTTGTCTGTTAACTGGCGCTCCATTTTATTTTGCCTTATTCCATTTCCATCCTATTACTTATACAGCTGGGCACCCCAACGGGGGAATGCCTTATATAAAATTCATCCAGCCAAATGGAATAATTTTATTTTTTCATTTCTCATGTCTGAGTTTTTGCGTTCCGCTCGCAACGCATCACGTTATTCATTTAGATTGTCCCTATTTCGTTTCCTTTATCAAATCTAATTTTTGATTCTTGACAGATGGATGGACAACAGAAGATTTGGTTTTTCTGTGGCGAGCCGGCGATCCTGTGCAAGTCACCAAGAATCTTCAGCTGCCGCGGTTCGCGCTGGAGAAATTCAAAACGGACTCGTGCAACAGCAAGACCAATACAGGTTAGAAACGAATATCTAAAAACTTATCTAAAAAAGACGCAATAGACTAGTCGAATGACGTCAATGCTGTTCAACAATCTCATCGATTTGAGGGTGTTTCATCTCAGCTTCCAATCGCCTCCTCCAACTGGAGGGCAAATATTAATATCGATCGTCCCATCTTGTGGCAGTCTCATTAGCGAGTGATATTGCCCCATCCGGCATGTTGTCTGTTGTTTCTATTCGGGGACGGCTAGATATCTTTTCACAAGAGATCTACGAATCTTGAGAATATATAAACACAAATGTTGGCCCACTAGCAAAGATAGTAGCAAATCAGATTATATATGTTTTCTGTATAAATTATTACAGGGGAGTACTCGTGCCTGAAAGTGGATCTCCTGTTCAGAAGAGAATTCTCCTACTACTTGATCACCATCTACATCCCCTGCTGCATGTTAGTCATCGTTTCGTGGGTTTCCTTTTGGCTGGATGCCAACGCCGTCCCAGCACGCGTCTCCCTCGGAGTCACCACTCTTTTGACTATGGCCACCCAAACTACGGGTATCAACAACTCACTTCCGCCCGTCTCCTACACCAAAGTACGTATCGTTCATTTTCATTTGCGCAGCCTTTTTTTTTTTATTATTTACGTTCCGAAATTGTTTCATTGCGCTAGCAAAATAGGCTAGCTTTAAGACTTTATTAATGGCAAAATCCGAGAAAAAAAGATTTTCAGATAGTGTAGCTTATTGTACGAAACATGGTTTCATTCAAGCAAGATCGATGCCCTGTTTTTGTACCGCAGCTGGAGGTAGTGTTGAACCTATTGTTATCAACGAAACAACGAGATGTTTCCATCTTGTTCAGTGGGATGCTTCGGGGCACAGAGTGCAATACCGACATGAAATCCATCATTTGTCTTTGCTGAGGATTGTTCACATTAAGTAGAACGGCGCTAAAAAAATTCTAAACGGGTTTCCATGACGACCGCACACGACGCCATTTCAAGCGAAAATTTTGTGAGTTTCCGCCTCGAAAAACTCGAGAAACTTTGATACAACTCATTTTACGTCTCCTTTTCGTGTTTCTCAGCTTCACATTTCTCAGTTTTTGTGTATGCATAATTTTTTTTTTTTTTTTTTTTTTTACGTCGTCGTGATGTTGGTAGACAATAGAACTAAAAGCAATATTATAGCAATTATTTTGCAGGCGGCCCCAACTTGGTGGAATATAACGCTCGTAGGCTAATAATCTCGATAACAACTTTTGCGTTCTGTAACTTATTAATTTCCAAAACTCACTGCCCGTCTCTGCAAAACTTGTTTTTAAACGATTCGCAGTAGTTTCTGCGTTTTAATCAGCTGCGAGGGGAGAGATCGTTCCGGGAACTGATCACGCGTGTCAGTATAGTTCAATGAAAACGAACACAATTGGTACATCGCAGTAGACGGAATTTTCAATTCCGGCCTGTATGACAGAGACGCTACGCCGGATTTAGAATGCTGATATGATCGATTCGGAAATTGAATTTTTGATTGATTGATTTTTTTCTTTTTTGTGCAGGCCATTGACGTGTGGACCGGTGTTTGTTTGACATTCGTCTTCGGAGCGCTGCTGGAATTCGCCCTGGTCAACTACGCTTCGCGATCAGATGCACATCGGGAAAAGATGAAAAAGCAGCGCAAGCAGTGGGAGATGGAACACCAAGCGGCTCTGGATGCCATGGCAGCCGACGGTCTTCTTGACGATCGCAACTCTTTCGCTATGGTAAGTCCGCCTTTTTCATAAAACTTTGAGGCTGCACAGTCGTTCGTAGGCGTAATGCACTTGGATAATGCGTTAAATCTTGAGGCTTAAACTACAAAATGGAGGTTGTTTTTAAAGGCTACAGAACTTTGAGCTGTGTGTGCAAGTATTTTAGGGCCTAGCTCGTGGATGTTTCTCACTAGTCAAAAGGATTTACGGGCATTTCTTTTTTAAACATTTGAAACGTTCATCTGCAGGCAGTCGATCAGTAAAAAAACGTCAACCGTGTACGTGTCTGGAAACGATCGAGGTCTATCGTATTTGAATGCGTTTAATCAAACAACTTGGGAGCTGTAGCAATTCGCGTGAGGTTGCGTTCAAAAAGAATTGCCTAGGAAGGGCAAAGGTTGCGATCGTTTCGTCATTAAACTGGGCTCAGAAGGTTGTTTCGGATTCGTTTGAAAGAGAAACAGTTTAATTAAAAACCGATGTAAAGGTATTTTTAATTAACTTGGTTTTTCTTGTTGGTTCACAGAAACCCCTAGTCCCTGCCAGTACCGAAATCATCTTCATGGAAGATGGCCGTGATCGTGGCCAACAAAGGAACGACGGGATGCCAACAGAGACGTGTTGCCGTACCTGGATAGGTACTTACACGTTGCGCTCGAAACGAATTGACGTCGTCTCCCGCATTATCTTCCCTCTGGTGTTCGCCGTGTTTAACCTGGCTTACTGGAGCACGTATCTCAATCAAGAAGATGATAAAATATAACAACTTCCGATCCTTTTTCTTTCGCCCTTCTATCCAAAAAGAAGAAAACAACAAATTATACCAAAATTTCATGTCCCGTTTTTTTTTTTGCGCAATAACAACTGTCATTGCACGTGACGTTATTTACTTGTACACGTAACTTAAAGCAGTTTTTTTTATATATATAACTGTAGTAAATTTTACGCCCTTTTTAACTGTGATTTGTATACAGTTGATTAGTAAATATTTCATTTCCCCCATTTTTTCTGTTGATAACGACATTTTGAACAATAGCCTAGTGCAAATCATTTTTAGACGTTGATTGATATAATTGATATTATATTAAACTGAAGCTCACGGTAGTTGAAACGATTTGAGAGGGTCAAAAGTAATGTGTTAGCCCGAGAAAGCAAATATTGAAATCAAATGACAAAAAAACAAACAAAAAAATCGCGATTTTTTAACAGGCAGATGTGTAAAATTGCGCTCGTGTCCAACGTTTTTTTTTTTTATTTTCGCAATTCATCTTCCGCGTAGTTACGATTTCATCAATTTCTCAACTTTCTTTCGTATCATCTGTTAATCGATTAAAGACGAATACTGTTAGATACATTCAATCGTACAAACTTCGTGTGGTTCGATTGTGCGGGTCTTCTTTATTACCTCGCATTTCTCTTGAGACGGAATGCTAACCAACTTGCCACTTTCGCTGCTCGTGAACAGACCCAACACTTTCTTGTTGTTGCGCAAAGGGATGTAAAGTCCATTGGGGTTCGATTGTGGAGGTTCTGTTAGCTCTTCCCATGGATGGCTCCATTCGACCTACGATCCAAGTTCAAATCAATGCTCGCAGTTAACTGAAAGAACGTCTTGAAAGCGCCCCAATAAAACGCGTCCGTCGTGCAACACTCAATTTTCTTCAAGCGTATAAAAAAGGGCGGAAGAAAAGAAAATCGTAATCCAACTAACCTGCCATTGGCCGAAAAGATCGTGGGACATGAGCACAAGGCGACGATCTGTTACTAAAAGAGTCATCTTATTGTCCGTCACTGCGTGATCTACGTAATAGTCCGTCTTGGAGAAACGTCCTTTATCCAGAATCTGCAGTGAATAGATCAATTAATATTAGACAGTATTCTTAACCCTTTTCCTTAAGATCAAATGTCTACGACACACCGCGGCTTTTTTTTTTTTTATTAAATAAGAAAACGGATTGCGAGTTATTGCAACTGACGTAGAGGTGCGACAATCGATAGATAAATTCCCTCACGCCCCAACAGCAAAAATTCTCAGAGGAAAAACTTACCTTTAGTAAACAATCACCGTCAGCTTGGTAACGGATGTAAGGCCTGACTATTCCATCCGGGTGTAGGAAGCGTGGCGGACGTAGGCGTGACAGCTCCTCATTGACATCTGCAGCCCTAGACACACATACACGGACATTTTTTTTTTTTTTAAGGTTGACACAGAAATATGCAATAGACGGCCATTATTCAAATAGTCTGTTCCGAGTATTTAAATAAAGGGCGCCTATCCGCATATATCAAGAAAAATGGGGTTAGACTTGCCAGTTTCCACGACTAGTAAAGACATAAATAAAACGCAACGTTTCCTTGCTCCCTTAAGAGCTCCATGGAAAGATAAAGTCAAAAGAATTTTCGCTGGCCATGAATCTACTTGACCGACCAATTTTGTTTTACTTCTGGAATTTCAAATGGGAAACGTCACTACAAGAACCGGATAGCACTTAATCAAAAGCTCCAAGAATAATGAGATTTGCGAACAACCTCAAACATTAATGAACGATTGAACGAAAGCTACGACTTGAAACAAGTAAAAAGATCGAATGAAATCAACGGATGGCATTTCACAGTCCATTGCCAGGCTGAATGAAACGACACGGAACGCTAGTCTTGTTTTACGTCATTGACGCCCCCATAAAGACACGAGCCAATAATTAACGTTTCTTTTCCCTGCCGGCTTTCGTGCACTCATTTGCTGCACCACACAAGAAATTGGAACTTTCCCTCTATTGATTTCCTACAGCACTCAAACATGCAACTAAGTATCAAAGATTATCGCACGATTGACCTTAAAGTTTCAAACAATCCCGCCTATTTAATGATGCCCAAATGTTTGTTTTCTTTCGCTTCTTGCGGTTTACGTCTTCAACCGCGATGATGTAAAGCGTCCCTTTTTGTGCTACAAGAATAACCTGGGCCGAAAAGAAAAGGTACTGGCTCTTGCCCACTAATGGACAGCGCCGGCAGGAGGAAAAACAAAAACGTATCGTCGACTTACTTTTTCATGGCATCCAGTGATCCGCTGGCAAAGTCGGCGATGGCAGCAGTCGGCCGTGTTACGAGCCCTACCACGCCTTTCCCGATACCAGCAAAGAAACCGCCTACTCCTTGCTGTTGGGCTCCCTCGATCGGACGCATTACAACTCCAGATACGCCTTCCACGACGCCCATCAAGAGGCCTTTGCCTCCTAGGGCTAAATTCTCGCCAATGTCGTTGGGCCGACGCAGCAAAGTTTCACGTCGGTTCTTCTGGTAGTCCTCGTCGAATGTTAGGTAAGAGAGACCTTTGCCTAGGGTGCCAGCGATCCTTGACGCCGCTCCAGCCACACCACCGACCGTATGCCCAATCAGGCTACGAGCACCCAGAGCCAACCCTTCTACGAACTCTCCAGGCCCTTGAATCGCGCCTTGGAACGGCTCGTAAAAGAGCTGCTCGACTCCTTGCGAGATGCCCAGAGCCAGACCGAAAGGATTGCCGATGACGTCCAATCCAAAAACGAGGACGTAAAACTGTTTGACGGCCTGGCCGGTATAGTGCCATTGTAGGTCGCGGGCCAGTTGTTGCCAACTCAGGAAAATGTCGCTCCGTTCGAAGAATCCCAAGCGGAAGACAACTGTGGAATGACAATGGCCGGCATTTAAACTGGATGTTTTTGAAATATCGTTTGTGATCTTACCATCTTGCACTTCCGTCAAACTGACGCCGACGCTCTGCATCAGCAAATTAAGCAACTGACTCGCGGGATTATTGCTGGTCTGTTGCTGGGAAGAGCTAACTGCACTTACGCTGCCAGTATTAGAGAAACTCAAATGGATCTTCAGTGGAGACAAGTGTAACATCTTGAAATAATTTTCTGGAGCTTTATCGTTAAGCAAACGAGTCCTCTCGTGCAATCCTTCACAATTTCAACAAAAAGAAATTACATTCACGTACTTCTGAACGGCGGAAAATAGAAAGGTATACCTTGTTTCGCTAATTCAATGTCCATTTCAACATTTTTCTTATGTTCCAGTTCGGACACGAGCTCATTTTCATTGACAAACAATGACCCCACTCCGTTGACGAGTGACATATCGACGCGAAAGTGACACTCTTGCACCAACAGCTTGAAGTATTCATATTGTTGGACGTCCGTCTGTTGACCTAGCAACTCGACGATGCTGATTTCGACAAACGGATGCGGGATAGATTCCGTGGCGATGCTACGAGGCGGAGGAACGGGAGCAAACACGATGGGAAAGACGCAGTCTTCCAGCTGATTATCGATCTGCAGTTTGTTGAGACGGGCATGAACAAGTCGACGGTTGCAGTACGTTTCAAGAAGCAACTCCAGTCCGGATCGGTAGCTACGTCGAAGTAATCGTTCTTTCGGCTTGTACACTTTCAATTCTTTAAAATCGGCTAGGAGGCGGCCGCCATCCAATTCACGCCGACTGCCCGTGTCAACACCGGCTGCCAAATTGCGTGTATACTGTTGGTAGGCCTCTTCGAGCATCATGTTATGGCGGATGCTCATGGCACGGTATATCGGCCGAATCATCCGCATTTTGGCCGTTTCCCAGATGACACCCGAGCTCGTGATTCCGGCGTACAGAATTTCCCGTCGGTGGGTGTTGTCCACTAACGAGATGCCGAGTCCGTGAAGCGACACGGTGACGCTCTGCTCGACCGGCTCTGTTGTGCTAACGCTGCGCTGCTGGAAGGCCAGCATTTTATCGTCGGTGAAGAGCAGGACCCGCTGTCTTCCGTGCAAGAACGAAATCCACTCGAGGGAGCCGGCGGGACTATCGAAACTGCCACTGGCGCTCCGCGTGACGTCCCGTCCACTAAACTCGCGTTTGAAACCACAAGTACCCCACGTCAAGTTCCTCGCTCCGTTGGGTTGCATCCAAGTATAGTAGGTAGCGTGATGGGGCGCGAGTTCCATCGATGTCGATCCATCATTCGATTCGCTTATGCTCACAGAGATTTGAGAATGGTTGACCAGCAGAAGAGGAGCTCGGCCGTCTTCGTACGGGTGGCAGACGATGATGACTGACGACTCTGAAACCTGGAAGTCGATGAAGAGTCCACCGTATCCGTTGTTCAGCCGCAACAGCGTGGGTTGGGGCTTATCCAGCGATAAGGCGAGCGTTTCTTCCATGGTGCCTGTGATTCGGAAAATTAACCACTTTTGCGGAAAGCGTGGCCAAAACGGGACGGATTGGCTGGCTCCAATGGGAAACCAATCGCGACTTGGGGCGGGAGTCGATGATCGAGGACCCACTTCGCGTACTTCGAACACGTCGACGTCAAACGGAGCCAAATTGGAGAGAATGTAGTAAGGTGTGAAAATGACTTGTTTCGTCAAGCCTCCGTGGCTTAGTTGCACCGTGACTCCCAATTGGTAACACGAGGGATTATCACCGTCTTCTGTTTTGCAAGTCACAAGTCCCGAACTGCCAGCCACGTCGAGCGAGAATCGATCCGACCAATTTGAATCCTCCACACGTATCATTGCCGTCTTCTTTTCAAAGAAGGATTTTGCACGGAAGGAAAACAAAACAGGATCAGACATATTCTCCGGATGATAGATGCAGTTGTCCTCTTCGCCCTATTGAGTAGGCAATCACAAAACATGAATTGAGTGATGGATCAAATCAGAAACAAGTGTTGCAATTTTGAATAAGAAAACATATAAAGCACGGGCCCAAAAAAAAAAAAACGACACGAAGCGCAAAGTTAAAAGCGAAGCAATCACCATAGTCGCAGAATAGGATCATAAAACTAAACGAAAACAACTACATCTATACTATTGTGTTGGACAACATGACGTTTGCACAAAATTTCCTCGCATTCTATCGGTTTTGGCAAAGTTAGCGCCCAAGTTAATTGCGAAACATGTGAAAAATCAAAGCCAACGACGATGGTAACCTCCGCAAATTGTTGAAGACGTTATTTTAACCAGCGGACAGAAGCCACACACGAAGAGAGGAAACTCACATTACTTTATGTGATTAGGAAACAACATTCTTTAGCATTCCGGCGTTCCCTTTCCGATTCTCCCCATTTCCACTCCACCCTGATGCCCGATTCTTTATCGTGGTCAAGTCAATCAAGTTAGTGATGAGCAAATCATTGAGAGAGAAAGAGAAAAATAAATAAAATAAATAAAAACAAACCGCTGGATGGAAGGCTATGCAATAAGGATTCACAATCATTACGGACAGGAGAAAAAAAAGAATGGGGGGAGTTGAGTCGTTAACTCACCGAAAATGCCGCCAACGAGGCGACGGAGTTTAAAGAAACCGTGGAAGCCCAGCGCTGTTTCATAAATACCCAACGCCAAAAAACAAAAGAAAAAAAATATGGTTCTGAAAGAACTCAAATAGGAGAGGAGACCGAAGCGGATCTAAGCTTAAGTTTTGATGACCTGGGTTATTTACCTTCAATGATTTGCGCACCTTCGCCTTTTTAGACGACTTGCCGGAATGCTGGAATGTACAGAGAGAACACACACGCTAAAGATAAGGCTTATTCTCCACATGGCACATTGAGAAGGCGTCGATTTTTCTCCGTCCTGTTAATATAAATGGGGAAGTCATCTTACCTTATATGCCAACAAAAGGCCAGTGTTATTGATCATCCAGAATGGGCAGTAGACAGTCATGTGGAGCGTGTGATCTTTGACGGTAGAAAAGACGCCCAAATCTAACGTTGCCTTCGCTGAACCGTCGTACGAGATCAGACTCCACACCGATAACTCTGCTGGAATTGGACGAATTTCTTCTTTGCATGCCCAGTCACGTTCCAAATAGTTTTTCAGCTAAAAAAGGTAACATGGAAAGATTTTAAGCTTCAATCACTTCACATTGAACGTCTTCTTGTCTGGTGAATCATTTTTTTTCAGGACCGGTCCATTACCTTCAGTACCACATAGGCCGCTCCGGGCTCGACACAGGAGAGATAACTATTACCCCCCGGTGGCACAATCAGTTCGTTCATGGCACCGCACGTAAGAATATAAAGCGGCACCGGCAACGAATTATGCAAAATGACTGTCGGACGCAGATGGATCGCATAACAAAAGCTGTTCAACGTTTTCTTTCGGGTGTCTTCCAGATAGATGTGCTCAACATTGCCTGTCACCTGTGGTTAAGTAAAAAAACAAAACAAAAATAGAATTATTTTTTAACTAATGTTTACTCTTTTAATCGTTACCTGCATGAAGAAAGGGTCTTCATTGTTAGAAGTCCTGGAAGATTGTCGGGAACTGCACTGCAACACTTTGCTGATTTGATTCTGTCGTTGAAGATCTCGCCACACAAAGGGTACAATCGAGACGCCATATCTAGAGAATTTAAAAAAGATTACGATCCAGACGTCAACAGCCAACTCATAAGCATTCGCGACACGTGTTTCCAGCGCAGATTACATTAAACTTGTAAACGGCTATTAAATGCTACGCGCTTGCCCGACAACGCTGTAAACGAATCGGACAGACAAGGAATACGTAATTCCATCGATATGTCATTTCCGTTTGTCGGCGATAGACTTAACTTGCCTCCGGTATCTGACGGTGTCAAGTTACACATGGACAACTTATTAATAGGAGATGTTTAGGTACAAAAAAAAAACACGGGAGAGGCATATGACCTTAATAGGACTTACCCAAGAGGACTGAAGAAAAGTTCACCCGTTGGCGTGTACAAGGCGAAGAGGGGGACATTGAGAACGCCGCACTCTTCCACTCGGCCGACACCATTGACCTCGTTGCCCGTCTTGGTCATGTAATACACGTCAATGGGTTGTGGAAAATGATTGTGGATTTGAACGAGGCCCCGGAATGTAATGGAGCGGAAACCAAAATCGTTGACAATATCCGCTACAATTCCGATATTCTCATCCCTTTCTGATTTGCCAGCCGGCAAATAACGACGGCTGGAACGACTCACGGGGATGCCCCCGTTTTGGTATGAAAGCTCTGGAATTTTGACTTTCAACATCCGTTCGTTTTCAGTCTCTTCACTCAAAACAGAACGTGTACGAATCTTCGGTTTCAATTTTAATCCAATTTTCGATCCGGATTCAAGAATCTACATAAATATTTGAACGTGTTTATATTCAAGAAGTAAGTTTAACATACTAATATTACCAGCTCTTTAGCGTCTGCTATTGAGGCATCGTCAACGATGAAATCTGAATCCTGTAGAATAATAACCACATTCTTGTCCAGCTGATTGTTGACCACGTAAAGCGAAGGCGGGAGCAGATCGCGTTTGAAAAACTTTTGATTAACTGCGTCGCTAAAAGCTTTCCCGAGCAAAGAAACAACATCAAGAAAGCTGCGGGTAACAGTTAATTCCATTGTGTCTGCTGATTCAAATTTGATTTCCATTTTAGATGACGGACGGCTTTCAAATTCAAATCCATCCCAATCATCGACAACCTTCTGCATCTTCATCGTCAACTCCCATGGTCTCAGCCGGACTGGACCTAACCGGGTGCAGTCCACTGGTTCCAGTAGAGGTTCCCATATGGCCAATCTACTATTGTAATAGCCAGCCTGAAGATTAAGACTTGCTGTCAATTCTAGAAGTGAACTCCAATTCCTGACGTTGGCACTCATGCGACTCTCGAGCAAAACTAAAGGCGATGTTCGATTTCCTTGGCCCGTTTCGATCATCATTTCAAAATGATTGAAAACGACAATCATCTGCTCGCTGCGTACTCGTTTTTTGGGCGGAACTAAGGCCATGTTATCATCTACAAATTCGTGTGCTTCTTCACCAATTTCAGTTTCGAGAAATGGGAAGTTAAAGAAAGCTAAATGTTTCATTTCCCATAGGTCTGTCCATGAAGCAAAGGAAACTTCTTCTTTATCCTTGTCTTCTTCCTCTTCTCCGAGTGCCTCGTCATCACTGCCTGTCAGAGCCATGCTCTTGCTCACGCTCGTGAGCAACGCGATTGTTCCTGGCGAGACACTTAGTGTCATGTCACCTATGTTTATGTCTACTTGAGAAGCTTGCTCATCTTCGCACAATTTGGCTTTGACAGCTAACCCGCACGGACTGAGGACTGTCCCCATTGTTCCCTGACGATGATGGGGATTGAAGAGACAAGAATAAATGTGGAGCTTAGACACATCTCCTGAAATGTCCATTGCTTGAGGAAGTATTAAGAGATTCAACTTCATTTCGAAATTGAGAACGAGAGCATTGGTATCCAAGCAATCGATTCGATCCACAAGAAATATGTCGGGCTTGTCCACACGTACAGTGACGGACATCAACGATATCGATTGAGGTTTCTTGCTACGAACTGGTGCGACGTGTGACGAATTCGTCGGTCTAGTTGGTTTAACTGGCGGAGCAGCTTTAGGCTTAGGCAGTCCAGCTGTGAAGAAATTCAAGAGTCGCAACAAGTAACTTGGACAGAGAATCAACGTGAATCCGCACAGATGTACGTCAACTTTCGAGTCTTGCTGCTTTTCCTGCAGGAAATCAATCAACAACATTTGCTGCTGTGGATTGCTGCTAGATTCCGTCGGATAGAGGAGCCGATTGATTGGTCTTTCCACCAAGCGTTTCAATGACGAGCTCGGAGTGCCCGGAGTAGTCGGAGATGAAATACCAGATTGCAACAATGGTCTTGTGTCTTCAATCAAAAGCGAGTGCAGTGTAACCTTTGATTGGATCGACAAATCAGACATCAATTGGCCAGAGACAACGAATCCTTGCATAGCCAATTTTGATAAAGGCCTTTCCAGTTTTGCAGAGAATGTCATTTCTTTCTTGGGGACAACGTTCGTAAACAGTTCCATTTTTATTTCTGCCAATTTAACCGAAAATGCCATCGAGACTCGCGTCGGTCCGTAGCGCTGCAAGATACTATCGGCCGAAAGTTCAGACGATTGCGATGATAAAAGCGGACTCTCCGAAGATGTTGCTTTTCCTTGAAGAGTGCTTGTTGGTCGGCTAGATTCCCGATCTCTTATTTCTGCATGTTCCAGTTCAAGCAATTGGTTTTGTCCTTCTTCCAAATTGTCGAAGACGATCTGCATCAATTTGCGATAAACGAATTCGCTAACAACAATGCTGACCTTGCCTAATTCAACGTCCACTCTGAGGTCTGGTTCATCGCTGTACCAAGTGCTTGTTAAATTCCTCACCAAGTCGAGGTTGAAGGTCAACGGCTCGATGAGTTCTCTTTCTGATTTGACCTTCATGCCATCGACAACGGCCAAAAAGATGCGCAGCTCTTGCAGATTTAAACTGATTGCATCCATGATAGCCGGAGAACCGATCTCATTGCGAGTGTTCCTCAAGTCAAATCGATTCTTTAGTGTAAAGTGTCCAAGATCGATAATGAGAGCGTCCGTGCTGTTGGATCTCTGAGGGAAAATGATGTATGGCGCCTGGAATTCAATATCCAGTAAGATGCGTGTTGCCTGGACGTAAACCTTCTGCATGTTTTCCTTGGCAGCCGTAGCGGCGGCCGAAGACGCTTGGATAAGGGCCTCTTTAGCTGCCTGGAAATGATTAATGAAGGCCAGCAAATCCCTCACAAAGCTGCTCAAGTAAACCGCTTTCATGCGACTCATCTTCAAGTGGATGGCCAGGTCAACTTTCTTCATGTCGATGATATTCACGTCCTCTGTTGCGTTATTAAAAATCTTCACGTTTAACTGGATGGCTCGCCCGTCCACGACTAAAGCAATTTCACGATAAAGCGAGTCACCATTAGGATTGGCAATTCGGAATTCGTTGAGTCCAGCTTCGAAAACTATATGTGAAGCGCGTACGCTTGTTTCCATCTCCAATCCACTGATTGTAATTTCAGTCAGACGTAACTTCCGTGTCAGCATGTTTACTCGAAAGTGATGGAACTGCGCCTTCAACTGGAAGTCCACGATTTCATCGGAGATGTCACGTCGTTTCCTTTCTTTATCTAGTTCACAATTCATATTTGTCAGTCACACGACAGAAAAATGTTTTTCAACAGACTAAGCTACAAATTAAAAACTTACCTCTCCACTTGGCAGCTTAAAGAATCAAATTCATTCATTCAATAAGGAAATGGAAAAGAGGTAGATCAAATTAAACTAACCTTCAGCAGCCAGAAGTTTAACAGGCTGATTTCTAATGAAATTTTCGGTATCAGTTGAAGTGATACCAGTCGCACGCTGAACAGAACTGCTCCTATCGATCTGAGAGTTGATGTCATTACTAAGTTGGAGAAGGTCGATGACAGCTTCTTGGTGGAAATCACAATCCAATGATGAGATGACTACTTCCAGCTTTCTTGCGACCGATTTGTGTCTGGCATGGAATTCAGGAGATTGCTTGTTGACGTCCACGAAGCGAACAGAAAGCAATTCTTTGGAAGAATCGTGGCTATTGATCATTTTGACACTTCTGTGGCTCTCATCTTTCGCCATATGGTCGACGAAATTGAGGCTTAAATCTTTCAAAGTGAGATCAATGACAGTTTCAAAGACTTTCTTTGTGAACACCATCGCCAAGCTCTCCATTCCAAAAGAGAGAACAGGTTTCGAGGCTTGATCATTTAGGCCGACTGACAAACTTAATCGGACGTCTTGGAACTCGAACCGCAGCATCAAGTCGGTAGGTTGAACAAGTTCGTCGTTGCTTAATTGGACTTCTTTATTGTTTGACAGCTGTTGGCCATCTTCATTGTTTGCGACTTTGAAAACGTTTTCCAAATGTTCTAAGGCACTATCATCACTGCTAATTCGAGCTGGCAGCTCCGACCTTGGAGCAACCGCGTCCACAAATTCATTTGAAGTGTTGTCTGCAGCAGGTGAGGGAATGCTTTTCAGTACAGCAGCAAAGTTCACCAACCTGAAAATATGATGAGAACGTCTCAAACTTTTCTAATTTCATAAAGTAAATGTGATATTTACCTCGTGTCTATAACATCTATATGAATCGATGGAAGTTGTCCGGAAACTTTCAACTTGGGGAGACGAGGGTCGTCAAGCAGGAGACATTTTTCTACGATTAACTCGATACCTACACACAGCAGAATGTTATAACGTCTTCAGTAATGAAATTTAACCAGGTATGAAAAATTACTCACTCATCGGTTTTAGTATGAAATGATCTGTTTTGGTTCGTTTGACTAGATTGGTCCAATCTTCATTGGGTAGCACGGAGATAATCTGGACGTCACGAAGGCCCAGGGAGAATTTATCGTAGCTATTTTTCAGCATTTCCTCCATGATGTCTTGCTCTGTACTTCCAACGCGCATCAGTTGATTCACTAGTGACACTTCGCTACGTTTTTTGGCATCCACACTCTTGAAGGAAAAATTTCCCATATTGCATAGAATTTTGCCACCATTATTCTTAAGGCATCCTCCAGACGGTAAGATTAGATAGGATCCTTTTATATTGACATCCACGTCCACGACTGCGTGGTTCTGAATGGCTGCAAATCATAAAGTAAAATACCATGTTTAATACTAAATGTTATTTACAAGTAGTCTGAACATCTAGGTTAGCAAAGTTTGACATCTACTAGATCCCTTTGAAGGACCTAAACTTCAACATTTATCCTCAGGGAAGATGATGCAAACAGTTACGTTCGGCTTTGGTAACTTAGATGTTACCCATAAGACGATAAAAATATTACCATATTCCAAACCCAGGGCGGATGTTTTCTTCAAATCTTCCAGCTTCTGTCTGGCAGCGGCCGTAAGTTGCGTAAGCTGCGAAGCCTCTTTTGACTCGAACATGGCACTTACTTTTTCAAGTGTTTTCACATCGTAAGTAATTTGCAATGGTTCCGTCGCTAACCGTACCCTCTGGTCACAACTCTCATCCAGCGGGTTTGTTTCGTAGACTAGACTTAGGATTTCTCTGTTGGCTAAATAACGAAAACAGACAGGTAAAGACAAAACGTAAATACTCCAATTCTGATTTCAAGTTACTTTCTAATGGACGAACGAGGCTAGGTTTATCGCCATTTTGTGGGGTTCCATCTATGACAAAGTCCCCAACTTTGACAGTGGCCTGAAGAGCTTGGGCAACCGGCCGTTGCTCTACAGTGGCTTCGACTCCACTAAGACTAGAAAGCAAGATAACTGGCTGCTTGGTATCCATGTTATCATGTAACAGTATGACGAGTTTCTTGAGAAAAAACTCGAAACGATTTTCGACAAATGTTTTGGGGAAAATAGCAGGGACAGCATTTTCTTCGTAGCCAATAGCACTGTAAAGCTTGGCTTTTTCAGCAGGTGTCATCTCAGCTTGCAAACTTTTAACGACACTTTCTGTATCAGGGCTAATGGTTGTAGATGAGGCTCCAGATCCGAACCAACCGCTAAACCAACCTTTGCTTTTTTGCTGCGCTTCGGCTTCGTCTTTAATTTTCTGTTCACTGGCCCGCATTCGTTCCACCTACATTGCAAATCCATAATTGCTGAAAAAAATGACCCAATTCAATATTCATGAGCAATTGCTTTACCTGTACTTCGGCCTGTCGCCTAGCCAAGGTAATATTAAATACGTCGAGGTGGTCTTCGAGTTCTTCCAAGTTCTTTTTTAGCCGCAAATCTTCTTTCTTTTGCCCAAGTTTTGTTTTGTATAGCTCGATGTACCGTCGTACCAAAGTTCTATGTTCCCGCATATAAGACCATCGCCAGTTTCTTCTCCTACGGCGAACATTTTCTTCCAAAACGCACTGGTAAGCAAAAAGCCACCAGTACTTGGCATACTTCTTGTAGCCACTAATGACGGGTCGATACTTGCGGTAGGGTGAGCCTCGGTTCAACCTTTCGACGTTGCCTAAGAAGCCAACAATGTCCTTGTACTGATTCGGTGTCAGCGCCATTGATATTTCTTCCATTGTTAGATTGAGGAAGATTTTAGGGATCGTGTAGTTTGAGCCATCCAATTCTGGTCGAGTGTTGATTCGTAATTTGGCGTACGATGTTATAGGACCCGCAATGTAGGAATTTTCGTATGGTCTCGCATGGGCGTTGGCTATCCCCTTACGAAAATATTCCACTTGGCTTTGGCTATTCATTTTGCTTAGAAGGTTGGTCGTGTTACTGAGCCAGTATATAGACAGACATTCCAGACTTAAAAGCTTGAAGAACTGCTTAGACGGCTCAGAAATGAGAGTCGGGTTCCATGAGCTATCCGTGCTTTCAAGGGCCAGTTTTTTTAAAGTTACACCAAACGCAAACGGACGACTGGGATCCGTAATGTTGTCCTCAAATCTAATGTGAACATCTTCAACTGTCACGAGTAGATTTTGGAGAATTTGAGCTGCTAATTTAGCTACGAAACCATCGCTTTCTTGTGAACTGTCGACTGAAATTAAATGATGGATATGAAGCTTCTCCGGTGAACATTTCGCGAAATTGTTTCTTACCTGCCGTTTCCCGGGCTTTGGCTTCCTCAATCAAGGCTAACTGCCTCTCTTTTGCCTCTTTGGTGGCAATTCTTTCTTTATCTGCATCAAAGGCAACAGCCTGATTGGGAATGGCCAATAAGTAGAGACCTTTAATACAAACTTGTGTCCTAGAAGCATAAATATTTGTCCAGGGTATTTTCAGTACAAGCTCATCTAAAAGAAGAAAACAATAAAATAAATGTATGTTTAAAAAAAAAGCAGCATTTCACCTATATGACCAGCCACAGTTTTCACGGGCAGGTCTAAATCATCAAGGGCACTCTGCTTCAAGACAAGTCGGTTTAGCACAACATCACCTACATAAAAGCACGAGTTATATTGATATTGAAAAAATCCCAAGAATATTTTTGGCAAGCAATTGGGATTAGGTAAAAAAAACTCACCACCCAGAAGTCCCAGTTTCAGTTGGGAACTATTAAGATTTTCGATATAGGCACCGAGAAACTTATTCAGTTGACTTGACACCACCGTTTCGAACACCATTTTTGTATTCGAGTAAGTAATTTACTATATGTAGAATAATACATTTTTTGATTTTTTTTTTACTGTGAAATTTTTTTATTATTGGACTTACGAAACGTATACGGTTTACCATCGAATACCTTCGTACGTAGACCACGTCTACGTTCAACAAACAACTGATAATGCGTTCAGAGCTTTTTTTATTTTTCTCAGTACAGATCTACAAATATAACACAGCAGAGTACCAAAGTTTACATGTGACTAAGGAACACTTTGTTGATTACTCAGCAGCAGAGTTTTTAAGCAGACGAAAAGCCAGCTCTGTTGTCAGATCATGGGGGTTGGATGTCGTAGAAAAAGTGTCCTTATGGATAAGCTGCGTCGCATCTCGCATCATCGTTTTGCGTCATCCTACCTTGTTATGCAATTTCAATTCTCGAATTTGTCATCCGTTTAATAGTGAATTTGCAATTTCGTTCCTAAGGTTTTCAGTAAGGGAGTCACCCAACTTCTTTAGCTTGTCCATTATTTATCAACTCTAGCCAAAATGGATTGGCATGTATACCTTTAGCCGAGACCAAGAATGCGACACTGACGTCAGCCATCAATTCCGCCATTTCCGATCGGCTGCTGCAATTATTTACCCAAAACAATTGAAAAATATACCAAAAAAGATGTTGAATCTACCAGTAGATGGCGTTGATAATCAGTTTAGAGCCTAAAGGCGGGAAGCGGAGGAGGTCACTGCAAGAGAGAAAAAAGGAGGGAACTATTTAGAAAGCGCGTAGCGTCCACGTTTCGAGTTCCATTTATTATTCCATTCCTTCAGTTACCTGCTGTGCCCACGGCGCATACCTTGGCCCTCGCCAGAGTCGAGTTGTGTGTGTGTGTGCTGCTGCTGTGAGATGCGGGTGAACGGTTGAGTTTTTTTTTTTTTCTGGTCGGTGCTGTTCTTTTTCAACTCATCTATTCATGTCGCCATCGACTCAAAAAGACGACATCTCCAACAGAAAAAGGACCAGAAATCAACACGTGGCATTTCATCAAAACGAAGAAAAAGTGTACGAGTGTGGTGATTCGAGTGCAGCCAGCAGAAAAAGTGGTTCATTGGACGGCCATTCTCCTCGTGTGTCTTAATCGCCATCGTTGTGTTTTTGCGATATTCGTTTGTGTCGTTGAGAATTTTTACGGTACATTGGAAAAACCAACGCCCCAGTTGAATGACAGGTAAAAGGGACTAGAAATCTCCATACAAGTTAACCTTGACAAATCTATACACACACGTAACAATTTCAAGATCGTCTTGTTACGTGCCTGTGAAATTCTGCGTTTTTTTTTCATTTATCTAGTCCCTGGAATGTATAACTGGGATCGTGACTGTATGTAGATTCATATCACAAAATCTGTTTTTTTTTTATTCTCCCGAAAACTTCCCCCCTCCAAAAAACTAGCAGAGATATGTACAAAAGATCAGGCAACAGGTCAGACCCACGAGGAATATCACCTTCGAAGCGATTTGAACGCACGGCATTCCAGTCGTCCATCTTGTTGTGTGTGTGTGTTTATTTGGCTCCCACACGGGCGAGTTTTCTTCTTTCTTTTTTTCTTTTAAGCTTAACTCTCTTATCTTTTCTTCAAAAAAACAAAAAAACAAATAGAGAGAAAAAACTGGGCTGACAACAAAAGTTATGAGCATCCGGCTGCTTTATAGATGCACACGGAAGAATTATAAGCATTTTCTCTTGCTTTTTTAGCTATTGCTGCTGCTGCCTTTTTCTCGAAACAATCGCCGGGCGTTTTTGAATTGGCGCTGGCCATAAAAATTCCACTGTGAGCTGCTAGCCAACCCCTCCATGTTTGGGATTCTTCTTTTCTTTCGTTTTTTTTTTTTCTTTCTTACCGAATGTGTCTAAAGCAGCAAAACTTAAGCAAAAGCTCTTTTGTTGTGCACGCTTGCCGAGGATGAAAAAAAGAGAGAACTAGCCTTCCAGCTAGGTATTAGTAGCAAGTAGGAGGTATCGTAAGAAGTAGAGAGATTCCTTTTTTTTTTGACACAAAACAGCCTCGATGACAACACAGAAATCGTTCGACTCTATTTATTTCGAGATTCAAACGGGAAAAATGTCTTTTGGTGTAATTGATGTTACGCTAAAAAAAAAAAAAAATTCTTGGATCCAAGACGTGATTTATTTTTTCCCTAATCGTATGCAAACGACCGGCCTCGGAATAATATTTCCTCAAAGTCGTAAAAAGACCCCCGAATATACCTACCACAACGTAGTCTTGTGTCTGTTTGTGTACCATGTGTTTGTGTCAGATACGCTTCGATCTGGCCCTTTTTTTTTTTTTTTTCGAATCCTCCCCTTGACACAAACACAGCAAAAGTTTCAAAAAGAAATTCTTTCGTTGTTATTGTATGCCGGCGGGAAATGAAAATGGCGGCCATTGCTGTCCGTTTATCTTTTTTGATAGCAGCGCCAAAGTCCTCCTGCCGATACGAGAAAAAATTTCGGGGAGGGATCTGTTTTTGTTGCAACTCTCAAAAATATATAGCCAGGGTGAGTTATGTGGTCATTACTAAATTTGTCGGCATCCCGTTAATAATGGTGAAGCAACTTCGTTTTTTTCCCGGCATATCTTGAGCTCCTTTTTTTTTACGATTTCATACCGTACCTTCATAAACCGTACACATACGCCAAGTACTTCCAACAGAGAATAGTGCAGCATCCGGCGTCTATGTATCATTATTTAAATGAGCCTCTTTTCTATCCATTTCAACCACAGAATTTTTTTTTTTTTTTTTTTTTTTTTTTTGTAAACTATCGTTGTTATCTAAATCGTTTTCTTTTTTCGGTGGGCTAAAAAATAGACGATGAAATGGACGTTGTCCTCTAGACAAGGTCGTCTTTGTCGTGAAATTCGTCGCCTGGAACACGAAGGGCGGGCGTATAGTGGACAACAAGTCTTTGACATGGCATTGGCTCGTAAATTCACCTGAAAATAGGGTTGTTTTTTTTTCTTTTCTCTTGTTTGTAGTAGAGAGTTCTCTTTCTTAAATAGTAGTAGTAATAGTAACCTCCCTTTCCTTCCGTGTTTTGTCGGTCGTAGTGAATGATGACGTGGGAGTGGTCCTCCTCTTGTCTCTGTGGCCTGAACGGCCAATCAAGTAATGAACCGATTGATTGATAATGGGCAAGGCCGTAGGTTCAACTAATGGACGTTGAATGAGTGATCTTGTGCTATGATCTTCTTCAACAGTTCTTCTTTTTTTCTCATCACAGAAAGGTATCTCATATACGCTAAGCTAAAGGCCATTTTGAAGGTCGTGTACTATAGTATAGACGTTAGTAGTAAAGCAAAACACTGGCCCTCACTTGAAGCAACTGGAATGTGTAAAAGACGTATACCCACACCTGACGACTTGTTCTTTTTTTTTTTTTCTTTCATTTTTTTTTTTTTAAAGAAAAATATATCCATCTATAAAAGAAGAATAGGAATTCCGCCTGAAGAGAGAGGGGTCCCTCAGTCAGAGAGAGAGAGAGAGAATAGAAGATAAAGAGCGAGGAATGTTGAGGCGAGGAGCTAAAGGAAGATGACGAAGGCCCTTCTTGCCTGCCGGGGCTTTGGATTTTTTTTTTCTTATATATATTCTGTTTTGGCCGTTGTATTAGTTACCTGGCTCTTGTCACCTGGGCAAAGAAGAACGAAAAATCTCTCCTTTTTTTTTCAACTGAGAAAATGTCAATGGCATTTTTGCGTGTTTTTTTTCATTAATCGAATTACTATCACTGAAATGCTCGACAGCAATCTTTCTCTTTTTGGTTAAAAGACCTTCGCGTATTTCTTTCATTTTTGGGGGTCTGTCTTCCTTTTGCGGCTGGCATTTTTTTTTTTTTTTTTTTCGTGACTGAATAAGGGGAGGGGTATGATAACAATTCAAGAGCATCGAGCACACAGCCGCTTCACAGAGTGTCTTGTCTTGTTTGGCGAATTTTCTCTTGCATTTGAGTAGACACTAGAACAGACGGTGCTGATAAGCCGAATTGAAAGAACAAGGTAAATCCAAGTGGAAAGAAAAGAGTTAAGGGTGTGTATTTTTTAATTAAGAATTCGATTGACAGACAAGCAAGTCATGCGCTTCGTGCGGAATATTTTCTTTTTTTGTTATTCTTATCAGAATGAAATAACGATTTCATTTGTTTATACATTTTTTTTTTCTTTTTCCTGTTTAATCGGGTCGCCATACATAACAGCCATTAGATAGCCAACGGATAGATAGGAAGGAAAAAAGAGAAAACCAGTTTGAAAAGAAAAGAAAATAGAGGAAGAAAAATGAGGAGCGATGAACAGCAATTTATAAGAATGGAGTGAAAGTTTTTTTTTTTCTTTTATATTTATTTCCCCTCCGCCGAGAGTCGCCGTCGGGACGATGTCAGATTATATACGCAGCACGAGTGGAAGTTTTACATACGAAGAGGGGCCTCCATTGCCTTTTTTAGGGCTCCAGCCGCTGCTGCGTATCGCCAGTAGCCAAAATGAATTCCCCCCCAAAGACTTTAAAGAAAGCCCCTATATAGCAGTGGTACTAGTAGGGCTACATAAATATATATATATATATATATTTTTTCTTTTAGTCCCCCCCCTACACACCTGTAACATGAAAGAAGATTTTTACCGAAGAATTTTTTTTTTTCCTCTTTCCCCCTCCATTTAAAATTATTTATGCGTACATTTTCAAAATGATAAAAACAAATGTTCTTTTTTTCTTTCTTTGGCCAACAACAGGTGGTACAACAATAACTGAAAATATTCCAGTCTGATTCATTCGGTTGACTGATCCCATCGAATCAGGTGATGAGTCTAGCGAAACTCGTCTTTTTGTTCTTTTTTTATTAATCAAATAAATATGTTCCAGGCGAATTTGATGTGATTATATGAAGCCCCATGTGCGTTATGGCCATACACCACACTCGACGGCTAGTGGCGGGGGCGGGGCTGGATCTTCGTCCGTTGCTGCCGGACGTAGCCATCAACTGTACCGGCGGCCTGGCGGAGGTGATGACGATGACTCCTCGATGATTGAAGAATACAAACTGGAGGAGCAATTGGCGCCGTTCTACGAGACGACCTCCTCCTCGTTGTCGGAACGCAACGAACGAACATCCTCCTCCTCTGCGCAACAACAATCGGCCCGATGTTTCCTGCCGTCGGCCTCCCAATCGCCCGGCGTCAAACCGGCTCTCAGGACCATCTCCATCATGGAGACGCTTAGCGAGCTGACCAATTCCCAATCAGCTCGCGCTAGCGGGGCCGATGGAGCCACCAGTCGGATACGACGCCCACCGGAAGAGACTTCATCTTCGTCCTCTTCTGGTGGCACGCAATCTAAACCTCATCCGGCCGCGTCTCACACGGCCCAACAAATCGGCATCCAGCGACGGATGAAGAAAGGAGACAACAACAATGGGAACTCTATGACGGCCATGGCCAGCTTGTTAGACATTCCCCAGTGGTATCCTACTACGAAAGGGAGAGTTGCATCCGGTCGGACGGATGTAATGGGCCCAAGTGTCAGCAGTGAAAGAGTGTGGGACGTTTCTCATTTCGCCATTGGAAGACCGTCCACCAACAAACATCAGGGGAACAACAACAATTTGACGGCCCACCGGAATAAAGCGCGCAGTGTCCAGGATATGTTGCTTCTTCACAGTCCGTCCAAATCGATCCAGTCTCACAAGAACAACGTGACATCCAGCTCGTCAGGTGTCGTTGTGTCGTCGGCCACCAGTGCGCACGGTTACGGCTCCCTGGAACGGAGGCGAAGACGACGGCCGGGCACCAGAGCCGGAACAGCGGGATTCGGTGTTGGCGTGTCCGCCCGTCGCGGCGAAACGGATTGGGAACGCGAAGCGGACGAGGAAGATGACGACGAAGAAAATGTCCGCGTCTACGGCGCTGGTTTGTGCGTTGTTGATGGAAGGCATGACACTGAACCGATGTACCCCATGCAAAGTGCTGTGCCCCTCTTCCGGCAACAACCATCGAAAAATCACGGACGGAATAACAAGAACGATCCTGTTGCGGAGGTGACTCGTCACAACTACAAACCGCCGGCCGAATGGTTCAAAGAGAAACGACCTTCTCCATCACATGGCCAGCAAACCAACAGAATGCTCAAGGTTGGTGGTGGTACGTCAGCGCCGGAACAACAACAACAACAGATGTTGCTTAATAAGGAACGTGGACAAACGCCGGATTGGATTCACAAAATCTTTGACGTTGCTCGTCGTGGCCATTTGTTAAAATTGGTAATTTATTCATCTCCTTTTTTTTGGGGGGGTGTTGGTTTCACTTTTTTGTTCTCGTTTTTATTGTCACGCAGCAACGAGTAGTGACCGGGATGGAGCCAACATTGGTTAGAAACCTGTCGGATCATCGAGGCAACAACCTGCTGCACGTCCTCGCCGGATCGGGCAACGCTGACGCATTGGCCTGGCTCTGCTCCTCGTTCGGTCCGGAGATGCAGGACGCTCTGCTGGACGAAAACAAGCGCGGATTGACGCCCGTCGTCGCCGCCATCCAAGCCGGCCGGTTGGAAGCGCTCCAATTTCTGGTGGATCACACATCGGCGCGTGAACGATTGGCTCCAGTCGATGGCGACCGTTCCCTCTTGCACATAGCCGCCAAATACGGCAAGGTGCGTCCCAATCATTTTTACACGCCTTACAGCAGTTTGATTGCGATTTGCTATTTTTTGCTTGTGACATTTGAAAACGGGTTTTCTTGTTTAAAAAAAAAAAACGATACATTCCAAAGAACCTGTTGGGCCCAAACAGGGAAGACCTACCCCCCCCCCCCCTATAACCCACCCCCTGATGCTGGAACATTCATCGACATGTAGCAAGAGGGGGGAATAGGAAAAAAAAAACAGCGGTACTGTACGCGGTGTCATTAATTCTCATAGCGTACAGACACAGCTTGACGTCTGGACAATCTTAAGAAGAACATTAGCTAGGCATAAATCATCCTCCCCCCCCCATCTTTTTGCATATTATTGTAATTTTTCTTTCCTCTTCTCTTGATAAGGGCATGTACGTTAGACCCTTGTCGAAGAAGAAGAAGAAAAAATTAGAAAATTTTTTAAAGTCATATAACAACATTTCTTTACGACGTCACAGAAGGCAAAGGAGGAGGTAAAAGAAGCGCCTCCTCCCCCCTTTATTTCTCTCATTTGGGACGAAAATGCGCCAAACACCCCCCGCCATGTCGTGATGGTCCAGTGTGACAGAGCACATTCCGCATTCCATGCGCTATTTTCTAGAAATTATATACGTTTACACGAGAAAAAAAAAAAGAGAAGAATTTTAATAACACATGCATAGCATTTATTGGGACCTGTATTTATTATTATCTCCATAAAAAACGTACCATCTTTTTTCTTCTTATTTTTTAACAGATCGACCTGGTGGCCTGGCTGGCCCAATATATGGAATCGCACGGCTTCGAGGTGGATCTGCGGGACCATTGTGGACATAGCCCGCTCCACCTGGCCGCCAGGGCCGGGCACGCATCGGCCGTTGCCATCCTGGTGGCCCATGGTGCTGACGTCACTGCCAAGGTATTCTTTTTTTAATTTTTTTTTTTTTTTTTTTTTTTTTTTTTTTTTCAATATAAAGACGAAATAAATCGTCTTTCCTTCTTCCAATCAACCACCCAGAGCTCGTACCGTTTTTAATTTTATTCAATTATTCAGGACAGCGTTTTGTTTATTTATTTTCTGTTTGACATTATATCCTCTTTTTTTTTTCTCCCCCCTTTAAAAAAAAATTCTGCCGACGTTGGGGGGTGGGGAGGGATGTATTCAGAATTTGTATTTATATTTTTAACTTTTTTAAATAACCCCAAACATTTCATGGGGATTTCATTCAAAGTTATACCCGATGACCCCTTTTTTTCTGAATAAGCCCATTGCACGGCTTCTCTCTCCTCCTCCCTAAACCCCTCTTTGGGGCATAACCCGTAATTAGTTAACAGTTTCGGGATAGGAAAGGAGAAAATAAATAAAAAAAAAAAAAAAAAAGGATGAAGGAATGAAATGGAATGCGTGACCTCACTCTCTCTCTGGTCGTGCATTTGAAATAAGAAAGAAAACGTGCTCAGCGTCTTGGTACTATAATGAAACCTTCCATCATTATCAAAGGCGATCCAGATTCTTGATTTTTTTTTTTTTTAATTCGTTTTTAAAGAAAAATTCATTCATTACAAAAAAAAATCTTTTTATTACATTATTATGAGAAAAGAAAAAACATAAATTGCAAAAAGAAAATACAAATGAATTTTCTTTTTTTCCAAAAAATTGATAGACAAAAATATTTAGGATATAATAATAAGAGAGAGAGAGAGAGAGAGCCTAAAGCAATTTCAACCAATCCCAATAAGGACATGAAGCTGTGTTATTTTGCCTATAAAAGAAAAAAACGAAAATCGCAGAGCTAAAGCGAAAAAAAAAGGGGGACAGAGAGATCCGTCCGGCTGTTCAATATTCCATCCGCGACCTATTGATTTTTCTTTTTTTCTTAAGTGTTTACTTTCACGTGGGCGGCGGCAAAGACTTTCAAAGAAAAAACACAAATTGTGGCTGGGCATTCTTTGTCTCTTTAATAAAAACAAAACAAAAAAATCCCTCTATAAAAATTGTGATAAATGAATGGAAAAAACGAATCCGATGAGATATGATCGTTAGTATTGTTTCAAAATTTAATGGGGGTCTTGTCACTTTTTTTCTTTTAGAATTTGAAAAGCGAAAAAAAAGGGCAGTCTCCGTCACATAGATTTATAGAAGAATATTTTATTTTTTGTTTTTTTGTTTTTTTGTGACACAGCGCTCGTTATCATGTCCGGAGACAACAACAAAGTTTTTTTTTTTTTTTTTTTTGAAGTAGTTTGTTACTATCGAATATATATTTTTTGCCTATTTTCTTTTTTGATGGAGGCATTAAAAAAAAACACACCACCCTTTAGAAGAGACAGAATGTCTTTTTATTTTCGTGCCTTCTCCCCCCTCCACATGTGGAATGTTGTAACTCTACAAAAATACGCGAACTTGTTTTTTCCAATAGATCGGACACAGTCGTTTAAAGAGTGCGAGGGGAGTTTAGGTGGAACAACATTTTATGCTGATCGTCATTCGCTCGGGCTGTCGACCTTTGCCTATATATACTTTTATGTTCCTTTAAGCCAGGGGTTTTTCTCTCTCTCTCTCTATACGCACAACAATAATAATAATACTGGTGGCTCCACCTCCTTTTTTCTGTGGGTGTGTGTAGAATGACATGGGTCATCGTCCTCTGGATCTGGCCAGCGCCAACGGCCATGTGGGAGTTGCACAACTGCTCCGGCTCCATGATGCCGCTCTCTGCCTGTCGTCGGAAACACTGGAGGCCAACGAGGAATTGGACAACCTCCGCGGAGACTACGCCGAACTCAAATCCTACTTCAGGCATGAGCTTAAAATCTATGATGATGACTTGGCTCTCTCTCTCTCTCTCTCTCTCTCTCTCTCTCTCTCTCTCTCTCTCTCTCTCTTTTTCTATGAATATATTGTGTATATATGCTAGAGGAAGGGAGCAAGAGAAAAAAAAAACCTTGAGGCTCTATTGTGCTACTACGTACTTACCTGGACCTTTCTTTCTTTTTCATTTTTATGACCCCATCATTTTTCATGTTTTATTTTATTTTTTTTTTTGGGGGGGGGCCCCTCTCATTCCTTTTTGTTATTGCAGGGACGTGCTGGTGATTGGCAAGCGCTTCGCCAAGGAGCGAGATGAAATGTGCCGCCAGCTGGGCAGGCTCTACGAGGACGTCACATCCCTCCATCAGGCTTTACTCTTTGAACTGAGGACCCTACATCGAGATCTGGCTGGCGTTAGGGATCGAGTCAGCAGTTCTCGCAAAGCCGGAGAAATTGCAGAGTAACGATCAAAATTTTTTTTATACCTTCGATTGATTTATCTTTACATTTTTTTTTCTATTTTAAAACAGCCGCAATTTGGATGAAAGCGTCGCGGTCGTCGAAGCGCTGCACGATAAGTGGCAAAGCCAACAACGTAGTTGGTTCTCGAGTAATTTAGCCGACATGGAACATCGTCTGCTCATGGCCGAAGATGGCTGGAAACGATTGCGCACGTCCACCAATACCAAACACCGTACTTGTCAAATCAGACCTCACGAGCTACTCAGGTATTTTAAATGCATAAATCAGCCGAGAATTTTGCATCTAATTAAAAGAAAACACGTTTGAATTTTTGGAATTTAAAAAAGGAGTCGACTGGCAGCTGTCAACGCCCAGGCCAGCAATATCCAGTGTGACGTGACGACCCTGTCATCCGACGAAGGCTCTTTATATTCGGGTTGTTGTCAATCGGCTGGAGCCAGTTCGGATGGCGAGGAAAACGACGCCTTAGTGTCCATCGAGTCTGGCAACTACAACAATAGTGCCCATTTTTCGCCACCGGCCATCAACAGCGCTGCAGCCGGTCGAGCGGCAGAGAGTGTGGCAGTTGCGGGTTCAACGGCGGCTAACACGAGCACCACCGGCCCACCTACTTGGTACAAGAGCCCGAGGAGTTTGGCCGTTGCCTTCAAGTCACGTCAGGCTGCTAGCGGCCACGCCCGAAATGGAACGGCGGCAGCCGATTCAACAAGCGGGGCCGACAGCGTCTACGGCACGTTACACGCGGCCGTCCGCAATATGGGCCATAATCCGGCCGAGCCAGAAATCAAGGAGCAACAGCTGCTGGAGAGGAGCTACCACCGGAAGAAGCCGACGCCTTCATCATCTCGGCAAGAGCTGCGCAAGAAATTGCAAGAAGTCAAACTCACGTCGGAGTCGGGCAACGCCTCTGTCATTGAAGTCATCGAGCCATCTAGTAGCGAAGCGGATGACGACGACGTCCTCGACGGACGGACTCCCCGTGATCAGTCGACGCCGTTGCGAGGCAGCAACACGCGCTCGTTCAACGCTTCCTTCTCCGAAGAGCTGGAAAGAGCGAGGCAAAGCAAACGGATGCATAACAATCCATCGGTGGCCAATGAATCCGTTGGTGCTGGAGTGCCTGCCACAAGCGCGACGGCCAGTGCAAAAACATTAGCCGAACCTGATTTGTTGGCTGGAACTGTCCCCGTTATGGCTGGATCGTCTTCGCGTAGCTGTCACGATCTCAGTTTGGTCCAGCGACTCGTCGATCAGCAACAATTGGTAGACCACCAGCTGGCCACTGGTGATGATGCGGAGGTAACTGGCAACTCTACGCGGAGTCATTCCAGCTTGAGCAGCAGCAACAACACGGCGGTGACGTCGGTATCGGTCCCGGCTGCTGCCGGATCACGCAAAAAAAGCGGAGGATTTCTCACGAAATTTGCGTTGAAAGCGCGTTGGCCGTCGAAGCGTTCCAGCAAGTCCAGTTCGGCTGAATCGCCGTCTTTATTGACGCCGGCAACGTCACCGGTCGCGTGCGGCTCTCCGCAAACGACGGCCGAGACGGAGAGTGGGCCGTCTGATTTCAGTTTAGGCGACTCGCCATCGACTTCATCGCCGCCGCCCGTCCATCACCATCATCATCGTCAGTGCGAAGAAGAAGAAGAATCGACAGCAGGGACATCTGGCGGTGTAGTTGCCGGATTGAGTCAGATGTTTGAGGACATGTCCATGTCCGGCATGCTCAAATCGCCGTCGAAACCCAACGCCCAGCTGATGGCGGCCAGTCTAGAAAAGCGTGCGAGCCACTCGTTGGCTGGCCCAGAATCGTTGGATGGATCGCGATGTAAATCGGCAGCGGCTGGATCGACGCCGGCCGAATCTTCCAATCAACAGGTGGTGATGGATTTGCCGCCATCCACGTCGCCTCCGCCAGTACCCCTGGAGATTGAAACGTACAATTCAATGTCTCCGTCTAGTCAGAATGAAACGTCGTCCTCGTCCGTCTGCAGTTCCGGCGGTACTAACGTCGTCGGCGGAATGCAACCACCTCCGCCACCTCCGCGCTTCTCGACCAACAGCAAAGGATCGTCGGATTTATCATCGAGCAGCAGCAAAGTGAGCAGCACGTCCGGCGGAGGAGTCAGCGGTGGAGTCGGTGTAGGAGGAGCCACGCCAGGCTCATCCTCTGCATCATCGTCGACATCGGCTTCACATGGAGGTGCCGAATCGCTTAGCGTAGCCGCTTCGGAGGACTCGGGTATCGTCATGGCACGGCCGGCTTCATCCGCTTCGAAATCGGATTCATCACCTCGTCATCCGCCTTCGTCATCCTACACTTTCACGAACGCATCGACATTCAGTCCGCTACGCAAAGCAACGCTCACGGGAAGTACGTCTTCTTCGTCGACTCATCAATCCATCCAGGCAGAGGCCGAACAACAGCGGCAAGGTTTATCGTCTCCAGCACCGTCCGATTGCATTTCGAAGGCGGAATCGACAGCGAGTGGTGACCTGCTTCTCTCCAAAACGGAATCGATGCGCCACTTCCGCCAGTTGGCTCGCATCGAAGAACAAGCGGCGAGCACAACCGGTGTGGTCGCTGGGCAAATGGTTGTGGATGCGGATAGGAAACCTGTTGAGCATATGACATCAACTGCCGGCCAAGATGCCAGCGTCGAAATTGCCCACCAATCGGGCCAGATATTGACGTGGAGAGAAGCGAAATTGAAGAATCAAGTTGTGACTCCACCGCCACTTGAAGAACGACTTAATAAGGTATTATCATTTTTCAAATTCAATGTTATTACATTTATAGAATTTCACTTTTTAAAATAGACACGCGTGAGATTGGAAGAGAAGAGCATCCGGACGTTGAAGAAACGGCACCACCACGTTTCGGAACGGCCGTGGTACGACGTGTCCGACGACGAGTCAGATTTGCTGACGCCCGAACGACTCACTAAGCTCAAAACGTCCTTGTCTAGCAGCGACAGTCCCAGCAGCGACAGTAACGGTAGCCACGGCAGTAGCAGCAGTGGCGAAGAGGAAGAAGTCTGAGGTACCCCTAATTTTTAGAATAGTTAATTGATCATTTTTTTTTTTTCGAAACGTAAGAAATAATTATAATATAAGTCCATCCCCCCAGTTGCCATATATATTATACATACATATATATTAAGTATTTCAACTTACTGTCAGTCCTAGAGGAACGCATAAGACCTCGCCTTTTTTTTTTTTTTTTATTAATTTGGTTAGAACGACGAAGTGCTGCCAACAGTGTATAAATAGGTATGTTGTATAGTTAACTTTCAGAATTTCTCGTGTTGCCAAATACCTCCCTTCGTACGGCTCTACGTACACAGTTAACACCTGCTTTTTTTTTCTTGATCAAATGCCAATGCAAACATTACTGAAAAAGCTAGCTGACATGTGGGAGTGCCATATCATATTTGATTTGTGACGTAAAAATTTCTAGCGATGGGGAAAACATTTCGATGTGTGGGGTTGTCGTTTGTTGCTTTGAAAGGCCAGGCTCCACATGTTTTTGCATAAGCCTCTGTATACAGTAGCCAGTCTGGAACCCTTTAAATTTTTTTACATACTTATATACAGTATATACATTACTTATATAATATATATATACATATATATATGAGTCTTGTTGCTTAAACAATATTGTAATTGATTACGTTTTTCTTTTTGCGTGTGTTTTTATTTTGAAAAATCAGACCTTGAAAATGTTTTGCGGTTCAAGTGGATCAGGGATCTTTTTAATTCGTGTCTTCCCCGTTTTTTTTTTTTGCGCTTTCCCTCTGTTTTAGCTTAGAAAAACATAACCAAACTTAATTTGTGGTTATTCCACATCCCCATCATTTTTCAGATGTCATTTTTATATATTTCAAAAAAAACAAACATTAAAAGACAAAAAAAAAATAAAAATTTAACGCCGAGGTAACAAGAAATCACCATTGGGTCGATACGTTGCTACTGTGTTTTATTTCGTGATTTCGTATGTAAAAGAGGCAAATTTGAATTTAAGAAACTTACTAAGATTCCCTTTATCCCACCCCGCCCATTGACCCACACAGTACGGTACCTGAAAGTTGCATCATTCATAACCAGCAATCAGCTATTGGGCTAATTTCACACTTAGTTTTTTCCTTTAACCAATCACATACCCGATGGCTATATTCAATTATTTTATACTCGACTTTTATTGCATCTTAGTTTAAAAACAGAAAAAAAAAATTGAGAAAAATTCCGTCCATGGTTGTTGTTGCCGATGATGTTTTTATTCGTTAGCTATCCGCCCCATTTTGCTCAACAAAAAAAAAGTAATAATAATAAGTAAAAAGTTTGTGAGTTTGTGTGTGTTTGGTGTGTATATATCTATACAGTTTTTGATTCTGCTGTAATGTCCTTTCCCATTACGTCGTCATCACCACCACCCCCTTAATATCTTGCGTGTGTTTTCTTTTTTCCCCTTTTTATTTTGCTGATTTTGATGTCAATAAAATAAAAATAAAAGAGGAAACAATCACCTTTCATCCGCTACCTTGATTGCGTTCTACCTGTAGCCAATCATTCATTAGATAGGACTGGGAACAGTTAACAGTTCCAATCCTATCGAGTGCTTCATTACTCCCGTCCAATTACCTCAAGTAGCAACAGGTACTGTATATAAAAACGGACGACATCGAGCGGACACTGCACACGACATCAATCCGCCGGACAAGCCAAACGACCCCTAAAAAATCAGCCCACATATTCTACACAGTAAGGTATAATTTAATTTACATTAAAATGTGTTACGGTAATTAAATTTCTGCTGTTTCTCAGATGTTTGCTGTCGTGGTATCCATGCATGCAATGCTATTGGTTCTATCCGTAGCTGGCCTGCCCGCCCATCACCAAGTGGAGGCCCGTCAGAGTTCAGATGGTTGCGGACCGAATCCATTAGTGGCCGTCATCTCTTACGCTCGTGAATTCGGTAAGTTCCACTTTTCATATACGTACTCGATTTTTCAAATATTATTCACCTGGAACACGTGGAACTTTTCGCAGCCGATTTCAGTCCTTATCAATTGATGCGTTTCATTGAATCGGACACGAAGGCCGGCAGTCAACTGCGATCCTTACTCCGAACGTACGACGATTGCGTTCGAACGGGAGACGGTGCCCGATACAAGAAAAGTTCCAGTGTGGCTGAAATGATGTTTAATGACGATGTTGACTTGGTTAGCGATCCAAACACATCTGTTCCCCGGATGATTGGAGTCAATAAACAGCATTCACTCCAGCAAGCCAACCAGTCATTGTTGAGAGCTCTGGCCAGCCACAAACTGTTGTAAATGTAATGGATGTCCTTTACTGAACGAGTCGTGCCGTTTAAAATTCCTGTTGCATTTCTTCACGCAGTCACAAGTCCTCACGCAGCATTCCGTTGTAGTTACAAAAAAAAAAGTTACAAATATGTATAAATATACATCCATGTAGCATGCCACCAATGTTTCTTTCTGGCCATAAGTAACTCTGTTTGAAAGAGTTTTATCACGAGGGAAGATCATTGGACCTACGTCATCGAAATTCCTTGCCAAATTGGACGACTCAGACTCTATTTTTGTATCATTCATGGTCACTGTCTGACCTTTTTTTTTTTTCTTTTTCATTGAGAAGACATTACATTTTAAATATAGATCATCCCCATTGATAGTGCGAAGGCCCTGAAAATAGGCGAAGAAGAGAAAGTGACATTTCATTGGTGGCGGGCGCACAACGAAAAATGGACAGGTCTTCGGTCGACAGATGACGAGTAGGCGGAGCCTGTCCGTTTTCTTATAAACCACGTGAGAACCGTGGAATTATTCTTCATATTCACTGCGACATTCGCATGAGCCGGATCTTCTACATCGAACAGGTACTGTGACTCCGCTACCCTTTCACCTTTCATTTCGAAATCCGTGACCTTTCTTGTGTTCCGCATCCCCCCCCCCCCCCCCCCCCCCCCCTGTGCCCCACATACCAAAGAAAAAGGGTATCATTATGGCTTGGAGCCCCCTCCGTTGGCAATTCTTTGAAGGTTAAGAATATAAGTGGGTGGATTCCTCTTTTTTTTTTTTTTGGCATTTCGACATTATTTTCTGTTTTCTTGGGAAAAACAGTCACGTCTCGACGTGTTTCCATCGAAATTTCGCATCTTCACACAATTCCTGAGGGGTAGGAATTGGGAGAAATAGAAGTTGTAAATGTGATTATAGGCGGTTTTTTGACGTGTCGGTACAAACGTAAAAGATGGAAGCAAATGTATGCTCCGAGCATCTCGTCGCATCTTCAAGATCATTAGAATAGACTTCGTGCGTCATCACAGACCGGTTTTTTCCCCTCGTTTTTCCCACTGTTGCAACTGTAAATTACATCGATTTACGCTTGTTTTTTTGTTGTTGTGTGCAGAAAGGAAGAAATGAAGACGACGGTCGTTACAATTCCTATCATTGTGGTGCTGATGGCTGGATTGACCACGGAATTGCTAGGTCATCCTGCTCCCGACAAACGCGCCCAACATCACAATCATCGTCACCAACACACCGACCCTAATAGCGGCAGAGCTTCGCGTCTCCTTTATTCTCCGAGATCGCGTTCGCTCAGCAACAATAACGTGCCCGACATGCACACTGCCCTTCGCAGGTACCTTCTGTTATTTCTCGTTGACGGGGCAACGCGAGAAACCATCAAAATGACGGTTGTAACAGAGCCAATAAAATGTTTGGGTTTCTTTTTTTTCTTTGACTGATTGTGTCCGATAGATTGAGAGAAAGTCAACAAATGGCGGCGTTAACTGAAAGGCAAACGAACTCAGCTGGGATTGTTAACGATCAACAACCAAACGAAATGGATGGACCCCATATGAATCGAAGTGAAGAAGACGAGAATTCTCTTAAAGGTAAAAATAGTTAAGCTTTGTGTTAATTGTTGGTAAATGACAATCGTTATTTATATGGTTGTCAGAGTTGTGTCATGCCAAAATATTGCAAAAATGCGGATCGGCCGTGATTGAAGGTTTCGCCGAGAATGATTTGCCTTTGAATCAAAAGTGTCGCATCCGAGAAGTATAACTCGTACATCCAAACCGCAAGACTGATAAAGTGATAAATGTCTTGTTTAAAATAGAATTTCCTTCATTGCGTCATCAAAATGAAGAGACACACGTGTCATAAACGTACCCGAGAAGACCTACTTTTGACCGATGAATATATTCGAACTCTTCGTCAGCAGATACTCACGTTACTTTGGTATGCATAATTTATTTTTTTAAATTACATGGTTACCATATTCCAAATGTTTGTTACGTCATTCAGGTCGGCTCGTGGTTGCGTCTTGGGCATTGAAGCACCCAAGTAGCCTATTACGTCTAACGTACAGTTTATCCCATGACAAAGTCCAATTTTTTTATTCTTTATTTATCTTTACAACTTACATGCTTAATCTCATTTGATTGACGGCACTATTCCTCGCGTGGTCGTCCCATTCATGAATGTCTTTAACTGCAACATTACAATTGTTCCGATGTATCTGATTATGTTCATGTAATTGGTTCAACCTCGATTGGATGTATCGATAGGAATGCTTTTCGAAGCTCGGAAAGAACAGAGAAAAATGAAAAAGTAAGAAAAAATAACGTAGATTAGTGCCCTATTTTTCGTGTTTGGCTTTGAACCATTGTGTAATTTTCTATCAAAACATCTAGTAATTCTTTTACCGGTTTGTAATCTGCAGTAAACTCATTTTCTAATTAACTATTTGGATAGATGGCGTTGGAGGACTAGTTAGAAGAGTAACTGATAGATGGAGGCTCTAGGGAACAATTCAAATAACAAAATACAACGCGTGGTTGCCATCACAAGCAATCCTGTTTTAAAATTTTTATCGTTAACTCCTGTTTATTTTATTTTTGTTTCCCAGTGTTTTTTTTTCTAAGTACCAATTCTTCCTCCGTGGCGAACAGCTTCTAGCATATACGCTTTGATCTGCGATTTTTTTTTGTTACCAAACAATTTTCCGAACAAAAAAAGCTTTAACTGATTAAACGAACTGTTTTTTCACGGAAATTAAACTATGCTCAATGAATGTCCGGCTTTGTTTTTTATCATGTGAGAGTTATCATGATTGAGCAAATTTGCAATGTTTTTCCACGAATTTTGTCCACATCCAACGTAAACACGCCACGTAGTATTCAAATTTACCAGCAGATGGCGTTTACTGGTTAGTACCAAGCATCGCCAGCGCAGAGAAAAAAAGTGAGCTGCTCCAGTCACAGCCGGTGTGTAGAGAGTCGGTCTTATCCACATTTTTTATATTATTGCAAAAACCACTACCAAAATGGAAAAACGAATCGAGTTAGAAAAAAGAGGAAGGAATCCCGATCAGGTATTGTCAAACAATTTTTTTTGCATCGTCTCGTGGCATTACAAGAATCGATTCAACTGGATGGTATGCTCGTTTACTGACGTAGTCGTATGTAATTTCTTCTTAAATTGCAAACTGTTTGCTTCAGTACATTTGTTGGTCAAATGGCGAAGATGCGGCCACGTCGCTGTATGATTTGTTTTGTAATCTAGTCGATGAAACGAGTTGAGGAAACACTTGCTGGCGTCGCTCAAGAACATGTTGTTTAGCATGTTCGTACACTGTCCGTGAATGTGGCGTGGTTAGACAGTTATTCACAGAGTGTGTGTATGTATCAGCCTCGTGAAGGCGTCCGATAGACGCGCTGTGTGTATGTGTGTGTGTGTGGATCCACGGGGCCTCCAAAGTCGTACGCAGTACTTGGTCTTTAGGGACATTTTTCATACGTTCTGAGCCGATTCAGACTTATCTGTCGTGATGAGCTATTTTTTCCAATGATACTGTTCCACGACAACAATTCTTGAGCCATTCCAGTGCTTAGCAAAAGTTTGGAAAATGGACATAAAAAATGAACGTTACGTCTGGTTTCGAGTGCCCGCCCATTTTGGCGCCATTTTCAGTTCAAATTGCTTGTTCCCTTTTTTGTTTCTAATTCGTGAATAATAATAGAACTGCATTTTTCTCACTTCAGATCACAGAATTAAATCTGGATAATTGTCGGAGTACAACTATTGTTGGGTTGACTGATGAGTTTGTTGGTCTTGAATCTCTCAGTCTCATCAATGTTGGGCTCACCAGCCTTAAAGGATTCCCCAAGCTTCCAAATCTACGAAGGGTATGAACTGTTTCCTGTAAAAACTTGCCTAGCATCATCAATTTTTTCATTTGTTTAATAGCTGGAATTGAGTGACAACAGGATCTCTGGTGGTTTGAGTGCTCTTAGCGGCAGCACAAAACTAACATCACTTAACCTTAGTGGTAACAAAATCAAGGATCTAGATACTCTGGAGCCACTCGTAAGTTTCGTGGTGGATTGGGTGAATGGTAGATTGTAAATTTTTTTTTCAATTTGTAGAAAGAGTTCAAGATGCTACGATCCTTAGACCTGTTCAACTGCGATGTCACAACCAAAGAAGACTACAGAGAGAAAGTGTTCCAGTTTCTGCCATCACTGAAGTACCTTGATGGGTAACTAATTTAACATATTTTCATTCACCATATTGGATTTTCATATAATGTGTGATTTTCATAGTTATGACTGCGACGACAGAGAGGCAGAAGACGATGAACTCAACGGCAACGACGAAGATGAGGAAAGTGGTGAAGAAGCACCTGACAATGATGAAGGTAAATTTAACCTTAGACAATCTCATAGTATAACCCGTCACGATTAGTGCTTCTTCAGATGAAGGAGTAGAAGATGAAGGAGACGAAGGTGAGGAGGAAGATGAGGGAGAAGAGGATGTAGGCTTGGATGCCATTTACAAAGACAACTTGGATGTAAGATATACATAATTCAATGATGTGGTTCATTATAAAAAATATATGTATTCTGTACAATATTAGGAGGAAAGTGAAGGAGAAGATTATGAAGGGGCTGGAGATGACACTGATGAAGATTTAGAAGAGGAAGAAGATGATGGTGAAGAAGTAGAGGAAGAAGGTATTATTGTGAAATCGCAAAAGTCATACTTGTATGTGCAATTAACCTTTCCTCTTTGTCCAGAATCGTCAGCACGAGGGAAGAAACGAAAAATGGAAGACTGACTGGACAGATAAGCCTGCCCAACCTTTCTATTTCATTGCTGAAAAATTTTGAAAAAGTGTTAAATGCTAAACAAAAAAAAAAAGAAAAAGATAGAAAAAAAAGAAATGCCAAGAAAAGTTTGTTTGAATGTATCCACTCTTTGATTGACCACTAAAACTGGACTTGCAGAGGTTTATGTGAAGCAATTGGCATGTTAAATCTACTCGGGAGACTACGATCGTGATGCAGTACAATTAAGCGTCCTTATTCTCATGTTGTGTACACTATAAGGATTGAGCTTTCCTCTTTTTCCCTTACCCTCTCTTTCCTTGATCCTTCCCCACATCTTTTTATTCCAGGATTTTTTTTATTTTTGATAATGCGGGAAATGCTGCTGCTGCTGTTGCCATTGTTCACGTTATTTTCGGAAAGAAAAGCGCGCCACCTCCACTCTTTCCTCCGCAGTTAAGCTACAAACTCATTGCGAGTTCCACCTTGTTCACCACCAACCTCATACCCGTAAATGCGTCATCTTATTGGAACGTGTCTTCGAGAATGGTAATTCAAACTTTATGATGAATATGACTAGATGATGAACGTTTTTCTTCTGTTTCGGCAACCGAAAGTGTGGAGCATTTTCAATACATGTTTTCCCATTTACTAGAATGAAGTAATATTAATTTCAAAAGCTCTTTTGTCAGCAGATTAGAAAAGTAGTCAAAGATTTGGCGGATAACTATGGCAATCCGTTTTCCCCGAAAAAAAAAAAAAACACTCTTCTTTTTTTCCGATACGTAGCCATCTACCGCTCAGACTCGTTATTACTGGCATAGGCAATTTCAGTCCATTGGATGCCATTCGCAGTTAGTTCACTAGCGTGGATGGAGAATAACGCGTGGCTGGAGGAACAATTGAAAAATGGATAAGATAATAAAACAAAAAAATGGTAAGTATAAACATTATTATATTGGTTTTCAATTATTAATTATTGTTTATTAGATCAAATTATGAAGCTACAGGCCCAGTTATTGGAACAACACAAAATATTAGATAACAACAAAGCTAAGGGTCGTAGGCCTAATACGTAATGATTCTATTTATTTGCTTTTATTCATTCGTGTTTTTTGGCTCAAATTTTGAGTCTACAAGCTCAGCTAAGGGAAAAGAACAAATTGGAACGGAACAGTTTCCAAACAGTGAAGGAGGTTTTTCCAAACTCATCCCTAACTGAACATGAGGATGAATTGGCATTAGGCGAACACAGTCAGGTACCTAAATTTTTCAAATAAGAATTCAAAATAAGTATAGAATTTTAACAAACAATTATTTATTGTTTAGTTATTCAGTCTACCACCTGACAGTGTGTTAAAGTTAAATTCTGTTAGTGCTGCACTAAAAGAATTGTTAGTAATAAGTCCATGCAGCAAAGGAAGTGAACAATTGTGGGACCGTATTTGGGCTGAAAATGGGTGTGGTATGGAAACCCAGAAATAGCATGAGTTCAACATAAAACATGAATTAGGTACTTTTCGGTTTTTTATCTATCGAAAAAATATTTTTAATGCTATTATTTTGCATTCACAGAATTTTAGCAGGGGATCAAGTCAAGTCTGGAAGTGTTACAGGATGGAAGAGTCAGCCTAAAGTTGAAAAAACACTGAGAGTGCATTACCATTAAGGTATGAGGTAAAGTAATAGAGTATGCAAATTGTCTAATGAGAAGTACCATCTTGTGTGAATGAATCCTGTGTAACAGCAATTCTTTATAGTTCTGTCACAGCTAGAAGCCTCAAATAATTCTGCTTCTCTTGCTAAAGAACAACTTGTCCTTTATGTTCACAGTGTTGGTGAAGCTGGGTACTTAAATGGCCCTAAAGATGTTTTAATTTTGCTGCCGTTGCAGAGATGAACATCAAACATGGACTCCTTAGGTATGAAAGGAATTTTCTTCAAATAATTTTGAATTTATGACGAAGAATTTCTCTTCCTTTTTGCCAACCAGGTGTAATCTACAAAAAAAATTTTATCCAATAGGAAAGGATTTTCAGCATACTGGGAACACAACTATAAACAATGCAACATTCTATGGGTGCTATTTTATCATTCAAGAGCCTTATACAATGATTTTCATCTGCAATTTGTATGGCCTTTCCCAAGCTTCTGCCAGAAGTTGAATCTATGAGTCATGTAAGTCACATGAGCAACAATTGAGATGCTTAATGGTGTTGTTTTTCTTTTCTCAGTATAGGTTAATAGTAACATTGGATCTGAAAAGATTCTTGGTTGGGGCAAGACACTGAATAAATTGTAATGACTGAATGGATGACATGACATTTCTATACTTAATTCGGATTCCCGAGACGGTATTTTATATTTAAAAAATTGAAGTGCATATCTGGGCTCCCTTCCTTTCCGTAGCCCCGTTTCCCCTTGACTCGTAATAAGCCCGTAGGGGGTCATGCCCCTACTGTACGGTATATATAAAAACAACATATACCGAGGTTTGGAGGGCTCTGGCCGGAAAGGGGACGTGGATGTCTGCTTAGTCCGATGATGTGTTCACGGAGGGCTCTGTGGCTACCCACAAATCCGAACTAAAGGTTAATCGCTCCTGTAAAAATGTTCCAAATCTTCAGCTCTTCTTCCGGCTTCTCTTAGCCAATCACCGGGTAATCTCCCCGGTGGGTCAACAAGGCAGTGTCTCCCCCTGCCTGGGTTGACGGCAACTTTTGAAAGGGCTATTGTGCCTTTTTAAAGTTGCAAAAATAATTGTAATGTGCAGAGAATTGTCAATAAATTTTTTTTATAAAATATTTTATCCAAAACTTGTTTCTTTCATTGTCTGTGTTCGCTTTGTTCACACATTACATTTATCAATTTTTTTTTAGTTAGCTTGCTCAATTCACATATATTGTTTATGCCACCTTTGATGGTAAGCATGGTTTCCATTGGTTTATCGTTTACTATTTTTCGTTCCTATTTTCCTATTTCCTATTCGTTCTCGCATTCAATTATTATCCAGGGATCGAACACTGGATGTTCGGCATACCGCGTCGATGCTCTACCAATGAGCCATGAATCATGTAATGCCAAGTTGGCTTTTTTCTAGTCACTTGCGGACTTGCATTTACACTTTGAATAAAACTGAAATGCATTACTGCAATATTTTTTTTCCACTTAGATGTAGATCTTTATACATATAGTAAGGTTTGAACCCAGGGTAACAGTCATCGCAGCTGAATGCTCTACCACAGAGCTATGGACCTTATGAAAGCAATAGAAAGATCAACATATAGTTGTGAAAGACTGCATAAACATCCTAGACGATTACATATGATATGCGATAATAAAAAATTTAGATATATCTCGTAGCTCAAAGTTAGAGCATCGGCGTTGCACGCTGAATGTCTGGGGATCGATTCCCATGCCAGTAAAACAATATATAAATACAAAATTACTTCAGATAATATCCAGGTATTACACGTTGTTCCTTGTCTAAGTTCAAGAATTCAAGAAGTGTAATAAAAAACAAATTGAATACTAACAGATAAACGATACAACGGTGGCAAAAACAATAAAGATGAATTGAGCAAGCTAAATAAAAAAAAATTGATAAATGTAATGTGTGAACAAAGCGAACACAGACAATGAAAGAAACAAGTTTTGGATAAAATATTTTATAAAAAAAATTTATTGACAATTCTCTGCACATTACAATTATTTTTGCAACTTTAAAAAGGCACAATAGCCCTTTCAAAAGTTGCCGTCAACCCAGGCAGGGGGAGACACTGCCTTGTTGACCCACCGGGGAGATTACCCGGTGATTGGCTAAGAGAAGCCGGAAGAAGAGCTGAAGATTTGGAACATTTTTACAGGAGCGATTAACCTTTAGTTCGGATTTGTGGGTAGCCACAGAGCCCTCCGTGAACACATCATCGGACTAAGCAGACATCCACGTCCCCTTTCCGGCCAGAGCCCTCCAAACCTCGGTATATGTTGTTTTTATATATACCGTACAGTAGGGGCATGACCCCCTACGGGCTTATTACGAGTCAAGGGGAAACGGGGCTACGGAAAGGAAGGGAGCCCAGATATGCACTTCAATTTTTTAAATATAAAATACCGTCTCGGGAATCCGAATTAAGTATAGAAATGTCATGTCATCCATTCAGTCATTACAATTTATTCAGTGTCTTGCCCCAACCAAGAATCTTTTCAGATCCAATGTTACTATTAACCTATACTGAGAAAAGAAAAACAACACCATTAAGCATCTCAATTGTTGCTCATGTGACTTACATGACTCATAGATTCAACTTCTGGCAGAAGCTTGGGAAAGGCCATACAAATTGCAGATGAAAATCATTGTATAAGGCTCTTGAATGATAAAATAGCACCCATAGAATGTTGCATTGTTTATAGTTGTGTTCCCAGTATGCTGAAAATCCTTTCCTATTGGATAAAATTTTTTTTGTAGATTACACCTGGTTGGCAAAAAGGAAGAGAAATTCTTCGTCATAAATTCAAAATTATTTGAAGAAAATTCCTTTCATACCTAAGGAGTCCATGTTTGATGTTCATCTCTGCAACGGCAGCAAAATTAAAACATCTTTAGGGCCATTTAAGTACCCAGCTTCACCAACACTGTGAACATAAAGGACAAGTTGTTCTTTAGCAAGAGAAGCAGAATTATTTGAGGCTTCTAGCTGTGACAGAACTATAAAGAATTGCTGTTACACAGGATTCATTCACACAAGATGGTACTTCTCATTAGACAATTTGCATACTCTATTACTTTACCTCATACCTTAATGGTAATGCACTCTCAGTGTTTTTTCAACTTTAGGCTGACTCTTCCATCCTGTAACACTTCCAGACTTGACTTGATCCCCTGCTAAAATTCTGTGAATGCAAAATAATAGCATTAAAAATATTTTTTCGATAGATAAAAAACCGAAAAGTACCTAATTCATGTTTTATGTTGAACTCATGCTATTTCTGGGTTTCCATACCACACCCATTTTCAGCCCAAATACGGTCCCACAATTGTTCACTTCCTTTGCTGCATGGACTTATTACTAACAATTCTTTTAGTGCAGCACTAACAGAATTTAACTTTAACACACTGTCAGGTGGTAGACTGAATAACTAAACAATAAATAATTGTTTGTTAAAATTCTATACTTATTTTGAATTCTTATTTGAAAAATTTAGGTACCTGACTGTGTTCGCCTAATGCCAATTCATCCTCATGTTCAGTTAGGGATGAGTTTGGAAAAACCTCCTTCACTGTTTGGAAACTGTTCCGTTCCAATTTGTTCTTTTCCCTTAGCTGAGCTTGTAGACTCAAAATTTGAGCCAAAAAACACGAATGAATAAAAGCAAATAAATAGAATCATTACGTATTAGGCCTACGACCCTTAGCTTTGTTGTTATCTAATATTTTGTGTTGTTCCAATAACTGGGCCTGTAGCTTCATAATTTGATCTAATAAACAATAATTAATAATTGAAAACCAATATAATAATGTTTATACTTACCATTTTTTTGTTTTATTATCTTATCCATTTTTCAATTGTTCCTCCAGCCACGCGTTATTCTCCATCCACGCTAGTGAACTAACTGCGAATGGCATCCAATGGACTGAAATTGCCTATGCCAGTAATAACGAGTCTGAGCGGTAGATGGCTACGTGTCGGAAAAAAAGAAAAAAGTGTGTTTTTTTTTTTTTTTTTTGACGAAATTTTTTTTTTTTTTTTTCGGGGAAAACGGATTGCCATAGATAACAGCCAAACATGTAGTTCAAACATTTGGAAGACATCAATGGCATCAGTGAAAATCTAGCAAACATTAATCATTTTGTTGGTAGACATTTCCTACTTACTACACGCAGTATAACGGCTAAGATGTAACAGGATTACGTCATATTAACGTTGATCTGTTCTGTGTCTTCGATGAGTGCCAATATTTCCAGTTTTAAAGTGAACTTTAACTGTGGATAATACAATGATTGTAACCATCGTTCGTTTATTAAAGCTCCAACGAACCAACACCAATACACCTCAGGGGAAAGCAATACACTTTCCGCTTGTCAAAACTAACAAAAAACCGTATGTTATCTTTATTAAGTCAATCGTTTTTAAATACACCGATTATTTGAAACGCTAGTGCGCCAGTGCGCTACGGCGGAAAAAAGGGTCACTTACAGCACTTTGTTTTCTTCTGGTCGGGCTTATTTTGTTGGGCTTATTTTGTCGGTCGGGCTTAAAATTTATACCTGCATAAAACCGATATTCATTGAAATTGGGTGAAAATCACAGGGTAAACTCAAAATTGAATGCTGATTCCGGGAAAATTGTTCTTTGTTTCATTAAGTCAATCGTTTTTGAAATACACCGAATATTTGATAACGCTAGCGCGCCAGTACGCTATGGCTCAAAAAGTGTCACTATTAATACTTTGTTTTCTTTTATTTTCAAAACAGCTGAGTTAAGGAGAAAACTAATAGCTAAATCAAAATCAGAGTTTAATTTTCATTATACTGTGGGATTTTCATCGCATTCGGAGAGATTTCGATTTTTTCCGATTTTGACAAAAGTGGGAAGGCTCCTGCTTCTGCAAGAATTCAAGCATTTTTTGCATTTACGTTCTCCCCCCTTTTCTCATCTACTCGATTAGTCGAGAAGTCCCTAAACGCAAACACATAAAACGGTTGCCTTTGGAAATGTTTCGAAAAGAGCGGTAGGTAGGTTCACATCATTATATTTAAGACAAGTTTTCAATAAATAAATAAACAAGTAAAGAATTTTGTAGCAACAAACGTGCTGATAAAGTTTATTATAACATGGAGGAACGACGCTTTGAAAAAAATTTAAACAATTATTTCCTCAGTTCATTGTTTTCTTCAGGTCGAAAATAGAAATATTTGTACAGTTGATTTCGTTTCTACGTCCATTTTTTTTTTTTCAATTTGCTTACTTATCTGTTTTTGTCATATCCATAATGTGAATCTTCTGTTTGGCTCAAATTGATTTTTGAAATTTTTTTTCCCTTTTTTTTTTTTTTTGGCTTGAAGCTAATCAATCGTTTTCGGGAAAAGCATTTCACCCTTCAAGTCCCATCCGAAGGTCCCCCAGCATAAAGTAGAAAACGAATCCCCCATGAGGCTCTGAACCTGTGTTCCAACCAAAGAAACATACGACGTTAACAGTTTTATGAAAAGCATTGGAAACTCGGGAAACAAATACGCACCAAATTGTAGGTTCGCCAACTATGACGTTCGAAACGAGTTTGAACCCAGTAAGAGATGGCCAAAATACTGGCCAGTAAAGATCCAACGATAGGGTTCCACAAAATCCATAAGACGCTCAACATCTTTGCAGAATCGAAATCTGTAGAATACTCAGCGATCGTGGTACTGTTCTTGACGAACCAAATGCAACTGGCCACTGGACATAAATCTTGCATACTATTTCAACAAATATTTAGCTGAAAGGCAATGTTATTTTCGCCCTGATTTCACTTGTTTAACAACTGATCACGGAGACAGACACACTAAGCAACCCAAATAAATGAAACGAGGGCAGGAAAAGACCTAAGCCGGTTTCTGAGAGAACCGGCTTAACCACTGTGATGAAAAAGAAACCGTCTGCTAGACTATGATGTAGCGACAACAAAGATCATCGTGAAAAAACAAAAAAACAAAATGGGGCACAGAACGAGGGATATACAGTACACGTACTTTCATTATAGTAAACATGTGGCATTACTACTTTACCAGAAGTTATTGTTTTAGTAAAAGTGATTGTTGCTTTTCTGTACATACCATGATAAATAAACGCCGATGGGTTTAAGGTCAAATGAATAAACAAGCCTTAAAAAAGATGATATGTAGCACATAACGGTTTTCAATCCAACTAAGGTCTTGTGAGATGGTGCCATCTATTGATCGTTGACCTGCTTTAACCTGTCACAGATAGAACAATGATGAAAAAATCGATGGCACGTAGAATGGCGACGGGGTACATCCTTTTTCCATAATACACTATTCTGATGAGAAATCATTTCAGGATTCTTGAGAAAGGATATGCTATTTATGTCCCGCTTTCTGCACAACTAACTTTCCCACCATGTTTTCACGTTCACAGCATATCTCTGACATTTCGTCGCAAAGCCAGTCAGGGCTGTCCTCATTAAACTTCCATCACATATTCTTCGTTTGGAGTTTCGAAATCCTGCTGTTCTATTTGGATCGAAGTATACCGTTCGATTGGAATGATGCTTCCTGTCGAAATGTATAGTTTTGACTGCAAATTTTTCTTTTATTTTTGCGACAGGCAGCACGTCGTCGGTCAACAAAGGCTCATTAATTCCAACCATCAGAGCGAGAAAGAACCTGTTTTTATGCAAGGCCCTTATAGAGAACAAAAAAAAAATACAACCATATCGATATTTCGTAACGTAAGTTTAACCGGTTTTGAAAAAACAACATAGTTCTGTAAAGAATTACCTAGTCTCGCCAACGGCCATGAACAATTGGGCAAAACCTTCATGTTTTTTTTTTTTTTGTTTAACCTCTGTGTTGAAGTGAAATCGGCCAGTTTGTCTAGTGGTAGTTCAAAGCCTACCAAAACATTGGCCGATTCATTAGCAACGCATTGGATCTCAATGGATAATGAGCGTGCACGTTTCGCTCATTAGATGCGACGAGAGATGATAATGACGCTATACAATTACACGGGGCACTGGTCGGGATTGCAAGCCCATACTTCAAACAGCTGCCATATACCTAACAGGTATATCTGAATAAATAATAATACGAAATGTTAGATTTAAAAAAAGTTTCGCTAAATGTTTTGTTTACTAGACAAACCTGTTGAAATAAAAAAAAAATTAGCAATATAAAAAAATGCCTTCCGGGCTTATGTTTTTTCATTACATTCATTTACCAATAGACTGGTTAATCCGCTTTCTCCATCTAGTGATACGTTCCTGCAAGTAAGGAGGGAAAAGAATTAGCAAAATGATAACAGTGACGATGTGAAAGCTTCACCTGCCACAAGGATAATTAAATCAAATTGAATTTTTGTTTTTAAATATTGAAACTAGAGAGAATGGGGGGGGGGCTGTACCAGCGTTCACGGATCGATCCGACGACCTTCTTTGTCCATTCCGATCCTTCCAAGAAAGGATAGAGAAACAAGCACGCACACACAAAAAAAAAAAGGGAAAGTCGTTTTCGACGTACTTAAAATATCAAAAAAAAGTAAGAACAGTTTTGAAAAAAAAAAAACGCGAAGATATTCGAATTGGATGAACACGGTTTAATGATAATATTAAAGCCAAATTACAGTATAATTACGCAACTAGAAACGAAGTAAAAAGGGAGATATTTTTTAGAACAAAAAAAAAAGAAAAATGAGACCCGAAAAATTTTCATTTTCAAAAAAAAAAAAAAAAATGAAAAAGCACAAAAAACTCGAAACAGAAACGCGGACCATCGACTGCAACGACTTCAGAATTCGAAAAACAAACAAGGATTGCCACAAATGTCAGATGGGAACTATAAAGAACAATTTGAAAACCAACAAAAAAAAAAATTGCATAAAAACAAATTTCGAGGGAAACTGAACATATTGGCAATCATAGATTCAAAAAAAAAAAAAACTGTCACACATTTTTTTGTTTTTCAAATTTGAATTTTTTAACCTCAGACATAAAAGCAAAGAGAGTGCGAGAGAGAGAAAGAGAGAGAGAGAGAGAGAGAGGGAGAGTAATTGAGATACACGCGGATCCAACATTCCGTGATTATCAATCTTCTGCATTTGCGAAATACATTGCTTTTTTAGTACTGGACCCCGTTAGTTGTTGGGTGTGTTGATTGTTCTGCCCGCATAGTATTTTATTTTGTTTTGTTTTTTTAAATATTATACACGCGGGATGAATTGAGATTCTTTTGCTCCCCCCAGTACGGATAAGAAGGAAAGGTCATCAATAGTTTCCTAGTTTTGTCATTAGATAAGGCCACCACTCTCTCTATATTTATTACAAAGGTATCAACTGTCTAGCGGTTTTGTTTTATATAAATATCGAAAAATCTACACACGCAAAAAAAAAAAACAAAAAAAAAACACAAACGTGTTTACCCATGTCTTTAAAAAATCAAAAAAAAAAAAAAATTTTCTAGATTTTCTTTGTTCAATTTCCTTTTGTTTTTCTTCTTTCCCCTCTTGGCCCACTCTTTGAAAATGTTGAACTTATAAGAGGAAAAAAAAAAAAAAATAATAATAATAAAAAAGAATTAAATTGTCTTCGCTCGGTGATTGTTGGTGTAATCTCATTCATGGGATTCTGATAACGTTTTCTTTTTTTTTTTTTTTTTTTGGCTTGTTTGCCGTTGGTAGATAAAGTAATCGAGCGTGTAATAACGTTCTCTCCATGGCAAGAGAGACGAAAGATATCATCTGGTTGGATGTGGGGATGGCTGGATTCATCAGAGACTGGCCGGGGTGGGCAGACGGGAACCATCAGGCTCAAAGCTTTGAATGCGAAACGATTAAGGATTTAGAGATGGAAATAGAGAGGGGAGAGATTGTTGCAATTGTTTGACATGAACGAGGACAGGAGAGTGACACCAGCGCGAAAGCTTCAACACGAGAAATACATCACATCTTCCAGTAGGCCAAAAAAAAAAAAATAATAAAAAATTTGATGAAACAGATCAACAAAAAAGAATTTAAATTCTATCCTATTGCCATTTAGATGTGGCCTTTCTCAAACAACCAATAACAAAGGTAATCGAATGATATAGTTAGTCGACGGCCATTGAAAAAGGGAGGAGTCAGAAGATAAACGTAGAAAACTAGGACATCAAACACCTTTTTTTTTTTGTTGTTTTTGCTATTGTTGTTTTCCACGATAATTACAAACGACATTCAGGAATGGGAGAAGAGTAGAAGGGGAAAGAAAAAAAAAAACAGGTCTGACAAGAGAGAAAGAGAAAAGTATAATAATAACATTGTCGAATTTTTCAATTGTTACTAGCCATTGATACCCCCCGAAAAAAAAAAAAAAAAACAACAAGAAAAAAAAATGATTTTTTTTTTTTTTGTGTGGACGGAATCCAACAGCCCGAAACATCAACGGACTGGGTATGTATCGTATTGCAAAAAAAAAAAAAAAAAAAGGACAATTTTTCTACCGGCGTTTTACATATTACCTAACAAAACAACACGGCACACAAGGGGCAACCACACACGCAAAAAAAAAAAAAAACGAAAGAAATCGACACAAACTCGACACTCGTTTCTTAACTCTCTCTTTCTCTCTCCCACGATTTGTTTTTATTCCCCACAAAAACAAGGTAAAATAGCAAACCTCCCTCCTTTTTCTTTCTTGTGACCGCGCAGTTTGCCACGCCTCTGGACTTGTGTCCCTCCCCCATTTCACGTCGTTTTGCCTCGCACGGAGAGAGAAAAACAAAACAAAAACAAAAACAAACATAGCTAACAAGAGAATGTATAACTAGAAAGAGAATATGTCAAAGTTATAGACAAGAGTTCAAAAAAAAAAAAGAAAGAAAACACGAGGCACAACAAACTGAAATATAAGGGAAAGTAAAGAATGATATCGATATACAAGGAAGAGGTTATCTATGAATGGGGTCTAATTTTTTTTTTTTTTATTATATATAGATATATATATATATAAGAAGAGGGCCTTTACTTACGAGGGGGGGAAAAAAAAACAAATTATAGATTCACTATTGCTGATTATTACAAAAAAAAACTTGCATTCTACTTTTTATTATCATGTTTGCCCTTTTTTGCGGATGATATAAATTGATGGGCTACCGAGACTCGCATTCTCCCTATCCCCGAATATACACATTTTTTCACGTACACGCAAGCAGACGGCGTGACGTGACTCAACTTGACGTACGAAACGGCCACCGAGAAAAGAGACGCGGAGGGCGGGAGGGGAGGGGGGAGGAGAGAGTCGCTTGGGAAATCGAAAGTCCCCGTGTCGCCTTATAGACATACATATATTTAGTAAATATATCTATATATATATATATCAAATGTGATATAATATGGATGCTATACGTACCCTTTTGCTACACTCTCTCGATAAATATATCTCATTATTGCTGGATCCCAAAGTCCAAAGCTTTCGCGGTCAGAACGTTATTTTTTGTGTGATGGGGTGGGGGGGGGAGCATAACAATCAAGGACCAATCGTACAGAATTGATGGGGGCACACGAGGAAAACACAAACTTAAAAACACGTACAAAACTTTCTGTTTTTACTTGTCGACTGCAGAAAGTAAAAAAATAATAATAATAATGAATTGCCCAAAACAAATGTCTATCCCATTTTCAATTCCAAAGTATTTAAATTTCGAAAGGGACCAAAAAATCGCAAGTCAAAAAAACTAAACAAACGAATTAGATGCACGAAAAAAAAAAAAAAAAAAAGATCATAACAAAAAACGAAAAAAAAACAAAACAAGGTTTTTTTTTCTTATACAAAACTATAAGACCGAAGGGACCAGAAGAACGAAAAACGGTGGGTGGGGGAGATTGCGAACGGGGGTCGCCCAAAAATTAGAAAAAGGAACTTCTTCTTTTACACCATCAACACAAAGCAGGTGAGAAGGAAAAAGAAAAAAAAACAAAACAAAACAAACAAAACAAAATTCATCATTCACGTAAATAATTAAAGAGAACGCATGCAACAACATGTCCCTTTTATGTTGTTTCTCATGTTTTTTTTGTTTTTTTTATAGAAATGTTTAACCACCACATTGCGTCGTCAGCATCATCAGGTTGCGCAACCAGGTCGCGGCAGCATACGGGAGGGGTATCTTTTTTTTTTTTTTCTTGGGTTAGTTCATTTCGGTAAACATTTACAAAACTATCATGGACGTTAGGAGGGGTAGGTAAATATAGTGTGTGTTGCAATTAGGGGCAGCAAAAAAAAAAAAAAAAATAGCTCAGCAGTCGGTGGTGGTAATTGGTAGTCAATTTCACTATAGTTGTGTGTGCGCAGAACGTGGGCTGTTTTGAATTGCGCTCGTGAGCGCAGCGACTCGGAAAACCCCTTCGGGATGTTAATCTTGCATTCCTGCATACACACGCGCAAAAAAAAAAAAAAAAAAATTCAAAACATTTCCTTTTTTTTTTTTTTTTTCCTGCTCTTGTTTGTTTTGCGGTTCTCAGTTTATCAAAAGCCCAATTAGGACTGATTCAACGATCAAACGTGTTCATTCTTCACAGAGAGTTTTCCCCTCTCGTCTGCTATTCGACGAAAGGCAAAGGTTTTTGAAAGCCCCCCCCCCCCCCAAAAAAAAAAGGAAGTTGAACGAAAACTCTTCAGCGCAAATCTTCCCTTTGAAAAAAAAACAAACAAAAAAAACATGAATAAGACAAACCCGGCAGCGGTTTTCGGATTGGTCAAAACTTGGTAGCCGCTTTGCAGAGTGCAACGTTCAACTTTTTTTTTTTTGAAGCCCTTCCCCTCAACCGCATCATTCCCCCCCCCCCCCCCCGACCCCGCTCTCGGTCATGTACGATCAAAGCGCTGACGGCGCAATGTTGAGCTTGATTTAAAATAAAATAAAATAAAATAAAATGAATATTTCATTTACCTAGCCAGATGTGATGTCCGTAGAGACCGAGAGCGTGAAGCGGGGCACCTTGGACGGCCTGCGACAGAGCCGAATTGGCGGCGGCCGCGGCCATGGCCATGCTGGCCTGATTGCTCGACATCTTGGCCGCCTCCACCTCGGCCTGCGCGTGCTGATGATGGTGATGCACGTTGTACTTTTGCTCCTGTTGCTGCTGGCCGTTGGCCATCGACAACAGCGACGACGAGGAAGATCCGCCGGACGTGGGGCTTCCGCCGTTGTTGCTGCCGCTCCCACCGCCCGTCTCGGCCATCTTGTTGCGGGCGTACTCGATGCGGACGCCGCCGCGGTCAGACGAGAGCAGGTAAGTGCCCTGCAACGAGATCAGAGCCTGGGCCGCGCAGCGAACGTCAGCGTACTCGACGAAGGCTACAGGAGCACCACCTTTGTTGTGCATGCGCAGGCGACAATATCCAGGAAAACTAGGGGGGTGGCAGGAATGATTTTAGATTTAAAATACGAAGACATTAAAACATTTAAATGCGTGATATTTATTACCTGCCGAAAAGTTCTTTAAGTTCTTGTTCAGAGACAAACTGGCCGAGATTGGCGACGAAAAGAGTCGAGCAAGGAGCATTGGCTCCGCCTCCCATGGCCGAAGGAGTCGAAGCACCGGCCCCGGCACCAGGAGCAGCGACCGGGGAACCACCGGCGGCGGCCGCAGCGGCAGCTGCCATGTGGTGATGATGATGGTGGTGATGCGGCGTAGAGCCCATCAATTGCGTCAAATGACCACTGTGACTCATCTGCATCGATCCCTGAACAAAAACCACATAGAGAAAAGAAACAATGAAAACAAAAGAAATGAACGTCACCGCAATAATTATAATAACAACAAAACAAGATTTTAACTTTAAATGAATTCAACATTATTTTTTTTTTGGGGGGGGGGGGGAGGGGACACACAGGTGTATGGGGTCGCATCATGCAGGTAAGCAGTGCGTGTACGAGCATTTAAGAACCTCTTTGTTTGCGTAAACACAGAAGGCCTACCATCGGCATTCTCGGTTGCCTAGGCAACCGCTCTCTTTCGCCATTCTAATCCCATTCTTTTTTCTTCTGAATCGAATACGATTAAGCAATAAAAAAAAAAAAATAATAATAATCGAGCGCTAATAACGATTGCGGTCGCAACGTAAAGGTTGTCCATCGACTTACGCAAAGCCTTTCAAAAAATCAAAATCACTTTATCCCATTCATTCAGGACAAAATGGGGCAACATAATATAAAAAAAAAAAAAAAAAAAAAAAAAAAAAAACACCGACCGAGCGAACGAGACCAAAACAAACAGAGAGAGAGATCATCGTGCAGCCTGTGCAGTTCAAGAGGATTGGGGGTAGGATGTTGTTCGTGTTGTTTTTTTTTCGTGACTGCAGAAGAAAACAGAACCAAAATTTTTTTAAATCCAATTTTCCCACCCAATAAAATAAAATGTGCAGTTCTATGCAGGAAAAAACAAAACAAAAAAACTAAGACCATTAAGGAAAAAAAAAACTATTTAAAAAAAAGGGGGAGGGGGAGGGGTAGGATAAAGAAGTGCATCGGAACTGTGTGTGTGTGTTTTTTTTTTTGATCGTGTTGTGGATAACGTAATTGTGGTGGTTGGACTGCACAGGCTTGCACACCTGCTGATGATCTCCGAGCTGCGTCGGTGGTTCCGCTCGATTCGTCCGGACGTCGCGCTCTTGTTGTTGTTGTTGCTGCTGGTCGTGGTAGTTGTAGTTGGTGTAGTAACACTGCTGCTGCTGCTGTTGCCAATAACTGTAAAGGTTGAAAACGGGTTGGAATGATGGCACGAGGACGGTCTGACGATGAGATGATGTACTAGGGTGTAGGTGGGATCGAACGAAGGTAGTAGTTGTTTCGGGAGGAGGAGGAGGAGGAGGAGTAGTAGTAGTAGTAGTAGTAGGTGTAGTGGGAGTCGAAGGCGACAACACATTGACCGACCCCACGACCCCGAGTCAAGGCAACTGTTGCTGCTGTTGTTGCTGCTGCTGACTGTGCTGCAGCGCGTGTAACTGGTGAAAGAAACGTACGGGTAGCTGCGGGTGGAGGGCCGGATGGACGGCCAATGCGGCCGCATGGTGAGCGTGGGCGTGCTGGAGCGCCGCCGCTGCTCCCGGTCCCTGGCCCTGAAGTTCGGCCGCTGCGGCTGCCGCAGCTGCCGCCGCCGCCGAATACGCCAACGCCGGGTGGGTCGTCCACATGTCCGAGGCCGTCGGGAAGAAGGCGGGGCTCAAATCCTCTATCAATCCAAAAAGAGAAAAATGTCAATCCATTTTTTCATTTTTATCGCTTCAATGTGAGGTTAGGTTAAACTTTACATTCCCAAAGAAAAAAGAAAAGAAAAAATGATCTCATTGACAATGAGGAGGTGGTCGGTAGTTGTGTAACAAAAGACTTGCGTGACATTCGAGCAGAGGTCCCCCTCTTTTTGTTTTTCTTTTTCTCACGAAAAACAAGTAAATGGTCTGTACGTTATAGGGCACTGTCTTGTTTTGTTTTTTTTTGCTGGAGGACTCTGCACCTTATGTGTACTGTAAATATCGAATCGTCGTAACCCAATCATTTTCTGTCTGTTCCGCAACAAAAAAAATGTGACTGGAACATGGAAAATAGCCCGCCCACCACCACACACGATCAATAGAATACAGGCAAGATAACGTGCGTGCGTGTGTGTGTGTGTGTGTGTGTAACACGGCCCATTTTAGAAACAAATAAAAAAAAAAAAAACGACTGAGGGATGTAGAACGACATTTTCAAGCCTCATATTGTCCGCGTTCCAGTGAGGATCACTAAAGAATTAGATCCGCCCTTCTTTGTGGAAAAAAAAAAAAGGAGGAAATCCTTGTGTTATATTTTTAAAAAACAGTTAAAAGAGCGCGACTGGAACACGCACTTTTTATTTGTTACTTTGAAAATGCTGCATATATAAATACATATTTGTGGAGGGGGGAGGGGGGGGACCCAAACATTTCTTCTTGAAAAAGGGAACTAATCTCTAAGCGCGCGGTGTCTGCTGCCCGCGGGAAAAGGGCTTTCTAAATCGGGTGCCATCACGAGCTAGTTGCTGCATACAACTTCTTCTTCTTCTTCAAACAATTTAAAATAAGCGTCAACCGTGTGTGTCTGTGTTATAGCGGTGGAAAAAAGAAAAAAAAAAAAGAAAGCAAGTCCGTGTGAGATGGGAAGAAAAGAGACAAGGACGGGCTGGCATCCAAGATTTGGCCATCACATAAATCGTCTTTCTTCTCCCTCCCCCCCACTTCTAAAAAAACCTATTTCTCTTCTTCTTCTACCATTTTGCCTCATTTTCTTTTTTTTTTCCAGATCCTCTCCCGCCTCTCCATCGCCATTTATTTTCTACCTAGCGTGTGCACAGGGAGAAAAAAAGAAAAAAATACCCACGATAGAGAGAGAGAGAGAGAGAGAGAGGCTTGACATAATTACAACAACGGGACTGCTGGTTTCAGGATAGAAATGGTCCAGCACAATTCCAGGACAGGGAAAAAAAAAAAAAAAAATGAGATCATACATCGTTAACATTTCCCTCCTTTTTATCGGCCTCAATTTGTTTTTTTTTTTTTTTTTGCCTGGACTCGGAAGTTACAATTAATATTTAAATAAAAATCAAATTTCAAGACTCTCCCCCCACCCAAAAAAAAAAAAAAAAAAAAAAAAAAAAAAAACAAATTCTTAGAAAAAGAATTTATTCATTTGGGGGGGGGGGGGGTCCCCCTGTCGACGCATTCCATGCCGGAAGAGCTTTTTATAGTGGCGTCTCTTCGCATTTGCATGCGCCACTCTAGACAAATGTCGAACAAACTAAGACGTTCTTTTTTTTCTTTTCTTTTCGTTCCCACTCTTTTTTTTTTTTTTTTATTTTAAATTCTTCCACGGAAAATGTTTTAAGTTTGGAAAGGTCCTTAAAAAAAAAAAACGAAAAAACAATAAACAACTGCCCGTGTTGCTCATTGCTATTACTTGTTCTTTAGTGTCTCTATTCATAAATGATACACCAAAAAAAAAAAAAAAAAAAAACAAACAAACAGAAGAGTGCGAAGAAGATGAATGATCCAATTCTTTTGAACACCACCCCTTTAACCCAGGGCGAAAAAAATGCCGATAGAGGCGCTCGGAAGCGGAACTGCGGAAGTTCCTCTCTTTTTTTTTTTCTTCTACTTCCAACCAATTTTCTTTGTACGCCCCTTTTTTTTTTTTTTTTTATTCTTTGCAACCTCTCCACGATGTGGTCCATGTCGTCCTGGCCTATTTTTGTTCAAGACTCTCGTGCTTCCCTTTGGCCGTCAGTCTCCCCCAATAGAATGGGCAAGTGCAAGGGCCGATTAAATTACGATCGATCCTATTTTCTTTCTTTCCCGTTCGTCATTGCCTTTCCTCTTATTTTCGAAACGATTTCTTTTTTTTTTTTTTTTTTTTTTCTTCTTCTTCTTTTGCCCAAGAGCATCGAAAACGAATATTCAATTCTAGCGTCTCCGCCCTCTTTCCAATTGCTACCTTTCCTCGTACAACCTCTCTGTGCCTTACTTTCCCTGTATATAGTCTCGGAGATTGAAAGTGTGAATATTGACGGATTGAATCAGTGGGACGGAAGGAGGGAACGGAAGAACGTCCGCCTTTTTTTTTTAAAAAAGTATTTTTCTTTTTTATTATTCCTCCCGCGTTTTCGCACGAAATAAAAAAAAAGAAAAAAAGAAAAAAAAGAAGCGTCTTTTTTCATCGTCGTCGCCAACGATCCATTTCAATTAGGGACTGAAGCTCGCGGGGTACTTCTTGTTATATAGGGCAACACGAGATCGCCAGCCCACGGGCTATGCGTAGTCTTGCGGGAAAGGGGCTTGATTGGTCATTTATACGACTGCGCTCCTGGTGGTTGGTGGTGTAACGGCTAATACACTCGGTTTAAATATATATATATATATATATATGTGTGTGGGGTGCCTTTAAAATAAAAATAAAAGGGAAAGAAAGGGCGGGAAGGACGGCCGATCGATCAAGAACGGAATTCGCTTAACTGGCAGGGTTGACACGAAAACGATAATGAGCTCAACCCACCACTCACTTTGAAGAATGACTAGAGTCGTTTCTTTCCCCCTTTTTTTTTTTTTCGCAACCCCTTAAAAATAGGAAATAATAAATGGGAGGAGGCGGAGGAGGGTAGTGTGTGGCATATGTTTGCTGCATTTACACAACCCCTTTGACTACGAAGTAGCCGTTTTGCTTCCATCCGCCCAAAAATTTTTCGGATAAAAATACATCGGCCGCATCCACTATTCATCACAAGCGAGTTTTAAAAAAAAACACCTGCCAAAAAAAAAAAAAAAAAAAAGAACTCGCATCCGCCAAAAACTTGTGATCATTTCTCTTTTTTTTTTTTTTTTTTTTTTTGGTCCCGTTCGTCGGCAATACGCATCACGTTAACGCAGCATTGACAAAAGAAATTGAGCACTCCATTTGCGTCCGTGCCTCATCCATCGTGTAGTACAAAATAAAACACCCTGAACGAACGCCCCGCAGTACATGTCTAAACACATACTGGGTAAGAGATATCTCCCTACCATCATAGGAACAAATAACGTGAACCATTTTTTTTTTGTTTTTTTTTTTCAAAAATGGCCGCCCTATTTTTGGTGCTCTTTTCATAGCTACTCTCTAAAGCCATTTGCATACAGATCGGTCTCGGGAGATCCTACCCCCCTCGCTCTATAGGTAACAACCTCTATCTCTGAGCCTCGCAAAAGTCTGGAACAGCCGAGGGAAATCATCGATTGAGTCTTATTCCAATTGAGTTTGTTTTTTTGTTTTTTTTCAAGGAATGTTTCATTCGATAGAAGAAGAAAAAATAAAGGTGGCTTTTCGGATAGATTTCAAACGACGGGAAGAAAAATCAAAGGGCACGTGTAGGTGCATGTTTTCATTAAAGTTTACGTCCAACTTATGTGAGCAGACCGTCGGGAAAAATGCCTCCCAGCTAACTATAGCCCGTGCGCATTTAAATGACGGGTAAATTCGTAATGGCTTTATGTTTTTGCTCTTTCAACAAAATCCATTACGAAAATAATGGACAGCTCGTAAATTTTTATTAAAAAAAAAAAAAAAAAATACAAATGTTGTATTCCAACATTTAAAAGAAAAACTTGGGGGGGGGGAGAGGATGTCTCTCATTTTCCCCTGTAATACCCCACCCACTCACCTGTGCCCACTTAACCTCTTTAACTTGTACTCGTTTTTAATCGGTTGAGCTACTACTCTTTTTCGCTGACGGGCACGAGGCTCTCCTTAACCGTCATCATCGTTAATTCCTTCATCCCGCGTGAAACATAAACGCCGACAAAGACCCTTTTTCCTTTTAACTCTACACACAGACACACACACACACACACACAACGTTAAGTCTCTATAGATTTAATCTTGGCCCCGGCTTTTGCGCTCACCTTTCCCCCCCCCCTCCCCTCCACAAAGTCTCGTGTATCGATTGATGAGCGAGAACCGCCATCTTTCATCAACTTCATTTCACATTTCGTAAAAGACGCAAGAGGGGGGGGGGGGGGGGCAAAGGAATAAGCTGTCCAACAACAAGGTGATGGGCTCAAAAAAAAAAAAAAAAAGTTGCATCGAATAATGTAAATAAATACTTTATCAACTTGCCGTGCAATATTACTATCCCCCCCCCCGCTTTAATTCAAATAAAAAAAAAAGAGAGAGAATCTGTTGGGTGGGACGATTGATTGGATCTACCACTCCTGGAAAAGTTTCTTTTTTTTTTTCGGGTGCGTTATTATAAAAAAAAAAAAAAAGAAAAAGAAAAGAGGAGCGCTGCAACAACGAAAGCGAATAAACCATTCACTCTATTAGCGCTGCTGTCGTTCGCAGAAGCTTTACCTTTTTCTTTCTTCTTTTTGAAAATCAAGTTTTGTTTAGCTCACTGTCGCCCCTCACGTGTCAGAGTGTTCACGACTGGCGTTTGCTTTTAGAAAAATAAAATAAAAAAAATAGAAAATCGCCATTTTAGTTACTAACTGACATCGTTTTTTTTTTTTCTTTTCTTTTCGTAACCATTCCCCTTTCCTGGCGCTGTAGTTCTTTTGACACGAAACACCTGACCAGATGTTAGGCACATGTTAAAATGGATTGGCTGGTTGACAAAATATTACGTCCCTCCTGCCCTCCAGAAAGAAAAAAAAAGAAGAAGCGAATGAAAAAAAAAAAAAAAAAAAATGTCAAAACCTACTACACAGTCGTTCAATAAAACTGAAATAATAAAAAAAAAATAAATAGTTTTAAACCTTACACACACAAAAATGTGACGTAAGAGCCAATGATTGCCGTATAAAAAAAAAAAAAAAAGAAGAGTGCATCACGTAATATACACTCAATCAATCAATGGTCATGTGTCTTACGTGTGTTCCAATTGAAAATGGGCTTGTCATTGGTTGGTATGTACACACGAAAAACAAACAAACGTGATTGATGTGATGAAATTTAAAAAAAAAAAAAAAAGGGCTTTCTTTCGTTATGTTTAAAAATGAAAAATGAAAAATAAAGGTGGTGATACTCACGGCCGGTGAGAGGGTGCAGCAACGTGGGGTGAGGGGCGGCTGCAGGGGGCGAACTGTTCTGCTGTTTGGGTTTGCTGACCTTCGTGTTGCTCTTGGCAAATTCCAGCCGGATCGTCTGCGGGATGTCCGGATCGAACCGCACGCCCTTTTTTTTTTTTTCGATTTGTTTTTGTTTGTTTTGATTTTTTTTCGCGTGAAGTGGCGTGAAAAAGGTTCGTGTGTGCAGGTGAAAAGAAAAAGTAATTGGTCAAACATCTTTCTTCTTTTTGCATCTTAAAAACAATGACGACAATGACATTCCGTGTTGTGTCGTGTTGACAAATGTAAACAACGAATTTCAATGGCAAAGAGAACACGAGGCGAATCACGGTAAGTACCAGCACCTGTTCACGAAACGCGTGAAACAATTGACCGACATTCCGAACGTTTCAAAGCCTGTCGCTTGTTTTGTTTTTATGATTGCATGGCATTTTATCTCTTTTCACGATATTTTTTTTGAGTTTTTCAAACAACAAGAGGCGAAAAAAAAACATGACCCGTGAAAAATGTACAAGAGCTACTACACCTCCGCCCCCTCCGCCAGTTGTGTATAAATACAGACTTGCTCGGCCCTTTTGGTCCGTTTGGATCTTTTTTTTTTTTTTTCTCCAGCCCTCCTTTTTGGCGCTATTTTCGGGATATACGTGATTCAATTCCGGCTCCTCGTCTCTTCCCACCTCCCCCCACCAAAAAGAAAGTTTCATCTATCCCTTTTTTTTTTTTTCCCCCTCCCAACCCAACACCCGACATCCAAATGTGCATGTCGACGACGCACTTTCGTTCCAGGGAGAAGCCACGTTTTTTTTTGTTTTTTTTTTAAAGAAAAAAGGAATCGGGAACACACGTTCCACCTCCTCCACCCCCCCAATCGTCGCTCTATTGTGTCCAATTTTTTTTTTTTTTGTCCCGAAAATTTATTTTTGTAGTTTGAAGGTTGCGGCGATGATTAAACCGATGACGACGTATTTTCATTACTTTCCTATTCATTCGAACCCCGAAGGATAAAACGTTTCTCCGATAATTTGTTTGTGGAACACCATTTTTTTTTTTTTTTTTTATTACGTCTTGGACGAATCCGTACCTAAGAGCAAATCATCACGTTTCACTGGCAAAGGGGCTTATCTGGCGAATGCGATCCTTAAACAAGCAGCGACGCTGTTGGCCGATATCGATGGGATTGGGGGCAGATGTGGCGAAAAGAGAAGACAAGAAACTTGGACAACAAAGAGGAACCCCCCCCCCCCCCTTTCATCTTTAAGCGGCTTGAATAGGCGCGCACACGACGACGCACTGCCATCGCCATCACAGTTAATGAATTTCTTTACGCCACGAAAATTAGATCATTAAAAAATTATGTTTTACCTGCAAGTCTTGCTTGGCTCCTTCGGCGCTTGCTCGCGTCGCGAACGTCACAAATCCCACCGGCTGTTTTTGCGAAGAAAACTAATTCAATTAATCAATTTAAAATGTAATATTGAGCATCATCGCAAATTTTACCGAAGTTGTTTTCCCGTTTTTGCTCGTCACTTTCAACTGTGAGTTTTCGTAGCCGTCGTAAGCGCGGAAGAGCAGGTACAGTTCGCGCGGTTTGGCGTCCATCGGCAGGCCGCTAACAAACAAAGTCCTCACCTAATCACAAAGAACAAAACACACGTCAAATAAATAAAATAAATTAGAAAAAAAAAAAAAATCAATAAAATAAAAAAAAAAAAGGAAGAAGAAAATAAATCTATGCCCAGGAGTCTAACGTCCCTGGACATCAGAGTGATGGAGCTTTCTTCTTTCGCTTTCCTACCCTCAATTTCATTCTTCTTTTTTTTTTTCCCCCTTTTTTATTGCGCTGATAACCCCTCCCCTTCTTCGTTTGGCTACTCTGGTCACGCCAGCACACACACACACACACAACGGCCAGCAAAAGGGATAGGTCGTCGTACTTTGCGCTCGTTGCAGAGCTCGGCGTGCGTTTGGTCGATTTAATCCCGATCGTTAACAACCTGCCCTTTACCAAATACATAGGCAAAAAATGTGCAGTTCCTCCACTTCTTTTGTTTTGCTGGCCCCCCACCCCATCCCCCTCAAAAATAACCCAGGTAACAAAACTTAAACGCTTTTTACCCCTATTTTTAGAACGCTATCCATTCGATACCACCCCCCCCCCCAAAAGGGAATGATTTACAATTAGATTATAAAAATGCAAAGATAATTACGATACAAATGGGCTGTTAATTTAGATTGGAAAAAACACGGTATTCTTAAAAAAACAAACAAAAAAAAAACATCGATTGTGGTCATTAACAAGCCTAACACGCGTTCGCACTAGATGGCCGTGTATATATTTACACGAATGTTTAGCGCTCTGTCCAAACTGGCGGCTAAACACGGCGCACAAATGTCAATATAGAAACACTGAGCCAAAATAAAAACGATCGCTACGTTTTTTTTTTTTTTTAGTTAAGGAACTGGCTCTTCTCTTCAACTAAACAAGATCCTTCACACACACACACACACACGGTGTGTGTAGGAAAGAAAATGTGTGTACCTTCGGATATAAAAACGGGTAAGAAGAAGAAAGGACAAACACAGACAGATGTGAAGTACCACATTCTTTTGTATGGTATTACGGCTAGTGTCATAGTTAGTTGGCCCGGGCAATAACACGCCAAGCTCGACCGCGTCATTGATCAAACCCCGGAGGTTGCCAGAAAATCCTTAAAAGGTGAGTCAATCTTCAAACCGATGCATTATAATCACATTTTAGCTTTGAAATACGATGCCAAATCATCAAGAATAAAATGAAATGCATTTTTGGATTCTGAGACTTAAAAAAAAAAACAAAAAAAAACGAATGGAGCAAACTCGACCTGGTCTTTCAAACAAAACAGACGCAATGCAGATTGTCAACAAAAAGTCGATTGTTTTAGCGGAAATTTAAAAACAAAAAAACTGTTATTTCTTCTCTTTTGTAAATCTTTTGAAAGGCACAAAAACTTGCCAAACGCTAAGCGATTTTTGTTTCTTCTTCGTCCTCGTAGATCTTAAACAAAAGATGCTCATCCGCACACCGCAAGAAATGTGTACACGTAAAAAATAAATAGTGTTCCACTATAGATACTTTGGCAACGATGCCAAACTTTTAAAAAGGAAACAGGTGCTGGCGCGTATCGAACACTTCCCAGCCGCACCTGTCTTTTACTGGCATCGGTTTTTTTTTTTTTTTTTTTTTTTTTTTTCAAAAGACGGATGCAAAACAATTTGTCAACATGTTTCCGTCGCGCGTTCATTCAAAAATTTCAGTTTCTTTTCTCGAGACATCATCCCACGCATCTCATTTCAAATTAAAAAAAAAAAAAAAACATTTTTCTAACCAACCAATCGCCACACGGCGTGTGCGATCCTCATCAAGAGGACAAACATACCAACAAAAAGCTTTGATCCTTTTTTTTTCATGTTTTTTCAACCCGTCCCCGTCCTTTTTCCCGCAGCGTGATAGGGATGGAGCAAAAAGTCGGTGTTGTTGCTGATCCACTATGATCCTTTTAGCAACAATTTTTCTTTGCTCGAGGGCGATAACGATAGCGATCCTTACTCCAGCTCTCCCTCCCCCCTCCTCCTCCCCAAAAGGAGCATCAAGAGTCATCTTCTTCCTCCGTCCAATAAAACTAACAAAAAAAAAAAAAAGAAAAAGAAAAGTTGGATGTCGTCGTTGGAGCATTTTGGATGGATGGCGCTGGAACATGCCGGAGCGCTCAGGGGACCTCCGTACTACACCGAGAGAGCAAAGTCAAGAGTGTGTCTGTGTGTTTTAGGTATTCCCAGCACACACACACAGCCACAACCTTTACGTTTATCGAGGTGGAGGGAAACATCGGGGAGGAGTCCCCTCTATTGATCCAAACCTCCCCCCCCCCCCCCCATCATCCAACTTGTGTGTTCTCGTTCCAGCAGTAGAGAGCAACCGACGGATGTGCGCTATAACTTTTACCTCTCTCTTCTCGGCTTCTTTTGAGTGTCAGTCGCTCTGCGCGGAGGTCTTCTTCCTGTGCGCTCAAAGTCCCTATTACGCGATTAGGTTAAGGGGCTTGAGAGAGAGAGAGAAAGGGTGGGCGAACTCTAAATTTTGAAGAAAATAAATACGCAAGAGAGTTGATTTATCAAAAAAAAAAAAAAAAAAAAAAAGAAGGATGACTAGCAGCAAAGAAAGGTCGAAATTGAGACACAAGTAGATTCAGGTATTGCCTCTATTTATTTTTTTTTTGTGTGTGTGCGTGTCTCGCACGACCTCGCATCGCTCCATCCTTTTTAGCAAATGAATAAATAGACACTAGACACACGTCTAAGCAAGCCATCAAACACCAGCACTCTACTCTAGATGATTGGATTGGAGTACGGCGTGTCTGTACACGGATCCGATACTAGTAGAAAAGAACCTTGTCTGCGAATAAGAAAAAAAAAAAAAAAAAATACGCTCGATATCTTGATCAAAGACCCGATTGGTCCTAGGTAGGACTCTATGGACCAATTCAAAAAGGGAAAGAAACTCAACGACATAGTCAAATGTGTTTCTTTTGATTTCTAAAGTAGAACGACGAGTCTTATCATCCCCTCCTTTACTTTCAATAGAACGAAGACCCTCTTTAATTTTCTTTAAAAAAAAAATCGTACCAACTTGAGCACGTCCTTGTTTTTGTTTGGGGTGAATATGTGGACGGGAGTCAAATGATGGTTAACCTCGATACTTTGCCTAAAAACAGCTTCTTCTTTATAAATTTTAATGATTTTTCACAGGTCGGAGAGAAGTGAACAGTGCCAAAAAAAAAATATTTTCATTTAAAAAGAAAAACTATCAAAGACATTTGTGAGGTGCGGGAACGAGCAAAAGATTGCGCACGAAAATAGCCGCCGCCATCATCATCTGGAGCGCGCGCGCGCGCGTGTTTTTTTTTGTTTTTTTTGAAACAAGAAAAGGTTTTACGCTTTAAAAAAGAAAAGAAATATTAGAGCCGAGAAGCACATCAAATAGACTGTGGGGTGGTTGGGGGAAAAAGAAAAAGGAGGGCTTGCAAACGTGACCAGAAGACGCAAAATGTAACCCCAAAGACCATTCACGATGCTGGCAGGATGGAGAAAAGAGAGAGGGAGAGCTAATGGGCTTTTCCTTCTCTCTCTCTCTCTCTCTCGTCGTTCGTCTCTTTTGATTATCAGAGCAAATTTCCTCGTCTTGTTGCCTTTTTTCCTACCCAATTTCGTAGGCCAATCAGCTACAAGTTGGATCGCTCCCCGTCAGTTCACTCAACTTTTTCCTCACCACCCCCCCTCCCCCCCACACATCTTTTCCCATCGAAAGCAAATGGGATGTAGGAAATGATTACGATGCCAACCCACCCCCTTCAAATGCATGAAAAAATCTAAGATAAGATAACGTTTATTTGCATTTATCGATCGGGGAAAACTAAAACTATATTGCTCGAGGCGGTAAAAGAGAAAAAAAAAAAAAAGTTTTGATGAAAACATAACGAGCAATGACGGAGTATGGCGCTGAAATGGTAATCAATGGCGAACGGACTAAAAGAAAACAGACGGGCCATGTCTTTCCTTATTGGTTCGTTCAGAAAAAGAAACCGGAAATGGCTGTATATCGAAAAAAAAAATAGAGTGGACTGTATCGAATTTGGTGGTGAGTTACGCGTCTGACGTTGCTATGCCAACTTCCCCTGATAACACGTAAAACTATTTCCGAAACACACACACACAGCAGAGATTGTCAGATATAAAAAAAAAAAAAATAAAATAAGACAAAGGAAATTCGCTGGCCGTGTGATGACCCCCCGACTCTCCGGCAGTTAAACCCAAACGATGATGATGATGTCCCTTTTTTTTTTTTTTTTTTTATCAATTCCCTTTAGGCTGTACATCCCTTGATTTCGGTCGAAAATCCCGCACGCTTCTATCATAAGAAAACCGGGGGCTAAAAAAAACCAGTAGCTCACACATGGTATAGCTTTGTCATCATCATCGCATGGATGTATAGTCGTAATAAAGAGCAGCGAACTATTACTCCCGCGCACATAATAATATCAAAAACACAATTCAATTTTCGATGCTTTGCTGCGTTTCCTTTCCCCCCCCCCCCCGCCCTACCTTCACACCGTCTTATATAGATCCATCAACGCTGTTCCACCTTGTGCGAAGTTTCCCACACGCTGGCCAACAAAAAAAAAAAGGATGTGAGCCAAGGAGCTGCACACATTTTGAAATGATAAATCCAAAGCTGCCGATGTCATCATCATAAAAATGAAAACACGGCCGTGGTGGGAAGGAAATCAAATACTTTTTTTTTTTTTTTTTTTCAAATCACAACGCAAGTCGCTGAGAAAAGGAAGTTTTGTGCCCGTGATCTCAAAGTCAATTGAGAGAAGAAGCAAGTAACGAGGCTCTTTCTTGTCCGTCCACAGCAGACGGCCACACGAAAAGAAGCGTATAAATTGTGCGTGTGTGTGTGTGTATCTGTAGAGTGCAAAGGACGACGCCAGCAGAAAAAAAGAAAAGGGGAGGACAGAAGGCGTAGGTGATTGAGATAGCGAGCGATGCTGTAGTGAAAGAAGAATGACAGGATATGCTTGGATGGGTGGTTACATTCACCTTTGACTCGGTATTGATTGCTCGCCAACGAATTTTCCAAAAAAAAAGGAAGCTTTTCACACAATAAAAATCCTCATAAATGAGATAGAACATGTCGCGGATATCCAATCAGCATACACGATCATTTGCATTTTCATTGTATAGTGGGGGGGGGGGGAATATATTTTTTTTAGAAAGCCTAAAAGTTGCACGTCAGTTGCTCTCCCGACTTGTGTACACACATCACTCTAGAGATCTATACGTGAAAACGTCAACTTGACAAGCTTGTTATAAATATAAATAAATGTACCCCCGGCCCCCGAGTAAAAAGTTTACGGCTGTCGATAATTTGAGCGACAGAGGAAGCTGCAAAACTTACTCTTTTTTCTTCTTCTTTTTTACCTGAAGTTGTGCAACGTGAATCATCGTCTACGAATAAAGCAAACAAAAAAACAACGAAGAGGGGGGTGGGCGGACTTTCGACTCTTACTGAGAGAATAAAAAAAAAAAGGGAAGCTGGTTCATCATTAACGACCTCGGGAGAGAACGCGATGCACAGCCAGTGCATCAACTATGAAACAGGCCGAACGTTACCATGGCAACGCCAAAGGGTGTGACGAAGGGTGCAAGGCAAATATTGAAAAGGTAAACACTTCAATGAAAACTCGATCCGATTTCAAACAAAAAAAAAAAAAATTTTTTTTAATCCGATAAAGTCATCATCATCGAAATAGCAAGAAAATGACAGCTGGAAAATGCATCGACGGACTAACCAAAAAAAAAAAAAAAAAAAAAAATGGCTGTTCCAGCTCGTACTGGACACATGGAGCCGAAACGTGTTGTAGCGCGACTGTAACGCCCCATCAAACTTTCGGTAGTTCTCCTTTTTTTTTAATTTGATTACGTTTCAAACCAATCCAGTCATTAGACATGTGGTGATACGAACACTCCTCGTACGGTCCTTCCCATGTCTTTCCCCTCTTCAACAACATGGTATGACAAGGAAGAATGGCATCAGTGTGCCAGTGCCGACAGCCGAAAATGTTGCGCAGCTCAACACGACAAGCGTCGAGTGGTGACGGACCGTGCCCGTAATATTCGTCTTACCACGGTGCGCCGCGCGTCAAAGTTATGTAGCTATACCTTCAAACCAAAGAGGAAAGAAAAAACACGCATCCGGATTGGTGGGTGCTGAATGACAGGGTCGTTTATCTACCACGTAGAGTGGATGGGGAGGGGGGGAATAAAGATTGTACCGCAGAACTCGGAATTCCCGTAGAGAGAAAATGTCGTTACCTGCCGCTGTGTTTCTTAGACGTTTGGGGGGGGGGGGGGGGGGGGGTTGTGTTATATTATTGATCCAACCCCAAAGACTCTTGACAACACACTAAAAGAGAAGGGGGGCTGGTTAAAAAGAAAAAAGGTGAGCAGGGAGTAAAATCAAAACAAAAAAGAAAAAGGGATTCGAAAAGTGCGCACACGCCGCCGCACAAACTTCAAAACAAGAGCATTTCTTTTTTTTTTATTTAGAAAATTGCGGAAAGGGACGGCGCTCGTTAATGAGACTCGGGTTGATTCAAATGATATGTTATTACTTTAAAACAAAAAAAAAAAAAGAAAAAAAAATTATTTAGTGTGTGGAGGAGGGCGTTGGTGTCCTCATTTGCGACATTCTGGGGTGGACGTTCTTAATGTTTTGTCCTGCTGTCTCATGTTCAATCCATTAGCAACATCTAGGCAGGGGATTAGAAGAACAAGTTAATGAACGCGGAAAAAAAATAAGAGGGGTGTCCGTCTTAACGACTTGCAGAGAGAAAACCGCTATGCAAACAAAACGATGGCAGATCGATTACGCACACGGTCCGCGCACGACGCTAACAAAAGGCCCTTCCAACAATTTTCGAAATGTTTACTTTCAATTTTGTCGGCCGACAATCAAAAAGGGGCGCGTTCCAGTACGTACAACAACTTCCAAAAAATAACAATTGAAAAAAAAAAAAACAAAAAGGATATTTTTCTTTTTTTTTTTTTTAAAGCCTTACGGTTAAAAGAAAGGCACCAAGCCGAAATGTTTATTGACCCCCGGTAGGAAGAGTGTATATATATATATATTTACTAAGTATATGTATATATCGACATCTTGTTGGAGGGAGGAAAAACAAAAAGAAAAAGAAAAACGACGGGTGTATGAGGGACACGCCGGATGCGGACCAAAGAATTTTTGGTTGGCCGTTCGGTCGAAAGCGTACGGCAGGTGTGAACAAGCCGCTTCATAGCCAAAGAGCAGCAGCCGGACGCGGCCAACCGTTTCAACAGAGAAAAAAAAACAAACTATTTTTTCTTTTTTTTTATTTCTGCGCTTTACAAGAACCAAAAGACCCGAGCGTCTAAAAATGAACTGTGTTTTCATAACAAACAAAAAAAAAAAAAAAAAAAGGGTTCAGCAACTTTTTTTTCTCTCTCTCTCTCTCCTAACTTTTCCAGAAAAAAAAAAAAAAAACTTTTGTTTGTCCATTGCAATCGCTTAATATACCGACGACTGCCAACGCTGTTCCAAAACAAACACGGGACTCGGGACAAGAGACACCAGCGCGCGGATTGAAAAACGTCAGCACCCGTGACGTCGCCAGGGTTAAACACTCTCCGCTTTTTTTTTAGTATTCAGCGCACAAAGTTTTTACACAGAGGTTATATTTGCGGCCATTTTTTTTTTTTCGTTCAAAAAAAAAAAAAAAATGTTGGGATTGTATAAAAAAAAAAAAAGGGTGTGGCCAAAAAGTTTTGGATCGGTTAACAGCGGAAGTTGAATTTAGAAAAAAAAAGGGGAGAACGAAGCAAAGACCCTGGGACTCGGGTATAAAAAAAAATATTAGAGAGCTAATCTCTTTTGCCTCTATCAAAAGTCATTAAATTAAAAAGACGATTAGAAATTCCCATGTGTCTGAAACATCAAAACATCCGGAGTTGATCATCATCTCGATCCGAAAAAAAAAATATTTACAAACAAGAAATCTTTGTTCAAATAATGTTTCTACAGTAGCAAAGCAGCTACTGTAAAAATCTTTCCCCCCTTTTTTTTTATACAAGAAAATTAAACGCTTTTTCCTAAATATAAAAGAAAAAAAAATCAGCCAGTTGTGACGGGGCAGACAGTGGAAACGACAAAACGAACGAAAGAATTTTCGTTGTGTTTTTTTATTTAAAAAAAAAGGTCGGCGGCCCCGGAGGAGATTCGGTGTTGAATTTCAGATGATGACAGGTAAAAAAATAGAAAAAGAAATCGTTACCTCTTCTTCAGCGGCGACCGTGTTGACCGAATCCATACTCTGACTCAGAGTTCCGTCCATTCTGTTAGCACCTCCGTTGATGACAATTATGCCGCTAGTGCTATTATTGCTGCTGTTCGAACTGCTAGAACTGCTCCCGTTGCTTAATTGCATCAATCCCGAGCTCGGCATACTACGTCCCGCAAATCACCAATCACGATTTTTTGGGAGGGGTTTAAACACACTTAACGTTTTTTTTTGCCCTCTCTCTCTCTCTCTGTAATTTAAATAAAAAATTCATATTAGATCATTTTTTGTTTTGTATAAAATGAAATCTCATCAAGTGCTAAAATAACAGCAAATTGAAATTATAAAAAAAAAAAAAAGATGGGGCTGTGGCAGGATGCTTCGGGCGTCAACGTGAACCCCACCCTATACAGAAAAGCGTTAATGGCTGTGGCCCATCATTATCGACTCGTTTCCCAACACTTTGGACGAAATCCTTTGACAGAATATTTTTTTGGAACACTGTCAAGTGTCGTCAAAGATCAAGAGGATCCTCGTTGTCGTTAGACGCTTCGTCTCATTTTTTTTTTTCTTTAAATTCATTTTTATCTTTCTTCTTTAAATTAATTATAAAAAAAAAAGGGAGACGCACATGGGGTTGTAAGTTATCCGCCTAGTGGCAGCACAGGTTGTTTGTGCTGCTTGACGACACAGCTGTCTACACAGGTGAAACGGTAGAACAGGTGACGGAAAAAATAAGAGAAGCAGCGATTGTCCTCGCCCAACACGATATCGTTCACATGTTTTTTTGTTTTTTTTCTGGAAAACGCATCGATTGGCCTTACTTTTTTTTTTTTTGATAACGTTACAATTTGCTTTCATGTGTACAACGACGTGCGTGACTAGTTTCCAATCGTCTCTTCGATTCGCATGTCTCCAATGAAACTTTTCTAGTTTTTATTTTTTTTTTCTATCCTCAAATGTTTCCGAGCTCGTCCGCCATGTTTTTTTTTACGATCAAAGATTACACACACACACACACGAGTGAAGAAGGAAAAAGAAAAACCTCCAGTTTTCCACAATCAAATTTTCACGAATCGAAATTTGAGATAGAGCACGTTGCCACTTCTTGTACGCTTTCCACTCATCATCAAAAATAAGAAAATCTTTTTTAGTAGAAATTAATGAAGCTGCCTGATACGAACGTCGACCACGTGGCCGCCGGAGCCTCCCCAACCCCCCCTCTCCCAATCCTCGTCTCCATTTTTTTTTTGCAGCTGCCATATCGGACGTGTCGTCTCTTTGAGAGAACGAAAATTCATGTTCTCGTTATTAATAATATCAAGACATCTGAACCTCTTTTGTTTAGAAAGCACTTTTGAGAAACACAACAAAAAGGGCTGTCTCAAGTTTCTCTCAACAGACGACACGTCCCAATGGAAAACAATATGGAAGACACGACATGAGTTTCAATAATTACCGAATTGTTGGTGAAACACACCGATGATCGAAAGTATCTTTGTTCACACACGCACACAAAAACGGCACATAAACGCACACACAAATTTTTTTTTCGAGAACACGTCACCCAAGTCACTTAAACAACGCACTTATCTCATTCAAATGAAATCAACTACACGAATTTTGTTGGAGAAGAACAAAAAAAAAAATGGACGTCCGTCCCGTCGATCGGCTGAGAGAGTAATGGCGAATTGAATAAGGTAAAACAAAAAAAAAAAACAAATGAAAATCACCTTAGGACTCGAGGGGGTGGGAAGGAAAATGGAGGGAAAAGACCGCACCAGAAATTGGACGTCACGGAGTAGTTAGTACAAGTACGCGGAGGGTTATTCGGCTATAGAAATTTCTCCTTTCTTTTGTTTTTTTTTCTTTTCCCTTTCTCTAGTCTCTTGATGAACTTTGGCTGTGTGACGGGGAGCGCAAAAAGGATCGGAAATTTATCAGAGAGGAGATGCGAAGGAGAGTCCACCGTTGGTGGTATGCACACAACCGAACAGTTGGCCACCGACTGAACTGAGCGTGAACGAGAGCACCGGCAAATGAAGGAACGGGAGAAGGGGGGAGGCAGTCAGGCGGCACACGCAGTTCTGTATACACACCACGGGGGAATGGAGAGGGAGGGAGGGATAAAGGGGAAAGACAGGGAAGAAGAAAAAAAAAGAGAGAAAAGTTTTTTTTTTGTTTTTTTTTTTTCTTCCTGGGCTCCCCTTCATCCTGCAGAGTGTGACGAGGACGACGACGGCCAACGTCGACAGACGTCCTTTAGAATGAAGCCGGGAAAAGAAAAAAAAAGAAAAAAAAGAAAGAAGGAATGCTGCTATCGTTCATGCCAGTATGAGCGTTTGTTTATTTTCAACTATCAATTATGTAAATGTAATTTCGAGATTCGTCATAAACATCCGATAGTGTCGCTACTGACTAAACATTCCAACAGATGGAGAAATGTGCGGAGCGAATTCTATTTCGTCTGCTAATATTTTTTAAATTGCCATTTTTAATTTGATGTTTTCTTTAGGATGAACAGAAATAACAAATAAATGATCAAATTTTAAAAGTCCTTGTTGTTTTTAAAGCAAAAAAAAAAAACAAAAAACAAAAAAGAGCATAGAAGAGTGTACCAGTCTGCGGTCGGGTCGTGTATACGGGATTCACGCTTGGCTAAGCTACCTGGCCTTCCTTTTTTTTTTTTTTTCTTTCCCCCTTTTCTCTCTCTCTCTCTTGCTCTCCTGTTTTGGCTAGTTATACTTGAAGTTGTTCTCCTCTTATTGTTGTACAATATTTCCCAGTTTTCGTTTCAATTGTATTTCATCTTTTTCTTTCGTCATTTTAATCTCTTTTTTTGATCTTTTTCATTCGTGTTTTACTGAAAGTTCTAGTTCGTTCCCTAGTAGCAGATATTTTAAAGCATCCTCCGATCTTTTCTGCATATTTAAATGACAATCAAATATTCAAAAGAGCCATTCTGTGTAGAGTTTTGACGAGGAAAAAAAAAAACGTGAAACTAAATTAACGAAAGAGACTAGTCAGAACTGGTAGAAATAGAAAAGACGTATAACGTATAGATATTTAAATTTACACACGCAACAATAGAGGAAAGTGTAAAGCAAAAAGGGAGAGGAAAAAGTCCAGGGAAACAGACAGAGAAAAATGTTTTTCTTTTTCTTTCCAAAATGATCATTTGATTTTTGTTTTCTAGCTTGGGCGTACCGAATATTTGTGCCGATCATTGACATTTCAGAGGAAAGCGGAAACCGGAAACGAATACAATGTCACAGAAGGAACAGAATATAATTATTTTTCAAAAACAAAAACAAAAAATGACCATGTCAATCTGTTGGCAGTTAACTACAACCTCCCCCTTTAATTCCATTCCAATATACGTGGACTCTACTTTTCAAAAATTAAAAACTTGAAACTTTAGCGATGAAGATCATTGGCTATGATGATATATGTCATTAGATGTTATATAGCTGCATGTTCCCAAACTTGTGCTTGTTATTTTATATGTACTCCTCCCTGCTACTATTGTAGAACACATACATGGCGGGTCGCAGGTATAAACAACGCAAAGCTTCTCTTTTTTTTTCTTTTCTATTTTTCGTCGCATGTACTGAAACTGGGGTGGAGGTCTATACAGAAAGGGAAGTATAGGTCTCGTTTGACTTTTTTTTTTATTTTATTTCGGTGTGTGTGTTCGTGCGGATGTCCTGTCCCGGTCTATCTGTGTAAAAAAAGGCGGACGAATCGCGTGGTATGTTCGCTGTCGTTGTAACACGCGACTTGATCATCGCACCAAAAGACGAAAGGAAATTTTCAAAAAGAAGACTAGAATCATTCGTGACAGTCGAATTTTTTTTTATTATTATTTTCTTCTTAGTTTCACTCACGAGATCCCTCTCCTTGATTTTCTTAACTCTTGCCTTTGTATAATATAAATACGATGTCTATTATTAGCTCCAAATGTACAGCGAACAAGAATATTCCTTGTAAAGGATCGATTTCAACAACTTTCGAGAACACATGAAACAAGAAAGATGATGACCTGACATGAAATCTATCAAAATAAGTTTTTCTTCTATTATTATTATTTTCTGTATGACTTTTGAAGGATGTCTGAAAAAAACAAACAATGTCCACCATTGCCAAAATGTTCGATTGCGCCTCTTCCTGTACACCTTTGAATGTTCGTGCGTGTTATGCCTATGCAAGTCTGTAAAAACAAAACAAAAAAAGGGCAATCAACGATTCATCGACGTAAGACTGAAAAAGATGTTACACAGGGCGTGTACATGTCCCCACCGAAAAACGGAAGTGGCTGCTGACTGCTCCCTATAGGTTGTTTGTTGCGCACACACCGTGCGAATTATTCTACTCTCCCTCTCCCGCTCACCGTGTACGGGTGTCGTCCTCTCTACCCGACAGAGCGTAACCTCAACGGCTTAGGTTTCTCTTCTTCTTCTTTTTTTTATTTGCCGGGACTTTTTTTTTTTTCATGGACTAAAATTTCATCGTAACGGTGAAGTTTTATTTTTATTTTTTACCTGATTGTCTTATACTGTTTTTTTTTTTTCTTTATTAAAACGAAAAAGCTTTAGTCGATACAGTTCGATATCGTTCACTGAACACCAAATAATTACGGGACAACGTAAAGCAGCCAGTTTTCTTTCTTTCAGGCGTGACTCTTAATGTTCTCCCCGCTGGACAAAAAAAAAAAAATAATCGGGAAAAATATATAAAATGGCGGGGGCGTTATGATGAACCGCTCCCGATGATTAGACGAACCAACCTCAAAAGAACGGAAGACGTTAGGCTACGATCAATGTCCTCAACCGAAAAATAGAGTCATCCCATTTCCTGTGTCTGACGTCTCTTGTTTCACTCTTCTTTCTCTGTTTAAAACTTGCGCTGACCTTCATCAGTTTTCAAATTTTTGAAAAAAAAAAAAAAAATTGGTGCGTGCAAGAGTCATCGTAACAACAAAAATAAAATCATTGTATTGTAGATAGACGTCCGACTGGCGGACGAAGGCCACCAACAACATCCGCGCGGGTGATAAAAAGTTTAGACAAACCCAGAAAATGACAAGAACACAACAATGAGCGGAAGTGACTTGTGATCGGGGTTGGGCTTTTTCCAAAATACAGCCATGTGTGTAATATAACAATCCCTCTACAAACACACTATGTAAAGGGGGGGGGGGGAATCAAAAGGAGCCAGTTCAAAGGATCTACTGTGGAGATGTCAATTGAAAAAAGGGCGTGGCTGTCATTTGCTCCGGTTGACGTAATACCCCCGCACAATTTCTTTTTTTTTTTTACAACATTAAAAAATAAATATCTTAAATTTTACGAGAAAATAATTTGAATAAAATATAAAACGGCAATAACATCGAGATGGAATAACAATTAAAGAGCTGGTTGTTCGTTTTTGGCGTGATGAATAATAACCTGTCAGGTTAGATTATTATAAGTATGTAGTCACCTGGAGGGTAGGTTCTTGCGAGTCAAAGAGGGAGGGCGATGTACAGATGTACGAGCCACACCAACGTGACACAGACACTAATTTACCATAGAACCCCAGCAGGTAACCAAGCGATCGGATGAGCGATGTCCTGCGTGTTCGTGCCTGAAAACAAGTTTTCCCAACCCCATAATCAGTGAAATAAAATTCAAATCAATCTATTATAGACACCTATTTTTTTTGTGTGTGTTACTGAAATCAGAAGAAGTTCGTGAAGAATTGTCTTTATCTGTGTGCCGTTCGTGCGCACGAAGAAAAGACGTGGAACATCAAAAGCTGAAATTGTATTTGCAGATAGGGTGACATTGTCCTGCTAAACAAGAGAACACGCTGGAATCAACCCCAAGAGTGATCCACAATCCGTGAGATTCCGGGAAGACGGAAATCGATCCAAGTCAAGGTGTATATGTATATTTAAAAAAAGAAAAATGGATACCAATCGCAACGTAAAGTATGAAACAAAAACAGCTGCATCGGAATGGATGCCATAGATCAGATGTTATTGTACATAAAATATTTATCGTGAAACGGAGCGTGTACGCTTATGCAACGCAAGAAAAGGCAGCACCAGTTAAAAGACTCCTACGTCTATGAGGTCGTCTCAAAGATCGATACAAGAACCCGAGTAAAAAAAAAAAAATACTCACAAGATACTCCAAAGGGTAGCCGAGGCCCCATCCGCCCTCCACGTATACACCAGGTGTGTGCATAATTTATCTTGCAGTAGCAGGGGGGGGGGAGTAGCTAACCCACCATTGCTGTACCACCACATTTATATACGGATCGATAAGAAACACAATGGCAACAAGGGCTAGTGTAGAAACAACAATAAAGAAAAGTGTTTAACTTGCAATCATTTGATAGACAATTAAAATTAAAAGAATATACCTGAGGCAATGGAAAGGTGTGGATGATGTCGCTGTGTGTGCGCATTTAGTTATTAAACGCAGCTTTCAGTATGTAGTGTGTCAGTGGTCATAGTTATGGAATTGAATTCCGATTAAGTTGATTTTTATCAAAGCTATTCTTCTTCGATTTAGTTTTATTGATTTATCATCGTCCAGCAATTACTTTCGTAGAAAATTCAACCTGCACGTAAATTTTGAAAAAAAATCTTTCGTCTGTTTGACTGGCTATTGTAGAGCAATCGTAACCAATAGGAAAGGCGGATGTACTGTCCCCAAGCGAATAATAACTTTCTTCCCTGCCCCATATACTTCGCGTGAGTTTTTTGTTTTTTGTTTTTTGTTAGTCCCCGGGATTGGCTGCTTCAGTTGCATTTCCCTTTTTTTTCTGTTATGTTTTTGTTTTCTTTTTGCCAAATGCTGCCTTTTCTACGTGAGCCAATCCAGAGGGGCCGCTACGGCCACGAGCTAGAGTCTATAACTTATGCATTGGAAGTCTTCGATTGCGTGAGTGACTAGAAATCCATATAGACACACACACACACACCAAACAGCTCGGCACGAAACATACGCGTGCTGTGCAAGTGAGTGACCTTTTCTCCTTTATTCTTTTCTTTCCCACTTTTATTTTTTTTTCTCGTTCCTATTTTACTATATAGCGATGACGAAAACACGCACATACAAGACGTTGTTATGGCAACCCACTTCATTTAACATGTATACACAACAAACAATAAGACAGAAGCTTTTCAGTATCCTCAATCATCGAGGGGGGGAATTACCTCCATGAAGAGAATCAGCACAGCTCACCTGTTCTGTGATCTATTAAATAAATAGGGCATTGATTAGACGTGATCGAAATCATCGAGACTTCTCCTATGGAAACTCAGTGATCGACGGGGTCGAAATCTGATGAATACTTAAAGCGATGAGTATAGAATGACGTCCATCGCGACGTCACGAAACGTACACCACGAAAATCGAATTGTGAATTATTAAGAAAAGTGGGGCGAGTCTGGACATGGTAGCGACTGCTTTTGTTATGCATTTCGATTCGAGTTATTTCAAAAATACATGCTGCCAATATCAAGGTAGTGTAATCAAATAAAGAGTGAATGTATTTCAAATGTGTGTGCATTAATAAAATATCATCTTTTCGATAGCTGAAATAGAGATAAATCTAGAATGTGGTATAGAGGGCAAATGTTTAAAGATAAAAGATGGGGTATTATGCGGTATATAAAGAGGGGTGGGGTAAAATGTCGATGAGTATATTAAAAAAAAGGGGAGAAAAATGAGCGGGGGAGGGGGGGAGACTAAAGCTTAGTGTGCTGTTGTTGTTGTTAAGGATCTTCGGGAATGATGTCGTCGGCACTTAGGTAAGGCGGAAAGGGTGTGGCCGCCGTGGTAGTGGTTACCTGAGGCAGCATCCTCGGAAAATCGTGAGGTCTTATCTTCAATTCGACCGCACCTAAACGAAAATCGTACAATCAATATAATGAAATGTGTTTTGTCAGGTGTTTAGCGGTAAAATGAATTACGAAGGGAATAATCGCCTCGCCACAATTCCCAGATAATTCCACGGAAGTAATCGTTTTCGATTGGATTCAAATGATATTCTAGTTAAAGAAATAAAGATCATTTTTAACGAGGTATTTAAAAAACAAAAACAAATGAAATTGATTGAAATTTCAAACCTCCATTAAGATTGGCTTCAAAGCAACTATTGCCCGTTTGATGATCACCAACCAAATGATGATTCCAAAGACCAAAGTACCAAACAAATGAAATCAGAATTACTCGTATTGAATTTTATAAACAAACAGCCATCCAAAATAAATTTATAAATTTAAAAAAAAAAGGGAAAGCTAATGTTATGAATTTATATTTTTTACCTGTAAAACCACCAACCGCCTCCGTAGGCCGGAGCGCAGGGACAGCAGGGCTATCCGGGATTCAGATGAAAATAATTAAACAGCCAAACAAAAAGAAGGAAAAAAAAGAAATCAATTAATCAATGCATCCGTGCAATAAACATTTCCATCGCAACAACATCCTGTGTTAGTCCCAGTTTCGAACGGAAATAGTCACAGCTTTAAAAAAAAAAAGACACACTCACAGGAGCCTCGTCATTGTCCCGATCGAAAGTGCTGAAAGCGTAGCCGTTGTGAGAGCCTAGAGAATCGGTGGCGTTGCCTTGGTAGCCTTCGACCCACAGTCGATAAAGGTCCTCTTCGCTGTCCACCCTATTGTTTTGTTTTCAATGTGTGGGTGTTTGGAGTTGAAATTCGATGCAGAGATCCGGTACATCAAATAATAATTAAAAAAAACAAAACAATTAATTTAATAAAAAAAAAGGGAATGTTAATGACGAGGAAATCAAGAGCCCAGTTCAAAATGGTGCGCACATTACGAATTAACATACGGTGTGCGAACAGAGTTAAGATTATCGACTTATTATTTAAAGTCAAGAAATACACCTGCGAAAAAAATGACAATGTACGATGGATTTAGTATCTCCACCTACGACCGTGTAGTTAACGACCCAGTTCGCTCGAGCCACACGTAACAAGAGGAAAAGTTGGATATGGAGGGGGGAGGAAAAGTGGATAAAAAAAAACATGAGGATAACAGAGGTAAGCAACAGAGAAGGAAAAAGGAAGTCGAGAAAAAAAAATAATAATAACACTAACATACACGACCCGGAACGGATGATGGCGTCGCCAATAGCATCACGGCGTTCAGGTAATTCTTGAGTTTAGTGTTTCACGTACCGTATATAAAGTAAATATATATATGCATGCTTTATAAAGAGAAACATATTGTATCAATATTTTCTCTCCATTACATGACGGTTCTGTACATAGCAATTTGCATGTTTACCTAACTTTCAAAAACTATTTGTTTTTGATCCAGTTGAAACGTTCCCTTTTCTTTTAAGGGGGGGTACCAACCACCTAGCGGAAGATATACGAAACTATCGAACGGTAAGTCAGGCTAACAAAAAGAGCCTGGGAGAATTTTTACAAGAAAACCAAAAAACAAAAGGAAAAAAAATAAAATGTCAGACAGTCAAAACAAGCGACGAAACGGAACGGAGAATTGGAATCCGTCGTCACGGAATCAAAAGACTTTGTTGTTTCCTTCGTGATCAGTTATACATCGGAGCCTATCTATTCTTCGTACAGTTTGGACGTGTCTGTACCTGCGATCCATAACCTCGGTGCTACACCATTCCTCTTGTTTTTTTCTCATTTACATTTTTTTCTTTCCCACTCCAGTAAATCAAAATTGAAATGGAAAAGAACAACAACACCCCTCTACGTGGAAGCTATTGTTAAGAGAAATGTTTTTTGTTTGAGGATGTTGTATGACGAACGCAATTCTTTTTTCTCTTTTTGCAACGGAAAAATAGCGGGAGGTGGAGTGAGCTATCCGAAATCAATCGCCGGAGGGGGGTAAAACGAAGAGAGGCCATTTTCTTTTTGTACCTGAACGATTCGTAATCGGCGTAGACATGGCCGTCCTCAAAGTCCCAGAGTTCCACGCGAAGTACCACGTCGTGTTCGTTTGTTAATCTACCACACAAAACGAGAAAATCATGAGACCTTAGAAAAAGAGAAAATTAAAAAAGAAAAATTATTCTTGTCATCGTAGAGTTTCGTTTGACCGGCTTGCGTATCTCGCTGATGATTGAAGTTGATCAACATTTGTAACGTGCGAAAAGTGACATCTACTAATGAAAAAGAAACCTGTGGATAAAGTCGTTGCCGAACCAAAACTCGCGATCCAACTGTCCAAATCCCAGTTTATAGTCACGCCAATTGACTGAGAAATTCTCCCTGGGCAGACCGTAATCTCCTCGCCGCTGGATCACCTATAACAATGTTGGTATCCGTTTTCTCATTTTAAAAAAGAATGCATTTACACATGTTACAGCAATATCAGCAAGCCATCAATCTAAAAAGAACACAAAGGGACAAGGCTTTCGCTCCTAATATGTATATAGGCCTAATATAACATGTCGGGGTATATTGTCTAGTCCTACTAATATACTGCTGGCACCAGCACACACTACATAAAAATACAGAGGGGGGGGGGGATTGCAGGTATATATGGAGGCGATTCACGCACGAACGCAATTCCCTCCTTTTTATTCAATTTGATTTTCTTCTCCGATGTTGGATTTTCAACGACTTACATGTATGAATTGGACAGGTGATCGCTTCTTCTGCGGATTTAAAACTTTCAACTCCCATGTGAAAAGATATAAAAGACCAAAAATCCCCCCCCCCCTCTTCGATTTTTGTTTCCCCTACTCCCTTTTATATACTCGATGAAACAGAGAAGGGTAAGAGATGAGTCACGCTATAAACGTATACAAAGCGGGACCGGGGGCTCTTGTTTCTCGACGTACAATCACATTAAAGTTGACACGATTTTCCCTTATCGCTGCCATGTAGATAGCCTAATAGTTGAGTATCTACAATGGTTTCTATAGGACATCGCATGACCCTGCGTGAAATGAAATTCACATGGCAATAACGACGATCATGCGACATTTTACCTGTCAACGACGTATACGAAATGATGGCAAATTTCGACTGCATTAACTAAGAGTTTAGGGCACATGGTCAGGCCTATTAGCAGTGCACTTAGCGAAGCTTATCGTTGCCCATTACGAATGATGGCGAACGGCGTAACGATTCAAGTTCTCGGTTTATAGGAAGGCCTTTCCAATTAGTTGGTGTCGGATAGACGGGCCAGGTAAAAAAGAAATATACCTGGTAGTTATCCTACACGTCGACTAATTGAAATCAGACCAATCTGAAAGAATGAAAAGATCGAATAGCCTTGTGTGCATATTATGCTATTTTTTCCCCTTCCTTTTTTTGTTTTTTTAATATATAAAGGCTAATAATAGATGAGCTACAGCTCGGTTATTAATTCGTGTCGCATTACGGTCGCTTCCGGCTGCTATCGTTTCTCCTGTACCTATCCACTGGAAGCCGTTCTAATTAGGGTAATGCGACTACATGGAAACCTAGGCGACCTAACGTCATTGTTTCCTATTCCGGAAGAGATCCTTTTTCTGGATTTTTTTTTTTTACGATTCACTTCCAGGAATGAAAGGTACGAAATCAAATAAACGAGTAGAGAACTTTGTGTTACCGTCCATCCACCGCCATCTGTTGTCATGTCGCAGAACCTCGTGTTGTAATCGCGACCGCCTTCGTTCAATTCTTTGCCCGACGCCAGCGAATAAACGCGCGTTTCCGTCTCACCGGCCAGTCGTAAATCGTGACAACCACGAACTCCGATTTTTCCGCTTTGACCAATGTGGGCTGATACGGAAGGCAGAGACTGCGGAATCATTTTGCCACCGCTGCTCGATACGTTACGCATCGTGTCGCGTTTACCCGTGTCGGGCCCGACAGGCGTGGCTTGTCCTTGCGACGCTATGGCGCCTTCGGTCGTCGACTCTTCGTCGCTGACAACATTCGTGCCGTTGGAGCTGTTGTGGATTGCCAACGATTTCTTCCGCTGACCAATGCAAGTCTGACGGATGCGTTCCACTCCTGATGTCATCTGCTCTTTGAACGAGTCACCCATCTGGCGGATGAGTTCGGATTGAGTGTGCTTTAATCTAGTCTGTAGATCAGCTTCGCTCACGCACTGATTCTCATCCGTTTGGCCAGCTTTAACTGCTTCGCCTAAGGCTTCGACGCTTCTAGTTAATCCTCGCAGTCCGACGTCGTTGCCTCGACAGCATTCCAACAGCGCTGCCACGTCGTCTTTGAGTTGCCTGATTTCCACGTCGCGCCGGATCACCATCGAACTGGCGTTGGCTATCTTGTCCAGCTGGCCAAACACTTTGTCTAAAGAATTGAATCGTTGATTGGCCCGTCGCACGGGCTGAAGCATCCGACGCCATTGTTTGACGAAAGCTCGTTCCGCCTGATTGATTCCGGATGACGGTCCTGCCCCGCCATTGTCACCAGCAGCAGATCCAGACGGATAATCCGAGTCTCCATCATCGTAAACGTCTTCCGAATTATCGTCCATCGATTGGGCCATCTGTTGCTTGCCGCCATTTTGCCTTTTACCCGTAGGCATTTTGTCCAGGATAAAATCGACTTTGCCCGCCACATCGTTGACCACGTCGAACGTTTTCTTCTGCAGTTCCAGCTCCTCTCTTCGGCCACTGATCAAGACGGATCGCTCTTGATTAGTTCCAGGTGAATGATCTGATGTGGCGATTTTATTCACTTTGATTTCAATGTCTTTCAATGCGCTGAGGACCCCGCGGCTCGTGTATTCAGAGAACAGCGGCGCTTCACCGACACCCGAAGTCGATAGGCCTCCGTTCGCTCCAGGGGTGTTGATCTTCCGCTGGATTTCGGCCACCCTGGCATCCGTTTCTTCTAGTTTTATCATCAGCTTGGTCAATCGATCATCTAACGGCATCAGAGTAGCCATTTTCTCGTCCAGGATCTCCCATTTTTCAGCTCCCCTAGCCCATGCGAAGATTAGATTCAAGTGTCCTATTAATATTCAATCGTTTACATAACAGACCTGCTGAGGATGTCCAGTTTCTTGTCGACAGACTTGATCTGCTCGTTCCAGGCGGAGACGTGCAGCTGGAACGTGTCCCAGACATGGGCCCTCTCCTGCAAATTCTTGACGTTGCTATAAGGCCGAACCGGAGAAACAATGGAAATTAATCATTGAAAACTTATATAATTGAAACGAAAGACTTTACCTGTCAATGTGAGCAAGAGAAGTGGCGCTGCTTAACAAACGCGTCTCTAACTTGTTCAGGTACAGGTCGTTGAAGCGTTCCATTCGCTCACCCACTGTTTCCATCATAACTTTAATCCGAGAGATGTCGTCTCTCATGACCGTCATAGGGTCCAGGAGGGCCGCCTGACTCAGGTCCACCAACAAAGTGGCCAAAACAATCACTAACATTGCCAGCATGACGATAGATCGTCTGCCCTTCTTCTCGGGCTTTATTCTTTTCTAGTTAACTACCCGTCGCGTGTCCTCCTCGGAAGAGCGTGAAAACGTTAAACTATCCCGAAAATCAATTGAATTTCCCGCGTGAAGGTTCGATTCTCCCTCTTTGGCTTTTTTCGTCGATGCCGTTCCAGACATTCACGACAACGTGAACCGCTTGAGTTGCTGACAGAGCCTTTTCTTCGTATCCCCTTTCCCCCACCCCCCCAACCCCCCCACCCCCTATAACAGCTGAGCACGACTCGTTGCTACTCGTTCACTTTCTCACGCTGTCCGTATTTTTGCTGCTGCTGCTCCAGTTACGATAACAGACGATAAGAAATCCAAAAAATTCCTTGCGCTCCTCTTCGTCCTTCAGCCAACTTTGCTGCACTCACAATCGAATCAACGTTTAAGGGAAATGATTTTGACTAAAACTGGACAAAAAGACCACACACACACCACAGATACACAGACACACACTAGCGATTCACAGAACTTGAACTAGTGTCCAGGGATAAAGAATACTGACCGTTGGGGTGATGAATACGTTTCCGAAAATAAATAATAATAACAATAAAAATAAAAAAAAAAGGGGGGGAGGAAGAAGAACTGAAACTGGTGTGTGACTTGCAAGTGAAAAGCGCGCGTTGACGAGTTACGAAAGAAGCACTAGCACTAACGAGGATCTCTTTCTCGACTGACTTTGCCTACTGCAGGGTTGTTTGGAACTTCAAACTTTGAACTGTTCCCAAAACTTGTTTCTCCCTCTCTTCATCGCCCGCCCACCCTCTCTTTTTCAGATTTTCTTTGTTTATTTATTTTTTCTTCTCATTTCTTCTTATTTTCGTTCGCACACACTAAGCCAAGAAGAAATACAGAAAAAAGCCACAACAAAACAAATAAGGAAAAAAAAGGGGGGAATAAACAACGTTTGTGTGTTGATGGTTTACACACACAAATACAAACGAGATGAACGTTCTCATCATCCGGCACACACATGGAAGATTAAACGGATTCATCGACACACACAGACGCTTAATCGTTAAAGGCTAAAATGGCACACATCATTCGCTGTCATTAACAATTTTTTTTTTTAAGAATTAAATTTAGTTCGTCCCGTTTTGCCAACAATTAAACGCAATAGCGATATGCGCAACAATTCCGCATCCGGAATATGCATCAGTCATTGACCTACTCTCTTTGCAAAGGGCGATGACACTAACAAGCACATTAGCTGATTCGTTCTGCAGCAATCGCGAAAATCAAAGAGCAAATGTGTAGTAACCGAAACTCCCACTATTCTTAATTTAAAAAGATGACGGCCGACTTTTTCTTAAAATTTAATCTACGTATATTAATTTAAAGCTTTGCCGCAAGCTTTTTGATTACTGTGTGTGTGTTCATCTAATTAGAGCGAGCCTTGCTGGCTGTAACATTGACGATCTGCAACGCCCAATGCTTAAATCTAAATGAAGTTTAGAAAACTGGCCTCTTTCTTTGATAAATAATGTCGCCTCTATAGGCTGGCCGAAAGTGATGGGCTGTTTTTACCGTGATCCACACTTCATGAGGATGGATGGTTGCGGCCATTCATCTTAATGGTGCACAGGGCCCGCCATCTTCTTTTGTTTAACGCTGCTTTTCTATACTTTCATTTTCCCGCTCTCGAGTAATGTGTTTTATAGCTAAAAGGGAGGTGGAGATGATGTGATAAAAGAGCACGTACATATACGAGCTTGCAGGTTTAAACAAAACAAAAAAATAATACCATCTACGTCGGCCCCAGTGGAGGTTTTTCGAATGAATCACGCCTTCTCGCGTTCTTCATCTGTGTTCACTACGTGTATATATTAACAGCAACAGTCTGTCCACGAGTTTATGGCTTTACGTATAACGTCATTCATGAATGGAACACGATTTCTTTTACATGGCAACGCTGAAAGGAAAACTCTTTAATCAAATGAAAAAGAAAAGCAAGATGGAGTTTAAGAGAGGAGGAGAAAGTGTTTTCTGCTGGGTGGCTCTCCGTTGGCCCTAGTCCTTCGTGACGTTGCAATGTAGGACGCGTGCAAGCACGTACGTGAACACACTAAGGGCAAAAGCCCACATCTTCTTCTGTTTGTATCCATCAGACACTTTCACCATGACCCCATATAGTCGTGAACGAAAACCTAAACTCTCTCGTTCCTCTTCAACTATAAAACAACAACATAAAAAACCATAAAGCGTCCAAGTCTAGGCATCTGGCACATTACTAACTGTTCTACTAGTACTAACAGTAACAGTCTTTATTACCAAAACTGGGCTGGCTTCTCAAGTCAAACGCATTTTCATATAGTGTCCCGTTTCTTGCCCATGTGTGTGTGTTTCGTTGAAATGTGGGCCAAGATCGCGCGACGATGGAATTATCTAGACCAAACACATCTCACATTTGAGCCAGCATGTGTTTGCTTCCAATATGAAGGCCAGCTTTCAATCTGGTTATCCTTTAGAAATTTTAACACTGCAATAAAGGATTTCCCGATTTGAGAAAGCATTTGAAAGTCGGGTAAATGTAAGTCCCTCCGCCCATAGGTGTTGGCGAACGTAAATTGGTGTGAAGCAACACTTTTTTCGTAAAGTGTAATTGCACATTATGCCTTAGTTAAACTAAAAGTGGAAATGGGAAAGAATTATCTAGAAAAAATTCTAGACTAAGCTAGGATTCGAACCCCTACCCCGAACATTCCAGCCGAGCAGAATGTGAGTGTCCCCTTTATTAATTGTAGTTGATTAACCTTCGAATTAACTTTTATGGCTCCTTTTTAATGATGTTAAAATTTGCATATTGTTTTGCCTTTTGCATTTGTGTACCCTACCTCTTGTCTTGAGTTTTCCAGAAAATCATTTCCCTTGGGTTTTTTTTGCAGTAGATTGACGTTTTACAACGTATTCCCCCAGGAATATTTTGCATAAAATTTGTTACCCCTCTCCCTTCAAACTTTGTCATGATCTTGGGTGACTCATTTATTTCTTACCCTTCCCTCTTCTGATTCCAACCTAGGGACTACACGTGTTGGATTTCATCATACTCTAGGGACACGTGAACAAAAAATGTGATAAAAACCCAACAAAACACACAGTTAAATGAGGTGTATTAGTCAACAGCAAAAAATGTTTAGTGGGAAACCATTTTTAAATTTCAATAGTTTATTGACTTCAGAATTCCATCCAGATTCCAGATCCAGATCAGCCTTGGCGGCCATTGACGTTGACAGTTCAGAGAATTTCATGCCTTTTATACGTGTTTGGTTATAACCCAGCCTTTGCACGATTTCTACGAGAGAGGGGGTAGGACAGGTAATGCAACAGACATTGTAGTTGCTTCTACCCAATCATTGCTGGGCCAACTTCCAACAACGCAAGGTGCGTAATCTTCCCAGTGCAGACGTTAACAGCCCCGTTTACGCACATTGTCATTTGTACATCGTCGAAGAATTTTATTCCAGTTTACACTACTATTTATACGAGGTTTTGTTCAAGCACAAAAACTTTTATACTAACAACATGGCCATCGACGAAGACATGGAGGCCTTACGCAAGATTTCGACTGCTAGCAGCTGTCCGACTGAATCGTCATTGGCACGTAATTGAATTTTTATCATCGAATTTACAGTTCAAATTGATTTCAATCGACTGTTTTGACATTGCTTTGCAGCGTTACGTAGACGCCGCGCTAGACTATGGCTAAGTTGTCGCCTAAACCTCGCATTAATGTGTTTGGCAGCCACATTTACCTTTTTCCTAATGCGTCTCAACCTGAGTTTTGCTCTGGTGTGTATGGTACGTGAACTCCGTTATGTTAACGATACGACCGTTGTCGCTATTAGCAACGACAGCTTTCGCGATGACATCACCACTTCGTTCGTTTCCAGTCCTGGCTACGACTCGGCAGAGCAAAAAGATTTTTTTGATGATGACCTGCGGCAAATTTTCGACGAGGTGAGCATCTTAAGAAAACAGTATTTTTATTGTATTGCTATAGCTGGCGTATTCGCCTTCGGCTATTTATTGCTTACGTATTTTTGCGGTTTTTGAGTCAAATACGACGATGACCGACATTGCAGCAGAATGCTGTTCTATGTTTGTTAATACTTTTTCTTTTGTTTCGTATTTGGCGTACGTAGGAAGAAGGTCTCGATTGGAACAAAGAAGTACAAGGCAGCATGCTGAGCGCTTTTTACTATGGATTTTGGGTTACACAAGTCTTCGGTGGATGGCTAAGCGATCGAATGGCTGGTAGCAAAGCCATGTAGGAATCTGTATTATCATTTAAATGGATAATGTTTCTCTTCTGAAGATTAATTTTATTGTCTATTCGTTTTAGCCTGATTTTAGCAATGTCGATCATGAGCGTTATTAGTCTGCTATCTCCATTTGTGGCGCAATGGAGTCGATTATTTTTCTTTTTGAGACTCACTCTTGGCTTAGCATCGGTAAATATGAATCTATCGCATTAGTTTTCTACTTGCCTTTGTACCCCATTTTCTGTTATTTGAAAATGAACTTATGAAATTGATTTTTTGTTTAAAAAAAAAAGGGTCTTGCTTTGCCGACCATCCAGCCACTCTTTTCTCGGTGGTCAGCACCCGACGAACGAGGAACGTTGATAGGTCTGGCGTTCGCTGGTTTTACGTTAGGCAGTTCCATCACCTTTCCACTGTCAGGCTTCCTATGTGAATACGGTTTCGCTGGTGGATGGCCTTCCATCTTCTACCTGTCTGGTTTGTTATTTGTTATATCACTAAAATGTCTACGTCCACATTTTCTCAAGTTAATCGATTCTTGAACATAAGGTTTGCTGGGAGTTATTTGGGTCGTGGGGGCCATTTTCCTGGTTCATGACTCGCCAGAGACTCATCCGCGTATAACCAACGATGAGCTCACCTTCTTGGAGCCATATTGCCTGAAGAAACAACCTGGCAAAAAGGTACATTATGCCTGTTTGTCGTTCTATTTTCCAGCCAGTTAATGGAACATTTTATCGAAATACAGTACAACAGCATCCCTTGGAAATGCATTCTCAGCTCCGTGCCCGTACACACCATTAATGTCTGCCAATTTTGTCTCAACTGGGGCTTCTACACTCTCATCTCCGGCCTGCCCATCTTCATGAAAGAAGCTCTCAAGTTCGACATCACGCAAGTAATGGACATATTGGTTCCAATTAGCTACTTGAAATGTTTTTAATGCAACTTATTTGTCCCTAGAACGGACTACTGTCGTCGATGCCATATGCTGCTGCTCTGGTCGTCCATCTCGTAGCTGGAAAGTTCTTCGATTGGTGTCGTGGAAAACAGCTATGTTCACTAACGTGGCTGAGAAAAATCTTCAACACGATTGGTTTGTTTTGCAATAAAGCATTGGCAAACATTTACTGAATGATTTTTTGGTATGGAACAGGCTTCCTTTTGCCGGCTTGCAGTTTCTTTATCATATGCCAATTGACATTCGAATGGCGTTATATCGCCGTTTTCTTGCTAGCCCTGAGCCAGGCAGGCAGTGAAATAGCGATTATGGGTGGTTTTATGTTCTCCAATATTGATCTAGCCCCTCAATATTCCGGAGTTCTGCAGGTAACATAGAACCACTACTCATTGATTACGCTAAAAATATCAGAAATGATAGAATGTTGATTACCATCATTTAAGGGCATCGCCAGCACGATAGGAACTGTTCCAGGCTTCGTTTCTCCTGTTGTCATTGCTTATCTGACACCATCGGTAAAATGGATGTAGTTCATATTTCAAATTTTCAAATTGTCATGAGTACTTTTATCTCTCAATGAAGGGATCAGCAAGTGAATGGGCTAAAGTTTTCTACATCAGTTGTTCTCTCTATATATTTGGAGCTCTGATTTATCTTATTTTCGGATCGAGCGAACGGCAAAAATGGGCCCTTCCACTTGGTGCTGATATCCAAGAAAAAGATACGCGATTGATTCAACCACCCGTCTCTAACAGAACTGATACCTTTGAGTCGTGAAAATCTTCATGCCGGTCTTCTCGTTTATTCTGCCATCCATACTTGTTGGTTTTTATTAGAGCATATATTTAAGACAAACCTTTAAATTGAAAATTTATTCTTTTTGTGGGTTTAATTGGAACCCAAACGAAATATAATTCTTTTATTGATTTGTTCATGCAACACAATTATCAAACTAATTATTTTATCCTACATGAATCATGTCACTTACTGTCACTAGAAAATATGGTGTTTTTTTAAACAGCTTTATCCGCATTATGGCAACCACCGATAATATCAAGTAGTTCAACGTAACAGTAAGGTAAACAAAAACATTGGTATCGAAGAGGGTCACATATCCCGATGATAAGCTGCCTGCATCCATGAACCTAGTGGCCATGGGGAGGCTTACCAACAACCTACAGACTACGTTTACCTCATCTCTACCTCAGTTGTGTGAGTCGATCTTGAACGTGTAGTGTACAGATCGACAATGATGTACAACGGTACTACAGATCGTTTTTTTTTGTGCCATTTTAAGCCCCTTTATAGTAGGCATGGCTCTTCTTTCTTATTCTTTCTTTTTATTCTTTTCTTCTCTTCTTCTTTTCTTTTTTTATTTTTCTTCTTTCTTGAGCGTTGTAGTGAGGATGTAGAAACTTGCGATGAGATGAATCTTGAGAATCCGTTGTAATGAAGATGCTGAAAGTTCCGTATTCCGATGAAGAATCTTGCGAATCCGAAGTTGATTCTTGAACGGTGACATGGAGGGGTGGGAGGGAGGAGAAGGTGGTGGAGGAGGAGAGCATGGAGGGAAATTGGCGGTGGCGGGATTTGAACCCGGGGACAACAGAATACAAAGCGAGGGCGATAACCATTGTGCCAGGACCGCACATCCTAACCAAATTTTGATGTGGGTGTCACCCATTTAAATAAGCAGCCTATATGTATATATAGTAAATGTAGCATGGCGCTATGGCACAGTTAGTGACTGCCATGCTGATTTCACGGGTTCGAATCTTTGTTGTTATACTATAAATTTTTTTTTTGCGTTTAGCAACGCACTAGTAACTTTCCTTTTGTGATAACAAATAGAATAAAAAAAGAAATAAATAGAATAGACTACTCAGGAAAGTGGAAGCGGGGAGACACAAGACCGCCTCGAGGCTTTTTAGAAAATTTTTGATTTTTGTTTGGCGCCAGGCAGGCGCCAAAAATCTGTCAACGCCGTGGCTATGCAATGGAGGCGTAAAGGCGTGTGTTGACGTGTGTAGACGTTTTAAGGCCGTTCGAAAAGTATTATGTGATTATTGTGCAATATAACACTTCGAGTTTGGATTGTTGAAGTCTGTATCGCCAGACTGCGCTTGTTTGATTCGTCTTTGTTTTGAAATTCGTACGTGGGCGAGGTGGCAGGATTGTAGAATCCGCCCTGCAGGTAAAATTTCAAAAATTCAATGTGCGTAACAATCCCATAACGTTATGTCAACCCCCTCTGGCGATTATGCAACACTTACAAATATATGTGTTGGTGAATCCTTTCCATTCAGACAAGTGAGTCTAAGATGACAAGCAGTAGTCCAACCAGTGCAGATGCCTGCCTCAGTATCGTTCACAGTTTAATGTGCCATCGACAAGGAGGGGAAAGTGAGAGTTTCTCAAAGCGGGCCATTGAGAGCCTTGTCAAAAAGTTAAAGGTACAATTTTTTTTATTAGTTTGTCTTGAACAGTGTAAATTGATTTTCCGATCTTCTTTCAGGAAAAGAGGGATGAACTTGACAGTTTGATTACTGCCATTACAACCAACGGAGCTCATCCAAGCAAGTGTGTCACTATTCAGAGGACACTAGATGGAAGACTTCAGGTCATTAATAGAATACCCTTCATTACTAGAATTCATTAATGACATACTAAATAATCTAACTAAATTTAGGTGGCTGGAAGAAAAGGTTTTCCACATGTCATATATGCCAGAATTTGGAGATGGCCTGATTTGCATAAAAATGAGCTGAAACATGTCAAGTTTTGTCAATTTGCATTTGACTTGAAGTGTGATTCAGTTTGTGTGAACCCATATCATTATGAAAGGGTTGTTTCACCTGGAATTGGTAAGCTATTTAAACATTTTGAGACTGGTAGTTTTATTGCCTTCTTTTTTGTTTTTAGATCTCTCAAGCCTCAGTTTACAGCCATCTGGAGGAGCCTCTTCATCTGGTGCCATGGTGAAGGATGAATATCTTTCCCGAAGCATGGATGTTGATGGCAGTGGAGGTGGTCAGTCTCAGATGGGTATGGGGATGTCGACACCTGGTGTGTCAGGAGTTGTCCCACAAATGCCTCCTACAATGCAACAACAACCTCCACAAACTATACAGCATCATGGTCCTCCACCTACACCGACCTTCACTTCCATGATGCCACATCCTTCTCAGAATCAGGGGCAATGTAATGAACTTTTATTATGCAACTTCTGTTGATATGGTAATCGAAAGACATAACGGCCTTTTTTCTTATAGTGCCGCCTAGTAGTCCTACTAGCCCACCGCATAATATGCAGCAGCAGGTGCAACAACAACAGCAACAACAGCAGCAGCAGCAGCAGCAGCAACAACAACAACACAGTATCCCGACTCCCACACCTCAAGGAGCTTCTTCGTCGAGCAGTGGACAGGTCTTTTTTGGCAATGACATGCCATCAAGTCAGTATTTTCTTCGTCGGTGAATTAAAAAATAAACTTGTATTAATTTGTCGGTGAATATTTTTGTTAGGCTCTGCGGGCTTGATCCCTATGTCACCGCATAACCTCCAGAATGGATTTCAACCACTCACTCCTCAAAATACGGTTGGCCAGCAGCAGAATTATGCTCCTCCGCAAGGTGGACCCCCACCTATGGCCGTTGCCATGAACAATCAGCCGGTCGTCGGGTCAGGCTCGGTATCGTGTCCTCCTACCGGGGCCGGTGTAAGTGGACAGGGTACATGGACTGGTAATAGCACGTTAACCTACACGCAAACTATGCAACCTCCCGATCCAAGAAATCATCACCCGAGCTACTGTATGTCATGAATAACCCATTGCACTTATGATAACGTAAATTAAACTTCAGCTTCAATAGGGCCTCATCAAACTCCTACCGTGCAGCAACATGATTTAGGAGTACAAACCGCTCTGTCGTCGCAACCAGTACCAGAATTCTGGTGCTCGGTTGCATATTTTGAGTTAGACACTCAGGTTGGTAAAGGAAACACACTATTGCGATCTTGATTACGGTGTAAATTATAATTTGCCTTATTAAGGTGGGAGAAACTTTCAAAGTACCATCGTCCTGTCCGACAGTCACTGTCGATGGCTATGTCGATCCATCAGGAGGTGATCGGTTTTGCCTGGGTGCCCTTAGCAACGTCCATCGCACTGATCAGAGCGAGAGGGCAAGGTAGATTTTAGGACTCCATGTCAAATTTTCACTCGTCTCTATGTTTATTGAGAATCTTCGTTTTATTTTTGCCTCAGGTTGCATATTGGTAAAGGAGTCCAGTTGGATTTGCGAGGAGAAGGAGACGTTTGGCTGCGCTGCTTGTCTGATCACAGCGTCTTCGTTCAGAGTTACTACCTGGACCGAGAAGCAGGCCGAGCTCCTGGAGATGCGGTCCATAAGATCTATCCATCGGCCTACATCAAAGTTTTTGACTTGAGACAGTGTCACGGACAAATGCAACAGCAAGCGGCTACTGCTCAGGCTGCTGCCGCTGCTCAAGCCGCCGCTGTAGCTGGACACATGCCCGGCTCGAACAATGTTCCCGGAATGCCGCCTCCAATCAGTTTGACGGCCGCTGCAGGCATCGGAGTAGATGATTTAAGGAGGCTATGTATTCTCCGACTTTCTTTTGTCAAAGGATGGGGTCCAGACTATCCACGAAACTCTATTAAAGAGACCCCCTGCTGGATTGAGGTACCTAATTTATATTGTTTTCAATTTAGAATATTCATCATGTATTCTTTTGGCTATCCAGGTTCATTTACATCGCGCACTACAGTTACTTGACGAGGTATTACATACTATGCCAATTGATGGGCCAAGACCTCATGAATAAAAGTAGCCAAACTCAAAAAATGGCACTGGAACTTCCCATTTTTACATTGAAGCTGGAAACGTCAATCAATTAAAAATTGGACGAGCCACATTTGTGCAATAGCATTCGAATTCTTTTGGGTTTCCCATTGTATCATGCATGTCCTGGACATTCTACGAAACTTAGCTGACGTCTCTCTTGTCTATTTTTTTTGGTTAACAGAGAGTGCTTCTTCTCTGATGTTTGACACTATATCATATTGTTAATGATGCTTGGTGTGTCTCGTGAGAACTCCAATATTGCATGCTGTCTTTTGTTTACCATGTTACTTTTACATTTGGTTACTCAGTCTGTCGATTAAAAGAAAAAAAGATTGCCCAGAACTTGTCTTGCTTTATTCCATTTATTTATTGTATCCGTCTAGATTTGTGGTTTCATCTTGCTTTCCACTACGCCTTTGTGGGCACAAGTAGTCGATCTCCTTGTGACTAGATGGCGTTGACAGTGGTTATCCAAAAGACAAAACAAACAAATGCAAGTTTTTTTACTTTTGCCACGACTGAACTTATCTCTTTCAATTTAACCCAATGGATTTGTTTAATGTGACACCAAGTACAGCAAGTAGTTCAACATTGACTGTTCCTACTTATGTAGATGCATCCACTGGAATGACACCCAACGAAGTTAAACATGGAGTAGATGAAACTCAAGGCCAACTTAACACCACGGCATCGATTGCTGTACAAATTCTGAATATCGAAAGCAGGCTAAGCAATGAACTAAATCGGCTGTTGTTTAGTCCTCCTGTGGCATATGTGTATAATCCATTGAATTATGCCTGGGAAACACATGGACTATTTGTTACCAAATATGGAAACAGCAAAAAACAAATTCTTTTTGTTGGGATGAATCCTGGTCCTTGGGGCATGGTTCAAACTGGGGTGATTACTGTTTTATTATTACAGTTCTATTTGTAAGTATCATTTGATGATTACCTCATTCTATCATACGGAATTCAACTGTAGTTGCATTTATCAATTTACATTCTCTATTATTTAGCCTGAGACTAGTAACTATATTGCTATTGTATTTCATGTTCAGATTCCATTTGGAGCTGCAAGATTGGTTCAAGATTGGCTTGGAATTGTCGGAACGGTTGGTCATCCGCCTGTAGAGCATCCCCAACGGAAGGTCCAAGGCTTTCAGTGTCCACGTACCGAGGTTAGCGGCCAGCGCTTTTGGGGTTTCTTCCGAGACATCTGCTTTACTCCAGAAAACATGTTCAAAAACTGTTTTGTTTACAGCTACTGTCCACTGAGCTTCATGCACACGAGTGGCCGCAATATCACTCCTCCTGAACTGAAAGTACTATAATCATTACATTAGCACGCACCTGTGGGTATTGAATTGCTACATTTATGGTTTTTGAAAATTTACAAGTCATCGGACCGCCAAGCAATCATGGAATTATGTGACACATCACTTGGCGAGATTATCACTGTTCTGAAAGTGGACATCGTTATTGGTATCGGGAAGTTTGCTGAGTATCGTGTACGGGAGACAGTTAAGAAGCACTCCCTAAACGTAACGGTATGAAAAATTAACCTGTGAAAGAACAATGCCAAAAGATAATGATAAACGTTTATAAATAGATCGGCTGCATACTACATCCTAGTCCGATTAATCCATCTGCCAACAAAGGTTGGAAAGAAGCTGTATTGAAATCCATGCAAGAAATGAACATTCTTCATATTGTTCGCGGAGATCAGCAGCATCAGTGTACCTAATCTATGAACTTAACCCCAAGTCAACTGTTACAAACCTATTTGACAAGGTGCAGTATTTTTGTGAATTTTTAAAATTCTAAAGAACTCAAAAGCCATTTTTTAAAACTTTGCTAAAAAGCTAAATAACCAAGCCATCAAGATATTCGTCAAAGAATTTTGTTCTATTGTTATTATGTCATTTAACATTGTAAAAGTTAACATTTCTAATTTCTTTACATTTTTGATCTCAGTGTGGAAATGAATATACATCTCAACTGATACGCAATCACAACCTGCTGCCACTCTAGAAACTCATTGAGATGTAAGACAATCCTCGGACAAAGTGGTTCGGTCTCACAAGTCTCGTTTCGCGAATTTCCTTTGCATTTTTACGTCAGCAGTCGACTAGAATTTTGGGCAATCTAACTTTATTTCTATCCTTAGGAATATGCAAAGTACTATGTAGCACTTACGGATGGAGTCAGGCTATTGCACAACGAAAGCCGTACAAAAGATTAATCTTACTTTTACTGACGCTCTGACGAGGAGAACAATAGAAACCAAAATAATGTTAATTTCCGCTGCCCCACAAAAATTAAGCTTTTCGGTCAGCGAACATTTAAAAATAATAGTATGGTGTCTGATTGTTCATCACCTAGTGTAACCAACTGCATAACAACACCTAGTGTAAATCAACTGCAATGGCAATTCAAAGTTCAAAGAAAAGGAAGAAAAAGAAAGTAGTTTGTTCAATTGAATACCCAATTCCAGTATGAGCTAGCAAAGCTTTTCCCCCTTTACTCGAAGCCCATTCTATCGTACTTTACTGTCTGGGCATTGCCTGACGTTCAATTTACAGTTTGATGAAGAAAAACCAGACTAAAAATAACGACAGCAACGGAGGAAGCCATTTCTAGTTTTAACCGCCATATTCTTTCGACTCTCTCCCTCGTTATTGCGCTTTTTCAAATGTCTTCGAAGCTGTTCTTCCTAACATTTAGGGTAATGTTTTGTTGGGATTATTTGAAGGTTGCCCTTATCAAAGGATTTAGAACTGGCAAGAGGATATTTTCACAGGCTACAGTTTCAAGTCCGAAAGAGGAGTGAGGTCAGAAACGTCAAAACACACATGTATATCCCTTGATAAGATGACTCCTTATTTCCTGAAAATACAAGCGGTTTCAATTAACAGGCCGAATCTATATTCCCATCGACTCAAAATACGCGATGAAAATATCCTGAACTTTTTGCTATTGTAATATTAGGAATATCAGCCAAATTCCGAGTGGACAAACATAGACAGCAATCTTTGGATGGTATGCTTATTTGCTTGAGATACGACACAGTCAAGCCTAAATAAAACGTTGGATTTTTTTTATTACGTCATATTTTAGCGCATCAAAATTCTAACAGTCACCCATCAAGTCACCGTGCACTTTCACTTATTATAAATTCAAATGAAGTTTCCTGGAATTTCAGCGGAAAAACTTGACAACCAGTCGTAGTGCTAGCCTCCCTCGTTCGTCTCTCAGTCCACTCTCCCTTCCTCGAACAGTCGGGAGAAACAATTTCGCTTCCATATATATGGACTAGGGGGACAGCTGTTTAGCTCGCAGTATCAAAACTTTCTTCGTGTGGAGCGTACCAGCAGACGAGCCAGTTAGCGCACAAATAAGCAAAAGGTTTCACATAGTTATACTTATACGTTAACACAGATATTTTATATTTTTCATGTATCATGTTATGTAACTAGCACTTTGGGTATGTTTTTTCGATTACATTTGTTTAGATCAATTCGCTGTTTTTTGTCATCTAGCTTTTACCGCCCTAGTGCAGTGTGTTTTTGCTATTCGTCGCGTGACAACATGAGCCTGAAGAAGAAAGTCTGTGTTGTGGGATCAGGAAATTGGTATTTCATTTTTTTTTACTATTTAAAGTTTGTAACACATTTCTTTTATTTATTGTAAAAATTTCATTTTATTTTTATATGTATGCTAAAATAAAATTTCACTGGTTTATAAGTTTTGTCTCAACAGCAAACATAGGTCAGCTGTTTCTTGATATAAAAATAGATCATAATTTAGAAAGCACATTGGCTGAAGGTGACCCCTAGCCTACATTTCCTTTGTTGTTTTCCTTTTACAATCTTTGAAACAATATTTTACTATCTGACCAAAAATAGTGTTATTTGACTTGCCTATCTAAAACTCTGGCTTAATATTTTCTTTGTAGGGGATCAACCATTGCAAAGATCATTGGTCACAATGTTGTGAAACACAGCGCCCAGTTTGAAAGCCAAGTGTCCATGTGGGTCTTTGAGGAAATGATCGATGGACGAAAGCTAACTGAAATTATCAATGAAACCCATGAAAATGTGAAATACTTGCCCAACCATAAACTACCTGAGAATGTTGTAAGGTCATTATAAGTGTACAACATTTGTGAAGAAAGTTATAGATATTCTGTTTCTATTCCTTAGATTGCAATCCCTGATGTAGTTGAAGCAGCTAAAGATGCTGATATTTTGATCTTTGTTATCCCTCATCAATTCATCACAAGAATTTGTGATCAACTAGAAGGGAAGATCAAGGCTAATGCTTTTGGACTATCCCTAATCAAAGTAAACTTATTTGCACATGTACTAATTAGAAGTAAACAAAACAAAATTTTCCTTTTAACCTTAGGGTTTCTTGCCAGTACCAGGAGGTGGCATTGAGTTGATTTCACATGCCATCAATGCAAAGCTTAACATCCCAATATCTGTTTTAATGGGCGCCAATCTTGCCCCAGAAGTAGCAGACGAAAAGTTTTGCGAGACAACCATTGGAGCCGCATCGCAAGAGGAGGGAAATGTTTTGCGCGACATCATTCAAACTCACTACTTCAGAGTGGTGGTTGTGAATGACGTTGAAGCTGTGGAAATGTGCGGTGCTTTGAAGGTAACACATTGCAATGAAAAGTATGGTTGGTTAGTATTTTAAATTCCAATTGTGATCTTCAGAACATCGTGGCTTGTGGTGCCGGATTCGTTGATGGTTTGGGCTACGGCGACAACACGAAGGCAGCGGTCATCCGTTTGGGTTTGATGGAGATGATAAAATTTGCGGAGCTTTTCTACCCAGGTTCCAAACTATCAACGTTCTTTGAAAGCTGTGGAGTCGCAGATTTGATTACAACTTGTTACGGTGGACGTAACCGACGTGTTTCAGAGGCATTTGTAAAGTCCAAGAAGGTAGCTGAGTTTCACCGAACGGAAGTCTAGATATTCTTAGACATTGCATCTGCATTTACGTCATTTAAGTGAAATGGAATTAAGACAATTAAGCCGATGTTATGACTATTCAGAGCATAGCTGAGTTGGAGAAAGAAATGCTCAATGGACAACAACTTCAGGGACCCGCGACTGCCGAGGAGGTGAACTTTATGCTGAAAAATAAAGGCATTGAGGACAAGTATGCAAACGATTCAAATACCTTGGCAAGCAAATAACTAAATAGTTGATTTTGTTCGCAGATTCCCTCTCTTCACCGCGATTCATCGAATTTGTTTGGGCGAACTTGCTCCGGAGCAGATGATCGATTGCATTCGCAACCATCCAGAGCACATGTGAGTGGTGGAATGCAATTGCGTGTTCGGATCGGTCTGCACAATGTGGTTGTCATTGAATGTAGCACAAGATTCTTTCTCTGCCAGTGGATCATAATTGTATACAGGGAATTCCTTTTCCCCTAGCTAGTGTTTGTTGACTAACCTTCTTTTTCAAGTGCTTCTTAAGCAGTAGTCCACGTTATTTTCCACCTGCTTATTCGTGGCGTCTTGCCAGTGTAAAAAGGGGTTGTGTGGTACATTTCGCACACTGTTTGCTGCTCCAGTAATCAGTCTGCATAGTAGTATGATTAGAACTAAAAGTCTTTAACAAAAAGCGAATGTAGTACTAGCTTGACACTTTTACAACGAAAACGTCTTGATTTTCAATCTTTTTATGTCGACAGGGCTGATTCGCGAGCCAAGCTTTAAGCCATCTCCCACTCCACAACCCTCTCCCACCCGTCACTTTTCCGGTCTTTTCTTTGATTCTAGCCACATTGTATTTTCTCTCGCGTGTGCCTGATTTCTCACTCCAACTTACCAAAGTTTCTACACCTCCTAGCACCGTGAAAAATTCTACCGTTTACGGAGCTGGGAATAAAACTATTGAAATATGTATCGGGGTTTGTTAAGTAGGCTACCGTATGGTGCGTTACTATGGTTTGTAATTTTTGTTGTCTATCGTTGTTGATTAATTTGTTGCCAACTTTGGAAATACATTACTTGGCAATGCAGCTTGTGTGTTCATGGCGTCGGCTGCAATTCAAGTGTCAAATGTTCCCGGTGAAACTCAATTTCCTCATTCAACTAACAGCGAAACGTAAGCTAATTGCTTGATTGTTTTATAACTGAAAAATTCTACTAACGTGTTGCAAATGAAATTTTAGCAATTGCGTGATATATTTATTGATTACGAAAAACTAACCAAGACATCCCCCACGTCAAGCGTTAAAACCACATTTTCCTTGAAACAAATAGTGTTACTTGTGAAAATGAATCAACACCCTTGTAATTTGCTCAAGTCCAGCTGTGAAAATCGATAGAGTGCATTATGGAAATGTTACCCTGGCCTGGATGGTTAGTTGGGTGTAAGGGAGACCTTGCCCCCGTTTGGGGTGTCACATGCTGGAATGCTGGTACCACTTGTTAACCAGCTTTTCAATGTCAATCAGCTTGAGAAGATAATATTGTAATTATTATCTTTGGAAACATGTGGTTTAGATGTTAAACCAACAGAGTGTGAATGAACACCTTTTAGTTATTTTAACCATAGGTGCTCATTCGTTTGACAGAAGGCGTAAATTAAAATTAAAAGAAAAAAGATATTTACTCTAGTGGTAAGAATTTCCTAAACCCCTGGTTTTCAAAGTAAAATCAAAATAGTTGAATTCTCGTTGTCCAAAATTTAAAGTACAAAAAAATACTACTTTTCATTTATTAAATAGTTTTCCCACGTTGTGTTCCGTAGGGTATCGGTTATCAACGTTTCGTTTTAAGTCCTCCCGACCTTGTTTAGCTGAATGAGAGTAAACGCGACGTGAACTAATGCGATAACAGCCCATAATGACGTATTGTTTGTTTGCATGCCTTTCCGTTTTTGTAGAAAGTTTTTTTTTATTAGTTGAGAAAAAAAATTTTAAGCGAAATCGGGCGTGAGATGGAACAGGTACCGGCGAATCAGAAGCCGGTCAGATTTCTCTCTCTAGTGCATATGAAGATGGATGGTGGATTTGATTGAGCCAATGGTTTAAGTGGAGACAGCTGTGAGAGTAGTAGAAAAAGTGTGCCTGTGGGATTTGTTTGTTGTCGGAAGCATTGTGAAGAAAATATGTTGGCCAATCTCATCACGACCATCTGGCGTTGTCTAGCCGACCTATATTCTTACAATCAAGCGTCTTGTTCTTGTTGTTGGGCGGTCGCAGTGTTATGAACGAGTTGCTCTCATATTGCCAGCAAAAGGCAACAGACCGCAACAGATGCTTCTTCCTAGTTCCCCTCGGCATAATAATGGAAAGCTAACGCGCAAGATGTTGACTTGACTCGCTTTTAAATTTACGATCAGATGCTGCCGGCCTGTTCTCGGTTCATTCGTCGAAACGTTTATGCAACAAACACGCATCTCCATACGTATGTAAACTAAGACTTTCCAAAGATCGTGTATCGGCCCGTTATCTCTGGCACGCACGTCTCACAATTCCTTTACGTACTGGTGTCATATCAGCTGAGCAGTGGCGAACGGAAGAAGAGGGGGGAGGGGGACATAGTTTATTCTTGCACCATAACTGTGAAAATGGCTTCCAATTTTGAAGAACAACAGATATTTTGAGGTAAACAGTTTGGATGGGTAGATGATACCAACCCCTGCATTTTTGTAAAGCAATCTTGTTTGTATTCATGACACTCCGTATTGAACGTAGAGAAAAGGGCGTTTTTAAAAATCCACCTTTTGGTTTTTTGGGCGTTTAGACTGTATAGCATACTACTATATTAGCTACAGTGGTAGCAGCAATCCCCGTCAGTTGGCTCTGCGCCTCCACCGTTCACTGGTCTACAGTTTTGAGCTCCGTCCCTGTTTTTAGTTTTATTTTGTTATCGTGCTGGGATATTTATCAAGTTGTACGTGACTGAGAAGCAAAAACAATAGGCGCTTGATGTAATGTTAATTGAAAGCTGAAAGGTACGTTCATCATCCCTTCTTTTACAAATTCCACGTCGTTGGTTTCGATGGGTGTGTGCCTGTGAATGGATGTAAATAATACTTATTCGGGGCGAGGTCTTCCGGATGCTGCGCATTAGGATCCATTGGAAAAGATTGACGAGTTCCGGGGAGCCGTTCGTTGGATTTAATGAAAAGGGTTCTGCCAAATGAATGGCGACGTTTTACACCCCACTCCACCTTGCATTATTAGTGTCAAAGTGCCAAAAAAAATATTGTTCATAGCTTGCATAGTCATCCTGTTGGTTTTGGTTAGTCCGATTTGTTGGGTACGATTCCGGGATCGCAGATGCTCGCGTCAAAGCGCCGTTGCAGTTTTGTTCACATACATTTGGCTTTTTGCATTTATGTCCTGGGTCATCGACGCCATCTGGACGCCACGGCTGACTAACCTACATAGCTCTGAAACTATGCAGTAATGTTGATGTCTAATACGCACACAGTGCCTTTATTTGCTAATTTCTCCGTTGTTGCCCGGTAGCGGAGAAAAGTCAGTCACCCCCTTGGCGTCGTTTTGTTCTATCCTTTCCTTGCCCGTCTATTTTTAAAAAATTTCTCTGTACCGGTACTGGAAAGCGCAATGCGGGGGGAAAGAAAAAAAAGCTAATGAAACGAAATTTCAGACGGAAAAGGAAATTGATTTACCGTTACGCGTTTTAATGTGAATTCATCTGATGGCATTTGGCAATGCCATGCATTTTGGGAAAATTCTGTCGCGATAAAAAAGAAAATAAAAAAGAAACCAATGAGGCGTAAACATTCCGTGTTTGTGCATTAGCGAGATAGCGGGGGCCTGGTCTGCAATCGCGTGGACCTTGATTTTCAAAATGTAGTCCACAGAGTCCACTCGCCTTGATTTCGAGGTCCCTTCGTTATCCCATGCAAAACGATAGATCTATTGAAACGCCCAATTTTTTAATTGTTTAAAGCCCCCAAGTAGAGACAATCTCATTCCGTTTCGCCGTTGAGAGGTTGCCTGAAAGCGGAGGAGTCACCGTGAGAGCGGGCCGTCAAGCAAAGCGCGGACAGTGAACCCGCTGTAGCGTTTTGCGTTTCTTGATTCTTTTTTTTTTCTCCCGTTTCTTTTTTTTCGTGAACGTCCTTCACGAGAGGAAGCCAGGCGTTGCAAGAGTCACGCCCTTTATACTCAGTGTTTTTTGTTTTTTTTTAACTTTAGTCATTCGCGTGGTTCGCGTGGCGCCGCTATAAACAATAATTGAATACGTGTTCCAACATTAAAATTTACGTGGACAATCCTTTCCGCTACCATGCACCACGCCAGGACCCTACTTCTACCTTTTTACCGCCTAAAATTTTTTTGTTGTTGCCGTCAATCCATTCTTGATGACGATAGCCTTTTTTTGTTTTATGTTTATATATACCGGGTACCGCAGGAAGACTTGTGATGTGGTGCGTCCGGCAGAGCGCACGCGTGCTTAGCCGCAGGTATAGAATGGATCATTAGCATGTTTGATGATTACGTCCTTGGGACTGTCTAGCCCGCCGATGGCCATAACTTAGCCTATCCTCGTTATTGTGGAAAGGGATTGCATTGAAGCGGAAATTGTTTCAATTTTCAACAATACAGAAACCGAACTAGTTCGCTACAATAACGATTTTTTACGTCGGCAAAAAATAACGAGTTCGACATCTTCCACGTTATTTTCTCTCTCTTTCTCCGTTTTCTCTCTTTTATCTCACTCCCACCCGCTTTGAACAGCAATCATAAAAAAAAATACCGTGGACACGTCTGACAAGGAGAAGTTGTACGTGCGTACTTTAAAAATAAAAAAGTGTCGAAGAATTTCGTTTCCTTTGAAAGCCACCCGGGGAAGCTTTATTTATTCCACTTGGTTAGCTGTGTTAACTCAAGCGGAGAATCTCATTACGATGTAGGTCTCGGTCGAGCATCGACATAAACCAGTTACAGTTGTTGGAACCTCATTTTCTGGTTCCCGAGAAGCGGTTTGTTTTCTGTTTCTAATCAATCTTTTTGTTTCTATCCAACAGGAGATCCGCCATTATCAGTCAAGTCGTCGACGAAGCCATGACGAATACATCGCAGGTGAGTTGAAGAAAACTATTGAACTAGAACATGTGGCAATGATGAATCGGGTGTTTTTTTTTTTTTGCTTTTTCGAATCAACAGCTGTCGTTCCGGGGTGTTAGGGCTTCCAAATTTCGCCACGTCTATGGTCAAACTGCGCGTAAAGACAAGTGTTATGAGAACGTGAAAATCACCAAAGACGCCCACGATTCCAATTGCTGTGCCGCTAATCCGAAATTCTTGGCCATTATTACGGAAGTGGCCGGAGGTGGAGCCTTTATCGTTTTGCCGCTAGAAAAAACGGGCCGCTTGGATCTTAACGTTGGCAAGGTGACGGGTCATGCCGGACCTGTCCTCGACATCAAGTGGAATCCGTTTAACGACAATGTTATCGCTTCGGCTTCTGAAGATTGTACCGTCAAGCTGTGGCACATACCCGATGGTGGATGTACGGAAAACGTCCAGCAATGGCTAGTGGAACTCCGCGGTCACAAACGACGCTGTACCTACATCGAATGGCATCCAACTGCCGATAATGTGCTTCTCAGCGCTGGTTCGGATCACCTCATTTTCGTCTGGAATATCGGGACTGGGACACCTATCAACATAATCGAATGTCACCCGGATGTCATCTATTCCATGTCGTTCAACCGCGACGGCTCTCTACTGGCCACAACCTGCAAAGACAAGCAGTTGCGGATCGTGGAGCCGAGGACGGGCCGAGTGATCAAGGAGGGCACTTGTCATGTTGGCAGCAAAGCCAGCAAAGTGGTCTACTTGGGTGACACGGGCCGGCTTTTCACAACTGGCTTTTCTCGCCAATCAGATCGCCAGTACGCCTTGTGGTCGCAAGAGGATCTGAGTACGCCCCTGCGCTGTGAAATGATCGATTCTTCATCGGGTATTTTGATCCCTTATTATGATGCGGATACTCGGATGATATACGTGGCCGGGAAAGGCGACGGTAACATCCGCTACTATGAGATAGTGGATGAGGAACCGTGGATCCATTACTTGACACAGTACTTGTCCGGCTCCCCACAACGCGGTCTTGGCTACATGCCAAAACGAGGAGTTCAGACGCAAGTCTGCGAGACTTTCCGCTTCTACAAGTTGCACGCTACCCGGGGATTGTGCGAGCCCATCAGTATGATTGTGCCCCGAAAGAGCGAAACCTACCAAGACGATCTTTACCCGGACACGGCAGCACCTACTCCAGCCCTTACGGCCGAAGAATGGATCAAATGCATCAATCGCGACCCGGTTCTCATGTCTATGAAAACAGGATCGGTCCTACGTAAGTTTACTGTAGAACAAAACAAACAGAAAAGAGAAAGACGGAGAAAGTATGCATGACGGTGGTACTGGCTATTTTCTACAACATTTTTTATACTTGTATGTGTCGTGAATAGCACACGCAGTCAGGACATTCAAACCCGTCCGCTACGACCCGGTGGAGCGCAAACTGCTGACTTCTGACAAGAATAACGACAAAAAGTTTGCTTTCATCACGCAGGAGACTGTCGTCGATTATCGACCGGTAGAGGTAAGTTATCTTGTTTTATCGAGCTTGATAGCGTGATTTGCTCTAATTCGTAGGTTTCCGCCTACGAATTTCTCCTCTCCTAAATCCTTTTTTTTTTATTTGCTTAGTTTTGTTTTGAATCATAGTTATTAGTATTATACCCTTTTTTTTTTCTTTTGGATGATTCATTTCGTTCCTTATTCGCGTCCATCCACTGCTATAGACATGCAGGCCTCACGTGAAATAACATTGACATTTTCTTTGACTTTGACTGATATATTTTTACAAAAACACCCGTCCTCTTTATCTCTGTGTGCCACCACCAAAAAACAAACAAAAACAAAGCGCGCAGAATCTGGCTTCCACGACATGAGCCCGTCGACGGACGAGGACGAAACAGCCTCGTCCGATTCGCACGAACATGACGACGAGGACGAGGACGATAGCGATCCCACGGCCCAACGAGAAAGGATCCGTCGAAATCACGTCTGGGCCATCATCAGTTTGCTGGAAGAACAGGCCAAAGGACCTTATCATTTGATGGTATCTGCCCGCAGTGAAAATGATTGGGGAAGCGTCCGCGGTGTTGGCAAAATAAAACAAACCAAAAAAAAAAAAACCTTATCCGGTGGCGTCACGCACAACCTTTTAACTCGTTATTGGATTTGTTTTGTCAAGGGTGTGACGAGCGGGGTTTCAATGAACATTGTTTTCCCATAACCTCAAATCCTACACACGGCTTCTCAACATGCCCCCCTCCACTGAAAGTTTTCTTTCACAGCCTCTTTATTTTCCTTAATGCCTCACAAACATTCCTGACTCCCCCTTCGTTCGTTCCTTAATCAGTGAAATAATACGGTCAGGTGCTTACGAGTCTCCAGATTGGGGTTTTATTTTTTTCTTAACGAAAGAAAAGAAAACTCGCACCGTTGAATCTTTGAAGTGCATATTTCATTTAAAACCATGAAATATCTGGACCGTATGCATGACGAGTTATCCTATCTGGAGCCACTCATCACGTCCCGTCTGCTGTTGCTGCTGTTTCTCTTGTTGCTTATGTTGAAACATGTGCGTGGGTCGTTTCGGTTAAGTTGGGAAACACGGAGGGTGAGTTGTTATTTCACTCTCCGAGAAAATGGCTCTCCCTTGACTTGCGGTTTATTTTTAAAAGTTCTGTCTCTTTTTTCTGTCTCTCTTCCCCTGGCTACGGTTTTTTTTTTTCACCCTCCGCAAAGACGCATGAAAGCATCCTATTTTTAGGAAAATGGTTTTATGAGTAAAACAAAAAAGCCAGAAATTCATTCGACTCTTCTGTTGTGTACAGATGAGAGCGGCCGACGCCAAGGCGGCAAAGACTTCGACCAATCTGGGCACAAAGTTCCAGCAGACGCAACAAATGTGGTCTCGTCCTACGCGTTCCATGACTCAGGTAATTGAACTTAATTTAATGTAATTGATGAAATTTTTAAAGAAAATGTTTCTTGTCGGTTCAGTTGAACATGGTCTCGCCCACTAATGGAATCCACAAAGCCAATAGCATCGGTATTGGGAGCATTGGGGCGACGAACCAGCGTGCTATTTCCGGAAGTGCTTTCATAACATCGGAGAAAGCTATCGAAATCATCGACGCCCCTGTTAAAGGAACTGAGGTTTTTATTATTTTTTTTTCTTTTATTTTTTTTTGTCGATTTGTAAAGTTTGCAGAAGAATAATGATATACAACTTTTCAATAAAAAACAGTTAAGGCGGGCTTACGATGCCCAAGGAGAAGAAATCCGGCGCTTGAAGCAGCAACTGGTACTCAAAGACCGTCGCATACACGAGCTTGAGGAGCAACTCCAGCGTTTCAAAATGTCTTTTATCACCGATTCAACAGCGTGATTGCAGCTGGCAAGCATCACGTCCTTGCCCTACGAATTGCGGAAGAACCCGACTGATAGAAACAAAAAAGTCCCATCACTTCTTTGTGATCGATGTAAATATTAATAGGAAGACTGTCGGCAGACGTTTTATTTTCGCTTAAAAAACTCGTGTTTTTGACCATTGGCGATAATGCTTCACTTGTGAAGAGAGCGATGAGACTGGTTCAGCTGGCCAGTGTCTCGCTTATCCATTCTATCTAGAAGTGTTTGTTGGTCGAATGCCAGTTCGTGCGTTTGCTGCTTTCCCTTCTTTTTTTTTTTATAATTTTATTTTTTCTATGAGTATATTTTTGATGTTCTGCCTCACCGGAATTGACTCGGAACTTTTTCGTTTGCCCGAAACCGTTAAAGAAGTCTTTTTTCTTTTCCTCCATTTTGTTCTCGATTTGCTCTGCCTCGCCTGTGTAAAAAAAATGTTTTTTTTTCTTTTCTTATAAATATATACATATGACAACTTAAATCATTCTATTGGCTTAGAATGACGACTCGCCTCCTAGGAATTTCTCAACCAATTTTTTAGGGCATCCTTCCAAAATTCCGAATTTTTACAGACTGTTCGTCAAGCTGTCAGTAGTGTTTAGTTGGTTGTTTCTGATGTGACTTCGTGAGATTTCAAGAAGCTACATTTTTTTTTTAAATTGCTGGTTGCCGACTTTCATCCCATTGCGCTGATTATATAACGCATGCTGCTTCATGCTTTATTCTTATCCGTTTGGGCATGCGGCTGTGCTTTTGGATGCGGTTACGTCCGTTATTCTAGAAAGGACGTGACTTTGTAGCCTTTAAATGGCACTTAGATACAGGTATTGGCGATACAAATCACATCAGCTTTTCAGTTCCCACATGGTACAATGCGTACCCACATCGATTGATAAGCACGAAAATCATTTTTGTCTATTTATTGAGAGGTTAACTACCCGCCCCGACATGCACAAGTAACACGACAGTATAAAAAACGATCGCTGCTTAACCATTATTAATATTTGATTTAACCTTGTCTTCTACAGCACGTTTGCATTAGAAAGTTTACAGAATTCATGGGCAATTAATTTTTAAAAAAGGGGAAAAAAGATATGGAAATTTTGCGCTACATGATCTGTGTGGAATCATTCCGGGCATTTGCCTATCTTGTAAACTTATTGCCGTTTTGTTACTATCGACATTCTCGGTGATTGCCAAAACTTTCCATAGGCCAAATATGTATACCTTGTCCCCATTTGACCACCTTTTTTTAAACCGTGTATTGATGGATAGCATGAGTCTAAGCACGGAGAAATGGTTTCTTTATTTCTTTAACTATTCCAGATATTTGTGCCCGTTCCCCCCAGCCGTAGATTCATGCTACCCATTTACAACAGGGACAACGATAACGATAATCAAACTGTTACGCTATGTCCAGTGAAAAGAAGCTGTGGGCGTTTCAGAACAAAAAATTGAGGTGGTCAAAAGGCATAATAGTAACCCATTGCTTTTATCTCTCAGTACGCTAGATGCAACTCTGTTCAATGGTATATAGAAAATTGTTTCAAAAATAATTTTGTTATTTTTTAAGTACCAGTATTCATTCCAGTAAACGTTTTAGATTTACTTTTTCACTCGCTTTTAGTTGTATCAATTAATTTCCCTAGTTATTTTGAAAATTTGGCAACTCTAGGTATTCTGCTAATTGACGTCTGCCTGAAATGGTAAGTGGTAAAAGTTTTCGTGGTTACTAGAAACTTTTAGGATTTGCCAAAAGGTTATCTAATTTATATGATTTTTTTCATGTGCATGTCAAAGTTATTCATGAAATAGAGAAAAACAATTAGCTACGCTGGCTGTGGGTATTTATTATTTTTTAAAGTTGAAACTCATCACATGGTAGATGTTGGACATACGAGCATTAGTTAAATAGAAACACCTTTAATGATCATATGTTTTGTTGACGACAATGGCCTAGTATCCGTAGTGAGAGGAGGATCCGTAGGATGTTGACTGATGGTAGGATGGTTGATAAGATTGTTGGTAGGCTGGTTGGTAGGAGACTTGGTAGGCTGGTTGGTAAGATGGCTGGTAGGCTGGTTGGTAAGATGGCTGGTAGGCTGGTACGTAGGATGGCTGGTGGTATGATGGGTATGCTGGTTGGTAAGATGGCTGGTAAGATGGTTGATAAGTTGGTTGGTAAGATGGTTGATACGATGGTTGGTATGTTTGGCGGTATCCAGATTGACCGTATCCACCGTGTCCGTATCCGCTGCTATAACCTGGAATTGCAGGGAAACAAAAAGCCAATATTCGGCTGTTAGATGTTTCACCTTCTAAGGAGCTATAAATGTGTGAGCAAAACGATTTGTACCTCCATAACTGGCCGGTTGGTAATACGATTGGGCATATCTGCCTTGGCCGTATCCACTGCTGTATCCACCGCTATAACCTGGGATAACGAGATAATATTTCGTTAATCACTGTCTTTTTTTGGTAATGCTCACGTATTTTTCTATTAGGCATTTGTATACCTCCATAGCCGCCATAGCCCCGCTTCTTCGACTCCGAGACGTCCAAGTCCACGTTGGAAGCTTCTTCGGCGTATGCCACAACGACCATGGCTACAAGGATCAAAGCGATCTAACGAATCACCACAATGATTGGGAAGAATGTTTGTAAGTTAAACTTCATTTGAAAATATTAGAAAAGAATATATTTAATGTTACTTTAAAGGAATCCATTGTTGTTACTCGGGCTGGCTGAACTTGGTGGTGTACAATAAGACAGGTCTTCCAGGGTTGGCGTGTCGAAGTGTTGTGAATCGGATCTCTTCACAAGTCCTTTATATACAAGAGTTTTCGCCCATATGTTTTCTATGTAAGAAAATGATATGAAACTTTTTTCTTATACAAAAACTTTTGAGGACAAGTGAAAGGATATTTTTTTTGCCTCAAATTGCACACATTCTAGTAACTAACTCTTCTGGGCTGCTTTGGAGGTTTCAGTCAAATTCCGCAAAAATGGCTTTCGCTACAGTTGGTTTTTACAGTATATCGTACAATAGAATTAGGACTATGGGTTGCGGCTGGTACGAACCGCCGCGGCCAATGACTTTCGTTTATTGCACAGCCTCATTATTCATCGTGAACAAGAAATTGTGGCTCAACTGCCCTCGCAACATAACAATCAGAACAGTTATACTGACTAGGCAATGAAGGCTGTGGTTCTCTGGCTTTTTTGACCACTAGTCATTCAAGGCAGAGAATAGTATAAACATTTCATAACACTGTTCCACTTTTATTTTTTCAATAACACATGTCCTCAAATTAAGCTAATGAAATTAAACGAAATGGTGAAGTAGGGGGCAAAGAAACTAGGCACACAGAATAAATGATTTTTTTTCCATTGGAATGTTACGTGACGCAGGCTTTTGTACGTTGAACGCAATCACCAAAGGCGTTTACTGCAATTTTTTTACGGCCTTCCATAGGTTTTGGTATTGTGTCACCAGCGTACCATTCTTCGAATTCTATGTCACCATTTAGTGTTTCAGTGTGGACCCTTTCGGCATAGTTATTAAGGCGCCTTTCACACGTATACCAGTGACGCTTTATTTTTTGCACTATAGCGTACTGGCGTGCTAATAAATTACGTTTATTTCACAAACGGCTAATTTGTCGAGAAAACAAACGAATTTACTGAATCAGTGTTAAAATTGGTTTTGCCGTCTTTGAATAAAACAGTAAAAATTGGGTTAAAAAAATAAGCCCGACCAAATATTTAAGCCCGACTTTTTCGTTTTAAAAGTATATGACGATTATTTCAATAACGGCTTACTTGAGAATAAAAAACAAATAGCTTTTTCTGAATAAGCGTTAAAATTAGATTATAGTGTGTAATTTTCATCGCATTCCAAGAGATTTTGATTTTTTCAGATTTTGACAAAAGTGGGAAGGCTTCTCACTTTTTCAATTTTTTCAAAATTTTAGATTTCGCTTTAAATGCATGTTTTCGCTGCAGAATTGAACGGGCATCACGAACATGAGGCTTGTTTTCTCGTGGGACTCATAGTTTTTGAATAAAACGCAAAAAACGGTCAAAGTTGGGTTTTTAAAAATAAGCCCGACTTTATCTTTAAATGACGATTATTTCAAAAACGGCTTATTTCACAACAAAACAAATGGCTTTTTCTGAATCAGCGTTAAAATTGGGTTATACTGTGGGATTTTTATCGCATTCCGAGAGATTTCGATTTTTCCCGATTTTGGCAAAAGTGGGAAGGCTATAGCCTTCCTACTTTTTCAATTTTTACAAAATTTTAGATTTCGCTTTAAATACATGGTTTCGATGCAGAATTGAACGGGCATCACGAATAAGAGGGTTGTTTTCTCATGAGACTCATAGCTTTTAAATAAAACGTAAAAAACGGTGAGGTTGGGTTAAAAATAAGGCCGGGCTTATATCGTCGGGCTTAAAATTTTTACCTATTAAAAAATAATAGCATTAAATCTAGATAACTTTAGACGATTCTCTTTCAATTAACCAAGGAACACGAAAATGGAATTCGTTTTTACGTAGAGTTTATAGTTTTGGAGTAATCTAAAATGTAAAGTTAGTGTGTGTGCGAAGCGAAACCATTACTAGCACGCCAGTACGCTACAGCGCTAGCATGACACATCAAACTTCTTTGATTATTCAAGAAGCATAAGCTCTATGTAAAAACCAATGCCATTTTCGTGTTCCTTGTTCAATTTAGAATCAGAATCAAACATAGTAATGAATATTTAATGATATTATTTTTTAATAGGAAAAAATTTTAAGCCCGGCAAAATAAGCCCAACAAAATAAGCCCGACTTTTTGTTTTTTACGGTTAATCAAAAAAAACTAGAAGCCTAATATAAAAATATACCCCATTTTCTTGATCAGCGATCAATTTCGAATCGAAATAATGTAACGGAAATCCGTTTTACACCAAAAAAAAAAAAGTTCGCCAAAAAAAAAAAAAAAAAAATCATACTTTTTTCTTTTTTTCCGACACGTAGCCATCTACCGCTCAGACTCGTTATTACTGGCGTAGGCAATTTCAGTCCATTGGATGCCATTCGCAGTTAGTTCAGTAGCGTGGATGGAGAATAACGCGTGGTTGGAGGAACAATTGCGTGGTTGGCGGAACAATTGAAAAATGGATAAGATAATACAACAAAAGGATGGTAAGTATAAACATTATTATATTGGTTTTCAATTATTAGTTATTGTTTATTAGATCAAATTATGAAGCTGCAGGCCCAATTATTGGAACAACACAAAATATTAGAGAACAGCAAAGCTAAGGATGGTAAAGCCTAATACGTAATGATTCTATTTATTTGCTTTTATTCATTCGTGTTTTGTAGCTCAAATTTTGAGTCTACAAGCTCAGCTAGGGGAAAAGAACAAATTGGAACGGAACTGTTCCCAAACAGTGAAGGAGGTTTTTCAAAACTCATCCCTAACTGAACATGAGGATAAATTGGCATTAGGCAAACACAGCCAGGTACCTAAACTTTTCAAATAAGAATTCAAAATAATTATAGAATTTTAACAAACAATTATTTATTGTTTAGTTATTCAGTCTACCACCTGACAGTGTGTTAAAGTTAAATTCTGTTAGTGCTGCACTAAAAGAATTGTTAGTAATAAGTCCATGCAGCGAAGGAAGTGAACAATTGTGGGACTGTATTTGGGCTGAAAATGGGTGTGGTACGGAAACCCAGAAATAGCACGAGTTCAACATGAAACATGGATTAGGTACTTTTCGGTTTTTTGTCTATCGAAAAAGTATTTTTAATGCTATTATTTTGCATTCACAGAATTTTAGTGGGGGATCAAGTCAAGTCTGGAAGTGTTACAGGACGGAAAAGTCAGCCTACAGTTGAAAAACACTGAAAGTGCATTACCATTAAGGTATGAGGTAAAGTAATAGAGTATGCAAATTGTCTAATGAGAAGTACCATCTTGTGTGAATGAATCCTGTGTAACAGCAATCCTTTATAGTTCTGTTATAGTTAGAAGCCTCAAATAATTCTGCATCTCTTGCTAAAGAACAACTTGTCCTTTACACTCAGAGTGTTGGTGAAGCTGGGTACTTAAATGGCCCTAAAGATGTTTCACTTCACTGGCATTGCAGCGATGAACATCATACATGGACTCTTTAGGTATGAAAGGAATTTTCTTGAAAAATTTTTGAATTTATGATGAAGCTTTTCTCCTCCTTTTTGCCAACCATGTCTAATCTACCAAAAAAAATTTATCCAATAGGAAAGGACTTTCAGCATACTGGGAACACAACTATCAACAATGCAACATTCTAGGGGTGTTATTTTATCCTTCAAGAGCCCTATACAATGATTTTCATCTACAATTTGTATGGCCTTTCCCGAGCTTCTGCCAGAAGTTGAATCTATGAGTCATGTAAGTCACATGAGCAACAATTGAGATGCTTAATGGTGTTGTTTTTCTTTTCTCAGTGTAGGTTAATAGTAACATTGGATCTGAAAAAATTCTTGGTTGGGGCATGACACTGATTAAATTGTATTGATTGGATGGATGACATGACATTTCTATACCTAATTCGGATTCCCCAGACGGTATTTGATATTAAAAAAATTGAAGTGCATATCTGGGCTCCCTTCTTTTCTGAAGCCCCGTTTCCCCTTGACTCGTAATAAGCCCGTAGGGGGTCATGCCCCTACTGTACGGTATATATAAAAACAACATATACCGAGGTTTGGAGGGCTCTGGCCGGAAAGGGGACGTGGGGTGCCGCTTAGTCCGATGATGTGTTCACGGAGGGCGATGTGGCTACCCACAAATCCGAACTAAAGGTTAATCGCTCCTGTAAAAATGTTCCAAATCTTCAGCTCTTTTTCCGGCTTCTCTTAGCCAATCACCGGGTAATCTCCCCGGTGGGTCAACAAGGCAGTGTCTCCCCCTGCCTGGGTTGACGGCAACTTTTGAAAGGGCTATTGTGCCTTTTTAAAGTTGCAAAAATAATTGTAATGTGCAGAGAATTGTCAATAAAATTTTTTTTATAAAATTTTTTTGCAAAATTCGTTTCTTTCATTGTCTGTATTCGCTGTGTTCACACGTTACATTTTTTATATTTAGCTTGCTTAATTCACCTTTATTGTTTTTGTCACCTTTGATGGTAAGCATTGTTTCCATTGGTTTATCGTTTATCTGTAACTATTATTTATTACACTCTTTGAATTCTTCAACTTAGATTCAAGGAACAATCTGGATATTTTATGAAGTAATTTTGTATTTTGTTTTACTCGTATGGGAACCGATCCCCAGACATTCAGCGTGCAACGCCGATGCTCTAACATTGAGCCACGAGATATATTTAAATTTTTAATTATCGCATATCATATGTTATCGTCTAGGATGTTTATGCAGTCTTTCACAACTATATGTTTATCTTTCTATTACAGCCATAAGGTTCTTAGCTCTATGGTAGAGCTTTTATCTGCGATACCTGTTACCCTGGGTTCAAACCTCAGTAGATGTGTAAAAATGAAATAGAATAATGTAGAAGAGTATATTGCAGAATTGCATTTCAGTTTTATTCTAAGTGTAAATGCAAGTCCACAAGTGACTAGAAAAAAAGCCAACTTAAAATCATATGATTCGTGGCTCATTGGTAGAGCATCGGCGAGGTATGCCGAACATCCAGGGTTCGATCCCTGGATGATAATAGAATGCTTACAGATAAACGATAAACCAATACCCGTCACCTTACCATCAAATGTGACAAAAACAAATAAAGCAAATGCAATGTGTGAACAAAGCTAACACAGACAATGAAAGAAACGAATTTTGCAAAAAATATTTTATAAAAAAAATTTTATTGACAATTCTCTGCACATTACAATTATTTTTGCAACTTTAAAAAGGCACAATAGCCCTTTCAAAAGTTGCCGTCAACCCAGGCAGGGGGAGACACTGCCTTGTTGACCCACCGGGGAGATTACCCGGTGATTGGCTAAGAGAAGCCGGAAGAAGAGCTGAAGATTTGGAACATTTTTACAGGAGCGATTAACCTTTAGTTCGGATTTGTGGGCAGCCACGTCACCCTCCGTGAACACATCATCGGACGAAGCGGCACCCCACGTCCCCTTTCCGGCCAGAGCCCTCCAAACCTCGGTATATGTTGTTTTTATATATACCGTACAGTAGGGGCATGACCCCCTACGGGCTTATTATGAGTCAAGGGGAAACGGGGCTTCAGAAAAGAAGGGAGCCCAGATATGCACTTCAATTTTTTTAATATCAAATACCGTCTGGGGAATCCGAATTAAGTATAGCAATGTCATGTCATCCATCCAATCAATACAATTTATTCAGTGTCTTGCCCCAACCAAAAATCTTTTCAGATCCAATGTTACTATTAACCTACATTGAGAAAAGAAAAACAACACCGTTAAACACATCAATTGTTGATCATGGAACTTACATGACTCAGAGATTCAACTTCTGGTGGAAGCTTGGGAAAGGACATACAAATTGCAGATTAACTTCATTGTATAAGGCTCTTGAATGATAAACTAGCACCTGTAGAATGTTGCATTGTTGATAGTTGTTTTCCCAGTACATGAAAATCCTTTCCTATTGGATAAAATTTTTTTTGGTAGATAAGACCTGGTTGGCAAAAGGAGGAGAAATTCTTCGTCATAAATTCAAAATTATTTGAAGAAAAATCCTTTCATACCTAAAGAGTCCATGTATGATGTTCATCTCTGCAATAGCAGCAAAATTAAAACATCTTTAGGGCCATTTAAGTACCCAGTTTCCCCAACACTCTGAACATAAAGGACAAGTTGTTCTTTAGACAGAGAAGCAGAATTATTTGAGGCTTCTAGCTGTGACAGAACTATAAAGGATTGCTGTTGTACTGGATTCATTAACACAAGATGGTACTTCTCATTAGGCATTTTGCATACTCTATTACTTTACCTCATACCTTAATGGTAATGCACTTTCAGTGTTTTTCAACTGTAGGCTCACTCTTCCATCCTGTAACACTTCTAGACTTGACTTGATTCCCCACTAGAATTCTGTGAATGCAAAATAATAGCATTAAAAATACTGTTTCGATAGACAAAAAACCGAAAAGTACCTAATTCATGTTTTATGTTGAACTCGTGCTATTTCTGGGTTTCCGTACCACACCCATTTTCAGCCCAAATACGATCCCACAATTGTTCAGTTCCTTCACTGCATGAGCTTATTACTAACGATTCTTTTAGTGCAGCACTAACAGAATTTAAATTTAACACACTGTCATGTGGTGGACTGAATAACTTAGCAATAAATAATTGTTTTTTTAAAATTCTATACTTATTTTGAATTCTTTTTTGAAAACTTTAGGTACCTGGCTGTGTTTGCCTAATGCCAACTCATCCTCACGTTCAGTTAGAGATGAGTTTTGAAAAACCTCCTTCACTGTTTGGAAACTGTTCCGTTCCAATTTGTTCTTTTCCCCTAGCTGAGCTTGAAGACTCAAAATTTGAGCTACAAAACAAGAATGAATAAAAGCAAATAAATAGAATCATTACGTGTTAGGCCTACGATCCTTAGCTTTGTTATCTAATATTTTGTGTTGTTCCAATAACTGGGCCTGCAGCTTCATAATTTGATCTAATAAACAATAATTAATAATTGAAAACCAATATAATAATGTTTATACTTACCATTTTTTTGTTTTATTATCTTATCCATTTTTCAATTGTTCCTCCAGCCACGCGTTGTTCTCCAGCCACGCTACTCAATTAACTGCTAATGGGATACAATTAACTCAAATTGCTTACATGCCTGTAATAACGAAACCGACTGATAGATGGCTACGGGTAGAAAAAAGAGAAAAAAGTGCGATTTTTTTTTTTCCGCCATTTTTTTTTTTTTTTTTATGTAAAACGGATTGCCATATAAGAGGGTTTTTTTTCTCGTGGGACTCATAGTTTTTGAAAAAAAAAAACGCCGAAAAAATAGCCTTCTCATTTTTGTCAAAATCGGCCAAAGACGCCATCTCTTGGAATTCGATGGAAACCACATGGTACTATCAGAATTGAACGCCGATTCCGGTTATGTGATTGGTTTTCTTGTTAAATACAGTTTTTAAAATAAACTAAATTGACGCGTTGTTAAACCATGGTGTATTAGTAATGGTGGGACAACTCTTCGTTATAACGGCCTATCTCGGCTGAAGCCTATTTGTGGTTCAGGTTACCTATAGTCAGAGACACTTACTGGTCGATGTTGAAGTAAACGGTAAGGGCTGCACGTACTAAAAAAATTTTCTAAGTCCAACATAGCGCCGCGCGTGGCCAGTTTACGTTAGGAAAGGAGAAAAAAGAAAGATTTGTACTGGGTTCGAACTCGAGTCTCCCGTACTGCAATCGAGTGTTCTATCCACTAGACCACCGTATTTGTAATTAGTTCCCCACCGCGCCACACCAGTAGATCTCCTCATTTGCCATTCGGTGGTTGGCGAATGATCTAGTTCCTAAGTAGTTCCGATGGTGGCGTTGGCTATAAGTCTCCTCAATTAGGCCACACCCACCTCCTCTGAAAACAGGCTTCATTCGAGATAGGCCTAAAAATGGAGAGTTGTCCCACCATTACTAATACACCATGGTTAAACCACTAATTTTTTTACCGTGCAACAATGCAAAAGAGGGAGGGCATTCGCGAATATTACCATAAATAACGCCACCTATTGCATAAACAGGAGGTCTATCTCTCAAATGGGCGTTTAACTTTTTAAAGAATATGAAGACGCATTGTAATCTTTATATAAAATGCGGGTGCACGTAAAAAAGAATCTCCTTATAAGATTAATCATTTCTTTACTGGTTATTTACGTTCTTTTTCGATCTAAATGGAACTCGGCCAGCTTCAGCACTTCAGTTTCAGAAAATCCTCATCAAATCTGGGAATTTGTATCTGATCTCAATAACGCTAAAAAACTCAATCCATCTATGTAAGATTTTGCCATTCTATGAATATGATTCAAATTAATAATTCCAATTCCATTCGACAAGCTTTGAGTTTTACATCACTGACCATGATAAAGGAAACTATGAACACTGGGAATATGGAGCAGTAATTTACGAAACAATGTCATTCATTCCTCTCCTGACAAATGTCAACTATGCTGATTTCACCCTTAAAACATCACCCAACAAAGATCACTACAAAATTCTAAGCACTTATAAAACATGCTTCTTCAGCTATGCCTGCTGTACTAGTCTGCATGATTCATAGAAAGTAATCGCCTTAACCATTTTCTTCTTAAATTGATAGTGCACAGCAAATCAGAAATGACATTTTCTTATGATGCTGCCAATGGTGGAACCAAAGTTCGGGAACTCATTGATTATCAATGTCCATTCATCTTTTCTTGGTAAAAGCATTATGTTTTAGATAACATTGAAAATAACAGTTTGAATTTGTTATAGGTTATGTTCAAAAGAACTAACAAACCAAAGGAATGAATGGATGGAGCGCTTAAAAAACATTTACCAACACTGAAAACCAAGTGCAACACAGGAAATTAGGGTATTTTGTGATATTACTCCTGTTCCCAATTCGTCACTCACTCCAGGTGCTAATCAATGAAATAAACATTTTTTAACAGCAAAAAAAAGCTTCATCATAAAATTTTCTCATTTAGAATTTAGTAAATTATTAAAGTCATCTTTTTAATTACCAATACACCATTATTATCAACAAATGGTTGGTATATTGATTCCACAATAAAAATAAAATTTTGAATTACCATAATCCAATAGGCGAAAACTTTCTTCAGTTTCGATTACAGCATCAGTTTACTATCACTGGGATTCACGTGCGTAGGCTGCATTTGTGGTCCCAATTGGATTAGTTGGTTGCTGCTTTCTGCTAAATCTGATAGAGAAACTCTTCCTCTTTGACGAATGAATTTTGCGACAGCCTCCATTTCTTCACGGGAGATATAAATGAATTTGCCGCGATCGTCAATCACACCTAAAAAAAAAAAGGGAATAAAGTATCAGTGCTATTATGAAATTAGCATATCTCACCTGTCAATGAGCCATCTTGAACAAGTTTTTGCAACCTATCAATGGCCTCTTGGGTTTTTAACTGGAAATGGGCAGCCAATTCTTCCAGCAAAACAATTTTAGTCTCCTAAACAAAATTTGGTTTACTTTATAGATCTTTGATACATTCGATTCCAAACATGTGAATGAGTTGCCTTTGGTTGCACGAGAAAAAAGTACTATTATTTGCGGGGATATAAAGCCGGTGATACTGAACCGACAGAGGCACTATAGTAAACTGAAAGGATGTTTTGAATTGTACACCGTCCAACTTAGTAATTTTTCTGATGTAAGCCAACCAGTACCTTGCGCATTTTTTTAGAAATTGTTACTGCTAACTATTAACTTACTCTGACATAGTCAACAAACTTTTGAAGAAGATTCTCTTCTGCAGACTCTTCTTCAGCATCAAAACCTTGCTCTTCCACTGTGAAAGCAGCCTGGAAAATGCATATTGAAAAAATTTAAATGTAAATACAATTTAGTTTATCATTACCTTCATTTTTAAATATTCCTCATGCTCTCTTCTGATTTTTTCCTCTGCTTCCCTCTTAATTTGTTCTTCCTTTTCTTTCTCAGCCAACTCTTCGAGTTCTTCTAATCTTTTTCGTTCTTTCTCTTTCTCGAGCTCAAGGGCTTTTCTCTCTTCCCTTTCTTTTTCTTCAGCTTCTCTAGCTGCCTTACGTTCTGCTTTAGCCTCCAATTTTGCAAGCTTTTTTTTCCCAACTTTCATATCACCCAAATCAAGCAATGATGTTGATGTTTCATCATTAGAATCCTCTCCGGTACCACCGTGATTTCCTTTATTTTAGACAACCAAATAAAAAAATTGGAATCATGATAAGTGACAATGTTTCCAACCTGCATTCCCTTGTTCATCTTGTGCTTGTTGTCTCTGCCCTCTATTTCTCAAACCTATCCTATTTCGTGCAGCAACTGCTCTTCTTATTCCGCCAACAGCTGCGATTTCTTCTTGCACTTCAGGTTGTTCATCATTATCAGCATCTACAGAAAACGGAGATTTATAAAAGAATGTCTGATGTTATAACTTTCTTTACTTACTGGAGGTAAACTGTTTCCGCAAAAATGTTAAAAGTATGATTATTAGAAACAAAACAACAGCAGCAGCTGTTAATGCCACCGTGTTGTCCATTTTTTTCAGACGGCCTTAGAATTTACGCCGCGTAGCGGTGATTGCAAGAAGTTATCCCGAAAATTTAAATATTTTTTAGGTTGGAAGATTTTATAAATTAAACAATATGATACAATCCTTTGCTTGTTTTTATTTTCGCAGCTCCGTATAACACGATCAGATTTTTTTAAAAGAAAAAACAAAGCATTAAAACTTTTAGACGGTTTTATTTGCGGTTTTCCGTTCCACTTGATGAGGATTCTCCAACGAAGAAGCAACCAGGAAAACAGAAGTTAACTTTCCGCAGGAACTTGGCGAACAGATGTATAGGCAATAAAAGGCCCATGAAGTCAATATCATAACACAAAACACACCAACGTAAAATCAGGTAAGATACTTTGTGTGTATTTCATCAATTTCATTGAATTGCGCTATAATGTGTGGAACGAGTGAGTCTATGGTACGATGGTTTTTTAGACAAGTGTGGCAGTTGAGAGAAACTGGGTCCGAAAGAAAAGAGATAAGTTATAGCATGGAAGTGGAATCCCTTGGCAATAAGATGGATCGACGCGTAATAATCTGACAACTGATGATCTAGAAGTGCAAGTTTTCTAGATCGTACATTATCCATTTGACTTGATGATGATGGTTTCAAAAGAAAGCAAATAGGAAAGACTAGTACGATGAACAATAGAGAACGATGGGGGGAAAATATTTAGGGGCGACATACGTGAGATTGTTGACTCCTATTTCGGTTGAAGTTCACCACCGTTTTCATTTCGTTGGTTTATGGTCTGTTGCAGAGCAACAGGGGTTAACCATTCCTGTGGCAAACATCTCTCCAAAAAGGGTATACATGTGCTCCAGTATGCAAGCCTGTTTATCCATGATGGAACTTCTTTTCCACACAAGATCTGGAACAATATGCAACAAATGGTTAGTAAAAGCCTGCAAGAAATATTTGTATGAATAAGTCATTTTAATACTCCTGTTAATGCGCTTGAAAAATGGTTACAGTTTCTGTTCATTAAGTGGTATTTGTCTCCCCTAAACTCTTTTCCCAATTCTGTTACAATACGCTGAACATCCACTTCAGTGAAATCTGTGTAACCTAGGTGAATTACTTGCCTATAAAAGAATTAGTCACCACAAATAGTTTAAAAATTAACACTTAAAAAAGAAATTTCATCATTATAGGAACTGGCTATACTTGAATTTAAACTGTTCTCCCAGTTCTTCTGCATCTCTGGGAGTGATTTCAAATATGCCTGAAAACGGGTATGGGTGGCCACCATATGCGTATTCTGAAGATTGGAACCAAATCAGTTTTAAACATGAATAATATTGGTTCAACTCCTCATCAGAGGCAAAAAAATACCTGTTCCATAGATTTCAATTCCTGAATGAAACACCCCTATACCGAGTGAAGATGTATAACCATTGATCCAATACTGCAATTATAAGATACAAAACCTACAGTTAGCCATGAAAGGACAAACAAGTAGGCAGCTTTTGAAATGATTCACCATATCATAGACATTTATAATGACAGGTTCTCTGGCCATTGTATCGTTCAGAATAACTTGGTCTTCATCAAACCAACGCTGTTGGCCTAAACAATCAAATATTCGAAAGTTACAAGAATCAAATTTTGACATTCACTGATGAAGGTTAATAGTAAACCCAAAAACTATACAACAATGGCGAGGAATTGAATAAAAAAACGTAAAGTAAATCACAAGACAAGCATTCGACTTCGTACCCCGCAGCGAATTGAACGACAATGGCATGAGACATTTACAGATGCACTAAACGACGAAAAATACATAAGCAGAATTTTGCGTCTTGTTCTTGTAGGTCATTCTTACGAAATATGAACCACATGCGATTGATGCGAATAATCATCGTTATATCTTACTTAATGTAACCATGAAGTTTTTTTATACCTTACTACCTTTACCTTTTTACCTTAACCTTACTTTGTAATGAATCTTAATATATTTTTTAAGACTGTTAACCAAATTCCGACGTGTTTTGTTACACTATTCCTTCAGAAGTACATGGAAGGGTGACAACTTAATTTATAGGGAAAAAATGTATAAAATAAAACCGTATAAAAAAGTACCAAAAAAGTATCACGGCGAATAAAGGTTAAACACAAAAATAAAATATTTACGCGTTCTATAATGGCGTTTTTTTGTTTTGTTTTGTTTTCTTTGATTTTTTTTTTCTTTAATTCTTTTTTTTTCAAATTGGTAAATGATATGGATCAAATACATAACAAACTGTGCGTCAAAGGAATTGGTAAGGGCTACCAAATAAAATCCCTAGCCCTCACTCCAGCCCCGCTGCGCATACGACAATATGATCTTTTTCATAATCCATGTGGCTAATGGCATCACAGACAGCCAAACCATCGCAGACGTAACCAAAGACGGTTGAAGTTCTATGGTTAACTTTTTCATCGTCAAGGTGAATAGTGAAATCGGTCGATACGATGCAGCATTTAACCAAGGAGTAGTCACGTTTCAGTTGGAAAGATATAGCGCCTCGCGTCTTTTTCAATGGAGACTCATCCGCCATGTACAACGAGTCCTGCCCCCGACTTTTTCTGCCCATTATTAATGTTTTCGGTTTTACCTAAAAACACAATACAAAACAAAAATTTCAAGATTAAAGGACTTTTCAAAAACAAAGTGATATAGCTTTTTTAATTACGTGATAGATTACGGTTCCTTGGTACGATAGCCCTTCCGTAGATGAACAGCATTGAATGAATTTTTCGCACATAACAGGTGCCACGCTGAATGAAATAAACAAAAAAGAAAATCATAATGTTTCGATTGCTCCCTTTGAATTTCATCAATACAGGACTCACTCTGGTCGAATTTCAAAGATGACCTTTCCGTACTGTTTCCCATTTACTGCTATAGCCAAAAATGCCTTTTTGTTATGCAACTGTTTGAACGGCCTCTCTGGTGGAGTGTTAAAAACAGTAGGTGGCAAGTTTGGTGGTGGCACGGTTGCATAAAACGCGTTTTGCTGTGGTGGGGCTAATAGGGGGATAAAATTTCCTGTTTTACTTGGATGATTTACATGCGGTTTCCTTTGATCAGTCGGTTTGTTAGAACCGAAAACTGGTGCAGCCTTGTCTGTTTTCCACGTTTGCTTCTCGTTAGGAGCTTTCGGGCGGGCTCCTTTACCACCCTTAATGGTTTGTTCTGTGGGTGTCTTTAATTCGGATTCTTTTCCACCCGCAAATTTTGGTTTCGATTCCCCTGAAGTTTTGCCCATGCTCTCTCCGATTTTAGCTTTTTCGTTCTTGTTTTTCCCAAAATTTTTATCTTGATTATCTTCTTTTGAAGCGACTTCTGCCTTTGTTTGGTTCTTGGGCGTCTTGTCCGGTTCGGATGGAGTAACAGCCATAGACATATTCCAGTGCTCCTTCTTCGTGGCCGAAAGAATCAAAAATGACAAAGACGTTAAAAGTTTTGTATCCTGTTCGCTTGGCCCTTCAGAGGGAAAATTAAGAAGTGCCGCATCAAACAAGGGAATGGCCAGCTTTTTTCCATCGGAAGTCTTTACGTCCATTGACACGACAGCGTTGCGGATGGATCCAAACGTCACCAATTGCTCCGACGTTTTCTTGGCATTGATTTTGGAATAGGTTAATAGCTTATTGTACTTTTGGAACAACTTTTCCCTTTCATCTGAAGACCGCTTCTCTTCTGACGACACACTCAAATGGCCTTCTACTTCCTGTTGAAATTAGAAATACCTTATAGCAGATTATTTCTGGTTGTCTGCAATTTCAGTTGAAAGAACCTTCAATTGTTTTTGCAGTATCTTTGTTTGTTTTTCATTCTCTTTACAACAACTGCTAACTTGTTGCAGAAGACCTTGAAGGGCATTTTCAATAGCTTTCCATGTTAGTTCAACCTGTTAAGAGATTGCTCTTAATTGCATAGAAACTACGATAGGACGCGTTTATTGATTTTCCGTACCTCTCTCTGCTTACTCAGGTCTCCGTGCAACTGACTCTTACAGGTGACGAAAAGCTTTTTCAGACCAATTTCAGCCAATTCGTCACTACCCTCCATTTTCTTTCTTCTTTCTTTTTTTTTCCTTGTTTGGAGTCCAGGTTGACAAGTTCTTTAAAACAACTTTTTTAAAACCAGATATTACTTATTTTATAAAGTTAACGTAGAAAAAAAAAAACTTATTTGATAAACCGAAATTACCACAAGGAGATAGCCGCCGTAAACCTTTTCTTTCGCTGTCCTATACGAACAAACTTCCAATAGATAGAAAAGGTTTTTTTTTACTGTGCGTCGCAATTTCGTACTTCACCCCGCGGCTTATCAACGTTCTACAACATGACGCGATAGACGCAGACTATTGCAAAACTATTTGGGACTGCACCAGTAAAGGTCTAAATTACTGAAAAATTTTACAAGACGAATGACTTATTTATTAAGTAGTTAACTAGGAAGAACATTTGCTATAGGATGGATAATTTTTTTTAGCATTTTTCTAATGCTAATGTTAATAATTCGTTCATATTGGCAACGACTGGCCGAGCATCGTCCAATAATCCTGCTGACACCATGGCATTGGCAAAGAGCTGATTCGCCAGCAAAGTAGCCAAACCAGGGTTCTCATCTTTCAGTTTATGCATTTTCGTGATAATTGGATGCCTAGATCAAATTATTAAGCCAACATGATAACCAAATTATGATGTTTAACAAATATCTGATGAAAACAGATAAAATGATCATACTTTGGATTGATTTCCAGTTGAGGTTGAAGTAACTTATAGCGTTGCTCTTCAGGTACCGATTGTGATTGGGTACGGACGAAATGCCTCGCAGCTCCCATTTCTTCAACAGTTACGACGCAAGGATGTGATTCTAACTTTCGTGTTACTTTTACCTTTGCGGCTCGACCGGACAACGTAGCCGACAACCAGGTAATGAGATCCTCAGTCGCTTTGCTATCCAAGCCGGTGGTGCCTAAAAAAGATCGGCTCATAAGAACTGCTACACAAAATTGATTTCACAAAGTTTTACCAGTTTCGGAATCAGTTGATTGATCTGCAGCAGACTCTTGTCGCATCTCTTTTTCGACGGACGTCAAATGTTTGCGATCAAATTCGCGCAACTGGAGGAGGACAAGCTCATCATACGGCTCAAAGCAGAACAGAACTTCTACATCTCGTTTCTTCAGAGCTGTAAATAATTTGGAACATGTCTTGTGAAAATAAATGAATAATAATAATTAAAAAAAAATAATAATAAATACCCTCAAAGTAGGCTGATGACTCGGCTAACTCGCGACTAGGGGCGGCTAAGTAATAAATATCCCTCTGTCCTGGCCGCATTCGGTTGCAATACTCGGCAATGCTGACCTTTTCTCCAGGGGCTAGTTGAGATGATTCGTACCTCAACAATTTAGAAATCTCTTCCTAGAAATACAAGGCAATTTCAGTCACCGCATTTGTTTCATATAATAGCCATATCACATACTTTTTCTAGTTGTTCATTAGAAGACAAAATGCCTTCTTTAAGGAATATGCCATAATCACGGTAAAAACGTTCGTATTCATCCTTGGCCTTTTGTGACTTGTCATGTAGGAAACGAAGTATTCTGTTAGTCAACACTGTCCGCAGTTTTCTATCAAATGAATACAATTTGTTAAGTCAGTCGAATAACGATTAAACAAATAGGTGCTCACCGGATAAGGGCGCCTTCCTGAAGTAATTCACGACTAAGATTAAGCGGAATGTCTTCCGAATCGACCACTCCTTTGCAGAAACGAAGCCATTTAGGGAGAAGGTTCTCGGCCTTGTTTTTTATCAAGACTCGCCGGCAGTACAGTGCTAATCCAGCGTCGGATTCTCGACTCATTTCAAATAATCCAGGCTTGCCCTCTGGAAAGTATATTAAAGCACGAACATTCAGTGGAACATCAGTTTTGTAGTGAAGGACGAAACGTGGACGATCATACGAGTCGGAAATGAAACGGTAGAATTCGTCATGCTGAACAGCCGTCACTTCTTTGGGATCCATCAACCACAACGGCTAAGATCAAAGAGAGGTGAAAATACAATTATAACAATTGGTAACAAATGTGGATCAATACCTGAACTGTATTAACCACTGTTCCATTGACAGAAACCGGGCTGCCCACAAAATTGCTATATCGTTGGATAATGTCTGCATACCAGAACATGAAAGGCTTATATTTGTTTAAATGAATTTTGTAAATGATTATGGACAGTCACTTACCTTTGATGGTGTCCTCCTGAGAAAAATTGGTGCAATCACTCTTGAGGTGAATAATGATTTTGGTTCCAAGTTTAGCCGTTTCGTCTTCAGACAATTCGTAGGTTCCCGTCCTGCACAATGAACATATAGGGAAGGCAAACTATGTATAATATGAAGGACTAACCCATCTGAGCTCCAGTGCAATCCAACACTGCCGGGCAAGGATGATTTGGTAAAGACATCAACCTTTTCTGCTACCATGAATGCTGAATAAAAGCCAACACCAAACTGACCGATAATATTCGATACAGAGTCTGGTGCTCCTCCTTTGCTTTTCAGTTGCTCTATGTATGCCTGTGGCAATAGTTTTACATGCTGAACTCTTTTGCTTTCAGGAGTGTTTAATGGCTAATAACTTACTTTTGAACCTGATCTAGCAATTGTTCCCAAGTTGTTAATAATTTCTTCCTTGTTCATTCCTATGCCACTATCCTGAAAGTTACTTAATTTAAAACACTATGTAGCAGTGAATTGGATGGATTTATCAATACCTCAATAGTTAACGTTTTAGCCTCCTTTTCAGCAGTAATTTTGATTTCCAATGGTCTTTGACTGTTTTCCAAAGCTGTTCCAGTAAGAGACAGATATCGGAACTTCTCTAATGCATCAGAGGCATTGGAAATGAGTTCCCGAACAAAAACCTATTAAGCCAAAAGGGAATGAAAATGAAGGCTAACACTTTGTTAATGTGAAATGGCAAACCTCTTTTTCAGAGTACAATGATTTTGCCACAATATCAAGAAGCATTCTGGTTTCTGCCTGGAATTCTCGTTTTTCTGGTGCAGCTGATAAACATTAAAAATAGACGGTTAATTGAGATATTTCCTGAAAACGAAATTAGTTAAAAGTTACTTTTTGCATTGCTTTGCTGTTCATTCCTCACTAACGATGTTGTGGACACAAAACGATTTAAATATTGATCCGTGTTTAATGCCGGATTTTTTAAAAGTAACGTGGAAGTTGAAGATTGTGGAATTCGTCGGAAATTATCCGCCCGGCGTAAAAGTAAAGTAACTGCACGTGACAATCTCATGGAAGCCGCCATTTTTCCCAATCTTTTATGTTTTAAACTAACAACATAAGATCTGAGGGTGTCTACTATACAGAATCTTTTGAATGTAGGCTGATGAAATATTCGAATTAAGTTTCAAGACTTTCGACCCCAATCAAATTAATGACTATTTATCTTTGGATAATTCCCACTGTAAGCAAACGTGTTCATTTCATGAATGATATCCTTCAAATTCAAGAAACAAAAATGAATCATCCTTAATGTGTTGGTTCTCGGTTGTTTGAAGTGTTGTTTCGACTGTCTAGTGCAAGGGAACTTGACAGGACTTTGGGTTGTTGTTATGATAAGTTACATCTTTCAAAAAAAGTAGCAAAAGAAAAAAACAAAAGCTACATGATGGAACGTGAGACGTGAGGGCGATCATGTTAAGTGACCGCCAAGTGCGCTCGGCAACAACGAAAATAAAAAATTTAAAAATATTCGTTATATGTTTTGAATTTCACTCTGCCAATAACTAATAAGGACATGTAATAAGACGACCTCCTATACACATAGCTGGGCAGTAGAAGAAGCAGCAGCGAATAGAGTGAGAAAGAGAGACGGATGATAACGAAGGGGAAAAGAGAGTGGTTTTGTCCAGACAGAGGGGCCAAAAAATTATTGTCCTTTATGGTTCAAGGTTGTTATTCGATTCCTGGACGATGTTACTCTCTGCAAGTGTACATACACACATATACATGCCCGTGGCCTTTTTATTTCAAGGATTTCCCCACCCTTCTTTTCTTATGCACGCATACAAAAATTGAAAAATGAAAACAAAAACCCCATTTTCTACGAAAAAAGTCTCGCTTTATCTACACAGCGCAGCTACTAGAATTCCAGAACGTCATGGTCGGACAATTCTGTTGCTGGTTTTTGCCAACTTATTACACCGCAGGTCCGTCACACGAGTTGATTTGGTGTGACATCAACAGCACGTCTATCAATAGAATAATAATCTCACAGTTATACACATATAAGCAATTTTCAAATAAATGCACAAGAAGAAATTGAGGCCAGTTGACGAAAGATGGCAGTGCCACCTGGTAGTATCCCAATATAGCACGGAGCTAAAATAAAACTTACTAAAAATAAAACACTCGCAACTCGCTCCGCAATTGGTCATTTAACATAGTATATTGCATAATTCAGAACAACATTATTTTTGTTTTGGCGCGAGAGTATAAAAAATATACACACAGCTCGTTCGATCATCGAAAAAAAACAGGGGGGGAATTATGTAAATCGGTTTCGGGAGAGTTTATTCGAAAAAGGAGGTGGAAATTCCGGTAAGAATGTCGGTGGAGGAGGAAGGCGTTGTTGTGAAAAAGTTGTCTGTAGGAGAAGTCGGAAGAGAAAAAAAAAAAAGGAGATATACTGGCACTGTTTTGATCATTTTCTGCAGTGATTTTCGACTTGAGAATTTGTGTGCGCGACAAACCGAATTTGTTTAAAGAAAATATGGGGCGAATAGGAAAGAATTGAAGATTTTGGTTTCATATTTTTTTTCGGGAGCGCAGGAGTAAAAAGGACATGAGGAAATTGAGAAGAACATCGTCAATTCCCATCAAAAACCCCACAAAGTCGTACTTTCGCTTGAAAAGAAAAAACTAATGTTTAAAAAAAAAAAGATAAACAACAACGCACAGTTTGATTTGATTGGTTTCAGGGGGCGGGGTTCTAGGGGGGGAATATATAAATCAAGAGCGAGGGGAAAATGAAGAAAAACACGGTAGTAGTATCAAATTCAATTCAAAACGAGGAGAGAGAGAAAGACAAAATTATAATATGTTTATCGTCAGTCGTCTTGTAGTCGACTCTTCGAGCCAAATTTGAGAATGGAGGAAAAACAAAATTCGAATTTTTTTTGAGTTGAGAAAAATTAATTATAAAATTCCTCTTCTCTCTCTCTCCCCCAAAATACAATATAGTGTGTATATCATCAGCGTGAAAAAAAAAGGTATTCTTTTGGCTCTCTTTTGAGGAAAACCGAAATAAAGGAACTTGCCATACATTTTGTCTTTATGGATATGAGATGAGAGCGGATCAACACGAGAGTATAAAGTCAACGAGGAGAGAAAGAGAGGCTAATATGCTACGTCACCGAGCTTTTCAACACACGCACACACGCAGTCACAACACACACTTTCGTCGTATAAATTGTGTTTTTCATTTGGTTGAAGTCTTTTAGGTGGTTCGCGCGCGTAACACCACCAATTTTTGAATTGTCAATAGGAAGAAGTAAAAATCATGGACGGGCAGGTGGTCGCGTGCACACACACACAACGGAAGAAATAACAACCTCCTTTTATAACGTGTCCAACAAGCTGAAACCCACTCCGGTGTCAAAGGAATTGAGCAGCTCCTGAGCGTCGCTACCAAACTGGCCGCCATTGTCGCCGGATATATTATCCAAAAATTCCAAACTGAAGTCACTGTTGTTACTAGAACTGACACCGACAGCACTATTGTTGGCGGCTTGTTGAGGATTGTTAAATTGCTGCTGTTGTTGAGGTTGTTGCGGTTGTTGAGGTGTCTGCATAGTTGCCTGCTGGCCCATACCGCCGGCCTGGGACTGTTGATTAAACTGTTGCTGCTGCTGGGCTGCTGCAAACTGTTGTTGAGATTGACTGGCAAATTGTTGTTGTTGCTGGCCCGTATTGTTAAAATGCTGTTGCTGCTGCTGAGCAAATTGCTGTTGTTGTTGGTTGGGATTGAATTGCTGCTGCTGAGCAAACTGCTGTGCTTGGCTAAACTGCTGCTGTTGTTGAGATACTCGCATGTGTTGTTGCATGCCTCCCTGTTGCTGCATTTGCATACTTGTCATTTGCATTTTCTGCTGCATCATGGCGTTGCCCATGTTTTGTGAATGGAGCATTTGCTGCTGCTGCTGCTGTTGCATAGTCAAAGTCACCTGTACAACAGCAAAATGAGTCAAAACAATTGACAACGGGCACTATTTTCAATCAACAAACCTGCTGCTGTTGTATGTTTTGTCCCTGATTTCCAGCATGCATGTACGACGTCTGTTGTTGCATATACGTTTGCTGCTGCATTCGAATGTTGTTGGGGTTGTTGGCAGCAGCTTGCTGTTGTTGCTGAAAACGTGCCATTTGCTGAGCTTGCTGAGGCTGTTGAACTTGTTGTTGAACCTGCTGCTGCTGTTGGACTTGCTGCTGCTGCTGCTGTTGTTGCATAGCCGCCATTTGTTGCTGCCTCCAAGCATTCATACCGTCCGGCCCGACAGTGACGTTGGGTGGCCTTTGAGCCCGCACCATCGGATTGCCACCATTGTTGTACTGCGGTCGGTTCATCATCATGTTGTTGCCGCCGCCACCGTAACCTCCCATGTTGTTCATACCTAGACAACCGGAATAACAACATTTTTTTATTTAGAAAAACGACATTTCAATATGACGTCATCGTGAAATAAAAATCTTTACCCATCATGCCCTGCGGTTGTTGCTGTTGCTGAACCTGCTGTTGAGGATAGTTCATCATGGGTCGTTGCTGCTGTTGCATCTGTTGCTGTTGCAGCATCGGGGACGTATTTCCATTGGGAGACGGACGTCCAACCGCTACCGCCTGAGCGGCCACCATCGGTCGGATACCTGGCCGGATGGCCGGTGGATATCCTCCTCCTACTACCCCTTGCTGTTGCTGTTGATTGCCAGCAGCCATCATACCCATATGTTGTTGGCCCATCATCACATTGGGTTGTTGTTGTTGCTGTTGTTGGTTGGGTACCACTGCTGCGGCCACAACTCCACCGGGTGTCGAAATTCCACCGGCCATCATCGGCGTTTTGTAATCGGGCGGTGGCGGGCGAGTCATTCCCTGTTGCTGCTGTTGCTGATGTTGTTGCTGTTGCTGCATCATCTGCATCCGCATCATCTGTGGATTTTAAGATAGACGTTAATTACGTGACTTGTTTTAAAGGGGCAGTGTTGCAATTTACCTGTTGCTGTTGCTGGGCTTGCTGTTGTTGCATGGCTTGTTGTTGCTGCTGGGCCGCCTGTTGTTGGACGCTGAGTGACGCCGGCATTCGCGTATTGGCTCTCAAATGTTGCTGAGTGAAATTGATGGTTTGCGTTTGGCTGGCCGAATACGTGTACGAGTTCTCCATTCCTGGTTGTTGTTGCTGCGCTTGTTGTTGTTGCACAACTTGCGCTTGAGGTTGTTGCTGCGCTCCAGACGGCTGTTGAACGGTTGCAGACGCCGTTTGATTTTGATAAAACATCGATTGCTGTTGCTGTTGTACCATCTGCTGTTGCTGTCTCATTTGCATGTTGTTCATACCGGCGTTGACTTTGACATCCGCTGACATTTGCATGTGATGAGACGCCGCCATCTGGAGCAAACGAATAAAAAATGTCGGTTAGTTTTATTATTTTCTTTTTAAAATCGAAAATGAACTACTTGACAAACCGGCCACTAGATGGCACAATAAGCTCATTTAGAATTAACTAAATAACAAGGCATATTTGTATGTTGGTACGTGAGTTCTTAGAAAAACACAGTATAGCATACATATATATATATATATATATCTATTTCCAAGGGAGGGGTATAGTGGGAGGGAGAGCCCTGAAGGGGGAAAATGTCCAATGACCGAAAAGAGGCCACTCAACCTGTGTTTTTTCCATGGCCCTCTTTTTTTTTCTCTCTCATTTCTTTCATTCTTCACTTCTTCTTCTACCGTTTCGTATATGCTCTCCCTCGTTCCCCTTTTGTGGGCGATAACAACATTCAAGAATTGAAACTGAACTTTTCTCTCGTCACACACAAAATGAATGGAAACAACAACAACACACAACTTTGGGGTCGTGCGTACATATGTACGCACACTCAATAATGCGCACATATTTTTTTCCTTCTAAAATATTAAAGAGGCCACCATCTCGTTACAACTCCTTTTCAAAAACTCGCTAAAAACAAGTCACATTCTTTAATTTTCGTGTTGTTGTCGCGTTTCCTTCTGTCCCCAACTTCCGCTCGAGTGATTATGCGGATGAATGTGGAATGTTAAGGGAAGAGAGAGACAGAAAAAGAGAGAGAGAAGGAATGAAAGAATTAAAAAAGAGGGGCGACACATCCGGCGACGTTTTGTGCTGCCTCCGTATGTTAGTTGGGTAAAGTTAGACGCTGCGGGCCATTTTTTTTGTTAAAAACTCGGGTCTTTTTCTTCTTGTGCTCCGGCCGAGTGAGTGAGCGCGCGCGCTTTGCTCTCTACCACTGACCTTGAGGGTTATAATATCCCATGCCACGAATACCTCCTACTCCCTGGCTTGCTACTTACTACACCGGACCTCTTTTCTATTGTCATGAGGAATTGAGGGCATATCTCCCCACAAGAAAAAAAAAATGTTTTTACCTGGATTTGTTGTCCGTTGTTGTTGCCACCGCTGCTCATGTGCATCTGTTGCTGTTGAGTTTGGCTAAATTGAACGCTGGCCGGAGCAGCAGCCGATGGTGGAGGTGTCCTAGTACTACTCGTATTGCTACTTGTAGTTGTACTCGTCGGTGTAGGCGCTTTGCGAGCGTTAAATTGCTGTTGTTGTTGCTGCATTTGCTGAGGAGTAGGTGGTCCCATCGGGCTCGTCTGACTCATTGGAACAGGTGATGATTTGGCACCTGGGACTTGATGCTGGCCACCAGGCATACCTTGCTGATGCTGTTGTACTGGCCGTCCAGGTCCAGGGCTGTTTCCTCCCAGCGGTGAATTGGCAAAGTAGGGCATTTCCTTCTTAATCATCGGACTGTTGGGACCATAACCACCTTGACCGGTGTAGGGTGCTCGATTCATAAACTGATTGCCTTGCTGTTGTTGTTGTTGCTGAGTTGGACCTTGTGCGGGCGCATTATTGTACTGCTGAGGCTGATGTTGTTGCTCTTGAAAGTTGCCCCGCATCCGCATGTTATTAACGACAGGCGGATGATGAGGAGGAACTAAAGGTGCACCTTGATTGGCCATCGTTGGAGGAGCCGAAAGACCCGTCGAGGCCTGGTTCATCGATGCAGGAGTCATGCCCATTTGGGCTTTGTGTTGATGCTGCTCCGCCATCTGCTTCAACGTCAATGCAGCCGGACTCAATTCCGGACCTCCGGAATTGACACCAAACGGTTGCGGCATTTGCCTATTATTCATGGCGCTGGCGGCGCCATTATTGTTGTCGACCGTCCTTTGCTGTTGTTGGTGTTGTTGAGCGATGGGCGGGGTGTTGTTGCTTTTCGTCGAATCAACAAACGATCCAGCTGGCGCGCCAATCGTGTTGTTATTAAACGCTCCCGTTGTCGACGATAGCGTGGCCGTACTGCAACTCGATGTTGTTATACTCGCCGTCAAGATGGATGACGACGTGTTGTTGTTGCTACTGCAACTACTCGAACTGTTCGTACTCGACTGGGCGTTCATGCTCATGGACTTGCCAATATCCAGCATGGCGGCCTGGATTTCCCGATCGGCCGCTTCGACTTCCTCCTGTTTGAGTCGCGAAACGATCGAGTCGACGGTGCGCGATCCATCGCTTATCATAGGAGCGCCAAACGGATCGGACAGCAGCCCTGCTACACCTACACCGCTCTTGATATTCGTGTCTGTCGTGTCGAAATCGAACTCCTCCATGAATTCGGGTGGAAGATCGTGTATCTCCGAGATCAGATCTTTGAATGTGTCGGCGTTAATGATGCCGTCGGACGTGTCCTCCGAAATGAACCGTTCGAGATTGGCCAAATCGGCGGCAGTTTCGTCGGAATCGCCGTTCAATTCGGCCATGAAATCGGGCGTATCGCAGCGTTTCTCCTTTTTCATTTCGGGCGGACCGCCATCTCCGTTGGATGGCGACACCTGAGTCTGTTTTTTTCATTAAAAAAATTCAGTTTTAAATTAAATTAAATTTAAAAAACGCTAGCGCAAACGATAATGACCGGAAGAGAATCATTGATAATCATCGTAATTTAAAACTCACCTCGCTCTTGACGGATGTGTTGGTGAGCGTCTTGACGGAGACGCTGGTAGCGCCAGAGGCGCTAGCGGTGAACTCGAGCTGCTGGACGATTTCCACCGAGAATTTGGCCGGGCCGCCGCCAGAGGCCGTGGCCGAGGAGCTGGCCGTCGTCGTCGTCGTGCACTGGATCTTTGCGGCCGGTGGACCATCCGACGAGGAGGAGTGCTGTTGTTGCTGTTGGGATCCGTTCATCCCGGGCTCACTCCCTCCTCCATCGCCGCTCTCGTCCAGCGGACGCTTCCCGTACTTGTTCTGATATAAAACAAAATCGTCAGATTTTTCTTTATTGATTGATTGATTTCCCTCCAAATATGTTTGAAATGTGTTGCAAAGGGAGAAGGGGAATAAAGGACACACAAAAAAAGAAGAGGAAGAGAAAATGGTTGCCGGGTCGATAATCGAATGTCGGTGTAGGAAGAAGGAAAAAAAAAAAAGAGAGTCAAAGCCCCCCTCCCCTCACTTCACTCTTCTTTTTTTGGCGGAGTAGGAGGCGGACAGTCAAGGAGAGTTAGGGAAGGGTGGTATAGGAGAGACTACTAGTCCTCTTTTTTATCCACAGCCAAAAAGGGGATCAATAGTTCGCGGCGGAGTAGGAGGAGGAGGTGGGCCAAGTCCTTAACACACACCACCACCGGGATATCTCACAGAGTGTGTGACTCGGTCCCTCCCGATTGGCTACCTGGGCCACCCCGTGACCGGGGGCCCACCCCCCTTTACTACCCCCTGCACACACACACACACACACACACACACACACACACACACACACACAGACATACTGGTGTAGTAGTACTCTATCAGTGATGGCTCGCATCAACGCCGCTGATTGGTCCGACACGATGACGAACAAGAAGTTGAAGAGAAATGAGAGAGCGCGACAGTTCTCTCTTCTTCGCTTTTCTTCTTCTTCCTCTCATTCTGCCCCGAGGTTCAATACCTTTCCTTTCTTTCTTCCCCTCTACGGTCAAAGAACCTTGTGTGTTCCTCTACGGCCATTCCTCTACATCTAACATCCTCCGCGCGATGGCAAAATACAGGACAATGAGGTCACCGACACAAGCCGCTTGACCCGATCATCATTGCCATCACGATATCCTCCCCAACTCCTTGAAATTAATCTGCACGGAGAAACATTGCAACATTTGGCTGTTGCAATGTATCTATTACTTCGGCAATGTGTGCTAAGCAACACACAAAATTGCGGAATAAAAAAGAAGGTTCGTTTGCGCTGGTTTCGCTACCGGTGATGGTGGTGAACGACCTCTTTTGATCGCATCTGTTTAACGGTTTTTTTCTTCTTCTGCGGTGCAGTTATAATCTTTTTGCGTTACTCTCTCACGCACAAGTCCATCACATTCTTTTAATTGAATCTTTTTTTCTTCCAACAAATAGGGAAGGAGGAGTGCGGAAGGGGTAGCAGGAATCAATGATTCAGCCAGTGGGCACACACACACATATAGAAAGAGACAAAGAGCAACTCCCCCCTTTCCACCCAGCGTCGCAAAGAGTCAAGGGGATCGATGTGGTGTAGAATATAAAAAAAGAGGAGGTTGTATTATTTTTTCTTACCGACTGCGTGTTGCCGGCGTGAGTCTCCGTAGCCGGTTTACGTTCGGCGCTGGACGCACCACCACCGCTACTGATACTAGTAGTACTACTAGTAGAGTTGTTATTATTGCCGCCGCTGCTTTTATTACTTTTGCTGCTACTCGTCTTTTTCGCTTTGGGGTCCAGATACTTTTGTTTCAATGCGAACGACTCTTGCATTTGCTGTTCGCACAAGGCCGGTCCGATCCGCTCATAGTGCATAAATCGATCTTGATGATCCTTGGTGTAGACTTCGACTCGCCTCCGCAGTCGATCCACGGCCGCCTGACGTTTCGGAGGCAGCACCTCCGACATTACTCCGCACGCAACCAATAATCTTATTGGCTGCCCGCGCTTAGCTCCACATCCGTTGAGGCTCCTGCTCCGGTCGAACCGATTGCCTGCTGCTCAATCTTTTGTCAACATCTTTTTTCATGCTGTATTCAGATCAACCTGTAACAACAGAAAGATGCACTTTTTTTAGTATTTGGTTACTACTTTGAATACGTAAGCAAAAAAGACAATATCTTTAATGGGTCAATCAAACATTTTGTTTTCAAGTATACAAAACATTGGATGTACCAAAACAACACACAAGGTCGGGGATAAAGCGCTACAAAACAAGACAACCTTGGACTCTTTCGAACACACTTGGATACGGTGGCAGTAGTGTTGTGTACATTAAAAAACACACACAATTTGTTTTTTTCTTGTCGTAATATCTCACTCTCTCTCTATGGAAATTCATATTACAACAATGAAACGAAAATAATCATCACACCAAACGTGTCATATATCTTTGCAATGCCCAGCAGTAGAAAACACTGGAGAGAGAAAACAATGTAAAAGAAGAAATAATAAAAAAAAGGGCCACTTGTGTAATGAGACGATGGGTTTCCAAATGATGGCCTTGTCTTGTCTACTGCTTTCCCTACCCCTCCCAATCTCCTCTCTTTCCCCTTCCTTCCCGATTTTCCTTCTCTATTTCGAAAGGGAGTTTCTCGCGCGCTTGTCAAACAACACCACCTAGCGAGCTGGTTGTCAACCACTTGACGCGTCACTAACTGGAAATGCTGTAAGAGAATAGATAGGAAGAAAAAAAAATAGGAGGAAGGGGGAGACAAAATATTTTCTCTCTCCCCACACCCCGCGCTTCCCAAAACTAACCCCTGGTAGGTTCCAAATATGCTGAGGCTTTTTACACACACTCCCCTCCCTGTAGAAAAGAATAAAAGCCTTAACCATTCAAATTTCTGTGTTAAGAGGTCTGTTCAATGAACAAAACCAAAAATGGAAGAAACCAGAAAAAAACAAAAAAAACCTTTCGATTGCAACCGGCAATCAATCCAAAACAGAACGCCGAGCTATATAAATTAACACGTTTTGACCTCCCAATCCGATGCGCCTTCACATAGATACACACACAGTGAAATATTGATTGCAATCTCACACTGGTGTTGTGTGCTACGCGAATGGAAGATACCCCCTACCTCTCAACTGATTTGAAAAAGGAAGAAAACAACCGGCACGATGAATTATTAGACCTAATCAATTGCCTATTATATGACTAAACAATTACTTACTCAACAGGTTATAACACAATGCTAATGCAATATTCATCGAGCACATGTCATAACGCCATTTTTTTTTTAAATGATATGATTGCATACCTGCATGCCAAGTTCAAAACGATCCACACAAATGATGGCGGCTGAGTAATAGACCGGGCTGTGTAGTAAGTATTTGTAGTGAAGTGGTAAGTCTTAAATTGTGCAATAATCCCAAGACACGAGACTCGGCTTGCTTTTGGCCAGATTCCAGTCGACACAGAGACACACACTGCAACACCATAGACACACACACACACACCAACACATACACACGTCCAACACGTAACACACTCGTTAGATATGTCCCCACAAAGTTTATGCTTGCGCCAAAAAAATTAAAGCAAGGAGACACACTCGACACAGACACCACACTGAGAAATTATTCAATTTGAAAAAAGAAAGCCAATCGATTGAGTCACTTGAACGTTTCGGATGTGTGTAACGGCGATGTTGGTCTAATTATTCGTTGAAATAGAGAAACACATAGAGATCGATTTCGTCGGGATTTCGTGTGTGTGAGTGTGTGTGTGTCTGTGATTGAAGACGAAAAATTTTTGTTCGGAGAAGTTTCTGAGAGACGGCTCTCGATCAGCAGCAAGTTCGACACTGAACACAATGCCACATTGGAGCTTGAGTCTCCCTGCCTCCCCTTCCCCCTTTCCACCCCACCCACATCACCCCTTATACGTCTCTCCTCCCTTTTCGCTCTCCTCTCTTCTCTCTCTCTCTCTCTCTTCTTATTCTGGGGAGGGAGGGGGGGGGGCGCGCTTGAGCTTTAGCCGTCGGCACCTTGACCTACACTCGGCGTCAGGCTTAAATTCAAACGGCTATTGCTGCGTCGGCTGCTGGTTTGTACTGGGGAGGTAGACCGAGGAAAAAATGCGTCTATATGTGTGTAGATGTATGGGGGATATATGGGGTAATTTTTTTCATTTGGATTGGCTGTGGCGCTACGACGGAAGGCCACGTAATTCAAACGTTGAACAAAATTCGAATGAATTTCGATATAAATATCTAAAATATGAAGAAGAAGATTTTACAGAGAGAAAGCTGAACGATGACGTTTTCGTGTATTAACAGGAGAGAGACGGACTTGACCACATTTCACTTCAAAACCCAACGGAAAGCCAAGCGAAAAAAAAAAAGAAAAAAAGAGAGAGGGAACTCGCTCTTCTCTCGCATGCAGCGCCACAGCGGCCGTTGTTGCAGACGTCACCCGTTTTTCCTCTCTCTTTCGCCTCTTCTATCTCTCCTTTCATCCCGATTTCCTCCCTTCCCTCCGCTTTCGTTTACAGTTTCGGCCACGGCGCGTCTTACTTGAAAATTGTTTTTTTTTTCTTCTCTCTTTCTGGATTTTTCTTGCGGTGGATTTCATTTATTGAGACACATTTTTTTTTGTTTCTTTACGGTTTTTTGTTTGACCTCTCAACTGTCATCTAGCGGCCAATATTGTCGACGACCAGTCATGTTATGGAAAAGTCATGTTTAATGTTGCCTGAATGAATACTTCATTATTGTTACGTCAACTAGGGGAAACATTTTATTCTGACATAATATGCAAAATACTACGTGAAACGCACGAACGAGAAGCATTACGGTTGTGCCATTAACTGATGACAATCTAGTCATAAAATGCTAGGCTTAATAATAAATCATCCAAGGCCGCAGTGCAGGTCGCACGGATGACTAACGGTCGTCGACAGCTAGCCAGGAAAAAAAAAAAAAAAAAAAAAAAGCGAGAAAACCATTTTGAGCAGAATGGCAACGCTGTGAATGTTTACCTCTTGGAACCAAAAGAAAACAAAAATTCGTCCCGCTGGTTTGTCGATTTGACAGTTGCTCCGGTAACGTATTAAAGGCAATAAAAACTTGTTGGATCAATTGGTATCTCAGACTGTAAAAAGAAATAGTATTAAATCAGTCGACAAGCGAAAAATGGGGCGCAAAGTTGTCGTGGCCGTTTGCTGCCTGAATCAGTGGGCTTTAGATTTCGACGGTAATTTGTCGCGCATCATTGCCAGCATCCAGGAAGCAAAAGTGCAAGGCGCTAGTTACCGCACCGGACCCGAGTTGGAAGTCACCGGATATAGCTGCGAAGATCATTTTTATGAAGCCGATACTCTTCTTCACAGCTGGGAGGTCGGTTTGCTTTTCCTATTGCTTTTCAGTGTGTTTTCATTCTAGGAAACCTGGTAATCAATCTTTGATCCTTGAGCAGGTTTTGGCTGAACTATTGGCCAGTCCGGTTTGCAAAAATATTCTAGTTGATGTTGGCATGCCAGTGATGCACAAGAGTGTCACTTACAATTGCAGAGTCTCTTTTTTCAATGGGTATGCAGTTCTTTATTGGTGTTTACAAACAAAGATCTCCTTACGTCAGTGGTGTCATCCCTTTTTCAGGAAACTCTTGCTTATTCGCCCCAAATTGAGATTATGTGATGATGGCAACTACAGAGAGTCAAGATGGTTTACAGCGTGGACCAAAGTATTTAATTTAAAATGTCGCTTATCGTTTGCTTTGAATGTGGATTGACAATGACAATTGGCAACAGGTTTTCCAAACAGAAGATTACATACTTCCAGAGTTTATAAGAGAGCTTACAGGGCAGAAATCAGTAGTTTTTGGTGATGCAGTATTGGAAACATTAGATACCACAATAGGCTATGAGATTTGTGAGGAATTGTGGAACCCCTACAGGTAGAATTTCCTTTGTTTTTCTTTTTGTCTAGTTTTCTGTTACGTTTTGTCCTTTCTCTATTTTGCTTTGCCGCCATCAAAATCTTAAACATACCGTTTGGCAGTACTCACATTTCTCTTGGATTGGACGGCATTGAGTTTATCGTCAACGGTTCGGGTTCCTACTTTGAGTTGCGCAAGGCCAACGTAGCGGTCGATCTTGTTTTGGGGGCCACGAGAAAGTCCGGCGGTTGCTACTTATTCTCGAATTTAAGAGGCTGCGATGGACAGCGTATCATGTTTAATGGCGGGTCGTGTATCGCACTTAACGGACAAACTATCGCAAGAACTCGTCAATTCTCATTAGAAGAAGTGGTAATTACATCTTGGTGTGTCGGGAAATTTGTTTTTCGAGATGTCTGATCCTCTACTTTGTAGGAAGTTGCTGTTGCCACCGTCGACTTGGATGACATAAAAACTTACCGCAATTTAGTCCGTTCTCGGAATACTGCCGCTGCACAGAATCCGTCCTATCGCCGTATCCCGGTCGATTTCAGCCTTAGTGAGTCTTCCTGCTACGCAATGAGAGCTTCAACTACCCCATTCAAATGGCAGTACCACAGTCCAGAAGAGGAGATTGCTTACGGTCCAGCTGGCTGGCTCTGGGACTATCTGAGGTTTGGTTGGTTTCGTTTCGTGTTGATGAAAATCAAACAGAAATTATATTCTAACAAATTATCCAACAAGACGGTCTGGTCAAGGTGGATTTTTCTTGCCCCTAAGCGGAGGCGTCGATTCAAGTTCCTCAGCAGTATTAGTCTACTCCATGTGTCGAATGGTAGTAACGTCTGTGCAGAATGGCGATAGTCACGTCATTGACGATGTTCGGCGTATCGTCGGCGATCCTAGCTACATCCCGGACGATCCACGTGAATTGTGCAATCGAATATTCATTACCTGTTATATGGGCAGTGCGAATTCATCGGCAGAAACACGGCAACGAGCCAAAGATTTGTCTGATCAGCTTGGCAGGTAATGGTGTTTTTTCCAATCACCAAAATCAACATCACAATAACTGGTACGGCTTTCTTTCCTTACCAGTTATCATCTGACGCTGGCCATCGACGCTGTAGTATCAGCCGCCCTCAACATTTTCACCGTTGTCACGGGGTTGGTACCAAAGTTCAGGGTTGATGGCGGTAGTCTGCGGGAGAATCTAGCATTGCAGAACGTCCAGGCGCGAATGCGGATGGTGTTGAGCTACTTGCTTGCTCAGCTAATGCTGTGGGCTCGCGGAAGATCTGGCGGTTTGTTGGTTCTCGGCTCTGCCAATGTTGACGAATCCCTGCGCGGTTACCTCACCAAGTACGATTGCTCCAGCGCCGACGTCAACCCTATCGGTGGCATTTCAAAAGCGGATTTGAAACGTTTCTTGGCATACGCACGCCTCGAATATGGTTTTACGTCGTTGGATGGTATTCTAGCAGCTCCTCCGACTGCCGAATTAGAACCTTTACAAGAAGGCCGCTTAGTGCAAACGGATGAAGAAGACATGGGTTTAACTTACAACGAGCTGGGCGACTTGGGTCGACTTCGCAAACAGGCCGCCTGTGGACCGTACACCACATTCTGCCGGCTAATTCATAGCTGGAGAGGGGCGCATACACCAGCTGAAATCGCACACAAAGTATATGATCTCTTTATAAAATGTAAAATGAAAAGTATACTTATCGTATTATTTATCAAGGTCAAACATTTTTACCGCTGTTACGCCATTAACCGACATAAGATGACGGTGATAACGCCTTCCGTTCACGCCGAAACCTACAGTCCTGATGACAACCGATTCGACCATAGGCCGTTCCTGTATAACGCAAAATGGGGTTGGCAGTTTCGCGCTATTGACGCTCATGTAAGTCTATCGAGCCGTTTCGTGCTCAACTACTGTGTAAGCTTGTGAATTATTCATTTAGGCTTTTAATGGAATTACCATGTAGAATGTTGAGGAATCCCGATTCTACTCGCTTCCCGAGATTCTTTATCTTTTCCTTTTTTTCTTTGTATACTGCTATCAGTATCAAGGGGGGGGGGGGGGAGAAGGGCTAAGGGGGACGGTTTACATGCGAAAGGCTATACCGGTGTTTGATCTGTGAAAACTAGAAGAGATGCCGGCCGTATTGATCGGTCCGAAAAGCCTGGCTTACGCATGTCATTTTTAGATATGTTCCATCTTATTTTCTTTTTTGTCTTTTTTTTTTCTCTCTACTAGTTGGAGCACGTCAACAAGATGGTCGACACCGACGATCGGAAACTCGATAATGCGCATATGCAATCAGGTAACTCTATTGCATTTTAGTTGGTGGCAAAAAGGAAAAAAAAAAGAATAATTAGAAAAAAACACTTAAAGAAAAGAAAAATTAAATATCAACTCACACAAGCTCATAAACTGCTGATTGTGCAGGTCGACGGAGCTCCGGCGTGGCCGTCTAAAGTTAATTTAGTAAAATAAAAAAATATGCCTTTAGATTAGATTGAGAGTTTCGCATAACACAGGCTCAATACAGCCGTCCACGTATGTAATTAAGAAAGGCCGTAATAATACCGTCAGACAATACACACAGACACATCATTCAGTCCTTCTATTATGTTGAAATGTCATCGTAATTTATTGTCTCCTCCTTTATTGCTCCTGCGAGAACTTCTTGGTTCTTGTTCGCTTGATCGATACTTTCAGATACTTCCGCAAAGGCCGCATCGCCATTCGTCGGTGTAGCGAGAGAACTAGGGTTGTCAGTAGTCGCAGTAGTAGTCTGCGCAATGTCCGCAGCTTGTTGTAAGTAGGCCGCAGCCAATTGATCCAGTCCAGCGTTCGTCGCCAGGTCAGCGGACAAAACCAAAGACAACGGATCTGATCGTCGCGCCAGGGTACGTGCCGCTTCAGCTACCTCGCCATTGGCCAGGAAACATTTCACTGCCAATTCCAGATTACCATCTATAACTGCTTTCCGAGACCAGCGGGAGAGCGACTCTTGAACTTGAGAACTTTCATCGGGGTACTGACAACGTGTAAGAGCTACAGCTTCGCGATGTAACTGCTGACTGGAAAACATTTCAATCGCCTGACTCTTCTCGCCGGAAATGATCGTATAAGACACGGCTTTTCTGACATCCCCCTCTGCCATCAGCTGCTGAGCGTACAGATGGGCCATTTCCCTCCAAAACCTATTGGATCAATACTAATTAATGACGAAGTTCATCTTATAATAAAAAAATTGCCAATTACTCCAACGAGACTTGAGGGGCCAAGCTAACGAGCCAATCATTGAGCTGCCTCTTCTTCACAGCTTCTCTTAACATGGGTTCGACATCCCCTTGCCAGATTCTCAAATGAGCTGCCAGATCAAAATTGGAACCTTCTTGATGATGGTCTATCTCCTCTTGTAGCATCTGAATGGTGGATTCTCGATTAACGAAGAAACCCAGATGAGCCAATTCCGCATCTCCAAAATCAGATATGGGAAAGGTGTACGATTCTGGGTCTTCGTCCACGATGGAATGTTTAAGCGATACTCCCTTTAAAGTGGCCAATATTTTGCAGTCCTTTAAGCCCTCAAGCCGTCCACGACCTTCTAACGTGGCGCTTACTGGAAATAGCGATTTCAGTTTACTCGGCGCTTTCTTTTTACCAGCAGTACTTGAAGTTGTATGTCGGCCAGTAACGGATGAAGACGTAGGCGGTTTGAAGGGTGTCTTCTTCCTCTCTTTCACCGTTTTCACTGCCATGGATTCGGACGGAGTCTTGTGAACTTGATCCTTAATTTTCCACATTTGAACTGTCATATCATCACTTCCTGTAACCGCTGTATCTTGGTCCAGGGCATTCCATTCGCAACAAAGCAATCTTCCAGCGTGACCACCGAAATTCGCCAAAGGCTCTTTATTGATCACGTCCCAAACCTGCAATAAGGGCGTTACGTAAACAAATAAAAGAGAATAGTCATTTGAAACATCGCATTTAATTTACCTGTGCAGTTCCATCGTAACTTGCAGAGAGAAGCTTTCCATCTTCGTGCGGACTCCACGCAACGGATACCACACGCTCTTTATGACCGCTAAGAGTGGCCGCAAGAGTGGATGTTGCTGGCTCGTCTTTGTTGGCAACTACACTGAAAACTGGAACGAACGCAAAAAGTCTTCAGTCAATAAAACAAAAATGGGTTAAAGGAGTTAATAAAATTTACAGTTGTAGTACCTTTGATGGTAACGTCATTTGAAGCCACTGCCAGCCAGCTATCAAATTTAGAAGGTTCCGCACTTTGGAAAGTGAATGGCGGGTGCCATTTAAGGCATTGAATAAGTTTTTTATGTGCAACGATAATCATCAGCAAACATAAATCACTGCCCTTGTAGATTTCCACAGAACCATCTTCGTTGCCCACAGCTAAAAGAGAAAAATCCACTTTCCATTGGAATTCAGTTCTTGAAGGGAATTTTTGATTCTTTTCTCCTTTGCTAACAATTAAATTATTGAAATTTTTTGCGTCTAGATCCAACGCAGATGGATCGTGAACCATTATATGATTTCCACCACAGGAATACAGGGACAACCCATCTTTGTTGGGCAAAGTGGCCCAAGCTAAATTGTAGACTGTGCCTTTATGATAGGTGCGACTTAAAATAGGGGGCTTCGATGGCGCGAGCGTATCGAATATTCCAACTCGTCCTTCATCTGTTCCAAAAGCTAGCCGACCCTCTACCGTGGGATGCCACGATAATGCGCTGACTTTCCCTGCATAATGTTTGAAATAAGCATATTTTTTATCGTTTTATAAATAAAAGCCATAATTAAATCACCTTTAATTCCATTCCATAACATCGTCATATCGGGCTTTGCAGCAGCCATATTCCATAGTCTGATGGAGCAGTCTCCCAGTCCAAGCGCCATTTGAGACGAGTCGATTGGATTGACGTTCAAGACGTAGACGAAACCACCCATTGTTGACAAGCAAAGATGAGGGTTTTCCATTTCTTGAATACCTAAAACTTCTTTCGGTACATGGCCTTCTACTATGGGCCAGAGAATAACATTGCGATCTTGTGCTGAAGTCCAGACCATTTCCTGGTTATCTTCTGTCACGTAGGAAGAAATATTAAAGAGCCCACGCGTATGAAGTTTATGGACGATCTTCCAGGACAGTTTTGGTCCAACCTAAAAGAAACCAATAAAGATTTGGCTATTTAAAAAATTTCAGGCATTTACCTCCCACATAATAAGCTCTCCACTAAGTCCACTGCTCAAAATATGCCGTTCGTTTAGCCAATGTAATGCAACCCAAGTTGACCGCTTGTCATCTTGGGCAGGTCGGGGGCGATGGACTCCAGTGTTTCCAGGAAGTTTTGATTGAGCTACGCATTTCCCTTCATTAGTGGCCCATAATTTGATGGTTTTATCTCGACCAGTGGTCGCCAAGAAAGTTTCCTTTGCTTGATTTTCATGAATAAATGCGTTTCCTTTCACAGGGCACCATGCGATATTGTGTAGATCCTGTGACATTTGTAAGAGGATTTATTATTGAAATATGCCTACGGGTTAAAATTGCTGAATATTTTACATCTTCATGGGCTCGAAGTTTATAAATAATACCGCGATTTTCTAAACAACATTAGAGAAGTGTCAAACAAGTTGCTTGTGTTCACTGCATTAATTTAGCTATACCTCTGATGTCACAAATGTACAATAAACCACCTTTGCACCCTATTGCAAGGTGCCATGCAATGTGAGGATTGAACGACAATATCAAGGGATTCATTTTCCCATAGTTTAGTTTCCTAGTGATGCAACTTTCATAGCTCAACAGTAACTCTGTGATTATTACAGTGCCGTCTTCACTTGATGAAGCCAAAATCTTCTTTTCCAGTAACGGAGACCAGCTAAGACAGGACATTTTTTGTTCCTAAACAAAATGGATTTGATAAAAATTTGCAGGTTTCATGCTTACATTTAGGACAAAGTACTTTGTGTGCATCTTGTTCAAACACCAGACTCAAGTCATTGGCATTCCATATACAAACAGACCCATCTTCTCCTGCACTACTTAGTAATAAATTGTCATTTGCTGAGGGCTGATACCATGATACACCTTAATCGTGAAACCAAAAAGGAACATTATAAAGATTCAGCTAACAAACAAATCCTATACTCACAGGTAATTTTGCCCCTATGAGCATCCGGGATGACACGTGTGATAGGAAAACCGAAGTTATCGCCAACATTACGAGATTTCAAAAACACGAGACATCTCGAAGCAGCATAAACTAAGACTCCAGACTTTCTATGACATTCAAAAACACTGCTTAGATACCAATTGGGAGATGGGGGAATTACTATCTCTTTAGTAGATTCCATTACGTTAACAACTGACCGCAAATCCCTAATCAAACTACTATTTCTGTTCTAGGAGAGGGGTATTTTACGTATGCGCAGCATGTGCGCACATTCAAAACGACGGGATTTTAGCAGACGAGAAAATAAAGTGGTTAAGGCTAAACACCAACCACTACCACTTTTTTACATGAACCCGTTTAAAAAAAATTAAATTTAACTTTAGTTTTGTCTTGTTTTTCTGCCCAAATAGTCTTTATAGAATCAATGAAAGAGCAGAGAAGAATTATGCTAACCGTGCATCATTATATGTTAAACTTCGTTTGCAAAAGAGAAGATATATGACTGTCAAATTGTTGGTTTATCCAGAACTGATGGAGACATTTCTTTCTAACGTTTTGACACTGTAAATGTTCCACCAATAAATGTTCTACTTGAAACGTTCATTTAGGTGGGAACCAAGAATCAGAAGATAAAATAAATATACTTATTTGCATTATTCGTTTTTTTTTTTGCCAGACGAATATGAAAGCATTTCGAAGACTCGAACAGTTGACCTTTGGTTATTTGCGCGCCAAAAGAAACCTTTCGGCTGTTCTGAGAACAGGCTTACGGCTAAAAAACGTCTACAGACATTAAGACTATTATTCACAAGATTGCCATAGCTCAAGCAATCAACATGGAGCCTGGAAGGTGCACATTGTGTTGTGCAATTTTACATTTGTTTATAAATGTGTTGCTACTGGTAAACATTTAAAATTCGCCCACCTGTCTGTGTAAACTAGTGGCAGTATTCTCATAATGAGAACAATTGCTATGACAGAAATTATGATTAAAACGTATTTGTGACAGATTCTTGGAATGTGCCTACTTGGATTTGGACTAGCTGAAGAAACCACCCAACTCAGCGCGTTAATATCGGAAGAAGCGAGAATTGGGAGTGTTGCTGTTGTCATCGGAGTCATCCTCATCGTTGTGACAACGCTTAACTGCTGTTTTGCCATTGATGGAAGTTCCATTTTTTATTACATTGTGAGTTTTAAAAAACATTTTCAACTTCACCATGTTGTGTGAATCGTATTTAAAATGATTCCAGTATGCATGTTTCCTGGTATTGCTGTTCACTGCCATGGTAGCCCTTCTGATCAAATACGGCCTTGATTGTGGCACTAAAGTACGAAGTGACATTCGAACATCGATGCGCCAAATGATGCATTACGATCCTGATAGCCCCGGAGAAACCGGAATGGATTTCATTCAACAGATGGTAAAAAAAAAATAATTTCATAAAGCGAAAAAATTAATAATTTAAACTGCTGTAATAGTTCCAATGTTGCGGCATTGATAGCTACAGAGACTGGTACAACGTGACGGAGAACCCTTACATACCTGAATCATGTTGCATTCTACCTGAATGTGATACTTTTAATCTACAGAATATACATCGTGAGGTAATTTATAAAACATAACAATATTTTAATACTTACTTTTTCTTACCGAGATTTGCGTTCCAAAGGATTGTGTGACAAACATGATGAAATCCGTCAATTCACTTTTCGTAAGAATTACAGCAATCGGAATTACAATTACCATATTTTTACCTATTCAAATTGCCATCGTCATTTTTATAAAACGCTGCGTGAAGTACGATCCTGTTTTTCATTAGTTGCTAAAAATAAAAATTAGCTTCAGAATAAACATTTCATTGTGAAAAAAGACACCTTTTTTCAGGTCATCGCAGTTTTTTATTACGAATAAATCACACTGTGGAAAGGCCCGCAAAAGTACATAATCGAGGGTGAAAAAAAAGAGAGAAGTTCAATCATTGGCAACTGAAAGATACGCCATATCAGGAGGGGAAATCCACCCCGGCCCTACCAAAAACAAGGTAAGGAAGCATCAATTCAAGTCATTTAAAATATCTGATAGAGCCTGGGCTAATTTGGGATCACAAGCACGAACATTTATCTTCGGCTTGAAAGACGTGACGGCTCCTTCAGATGGCATGGATTGACCTGCAAGAAGCTTAGGTGCTTAAGCTCTCTCGAACATGTAATTAACGATGAAAAATTTCTATTTCCTCCTTCCCGTTGTTAAAACTTGCCTTCGACATAGTCGCCGTGGTCGTCGTTGCTATGGTCGTATCCGACGGCATGTAAGTCCGGTTCGTCATGCACGTCTGATTTTTCGGCGTACTGCTTCCCCTGCAGCAAAAAAAAAAGGGGGGGCGTTAAGATAACCATAGGGGAAAAAATCGCTAGTTCTTATCTCTCGGACTTACTTCAACAAACATCGATTGGAACTCGAGCGCAGCGTCTGTAGAACTGAATTGTGCACGGAATGTCCGATGCACAGAATGTTCTGACGAATAATCTATCGCTGACCAAACACATTCTTTCCCATCAACCTAATAAGGAGAAATGGAAATTAAAAATAAATTCTGAGCAGATTTCATCGTTCAATACCTTCAGCTCAGTCTCAATAGCTATGACGTTATCACAGAGCAGAGTCTCGTTGCCATCTTCAACAACGATACGCGCGCAGAGCATCTCGTCGTCGTACACAATTTTTAGATTACCAGTGCCCAAAAGTACCCACTTTTTATCGGCTTGTCCACCCTCCAAAGACGAGAGAGTGCAGCGCTTTTCAAACATAATTGACTCTTCAAGATCTTCATATTCTTCTTCGTCTACCGTTTCTTCTTCTTCTTCTTCTTCTTCTTTACCTTCATCTTCTTCCTCAGGCTCAGACTCCTCTGAATGTGATGTCGGGGCTGCCGTGGCGGCTGGAGCTGCAGCACTGACTGGAGTTATTTCTGATTCAGCCACTGTTGGTTTTGCCGCAGGTGTGCCCCTTCTTAAGGCTGCTTGACACTCTTCGAACTTCGTTTTAAACAGGTTTGCCTGATCTTCAGTTTTGAATCGTACTGCAAACGATTCGGACACTAATTCGCCCTGCGAAAAGTCCATTGCGAACCACGTCCAAGCAGTTGTAGAAGTAGACATTGGCTTCAAAGTCATTTCATCGGTAAGCCAGTGATTACAGGCAAGTTTGTGAATTTGATCCCTACAACAAATCGAACACACATTAGCTTCGTTCGCCAATAAATATGAGATGGAAATACCTTCTCAGCAGGACACGGTAGGTATTTTTGTCCTTGTTGTAAAGAATTTTCATATCTCCAACTCCTTTTTCTTTCCATTCTTTTGTTTCTGACACATATCGGTACAACTTAGCACGATGGGAGAAAATGACCTCCTCGTCCTCCTCACCCGTTTTTACTTCAACCAAAGCTGGCAAAGGAATAATGGGCTCAAAATGAGGATCGTTGCTTTCCGGAACTTCATCATTATCTTCCTCGCCTTCATGGGTTTTTGTATTTTGCTGCGTTGCTGGACTGCCCGCCTTTACATACCAGATTGAAGAAGAAGAAATATAAATTTACGTCACACAATTTCTCTAATAAATAGTTTTAAATCGTTGCTTTTCTCACCCCAAATATAGGTTGACCAGTTCCTGACCATGAAAACGCTGCCGGTTTGTTAAAGCCACTACCAGCTGAAGAGACTAGAGACGAGAAGGACAGCTGAGAAGCCGAAGCATCAACCATTTTGCTAAACGAGATGACATTGGAGGGAGTGGGAGTTTCAGCTTTACTGACAGCATTGACTTTAGGAACGACATCAGGCTTCGTGACTACCGCATCGTCTTCACGTTCGCAGCCTCGACAACCTGGACAAGGTGGAGCGTCTTCATAGAGGAAGAAGTTGAGCGGAAGCTTGAGTTCCATAGCTTTCCGTTTCTGCTCCGCCGTGGCCTCTTTAGCGTACACAAGTTGAACGTCGTCAGCTGTAAATTAATATTCATTAACACAAGGACAGTAAGGAAAGCAAAAGTTTTAAGTGAACATACCATTTCCAGCTGAGATAACATTGTTCGTTCCAGTAACAGTAGGAATCTAGCAATCCGACGAATTATTAGATTTCTATTTTCTATACCTCCTTAAAAAAGGATTAATTTACCATATTTTCCTTAACGGCATCCATAAATGCTTTACTCGTTTCCGCGTCCCGGAATCTAATCACGAAGGTTTCCGTTTTACCATCGCCTTCAGTGAAGTCTTGAACTGCCCAAAGCCATGATTTCTCATCTTTGGGTTTGAAAATTAGATCAGGCGTAATGGCGTGATTCAAGCATATCTTTAGAATTTGTTCTCGTCGCATTAAAAGCCTTGAAGTCGTTCAAGAAAAAAACAAATAAGTTAATACATTAGGATTGCAATAGAGCAATTGCTTACCTGGCTTTGCCTGTGGTCTTTTGTTTCAGAACTTTAACATCACCAAGACCTCGTTCCTTCCACTCGCCATCAACAAGGCGGTAGAGTTTAGCACGATGGCAATAAACGACTTCCTCGTCTTCTTCTCCTGTTTTGACTTGTATTTTTTCTGGCAATGGAATGATCGGTTCAAAGTGAATATTGTCATTTTCACCTTCTTCATAGTACTCGTTGTCACTACTGACGGATACGTTTGGTGACCGTGCAGATGAAGCCATTGGTCGAGGTGGACTTGTCACGGTAGGTGTACGCATAGAGAAATTAAATCCATTGCCGAATGAAACTCCTGTGCTTGCTGGGGCAGGTGCACTTGCGCCGAACGATGGTACACTACTAGAAGCAAGTGTTCCAAACTTAAATCCCCCATCCGAGCCAAACTTGAACGGAGTTCCTTGGGAGGTTGGCGCTGTTAAGCTAGGCGTAGCAGCAGGAGCTGGGGCACCAGGTTTCATTGTTTCACAACAAGGGCATTTCATAACAGCCGCATCGTTGCGGGAAAAACACCCTTGACACTCCCAAGAGCCTTCCTTGGGCTTGAACTTGTCACCAAAAGATGTGGCTGGCGGCTGTTGAACACTGGCAGAAGGTTGCTGAGGCTTGTTGGAAGGTTGTTCGGTTTTCGTTGGTTCTCCCGGTTTAATGGTTTCACATGATGGACATTTGACTACGCTAGGATCATTGCGTAAGAAACATCCCTGGCATTCCCATGATCCTTCTTTGGGTTTGAACTTCTCTCCAAACGATTTCGAGGAAGACTCCTGACTCTTTGTTTCTTTCAATTCTTCAGGCTTGTCAGAACTTAAATTCGCTGATTTTTTTTGGGCCTCATCAAAAACACTCTTGAATTTGTCAGCTTGGTCCTTCGTTTTGAACTTGAGCGCAAACGTTTCCTGAACTAATTCTCCTTCTGAAAAGTCTTGTGCAGACCATGTCCATGTACGATCTGATGTTTGTAAATGCTTCAATGACAGTTGAGGAGTAACAAAGTGATTGCAGCATATCTTAAGAACTTGCTCCCGCCGCATCAGCAAGCGGATTCGTCCCGTGGTTTTATGTTCCAATATCTTCATATCGCCTCTTCCTTTCTCCTTCCATTCTTTCGTTTCAGGTACATAGCGATAGAGGAAAGCTCGATCACTAAACAACAGATTCTCTTCTTCTTCGCCAGTCGAGACTTCGATCAATGCAGGCAATGGGACTACTGGCTCGAATGCAACATTGGGTTCATATTCTTCGCCTTCGGCATCTTCTCCTTCTTCTTGTTCGTTACTCTTTTTCTTGTCGCTTGGAGTTGTTGAACCGAACAGTGGTGCTCCTGCTCCAGGGAACTCCTATATTAAAGAATACACATGATATCACTGAAGAAGTTTACAGATAATTACTATTTACCTTGTTCGGAGCGATGGTAAAACCTGTCGAAGGTTGTTGCTGGGCCAACAAAGAAAACAACATTCCCGGCTCCGACTTCTTTTCTCCTGTTTCTTTCGTAAGCGATCCACCAACACCTCCTCCAAATGCGAAGCCAGAGAATGGGCTAGCCTTTTCTTCCGATTTCTTCTCAACTGCAGGAGTCTTTTCTGGGACTGCGGCAACAGGAGTCAAAGTATTACCGAACGAAAAACCAGCAAAAGGACTCGGTTTAACTTCCGGTTTTTTCTCCTCCTTTGGTTTTTCTGCCTTTCCTATGTTGGCCATGGGACTGGTAAAGGAGAACCCACCAAAAACTGATTTGGTTTCACCTGTTGATTTCGGTGTCCCAAAAACTGAACTAGGAAAAATTGAAGATGTAGTAGCCGCTCCAGCTGTGGTAGATGGCGTCGGCTTGGTTGTAACATCTGACTGTCCATTAGCTTGAGGAGTGGTAGTGGCTGCAGCCAATTTCGGAGGTGAGAAGGAAAACGGAGCCTTAGAAACAGTCTGCTCAGTGGTGGATGGAAGACTGAACGAGAAAGCAGGTTTGGACGCTCCAAAAGATAATCCGGATGTAGTCGTTACTGTTGAGCTTGGCGTTGTAGTTGTTCCAAAAGCAATAGGTGTTATGGTTGTTGACGATGTAGTGGTAGACGAACTTGCCGGTGTGGAAACGGCAGTGGAAGCGGTTAAAGTTGAAAAGGTAAAAGCAGGTGCCGTTGAACTCGTTGCAGTTGAAGACGTTGGAACTCCGAACTTCATGCCACTAAAAGGAGTTGCTCCAGTTGAAGGCGTAGAAGCAAATGAAAATCCTGTGCTAGTGGGGGCCGTTGTTACAGCGGAGGTCATTGTGAACCCGGTTGTTGGGGTCGTGGCGACAGATGTTGCAGACGGCATGCCGAATTTCATTTGGGAGAACGGCGTAGCAGCCGGGGCTGGAGCTTGTGTTCCTGGTTTCGGTGTCTCGCACGCGGCACATTTGATCAAATCCGGTGAGTTATTGACATAGCAAATCGAGCAAGCCCATGATCCACTTTTAGGAGCAAATTTATCGCCAAATCCTTTGACAGGAGCCTCGCTCTCTTTCTTACTTGTTGTAACCTCGGCATCTGGCTTAATCTTGACCACATCGGCCGCTTTCGCTTTCTCAAATGCTTGTTTAAATTCAGTCGAAATTTCAGCAGTCTTGAATTTAGCGGCAAATTTCTCCAGTTTTGCTTCACCATCAGCAAAATCCATTGCTGCCCAGATCCATGAATTGGCCGAAGTATTCATTTCGGATAGCTTGATATCGGCCGTTACATAGTGATTGGCGCAGATCTTGAATACCTAAATAGCAATTAAATAATGGTACAATTTTTGTAAAGATAGAAGATGAAAATAAGCAATTTTACCTGATCACGGCGCATTAGAAGCCGAACTTTCTTTGTTGTAGGATCTTGCAAAAGTTTTAGTTGGCCAATTCCACGCTCTTTCCACTGGCTATCGGCAAAACGGAATAGTTTTGCTCGTTGATCAAACAGAACATCTTCTCCTTCCTCGCCAGTCTTCACTTCAACTTCTTCCGGTAACGGAATAATAGGTTTAAAGTCTGGATAATTGTCTATTTCCTCTTCTGGAGCATAGCTGGCATCAGAACAAGAAGAAGCTTTGCGGTCACGAGTTGCTTTCAGTGACTTATCTGGAGTAGTTACAGATGAAAATTCAGGGACTGGGATATTTTTAAGCAAGCTACTAGTTGAAAGCTGAATGGCAGGAGCTAATGTTGTATCAACAACTTTCTCTGGTGTTGTCTGAGCAGGAAGATTAATTTGGTAAGCATGAGGAGCTGGGGCAGTGGAAGATGCTGAATAACCAGCTGCCGCTTTACGGAGGGCATCGGAGGCCGATTGTACATCGTTGATGGGAGTCGGTACGCTTGGCATTACAGAAGGCTGCTGCAAAGTCGCTGCAAGCAAAGAAGTGTCCTTTGTCCCTAATCTAGAGAACACAGAGGATGCCGGTGGCTGTGCAGGAAGTTGTTGTGGAAGAGGAGCTGGGAGACTGCCACCAGGGGGCATATAAGCAGAAGAACCCGGTGATGGGGTTGTAACTTGTTCCATTCCCCAGTGCGGAAATCCTGGGGGATATCCGTAAGTTGGAGTAACGGGGAAATGACCTGTAGCGCCAGGAACTCCTCCATACGGAAAACTAGGATATTGCTGATAAGCAGAAGGATGAAATGGGGCTCCATAGGCAGGCGGATATCCATAAGACGGTCTTGTTGCAGGGGCAAATGGAGGAGCATACAAAGGCATATTCATCTGGGGGGCAGAGGGCCCACTGGTTTTCAACTTGCCTTGTAATTTGACCAAATTATCCAGGTCAGTTTCCTCCTCCTCTTCATGCTCTTCCCAATCTTCGACATCACCATCTTCGTACGCTCTTTCATCGTAGGTATCGGAAACTTTTTCTGCTGATTTTTTTCTAACGTCCTTTACTTCTTGTTTAGCCTGCAACTCGAGGTGCGATTCCAGTTTTTGTATCAATGTTTTGATATCAACAACTTCCGCTCTTATTTGCTTTAGTTCGTTGGAGATGGCTTGGTTGAATTCCTCCTAAACATGGAAATAAATAACGTATTATAAAAAAGAATTATATGATAATAAAGAACGTATATATAAAGAATTGTTGCGTTGAACTTGCCTGTCGATGAACCATTTGCCTAAGCTGGGCATCTAACCGTTCTGGACTGGGTCTTGCCTCACCCCGTGCGCTAGTTTCAAGCCGGTTGCCAAGACTCGTTCCATTACGCATTGAAGTCATGTTCATAACGCTTCTACGATGCGGAGTGCTAGTAACTTGTTGAGGCGTCACAAATTCCCTCTCTTCCGATTCTTCATCTTCCTCAGTGCTATGGCCATTAGCGACGGACAAATTGGTAAGGCTACCCAATTTGGTCTCGACCTTTTCAATGACTTCGGCCAATTTTTGGTCTAATGGGTGGAAACGCTCCATACCGGGACTGCGAAGTCGGTCTAATGTGATGTAAAATGCGTCTCTGGATTTGTTTAGTAGTACGTTGGCGGCAGATCTTGACTCGTACACAGTGATTCCCTTTCGAAGTTCTTCTTCCGCCATTTCTCTGAAAAGAAGACCTTGATAATAGGAAGCGTAGGGATCGGAAATTGATTGAAGAAGACGTTGTGCTTCTTCGCGTCGGCCACCGCGCCATAACTGATATCCAGTGAAAAGTTTGGCTTCTGTTATCAACCCGTCAATATCTGCGTCTGTTGTGCGATATTCGAAAAGACGGCCTAGATAAAACGATAAAAAATAAAAGCACGCAATTTAGATAACAAAAGAATTGCGTTGATAACATACCCGTCAAGGGCGGAGTGTATCGATTTCCAGTATTGGCCATTTCGAGAAAGATCTTCCAATAACGAGTGGCTTGACTTTCAAGTGCTTCAGTTTGTTCGACAGAAAGAACATCGGTGGAAATAGGTGCAGGTACATCGATAGCAGGGAATGCGCGACTTTTTCCAGCCCTTCCCATAAAGGTTCGTGCTAGCTTTGCCACTAGTTCTAGCGGGATCCCATGATGGTTGCCAGACAGACGAATGACCTCCAAACCTCGTTGAAGTGTACGGCGCAGCTCACTGAGATTTTCTTTAGCTGTTCCCGAGATAAGTTTGATGGCAGATTGCCACCAAGCCGATTGCTGATCTGTGCACAGAAATTTGGTCAATGCAGCGGGCACAGTTCCAAACACCTTCGAATCGTTTTCCTCCAACGAGACGGTACTGTAAATCGAGGCGTACACGAAGGCCTCCATATCTAGCGCAGAAAGCGTTTCAGGTGCACAGGAGTTCCACGATGCTGCAGCGAAAGGGATGTCACGCATAAACCGTGAAGATGACAAAATTTGACTCAGATCCGATGCAAAGTCAGTTTCATCCAGTCGACGGTGCATGGTAAAGTACCGCAAACCCAACCAAACTACTGGATGCAAGTCGCTTGAGCTGAGCAGGATCGCTGTTTTATCCAGTTCTAGCAAATCCACGAAGGATGGCAATTCAAGATTTTCTTTTGGAAACTGGAATTTTTCTCCGAAATAAGGGCGAGACGATGCACCGTTAAAAACAGTTTCAAACATCCTTCGTCGTCCGTCGGGATTGTCCCATTTTTTGACCGTGTCAACCACCCATTTGCGACCTTCTCTGCTTTCCCAAGCGACGATGCAATGGCCACATTGACTCTGGCGGTATCTGGCAGACATGACGGTTGATTCGACGATTTTTTTATCCCCAAATTGATTGGAAATTCCGGTTGAGCCCTGGTTGTAGGCGATGGTAAAGAGAGTGGCAGCGTAGCTAAGAGTTAAATGTTCATCTTCAAGGCCTGCTAGGGCTTTCAGCAAAACAATCAAACCAACTTGAAAGTACAGCTGACATGTAAAGTGTATCAGAACATCTCGCTGAACACCGTTTTCTTTTGCTAATTGAAGAGTGACGTCCAATGACTGCAAAGTAGGGAGAACCTCGGCTATGGACAGTGCGGATTTATGGCCTTTCCCAACACGAGAAATTTTGAGAAAGGATAATCGGTCCATAACGTTTAGATAGTAGAGGTAAAAATCAGGGCCTACTTTGTGATCTAACAGCTTCTTGTAGGCTTCAAGGACATTGAGGGCACAATTGTACCAGTCAAGCTCTTGACTAAACACTTGAAGGGATTCAATCTTGAGCATATGTTCATAAGCTTCCTTCACTCGATTGGAATCGAGATACAATTTGAGAAGATGGATGCGAAGCTTCATGTCAGCTGGCTTACTCAACATTTCATTTTTTAGTTGATCTTCCACTACACCTTTTGTCTGTGAATCAGATGAGAGCATTAATCTCTGTCTTAGTTCAAAGACAACACTATGCTGTGGCTGCAGAGCTTCAGCTCTCTCCAACCAGCATCGTTGAAGATCTCTATTTGCTGGGCTTGCAGGTAGTTCACAAATTAAACTACAGATTTTGAAAACCAAATCTCGTTGACTGCTATCAAGGTCATAAGATCTTCTGTATGATCTGACAGCTGCTTCTTTATCTCCTAAAACTTCAGCAATTTGACCAGCCAACCGATGGCCTGGAGCCGAACACTCTTTAACTGCAAGATATGCAGCTAAATGCTGCTTTGCCAGCTTGTGTTCTCCTATTTGATGATAGGATTTGGCAAAATTGAAACCAAGGAGTTTCCTCTGAAAAAAAAAGTAATTTGTTTATATAACTATGAGAATATGAATTAAAAGACATGGCCGAAAAATTATTCATTCACCAACTGACAACAAAGAATAACTATTGAGAAACCATTACAAAAATGGAAACCTAAAACGAAATAGCTACGTGGCCACACGAGTACCGGCTTCTGTTTCTGTAGTGAATTAAGTTGGAAACGATGCTCACCTCATTTTCGTTGTTCACTTTCTTTAGTAGATCCTGTACATGTTTGTCGACGTCTCGTTTCGAACGAAGCATTTTTGTTTTTAGAAAAGAATAGCTTTGTTCATCACACAACTCGAGTTACTCAAACGGCCACTTGACAATTTACTGATTTCCGAGTGAATATGGTGGCGCAATAGCTCAAACGTCGGACTTGGCTCGCTCTAGACGGCTACTTTTCCCTCGTGTGGTAGGCTGGCTCCAGTGTTGTCAAGTCGACTTTTACTTAATGCATCTCCGATTCCCTCCGAATCTATTCAAATGCTTTTCATTGCCAGATCGTTTTAATTTACAAAAGCTTCTACGCGGGAGTTTTGCCTGCCCCAATCAAGCCCCAAACCTCAATTCTCCACCATTTTGCTTCTTTATATACCCAGGTATTCGTAATAGTTTTCATTATCAACAAAGGAAGAAATTGCATTAAATGAAGACTTGTAAAAACGAACGAAATGAAATCTGGCAGCTACTTTGGAGGCGCAAATATGTTTATTTTTTATCAAAAGTGAAAATTACTAAAAACCCTTTCGAAACAAATACAGTTCAGTGAAGTAGGGAGGCGGGGCGGATTTGCTATGTCAATGTGAGTGAGAAGAGAAGCAGAAGACCCTTCTTTCCCAGGCATTTGGAAAGATGCCGGAATACCGTGATAATGACGGTTTTAGTTTTCTTGTTCTTTGTTTGTTTTATTCCATTTTTTTTTGGTCAAATATCAATGACTTGGCAAATGAATTCATTGCAATTGGGCTTGACTCACCCGTTTTAGTCAGATGGCTAGAGCACGTAAATCAGCTTTCTTGAATATTGATTGATTTGGTATTTCGTGGACATTTTCGGACCAAACCAAGACTAGCAATAACTTTATTTCACAACAATTTTCTCTAATGCCATTGGATAATGAGAAACAAAGAATCTGCTATAATCTGCGCATTATATTAAACAACAATAAAAACCATTATACATCGATTAGTTTTTGCAAATTGAGGCATAAGCTTTGAAACTTGGTGGGATCTTTTTTAATGACTAACGGATTCCTCTGAAACCAGGCTCCTGTCATCGCACGTATGTCGCTTTTGACACGTTGATTGTTCGACGCCAAAGAAATCAAGGCGGTGACGGCCATTGTAGACGACGTAACATCGTCCATGGCTGCCTTGCTCGTTAAGAGGCGTACGAAGAGCGGGAGAACATTGCTGGTTGACAGCAAAGGCGTTTTGTAGTTGTGGTGGAAAGCCATGTTGCGTAAAATGGAAAGTGCGTGCTTTTCGGCACCGTATGGTTGGGATATCACATCTACAAGAGTTTCAGCAACCTTGCTGTCCATTAAATCGGGCAAGGCAGGTTCCGGGAAGACTGTCAGGGCAGACAGGAGACGAGCTCGAAGACGAATTAGCGACGTTAGTGAACCGTGCTGTTGTCGGTTGATGATGCGCTTGAGGTATACTGGATGCCAAGTTTGAGCTAAGCTGTTCCAGCATTTGTATTTTGCAAGTATACGGCGACACTCAAGAGACGAAACAGATGCTAGAAGTAACTCGTGGATGGCTTCGATCAGGTTCCAATCTTCCTCCCCAACTGGCATCGATTGGCGAGCAACCACGGTTTCTTTTTCTTCTACATATTCCATCATCAATTTAAGCAATGACCTAACCTCTTTTAAAGTCTCCTTTCCAACTAGGATTTTTTCAAAGTTAACCATGTAGAGTAATACTGATGCATTCGTTTCACGATTACTCCTCGTCTTCCAAATTTCTATAATCGGAGGGAAAATGCCACTCTTGAGTAATTCCTGCTCCGCTTCAGGGTGTCGTAATACAAAATTGTGGGCTAAACTGAGCAAGGCAGTTATGTACTTGTCACTACTGCGAGACAGGCACAACTGTAATTCTTTAATAATGAATTCCGAAATTAAACTAATTGTTTCTTTTGTCGGAGTAGAGCAACAAAGCAGTAGCAATCCCAGAGCTTGAAGCACACTCTGACGAAGAGAATTGTCAATTTTGGCGGGAAGATGTGGTAGCAGCCATTGACAACAGTGCTGCACATAAGCTGGATCCAGCTGCAAATTCCGATTAGACTTCACTGCAACTGTCAACACAGTTTGGATGAAAAGCAAGACTCGTCGGGCGGCTGGATTAGAAAGGGTGCGATCGCTTAAAAAGAAAAACAGATCCCACAATTGCGGCACAGAATGAAAAACAACTTGAAACACTTTGTTGGATGCTTCTCCTTCAGTTTGCATTGAAAACGTGATGAAGAGAGCTGCTTCACCCACTAAATTTTCGTTGTTGGTGAATAATGATTGGACGGCTGTTGTGACGCACTCCAATTCGTTCAGAAGCCAAACAGCTACTTTAGGCTGTAAGAGAGCTATCCGATATAAAAGACATAGAACTGCGGCTTTGACGTCTGGAATGGTGCCTTCGTTATTTAATAATGATGGAAGAACTGGAAGGAGATCATTGACGATTGCTGTGACGTGAGCGGAAGCGGCTTGAACGTGAGTGCAGTTGATGAGAAGTTGAAGAAGGGCTCGCAACAACGGTTGGTTTAAACCAATGCGGGAAGATGAGGCCATTAAGACAACCTGGCGGACGGCCTGGTCTGTCATCCGTGAGGCATGTTGGGATAGCAAAAGACACGCCTGCTCCACAACACTGCAGTTTTCGTCAGCATTGAAAAGAAATGACAGGACAGTTTCGGCAACATCATCCGTGATGTGTACGTTACGCGAAAGCTGCGTGCAAGTGTTGATACCCGCTGTTTTGACAGTTGGATCTGCATGCCGGAGTAGAACTATTAACCAGTCGAGATCAGACAAATGAACACAGCTGCTGCTGCAGTATTGACTTAGAGCAATCAACAAGTTAATCAGCTGTGAACAGCATTGAATAACACTTCGTCCTTTGTTGCTGTGAGTTTTACTACTGAATGACACCAAAGTGGCCGTGGCGTGTTTGAATAAACTAGCGATAACAGCTTGATCCATAGTCGTCGGTTTCCATTTCAAAATAGCGGCCGCAGTATGTACTGTGCACTCGAGGATAAGCTTCAGTGAATTCAATTGATAGACTTGGGATTGATTGTCCTGTTCAAATGTTTGGCAAAGGATTTTCAGAACGTGCGCCAAAGATCCTGATGGTGTTTGTGAACCAATCAACCGCACAGTGGCCGATACGAAGCGGAGAAGGAAAGGTAACAGATGGCTGCAATTGTCAGCTTTATTGAATTGGTGACAGCGGTCTTGGAAAAGGATCCAGAAGACGTGCTTCTCGTCAACCATCATAGAACGTAACCAGTTGAACAAGACGAATTCTTCCACGTTTTCCAGCTGTTCCAATTGAGCCAAAGAAAGCATCAACATTTCGAGAATGGATGCAAAGACTTGTTCATCACTAGTCGATTCCGGATGAACGATGAAAAAAGTTTCGAGGCTCTCTTGCCACTCGAGGTCGAAGACTTCTGGCAGCAGATTGATGCGTTGTAAAACTTCACGGAGAAGCGTTAGAGCCTCACTTACGTCGTGATGGCCTTCTGCGTTACATATTCGGCTCAAAGCTTGTTCAACCAAAGCGCAGTCGTTGGCAGACATCCCAACTTCCATCTCGGCTGGGCTCAATTTTAGGAAAGGCGGTACACTTGGTACCGAAGGCGGATTGGACAATTCCGCGTTAAAAATGAACTTGGCTGACCACCTGACAACAGCTTTAGACCACATTTCATACCAACCAGCAGAATCAATAGATTCTTCGATGACAGGTTCCGGTGGTGGAGGATTTTCCTCAATGGCGAGCAATCGCAAAAGCGCCACACAATGTCGACGGGCAATGAGATCCTGTCGTGTCATTATTGTGGCTCTGTAAGAAATTCCACATCTGTCATACAATTTTTTAATATGCTATGATCAGGGAGCTATTACCTTAACAAGTCCATCATGAAATTATTATCCCAAGCCAGAGCGTTCTTCGCTGCGGGATTCGCGTGGGCAACGAATAGGAAGGTTTTGACGATGGCTGACATGATTGAAAGAAACGGCTCGTTTTCCGACACAAGCAGAGATTTGTGAAGAAAATCAACAAGTATGGGTATTCCTCCGCTGTCGAGAAACATTTGATGGAGGTCCTTGTCTTCAAGGATGATTGCCAGTTTGGTTAGGTGGGTCCATCCCATTACTAAATCAGCACCTGTTAAGGCTTGCATCGTTTCCGTCAAATTGGAAACCTGTGAGAGCAAAGCGAATGTAATCAACATGAATTGCCACAACAAGAAAGAGCGCGTTAGTAATTACCCCAAATTTGGCTGTACTTTCAATAACAACAGTCAATTCGCCTGAAAATATTTCGGATAGAGAGGAAGGATCCAGGGCGGATATTCGCGGGCGAAGTAGATGAGCTTCTGGTTGCTGGCATAAGATAGATATAAGACTCAGACTGGACTTATCACGCAAGATATCTTGGTTTGACATATTCCGAATTAGAAATCTTAAAACGAAGTTGAGATCAAGGTGAGGACAGCCATCAGTTTCGTCGGAAGTAGAATGCGATTGATTTATCAGTTCCCATAACAGTGGCCGTAGGATTTTAAAGTGTTGCATCTTTGATTCAATATCTAAAACCAACTTCGGAATTATGGTAGTCACCAAAGTCTGCCATTGCTGATCATTCATCCACACTCGGCCTTTGAGTATTAACGCCAGAATTTTCTCCGCAATTGGTGCAATCTTAATAAAATCCGTGAATATTATTACCTTTGAACGAAATAATATTAGAAAATAAAGTTACCTGAGCGCTCTCGGAGCACATTCCTTTACCAATGGCTCTCACAACGGCTTCATCGACAAACAAATCACCAATGTGAGGCCCAATGTTGATAGACTTCATGGGTGATGCTATTTCGGCCAAAAGCTGATAAATTTGGCCTAGTATAGGCTCTTTCTGTGAGAGCAATAACAGCGTCATAGTTATGGCAGGTTTTCCTCCAAATTCTTTCAAATGTTTGAAGACCCAGGGAAGCAACGATTCTGTTAACCCATCATCCAATTTGAGTAGGTTAATTATGGGAACCAAATCATATTCCTGGTCGCTGTTTTTGAGGAATTTTGCTAGATTCTGGAAGGCCACATAGAGGTTGGAGATTTTTTCATATTTGTCATGAAGGGGTCGGTTTTCTTCAAGAATGGTTAAACACTTTTCCAGCAACTCTGGATGATAATGTGTTATGGAAGCATCTAGGAAACCATTGTATATCTCATATACAACATCACTGCTCAACGAAGAAGCTGGACAGCTCTGAATCGAGTTCACCAACAGTAGAAGAAAGGTTGCAAAGTTTTGCCTTGAAGATGCTCGCAAAGCAGCAGATATACTTGTCAGTATCTGGTAGAATTCCATGTTTTCTGTGGTTGATGTGCTAGTTCCAGAAAGTGCTGATGCAGTATTTAATAGCTTCAAAATATGATCAAATGGTTTTGATGATCTCATGAGCATTTGATGGCATGCCTTTGCTATCATTATAGCAAGATTTGACACTGTCAATAGACTGTTTTCAATTCCATCGCCAGGACCTCTTTCTGAACTGCTTTCAGTGATAAGCTAAAGTTGTGGTAGATATAGATATCTAGTTTTAAAGACATTTGCTTTCAGAACTACCTTCACAACAGTCATCCAAGAAGGGTTTTCCTTTCTTTTAAATTGTGCAACTATCCTTTTGCAGATGGAATCAAAACAGCTACACGCTGCATCTGCAATGGCTGGGTCAAGATCCTGACACAACTTTAGAAGACACTGCAATCGGAAATGATAGAAAATAAAATGCTAAAAATTGCTGAAAACGTTGGTTTGCAAGAGAACACTTACGACGAGCAACTCTCGCTGCTGAAGAAATGCTTCAGCAGGGAAATCATAGATCACAACGGTTTCTAGGAACTCGCAGGTGGATGAGATCAAATCAACATCTGATGACCTTAAGGAGTCCACAATGTTATTCAAAAGGAGTGCGTCGACATTTCGCTCCATTTTTGTCTAAAAACGATTATCGAAAACCAAGCATTGTTTTCGTTTTCAATGAGTAGTGGCAGATTCAAATAGAACCTCAGCGACGTTGCCAGTAAATCTAAATTGAAACTGCTCTCACCTGAATGGCTGTTTATGGATGGACCATGACCCATGAGTCCATGACACTCCTTTACTCCTATTCCTATGACTCCCACCTTCTATGAGCTATGAACATGCTGTCTGCTGTCTAGCTTCATGTCCGCATGAATGTATTTGAATCCACCGACGTTAAAAATGTGCAGTCATTGCACTCAACTGCAATCTGGATCCTCAAATGGGTCAATAGAACTGCGTGGGTCATCAATGTTAAATAACAGAAAGTTACCCGCTGACGGAGAAAGTATCTTTTTGAATGCCCAACTGGCCAACTACCCCACTAATGAGTGTTTTAGTAGAGCACAGATCATGACCTCCTAGGACATTTTGTTGTCAAGTGTTTTCCTCCATGAAATCTCAGATGTAGCGATAGCAACAACGGCTCTGTCGACGAAACCCCACATGAACTTGGAAAGCATTCTCATTTTCCTACTCAGTATGACAAACTAGGACAGTTTTGTGTCCCATTACCATTACTTTAGATTGGCGTACGTGTGTACGTACCTTGTGAAAAAAGAATACAACCAACAAAGGGTACAATTCTGCTCGTCACAGACACCTTGTGGGGGGTTCCGGAAGCTGCCATTAATCGTAATATGCCATCCTTTGTACTGTAAACATTTTTTCCCTTTGACTCTTGGTTACTGAACGTGGACTACTATTGAGCAATGGTTTCAACTATGTAAAAAGAAGTGGGTCAAATGGTTTGACAACCTACTGGATTTGCTGTAAGCGTTTTGTGCTGCGCATCGGCAACGATATCTGCACCGACGCTACACGGCATAAATACTCGATTATGCTAAAGAGTGGCAGTCAGTTTTCACAAAGCAGTTCAACGTTTCATCATGTTCAAGAGAATCTGGAAATCCTTGGCTAGAATGTGCCGGAATAGAGGCAATAACAAGAAATCGTATAACTATCAATCAGCACAAGCCGGTGAGTCGGTATATTACCTGAAGCGTGTATTTCACTTTAACCCATTCGCTCGTTACTGGTATGCAGACTATCTAACAATCCGTCATCGCAGCAAAGCGGAAATTAATCTAGTTAGCCTTGATGATGGACGAACAGAATTTCGAACGCCATTCACTACTCGATTGGTATGTATCACCATGGCAATGGCCGTGTTCAGACTGCGTCTTTTGTCTCGAAAGTAATTGTAAATTAAAACCCGCTTCAACGACATCTATAGGGGCGAAAGGTCATCCACCTTCGTAAATAATGCAGACGTGTTTTGCTGCGGGTCGTATGACGCCTAGCTGAAAAGCAACCTGGAATGTGATATCGTGTGACTTTTTGGTGTGGGAATCGAATTTTGGGTGCCTTGTTTGGTTTGCGGACACAACATTAACTATTTGTGCATAAATCTATTTACAAACTATTCTATTTCCTACCCGTTTAAATCAAAACTATGAAATACTACCGCCATCTGTGTGAAATAAAAACGTTATTTAACAACATTTACATGTCCCATTCATTTTATTGATTTCTTTATTTCTAAAGCAGAGAACTCTACCATGAACACTCAACGCAATCATCAGGAGATATTACTATGTTTTCAGTTAGATTTTCTTGTTAACTTTTTCTTCTTCTTTAAACTTTCCCCGGAGTAAAGGGTGGGATGGAAGGGATGAGACAAAGAGAGATGGGATTATGGTATGATTCACGGCAGCATTTGTGACTGGGTTGGCTGAACGCAACACAAGTGGATCTCAAAAAAAAAAAAAAAAATGAAAAGGCAAATGAGTGAAGGAAAAATAAACAAAATATTGGAATGTCACTCAGTGCATCTAAAATCCAGTTTGACAATCAGACATGCATAGAATCGTGACCATGTTATTGATCAAAAATAAAAAAAAGAGACCGTAATGTTGTATTGATCAACGTCGTAGTGAAAAAAAAAACTAAAAAAAAAAAAAAAAACTGACGAACCAAATACAAGGAAAACAAAAAATAAAACTGGATGTTCCGGTCGTGTGTGTATCTTTGTAAAGGGAAAAAAATGTAGCCTGAAACTGACAATGTAAATGTCGCTGTAAAGGAGCGCGGGCATGCAGTTCCGGAATACGAAAGAATTCAAATTTGAAAAAAAAAAATAAAAATAAAAATAAAATAAATGGGGTCTTTTACACGCTCCAGACGAAGGGCGTACCAATTCAACATTAAATCCCTGTCTGAAAAATTGCAAGTGAAGCCACGTGGGATAAAACGAAATCAGCGTTCACGCCTCACACTAAAAAAAGATAGAAAGTTAGAAAGAAACAACATACGTTTCTTATTTCGTCTCTCCTGATGTTAGACATAGAAAATTTTCAGATTTTAATTCGTTCAAAGACGTCAAAAATTCAAACGAGTATTTTTTTTTCTTCCAACTAAGAATAGAAAAAAGGCAGAAAACAAAGGAAATTTGTACTCTTGTACAACTCAGAAAAAAAAACGACAATGAATCAGCCAAACAAAATCAAAAATTAAAGAAAAAAAAAATTGAAAAATGGTCTATTCTTCGCTTCTAAATGTTCTTTTCATCATACTTTAAATGGTGAGATTCTATCTTCTAATTTATGGCGTCAATTTAAAATGAAGAAATGATGAACACGCCGAATAAAATATACACGCTTGATATATGGTTTTAAAAAATTAAAATATAAAATCATATGCTAAAAAAAAAAAAAAAAAGATATTCAAATTAAATGTGATGGATGAAGGGTTAGGGAAGTAGGGAAGGAAAAAAAAAAAAAAAAACTTGAAAAAAACAGTTCGCACTGCTTTTTAAGGGAGCCCATCAATGTTGAAGTGCTCGGGTGTTCCAGAACATGGCCGTTAGAGTGATGGCCAACAAGAGCAGGGCATTGACGGTGAACCGTCCCGAACCGGATACGGAGATCTCACGGCGCTGCACCAGGACGTGATCGAGGACGTGGATTACGCCATCAATGCACTGGACATCCGGGCGGACCACTCGGGCACGAATGTTCTCCCATTCAGCGTAGTACTCTGAATTTTTCAAACGCAGTTAATAAATGTTTACCTCGCAGCATTAAAAGTCCGAGATAAAACTACATTTTTTTTTTTTTTAAAGATTATTTGCCCGTAGTGACTAATGAAAGCACATTACAATATTATAGCCGAGCCTAAATAGAATTCTTTGCGTTGTTTCAAGTTGTTACCTCGCGTTGGCTCCCCTCCATTCTCTTTGTTAGCAACGGATAAATTGACAAGATCGTCAATATAATTGATTTGCGAACGGGCTCATTTGTGCCGAAATCCAAACTGAATAAAATTGAATTTACCTCCACCACTTTCGACGAAGACGATCTTCACTTTGCCGCGGATCGTTTGTAGGTAATTATCACGGCCTTGGCTCGTTAGATTGCTGATGCTCAATTCTTGTCCGACGACCAAATGGCGTTCCAAAATTTGACGCACCTGTTCATTTTAAAAATATTTAAATCCCCTCCTTAATAAAAAAAAATTCATTTTGAATAACTTACATTGTAGGAATATTCGCCCATAAAGAGTTTTTTAAAGGCCGAGCCCATCGTGCGATGGATAGTCTCCCAGGCTTCATCACTGGGCACCAACATGGTGAACTTTTGCTGAATCCTTGGATTGTACGGATCTCTGTACGCTTGCATGCGACCAAGGAAATCATCTTGGATGGCCAGCGCGTGTGTTTTGCTAAACAAATTGCAAACTCACGTAAAACAGATAAAGATAAAAAAAAATTAAATGAAATACCTCATGATGGAATCTGATCGGAGTTTCTCAATAACGGTCATGGTTGGAACACCGAGAACGCGATCGATGATGTGAACGATTCCGTTAAGGGCGCCAATATCCGGCTGGATGATGGTGGCATTGACGCCGCCGCCTTCGACAGAGACGGTAATGTTGTCATCTGGACCGTAGGCGGAGAAGTAGAGCCGTCGGTGTCGGTCTGCCGATTCGACCTTAAAAAAAAAAAAAGAAATGATGGATGATGGGGGGCGAACATTGGTTAACTATCTGCTGATGGCTAATGTATCATAAGCATAAAGGGAATTACGTGAGAGAAGAGCGGATTCTGGATAATTTCGTCGGAGGAGAGCCGCCTGCGGATGACGTGTAGCTGCAGGATTTCCGTCAGTTTTTGTTGATTGGCCAACAATGCGTTAAGGTTCTTCTCTCCGAGCCTGCGGAAAGCCTCGTTAGACGGGGCCAGCAGGGTCAACTCTCCGGCACCCGTGATGCCCTCCATAAAGTTAGTCGCGAAATCCTTCATGATGCGATAGAACTCGTAGAGGATCCCGTTACGTTGTTCCTACCCAAAAAGAAGAAAGAAAAAAAAAAAACGATCAATCGATTTGCAAAGAATAAAGAAAGCCTTGCGAAACCATGACAACCCTATCGATCGCTGCAATTCTATAGCGTCACTAGCATTACACGTCTAGAACGGCTGCAAAAGAGAAACCCAATATAGACAAGATACATCAGGTTTTATAGAGCTCGAGAATTTCCAGACAGGAAAAAACAAAAAAGAATTACGACCAAAATGTAAGATGTAAGAGAGAGAATGACGATAGAATTGTTCACATATGAGACAATAGCGCGGGTAAAAAGAGATATGCAGTATATACGCAATGAAAAGAAGAAAAAAAAAAAAAAAAAAAAGAGAAAACGATATATAGATTGTTATATACTTACAAAGACCTTCAGGTCGGAGCCAGCATGCACCGGAAGGCATGCACAAATCAAATTATTCGATTAGATTATCTTTTGTTTTCTGTGTCTCGCATAGAAATAGATTTCTTGTGTGTCTGTGTGTATAGCTCGATTTAACTTTCTTTTTTTTTTAAAAGATTGTTGCGTGTGTTTTCTTTTTCGTGTTTAGATAGCGAATAAATGCGTGATGAGTCTACAGCGGACTACACCGTACGTTATATAAGATACATCAAAGATGTACCTTATATACCATAGGTTCCAAGAGTTCGTACTGATGGGCCAGATTTTCTGCTCTAATTCCAACATCTTTTTATCCATTTCAAAATAAATTATACGGATAGGAAAATTAAAAATTTTATAGTTGGCTGGCTGGTAGATAATCTATAAGAGACATACCCAACTACGCTAAATGTCTCGAAATAGTTGGCAGAGAGAAAACCGGTTCATTAAGACGAACTTTTTTAGCGCATTGGGGAGGATTTAAAAAAAAAAAAAAAAAAAAAAGTTAAAAAAAAAGCCATGCATTTTGAATGATGAGCCTACATTTTTGAAGCAATGCCGGATTGGCATTGCCTATTGCTCATCATTGTTTAAAATTACATTTGTCATCATCGTCTTTTTTTTTTTTTTTTTTTTTTTTTTTTTACGGACTACCGCGCAAAACGGATGAGACGTTTCATTACGTGGCAGTGATATGTGATTTATAGGCACAAATGTGTTTTTTTTTCGTTTCTTTTACGGTGATGGTAAGTGAAAATAAATTTTTTTTTTCTTTTAAAGGAAATTGAGAGACACCCGTTTACCTTAAAGGACTGCAGCATGCCGAAGGGAAAACCATGTAAGCGCAAGACACCGTAAGTATAAAAAGTAAAAAAAAAAAAACAAAAAGAAAAAAAAAAAGAAAAACAGATAGAGAAAGAGAATAGAGTGAGGAGAAAAGTTCAGATATATAGTTAGAAACAGTGAAAAATAAATCAATAAATAATAATGAAAAAAAAAAAAAACATTACGACGATATGAAGATTCCCTGGATGGTAGAAAACATCACCCAAAGAAACTCGTGACACAAAGACTATTGGTCATGAAAAAAAAATTTGACAATCAAGTGTCTATTATTATTAAATTTGACGTTATGGGCATTGCATTCTCTCTTTTTTTTTGTGTGTTAAGATTTACGTTTTTGAGACTGATGCTACATTGCCATAATTCTCTATTAAAAAACAACATCATTTTCAATTGGAAAATAGAAATCCCAACTAGTCCAGCAAAATTTTCAAAAATCGAAATGTCGCTTCGTTACCTTGAGAAAGTTGACAATGTCGATATCGATGACAATAAGAGGCTTGTCGATAAGGTGGACGACGCCGTTGCGGACGGGGATGTTGGCTTTGACCACCTGGGCCACGACCACGCCCCTGGGATGGTGGAAATCGCCTACCAGGGTGTTGGATTGCACGTAGACTGTTCATTCGAAAAATAGAATGTGTTACGTGTAGAAACTCCAAAATCGAGTAAAAGAAAAATACTTTGCGATCCGGTTTCTTGCGACGGCAGTGACTCGTTGCTGAAGGAAACGGTGACTTTGAGGTTGTCGGAGAAGGCCAACGTCTGGACCGGGCGGCCTCGGATGGCCGGACGGGTGAACAACGCCACATTGGGTACGATGTGTCCGTCAATCACTTTAGGGTCGATCTTGTCACGTGACACGGCCTACGTTGGTCGGGGAAGAAACAGCAATGAGGAATTTATGAAACCTTGTACGTTTGAAAACGGATATCTTTTTTCTATCTCCATTTCAAAAAGCAATAAAACAATAAAATTATTTGAATATTGTCTCCCCCCCCCCTCCGGTTGTTATGCGGGGCACACAAAATGTAAACCGTCGACATAATTACAAGTGAAGCGACTTGAGAAGCCTTGCAACTGCCCGTTGTAACGATTCAGGGGGGGGAGAGAGCCCAGTCGCAGATTGTTTGATCGATGGTTACTGGCGGACCGTTATCAAGAGACAGACTTGCCACTCGAATGGGCACGGCACGCTGTTCACCAAAGCTGAAATTCCAGCCCACACAAGAACAAAAAGAGATCAATCACCTCGAATCCGCGATTGATCGGAATCAGGAAAGTGTGGCGGCCGGGCGTGGCGAAAACGGAGAGTTTCTTGTGCGACGAGACTTGCTGGACAAAGTCGCTGCGTTCAAGCAAAATGAATTTACAAAAAAATTGTATTGTAATAATGTTTAATGTATTCATACCTGATTTGATACGGTCCCAAATTGAAACTTCCGGCTCTTTCGAGGAGACGAGCTGCGTCGGGATTGGAGAGTTGCGGATCGCGAGCCGAAGTCATGATTGGCTCTAGGACTTTATCGATGACGTGCAGTACCTATTCAAATGTTATATCCATTTCGATTGTTATTCCAACGTTCTCACAAAAAACAAGGAGATGATGATCGTCTTTCGTGGCGTGGCTTTACACGACAAAAGCAATTTCATGGGAAGGAAATGGGAAATGGACGAAAAAAGGCATTCCATGTTGAAATTGTCTCAAATGGACTTGATGGAAAAGGAAATGGTCATTTTGGAGGACGGCCATATTGCCGTTGGGGTCACACACAAAAGGAATCAAGGAAAAAATATCTATATATTTTTTTTTTTATTTTGATAATAATGGTTAAACGTACTTGTTCGTCTTGTCTGGTGGACATGGCTTTGATATCGCCACGGATGACACGAGCATCGTTGATGTAGAGATCGTACTGGTAGGAACTGGCGTCGCGACGGGCGATCCATAGCGGCGGATTGCCAGGCAGTTCGCTGGAAACCGATTGGTCCAATTTGTCCGTCGTCAGAGCCACGTTAGCTGTTTAGTTTTCCATCAACAGCATTTCAACAATTTAAATGAAAATCTCTTTCACATTTCTCGTTTTTTTTTTAACGATCAATTATCGTTAAACGGCGGTTGAAGGAGGGAGGAAAGGCTCTCGAGTTTGAAAAATTATTGATTGCTACTTAACTGCTTATATAATATACACAACCCACCCACCCCTAGAAAAAAAAAAAGGCCGATCTTTTTAAAATGTCTGGGCTTCATGTTTTCTCACCCTCATCAGTCTCGACACACACAGGCCGTTTCTGTTTGTTTAAACAAACGAAAGACACGACTGTTTTTCCAGATCTTTTTTTAAATGGCTATCTGGCCGAGTTAGGTTTACACGTTTCACCCTCTTGTACTTGCAATTTGTTAATAAGGATTCGAAAAAAGAAGAGAGAAAATGATTTTGTTTTTCACAACGCACCGAGATGGTAGAGCAGCAAGTCTTGGTCCTTTTGTCCGGTATAAGCTCTCATGGCCGCATTGTTGGGCGCAAAGACGGTGGCCTGCCGGAACTTGAGCAGCGTCGGCACCAGTTCGTTCCGTGAAATCAAGTTGAAAAACTACGTAAATTCAAAAATAAATGAAATGAGTCAACCAGTATTGATTTTCGGCTTCATTCTAAAAATGAAAAACATCAATCAATGTCTCCCCTCTTTCTTTCATCTATTCGGAACAGTTGGTAGTCCCCCCCATGTTGGCCTTTTATATCAAAATTGGCAGGACTAAATGAGTCACTAATAGCCATCTGTAAAAAAGAGTTGCTGACAATCGAATCGTGCGATCGAAGCATTGGGGGAAACCATCAGGAAAGGCAACATTCAGACTAGATGCTTATTAAAGACGAGTGAGAGCGGCGGGAGTCGGGGAAAATGAGAAGGGGGAGAGAGAAATTTTAGTAGAACTTATTGATTTCAGTGGAACAGCGAAGGGGGGGGGGCCTGTCGTGGTAGGATTTTGGCCGACTGCCACGCAGTGGAAAGGAGGTGGCGATTTCGTTCGAGCGTGATGATGCCCTCCACGACGTCACGCACTAGATCGTTTCACCTTTTGTTTTTGTTTTCAGTCATCAAGATTTATATGAGCACCTCCTCCCCTGCATACCCCCCGAAAAAGGAGGATCCAAGTTTTCATTTTGTTATCTATATGATTATTACATAAATTATAATGCAGTCCCTTCCCGAAGTTTTGAAAACTCGAAGTCACGCCCATTCGATAATTTTAGGTGGGGGGACGCTTTTGACTGGGTATATCCAACAACAAAACATAACGACCCTAAAAAACAAAACACAGAATGGGAGTAAGTTACCGAATAAGTCGATGGGTCGCAGACGTGCGTGAATAAAATGTCGTGTCTCTTTTTTTAGTGTGCCCCCCCCCCCTATTCTTGATCCTTTCGTTCTCTATATTCCACCCTACTGGGTGGAAAACACATAACCACGTCACGATGTACTTTTCTCCCTGTCGCATCAGAGATAATTGGATGTCTGTGTGTGTATGTACTCCCGAACATTATTGCAAAGGCTTCCGTTCGTTTTCTTCTTTTCTGTATATTTACACAAACTGAAAAAAAAAAGAAGAATGTTTTTGACGGGACGACGAGATAGATCCGGACGCCGGCATTTTGTACGCGCCGGAAGAAAAAAAAAATAATAAAGGGAAGACGCTGCTGGCGCAAACTTGGGCCCGAAGGATGCGGGAGGAAGAGACTACAAGTTTATTTTCAGATGTTGTCTTGCCGACTATCTGCGCTTGATTTTATATTTTCAAAGGCGGAAGAGAGGGGGTGCGTATTTTCATTTCTTAAACAAATCATAAAATGAACCCCGGCTGCGGGAACTCTTCCCCCTTTAGTGAAAGCAATCAATTGAAATTGAATAACAAAAGAAAAGTCGTTGGATTACCCAGTCCAACTCGTTAACGATTTTTCTTTTAAAATCAATTGAATTTTCTTTTATTAGAACGTCGGTAAATTGGTGGAGGAACTTGGCCCTTGTAAGTGAAACAAGAGATTCTTATGCCTTTAAGAAAATTGACGTTAGGGAAAACCCCCTGTTCATTTGGAAAGGGGAAACAGACAAAAAAAAAAGGACTTTTGGTAAACGGATACACCGCAGATGTAATCAGTGATAGCGAGCTCTTGTAACCGCTGTTCGTGGCGTGATGCATCGTATCGAATTGAGGGTGTTTTCCCTGTCTCGGATGACAAAAGAACCCCCCTTTTGGTTAAACTGAAAAGCATAGACGATTTGAGACATCCTTCCACGTCAAATCAGCTGTCATATCGCACAACCAATGCAGAAATGAATAATAGGCTTGGCGCGTCATCAAAAAATCGAGTCATTATCAAATAAGGGACATATATTTGAGAAACGAAAATCGCTTGTTAAAAGGAACTGTGTTCGTACAATGTTGGCCCTCTTCTTTTATTATTTCCTTCCCCTAGACATCACAAAAAAAGATCCAATTTTCTTATTCCCTAATACCCAACCCCCTCTAGTCACATCATTGGATAACACAACGTGCGGGCTTCCGTTGACGATGTGCTTACAGCCGACGAGTGAGGCGAATAAAAGGGGGGAGAAAACGGACAACACGAAACAAAAATGGGAGGTAAAAAAAAAAAAAATGCTGATTGCTACGCGACTCTCAGTCTCGTAGGCCCCCGTAAGTTCGCATGAGAGGGGGGGGGGTTCGCCCTATGGGTTTCCTTTCATTGATCGCAGAGAACGGCACAGAGACGACGGGTGCCATTGCTAGATCGATAACTCAGCAGCGTAGCTCACTCTAGTTCCCTTTTCTTGTTGTTGGATTCATCCGCAAAAGAGTGGGAGGAGCTTAGTATTCTTTTCGTTTCACAGACGTGTCGCCAAAAATCCGAAGGTAAAACCCAATGGAACTAAAAAAGGAGGAACTGAGAAGTGTAGCCTTTTATTCCGGAGAGGGGCAGCTGCGTCACGCGGGCATTCATCTTTTGGGAACTGGAGGGGGGGAATAAAAAAAAAAAAAAAAAGTAACCACCACCCCTCATAGAGGCACCGGATCTCACGAGGAAAACGAGACAAAAATCCACTAGGGTGGAACTAGTCATTCTATTTCTCCCCCTCCCCTCGTCTTTTTTTTTTACACGCAAAATAGGGTCATTGGGACCAGGAGAATCAAACAGAAAGTACCAAATTGACACTACAATGTAACACGTTGGTTAAGTGGCGAAGGGTGAGGATGGGGGGGGGGGGGTTGATAATAACACTAAGAAAGAAAATTTTCTTTTTTTAATCTCCTACTCTCGTTCACACTCTATTTCATTTCAATTGAATCAATGTTTGACCATCTGCAGCTGTCGTCGAAATGTCACATCCATTATGTTTTCATTTGAGAGAGAAAAAAATACGAGTAAAATAACAGTAAAGCGGATTTTTCCCAAATTCTCTTTGATCTTCCTTGCATCAAACTTCCCCCTTTTTTTAAAGCTTTTAGAAGCGTACCACTCCATCGCATTAAAGCAGAAAAGCACACACATGAAAAGCATTATTGATTCACTAACAACATTTCACGTCCAACAAAGAAAGGGGGGATATACGAAAGGGGGGGGGGGGTGCAATGATATTATCATTAATAATTGAAAATGAAATTTAGAAATACGTACCTCTGAGAGATCGGGATCATTTTGAATGAGGTCGAAGATGGTCGGTTGTTGGTTCATAACCGGGCCGACAGCAGACGCCAAAGCCAGCCATGAAGACATGGCAAACAGTGACAAGGTCACCAACGAATAAGAATGAGTAAACATTTTCTCAAAAAGTTTAAACTGTTAGATCGTTGTGTTTTTTGATCGATTTTTTTTTTCCAACTTCGTTTCCAGAAAACTAGTACACACACTCACAGATCACAAAACACTGCACTTTTGCACACAACAGCCATACACTTTTTTTGATTTCTCTCGAGACACGAGAAACACGTTGTGTGCGTTACAAAAGGCTGGGCGCCAATGATGTCAGTAAACTTCCTTCTTCGTTCGATTGAAGGTCTCGATAAGCCCAGGTGCAACGAAAAGGAAATGAAAAACTTAATTGAATACGAACTGGCGATTTCGTTTGGTTTTTCAGACGAGGCCAAACAGTTTTCGGTGAAAAAGAGAGAAGAACAATGGGGATACAAACCAAGAGTTCGTGAAATAAAAACGAACTGATGAAGAAAAGGATGAGGAGAGTTCAATTTGCGTGTCTGGACTGGCGCGCACTGTCAGCTCTACTAGACTGTCAGCGGCCCAACTCGGCAGTAAGGCGAACTGAAAGCGGTCACAAACATGACGTAGGAAAGGTGTCTTATGTGTTTCTCCCCTAGTTGAAGGCCGTGGCCGCCTGGTGGCGTCCAAGCCAAATGTTTCTAGCTATCGATACGCAACGATCTAACCTTGACTATCGTGATAGCTAAATAAAAAAAGGAATTAAAAATAAAAAGGAAATGATTTTCATTTCTAAAACAAGATGCCCCGAAGCTTTAAGAAGATCGAAAGCTTCGTCGTCTATTACCTGTTTCCTTTTTTTTGGTTTTAATTTGTGGGTTTTTTCCTTTCAATTCCCGTAAGGGGTGAAGCATTCTTGACTTTGCAGACGCTTCTGGACAATCGAAAAGTCACGCTAAGCGAGTTCTGTTTTTGTTTTTTTTTTCTTTTTAGTTCTCGTTTCTAGCCTCTGGCTTCACGTCCGGGAATCTTTAAAAAAAATAAAAATTTTAGGTTGGCAATAAATACATGGGATTCTTGTTTCTGTTTTCGTTTGTTTCTTGTTTGCGTGCCCTTTTCCCTAACTCGAACTTTGAAACGAAAATAGAAACGAGCGCGCCCCGTGGACAATAAACTTAAAACAACCAGTCAAACAAAAACCTAAAAAAAACACGAAACTTGTAACGAAACAAAAAAAAAAAAAAAAAAAGAAGAAAAAGGAGAATCCAATACACTGGTATTATTGATCTATTTATTCGATCGTGAGAAAACGATCCCGAACTGCTGACGTTTTTCTCTCCTTAAAAACAGAAAAAAAGAAAAAGGGTTGAAATATTGAAATATGATGACGTGTGTAGGAATAGCACCGTGCAAGATAACTCTACATGTGGCGGTTTCTGGAAGAGTGCTATAGTATATAACCCACTCGAGATAAGAGGCTAGTGAGAATTTATCTCTCTTCAAAACTAAAAAATTCATAGCAAATATTCCTTTTTTTTTTTTAAATATTATCTTCTCTTCATTTTGTAAGAGAGTCAATTCCAATTCCATTTTTCCACTTTGTATTCGAAGCCTTGCACGTCTGAGAATAACGCCTGCTGTCAAGCTTGTGCTGAAGTGTATTTTGCCCCATCGACCCGTTCTCGTACGACCAATAGCGATGTTGCAAAATCAACAATATTTGTTGTGCACAGCGAGAAAATATGCACTACATGTTTTTGTCAAGTAATAATAGCAGTGGTAAATACACGGCTTAAGGAAAAATGGGCCGAGACACACCTAAAGACAAAAATGGAGGGAAAGTGAGAGAGGATACAGGTAAACAGCCTCGAGGGGGTAAACGAAAAGAAACCCGCAGGTATGCCTTGTAGTAGTCGTAGTAATAGTACAGCATTTTTCGGAGAAGGCGGGATAAAAAAAAAAAAAAAAGGAGGAAAAGAATGAAAGGTTGGATGAAGATAAAAGAGTAAAGGGAAGAGCGAGAGCTAATGCTGTGTTACATCAACAGGAAATGCCGGGTTCACCCAAAAAAAAAAAAAAAAAGAAAATGGCCGCCCAATTGTTCCTAGACCAATACAAAAAAAAATTCCTTACAGCAGCAAAGGATAAAAAAAGAAAGTAAATAATAAAATCGCTTCAAAGTTTATTTTGGTGGGTGATGTTATAAGCAAAAGAAATGACCTTCAACCGTAATGTCAGGTGTTTTCAACATTTCCCCTCCCTACCCTTTCTCCTCACCACCTGGTCATTGTGTCCGTTTTCTTTTTTTTCTCCATAACTTTCTCGTACTGACAAGTTTGCCGGTCGATTAACGCCCGTTATGACCGATCGACCCTGTGCATTTCTCTCTTAGTTTTGCTTCCTTACAATGACCTTTACAACGGAAAAACATGGTTGACTGGATTTCTTTGGAGAAGGGGGGAGCGAGAAAGGTGTCGGCCAAAATGAAAAAAGGCGATCCGGATCAGTTATAATCTTCTTGGCTCAAATACCTGGAATGTTCAGCGCCTCGTGGGATGTCATTGAATACCAAAACCGATTCCTGGTTAACAATAACAGCCGGAAGTTTTTCAATGTGACGTGAAAATCCGTCATTGAAATAAACATGTTTCAAAAAAAAAAAAAGGGGGGAGAAATTATTTCATAGGAATAAAAGAATTTTTTTTGCTGTCATACCAGTTCTAAAGCTTGAAGCGGTTTCGTGTTTAATCGCTCTTGAATGGGAGTTACAGCTCCAGATGATGCGAGCTGTCCAACAGCATTAGGCCAAATTCGAGTGGACGGATCGTCGATGATTGGTTTCAAATCGACAGCTCGTTTGCCATGTCCACCGAGACATGAATGTCCAAAGACGCCACAACCAGCGTCTCCTCTCATTCTGGCTCCTGTGTTCAACGAAATTAAAGAAAAAAAAATGATTTCTTTTCAATTTGGTGAATGAGAGTCTCACTTCCGCATTACGACAAATAGGAGTGAGAAAAAAAAGGAGGAACAGGAATTTAAAATATCTATTTCCAGCAGCTTTTCATATTTTTTTTTTTTCCCTCGGTCCCTCTTCTACAGGGTGGGATAAAAATAAAACCGGACAGAGTCACTCTCCGCTTTCTAAGCTGTCAAAAACTGAATGAGATTTCCCTTGGCCGTCAGTCGATTTCACACCACTACTACTGTATTCCCCCACCCCCTTCCTTAGTTTGAATTGTGATGATGTTGGGTTACAAAGTTTGGGCTGCCCATTTTTATGTGTGTGATTTGATAGACCTATTTTTTTAGGGGGGCAAAAGAAAATGAAGAGGGATGACAGTTAAATATGACGGATCACCTGAAACGATGGCCAGCATTGTCGTCACGTAGATCATGTAGAAGAAGAGATGCATTGTGAAAATTGCGTTGTAAAAATCCTTTCCCCTACAAAGCGGAAATGTTTAATTGGAAAAGCGTCTAAAGTCAAAAGGGGGGGGGGGGTGGGAGTAAAGAAAAGTCACATGGAAATCATAATAATAAATAGAGGAAAAACGTGGATGTCAACTTGTAAAACTGTGGAATACACGTCGTAGCGCAACTTACTCGATCCGGAAGTCCTTCCGCTGGAACAACTGTTAACGATATCTAAGACACAAAATCAAAAACCAAATTAATATCAACTTTAAAAAATCGAAAAGAAATTACGAAAATGTTTTACTCACAATGCTGAATATTTTTATCCTTGATATCTTCCGGAATATATTCGATATCAACGAAAAATATCGCTACCTTGAAAGCAAAAATCAAAAATGTCCAAACAAAAATTCGGAAATGCCAACGCTTTTCGATTGACCGCAAAATCTCACTTCCTTGCCTCCTCTATATATATGCAGGGCAAAAAGCGAAGTCGGAACGTAGCGCAGGCGTGACGTAAACATTCTATTAGCCCTTGCTTCTGCTGTAATGAGCTGTGGAAAATAACAACACACATCTTCCTTTCGAAATTGAAAAAAAAAAGTGTCATGGGGGAGGTGTGTTAGCAAACTAACTGAAACGAATGCCGTTTAACGTGTCAATAGGGGGAAGCAAAGTTGATGCTACGATACGGCCAGCTTGCCTTCCTTGATTAAAGCCAGTGTATTTGGCAAACGCAAAACAAACTTTTTGAATAGCGGCTGACGTACGTAAGAAAAGTTTCGAAAAAAAATAAATGCGAAACGCAAACAAAAGGCGGTTGACTCTTGCTGTCAACACGCAACTTTGCGTTTTGTTTCCAAACCCACCTATTGCGAAAGTGCTCTGTTTGTCGGTGAAAAAAAATAAATAATAGGAGGAGCCCCCGAATGATTTTCATTCAGAGTCGCTGCTGGTGTCGAGCACAGCCAATCGTTTGCGACTTGTTGTTGACGCAGCTGTTGACGAAGTTTCAACAACAACAGCCGCATCTGCAACGTCTTGTTGTTCAACATCTTGCGGCTCGTCGTCGCTGCTCGACGACTCGGAATTGACGATGCGGCGACGTTTATGCGCGCCCAACGCAATCGCTTCATCAGCCAACCGTTTGTTGCCGCTCGTGTTGCCAGAGATGTCTGTCCGTTCGTCCGGCTCGCTCTTCGCGTCCTCCGAAACGCACGCTCCTTTTAAAAAATCGATCCTGGAACGCAAATCAGCCGCCATGAGGTTAGACGGAATGCGCCAGTATTGCTCCTACAATGGAAAAAATAGAGTTGGAATTCATTTCCAAAGATGTTCCAGACATTTTCGATTTTTTTATAAAAGAAAAAAAAAACAAAAAAAACAAAAAAAACAAAAAACAAACCTGTTCGTTAGCCGGTGGAGCCAATCCCATTTTGGCAATAAATTTCAAAAAGGTGTGGTCCTCCATCGAAGCAATAGCCGTCTCCGTCAGCGGAACTAGAGGGATGGCCTCATCGCCCCCGCCATCTTCTTCACGGTCCTCCAGGGTTTCACTAAGGCACTCGGCCAACCAGGCTAATCCTTCTTTACGGCCTGCATGTAGTAGGAAGGGGGAAGGAAACCAGTCAAGTGTTGCTAACGTATGGCTATGTTTTGAAAAAAAAAAAAAAATAAAAAAAAAAAAAAATAAATAAAATTACGGACCATCGTCGACCAGTTGCCGGAGTTGTGCCGCTAACATTTCAGGGCTAAAATAATCAGTTTTCTTCATAGCGAATCCGTACTGTTTGGGCCGTTTCGACTTGCTTTCTTTACGTTTCATATTCTTTAAAGCTTCACCTTCGCTCTCGTCATCTTCTTCGTCGCTTTCGCTTTCCTCTTCGTCTGATTCGGAATCGTTCAGTCTGGCAGGACCTTCTCTGGGAGCCTCGTCGTCCGACTGATCGCCTTTGGATTCTTTCCTTCCGGCTGATTTGGCCGAACGGACTTTTTTCTTGCGCAATTCCTTGACGTCTTCGACCAGACCGAGTTCCACGATCTTGTCTCGGACGCGACTTTTGCCGCGGGGAATGGGCAGTCGATCAATCAGCAAACCCAACGGATCTGTCAAACGGGAAGCCTTTCAAATGCGAACGGTTTGGGCATAAAAAAAAATCAAATGAAATACCGGATGAACCGCGGACTTCTTCGAAAATGCGGCGCAATTCCACGATCTCGTGATCGCCCCATTCCTTGGGTGGACGGATTTTTACGGATCGTTTCGTTTTGGCCAAGCCCTTGGCGTCCATGATGAGACCCATGTCCTTCATTTTCTTGATTACGGCGCGTCGATTGCGGTTCTGATTAATCAGGTTGGCCAAAATTCGATCCACCACATCTCCCTCTGCACGGAACAAAAAAAAAAAAAAAAAAAAAAAAAAAAAAAAAAAAAATCGTTCAAAATGAAGAACAAAATTGAAGATCAAAACGTACGCGAGGATTAAGAAAACGTCCGGAATTTAATAAACGGGCTAAAAGGGTAACATATGCCCATGTTGTAATAAGGTTGAGCGCGCAACGGAAACCATTGAAATGTAGTAAGTTTCAAAATTTCATCACACGGCAGTCGGCCACGCCTCATATATGCAAAACTTCCCATCACTGAAAATGATAATCCCATCGTCACGACGATACGTATAATCCCTTTTTCTTGAAATCGATTCCCGGCCGATGGGTTCGTGGGCCCATCAGGGAAAATCGGGAAGGCAGGGGGGGAACGAAATAAAAAAATTCTGTCGAAACGGAACGTGGAAAATGCGTGTGCAGCGCATCTAAGCATTTGAATGCTGTCACGATTAAATAAGAAGAAGTTAAGATACATCGTAGACGAACGGAAAAGAAATGTTTGGGGGGGAACCGAGGGAAAAAGGGCGGGTCCCATTTGTTAGACATCCGTGCGGAATGTACGCGCAACTATTTCATCTGACTGTCGAGTCGGCCTCCGTTTCACGTTTTCAACACATTCGTAAGATTTTATTCTTCCGTTGTTTTCCCTCGACTTGTTCTCCCTCCCCCTCTTCTTTTCGACTTATTTATTTTATTTTATTTTTTTTTGGCTAATTTTGGATGCCTTCCGGAAGGCCTACGGTTAGAAAAATCCCACGGCACACTTTTGGTTACGTCGAGGATTCTCTGCGTTCACGCCCTTTGAACACTTTGATCCCGAAGCGACACGCCATCTCGCACACGTTCAGTGAGAAGGAAAAACTACAAAAGACTTTCTTTCTTAAATCAAAAAGCTACGAAACAAAAAAGAAAATGTCCGCAAGGTTTTCCACGAATGCTTGCGGATATAGAAGACGGACACGAATGTCCAACGAAATAAATGAAACGCTAAGCAAAAAAAAAAAAAAAAAAAAAATGAAGAAGAAGAATGCGTGTGCTTACCACCATCTTGGACGTCTCTGAATTCGTGATAGAGTCTCTCTAATTCATCTTCTTCCTCTTCGTTCCAGACGGAAGGCGAATAGCTCGAGCTTCAGACGTCCGCATGGAAACGAAAACAGAAAAGAGGGGAAAATGCGATGAGCGAAAGGCGGGTAAAGATCAAAGACATTTTAATTAAAGCTAGTCGACATTAGCTCAATGATAAGTGAGTCCTTTTTGTTTTGTGCTTACTCTTTGACGTTGCCGTAACCGGCTTCAATTTCGACCGCCTCGCTGGCAGTCTTCCAAAACAGCAGTTCCACGAAGATTTTCGGGTTGACTTCCGCCGTTTCGGCAAATTTCCTCACGATGTAAATAGCAAATTTGTACAGCTCCTAATGCCCAATGTGAAGAGATGCCAAAAAATTAGGGAAAGTCAAAGCATGGAACGCGACAGCCATCCATCAATGTCAAAACAAAACAAAAAAATGTGATTGCTAAATGCAAATGCAAATAGAACGAACTGGCAAATAAAAACTAGTTCTCACTTTGACGGTGGAGTCGGTCTTGGCGCGCGGATCGTCCATAATCATTTGAAATGTCTTGAACAGCGAGAGCTGGTACAGCATGGCGGGCATTTTACAGTCCCAGGCGACGCGGTGGAGCATCTTGACGATGCAGTGGTTCGTCAGCGTCGTGTTGGTGGCGTAGCGCCTCAGCAGATGGCAGTAGCTTCGAACAACATTTTTATGTGCAAACCTGTCAACAGATGGCGTAGACATATCAAAATAAACGTATACACACACAAATCGTCGACTTTAAAACAAAACCAAACAAAAAAAGAACCGAGTCAAAAATGAGAAATATCAGAGGAAACAATTAACGGAGACGGAAGGAAAAAGTACCCAAACATCTGCCATGCTGTACTGGAAAGGATTTTCTCCATGAATTTTCGGATGCGGAGCAAAAGGATGCCGGAGCGCGCAATTTTCGTTGCGAGTTTTCCTACTCCCTCCTTTGGAATTCAAAACACGCAATTTCGAAGAAATAAAACCAACGACGCCGCTCGATATCTGTTTTTTTCTTCTTCTTTTTCTCCCTCCACTTACGTTTCATCTATTATTTGAAATCCCGCGCGCAATAACTATTGCAGAGTTCCATCAAGTTTCATTCCTACATTTAAAACCCTTACTTTTTTTTTTTTTTTTTTTTTTTTGCTCTTCTTTTGCTCATCTTTTCCTTCTTTCCTTATTGATTGCGCTTAATGTTACACGACACGGCGTAGAGAGAGTGCCTCGTAGGACCACTGGGTTCGTTTTCGGCGTTCATTCCCAAACTGTTTTTTTTTTTTTGTTTGTTTTTTTCGCCAGTCGTGGCAAATTAGGATCACCTGTAAACTCATTTCGCTAACTGCTAAAATACGTAAAAGGGCATGGACCCTTAAGATTCGCTTTCGCCCATCTTTACACCACTTAGTTAACGCAGGCAAAAACAAAAAACAAAAAACAAAAAAAATATTGAAAGAAATGAAAATGAATCTGATTTAAGCGGAGAGTATGATAACCTGCGTGATACGTTAAAACGATATACTTTTTAATGCCCAATTTCACGCTGTGGCTGTCAGCGCGGGACAGCCTTCCCATCACCCAAATTGGATGAATGCGTGATTGGCTCTGTCGCCAGCGATTTTCGTTTGAATTTCATCGCCCCTTTAATGTACTCCATTTAATTTTGTAACGCAAGGGCGAAAAGAGAAACGGGGGATTTTAGTGTCACGAATCCGAACGTAAGTGTTTTGCGCTGATCAAAAGACAAAAATGGGATGCACATTTTCCATGTAACGTTGGGCCACGCGTAAGGTAGTCTACGTCGATAACGTCAAAAGTTAACAATTCTCTTCGGCAAGGAGACGGGGGCAAATAAAAGCTCGTTCTTTCTCGATCTACTTTACTCTGCCATTTCCTCTTTTTTTCTGGAACAAGAAGACGAAGGTAATGTAATGCCATATTTATTGGTTCAAGTCTGGAGAGCCCAACTTTTTTTTTTTGGGGGGGGGGGGATGCAGCCGAATGGAAAAGTTCTTTATTTTTCTGTCGTTAATGTCAATAAAAGCATCCGCTGATATCGTGACTCGTGTTAAGAGGACACACACACACACAAACACGGTGGCCTCATTTCGACGTAAGGTCTAAACCCCACCCCTTGTTATGTTATTTATTTTAGTTTCCCACTCAGTTGGATAACGACGCGGCCCATCTAAAGAATAACACGTGGCTCTGTGTGTGTGTGTGTGTGTGTGTTGAATAGATTTTGTTTGTTTTCCCCTTATTATCGATCGACTGCCATTGTCACCGTCCCGCAGTAGATTTTCTATTTTAATACGCAATCCCCAAAAATAATTTCTCATTTTTAAAGGGCCGATTCAAATTTCAAAATCCATACGAAGGACGTGGGAGAAAAACGAAACAAAAGTATTCAGCAATCGAATGAAGAAAAGAGACGTCGTGAAAGACAGTGGAAAAAAAAAAGAAAAAAAGAAACGTTTCATCTAGTTAAAAAATGACATGCAAAAAGAAGGATAAGAAGAGAGAAACAGACTTAAGTAGCTCTTCTCTCTTTCCCCGTCCGTCTGATCGAGTTCACTCGCCTAAACTCATCACGTCTCTTTTGTCTGCCGCTATAAAACTCTTTTTTTTTTTTTTTTTTTTTTGACATGCACAATTACACGAACGAATGAAATGGCAACGTTGAATGAAGGAGAGCAAAATGAAAAAAAAAAAAAAAAAAAAAAAAAAAAAAAATTTTTATTAAAAAAAAAAAAAAAAAAAAAAAAAACAAATGCGATAGCTCTTTGAAAATGGAACATTTTAAAGAAGATGAGAGGGTCCATCCAACATTGCCTCATTTCCGTTTTGATCCTTGGCGGTAGTCGACAACCGTGAAATTGAATAACACATGTCCTTTAAACATCTTCTTTTCTTTTCTTTTTTTTTTTGCGTTTAGATTATTATTTTTTTTTAAATACAGAAAGTCATATCCCCTCGCTTAAAAAAAGGAAAAATACTTCAGCTGCTTTTACAAGTGCAACGTCAACGGGTAGCAAGAAACCGAGATTTGATTCCCAAAAAAAAAAAAAAAAAAAAAAAAAAAAAAAACATGTTTCCAGTGAATCGTACGTGACAGTTGTGCAACGACATTGAAAGCTCGGCCCCCCCCCCCCCCCCCCTGGAAAAACAAAAAAAAAATGAGATTTCCAGCCATCGAATCGAAATAGAACAAACCTGCGACTGATCTTTGCCTTGACTTATTTCTTTTCTAGCCGGCCAGAGGGTAAGGACAACAGCTCGGCAAACAGGAGAAAAAGTTAGAGAAACGCTTTTGTTTGTGGTTGAACTAAGTGCCATTGTTTGTTTTGGCTCAACCGTTTGATAATGAAAAAAAAAAAAAAAAAAAAAAAAAACACACGAAAAGTATTAGATATAGAGAATATATATCGTACGTATTATTACTTTACTCGCCCAACTAAATGTATAGAATCAGAGAAGCTCTCCGTCCCGGAGATTAAGGGACTGGCCAAAAAGTACGCAGACACAACTGCGGTCATCCCAACCCCCTCTCTCTCAGATAAGCCAAATCGCATATACTCCTACTTGTGTACTGATGGTTTATTTACTAAAGTTGAACGAGGCGCATCCTTTATTCTCGTAATCCACTAAACTTATAATAAAAAAGGAAAAGAAAAAGAGGAGAAAAAACGGTCAGCAAAGTGACACTGTTGGTTTAGCCATCCCTCCCCCACGCAAAAAACGTTCAAGAAAAAAGACGGGAATTGTAATGACGAGCTCTTTTTTTTTTTTTTTTTTTTTTTTTTACGAACTCGCAAGTCGTTCAGGGAAGAAGTGGCCACGTACTTTTTGTGCGCGGCCAATCTCCGTGAAATCCCTTACTAATAACAACTTTGGTTTTGGGCGGAGGGGGAGAGTTGGCGGGAATGGGAAAGCAATTGCATTGATGCTAAAACTGGTCATCAAAGACAAGGTCACATTGATCCCCATTGACTGTGTGTGTCTTTCCATTTTTCCAATGGCGAGATAAACAAAAAAAAATAAATAAATAATAATAATTCGCCCCCTTTTTCTTTTTTCCGTGCACGTCGGCGTCCCTGGCACGATGATGTGCCGCCCTCTGCATCGGTCAACGCTATTTGATTTGCAAAGCAACAGATCAATAACGATGCACACGTCACACACACACACACAAAAAAAAAGGAATTCTCCATCTTTATTTTTTATTTTTTTTGCGCTGCTGAGGAGCGAGAAAATAAAAAAAAACGTCTCGTATCATCGGCAGATGAAGAAAGCAAAAGAAAAAGGGGGGGGGGACTCTACGACGTCAAAGAATATCAAAGGGGTGTCGTTAAGTGCAGGCTGTCATAGATATATAAATATGTACCACACTTTTGCTCTTCGCTGACATTGCACGAGTCAGAAAGGCTCAGATTATCTTCGCAGCCAAAAAAAGAAAAAGGGGGGGGGGGGAAGAAACGTCGGGAACGATGGAGAAAGAGAGAGGGGGGGGGACTCCCGCACGGGATTATTTCTTTTCTCTTCCACCCCCCCCCTTCATCTTTGCTATAAACATTTCACACGACACCTTGCAATTGATTCACTTAATAGAGGTACACACTGTCAGACGAGGGTTTTTTTTTTTTTAACAGTAGATTGGATGTTATAGATTTGCGAGGGCCGGCCGCTACGCCAATAGTGGCGCTGTTGATTGAATTACAAGAAAAAACAAAAAGACAAAATTCGTTTGATTTGTTTGTTTGTTTGTTTTTTTTTTCCCTTAGTAGGATAACCAATTTCACGGGGGAAAATTATCAGCCATTTTGGCCGTCGTACATCTTTTCTTAAGCTGCCGGCGGGACAGCGGGACGACGCTATAATATCTTAAGTGTTCATCTCAGAGTAACGGCATTGAAGACGCTACCGGGCCAAAGGCAATCTACAGCTTCGACATTGATGGCTGTTATGGACGACGGACCGATAAGACACACACAAACGGGCCACCATACAATCGTACAGTCGTATAGGAAGGACCATCGACCTCAAAGGTAATGGAGCACCTCGAAACCTTTTTGCGGAATTGCCTTAAAGGTACGATCGAGTCAGCCGCACTTCCGAGCAACGACTTTGATTTTATTTCGACGAACCCTCCCCACCCCTCAACTTTATCACGTGTGCGTACGACCCTGCGTGAAAGGCCAAAAGCTCTACATCAATTTATTGTTAAGGGCAACCAGGAATCAGATCGCGGGGGGGGGGGGGGGGGGGGGGGGGGGACGCAGCAACGCTGTAATTAGCGCGTGAGGGTTACGAGTTCAGCGGTTTTTTTTTTTTTTTTTTAACATGGGATTCGAACATCCCGCCTTTTCACTTGGTCACGGTGAACCAACAAATGAGAGAGAGAGAGAGAGAGAGAGAGAGAGAGAGAGAGAGAGAGAGAGAGAGAGAGAGAGAGACAGAGAGAGAGAGAGAGAGAGAGAGAGAGAGAGAGAGAGAGAGAGAGAGAGAGAGAGAGAGAGAGAGAGAGAGAGAGAGAGAGAGAGAGAGAGAGAGAGAGAGAGAGAGAGAGAGAGAGAGAGAGAGAGAGAGAGAGAGAGAGAGACAGAGAGAGAGAGAGAGAGAGAGAGAGAGAGAGAGAGAGAGAGAGAGAGAGAAGAGAGCAATTGTTTTGGGTTTTACCTGCGAATGAATTCCTCGAAGTGGAGCTCCTTTTCGCTCCTCCTCTCCGCTGCCAATTCTTCTTCCTCTGATTTCCATGAAAAACAAATCAAAACAAAAACAAATTAATTAGGGGTAAAAAAAACAACAAAACAAAACAAAACAAAACAAAAAACATAGAAATGCACTCAACAGTCGGCTCATTCAATCTCTCTTATCAAAATAAAAAAAGAAAAATAGAAGGGCTAATGATTGCTATTCAATTTGCTTGCGCTCTCTTTTGTTTCTGCTCGCAAACGTTCCTCACTCTCGTCCCTACGCGTTTCCGCAACGCATTCGATACGATGGATTCTTGTAAACGTAAAAAGATATGCAATTCACGATCGTAGCTGATGCTCCTGATCTCTTGGGAGATTCCCGCCCTCCCCCCCGTGAAACTTTGTTCTGCTCCCGTTACCTCCATTTTTTTTTCTCCATCTTCCTTTGGTTTTTTTTTTTTTTTTTTTTTTTTTTTTCCCGTGTGTTCCTTTTCACACCCGAATTGAAGTGACGCGATGATCGATAGCCACACGGATGGCCAACTTTTTTCCCCGATGATATTTCTCACCGGATTCCACGAGTCTCGCGTGACAAAAGAAAAACACCGTCTCTCTCTCTTTCTCTCTCTCTCTCTCATCAGATCCACGAACAAAAGGGACACCAGCTGTGCGCTGGCCAAAAAAAAAAAAAAAAATGAATACACGAAGAGGAGAAGTACATTTAGGTTTTACTTCACATCTTCAAAGGGAAATGTCTCATTAATGTATTTTTTTTTTTTTCATTTTTGCTTTTCAATTTTCCAGTTGACTTTCCAAAGATATCAACATTTGCCTGATGTTTTTTTCCCCCTCTCTTTGTTGATTTAAAAAAAGAAAAAAAACTAGAAGCTTTCGCATTTTGAAATTTCATCCGTTTGCATACGACGTTTCTCATTTGGTGGCAAATAGGCCAAAAGAGCTGTCGACTTGCGGGGATGGATCTCTTCAGCACACGAAACGTTTGGGCTTGGAAATATCGAGAGAGCAACAGCCTTAGCTTGTAGAGAGTGAAGTGTTTCGCTCAGGCCCAGGCAGAAGACGTCACAGTTCGATGAAAGTATAAAAAAAAAAAATACAAAACAAATGTCTTCCGTCCAAACTTTCGTTCGTTCGCATATTGAAATGGCGGGAGATAAAGGATTGCCTCGAGTTTTTTTTTTTTTTTTTTAGAGAGAAACGAAAAGCCATGAAAAGTCGGAAGGTTCCTCACTCTCATTAGAAGAAAACGCGTCAAGAAGAAGAGGAAGATGTGTGTACACAGACGAAGTAAGAAGGGAGCCCTCTTCAAACCGTGATTGGTTCCCTACCAGGAGGACACCCTCCCTCCTCCGCCCTCGTGACGCTGATGGATCCGTTCTCAACGTCACCCCTCTCCCGCCAAGCTGACGGGGTCGCAGTGACACAAAAAAAAAAAAAAAAAAAGGGGGGGAACTTTCTCTTCCATCATTAGTCACCTCCTCTCTTACACACATTCGAAAAAGGGGGAAGGGGGGGGGGATTGCATTGATATCCGGGGTTAGAGGTGGGGGGAACTTGGACAACATTCAAGTCACTTCCTTATGGGACAAAAATAATCACAAGCGGCTAGATATGATTACAATCAAAGCCCCCAAGATTACGCCATTGTCTCTTTCTTCCACGCTTTAAATCCTGGCAAAGAAATCAAATGCATTTCTAATATTTGAAAGGAATTGTCTTTTTCGTTCGCTAGCGACGACGCAAAACTGGAACACGGCATGCGAATTTTTTTTTTTTTTTTTTTTTTGTTGAAGTTGTGCGGGAGTCGACGGGGCTCCTCGAAACAACACAATAACATATGGCAACAGTCTGGATTTATCACGGCGCATAAAGAAACGTAATAAGACAAAAAAAAGGGGAGGGAGGGAGAAGTATAATAATAATACAAAAAAAAAAAATGGGTCGGCGTGAGTGCGTGAATGCTATTATGTAGAGCAATCCATCATCTTAATATCGCGGCGCACACACACACACTCCGTATAAATGTACACACGTCATCCTCAAGAGTTCTCCTCACTATCTCCCAGCCCCATTTTCAAATGCTCATATCATGCCCGCATTGTTTGCTAAGGCGTGGGGTACTTGTCTATTCAAACGCAGAATAGGATCCCGATCGCCATGAATCAATTGATTCGAAAAAAAAACAAAAAAAAACGTTATGATTGCTTTGTTTTTAAATAAAAAAACAAAAAGAAGAAGACTCTTCTCTATAACCTCAACACAGGAGGACAGAAAAAAAAAATGAATTGACATCAACCCGCGTATCCAAAAAGACAAACGGAAGACGGATGGCCTACGTGGGCGAAGTTTCCTCGTATTGTGTTTTTACATTTTTCTATAACCTGATTGGTCCCCCCACCTCCACAAGAAGACGACAGATTGCGAGTCGAGAAAATGTCTGGCCGGGTTAGGGAGGAGGAAGAAAAAGGTAGGAAGGGGGGGAGGGGGGGTGTTATTTGAGCGGCTCGATCGCTAAAGAAGATGGGATCCAATCCAAACAGCTTTGATGGAGAACGAATGTAAGGGGTGGTGGTGGTGGATGGAAACACAAGAGATGGGGTTACATACGAGAGACAAACAGAGTTGGCGGAGGGAGGGGGGGGGAGGAGGAGAGGAGGTCGGGCGAGAGAGTATTGATGTGTCTCATCTGGAACGCGAGATATTACAGAGTCCTGGTTTTGTAAAGCGCCAAGCAGCCGCCTGCTGCTGTTTATATAATACACACAAATGCTTACCCCCCCCCCCCCAATAACCCGCACACAGACCTCACCCCTCACGTTTTTGTCTCTTCTCCCAACAACCCCCCCCTTCCGTCTTTTTTAATGCTACATCGCCGTTACATCGGGAAATGACCTCGTATTATTCACGCGTTGCACCAGAGGGGTGGGGTTGGCGTGTCTTCAGGGGGTGGTAAAGGAGGGGAGTGTGCGGAATCGTCATTGACGTGCAATGTGCCCTCCTCTTCTTTCCTTTTTTTTTTTTTTTTTTTTTTGCCGGTGTGGGTGGGATGATGGCCGTTGGGGTGGCAAAAAGCACAAGGTAATTGAATCGTATTCCGAGCACGTTACACACACACACACACTGGCTGGTTTTTTTTTTTTCTCTTTTGTCAAAAGACTGTGCTGATGGAATACGCACACACACACACACACAGACAGAACACGTAGAAGAAGAGGATGAGGTAATTCCTAGAATATCAATCAAGTTAATCAGTCGAGCGTGATAGTCTCGAATGGGGTATTTATATAATATGAAAAAAATAAATAAAAAAATAAATAAAAAATAAAAATAAAGCGGCCACGAAGAGAAATGGACAACACTATCATCAATAAATAATTTCATCTTGTCGGTATGAGATGATGTAAGATATAAAAAAAAAAAAAAAAAAAACACCCACGTAACTCATGGCCCTATTTACCGCGTTAGCTGTTCGTTGAATAATAACGAATGAGACAAATGGCCCTGGGATTTTTTTTAAAAACTCTTTCCGGAAATAAAACTCTGCCAGGTCCGAGTCTCTGCTTCCGGTTTGATATGTATATATAATTGCCACATCTTAAAAGTGTGGCGACAAAAAAGAAAAAGAAAAAATGCGCAGTGTACTCGCCCACCCTGAAAATGGGGTTTGATACATCAACTATGTACACGTGCGGGAGTCTCTCTCTTTTCGTGGACGCACAGTTTCCCCTTCCTGCCGTCGCTCATTCCCAGCCCAAGAAATAAAAAAAAACAAAAAAAACAAAAGATGCAAAAATGGGAAAATGGTTTGGCCGGATTTGCGCGTCTGACAAGGCGAAATGGAAATGCGAAACTTTGAAAAAGTCCAACGCGCACACACACACACACAACCCAAATAAAAAAAAAATACAAAAAAAAAAAAAAAAAACTGCCGGTGGATGTGACTTTTTCCTTTTAAATAAAAAAAGGGGTAGGCGATCATAACAACAGACGGAAAAAGTAGGAAGTTGGTGCTCTTTACGGGTTGCCTTAAAACGTGTATATCTTTGTGTATCGATCACCTTTGACTGGTGGGGAGAGGGGAAAGGTTATGCGGAGAGGGGATGCGCGCACAATCCGTTCAATTTTCATCTTCATCCTAGTTCCATCTGTAAGGATCTCCTCCCCCCCCCCATCCTCTACTGTGTAAAAAAAAAAAAAAATATAAAGTCTGTCGTATTTTGTTTGACGAGATCGTTCCGCATGTGCAACGCAATCTTTTCCACCGATGTTATTGTTGCCGCTCTCTTTCGCCATAGCGCCATAGTTTTTTGGAACGCAAAATATCCTCCACATTTGGGAGTTTGTTCGAGCCCCAAAGGGAAAAAAAAAAAAAAAAGGACAGACATATTATGACCTACTTTCCGCCTCGTCTTACATACTATAAAAAAAAAACTAACAAATGAAATTTCGAAGACAAAAGAAGATAACATCAAAATTGTAATTACCAATGTCTTTGGCGTCAGAGTCTTCGGCTGCATCACTATCCTCTCTGTTTGTTGGCTCGTGCCCAGCAATACCTAAACAATAAACAAGCAAAAACAAACAAAAAACAAACAAAAAAAATGAGTTTCACAACATATTCGAAAATTGGGCGAAAAAAAAAAAAAAAAGTTCAAACAGAAAAGGAAGAGAATGGAAGCGTGAAGAACGTCGAGGAGCGGGAAGACGTTATCGGGAGCACGACAAAATTTGTAGCTAGGCGACAAAGTTCAGCAGACCGTGACAAACTAAGGACAAGTCGAGTGTATACAAAGACAAAAGCTTGAGTTTCTCAGCCAGCTCACAGACACACGCATAAAAGCGTAACCTTCCCCCCCCCCCAAAATCTTCTTCATATATATACTCATTATAAATTCAGGATTGAAGAACGAGTTGATGAGACGGAAAAGCGAACGAGAAAGAGACGAACCCCCACCCTAGGAAAAAAAACAAACTACGCAACGCAAATAAATGAAAACGGGCTGCAAAGAGATACGTACACATGTAATATACGACCTCAGCTTGACGTTGAAAGAATAAGACATGATAAAGATGAGCATATCATTCCACTCTCTTCGTCTCCTTAACACAGGGCCATTCTTCTTTCTTAAGCCATCGTCTTTTCTCTTTGGCCGAAGAAGAAGGAAAAGAAAGAAAAAAAAAAAACAAACGAGAAGTTATAACACGCCCCACTGAATCCTGAAGCCACATCACAGTTCTAAGCAGTGTATATATATATATATATATAAGAGTCGGATGATAGGATATTGTATTATATGCGAAGACGACCAAACGGACGGAGGCGAACGGTGGGAGATAAAAGAAATGGCCACGTTCATTTGCAATTTAAATTCTTACTCCTCCCTTAGCCAAAAGGGGAAGTTAAGCTCTGCCCCCCCCCCTTTTTTTTTTTATTGCATTTCACAATCTTGGCCAAAAAAAAAAAACGGACGTCCTTTCCTTATGAATAATAACAACAAAAGAAACGTAAGAGGTCAACTGGCCAAGTACTGGGCAGCTAACAAAAAAAAAAAACAAAAAAAAAGGACAAGTAAATCAGAATCATTTCTATACGAACTTTAACGATATGTGGCTATCAAAGCAAATGGGAGATAATCAGAGAGTCGTAACAACTTACATCGAGACATTTGCAGGGGCTTATATTTTTTTTTTTTTTTTTTGCGATGCTTTTGTTTGAATGTTTGTTCACCTTTCCCTTCTTTTCTTTGCCTTCCTTTAATAGCCATTGATGAGGGGGGGATCGAGGTCTATCATCCAAACGGATGGCAAAGTTAAGAACCTTACAAAAGCAAAAGAAGAAAGTCTTTGGGTCTCTATTTCTTTCTTTTTTTTTTCTAGCGTTGCAAAGGCACTGACTTTTTCAGGGGCAAAAAAAAAAAAAAGAAAAGGGGAAAATCTTTTTTTTTTTCGTGAACGAGCTCTGCGCAGATGTGCGATCCTACCACTGCGACCACTACATCGCCACCTTTTTTTTTTTTTGTTTTAAAAGGATCGTCACAGGCCGCCAACTTGCCAGTAGCGGCTTGTCTGCTAACGCGAACGGGTCTACAAAAATAAGCGGTCCCTTGTTTTTCACCTTCCACTACACAGACACAAGTTCCCTCATCTCTCTTTCGCGACGAATCATTTCAAATTGTAATGAAGCATATTGATTGAATTCGAGCCGTAACAGTAGAACATTGCCTGGCATCGGCAATACTACTCATCAACCCCTCGGGCCTTTTTTTCGTCTGCTCTTGTTTTCCAAACTGCAATCAGACGTTCTATTCATCTTGTTCAAGTTGTGTGTGTGTGTCTCTATGTGTGTGTGTGTGTGTGTGTGTGTGGCACGCGTCCGCTTTTGCCGTTGATTAGTCGACTACAACTGCTACTTTCGGGGCTGTACACGACCTTACTATTAGTCCCTTGTGTGTGTAATAACAACAAAAAAAAACACAAACAAAAAAAAAAAACAAAAACAAGGAGCCTCGTACCGTGAATGATCTGCGAGGAGCCAAAAGAATAGCGGCCAAGACCATGGAAGAGCCGGAATGGTGTACCCACTACTCCCATTCCAGTTCATCTCTCTTTCAAGTGATTGATGACAAACAGCATCTCTTCTAACATACCCGCGTGTGTTCACATTCTTCTACGCACTTCACAACAGTTCAAAAAAAAAAAAAAAAAAAAAAAAGGAAAAGAAAAGAAAAGAGACCAAAAAACATTCATCAGCCGAATGACAGTGGATCATCCGGTCGTTGGAAACAGCCGCATTCCATTTCTATCGAGATATTAAGCAAAAAAAAAAAAAAAAAAGGGCGGGGGAAAGAACAAATAAAACAAAACAAAACAAAAAACGTGATGAGACGAGGTAGTACATTGTGGGCTCGATTGGAACGTGAAATTCCGTCGGTCAACATAATGAAATCGCTGGTAGTGTGCGCTTTCGTCGTATGGACGGCGGTATCGTCGTGTTGCGTGTCGGCGAGCAACACGACCGAGGCCAACGACGTTCGTGCAGCTGACGCTGAATTGTTGCACGACGCAATCCAATATTGCCCGTTGACGTGTTTCTGCGATTTCGAATCGTCGATCGTCAGTTGCGCCGCAACAGACGACGAGGAAACGGGTTTCGGCAACCGCACGGCCGCGACGACGGCCGTGTCCGACCGCGTTTGGTCCGTCGTGGCCAACGCCGGCGTTCAGAGATTGGACGTGCGTGATTTGGTCCTAGAACGGCTGGACGAGACGCTCATTAACGGGACGGAAGGCCTCAACGAGTTGAGTCTCGTCGCTTGCGGCCTAGCCTTCATCGCTAACGCGACGTTCAATTACCATTCCAATTTGGAGCGGCTTGATTTGAGTCAGAACCAGCTGACAGTTCTTTCACAGGTAAAAAAAAAAAAAAAATGAACATTCAATTATTGGCCTTTCTTTTTGTCTACTACTTCCGATGGCATTGATAGCTCCTGTAATTGAATTGCCATTGCAAGAAAAACGTTGCGAGTCTCATTATTTCTTGTCAAGTCTTTTCATTTTTGTGAATCGATACAAGTGTGAAAAAAAAAGAAAGAAAATATGCCAGTCTGGTTTTTTTTTTTTTCGATTTTATAATATGGGATGTTTGTTTGTCTTGCACGAATGTGTGGCCGCGTTCTATTGGCGGGATGACGCAGGACATGTTGACAGGTTTAATCCGACTGAGGAGTTTGGACCTGTCGTCCAACAAGCTGACGCTGATCGACGGCGCTCTGGAGACCCTGATCACCCTGGAGCAACTCAACTTGCGCGGCAACGCCCTAGTCGCTCTTGGACCTGACATTTTCAAAGTAAAAAAAAATCTACGGCCCTTCTTCTTCCTTTCTTTCTTTTCGATTCCCCACCCCCACCCCCTTTTATGTGTGCACTGTTTGAAGAGCGACAAGCCAAAAATGATGATTCGACGCTTGGCAAAAGCGGAAGCCCAAACTTTTCTCGTGAAAATCGTCGCTAAGATGTGCGCTTCTACCTTGTCTTACTTTCCACGTTTAAAAAAGACTTGTGTGTGTTTTTTTCTGGAGCCTTCAGAAAACCATCAGATCGATTGAGAAAATGAAATGATGAATTGACTCGCAACGAGATCCTCATAAGCGGAACTGTCTCTCTCTCTCTCTTTTTATACGTAGCCCTCTCCCCCCCCCTCTCCATCTTTTCTTTGCCCTTGTATACGTTAAAATCAGAACGTTCTTTTCAGAAAAAAAAAGAGACTTTTTTCGATAGAGAGAAAAAAAAAAGAAAGTTTCGTAAACATGTACACATGCTGTATAAATAGAAGAGCAAGCAGCCGGTCTCTCTCTCTTTTTTTTTTTTTTTTTTTATAACAAACTGATTGAAGACTCGAGCGATTGAATAGGCGCCATCAAAAAAGCTGAGCTTTGCGCATTCGTATAAATAGAGAGAAGCGCGCCCTCTCGTAATGAGTTTTTTTTTTTTCTCTATCAATGTCGGCATAGAAGATAGATCGGAAATAGTCTACGTATACATTCAACTCCGGATGCACATCCAAGCACTTTTTTTTTTTTTTTAAATATATATATATATATATACAGAATTCAACGGAGTGCATCAACTTTTGGCCCTGAAGGAGCGGAATCTAAAGATTCTTTTAAATAAATAAAAAAATGTTGTATATCCAATGACAATTTTTTTTTTCTCCTTCCTCGCTCCTTTTTTTTTTTTTGTGACCTTTTAAATTGGATTTTTTACTCTTCGTCGCAGGGTTTGAATCGCTTACAGTTCCTAAATGTTGACGGCAACCGAATCGGCGCCATTGCGGAGAGTGCCTTTCAAGGATTGGGCCAGCTGGCCCACCTGGTCTTAAGGTAATAAATCTTGATGTTGAAGTATCTAAATCTTCCCGCTCCCCCGACTTCACATTTCTTTCTTTTCTTTTTTTTTTTTTTTTTTTCCTCCTCCCGCATCACTACGACACACGCTTGGCTCACGCAGTTCTAATCCACTGGATGAAATACAACACGTCGATCTCTTTGCTGCTCGTCCGGCCTACGTCGACCTGAGCTCGGCCGGTCTGCAGAGTGTGCCCAGTCTCATAGCTCGTTACGTCAGGGATCTCCGACTGTCAGGTAAGAAAGAAATACGCAAGTCCTTTTTTTTTTTTTCTCTTCCATCTATCTAGATTTTTTTTTTTTTTTCTCCCCATCTGTTTTGCTTGAGTGTACACGAAAATGGGGGGGGGGGGGGGGGGAGGAAAAAGAGATCGATAATATCGAGTCTCTCACACTAGAGTATCACGTTCGACTTCTTTGGCGTAGATATCGAGTATCCAAGCATTTCATCATTAATAGCCAACGAACGGTATCGTCGAAACAACGATAAAAAAAAAATAGAAAAAAAAAAAAGACACACAAACTTTCGGTCTGATATCGATCGACTTGGTGCCAACTTCCTTAATGGCAAGTAGCGCAACAGTGCCACCGTCCCTCCATTTGAAGCAGCCCATAGGGATGTAAAGGAAAAGCAACGGAGCGAAATACAATCAGTCCCACCCTTTTTTACACGACGTTACTCGACAATATTGAATCACGCCATAGAGCGGGGGGAAAACAAGGGAGGAAACAAAAACAAGATTTGCCCATCCTTAAAAAGGCATTAGAAACAAAACGTATAGACGTTACATAGCTACACACGTATACGTCCCAGAACAAAAACCCATAAGCCTTATAGACAATCATTCCCGGCATAGTATTAAAGACGAATTTTCTTTTCACGAGCCCATCCAAACTGATAGAAACCAAAATTTTTAAATTGCTTTCGTATTGTGTCACTCGTCCTTCTCGCTAGACCACCTCCCCCCCCCCCCTAACAAAAAATAAGCGGTTTGAATTCCTACATTTCGAAAAAAAAAATAAAAATAAAAACGGGAATGATGGGGGACTGCCTGTCGTGAAACAATAATAATCGGATGTGGAAAAGGAAATATTACTTTCAATTTCGGTTGAATTGTTTTCGTTGTTGTTTCGTCAAGCTGTGCGGAAAATAATACGAAACATCACAAAATATAAAAATGAGAAGGACCTCTTCTCTCATTTTTTTTATTTTATTTTTTATAATCTTTTTATCCCCCTACCGCGAATCGACGTGACATCTTATATTTCCTTCATTTTTTTTCCCCCTCCCCCCCCCCCAACTTCCCCACCTCAAGGAAAGAGGGAGGTATCATCCTAGATTTGCCAAACAAAATGGTGGGAAGGAGATACACGCAAGAAGCTTTTCCGATACAGTTGGGAACGATCCCTTTTTTTTATTTTTTCTTCGTGGTAGACACAACCTCTCCTCCCCCCCCCCCGCCGTCTATCGGATTTTGACTTGGTTGTCTATATTGTTATATGCAAATAATATTTCTCTCCATAAAAAAAAAAAGAAAAAAGAAAAAAGGCCTATAGTGATTTCCGCTTTAGTTGGAGACGCTCTCTTTGGAAAGCATTAGACCCCCCGCCAGTTACACGATCCCGTCCCTTTCTTACGAGCCACTTACGGGACCATGGGTCCATCATTCATATTGAATTATATGAAGATGAAAGTAAACACCATCCCCACGTCCTTTCAAGTTCGATACACGCATTAGAAAAAAAAAAAAAAAGAAAAGAAAAGCGCGGGTGGCCCTGTACCTAGGAACGTGTAACGTGCATGTAACAAGACGATGCGAATCAATATAGAGAGAGAGTAGAATGTTTCGGTCAGCACGGCCCCATGCTTCCCCCCCAACAACTTCCAAGGAAACTGCGGGAACTCTTCTCAAGAGATACGCTGCAAATCGATACCTCTTCCCCTCTGCATTTCCTTTCTCTCTCCCTTATTTTTTACGTAACAAAAAAAAACAACCGGCGATGGGCCGGGAGGGTAATAAAAGAATTCCGATGAAGAACAAGAAACGCGACTTGGCTAATCCAATTTTGGACGGTGAAAAACAAACAGCGTCCAATTGATTGAATATTTGTGTTACTCATTTTTCTTTGGGGGGGTGGGGGACGGGTATATAGGTAACAATTTCAGCCGACTGCACCGAGGGGACTTTGAGAGCGTTCCGCAAGTGCGGCTCCTCGTCCTGGACGACAGCCACATCCAAGAGATCGAGGAAGACGCGCTGGGCAGGATGGACCTGCTGGAGCAGCTCTCACTCAACGGCAACCAACTGGCCAGCATCCCAGCCAGCCTACCGTCTACCTCGCTCTCAGCCCTGCACTTGGAGGCCAATCGAATTACGGCCCTGCAGGCGGGGGATTTCGTCGGTCTCCGTCGATTGGATCAGCTTCATTTGGCGCGCAACGTTATTGTCTCGATCGCGACGGGGACTTTCGATCAACTGACGAGGTTAGTCGTCCTCCCCTTCTCTCCCTTCTTCTCCTGCCGTGATTTTTGGCCTATTCTTAAAAATGAAGCTTTCATCTAAACTAATAAAGGAAACCAGTAAAATTTTGCTCCTCATCTATGCGACGCATTTAGATGGCGTGTGACGTCTTCTCCAACCCCCCCCCCCCCCCCGCCAAAAAGAAAAGCCTTTAATTTCTACTATTCATGGGCCATGATGCAAGCCAAAATACGGGCCTTTTCTGCTCGTGATTAAACCTCGTTAGAGTAGCCCACCCCTCGTTGCGAAAGGCAATTAGTAATTAACTAAATCCCTCCTCCTCCCCACCACCAAAAAAAGCTTTTAACGGAGCACATGCTGCGCATCGCCTTCGTAGATCCTAATGCGACACAGCCGATGGGCTGCGGCCACAAATTTCGCAATTGTCGTGTGTGTGTGTGTGGGGGGGGAGTTAACATGAAAGAACAAAAAAGATACGACTCATCACGTGATGAATATCAAAAGCAAATGAGACGTCCGAGACAAAGAAGATTAAAGGCCCATTCTCATTTGACAATGGCAATCCCAATGAAAATTGCCAGAGGTACAGTTAAAGCGATGGGCCGAAAATAGGAGATGGCTACCAGCGCAAAGTATCCAATAAAAAAGAAAAAAAGAAACGAGTAAAACAAGGACGATCCAATAACAAAAGTAAAATAAAAGTGCGATTCCATCGGGACTTTTTCAGCAGATAAAAAGAAAAAAGAAAACTTTTTTTTTTTTAGGATGTTGTTGACGGTAGGTCGTAACCGTACCGAAAGCACGAGCAAAACATCAGCAATATAAATTTGTAGCTAATCCTATTCAATCTCTTTAAAAAAAAAAAAAAAATTTTTGTGCTGACCTCATACATGAAACCATAAAAAAAATTTTTATTTCAATTATTTGTTTTCCCTCTTTTAGTTTGACTCGACTGGACTTGCGAAGTAATAGGCTGAGCCACGTCAGCACCAAGGTATTCGGCAGTTTAGTACGATTGCGTTTTCTCGATCTGTCGGACAATCCGCTAGTCATCCCCGGAGCGGATGCCGAAAGGCTACGACACTTGACCGCAGTAGTCAAGGTTATCGTCGCTACCGATCCCGATCAACAAAAGGTAAACAAAAGGAAAAAAAATAGCCTCATCGTTTTGTTTTTTGTTTTTTTTGTCTTCATTTTCTACGTCTATAATCGTCGCCCAATTTTAGACGGACGGCCAATCGATGGTTGCCATGGCAACCGATGTATTGGATGGTGCAGAGACATCAACGAGTATGATTCCAGACAGCGCGATGAGGCTCTCGCACAATGGCGCTAATGAAGCGTTGGATGAAGCGAGTGAGAAAGAGGTGACACAATCCGCCAAACAGGCGTTGGCTTTGGTGGGGGCGTTGCTCAGCCTGTCAATCCTCATCGTCGTCCTATTCATCATTGCCGGCCGCTTCATGAAGCGATCGCACTGGAACCGCACCAAGACGACGGCGCTATGGAAACGACGCGGCGTCGCCGGAGTTGAAGACGCGTCGGCTCAACTGCCGCAAAAAGATTTCGTCAAACTCGGGTGGATTCCGGCAGAAGATTTCGATCATTGGAGCACGGTGCTCATACAAAACGATACGGAGCACGAGCGTCTCCTATTGGCCGTTTCGCCACACCATTAAATACAATTTGAAAAATAAAATAAAAAAAAATAAACCCCTAGAAAAAAAAAAAAAAAATAAAACTTGTCGACGCTGTTTCACATCGACCAAATGACTCGCACAGGCCGGAATCAAATCAAAAACGGGGATCCGGTCACATTCATACCTCGAGGCACAAACGGAAAAGTGGGAATGATGGGGTCTGCAGCCATCGATTTCCCTCGCGTCTCCCCCCCCCCCCCCCCCCACATCTCATTCTCGTTCCTATCCTGAAAAATTCGAACGCAAAGCAGCCAGGGGCGACACAGTAATAGCGGGGGTTTTTTAAAAAGAGACAGAGAGAAAGAAGGAAGGAAAAAAAAAAAAAAATGGCTGTGTTCACTTACTCGGTAAATCGGCGTAAAAGAGTTCGCGTAAAAGGAGCAGCTCCTCCTCAGGTCCTACTTCAAGAGCGCCAAAGACTTCTCCTTCGGGCCAAACGTCGCGGGAAGCACGCAGAAGAGCCACGGCCACATGGATCTTCGCCTCTTTCAGCAGTTTCTGAATCTTGCCCATGGCTAAAACCCTAAATAACGATGGAAATTGAAATTTATTTAAAAAATAATAATTGATGATATCTTGAAATGTGAAAATAAATAAAAAAAAAATCGTGTCAACAATTGGTTTGCGATTCAATCGAATTCACTTACTTTTGATCATCCATCGGAAGATCGGAGGCAGCGTCGTATGGCGCAACGTCGTCGGTTAGAGTCGGTTGCTCTTGTAGGGCGGAGCTGATCTCAACGGCAATTTCATCGAATGTTGGCGGGGGCGTAGATGTTTCCTCGCCCTCCAATTTCTTTTTCTTGGCCTTCTTCCGCTTTTGAGGCGCTCTCGATTTGCTTTGGACGATGAGGTGCCGTTTGCCTTTGCTAAACTGTTCGAATAATTTGAGGAAAATGTGATTGGTCTCGACCAAATCTTTCAGGTAGTCGAGCGAGTGTTGCGTTTCCTTGTAGTTCAGCAGCAAAACGAGGCACATTTCACGGTACTCCGGGACGTAGAAGACGTTGCTTTTTAGGACCTCGGACGACTTGCGGACGGACTCAGTGCCACATTTATCCATGGCGTTCAGAGTCATCAATAACTCTTGGTAAGCGCGCAGGGCAACGTGAAGGCGACGGGACCATACAGCCGCTTTCTTTTTGTCCACAGTAATGGATTCAGAGTACGTTTGAACCTGCGTCTGAATGTAATGAAAGAGCCCGACCTATAAAAAAAACAAACAGAAAAACCGTTACCCTTTTTTACTGGTTTCTGGTGGGGGAGGCTGAAAACAGTTGCATTTCTTACCGACATGGTCTCGCTGACCAGCTCGACTCGGAATTTCCCCGTATGACGGTTGAATTCCATGAAAAACTTTAGGGCCCATAAGTAATATGTCTCATCGTGATCCTGGGTTTTCAAGCGAATCAGGCAATCTTTGACGATGTGCATTAGAGAATTGTAGGCTCCATTGAGCAGCTGGAGACAGAATTCTTTCAGCATGAGGCGGATGGAGAGAGTCGACTTGCGAGTCACGTCGCAGTTCGGTAATGGCATGCGATTTTTGGCCTTTCTTTTAGCCACCTTCTTCTGATTGAAGTCGATAGGTTTACCATCGGTCAACGTACGGTGAACGATTAGGTCTTTGTCGCTGATCGACTTGACGTCTTTGACGCAGAAAGTTCCGCGGAAAATGGAACTCCTAGAGGCCGTCATCTTCTTATAGCGAGCTTCCCGTTCGCTGCTTTCTTTTTGCACCATGGCGACCAATTCTTCCGTGTCTTTCTGCTTTTCGGCAAGCGAACGCTGTGCGGCTGCTTGGGCAAGCGTGGCCGGATTTTGCTCGCGAAGCATGAGAGATATAATTTCCATCACATGCATACAGAAGTGACGTTCGTTTTCATTGGATGCAAGGTAAATGATCACGTCTTCCATCCCAGACAGATGCATGGACCACAGCACCTGTACAATCAATTATGTATTGAATACAAACTGTGAAATGAATTTTTATCAAGTCATCAATACCTGATCATGAACGCTCGCGTCATCGTCTGTTCGTTTCTCATCTTCTGGCGTTATAGGGATATCTAAAATGTTTCGTATCAGAATCAGGATTCTCTCTGTTAGCAATTTGTCATCCTCCAATCGATCTTCTGGTTCCTTAATTGGATGGGACAATTTAAGATTGATTCTGCATGCCTTATAATTCAAGTACTACTTACTTTGACTAAGAGTAGTTTCAGTTTATCTGTTAAAACCATCCAGAATTTATCAGATGCCAAATTTGGTTTGTAGCTCTGTAAGTGACTGACATGCTGGAGATAATAGTTTCTTGCAACTTTCTCAGTGGGCAGCTCTTCGTTAAAAAGTAACAAGGAAGGATTTGTTAAATTGACAAGAAGACGAAGTACAACATCGAATAAGGTTTCATCACTGTGATGTTCACAAATAATTGGAATCAGATTTGTTTGAACAAGTTTCATCTGCCCAAGTTCCCTTCTGATTCCCAGAGTATCATCGTCTCTACGAAGATAACGAATCAAATCCTTTAGAGCCTCTGTAATATGAAAAAATTTGTCATATGTGAAATTATTAAAGAAATAGGACCGTCGACAACGTGGTGAAGGAAAATGGCACGTGAATCAACAGTTTTTTTTCAACTAATTACCTAGACAATATTGATCTTTGAAGTATTTATTGCCTTCTGCATAACCCAAACTAGTAACTGCTGCAGTTAATTCTGCTTTCATAAACGGCGTTACCATTTTTCACTATTAAAACAAAGGTTTTACGAACAATAAAAATGGTCCAAGACTTCGTGCATATTAGCCACCAGCCCGCCAAAACTGGAAGTAATAGTCGTCTGCTTGACGTACGCAAACATTGCCAAATTCTATAAAATAGGAAACAGTAATACTTGTATTCGCTCTAAAATGGGCATTTTTTTTTTTTTCACTATTCACCTCGTTTTGACAAAAAGAAACAAAAAAAAAAAACACTGGGATAACCAGGCAGGTAAGCAATAAGTGAATAAAAAAAACCTAATCATATTAGAAACAAAAGAAACGGCGCTAGCAGACGCTCCTTGGGAATGAGATTTGCGACAGTGTTTGTCTCCATTGCTATTATTTTATTCTTCTTTTGGCTATACGTAACTATATTTATACAACTTTTACGGTATCTCCTCTTTCTTACGAGTATACTAGACTTATCGCAAGAATAAGATAAATTGAATAGTAGCCGAGAAGGTATATCATGTGCAAGAGACGTTGGTGGGCTTGGCCTGACGCCAGAATGACAATGTTCAAGCAACAGAACGCGCATTGAAGGGTAATAGAGGTGGATTAATCTTCTTTTTCCCATTCGTCCTACATTTTTTTTATGTCAGTATATTATGTTTCTGTATCTTTCCTGCAGTCTCTATTTTTTCTATTGTTTGGCTGAATTGAAACGTCTCCTCTTTGTAGTCCTGTATCGGGTTGAACGTATGAAAAAAGAAGAACAGGAAGAAAGATCTTTCTGGTTCCTTTTCCGACGTTTCTGCATTTCGGTTGCTGCTGTTGGCGTGAGGGTAACGTGTGTGCGTAATGGAATGCAGACTACCAAATGATATGGTAATGTCCAGCACAGTATATAAGAAGATCGATGCAATTGTGTGAACCCGTCGCCCTAAAGGGGTAGTCAGTCTGTACTGACTCGGGGCGGAGGAGTCGAGTTGCACGCATGGAAGATTATTCAAGATTGTGACCCGCCAACCAAATCTATTCTTTTTCATTTTATTATTTCCCCGTTTCGAGGGAACCCTTAGTTGAGAGTTCGTTTTATATTGGGTAGTATATATTTTATCGTAGTCTCCAACTGGGGAAACTGTCCTCATATTTTTCTGCAAAGCAAAAAGAAGTATTTGGAAAATTTGATTTTGTGATCAATGGATTTCTTTTCTTGGCTCTTCCTATAGAAAAAAAAAAAAAGAAACGAAACACTTGAGAATTGACATTCAATTGCGAGAGTAGAGAATCAATCGACTTGTGTGGCCATCCGTTTTCTCTGAAACTCTACTCTCTCTTCCTTGATATAGCCAATTTTTCACTTCTATCTCAAAAAAAAAAAAAAAAAAGGGACTCGATCTTTTCTTAATCGATATCAAACAACTTGAGATGGGCGACCAGACGTGCCGCACCAATCTTTGCCCACTGATGGGCAATTTGCGGACCTACTTTTTTTTTCTTCTTCATATAGAAATGGAAAGGGGCAAAAAGATGATTGCGGGAAAGCCCATCTCGATAGTGACGATGCCACTGGAATAACATTCGAGAAAAAGTGGGGATAAAAAACTTGGCCCTGTGAGCTTTGGTAATCTGTCGGAACAACGGCCCAGGCCAGCTGTTTAGTTTCTTCTTTATGAGGTGGCAACCGGCTTTTACTTCCATTGTTCTAACATCAACTTTCCCCGATTTTCCCCTCTTTTCTGCATACATGCTCTTATAGCGTATTTTGTCCTTTCCCGTTTATACACGGCCGACTAACGCCCAGTAGGCTTCTAGAGCCCATGTTCTGTCGTATAGCTGTCGAAAAACAGCGAGAGCGTCATTTATAGGAGAGCACTCAACACAAAAGAGGGGGGGGGGCCTAAGTTGGCCGCTTATTACGCCCTGCGAAGAGTATGTAAATGTCCTCCGACTCGGTCGATCAATTGACGATTCACCCCCAGCCAATAGCTTATGAATGGGCTCATTTTGGTAGTCGGTTATAGTTTTACATGAATCAGTTTTTACGACGCTATTAAACAAGAATTCTGTGGAGGTTTGGCTGCCTTTAGAAAAAAACAAAAAAACAAAATTAATAATAAAAGCTAGCGGGATTTTTCCCACATCCTGTGACGTGCCTGCTTCTCATCTGAGAGCGTTTGCCGAATAAACAAACAGCAATCAACGACTTGATCCCTACTCTCTTTAGACGAGCATCTATATATGTGCACCCACTTGGCCCTCGTCATCATCGACACTAATCTTCAATTTCCTCGGCTCACGATTTCACCCATAGGCGGCAAGAAGAGTGGAGGACGAGTGAAATTCGCTGAAAATCCCTGAAACTCTTTATTTTTTTCTTAAAAGAGCCGACTTGAAAAGCTTCTGTAACACAAGAACAACTGCTGAGACATCGATATATATATATATATCTTTTTTCTTCTTCTTATATTCATCTATAGCTTCGCAGAATGATTTTTTTCCCTTTTATGAGAAACTATAGCTATACACAAGCTTTACTTTCTGTCTGTGTGCTCAGGATCAGTTTCTCTTCGGCTCAATGAACACTATCCCCCCCTTTCTTTTTTTTTCCTCTGCGTTTCCGGCGCTATGTCTAATACAAACTCACCATAGATCCTCTTCTTTCGTCAATGTGTGTGAAAAAAAAAAAAAAAGTCAATGTTTTCTTTAAAAAAAAAGAAAGATTAGATATCCCTATGATCGTAAATGATACTTTTGGCTACAAATGTCGAAGGAAATATTCGTTTGGAATGAACGTATAAAGAGTAGATGACGGGGGAAAGAGTCAGGATATATGAATATTTATGTTTAGGGACTGTGGGAATTTTTGGGTGGTGTGACGGAAGAAGATCCGCACGCGAATTGTTCCATCCGTCAAAAAAAAAAAAAAACAATACCGGTGTATCTATACTGAACGTGGCATTGTGAGAAAGCTTTTCAAGAGTCTCGTTTACTGTGGCATTCTATTGACACACGTCATGTCCGAATAGATCTTCGATCTCTTATTGTGCACCCGTCAGATCTCTGGATCCTATAGACACTCGGACATTCACGCACTATGAGAAAAAAAAAACTGAATAAATGTATACGTTTACTTCTGTATAGGTCAGCAAATTGTGCCCTTTTTGCCGATGTTTTCATATTACCAGGGTTGTGAATAACGCTAAAGGGGGGAACAAAAAAAAAATGGCTTTGTGCTACGGATCTATTGGAGTCTGTGCCAATATTGATGATGAAAAAGTGATGGATCTTTTTCCTGATGAGATGTTTGTAGTGTATTGGATGTGAGCTTAGTACTCAGTCCATCATAAGGTCCCAGTTTTGGATGTATACTTACTCTCTCATTGGGATGTCATCTCACGTTCGCTCAACGAGCTCTTTTGATTGTCCTCTTTTTACTTTCTGACTCGTATTGTTGGAGATGATGAACCTATAGAGAAGACGCAGACCCACTCAGCTTCTCACTCGGGAATTCATTTGAATGTAATGCGTCTTGTTGATGAGACCCGGTGAACAATGCTTCGGGCATTATCAACCATTCGACATGACCGACGTGAACGGGGGCTGATGAACCTGCTCCCTATTTATATATATATCTAGCCCTTTGACACGATCGCATTTTCAAAATACCCTTCCTCCTATTGGCTGTGCAACAGACAAATAGAGACGCAAGAAACCGGATTTGACTGAACGTTCTGTCTCACTCCAATTCGAACGGCAATGACATTAGCGAGTGCATGTGTCATGGGAAAGATGAAAAGCGGGGCGTGCTTGTGTACAAATGGGAGCAAATCTACTAATCAAGGCACTCGAACGGCCGAACCCAAGTATGCATAGACTCTAGAGATCTTGATTCATTCAATTAGTAGGACGAGAATTGGGGGGACGTGTTGTCGATCAAATTGAACCTATTACCTATAAAAGATTACGCCTTGCTTTTTCTTGTTTCTACATGCGTCTCGTTCTCTTCATTTTTCTCGCGGTTCGTCGATCATCAGCCCTTGTTTGCTTTTCTTTTAAAAGGGGAGCTACAGCAAAAATAAACTTCCTCTTGTTATTTCTCGTGGCTAGACACAAAAAATTTTTTTTTAACGTTTTCTTTCTGATGAAATCGATAAAAGTTGATCTTGTTTACAACGTGTGTAACAGAACGATATGATCCTGCGCTTCTATGCAGGGAGACATTCCTTATAAGAGTCTTTATGAATTATGCATCAACCATCAATTACAATGCTATGGATATACCATTGTAATATACAGCGCATAATAGATTTCTTTTTTTTTCTAGACGAAAAAAAAAACGATAGGTCATTAGTTAAAGGTCTGAAAGATCGTCGACAATGCATAGGATGGAGAGACTTATCCCTTAAAAAAGTTCAGAGCTTCTATTGTAAGGCATTCCTCTTGATTCTAATATTGATGATGTTGCTCATGATTTTCAGTCAGCCTACTTTCGTCTGATAACTGACACATAATATTCAAAGAGTTTTCTTCGGCGTATGTGCGGGCTTCTAATGAATTATAGTCGAGAAACTCTAGACGAAAAGAATCCTGAACATTGAAACATGTCGGCATCTTCTAATTAACATTGTCGCGCATAGACAATATCGGGGGAGATGCCTTCGGATGCATCTCCGATAAAAAAAAAAAAAAAGGGAATTTTTTTTTTGTTTATAAAGAAATCAATGATCTACTCACGGAATAACGACGACGACACTAGAGCTGGAAGAAAGAAAACCCCATCTTCTTCCTTATGGAGACACGGTCCGCGTGCGCTGTCTTCCGTTGTTCCTCCTCCCGATCCACTCCAATTAACTGCACGCAACTCTCTTCCACTACACTATTCTCCTTCATGGCGAAAAAACACGAAAGGGGAAAAAAAGAAAACCTGGTGCGATATATTACATCGCCCAACCTCTCCTAGTAGTCGATAACGAAATCCCATCAAAAGGGGAGAGAAAAGGATCTTTTTTTCACATTTGGTTCTTTTTTATTTTTTCTTAGTTTCTCTTTCTTAATTGCGTCAAGACAATCGTTATTTTACCTGGGGATATTAAGACAAAGAGAAAAAAGGAAACTCTTCCCCGCAATCTGTCCGTCCCCTTCCCCAAACGAAGATCCGCTTTTCCATCCAATTAGTCCAACTTTTTCTCTCTCTCTCTCTCTCTCCCTTCCTTTGCTTTTATCTCATCAAGGACAGACACCCGGCCTACACACGTGGCCGGGCAAAGTCAAGGCAACTTTGTGCGTCCAAAAAACTTTTTTTCGCTCACGTACAATTATTTTTTTTATTTTTTAGCGAATTTAAAGCAGCTATAAAGGAGAAACTTCGTCACGGATCGTTATTGGTCTTGGTCTTTGTTCTTAATGACGTCAAAAGGAATATCAGCTTTCGGCAGCTCAAATTCGAATGGGAAGAAAGAGAGGCTAATGATATGACGAGGTCGACATCCTGCACGGGATTTTCGGGAGAAAAAAAAAGATTTAGATCCCGCTGTTGTTTTTTTTTTTCAAATATAAAGAGCTGAGCTGATGCTCTTGTGGACTTATTGGTTTTCTGTTTGTTGTTTTCCCTCCGTTCATACACACATGCTGGAGATGGGATAATCTTGGCTAGGTTAATAAAGACTTGATTGTCTCCAACGTCACTCTTCTTTTGTTTGACCAGTCGGCACCAGACAATTGTAGGGAGAATAGGAGCTCCCGCGGTATAATAACCTCCACCCGGACGAACCCAATTGGACCTGTCGGGAACAGTTGTCTACACTACACGCACCCGTGCCATTCACACGCCATCCTATTTCGTTTTGTTTTGACTATTTTTTATTCGTGGCCTCCCCGAAACGTTGGCTTCAATTACACAATTGCTTCCAAACTGTGTCCCAACTGTTTTCTGTAGCTAATGTCGAAAAACGCTTCTAGGAAAAATCGAAAAGCTTCGTGATACTTAAGGTGGCTTCGTTGAAGTTTTGGTTAGTGATTACCTGACGGTAATGTGTGTTGTTAGTTACCTAGGAAGTGCAGATTCCATCTCAACGTTAAAGATGATCTACATGACGCATGGGGACTAATTGAATGATTTATTAGCTCAATGTCTGTCTTCCGTGAAGTTCGGCAACGGGGACAGTAGCGAACTGTACATCCCTATAGAAACGTATAGTTAAGCTATACGCTAAACGCTAAGTTTGCACGCCGAACTTGGGACCAACAAAAATAAATCTTAAATCTCACCTTAGAAATCCCCGATTGCATATGATGGCTTTCGTTTTCTCCGAACGGTCCGCGCCCTGCCGTACAGCACATATCCATCAAGAACTCGAAGATAGATTTCCAGATAAAACCGTATTCATGCTGTCGCTTATGGCCAATAGATGGCAGAGCTTTTTGTAAACAAATGCTGTCGTCTGCCAATATAAAATAAAATAATAAATTTATTTAGTAAATACATAACATGTTAAACGTAGTGAAGTCAAACAGATTTTTCTATAATAGTTCATTCGTTTTATACTTACCGCGTTTAAGAAGGTACACATCAACCCGCCGATCAACCATTTTTGCATTATCATCAGGTTGACATGCCATTCATGTGTTTGCCATTACATTTTTAAACAGAAAACTTAAAACAGGTACGAGTCGAAGTGCAATTTCTGTAATAAGAATATCTGGACCAAGCAGCGTAGACGTCATCTGTAAGATGACGAAACTGAACAAAGAAAAAATTATTCCAAGGAAAGCATCGCTACGAAAAATAGTAGATCCAAACAATGGGGAACTGTTGGATAATGGTCTTGTGCTCTGGTTCCCCCAGCCACATAGTTTTACAGGAGAAGATTCTGTAGAGCTACATGTTCATGGTGGCATTGCTGTTGTATCGTCTATAATCAATGCGCTACAGAAATTACCTGGATTCCGAATTGCTGAGGCAGGTACCCATTAATACTTTTCCCCTCATTAATTAGGTGACTATTTACCTCTTTATTTGCAGGAGAGTTTACAAAAAGAGCATATCTAGCAGGAAAACTTGATGCAACAGAAGTAGAAGGCCTGGCAGATTTGTTACGGGCTGAGACTGAAACACAGAGGCGCCAAGCCATAAGACAGGCTACGGGAGAGCTAGCAGGGTTGTATAATGAATGGAGGACTTGCATTCTCTCTTGTATGGCACATTTGGAAGCTTATGTTGATTTTGGAGAGGATCAGGATATTGGACATGAAGTACTAAGCTCCCTTCAGCATTCAATCCAATCTTTGAAATCTGAGGTGAGCAGCCATTTGAATGACAACAGAAGGGGAGAGAGACTACGAAACGGAGTAAGGGTAGCAATTATCGGTGAACCTAACGTCGGAAAATCATCTTTAATCAATATACTGAGTTAATTCAGTCACAGATCCTGTGTCTAGAAAATGCCATATTAAACAGGGTATTTGTTAGGTCGAAGGAATGTTGCCATCGTATCTCCATACGCCGGGACCACGCGTGACATTCTAGAAATTTCATTAGACATAGGCGGCTTCCCGATCGTTTTGTGCGATACAGCCGGGTTGAGGCATTCAACTGATCCTGTGGAAAACGAAGGACTAAAACGAGCAAGAGAGGCAGCTTCTACGGCCGATTTGGTGATTATTGTTATGGATGCTTCCAGAGGACCAGCCAAACTATTGCAGCTGTCAACTAAAGAAATGGCCCGTCTCGAATGTGAACGTCTCAACCTATCATTCAGTAAGAGCCACAATCATAAAAAATACTTCCTTAATTGAAAATGTTGTTCTACACCTTAGATGCCGAAGGGAATTACCTCGTCCTGTTAAATAAACTCGATCTCACTTCATCCAGCGTGTCAATCATCCAGTCAGGTGTGCCAGCTATTTCGTGCAAGACTGAACAGGGTCTCGAAGAATTCCTAGCCGATTTGGAAAGAAAATTAGCCGAACTGTGCGCCAATCCGATGCAGGAAGCTCCACTGATCACAAGTTCCAGGCAACGCCATCACGTCCAAGTCGCGTTTAAACATTTAGAGAAATTCCTGGACATTGTCGAGCAGCAAGGCGATCTTGCGCTGGCCGGCGAACAGCTGCGCCGATCGGCCAGACAGATAGGCGCCATCACGGCACGAGGCAAGATAGACACGGAAGAAATGCTGGACGTACTCTTTCGATCGTTTTGTATTGGAAAGTAGCTGCACAAGAACATGAGAGGGGCGATTGGATGATAAGATCAAAATAAAATAGATCATTTCTTTTTTTTTTCCACGAGCACATTTGTTTTGTTTTTCCTCTCCAAAATCAGTTTCGTAGGGAGTGAAATTATTCAGTAGGAAAAACACATTCCCTTCCAAACAAAAACACGCAAGTCAAAGAAAAAAAAAAAAATTCTTAAATTAAAACAGAGAAAAAAAGTGATGAGAAAAGAAACGGAAAAGCATATCATTTCGTCACACATTTTCAAACCAAAATGGAGGGGAGGGCAGATGTGATAATATTATTTGATCGACAGCTAAATAAAATCAAAAGGGAGAAAAAAAAAAAAGAGGCATTTGATGTGGTCAGTAATGCAAGTGAGGTTTGGGGGGTGGGGCAGCCAGACAATTGTGAAAGTAGACGTAACACATCCTTCAGTAGGAAAGGAGGAAATAAACGTACAAAATGCTGAATTATAATCACATTCAAGCGAATCAAAACGAAAAAGAAAAAGAAAAAAAATCTGAAAAGAATGGCGTAGCAGATGATATGAAAGAATCAGCAGGGCTTTTGTCTTTTCCGAAGGATCGAAGACGCCAAACGAGAGGACCTCTCGAAATAAAACAAGCTGACGGGGTGGGTTTGGAGGAGGGGCAGGAATTTAAACGGCAAGAAGTGGAATGTCGGAACATCTTGGCAAAGAAAAAAAAAAAAAAAAAAATCATTGTACATGTACACACACACATAGAAAGGGGTGAGAGATTCAAAAGGATTGGAGGAGGCCACTTGAAAGAGACACGAGTGAATCGATGGAGGAGAGCAGAAGGTCGGATGTTTCAATTTAAAAAAAAAAATTGTTTTTTGTTTTTTTTGGGGTAAAGACCAAAACACGAATTCCGTTTGTTCCGCACACAAAAAATGCCAAATAAAGAATACTGGTTCGACTCTGGCACGAGTCTAACGACGACGATTTCAACTAACGGCTTTCCAAAATGTTCGTTTTGTGATACCACCGTTACACACCATGTCTCTTCGTTTCAATTGATATTTACATGATTGGTTGGATAGTCTTTTTTTTTTTTTAGAGGATTGTTTCTTCTTCTTACTCCTCATTGTCTAGAATGTGAAACAAGTAGGGGACCTACTTCAAAAAAAAAGAAATGGGGGGCAAAAAAAAATCAAAACTAAGAAGAGATTCAGTAAACAGTGAGTCAAGAAACATTAGCATTTCTTTCGATTGTTTTGTCCATCTGTGAAATAGTGAGAAATCAAAAAAAAAGGGGGAGAGAATTCTAAATAGGATGAGTGATAATCAGATTTTTTAAAAAGAGATAGAAAAAAAAGAACATTCATTTAAAAATCACACACACAAGAGACGTAAAGAGATAGAAAGGAAACACTCGATGTGGTTCCCACAATATTTTTGTTTCGTTTTCAATACATCATCATTAGATGTATTTTTTTTTTTTTTTTTTTTTTTTTTTGCTGTGTGTTGAAGAGGAAGCCATTGAGCCAACTTGTGCACGTCAACCGGACGCGCGCGCCTTTTTTTTTTTTTTTAAAGATTCACATCAATTCCCAATTCAGATCCTTCTCTTTTTTTTTTTCTCTTCTTTCATTGGAACTTGTTCAGACCAAAGGACTCCGTGGATAGATCTCGTTGGGATGAGCATTCTGATTGCTGCTGGCGGTATCGTTCGTTTGCCGACTGTTACATTGCTACAATATTTTCAAAAAAACAAAAACAAAAAACAAATAGAAACAGTTTACAGGATGAAATGTTGAAATGAAAATTGCTTTCATACCAGCTGCCTTCTCTCCCACGTCTTCATGGCCATTTTGTATTTCTCAAATTCGTGACACCAGTCAGAGTAGACTTTCTGGTAGTCGTGCGATTTGCTAGGCGCCGCGCAGCGCTGCGTATCGACCGTAATGTTGTAGCTGCATAACGTGTCCGGTCCGAGACGGCAGTCATAGCGACCGGCCTCCTGTTCTGTCACGCCCATAATCACCATGCCTTGTTCGGCCGTCTGAATGTACTTGTCGGGCCTGTAAAAGTTTGTCAAAATGATGAAAAAAAAAAGAAAAAAAAAATCATTTTGATTCAATAAAAACAAATTACCTGAACGACAGTTGGTATTGGCCCTTCTCGCGGCTGTAATAATACCAAGTGACTGGCATCGAAGACATGGGCTCGGGTAATTTGATAGCGCAAGACAAATGAACGGCCTGGCCCCAAGTCACTAACAGTCGCTTCTTGGCGATACAAGCGTCGCAAATACCGGGCGAGGAACTCGAGACGTCTTGCAGCAAACTATCGATTCTGTTTTGTTTTTTTGTTTTTTTTTTTTTTTTTTTTTTTTTTTTTTTTTTTTTTTCAAATAAAAAAAAAAAAAAGAGAGAGAACAAAACGTGAAACGGATGTCTCAAATGGGGGGGGGGGGGCCACACGGCGTCCGACATTTTCAGTTCAAATTCAATTTACCCAGGAGCGTAGGGTTTACAAGAGTTGGACTCTTTATCCCAGCCGCAGTAAGGATCACGGACGCATCGCAGGCAATTGTCGTAACGTCCGTTACACATGACCACGTTGACTTGGCGAATTCGATGGTCCGAAGTGGCGTAAATCGATTTGTGCTGGATCAAGGACGAAAAAAAAAAAAAAAAAAAAAAAAAAAAAATGAGCAATGAAAATACAAAAAACCATTCGAGCGAACAAAGCCAAATATGAAAATACTTTTGGTGAAATTTCCATCATGCGGATGGGTTCGGGTGATGTGACTTCAAAGATATCCAGCAGCTCAGATTTGCCCTGTCGAGTGGATTTGTCGAACCATTGAACGACTTTGTACACTTTGCCATCGACTATTTAAAAAAAAAAAAATCATCAATTTAATTTAATTTATTTATTTTTTTGTTTTTGTTTTTTGAAATCCACTTGAATGACGTACTTGTTCCAGCATAATAGACGGTGTAGTGTTTGTCGTCGGGGAATCCCTGAATTTTGAGCCGCTCCACCACCAGAGATGAGAACGCCACATCGCCCTTGTAGAAGACGGGCACTCCGCTTTCGTGCGAAACGGCCTCGTCCATCAGCGGATGGTTACGGATGAAATTCAACACGGTATCTGGTAGAGTTTGAGTGTCGTTGACGCACTGGCCCGGTCTCGGCTCTGGCACTTTAGATGAAAGGACGGGCAACCAGGCCGAGCTGGAAGATGCCTGCTCTTTGAACTTGCCCAAAAAGGCCGTGTGGACGTCGGCCGTGGTGAAAACACAAATGGCCGAACCAGTCAGTCCGTTCTGGCATGTCGTGAAGACGGCGTAAAAACGCGTGTCGTCGCCGGGCACCTTGTAAACGCTCTCTGTGGTAATATAAACACACACAAACAACATGATCAATAACAGTCACGATAAAGAAAGGGGCGGCAAAACGCCCCAAACATTTCTTTTCTTTTTTTTTTTTTTTTTTTTTTTCGAATCAAATTAGGGGCAAAAGAATAAAAAAAAAAAAAAAAAAAAAAAACAAGGTCCCCATGTGAAACGCATTCCAACACGACCCCCTTAATGAAGAAATGCCTTTACTATCGATGAAACTCCTCCCCCACCCCCCGGTCCACAAAAGAGCCATCTAAATATATTTTTATTAAAAGACTAAAAAAAAATAAAAAAAAAAGGAAAAAGGTTTTCCATAGCCGAAATCGATTGGCTCATTTCCATGGAAACAAGTCGGAACGATTTCCCAAACTTCAGTCACGGAACACATGCCCAATACACTAAACTAAAAGAAAGGGCGGCAAGTTAAAAGTGAAAGAAAAAAAAACAAATGCAATCACGTACGGATTTCGTTGAAGTAGAAGGGGAATTCTCCCGGGATGGAGCAATTGAGACGGGCTTTGAGGAAGGTGGCCCAGTTTTGCGACAGAATGTTCTTGCCGCCGTTGTCCTTCTTGCAGACGCGGGCGACGCGCGAGTAGACGTTCTTGCCGCAATTGATGTACTCGACGGCCGTTTCGCGGAAGAAGAAGTAGACGTAGTCTCCGATGTCGTACGATCCCACAAAGTTGGGCTCTTTGTTTTTTTTTTTTGTTTTGTTTTTCAATGAAAACAATCATCACATATTAAAATCACATTAAATAAACGCAAAAGGTCTTACTGTCGAGCCACTTTGAATCGTATTTCAGCGTCCGTTTGAAGGTGAATTCGCGACGGCCCGTCGTGTAATTGTACAAATCGGTGCGGAAGATGACGGCGTCGGCCTTGGTGAATTCGGCGTTGGTGCCGGAATAGAGAGCGGGCAAATCGCCCGGATTGCCTCTCTCGACCCAGACGGCCGTCGAGTTGTCGCTGGGGTCAAACGGACACTTGGCGATGCCCATGCCGACACCGGGGACGTACTCATTGCGACCCAGATGAGTCAAGTTGGCCTGGATAAATACAATCAAAAAAAAAAAAAAAATAAATAAATCATAAAGAAATTTGAACCTCACGTTTTTTGGATTGCGACCCCGCTCTAGGAGGAAGGGGCGGGGGGGGGGGGGCAGAACGGAACTGAATAAAACATTCGGCTTGTGCCGCATCGTACCAAGCTCTTTCCGTGTTTATCACGAAGAGCCTGCAATCATCAACGAGGATATTGAAACGCCCTCGCACGCGCACACATTCCTCTATGTAACATTGACTTTGACCGACTAAACTTTCCAATCCACTTCCCACGCTCTTTAAAAAAAAATTTTAAAAATGTTTTTTTTTTTTTTTTTTATTTTTCGGCGCCTTCTAAAAAGAGTCCCGAAAACCCCTCCCCCCGTGGCTTCCTAGCGTTCGTTCTCATCGTTCATCATTGATCAGCTTTGTGTCCTTTTTTTTTTTTTTTTTTGTTTTTTTCAAAAACGGGCCCGCGCTTTATTTTTCTTTTCCTTTCGAAAGAACATCAGCCCGAGACGTGTAAGTATAAAAAAAAAAAAAAAAAATGAAAAAATAAAACACATTGATTTTGAAAAGGCCTCTCAGCGTAGACATCATCAAAACGTCGCGCCTCTTGATGCTATCGTTCCATCGCCTTCGTCGCTGCTCGCAGCCGGATTTCAATGAGACTCTTCTTTTTCTTTTGATCGAGTGTCGTAACCCTCATCTTTTCCTAGTCCAAAGAGATTTGAGCTTCCAATTCACCAATGTATCATCCAACGCCAATCAATGATAACGGCTATATCTCAAAGCTTTCTTCATTTCGCGTACCTCCCTTAAATTCGTTCAGTCTTTTTGGCGGTTAAAAATGAGAAATTTAAAAACAATTCAATTTCCTTTTTTTTTTTTTTTTTTTTTTGTTTTTTGGAAGTGGGGAAATGCAAGGCTGCCATGATAGGCCTCAAGGAAAAGAAAGAGCAGCCCAATCTCCGGTCTTAAAGAGAAATACGTCAGCGTTCAGACACGCACGAACGAAAGAAATAAGGAGAAAAAAAGAAAAAAAAAAAAATGTATTCCCGTTGATCCCTTTTCTCCACGAACGGGGGATAACAATCAAATGAAAGAGGAAGCAAAAAAAAAAAAAAAAAAAAAAAAAAGAATCACTTTCACAGACATACACATCCGAAAATGGGGGGGGGGGGGGGGGAGAAAAAAAAAATGGAAAATCGATATCAAATCAAGCGATATTCAATTTTCGGCTTTTCACCTAGTACCCTGGATATAAAGAAAAGAGATCGATCGATTGAATAGCGGCTGCGGTGTCGGACGGCTGACACGCCCTTCTATTCGCAATTTAATTATCTAGCAAAAGGGAGGGTGGTCGGGTTGGAAGGCCCTCCGGGACAAATATATATATATAAAATGGCTTCCCAATAAGATTGCTTTACAATAAAAAAAAAAAAAATAATAATAAATTTATTGAATACTCTAAATAAAAAAAAATATCAGAACGCCGACATTGGAATTTTATTTGAAGATAAAAGGAAAGAGACGAAACGTTTAAAGCGGTCGAGGGTCGGCACGCTGACGAAACTAAACAGCGTGCATTTTCGGCCTTATTTTCCTATTGTTCTTCTCCTATTTTTCGGTTTGCTTTACTTGTCAACGTGCAAGTAGGAATCGTGACGATGCGTCACGAAGAAAAAAAACAAAATAAATAGACCGGAGGGGTGAAGGATCTTTTCTAGCCGCGTCAAACACCAACCAGGAAATAAGCCTCATGGCCGTGTCTCATTTTTTTTTTTAAAGCCATATACTGAAAAGAAGAAGGCCAGAGTCTCTTTGCACATCTCCTGAAAGAGATGAGTTAGAAGGCGTGGTTGACATTACACAACATGCGGCCATTCAAAAAAAAAAAAAAATAAATAAATAATAATAATAATATAAGAATGGGAAATCCTATGCCCCCTTCTCCTTTCAACAATAAATATTTTTTGAATCCTGAAAAGAAAATTCTTATCTGTGCCACTGGTAATGACGGTTATCGGCTCTTTCCAAATGGCCAGGGAGGGATCGTTTCGTCATATTTGAAGCTCACCAAAATTTTGTGGAAAGGATGTGGCAGGACCACCCAAGAACTTTCTTTACATGTAGCGTACGCATCTTGATCCCTTTAACGTCTACCTCTCATTCTCTCCTTTAAATCTACGCCACGAAAACAAACAATTTATGTTGAATATATATATATATATATATATGCAGAAAAAAACGAAACAAAAAAGAAACGGGGCCATCGACCACATCCACCAGGTAAATAATGCAAGACTTCCGCTTCTTTTCTAACTGCCCTCGAGGCTGCAATTCTTTAATGGCTCTACTCAACGAGTGAAAACAAAAAACAAAACAAAACAAAAAAAAAAAGTGCAGGCTATTAGATTACATCCGGCAGTATGTTGGCCATTGGGGTGTGTGTGTGTGTGTGTGTGTTGTCTAACACGAAAAAAAAAAAAAAAAGAAGGGCCATCCACTTACATCGACCAACCTCTTTTCTTTTTCTCTCTCTCTCTCTTTTGATGTTCAAATAAGTTTTTATGGCTCAATATATCTGCGGTTTATATATATATGTACACATCGGAGCTGTTTGTCAGAGGTGCGCTATTGCACCGATCGTTAAAAAAAAAAAGAAGGGCCATCATGTCCTGTCACAACATCAATTTTCCAAATCCCCCCCCCCCTCCATTAAACTTTCCCTCTGTAACTCTAAAACATTCCACACTTTTTTTTTTTTTTTTTAAACCAACCAGCCAATTTCCCATTTCTTTTTTTTTTTTTTTTTTGAATAACCAAAATTACAGGGTAATGCCAATGTGCAAACTCATTTGTTTTGTTTTTTTTCTTACGTAATCAAACGCTTTTTTTTTCCCCCCTCTGTGATTTATTGCCGTGTCGGTGGCCTCTCTTTGTTCAACTAAGGTATGTTGTTGTCACGGGGGCAAAAAAAAAAAAAAAAAAAAAAAAAGACGATAAGATCAACCCCCCTCCCGTTCGTTCCAGTGTGTGTATGCCTTTTTCGCTTGTACACGTGTCGGCAGCAATTTTTCCCTGCCCAGCAACTTCGTTTTTTTCTTATCGGCCCGGGATAAACGTTCGAGACGCATCAACGGTGTCACGTTTATTTATTGGATTCCTCTCTCTCTCTCTCTCTCAAACTACTGAGGAATGCAACACGAAAAAAAAAAAAAAAAAAAAAAAGAATCTTCTTCTCATTTGGTGGTCGCACTTCTCTCTCCAAAAGAAAAAAGGGAAAGAGACAAAGACAAAGTGTTAGATAGTTGTTGTTGTTGTTGTTGTTGTAGTAGTCGGAATAAAGGGGGAAGAAATGTAAAGGGAAACATGGAGGAGGGATGCCCATCTTCCTATAAGAAGCGCCTGCCAAAAAAACAAAAAACAAACGACCGAGCCCCCGTGAAAGAGGTTGTTTGTTCCATGTCAACCCGTCACTGTGTGTCTCTGTGTGTAATGTTGTTTCGTGTCGATTATTGTTGCCCCGACTCGCTTCTCTCTTTCTTTTTCATCAATAAAAAGATCAGAATCAATCCATTAGATTCCAATCGCTTTTTCACGATGAAACGCGACATTTCGTGTGACTTTTGCACGTCGAATTCTTTTTGTTTTTGTTTTTTTAAACACCTTTAAAAAAAAAAAAAAACAAAAAAAAACAAAAGACAAATGTCTTTCCATGTTCGGCAAGTTTCTCCAAAGGGCAAGAATAAAAAGAAAAAGAGACCAGGAAGTCAGGGGGCAACCACCTGGACGCGTGTTTTCCTTTTTTTTTTTTTATTATTATTTTGATGGCCCCTATTGGGCGACATCGGGCACGATATGCAAATTCGCCTGTGCACTTCATTTCGCGTGTCTAATAACTGACTAATCAAACAATCTTAGCTCGAGGCCAATACCAAGTCGCTGATTGGCACCGATAAAAACGCTATCATTTTCTTCTTCTTTTACATATTAGGAAATCCCTTTAAGGGAAAAAGAAGAGGGAGGGCATCTCATTTGCCTGATCAAGGAAAGACGGATCCACAAAGTTTACGTTGGAGAACAAACGGTTATGGTTACGTACGACAATGACGACAGGTGTTTAAGCTCCCGTTGGCATGGCTCGCGCTTCTCTGTCGCCTATTCATTTGATTTTTTTTTTTTTTTTTTTTCAGAAAATAAATAAATAAGATAAATCGATTCCACCCGAGCGTGAAAGTAGACGAGTTGACGTGAAAAGTTTTTTTTTTTTTTTTAAATCTTTACTTACGACAAAAAAACAATGAGATGAAAATGGAATAACAAATGGAGGGCAAAGGGGATGGTGTCGGTACCCAAAAAAAAAAAGGGCGTGGCCGTGTCGTGAGGGAAAAACAAGAGCGGAAGACGTGGGCGGAGATCGGCATCCAAAGTCAGAAGAAAACAACGAAATAAAAAAAAAAAAAAAAAGGAGCCCACCGGGATGCAGGACGGATCATTAGCCATTTTTGCTTATATAGACTTTGGAACGTACACCCCTGCCCATCTGGTGCGCATATTCACTAGACACACCGACCGACTTTGTGTGCAATGCCAGAATGTCTGCTGCCAAAACAACCCCCCACCCCCCTATCTTCCTTGTTCAACTTAACGGTTAGCAGATCGTTGCCTGTTATTCCCCTCCTCCGCACTTCCGCATACAACTTCCTCCATCCGGAAGTCTCTCTCTCTCTCTCTCTCTCTCTCTCTCTCTCTCTCCGACACAGACATCCACTTCCAGCACATTTTTTTTTTTTTTCAGTTTAAAAAAGAGAAAGAATGCGTTTGAAGTGTGTACTCACATTGATGACCCAGTCCTTTGGATTGTGAGCGTTGGTACCGCAGACGTAGAGCCGGGATCCGTCGCCCATGGGCTGGATGACGCGGACGTGATTGCGACAATCGTAAAACTGCATCGAAGAAAAAAAAAAAAAAAGAAAAACCACATGACAAATGATGGCCAAGATAACGGAGGATATATATATATAAAAAAAAAATGCTAAGGTTACCATGGAAACATTGTACCATTTCGCTAAAGCGTCAAAAGCAATCGACCCTTTTTTTATTTATTTCCCTTCTATGTCTTTCTCAGTAGGGAGTCACAAAAAGAAAAAAAGAACGAGATCAAAAGGGACGCAAGGCAAAAAAAAAAAAAAAAAAAAAAAAAAGAGTCCGGTCACGCTGTGCTTTAAAGAAAGAAACACACCGCCGCCTAGACAACGGGAGGAAAAGAAGGACGTAACAAAGGCAACGTTTCGCCTTCCTTCCTACCAATATGGAAAATAATAATAATTTTAAATACATTCGTTTCGCTCCTGGTGACATTTTTTTAGAGAGAAAAAAAATAAAAAAATAAAAAATAAAAGGACACGCGTTTATTCCGACTTCTTACAGGTTCTCAGGTGGTCCATAACTCGTGACGTTTCAACATTTACACGGTCGTACGGTGCGAGAGAGGGGGGAGGCAGTTACACGAGACAAGAGCAACAAATAAAATGAAAATCCCCCACCTCCCCATCTAACGTCAAATTCAATGGCTTACGACCCTCCCTGAAAAAAAAAAAAAATGTCTCTTCATCTTTTTACGTTTACTTCGCCCACCCCCCCCCCCCCTTTAAGTTTTTAACGATCCATTTCTTCTCTTTCTCAATGTTTTTGTGTTCATAAAAGAAAAAGAGAAACGAAGAGGGGCGTTTAGAAATCGATTTCAAATGCCAGTAGCCCCAACATCTTCTCTCCCTCTTCACATGTTTGATTAAATTTGTGAATATTTCCAAAAATAAAAATAAGTCGGCCCGACGAGGTGTTCACGGCGTAAAAGAAAAAAGCTCTTTTCCTATCGATCGAAAAGGGAGGGATGTGTGCGAGCACAGGTTTCCATGGTGAACGAACTGCTGAATGGCCAACACGAAAGAAAGAAAGAAAGAAAAAAAAAAAACAGTTTGAGGAACGCGCGCGAGCAGAATGTTGAAACTTGTGCAAAAGGAGGGGGACCTTTCTCGTCGGTCGTATACGTTAAAAAGTACGACCAGATTTAATTGAGAAAAAAAAAACTAAAAAAAAACTTAGGAAGGCCGGTTAAGTCTCTGCACGAACGAAGCCCAAGAGGTTCGAATTATAAAAAAAAAAAAAAAAAAAGGACAAAACTTTTCTTAGGACACATTCGTCATTGACATGGTCGGCTCTTGTTTTAAAAGAAAGGGACTAAAGTTTTGCGATGCTTTAAATGAAGCAAATAAAAAGTTTTTTTTTTTTTTTTTTTTTTTTTTTTTTTACGGCTTTTGATTGCATAACGAGCGCTACGATCACAACTGTGCGAGCGAAGCCACGCCGCCATGCGACGGCCAATCGAAACAGAGGTTGAACTTGCTTCATTTCTTTTTAAATTTATTAGTCAACGGCGAAAACATATTGGATTTGGAAAGAAACGTGTCGGATCGAGTTTCACCAGACGGGCCTCCTCTTCTTGACACTTCACAGATACGCGCACAAAAGACATTTGAGCCGCTTAATATTTAAAAAAAAAAAAGAAAAGAAAAGAAAAGGTTTCTGAGAAAAACGAAACGAAAACGTCTTTGAAAGCTATGAATATTGAACGCGTGAAGACCCACCAGATCAGATGGCACATTTCTATTTCAAAAGTGTTGGCCCCTTCTATCGCCCCTTGTTCTTTTTCTTCAGTGAAAAAGAAGAGGCTCTGTTCACCTGTGAATGATTTATCGAACGTGGAACGAGCGAAGGAAAGAGCAATAGATCGAACTTACCTCACTCTTGCCCTTTGAGATGCAGTTGGTTACGTGCGAGGGGTCCAAGGTTAACGAATCCGTCTGTGACGAAAAAAAAAAACAAACAAGAAAATCAAATTAACATTTTTCATCTACGATATTTAAATTAAAAAAAAAAAAAAACGAAAGTGTAACCGGACTTGGAAAAAAAAAAAAAGACAAATGAAGAATGGCTGTCATTGTTAGTTTGATAAGAAATGAAGACACTTGAAAATGACACGCTCCAAAAACTGGAACTCTGATCGAAAAAGAAGAATAGGGAAAAACAAAAAAAAAACAAAAAAAAATAGAAGGACGGCCATAAAAAAAAAAAAAAAATGTGAAGGCCAAAAGAATGTCGTCCTTTGGCGTTTGACCAACTGATTCGCCAACACATTTTCTTTTTTGCCCGCCCCAGCTTTCGTATCTGCTGGCCGGCAGTTTGAAACCCGTCCCTTTGGCCGGGCATCGAGTCGAATAGAAAGATAAAAAAAAATTCTTTTTTGAACGCGATCGAGTCTTCTTTTTTATTTTCTAAGCTACTACGGAACTTGTACTAAGCACGGGGAGATTCTTGATTAGCCTAGCTGCTATTCCCGTCACGTTCACGGAACGTGACCGGTTTTGCGCCCAACCCTCATCACTCAAACCCATTCCCCATCTAAAAAAGATTTTTCTTTTTTTTTTTTTTTCTCCCTTCCGCGTCTTCTTCTTCTTTTTTGAACAGCAGCAATTCATACAATTTTGTTTTGTTTGTTTTTTTTTTTTATGAAAAAAAAAAAAAAAAAAAATTTAATACAAAATCGTGCGTGAATCCGCCGTTCGGGAGCTTTTGTGTTTGTTCATCCAATCCGCTTTTTTTTTTTTCAAGTCTGTCGACACGCTTCGTGAACTCGTGTTTAAGACATTTTAATTCCCCTTCCCCTGTTTTTTTTTTTCAATCAATGGCCCCCCCCCCCCCAAAAAAAAGAAACAGTTTGAAGAAATGAAATTTAAATATTCAAATTTGGGTACCTCGCAGTTGGTGTCGCTGACGTTGTGTAGATTGATGCGGATGACGCGATCCCTGAATCACAAAAAACAAAACAAAAAAGAAATGTCCAGTTAACGGCCAGTTAAACAACATCGGTTAACTTCTAAAGACCAAAAACAAAATAGGGGAGGAGAAAGAAAAAAAAAAAAAAACGAAATGATTTTCGTGTACAATTTCATTTCTCTCTTCATCGTGGTGGCAAAGAAAGAAAAATGCGTGCGTCACTGTTGATGAGACAACACCCGCTGCGTTCCAGCACTGCAGAAAACGTCCCCCCCCCCTTTTTTTCGTGTCCATTTTTTTTTCCCCTTTTCAAATTGAATTTTCTTTTCTGACTCCCCCCCCCCCCCCCCGTGAGTTGACACATTCTTACGCACTCCGTCACGGACAAAAGACGTTGAAAAAAAAAAAAAAAAAAGAGGCCTGAAAATTCTAAAAGAGGTGAGACAGCAGATGACACTACGATAGACTCCAAAAAAAAAAAAAAAGAACAACTTTGTGTGTGAGCTACGCTCGTTTATTTGATGAGCCACTGATGACTTTCAAGTGTGTGTGTGTGTGTGTCTCTTTCAAATCTCATTTTCCCATGCAAACGTTGCCCTCCTCCTTAGTTTTTTAGCCTTAACGAGCGACAGAAGAAAAGACATGAAAGATCCATTTGCCATCGATTGCGAGTGTGACACGACTATCCAATAAGGTACCGGCCGCTTTGATTCTTTTCACCGGCCATTTTTGTTTGTGTTTCCCAGGACCCCACCTGACTATCGTTTTTTTTCGGGACCTGATAGGCCATGGTCATTTTCATTTAAACGAAACGGGATGGTGTTGAGTGTTCAAAAAGATCTAAACCTTCCCTCCCAGTTGATCAAGTCATCCTAATTCAAAAAATAAAATCAAATAAAATAAAATGAGCTCACGTCCAGATGCCCTCATTTTCACACGCAGACCCATTTTTTTTTTTTTTTTTTTTTTAAAGGGCCAAACAACAAACTCCCTCTAAAAATATAATTCTCATTTTTCTTCTTCTTCTTTTTTTTTTTTTTTGTTCTTGCGGTCGGCACACAAGAACGGAGTAAAAAAAAAAAAAAAAAAAAAAATAATAATATTTATTAGTCGGCATGAAAGGGAGAGAGAGAGAGATCGGAACGTGACGGCGGCGCAAACATTCCTGGCCGTCGCCATCTTGCCACTATTACAACGGGCCTTGTTTATGATTATGACTCGCGACTGTCCATCGCAAGAAACGCAAATAAATAACGCCGTGCCGTTTGTTTTTTTTTTTACATAAGTACGCGCACATCAAAAATAATAAATTTGGCACAAATGGAAGAGAAAACTGGACGAGGTCATAAAAATAAAAAAAAAAAACTGATTTCAAACTGGCCCCACGTCATCAATCGAACTAGACACGGGAGGGATAACAAGCTTCGTTGCTATTTCCGTTACGCCACAATGTTCCAGCACACACAAAAGACATTCATTTTGACTCTCTAAGAAAAACGCTAATAAATTTAAAAAAAACCCCAAAAAATGATTGGTGTCGATGACGATGTTAGTCCTAAAAAAAAAAAAGAAGGTTCCGTGTGACTGGAACCTTCAACGCGTCCTGCTTTCCAAATAGCGGCATACAACACCCCTAACGGTAGCATCTGGCTTTTCTCCGCGTGATACCCCCGGTACAAACGTCTATCGCATTACTATGCGTCAAGTCGTTCAGGGAAATAAATCAAAACAGAAATAGAATTTTTTTTTTTTTTTTTTTTTTGAAATACAAAATAAATAAAAAAAGGGGGTGGCGAAACTTACATGGCGCCGACGTAGAGAACATCTCGTTTCGCGTCCAGGTATGACGTGCGGTAGTAGAGTTTGCCGCATGTGAAGCTCTTGATGTGATCTGCCAAAAAAAAAAAAAAATAAAATACAAATATTATTCATTTTTAAAAATTTAATTTAACCAAATAATAATAATAATAATAATAATAATAAAAAAAAAACAGCTGAGATTCGACGTTGCCAGTTCGCGTCCTCGTGTGTTCGCAGTCATTTACGGTTACGCAATGATGATGGATAGGTTCGTTGTTTGATTTACGACAACATTTTCCTGTTGTTTTTTTTTTTTTTAAAGCCTAATCATCAATTCTCTTCTTCTTCTTCTTCTCTTTTTCCCGAAAAGAACAAACAAAAAAGAAAAAGAGCGGGTTTCAAGTGTCTGTAAGATGAGCGTGATTGTGGGCGGGAGTTTGTTGGCACAGTCGTCCGTGTCATCTCTCGTTTTGTTGACATGTCCCTTTTTTCTTTTCTTTTTTTTTTTCACGCTAGTCGGAGCACACGCCCCTCAAGAACAAGAAGAAGAAAAGAAAAAAAAACTACTCTGCCGTTTTCACGGACGCTTTGATGAGGTCAGACAGGCGCGCACTTCTCCTCGTCATTTCACACAGACTGACGAAAAGACGCACAAGACTATTAAACAGATGAAACAACTTTGAAGTGTGTGTGTCTCTCGAGTGGATTGGAAAAAAAATAAAAAAAAAACGAGCGTGACCAGATCTTTTTTTTTTTTTTTTTTTTTTCGAGGTTTGACCACGTGAAAACGAGTATTTATCGCGCATCTGTTACGCCACAATGACGAGCAAAGTGAAAGCTGAGAAATGTCATTTGTTTGTCCTCGTTTGGTGGGGGGGGGGGAGGAGGAGGGATGACTTTGAGTTAGCATCTAACGAAGAGAAGGTCGAGAATGTTTTTTTTTTGTTTTTTAAAACAAACACCCAGATGTGATTGGTCGTATGGTAGATTCCCAATTAGACTAATGGAAGGGGCTCTCGTTTAGGTGCAACGTGTCAATGAAGTCCAGCCCCTTTGATGGACTTTGTTGGTGGAGGAACAGTTGAAAATGTGCTCCTACCCTTAGTTCCACATGATCCGCTTATCTCCCTCCCCCCCCCAAACTCTTTTTGTTTTCTTCTTGAACGGATGGACATTGTTCGAGTGGCCAGAAAAAAAAAAAAAGAGGCTCAAAACATGTCCAGCTGTGCGTTAGTCTCGCTATTTGTCCAGCTCCTTTTCCTCCCCTTTGCTCTTTTCGAATTATTTAAAAAGAGGAAAACAAAACAAAAAAAAAAATGTGCGCATCAGTGACGAGAATAGGCGGATTACTTCCCCTCCCCATATCCACACGTACGCAGACATTCAATCCGCAATTTGGAAATTCAAGGACCCAAATGGGATGGAAGGGGGGACGGCCTTTAACTTGCACTCCAGACCCTTTTATTTTTTAAATTTTTTTTTTTTTTTTTTCTTCAAAACCGCCCATTTGTGTGTGTCGGTAAAGTGTTATTGACGTCCCCACCTGCTTTCTCAACTTTCGCGTCCTCCATTCGTATAACAGCTGGCCGGCCAATTTCAGCTCACCTTTCTCCCTTTGCCAAAGGAATCAAAACAAGAATTGTCATTCCCCCTCAAATATTTGATCTTGAACATTTCCCCCTCTTTTTTTTTTTTTTTTTTTTTTCTCAATCGTAAATCAATAGATTCAAATTATACACGAAAATATTTTCTCTTTTTCTCAATAAATTTCCGTAAAACCCATTTGAAAAAAAAAAAGAAATGTCGAAGAAAAACATGTTTTATGATCGCACTTCTTCCTCCATGAAAGAGGAGGGATGACCAAGAGCGAGAGAGACATCATTCAATCTCTCCGGCCTTATCTATCTAGTTTGGTAGTATATAGATAGTTGTTTCTGAGGGGCCCCGCGTCTCTCTCTCTCTCTCTTTTCCCTATTGTGGGGCCTTGTCTGCTTCTTTCTTGTTCATGGGCTATAAAGATGAGTATCGACGGGACGGCATGAATCACTAGGCACCTTATATTTCACATTTTTTTTTTTTTTTTTTTTTACCTTCGTCTTTTCTTATTTAAATTTCTCTCCTCGCAAGCATCCGCACCCCCCCCCCCCACTCGAAAAAATCTTTTTTTTTTCTTCTTCTTTAAAAAAAAAAATTAAACATTTCGAGAGGTGATTGTAGTACAAACGAAGTATTAAAAAAAAAAAACGGGCGATATAAAAACGGGTTTCTTAAATGTGTTAGAGACGCAATTTTTTTTTTTTTCGCTATAAACATTAAACTCAATCAAGCGAATCAGCGAATTCGCAGCTGCCACCATCTTCGTACCAGTCAAAAGCTACTCTTTTTTTTTTCATATTCAAATAGCTCAGCGTGCAAAAAAAAAAAAAAAATGTATGCAAAGCGCTCCGGCCAGTTGGAAAAATGCTTTTCGTTTTTTTTAAACGATCAAACGACTAATAAAAAGAAATGAAAAAAAAAAAAAAGAACACATAGCCAAAGGGATGTGTAATAAAAGGCAACTTACACAGGGGGGAGAAAAAAGACTCACGAAACATCGTCATCAATAGATTATGAAGGCATCGTCTCAGCCCTCCCTAAAGGTGGGGGGGGGGGGACGCCCCACAGTTCCAGTAGAATTTAAATGCCTCACAAAAAAATAGTTAGGCCAAATGGCTCGTTTCGTTCTCTTTAAACTAACGAAAGCTTCAAACATTTAAAGAGAGGGGGTTCCATCGACTCGAATTTTCCTAAGAACTCTATTGGTTACACACACACACACACACACACACACAAGAAATATCGGTTTGTTAAAAAAAAAAAAATAAAATAAAATAAAATGCAAAAATTCGTTTGAAATGACTCTCGCCGGTTTTCAACGACTTTTGCCAAGTTTATTAATATCGTTTTTTAAGCGAGACAAGTTGAAGAAGATAGCCAACCTTTTCTTCTTCTTTTTTCTTTTTTGCTTTAACTTATCTGCTATCCCGAATTTAAAAAGAGAGGGTTGACAGGACTCCGCTTGGCTAGTGTGAGTAATAAAAAATAAATAACTTCTTCAATTTCCTTTTTGTTTTGTTTTGTTTTGTTTTTTTTCAAAGAAAAAAAGAAAACAAAAATTCTTCTTAAATAGCAGAGGATGAAACTGTTTAAAAAGGCGAAACTCTTTTGAATGATGGCCGTCTTTTTCTCCTCCTCCTCCTCCACCCAACTGAATGATCAAGTTAAATAAGAAAAAGCTTCTACATCTTTTTTTGTTGATTATTTATTCACGCAGGGCGTCAATGGAGGTAAAGAAACGGTCCTCGACCAAACATGGCGGCGCTTTTTTGCGTCGTGTTACAATCCTCTTGTTTCTCTAACACGTTCAAGATGATTCAAAAAGCAGTTAAAGGGAGGAGTAAAGAATTAACGTTTCGGTAAGGAGAAAAATGAACGTGCACTTTATCGTTTTAACACCCCGCCACAAAAAAAAAAAAAAAAAAAAAAAAAAAAAAAAAACAAGAAATTAATAGACGAAATAAACAAATCGTACGAGTCCATCCGTCTTTTCAACAGCGGGAAACACAAAACTCTAGGGGAGGGGAACGACGACGACGATGATCGTGTACGGGTTTTGTGCGATCGATTGAGTCACGAAAAAACGTGCATCAAACATTTCAAAGCCAACGTCGGCCGACGATAAGAATTTCTCTAGTCACTTTGATTTCTTACGTTCGTCATCACTTTGTTCGCCTACTGATTAGTTAAGATATCAAACCTCGGGCCGGATTTCGATTGTTTCCGCCAAACAAAAATCATTTTAAAAAAAAAAACGGTCTGTTTTAACCGCCCAACTATCTTGCCTGTGCGTCGGTCGTGCACGTTTTGGCGAGAGATCGATTCTTATAGGCCGTGCCCACCTTTCCAGTCTACCTTGTTTCCGCCAACGGCTTTGTAGCCAATCAGAGACGATCAAAAACAAAAGGGCAACACGAAACGAAACAAAACAAAACAAAACAAAAATAAATTCAAATAAAAATACAAACAAAAAGAAGAAAATCGATTGACGTATGGCAGTTTCAACTCTGCAATGCGTCGCTTCATCACGATTTCTTCCTAAAACCAGATGGCCTTCCCCTCGCCAACCCTTCCCTCAAAAACTCAGCCCATCTGTTCGTTGAACATGTTGACGATTAGGAACAGGGACTCGGAATATGAAAAAAAAAAAAAGGGGCCCAGGGTCAGAGGTTGTGATCCAGTCGAAACGATTAGGTTGACGGCCGCATATGAGGAGAGTCGCCCAAAGAGCTACACGCTCCCGACCGCTGAGGCACGCGAGAACTCTATTAAAGCATGGCCGAAAAACTTTGGATCGATTCGAGCCCTCCAGTCAGTTTAATAAACGTATCAAAGGGGGGCCAGTTCTCGTTCTTTCATTTTCCCCTCACATCTTTCCTCATTGCTCACAAGTTTTCATCACATGCATCGTCCCTCTTTTTTTTTTTTTTTTCTTTCTATTTGGCCGGCAGACAAGAAAGAAACACGTGTTGTGTACAGAACAAAACACTAACGTCCTGCCCATTAAACATCAAAACTGATGAGCTTATTCAAATCTCCCGTGGCCATTTTTTTTTTGTATATATATATATACATGACGGACATCCCCCCCCCCCCCCCACCGAAAAGAAAAAAGCCTCATCATAATAATACCTTTATGATGAGCTGATCTGTGGGTACAGCAATCAGAGTCGACATCAGATGCTGGTGGTGCGCCGACGGCCGGAAGTTGATCGCTGCCACTGACCCAACTCGAAAAGAGCAACGGTAGCGACAACAACAACAACAGTGGCATGTTGTTGGCCCGCATCATTTGCACGAAAAGCCAATCAAAAAACGATAGCACGTCAACGCACTCCCTTTTTTGCGTGTGTGTGTGTTAAATATTTCGCCCAAAATGATTTGAATTTTGATTTCCCCTATCCGATGCACTTAAATCAAAACAGACGTTGTCACTGGTCGCATCCAGGCAATAGACTGGAGTAGCTGCCGACCGATGCTGCTCGTCTTATATGCACACAACAGCCTCGACAAACCGCAACACACACACGGGCACACCTCGGGAAAAAGGGGGGGGGAGAGAGAGAGAAAAGTGGGCGGTAACTTAACCTTCCTGAAAGAAAAGAGCCAAAACACATTTCCGTACGGGTGATATGTGTGTGTGTGTGTGTGTGTGTATGCTGGCGCGCGCGTTTATATATCCCGAATAGACACGTACATCAATATCAACAACACGTCCAATCTTCTAGACTACTCCCCTCCATCTTTTTTTTTTTAATTTTATTTTAAACTTCCATTAATGTAAACCGTCCTATGCTATACACACACACACACACACACACCTGGCGGTTATTTATCCAGCATTTTTATTTTAAAACAAAGAGAGAGAGAAAAAAAAAAGAGGGGCCCATCGTTTCTCGGATTTCATCTTATCTGACATCAGAAACACGTGATGCTAAAAAAAAAGAGGACCAATCAACTGCGTTTTACCCTCCTTTGTTTTTTTTGTTTCTTCATGTGGGACATCATTTATACATGTGCCAGTCTGCCATCGACAACGAGGCACGTGATTACATGTGTACAACCATCGCCTGTGTGTTTTGTTTTCTCTCTCCGATTGATGTCCCTGTCCGAACCCGAGACAAAAATCAACAACATGGAAGAAGAAAACAACACAATAATTGTTGGGTTCTTCTTGTTTGCACACACGCCACGACGGATATTGACTTAACGGCTCACGATGATAATTACACGCAGCAAGAAAGAAAACAAACAAATGAACACTTTCTAAACAGCCATCACAACTGATTTTTTTTTTTTTTTTTACACCGGTGCAATCCATCGTGAATCGATCACAGATGTTGTTTCGGTTAATAACCCCCCACCGCCCAAAGAAATCAGGAGATTGCGTAAAAAAAAAATAAAAATAAATAAATAATAATAAAATCTTCCTACGCACAAACGGCCAAATCCATCATCATTTAGAGGCGATAGACCAGCAGGATCTTGAAGGATTCGGATCCCATTAACTCTGTTGGTTGATTTACCTATTGCTATGCCCTTCCCCCCCCGACAGCAAACTCACGATTTCTTTAAACAACACATTTTTTTTTCCTTAAGTTTTGGAGTGGTGACTCATTAAGAAAAAAAAAAAAAATCGAAAATGTTCTGAATCTCAAGTGTTTAAAAATCCTTGGCTGGTATTATCAAAACAAAGGCCAATCGTATTCAATGATAATAACACGGACCAACGTAACAACGCGGAAATAAAAAAAAACAATTCCCTTGATTTCTTTAGTCCCCTTCAAAAATTCTTATTTCTTTATTTTTCAACAAATAAGAATTTAAGATGGAGGAAATTTTCCAAGTACCGTAAAAACAGGGGACCCTCTTAAAACAAAAACTGATACAAAGCAGATCTCCTATTATTCAATCATTTCGAAATATGCCCGATTTCTTTAAAAACATCGAACGCAACATTAAAAAAAAACCGGTCTTTTTTAGAACTAAAGGGGGCGTGAGTTCTCTTGGACGGACAACATCGAAAGATTAGAAAAGCCGATTGAATTCAGAGGAAATTTCTTTTAAAAAATAAAACAATGAAGAAGCGTTCATTTAAATGTGCTTGGCTGTTTATTTCGTTAGTAACTCGACTCACTGCAGTAATCTACTCCATTGGGGCTTTTGCCTTTAAAGCGCATCTTATCTCTCTACCCCCCCCCCCCTCCCCAAAAGCCCCGTCGGCGTTTTCCCGTCAAAGCGTGAATTCACGCTCAACGTGACCGCTTCTCTCCGGAAAAATCTCTTTCGACCGAAAAAGCACTCAAACAAGTCACCCCCCCCCCACCGCCCTTCCCAATCCCAACTGCAAGCAGAAGCTTCTTCTGTCTTCGTTCAGAGTCGACACAATCAGGAAAGAAAAAAAAAACAACTAAAAATCACGGAATTAGAGAAACGGAAAAAGATCCTGACGGCCCTCATTTAAAGAGAAAAAGAAAAGAGAGTGTCTCATAAACTAATCGGATGCATTAGCAAAGCGGCTGGTAGGAGGGGAGGATTGCAGTGGTGAGTGGCAAAGGAACAAGGCGCATTCAACAGTTCTACGACTGCTTTTTAATTTCAAACGGACCGCGTGCATTTTTTTTTTTTTTTTTTTTTGGGAAAAAAATAACACCAGCGCCCCGTAAAGTTGTGTTCTTAACCAAATCATTAACTCGACAGGGCAGAGAGAGACAGAGAGGTATGTATGTAAAACTAATTTTAGAACGAAGCCGCTTGGCCTTTTCTTTTTTAATATACAAACAAGTCGCACTATATTGCACACACAAACACGTTGAATTTTAAAAGCTTTTTTTTTTTGAAAACGACGTCGTCGTCTAACAGTTTCTAAACAAAAACAAACAGTTGGTGTTGAAACGTCTCTCTGTCTTTGTCTGTCGTCGCCCGTCTTTTTTTTTTTTTTCAAAATGGAAGGTACAAAAACTAACGACAAACAACACCGACAAAAAAAAAAAAAAAAAAAATATGCCCTCCCACGTATGAGACCCGGGAGCAATTCATTCCGGACAACTGGTTCGAATTTAGACTAAAATTCAAATGACATTTAAAAATTGTTTGGGGAGGAATTTTTGGCAATAACGTGTTGACGTGTTGTCTATTTTCGTTGAAAATAAAAATAAACGATCATTAAAAAAAAATGAAGATTTCTTTAACAACTTCATAAAAAAAAAAAAGAGAGAGAGAAACGAATTATCTTGTAACTATATAGTACCCAATAAAGAAAATGGGGCGGAGGAAGAAGGAAATGTCAGATCTGCGTAATGTCTTCCTTCTCGATTGCTTTTCCTCCTCGACGAGAGTGGACCAGATTCTTTGTGTCCCTCTTATCTACACAACTGTGAGCCATTGAAACATATTCTTTTTCCTCTCTCTCGCAAAGCTAATGGATCTCTCTCTCTCTCTCTCCCAACCGAACAACCGACTTTTCCTCTTCGTACCGTCAGACGGGACAACCAATACGCAGATAAAATACAAGATCCATCATTTTTTTTTCTTCCCTCTTTCTCCCTTCTCATCGAATGATGGCGGATAAAAAAGAAAATGAGGTTGAAAATAATCATAATAATAAAAAAAAAAAAAAAAGAAGATCCAGTGTTGCCTTATGGCTATTGTTTGTTTTGTTTGTTTCCCGAAAGAACCGCAACAGAGCCGAGAGGAAAGATGACTGGGCAACAAATGGCCCGAGACCTTGGCTGCGGATGATGGAATGCCTCGCGGACAAATTAAAAAGACGGCCAGTTCTTCTTGCAAAGGCGAAATAAAAAAAAAAAAAAAAAAAACGATGACTATCACCGTATTGTAACAACGAGAAAGAAAAGGAATCCACTCGTGTGGAGCAAAACAGTGCCAATGACAGTCCCGACTGAGAGGGCCGTCTCTTATGGTTGAGCAAGTTTCGTTTGAAAAAATTTAAAGAGAAAAAAAAAACCAGTTGCTGTAAAAAAAAAAAAAAAAAATGGTCTTCCATTTAAGGTGTAATGCTATAAAAGGGAACGCGATTGAAGAAAATGATTTTGAAATTTCAACCAAAAATAAAAAAAAGGCCGCCCTCAAACTGATGAAATGCCGCCGCCCAATGTCCAGTCATTTGCGTAACCCAAAACTCAATCTCCCTATTTTATTTTTCTTTTCGAGTGTAACATCCAATGATGTCGGTCGTGTTTTGTGTGGCGCAAAAATAAAAAAATAAATTTCCAAAAAGAGGAAACACAACTCGATTATTGCCACTCCTTTCATGTTCTTCATTGACCGATGCCACCTGCTGTGCACCATCGATATAATGAGGCCCGGACACTGCGTTCCTCCCGCTACCGCCGCCTTTTGTTTCATTTTCTGTGTGATCATTTACGTCCCTAGTTGCGCAACATTTCTTTTTTTCTTTTGTTTTTACATTGAAAATATTTTCTTTTTCCTTGGCTCATTTTCTAGTCGTAAACACCCGAACTGAAATAGTTTTCTTTCCAAGCCAATTAAGTCATTTTCGTTTTCTTCAATTTTTTAATAGCGAAATATAATTATGCAAAAAATAAGGAGTCAGGTTCAACTGAGGTATCACACACACACACACACAAATCTCGCCATACCGGGAGCGCTCTATTTAAAGAAATAAAACAGTGTTGCTCTTTTTCTCTTTCTCTCTCATTAGCCTTGCAAATCATTTTCGGACGTATAAATACATACGCAAGCATCTGTTGGAATTATTTTAAAAACCCTCCCCTCCCTCTTACGCAATAAAAGCCGACACCACACACACACACACACCGATCACGAAGCCTCTTCTGCGTGAGCGCGGGCGGTAATTGACTCTTTGCAAGAAGGGAAAGAAAAAAAAATCTAAAAAAAAAAAGGGACGACCACAGACTTTTTTTTTTTTTTTCTTTTCTCAATTGGTTGGGGGTTAGACGGAAAACGGCCCGGACACGAAATGGGCGTCATGGGTTACATCTCTATGTTGTTGCTCTAAAAAAAAAAAAGAAAAATAGCAGAAAGAGAGAGAGCCGAACAAAGAAGAAATGTTGCGTTTATAGTACGGACAAGAAGAAGAGAGAGAGAGAGGGGGGGGGAGAAGAAAGAAACATTTCGTGATGAGTCTATTTTATACAGAAACAACAACCTAAGGCCCCGGCGTTTACAGCTACAGGCAATGAGTTCATGGTTCTTCCTACTCCGCCTCTCTTAGGGCTGTTCGAGAACTGGCATCGCCTATTGCTTAGCCCCCATCGCCGACATCTCAATTCTTTTTTGGCTCTACCCAAGTCTCTCTCTCTCTCTGAACTGTTCATCAAGAACGAAAAAGAAAAAAAAAAAAAAAAAAAAAAAGAGAGAAAGAACCTGATGTGTATAGCCTCAAGGGCTGCAGACTCTTCCACTAAACCCCGTAGACCTTTTTTAGTTTCTTTAGAAAATATATAAATAATGTCTTCTTTTTCTTTTCCTATTCACTCATTCTTTACACACACACACACACACACACGCACGAAAGAAATGTTTTTCACCTGGAAGCCAATAGAACACATTTTGCACCTGGCGGTGGGCACAGACGGTGAAACAAGGGCAAGTAGATGGCGGAAGGTGAAAAAAAAAAAAGGATCCCCCTTTTCATTGGAATTAAGATGACTACGAATGTAAGCAGAGAACACACATACCTGCGTTTAATTGTTCCATAGCGGAAATGAGATGTACGGCAGCCACCATCAAAAGCCAGCAGAGCATTACCGGTCGGCACGACCACCTTCGAGTTCCGGCCATCGTCCCTCTCTTTATCCTCGCCCTTTTTTTATTCTGTTCCTCTTCTAGTTCTAAAATAAATTAAAAAAAAAAAAAAAATGCTGATGGTTAGAGTGAGAGTGAAGGTTTCACATTACCGGATAAATAAACAAAAACAAAAGTTACAAGCATCAAAAACATATTAAAAAGGACATGCGATCGAATGTCGCTTTCTTTTTCCTCCCCTTTTTATTTTTCCCAAACAGAAATGAGAAAATTCCGGGAATGTCGAACAAGCCCTCAGGTACGTTTTCGATGATGAAACAAAAAGAAAAAGGTATGCATAATTGTATACGGAGGGAAGGAGGGGGGGGATCATTTCCACCTGAATCAAACGCGACGGGAAACGTCAAATCGCATGATGCTCAAATGTTTCTCGATGAGGAAAACAAAAAAAAACAAAAACCTGTGGATCGAGGGGGTACGGCAACAATTCCGGTACGAAATCGATCCATCAAAAAAAAAAAGGGAAAAAGGATCAAACTTGTTGATGAAGAAAATACGAAGCAGACGATAGAACATCGAATGTGATTTGCACCTTTAAACATCCTCTACCTCTTTTCAAATCGACCTGAATGTTACCCCCCTCCTATTTTTTGATTCATGAAATTCGTTCCTATCCCCCCCAATCTCTTCCTAGAAAAAAAGTTAGAGGGGGGGGGGGGGGGAATCTTTGGAGGGGACCAACAGCTGGTGCTTTAGTTCACACGGGGTTTTTCTCTCTTCTTTTTGTGTTAAAGAACATTTCCCAGGTATATATATAAAAAAAAAAGGAATAATAACACAGAGAAAAAGAAAATGGCTGCGAGGGGGGGGGGGGGGAAGAGAAGAGGGAAGCGAGAGTTTGACCGGGCCAGTTATCTAAAGGAACACAACCAAATGGATGAAGAGACGACGAAGGCTTACACACACATCTGTTTTTCAAGGTGGGGAACACACACGCAGTAGCTACTTGAATTGTTCCGGTGTTACAAACATCTTCCAATTGAGGTTATCACTGTTCTACCTCCATTTTCGACTCTACACTTGCTCTACAAAACTACGTCTAATTAAGGAAAACGAAAATGCATTGACAAAAAGGCAACAGACGGTCTCTGTTGCTGGAACAGTCAAGCAAACGCAGTTCTCTCTGACACACACGCACATACAGTTGCTCTACGATCAATAAGTACACACACAAAAGTTTTGCCGGCTCTTTTCCTACCCCACCACTCCTCCCCTTCTGGTAGTAGCTGGGCTGTATGCACAAAATAGCTTACTCTCCCCCCCCCCCTTTAAAAAAAAAAATCCCTAGTTTTAATCGTTCTGCAGAGATCAACTTGATGAGGGTTCCATTTTTTTATAGCTCCCGTACAAGACAAAATGCCAATGAAAAAACACAATAGAATTTGTGCGTTTTCAAGGATGTTCGTCTGAAATTTCAAAATGGCTTACGGCCAACATGCGAAAAAGGGACAGTTTGACTCTTTTCAGCAGGTGTTGGTTGGCGCCCCAAACGACGGAAAAGGCAACAACATTTGTTTTATACAAAAAAGATTTCCATTCTTTTTTCTATCCGAAGATGGTTATGAAGGAAATAACTCACACAACGCCTCTGCAGCGACACGCCACTAGCACACACTCGGAACAGACACTCGCACACACACACACACACATACACACAAAAGGTCAAGTTCAGACGAGAAAAAAAAAGAACTCTTGTGAATCTTCTTTTGAAACACAAAGCACGTTCGAGAGGGAAACGAGGCGTCAGAAGAAAAACATGTGTAAAAACGTGCACACAGTCACTTGAGTTTACGCTCACAAAAAGTTTAGACTTCGTTTTCAATCTAGTTTGTGGAATCGGAAGAAAAACCTGATTCTCATGATGTGTTGCAAGGTGGGAAAACGCAAGACAACAAACACACCTCGGCCTCAACGCTTCAACGACTGAAGCGTCTGAGAGGGAAACGTTTCAATGAGGTTGGCTAGTAGCGGCCCCTATTCTTGTTGGAGTTTTGAACCGCCAGATGACCTTACTGTATTGATCCCGCCTGTCGTCTGCCGTGCATATTTAATGAACACATTTTGGGGGTTTTTTCGGATCAAAAACAATCGCCATCGATCATGAATAGTTTATCTCAGTTTACTTGTTTCAGGACGTTGCTAGCGTCTTCTTTGAAAACAGTATTGTCGAATTTTATATTGTAATTGACCTGTTGGTAATGGGAGTTTGTTTCGATTCAGGCATATCAACGAAACATACCGTCGCTAAATGCCGGGATTCAGGTTCGCGAAAGGCACACCAAACATTGGGCTCCTCAGTTTAAGAAGCTGAGGAGACTGAAGGTTGTGTTAACAAATATTTAGCTTTGTTTACAGAGAATTTGATATATGAATTTATGTAATAGGTTCAAAAAGTCAAGCTGCCAGATTTTCGTGAAGAAGATAATGTGTCAGAATTAACACCAGATCAAATAAGGGCAAGGATGAAGGAACAGGGTATGCTTCCTCCTCGTGCTTGGATGGAAAGGCCCCTCACCATATCTGCAACTGGAGCTGTTTTCGAACCATACATTCCTCCGGAGGGTGATGGGAAACTCTCTTCTTTGACACTTGGGGTAACAAAGCTTATTTTCAATCATTGTGTCAATTCATGATTTGAATGCTGTGTAGGGTGCCAAACAAAGCATGGAATTTCTTTCCAAAAAGAGCAAGTCTATGCTAGCTGTCAGGAAAATCCGCAGTTTTGAAGATAACTTTAGCCCAAGCACCTTTGCAGAACAAGCTCAGGACATTTACATCAAAGCACATAAAGCTCTAGCAGAGTAAGTTATCGTTCATATTTTCTTATACACAATTATATTTACTAAACTGTGTGTAGGAAAGACTATGATACTCTACATCAGTGTGTTACAGAATTATGTTTTCCGCTGATGACGTATGATTTAAAATCATGCACTACACGCTGGCAATTTCTTAAATCTCTCGAGCCGCCAAGAGTAGTTCATGCTAGATGCACCGATGTTATCAACAAGGAGAATATATTTTCACAGGTTTGAACACTCAATCGTATTGCGTATCAAATATGACTAAATATCAACTTTAATCTCAGGTTACGGTTCGTTTTCATACCCAACAAACACTAGCAGTTTATGATCGGTTTGGTCGCTTACTGTACGGCAGTGAAGTGGTTGCCAAAGATGTTGTCGAGTACGTTGTCTTCGAGAAACATTTGGCCAATACTTATGGATTATGGAGAATCCACGAGAAGATCATTCCCGACTGGATGCCAGTACGAGAGCCTGGAAGAAAAACCTATGTTCAACAAAAGCCCGTAGTTGAAACTGAGCCAGTTGTAGATTCGACGGTGCCCGCAACCCCTACCGAACAATCGACTGCTGTAGCTTAAAAAAAGCTTGCGTACATTGAGTTTAATACATTTGAAATAGTCATCATGGCCTCCCTTGATCACACATTCACAATAGGAATGGCAGCAGCTGGCGTGGTTTTCGCCAATCCTTTCTACAACGACCATTGATTTATGTGCGAACTAATCACTACTTTTCAGAAATTTAGATTTTGATGGAAGCCGGATTCAGACTTGGCAGTCGTGCTCATCAAAAACTCGAACGTGATGATTGCGAATAGGCCGGGTCACTCGGTACGTCTAAAGGTAAACATGTAATTATGCGTGAAAGACAGAGCCAATTCTTAATCATTTTTTACTTTCCAAGATCGAAACTTGAAAATAGAAATGGCAAATGTTCCTACTCAGGAGAGTACATCCGAATCGTATGAGCCAACTATCATCTATAATAGCTTATCAATATATCTCCTACCGATCGTGATCAACGACAAACCTGTAACGATGAAAATTGATTCAGGCTGTCACGATTCAATCATTAACGCACTTATTTGGCAGGAGCTGGGCCGACCACAATTAGAGCCAGCCACTACCAAGAGGTACTCGGCTACGGGAGTTGAAGTCGTGCTGAAGGGCCATTTCACCGCCCGAATACGTTACGCTGGAAGGCTTTTCCTGTTGCCTCTGACAGTGTCGAATCGAACGGACACCCGTAATTTAATGGGCAGGAGATGGTTCCCTACTCTACACTTGGATTGGAACCGAATCTTTCATTGCATCCCGACTGCTCATTTCATGAAGAATCAAACCGAGAAAGAACGTCAGTTAGCCGTGGAAACAAGTAAAAGAACCTGCCCTTTTTACGTTCACGTCAAAGTCGAAGGCGTCAATCTGCGAATGTTGCTGGACACGGGGGCCACGCAGTCGAAAATCACTGTTTCTCAGTGGCAAATGATAGGCAAACCCCGACTCCAACCAACCAGTATCATCATTCACGATACCGCTAACAACGTTATGCCGCTCGTTGGTCGATGCATAATCCATGTCGAATATAATGGCCAACGTGGACTTCTTCCGCTTTTGGTTTCGGGCGGAGCTAACGGACATGCAGTTATAGGAACTGATTGGTATAAGAAAATTCGATTTGACTTTAATAACATTTTCGAAACCATGACCTTCCAACAGGCACCTAAATCATCCGGTCAAACAATTGAACTAAAAAAGTGTCCGATGCTGTCGCCGTCCTCCGCTCAACATCCACCGGAGGCCGGTCAAAGTCCCAACACTGACGCTGAGTTTAAAGGAAAAGGAGAACTACAGAAGGTGATTTAATTGGATAAAGTTTTCGATCCTGTTTTTCTCTTATTGATAAGTGTGATATAAATTGCACAATTCCACATTGTCCAATTCTAAATGATAATAAATACGATTAAACTGATAATTACAATTTGCGTAGGTAGCCATACCACTTTGGCATAGCTATTTTTAATTTTAATCGTCTTTGTTTTATCACGCAGGGCAAACGGGTCATGATATGGAATCCCCTTTTTTTCTGTCCTCGATTACATATTCATTGGACCCGGATTTTCAGTGCTTTTTTTTATCGTACGAAGCGAAGAACACTTGGTGCATTGTGAAACAGTCAAACAACTGGCAGCTGTTTGGTTTCACCATATCTTGAAAAGATCGAGAAACTAAGAACAAAGTCCTTGATAATAGACACGTCAGCACCTACTGGCAGCCATGGCATTCACTTCCATTTACAGCTCTTTGAATAGTTGAAAAAACAAAACATTAAAGTACTGTATACCCTTTACGTTTCTTTTTCAATGATCTGTCGCTAGTTTATAATGATTTATTTCCATTGATTATTCGTTTGTGTTACAGGGGCTTGGGATTCGTGCTGTTTTGATTGTAGACTATAGTAACACGTTGCACGCCACGCGAAAAAGATCAACGTGAACGCTACAATAAAAGCCTCTTATCAAATGGACGGGCCACCTTTATTGAAAGACGTATTTTATGGTAACCCACGTTTACGTTGATTATTCTAAACATTAATGACCGCTTCTCGTGACTAGAGCCTATAATGCTGTTTAAGCCATGTACCAGGGCTTACTGCTGGAACGTGCAAAGGTTCAAAGATGCTTCGTCATGGTCTGCACGACGTGCAGTTTTCGAATTTCGGAGTTTTACGCTCCGGTAGTCCATTAATTGGTTATCACTAGGCACGCGAACCAAATGCACGTGATGAAATGGAATTTGAGTTTCCCTTTCCGGTTCGATGCCAAATGAGAAAATTGGGAGACGTTAAAAGAAGCTCATCACATCCCGCCATCGAACGACACGGAATTTCTGTTGTAAAGTTGGTACGGCATTTGCGTTGAGTTGTCCGCACAGTAGCCGACATACTATTGGTCTGTGTGACAACAAAGGCGGTCTTGTTTTATAGTCTCATTCTCTCCTATTCACGCAGGGCAAGAAGGAGCTTGACCACGTGATCAGCGAGCCAGTTGAAATGGACTTTGCCTGGAAGCTATGGTTATCTAGCCCTGCACGGCTTGGCTTCAGGTAAAGAGGTCATATGATTCCATCCCTTTTCCTAAAGTAAAAAGGGCTACTATAAAAGATGCACACGGCACTACTCTCGGCGGGAGCGCGGGAGATTCAACCGACCGAACTTTTACTTTTCCTTTTCTCACAGGTGAGTCCAAACCCTTTTCAAACATTTGTTCCGTTCTGTTAAGAATAGGCTTTTAAGATATAAAGGAAGAAGTCATTGCGTTGAATAGTTATAAGAATGGCCGTTGTACTTTTACAATTGTATTCGAGTTTTCTTTACAAGAACAACGGCCATTTTTGTTCGGGTCTTGTGACAATGTAGTTTTCACGTGGTGTCCTAGTAAACTGTTTTTACAGATTGGGGTAGCCAACAGTCTGTGAAAAAGGATAGCGTTATTAGGTTTTTAGGTGTAAATCTTGACGTACCGTATCCGTTACCAAGACGTTCATGTTGTGACCACTTGATAAAAGAACGACATGGTAACACATATAAGCTACTGCATATACTTTCTAACTGTAAAAAGAAAAAGAACTCTACACATATATCAATCGAGACTCTCCAAAAATAATGCTTCAGTCCTCCATCCGGTTTGGATGGACTGAGTAGTGTCGAATCGAGTTCTTTTTCTTTCCCCCCGTGACGCCATTGCATGGAACAACAATAAACAGGAAACTAGTGGGAATTCCTAAAGAAGAGTTGTAACCTAAGGCAAGATTTTGTTCGGACTGAATTTCTCGGACAACTTTCTTTTTACATATTTGCGTGCGTCTCTACCTTTGGCTAAATCTATGAATAAGAAAAAAGAACAGGTAGGTTTTTGGGGAGGCATAATGTGACCTTGAAATAAAAACCGGATTGCATTGCCGAATGTTTAAACAAAAACTTCAGGAAGATGAGTATTCAGATTTTGCTTTGCACAGCAACTTGTTTTGCCCGACAGTCGTGCGCCGTCTTCAGTAAAAACCTTGATTAAAACTCGTTTTCCACGTGTTACGAAGAGCGATTTGCTTAGTTACCACCTGGAAACTTAAGAAGCACACGCGATTGTTGCTAAAGGAACTTTTTTTTTTTTTAATAAACAAGTGCCAGTAAAAACGTAGTCGGAAAGAAGAGAAAGCTCTTTCGTATCATTGCTCGTTTTCTCCATAAACATCAGCTGTGTTTGCTCCAAATCTAACCGCAGTGGCAAGTGTATGCGAGTGTGGCCGGGTATTTTTATTCGCTGCAACCACAGTTATCGCAATCATGAAATTTAAATTATAGACGAACGAAAAGAGAACGTGTTAATTCAGTAATCGCAGAGAGTTTATTTGATTTGCATCTCTTATCAGCGAGATTTTATCTGTCAAGGGAGTCTGGTATTACGATCAGTTGTAATTGATGGTGTTTCAATGTGTCAGGGAGTTCGTTTACAAAAACTGATCGGTATGTATCGAAAACATGTACGTAGATTACGTTTGGTTAGACGTTTGAACCTTAGATGTTACACTTGTAACGCCTACAGATGACATTGTCCTTCAAATTCCCACGCCTCTGACTTTAACCCATGTGAAACACGTCTTGAGATGTTTTATCGCACATTTGATAGCTAAGAATTGTAGTAAATAAAGGATTAGTGTAGTTTAAGATCGACATAGAAGAACAGTATAAATGTAAAAGAAATCGTTTGAGACTACCTGTAAAATCAATGATTTCTTAACGTTCCCGTTTGTTTAGGTTCAAACAGGTCATGTAAAGTTTTGTAGAACAATGACCTGCGCATAGCAACGTTGGCTGATAATTAAGTTCATGCAAGGTCGTAGTATTTAAGTTGGAACATTGTGTTTAACGTAAAATAGCCTGAAGCTTTTGGACAAGCTGTTAAACTATGGTTGCTGAATTATTAGACATTTATTACCAGAGAAAATTGTAGAACTCCAAACGGAGTCAAATGGAACGTTAAGTCCATAGCGTTATCGCTGTCAAGGACAGTTAACCGTCAATGGCGTTCAGGTAATGGACTTTCCAACTTTCGACACCTCGAATGACATTGAAAGAAAGCAGTTAAAACCCCTAAAATTTAGCCGAAAAAATGTTCATTCTTTAAAATCTTTGGTTTTGTTTAACACTTGTTTTTTTATACTTCTCCCATTTTTCTATTTCACCAATCCAGGTAAATACGTAACGGACCACGTACACACAAAAAAAAAATGGATTCGATTGACCTCGCCAAAGTCATTTCCATGATCGTCCTATCATTAGGCACACTTATTCTTGGTCTACTTCCCATCTGGATTATCCGCCGGATGAAAGTAAAATCCGGCAGTCATGAGATGTCACCTGGAATTCGTAACGTATTGTCCGGAATGCTTTGCTTTGGTGGCGGAGTCCTAATGGCCACAGCATTGACTCATCTGTTACCCGAGCTACACGAAGGTGTCACAGAATTACAAGCAGATGGCACCATCAAGTCGTCACTTCCAATAGCTGAAATCATCTTTAGTGCTGGATTCTTTCTCGTCTATCTCATCGAAGAGCTCGTTCACGTCATTATTCATCGAAGGTCTCATCATCGTAAGAAAGCTGACGTCTCGATTCATCAATCTGTTGGCATTACCGTTGTCCAACCCATTCAACCCGACGAGCTGGAAAATGGTTGCAACGAAAAGACAATTTGTCAATCCAACTGCGATGATTTGTCCACGCCGAGTACGAATTCTGGAAGCGATCAAGCCATTGTTGACAATATATCCATCACGTCTAAGCACCGTACGGCGAGCGTAGTTCATCATCACGATCATCACCATCACGTGATGGCTGATACGAATAGGACGCTGCCATCTGTTCAAGGCCTTCTCATCATTATTGGATTGTCCTTACACGAAATCTTGGAGGGAGTCGCAATCGGATTGGAAGAGACGGAAGGCGATGTGTGGGGTCTTTTTGCTGCTGTGGCAACGCATAAATTTGTGATTACGTTCTGTGTCGGCTTGGATATGGCATCGAACGGAGTCAAACCTAGTCTACAAATCTGTTACATGATCGTTTTATCACTAGTATCTTCCATCGGTAAAAGAAAATGATATTTTAAATGATCCGTTTCAAATTTAAATGGTTTTTTATTTGAAGGAATTGGAGTGGGAATGGCCCTTTCAAATGGCACGTCAGTAGGATTAGTGCTGACGTCATTAATCCTTCAAGGTCTGGCCGGTGGCACGCTCATCTACGTGGCTTTCTTTGAGGTGCTGGAACGTGAACGCACTAAACCGTCCAATAAGCTGATGCAATGGGCCACTGTCCTCCTAGGATTCTTGTTTATGATCGGACTCGAAGCCCTAAGTATGAATAATGAAATTACCTTTACTATTCTTACACAAACCACGTCTAACCTGGTATTGTTGCACTAAATAGTTCCAGAACACGAACACGGGGAACATGAAGAGCACGGTACTGAAGATCCACAAATTCATTTACAAAAATTGGTGACTGTTATGGCACCTCAACTGTTGGGTTTTCATGGTGAACACGATAGTCATAACCATTAGTTAATTGTCGACATGAAGCCTTTCCTCATTTTCTCCTTGAAAAACAATTGATGAGGATTGTTTCCTGTTTGATATTCAACATCTGTACATATCCGACCTTTTTGCATAATTTTTTTTTTCTTTTCTTTCAATTTAAAATGTTTCGTTGTAATGGGTATTTAATGGATCCAAGCGTTAAGGTATGCGTTTTAAAACAAATTTCGTTTTTGTTGTTTAAAAATGGTTTTGATTGTTATTTTACTCACGAAATGGTTTTGATGGTGGAATGTTTGGAATACAATGAGCAGCTAGTGAGCAGTGTGACGATTGAAATAAGTGCTGTGCACAATTAAAAGAAAAAAATGTTCGTTTTTTTAAGAAACTAAAGTTTATTTCCGTATCCCCTCCAAATGTGTACATTGAAATGTCTTGCCTGCGACGTAATTTGTTTACCCAATGGATATATCGTGAATCAAAATTTAATATCCGCGACGGGCAGCAGCGTGAGCGCGGAAATGCTCCTGCTTGGCGGCCCAGACTTCGGGAGTGTCAGGAATCGGTTGCAAATAGTAAGGCTGAAGAGATGGCAAAGAGGCGACTACTCCATTGGCTGCAGCTGCGGTAGCATAAGCCTATTAAAGTTAAAAAGATTAAAATTTAAGGTTGTGAAAAAGAAGATGATCTTAATTACCCTGTAGTGCTCAGCTTTGGCAGCCCAGACGTCCGGGGTGTCTTGGACGGCCTGTTCCAGATAAACGGGGCTTGCTGCGGGAGGCAGAGCGTTCAGGGCGCGGGCTTGGGCGTGAGCAGCATTATGGGCAGCACGAGCAGCGGCGACTTCGGGTGTCTCAAGAATGGGACTTCCGTAGACAGTGCAGGCAAGCAATAAGATTGCGACCTAATAAAATAATTATCATTTCAATGGCAAGGTTTTAGATTCTTGGCGAAAAGATTAAAAACAAAATTAGAAGACAACTTACAAAGGAATTCATGTCGACTCGCTAAATGAATGCGAAGCTGCTGAAGAACAAGTCGGTTGACTGGTAATTTCAACTACAGTTTTTGTGAGGTTTATATACCACTGAAACTGTCAAGGAATCAAAAGGATTGGCTAGTAAATAGCTCTCGGCAAGGTATTCATCCCAATTTTTTTTTTTCTCCTTTGGAATTTTGCCTTAAATGTACTCGATGTTTATAGTTACCAAATTACAAGTGGCTGACCACACCCTTCGATCTTCATCCCAGCAGGAACAGGATGTTTAGATCTTTCTGCACGTGATCAAGACAGAAAAAGAAACAGGCGACCTTCACAGAAGCTTTGAAAAATCAGCCATCTTTTTTGGTCATCTAACAACTAGTTGTTGGTGAGTATATTTCTAGAACTTTCATCCGATTTAATCGATATCGTATCTTTGTTTAAACGAAAAACCGTTTGCTTTTCCCAGTAATTTAGTCCGACTAAGGCGGCCAAACCAAATCTTGAGGTTGGTTTTGTTGTTAAAAGTAATGAGATTGATGGAAATCGATTAGTCAATGTCGATTCCTTGCAGTATTTAGTGAGAAGTCGGTTGGTTTTGGGTGTCGCTGTTCGTATTTGATGAATGTCATCGGCGAAACGAGAACAGTAACACAATTTCACTGCGTTCGAGGTTTTCTCAGAACAGTAAAATGGAATTGGTTGTTTTAGGTTCTATAGAACGTGCACATGTTTTTTAGTTGTTTCTACGGTCACTGCTGATGAAGTTGTGCTAGCCCTGTTGTTAAACGGTAAGACAGCCTTTTCCTGATAAATCGCCTTGTTTTTCTTCCCTTATTCACCTAATAATCTTCTCCAATAAGTTGTTATTTAAGTAAATAGTCATTCACGATAATGAACTGTATTGCTGGGTGAATGCTGCGATCTCGAATGTCTTCTTTGCCCACTTCTGCTGTTGCCGTGATAAGATTCAAGCTCATCAAGTAGATTTGTTTTGCAACGCAGTACTGGGAAGAGAGAGAGAATATAAGTTCGATATTTTCATTATTTTAAATTCAGGCATCCAGTATGACACATGCCGATCTTCTGTACAAATTCTTAGGGTCAGATCCTGATTACGAGCATTAGAATAGGACAGCCATATTGACACAATGAAATGAAGAAAGATGAAGGAGTCAGAAAAGTGTGTCTGAATAACATGTTTTTGGTGCAAGCCAACGCGTCTATGATTAACATGGTATTCTCATTGTGAACATATATATAAATTAGGACAATATTCGATATTTAACCAGTATGGTTATAACAATCAGTACAGATGAGTACAGTTCATTTTATAAAAAACGAAATCTCGATGACGAAATGGTAACGCGTGAAAAAACTAAACAATTTGCTAACCAATTGCTTTATAGATTGTACAAAAAGGACAAGATATATAGCACATCCCGAATGACGGAGGTTTCGTGATATTACGCCCGGAAGCTATTAGGCATCAGCTCTGTTAATCCCTAGTCAATTATCTAGTTAATTCTAGTGCAAATGAGTATGTGAACCCAGTCCTGGCTATCGCAAAACGCTATCTTTTGTTTTGATTCCCAGCGCCAGTACAGAACTCAAAAAACCTGAGGGGAAATTGGTAAAAGTTGTTTGTAGACACAAAGCAATGGAAGGTTAATTCAGCAAAGCCGCGATGTATTCTTCTTTACATGTGAAATACTTATGTTTCGTTAACAGAACACTATCCTTATGTATATTATGCGTCAAGATTAAATCTGATTACCTTAACCGTAATGCGATCTATACATGTAATTGCCATTAATTGTAGCAAGGGCTTATCACTTGTAATACTGTGTCTTTTCCTGTATAACGTACGCGGAGAATTCTTCTGTAAGGTTTTAATAGAATGAATGTGTTGTATTAGGAGATTGTTGGCAATTTCTAAGACGTACGGCGTTTAGGAGGCATCGGCTACTCACTTAAAAAAAAGTTATTTGTAAACCGTGAAGAAAAGTGCCAACTGTTTTAATTGCAAGGTATGGTGTGTGGCTTCCGGACTTCGACCCGCAGAGAATAACAAGACTCATCATCTAATGCAGCGGTAATTAGGTATATTATGCTCTTTAAACATGGTGTCAACCAATCGACAAAGAGGGATGATCGTGCCAGGTAAAGCTTTTCGAAAACATTACTCTTTGTCTTCGCCTGTTTCTGTTAGAAGTTTAATATGCATGAGCGTTATGGCCATGTCCATATCCGTGACCATGTCCGTACCCATGAGCGTTGCCGTGGCTGCTGGATCCGTGCGTGATTAATTTGTTAACGCTTGTATAGGCTGAATGGCCATGGTTGTGCCCATAAGCTAGCACGAACAGCAAGGAAAGAAAAAACATGATCGTTAGTTTTGTTGTGTACATCAGCATAGTGTTTTTTTTTTTACTCCACACTTTAAGAACAATTTGCAAATACGTATGTACCTCTGTTATATCCATGGCCATATCCATGACCGTATCCGTGGCCATATCCACCATGTCCATGCCCGTAACCTAACAGTAAGTGAAGCAAGTGAAATTGTAATAATATGTCTGGCAAATTTAATTTCTGGAAACTACTATTGATTAGGTGTAGTACCTCCGTAACCAGCTCCGTGTCCGTAACCATGCCCTCCGTAACCATGCACGCCGTAACCACCGTATGCGCCATGATGGCCCTCAGCAGTGTTCAGATCCGTCGCACTCTCAGCACCAACTTCTTGTTGCTCGACGGGAGCAGCCATAACCCCGGCGATGCAAGTAACAGCCAGCAAAACCTTTGTAACGGTAACAAGAACAACAATTAGCCACATAGTTGAGTTATCCAACTTTCTACAAAATACAACTTACTTTAAAAGCAATCATCTTGAATGATAGAAGATAGTTGCAATGGATATTTGAGCTGTGGAATCGAGAATGAAAAACCTTAGAGTAAAGGTGTGTTTATATACTGAGTCTGCAACGGTATCTAGTAGCTTAGAATAATGTTTTATTTTTAACAGGAAACCCCGTCTTGAAGAGAAGGGTAATTGTAAATAGAATTCACCACTGTCAAAGGACAGCTTTTACCCAAAAACAAAACCAAAAAAAGGACAATGTAGTTCTATTTATCTGTCATTGTCAAACAAAATTCATTGGTCCGCAAAGATGATGTGATTGGGATGAAAAGGAGGAAAACTGTTTCACTTTATTCCGGAGATTTGATCTGATCGAACCCACGAAACGTTCATGTGGGTCGTGAAAAAATGCAATGCCAAATAACAATAACAAATGTTGTTTGAATTTTTTTTCTCGTTTTTGTTTTCTATTTAATTTCTTTGCAATCTCCTCTTGATCGATTCATTTTCTCCCAATGTATTTACTGAGACAAATAAAAAAAAAAGTTTTCCATCTTTTCCTTCGCATAATTTCACATGTGTTTTTCACGTTGGATTTCGTATATTTTCCACGAATCTTTGAAAGAAATATTGGGAATAAAACTTTAACTTAGAATTCGATCAGATCTGTTTAATGAGTACGGTTTTTAAGAAAGGGAATCAAAGCGGTGTTAGTACCACAACTATGAATTCGAATAACTCAAAAACTATAAGTCTTGTATGAAAATAAAACCTATTTTCGCAATTCCCGATCGATTTTGAATTGAAACAACGTATTTTATGCTAAATCTAAAATTTGGCTAGAGCTAGAGGCTAGGGCTAGATTAAAATTGGCTATAGCTAGAGGCTAGGGCTAGATTAAAATTGGCTAGAGATTCTGATTTTTGTAAAAGTACGTGATTTTCATTGCAATTTGAACGAAGAAAATGAAATTCAAGTTTATTTTTGCCGATGAATTGCAGTTTTTGTAATTAATGTAGATACAGAAGCTACAAGATGTTGCACCAACTTTTTTCGAAAAAGAAACAGCTAACTAGGCAGCTACAAGTAGTCGCGGTCGCCTTATTGGTCTTATCATGAAATCACTTATCGAAGGCATCGCAAACTGCGAACGATTGCATTAAAAAGAAAAAATCGGGCTTATTTTGTCGGGCTTATTTATGGCAATCCGTTTTACACAAAAAAAAAAAAATCACACTTTTTTCTTTTTTTTCGACCCGTAGCCATCTACCGGTCAGAATTGTTATTACAGGCATGTCAATTTGAGTCCATTGGATCCTATTGTCAGTTAGTCGAGTAGCATGGCTGGAGAAAAACGCGTGGCTGGAGAAAAATATGTTTAAATGGATAAGATAATAAAAGATAAGGATGGTAAGTACAAAGATTATTATATTAGTTTTCAATTATTAATTATTGTTTTTTAGCTCTAATTATGAACCTGCAGGCTCAATTATTGTTCGTAATCAGTCCATGCAGCGATGGAACTGAACAATTGTGGGAACGTATTTGGGCCGAAAATGGGTGTGGTTCAGAAACCCAGAAATGGCACAAGTTCAACATGAAACATGGATTAGGTACTTTTCGGTTTTTTGTCTATCGAAAAAGTATTTTTAATGCTATTATTTTGCATTCACAGATTTTGTGGGGGATCAAATCAAGTCTGGAAGTGTTACAGGATGGAAGAGTGAGCCTACAGATGAAAAAACACTGAGAGTGCATTACCGTTAAGGTGTGAGGTAAATTAAACAGTATGCAAATTGTCTAATGAGAAGTACCATCTTGTGTTAATGAATCCAGAACAACAGCAATCCTTTATAGTTCTGTCACAGCTAAAAGCCTCAAATAATTCTGCTTCTCTTGCTAAACAACTTGTCCTTTACGTTCACAGTGTTGGTGAAACTGGGTACTTAAATGGCCCTAAAGATGTTTTAATTTTGCTGCTATTGCAGAGATGAACATCATACATGGACTCTTTAGGTATGAAAGGATTTTTCTTCAAATAATTTTGAATTTATGACGAAGAATTTCTCCTCCTTTTTGCCAACCAGGTCTTATCTACCAAAAAAAATTTTATCCAATAGGAAAGGATTTTCATGTACTGGGAACACAACTATCAACAATGCAACATTCTACAGGTGCTAGTTTATCATTCAAGAGCCTTATACAATGAAGTTAATCTGCAATTTGTATGGCCTTTCCCAAGCTTCTGCCAGAAGTTGAATCTATGAGTCATGTAAGTCACATGAGCAACAATTGAGATGCTTAATGGTGTTGTTTTTCTTTTCTCAGTGTAGGTTAATAGTAACATTGGATCTGAAAAAATTCTTGGTTGGGGCATGACACTGAATAAATTGTAATGATTGAATGGATGACATGACATTTCTATACTTCATTCGGATTCCCGAGACGGTATTTTATATTTAAAAAATTGAAGTGCATATCTGGGCTCCCTTCCTTTCCGTAGCCCCGTTTCCCCTTGACTCGTAATAAGCCCGTAGGGGGTCATGCCCCTACTGTACGGTATATATAAAAACAACATATACCGAGGTTTGGAGGGCTCTGGCCGGAAAGGGGACGTGGGGGTCCGCTTCGTCCGATGATGTGTTCACGGAGGGTGACTGTGGCTACCCACAAATCCGAACTAAAGGTTAATCGCTCCTGTAAAAATGTTCCAAATCTTCAGCTCTTCTTCCGGCTTCTCTTAGCCAATCACCGGGTAATCTCCCCGGTGGGTCAACAAGGCAGTGTCTCCCCCTGCCTGGGTTGACGGCAACTTTTGAAAGGGCTATTGTGCCTTTTTAAAGTTGCAAAAATAATTGTAATGTGCAGAGAATTGTCAATAAAAAATTTTTTATAAAATATTTTTTGCAAAATTTGTTTCTTTCATTGTCTGTGATAGCTGTATACACACATTACATTTATCATCTTTTTTTTTTTTGCTTTATTTGTTTTTGTCACCTTTGATGGTAAGCATTGTTTCCATTGGTAAACCGTTTATCTGTAAGTATTCAATTATTTTTTATTACACTATTTGAATTCTTCAACTTAGATTCAAGGAATAACGTGTAACATCTGGATATTTTTTGAAGTAATTTTGTATTTTTTTTTACTCGTATTGGAACCGATCCCCAGACATTCAGCGTGCAACGCCGATGCTCTAACATTGAGCCACCAGATATATCTAAACATTTTATTATCGCATATCATATGTTATCGTCTAGGATGTTTATGCAGTCTTTCACAAGTATATGTTTATCTTTCTATTGCTTTCATAAGGTTCATAGCTCTGTGGTAGAGCCTTTAGCTGCGATACCTGATACCCTGGGTTCAAACCTTAGTAGATGTGTAAAAATGAAGTAGAATAAATGTAGAAGAGTACATTGGAGAATTGCATTTCAGTTTTATTCTAAGTGTAAATCCAAGTCCACAAGTGACTAGAAAAAAGCCAACTTGACATCACATGATTCATGGCTCATTGGTAGAGCATCGGCGCGGTATGCCGAACATCCAGGGTTCGATCCCTGGATAATAATAGAATGGTTCCAGATAAACTATAAACCAATGGAAACAATGCTTACCATTGAAGGTGACGAAAACAAAGCAAAGCAAAAAAAAGTTGATATATGTAATGTGTGAATACAGCTATCACAGACAATGAAAGAAACAAATTTTGCAAAAAATTTTTTATAAAAAATTTTTTATTGACAATTCTCTGCACATTACAATTATTTTTGCAACTTTAAAAAGGCACAATAGCCCTTTCAAAAGTTGCCGTCAACCCAGGCAGGGGGAGACACTGCCTTGTTGACCCACCGGGGAGATTACCCGGTGATTGGCTAAGAGAAGCCGGAAGAAGAGCTGAAGATTTGGAACATTTTTACAGGAGCGATTAACCTTTAGTTCGGATTTGTGGGCAGCCACGTCACCCTCCGTGAACACATCATCGGACGAAGCGGCACCCCACGTCCCCTTTCCGGCCAGAGCCCTCCAAACCTCGGTATATGTTGTTTTTATATATACCGTACAGTAGGGGCATGACCCCCTACGGGCTTATTATGAGTCAAGGGGAAACGGAGCTTCAGAAAAGAAGGGAGCCCAGATATGCACTTCAATTTTTTAAATATCAAATACCGTCTGGGGAATCCGAATTAAGTATAGCAATGTCATGTCATCTATCCAATCAATACAATTTATTCAGTGTCTTGCCCCAACCAAGAATCTTTTCAGATCCAATGTTACTATTAACCTATATTGAGAAAAGAAAAACAACACCGTTAAACACATCAAGTGTTGATCATGGAACTTACATGACTCATAGATTCAACTTCTGGTGGAAGCTTGGGAAAGGACATACAAATTGCAGATTAACTTCATTGTATAAGGCTCTTGAATGATAAACTAGCACCTGTAGAATGTTGCATTGTTGATAGTTGTGTTCCCAGTACATGAAAATCCTTTCCTATTGGATAAAATGTTTTTTGGTAGATAAGACCTGGTTGGCAAAAAGGAGGAGAAATTCTTCGTCATAAATTCAAAATTATTTGAAGAAAAATCCTTTCATACCTAAAGAGTCCATGTATGATGTTCATCTCTGCAATAGCAGCAAAATTAAAACATCTTTAGGGCCATTTAAGTACCCAGTTTCCCCAACACTCTGAACGTAAAGGACAAGTTGTTCTTTAGACAGAGAAGCAGAATTATTTGAGGCTTCCAGCTGTGACAGAACTATAAAGGATTGCTGTTGTACTGGATTCATTAACACAAGATGGTACTTCTCATTAGGCAATTTGCATTACTCTATTAATTTACCTCACACCTTACGGTAATGCACTCTCAGTGTTTTTTCATCTGTAGGCTCACTCTTCCATCCTGTAACACTTCCAGACTTGATTTGATCCCCCGTTAAAATCTGTGAATGCAAAATAATAGCATTAAAAATACTTTTCGATAGACAAAAAACCGAAAAGTACCTAATCCATGTTTCATGTTGAACTTGTGCCATTTCTGGGTTTCTGAACCACACCCATTTTCGGCCCAAATACGTTCCCACAATTGTTCAGTTCCTTCACTGCATGAGCTTATTACTAACGATTCTTTTAGTGCAGCACTAACAGAATTTAAATTTAACACACTGTCATGTGGTGGACTGAATAACTAAGCAAAAAATAATTGTTTTTTTAAATTCTATACTTATTTTGAATTCTTATTTGAAAACTTTAGGTACCTGGCTGTGTTCGCCTAATGCCAACTCATCCTCATGTTCAGTTAGAGATGAGTTTTGAAAAACCTCCTTCACTGTTTGGAAATTGTTCCGTTCCAATTTTTTCTTTTCCCCTAGCTGAGCTTGAAGACTCAAAATTTGAGCTACAAAACACGAATGAATAAAAGCAAATAAATAGAATCATTACGTGTTAGGCCTACGATCCTTAGCTTTGTTATCTAATATTTTGTGTTGTTCCAATAACTGGGCCTGAAGCTTCATAATTTGATCTAATAAACAATAATTAATAATTGAAAACCAATATAATAATGTTTATACTTACCATTTTTTTGTTTTATTATCTTATCCATTTTCAATTGTTCCTCCAGCCACGCGTTGTTCTCCAACCACGCTACTCAATTAACTGCTAATGGGATACAATTAACTCAAATTGCTTACATGCCTGTAATAACGAAACCGACTGATAGATGGCTACGGGTAGAAAAAAGAGAAAAAAGTGCGATTTTTTTTTTTTTCCGCCATTTTTTTTTTTTTTTTTTTATGTAAAACGGATTGCCATAAACTAGATGCTGTCTTTTTAAAAAGTGGGTTTCAAAAAACAAGCCCGACAAATTAATAAGTCCGACTGTCTTCTTCATGGTTCGGTAGTTCGCGATTCTTCCACTAGATGCTTTCATAATAGGCAATAGGGGTGACCACGATTGCTTGTACTTGCCTAGCTAGTTGTTTATTATTGTTTATTTGTAGTCTGGTGATTCCGTAAGATGAAATTATACTGCTTGTGATTGTGTATTGCTACATGTTCTTACTTAAAGAAACAATTTGTAAGCCATTTTTATTATTCTTAGCTGAGAAAGTGTGCCTCTTTTCTTAACTCAACAACTGCAGTGGTACAAGTAACAGACGGGGTTTTATGATTTGCTTTATGTATACTACTTACTGCAGTTAGCATTTTCTTTAAAGGTGCTGGTGTTTGATGTTTATAGTTTGAGAAAAATGTTTTGGAAACCCTTTGAGTGGCTCAGGTGTCAGTTTCTCGGTTGTCAAATTACAGATTGAAGTCCCTTACAAATCTGTTTTTGCCTAACATTGGTTAAAGAAAGTCAGTGCATGGTGGGAAATGAAATTGGAGCTGAAATTAATACAACATTTTTTCGAAAACTTACTCGGATTGTTCCGAAACATGTATCAGTTTAATTCTTTCGGGAATCGAACTTCGGCATACCACGCAGACGCTCAAAAAATTGAGCCACGAGTTATGTGTACTTATGTCATCTGGAGGAATGTGGACACTTAAAACATCAATGGCAAAATAATACCAATTCGTGATCGTGGGGATTGAACTCGACACCTTCATCTCGCTACATGGTATTTTGATGTCATTTGGTGATAAGGTGGGACTACTTTTGCCAATGCTGGAATGAAGCTGCTCGACTCTCGCAGAGATAGAACTCTAGACCTCCAGCTTCCTCACTAACACTTGAAGCATTGTACCATGAATAATATTTCAAAGCTAAACAAACAGTATTTCTTATAAGGCAATTGAAAATCAACACAAAGGTAATTTCAAAAATTTTTCCGCTCGCAGAATTTTGCGCTTGCTTGAACTTATGTAATAAACTCCTATTAATGATATCAACAAAATGAAGCCAATTTCTAGCTTAAACACTAATAATTTTCTTATGGACGTGTGTACAAACCGGTATCGTTAGCTAAATGCTTAAAATTATAGTAACGGTTCTTTGGTAGTGTTCGGAAGCCAAAGTCCTAGTAGACCGCCAACTGAGAGGAAGGAACGAAGTACAGATTCATTACAATATTCATCAAATCAAATTGTAAGTAAAAATATAACTTACACATTAAGAGTGTCGCGACTAGAAGAATAGGAATGGCGCAAGCAACATCGACGAAAACCCCGAAAATAATATTGCCTAATATCGCTCCCAGCCGAGCGGCTGCCAATGTTATGGACATTGCCGTGGACCTACATCATAAGCCCGAAATTAATTACTATGACCTTCATAACCATTTATTAGAGAGCTCACCGAACGTTTGTTGGAAATAATTCCGCTCCAAGACAGTCCAGTGCGTTGAAACCCATAGTAGACACAGCTCCAAAGATACAAGATAACGCCAAGTTGCCGGCACTGCTACGAACTAGCCAAATGAGGAAGGCTGCCAATCCAGATCCAACCATGCTGAACACTACATTCGAATAACATACGTAAAGTTTACAAATCAATGCCGTATTCTTTCTTTCTTTACGTACCAAGAAAGAATTTTCTCCCAAGCTTATCCATGTGGAATATCGTCCAAATATTTGCGGGTAAAGGAGCAATTGCTACGATAAATGCGTTGATAAAAACCTGGTTATCGGGTGGTGCAGCGTCTTGACAATGTTCAAATGGGTCTTGCCCAGTAGTATTCGGTTTAAAATCCACGACTTCGCAAACGGAAACTGTAACATTGTGATCCTCGTAGTAGACTTGCAATCGATTGAAGAGTTCCGGGAACCAAAGCCATAACCCGTAGTAACTGAAAATATAACAATCGTCGCTATCTTTGAGACTACTAATTTTTAACATAACAAGCTTACCCGAATTGGATGGCAAAATTGATAATAATCATTAAAATCATTGATCTTCGGACAGTAGGGCCAAAAGCCAGCTTTGATTGCGACCCCACTCGATGGCATATCCTTTTAATTCTTCTGAATAATTTTTCGCTATGATGAGAAACAGTTGACAACATATCGTCGTCCAACTCCAGGTTTGTAAACTATTAAAATAAAATTATTATTCAGGGAGATTTCGCATTAGAAACTTGTTTATTGCATAACCTACCGGGTATTGACATGCTGGCCTACCGGTATTTGAGGTATAAATACGACGGAACACCTCGAGTGCCCCCTCTTCATCTCCTTGCGACAGCAAATATCGAGGAGATTCGGGGAAGAATATAAGGGTAACTGCGACTGATAAGCTTGGAATACCGCAAAGTAGAGTGAATAGCCTCCATGAGTTGAACTGGAAATTGGCTGATTCGTACTCAAAGGTTAACGGTATAATAGCCCAAGCAAGTCCTGTATAAAGACGGAAGGTTGATTACAGATGGAAACAAACAACGAATTAAGTATGTTGAACTTGGCGTTACCTGCAACTACGAAGTTCCCAACCATCCAGAAAGCAGCCAAAAACGAGAGCATGGCACCTCTTTTTGCTTTGGGTTGAAACTCCGCATAGTAGGACCAAGTTACAGGAATACTCCCACCAATCCTGTAGTTCAAACGTTTTAAAATATCGTTTCGGTAGTTTTAAACAGAAGTACATTTTTTGGGAGAATAAGCAATTACCCGAGGCCTGACAAAAATCGTAAAACCAAAAATGTCGGGAATGTCATGGCCAAGCTAGACAGCATGCCAAAAATTGCGTTGACGGTCATTGAAACCATCAAAACCCCACGTCTTCCTAAGGAATCACCCAAACCTCCCCACAGGTAGCCACCAATCATCATTCCTGATATAGGATCAAAAAACAATTTTGATTACTGTTTTAAATGTTTCCCTTTACAATAAAACTACCTAGGAAAACGATGGCAGAGAGAATTCCTTTGTCAGTCGAGGTTAATAAGAGATCACATTCTGCTGACGGCAACAAGAACGAAACACATCTGAAATGAGTCAATTACATGATCATGTTTCTGTGCTGCAAGTAATAAAAAAGGTTCTTCTGATACTTACAGAATTTCAACAGCGTCAGCTGCATTAGCCCAACCACATGCTAAGAGCAACCAATAATGAAATTTTCCATATTCTGTAAAAGAAATAGGTCATACTTTATCGTTAAGTGATATCTAAACCAAAACCAATCATGGTGTATTACCTGTTGCTTCAATGGCTGTTTCATAGTCTGCTCTCGTTGATCTTCTGGGACCACCTTCATCTAAGAATAACAATTGGTTTCATTTTGATATAACTTCAAACTCTGAATGGTTAAGGTTAATGAAAGCACCATATTTATTGACATTCTTCAGTGAAGTCTGTGACACTGATGAATGTGATGACTCTGAAATGCTGTCTTTTGTATCCATGACATCAGTTTACTGCCGATAGGCAACTGGCAATATTTTTCTATGACTGTTGCATTATACTAGATGCATTACATATGATAAGGACAACATTCTACTTTGAACCCATTAAACAGTTCCTATCACTCATCCTATTTTCACAGATGACAGAAGTTAAAAACAAATATGAAGCATCACCATCAAAATTCATGACAGGTAATAGAAAAAGTCGCAAAGGATATGACATTTTGATTGAGTGATAGCTTAGGTTACGTAACGTAAGTTTCTTATATAATGCAATACAGATTCAAACGAGTTCCACTTAAACTGAAGTTCACGTACCATCGTTGGTTATTTCATAACCGTTTTCAATCAAGGGAGAATACACGGCAGACGATATTCGTGAACGCGTATAGTAACTCATTATCAACACAAAAGACAACTAATCATACTAAAGACTTTTGATTTCTACTATGATGTTCTTTACAGCAAAAACTGGCGCTTACTCGTTCGAAACTAGCAAAAGTAAAAACGAATCCTACGCAGGACAGCAGACAACACCAGAAAAGTACTTAAGAAACAACAAAACAAATCGTGAACATGGTTGCCACACATGCAAATATGGTCCAATTATTGAATATTTCATTCATACCTAAGTATCCTACTTCTTGCATTCCCAGCCTCCCAGTAAGCCCCGTAAGTCCTTACCTACTTGCCTGTTTATGGCTCTGGGTTTAATCTGCTATGCTGAACATAATACTTCTTAAATAATAAATGAAGTGGTGATTTTAATGGCTTGTTTTCCCTGAAGAACGTACCTTGAATTTCGAAATAACCGCGAATTAGAGGGCTAGGAAAAAAATCGCCCTTCTTTGTTTTTAGCTTTTGTCCATTCTCTGCTTCATCTTTGTACTTATTCGCCTTTAGATTTTTAATCGGCAGACGCGGCAGATGAAAAAAAAACCGATAAAACTAGGGTTGAGTGATTGACATTTTCAAAAACGGTCAAACTGCGGTTTCCTTAAAGGGAATTGTCGATCCTGTCACTTTGAATCAGCTTCGAAACATTTTGAACACATCCTGCATCAGAGATCTCCGGTCCCCTAATCCAGAGAACTACTTCACGCGCAAGTGGTTTGTCCAATGAAAACCGGGAACCGGACTAAATGATCGTCGTTTGTTTTTAAAAGGAATTGTAGAAATAGAAGAATGCGAACAGGAACAAATGGCAGTCTGAATCTCTCAGTCAAGGTTACTGGACACGAAGGCCTGTGGAACGGTAAGAGGCAAATCAGATACTTTCGCAAGGATATGGTTTAATTGTTTTTAATAAAGAAAATTGCAATAACGATTTCCATATTTCTAGTGGAAATATTCCAATCCTTTAATCCAAATCACGCCAAATTAGATTTTGAATGAAAAAACCGTTTACAAGATAAACCCTTGTTCCCTTTTTGATTCTTAATGTCCATGCTTGCAAAATCGTAATAGAATTTCTTTTCTTCACTAAAATTCCGATTATTTGCAAAGTTACTCAACTTTCCCTGCGATAAGAATAATGCATAGATCGAAAGCAAGCTGTTTTTATCTTTGATCTAAGATCTAAGATTGATTATAGGATATCTGCGAGAGTTACGTCCAGTAAGACTTGTGTCCCTTGTAATACAAGCATTTTCGCAAAAACTTTGGGATTTCCTTCAACCTAAATTTTCCGTTTCAAACCCATTAATAGGAACGAATTGGTTTTTCTGCTTGTAAATGGCAACGATTTCTCCATTAGAAAATCACGCATAATGGAGCATTGGCTCTTCCATATCAAATAACAACATAATTATCTATGAACACAATCATGAAGTAATTTGTTAATTGCACAACATGACGTACGTTCATAGTTCAAACGCAATAAAGATAAGACATAGCAACGAAGATAGATTAGGGACTTACCATGGTGACAAGGTGCTTATTATTTAAGACCCACATGATGACTGTTCAATTTTATGTTTTGATTCGACTTGCCTTTAATTTTATGTTATTAATTTTACGTAAACTTAATTCTTCCTTTTTTCAAATCCGATTATCTTTAGCAGCTGTTATTCTGTATTACAGGCGGAAGTGACTCAGTATGTGCTGAAATTAGGATATATCACCATGGTCTTGTACCGGATAGAAACAGGTTACCGTAATATGCATTAATAGGCCAAGACTGAAAAATATTTCGCCGTCGCCGGTCTTATCATGTCTTTGATTCTAGCACGATAATAGACAGCTGATAAACATTTTTTACCCAACAAGTATCGGAGCACAAAGGCGCAGTGGATATACGTACACAGATGTGCTTGTTTAGTTGAATGTTGGTGAAGCCGTCGTAATGGGACAGAGCGACTCGCTGCCCGTCAAAATCAATGAAGGTGGAACTGACCAATTAGAGGTAAAAGGATACCAGGTCCATCGAGGTCGATGCGCCTTAGCATGTCTGGCCGTGCTTCTAACGCTCGGTCTACTACTCGTATTACTCGTTTGGCGAAAGGACATCAAAATGTGGATGTTTTACCAGGAATGTCCACTTCAACACGCTACCAAAGTGCTCGTCAAGGTAACTTAACCTTTAATGAGTGATTTAACTACACCATAAAACAGAAGGAATAATTGTACGATCAAAAACAAAAAAGGATTCGTTTGGAGTATTTTTTGAGGAAGATGTCCTGGAGGAACGATGCGGCCCAATCCTGCAGCCCAAAACTCGATTTTTTGTCAACAAAAAGGTCAAATACGAGTGGAATTCCGCAACACTTGAATTTACTCGATTACCGTACGAATATCTAAACTAATGTCATAGGTTTGATCAAAGACTAAATCAAAATCGATTGTCACAGATGCTACGATGCCAACATTGAATGTCAATCATTCCACGAGAATCTCGATGGATTGAACATGCAAAACGTTAACGAAAGGCACCAGAAATACGGAGCCAATTTTATCCGGATTACGGTGCGGCCAGTTTATCGACTTATTCTTAAAGAGGTATTTCGTATGTGATGAGGAATAAAAAAAAAAAATACGACTTGAACTAATTGTTTTGATGCCCACAAGATTTCCAACCCCTTCTACCTCTTTCAATTCTACACTATTGTCGTTTGGATGGCTCAAGGTTATTACGATTACTCGTCTCTGGTTCTAGCAACCACGATGATTGCAGTTGGCTCCAGTGTTTACGAAAGCAGAAAAGTACTTCAAAATTGAGAAAGAAAATTTGATTACCGGTGTGGATTTTAATCCTTTTTCATTTTCCCTGGTGATACTAGCACATGATGGCGTTGAAGAAAAAGGTTCAAGTGGCAGGATCAGCCATTGTTGTCCGCGACGGAGAAGGTAAATGGGGGCTACTAGAAAATTCAAATCGTTTAAATAACATTTAAGTGATGTAGAGAGAAGGATTTTAACGCAGCAACTCGTACCTGGAGACATTCTGTGCATCAACCCATTGGATGATCAAGTGCCGTTTCATTGTGACGCCGTTTTAATAGAAGGAACTTGCTCGGTTGACGAGTCTATGTTGACCGGTGAAAGCTATCCCATCACAAAGGTAGGCCATAACTCTACCAATCTTGAGATTGTTCGGATTTGAAACTTCTCTGTATTCCCCTCGCGATTCCAACAGATGCCCGTGCCTCAAGATCGTGAAACTTTTAAGTACGAAGCGCACAAGCGTCACATTATTTTTAACGGGACGCAACTGCTTCAAGGCCGTCCAGAAGGCAATAACGTTTTCCTGAAAGCCGTAGTGATAAGAACAGGTCCTTTTTTTTTTTTTTAGAATGATAGAACATTATTACTAATATACGTTGAGTTGACATGCAATTAAATTAAAGGATTCATGACGAGCAAAGGCGAACTCATCCGGGCCATTTTATTCCCCAAACCCATCCATTTCCGTTTCTACGCTGACCTCATCCAAGTCGCCATCCTTTTCCTCGCCTTTGGATTGGGCGGAATGATTTACTCCACCTACACCTGGATTAGAAACGGAGTAGGTAAAACATACTGACTAAAACTTGTAGCTGGAAAAAAGGAGATACTGGAATAAAACAAATAATCTTTAAATATCAAGGGAAGCACCAAACAGATTATTCTGCATTCGCTGGATATTGTGACGTTCGTGGTTCCGCCGATGCTTCCAGCCGCTTTGACGGCGACGACAGCCTTTGCCCAGCGCCGACTCCGAGAAAAGAAGATCTTCTGCCTCAGTGCCAAGCACATTAGCCTTTGCGGCGGAGTCGACGTCGCTTGCTTCGACAAGGTATTTATGATTCTACAGAAAAAAGAAAAGTCACTTTAAACAACACAATCAATAATACACGAGTAAACTATTTTAGACGGGAACATTGACTGAGACGGATATCGACTTGGCTGGCGCCATTCCCATCCAGGAAGGAGAATTTCGGAAGGCAGTGCCTCAGTTGTCGACGCTACCCGAGACTCATCCATTATTGCAAACCGCAGCAACTTGTCATACATTGATTAAAGTTAACGGCCAGCTCAACGGCTACTCGATCGACCGGAAAATGTTTGACGCCACCAAATGGAATTTCGTCGACGGTCCAGCCGGAGTCAATTCGGATTACGGAGTGGAAACGCCGTTCCTAGTCAGTTCGCCACTGTGGAACGAAAAGCGAGAAAGTTCGTTTAATCCAACGGTGGAGTATGGAATAATCAAGCGTTTTCCATTCGAATCGGCCCTCAAACGAATGACGGTTAGTTTAGACTTGTCCAATCACATAATGTGACTATTTATGATTTTTAAACTTACCCACAGGTGATCGTCCAGCGGAAGGGGCACGAACACTACAATGTCTTCATCAAAGGGGCTCCAGAAATCATTGCCGAGCTTTGCGATCCTGTAACAGGTTCAGATTTCAATTCTTCAGTTGTTTGGAATTGTTTTGCTGACGATGTGTTGTTCTTCACGTTACAGTACCATCGAATTACTACGCTGTACTGAAACATTACACGATGCAGGGTTATAGAGTCATCGCGTTGGCTGTCAAGACTCTAAGTCCTCATTTCACATGGAGTCATATTCAGCACATGACACGAGATGAGGTAGAAGCCAACCCGGAATTGATTGGTCTGTTGATCATGCGAAATCAATTAAAGAAGGAGACCATTCCAGCCATTCGCATCTTACACGAGGCTAACATCCGTACGGTGATGGTGACAGGCGATAATCTTCAAACGGCTGTCACTGTAGCTAAAGATTGTGAAATGATTGATCGAGTACAAAGGGTTATTCAAGTTGAAGCTACAATTGCACCTGCATCTATTTACGGTGCCCAGCATCTTCAAGTCCTTTATAACGACCCATTATCCACGCCGGAATTTATCGCCGGAACGGTTCGTTATTTCATTCATGCATGGCGCCAATTTCAACAGAAATTTAAATCCATGGGATATTTGTCTTTTTGCAATTGGTTGCTCGAACGACGCGCCTGCAGATGAAAAAAATGCAAGACGTCCACAACGGCAACTATTGTTTCGCCATGGACGGGCAAAGTTTCGAGCTGCTTCGTATTCACGACCCGGCCTTGCTGGATAAATGTATTCATAGAGGTAAAGTCTTTGCCAGGATGGCCCCCGAACACAAGCAACATTTGATTGAAGCCCTACAGAAAATCGGGTAAGCAAACTCGTCCACCCTAATAAAAAAGAAAAGTTGTGAGATAAAGTAGCAATGTAGTACGTGACTGGCCGGATCAAACAAACTTATTTTAGGCGTCAAGTCGCCATGGTGGGTGATGGATGCAACGACTGCAGCGCTCTAAGGACAGCCGATGCGGGCATATCCCTTTCTATGGCGGACGCTTCTGTTGCCGCTCCTTTTACATCACAAGGTACAAATGATATTAAATGCTCAAATTTGGTAGTTAACGAGATCTCGAATAATTGGGATAGAAACCAATATCAGTTGCGTAGCTCCGCTGATATGCGAGGGACGAACTACCCTGGATGCAGCTTTCGGTACTTTCCAGTTTGCAATTGGAATCTGTTTCATCTTCTTTGTTGGCGTTCTGATGCTTTATTCAGTATGATTTTCTTTCTTTTTTTTTTGTTCCATCACCGTCACGTGCTGCTTAGAGAACTATGTTTATCTATCCCAATTACAGATATCGACCACTCCCAGTGATTTCCAGTATTTCATTTGGGATTTTGGTATTGCGATTGTGCCCTTTTTCACAATTGGCTACGCTTCACCGCCAAAATACCTCCATCCACGTAGACCTCTTCGGCATTTATGGGCCTTTTTGCCACTGTTTTCTTTCTTCACGTTCGTGGCATGGCAAACTATCGTATTGCTAATTGGTTGGTTCTATTGCCACGCTCAACCCTGGTAAGTTTGAAAACTATTAACAAGAGATTGTTCAAATAAACTCAATTTTAAATGATAGGTTTGAACCTTACGTTTTTGAGCCGGGTAAGCATCCGCCGAATGCCAGCTATGAAGAAACGACTCTTTTCAACTTGATGAGTATCGGCTCCATCGTAGCGGCTTTTGTTTTCGCTCCGAGTCCACCCTACAGTCGCAGCAGTTTTTCCAACAGTAATATTTTTTTATCGCATCTTAATGTATCGATGAATTAAATCTTATACCCTTTACAGAAATCTTTATGATATGGGCCTGTGGGGCAACTATCCTGCTTCTTTGCGTCATGTTTATTACCAACGATGGATTCGTGTATTGGATAAATTACAAGAGTCCACCGCATCCTGAATATACAGCGGTAATTCTAGTATTGGGTCTTGCCGGTGGGCTCTTTTCTTTCTGCTGGGAGGTAACTACAAAAAGAAAAGGCAGTTTAAAAGTTGGAAAGATATTTATCAAGTTCGGTCTGGATAGAAATACCTGATACGTGGGTGGATGTACCAATGGGTGTGGCCGCGCATCAATCGGCTTCGCGCACCACGTCATACTTATCAAAAGATTGAAAAGGAGTTGAAATCCAGACCGGATTGGCCTAAATTAGGTGGAAAAGACATAGCTAAAGGTATGGCATGAATTATTGATAGAATTCTTATGCAAGATAATCCTAAAAATTACAAACGCAATTTGCAATCAGACGTCGAACAAGAGCAATTACAAAACAGGTCTCCCATCCCGAGTGTGAAGGGGGCAGTCGATTCCGTCTCAGGCGAGGATCAAATCCCTTCATTAAGTCCAGAACGCAACAGCCTTCGAGATCTAGTTGATAGAGGCAAAACTACGTTTCGAACGTTCCAGGGCAGCCGCAGAGGCGGTTACACGATTAACGGCCCAAAACTAGAGCCAGACTATCCACATGAAAGCATCCCATTGACGGTGTCTGCTACGAATGTCGAAGTTCCAGCATCCGTTCCACGCTCTCCGCTACCTAAAACGACAGATGAAGAGTCTGAAAACGATTTCCCCCCACCACCGCCCGGTTCATTACCAGACGAGTTTTTGAGTGCCCAGAGTTCACCAGTTCAGGTTTTGGCCATCCGCCCATTTGATGACGAGGAACAAGCCTTGGCTCCGCCTCCATTCGACAGTGACGTTCAACAAAAGAGTCCACTCAGCAGGTCAGTGCAGATAATCGATATCGGAGCGAAAATGAGGACTCCTCTTTTACCGATTCCCCCTGTTTTTTTTTATTCCATTCCCAGCAGGAGGGGACAAGGGATGTTCCAGTTAGTCGACGAGAAGAGCGCGGAGCAGCCAGACCCCGATGTCCAATTATTGGCCTATAGGGTTTCCCGTAGTCCATCAGACTTGTCGCCTTCGCGTCAGAGACGTCATCTGAATGGCCATGGACCACACCCGATGGAATAACGCTAGCGATAATATCGGCATTACACCAGACTACTGCAAATAACAATTTCTGCCTTTTATTCTGATAAATTGTCTTGATTTCCGTTTTCTTCATGGCACCTAATTATTTGGGAAATTTTCGAGCAAGAGTAATAGCGGATTAAATTCACCAGGAAGGATCACGATAGGATGGCCGTGATCTGGTAGCTGGGGCAAGGGTAATGCAGTAGTAGTTATTAATTCGGAAGGTGAAGGAGACGTGACCTCATTCTCGCTGCTAAGATGGTGGCTCGACTCAAGGGAGGATGGGCTTGTTATAATCTCTGTCTGCGAACTGACGAGGTGAGTAGTACTGTGAATGGCGGTAGTAGTGTTGCCAACTTCTTGCGGATCGATAATCGGAGCATCTAAATTGGATGTAGTAGTGACAGTGACTGCAGGACGAGTTGTCGCTTGATTGGTCCCGGCAATTGCAGATGCTGCATCGATGGCCGCCAACATGGTCAAATAATCTTCGTCAAAGTCACCACCTGTGATAATACGTAATGCTTCGGGCACTGTCGCATCCACCCCCATTGTACCGGAGATCGAGCTCTCGCCCAAGGGACGTGACTGACACTGACAGCCAGCTTCGATCAGAATGAAATCGAGTTTGGCAGCCAATTCGCCACCCTCTGTTGTTAGAATATACAACGGCTGGGGTGCATAAACCTAGACGAGATAGGAAGGAAATCGAGTTTAAAAGGATGTAGTAGGCGAGACAAAACTCTATTCCATTTTCGGAAGATCGATGTTTACTTGAACGCAGTTGCCACGTAAAATGCGGCATTTTCTTTCGTGGCATCGATCATACACCACTGGTTGTTTGAAAGGTCTGATCTGGACGATGGCCACGCGTTTCTCTATGGATTACATGGAAGTGATATCGAAAAAAAAAAAAAAAAAAGACGAATAAACAAACGGTATCATGAAATTCTTGGCAAGACGCTAAAATAATCAATAGGACGCCGCTGCGTGATCCCGATCGATAAAGAGGACTCGGAGCGGGAAACATTCAAAAGTTGTCTTGGTCTATGTCCTTGGATTAAGTGGTTAAAAGTAAAAGAGCAGACTTCATAGAGCAATGGGACAAAGTTTGCCAGGTTACTCGATGGGGATTTCTAAAGCATTATGGCTTGGCCATAATTTTCGAAGAGAGACCAGTTTTGACATTAATACTATTTTAATGGTGATTATAAGAAAGCAAACTACTAAGATTCTACTTACTTGAGGTGGCAGAAATGCCAGTGATGGGATACAAGACTGAAATTGTACTACGACAGCACGGGCTGGAAGGAGAGTCAACTTTAGCACTAGCATGGTCAGAATGAATATGTTCTTGTCTAGTTTCCCTTTGGTGCTCTTCTGCAGGTTGAGTGGAATTAAAGTGCCTGGATACAGACATAATGTAACATCACCATATTTATGGTTTCTGTAATGGATTACTTACCTTTTGAATCTTGACCTTGGAATGGGTAGTGTAGTGTTCAATAACTTTTGTAATGAGTCAACCACTTTAAGTGTAACGACATCAGAGGCATAGCCATGGCAGTCACCTGAAGCTTCGCAGCAGCGAAGGAATTTGCTATTCCACTTATCTAAGCCTAAAAGAGACGATCCACTAGAACAAGGGGGCAAACTGTCCAAAGTGAAAACCACGTGCGAGATTACATTCCAAGAAAGAAACATTATGATCACCTATAAGCGAAAACAAACAAAAGAAATCGGTACTTTCTTATTACAGATAGTCCGCAGTGATAATAATACCGCATTTTTCATCCTGAAATCTGCTGCCAGCTGCAAAGAACACTTAAACACTTCTACTGACGTCGTGCACACTGGATACAGCAGAAATATTCCCTGGCGGTTAATGAAGAAAATTGCAGTGTTGAAATTTTTTAAAAATTCCAATAATTCAATAATTCGAACGGAAATATTAACAGCCAATTCCTAAATAATATTTTGAAGGAGAGAGAAATGAAATTATTCGAAAAATCTTTGTTTTCATCATTTTCAGACCTGGTCCTTCCACCGTTGCAAAGAAGGTATTTCACAACGGTAGTATCTCCTGACTTACGGTATTTCCTATGGCACTTTTGCTGCTAACTTCTGAAGAGTGGAGTTTCCAACGACGAATCAAGACGATCAAAGTAGACAACCATTTCTCCAAATCGACGTGGAAATGGTAAGAATCTAATATCCTGCATCGGATTAAGGTGACCGTTTTGCAAGAGGTGATCTACCTTAATCCGATACATAGCCACCAGCTGGTCCTCTGCTATCGTCCCCACTACTATTTCAATTCTTCGTAGCCAGCGGATTGACCTCCACATCATCTGATCTTCCGTAAGCAGGAACAGGTCTAGGAACTGGGTGGTGATAGACCCTTGGGCGTACACGATGACAGGCTGAGGGCAGGGTCAATTCTATTACCCCATTGAAGGATAGATGCAGCACCGCATCCTTTTTTGAGGGGCAATTTTGAATGAAATGGCCTTTTATATTGCACTGTCAAATATAAATAAAAATATAACAAATGGGAATATTATATTTTAAATATAAGCTAAATATTTACTTTGAAGCACTTTCCATGCTTTAGGTGATGTTCTTCCGTCCTTTTCCTTTTTTTTCTCTTTTTCGACAGAAGGATCATCCAGTGTGGCAAACGGTTGGGTGGGAGAGGAAGCACGTTTGCTTGGGCTGGCAGAGGGTGTACGGTAAAGTGGCTTATCCTGACTAGCACATGGTGGGGGAGGTTGTGGCTCACCCGGGCCGGCTGATCTGTTGCTATATGATTTTTTTGCAATATTAAATATAAAATATTTAAAACTTCATATCAAATCGGTTACTACTGGTTTTTAGTCTATTTACCAAGTCTCTCTAGAAGGGGAGCTAGCATCAGCGTTAAGTTGTCTATTACCATTCGGGCAGCATAAGTTGGTTGAAAACTTTCCGAAATAATTTTAGAATAAGGCGATTTCTTCCCTTCTGGCAGATTCGGTAGGAGGCACGGGAGCCTGATCGCTACTTTCGACGTATTCGGTTTTTTTACGATCATTGCAGGATTGTTCGACATGTACCGCTCCTTCTGACAGTTCAGCAAAAGGATGTGCTGGAACTCCGGCTTGGTGTCACAAAGGGAATTCGAGAAGACATCTGATTTCCTTCCGCAGTAAGCGGATTTTGATGGGGCTTTGGGTGGAATATCTGAAGCATTGATGGACCTGAGATAATAAGAATAGTACCCTGGGAAAGGAAGAGTGCTGCAACCAATAGTACATTGAGAGGCAGGATCACCATGGCTGATGGCTGATATGATGCAAAGGTCACCGAAGCTGGTAATTAATCAGCATGGTTAATTTTGACTTCATCTACTACCAGTTAAGTGGCCTTTAATTTATTATTGGAAAGAAATGGTTTATTGAAATATTTACCTGTCTAACTGACGAGTGACACAGAGTTCTCATTCTTAACTGCCAATAGACTCTCCATCTTCTCCTGGGAAAAAGATAATCAGCTACATCATTAGAATGTTTCATTTTATCTGACAAAACCAGATAATGTGAATACAGCTAGGAGCAATATCGTTCACTTTCGACTTTGGAAACTTCAGATTATTTTTAAAACCAATTTTAACACCATTTGTCCTAGATAATACAATAGCCTCTTTTCCATGGTTCGAACTAGAAACATTGCTTGAAACTCAAGGAGTTTCTTTCTTCTTACATCCCCATAAACTTAACACTTTTCTGTTAACAGTTTTGTAGGTGCTTTACTAAATACCTGTTTGTTTCCTTCGGTTGCAAATTCTGAATCACTTTTATTGCGAATCTTGTTCAAAGTTATCATTTGAGACATCGATCGCTTAACATCGCGTGGATACCTAATTTATCGTGGACTTCTCGGATGACTTCAAAATTAGGTCCACGTGTCGCCAAGGTCCTTCGGAAACAGACAATGCCTACCCAATATATGGTGGTCACAAACACCTAAAATCCAGCATTTCCACATCACTTTTGATTTTGGATTTGAATTTTACCGTTTACACAAGTTTTTCCATTTGGCCATTGCAGAGGTTCCAGTGGGATTTCAAAAAAGCTAGCAAAAATCATTAAACGAAAACAATAAATTTTGGTTTTATGAGTATTAAATGCGCCAGTAAAGGTAAGATGGCATAAAACTACATAGCATCATCGATACAATGGTCAATTTCGAATTAAGACATGCTTTTTCCTATTTGCTCATCAATGTCCCCTTTACCTACATCAGAACAAGCAAAATCGAATTGACTAAAAACATTATTCAATACATCAGACATGATTAGATTAAATGAATCTTTGTCCTGTGATACACGGAAATTGTTCCCCTTCTATCTCTAGATATTTGTCGTCCTCAGTTTGTTAAAAGAATAGCGTAGGTACAAAAAAATGAAGTAGTGTAAAAAACACACACACACACAAAACAAAAATAACAAAACAAAAAAAAAAACACATGAAATAAAATAAAAATAAGCACGCAGATTAGTCCAGAAGTATGTCTCAAAAACGGCTAAATTGAAAATAACTTTGTTTGTCGATACACAATGATAAAAATGGAAAACAATGTGGGATAGATACAGAGCGTGTACCGGTAGCTTTTCAAATGCCTTGCCAGAAGAATGTGCTGCGTCAAGTTGTTGTTTTAATAGTATGATTGCTGACTTCGTTTACGAACAGGCATTGGGAGTAGCACAGAATGGTTCCTGTCTTGCGAATCTGGGTAAAAGATGCGGCTTAGGTAGTAGCATCCAGAATGTTTGGATTAGGAACTAGCCACAAGAGATTAGAAAGCTTTTCTATCGCCGTTTCAGCTTGAATTGATGATGCTTGATTTTCTTTGTCGAGCTTTTTGTAACATGGCTGCTAGTTGCTGGTGATTAATTGTTTGTAGTACTGCTTCCCATGGCCGGAGGTTGGTCAAAGAGTTGTTGTTGACGACGTTGTTTACGAAATGCAAAATAATCTTTACACGCCAACCGGACAACAGGTGTTGGTGATGAAGATCTTATAACATCTTGAAATCTTTTGGGAACACTTTTCTTCCGCGTCGCACGAACAGGATGTTCCTCTATCGTGCCACTTGTTCGGTAAGGATGGGAAAGCATAGCCCTCTGCAATCCTTCTTCGATTAATGCTTGACCCATACTAATCCAATACGACCGCTCACGATATACAGTTCCAAATGGGGCTAGTGATACCTGGCCTTCATAAGCTAGTGGAAAACGAGGAATCGCGAATCCATCTGTCTTCGGTAACAAACTTCGGCGAATCGGAGTGTTACCTGGAATTGATTTTGCACGATTTTCGAATGTTGTAGTGTTCAAGGATGTAGCTGCATAGGGACTCAGTGAAGCTACAGATGATAAACCAACTGATTCGGATAGGCCGGTAACAGCTGGTAGCGAAATTTTCGGTAAAAGCGTTTCACTTCTTCTCACTGGAGTAGTACTTGAGTTGATGCTTGTAGAACTAATCGTTAGAGTTTGCGAATCTGAAATGACCAAGGTCGTTCCACATGGAAGGAGAGCAATAAGAGGTAAATTGTGTGATTGTGGTTCACGCAGCATTTCGGGCGACTCCAGAATCGGGACCAATGACTGCTGCGCCGGAGATTCTGTTTTTGTTTTATCTATTATCAGTTCTAACGTTAATACAATTCTTTAAAAAATGAAACCTTCATCAACAATTACAAATCTGTTTTGGTAAGGCTGTCGGTGATTTAAGTCTTTCTTCAACATTACTTTGTCCAGACGTATAGCCACTATCGGATTTAGAGTTTGAGTTATGCAGAGTTAAGGTTATGTCGGATGAATGCAACGTTTTGGGGATGTTTCGAAGTCTGGTATCTATTACCAATTAAAACGTACCCATTACAGACGCACCAAAATTGTAAAAATGCTATTTACAGTGGCGCTTGGAGGTGGTTTTATCATCGTCAATTGCTGGGGCACTAGACTTCGAAGTGGTCTCTTTGCCTGTTAACGCTTCTTCATCGTCATCTTTTTGGTAACTGCGCTGTAAAACTCTTTTGGGACCGGTCCGTATTATTCCATTATTGCTGAGTAAAGCCTTTTTGTTTGCTTCTCCATCCTAAGCAGCATATTTTGATCAGTGCTCAAGTTAGCAGCCTTTAATTTCATTCCTTCGAGGACATCAATAAACCTACTTGACATGTTTTTGACCTGGAAAAACGCAAAACTTCGTGTTTAACATCCATACCAATAGGTTCCTTGCAGAATGTGAAATTTTCTGTTGTAAAAGAGCTCTTTGTTTTGTTCACTTGGGAAAAAAGAAAAAAAAATAATAGAGTAAACTAAAAACAAACTAGCTTTGTTGAGTATTAAAACTAACTTACAATAATCTGAAACTTCTCGTCCAGATCTGAGCTTCTTCCCATCTGGTGTGTAATAGTATACATCACACAAAGTTCTCCTTTCATTGCCAACAATGGCTCTATACACAACTTCACGTTTCCAACCTGCATAATGTTTCCATGGCAGTTTTCACATCTTTTTGGCATGGAATGGATATATTTAAATTCTTTACCTTTTTTGAAAGGTTCTTTCAACAATGGAGATAGAATGCTAAAATCTGAGTGAGATTTCCTGCTATTGCTTTTAGTTGGTTTGATTACGGATGAAGGAGAATCTAGGGGTATTAAGAAATAAATTCCGTACATGATTTTTGGAGAAATAACTTGATTATGGTATTTTACCAGACATTTTCCATCGAAAGATAATCTCAGAAGTGTAAAGTGAACAAGCACAATTTTCATCGAAGCACTGAGTTTAAAACACGTGCGATCTTTGGAGAGGGAAGACCAATGAACTTTATCCTGCTTTGCTTATGGCGGTACTAAAACCTAAAATGATGTAGAACTTACGCTTCAATTTTTGTCTTTTTTTTCTTCACAAAACGTGAGGCAGATGATCAGGTATTTAGGATGTAAAGAAAAACATTACAGCTTTTTTTTTTTTTAAAGTGAAGTAATTTACAAGAATAAGATTTGCAATCGTAAAAAAAAAAAGAAACAAAAAATTGTCGTTGGCCGACGTAACAATTGCTGACAACTACAATGATGCCACTTGTTTACGGTTTTGTATGTTGTAACATCAGGATTCCTTGATAAGCAGTAAGATAACTGCTGATGATTATTCCATCGTAAATTAACGTACCATTTTATCCAATTTTCGTTGTAGGAAAGACGTATTTTTCCTTTTGACTCGATGCAAAGCTTTAATTAGTTTGGCCAAAAAAACGGGAGTGTTAAAGGAAACGAGGGTGTTAATGCCCGCAACGCAATAACTTACGGCCAGGGGTGACCACACGAAGCAAGTGCCCCAATAAAAAGCTGGATACAACGCAGGAAAAATGGCAGAAATACTGTTTATTTTATTAGTTTATTTATTTTGTTTCCTTTTTGTTGTCTTTGATCAAAAAAGGAAAAAAAAGAGTGAGTGAGTCTACTGGGCGTTGAATTAAGAGGGCTGTTGTTTTTGTCGGTGCAAATTTTTCTAGCAAAAGGCTGACTATTTACCACAGATTTCATTTATTACCTGAAAAATGTGATTCATAGCTGAATCAATTATAGTTGTAGTATCCAGTTTCAGGTTTTCAATTCCCCACTCCATTATGCTGGGATGCTTCACGATGCGTTCCTAAAGCAATTGGTACCAAAAAAAAGTAATGTAAAATTTCCTCTCCTCAACCAAACCATATTTTTGTTTTCTATGAAGATAACTGTAGTCTAGACCCAGTCGGATGTGTGATAAAGGGCGTTATTTTGAAAAATTACATGACCATCTGAAATTGCAATTGAGTGATCGTTTCCAGAGGTCTGTATCTCTTAGGGATGAAAGTTAAAGGCGCAGCAAACATTCCGAAGGGATCGATCTGGACTGTATAATTCCAAAAGTTTGCTTTCCAAAGGGGTTCCAGTTGTTGGACGTCGCTAGTAGTAAAATGCCCCTACTGTTTTTCTAGAGCACTTTCTTGGAAGCTCAAGGGAAATTGAACAGCTGCTGAAGTTTCCAAAAACTGATATGGTGACATAGGCCGGTTGCCTGCATTCTAAAGGGTTTGACGCGATATGAATGACGTAGATTAAGACGATTATTCAGCTGCTGTAGAGTTATTCTCAACCAATAGTAAACATGGAACGTACGAGGTAGTTTTACTTCCTTTTACTAGCGTACAGTTGATTCGGAATGTGGACGAATAATTCTTATAGTTGAAGAATCTGAAGGAATCCAGAACGATTGCTGTTGAAAGGGACGCCATAAAGGGCGAGTTGAGCGGCAATCTAACTCCGAATGGCGCCGTTGTTTCGTGTAACCCCAGGGTCATGAGGGATGGTTACTGATGATCAGGTTCGATTTTTTCTACAATAATCAAACAAATTGTTATTGAATTACAGAAAATTTAGGGCACTTGAAATAGTACAAACCAGGTGCATGTCACATAAAGAAGTGAACAAGGAGGTAGTTCCCAAGTTATATTTTTCAAGCATAAAAAATATGTAGCTTTTTGCTTTTAAAAAATAAGCATGGTTGAAACTGAAACAATTATGAAATGTCTCTATACCATCCCAAAAAAGAGCTATATCATCATGGAACTACCAGATCACGACAAACTTCTGCCAAGTTTTTGAAGAAATGTTGGGTTGGCTGAACGAGTTTTAATTCCTGAAATTCTTTAAAATGAATCAGTATTGACATACCTCGTATAGATAAAATGTTGTAATAACACTGATGTTATTTCCTGGAATGGCTTCCTAGATGTAATAGATAGTTTTCATTAGACAGGGGGACTTCACAGCCACTGACTCTGCACTTACTTAATTTATTTGTTCCGTCAACAGTGTTGAAACTGTTAAGTTGCTATTTCTTTTAAAAATTATTTCCATGTTGATCAAGAGAAACTTTATGTATTATTTCTCACTGTGTTTCCTAATCAAAGGACATCCGGAAAGCTCTTGATGTTTCTGTTTAACTGAAATATCACAGCTAAAAAACAAACCTTCTGATGGGTAAAAAAAAAATGTTTTTTTTTGTCTTTTCTTCGTTTTCAAACTCGATGGTAAAAAAACGATGAATCAGCCATTAGTGTTTGGACAAGAAAAACAGAACGTACTTGAGGACGCTTCCACGCTTCTTTGACGAGGTATTTTCGATTTTCCATTATCTTGAGCGTCTTCATCGTCTAACATAACATTGTTTTAATGAGTTGTCGTGCTAACCATTTTCAATCCTATAGCTAATCCACCGAAGACCGAAAGTTTCAAAATCCAGATTCAAAGCTCGCGACCACGTGTTGCTCTCTCACTTTTTCCGAAAACAAAGGCTAATGTTAAGTTAAATAGTGGTGGTCATAATACCTCAAAATCCAAACGATAACAAGATAATTTTTTATTTACGAGTTTTTTTTACACTACAATTTTACAGAAATAAAAAAAAACGCAAAAATCAAAGAATAGATTATTAAAAAAAATATATAAGATTTACGGATTGATAAATGTTAAACTATAGGTATCGCTATCATGCCAATTAAAGTTGAGCTCATTGAATTCAAGAATTCTTGTGTAAGCGTTATAGCTGGCTTTGGGAGGGACTTGTTCAGGCTTTAACTCCAAACCCAATATGCGTACACGATTAACGAGAGTTGAAATGTCGTTTGAACCTGAAAATTCAAAATTAACTCTCTCCATCGTGAACGTATCGCTAGTGAAAATGAATCGAATCCAATCGTGAGCGGGTTTTTCGAGCCCCTTTCCATCGTCGACGTAGAGCCATCCTGTAACATTGGACGAGATCGGGAAAGCAACCGTCACCGTGTAAGGATTCAAACGCGTCTGTTCAGCAGAAGATCCCGGCTCCTATAAAACACGTTTGATGGTCAGTATAACTAACGACATAGAGCGACGAAGATTGTCTCAAATGATTACAAAAGAACTTGCACAAGTTCTGCCGTACCTGCGTCGTGAAAACGGAACCGTTCAGGATAAACATGTTGAGATGATTGAGTCCGGTTGTGACGATCGTTTTCTCTCCATCACCCGAATGAATCCAGTCTCCAGTGTAATAGTCGTACCTTTAAACGAATAGTAGTAAAAAAACAACGAAATCGGCCAATAAAAAAGAGATGCACGCACTGGCCAGAGCAAATATAATGCAGGCATTATTCAATGTTCACTAACCAAGTGCCGGCCGGGAAATAAATCGTGATGGGGATGCTGGTTTCTGTATCGTCTTGCACCATAACGGGGCAAACCATAAGACTCCCGCCGATCATAAACTGCTCACTCAATAGATAGGTTTGATTATCACGCGGGAATTGGTACCACAGCGGACGTACTACTGGCGTTCCTTGCACGCTGGCCTGTAAAAATGACAACACGTTGTTAAAGAATTACTTTTGAAAATGGAAACATTTTAATTTGATTTCACCTCGTATAAAAGAGTATAATAATAAGACAGTAGTCTGTAACGGTGCTGGATGTAAGCGGCCAAGATCCTTTGCGTGTTCACGGACCAGTCTACTGGTGAACGAGCGCGGTGATTTAACTTGGTCATTGAATGGGCAAATGGTAAGAGCAATCCCATCTGATACCAACGTGTGCACAACTGCTCCTCTTTAACTTCCGCCAAGTTGTCGATGACGGCGCTACTGTTGTACACTCCGCAGATGGGCGAGCCGGATAACGACACTCCAAACAGGCCCATTTCCATTACCTAAAAAACAAAATAAAAACAAAACAAATGAAACTACAAGAAAATGGAAGGCGTTGCTTTTGGATCCTATCCAAATAGGAACTTAGCCAAACCCGGTAGGAAAAAAAAAAAAAAAAAAAAAGGATTAAATACCTGGACAAGAGCCATTTTCATGGAAGCCCAGTTAGCAGTGTAGTCATCGCCGGGATATCCAGCGCGTCCAAGATTACCTAGAGCGGATGCCCGGTTCAAGTAGAGAAAAGGATAACCGTACGCCTGATCCATCAAGGCTTTCAAGTGCTGGATGCCGTAATAATTGTGAACAGCAACGTGTTCCAGTTGTTGGTTCGGATGGAAAGCGTCAAGGCAAATCGTGTTGTTGGTCATGCTGGAACGGACACGTTCCGGAGTGAAACCTCTCGGACGATCAGTCTCCATACACATCGATTTGTTCTCGTTGGACGGCCAATTGTCGATCAAATTTAATCCGTCCGGCTGCAGCATCGAATCGTACAAGTCCAACAGATCGCTGGCCAAAGGATAACTCGGGTAATGGACGGCTGTTTCGAAACGAAGTCCCGTCTCGTAATCTTCGTCCGTCGAGCTGTTGACCGCTCGATTGCGGAGGATCCAGGAATTGCCGGGGAACTGGTCAATGTCCAGCACGTGCGGTGGTTGTGCTAATATAAATTTCTTGCCTACATTTCGAAGCCATTGGCGATCATCCGCAGCCTGGGGGAAGGTCTGCTGATCGACGGCGCCCATTCCAGGTCCGGATAATCGCAAATCGATGCAATCCGAATCGAAATTAATATCCGACGCAAGCATTTGTTCCAGCGTTTTTCGTCCAGCTGTCGGATCGTCGTTCTCGCGACACAAGTGGAAACCCAAGGACCAGAATGGCGGCAACGGATTGGGCAGTCCGATAATGTCACGCGTGAATTGATGCGAAAGAGCCGACGGAGTCGGTCCGGCCAAAACGTGAAACACTCCACTACCGCCCATGGATCTAAACGAAACAGCCGGAACGGGTGAAAACTGCACTTCCAGCGGATAAGAATTATCCCAGAACACGCCGTGAAACAAGCCGCTGGCCGGGCTGGCGGCCATAAAAAACGGATGATAACTATCGGCTCCGTGTCGATTGTACAACGCCGTTTTTCCGTAATTAACGAAATTGCGCTTGAACGATTGTCTTCGTTCGCCCTGACCGAGCCCGTAAATGTACTCGCTGGGCACGGTGGTGGACATTTCGACGTACTCGTCAGTGATGGCCAACGGGCCGTAAGACGTGTCGAATAGCACGTCACCCGTGCTGGCCCGTCTGACGACGACAGCAAAAGATTTCCTCTTCTCCATCGAAACGCTGACTTGGAAATCCGTTTGGCTGAATGGCGTCTGCTCGTCTTGCGTCATCAAGCGGAACGTGTCCTCGTATTGGCCGGGTTTGATCATCTGAACGATGAGATGATCGCGGTTGACGGCCCTAACGATGATCCTTGCGGCCGACATCGTGTTGCCGAACATGTCCGTCTGGCGACGTTCGGGACTGACGTCGACAATGATCTTGTGATCCGACTCTTGCACAATATCGTCCACCTTGTAGGTGTACCTGGTGGGATTGTTGTGATAACATTTAGGTGTTCCAGATCCCGAGTCCCAGCAACATCCAGCAGCTTCGCAACTGGACTGCGTCAGCGCAACAGACGACCCCGACATGCACTCGAATCTGAGAAAATGTTTTTAAATTGATTCTTTTTGTCCACGACAGTTTTTACAGGGATCTTCGTCGTCATTACGAAGAAAGGGGGGAAAGATCGTTTCAAAGGGACTACTCATCCGTAAAATGGATCATAAGCTTAGGCTGTCATCGATCGATCCCTTTCTTCTTTTTTATTATTGGACGTGGAATAAAACTGAAGGGGGAATGATGACGAAAGGAAAATTGAAAAATGAGGAATCTGTTTGAAGTGGACGTCAAATAATAAAAAAACCGCAGTAGATAGTAGGGAGGGGAGTTATCTGCGTACGAGAGCCCAAATTCAATTACCTATTTTGCGTTGGTGTGTTGCAATTACCCAGGTCGGCTTGATACTCGCCCAGGTAATAACTGATGGCTGTCGGGAAGATAAGGCCAAGCAGAACGCACAATACGACCACGTAAAAAATGCGGATCCGGCTATCCAGCAGCAAATAATCCCTGACTGTCGGTGCTGACATAACAATCGAATGACGTCACATCGATTATTGCGTAACATGGTTTCAAACGTAAAAAAAAATAAAAAATGTTTACTTGTTTTTGGAATCGGTGCATCGTCGGCAGCTTCCCCGTAATCTTCTTGCTGGACTACTTTCGTTTTCTTCGCTTTCTTCTTTTTCTTTGGCTGCGATGGCTGTTGGACAACGACGTCATCGCTTTCCTTGGGACCGAACCAAACTTCTTGCGTCCACTTTTTCCAAAACGCCATGTCGTTCTGTCTTAAACGCACGAAACAAAAAACGGACCTTATCAGCACGAATTTCTTATCATAAGACGCTGACGCCATATCGCCCAGCAGAATTTTACAAGTTGAACTTTACATCATTATTGCGATCATCAATTTAAAATTTTGACTTCCTTTCCCTTTAAACTTTTTTCATTGCGAAAATCAATCAACACGGGGATGTTGAGGGTCATTAGCGAGCGCCTCTACAATAAGTGGAAGCTCAGCGGGATTGGATCCTTTTCTTTTTAAAGGAAAAAAAAGCCAAAGAGTAGGCTTGTTCCAAGGTTCGTGCATAGCAGTGGGGACTTGATTAGTTCAATTACTGTGTACTATATTATAAAAAAGAAAAAAAAGAAAAAAAAGGGGAAGCCCTGGCGCTGCGGAGGGGTGAATGTAATCTCAGCGGCGTCGAGACGCTCCAGATGGCGTCGCTCATGGTAGGAGAATAAACTAGCATATACACTTGTGACTCTTCTAGAATATCTTGGGGGAATAGGGAGCCAAGGAAATAAAAGAAATTCAGGCGGAAGAAAAATCTGACGTAATAAATGGGGGGATTGGCGGAAAGATAGTCCAAACGGAGAAGCAAAAATATATAGCCTCGCCTATAACTGTCAGTGAAAGAGAGAGAAAGAAAGAAGAGAATGACGTGTGTTTCATAATCATATTTCTCCGGATTCAAACGGGAAAAAAGAAGGAAAGATTATCCCACCCAAAGTCAGTCACAGTTATGATTTATAGATTTGCACTGTGGTGGAGAAGACTATTAAAAAAAAGAAAAGAAAATGAAATAAACAGAAGTTAGATAAAAAAAAATAAAATAAAATGAAAATCGATCGACGCCCAAAAGTAAAGATCATCCGCCCCAGTGTTTTCCTTGCGTCTTCCTTTTTGAAAGGCTTTTTCAAATCTCGAGAAGAAAAAAAGGTCAACACGTTTGCTCGGCAAAAAGTCGTTTTCTTCTTGTGCGAATAAACAATAAAAACAACAACATTTGCTCCCTCCTGCTTTTCGTTTCCCTAAGCAAACAACGACGACGCACATATACATATATACAAGCATTTCCTTTCCACATAGCGACGGAAATGTCAAGCCTAACGCACTATGAAAAAAAAAAAAAAAAGAAAGCGATGCCTTATATACACACGCAAGATGTACGACAATAAACATGGGCTATATACTACAAAGAGATCGATTGGAAAATGAGAGGCTGCTACTGCATCCGGCGAGCCTTTTTTTTCGGATGGCAGAGAGATCGAAAAGGCGCGCGTCTCGGTCTAGTATTGAATCAAGCAAAAAGACCCTGGCGGGGAGATGCATCACACACAAAACTTATCGATTGCGAGAGAACAGGGGGGGAGGGGGTTGTTCCATCTCTAGGACAGACGTGAAAATCCTCGCGAATGTTGTGGAACAACAAGAGTACGCATCATGGCGGCGGCCAGGGACACCCTCCTATTTTTTTTTATTTTTTATTTTGTTATTTGATTTTTATATTTTTTTGTGTTCGTTATGAATTTTCTGACATGGCAGAAAGGGAGTCTCCCTCCTCATCGCACAGCGTCGCGTCTCGTATTTGTTAACAAGGTATCGATCGCTGTCCCGCAGCCCCTCCTGTGTGTTCCCAACAACCCAACCCCCACTTTTTCCCGTTGGCGTCTAAAGAGTACAAGACGGGCCAGCAAAGGCGACTAAGGCCCTCGACCCTCCTCTCTCCTGAAAAACTTTTTTTCGAATGAGGGAGCAAGGTTTTTAGCACCCATCAATGCGCACCACTCGCACGCATTTTCCCCTGAAACAAACGGAAATATTTTTGAAATGATGACGCAATCAAATCAAATTGTTAAAAAAAGAACTGAAAGGTAAAAACATTGATTTCCTAGGAGGGACGCATCGGACAAATTGCTTCGTTTTAGACAGGTTGTAAACATTTGAAAAAAATCAAAACACAAAGAGGAGTAGGTTCACGGTGGTTAATTGCAGTAGTAAAATAGCGTTAAAAACGATGTTGACACGTGTGTCTGCGTGAGAGACGGACTTGTTCCGTCACTCCCCCTCCCTCGCCATCACCTCACTCTGACGCATGGGGGAGGGCGGTAAATGCTAACAAAAAAATCAACAGAGAGAAGCTTAGAAACAAAAAGGAAGTCTATGGAAAAAGCCTGTCAAAAGTGAATGAAAATTGCATCCGGCTTCCTGTCTAACCCCTCCTTTTCTTTTGACGTATGCCCCCCCCCCTCCCAAACGCTAAAAAAAAAATCACCAATGCATTTGTCAATATTGACACGCTCTTTGGAGAATTCTCCAATCAAAGACGCGGGGCCAAAAAACACGAGGCGTCTTTGTAGGCCATCACGAACGACGCCCTAGGGAAGGCTGAAATAACACACAACCGGTCCTACTCGATGCAAAAAAAAAAATGATTAGACCCTAAGAGCCCGGATCTTTCAACAAACAATGATTGCGCTCTTCAAAATCAGATTGTTTTTGCGCAATAACACGCGACTTTGTTCAAGGAGGATTTTTCACGCCGCGGTTGAACGCAAGTTTTCACTGTCCCCTAAAACCACCAAACACATACACACACGAATAAAAGAGAGAAAAACACAGTTGGTTTAGCGACACACCGAAAGCCGTCCTAGATCGACTCACGCAACACATTTCTATGTATCATGGCTTGCGTTACGACACTCGCTGCATTTATGCGTGTGAGGTGTGACAACTAAGCCAGACATTTACATTTTCATAAAAATATTTTTGTTACCTTTTTTTTTTTTTTTTTCTCTGGCCCTGGACACGTATGTAAAATAAAACCTCTGGATGCCAGATGTCTGCAACGTCGAATTTCATCACTTTGAGTATATCTCCCAAAGGGACAAGTCTCATCTCCTTCAGTTGAATACCTAAACCCAATTCAAGAAGATCCTTTTTTTATTTGGTTCGTATTTTGTTTTTTAAAATTATTAAATTATTTGATTTTTTAATTAAATCAAACCTTTTTTTTTTTTTTAATCTACTCGTCTTTCAACGAGGTATGACATCAGAAGGAGTTGGTATTCGACTCCAGACAATCCGTACACTGCCGGAATACAACACGATGAACCGCGTAGGATCGTTGGATTTCAGTACAACGTCATCATCACCACCGTTAGCAGGTTTGTTTCATCTCCCATTTTTCTTAGAAATGTATCCTGCAAAAAAAGAAAAAAACAAACGTACATTTTTCCAAGTAGATAATATCTTCTTTGGGGTAATAGCGTTAGAGTGTAGGATCGTGTACAGTCTATTCCGCAGGGGGAGGGGGAGTCTAAATAGAGGAAAAGAAGTCATTTCTTTTTTTTTTTTTTTAGCCCGGATGTGCGTGAGTGCGCGCCCATCTGCATTTACAATCTTTTGATGATGGTAAAATGGACACTGACATACATTACTGGGGCGAACGGGCCTCGTCCCATAGAGCTTGTGCCACTAAACTGAATAATACGTGCGTGAGTCAACAGAGTTTTAGATTAGACATTCAGTAGCAATAACAACAACAACAACAAAGGCAAGACTAACACATAGACACTATGTCTGTGTATAGAGTAGAAAATGGACGAGCTGGATGGAAATCGACTTCTCTCCCCCCCTTTATCTGACCACGTTGGCCAGCGTCTGTGCACAACACACCATATTTTTTGTGTGTGTTCCAAACAAAAGAAAGAAAAGGCTCTATCATGTATGCGCACAAACCGTGGAGAAAATGGCTCACGTTATGTTGTCTACTTTCTCCGCATTTGATTGATTAAACAACCCCTTGCCGTTCAGTTATGCCCCCCGCCCGTCTAAGTATAACGAAAACATGCAACATTAGCCGAAGGGGCAAAAATGGAGTGTACTATAAACTGGCTCCCTCTACAAAAGATGATCAAGTCAGACGCAGAGATGAGACAGCATCTAAAAAGGAATCGATCGAATCGATGAATAGCTAATGAAAGGGAACGAGTCGGCATGTACTCTGGAACATATAAAAAAAAAAGACTACAAGGGGTAGGCGATGGCGTCATCGATCAGCGCACGCGCAACGACGCGGCGTCTCTCTCTCGCAGACGCCGAGGGAAAACAAAAATACGGCAGTGTGTGTAGGAAAAGATGCGTCAACTTGTGTGCGCTGTGCCGTGATTTTGCACTCGGCAAAACGCAAGAAGAAGAGAAGCTGCTGCAGTTAAGGGAGAAGAAGCGTTTCTGGTCCCCCTCTTTTTTTTTGTGTGTCGTGTCAGTGCTACCGACGCGTCCAACGACGCTACTCGCAGGATTCACGACGTCTTCAACCTCATTTTTTTTTTCACCCTTTTTTTTTTCCTTTTTTTCGCTTTGATTATTGTTTTGTTTTGGACGCAGTGATCGACCGGATATTTCGCTCAAGTTTTGTGCGTGAGGTAGTTACAATTACTCGGGTAGCGCTCCAAAATCATCATGACGTGACAAACCCCCCCAAAAAAAATCTTATTTCCCATGGATTTCTCTCTCGTGCTACCCTTACCCTAGTCATAACAAAAGGACAGACAGTGCGGAATATTGAACGATTCCTCTACCGTGCACCAATAATCGAATCGGTTAGAAGAGAATAGACTGAAAGAAGTTCGACGCTTTGTTTCAAAAAGAAATTTACAAAGATGGATAGTAGCGCTAGAAGAAGACCCGATCGCAATGCCGGGCCTAACGCCTATCACGAGGACGAAGTGACCGTCTTAACCGGCCCTAGCAAAAATGCTGGAATAGGTTCGATTTGATTTTTGTTTGTGTTTTTCGTTGTCTTTTTACCCTGTATGATTGTTCCAATAATTGGATTCCCTTTTTGTTATATCGACAGAGGATGGGAAGATAAATTATGAGAAAGGAGAGTTCTACACGAACCCGCCGGTAGCGACGTGTTCCAGGAAGCAGGCCGTCTTCATAATTGGGCTCATCCTAGCGACGCTGTTGACCTGTTCGCTCATCATTGCCTTCGTAAGACCCAGCCATTGTGGACACGTCGAAGAAGGACTCGACTTTCACGAGGATGTCGTCGTGACCCCACCACCAGAGGCTATTTCCACCAGCGGCGAACCCTTTCCGTGGAACGACGTCCGCCTGCCCGACACCATCGTCCCGCTGCGCTACAGCGTCGTTCTCCATCCCAACCTGACGACGCTTTTCCTCCGAGGCCAAATGGAAGTCATTTTCGCCGTCCAGAAAGAGACCAACTTTATCGTCTTTCACGGCAAGAACGTGACGCTGACTGTCGTCATGGTCAAGGACAAGAACATGAGGGAGATACTCACCACCAGGACGCTCTACTATCCCTACCACCAGCAGATCTACATCGAGCTCAAAAACTACCTCCAGCCGGGCAACAATTACTCGCTGGCCCTCCGCTACGAAGGCATGGTACGCAGTGATCTCGAAGGCCTCTACCTCTCCAGCTACAAGGCGCCCAGCGGAATGAAACGGTGAGTCAATCTCTAGTTGTTGTTGATGTTGTCGTCCTGCACGAAAAAAAAAAGGCTTTTAAGAAACATTAATGGGGCAAAATGGCGTGAAGGTTAGGAAGTCATGAAGGTGAAATACGTTACATTTTAAGGCGCTATAAAGACATGCCACACAGTAGTTATTTTTCTTAAATGGATATATAGCCAAGATTTATGGGCTAGCTGTCCAGCTCTAAATAGGCAACAGAGTTATAAATGGAAGTTTGCTATAGAAAGAACCTATACCGGCTGATAAGGGGTTGAAAGAGGCTTTTTCACTGCTCTGTCAGTCTTCACAAAGGGCCTAGATGGTAGTCAAAAGAGTAAGAATCCAAGATTGGGCTTCCTCGAACAACAGCACTCTTTTCATTTTGGGATTGCTAGTACACTGGTAGAGTTGCATGCTTATTGAATTGAAGAAGACCTTTCATTGTGAAAGGTTCACTACCAGCTGATGCTCTCAAAATTGGAAGAGAGCTCGCTCTCCTTCCATAAATGAGTTTCATTGGCACACAAAGAGGCCCAAGATGGAAGTCATTTAGGGTAGAAAATGGCAATCACAACATGATAACTTGAAAAAAAAACAAAAAAACACGTGAATTCACCTGCTTGATTGATTAAAACGCTGGCAGGTACTTGGTGACGACTCATTTCCAACCGACATCGGCCCGCTCGGCTTTCCCTTGTTGGGACGAGCCCCAGTACAAAGCTCGTTTCAAGATCGCCGCCGTTCGACAGCGTAATTACGTTGCCCTCTCCAATATGCCACTGGACAATACTGAAGACGTGTCCATCTTCTGGGGCAGCGGACTGGTAAGATTTTGATTAGTTTTTCTTTTTTCAATTCATATGTAATCAAATTGCGAGGAAGTGGTAAAACAACCAATGCCATCTAGCGGTCGCTGCAGCTATTCAAATTGAAAACATGGAATGTTTGTTTTTTTCCCCCCGCGAAGGTTCAAGACAATTTTCACGAATCTGTTCCCATGAGTACCTACCTCGTTGCATTGGTGGTGTGTGACTACGGCCGCATCCACGAGGTGACTAAGACGGGCGTTACTTTATCTATCTACGCTCCGCCGCACATGACTAGCCAGGCTGACTTTGCTCTCAAAGCGGCCGTCAAACTTTTCGACTATTTCCAATCGTTCTTCGGCTTCAGCTATCCTTTGCCAAAACTGGATCTCATCTCCATGCCGGATTTTGCTGCCGGTATGTTCCTTTTCCTCGAACAGGATGCAAATGACGCCCAAATAAAATGACGTTTCAATCAAAAATAGGTGCCATGGAGAATTGGGGCCTGGCCGTGTTCCGAGAAAGCGCCCTGCTCATGGACAACAACACGACATCGTCTGCGGCCAAGCAGCGGGTCGTCTTGATCATCGCTCACGAATTGGCCCATCAATGGTTCGGCAACCTGGTGACGATGAAATGGTGGGACGACCTCTGGCTGTCGGAAGGATTTGCCAGCTTTGCTGAATACATTGGCGTTCATCATATTTTCCCGGAATGGGCGATGATGGATCAATTCCTCCACTCCAACACGATGCCCGCCTTGAGAACTGATGCTCTGTCCACTTCTCATGCAGTCTCCGTCACTGTCTCCGACCCCATTGAGATCGAAGCCATTTTTGACACGATATCCTACAGCAAGGTACTGTCAAAACGAAACTCTTGAAATAGAAATCTAATAACACGTAGCTAACTCTATTACTTAAAAAAAGGGAGCATCAATCTTCTACATGCTGCAGCGTGTCCTCGGAGAAGAAATAATGCGACGTGGGCTGATGCTCTATCTCGAACGTCATCAGTACGGCAACGCCAACATGGACGATCTGTGGCAGGCACTCAGTTTGGGCACTCTTAACTCTTCGCATCCCGTTCCAGTCAAGGTACAGACTCGAATATTGATCTTTTTGAAGGAGTTCAGCCTGCGCTGTGCATTTCAATAAAGGGTCGATGATGATCGAATTATTTTCAGGATATGATGGACACTTGGACGCATCAGCTGGGCTATCCTTTGGTGACACTCCGTCGTCATGGCAACCTGATTCACGCCTCACAAAAGCACTTCCTATTGGTCAACTCGTCGTTGCACGGTGCCAATTCTTCGCACAAGTGGCACGTTCCACTCAGTTTCACTACCAGCGCTGCTCCAAATATCGAAAGCCAAATCTGGATGAGGGACCCCCTATCGTTGAGGGCATCAGATAGTAAGCACCAGCAATACCTGCATCCATTAAACAAAAAGATTTATTTTAATTTATTTTAAAAAATTCCAGTTAACTTTGAGATACCTATGAATGTTTCCTGGATTAAAGCCAACGTCAACGCCAGCGGCTATTACCGCGTCAACTACGAGCCGGCCATTTGGCAATCGCTGATTCGGGTGCTGGCCAATCAGCCGACAACGTTCAGTCCGGCCGATCGTGCCCAGCTGATTGACGACGCCTTCACGCTGGCCTGGGCCGGCATGCTGAATGTGACTGTACCGTTGACACTCAGTCAGTACCTCGTCAATGAAACTGAATATCTGCCATGGTCAACAGCGTTGTATCACCTGCGCAAACTGGACACGGTCCTCTCCATCCGGACGGCCCGTCGCTCCCTCCATTGTTTCGTCCGTCACCTAGTCACGCCTCTTTACAGCATCTTGGGATGGACGACCAAAGGCCCGCACATTCAGAGTCTCTTGCAGCGCGAAATCCTCGAAGCGGCCGTTTATTTCGGACTGTCCAGCGCCGTCAACGAGGCCCGTCGATTGTTCCAGCAGTGGATGTCGGGACAGCTGCAACTGCCGCCCGATATCCGCGACATTGTCTACTCGACGGGCATCAAATACGGTGGATGGACCGAATGGGATTACTGCTGGCAGCGCTACAAAGAAACGAGCGTCCCGGATGAGCGGCTCAACTTTCTCCGGGCTCTGGCCGCTTCCAACGATCCCTGGATCCTTCAACAGTAAAAATCAGCCTTTATAAAAAAAATACATCAAATATTTTAGCTATTCTATTGATTGAAAAGGTACTTGGATTTCGCGATGGAGCGGAACTCGATCCGCGTCCAGGACATCCGGACGGTGGTGGAATCGGTGGCGCGGAATCCGGTGGGTTCTCTGCTCGTCTGGAGACAACTGCAGACGCGATGGAACATGATCGAGGCTACATTCGGCCGGGCGTCGTTCACGATAGGTCGGCTGATTTTGGCGGCCGTTTCGCACTTCCACGACCCGCTCGATTTGAAATCGGTTCAGACGTTCTTCCGCAACGTCAACGTCGGCACCGGCAAACGCTCTTTGCTCCAGTCGCTGGAACTCATCCAGTCCAACATTAATTTCCTGGGCAGGAACGACCGGCAGCTGGAACAGTGGCTGAGCCGGAATTCGCCTCGCTGTTGAGAAATTGTTTTCTCCGCCCGCTGCTGTAAGCGCACTTCCTAAACAATGGAGCACAAAACACACAATTTGAAAAAATGGAGAGAGAAATAGAAATGAATTGCAAATGGATGACATTCCGTCGTGACTCTGAAACTTTATCCGTTCATTTACATCATAGAATGTCGCTCATTATTTAATAATTAACTATTATTAACTACTATATACCTGTATACATACATAACTACTCCAATTGTCGTCTCAAATGTATTTTTCGGTGTAGTTTTAACAAAGACCTTTTCATCTAAGCCCGAAAGTCTTTGCTGCTCCTTACCCAAGATTATGTGTACTAATAATGCATTTCCCGTTCGTGATGACAAAAAGAAATGGAAAAAAAACACGTCTCTGCGATGAGCTACTGAGAAAATTGTGTTAAACTGTTCCCAGCTTTGATGCTATAATAATCTGTGCCGTACGTATTAATTAATCTTCTATTTTTCTCGGAATATCTTATCGTGTCTCTTCCTCCCTGCCCCCCCCCCCCCTTGACTTTGAAGTAATAATTCTAATTTATCGTAATTACAATAATAATGAGGAGGAAGATTTGGCTGACCTCTCGCTTGTTACACGGACATGTAAGATGCGACGGGATCTAAGAGAGAGAATAATATTGTTATGAAGAAACGAGATGGATCGCGTCCAGCATGATTATCGATCCTATGAGCATGATTAAAAGTTGCAAAATTAATGAAATCATCCCCAGTACATATGTACGTGCCATGTATCTCTATCTCTTCTCTTGCAATCCCTTCAAAAAAAATTCCTCATGTACAATTTTATAACCCCTCCCAACATACCTACGCCCACAAATTTTACACATACACAAAGTCCAGAAACTGTCGTACAAGAAATGTGTAATAATAATTTAAACCAAAAAAAAAAAAAAAAATTGAGGTTTTTTTTACCTTAGTTCCTTGGTTTCCAATTGTCCTCGTTGTTTGGTTTCGGTTTGGTTTTCGATTGATCGTCTATGAAAGAAATAAACAGTTGGCTTTCTTTTCATTCAATTACAAATCAAGTAGCTTAGGTGTAACACATTGTTTAAAGGTTAGGTCACCGCCACTGGGTGTCGTGACCAGTTATTTGACCGTATATGCGCGTGAACGGCCGCGACAAGCAAAATGCAATTTTTCCGAGACGTGAAAAGAAAGTCTTCTAAAACAAGGTTTCGAATTTTAGACTGCCGACCTATTCGCTTTGTTGTTTTTCTCCTTTACTTATCGTTCAGACGCTTTGGAATGCCACCGTATTCGGTATTCTGTTGGGCGATTTAGCGATCATAAACTAAAATCCCCTTCATGACGAACGCATCGCCGCGATCCATTCCGATGAGGGAACAACGAGTTGGGAAAAAAAAATGAAATTTTTTATGTCTATAATCCCCAACCTAGCGGAAGTTTAAAGATTACACTAACGCGTGACACACAAAAAACGACAAAAGATAAAACGATGATTGGACTTACTTTTGATGGCAACTCAAATGAGTCAACAGCTAAATATCGCACTACCAATTGATAATGGCTAATATGTTACATTAGATTCTTTGGCTAGCGTTTTGTACTTTCGACATCGTTATCACTTATCAGAAACTTGGAGACGGCACAGAGTGTTTCTCATGGTCACGCTCAGAGCGCGTGACTGTGGCGGACATTACCTACATTGGGAGAAAAAAGTGATAAAAAATATGTACGCGGCATAATAAGATGCGAAACGGTGTTTGGTCAACGAATAAATGCCTAAATCTTAGAAGAGGAAACTGCAGACATTCTAGAAAATTGTTTAACTTTTTTTCGAAATTGTTAAGTCATGGCTCGTCAGCGGATTTGTCATCATTCTCGAGCATCCAATTTGGCATTCCTACCACACCTTATGAGCAGAACAGGGAAAAAACCCCAAAAAATTCCGCTCCAACTGAGAATCAATGAAGATCTTATGCGCAGTTTCACCCATTTCGTCTTTTAAACTGTGGAAGACTCTGCAGGAATAGCCGCATGAAAATGAAATGTACTCATAGTGTACATATCTCCTAACTCAGTTATTTGTACGTTGGCTGAGCTTTTTTCTTCTCGTTTTTCCACTACGAACGGGAGAGAGCGCGTGAATCGTGACCCGCGTGCCAACAGTCAAACTGCCTAGAAAGGGACACGCCGATTTGCCAGAGAACCACCAACCGACTATTCCCGCCTACTGTTCTAGCCAGGAGCCATATTGGAAGAAAAAATGCACACGTCATGCGAGAGCTTAAATAGCCCGCCCAGAATGGCCTTCGTGCAGTCCCGCGTGAATCGTCATCCAAAGCTATCGTGCAGCACCTACCTAGTTTACTACAGTTAGCGTCTTGGCTGACGCAATCGCCCGACTTCCCGCGAACATCTTTTCTGCGCTCTTCTGACTTAACCTCATTCAATCCCCATTTCTCAGTGAAGAGTTTTCTGAACGAAACATAACTGGATTCCTGGTTTCGCCAAGCCCCCTCAAAACAGGTAAGATTGATCATTTTAAAAGTTGGCTTCAATTCAGCCTTTTCCTCATGCAAGCTGCCTGGGGTTATGCACATTCTTGAACTTGTAAATACCACTGACAGGTGGCTGGATCGTAGTGCCTTGACACATAATTAGTATTTTCTTCTGTGACAGGACACGGAGCCTGCTGCACTCTCAACAAGTGACCCCTCCTCTGCCATCATTTCTCAAAAAGGCAACAAACTCGAGGTAAGGTTTTCATTAGTACAACATATATACTAGAAGATGATACTCACTTGTTGGATTGCAGAGAAAGAAATGCATATCACCAGCAGGTCATCTGTGGAACTTGAACCAACCCGCATGTCTCCAAATAGCCAGGCCGACTTCAGCATTAGCACTGCCAAGTGTGTTATCAATGTCTTCAAATATGGATTCCAATATGGATACAATGAATCCATTCAACAATTTATTTGTTATGGATGATCCCACAACTCCCCTCTACGGTAATAAAAAAAATTCCTGTTTAAACCACTCTGGTCATATTTAGTAATGCTTTTTCCTTTACCTTCAGTCCCTGTTTGCAATTCCTTTGACCAGGAATTCCAATTGCAGGACAATTATCGCATCAACATGTTACCACAAAATACTACACTAAAATCCAGCGGCACAGCAGAAGCTAGCCCAATAACTGCTCTTCCGTATCAATCACCTGACGAGCAGATTGAGTTTCCACTAGATCTGTTTGATTACCTCGAGAATGTTCCTTTTAATATTCAGGAACTGATTGAAGAAGACAATTATGGCAAAGTTCTGTGCGATACCGGAAATTACCAAGAAAGCAGACGAAACCCGAATTCAAACATTTTGTCTGATGAACTATTATCGACCCCAACTACTGAACTCGTTCAAGCCGAAAGTATAACTGAAGCTAAAAACGAGGATGCCGTTATGAATTTCGAAGAACAGTGCTATATTTCACCATTTCCAACATACCAATTGGAAGAAAACATCAAACGAGAGTCACTTTGTCTTAATTTACCGTCAACCTTACAGCTCGCCAACAACTCTTCTAAAGAGGATGTGACCACACCTGAGCTCATCAACATGCTTCTGGAGAGTGAAGAAACCAGTAAAAAGGTATCACATTCATATCGTAAATTTTCCCTTACCTATACAGTTTATAAAAAACTTATTCTTAATTTTTGGTGCAGCAACAAATTTCCGTCGACGTAAAACCTACATTGGTTTACTCTGAGTTACCCCAAGTCCTTCAAGACATTAGTAGTGACTCTGCAACTGAGTATTCGCTACCTCCTACGCCTGTACCCCGGACTAGAACGAACACAAAACGTTCTAGTAATCCTTCCAAAAACAGCGACCTTCGTCGCGTGAGGAACAACGAGGCGTCGAGGAAGTCGCGCCAAAACAGACGCAAGAAGCTACAAACCCAAGCCCAACTGGTGGATGTGTTGGAGGAAGAAAATCGACGTTTGACTAACCAAATCAGAGAGTTTGAAACTTTAAAAGCGGAAATGATGAAGTATATGACGGGAAGAATTAACACAACGACACCTCTCAACAACGGAACATCTTCATGAATATTTTCACTTTAAACACTTTAAAAAGTCCTAGTTCTACCAAATTATAGGCGTTTGGTATCATCCAAAGCTGCTGAGCATCATTCCATCATTTCTTTTGTTTTCGTTAAAGTTAATTTACTAACTTAGCCTTTTTAAAAATTATGCGTGGCTCTAATTGAGTTTGACAACATTATATAACTCAAGACCTTACAAGCCTAGTTTACCTGTTTTTATCAATCAAGTGAATTCAGAACATTTTCAAAATGTTGAACGCTCTCACTATAAAATTTGAGAGATGTATGCGACGTAAATACACTTCCATTTGGTTAATCAGCAATTCGTTGTCCCGCATTCGTTATTTAAGAGCCATGGAAACCGGTTCGTTGGACGGTAAATTGAATTTTCAATCCAGTTCGCACCGGTTTGGCCGAAAAACCTCGCGGCCCCGTACGCGTGTTTGATATATATGCGCAGCGTTCACCTTGAAGCCTAGTTAGACGCGGGCAGTTGGTTAGGACTTGGGATATTGGAACCTAAAGGTCGTCATGCAACCTGTTTACACAGTCGGTTCATATCTCTCTCCAAACGTTCAGGCGGGGCCTCACGACCCAGCAAACATTTAACAAGTCTAAACAAGTCTGTTGGCTTTCTTTACCTTCCAAAAATATAAATAATCCAAAGGGAGGGAGATTTTCAATGTGCACCAACATGAAATGGGTCATTTTTTTTTCGCTGTCCATTCGAAGTCCAATGCGTTAGATTAGCTTGCGATAAATACGCAACACCTAACAGCTGATAAGGGGGTAGAAAGAGAATGAATATATTTCCACTTCTGAGACCAGGAAGGAATCGTTGACATCGCAGATGAGAAACAAAATGGTTGTAAAAATTCTTTCCGATTACGCAATTTTTCCCCAAGGTACGTTCCTGATGTAAATGAAGTTTCATGAAGGTTTAGGGTTTTCCAAAAAGTTTTACTTTTTGCGGCCGCCTCTTTCCTTCACCTGAAGCTGGACAACAGCGTCAGGGGTAACGTTGTAAAAGGCCAGCGAATGATTGTCCTTGAAGTAGAGTCCCTCCCAAAAGAGTTTCTGCTTGGCTGGAGGCATGCCTGTCGCTTCGCTGATCTTTTGTTTGACAACAGAGATGGGCTCGGTGGGCAACAGAGAGAAGCTGAGTTGCTGACCCTGCAATCGCCATTCGGGTTTCTCGGCGTAAACCGGAGCGCCAATGTGGAAGTGCAAAAGACCGGGGTATCGGACCAAAAAGGCTTCTTCGGGCATCAGTTGGTCTTCGTTGCGTTGACGTTTCGATGGAGGCTCCTCTTCCATGACATCTCGAACACCCTGTCCTTGCATCATGCCCATGGACTGCGGCATCGGAAGGAAAGGTGTCTGAGGGACCATCGCCATGGGCATTTGAGGCATGGACATCATCATCATAGGGGGAGGTTGTGGGGCGGCCAACATGACGGGCGGTCGTGGTGGAATGCTCATCAACTGTTGAGGAGGTTTGGGAGGAGCTGCGGCTACGACGCCGTTAGATCCGAGTCCGTCATCGTCCTCGCTCATGCCGCTCATCAGTGCCTTGTTCTTGTGGATCTGGGCAATCTGTTCTTGTATCGTAACCAAACCAGCAGGAGGGCCTGGTCGTGATTGAAATGTTGATCCTCCCTCTCCAGTGGCTGTTGGCGGCGCAGGGGTTTGTCCTTCCCATTTAGCAGTTTCCTCTTTGCGACGTTCTTCTTCGCCAATCTTTTTACCGATGGCCGTTTCTTCGTCACCAACACCGAAAATATCCGTACGGCGTTCAGCTAAAGCGCGCAGGCTGTTCTCGATAGCCGAGCCGGGGGCGTAGACGGACTCTTGAGTCATCTTCTCCTGCATTTGTCGATCGCGCTGCTCCAACCAGCGGGGATCCAGCAAACCGATACGCATGTGCTCAGCCACTTGGCTGGCCGGAATACGTTCGCCGGTAATGGGCGAGATAAGGTACTCGTCAGGAGCAGGCGGGCGGGCTTGTGGTTTGGCGACTGCCTTGGGGTTATAATCTTTACGTACAATGACGTTATCGGCTGACGGGGCCACTGGTGGTGGCTGCTGCCCGTCTCCCTTGAACGATAGAGAAGGTGGTGCGCCTGGCGGAGGTGGTGGCTTTGCCTGTTCTCCATCCGAATCATCTTCTTCGTCGTCTTCTTCATCGCTTTCCAGTTGCATTTCAACATCTTGTCCTTCTTCGTAACGTTCTTGAAGAAGAATGCGGGCGCCGACCTCTTCTGGTGTTGTCGGTGGAGGGAAATTGCCGATTTCAAAGGGTTGATAGTCTACCGATTCGACGACAACAAAGTCGTGCCAATCAATTTGTGCGTACGAGACGCGCTCTCTTTCAGCTTCTTCTTCTTCACGGCGTTTTTGAGCCTCTTGATGACGCTGCCAGTCAGCACGTCGTTTGACTTCTTGTAAGACTACACTTGGGTTGGTGCAACCCTCGTTCAAACGAGTCATCAAATCTTTCGGTGGAATAAGAACCTATAAAGAATCATTACTATTTAGATTTATCGAAGTATTGTGACGCTATAGTTTAGCAACGAAAATACCTTAGTATATTGCTCTAGCAAACGAGTAAAATACTGGAAAAGCGAGTGCTGAGGACGTAAAAAGTCAAACTGGTAATTTCTAGCCTCGCGGTTCATCAGGCTGGTGAGAAACTGACGACCATTTCTGGCTACAAACTGGGCAGTGAGTTTCACAATATCTCTGAAACAAAATAAATGATGTCACATCACAGTTTTGATTATGATTGATTACTACAAACTTACAACTCCATAGCTGAGATTGACGGAGGATCAACTATGAATTCAAACTCTGGTGGTGGTTCTTTCGGGATTACAGGAGCTTCTTGTTGGAATTGCTTCAAAATTTCTTGCTGTTTCTGTTGTTGTGCCAGTGAAGCTGGAGCTGATGTGGGTGCTGATGGTGGGGGTTTCCCTGCTGGAGCTGGGGCTGGCGCTGCTGGTGTTGTTACCGGTTGTGCTTCAGCAAGTTTTCCTTCTCTAATGTCCTTGACTTTATACTGGTAGTATGCATGGTAAGGATCACCAGTGTTGAGAAAGTTGAACTTGGGATTGTTCTGCTCGTTTTTCCTGATACGAGCTTCAAACTCCAATCCATTTCTAGCTACAAAACTGGCAGTCTTGTCCACAATATCTACAAAGCAAATTATTTTTAAAAAACGAAAAAAAGACAGTTTTTTTTTTAAAGAGAAACTTACTTCTGACTTCTGGAGGTGGATAGATGATGCCGACAGTCGGCTTCGAGGAGGAATTTTCAGACACGTTAGTTTCACCAGCGACTGGCACTGTTTCCACGGCAGGTGGCATATTGACTAAAACGTACTGATTTGGAAAAGTTTTCCGATTCCACTATATGAAGTATAAGATTTTGTTTAACAGAGAAAAGAAAATTCAATGTGCTTTTCTCTGTCGGCTTGCTGCAGAACGCAGCCCAAGTGCCCAACGTTGTTTGGTAGTCATTTATGGGGTGCAAGGTTGCCTATTTTCTGAATCCTGATATGTGGAAATAGAAATCCTTTTCCCACAATTTTTTTTTTTGCAATATAGATGTAACCTTGCAAACCCATTTTACACCCTTCGTCATGTACACAACAGATTAAGGCATTAAGTACAAGAACCTCGTAACATTCAAAGAATCTGATTTATAGTACTAACGTCTACAAAAGCGGCTTTAATCCATGACTCGAAGAACTATAAAACTTCCATCGAACTTTCTTAGGGTCCATTTTGTACCATAAAGTGAATGTGGAGGAATTCGAATAGCAAATATATGAGCATTGCACACAATCGTTTTCCGGAATGCTCCCATAACTTAATTTTCGTTTTGGATTATAGAAGTTTTCTTTAATCAACCATCAGTTTTATTTTCGACATATGTTTCAATCAAAGAAATATTTCATACGATCAAGCAATATTTGCCAAGTAATCCTTAACCTCAGCGGGAGATAACCGACGGAAACCTTGCTCGTTGCAGATACCAATTTCAACATTATCTTCTGTCATGCCTCCTTCAAAACCTTCTTTGAGGGTGAGAATTGCTGTGTGAACAGCATCATCGAGTTCGAGTTCTTCATTGTATCGTTTCTCCAAGAATGTCTTTCCATTGATGTAATTTTTGCCCATAGCAGTGGCTTTCCAGGCAAAGTAGGCTCCAGAGGGATCACACTGAAACAAGTAGGGGCGACCTTCATCCCAGCCACACATGAGAAGTGAAACACCAAAAGGCCTTACACCGCTGCATAAAAAAGTTAAATGTCGTAGTTTCCAAGCCATGACTAGATAGTTGATTGTAAACAAGCAAGACTTACCCAGATTGTGTGTATTCCTGCATTAAGGTGGCAACACGCTGAACAAGTTGTGCAGTGGGTATTTGTTCTTGATAAGTCACCCAGTATTGCTGAGCCATCTTCCTTGCTTGACGAACAAGAAGGCGATAATCAGGTCCCATGCCACTGTACACCATGCCAATTTTAGGTGTAATCATTTCAATCTTGTGAACACTGTGTTCCTCGTACAAGATTGACCGATGTTTCTTCTCAGTGGCCAGAACAACACCATTGGCAGCTACAACAGAAGGAATTTTAGCTTGCTAAATCTTTTTTCTTCCATGATTTCAGTTTACCTTTAATGCCGACTGATGCAGCACCGGCAGCTACAGCGGCCAAGGCATACTCGATTTGTACAAGTTTCCCTGAAGGACTGTACATGAGAAAAACATTAAAACTCACTGAATGTACCTAGAAATACAATTGAATAGAACCTGAATGTTGTAAGAGAGAAACTGTATCTTTCGGAAGCCATGGTATGGTTAGAATATTTAGTCCTGTTCAGTTGTTCAGTTGTTGAATGACAGGACAGAATTGAATGCGCCTTCCACACTTTACAGGGAAATAATGCGAGCTTTAAATTTGACCGCTAGGTGAAGTAGCCTAGCGGGCAAAAAATGAAGCACGATGCGACAGCAGTAAACAATTTTTATAGAGATAATATTACAGCGGACGAATGAGTTACAGCAAGCACGCTTCATCAGCAAAAGCTTCAAGAAAAAAAATACAAAAAAATAATAATAAAAAGAAACAATCATAAAAATCACCTGTATAGCTCTCTCATTTCGCAATAAAACAAAGGATACTGCGCGAACGCGTATCCCGAGTTTTTAAGAAAGAGGGGTTTAAACATACAAAGGAGACTGTAATTTGGTAGTAACTATTTTTTATAAATTAAGAACGCATAATTTATTGAAAAATTCTGTAAATCCAACGATAAATCGAACTAAGTGGTAAATAATAATGTATTGTAAGAGGACTTTGGAAATTGCATAATACAAAAACTAAAAGTCAAATGGCGGAAAAACTAAATTCTTCCATGATTGTATTGGCGAAAATTCACACTATTATCTGTTAATTCCTAAGCATGTCGGGACATCACAGGTATAAGTAGAATAACACCCCAAATCCAACTACGGCTTAGACTGGATGCAGCTCCACACTGGAAAAAAATGTTTAACAATTATAACAATGCACTTAAGCCTGATTTTTTAAGAAGGTTTGCTTTTTAATTAGCAATTTTGACTTACCGGTGGCAGAGATGTAGTTGTTGTAGGTGATGGTGTAGTCGATGAGCTTGTCGTACTTTCAGCGAATACTGTAACGTTACCCCCAGCCGATGGTACCTTGACCCAATATTCGGATAACCCTCTAACGAATGTCGTCCTGAACAATTACATTTAGACAAGAATAAAATTAATGCGAACTCGTGCAAGAAAATGGAGTCTAATAAATTTACTTGAAGATGACGGAGCCAACGAAATCAGCAGGAGCCGTCCAGATAGCCGTTACGTTCCTCTTGATACTGTTGTTATCTTTATGAGTTATGGTATTCTGTGTACGTCAAGGAAGTGAATATAGATAGAATTACAACGTAGCCGTAGTAATTGAGTTTAAGCGTACGTTAACTCCACCAGGGCAGCTCAATAGTTGGCCGTCAGTTGGCATGCCAAACGTCCCGATTGGTCCAGCATCGTCAGGTTTAGAAGCGTCGAAAGCCATCGTCATGTAACCTGTCAGATAATAATTGAAACGTCAGTATCAATAGAAGGGAAAAAAAGCAGCATAAGCAATGCACCTCTGAAAGAATAGGACGAGATATTCCTTAAATCAATACTGATGCTTCCTCCTTGAACAACCGTTAGCTACGAACAGAATACATAACGCTAGATTAATTGTTTTGATGTTATTTATTTTAAAATCTAGCATACCTGGGATGGCCTTGTTTCATAAAGGCATGACTCGGTACTAGGCTCAAACGTTTCGTGCACGGGAGTCATAGTAGCGCACGCCTCCAGGAGGCTTCCATTCGAATATGCTTCCAGAACAGAAACGTAACACAACAATTGAACTGTAGCTAAAAGCATCAAATTACTATAGAAATTCATGCTGATTGATATTGATTTCTCGTACTATAGGCCAAAAAGAATGACTGAAGCATAACATTTCTTGCGCTTCATATATGGCTGCCAATACCGCATATCTTGTGTAGAAATAATCAGACGATTAAGGAACAAACGTAGCATTGTTAAAACTACAGTTTACCTAAGTTGATGATGTGGCAAGCGATTACAGTATGGCCAACCCCGGTGAAGGCAAAAGCTATGGTATAGGCGGTGAATCATTGCTGATACTATTAACTCCCTGTCTTAAAAAAAAAACGAATGAATTGCATTGACAGTAAAAAGAGATGCTTTTGTAGGAAATGCCTTTTCTAAAGTATGGAGTCCAGAAGAATATAAATGACGGTTGTTTTTCTGCTTATACGCTATCAAGATGACGCAGGAGGAAAACGTGTTTGTTGATAGATGAATGAATGCCATTGTTTCAGCAATCAGCGATACACCTAGACAAGAGAACATTTGCACGTAGGCCACGTAAATGTTTAACCAACTAATTACACAACTGGCGGGTTTTTTATAGATAGAATAAAGGTGTCCCTTCAGACAGCATACAAAAGACGCAGGCAACACTAGTTTCACTAATAAAGAGGATGAAATTGCAACTACTACGTCATTCAAAGAAAAGATAGATATGGGTACACAGTGTCTGTCGACAAAAGTTGCAGTTGATTCAGTTTATTGGTTAGTAATTAATAAAGAGGAAAAGCGATATTGAACATTAGTACAAGAACGATAGTTAAATGATGTGTGGATTGAAGGTATTATGCTATACAACTAGTAGCTACGCCCCAGCAATGAAGGCAATAACAGCTACCCCAAGACCAACGATAATGCAGACGTATCCTGCTAGAATTCCTTTCCTAAAATTAGAGCCCTTAAGGACAAGAAAAGAAAATTTAGCCAGCCGCTTGATTTAGATAGTAGATAATATGATACCTTGTCATCTCTGGAGCCGTCGGATTTCAAAGTCATATCTGTAGCACTGTAATCTCTTCTCGCCAAGTACTGTTTTAAGGTTTAATATATTAGCTGAATGCGAAACGCACTATTTCTGTAAAGTTACTGTTAATAAAAGATGAGCGCCAACGTAGCAGCAAATGTGAGTTGTTAAGATCCAGTACGTCTCATAAGGTAACTCGGCCTCTTCCATGTCGACCGCCAGAAAGATGCAAGTAACTAAACGTAGAAATGGGTAGACCTATGAACGTAACCTGAAGTTTAATGAGCTGTACGTGAAATTTACTTGCTAGGATGTGGGCTGAGTATCCGACGAGCATGTGAGCCCAATTGAAAATGTACCGGTTTGGGGCATTCGGTAAGGGTCTCAGAAGTGCCATAAACGGCTGAATAAACGCCAAAACTATTTCAAACGTTAAAGATGATACTCGTCAAACAGTTTAGCGAACAATTCATGACGATAACGTATACCAGTAGTGATGCATCCGATTAGCGGATGTGGATTCTCCGACACGGATTCAGATACCCAACCGCCAACATCGACGAAGATGATGATGAAACCGACAACCGTCAAACACCATGCGAGCACCATCAGTCCTTGATGGAACTAAAATACCCATCGAGGCAAAAATCGTTAAAAAATCATAAGTTAACGAAATGTCCAATGAACAGCTTACCACAAACCAAAGATCCTTTTTCAGAAATTGCTTTCCAACCCAAGTTTTTTTCATGTAACGGGGCATTAAAAGGCCCGCGGACGCAGCCATCATCCAAGCAATGATCATGAAAGAGCCATGCAACTGCTTCAACACTCCTATCAGAACCACAAAAAGGGCATGAATTTTTATGGAAATATCGCGCAATGGATGAGTTTTACTTGATGCCTCCTTAAAATACATGATGCACAGAGCGTTAGTTAGAACGACGGATGAACTGCTACTTTCCTCTTCGTCGTGTTCCTGAATATTATCTAGTTACAAATGAAAGCCATTCAACTCTCTGTAAACAATATATGATATCCACTAACGTACATTCACCGGTAGGTCCAGTCGCCATCAACAGGTAATGAGGTTGGCTTAAATCAAATGCTACATTATTCATCGTATAGCTGATGGGGTGCAAGACGTTGCAATAAATGAAACCATCGCTAAAGGCTGCCAAAGTCATGTTAAAGCCTGGTAACTGATATTAAGTAGCATTGCAATTAAAAAATCACTGAACAAACTACGATGTCCTTACCTGCGATTCGACTCTTAAATTGCTCTTATCCGGAGTATTGTACGATTGATAGGCCCCAAGCTTGTTCCGGTAGTTTGCACATTCAACAACACTATCTATGCCCTAGAAAACATTGAATGTAAAATGCCTAAACTCGATTTGCACATCTATTTGAATACCATCTTTCGATCTGTTGAAAATCCGACAGCAACATATTGATCTCCTGAGATCTGACCGTAGATCTCCAGTTGAAGATGATTATCATCCACTCTCTTGTATGTAGTCAACATCGAGCAATCCCTAGATCCGACGCATCCGCCCGGAGAGGCCATACATCCTTTGGATATCCCGCAACCTTCGTATACATCTGGAATCACCGGCTAAATAGAAAATTGGATCAGTAGAAAACAGGTCATTAAAAAAAAATTTTACGAGTTGTAAACGATTACAATGTCTGTACTTTTTCGGTAGTTGACTGTGGGTCAATTGTTGTGGTGGGCGTCGTATCAGAGCGCGTAATTTTCACTTGCTGGGAAAGCTGTTTTATCCAGTACATAAACTTGGCTTCAACAAAGGTAGTTCTGAAAAAATGGCATTAAATTTTAATTAATACTCGTGCAACACACTTGCGGCTGGCGAAAGCTTTTGCTCACTTGAACACGACGACACCATCAAAATCTATCGGTGGAATCCATTCGATCTTCACTGAATTTTTTCCAGTGGCCGACCTGTGTGTGGCAGCCGTCTGTGAATAATAAATAAAGTTTAGAATGCCTAAAATATACAGAGAGTTTAAAATATTTCAAGTACTTACATCGTACGTTTCAAAACACCCTACAGTTTGGCTCTGTCCTTGGCTAAGGCCAGTGCGAAACGTTCCAATAACAAGATCCGTGACAGAGTCAAACCCCATAATTAGAAATCCTGGAAAAGTACGCAACCAAAAAGCGGATTTTAAATAACTTCACTTTCAATTTAAATATGAATCTAAACCTTTAAAAAGCTTTCCTGACGACAATGTAGTTTGAATCGTCAACGTCAAACTCTCGTTGGAGAACATCTCCACCTGGAACAGGCATTATTGTACTGTAGCAAACAGCAAAGCAATAGAATCGCTTACCTGACTGGTCACTGTATCGAAAGGGCAAGGATCATTGGACGGTGATCCTCCATCATGATCCGGAAACATGGATGCACATGAAGCTGTCGGTGCTCCACTCGAGTGGGCAATAACAGAATCAAACGGTAAACACAGGCAAACCAGAGCAATTATCCATAGGTAGCAAACAGCAGACAGAGTGGAAGACGTTCTCATTTTTCTAAGCAGATCTTCCTGGCATTAATTCCGATCCGTCAATGTAACACTCACTCGGTCACGCTTTTGTATGTCCCACTTTTCTGTTCTTCAACTCTGTTTCCACTCAGGTCACGTAGACCATGGACGCAACTTTGTATGCACAACAGCATCGAGGTGTTATCTTCTAAATGGCCGGTGATTTTGTACGACTAGTGGCATGCCCATTTTCATGCTTGGTGTGGACTCAAATCTCACTTCCCCTTTGAAACAAAAGTGGATTCAGATTATGCATTGAGTCACTGGCTTTGAATGCACGTTAGCGTAGGACGAGACGTTTCCCAAACATTGAACAATGCGACTTTGTAATAGCTATCTTTCTTTCACGGTGAGCTCGTTATCCATGATGAAACAGTGTCGGCATTGCTATCGACATCAATCCAGCCGCCACAAAGTTGGATTGCAATCATCTTCCAGCTGCTGGGAAAATTAGGAGATAAACAAAAATAGTACAGTATGTCCTCGGTCGAACAATGGAGTGCTTTGTCGTAATGCCGTCTCGAACTAGAATTTTAATTGTCATCGTGATTAAACCTCACATGATATTACCTTGACACCGCCGATGAGAGAATAAAGGCCAGAAAATACACTTCGGCAGGCAATGAAGCTTGGTGCCATTTTTCTATGATTTTAATCGTAATCAATCGTAGTTCTGTTGTTGAGACTATATCCTTGAATTAGTTTGACACTATCGAAGTGCATTTTCTCGCATTCGTGTTTCAAATTCTTTAAGTTATTAAAACTGAGAACTTACTGTCGAGCAGACGTTTCGTGACAAAGCTCCAGTGATTGCTCAAGTGGTGAACGTCGTTGAAAGCTGATTATTACCTTTCCAAGTGCGAGACAAGTGTGAGATTCCATGTGATTCAATCCATTTTCTCCACAACCATTGCGCGTTCCATTTTCGAATCCACACAGACCGCCTTTCGACGGACGATCGTTTTACAGGTAAAAATGTTGGCCATTCCTTCAGCTTTCTTATCGCTATAACTCCATAATGCTATAAACAATTGAGTTTTGCCAGTTTCTCCGCATTTAAAATAAAACAGTCATCAATCTTTCACAATGCCTCCTGAGAGGATTGAACTCTCGACCTCTGGTTGACTTAAGCGATACATTGTACGAGACCAACGCTCTACCACTGAGCTAAGGAGGCGTGGTAACACTTAATTGTTTGACACAATTTGAGGATCTAGTTTTTCCTTGCCCTGCTAAAGAGAATAAAGCTGACGCCTTTAACGTGCTCCTGCTTCAATCTGTCAGACATCCGCAGCAAACAATCGTAGCATTAAGTTTCAATTTACATAAACGATTTTTAAAAGCTTAGGTAAAAATAAAGAGTAATAATCACACATTTGAATTGCCTCCTGAGAGGATTGAACTCCCGGCCTTTGGTTATCTTCAGCTTCGTACGAGACCAACGCTCTACCACTGAGCTAAAGAGGCGCATGTATCTGTACCATGAGCTCTGAAAAGTCAAGAACGCAAAGCATTAACCTGATATGCAACGGAGATAGTTAAAATTGCGTGAAAGTTATACCCAATTGCCTCCTGAGAGGATTGAACTCTCGGCCTTTGGTTCGCTTGAATTGAATACGAGACCAACGCTCTACCACTGAGCTAAGAAGGCACACTTGTTTAAATCATAAGCTTTACCTTGTATACCTTAGATGTTGTCCCATAGTTACTGTTGAAAGTTCTAGTCAGGTGTGCAATGGAGGTAATCCGTGTTCAAAACAGGTTTCTTGATTGTTACATTATTAATCAGCGTAAGTCTTACGCCATTGCCTCCTGAGAGGATTGAACTCTCGACCTCTGGTTTACCACTTTACTTTTACTTTTCTATAGTTCATTACGAGACCAACGCTCTACCACTGAGCTAAGAAGGCACACTAAGTTGAAGAATGTTTAAGCGGTGGCTCCGTATCCTTGTGGAATAGTTGTTCCGGTATTGCCAACAAGATTTGTACACAAATCACATCACGGTCCATTGCACCATCGCACTACCTTGTATGTTTAGGAAAGACTATCAAGAATGCATTAAAAATTAAACAAGTTTAGTTTCTTGCTTCAGGAATCAATTGCTTTAAACATTGCCTCCTGAGAGGATTGAACTCTCGGCCTTTGGTTGGCTGGATTACTTTACGAGACCAACGCTCTACCACTGAGCTAAGAAGGCTATGTCTTTGAACTTACCGTTTATCTCTTTAACGTTAGTTTGGAACAGTTCCCATTGATCCTCCTAAGTAGTGAGGAAACCAAGACCTTGCTACACGTCCCCTGAAGTTTGTTCACCGTAACTTGTATGATTGCTGTCCGCTATCCAGTGTCTAGCCAGTTCAAAAAAAATTTTACACTCAAATGAATTTAAGCGAATACTTTCGTGAAAATCAAGAACACCTGAACATTAAACTGCCTCCTGAGGGGATTGAACTCTCGGCCTTTGGTTTACCTTATTCAATTACGAGACCAACGCTCTACCACTGAGCTAAGAAGGCGATGAATATGCACTTACCCTTTATGTTTTATACGTTAGTTTGGAGCAGTTCCCATTAATCCTCTGGGCTTAGTGAGTAAACAGAAAGAGTGCTTCTCGTCTCCCTGATGTTTACTCTCAATTCAGTGATTGTATGGTTGCTGTCCGCTAGCCGGTGTCTAGCCAGTTGAAAAAAGACTTGCAAAGAAATTAAACGAATACTTTCGTGCTAAATCAAGAACAGTTAAACATCAAACTGCCTTCTGAGAGGATTGAACTCTCGGCCTTTGGTTTACCTTACTTGATTACGAGACCAACGCTCTACCACTGAGCTAAGAAGGCACATTACTTCTTTTGGCAAAGTAGGTATAGATTTTCCTTATCTTGAAATATCCAAACGATTTGAATACAAAATGGTTAACAAATTATCAGTACGAAAATTACAAGCCATTTCAATGTACACATTTCTACTAAGAACTAACTGGCCGGCATGGCTTCAACGAAATATGTAGCTAAGTTAAACATGGGATATTTTTTTTTTATTCCGCTAAACATGATTCTCTAGTGCCTCCTGAGAGGATTGAACTCTCGACCTCTGGTTTACCTTTGGAATTGAATGTACGAGACCAGCGCTCTACCACTGAGCTAAGAAGGCGATGATAATTAAACATATCCCGTTGGTTTAAACATGCGCAGTTGGGGACTTGACAATTACAATTTGATACAACAACAAAATTAAAAAATTCTTAAGCGCTTGATTAACTCAAAAACTCTTAGCGAGACGAGAGGCAAGTTTGAATAAGGAAATGTCTCACGTTTACTGAAAAAATGTATGATGCTATAGTTTAAGTCATGTAACATAAAATGAAATTGTGCAAAAAAAATGATAAAAATTACACGAAAATACTGTCACAGGTTGAAAAACAGGCTATTAAACCAGTACATGATGGCGAATTGTAATTTACGATAGATTGCGGAGAGCAAAAACGAAGCGAAAGTGGATGCGCCGCGTGGTAAGAGCAGGTTGACAACCGGATCGATGAATTTCATGAGCTCGTCAATTAGCGACACAGAGATGCGTCCAACAAAATTCCATTTAAAATAGTTGACAGTCGAATGGAATACTTCTTCAAGGATCCGACGCTTGTCTCGTGATCTTAACACACCGTATCACACATTTACTTAAATAGATTTCGATTGAATAAAAACAATTAACAACTTACTTCAAAGCCAACCCCGATCGGTTGGTGTGTAAGAATGCGTCATCATCATCACTTTTCGCGTCAATTAGTCGAGTTAAACATGGTACAAGAACAAACACAGCTAACGCAGTAAAGCAAGTCGTCTGGCTAAAGGACATTTCGTGACTAGTGACACCGAATTGCTTTTCAATACTGAACACGTTTAAGGGAAAGGGAGAGAAAACAAAACAAAAGAGGAAATCAAATAGGTTAGAACATCCATCCATTGACCTCGTCCTCGTTTGGTGTAAGGGACAATTTTCACTTGCGAACCCTTCCTTAGATCATTACCAATACCAAAACGAAAATGTATATCTCTAAAGCAACATAATTCATTTCATTTTAATTATCCTAACAAAATTTAAATGACATGTGGGTGGAGATCACATAATCTTAAGGTCATTTCAAGTATACCAGAGCAATAGGTCGCATCGGTTGGAATTGTAGGTGAATGGTTTACCTATTCAACTGATTTGCATGTTTATCTCCAGATGCTTTTCCGGGAAGACGACTATGAAAATGGGTTTGGTGGGAAGCAGCTTAGAACCAACTGTTGGTCCCATTGTCGTGATAAGACAAAGGGAAACTGCGCACAAAGTGCAAAGGCAACGATATCAATCTAAAGCCAACCAATAAGGGAAACAACTTCCTTCACGTCCATGTCCCGCTCACGGAGTCCATGGAGATGAACGAATGGAAACTCATCGGGGAAAATTTAAAGGCGGGGCTTCCAACAAGAAACAAACTCACTTTCCCAAATTAACTTTAACAATTGAATGAGCAATAAACGAAACATCAGAAAACAAAAAGTAAAAAGAATTTTCCGTCGAGCCGGAGTTGAACCAGCGACCTATGGATACCTTGCGTGAATATTCACGATGCTCTACTTTCTTCGTGAAACAACTCTACAGTCCACCGCTCTGCCAACTGAGCTATCGACGGATATTTTCTTTTGTCGTCTTTCACTAGTAGCACAGGTGGTACGCGTATAAACTGTTACCCAAAGTACAGCGATAACACTAGCGTTTAGCTAGCTAAGAGTCTGAGAGCAGAAACTGAATGACTTGCAGAAATCGATTTATAAACAAGGTAACGAAACAAAAGAAAAAAGAAAAGTGAATAATCAGGCTCAAACAAAGCGATATTTTGATTACCTTATTTTAAATACCTGTCGTGTTTTGACTTACGGCTCCGTGTTTACGGCGCGCAAACATTGGAACAATCTTCACAAAAATGGAGGTTGATCTTCTATTGCATCATACTAGAACAATATTTACGTAAAGTTTAGGCCACATAAGCCTTCTTAGCTCAGTGGTAGAGCGTTGGTCTCGTAAGCAAACGAAGATAACCAAAGGCCGGGAGTTCAATCCTCTCAGAAGGCAGTGCAATGGGTCCATTAAATCCCACACCCGTCTCACATTCAATGTACTGTATTCGACGGTATACTGTTTCATAACAGGAGTTGTACAATTAACACAAACGGATTGCTCTTAATACTATCATGGCCCAGCGATAAACACAATAATAGTGAAGCCCAGTGCAACAACAATGGAACTGTACCAGGCCAGGATGAGTTTCCTTCCAAATGTGCCCTTTTTTCAAGTTAAATAACAGTTTTAGTATTGTGCTGTAGACTAGGATTAGTAAAGCTGAATACGAATGGAAACTTACCCGTTCGTCTTCCGAATGTTTGTGCTGCACTGTTTCGGACTTTCTTCGTGCAAGAACCTGTCAATTGTTCAGAAATATCATGATCCTAAAGCTTAAATGAGATTCTTGGGTATGAATAATGTTACTTACTGTCAACAGAAGCTGGGCGCAAAAGTAACAGCAAACATGGGCTGTTAAGACCCAGTATGTCTCATAAGGTAATTGCGCTTCTTCCATCTCGACAGCGAGAAAAATGCAAGTAACTGCGAGAGGTGGCCATACAAAGTAATATATAGAAAATGTTTTTTGTGATGGAACAAATAGAACTCAATACTTGCTAATGTGTGGGCTGAATATCCGACGAGCATGTGTGCCCAGTTGAAAATATATCGATTTGGCGCATTGGGCAAGGGTCTCATCAATGCCATGAAGGGCTGAATAAACGCCAAAACTGCAATGACGATTCGATTAATTTATTTGATTGCAATAGCTTTAAAACGGTATAAATAAGCAGTTACCTGTAGTTATGCAACCGATCAGCGGATGCGGATTCTCAGAGATAGATTCCGATACCCAGCCTCCAACGTCGACGAAGATGATGATGAAACCGGCCACCGTCAGAGTCCAGACGAGCACCATCAGTCCTCGGTGGAACTGAATTTTACAAAGAAATAAGCAAATCGTTCAACATTTTACCTCAACGCCGTTGATGTGTAATAAACTTACCACAAACCAGAGGTCTTTTTTCATAAATTGTTTGCCGACCCAAGTCTTTTTCATGTAACGCGGCATCAAAATTCCAATAGAAGCGGCCATAAGCCAGGCGATGACCATGAAAGAACCATGTAATTGTTTCAAAATTCCTGTGTAAAAAACAAGATAAAGCCGAGTTTAAACAAATCAAAAGAGCGTATAATAGAATTTAAATTACTCGATTGGTTAAAATATGAAACGCTGAATCCATTCGTTAAATCAATTGAAAATCGACTCTTTTCTTCTGTTGTGTGTTGTTGGATGTTATCTAAATAAAGATGGAAAGGTTTAAATGCTAGCGTCTATTAGTTACCGTAACGAGGCTACATACCTTTTCCGGTAACTCCGGTCGCCATTAAAATGTAATGAGGTTCGTTCAGATCAAAATTTTGGTTATGGTTTTGGTAAACTAGTGGATGTTGCAGGCTGCAGTAAATGTAACCTTCGCTAAACGTAGAAACATCCAAGGCGAAACCTTCCACCTGATGTTGATGAGAAAGCAATTTAGCATGTCGTGAATAAAGCTGATAAATGCACAAGGCTGTTAAGTTATACGTTCGTAGGAAGCCGTTCATTATTCCGGTCTTTGGTGTTGTAAGATTGATAGGCTGCCAATACGTTTCGATATTGTACGCACTCTGCCACGCTATCAGATCCCTGGGAAAACGATTTTCAATATATAATCTCACCATTAATAATTAACGAAGAAAAATGTTTTGATGGGGTACACACCATTTTTGAATCAGCAGAAAATCCAATGGCCACGTATTCGTCCCCTTTCATTTGACCGTAGATTTCCAGTTGAAGACGGTCGTTCATTTTCCTATAGGTCGTCATCATGGAGCAGCTTTTCGAGTCGACACATCCATCAGGTGTTGCAATACATCCCTTGGATACGCCACATCCTGCATAAACATCCGGCATTGGAAGCTATAGGCAAAACAAGACTGTATTAGTGATAGTCAAAATATTAAAAAAATTGTACCTTGGTGGTCGGCGATGTTTCACTTGCCGTGGGTGTGGTCATTTCTGAGCGAGTAATTTTGACGGTCTGTTTCGATAGCTCTTGAACCCAGTATTCGCAAAAGGATTCGACAAAAGTAGTTCTTTTATCCCATAAGTAAAAATTATATTTAAAACAACGTCCCAATAAGAAACTGTGGAATCGTACTTGAAAAAGACTTCACCGTCAAAGCTTTCCGGTGGAATCCATTCGAGTGTTACACTCTGCTTTTGGCTGCTCGTTCTGTGAGTGGCAGCATTCTGTAGAAATTTTAAAAAAAATGATTTATTCTTTGTTGTTCAACAATTATTGTTGAAACATTCAACAAACTTACCTCGTACTCCCCACTGCAATCAAGAGTTTTACTCGTCTCGTCTAACGAAGCAATTTTGAATGTTCCAACAACACCGTCCGTCTTCGTATCAAATGCCATAATCAAAAATCCTATTAAATAAAATACGAAATAATGTCAATATAAAAGCTAGTCTTGTAATGTATAAATTACTAATTTACCTTTGAATGATTGAGCGGATGAAACAGACTGCTGGATCGTTACGGCCAATATGTCGCTAGAAGATATTTCAGTCTGAAAACGACAGCATAGTTTGTACGTGGTCTATATTGCTGTCATTACAAATTCAAATACCTGGTTGAGAAGAGTTTCGAAAGGGCATGGAACAGTCATCGGAGAACATCCATGTCCAGGCGTCATGGAATCACAGGCGGTGGCTGGTGCACCGGAAGAGCTACCCGTCACCTCAATCCACACAGATGAATATGTAATTACCACTAAAAGGCTATAAATGACGAACATTGTGGTAGACGACAAGTAGCGAAATGTTCTATCACCAAACAATCATAAAAAAAATTGTTAGGTAGACTGAACGAGACTGACAATCAACATACTTCTTCATCATACCTTTTGTTCTTATGACACTCACAGCCTCTACACACTGCTATCCTACGTGAACCCATGTTTGATTAGTGTTATCTCCGCGATTGTTTTTTGTAACATCTCACGCACGAGCCAAGTTCATAATCATATCACGTTGCAAACAGTGTCATGGAGACCAGTTAAAAAAATTAGATCATTGTTTGAATTTTTACCTGCTTTACGTCCGGTTAAGCAACGTGTGATAACTCATCCTCGCATTTATCTCTTCAAAGTCGAACGTCCATTAGACTTTAGCGTCATCTGCCATTACCATATTTGCATGTTATCAAGGCCTGATTCTTAAGCGTGACGTAAATGGATCACTACATTGAAAATTGAAACATTTCCTAAATTTAGGTAAATATTTATCTGAAGACCGCATGCTGTTTTTGAGCGAGTTTGAAATGAAAAACGGTTAAACTTTTACTGCTACGTTATGTCCAAGACGTCTAAGCGAAGTAGCTTTTCGTAGAACACATGGAAATGGGAACAGTTGGACAATGAATGAGACAAGTAGAGCAGACGTGGCAAAAACCATATTTGTTTTCATCCTGAGGGCACCTTCCAGCGATTTCTGAAACAAAAACGGGAAGAGAATCTTTTTGTTTCTTATTCTCTCTGCCTCCTTTTACAAATAAAATGATCTTGTTAAGTATGCCCAAATGGCGATAGGGCGTACGTGGGGTTTGGAGTGAAAAATGCAACCTTAGAGAAAGGGGAACGAAAAAGCGGCAAGGAATTTTTATCGCAACTCAAACTGCAAATCATCGTAGATGAACGAATACTTGCGGAAATGACTATGCCAGCCGATACAGAATTAGATAAGACTTTAACAAGCCTTCTTAGCTCAGTGGTAGAGCGTTGGTCTCGTATGAAACATTAGATAACCAAAGGCCGAGAGTTCAATCCTCTCAGTAGGCAGTAGCATGAAATTCACGCTACTTAACATTTTAGGAAAGAACAACCTCTTCCTTTCAAGTATCAACACCACTGCACAAAAGGCAAAAGCAACTAGCTGGCAATGTTCATGCCATTTGACTTTTACATCATTTTCTTGTTTTCTTAATTGTCTGATACAAAATCAAGTGCCTCTTTAGCTTAGTGGTAGAGCGTTGGTCTCGTACATCGCCAAAGACAACCAAAGGCCGGGAGTGCAATCCTCCCAGGAGGCAATTTAATTAAATAAGTATGTAATCAATACTACTATTTTTGATCTACGATTGAAAAGAATTTCACTACGGCCGTGCACAGTGCAAACGATGGCCAGGGAGATGGCCCCAACTATGTGATGATGATCGAAGCAGCATCACTTTTAGGACGCCAAGTTTGTTTTCCCTAGCAGCGCAGGGAAAACGGGTGCTGTTCTGTCGAACAACTTGCTATTTCAACGCCTCCTTAGCTCAGTGGTAGAGCGTTGGTCTCGTACATTTCCAAAGACAACCAAAGGCCGGGAGTTCAATCCTCCCAGGAGGCAATTCAAATTAAAAAGTATGTAGTTAGTAGTATTAGTTTTGAACTACGATTAGAGAATAATTCAGTACAGTAGTGCGCAGTACAAACCATGGACAGGGACAACGCTCCATCTAGCTGGGCAGCGAAAACGGGTGCTGCTTTGTCGAACAACTTACTATTTCTACGCCTTCTTAGCTCAGAGGTAGAGCGTTGGTCTCGTACGATAATTCGCTTAAAGATAACCAAAGGCCGAGAGTTCAATCCTCTCAGAAGGCAATAGCTCGCAATTTTGCGTGAATTTGCGAACGGACAGCATGATGAAAGCTACTGTAATTTCTTGCTCACTATGGTTGAACTACACAATCAAAGGGGTTCTTAACAAAAACAATTTTATTGGTTATGTTCTTCAGTTGCTTTGAAATAAAAAAAAATATTATGCCCCAGCAATGAAGGCAATGACAGTTGATCCCAGTCCAACGACGATGCAGATGTAACATGCGATGATAATTTGCCTTTGGAACGAAGCCTACCAAATTGAGTGGCAGATAGTTCAACATTCATTTGACATCTACAAATGGCTAAATTATTTCAAAAACTACTTCAATTTGAAATACCTGTTTCAACCGCGGTTTGCCGTCCTTCATTTCATCAGGCGCATCCGCGTTTCTTCGTGCTAGGAACTGAAAATTGGCATATAGACGTTCGAAAAATAATTAGCTAAACTGTTAAACGATAAATCAGCATGTTTAAGCAGCATACGGTAAGCAAAACGTGAACGCCAACGTAGCAGCAAATGTGGGCCGTTAAGATCCAATAAGTCTCATAGGGTAACTCGGCTTCATCCATTTCAACCGCCAGAAAAATACAGGTAACTAGATTTAAAAGTAGATTAATTTAAGCCCATCGAAATTTACTTAATAATAAGTTATAGTAGTTTACTTGCTAAAATGTGCGCCGAGTATCCAACTAACATGTGAGCCCAGTTGAAAATGTATCGATTCGGCGCATTGGGCAAAGGTCTCATTAATGCCATGAAAGGTTGAATGAACGCCAAAACTATTATCAGATTCATGTTAATTAATTTAATTCAAACAATAAAAGATTAAAAAGAAATTCGGGCAACCTGTAGTGATGCACCCTATTAGCGGATGCGGATTCTCGGAGACGGATTCCGACACCCAACCATCGACATCGATGAAGATGATGATGAATCCTATCACCGTCAGAGTCCAGGCTAGCACCATTAGTCCTCGATGGTACTGAAATTAGAAACGCGTAGTCGTCCGGATAAAACGGGATTGTAACAGCATCAACGATATGCAGCTGTACTGTAACAAACTTACCACAAACCAGCGGTCCTTTTTCATGATTTGTTTTCCGACCCAAGTCTTTTTCATGTAGCGAGGCATCAGGACTCCAATTGAAGCGGCCATAAGCCAAGCGATGACCATAAACGAGCCATGCAATTGTTTCAATACTCCTGTGAGAAAAGAGAATAAGAATCAGAGAACAGAACGTTCGCAAAAAGAAAAAAGATTCTCCATTACTTGAGTCCTTAAAATACGAGACGCTGTAATCTTTGGTTAAATCTATAGACATCCCACTTTTTTCTTCTTCAGAATGTTCTTGGATATTGTCTAAATTTCAAGAAATTCGATGAATAATTTCTGAGAAAGCAACTCATTTGTTACGGTATGTACCTTTGCCAGTGGGTCCGGTGGCCATCAATAAATAATGAGGTTCATTCAGATCAAAGTCGATGGTATTTCTAAATACAATAGGATGTTGCACGCTGCAGTAGATGTAACCGTCAACGTACATAGGGGAACTGATTTTAACGAATCCCAGTAACTGCATATAAATTAAAATTTGTAGCTCTGAAATCAATATATATCTCTATAGTAAATCATATTTACATTCGACAAAAGCCTTTGATTGTCCCGCTTTGGGGTGTTGTAGGATTGATAGGCATTGAGGGTGTCACGGTACTTGACGCATTCAACTACACTATCAGATCCCTGAAAAGAACATGGATGATTCAAAAATAATTTCATCAAAATAAAGACAGGTGCGCACCATTCCCGAATCGGTAGAAAATCCAATAGCTACATATTCGTCCCCTTTGATTTCACCGTAAATTTCCAGTTGAAGAAGATCGTTATCCAGTTTTTTGTATGTCGCCATCATGGTACAATTTTTCGATTCAACACAATCATCAGGTGTGGCAATACATCCTTTGGATACCCCACATCCTTCGTAAACGTCTAGAAGAGGGGGCTATGCAGAGTAGTACAACAAAAAATAAATTACAATTAAATTAATGATTGTAGAAAACGTCTATACCGGAGTATTTGTTGCGTCGTTTGTTGTGCTCTCCGGCGCCGCATTTTCTGACGCTACAACCTTAACTATTCCAGATGGTTGCTTAACCCAATATTTGATAAACTCCTCGACGAACGTAGTTCTGCAAGAGTATCGATTAAAACATTAGACTCAAATTTTGTTTGTAGCGTCCAATACAAACTACTCACTTGAATATGACTTCACCGTCGTAACCTTCGGGTGGAATCCAATCGAGTGTAACACTCTGCTTTGGGTCGTTAGACTTGTGCGTTGCTGCATTCTGAAAATTAAGCAATAGTATTTATTAAATCCTTTTGTTATCATTCTTACGTGTTTCCCACTCACTATACCTCATACTCCTTGTTGCAATCAATTGTTTTGCCCAAAGTGTATGATGGGGGTATTTGAAATGTTCCGATAACGCGATCCGTTACTTTGTCAAAGCCCATCACCAAAAATCCTGCAAAGAAAATACTGGTCAGAAAAGCCATAATCTAATTTTTAAAAACGAATGAAAGCATCGGCACTTACCTTTGAACGATCCCGACGGCAGGGATGGCTGAAGCGTTACCCTCACGCTGCTATTAGAAAATATTTGATTCTGTACGATCAAACGTAAAATGAAAAACGATGCAAAATCATTTGGTAATTTTAAACGAACAAACATTTACCTGATTGAGAATGACTTCAAATGGACATGGAGTGTTAGACGGAGCTCCATCATGATTGGGTGTCATAGATTCACAGGCCGCAGTCGGGGCACCTGTAGGATTTGCTGACACATCGATTGCGCTAAACGTTAAGACCATTAAGAGGCCACAAAATATGAACATTACAAATGAAGGCATTTTAAAAAAATAGACAATGCCTGTTTGTTTGTCAACTTCAACGAGGCAGTCGCTTCGCACTGGAAGGCACTGGTGTTGATATAGTGCATGTTCAGGCTTTCAATTATATAGCGCACAATCTAAATCACCTGCGATTAGTCTTATCTATGAAGCAGCAACCGTATACTAAGCGTCATTGCTCCAGCAAACATGACGCAGCACGTGCCAGTTCTGCACAAAGCCGGAGCTAGATTATCAATGACGCAATGCATGACTGCAATGTTGGTGACTAACTGAATACAAAAATGTTTGTCACTGACCTTTTCTTTTTCGTTGGGGGACGGCGAAGTAAGACACGTGCGAAAGGTGAAAAAGGAAGGGAGTGAAAACGCTATTCGTTTTCGTTCCCTTCCCTTCGTTGCACGAGAAAAAGGAAGAATTTCTGCCCACCCCTTTACTGAATCTTTGATGTCATTAGAAACGGGGTAAATTTGAATGTCATTGCCAAATGGAATTTTAGATTAAAGGTCAGCGATTAAGTGCGTTGTTTAAGTGTTTTGTCATGATTAGATCGAAAGTGTGTTTACACAGCAGGAATGCTGCGCGTCTACGTGACTGAATGATCGATTGATGAGCTAGACAGATAAAAATAAAAATAGCAAAAGCAAAAATGAAAGGGAAAGATAACGAAATAGTACGTTGACTATTCCTACTCACTCAGTCGTTATTTTGTTTGTGATTGGGCGGCTTAATGCTGGTTTTCCAAGCAACGGCTATCTGGCTCAAAACAGATAGTCTATCAGTTTACTTTGGTTTGTGCGTTGTTTGAAAAATCAATGTAGCATTACTGATGCTGTGGCCTTTACTGTTTACTTTTCATTAGGCTAAATGCTAAGTTTATTGCGTCAAACCATTTTAAACTAGTTTCACCTGGCTAATTCGACGCATTTGAAGAGAATGTAGGCAGGCTTTGAACAGCCTTCTTAGCTCAGTGGCAGAGCGTTGGTCTTGTAGCAACAAGCTGAGACAACCAAAGGCCGAGAGTTCAATCCTCTCAGGAGGCATCATTTTTTTGGAACTCATACCGATCATTGCCAGGTAACACAGAAGTTGAATTAACCGAGAGGTAAAAAACGATACAACACGTCAACCCTAGTCTAGATTATTTCGTTTCAATTGAGAATTTAGCGTGAGGCAAATACATCTATTCATTCCTTTTCATCATCATTTACTTAAAAATAAGCCTTCATAGCTCAGTGGTAGAGCGTTGGTCTCGTAACAAGCGCAAGATAACCAAAGGCCGAGAGTTCAATCCTCTCTGAAGGCAAGAATTGCTGTATTTTTTATTTGTATAAATGTATTTGTTTTGTCTTTGTTGTGAACCGAGATGGGCCGATGACAAACGTAACTGTCCTTCGGAGCAAGCGCAAGGTTTTAGCAACTGGTACAAGGCTTAATGTAAACCTGAACTGTAATGTTATATTCTAGCGTCCTACCTGTCCGAATGAGAAACAGTTCCAATTATTATGATTAATTATCCTGCACTACCTTGTGTTTCGATAGACAACATTATGTCTTCGAGTTGTTTGAGTCCACTCAGTTATAATTCGCTCCCCTGTCGTTCCGGATTTCAAAATACACGCAAAATCATCCATGCTTTTCTTTGCTCTAATAATTAATCGAATTCTAATTTACACCCGTTGCCTCCTGAGAGAATTGAACTCTCGGCCTTTGATTGTCTAGTTTAATCTATACGAGACCAACCCTCTACCACTGAGCTAAGAAGGCTACAATTTAAATATAACCTTGCGTCGATTGATTCGTGAGAATTTTTGTTTATCGGCAATCGTGTTTGGCGCTATTGAGTTACTTGCGCCATTTGACAGTCATAAAAGACGCATTAAAAAATACCACAATTAAATGTTAGACTGTGCCTCCTGAGAGGATTGAACTCTCGGCCTTTGGTTTTCTTACTTAATCGATACGAGACCAACGCTCTTCCACTGAGCTAAGAATGCGATACGACTCTACGTTATTCGATTATTATTATACTTATTTCGAAAAATTCCTTAGCGCCAATCGTAAATATGATGTAGAATTTCAAAAACTAATACCCTAACACTAGAATACCGGAGCAAAACCCCCTAGTTTTCCCTTTAATCAAATTTTCTCATAAGCAAGATTAAAACGTTTGTTGTCTATACAATGCAAGCTATATTTGTAATTAAATTGCCTCCTGAGAGGATTGAACTCTCGGCCTTTGGTTATCTTATTTAATCTATACGAGACCAACGCTCTACCACTGAGCTAAGAAGGCGACACAACTCCAATCCAATTATTTAAAAAAAATCCTTAGCGCCAATTGTAAGAACCATGTCACGTTTTGAAACTTGTAAAGTAATATGCTATCGGTAGAAAGTTTCAGCAACACATCATAGCTCTACATTTTGATGGGCGTTCAATCAAATCTTTCTATAAGCAAGATTGAAATGTTTGTTTTCCATACATAGAAAGCTAATTAATAAATTAATTGCCTCTTGGGAGGATTGAACTCCCGGCCTTTGGTTAGCTAGAATCCAATACGAGACCAACGCTCTACGACTGAGCTAAAGAGGCATACAAACACATACCATAAGCTTTACATCAAACAGATAAAACGCTAGCTAGTACGAAGCAACAAAAAAACTCTTTTTGTTTTCCCCGCTACAGATAACACCTATGCTGTAAATGCTAGAAAATGTTAAATGCAACGGAACTTTGAATGCGTAAATAGCAATTGTGCCTCCTGAGAGGATCGAACTCTCGGCCTTTGGTTTGCTGTCGTTTCATACAAGACCAACGCTCTACCACTGAGCTAAGAAGGCGATATGCTCAATCAAACCCTGTTTTGTTATGTTCCATGATGATCAGGAAAAGTTTCATCTATCACAACTAAATTAACTCGCAGTTCTTCGTTCTTGTCATTCAGTTATTGTTTCAAGTGAAAAAGTCTTTGCCATTCGCGATCTCTCCGCGTTCATGTCATTACGCAATACGCAATAGAATTCAGATGATAAAGAACAAATAAATTCAAACATATTCGTTTCTGCAAAATTAAATGGAACCCATAATTCTACTGTGTCTCCTGAGGCGATTGAGCTTTCAACCAGGTATTTTCACGCAAGTATAACAACAAGTCGAGTTCCGAACACAATAGTTATCAAAGTTTTGTAATTCAATTTAGGTTTCAAGCCTTCATAGCTCAGTGGTAGAGCGTTGGTCTTGTACAAATCACTAGGAAACCAAAGGCCGAGAGTTCGATCCTCTCTGGAGGCAAAATGTTTTGAACAGTACGCAGAATAGGAATATGGAATTATGGCACCTTGTTACCGACAGCCAGCGTGAGTTAAATTACCGGAAACAACGGTACAAATTCTTTTGATGCAAAATTCAAGTTAGAAGCTGTTGGTAACAGAGAGATTTCCACGAAATCAAATAGAGTTACACCATGGCTAACTTGATGCCATATGTGTTTTATTATTATAGAATGGCCAATTTTGACAAATTTAAAGACAATCGTGATATCCCTCGGGTTTTAGATCCTCGAATTGCGTCCCATTGGAACACCTTCCACCGAACACGCGTGTCAGCAGGTGTGGCTTGTCGCGTATCAGCCATGCGAGATGGCAGTCCCCACATTCAAAAGGATCTATTGCAACATCAGATTTTAAAAAGCGTTTTGCACGGCTCTAAAAACACAAACGAAATGATCAACGTCATCAATGTTACTATTTCGAAGGTGGATGCCAGCAGCCGACGACACGGATTGCATTTGTTCCAGCAATTTTTGGTAAACGGCAGAATCAAACCGAGACAAATGGTTATAATCGAGGTAAATGATAGCTTCAGAAAAATCACCTGCACGAGAACAACGATCCCATTACAATCGATCCTATTAAAAATAGATTAAAAATCATATGAGGGCACCTTGGAATGCCCCCGGCTCAATTCGTTCCAACGCATTTCTGATTAAGATGAGAAACGTCACTTTAATTTTGGGATTGAAAGCAAACGATCCCCTTGCAAGAAATCGGATAGCATTGCCAAAAAGATTAACGTAGCTTAGATTTTTAAATGACGAAATGTGTTCTGGAACACGACTGAGCTTGTTCTCCCACAAACTCAGCTGAGTAAGTGAATGCCTTCCAGTTGGTGAAGAGGCGATAGAACTCACGAGTTTGTTTATCAAACGATCTCCTAGTTGAGTTCCATCCAAAAACAGCGATTCCAAGAGAGGAAATCGATCAGCAATTTGGTTCCAGTGCCGAAAGTCCAGGTAATTATAGATCCTTAACGATGTGACCCGTGCAAGAAAAGGCAACGGAGGGAATCCTCGAAAGTTCAGGCCAGGACCAATGCTCAAACTAACCAAAGACGTCGTATCTGCCAAGAATTTGAAATTTAATCGGCTAAAATCACATCCAGCCATTTCGAAGTGTCCTATCTGATGGATGGAAGAACGGAATGCATCCGGATGAATTTCCAAAATCAAATGGCCAACAAATGTTGAACAACTGATTCCTAAACGATCGACGCGCTTTTCACTCAAGACATCCGCTGGAATTCGGATTGAGTCGTCGGAATCGACCTCTGGTGACAAGGAGAATATATCTACCCAAAACACGTGCAGGGCTTCGGTGCGATTGAAAATGTTATGGACATCGAGGCTAGTGATGGATGAATTGGGGTCGAACGAGTCACCGCAACGAACAATCAAACCATACGGATCGTATTGTTGGCAAGAGCAAGGCGTGTAATCCTCACAGACATCAGGGACAACAGTGGCCGCTAGCACGTCGAAAGGGAGCAACAGAAGAAGAATTAAGGACATCTAAAAACATAAAATAATGAAGAAGAATTCGTTCGTGGTGAATAGCTGTTAGTGTTACCATTGTGCGAAATTGGTAGTCCCGCGGGCGCTTCTAATTTTCTATGCGTCTGTAGTTTTGCGTGCGGCCGACCTTTTTATACGGCACACCGTTGAAAAATGAGATAATTATTCTTTTCAGTTGAATGGAATGACTAATAAATGACTGGTGAATCAGGAACGTTTTTTTTTTCTTCTTATCAGTTATGTGCTCCAACAATGTTGTTTATCGTGACTCACCATTGCTACCATGTGGACACCCACCATTAACTAAAAAAAATATCTAGATTACTTTCTTTAATTTGTGAAGAGCAAAATGTTGATTTGATTTCATGAGTGAATTCGGGATTGTATCGGTAATCACGCAACCACAGGACGAAGCAGTGCCGGTTAACTGTGACAGCTACTATTATTACGAAAAATCCCGTAGAAGAATATTTCGAAATGGGGAAAAAAATGCAGCTTCTAACATGTCGCCTTCTTAGCTCAGTGGTAGAGCGTTGGTCTCGTACTTCTAATCAAGTCAACCAGAGGCCGAGAGTTCAATCCTCTCAGGAGGCACGGTAGAATCAGGACATCAGATTAATTTTGTATCCGATATTCTATTACCGACTCCAGAGACAACACAACAACGAGACAGCGTGAAGCGGTACTAATAAATTCAGTTGTAATAAACGACACTTGTTGTTAACTGCTACTGAATATAACAAACAAAGAGTTCTACTACAACGGCGCCTTCTTAGCTCAGTAGAGCGTTGGTCTCGTACGTTAACATAATATAGCTAACCAAAGGTCGAGAGTTCAACCCTCTCAGGAGGCAATAGCGAAAGAATCCCGTATTTTTACAAGTTAGAAGCCAACAAACTCATTCCTTTTAAAGAATCAATTCGGTTGTGTACAAGGCTGGAACACACGAAAGAAACGGGCAGTCCTGTGTTGTTTGATCTAAAGCTTTTGATTAAAATATTGTGCCCCTTTAGCTCAGTGGTAGAGCGTTGATCTCGTACGAATTACAAAACAACCAAAGGACGGTAGTTCAATCCTCCCAGGAGGCAATTCAAAACATTACACTGCAACTCCTACTTTTCATTTTCACCTACGAACATCAAGATAATCTAACATAAGGTAGCGCAAAATGAAAGCAAGGGTCAGGGAGGATTGCTCCGGCTACGAAACAGATTCTAGAAAGGGTCGGTTTCTAGCGTCGCAAGGAAAAATACAACTTTTCTCGAACGACTATCTTATTCAACGCCTTCTTAGCTCAGTGGTAGAGCGTTGGTCTCGTAGCAAAACAAAGATAACCAAAGGCCGAGAGTTCAATCCTCTCAGGAGGCAGAGTCTGATATTTAGTTTTGTTTTGTTTAAATAGATCCATTTAAATGCAAGTCTGTTACGATTATCAATCCACGCAAATTACTCAACGAGGTCGAACATTTTAAGAGTGTGACATTGTCTCTTAGGATACAGAACGAGTAACGCTAATCAATTGATTGTCCATAAAAGAAAACTACTTCTAACTCCCACGAATCAATCAAAATTGAATTCAATCAACGATGTAGCCTTCTTAGCTCAGTGGTAGAGCGTTGGTCTCGTATAGATGAAACAAGTCAACCAAAGGCCGAGAGTTCAATCCTCTCAGGAGGCATACATCAAAACAAGCTTTAGATACCTCAATAAAAAAAACCAAAAACGAATTTGGAAATCAATGGGCATTTTATAAACAGGTTCGAGCATGAAGAGGTAAACATGACGACTCACTTGTGACAATCTGCTTATGTGTTATTAATAAGGATGAATCCAACAAGTTGTTCCAGGACGCACTGGAAAGGATACGCTGTAAAACTTTTCACGCCCATCCGATTTTAACACGGAACGTTCTATCAAAACTTCAGACTATGCTGTCTCATCGCACGATTCAGGAACGAACACTAGAACATGTTTATATATTAAGAAGTCTAAGCACGTGCGGCACCCTAGACGTACAGAGCTCTAACTGTAAAACCTCAAACAACTATCTTAGATGTGACATTTGGAAAAACAAATGAACTTCGTCCTGCTGGGATAAAACGCCCCCTCGCCAGGAGGTAGGACACGATTTACTGTAGCCCATTACTTTGGCAAATTATTGGAAATGAGACCACAAACGTCTGGCGGCATTCCTCAAGGCTGGACAAAAAAAGAGAAGAGGTCTATAAAAACGCCTGGAAGTCGGACACAGTTGTCGATTGATGGTGTAATCACTGGAATGCGTTGAAGTCCATTTCTTTTTAAAACTGCGTCGTATATTTCTTTCACACACACACACACACATGCACACGAGCATACTGAATAATTAAAGCGATTGCACTGAATAAAAAAATATCACCAATCTAACATTTAAAGCTAAAAAGAGATGGACGACATCACGGTGCATTTACTTGAGGCATAAACTGATTGACCAAATTCATCGGTGTGACTGACTGCATCATCGATGACATCGGGATGTCCATCACCTGCTCAGCGTCCAGCCCGAAAATAGACAGCAATCGGCGCAATGCAGATACGAGAGGATCGAGGAACACCTGGTTGATGAATTGCCAGATGGCGGTCGGGATTCTCCACCAGGTCGATGTCAAAGCGCTACATTCCAAATTCAGGTTATTCATCAACCACCATATGCAAGAAATGGTTACAGTAGCATCTCACCTCATGCCTTCGCTTTTGTCAAAGCCAATACTCCTCTTCATCACGATCTTCTCGGTAGAATTCTTCTTCGATTCAGTTACATTAGCCGTGACGTTAACGGAAGTGAGACGAGCTTTAGCGGTCAGTAATGAACCCACATGTTGGATGGTGGATGCATTGGTCGTCTTCTTTTCAACGTCTGCTGCCACGACAACGGCAATAACAAGCGCCAATACTACCATCACTTTAGTTGACGACATCTTTCTAATTAGACAAAAATAATTCGCTTTCAGTTTTAACAAGATCAAATCAATTAAAGTAAATCGTTACCGTTTGAAGAGTGAATTTTGCAGAGAGTGCGAACTGGGACTTGAAGTTAAGAGCACACTGACTTGAGACGTGGTAGAATGGGTCCTTAAATAACCTAATTGATCACCCAGCCTCTCTTGCTAATGAGTTAAGGATGGGTGTGAAAAACTCCCCCTTTTTTTTTGTCTGAGTTTAGAAATTTTACGTAAGACGTAACCCCCAGGCAAAGTATTTTGTCGTGCCAATCGATTCGAATCGTTTAACCCTGAAGGAATGATGAAATGAAACTCTTTGACGATTGAATAATGTGTATTAACGAACAAAAATACAGTCAATCTAAAATGGGGCGCCAGTTTGAAATGCAAATTCTGTTTAACTAGTAGGAATTGAACCATCCAGATTCCGTCATCCGTATTACAAAAAATAATGGAACAAAACTTATCCAACATCAAAAAGCTCGTCATTATTGCACCAATACAGAAATCTCACTACGTTAAAAAAATAAAAATAAATAAATCACTTAAAATTATCTCGGGCTAAACTAACACAATTTCTTTTTCAAAAAAATTCATCATAGTTCAAAAATAGTTTAGTTCCATCACTGTCGACAATGTACGCGCACAATTCAAATTGAAGCTTGGGGGCACCAGGATTGAGCACGTAGTCATAGTTAGATGTCGTCGATTAGACAAACCCGTTACGTAAAAAAAAAGGATAATTTGATTTCGACTATCAACATGTGAGGACTACATATGGCTTCTCAGTTTTTTTTTAAGAAAAATATTCGTCAAATCTATAGTCGATTTTGAGCCTATGCGGCCGTGTTCTTTGTGGAAAACGGCTCTATCATCTAGGCAAAGACGTCGTGATAAAATGACAAGAATTTGAACAATGAAAACCCACACGCAAACCTGGACATGAATTCCACATTTTTGACAACAAAAAAAGAAAAAAAACAAAAGAACAAACCGGCCCTCAATGTTTGTAGTCATTACTATTGTTTTGATTATCTTTCGAATTCGATAAAATTGTCCATGACAAACGTTCCAGCACGTCTTAAGCTCCAGAACACGCCCTGCTCAAATTTGCTGTACGTGTAGGACGAGATGGCGGGTGAAAGTGGTTCCATCATTTGAAAAATTCGATTGCTCAGCATAATGTTATTGTAGTAGTGGTACATGCTGCCTGGAACGAGTTTTTTCATTCCTTTCACCATCGGCTTAATTAGTGCCTGCGTGAGTTTAAAGCAATTATTTGGCGTGGAACATCTCTTTTTTTCCCCCAGCTGGACAAAGAGTTGCGTCGCCCTCCCGCAAGTGTTCTAATCAAAATGAAACGCGTTCCCTTATGCAAATAAATCAAAGGATCTTACCCGCCGAACGATCAACCTGTAGATGAACTTTCCCATGTACGGTCCAAAATCGTTGAACACCCGTGGAAATTGGCGATTTTCCAATTTCGGGACCGGTTCGTAATTTCGATCCCTGTTCAAACACGTCAAGGTTGAAAATAACATGAAATCGATTTGCCTTTTATTTCAATCAACATACCCGTAAGAGGCCAACGTTAGGCCGTCAAAGAGCTCCGAGCTGTCGAAACCTTCTTGTGCCTCATTATCGTAACGATCTTTGGCCGCCTGCTGGCCAGTTTGCTGTTTATTATCGTTAACGAGACTGGTTGAAGACCTTGCCAACGTGACGTGCCTGCAGTCAATCAGCAACGATCCACTCAGCACAAACAGCAAGGTGATGAAGAAGCCGGGATTCATCTCAGGAATTTTTTCCAGCACCTTGATCTAACAAAACTAAACGCAAAACACAGAAAATTGAAAATAAAAATAAGGAATATTGTAATTGAGAAACAGGTAGCTGTACCTGACTAGTTTGTTTGGCTTCTTCAACGTGCGGTGGTGGTTGTTCTTTTTTCCTAGTTGCATTCAGCGACAGGTGGTTCTAAAAATTCAAGTTTTGACGAGAGATCCGGAAGCTCACAATTCACAATCGCTATTCAAACACGAGGAGTGTATCTTGTGATAGCTCACGCACGTGAACACACACACAAAAAAAAAAAATAGTAGACAGGCAGAGGACCGAAGAGACGGACGAACCGCACCGTCGGCTCTGATCTGCAACACTGAGCTGCCCGTGTACGCTGAACCTCGTGCAATATAAGAGAGAGGAGGGAATCCCTTTTTTCAAACACAACAAAAAGCGAACCGAACTCGGGGGGAAGAGAGCTGAACAGTCTGAAAGAAAGAGTTCTTTCTTTTTTTTATTTTCGAAAAAAAAAATGTGCTGCCACTAGACAACCACAGATGGGCAAAACCCACGGATGCGGCGGCCGACTTGCGGGCCGAACCATCGAGCGGACCGCGGATCTTGATTACCTGCTTTTTCCTCAGCCTTTTTTTCTTATTATTATTTTTTTTTCAATTCATGTTGCCTATAAGCGCAAACGTCTCGGAAGGGTCAGTCGACATGTTGTTTTTTCAGTGTTGAAAGAAAGAAGAAGTTAAGAAAACGAAGGGAAAGAAAGAAAAAAACAACCGTTATGTAGCGCCTAGAGGCACTTGCTCGTGCCACATACCGTTCACCTGGGGAAACTGTCGCTGGTACGTCTTGTACAAATATGAGTTAATTCATTTTGCTTTATTATTCACTTTATTCACGCGTATTCGAAATCCGGTCGTTGTGCGCAGGAAGTCAACGCACATCAATCGGTTGATTTCCTTTCCGACGTGTTCAACGTTTTATTGCTGATTACCTTAATCAAAGCAACAATGTTGTGACACAATGGCTAGATGATGTGGTCCCTTCTGTTATTGGAACAAGGAGCGCCGAGTTCGGATCGAGTACGTGTATGCATATGAGCTGTGGCTGCTGAGGTATTGGTGAAGATGTAGGAATTTCCGGTTAGGTTTTCAGGTCAGTTCACGGTCATCCAACAGGTAGACGAAAATCTCTTCTTTTTCCTTTTTTTTAACAAGAAAATCAGATTCTTTTAAAATTGGGTAAAGCTAATAAAAAAAAAAAGTGAGAGAAAAATGAAATGGAGGAAGTTGTTTCTGTTCGAAAAGCATCTAGTGAGCCCGATGACCTCAATGATTAGTTTATACGATATCATGCGATTGTCTTTCGTACATCTATCTCGTAATTTTAGTACCTGCAAATACGATCCTATTACTTTTGCCTCATTTTTTTTTCAGTGAAGCTAGAATCATAATCAATGAAATTAGTGGCCGTTATGATGCCTACCTGTATAGGTAAAGTCAAGCACCAGATGGAACTGTATTGCGACAACGAATTATCAGCATGCTGGGTGCACCAATTATTCCACTCAATCGTAAGCTATAATTTCAATTGTTTCTTTTTTTTTTTTACATCGCTGATGGATTTTTCGCAAGGGCATAATTTATGATGAACAAGTGACCTGTTTTGGCTAACTGAATTTTTTTTTTTACTGCAGTTGAACAACTATCGAGAGGCAAACTCAGTAACGACCAGTCGAATCCATTTAATATATGCTATTTCCGGTCCGCGCTGTACGTGTGTGTCGCATTACTTCCTGGAAGTAGCTAGCGACTATTCAAATGCCTCGTTTCAATAGTGGACACCAAAAACAAAAATGTAGATCAACCGTGAAACGTAAACCGCAATGGCACGTTGCGCAGTGGTTAAGCTTTCATTAATGGACATTATGATGGCCATAACGATGGGTAAATATTCCTTCTTTTTTTAAACGATAGACGCCCGGAACGCGGAACCGGCCTGCGTAATGCAACATATTTCCATAAACATGAGAGAGTTTTAAAGAAAAATTTAATTACCTTTTAAATATGTGTCCTACAAAATGAGAAAAGAAGGGAAAACACCACGACTTTAATTTGATTGCAATGGATATTTTTGTTTTTACGTAAATTAACTTTTTACGACTTTAGGTCACTAACCCATAGGCTGATTTTTGTTTTTCAAAAACAGAAAGATAACGAACCTATTGTACCATTTTTGTTATTTCCCGTTAGTTTTCGAAGGTCAAATCTACGAGGTAGGGTAAGATGTTACGGTACCCACAGGTAACAATGCAAATGAGGGGAAAAGGTTGAGATGGGGGTGAAGCTTTTTCTTTCGAAAGGGGTTGTAAAAGTAGGGACTTTTAAACAATAAAAATTCGAGCCTAGCCTTTAGTCTCATTTTTAGGAATGTCGGCACAGGTTGCGACCAATTCGAACACGAAAAACTTGTGTGGATGTTTTAAAACGTTTGCAAAGACAAGTCTGATAGAAATGTAAATGTAAATACGCTCCTATCAGGAGACAAACAAAGCCCTGGGCCAAACGTTGTCAATAAAACATTTTTCTTTTTTCAGATAAAAACAAATGATTTGTTACGCTCTCGATATAGACTAAAAAAACAAAAGAGAGTCGAAAGTGATTCGATCCAGTCTCAGTTATCATTCTCGTTTGCCTGATATTTGTACTCGTTTGCATCGTCAATTGAACACTCGACGTGGAGACAAACCCCACCAAATAGAAAAGATGAAATTTCATTTACCATTTTCATTTGTTGGAGGCTCTGTCCTTCTCGTTATCGGATGCTGTTTGTTGTCCGCGGATGCGAATCCGTCCGGTGCGCCGGAAACGGCCTGCACGACAATGACTCCGCAACACGGTGTCGACTGGCAAACCATTCCATGTCCGTTTGAAATCATCGTAGACAAGGTGGGTTTTTAATTTAATGTCGTTCGATAATGAATTAGATTTAAATATTTGTGAAAATTTTGGTTTTTAGACGAAAATGTATCCCAGTGAAACGCTAAACATCCGTCTGGGCATTAAAAATAACGTGAACGTTAGCGATCCTGAAGCTCGCGGATTCAAAGGTTTCATGGCCATGGCGTTTGATCCTAGCAGCCCCGATGTTCAGCCATTAGGCACATTCGACACTAAGGCTTCTACTGAGATAAAGACAATGAACTGCCCTAGTCCGTTTCGAGAACCCAACACAGTGAAGCAGAACGTAATCTACTCGATTTTGAGAATAATGCATTTTTACTAACACTGGGGGTTTAACTCGTTGTTGTTCTGATTTGAACGAACTGTATAGGTTGCCGCAACCCACACCAATAACGGATTTAAGAAGACGGTCGAGTTAGTCTGGACACCACCGGCCGATTTCCTTGGACCCATCATTATCGTGTAAGTGTTCCGTTTACTCTGTGAATTGAATGTCGTGTGATCTTCACGGATATTGTGACTATTCGTTAATAAATAGGGTGACGTTTGTGCATGAGAAGGAGATTATGTGGGTCAAAGAAAATTCTGAATTTATCCAAGTTGTGCCCGACCCAGGGCCAACCTCAACGACGGTAAGTTTTTAAATGGCAATTACGTGTTTTGTTGTTAACGAATCAAATCAATTTGTTTTTCAGGAGACAACACCGTCGACTACAACAACACCGACGACTACAACAACACCGACAACTACCACTACCGTGCCACCGACGACGACAGGAGCTAGATCGTCTGCAATAGAATGGAACGTATTGTTTGGTGTTACCATTATCAGCCTCTTAGCTCGCAACCGGTTCTAGAATTTACCAACTATTTGACTAAACTCTTTTCAAAACGCGTAACGTGCACATGTTTATCAACATGAGAGACGGAAGAAAAAGAAACCAAATACAATTCGAACGTCCAAATTTTGTGTTCCAGTAAAATGACAGACTTTTTGTTTCAGCTGGATCTGTTAGTCGCGTGTTTACGATCGATAACGAATTAATTCGCTTCGTATCATACGGCCTGTCTGAATAAGCTCCTGTCAATGATGACGATATACCTTTTTATCTATTTTTTTTTATATATCGAGTAAAGAATAAGCACGAAGCGGATGAACTTAGTTTGCACTGAATGAACTTTTGCTCTAGTGATGCAAATGAGCGCCGTGGGCCTTTGAACCATTCACCGCTGCCAGGTGAAGTGGCAAGTGCGAAATGAGTTCCACTTAAAAAAAAAATCAAATCGAATAAAAACTCCATTTTTTGAAATGAAATGGCAGGTCTTTTTAACGGGACTGGCAATCTCGTGCACCACTATCTGCAGTCAATTCATTTTTAGCCTCCGTGCGGATTAAACACAGGCATTCTTTTTTGTTTGAAAGAAATAAACTGATTAGAGGTCTAGCGCTAAAATTAACTCGTGATACGTTTAGAAAAAAAAAAAGAATAACGGTCAACTATTTTGAATATTAAAAAAAGGAACGAGCTGGAATATTTATTTGGGCCATCTTTAGATGCGGTGGGATTTCTCCGGCCCTCGAGCTGTTAGCGCTAAAACATATCGTTGCGTCACATCGCGGCCGTATTGGCGAAACCTACATTCTCTTAATGCAGGAAAATTGCAATATACCGAAGCCGTGAAAAGAAGCAGAAGAAAAAAAACCCCATAATAATAATAACAATAATGAGTGTAAGGGGAATTTATAATAACTTCGCGGTTGTTGCCAACGGTCACGGTTCTTTTCAGCCAACATTTTTGGTAAAGTAGGAAACGGTTTTCTTTTTATTAGCTAGTAAAAACAAATCAATTGTCACAATGTTTGCTACGTGGGCATATGATATTGCACGTTTTTACGCTGATGGGTGATGTACCACATCCGGGCAAAAATGCGAGGAACAAGCTCAACACTGGCCGTTTGCTATGCCATCTGATTTGTTTTTGATTGCGTACAAGCAATTTTTTAATGAATGCAACTTGTCCTTATTTAGAGTTCACTGGGTTTTACTGACAAGATCCTGTTTTCGATTGGGGCAACGTAATGTACAACATTGTGTAAGACTTTGTTCGAATTTGTCAAAGGACGGCAAGGACGCCTAACTGTAAACTAAAGCATTAGACCCTATAGAAATGTATCGTGTAACAAGTAAACTGGTTTGATATGACATAGTAGTGACATGTGACGTCTTCCCAACGACTAATTATCCACGTTCTTCGTGTTGTTTTTTTTTTCCAGGAGGAAGACAAACGGGCTACTCGTAAAACGTCGATACGTCATTTCCATAAAATTTGATAAGCTACAATGCGATTCGCCTTCGTGAAAAGGCCCGAAAACATCTACTCATCATACGGGTTAGATGATTTGAATCTGAAATCAAATTGTTTGTTCTTAATGGCTTCACGGAAATGTATCTTCTAAATTGAGAGTCTAAATCGCCAAGATGGCCTTGCCCAATCACGTTGGTGTTCGGGAATACCCTTCAGCGTGGTAGAAAATCAAAAGGTTCAAAGACGATGCGATTTCGAAATGAAATTAAAAAAAAAACCCGGTCGGTCAGTGACACTCAATCCGGAAAGATTGTCGAAAGAAAAATGTCTGGACATCAGCCAAAGGGTCACATGATTAGGTGACATTAACACGTAGACGCGATGCATTCGCCATCCTCGAATAATAAAAAGGTGACGACATGCAAACCTTCGTTACCTTCACATTCCCGATGTTGAAAATCTTTTAATGATTAGTCAATGAAAGAAAAAAAGCTGTTTGAGTGCCAAATGAATTCTATCCAACGAAAAGGTACACGTCATTTCGTGCGCAGCATTACCTGTAATTGAATCTGTATAGTGCTTTGGGTGATTCGCTTTGACGTGATTGCAGCTGCAGGTCACGTGTCATTCTCCATTTCACATACTACCCCCGTGGGCTCTACAATCGTTATCTGGGGCGTTATCCTATCGAAAGACGGACTCCATCAAATCTTCCTTCGTCATCTCGGATGACTCTTCTTGCATCTCATATCAATAAATTGATATTATACGAGCGTGATCGTCCGATTTAGTTGGCATGTTGGTGACCGTTGTCGTGATAGCTCAGCACTTTTCGAGATTACCTTGACGTTTAGTTTGGGAGTGAGTCTATCAGCAATGATAAAAGGTGGGTTCATGGACGTCTAGCCGGATAACGGTATAATATTAGAAAAATAACGTAAACCCAATAAAATGAAATTAATCGCGCACATTAAAGATTTTTGCCACGCAGCAAAAACGGATGTTAATTTTTTCTGGATACTCAGTCAATGTGTTTCATTGTGAAATAACGACGCGGTCACGTTCACTTGACCGAATCAACTTCCAAAAAACAATAAACCGATAACTTGAACGCTAAACGTTTAAAGCGCCGGAGTCAAGTAGTTCCATGACACGGTAAAAAGGTAGACGAACTTGCGCTCTGCGTGCAACTCTTCAAGACACATTAACTTTTGAACAGAAAAATGAAATTTTAAAAATCTATAGCATTTTCATTTCACTTCGTGACAGGCCAATTTTATTTTCATAAAAAAGACGAGCCCACTGGATTTTTACGCTGCCGAAAGGCTTGTCTAACGTGAATAAGAGTTCATTCCAAAAATACCTTCTGGCTATAAATCAATTGCGATGCGGATGACAGGTATAAATTTTTTGACTCCGACAAAGGATTTGCATGTTCCTATCTATTTGTTTCATTTCGCAACTGACATGCACGCCCTTGACATGCCTTTGTAAAAAAAATGGTAATGAATTTCTCACTAGAATTGAACCGAGAAACAATAACCCGTTTGCGTTTGAAGGAAGCTGCGTGTCTGATACAGGGGGATATCGTGTCAGACTCATTTCTTTCTCAATTGGATTCGCTATGTGATTAGGTGAGAAGCTGTCGAGTACGTACTAATTACGTCAAGCAACGAGAAGACTGACAGAAATCAATCAGGGCAGACGGGTTGAAATTTTTGAACGCAAATGAACGAAAGGATCGAAGAAAGAAGGAGAACCAGAGGCTGACAATGAGATGTCAATCACGATGATATTCCTCCGAATGGCCGGCATATAAAAAGGTAGATGTTCAACTAGAAGTTTGCGCACTACAACTTTCAATACCGACTGCCATTGCGTTCAAAATCATCACACAGAAAATGCGTTTGGCAATCGTTTTAATGTCTTGCTTGTTGTCGGCCTTCGTTGCAGCTGAGCCTTACTACCCTTTTGACTACTCCGTACAACATTCGTACTTCCGCGCTGGATTTCCTCATCCGTCGATGGTTGACCGCGTCGATCAGGAGGATGTAAACGGACGCTTATTTATCGCCACCGTGACGTTGACTCTGTCGACTGTCACGACCACCTCGACGGCCATGACCGTATCGACGTGCACGACCTCGACCGCTGCCCTTGTGGGCTGCGTTGCTGGCCGTCGACGTCGCGACGTTGTCCCGGAATCCGAAAAATCTGGCCGTGGACTCTTCTACGACGAGAACGAAGCCGAGAACGAAGAAGGCACTTCATTCTTGCCCAAACCCAAAACGTAAGTCTAAACTATTCGAAATCAGGATACACGCATGTTGACGATAAATTCAATTTGGATTTAGGGTGGAGCAATCAGTTGACCAAGTTCCCCGGGCCGTTCGCCAATTACCAACCTACCCCATTCTAATTCAGCCAGGTATTAACGCACCTGAAAACGTGCGCGGTGGTCGATTGGTGATGGCTTTCGCTACGTCTACCGTTACGGCTACAACGACTTCCACATCGATTTCCGTCATGGTTGCCATTTGCAGCAGCTTATCCACTTTCCGTACTTGCGGTTGATTCGGCCAACATTCGCAGTTGACACCTGAATAATATGATTGAAAAGTAAGGCAACGTTTGAAAATCAATTTTTGTCATACCATAAATTATTTTGTATCTTATTGGTTGAGGGTAATACATTTTGCAAAACATTGAGAAAGCGAGACGAAAGGTAAAGAGATTCAGTACTTAATAGAAACGTGACAGGATCTTGTCTAATCAAACGTGGGGAAAATCGAAAGGAGAGTTATCTTGTGATGGGTCTATCTTGCGTGCTAGCGCCTACAACTACCGAATTCTGTTAGAGAAAACATCATTTTGATGGACACTATCTGGTTCGTTCGCTACCTTTACATTAATTGAAATCTGCATTTTCGAATGAGGACTAGCGAACTAGGCATCGGTCGACATGTTCCACTTGTGTTTTTGTATTAACCTCAACATTTAAACTTAGGACATTATTTTTTACGGATTGAGATAACGTCGTTCAGACGTCTGGCCAACATCAAATGGATTAGCGCACAAATAAACAGACTTCAACTTGAGATAAAACAAAACGACCATCACGCATTGTTTGTTTGATTTCAGATATTTCAGTCCCGCGTAGAACGACAAACATTTGCCGTTGCCCTCCTTTTTCACGTGATAAATTCATAAGTGACAAACGCACCCTTTGCCAGTCCATGGCAGGCAAACGAAACCTCCTACAGTCAACAAGATTGCTAAACCAAAAAAATAAAAATCCTATATCAATTTAAACGATGTCATATCACAGACAAATATGAATCAACACAATGAACTATATGTTGGATTCTGGAGGCTAAATAAAATTCAGTCGGGAACCAACTTTGAGTTTGAGTACCGTCTTTCTATTTGCCGTCCAGCCATCATTTCGTTGCCTTTTAGACGTTTACAGCTATGGAACGCGTTAATGGAGTCGTTTTGATGGCCGTAGCCATGCTGGCCACGTTTTGGGCAACCGGAGTGGACGCGAATTCTCACGGTGCTCCCATCACGTCATGCTCAGACATGGGGGCCGTGCACGTTGTTTTCGCATCAAAGGATCCGGCGACTTGTCCGTTTGGCATCACCTTCGCTCAGGTAATTAAGAATTATTCTATCTTTAGATGTACTTTTGTTTACGTCTGAATTTGATAAACAATAGACGGAGGTAATGAAGGGTAGCAAGGTTAATGTTACCCTATCGGCCAACGTAGCCCAGGGCGAACCTCAAAGTAGGCTGCCCGAAGTTACCGGCTATTTCACAGGTAAACTTGCGTTTTGAAATGAAACGTTTTATAAAAGAGTTGGATTTCACTGACGATGAATTCGTGGGATGTTAGGTTACCTTCTGATGGCCTTTAATGCTGAGGATGAGCGTAATGGACCTCTTGGCACTTTCTCGGGCTTCAATCCACAGCAAGGACAGCACCTTGATTGCTGGGACATACCAATGGTTTGAAACTTAACCACAACCAGCCTCTATTTTAGTTTCATATTTTGAAAAATTGACATGAAACGTATGACGTATTGTTACAGAGTGCCCTGACGCACGTCAACGCAAATTTCAAGCCAGCCATTCACACGCAATGGGTCCCTCCCGAAGAGTTTGTCGGTACCGTCATCTTCAAGTATGTCTCCTTGATTTCTAACGCCATTAAACACAGAGCTTTATTTTCACATTAATGTGCTTTTCAGAGCTACCTTTACGTCGAACATAGCCACTATTTGGGCTGCAGTGCCGGCACATAGCAACGTGACTATCAAGGATGATGAGACCACCCCAGCGACTACCCCAACGACTACCCCAACGACTACCCCAACGACTACCCCAACGACTACCCCAACGACTACCCCAACGACTACCCCAACGACTACCCCAACGACTACCCCAACGACTACCCCAACGACTACCCCAACGACTACCCCAACGACTACCCCAACGACTACCCCAACGACTACCCCAACGACTACCCCAACGACTACCCCAACGACTACCCCAACGACTACCCCAACGACTACCCCAACGACTACCCCAACGACTACCCCAACGACTACCACAACAACAACGACAACCCCCGTAAGTAGATTGCCGCAATATAATTCAACTGGTTTTACCCTTTTAAATGAAAACTCAATTGCAATTCAAATGGTTTTTACAGGCACCTACGACGCTGGCAGCACCCGGACGCATGAGCGGAAGTTGGATGGTGGTCGCGTTCGCCCTCGTCTTGGCAGCCATGCCATTCTTGCCAACATTGTAGAATATTACCTCGCTTTTCCCTGGCTCATTTCTGTTTGAATCACTGGAATGCAGCCCCTCTTTTAAAATACACCTTCCTCTCCATTTGTAGCATTTTCATCGACCACGCCTGTCCGATTTCCCAGTTTTTGAATAAGACTTTACAATGAAAAATTAGAATTGATGTGATCGATAAACGCAAGATCTTCTTCGCAGTTTGTGAGATGGAAAAACGAGGGGCATCACAGGTGCATCGGCGCCGATATGGTTCACGTCTGATTTGACGAGCGACCGATGTCATCTCGGTCTATACAAATTCAAACAAATACGGTTTGCTTTTGTATGATAACGCTGTTGTTTTAAGTATTATACGAACTCTGCTCTTTGAAGACGTGTCTATCAAAAAGCAGCAAATGGGACCGCAAATAAAACGCAGACCAAGGAGAAGGTAGACTAGATAACATCAAGATTGTATAGAACAAACATCGAATGGGAAGCCCTAGGGTAGGGCCCAACGTAAAAACCTTAGCCTAATTATCAGCTGCGTCGTTGCGATTATTAAATTTCTAACCTCTTTGCTTGACATAATGAGAATAAATGTTGGAGAACTGACTCCACGTCCATGAAGAAACTTTGGAAAGGCGCATTTTAAAGGCGATCTGCTTCTCTATTCTAAGACGTAGAGCGTACACATTAAGATCAATATGCCTTCTTAGCTCAGCGGTAGAGCGTTGGTCTCGTAAGAAACTTAAGTTAACCAAAGGCCGGGAGTTCAATCCTCCCAGGAGGCATTCAGTAAAACGGATATTACGTACGTCTAAACTAAGACAGCGATGGATTTTTGGGCTTTTAAGAAATGCATACAAGTCAGTGGAGGTGAATATGATGACTTACTTCTTATCCCTGTATGTGTGCTAGTAGCGGCAATGGTGAATCCGAAGAGCTGTTCCACGACTGAGAAAACGGGACGTTTCACTGTAAAACACTGACACCGTTCGTAAACAAAGCTTCCGATTGAACAAATTCTCCACCCTTTACTAAATGCTAGAAAAACCTATTTGCACGATTTAAAAACGAGCACTTGAAAATGTTTAGTGAAACAGCTTAGTAATGACGTGTACGTGATGCGGCTACAACGTACCGAGCACTAAACACACTTTAGCTACATGAAGGACGTTGTTCCTGGAAATGACAGTTGGAAAAAACAAATGAACTACGTCCTGCTGGCCTGAAACGCCCCCGCGCTTAAACGTGGCACACGTGGCACTTTACACCTGGTCGGCCAAATTTGTCCTCGTTTTACCGGGCATCAAACAAATACGTTTTTATCTAGTCATGCGAAAAGAGATCGCTATTACCAGGAAGAATGGCTTCAACGGCCTGACAGTTTTTAAGCGATCATTTGTGGAAAGTCATAATGAGCAGTGAAAGGAAATGTTTTCATTTATTAATACAGCTATTAATTCAAACATCGTTGCCTTCTTAGCTCAGTGGTAGAGCGTTGGTCTCGTACTCTCAATCTAGCAAACCAAAGGCCGAGAGTTCAATCCTCTCAGGGGGCAATAACATACATCTAATGTAATGCAGCCATGACTCAATTTTTCTTTTGAATAAGAATATCCTCCGTTGCGTTGTACCTCATTGGAACATTCCAAAGCAGCTATCTAGCAGTGTTTTAAACGGTTGGAACAGGTTCGTGTGCCTCCTTAGCTCAGTCGTAGAGCGTTGGTCTCGTACAAAGGAAAAAGCTAACCAAAGGTCGGGAGTTCAATCCTCTCAGGAGGCACGTTTTTGGAATATGATTAAATTTAGAGAAATAAAAATGGTTGCAGTCCGTTACGTGCATGATGCCTGAATTCTGCAACGACATGGAAGTGGACGATAATTACACAAGCAATTGAGTGATAAACATGAATAAGAACGTACTTTTCCTATCGAAATGCTAGATTAGGCAGTGACTGCCACTTAAATACTGTCGCCTTCTTAGCTCAGTGGTAGAGCTTTAGTTTCGTACAAAATCGAAGACAACCAAAGCCCGAGAATTCAATCCTCTTTTCATCGAAAAATTGCCGCGATCCTTCGCAAATATCACGGTGGATCTGTTTTAACGGAATTACATGTTCTATTCATAGCCTAAAGCTGTTTATTTTCTTACCTTCTATTTTCGCTTTGTTTGTTTGCTTTAATTTTTGTGGGAATCAAAAGATAAAGGCAGTATACCTCTCAACCTTTCCGCGCTGTTTAGATAAGATCTGGCTAATATCCATATTTGCTACAACGAATCTATATCCTAACATCACGGGACCGTCAACATGACAGTGCGTGACGCCATTACGTTTTCATCTTTCATCTTGACGTCATCCTGTTACGTAACGCGTTAAAAACTAATACGTTTCGCGCAATTTAAATTAGCAAGGAATGTATCTTTACCTACTAACTTGACTTCGCTAACTATATGGCTGGAGCGAAATGGGATTTAACATACAGCGTGCGACTCCACATTGTCGTTCTTGCACAGAACAATGGAACGAAACAACTCGATTTCAAACGTCTCCTATCAGTGAACGCTGTTCTCTCTAGGACTCGTTGGCTCTTGAGGTCATTATCTATAATCGTGTCTGTATAGCGATTAAATATACAACGTATACGTAACATTGAGTGGCCAGGTAGCACGGATCGACTGTATTTGTTTATCGTCTTTGTAGAGCTCTCTATAAAGGAGAGCATGGCCACTAGTTAGAGCATCCAGTCGATTCAAGTCTCACCTTCACCATGTCCGCTTCAAACATGTTCAAGTACGTCTGTTTGTCCCTGGCCCTTTACCTGGCCCTCAACGCAAACAGCATCCAGGGAGCGCCCAATGGAGCACCTAGACTCGCTTGCGGAGACATGGTTCCCCAACACGGCGTCGACCCCCAAACCAGCGCGTCTCCCTTCGTTACAACACCTGCATCGGTTCGAAATTCATTTATTACTTTTGTGTTTTAATTTCATTTGCAATGCCCTTTTTTGTAATTTTGTGTTGGATAGACGTCCATTGCCCAGGGCTCTAGCGTAACGCTTACATTAGCTCCGATCAGCGCTCCTGACACGTTCAAAGGTAAGCAAATATTCCCACCCTCCATTTAAAAAAACGATGGAAAAATGAGTAAATCTTCACTACGCATTCGTCTACATTTTTTGGGGGGCAACTAGGTTACCTCGTGATTGGTTTCGACAACGCCAACCAGGCCGCAGGACCCATCGGCACCTTCTCCGCCATCAGCGATGGCCAAACGCTCGACTGTCCAGGAGTCAATGCCATGGTAAGCCAAAAGAATAAGGATTATCTTCTACATTTTTTAAACCATCAGAAAATAACAAATGTTCTTTAATGATAGAATGCTGCCACTCACGTTAACAATGCCACCAAGACGTCCGTCACTCTTGATTGGACTGCTCCCGCTGGATTCGTCGGAACTGTTCTTTTCAAGTAAGTGCTTTTATTTTGGGCAACGTTTCTCATAATTTTACCTAATATTTTGTTATTACTTCGATACGCAGGACTAGCTATGTACAAAACGTTGCCACTTTCTGGGTCGCCACTCCAGCCTCCCTGGTCACCGTCGCTTAATTTTGAGATACAATTGATCGGTTAATTTTGATTGTTGGCGCATGTCTTAGGGATGCAATAAATCAACCAGTTTACCAATTCAAAAATGTACAATTTCGATTTCAAAGCTGATTTAATAATCTTTACGTTACGACGTTGTAAAGTTCTGGCGCTGTTTGATCAGATCATTAATTTAGGCCACGAGTAGTGGAAGATAAGTTTTCGTTTCCAAATCATACATTATCTTTTTTTTTTTTTTTAACCAAACTAAAAATAAGATAAAGCCCATATTTCGTGACGAAAAAAATTATAAGTTTACTGATGTGGTTGATGTTATCTCTTTTTAAACAAGACACAAAGTCTTAAAACCAAACCTCCTTTTCCTTCCTCCTTCCCTTACAAATTTTTCCAGCCACAAAATTATTGAACATTTTGCACATTTTGAACCGAACAAGCAGCTCGTATCAAATCTTGCAGTAGAGCATTGAAGAGTATGACTAAGATATGAGCAAGGGAGGGATAAATATGATGACTTACTTGTTGTTATCAGTCTATGTGTAAGCAGTGGCAATGACGAAGCCAAAAACGTTGTTCCACGATGGATTAGAAAGGCCAGGCAATTCATTGTAGGTCATGGAAAACACAACTGCATGGAGCAGTTAAAACGTACTAAATCGCCATATCCAGCCACACAAGAACGTCGATCCTAACCTTGGCAGTTTGGAAAACAAATGAATTTTGTCTTGATGGCCTAAAACGCCCCCACGCCAGGAGGTAGGGCACGAATCAGTTTGTCTGGTTGACTAACTTTGTCCACGTTTACTCTAAGATCAACGAATACATTTATGTTCCGGTCAAGCAGAAGAAACAAACGATTGTCAGGCCGGATTCCTCCGGCTATCCAAAGAATTACTAAAGGATTATTAAAAGAAAATCATGATAGGCGATGCAAGGAAAAGGTCTTGGTTTATTAATCCTGTTTAATTCCTGCCGCCTTCTTAGCTCAGTGGCAGAGCATTGGTCTCGTATAGCTTTCTAGTCACCCAAAGGCCGAGAGTTCAATCCTCTCAGGAGGCAATTGCGCGGAGGGGCGCACATCTTAACATTTCAGCAGGGGCAATACATAAATTTGTTTTAGCAACATCCCAGTTGCGGCTCAGGATTGAGATCTCAAAAGTTACCATCAGGTAACGTCCAAGCAATTTAAGGTGAAGCTTATGGCACGGTGCAGTGTGCCTTCTTAGCTCAGTGGTAGAGCGTTGGTCTCGTAATAAAGTGAAGATAACCAAAGGCCGAGAGTTCAATCCTCTCAGGAGGCAATAGCGCTGATGCACGCATGACTTGACAATTCAGCAATGACAAGTTATAAATTTGTTTTAAGCAACGCATATCACCATTGCGTCTCATGCTTAAAAACTCAAAAGTTACCATCAGTTAGCTTCCAAGCAATTGAAGCTATAACGCATGACACGCTTTAGTGTGCCTTCTTAGCTCAGTGGTAGAGCGTTGGTCTCGTAATGAACTGTTAGTAAACCAAAGGCCGAGAGTTCAATCCTCTCAGAAGGCATGGGGCAATATAGATAAATCAGCATATGAACAAATAAATGAAGATAAATTTTGTATCTTCTACAAAAGAAATGCGTTGCTGAACTTCTGCGTGATTATCAGTATTTCAGATTGTTTTTGTTTTCTGTTTCTATTTTTACCTTTCTTCATTTACCTTTTTTGGGAGCCAAAAAGCTCAAAGACAATGTACGTCAATGACTTTTGCACTATTAGATAGGACCGAGCACCAAGACTCGCTTGCGCAGACATGGTTCCCCAACACGGATTCGATGCGCAAACCAGCGCTTCTCCCTTCGTGACCACACCTGCATCGGTATAAAATTCATTCATTACTTGCCGTGTTTCTTTTGTGTCTAATTTCATTTGCAATCCTTTTTTCTTTTGAAATTTTGTGTTGGTATAGACGGCTATTTCCCAAGGCTCTACCCTAACACTGACCCTGGCTCCGGCCGGTGCGTCTGGCGCCTTCAAAGATAAGCCATTATTTACCTTCATTATACTGAACATTGATAACTGAATTACTATTTTACTATGCATTCAATATTTTTGAGTGATTAGGTTACCTCTTGATGGGCTTCGATAACGCCAATCAAGCAGCTGGACCCATTGGCACCTTCTCGGCCATCAGAGATGGCCAAACACTCGACTGCCCAGGAGTCAATCTCATGGTAAGAATGAAAAAATAATACAATAAAATGTTAAAAGATAATAAATTTCATGTAAATATATACAGAACGCTGCCACTCACATCAACAATGCCAACAAGACGTCCTTCACCGTCGACTGGACGGCCCCCTGCCGGATTCGTGGGAAGTGTCTTGTTCAAGTAAGATTTTTCATGTGACCAACAACCGGTTTTCCATTTCATTTTAAGCCTTGTTTCATTACGCAGGACTACTTATGTAGAAAAGGTTGATGTGTTCTGGGAGGCCACTCCATCCTCCTTGGTCACCCTCGCTTAATTTTGGATTATTCAAAGATTAATCAATCGATTATTTTTTCATTCTTGGTGCATTAGACAGTTCAAACTGTTGGTTAACAAATTCAAAATGAACAATTCCGTTTTCGAAAGTGAGGGTTAAAATTTTATTAGAAGCTAACATCAATAAATAATTCGATTCGCTTAATTGATTCATTCATTTAAGCCACGCGCAGCGAAAGATAGGTATCCTGTGCAAATCGAACTTTGCCTTGGCTTCTCTTTTATCACGTACGCACTGAATGAGGTTAAACCAGGACCTTCTGTCAAAGAACGTAGTTAGCTGACGCAGATGCATATGTTATCATTGGAATCACGGTTTAGGTTAAATAAGTACGGAGCACGTAGTGGGAGTAAAGTGCGATTTGCTATGCCCATTGACGCGCGTCATCAGGCAATTTAAAGATTTCTAATCGCTGTTAACCAAGTGCAGCTGTTCGAATCCTATACGCACCATACAGGGATCGAAGGGGACAATTGCATATTTTAAAAGATTTTAGAATTAAATTCTATTGCCCGTTCCGTAACTATTGCAACTGGCGAGTTGGAGTTGAAAGACATTGACACCTAGGGGGGTGACGATAATGTACCAAAATGCACCGATAATCTCAGAAAGAGGAAAGGTGCAATAAATTTTGTTTTGCTTACTTCCCCCCTCTCATCGCCAATGTTTCGCAAAAGAAGGGAAAGGTGACATTGGCCAAGATTTTAGTTTTCTTTCGACACCTGTCGCCACGACGAATGATACCATAAATAGTGGTTAACACAAAGTACATTACTTTAAACAATATATTTACTGTCCTTCTTAAAGATTCTCAGAATGGGCTGGTTGGATTCTACTAACACGCGATAAAGATTACAAACGAACATAAACTATTTCGCTGGGGTGTTGTTCAGAATTAACGAGAACATGAATTTGAATAAATACAATCCGAAATTGAATAGCTCACCTGTTTATGCCGATCGACGCAACCACCTACATTCAATGACGAAATTTCGAATATGACGACAATAACTTTACGCGAACCAAACCCCAAAACGAGTGAGACATGTATTGTCACCAGCCTCTATTCGCACTTTACGCAACGCGAAAGCTTACCTGTAATAAGGATGCGTCTGGGGAAAGGAAACGTGTTTGGGTCTTTGGGAAAAACCCGGTAGGTGTCGCAAGTTTGTAGCGAACCGGTAGAAAGTCGTAAGAACTAGTTTACTTGACTCATTCTTTCAACACATCGTCATTAACAACAGTATGTTGTTATACAGCGATCCCAATGCCGGTGCCGGGCGGTACCAGGTGTCGTTGGCCCCTTTCTGTTACAGCGGATGCAATTCAAATTCAAAGCCAGTCTTTTTTTTAGAGCACACACCTTCATGATTTAATTTCAAAAACAAAAAAGAATAGTTAATTCAGGTACGTTTTTAACAGCTATATAGATTAACGCACGTGACATAAGGAAGTCTCTTGTGATTTTCAGGCCAAGGACGGCATTTTGTTTCGTTGCCATTCAAATTTCAAATGCCCGCCAACAACGTGAGTCATCGTTCACAATTTCATCGGCCGACTTTAATCATTAGATTCCAAACGTCTTCGCTCCTCATGCGTAATTTGATGGGGAAAAAAATTCTATTGAACAAACATTTCACGTACAATAACATCTGCAATGTCAACTAGGGGAGAATGTCGACATGGGCCCCAAAGAACTTTGCTAGCGTACAAATGAATCGATCATCGATTTTTTTGTGTACCTTTATTAGTCGATACCAACATGTTCCAAACAGCGATTATATAGCCCGGAGCTTTTTTCTGTAAGCCATTCTTTTTTTTTCCCCACTGATTACAAGAAAACAAAAAAGAAAAACATGCGGGATTAATGTCGTAACGTGACTACTGTAAATCGATTCCCTCCTTTACGATTGGCGAATTGTTTCATTATTCACGATAGGTAGCAAAAGCCAGTCACGCTTTCAAAAAAGAAATAAAAATACTTTCCCTTTTTTTAAATTTCGCGTTCGTTATTTGCGATGCTTATTATGAACGCTCGTTGCGGAACGTGCATGTCAAACCCGTAATCGGAGATGCACAAACGAGTTCTTGACACCTGATGGAGCTGCCCTGTTTTGCTGTATCTAAATATAAATCTACCAAGCGAAACCGATTGTTTTCGAACACAAAACAAATCCAAGGGTATGTGTACAATCGTATAACTTCAATAGTGATGCAATTCAGTTTGCCACCTTGAGAACTATACGCTTGATCGTATTAATTCAAATTACAAAAATAAAAAAGGGGGGAGAGCTTTGCGCAGGTGCCTCACCTTATAGACGTTTGATCGAGACCAGTGCGAGCCGGTGGCTGAAGAAACCGGTATTGCCTGCCAGCCGATGAGAAAGCAACGAGCTTTTGAAGGCTGAAATAAAGGCCCTATCGTATAGGCTATGTGCACAGTCACGCGTGAAAGTTTTGTTTTTCTTTGTCCCGTCTCTTGGATCTTCATTTGGAAGTCTCGTTATTGGCGGGGAATTCGAAACGCCTCCAGCTGTCTATCAGGTAAGTCTTTTTTTTTGTACCAACATCAGTTAAGAAAACTGGCTGTACGATTGGGAGGGGGGAAAAACCTTGTGCGCTGGAAGTGTTTTTTTTTTTTCCATCAAACGTGAATACGCAATTTAGTATGCGTCACACTGGAGTGGAGGCTGGATCCGAATAGCCTCGCGTATAAGAAGTCCCATCCGGAAATGGATCGGCTAATACAAGAACTACAAAAGAAAAGGACCTTCACGTTTTTTGGTCCCCGTCTAAATTTTAGTTATTTCCTTGACTCATTTAGAAATATTAAAAAAACCAAGGTCAGCGTTTCTCTCTCCCGTTCCAGCCGTCCTATATTATAGAAAAGAAAGTCAGCGTTCGCATCCAGTCTTCAACATGCCGTGTAACAAGAAAGCCACGTTCACCTGTGCTCTCGTCAGTGCCTTGGTGTTGATTCTGGCCCCCGTTCGCCAGATTCAAGGATTTCCCAATGGAGCTCCACCAACTGCCTGTGCCACCATGACACCTGGACACGGTGTAGACGGCCAGCAAAGTGCCTCTCCGTTCATGACGCAACTTCTCGATGGGGTAAATTACGTTCGAAACAAAGACTTTTGGCTTTATGAAGCGCATACCTTTACACGTTCACATTTTGCGATCGTTATGGAAAAAAAAAAACGAATAGGAGATCGTATTGATGGATGGCACCGTCAGGCTGGAACTACGCCCACAGAATGGCGTCAATAGCTTCAAAGGTACGCATCCAGGGGCTGCGTGTGTGCAATCAGCTAAAAGCTTTAAAGCCATTTTCCATGTCATTTCATTAATGGACTTGGTTGCCCTTTTGTTGCTGTTCCAGGTTTTCTTGTGATGGCATTTGACAAGGCTGACGAATCTAAACCGATTGGAACTTTCAAACAGCCCATCGATGGCAAAGTAATTGATTGCAGCGCTGGAGTCATGGTATGCAAATCAATTGGACCAGTGGGGTTCAAAACAGCTAATGAATCAATTGAAATTGTAGAACGCAGTGACACACACCAACAACCTGGAGAAAAAATCAGTGACACTCGATTGGACTCCACCGAAAAATTTTATGGGCCAAGTTATTTTCAGGTGAGAAACAAAATATAGCAAAGCATTCTTTTTTTTTGCCCGTATGCAGGTGTCTAGCCTTAGGCTCTGAAGTTGTCTACTCGCTGCTGGGCGAGTCTCCCGTATACCTTGGATGACGAAATGACCTAGATTTTTGTTTCATGTTTGCCTTTTTGTTTTTCTTTTTTCCAGGACCACTTATGTTGAAAACAAATCAACGTTTTGGGTCAAGACGGAATCGAAGGCTGTTGCTGTTGTTTTGGAAATTCCCTCGGCAACAACCACAACAACAATGGCTCCTCAGACACAAACGACAACTACAGCTGCACCAGTTTCAACCACGCCCATGTCGGTTTCCACAATGTCTGCGCCGACACAACATCACGATCACGCCGATCACGCCGGCGATCACGATCACCCGACAACAACGGTTAGTAGTTTTTTTCTTTTAATTGCTCAATTCATTGAAATGAATTATAAACTGAAAGTGTAGAAGAGAAAAAACAGAAAAGTTAAACAATGCGCTTTGTTTGTTTGACAGGCTTCATCTCCTAAAAACGCTGCCTCGCAATCCAGCAGTTTCTGGATCGGTTTGATTGCCATGTCCGTCTTGTCTTCTCTGCTGCGATAAACTGTTATTTGCATTTAAAACGGGATGGCTATAACGATAGGCTATTAAAATACACACTAAGTTATGCGAGTTGACTATCATAGTTTGATGTAGGGAAACTGGAAGAACCAATTGTTTTTACCCCCGTTGCTATAAATACTTGTACACATTATTTTTCAACTCTTAATAGGCGGATTTAAAAAAAGAAAACAATCAACCTGATTTAAAAAACAAAAAAAGAAAAATCTAAATCGATTCATTTGTTTGACGAATTTTTGTTGGCTTTTACTTTGAATTTGATGTGGGCGACGTACCCATCGATGTTGACATGAAATTGCGATCACTGTTGATTGGAATAAACGTATTGGCTCAACAATTTTCCTCGTTCTTATCAATGTGCGTGTATGATTAAACGAGACCTCACATTTCCTTTAAAAAAAAACCCAATTCAGTCCGTTTCCTTTCCTCCCGCACGATACATTTCAGGAAGTAAGATACCCAAAAGTCGATGGTAGAACGCGCTCAGTCTCAAACACGCCTTGCACGAAGAAAGCCATGGCTCACTCTGCTGTTGCTTCCGTCTTAATTCTGAGCTTGATTTCCCAGATTGAAGGATTTCCGAATGGGGCTCCGCCAAGTGCCTGCTCCAGCATGACACCTGGACATGGTGTCGCTACTCAACAAAGTTCATCTCCATTCATAACGACCTCAACTAAAGGGGTAGGTTTTACTATTTTCCAACACTTGAATATGTATTCCATTGACGTCCATCGTGCAGGAAATTGCTTTGCCGGGCACTTCCGTGCAGCTGGAACTACGCCCTCAAAATGGTGACACTCCTTTCCGAGGTACGTCGATCGATTTTGTGTTTAATATTTTTGAAAAAAAAAAAAAGTTTTAAACATAATGAATAACACTTTTGGGGTTATGCCAATTAGGTTACTTTGTTATGGCGTTCGATCGAAATGATGATTCTAAACCGATCGGCACGTTTCAAGAACCAAGGGACGGCAAATTAATTGATTGTTCCGGTGGCATGCAGGTAAAGACTAGTGCGCAGCTATAAAAATCAGATGGATCATTTTCTTTTTCTTAATCAAAGAACGCTGTCACGCACATCAACAACAGCGACAAGAAATCAGTGATCATCGAATGGATGCCCCCTCCCAATTACTCTGGACAAGTCGTGTTTAAGTGAGAATCTTTTCTTCCATCATTTTCTACGATGCATTGATTTTGTTTGTTTGTTTCAAGGACAACATTTGTGCAAAACAAGATGACATTTTGGGTCAAAACGGAATCAAAGGTCGTCTCTGTCGTGACAGAAACACAGGGCTCACCAAGAATGGTAACGAATATTTTAAAACATTAAAAAGGCCACAAGTGATTAACATCATTTGCATTTCATTAGGTACCTAAACCGGCAGGCAGTTCTGCGTCGCAAGTCAATTACATTTTAGGCAATTTGGTTTCTCTCTTTTTGATGGCTATTTCGGTGCTGTAACGTTTCGCCATTTCTCTTTTCGCTTGCTTGTTTTATTGTCATCGATATAACACACACACCTTAATCTACTGCTTTGAAAATGACAAAATAAAAAGATCGCTGACGTGCATTTCCTTGAACGAACTTTCTCGTGCGTGAATTTGGGGGGAAAAATAAAATGAATTCTCGATTTCGACATACCTCTACGCAATGGAAACGACAAGGAAGCGGTGGAGTAGTTGTCGTGCAGAAAACACAATGAAGTGGTTAAGGGGTTTCCTCCTGAATTCGAGAGTCACCAACCGCACACGTTTTAAATATTATTCGTATAAGAAAACGAACGATTTTCTGTTTTGTTTTACGTTTTCAGAGTTGACATAAAAAGAAACGGAAAAAAAAACAGAACAGGAGGCAAGGGACGGAATAAGGTGGGCGTTTTTTTGTCATTTGGTTTGTTTGCTTACCATTACCCCACATTTTTCTCATGCACGGGTAGGCGAAACGTGGCATTCCGAGAATGACAAACAAATTGTTTTCTTGGTAGTTCTGTAATTATTCGTGCAGAAAACTAATGACCCTGCATTTTTTGAAAAGCTTATCAGCGGTACATTGTATTGCCAACTGGACGTTGCTAAACGACAAGAGAAAACTTCATTTTTGCATTCAATTACACTTTCGATGGCTGGCATTTCATATCAAAGCGTCCAGTCAATTCAATTATAAGATATTCCGTTCATTTGTACGGGACGTTCGTCCAGCGTTCGTCTTCTGTATTTCACAGATTAAAAGCATAACTCGAAAGCGTCTTTAAACACATGTAGGTTTTAGAGTATGTCAACTAAAACAGTCATTAGCGAGCATCGTGAAGTAGACTGCATAATGTACGAGGTATGGCGTGAGAACTTATTGAATTAAGACGGCCAGCAATAAGGCGATAATAAGGCCCGTCCACGTCGTGATGGACTGTGAGGCAGAACTCGGAATTTCCATCACAAAGGAAACGCCAATCGATTCCGTCTTGACCCAATATGTCTTCGCGTTTTGCACGAACGTAGTTCTGTAATAAGATCAGCCGTTAGATTATCTGATGCCCGAAAATTAGAAAGGCCGGTTTGATTACATCTTTTCGACAACATAATCTCACCTGAAAACAGCTGTCCCCATATAATAGAGAGGCGGTTGCCATTCGATTTTCACCAAGCTCTTCTCTGTGTTATTGGTATGCGTAACAGCATTCTTCATAATTTCAACAGAAATTGAATTCAATTATCGTTAAAGTGAATAAACATTTGAATGTCGCTTTACCATGAAACCATCAGTGCAATTAAGTAACTGGCCATCAACGGGTTCTTTAAAAGTTCCGATGGGTCTTGTATCATCATCCTTATCGAATGCCATTATGAGGAAGCCTTATGTTTCAAAGAATTACTAGTAAATCACTTACTTTAATTTTTGAGACACATGCGAAAACAGATAATACCTTTGAAAGTAGTTCCGGCTGAGGCTCGTAGTTCCAGTTGCACAGGATCGTCCATCAAGACGTACGCCTTTAAGAAATCAGCACCAATCAACAATTCAAACTCGTTGTACTCCCAATTTTTTTTTTTTTTCAAAACAATAAAAATACGGAGATGTATTACCCCAACTGGAATTTCTGTCTGGAAGGGCGATGTAGAAGTCTGCGGGACTTCGCCATGTTGAGGTGTCATGCTCCCGCAGGCCTGCGTTGGTGCTCCATCCGGTGAAGCGTTGGCGATCGGCACGACGAGTAACGTGAAGACACTAACTATCACGCAAGTGAACATTTTCCTTTGATGACACGATTTGTTGTTGAAACGGAGCGGACACGCGACTGATCTACCACTGTACGCTACCTGGACTATTTATCCGGTCGTCCTACGTGCACGGCTAGCACCTTCTATCTTCTTTCAAAACGGCGGCTGTGTTGCACTTGGAGTTGAACGAGTGATAACGTACTTTGACCTCGGAATTAAAGGCGGTTTCTTAACTTTTTGATAATCTCGCCGGAATTGACAACAGCGTGATGGAGACTGTCTCTTGTTTGTTTGTCGAAGAAAGTTGAATTTCATGTATCTCTCATTCTATGTATTTGTTTTGATTCGCTAGTTGAAGTTGAATTTTATTTTGTTACTACGTCTATCTTTGCTTTTATATGCTAATATAGCATTTATAAGCATTCATATTGTTTTTTTACGAATATCCCATCATCATTGAAATCCCGTTAACATATTTAAAAAGTTTAAATGCCATTTATCGCATATGGCTTATTCATGTATACGTATAATATTCATAATTGTATTTTGCCAGCTCAGGTAAAATGTGCATTACAAAAGGAATCGCATTTTATCGGCTCTCATAGTCGTCATAGGATCGTGGGTGCTTCCGTCCGGCATCACGAACGTCACAGTTATGGATTCCGTCTTGACCCAAAACGTGCTAACATCTTGGACGTAAGTGGTCTGTTGTTTTGCCAATTGAATATAATTCAACAGTTGCACTACCACGTCTTTCTGAAGCAAAAACCTCACCTGAAAACGGCCGTGCCCATGTAATATTTCGGTGGTTGCCAGTCGACCCTCACCAAATTCTTCCCGATGTTATTCGTATGCGTGACTGCGTTCTGTAATGTCGTGCAGAAATTACAAATCGATGAGATTCGTGCACATCTAGTACGCTAATGTTGTGGAAAATGTGTAATACCATTGTGCCAGTGCCGCAGTTCTTCAGTTGACCATCACTACCTTCGATCAGTTTGAAGGTACCAATCGGCCTGGGAGTGGCAGAATTATCGTTCTTATCAAACGCCATTATAAGAAAACCTTGAATTCAATATCATCATTGTTTAGTTCAATTAGCTTCCTGTTAAGCATGCCTAAAATGTATACCTTTGAAGTACGTTCCAGAGGAAGCACGAAGTTCCAGATGCACAGGATCATCCATGTAGGCAATCATCTACATTTGAATAATGGATTCGGTTAGTTAAATAGCGCATTACAGCCAATTAGAATTTCTATTTTACTCCGGCCGGAAGCTCAGTATTGAAGGGAGACGAACTGTTTTGCCCATCGTATCCATGGTTAGGTGTCATGCTTTCGCAGGCAGCAGTCGGTGCTCCGGTAGGGGATCCGTGGATCTGATCAATCGGTGCCACCATCAAAAGCCAAAAGGCAGCGACTAGAGCACAGGTGAACATGGTCAATCTGTGCGGATATTGTGATGTGTGTAGTAAGGCTGAATGTATAGGGACTGATCTGTCCACTTACTCCCGTTCAGCTATTTATACGATCAAAACAAGTGGCTCCAATCTTCGAGTCTCTATGGAGAAAATGATCTTGTACGCCACCCCACTCCGGACAGGAGGCGTTGATGGGTGAAACGGACTTTATCAAATCAATAATTGACTTACAATACGACTTACGATATACACAATTGTTGTGTTCAGAATATCTGTTTAGCTTTGGGTTTGTTTACAAGCGTCTTCTCCTGTCGAACTCTTTTCCGGGCTGGAAATGCTTCCTCGATGCCATGCGTGTCTGTTCAGACGTATATGCGTCTCACTGTTTAAATCAAAATGATATTTATTATACTGAATTGTAGCACAACCAATTATATTAAGGTACTTGGGTATAGTTGTGGCCATCCGCTCCGTGTTTGTGTTAACAGCGTGCCTGTTGTCTTGTAGAATAACCTCCATAGCACGTAGGATATCACTTTAGATTGAGAACAATGTTTGCATCTAATATCAGTGTTTCTGAAAAAGAATATCAACAACGTTCGATGAATGCCATTCGCATAGTTTAACTGTATACTAAAAGATGTTAGTACCCCCGGAAGCACCGACTGCTGCCTGCGAAAGCATGACACCTCAACATGAATACGAACCGCAAAACAGTTGATCTCTCTGCAACCGTTTCGCCAAATATTTCATACGAGAAGGATTGAAGATGAATCGCAGATCAACCCATTTCACCATTGAAGAGGAATGGCTAAAAACAAAAAATGGTTTTCAAGATGAATATACTTCACTCTGTCATCCCACCAGGTGATTTTCCCCTCACCGGGCGTCCCGGTGAGGGGAAACCGTTGCCGATCACAGCTGACCACCCGCCGTGCACTTACTCACGTTCGTACACGTTCCTGGCAGAGGCCCATGCCATTCGAGAGATGTGCCGTGCGCAAAACAAAAATGGCCATTCGACGTTACCATTATTCTGACTTGAAATTTTAATTTTAACCAATTTAAGCGACAACAATAAAAAAACTCTTCGACTATATAAGTCAAATGAAAGTTGGTTCCAATTTACGAGTGAAAAATGTACGCGTTAAAAAGCAATAAGAATCAAATGGCTGGCAAATTAAGGCGTACGTGCGTATGGCAGAGACGTGCCGTCAACAAAATTCGATCTTTGAACGGGCAAAAGTCACCTGCCAGACGGCCATGTAACCATCGGTCGGTAGTGCCGTGCGCATCAAACGCATTCGATGCCGGACGGAGAGCGGTCGGTTGGCGAGACGCTTACGTGATATCCACCTTTTCTTCCCTAATCGACACATACACAGTGCACAAACATTGAGCAATAAAACTTACGAGCCATGACTTTCACTGCAGCTAAACTTTGACCGCAGAAAAGCAATTGGTGGATGTAAAATGCATTAATCTATATAGCAACAATTATCGGTAGGAAAAGCATCACTTGTTATGTTTCGTTTTTCAGACGTCACACGTTTTCCTTATTGACGCAGTGTGTTTCATCCAGTAGGGATTAGAGATTCGTTTGAACGATGAGATAGTGAATACTTTACGATTCATGCATTGCCCGTACAGTCCAGGTTTTAGCATAGATTTATGTTTATGATTCCAAGCTCTCTCTTGTATCATTTAATTCCGTGTTGGTTTGCATTATTTTCGAAAAGCCAAGACGATTTAAACGCGGGGATTTTCTTAGATGATCACGGGGTATTTCAGATTAGTGCAGCATTGCACCACTTGGTTTTGCTGTGTCAAGATTTACAATGGCAGTCGGATTACTAATCAATCTCAGGATATCTCGGAGCGTTCATTTGCTCACGGCTCCTGCCATCTTTGTCCTGAAATCAAAACCGTTGATCAACTTGGACAGTTCAAGATAACGGCCTTTTTGTGGAAGATTGGAATGCATTCGCTTACGTAACGCCTCACGTGTATCCGACCGTACGAGATCAAGCAAGATTTATATTCAACAGGACAGATCCTATAACAACGCTTTGTGAATTCATGCGTTGAAAAAAAAAATGCTTCGTCACTCAGGTAGAAATGCCAATAAGAGGAACGAAACGTTTTCATCTGTTTATTTACTTCCAGAGCACGATTACGTAACCAAATAAAATTCTTGTCTAATGGGTGTAAATCGCTTCATAAATGGAACCTTAATAATGAACCGCGTTCAGTTTAATGTCAAATCAGCCCCAATGAAAATTTCAATCAACAGTTATACATGCTTACATAAAATTTGGAATAATCTTGAACTCTGATCATGCAGATTTTGGCTAAACAAATTACATCCACGTGATGAACGTTATCGCATTAAAGAAGTCATCAGTGAAAAGGTTATCAGGCTGATCCATGTCGTGCCTGTTTGTGAGGCAGAGCTTGGAGTTGTCACCACCTATAGTGAGAAGCCAAACAATGACGTTCAACATTTGCACAATTTAAAAAAATGGATGCTAAAAGATAATTGTACCGGAGCTTCCGATGTTGAAGATGTTGGGAGCTCCATCACATAAGTGACGGCAATTGATTCTGTCTTAACCCAAAATGTCGTCACGTTATGCACGTAAGTGGTCCTACAAAATAAATGAGAAGGTTAAGTTGAAAATGAAACTGATTACATTAACGGGGAATTTTGGACAAATTAATGTTGTTAACTAATACCTGAAAATGGCTGTACCCATAAAGCCTTGAGGAGGAACCCATTGCACGGTGGTTAACTTCTTTTCATTGTTGACCTTGTGGGTAGCAGCGCTCTTTGATTTTTAATTTTTTTAAACATGTTAATATTTAAAGTTATGATCTGCGTCAATTTGCGTTCCAAAAGCAAAAACCTTACCCCAACGATACCGGAACAGTCGATTACTTTGCCATCACTGGGTAGCTCAAACGTGCCGATTGGTTTGGTAGCATCATTCATGTCGAATGCCATCACAAGGAAACCTGGCATTTAACACAATCATTCGACTACATTCAAAATTTTAAAGTTTTTCAGGCTAAATTTGTTATACCTTTGTACGTAGTTACGTCATTCTTTGAGCGCAATTCCAAATTCAAGGCATTGTCCATGATGGCATATTGCTACAGAGAAAAGAGCCAATTCGTTCATTTTCAATAGACAACATAATTGAATTGAAAACTATGCTCCAATTATTTTTTTACCCCAGATGGAATTTCAGTTTGGAAGGGTGACGAAGTGATGAGTTGCGGATCGACACCATGTCCAGGTGTCATGGTCTCACACGCTTCAAGTGGCGCTCCATCCGGTGCTCCATCGATCCGGTCGATGGATGCCGATGCCAATAGGAAGGCAAGGACGACAGCACAGGTGTACATGTTCTTGTTGCAAAGCATGTTGAGGACTGAATACTCGCTTTGAATTTTCGATGTATAATAAACTGAAAGCCGGGGACAGGTAAACTGTCGTTGTATTACGCTATTGCTGCATACGTTTAGAGGGTTCTACCCATTTCTAGCACGCAGGAAGGAGATAGTGCACCTCAATTCTTATACGATAGTCTCTAAATTTGTGTTTTTTTTTTTACATAAGACTTCTTACATAAGAAAATAATTATTTGAACCCAGTCAAAGTGCATAGTCTTCTTGCGCTACTGGTTGCGTTGCCGTCAGTTCGAATTCTCTTTCGTGAGTACCATGTATCTTCTGGATTCAATGGATCTGAATTTAAAAAAAAATTAACTTTATTAAAGAATTCATCATAAACAAAATAATGGCAAACATAGCATGTGAACATCCTAACGATTCTAACGTTTCACGTGACAGAAAGGAAATGAAAAACAAAGAGAACATCTTATCATTGAGTGACGTTTAGGAGACGCACGGTGCCTGCTGTACTTATTTTTGTCCTTTATTTACTTACGCTTCCTTTGTAATCATCTATAATTGTTCTATATCGTAAAAAAGCGATGACATTCATTTTCCATTCGGATTTCTCAAACGATTTAAAACTTTAAAAATCGCTGACTATGTAGCGATTTTTTGTCTTTGATGTTTGATCCGAAGATGAATCACGCGGGTAGGTAGACCGTAATGCTTTAGGATTCTATAGGCTGTTACGCTAGATAGAGCTCTAAAAGAAGATCTACTTAAATATAAACTTCATTTTCACACATAATGTTACGAAATTGCCTGGAAGCACTTAAGTAGAGACTGTTGTAATTATGACGCTGCTGATAGTGAACGGGGATTTCTGTACTGCATATGTTGCAAAACTGTTGTTTAGCGCTTAATATCGTTTAAACTAAAAATAATGAAGGTTATCAACGATCCATTCGATGTTTGTCAAAACTGAGTCACTCAAACTCAAGGTAGATAGTAGTGACACTCACGTGGCACACGGAAATTTAGGTAAGTGAACGTAAAATCTATTTCGATTGGCCGCATCAAGAAAATTTTATCACATCAAATGTCATATGGCTGCTCTTCTGTAGGCACTTTATTATCTCCTTCTTTTCCAGACAAATAAATCAAATTTAAAGTAAAGTGTGCGTCCACATTTTCAGTTAGTTTAGTAGTGACCGACAGTCCTCACACTCACTGCTCTAACAGATGCATCAAATCCAACCACCCGAGCTTTTTTCACTCACAATAGTTATGTAAGCTTTTGCAGGTAAAAGATAATGAGTCACGTTTAACAAACAAACGACACAAGCCGCATAAACACATCACCTGCCTTTCTAATTATTGCGGTTTATTGCAAAAATAAAGCCAACGATGCGCCAATCGAGATAAAAGGATCATCCGGTCCAACCCTCGTATGACTCTCACGATCGTAAACGACAGACGGGAGCTAACACGAAGAATATAGTAGGGAGAGACCGCATTAATATATTCACCCTTTTATGTTAAGTCTTCGTTATGAAGGGTGCCCAATGACTCTATGCATATACCATAATCAGCTAAATGAGGTAGCCATTAACAGTGGGCTATCCAACACTGAAGGACAGGCATATGAACATTCTCTTGGCTGAAGAACAGCCGCAGAACCCAATGAGGATTGTTAACGAGTGCACATGCTGACTAACTGTGTTTCGTACCGAAATGTGGCTACGGAGAGGAGCAAATCAATTCGCTAATTACAACAAACATTCTCCAACATTGTCCGCTATGTTCTTAGTTCTCTTTAGGATGTTTGCCAGTCACACTAACGGGGTGAGAAGCTTTTCCGACAGCATTCCGCTCACCGATTGCTCACCGATGGAATCTATCCATGGGGTCCAACCCCAACAGGGTCCTCATCCTTTCGTTACATACCCAGACAAGGTACGTACGTTTTTACGTTGCTGAGCTTTAAGCAACATTGAAGATCTCTTCATTTCGATTTGAATTTATTGGGTGCGGCCGTTTGAATCAAATAAAATATAGTCGGAGATGATCAATAACGGTGATGTCGTACAATTAACGCTCACAATCAAACAAAGATCTTTAGGTCTGGACGTTTCATTTAAAGGTAGCCTTCCCTTGGTTTGTTTTACCAACAATCGATTCATTTTGCATGTGTATGCAATTCAGGTTATCTCGTAATGGCGTTTGGTAGCGAGAGCAACTTAACGGACGTCCCCATCGGATTCTTTTTGCTACCCAGCGACGGACAAGTGGTCAGCTGCCCGAACGGACGATTGTTGAATGTATAATACTTTCTAATTTTACACGATTGCGTAACATCTGTGGTATCAATATGACTTAGAACGCTGTGACACATCACTCCAGTGACGAAAAGCATTTTGTTACCGTTCACTGGACACCTCCGAAAGACTACGTCGGTTTAGTGAGTTTCCGGTAAGTTTATGTTTAAGCAAACCCAACCTTCAAGATGTTCAAATGAAATTTTATTTGGATTATTCAGAACTACGTATCTTACCAACGGTACCGTATTTTGGATTAACACTCCAGCTGCTCATCCTGTACGTGTTATCGATCCGATATCTGCTACCCTTCCTACGTTTACTGAAACACAGCCGTCAACGACATGGTTATCAACGGTAGGTAGCTGTTAGCCAAAGGGCCTAACAATCAACTGGTGGAACAAATTTGCCATTTGATATTGATTAATAGGACACCAGGTATTCTGAAATGGCGACAAGCGATGGCAATGAAAGTATTGCTACTACTACGGAAGAAACTATGTTCAACGTGACGGAAGACGGATACAATTCAACTGATTTCTTTACGACAGATGAAACAACTGCACACGTCACCACGGGAATGACCTCTGTACGTTTTAGATTGTATTTGAAAATGATTTGATCAAGAGATCTTATTTCCTATGCATTATACAGACCACCAAGCCATCAGGAAGTGGGCCATCTTCCGAATTCCGGCTCGATTTCAAGGTACTGTTGGCCAGCATGGCATTCTGGGCTGTGCTCCTATTGCGTGACAAGCATTTGCTATTAATCACCGTGTAGAAAACCAGACGAAATACTAATGCCATATCTTTCAATCATACGATAGGAAAAAGTGTGTTATCTTTCGCATTTGAACATCAATTATTTGTAATGTAAATTTCAAGTTGGCCAAAACAATTACTACGTTTAAGCATTCTCAGTGTATTTTTTTTTCTTTTCCCTCGATACATCTATCGAATAGCATTGCTGTTGTAACTTGCAAATGTCTGTCTAATCAATTCGTTGCACGATCTCCTTTTCGGGTCGTTACTAATTAACTTGTACGTGTCGTAAACACACAAAAAAGAGCCACGCATCATAAACTACTCTAAGCCTACTAAGCTTGCGCCATACCTGCTGAGTAGAACAGATATGGAGATAAGAATGAATTACCGTGTGGTGCCCTTATTCCAGTTTGGTCATGGACATGAGTTTGAGCGTCGACGATGATTACAAACTGAAATGACTCGGCTGTTTTCATTAAGATAAGCTACGGGCGGTAAGGACTATATTCTCACAAAGTACTGGACAATTAGGACAAGACTGGATTTGAAATAAAAAACAACACAGAATGTGCATTATTTTCAACATTACTGGCCAGAAATTGAAACCGAAATTGCGAGTTATTTCACGGTCGACAATGATAAATCAAAACAAGTCAACCGGAAGGTGAAACCGTGATTTAATCTGCCTTGTTGCGTTGGCTTTCACGCGTAGCGGCCTTTACTTTCTTATGCAATAAAACGAGGTCATTCATAAGATTAGTGTTTAACACAGCGCTGGCACAGAGAAGGCCGCTCATCATTGAAGGCACGAATCCGGAACACATTACATCTTGGCCGCAAAGAAACAACCCTGAATAGAAAACAACAAAACAATTGGATAGAAAAATAGACACGCCAAATACGGCACGTTAGCAATTGAACGGGCGTTGGTGACGACATGTCACGAGTCTGATCATCATCATTATACCTTCGATGCCGGTTTCTGGGCGCAACAATGAAGCCTGTTTGGGAGAGAAGCGTTCAACACAATGTTCCAGGCCATAAATGGCACCTTCTTTGGCGTTTAGATAATGTTCGTTCGTAATTGGAGTTCCGACACTGAAATAATCAATAGCACCCTGTGCAAAAGAACAACGAGAAAGCCCTGATGACGTGTCCCTTTTTCTTTTTTTTACACAATCGCAAATAAGAAAATGATGAATCACCTTAAGGTCGGGGTAGAGGTGGGTTATCTGATCGATGATCTGCTGACCAATGGCGTTTTTCAGAGCATTGTACTCATCGCCTCGCTTCTTAACCGTCAAATCCGACCATTGGGCAAACCAAGAATACGGAGCAAAAGAAACGACTGTGATTGTACTGCGACCTATAAAATTATTTAAATCGTATTAGCGAGTATTCGTCAGGCAGTTCGATTTCTTTCAGACCTGGATATCGGCTCTCCCACGATGGGTCTTTGGCAGATGGGAAACCGATGAAAAGAATTGGATACGGTTTGTAGAGCACATCGTCTGGGGTCTGATTATCACATAATTTACTGAATTCCTAATTTTTGAAAAAAAAAGAACGTTTCGAAATCATTGGAAACGGCAAATAATATATCAAAAGTACATCTTCGGCACTAGAGCCAGTAAAGACCCAGGCATTTTGGGCTTTAAGTCCCAATTCTTCGGTGGTGCCCTTAAGTCCAATAAAGACACTCAAACAGCCGATTCCCGGTTTCATGGTTTTCGTTATCGGCCAGCTGGGTGATGTTTTGGCAACGTTTTCTGGCAGTAGATTCAGCAAAGTGTTGTGGACACCTTTATCAATAGCGAAAATTCGATAATCGATCTGGCTATCGGCTTCTTTATTGTTTGCATTGTGATGGGAGCTACCGTGTTGCCATGACAACCACTTGTCTGGCTTTTAAATAATTTACAGGTTCGACTCTCTTACCTGCATCGGATATGACGATAGGAGCGTAGATATCGACTGCATCGTCCTCTTTCTTGCCTACTCGAACACCAGTCACGCGGCTTCCTTCTGTCAGAATCTGACGGACGGGAGCCTTCATGAGGACTCGTCCTCCCGCTCGTTCGATGACCGGAACAATACGGTACGGTATTTCCGATGCTCCACCAACCGGATATGATGCCCCTAAGAGAAAAATGAAGAAAAACAAAGTATTCATTCACTATTAAATTATTGAAGTTTTTTCTTTATACCGTTTTCATAATGGGCATGCAACAACGCTTGCAGGGCGAAGCTGGTACGACTGGGCAGTTCACCATAGGTTCCCCAACTGTAGGCGAACAATAGTTGCAGATCCTTGTTCTTGGTCAAACTCTAGACCATTACAATATAATAAAATCCAGTTCACAACAATTGAATTGCTCTACCAAATACCTCAACAACATCTTTCAATGTACGGCTGCCAAAGTAAAAAAAGTCGCTCAAAAAGCGCGGTAATCCCAGAACGCTTATTAAATTAACGAGCCAAATGGGTACGACTTTAACTATAATCCACGCTTTGGTTTGGCGGCTTACTCTATCCACCATTGAGAAGAATGTATCAATTGCTTTTTGTTCCTCAGGAAATTGCTCCAACAATTGTTGTTTCCAAACACCTCGACCGGAGGTGACGTTGTACTCTCGTTGCGTTGGCGACATCGCATCCACGATCACACGCTCAAAGATGTTGTCTATAAAAGATACCAAGATAAAAAATCTTAATGATTCATTTCTAAGAATAAAGGCTTACCAAGTGAAGCCCATTTGATTTGCCCATCACTAATTTGATCCAACAAAGTGTGATTCAGGGTTGGACCGGAAATTTTTCCAATGTAATGAATACCCACATCAAATTCATAGCCTTCTGCCTTAAAGATGTGGCAGGCTCCACCACACTTGCCATGTTTCTCAAGAACCAAGACTTTCAAACCAGCTTTGCTGAGGATAGCTGCACTGGACAATCCTGCCAACAAAAAAAAAATCTGTATTTATTCTATGATTTAAAGAAATTTAATTTAACCTCCAATTCCTGATCCTATTACAATGGCATCCCATTTTTGTTCAGTAGCAAGTTGCTTGGTGAAAGCTGTCAAAGTAGGAATGACAGAAGGCAGAAGATAGTTACGGAGTTTAAAAGATATTGTAAGAATACATGTGAATCAAACCTTTTTTCAAAATTTCATCACGTGTTTGTTGCACAGTAACCAAAGGAGTTGGTGGAGTTCTTGAATCTTGGGTAAACGGAGCTTTCCATTTCCCAGAGCGTTTTCTGGATGTGAAGAAACGTCTCTTAACGTAATAGCCCACGAAAACGGCTAGGATTATTCCAGCCTGGTTTCGGCCATCTAGAAGCGGTGCCACGTTGAACAGCATGGTAACTATATAATTTCTCAGCAAGTGGACACAACCTTTGAGCTAATGCTCATTCGGTCGCTGATCACGCGTGACTAATACCGCGATAGTGAAAAACACCAAATTATTTAAAGGCATGGATTTTTATTTTGATTGAGGTTGCCTGTCAGGAATACTAGATGGCTGAGTTTCTTACTTTAAACCATCGCTAGATGGCGATCGCGTTGTATTTTTTCTCAAGTTCAAAATTTGACAAGTTGAAATATTATCGTCCGCGAAAACTGAAGGGCAACGGAACTCTGTAGAAGGGGACTGCCGTGTGCGGGTAGGCACATCTCCGAGCTCACGCATACATTTTCTGCCTTATGCAGCTATTTGTCATTGACGACGAGAGGAAAACACTCTCTTCTTTCTCTCCGTCTGCGGGATTTGTGGGACCCCCAGAAGAAAGAAAAAAACAAAAACAAAAGAACGTACACATCTAACCAAATGAGCGGCACTTGGCTTTGAATTACTGTAAAGGCCACAAGCCAAAGAAAAAAAAAAGAATGGAAGGGTGAAGAAGAAGAAGAAGAAATAAAAAGAAAGAGAGAGAGATAGAAAAAAGCATGCACGACCGAAAGAAAAGAACCCAAAATCGCCTTTGGGCAAACTAACAGAGGGCGCCAGCAACCTTGGAGGGGGGGGGGGGTGGTTGGGATGGGGGTCTGGGACTGGCGCTGCTATAGCACATAGGGTCTTTATTCTCCCCCCTCCTCCTGGCCCATCGAGTCTCACAGACACAAAGTTTTTAGAACATTGCGGGACTCGTTGGTAGACAGTCCAACACATCGTGTCGTCGTCTCTCTGTATTCAATTTGCGAGTGAAACCAAGACAAGAAAGAAAACGAACCACCACCATTGAATTGTGTTGTTTCAAAAGTTTTCGTGACCAACTGCCGGAAGAATCGCTAAAGAAAAGCACAACAAAAAAAAAAAAAATGGGTCATTGGTGAAGAATTTCGTTGCGTGTTTTTAGTGGTGGTAGTGTTTGTTGCGATCGCCAACACGAGGATTGCGAACGACACGATGATAGAGTATTGTCTCTTCAAAGTGGACAGTGACTACACGTAATGTCGTCTTAAACGCGTTTCGCCATTTGTAAATTGTTATCATTATTGCAAAACAATATCGCCCTCAATTGAAAAAAGAATATCATTGAAGAATGGCATCGTCCAAAGTGGCTCGACGGAGACAAGGCAGTCTAGGTTTGCCAAAAGATTCGCCGCCGCCACCGACCGTCAACGGCGCCGCTTCACCCAGTCAGAGCCTCGACAATCTCGAAATGATCAAGACCATTGGTACGTATATAATCAACCCCATTTTCTTTTCTTTTTAACGAGTCAATAGAGTTACGAAAGCTTCTTGGATCGATGGCCAAAAAACAAGAATCGTATGGTCCCACACATACAAAAAAAAAAAAAAAAAAACAGAGTTTTTGGAAAAGGTCCAACTTTTTTTTTTCTCTTTGCCCCCTGCGTCTGGTAACACGAGTCGTATACTTTTTAATTCTCTCTGCGACTTTTACCATTGAAAATTCCGTGTGATATAAATCATTTTTTCGCCCATCGCGCCGTTCATTATATAGTACTTTCTTCGCACTATCTCCTCTGCACACACACACACAATTTGGGCCAAGTTTATTGCCAACATGCAAGCTTGTAATCTTGCGTGTGAGACTTGTTTTCTTCCGGCACACACAAAAAGCCTTTTTTTTTTTCGTTCACGAGAAGGCGACATATATTTTTTAAGGCCCTGGTGGAGAAGAGGAGAAACAGCGGGGTAGTTTCTGCCACATTTCTCGATTTAGGCCTTAGGAATTTCTCGTTCGTGAATGTAACAAGACATTCATATTTTTATTTTTTTGAACAAAAAAGGGCGCGTAAAAGTAGTGAAGATAAAAAGACGATCGTGCTCTGCTCATTTGCATCTACTTGACTATGATAATGAAGGCGCCTGGATGATGAGTGAGCCGTGAAAACGTGTGCTTTTCTCTCGGCGATTCAGAAACAATTGACAATCGATTTGCCTTGATTGACTGTCACACACGTCTAACTGAAAACAATAACAACGTGTGCAACTTTGTGTGTGTGTGTGTGTGTGTGTGTATTCAACGACACGTGCGAAAACGAAATCAAAGTCGTCTTGGAACAAAATGTCGAGAAAAACAAGATTAGTCATCTTTTATGTCAAGTGTTGTATCATTTCATTCCACGGTTGGCTGCTCAGTAAGAACGAGTCCCACTTTTTTTTCCTTTCCATTTCCAAATTGAAAAGTGAGCAGACGAAATGATGCATTGTGTCACGATCTGATCACGACAGGCCCTTTCAAAAAAAAAAAAAAAAAAAAAAAAACCAAAACGAAACAAGAAAACAACTCATACGTGTTTGCATAATCGGTGCGAAATTGTTTTCCTTCAAAAAATATATGAAATGGCACGTTGGTATGTGTTTGGTTAGTAATCGTAAGGTAGTCAAATGGTAGAAGCTCTAAGAAAAAGAAGATGGATAGGATCGTTAACCGGATACTAGAATGATTGTCCAGTCGGATTTGTGTGGCTCAAGATTGATTTCATCTATCTCTTACCATCCAATGAATTGAGAAGATAAAAAGAGGGGGGGGGGCATCCAACCACCCAACGCTGGTGGGGTGGGGAGTGGCGCTACCGGCGTGATGTTGAGTGGTGGTGACTCATTGACAGTCGGTTCCATCCATTTGCCATCCAGCTGTTTTTTTTTTTCCCCTTTTTTTGGTCTTCCTTGATTTTTGAAAATGTATTGCGACTTGTCTTTACGTCGGATCAAGTAATCGGACAACACGATCAGTTTGCCTTTTTACCCATAGATGAATGTCACCTTGCCCCAAGCTTTTTCTTGTTCTCTCTACTTTTTTTTTGTTTTGTTCGTATCTCTGCAATCCCAAAGTGTTTTTTTTTTTTTTATTTTCTTCATCAGATTGTCTGCGTGGAAGACCAGTTTGAAAAAAAAAAAAAAAAAAAAAAAAATATTAGGACCCTTCTCTTTAAAATTGCCATTTATCGTTCAGACAGAAGCGGGCGCGTGTCTCAACTTTTGAAATGAAAAAAAAAAAAAGAGAAACTAAAAATAAACATGTTTTTTTTTCTTCTTCACTAAAAACAGACATGGACAGCCAAGAGCAAACACAAACTTAAAAAAACCCGGAAAGAACGACGTGATATCGGATTTATTTAACCACTCCCAAATGGGCCTTTTTTTTTCTCTCTACTTTTACCTAATTTTGGATAGCTCATTTTTTTGTTTTCAATTTTCAGGGTGGAGACTTAAAAATTTCATTAAAAAAAAAAATAAAAAAACTGGAAAACATTTTCTTCTTTTAATCGATAGCACCGCCATGATTCCACAGGGTGGGGCGATGCTAGAAGTGCGGAATGATGGAATAGGTCGAATCGTTCAGACACTTCCGGCTTTTCGCTCCGTTGAGTTGTGAGAGTTTTGGAGGCGACGCACAAGTTTTGTTTGTTTTTTTTTATCACAAAAAGAGAAAAAAAAAGGGGGGTAACGCCATGACTGATGAGACCCCGGCTGCGGTGGTGGCACCAACAGATCCTTCCTTCTTTCTTTCTTTTTTGGTGATGTTTGTGGTGGTAATCACATCTATATTTATAGAGGGGGGGGGGCAAAAAAAAAAAAAAAAGAAAGAAAGATAAAAATAAGCCATCACGGCCAACTGAACGAACGAAACTTACTGAAGCGTTTGCCGGATGATGGAGGAGTCCTTCGTCGACGACGTCCCTCTGAGAGTCGAACGCTTGGTCTACAACTGCAAAAACTTCAATTTTCTTTTTCTCTTCTCAACGAGAGAGAAAATAAATTGGAAGGTGTCGACGTGTTGTTTTCTTCTTGCCATCGTTTTTCTTTTTTTTTTAATGTTTATTAATGGAAGGCAAGGTAGCCCCGAAGGTGAACAGTCTTATTTTGAAAATCTCACCTTTAAAAAATTAAAATGGAATGATTGTCCTCTCAACAGTTTGAGCCGATTGTTCCTTGTGCCATTAGCAAAATTTGAAGAGCAATTGTTGTAGTAGATGGACCCCCGTATTTGGTTTGACCTCCCTGCCATCTCGTCGCAACTTGTGCGACCTCATTAGACTCATCTGTTTTTAAACGATTTGTTTTTGTTCTAAGAAAAAAAACAAACATATTTCCGGCATGTTTTTTCTGTCTCCCCCCCAGTTTATCCAAGGACCTGTAAAAACGCATTTTTATTTTCGTTTTCTCATTCAAGAAACAGAAAAAAAAAGCCAAGGTCCACGGAAAAAAAAGGGAAATGTGATCCTCGTCTGTCTGGAATTAGTCATTGTAATGCACGAATCCTTGAGAGAATGAAAACAGCTTTTTTTTTTCTTTCCAGTACAAAAGAAATGGTCACAGGTGAAGCCGTTACGGCGCACTCAACAGTTTTTGGAAAAAGAAAAACGACGTCGGCGACGTTATATTATTAGATGCAGGAAGTTTTAACGATAACCAGACAAAATAGGTTGTGCGCGTGAACTACATTTTTATTTTTTGTCTTGAGAAAGAGAGTAAAAATGGACACAAACGGCACAGATGCTGCGGAAATGGACTCATTTACATCTCGGGGAATGATTAGACGTCAAGCCTCTTCTTAGAATACCCCCTGACCCAATTACAGAATTGAAATTTCTTTTTTCATTTAAAAAGAAAAATGTGATATTTATTTGACAGGAACTGGGACGTTCGGTCGGGTCGTCCTCTGCCGCGAAAAGAGTACGCGCGAATACTGGGCGCTGAAAATTTTGGCCATCGCCGACGTCATTCGACTCAAACAAGTCCAGCACGTTCAGAACGAAAAAAACATCCTGCTCAGCGTGAATCATCCCTTCATCGTCAACATGTACGTCACAGTTCCACCAGTTTTTTCTCCACCTTTTTTTTTTTTTGTGTGTGTTTTATTTGCATAAATTAATTAAAAGAAGGAGTAAAAAAAAAATAAAAAATAGTGTGGATCCCACTTGAACCAATACAGATGTTGATTCAAATTTCCTCTATTGACCCAGGGTGTGGACGCATCACGACCAATCGTTTCTCTACATGCTGTTCGACTACGTCTGCGGTGGTGAACTCTTTTCATACCTGCGCAACGCCGGACGTTTCAGCAGTTCCACAGGTACGCAAACAAAAAAAAAAAAAAAAATACTTCGTTTCATATTTGTTTTCTTTTTTTACAAGTCATTGGAATGGTTTATCGATTGATGATGATGACGATACCACAAATATTATTACGTTTTATCAGATAAAAAAGGAAGGGGAAAAAAAAAATATGATGGAATAAGAATTTACGACGACTGTAATCGATAGATTTCACGAATAGGTTTTTGTTTTGTTTTTCGGTTGAAGAAGAAAAAAAGAAAGAAATTGTATACATTTGTTTATAATGCGGGACCCTATAGAGAGAGAGAGAGAGAGAGAGAACGTCCATATTTATCGTCCATCGTGAATAAATAAAGAAAAAAAGGAGGGGGTGGACTACTGCCGACGCAGACGAGAACGGACCAAAGAACCTTTTTCTTTTTCCAACATTTGCATAGAATGAAAATGTTTCATTTCTTTTTAGTTTCTCGTTTCCTATTTGAAAGAAAACGAGGAAATTGTTGACACGCGGGCAAATGTTTGCGTTTCTGTCTAAAAGGTGGCGGATAAAAAGGAACGGCTTTATCACCCCCTTTTCTTCATTTTTTTTGCATACATAATGACGTGTTGGCGATGACGTATCGCCGACTTTTGTTTTTTTCTGTTTTGGTTTACGATTGCTGATTCTTAGACGTGTTCATACAAGCGTCAGTTGCTTTTGTGATAGCATCTGGAACACACGCTTCTCGATTTCCCCGTAAAAGGACGTGGACTTGCGCCCACAGATATGCCCTGCACTTTTTTTTTTTTTTTTTTTTTTTAATATCTCGGGTCCCCCTATTTGTATTTGGGAAACCATTAAATGCCCCACCGATTTATGTCCAAATCCTGTTGGCACAACTCGTTGAATTTCCAACGTACTTGCGATCAATATGGAGGGGGGAGGCAGACATTCAATAGCAAACAGATTCGTCACTGTTCGTTAGCGGCGTTTCACGATTCATTCGAATAAAGTCGTTTAATATTTTATCCTCCTTTGGTTTGCTAACGAAACACCCAAAAGGTAATTTCTACACGTGCGAGATTGTCTGCGCCCTGGACTACCTGCACACACAGAACGTCGTCTACCGCGACTTGAAACCGGAGAATCTCTTGCTGGACCGAGACGGACACTTGAAAATCACGGATTTCGGCTTCGCCAAGAAACTCACCGACAGGTAAGTACCTCTACGGATAGACTGGCCATTTAAAAAAAAACAAAAAAACAAAAAAACAAAGACACACACACACACACACACGCTGTGTGTAATTGTCCCCTTGGAACTGTTTTTCCTCCCCAGTTCACACGCGGGACTGAGAACCGAACAGTTTTGGCCACGTTTCATTTGGCCCTCAAGGGCTTGTGCGAGGGCACGAAAATGATAACACGGCTGGTCGGCTGGTTCGTTCAGTACAAAACATTAAATTAAAAATGTGTAATGATCATCTTTGAGGAGAGAGAGGAGGAACGTTGCGGTCGTGCACCCACGAAAAAATCGCACGATCTTGAAAGAAAACGCAAAAAAAAAAAAAAATTGTAAACAGGTCGTTTTTTTTGTACGTTTAGCATAAAAAAAGATATTTTTGTTGTTGTTGTTGTTGTTGTCGAAGGACTTGGACCTTGTGCGGGACTCCCGAATATCTGGCGCCGGAGATCATTCAATCCAAAGGCCACAACAAAGCCGTCGACTGGTGGGCACTAGGTAAAGTATGCAACCATCCGTTTTCCTTCTTTTTTTTTTTGAATTTATTGTGCAAATGTTCGGGATTCTCTTCTTCCCTTTGGGCCATGCGTCGAAGGTTAGGTCACGATTTTTTTTTTGCATCATAATGAGCCAATTTGACTTGTACGTGATTTCCATTTCTTTTGGCCAAGCGAAATAAAAGGGAAAGCCTTTTTGAAGTGACATTGTCTCATGTCGTTTGTCGGCCATTTCATTCCTTAAATGGAATCGCCTATTTTCATTTCCGTCATAAAATTTTCCTTGAAACATTTTTTTTTCTTTTTTTCCGCGTTTTATGTTGTCGGCAATTTAGCATTTTTCTTTTATGATTTTTCTCGCGCTCCTTTGATTGAAAAAAAAAAAAAATGTCATAAGAAAAATGCCGTTTCAATTCAATTGATAATCAAAAAATAATTGAAACTCAAAAGGGATACTCATCTACGAAATGCTGGCCGGCTATCCGCCCTTCTTCGACGACAATCCGTTCGGCATCTACGAAAAGATTCTGGCCGGCAAGATCGACTGGCCCAGACATATGGACCCCATCGCCAAAGATTTGGTCAAGAAACTCCTGGTACAGGATCGTACTAAACGTCTCGGCAACATGAAAGTGAGTTTTGTTCTTTGTTTCTTTTCATTTAATGAAAGATGTGATTTTAAAAAATCAATAAATATTGGCAATGACGTCAGAATGGAGCGGACGATGTCAAACGCCACCGGTGGTTCAAAGGACTCGACTGGGATGACGTTTTCTACCGGAAACTTAAGGTAAAAAATAAAAAACGTCGCATGTCATCTTTAAACAAAAATGATTTTCAAATTCTTTTTTTTTTTTTTGCGCGCGCGCGTCTATGTTTGTGTGTGTGTGCGTGAATGTTAAAGCCGCCCATCGTGCCCAAAGTCAGCTACGACGGTGACACGTGCAATTTTGACGAATACCCCGAAGCGGATTGGCAGCGAACACCTTGCGTCACCGAAAAGGATTACAAACTCTTTGACAGCTTCTAACTGTCATGTGGTACCGGACCCCACACACACACACACACACGCATAACAATGAATTTTCAATTTAACATTTTTCTTTCTCTAAAACATTTTTTTTTTTTTTACTGTACATAAAAAATGGCGCAGCTCTTTTTTTAAATTTTATTTATCATTATTTTCTATTTTTAGCGCGAAAAAGTCGTTTGGCTTCATGTCATTGATTTTTTTTTTTCTCTTTGGACTTCGTGAATTATTTAGATGCGTTCGACAAGTTTTTTGAAAAAGACTTGCCTATTTTTGACAACAATGTCTAAGATCTGTAAAAAAAAATTAAGCGTCTCTCCATTGTGTTGTAGTGTATCATATGCCACCCGTTTTTGTGTGTGTGTGTGTGTGCGTACGTGCGTTACGTTTTAAAAAGGTGATTTAAGAGTCAAACCGGTCATTTGTTTGTCACGGCCGAAGAAACACGCTGAAATGGAGAAGGAAGAAAATTCTATTTTTCCTTCCTTTGCCTTTTGAGTGACGTCATTTCAAACGATTTCCTCGATGAAAATTGTAGCGAAAAACAAACAAACAAGTGACGATAGTTCCACGTTTTCATTCTAATTCATCTTATTGTTTATCGGGCTTTTTGAAATCAATGTATTAAAAAAAAAACGATATTTGGAGAGGTAGGAGCAACAACATGGCCGTGTCTTGGAGATGAGCTTCCTTTGTGTGTTTGTAAACAGTTTTTTTTTTTTATACAAGAACCCTCTTTTCCGTTGAAAAAAAAACAAACAATTGTCTCGTGAATTGTCTTTGTATTTTACAACGTGACAACGATGCGTGCTTGCAAGAGCGCTGAAATACAACGAATAATGAATGAATTTCGAAAGCAAAAGCGATTCATTCACGCGCACAAACGTGATACAATAATTCTCTTTCCCGCACGGGCGTATAATAAAGAAAATGCCAGTCCTTTTGAATTTTTATTTCTTTATTATTCAGATTTTTTTTTTTTTTTTGCTTTTTAATTACTACTGCTGCAAGAGTATTTTATGCGATGTACCAGAGGCCGCTATATCAAAATGTCGTTATAAATCAAACGGGAGCGCTTGCTACCCCCGTGCAACGTCCTTGATCTCAAAGTGATAATGCACTTCCCCCCGTTGGGAGATGATGAACGAAGACACAAGTCACCAAAAATATCCAACAGAGAAGTAGAAAATTGTTGTGTCTCTACTGGAAAAAAAGAAAAAGTCCGCTGGACATCCAAACGAGACTAACTGGGGCCCACTTAAATAATATTAGGAAAACGATAAATCAGGCTCTTTAAAAAAAAAAATAAAAGGAAATTTTATTTTTTTATATATTTTCCTGAAGGATATAGTGATGGCATATATATTACACGATTCACGCCATTTTTCACGGCCCTCCCTTCGGCTTTACAGGTCAAGAGGTCCGAACTGAAAGAAACGCAGCACTGTTTTGTTGTTTCGTTTTTATTCCCGATTCTCCAAAACGGCAAATGATTTACCAAAAAAAAAAAAGTCTTTTTTATCGACTTTATTAAGCGGCTGTTGGCTTCTCGCTGATTCCGTATCTAATTGTTGAAATCGTATCCAGAAAAATGTATATTTTAAAAAATATTGCCTGGACGTAGTTTGAAAAAAAACAAAAAAAAACAGCTGTTCAACGTCGTATGGCCATAGTTTTTATTGGTCGTGAGCAGGAAATTTGCTATTTATCGATATCTTCGCCGACACAGGGACGCAAGCAGGAAATCATGTTCTTACAATAACATTTTCTCTACTGTATATATATATATATATATTTCTTGAAGATATTTGACGCGTGCTGCTTAGCCTTGCCCTCTAATCGCTTTCGGGTATTTTACCTGCAGCAGTCCAGTCACGAGCTCGCATCCCTCCACCCACACGTTCTATTTCGCATACGCGGAACTTCATCATTTTTCGCTTTTAAGGTCTTCAATTGAAACGTGATTGACGCTTTACTGGAATGGACGTTCCATGAAAAACGAAGGTAAGCATTGTTTTTTTTTTTTTTTTTACTGATTTCGCAATGAAAAAACGTTTGTCATCATCGTTCCCGGAATGGAATAAAACAGCCAATTTGTACCAAGGCCAACAAGTATTACAAAACATATCATTAAGAAAGAGAGAGAAAAAGAGTGGAATTTGAAAAATTACTATGGAGTTAGCTGTTGATAACTGGCCATAAGTATTTATAAAATACCAGGAAAAATGTGGGCGTCATTCTGATGCATTTTTCCCTGTGTTCATTTATGTACGTTTAGTATCGCTTTATTTGGCTTATTAGCTTAACAGTTAACGGCCTATTATTTTAAATCTAAACGATTATTTTTACACTGAAAGTTAAATATGTTTGAAAACAGGAATACGTCACAAGCGGTCGTTGGCTGATGTAGCGTAACGGACCGGTCAGCCTTGTCGGCCAACACGCGCAAGAACCCTGGGATTCGGGCGGGACCCGATTTTGATGCGCAATTTCTTTGCTAGACGAACCAAGAAGTTCTTGAAACATTCCAGTCGCTTGTGCGTATTTTTGTGTCAGTGAATGTTGAACAAAAAATCAGCACGAAATTGTTAATTCGCATCAAGTTTTGCATAAATCGTACCTTTGTTTTGTTAATTGTGATCAAGGACTTTGTCGTTAATTGGTAATAAATCTTAACAAGACGAAAACATCAATAGCTGAGTCTTCTTGGAAATAAAAACAGAGAAGGAATGTAACCTCAAGCGCTTAATTATGCGAGAAAGTAACAAAAATGAGGTAATACAAAGTAGTTTTTTTTTTTTTTTTCAGTACGAAACGGGAGTATTTTTAATGGGGAAAGGCCGTAAATAGCGGATTTAAATACGTTTAACGCCATCTGTTGGCTTTTCCATCATTATCGTAATTTTAACTTACCCTAAAAATAAAGTAGTGTTAGTTCTTTAAAGATAATAACTCGACAAACAGGTTTTTTTTGCTGTTGCTCATCTCCAACGATGATCTTTTCCAAGGCTACCTTTAGATTACATTTAATCCTTGAGCGTTTTTGAATTGCACTTTGATGTAATCTTAAATGTAAATGATCAGCTTCCAAAGAGTTGCCGTCAGCGCTAAATTGCCATCATTTACCTATTTTTTTCTCTCCTTTGTTCTCTGAGCTTATTTTCTCTTTTTTATGTTCAATTTTTCCAAGTATTTTCTTTTTTTTCATGAAGTGGGATTTACAGGTTTGAGTTATTTGATTCAAGGTGGTTGCGCTACAAACCACTTAATTGCGTTTCCTTTAAAAAATGAGGCAATAACGTGGAAATGAATTCGATATTCGTGATCCTCGTTTGATTTGAAATTTAGATCACGTATAGTTTGCTACATTTAGGCTTCAGAAAAAAAATCGGAACAAACCAATGTTAAGACCGACTTTTTAAGCCCGACTTTTTGTACAAATTTTTTTTTTCATTTCAAATTTGGTTCAAAATACATTATTTCGATGCAGAATCGAATGCTAATCACGGAAATGAAGTTGATTTTTCAATTGGTCTTATAGTTTTTGAATTAAACGGAAAAAATGACCGTGGGAAAATTGCCCCCAAAACCTGCAAAAAGTGACACTCATTGGAATTGGGTGAAAATCACAGAATATATTCAAAATTATATGCTGATTCCGGGAAAATTGTTCTTTTTTTCATAAAGACAATAGTTTTTTAAATATGTCGAATATTTGAAATGCTAGCGCGCCAGTACGCTATGGCGCAAAAAAAGTGTCACCAATAGCCCTTTGTTTTCTTTTATTTTCAAAACGGCTGGGTTAGAGAAAAAACTAATTGCTGAATCGAAATCAGCGTTCAATTTTCATTATATTGTGTGAGTTTCATCGAATTCCAAGAGATTTTGTTTTTGACCGATTTTGACAAAAGTGGGAAGGCTATAGCCTTCTCACTTTTTCAATTTTGGCAAAATTTTAGATTTGGCTTTAAATGCATGGGTTCGACGCAGAATTGAACGGGCATCACGAATATGAGGGTTATTTTTTCGTGGGACACATAGTTTTTGAATAAAACGTAAAAAACAGTTAAGTTGGGTTTTTAAGCCCGACAAAAAAAATAAGCCCGACTTTATCTTTAAATAACGAATATTTCAAAAACGGCTTACGTGGAAAAAAAACAATTGGCTTTCTCTGAATCAGCGTTAAAATTGGGTTGTATTGTGTGATTTTCATCACATTCCGAGACATTTCAATTTTTTCAGATTTTGACAAAAGTGGGAAGGCTATATAGCCTTCCCACTTTTTCAATTTTCGTCAAATCCTAGATTTCATTAAAAATACATTATTCCGATGCGAAATTGATCGCTGATCCCGAAAATGGGGTATATTTTTACATTAGGCCCCTACTTTTTGAATTAACCGTAAAAAACAGGAAGTCGGGCTTATTTTGTCGGGCTGGCACGCCAGTACGCACCAGCGTGCCAGTATGCTACAATAGCAGTACATCAAATATTCAGTATATTTCGAAAACGATTGGCTTTATGTAAAAAATAACAATTTTCCCGGACTTAGCATTCGATTTTGAGTATATCTTGTGATTTTCAACTAATTTCAAAGAGTGTCACTTTTTGCAAGTTTTTGAGGCAATTTTCCCACGGTCATTTTTTCCGTATAATTCAAAAACTATAAGGCCAATTAAAAAATAAACTTGATTTTCGTGATTAGCATTCCATTCTGCATCGGAATCATGCATTGTAAGCCAAATTTGGCCAAAAATGAAAAAATGGGAAGGCCTTCCCACTTTTGTCAAAATCGGCTAAAAATTTCATCTATTAGAATTTGATAAAACTCACCCACTATACTCAATATCGAACGCTGATTACGAATACACTATTAGTTTTCCCCTCACGTATCAATTTTTTTAATAAAACGCAATCAAAGTGGTGTTGGCGTAACCTCGTTGATGAATTTGAATAACTCAAAAACTACAAGTTGCATGTGAAGGCAGTTTATTTCGATGATCCACATTGACTTACAAACCTAAATCATCTATTTAAATAGTCACATCTATGTTTTTGAAATAAATAAATAAATCATGAAAAAGTCAGGCTTATTATTTTGTCGGGGCTTATTTTTCAACCCCTCAGCTTGAAATTTTCATTTTAGGAGGTGATGAAACTTAACCTGTTGTAACCAAATTTAAACGCTGATTCTGAATAAAATATTAGTTTTCCATTAATGATGCAGAGTTTCAAATAAACGAAATCATGACGTCACCGATTGTTCTCTTCGGTGTATCGCCTGGGGCATTTTCTGATCAAATCAAAAATATCCCCACGATATTACATCACAGAATAATGACCCATATAGACCCTCCAGTAAGACTAAAAGGGATAAAACTTGAGTTTTTGTACTACATACGTGTAATGAACTTCTTTTGGGTTTTTATGGAAGTATAACGCCAGGCAAAAAAGTCATCGCCATTCATTTCTACCACCTGTTAGCACACTTTTTTTTTATTGTCCAGTTTTGCCGTAGCTGGGAATTTCGACCGCCCAGCTTTGTGTTTTTTTTTCTCTTCTAAATGAAGAATAAATTAGGTTGAATAGCTTGACTTTAATAGCGCCACTAAGAGTTCAAACAGAGTTGTGTTTCATTGATTTGAATCTTACGTATTATTCAAGGTTATCAAAAGAAGATGCGGATGAGAATGAATAAAAAGAGTTTTCCCATCAAGTTTTGATCGCCTCCGTTTTTATATGCAGCAACTGATGTACGAAGGCTCGTTTGATAGCCACAGCGTCGTATTTTATACGTTCAATGTATTTACATTCTTTCAGCCGATAGCGGCGTTATTGAGATTTCGGTATAAAATTCTTAATCAACTCGAAAGTGCCAGCGACAGGGCGGTGATCTGCACATCTTATTCACACACACGGGCACTCCTTTTCCTGTCAAAGAATGACTCGCACTTATTTAAAGACGACCTCATCGAGTTAAAAACCAAAGTCAGCGCAATTGGTTTTCTCTTAAAACTCTGCAATTTAAAATTTAAAAAAAGAAGAGAGAATTCCAGAGGAATACATTCGACTTTGTGCGGATGATAGTCATCTGATTTCCAAAAGCGAATTTTTATTTTGGCAATATTTTTACTCGTTTCGCTCCAATGAAGGTGAAGCAGCGCATTTTGTTGCTTTGGATATAAATGTCCGTCACATAGGCCATTGTTCCTCCCTTATTCTTATATGGCATCTATGATGTGTGTATGTGTGCGCGCAGTTGACGCGCTATAATCAACCGCGCACTTTACGGGGGCTCTTTCACTTGACATGTACAGCAGATAATCAAAATGTCCAGCCAAAAGTTTTGGCCATTTCCAAAGTTGGGACACAAAAAACACAACTAGTGGTGAAAGACGATAGACAAGTACGGGCAAAAAAAAAAAAAGAAGGAAAAGAGGAGAGATATCCAAAGAACTTTGTTGACCTACATGACGGTCCTTTTATCCATAACATGTGGCGTGAGTTTTCCACAGCAACAGAGAACATATACATTGCCGAGGAAACAGATTTCAGATGTAGATAAGGCGAGCTTCTATAGGTGGTACTCATTTATGAGTAATTTGCAGATGGCTTTGAGCTAGAATATTTTAAAACGAAACTGGCTATCTCTAGCGCGTCGGCGCAAATTGACCAGCCATTCAAAAGCATTCCCTCTAGGGCTTATTTACCTAATTATAATAAACTTAATATTGTGCAACCGACATTTCCCCTATGCAGAGACCGTGTCTCTTTGTTAAGGCACTCGTTCTAACGGAACCATTCAGGTAATTGGTCAGCGATGCGCAGTTCAGTTTTGACACTCTCGAGTCCGCGTGACCCAGCCAGAGTACTATGAGGCTTCCTCAATTTCAAAAGAAGTGAAAGAAGAAAGACAAGTGACCGAGAAGAAGAGGATCAAAACGAATTTAGCGACAGAGAAAAAAAAATAAATAAAACGCCTTAGAGTTAGTGATAGTTCATCAATTCAGTAAAGAAACCTTATCTGAAGAATGTCCATACGCTCACAAGGAGCGGCCTTGCTTGTCTTTCAAATGTTGCCGATAAACTCGCGCTCGATAGGATTCTTGCCCAGTCATGCGAGCGTGTGCAGTCCGCCATGAAAGGCAAAAGATTCAAATTTATCGATACTTCTTTTTTTTCTTTGGCAAATTTTTAAAACTCGGAACTGGAGAGTCATCTCTTCCCTTAATTTAACTTTTTAAAGCAGTCACTGCGCAATTACAATCTACAATATGTATTATTCCATGGCTTGCACTTAGGAGTAAATTAAAGCTTGTAAAAGACGACGGATGATTCAACAGTTCCGTGTCATACACTTCCATGTTTCGTACAGGTCGACATTTGCTGTACCAACACGATAAAAACAAGAAAGGCAGCTAAGAAAGTAAACCCATTAGGCAAACAAAAAAAAAAGGGTTTCTTTCTTCAATAAAGACTTGGAAAAACGCGGCTTTGAATAACAAAGATTCGCGTACTATTTGGTATGTCAAAAGGAAAGTATTTCGTTGGGGTTGTTTTCTTTAAAAAACATGCACACTTTCGAACTCGATTAAGGAATGTTTGCATACTACCTGGCAATAAAACTGCAAATATACTGGTGCCGTTGAGTTCTGATGCTTCTGTTGAATATGTTGCGACGAAGGCGCACCGTTAGGGAAGTAAAGTTTGCCAATCAAAACGCAAATTGCGTAAATACGTCATAGGAGGGACAGGCGGTTCAATCAATTTCCATTTGATTTTATGACTGCCAGTTTCGTCGGGTGAATCATCAAGCGAAGACTCTTCTGGAAGACATTGCTGGACGGCAGCCAAACTGCAGTACGGGATCCGATCGACGATTTGGGATAGCTCTTGGGCGGATCGCGGTAATCCCCCCACCAGTTGTCGCGAACATGCATCCAACGTTGACGCATGTCCTATCAGAAGGACGTCTCCACCTGAGAGATAAGATAAAGGCAAAATGTAATTTACTATTTAACGGATTTCGGAAAAAAAACCATGGTCCGTTGGTTTATCTATTTAATTTTACCGATATGCTCCGTGCAGCGAAGAGCGCACTGAGTGACGTAGTGGGAGCGCATATAATACTGTTCGGCTGACTCACGCCGATCGGAAAGCGCACTAAAGTCAATAAAATACTGATGATTCTCACGCAGACGAAAACCGGCATCGAGCATCTCTGATGGAGTCAGAAACTGAGGCATGGAATCTTGGTACCAGCCCAACCATTCGAACAACCCTGGTTCCAAACAAATGGGTACAGAGTGCTCAATCTCCAGACCTTTCAGAATATTCTGACACGTCTGTAAAGAGCGAAGAGATGGCGAGCAGTAGACGTGCTGAATCCTGTTGGATCCGTCAACCGCACGTAAAGCCTGGCCCAAAAGTCCAGCATGCGTTTCACCCAACATAGTTAGCGGGGAATCCTTGATGAAAGATTCGGGTGATCCTTGTCGCTTGGGAACGCTCAATGGCATATTCAAATCCTTTCGAACGTACTTTCCTTGTTTCAAGAATGAAAAATTAGTTTAATGCCAGTGGTGAAGTACACTGCGTTTTACCCGTTTCATCGAAGCAGTAGGGTATCCATGAATCAAATGTGAAGTCGATCCTTTGGCCATGGCGCACTATAAACAATCGCCGTGGTCCTTGTTTGAAGGCTAGAGGTCGTTCTACCACGAGAGACAATCCAGCCATGTCCAAATTGAAATTGGCATAGTTTTCTGTACATTTGGAAAGCTCTGTTGGCCGAACAGCCACTACTTTTGTGCTAGTTGGCTGATCCCTATGCGAATTTGTGTCTTTGTTGGAGCCCAATTCCGGTGACATTTGATTCAACAACCGGAGGGCTTGATCACTCGATGCTGATACGCCGTCTATTTCGTCCAGTTCGTCAGCGGATGGATTCAGTTCTACGCTCCTAAATAGGGAAAACTTTGTCAAGAAACCAACACTACTATTAACTGTCATTTCATACTTGTGTAGGGTCCAGGCGTCTGATTCGGCTGTTTTTTCCACGTAGTTTTTTGGCAGGACACCCGAACAACCTGAGTGAAGGATTAGCACTGAATTCAAATCAAATAAAACACAAAATGATTTTTTCAGCATTACCCGTAAGCCAAGAGATGCCTTCAATCCATCCGTCTATGGAATTATTACACGCTTCGGGATCGACATAAACGAAATCGCCTAGAAGCAATTCCAACTCGTCAGTTTCCCGTGGAACGTGCGGGAAGATGACCTTGTACACCTTCTTTCCGGACAGGCGGATATCTCTGGAATACAGACGTAGTTGCCAGTGGGAAGCGTCGGTGTTGGGGTTTATATTTCTTACTAGATATTCTAGTGCACTGTATTGACCAGAAGGAAAATTGTAAGCCAATGTCAGGTGCAGGGCTTGTGTGTGGGCCTCTGCTGCAATGTCTAAGGAAAGACAACGTTAAAGTTAGTGACACAATTGGTTATACAAGACACTTCATGACAGTATATACTTATTTGAGCTAACTCTCTGGCAAATCGGGACGCCACGGTTTTAATGACTTCAGCTGAATCTTGATTGAGGAAGAAACCCATAAAGTTTTGTGAAATATTAGTTTCTAGCCTTAATTCAGGAATAGGTTGATTTTCATTCTCAGCAATCCTTTCCAGGAGGTTCACAATGCTGGGAACAGCACTATCAGGTACCTAATATAAAAATTAACCTTGAGCATGAAAGCTAAAGCAACGAAACACTATACTTGGTACCTTGAAGGGGGGAACTAGAGTGACGTGGGGTAGGAACTCATGGGCGCCATTTCTGCCACATTCTTCTGCCGATCTGGCCCAAAATTCCTGCAGCTGACTTTGCAGAAAACCAGATGGGCATAGGTAAAGGAGATATTCTCTTGGCTGTAGGTCATCTAAGATGGGGTCATTTACGTGGGCCAGCAACCAATCTGAGGCTAGCTGAACATTTCTATAGCCAGTAGCAGCAAGGGCTTTCTCCCTGAAGATCCAGAATGTTAGCATGATTTTCATAGTATTGCTGTTTGCAACTTACGCTCTGTGTTTCGGAAAACCCATCTGCAGTAGAACCTTCAGAGGAGAGATCAACAACTTTGTGAGCTTCGTTGGAGTTGCATTCTTTCTGGGTGGAAGTTCAGCCATGTCTCTCACGACAAAAACTTTCGGCTTGGACGGAAACGCATATGAATCACAGATAAGAATTTGAAGTCCAAGGTACAACAATTTTCTGGATTACTCCTCCTAAACGTAGTCGAACATGGCTAAACAGTTGACGATAACATGTGGCACTGTAGTCTATAATAAATAAAAATGTAGGTCCAACATGCCAATAAACTGAAACATTATTATAAAGAACTTTACAATGTTTCACGAACCGTAAGAATTTTCTTCTACTCTTTAAAATGCATATGACATTATCTTTCCTTCGTACTGTTATTTTTTTTTTAACTCCTCTTTCGCGGTTGCCAAATTACCTCACTGCGCTTTAGGTTATATCTGGCAACACCAAATTGCTACTGCTCAATTGTAAGATGGTTGTCTACTTCAAGTAATTGGAAACAACCGGCTAGACGCGTCTCCGCTCCTCTTGGACATAGGCCGTGTTTCTTTGCATTTGACAGCCAAACCATATTGTTTCGCCCATATATATTTGTAATACATCAGGTAATAGACTGTTATGATTCCCAATTTTTTTCGTGATAACTAACCCAATTTAATCAAACCTAAACCACCTCGGTTGCATCTGCTTGTTCGATCGTCCTTTGCCACCAAAGCACCTGCCATGTCGTCCCGCCATCAAGGCTGGGACCCGCGTTGCAAGGTTTACGTTGGCAACTCAGGCTCTAACGCGGCCAGGGGGGAGATTGAAGAGGCATTCAGCAAATATGGCACTCTGAGGAATGTCTGGGTAGCAAGAAATCCTCCTGGTTTTGCCTTTATTGAATTTGAAGATGCAAGAGATGCGGAGGATGCTGTACGTGGTTTGGATGGAGTGTGAGTAGATTGTTTTATGTGTTAATGCAATAAAAACAGATAAATAATCTACCTAATTTTCTGTTGTCCATGTAGATGTTTGTGTGGTGCCAGAGTGAAGGTGGAAATGTCAACAGGCAAAAGAAGAAGTAATGGGTTTGGTGGGGACCGTGGTGGAGATCGTAGAGGAGATGGTGGACCTCCAGCAAGAAGAGGTGGTGGATATTCACGCCAACAGAGAACATATACATTGCCGAGAAAACAGATTTCAGATGTAGATAAGGCGATCTTCTATAGGTGGTACTCATTTATGAGTAATTTGCAGATGGCTTTGAGCTAGAATATTTTAAAACGAAACTGGCTATCTCTAGCGCGTCGGCGCAAATTGACCAGCCATTCAAAAGCATTCCCTCTAGGGCTTATTTACCTAATTATAATAAACTTAATATTGTGCAACCGACATTTCCCCTATGCAGAGACCGTGTCTCTTTGTTAAGGCACTCGTTCTAACGGAACCATTCAGGTAATTGGTCAGCGATGCGCAGTTCAGTTTTGACACTCTCGAGTCCGCGTGACCCAGCCAGAGTACTATGAGGCTTCCTCAATTTCAAAAGAAGTGAAAGAAGAAAGACAAGTGACCGAGAAGAAGAGGATCAAAACGAATTTAGCGACAGAGAAAAAAAAATAAATAAAACGCCTTAGAGTTAGTGATAGTTCATCAATTCAGTAAAGAAACCTTATCTGAAGAATGTCCATACGCTCACAAGGAGCGGCCTTGCTTGTCTTTCAAATGTTGCCGATAAACTCGCGCTCGATAGGATTCTTGCCCAGTCATGCGAGCGTGTGCAGTCCGCCATGAAAGGCAAAAGATTCAAATTTATCGATACTTCTTTTTTTTCTTTGGCAAATTTTTAAAACACGGAACTGGAGGGTCATCTCTTCCCTTAATTTAACTTTTTAAAGCAGTCACTGCGCAATTACAATCTACAATATGTATTATTCCATTGCTTGCACTTAGGAGTAAATTAAAGCTTATAAAAGAGGACGGATGATTCAACAGTTCCGTGTCATACACTTCTATGTTTCGTACAGGTCGACATTTGCTGTACCAACACGATAAAACAAGAAAGGCAGCTAAGAAAGTAAACCCATTAGGCAAACAAAAAAAAAAGGGTTTCTTTCTTCAATAAAGACTTGGAAACGCGGCTTTGAATAACAAAGATTCGCGTACTATTTGGTATGTCAAAAGGAGAATATTTCGTTGGGGTTTGTTTTCTTAAAAAACATGCACACTTTCGAACTTGATTAAGGAATATTTGCATACTACCTGACAATAAAAATGCAAATCTTCTTGTGCCGTTGAGTTCTGATGCTTCTGTTAAATATGTTGTGACGAAGGCGCACCGTTAGGGAAGTAAAGTTTGCCAATCAAAACGCAAATTGGCGGAATACGTCATAGGAGGGACAGGCGGCTCAATCAACTTCCATTTGATTTTATGACTGCCAGTTTCGTCGGGTGAATCATCAAGCGAAGACTCTTCTGGAAGACATTGCTGGACGGCAGCCAAACTGCAGTAGGGGATCCGATGGACGATTCGGGATAGCTCTTGGGCGGATCGCGGTAATCCCCCCACCAGTTGTCGCGAACATGCATCCAACGTTGACGCATGTCCGATGAGAAGGACGTCTCCACCTGAGAGATAAGATTAAGGCAAAATGTAATTTACTCTTTAACGGATTTCGGTAAAAACATGGTCCGTTGGTTTATCTTAATTTTACCGATATGCTCCGTGCAGCGAAGAGCGCACTGAGTGACGTAGTGGGAGCGCATATAATACTGTTCGGCTGACTCACGACGATCGGAAAGCTCGCTAAAATCAATAAAATACTGATGTTGGTCGTGAAGACGGAATCCGGCATCGAGCATCTCATTTGGAGTAAGGAACTGCGGCATTGAATCCTGGTACCAGGCTAGCCATTCAAACAATCCCGGCTCCAAACAAATGGGGACCGAATGCTCAATTTCAAGGCCTTTCAAAATGTTGTGACATGTTTGTAAAGAGCGAAGAGATGGGGAGCAGTAGACGTGCTGAATCCTGTTGGATCCGCCAACCGCACGCAAAGCCTGGCCTAAAAGCCCAGCTTGCGTTTCACCCAATATAGTTAGCGGGCAATCCTTGAAGAACGATTCAGGTGATCCTTGTCGCTTGGGAACGCTCAATGGCATATTCAAATCCTTTCGAACGTACTTTCCTTGTTTCAAGAAAGAAAAATTAGTTTAATGCCAGTGGTGAGGTACTCTGCATTTTACCCGTTTCATCGAAGCAGTAGGGTATCCATGTACCAAATGTAAAGTCGATCCTTTCGCCATGGCGTACTATAAACAATCGTCGTGGTCCTTGTTTAAAGGCTAGAGGTCGTTCTACCACGGGAGACAACCCAGCCATGTCCAAATTGAAATTGGCATAGTTTTCTGTACATTTGGAAAGCTCTGTTGGCCGAACAGCCACTACTTTTGTGCTAGTTGGTTGATCCCTATGCGAATTTGTGTCATTATTGGAGCCCAATTCCGGTGACATTTGATTCAACAATCGGAGGGCTTGATCACTAGATGCTGATACGCCGTCTATTTCATCCAGTTCGTCAGCGGATGGATTCAGTTCTACGCTCCTAAATAGCGCAAACTTAGTCAGAAAACCAACACTACTATTAACTGTCATTCCATACTTATGTAGGGTCCAGGCGTCTGATTCGGCCGTTTTTTCCACGTAGTTTTTTGGCAGGAAACCCGAACAACCTGGGTGAAAGATTAGAACTGAATTCAAATCAAATAAAACATAAAATGATTTTTGTTTTTTCAGTATTACCCGTAAGCCAAGAGATGCCTTCAATCCATCCGTCTATCGAATTATTACACGCTTCAGGATCGACATAAACGAAATCGCCTAGAAGCAGTTCCAACTCGTCAGTTTCCCGTGGAACATGCGGAAAGATGACCTTGTACACCTTCTTTCCGGACAGGCGGATATCTCTGGAATATAGACGCAGTTGCCAATGGGAGGCGTCTGTGTTGGGGTTTATATTTTTTACTAGATATTCTAGTGTACTGTATTGACCAGAAGGAAAATTATAAGCCAATGTCAAGTGCAGGGCTTGTGTGTGGGCCTCTGCTGCAATATCTAAGGAAAGACAACGCTAAAGTTAATGACACAATTGGGTATACAAGACACTTTATGACTGAATGTACTTATTTGAGCCAGTTCTCTGGCAAACCGAGCGGCAATGGATTTAATGACTTCAGCCGAATCTTGATTGAGGAAAAAGCCCATAAAATTCTGTGAAATGTAGGTTTCCAGCCTAAGTTCGGGAATAGGTTGATTCTCATGCTCTGCTATTCTTTCCAGGAGACTCACAATACTGGGAGCAGCACTATCAGGTACCTAATATAAAAATTAACCTTGAGCATGAAAACTAAAGTAATCAAACACTACACATGGTACCTTGAAGGGGGGAACTAGAGTGACATGGGGTAGGAACTCATGGGCGCCATTTCTGCCACATTCTTCTGCCGATCTGGCCCAAAATTCCTGCAGCTGACTTTGCAGAAAACCAGATGGGCATAGGTAAAGGAGATATTCTCTTGGCTGTAGGTCATCTAAGGTGGGGTCATTTACGTGGGCCAGCAACCAATCTGAAGCTAGCTGAACATTTCTATAGCCAGTAGCAGCAAGGGCTTTCTCCCTGAAGATCCAGAATGTTAGTATGATGTTGACAGTATTGCTGTTTGCTACTTACGCTCTATGTTTTGGAAAACCCATCTGCAGTAGAACCTTCAGAGGAGAGATCAACAACTTTGTGAGCTTCGTTGGAGTTGCATTCTTTCTGGGTGGAAGTTCAGCCATGTCTCTCACGACAAAAACTTTCGGCTTGGACGGAAACGCATATGAATCACAAATAAGAATTCGAAGTCCAAGGTACAACAATTTTCTGGATTCTTCCTCCTAAACGTAGTCGAACATGGCTAAACAGTTGACGATAACATGGAACTGTAACTATAATAAATACAAATGTTGGTCCAAAATGCCAATAAACTGAAACATTATTATAAAGAACTTTACAATGTTTCACGAACCGTAAGAATTTTCTTCTACTCTTTAAAATGCATATGACATTATCTTTCCTTCGTACTGTTATTTTTTTTTTAACTCCTCTTTCGCGGTTGCCAAATTACCTCACTGCGCTTTAGGTTATATCTGGCAACACCAAATTGCTACTGCTCAATTGTAATATGGTTGTCTACTTCAAGTAATTGGAAACAACCGGCTAGACGCGTCTCCCCTCCTCTTGGACATAGGCCGCGTTTCTTTGCATTTGACAGCCAAACCATATTGTTTCGCCCATATATATTTGTAATACACCAGGTAATAATCTGTTATGATTCTCAAATTTTTTTGTGATAACTAACCCAATTTGATCAAACCTAAACCTCCCCGGTTGCATCTGCTTGTTCGATCGTCCTTTGCCACCAAAGCACCTGCCATGTCGTCCCGCCATCAAGACTGGGACCCGCGATGCAAAGTCTACGTTGGCAATCTAGGCTCTAACGCGGCCAGGGGGGAGATTGAAGAGGCATTCAGCAAATATGGCACTCTGAGGAATGTCTGGGTAGCAAGAAATCCTCCTGGCTTTGCTTTTGTTGAATTTGAAGATCCCAGAGATGCAGAGGATGCAGTGCGAGCCTTGGACGGGGTGTGAGTAGATAGTTTTGTGTGCTATTGCAATGAAAATATATAAATAATCTACCTAATGTTCTGTTGCCCATGTAGACGTTTGTGTGGTGCCAGAGTAAAGGTGGAAATGTCTACAGGCAAGAGGAGAAGTAATGGCTTTGGTGGTGATCGTGGAGGACGTGGGGATGGTCGTAGAGGGGGTGGTGGACCACCAGCCAGAAGGGGCTACTCACCTAGACGATCACGCTCCCGTAGCCGTGATCGTTTCCGTGACAGGAAAGGCTCTAGATCCGTTTCTCGCGACCGCGTCCGCAGGTAAGTCAACTACAAAGCTCAAATGCTTCTACTGTTACAAAAGTCAACACAAGTTTTTTGTTGTTCTCACAGGGACTCCCGTAGTCGTTCACGTTCACCCAGCTACAGCAAGTATGCAGATTAATTGATTCCGGTCTATCATACACACACACACACTTACCCGTTGTGCAGATAAATTTCAAAGAAGCTCCTCTTTTCTCTTTTGTCCTTGTCGCTGTGAAACCCGTCATTCACTCCTCCCTTACTATATTTCCTTATCCTATTTGGCATTCAATTTTTTGTGACCAGCAGCAGCGTCAGCGGCAATCTGGGCTTTTCATCAATTTTTTTTTTAAATTGCAAAACAAACGGACTTGTATCACATGCGCGCGTTTTTGTTGTGAAAGAGTTGCGGGCTTAAATCGTGCTCATTCCACATGCGCAATACACACTTGAGGATTTTTCCCTTCTACAATTTTTTTTGTCACAAGGCACTTTTCCATTCACATCTTTGTGAAAATATCAAATTGAATTCTTAAAATCTACATAAATGAAATAACATTACTTGAAACTAATCAGTATTATCCACCAGGCTTATATCGAATGTACCTAAATAGAAAACAAAATCCTGTAAAAAAAAATAAACCAATCTCATAACTCAATGTTAGTTTGGCCGAAACGGGGTCCACTGTTTGAATGAAATTGAAATTTTTATTGTTTCGCGAAAGTTGAAGGGACTTGGGAGGAGGAGAGTGACACACCGAAGCAAATATTAAACGAAATAAAAAAAATCATGGATCATACGTGTGTTTAAATGCTACCAAGTCGCGACACAAGCGCGGGAAAAAAATGAAATATTATGAATAATGACGGATATTAAAGAGTCAACTTTTTACTTAACTTCTTATCATATGTTTGTTGCCTTCTAGTGTCTCATGCTGCGCGATTCTCGGTCATCTCGAGAACGAAGTTCACGCTCCCGATCCATCCCCGGATCACCTCCTCGTCCTCCTCGCATACTTCCACCACCACCGTCCCTTTCGCGGTCCTTGTCACGATCCGATCCTCCGCCGCGACTACCTCCGCCATACTCTCTCCTAGTTTCATCATGAGACGAATACCGTTCTTCGTAATTTCGTGGGTTCCGCGTTTCACGGTAGTCTCGTTCGTGACTACGAGAGCGATCGCGATCACGTTCTCTCTCCCTCGGACGTTCAACGTAGTCTCGTTCACGCTCGCGATCACGATCCCTGTCTCTATCTCTCTCGCGGTCTCGATCTCTGTCCCGTTCACTGGGCCTCTCACGGTCTCGACTGCGCGAACGCCTTCTTCTCCTTTCGCGATCTCTCGACCTCGACCGATCTAAAAATAAATAAAATGTTGTATTAATAACACCCTTTTAAAACGTGTTCTTTAGTTGCCTAATTAGTTGTTTACCTCTTCGTGAACCGTAGCTCTTTGCCTCAATGCCGTGCAGCGTATCCTGCAACGAAGACACTAGGATCTTGCAGCGCTCATCGTGCGCCACTTTTGACTGTTTGATCAGTGAAATGGCAGTCACCAGGGTTTCAATCGCGCTGGCATAATCCCCTGATAGGACAATGCAAAACCGGAAAGCTAAAGTCTTGTATCAGCAAATGATATAGGTAACGAAATACCAGTCGAAGCATCAGCAACAGCTCGAGCGATGGCGGATGAAGAGACTGTTCGGTTGCGCCCCATTACTTCTTCAAATTCAGCTTCGCTGATGCTAGGGGCATCATTGGTGTGAGGTGGCCGAGTATCAGTAATGAATGGTGGTGGTTGACCGATTGGAGGAGGGAAGCCGGGAGGAGGAGCGGCAACGGGTGGAGGGAAGAAAGCAGGATTAACATGCGGTGCTGGCTGTTGAACTATATTGGCCCATTCCGGTCGGCCACTACCAGGGGGAGGAATACGATGAGGATTCATATCCATGCCAGGCGGAGGCCCGCGCATCCCCAGGCCGGGTGGAGGACCTCTCGGTACCACCGTGGGTGACATGACAGGATGTGGAAGCAAGTGATGGGTCGGTGGTGGAACGGGAATGCCTGCAGGAGTTGGCGGACCACGCACTGACGGTGGCGGAGGTAAGGAGAGGCTGGTTAAAGGTGGTGGCCCAGATGATGAGGCTGACGGACCCATCATCATCCTTGGTGGAGGTCCATTCATTGGCGGAGGACCCAACAGTCCGACCGTTAACGATGGGACGCCAGACGGTGCAGAGCCGGTACTGCGTGGAGGACTTGATTGTCTTGACGGTCGGCTCTTTGATTGCGCCTCAAACTGAAGAAAACAGAAATAAAACGATACATCAAATCAAACGTCGTGAATGGAGCAAATTGTAGAGTACGATTGTACCACAGTCAAGTCATCCGAAAAATGTCACACGAGCAACACTTTTCGGGTCGATAAAACTTGAATGGGTTTTAATATTGCACACACTTTCCCACCTTTAAACTGTATTTCGGTTTCGACAGTTAACGGTTCTACTGGTGTGCAGTAACATTTCACACAATAACAGAAGAAAAAGATTTCCAAATAAGTCTTTACCTGATTGAGTGCTTGTTTAGATGTGAAGGTGACGATGGGCGTCTGTCCATGCAGCTCCTTTTTGGGCAGCTTATCCATACATTGTCGAGCGCTGATCTCCGAACCGACGGTGATGACACAGAAGCCTTTAGACTGTCCGTTGGCTCGGTTCTCATGAAAGCGCACCTCCACCAGGTCTTGGACACCAACTGCGCTGATAGCGTTCTCCACGTCAGCATCTGTTGTCCACTGTATTGAGATGGGCGGCCAACACGCACAGCAAAGCGTTTCGATTTTTGATGTTTGGTTTTTTGTTTGTACAAAAACAAGAGAAAGAAAGATATAAAAAAGAAGCATGAAAATAGGTTTTTGCCGATGACGTCGATACCATATTGTATTGGTCAAATGAAGATATTTTGATCGGGCACCTTTACACAGCCGCGCATTTGTAGTGTGTGTGAGTGCAGTTTCTCTTGTCATCATCATCAGAGATGTTCCTGCACATGGGCGCCAGTGGTTGTACGTGGCTGAGATTTGTCATATCAAACGATTCCCACCCCAAACTAACAATTCATTCGACTCAAATGACGTTGGCAAGAGATGGCGATAAAAAAACATGGGCTAGAGATGGCACATCAGTTACGCAAAACTGATTGACAACGAGTTTTTGGGGAATTCTATGTTTGGAGGACCGCATCCTGAGAAACGTAATAATACAACACAGCTCAAAAACCTTCAGTCAAAGGTTTTGATAGGGGCTATTGGTAGTTTGATGGGCTGCTTATGGTAGATCAAAAATGATAATAAAAAAAAATTGCAGATACATAGCGTACAACATGCATGGCGTTCATGTCCCTGAAACGGTATGCCTTCTCACATACACATACATACATGAACATTCATGATGCCTCTCTTTCAATTTTGATTGCCATCATACAGTATTATCACATCATGGCCCCTCCATCATAACAACAGTGTGGCTAGGTTTGATATCACAGACTTAACAGACTTGATTAATTTTGATTTAAAAATAACAGTCGGGAACTATCTGGGAGCGATTCGATACACAGCACAATTAGTTTAAAATAGATATATATATATATATATATATATGAGTATAGATATATATATAACGGCACTCTGAACAACTTGGTTCTATAAATGGAAAGGTTTGAATGATCGTACCCAGGTGAGATTGCCCACATAGAGCTGGACTCGTTTAGATTGTGATGAGTTGTTGCTGTGTAGCTGAAGTGGTGCTCCAATCAACGAAGATGAGCCATGTAGAGAGTTGGACGATGTGTGAGAAGATAGCGTGGTGATCTTCTCTTTTCCATTTGTCTCCTGCTTGATGCTTGTTGTTGAAGTTAGGACGTCGTCGTACAAGTCGACCCCATCACCAATTTGTTCGTCACCTTCCTGTTGGTCAAACAAGAAAAATGTAAAGAATCTACTAGTTGTAACGATTCTGCATCGATAACGGTAAACGGGCATACGAGGGTATCTACACCCACGCCAAACACTGTGATCGAATAACATCAAAACGAAAGACAAATATCTGAGAATTTATCCTCGTGCAAGAAACACAAGCATGCAAACTTCATTATTACGAGATACTGATACATTAAAATTATACTTACGCCATGAAAATCATCCCCCAGATCGTCGGCGTACAAGTCAATGTCCGGCACGTCAGCCATCTTTATTTTTTGTGAGCTGGTTTGCTAGCTCCACTGAGGCACTGACGCACCACACGCAGATATTAGAGACGCGCTTCTTCCGTCAAGTTTCCGAACCCCAAGCGGCAAAATTATGCTTTTTGTTGTTGCGACGGTGGCGATGCGTATCGTTGAGTAAACGAATTAGTGCCTGTATTAACTTTTATCCAGAAGATTCTTCTGTATATTCAATGTAGAAGATTAGTTTAGAAAAGGACGTTTTAATCCGACATGTTTTAAAGTGCTGAAAGCTTTATTGCATTCCATAATTTACATGAGTTTTATGCCAACTTTGAAGCATAAATTTTTAGTTTGGAAACCACCTACGCTGCACGCAATACACGTATACATCATTTACAAGTATAAACCATACAAATAACAGGTAGAGATGAAACAAATAAGGCTGATGCTGCTTTTGAAGGCTAAAAGATGGGCTCGCCAGCCCAAAGACTGAAATCAGGCCGGGGGATTGCTGGTCCGTCGCACCTTTTCTTACTATTTCTGGATAAAAGAACATCATTTTATGAATTTCTCATCTTTGTATCCAAGAAATTCTACATTATTCATACATTGCTCCCGCTGTCCGAAAAACTTGAGGTTGAATCATACGGATCGTGCCGTCGTTATGGTCGCAGATAATTCTGGCTAAACTAGCTTTACGAATTTCCTCTATTTGTCCTATAATAGTTTTCAAAAATGCTTTTTAAAAATACTCGTTATAATTGATCTCTAGTTTACTTTGGTTGAAAGAGTGAAGCTGATGGTTAACATCGTAAAAAAATCGATCAGCTTTTCTTAGCCGTGCGAACTGGTCGCCAATAATACAGAGAAACGTTGGACCAACAAGACTGTCATGAACTGGAGTTTCCAGTATGCCACCCACAAACAGATCAACGTCGTCCACAGATCGATAAATATGCTTTAGTTGTGATATCATCTGAAAATGAAATGAGCATCTAATAGTCACGCCGTGACAATGCGTGAGCAGTATTTCTCAATTTTTACTCACGTCAGGTGAAATCTGGGGTGAGAATGCACGGAAATGGTCGGCTCTTTTCATTCCGCAAATTTCTCGATAACTGTTGTAGCCAGGTAACCCATGGTCCCTCCCTTTAAGTTCATTAAATATTAATGAAAATAAGTTTTATTATGCCTTTTTTTTTTGTACCTCTTTGGATGTTAAGTGCTACTAAATCAAATCCGAATGGTTTTCCGCCACTGTGCATGAAAAATCAATCGAAATCATTTCAATTTTAATTTTAATTTTTATACTAACAAAATACGTACCGAAAAAGTTTATTTGTTACTTCTGGGGTGAATGATGAATCAAAATTTTGTATGGGTTGTTCAAGCAGCCCACGCAAAGCATCATCCATCCATGTTGCGTCTTTGCCAAACGGAGAGGCAGCATCCAGCATACTGCTGAGTGTGAACGAACGATCTTCATTTACCTGTCCGTTTTGGCTAAACAATCTAAATTGTTTTTGGGAGGGTTTTAGAACGACAGTTTCAAATAACGTACGAATCCTTAAACTCACTTGACAAGACCTTGAATAAGTGAATGGCCCATACGATAGGCAGCAGTGGCAAATTCATTGTGGATCGATGGATCGATAGTGGCATCGTATTTGCCACCATCGTTGTAATATGACGGTTGGGATAAGGTCAGGTTGAACATGTCCATATAACGTTTACCTACGTACAACGAAGGGTCAAGTTTAAATATTTTCGTGATTCATTTCATTAAATCATTCAAGCTTTTCACGGACATGTCAATACCTAGAACGATTGGAAGAAATTCGTTGTAAATTATGAACTGATACTCGGCAATGACTATGCGACGGGTTTCCTGGAAAAGGATTTCGTCATTCCATTCAGGATTGAAACGTGATAATTCAGCAGCAACGTGGTTGTGCTCCCGCAGCCACAGCGTGTGCATCATCGTAAGCTGTGGCTGTTCACTAACGCGTACATCCCCTAATCACGAACGTCAAATTCATTGCTATTTTACATACAAATTCAGCAACAAGTACCTGCCATATAGCAAGAACTTGTATTGCAGTCTTCCGGTCGCGTAATATTCGATTTTGGATCCAATGGGACGATTTCTTGCCCGTTAAACCTAGCAGAACGCAGCCTTCCCTGACGAAATTCACGTAGTTTCTCCAACGTTTCTGCATCGCTGCCATAGCTAAAATAGATAATAACTGTGTTTACAGTTGCATGACATTACGATACAAAACAGTCGCTAATTCTTACATTTGGGATCCATCCAGCCAATGAGTCAGCTCATTCAACTGATCCACCGGGAAAGGCGTAACGAAATGTTATGTATGTTTAAGGTAAATGTTAAAAGGTATGAGACATACTTGTTCAGCGTAACCGAAATTGCAATCGGGTCGTAATCCTGGTGTAGTTCGAACAAAATTCATGCAACGTTGATTAAATGGACGGTAAAACGGATCGTCGGCTGGAATGTCGATTGGGAAACACTGTGGATGGCGCAAACCATCCGGAAGCATCGATCCGCCATCCGTAGTACAACATTCTATTCCGGACGAGTCGGCTAAACAGCAATTTAGTTATTTTAATTGTAAGTGAAGTTAACTGGCAGACTTAACTTACACAAGACAAACGTTGGAGTAAAAGTCATATCGTGATCGATGAATTGCCCTGTTTATCATTAAATTCTAGTTATTATAATTTCAATGAATAATTTAACAATATTTAATTTTACTCAACCGAAAACCATCCCCAATAATGACACGTCGACTCGCGGAGCATCCTGATGAGAAATTATTGAGAGGCTAACTAGGCGAGCGCTAGGCAAGTTGCTTCCGTCCGTGGCTACTCTCGGTGCAAAAACACCTGTTTAGAATAAATGCAACTCACTTTAGTATTTCTACAAAATAACAAATGTAATTTTTTAAAAGGCTACCGTCACTATAGGCAGGAGGTAAAATGCGCTGAAAGGTCGATCGAGTCATGCCCCACAAAGTTTGTTCTAAATTATTGCACGAACCATCGGTTGTTCTGTATTTCACGATGCCAGTTCCAAAGTGTTCCATGCACGGAGGTCTAGATCGGCAGGCTGGAAACGTGATTGTCTGACGAGTAGAGTGAATAGCCAGTCCTAAACCAGTCTCTTCAGGCGTGAGATTAAATCTGCATTGCAAACACGGAGGTCTCAGAAGGTATTAAGAAATGATTGCAATGAGTTGCGCACCTTTTTTGAAGTCGTAGAGTGGCTTCGATGACAAGCAGGGCCTCCCGAGCCAACTGTTGAGCACCGATGGATGGTTGGACTATTTTTAGGTGGCTAAACGAAGGTGTGTTGGGTTGGATACGGATTTCGTTCTCCAGAAGCACTTCCTCAAAGTGAATGATGTCGTTCATTCGATCAGATGCTTGACTGATCTCCTTGTCCAACTGCTCGTTTGTTATAACGCGAATATCGAATCCCGTTCGATTTACAATCAGAGCCGCCTCTTTTGGAACATTAGAATTCGTTCGTTAAAAGCAAATAATGTTGCAGGAAATGTTCAGTACCCTGCGAAAATGGCCGAAATAAGCTGCGACCGATGGTTTCTTCAGAATCAAAGTGGATCTGTCGATTGTTCCGATGGCTGTTTGAATTAAGGCTGTCGATTAAGCAAATTAAAAACAGCAAGATGCAAAGCAAAAACGAACTAGGTTTAACCATTTTTGCAGAAAAGATTCAACCGTCTGTGCTGATTGGAAGTAAAATTAAGACTGGAATAGTGTTTGGTATCCTGAATCTAATTTCATAGTGAACACGCATTGCTGGACTATCAGGCCAGTCACGCAGTCAGCAGAATAAAAAAAAGTCTGACCAGTCATTGTTAAACCTTTGTCCAACATACGCTTTATGCCCTTGATGTTGAAATCGCAAATCATTGCGTAGCAACGCAGTGCCATCGCCGGATGAGCCGCTTGACATTGGCAAACGTACAAAAAAAAACCGCAGAACGGGTATTTCCAAATTCATGACAGCACGACCTTCAGGAATACTTACGTTGTTCACTTTCTATATGCGTCATGAATGTATTCAGTGACTTGAATCCTTTCATTTTCAAAGCTTTTCCCACTTTTTTCCTGTCCTTTTTTTCAATTGACGTTCCGAAAAAGGTGGGTCCGTTAAATGCCAACAGTCCAGTCGGAGTACAAAAGACTGTATGGGACTTTTAAAAGAGCCAGATAAAAGAATGACTATGCGCACAGGTTCCTGAGTTATCGAGTTATACGTTATTTGATCAGCATTTGTTTTCATAGCGTTCTCTCTTTCAAGAGCAAAACTGTCCGTTTTTCAAGGAGCGTCCGTCCTACCCAAGTTATAGTACGTGATATTTCAACTCCCACGGTACTAATTCGCTATCACATAGTAACTCTTCCTTCACCCGTGTTCCAACAAATCAGATTTTGTGTTCTATGTAAAAGGGAACGAAACGAACAGTTTTCAAGAAACGTTTCTATTGGCTTCGTTATGCATCGCTTAAATTGCTGAACGAAACGTATGGACAAGACTTCAGTTAAGGCCGGTTGATAGCCAACAGTTCAACATCGAAGATGAGGGTGGCATCTTGATAGAATAAAAAAAGACAACTTTATTTTAAGTACTTAAAAAAATAAACTGTGCGTCACTTACTAGGTGGAATAACTCCATCACTTGTTCCTTGTTCGCCGTAGGCCAATGACGGTGGGATAGTCAACTTGCGACGCTCGGTCACGCACATATCCAACAATCCCTGCGGCACAGTAAAACGAAACGTGAATATTAGAATGCGATAAGCATTAAGAAATTGATATAAAATTTGATCTTACCAAATCCCAACCCTTGATTACTTCCCCAGCTCCTAGTGTGAAACTAAAAGGTTCGCCACCGACGCTGCAAGGCGGAAGACAAACATAAAAGTTAAGAATCAATTAGATTGGCCATTCGTAATTTATGTGATTTGCTAGTTATATCACCTGGAATCGAAAACGGTGCCATCCTCTAGCATTCCGGTGTAGTCTGTTGTGATGACGTCCCCATTCTGCGACTTAACTGGACAATCAGCTGGAAGGTAAATGACTTCGATAATGAGTTGCTGCTCTTGAGCGTAGACTGCAACCACCAAGAATAGCAAAACAAAAGGTAATTTGAATTGGCTTTCCATTTTCAGAAGCAAATCGGAAACACAGGATCGCATGAACACTAACAAACGTCGACTGAAAACCCTGCCCAGCTAGGAAACCACGCTAAACTTGCATTGTTTGTTGATGCCTGGATTACAGCTAGATAAAAAAACATGGTAGATTAAACATGATACGATATGTACAGTTATCTAGCATTTTATACGATGTTATGACTGTTATGTTGTTAACAGGCCATACAATACGACAGTTATCCTATGTCGTATAAGCTTAAAGGATTAGGTAGTACAGTTTAGAACTTGGTAAGGACAATCTTTCCAACTAGCAATAAAATGCTGGACAAAACAGAATGCTGAAGATCCTGTTCATTTATTCCATTTTTGTTTAATGTTCCCGGGGGAACAAAAAAGCAAATAGGAACATATACCGAAAATAGAAATGGACGTTGAATTTATTACTTTCTTTTAAAAAAATACAAGATAAAATTTAGGAAAAATCACTAGTCGAAAGAAAATGAAATAGAGCTAATACACTTATGTACAGGAACGTTACTTAACTACAATATTCTGAGCACCTTGATGGAAGCGGACATTCCTTGAAAAGAGACTACAGAAGTACTGGAGTTGCCGGGCAGACGGGCTCCGAGCCCCACAGCTCGTGTGCGATCGAAGGTAACCTCGACACCGGGAATCAATGGCACAATGGATGGCGGTGAACGGCTTGTCACACTCATCTCGTTACTATTAACGAGTCGAACGGCTGTCTGGCGCCATTGAGACGGCCGAGCTAGTGACAGAATATCGTCAGACGGCACAGCTTTATTGAACTGTTCTTGGCCGGATACTTCCTTTTTCCAAGTTGGATAAATTGCTTTACCTTGAAGAACAAAACAGATTTAAAATATTACACTCAAATCAATGGAAGAAAACGTACCTGCAATGAAATCGAAAGAATCATCGACGGTGAAAAACGAAAATTCGATGTTGTCGTAAGAAGCTGCTGCCACTGAGCTGGCAGGGACGTTAGAAACATCGACATAAAATGCACCACTCGCTGCACCCATATCAGTCAGTACCTTGTAATAAAACATAGTCGTAAAGAATCAAATATTCAGAGGATTAAATTTTTTTCCTACCTTGCCGACAGGCTGGAACAGCGGATTGTTGACGATGATTGCCGTGTTCTCGTCAATGCCCAACCCTCGTGAAACATTGCTGTCCAGCGAGGCGCGAATAAGCCGTACTTCACGACCTTTCTCACTCAGTTGACTGTCGAAAACATATTCACTGTTGATGAGAGATAGGCCCCCAGCTTTCCTCAACGAGAATGGAACGCGGGGCGAAGAGATGAAAAGCGTTCCAGTTAAAAGAGCGGCCACTGAATCGCCACCGAGGATCACAGTTGATTTGCCCTAAAAGATATCAATTAAGAACTTTTTTTTTCTTCTACTTTGCGTTGATGAATCGACTTACCATTACAGCTGCATTGCCGGCCACCATGCCCCCGTTGTTGAGAACTTTCCTGATGGCCGTCAATACCAGCGAATCCACCCCAGACGGACGGAGCGTGTCGATAAGATTCTGTCGCTTGTAACTGGCACTTTCGTAACAGACAACATCGTTGGGTGGTCGAACAGGTGTATCATTAGGACGTACCATTGAAGTGAACCTGTCCCAGAAATTAGCAGCCTTGTCTTCAGAATCTTCCACTATAAAGATGCCCGTCTGTTTTTGGACCAGGTTCGCCTACATCGATCGACTGTTGAATTAGGTCTTTTTAAATTTCAGTAGAATTTGAAAATCAAACTCACCACTAGGATGTTGTTAGCCAGAGACTCGTTAACGGCAATCTCGATGGCATTGGCCCCGTAGAGGCGTACAAAGTTGTTAATCACTCTATCACCTTCAGTCGTGTTTGAATTAGAAGCTGAAACAACTCCTATCCTAGCCACACCTGGCCCACCCTACAGTCAATTAAATAACTCGTTCAAATAAAGGCAAAATGAATTGAAAACGAGCTTGTGTCTCACAGCCAGATCGACCATCATGTTCCAAACAGGTAGGTTGTCATGGCGAAGGTTACCTCCAATAAGGACTAAATTCTGTCCAACTGTCAGCGACAGACACGTTAAGAACATCAGGTTTGCGTAAAACATGATGAGACGTGCAAGTTGCTCAGTGTTTGAACGCGTTGTGTCTGGACAGACTTTCAGAGCACAACTAATTATCTAATGGATGTTAATGTCTACACGTGAACTTGGAGAGGCGTTTACCATGGATTTTTGAGACGGAGTAAGGGATCAGATATTAAACGACCTGCGGGGGTTCACAGAGTTCATTGCATTCTGAAGGTAAGGAGACCCAAAGGCACAGGGTAAGGGACAGGTAACCTATTATGGCCTGAAGCACGTAACCATTATGATCGTCATTTGTTTCATTTTCATCTGTTTTTTCTAGTAGGGGAAGGAGAAGTTTTCCTCCATCGAATTTTTAGTACGTGACGAGTGATCGCTGGAGAAGGACGTCACGCAAGTTTTTGAAAGAGTAGAAATTATTGTAATTTACATAACTTTGCTCGCCATGAAATTTGAGCACGTAAAAAGATATATGCACAGTAAGGATGACAAGACTGGTCTTGCATTTTCATGACCTCTAGATTGAAAAATAACAAGGCCCGATCAAATGCACGAAGCAGATGGGAGCATCTGTTTGATCCGGATCAGCGCTAGTGTGTTGTTTTTTTTTCTCTGGCTGGAAACCTCCCGTCTAACAACACTCTCTGATATAAAGTTTAAAAAAAAACCTTAACTAAGCCGTTAACGAGTTCAGTTTCTCAGTGTCAACCATGTTGAAGGAAAGGGTAGAAGCACCCCAACGCTTTCACCGACAAACTTGTGTACAACTAACCGAAGTCCATCCGAAATCCAATACATCCGCAATGAAGAAACGCTGGACCGAATTCATCAGAGTATCCACTTGCGCTGCTGTGGCTCGTCTTGGTGATAAATCGGCTCCAACATTCGTCAAAGTTATTTGGAAATTCACGTTCATTATTGGGATTGTCCTTACGACCGTCTCTACTTACTTCTCGACTTTATCTTTCGTGGACATGGCCGGCAACAGCGAAATGTTATTGCAATCGAATACAGCTAACTGGTTCGAACATCCCAAATATCACATCTGCACTTCCAGCACATTCAACCTCACGATCCTAGCAGGTAAAATTATCCATTTAAAATCTTACCGAATGTTATTTCATTCCACTAATAATGACATCCTTAATAGAAATGGGATTTGTGGATACCGAAATGGTTTCGTATCTGACCCTTTCGACATCATTCTTTGTCGTTTCACCTGTTCTTCTTCAGGATGAACAAAGACAACGTCAGTTAGAATCCAAATTCAACGACATACTCGATCGAAATAACATCAGCGACTTTAACGAGATCATTCAGCGGGCCCTGCTCAAGTATAATCGGTGTTTGAATGAGTTTACGCTTTAAAGTGAATCTGATTAGATCTTAAATTAGATGCGAAGATATCATTGCTGGTTGTATTTCACCGGGCATTTACGCGAACAGCGTCGATTGTTGTTCCAAGTTTTTCCCGTCAGGCAGTTTTATTTCAACGAGTGGTGCTTGCGTCACTACTCTCCACGCCCCGCCGTTGATCCAAGTATATTTTTAATAACTAAATGCATTCAATTTTCAGAATAATTTTCTTTTCTGTGGCGTTCCAAAAAGCACATTCCTTCCATGACGTTCGGCTTTGTCGTCTTGGTTAGAGATGTTCTGGATTCACGGGGTGCGTTTTAGCAATTCACGCACAAGAAATTTCCAATTGTTATGCTATGATTTTTTGAATCGTAGAACTGGACAACTCGATTGTGAATCCGATAATGGCTAATCAAAGGGGAATCACATTTTCAGCTAGTGACAAGTGGACAGATCCAACAGTGGCTTTGCTCGCGGAGAAACATCTGAGCCGCTTTGGCCTCTGGACTTCACTGGCCGTTTCCAAGACGATTGTACACGCATGTCATTTTGAACCCGTAATAGCAATTATTATGCTTTCTAATTTTCTCAGATCAATGACGAGGAAGTAGCTCGATCAATCTTGGCCAGAAAGGTCTGTGCCATTCGGGACAAACTGGATGGTTACCTCCATTTAGTGCCCGGCTTCAGCAAGTATACGGAATCGAATTGCAAGTATGCGTTCCGTCAAAAGCTCGTCACGCAAACCGTCAGTTGTTACTTAGTGAATTTACCCTACGCAGGTTTATAATTTAGCTTTTCTGTTCTTATTTCATAATGATATCGTTTCATTTATCAGGAGACTTACCACCATGTCGACCGCAGCAATTGTTGGAGTTTGCGCGGATGATGAAACTCTGGTTTTTAGATCCGAGAGAAAATTTTAGAAATCAATCATCGTACAACACGCTTTGCAAACTAGGTCTAATATTATCAAGAAATTCAATCTGATTCGATTTTATTCGCTTTGTTAACAGATCACTTTGACGAATGCGTCAGCGAATGTTGGAAAGAAAAATACCAGTTCTCAGCCAGCTATGCTGATTTGCATTTTGGCTCTCATTCGCTGTTCGGTAACTGGTCCATCTCATCTAATCAAAGGTAAGTCACGTGATAAATAATTTCCCAACATCATCGTCAATGAGTTGTGCATTTCTATAGCAAACATTTGGCGGCGCTTAATTTTTATTATCCGACTTCCACGCAAACTTTACTCGTAAATCATTATCCGACTATCAACCAATGGCTCGGTACGATTCATTTGCTTAAGTTAATAGCTTTAAAGTTTGTTGTTTAATGGACATTTTTTCAAAGGAATTTTGGGTGGGAACCTGGGTCTGTTTCTCGGAGCAAGTATGGTGACTCTGGTCGAAGCGTTTGTCTTCTGTTTCAGCTGGTGTCGGTGGTCTCGATCGAATCGCCAATCAATTTCGGGAGACCGTCAAATTAAAATTGCTAAAAAAGGGAAGAAATCTTTGGAAGAGAGTCAGCGCTTTGGTCGGCGCAAATGGATTAGATTTAGTTTTCTTCTTCCCATCCAAAAAAAAATCTAATTAGATGTCATGCCCCCATTTCCATTATTTATTTTAATTCCCTAGGACTACGTTCTTTAAGCTAGATAGACATCAGTTCTTATTTAATGGTTGTATCTTAAATTCTAGTACGTGTTCCAGTCATGCGTGTCCACAATGTTACATGTAGTTAAAGCTAGACTTTAGGCAACAGGGTCTTTTTTCAGGGACATGGGGAATTCGTTTAGTTTCACAAACGCTAATTCAGTGAGCTGTTGGTCCAGCTGACAGCTGCCAAAAGATTCCATTTAGGTGGAAGAAATGTAATTAAATTTCCATCTGTGGTTATATATGTTTAGCTAAAGCAAACGTGTAGCATATTAGACGTTATTTTAATTGCCTATTTTCACAAGTGTTTGTTAAAAGGACACGATTAATGCAAATAGAACGAAACAAGTGCGTGTTAGCTACGAAAGCCAATCAGTACGTGCAAAAGCAAGCAGAACATGATTACCAAAATCTGGTACGTCATTGCTAAGTTGGATCGATTGGTATAAAAAAAGCGACCTTTGCAGTTTAGAAGCACTAATCGCCGTCTGTTAAGGCTGATCAGAATAATCATTTCTAAAAAAAAATGCATCTGTACTGGCTCCTTTGCACCATTTTCTGCATCTTCGCTCTAGAATGCCACGGTCAACGTAAGCAAACTTAACAATGTCTAACTACCTTTCAATTGCTATTAAAAATACTTTTATCGTGTATCATATTTTGTTTTTCGTTTTCTTCAAAAAAGAATTCAACTCTAAAGAGGAACCCGTGAAGAATTGCGGTGCCAAATTTAGTAGGCAGGTAGATGTCCGTGGCAGCCGAGCGCAGCGCAGGGACGGTGAAATTATTATAGCAGATTTTAAAAGGGATTCATTTTCGTGTGCTGAGAAACCAGGAACACTCATAAAGCACGCAAACGTCCGCATCGACCTGCAAGATCCTTCTGGAGGGTTTGAAAGAAATGGTAAACGATGGCGTAATTTACAGGTGCAGTTGAACGGACCTAGACCCAATGGCTTTCCATCCACGGTGGCCACGGTTCTATTGCAGTGCGATAAAACATTTCCTATTCGCCTCGTACGAAAAGCTTTCGTGGACAGCATGACCAAATGTGCTATGATTTGGCTGAGTCAGTAAAAATGAAAAAAAAAATTATTCAATGTATTGCTATATTATCGATTGGCTAAGCATAAACGAATTCACTGGACAACAAGTAAATGAATTGCAATTTGTTCATTAACCCAGAAATTTTAATCCTACCACTCGCTGCTGCGCGTGGGAAAAAGGATGTGAATTTAGTTCTTGATAATTTGTCTTTTTTATTTGTTTTTTTTTGAAAAATCGGAGAACATTGTTGGCGGGAAATTTCATTTCGCCAGCGGTAATCGCAGTTTAATCTTGTAGCAATGCAAATCAGAATACAACGGAGAGGGAAACCCAAATCCGGTTTAGTTCCCACTAGAACGGAATTTTGATTAACCGCAACCAATCCTGATAAATATTGTAATGTAGCAGAATAATCTGAAACGAGAGGGAGAAAAATGTTTTCCCCCAACTAAACACCTAGTTAAAATAAGCCTAAACAAGTCGCTTAAAAGCCTGGGGGGTGCAATTTCGAAGCACCAGTCGTTTGACAGCAATATCAAGATGAACAACTATCTGGTATTCTTCGTCATTTTCTGTGTTCTCGCCCCAGAATGCCGCAGCCAGCGTAAGGAAATCTATTTAATAATGTTGTAATTATTTTATTGAATTTTTATTCAAAATCATCACCTTTCTCTTTTCTTTTTTTTTTCAAAAAGGATTCAACTTTGAAGAGGATCCCGTGGAGGATTGCGGTGCGAGATTTAGTAGGCTGGTGGATGTCCGTGGCAGCCGCGCGCAGCGCAGGGACGGTGAAATTATTATAGCAGATTTTAAAAGGGATTCATTTTCGTGTGCTGAGAACCGAAGAACACTCATAAAGCACGCAAACGTTCGCATCGACCTGCAAGATCCTTCTGGAGGGTTTGAAAGAAATGGTAAACGTTGGCGTAATTTACAGGTGCAGTTGAACGGACCTAGACCCAATGGCTTTCCAACTTCTGTCGCCAATGTTTTGGTGCAGTGCGATAGGTCATTTCCCAGTCGCTTCATGCGCAGAGCTTTTGTGAACAGCATGAAGAATTGTACTAGGGTTTGGTTAAGTCAGTAATAGAAGTAAAACATCTGACGACTTCGTTCACTTTACCACCATGGAGGCTTTGTTAACAAATGTTTTATGTATAACGGCAGACCGATGAAAGCCAATCATACAGTACATTGATGTTGGTTTTGCTTATCGGTTTACATTGGCTGGCTCACCGCCTATATCAAAATAGAAAGAGCAACCTGCAAGCGCAAATGAAAGTGTTTGTGTACATTTATTTTATGCGATTAAGGTGTTGTGGCGAGGCCACAAATGAATGTAGGATCGGCCGACAGGTGGATCACACTTGGCTTGTCTGCCTCTCAAGCCAGATAGAGCAGTCGAATTTGATCCTGCGTGACGATAACAGTAAGGGGGATCGTTTGCTTTTGTCAGTTAACTACCCTGTGATTCCTCAAAGTTATGTGTCCATTTCTCTTGAATTGTGTCGTGTTTCGGCCGAAGATCAAGTTAACCAATCAATTGTAAGTACATTCCATCTTGTTGGGCATCACATCGAGCTCCAATATCTGATGGGTATCTTTAATCCTCAATGTAAAAATGGTGAGTCTTAAGAAACCTGTTTGAATTGAAAATTGATTATCGTCATTTCACATTTCAAAATGGAGATAATTGCCTAGCTGTATACGTTAAGCCAATGTATTTGTAGGTTACCTTGAATTCATTTTCGTTAAAGATGAGATTCAGTTATCACCAAGGGGTTCAGGGGCTTATGGGAGTAAGATAAAGAATTTCCTCGCAAAATTTCAGTTAATTGGGTCAATGTACGTAGGAGACGCCTTTAGATTAAAGATAATTTAGCAGACGAAGCTTTTTTCTTTGATTGCAAAACAAATCTTGTTGTTTGAGAGAATTGAATGCAAAGCAAGAATGAAACAGTAGTTCTATTACTTGAAGAATTGCGTATCGCAGTGATCCAGTAAATTCATGTCAGTATGCTTTGTCTCCAGAAAAGTTGTCATAAAATGTTAGCTCTCATTCGATTGGTTGAAAAACTCTAAAGGCATTTGACGAGGCCATCGTGCGTTCATCCTTTTCCAAATTTGCTCCACCCACCCCGGTCGATACCGAATCGTTCACCAAAACTGTGGACATCAACGCCAATAACAAAAACGATAACTATACTTTCTCTTCAGCTAACTTTTATCTGATTTGAAACCAACCCATAACAGATAGAATTTGGGGCCAAAATCCGAGGATTGACTTTTGAAAAATGGTAGAAGCTGATGGTCTTGCAAAATCGAATCGATGATGTTGCTGCTTCTGGTCACGAAACAGAAACGTGAGGTCTCCAAAAGAGGGTCAGATAATTCGAAATAGCTGAAAAGACACCCAGTTACACGATTTCGTAATTGCAAGACTAACTGCAACTGCGATTCCCAACGCGAATTTCAACTCCCGCAGATCTCTAGCCGTTCTTGACGTACACACGAAGCTAAAGATGCAACCAAGACACACAAGAAAACCGTCATAGCTGTCCGACAATGTATCATTTTCGTCGATTGGTTACAATGATGTAAGTATCCAACACTGTTTGAATGAACAACCGATGGTTAAGTTGAGTTTGCCTCACTGTTTTGCAATGAAGTGTTTATTATTTAAATAATTCCCGAACTTAGAGATTTTCAAACAGTACAAAAAACGTGATTTAATGCGCTGATACGAACGTACCTTTCCTCAAGCAAAATCCTGCGTGCAATTAGGATAAGACGCACTCGAAATGCTGTTACATAATGAATCTTTTTGACGAAATGAAACTTTATTGGTAGAAAACGTAGTGTCCGTGTAGAGAAAGCGTTGAAAGGAATGGCGATTCAGCACTGTTGGTTTTCCCCGTCTCTTCGTTTGCACATGCAGCAAGAGAGTTTCTTAGAAAAACACAGGAAGTTCTGAGAAATTGGGTTCAACTTGTAACCCTATCTCGTTAAAACAACGAGAAATTTGATCGTACGCTCAAAGTGTTTACTTTTTCCTCATTGCAAAACAAACAGTGGCTATCGTTCGGGATTTGCGAGATGGCGCAGGCGAGCAGAACTGCGTTCACGTCAGCAAAGCAACCCACCGACATCGTACCGGCTACGTCAACAACGCCCACTTATTCACCTCCCATCGAGTTCAATGCCCTCGTATGTTCAACACGATCGGTCACCGACGAATACGACCAAACTGCAGTGCCAACGTGAAACACCGAAAACTAAAAACAAAAAACGATAACAGCCCAATGTTTGTTGACGTATCGCTTTCTCTCAATTATTTTGGCCGACAAGACTTTCACCATCGCCCACAAACTGCGATGCTGCTACTGGATGTTTTAAAACAAAAGTCAAATAGGTGAAGAGTTCTTGTGAAAACCAAGCGCGGAGGAAGATAACAAGATACCAGTGGTATACGATTGACCCACTTTTCGCTTTAACCTCGCGGCTAAAAGGTCGTCATTATTGCTTTACCAAGTAATACCCTGAGAACGCTGAAGACTGATAGGACATGGTACTTTAAACGGTACTGCAATAGCCAAGGAAAATGAGTTGACCCCTCCCGAAGATCGGTGGTATGGAATACGTAACGTCTAACGTTTTTGACACTTGGTGTTAAAATCTATTTTAGAAATGATTCATGTTATTGTTTTGTTTGTTTTTTTGTATTATTACGAGAGTCGTTTTTCAGTACGTATGCTGATTTGATCTCAAATTTTTTTTTTTGCATTATGTATTCAAGATTACCGCGTACTCCATCCTCCCGGGGGTAATACTCTGACCTTTTTGTTTTAATTTGAGTACGATACCGCGGTCAGCTATGCGGTCACACTTTATACTCAGCTATAAGCATAGCGATTTACGAGTATTCGGCATTTTTAGTCTGTCGAGCTATCACATATTTTCTTTAAATCTCGTTCAAGCTTCTTCGATTTCTGAGAGAATGCGCGCGCGTATCGCGTAGCACTACGTAATGTCGTAGTGCCAATTGCATAAGAAAACGATTCATACAAACGCAGGGCGAAAGGGCCCCAAACAGCAAGTTTAAGGACGTTTGTGTTATGACTACGCCGTGGGTGGCATAAATTTGATTCATGATATGTGTGCCCATTTCAAAAATAGAATTACATCCCAACTTGAGGTGATTGAACTTTCAGCATTCCGCGTCGTATCGCATGAACTCTTTGAGTTGTCATATCACTGTGTCAATCGTGCAACACTAATTCGAGAGGCGTGTTGTTGGCATTTTCAATTATGCCCATTCGACCTATGCAGATAAGTCTCCCCCATCTATTTTCGTTCTAAAAGATAATGTTTCCGTGGGCTTAGAGTTCGATTCGCATCGCCTCCTTTTCTTGTCGCCGGCAACAAGTTGGAAAGGTTCAAAACAAAGTCGTTGTGCTTTAATATCCTGTAACAGCGCTACTACTTGAGAGAAATTACAGTTGAAACGATAACGAAGCTCAAAGATCACGACGAAATTCGCTCGCGAACGTATATACGGTGACGTAAACCGTCTGTCGATGCCTCCAGTCACGTCTTAATAGCTTCCAATTGGACATGAAGGATAAGCTCATCGCGCGGCATTTTGTTTCTGTTGTTCAAAAAAAAACCTGCATAGTCACTACTTTCGTGCGGACGACCCCCTTCGTCCATTCGCTCGACATGTTGCACTACAAGAGTCGCACATCAACCATGGCACAGTAGGTACGCAGGAACTGAACCCTCAACCCGTTGAATCCAATCCAAACTTCTTGTGGTAGGTTTTTAGCCCGCATAAGAAGACATGTGGCGACATAGTGCTCCGTTATACAGTTTGCTTTCGGTTTGTTTTACAGATGCTGTTTATTCTGTTTCTCGTCTTGACCATGGACGCTCTCATTATCGTGCGACATTACACGTCACGCGATGCCTTCGTCTGTAACGATTATTCGCCTTGTGTCTGTGAGATTTACGAACCTTACGGATTGGTTGTGCATTGCGGAAGTGCCGTCGACGACAAGCTATCCGTTACGGCTCTCGACGTTTCCAAAGCTCTCAATCGCACAAAGGTTAGACACATTTATTGGCTAGATTTGCTCTCCTTGGCCACCGAGAGCGAGTCTAGTGACATCATCAAGATACCAGCCGATTTGCTGAATGGCAAAAGCGTCGATCGAATCGCAATCAATTGCACCTCCATGGCTGGCCCTTTGCAATTGGAAATCCATCCGGATGCTTTCCGTTCATCGCTGCATCACATCGGGCATTTCGAAGTGGCTGGATGCGACCTCAGCCGGCTGGATTTCGATTTCCTGGCTGATAGTACTCGATTAATAAGTCTGAGTATTACACGTTCCATTCGTTTTGGAGGATTCCCAGCGATGGCCTTTCTCGCCCGTCTCAGATCGTTGAGAATTTACGAATGCCTCGATTTTCAGTACTGGAATCAAATCGCTGATCGATTGCCTCTGTTGGAATCTCTTTTCTTGGACGGAACTCAGCTAGGAGATCATTCGGTGAATAAACTAGTGAATTCGATTGCCTCATCGCCAACTGGAAACGAAACTCTACAACAACTCAGTTTGTGGGAGAATCGATTGACGCGCATCCCGGACAACGTCAGCTCGTTCAAGAGGCTGAGCTACGTCAATTTGTTCGGAAATGCCATCCGCACAATTCCGAAAGGTTCGCTGGCCTTTAGTCAAGACGTTCGCGTCGCCTTCCTTATCTTGTCTAAAAATGTTCTGACGGACATCGAGCCAGGTGCTTTCCACGGTAAAACTAAAGACGTTGAATTTCCTTCGAAAGACATTTCCACTCTTGTTGTCAGTTCATCTTGTTATTTGTTTTCAGGAGATTTCTCGGAAGCTCTCGTTTATCTCGACTTCAATTGGCTGACTCGATTCGATTCGGCCGTTTTCGAAGACATGCTGCAACAAATGAGTTACATCACATCCACGGCGGGCCTTTACGTGCACAACAGTTAAGAAGGATTGATCATTTCATTTGAAATATTGGCTTATAGTCCGTACCTTTGACAGAACTAACAGATACTATTTCAAAACAGATCCATTCGTCTGTGACGATTGCCATCTCTCCTGGTTAATTCGCGACAAGCGACACCTGTTGAAATACGTGCACAACGGCAGGTGCTCTAATGGCACACTGTTCGAGAACTTGAATCCTCGAGGCTACGATCACTGCCTATCGTGAACGGGAAGAAACGCTATCGTTCAACCTTAGACCAAGCAGAGTTCTACCTTGCGGTACACATTATTCTAAATACTCATCTATAGAGAATAATACGCATCATTTTTCTTTTCTTTTTCGTAGAGTTTAGAGAGTGTATTGCAAAAAAACACTGCTTTCGTTTTAATATACAGTTGCCGATAGTTGGCACATCGATCTCTTAAACTCAAACACTATTTAATTTGTGTAGATTATCAGGATTCTTTTCTCTTCTTTTTTTCATTTGACAGGGATTTTTCAATAACTTTTTTAGATGTTAAATAAAAAGAATACGTATTACTGTGTATGTTTTTAAGTTTTAGTGGAGAAGACGGCTTTGGAAGACGACGGGTCAATGACATCGAAAACACGCCTGGACGGCGGAAATGTTTTGCGATTGTATATGACGTGATTATTGCGATAACCCCACAGCCATCGAAATCAACATTTTTTTTAGTGACTTTGGTTTAGCGATTTTCCTGCATCGAATTCTGTAAGAAGTGAGTTGTCTTATTTTTAACAACTAGGTTTCTTACTATTTACGTAAATGTACAATAACCTTTGAACATTTCATTGTATTGATTCGAAAAACGAACGCAGTTTGACAACATTGAAAAGACACTGCAGTACAGTGATCAGAATTTTCCCAACAGACTGCGACAAAGGATCATCAAAAGACGGTCATTCTTATCGACGTATCCGACGTTCCATTTCCAGATCTATCGAATTTCACGTAAGTACTGCATTCCTTTTTCCATAACGTTTTGCTTTCGACACTTACAACCAAGTTTGACATACGTCCTGATGAAGAAAGATGATGGTAATGTGAAAAATTAAATACCTGATTTTTATTAGCGATCGTGTTTTTAAAAAAATAGCCCACTGAAGTGGAGCACAAGTTGGACCCAACTGTCCGGTCAAACGGTTCTCCAAGGATTGGATGTGTGGATATTTGCTTTTCAAAGCTTGAAAAGGTATATCGGGCAGCCATTATGGATATCATTTGTTTTCATGTGCTTACCCTCTCCTCTGCGTTGAGTCGCTCGACGTTACGTAAGACCAACTTCCGCCCAAGAGCCAAAATGGAGTGGTGGCCTTTTTAGTCCACGCCATTCATTAATTGGATACATAATAGCGAAGCTGTACGAGATGGGTAAATTTTCTTTGAATTCAAATTCTACTATTTTCTTATCGTGGCCATTTAACAAGGCAAAAGACACGACCTTCAACGAATACTTGATTTTTCAGCAATCTAAGAACATTCGACAAGCGAACAAGGTTGACTTTGTTTAACGAATTAAACTGGGGAACTCTTTAATTGCTTGAAAATAATCCTTTATAAAATGGATAATTAGGTAAACTAGTGTTCTTTCACTCTATTTTTTTTCCAATGACTTGTTAACGATTTACGTATTTCGCTATGATGCCCGTGTCGCACGACCATTAAACATCGTCTCTTAGGTATAAAAGGAGAACGAAAATCGATGGAAATTCAGCAGACCTTCCTCATCTCTTCTGCAATAACCAAGCAGTTCTTTCTCCACGAAACAACATGAAATTCTCGGTAAAATTTTATTTACTTTAACTTTAAATTTGCCATTTATGAGCCCAATTAGCTGCAATGGTTTCTCTTGTATGAATTTCACAGGCTTCAGCAGCTATTTTCCTGGCCGTTTGTTTGGTCTATGTCCATGCAGATGAACGTCGGACTCAGTCGTATGGAGGAAATCGACCACTTCCATATCGGCCGACTTCTTACCACGTCAAACCCCATCCCCCCAATCCCTATCGTCCTCTGCCTTACCATCACAAGCCCCAACATCCTTTGCCTTACCATCCTAAGCCCATCCATCCGTTGCCTTACCACCCAAAGCCCCAACCCCCAACGCCTTACAAGCCCAAGCCTCAACATCCCAAGCCTCAACGCCCCTCGACTCACCGCCCAAAGCCTCAGCGCCCCAATCGTCCGTGGGTGATGCAACCCCAATCCGACAACACCAACATCAACATTAACCGCAACGAGAACACCAATGTGGACATCATCTTTGCCGAGCTTTTCTCTCAGCTACTCGCCAACGCAGAGGACCCCTGTCTTTTTGACATGGATTGCTTCGATAAGAAATTGAAAACTAAAGATATTGCTGTTGAGGCAAAGGCCAACAAGACCCAAGAACAAGAGGCTGCTACCACCAAAGACACCGAGGCTGCTATCATCAATGACACCGAAGATGCTGCCACCAATGACATGGAAGCTGATATCACCACTGAAGCCGAGGCTGCTGCCAATAGTGACGGCGAGGCTAGCCTGGATCAACCTGAGCAGACCGAAGAAGAGGATGCGGTTGTTGTGGAATCACGCCAGGAAGACGAAGTCGAGCAAGACGATGGTATGGCGATGTTTTAGGTATTCCAGATTCTATTTCTTTCAAGCCGTGCACACCGATCAACGATGACGACGCAAAACCATACCACTGAATACTGAACCCAGTTAAACTGAGACGTTTGCTGGCTAGTGCCCATCAAAAATAGCTTCTATTTTGTTAATGGAATTGCATTTTTTGTTGAAAGTTTAATTTCGTGTTGCAACTGTCTTTTGATATCGATTTCCACAATTTCTTGTTATGGATAAGATGTTGATACAGGCACTTCATTGACGGAAAATACATTTCAATTACAAAATCAAGACTACAATTATTGTATTGATTTACTTTAATCATTCAATTTTGTACTAATCTACATGTAGTATCAAACACATACATTCGCTGGTGGAATAATCCACTTGCCCGTCTTGGAGCGGGTAGGATCTTTGCACAGAGAATAACATGATGGTTTTTGTAATATCTCGCTTCGGGAATCCTTAAAAGCCTAAGGGGGGGTCTGCGTGGTTGCAACGCAGGATGAAGGTAAATCAATATGGAATATGACGTAAGTTTGGCAAACACGTAAGCTGAAGAAACGCCCATTGACGTTCGAATGGCTCTATCGGGCAGGCTGATCTTCATTTGAAAGTGGATGTAGGACGCAAAATTCTTCACGTGTTTCCCATGCGCACAGTTTCGACGTCAAGCCACTCCAAAGTGTTCCAGACAATAAGATGTGTCATCAAGCTTAACCATTTTCTCAGCGATGTGACGGGCGGCAACGCTACATCAGTTCCAGAATCAGCCCAAAATGGGAAGATAACCTTAAAACCCAACGCAGTGCGTGCCCACTCATTAGTCGTTACGTCATCGTTAGCTAAAATTGAAATCATAGGGTTGAAATCAAACGAATTGTATTGCTCGACTGCACTAATAGGAGAAGGCGCTAGATTAGGCTGTCGGACGTGAAAGAAGATTGGCATATGGCACACGGACGAATTTTCAAGGTTATGGTATTCTGAAAAAGGTAGAGCTAATGGACAGCCATTATGGATATCAATTGTTTCATTTGCTTACCCACCCCGTTGTATTTAGTATGTTCAGTTTAGACATCATCTCTGGCAAGGTGTGTGGTTGTACTTTTAATGAAGTCCAAAAAAGTGCAGTAGCATTTGAAGCATTTCAATTATTTTATTTTATCGTTATCAATCAAAGGTGATATAACTTGTGCAAGTTTCGTGATGAAGTTGTTCACGGGTTTCTTGTTGATTCAGTGGCCAAATAACGAAAGAAAAAGGATGTGGCATTCGCCAGTGTATTGGCGTCTTCTTCAATCTCTTTAAGAGATTTGCTTATGAAAACAAGGGCAGCAAATGTTTTACAAATGAGCAGAGGAGCGCCATGTTTACAAGAGGAAATCATCGCGTGTCAGGTAGTTAAGGTTAATGAGCGCATTTTTAATTGATTCCTTGTTTTAAATAATTGTTTCTACTTTTTCGTTTGCACACTAGGCACTGCCAACGTGAAGGTCGTGTTGAATAACTGTCAAACATCGTCACTTAGGTATAAAAGAAGGTGAAACTCGATGGAAATTCAGCAGACTTGCCTTCCTCATTTCTTCTGCAACAACCAAGCGGTTCCTTCTCCACGAAAAAACATGAAATTCTCGGTAAAACTTAATTTATTTTAACTTTAAGTGCGCCAGTATTGATCCCACTTAACTGCAACAATTTCATAGGCTTCAGCAGCTCTTTTCCTGGCCGTTTGTTTGGTCTATGTTCATGCGGATGAACGTCGTGTTCCGTCGCATGGAGGACATCTACCACTTCCATATCGGCCGCCTTCTTACCACGTCAAACCCCATCCTCCCAAGCCCTATCGTCCTCAGCCTTACCATCCCAAGCCCCAACCTCCTTTGCCTTACCATGCTAAGCCCATCCATCCTTTGCCATACCACCCTAAACCCCAACATCCTTTACCTTACCGTCCAAAGCCCCAACACCCAACACCTTACAAGCCCAAGCCTCAACATCCCAAGCCTCAACAGCCCTCGACTCACCGCCCAAAGCCTCAGCGCCCCAATCGTCCGTGGGTGATGCACCCCCAACCAGAAAACACCAACATCAATATTAATCGCAACGAGAACAGCAATGCAAACATCATCTTTGCAGACCTTTTCTCTCAACTACTCGCCAACGGAGAGGACCCATGTCTTTTTGATATGGACTGCTTCGATAAGAAATTGAAAACTAAAGATGTTGTTGTTGAGGCAAAGGCCAACGAGACCGAAGAACAAAAGGCTGCTACCATCAAAGACACCGAGGCTGCCATCACCAATGACACCGAGGTTGCCAACACCAGCGAAACCGAAGATGCTACCACCAATGACATTGAGGCTATTATCAACACTGAAGCCGAGGATGCTGCCACTAGTGACGACGGGGCTAGCCTGGATCAAACTGAGCAGACCGAAGAAGAGGATGCCGTCGTTGTGGAACCACGCCAGGAAAGCGAAGCCGAGGAAGACGATGGTATGGCGATGTTTTAATTATTCCAGATTCTATTTTTCAAGCCGTGTACACCGTTCAACGATGACGACGCAAAACCAAACCGCTGAATACTGAACCCGGTTAAACTGAGACGTTTGCAGGCTAGTGCCCATCGACAATAGCTTCTTTTTTGTTTATGAAATGGCATTTTTTTTTTAAGTTTAAATTCTCTAAAACTTTCCTCGTGCTGTAACTGGTTTTTGATATCGATTTCCACAATTTCTTGTTATGGATAAGATGTTGATGCAGGCGCTTCATTGACGGAAAATACATTTCAATTACAAAATCAAGAATAAAATTTTTGCATCAATTTCCTTTAGTCATTTAATGTTGAATTAATCTACAGGAAGTATGAAAAAAGCAAGTACATTTTCTGGTGGAATGATCCCCTTGTACGTCTTGGGGCGGGTAGGATCTGTGCACAGAGACTAATACGATGATTTGCGTAAAATCTTGCTTCGGGAATCCTTAGAAGTCTGAAAGGGGATCTGTGTGATCGCAACGCAGTATGAAGGTAAATCAATATGGAACATGACGTAAATTTGGCAAACACGTAAGCTGAAGATACGCCCATTGACGTTCGAATGTCTCTACCGGCCAGACTGATCTTAGTAGATTTGCAAGGAGCTTCGACTGTTATTTGCAGTTCATTTGAAAGTGGGTGTAGGACTTGTTAAGTGTTAAAAGCACAAAATTTTTTAAGTGTTTTCCATGTGCATGGTTTCGACGTCGAACCTCTCCAAAGTGTTCCAGCCAGTAAAATATTTCGTCAAGCTTAGCCAAAGCACATTTTCTAAGCGATGTGACGGGTGGCAACGTTACAACATTTCCAGAATGAGCTCAAAATGTGAAGGTAACTTTAAAACCCAATGCACTGTGTGCCCATTGATCAGTCGTTACGTCATCATTAGCTTAATTGAAATCATAGGGTTTAAATCAAACAAATTGTATTGCTCGACTGCACTAATTGTAGAATGCGCTAGATTAGGCTGTCGGGAATGAAAAAAGATTGGCATATGACATACGGACGAATTTTCAAGGCTACTGTATTTTGAAAAAGGTAGAGTTAATGGGCAGCCATTATGGATATCAATTGTTTCGTTTGCTTACCCACCCCGTTGTGTTTAGCATGTTCTGCTTAGACATCACATCTCTGGCAGGGTGTTTGGTCATACTTTTAATGAAGTCCAAAAAATGTAGTAGCATTTGAATCATTTAAATTATTTTATTTTATCGTTATCAATCAAAGGTGATTTAACTTGTGCAAGTTTCGTGATAAAGTTGTACACGGATTTCTTGTTGATTCAGTGGCCAAATAACGAAAGAAAAAGGATGTGGTCTTCGCCAGTGTATTGGCGTCTTCTTCAATCTCTTTAAGAGATTTGCTTATGAAAACAAGGGCAGCAAATGTTTTACAAATGAGCAGAGGAGCCCCGTGTTTACAAGAAGAAATCATCGCGTGTCAGGTAGTTAGGTTAACGAGAGCATTTTTAATTGATTCCATGTTTTAAATAATTTTCTTGTACTTTTCCGTTTTGCAAACGAGGCACTGCCAACGTGAAGGTCGTGTTGAATGACTGCCTTACATCGTCACTTAGGTATAAAAGAAGGTGAAACTCGATGGAAATGCAGCAGACTTGCCTTCCTCATCTCTTCTGCAACAACCAAGCAGTTCCTTCTCCACGAAAAAACATGAAATTCTCGGTAAAATTTAATTCATTATTACTTTAGATGTGCAGTTTATGAATCCATCATCTCCAACGATTTGTCTTGTATGAATTTCACAGGCTTCAGCAGCTATTTTCCTGGCCGTTTGTTTGGTCTATGTTCATGCGGATGAACGTCGTGTTCCGTCGCATGGAGGACATCTACCACTTCCATATCGGCCGCCATCTTACCACGTCAAACCCCATCCCCCCAAGCCCTATCGTCCTCAGCCTTACCATCCCAAGCCCCAACCTCCTTTGCCTTACCATGCTAAGCCCATCCATCCTTTGCCATACCACCCTAAACCCCAACATCCTTTGCCTTACCGTCCAAAGCCCCAACGCCCAACACCTTACAAGCCCAAGCCTCAACATCCCAAGCCTCAACGCCCCTCGACTCACCGCCCAAAGCCTCAGCGCCCCAATCGTCCGTGGGTGATGCAACCCCAATCCGACAACACCAACATCAACATTAACCGCAACGAGAATAGCAATGAGGACATCATCTTTGCCGAACTTTTTTCTCAACTACTCGCCAACGCAGAGGACCCATGTCTTTTTGACACGGACTGCTTCGATAAGAAATTGAAAACTAAAGATATTGCTGTTGAAGCAAAGGCCAACAAGACCCAAGAACAAGAGCCTGCTACCCCCAGCGAGTCCGCCGATGCTACCACCAATGACACTGAGGCTGCTACCACTAATGACGTCGCGGATGTTGCAACCGACGACTCCGAGGCTAGCTTTGATCAGGCTGAAGAAGAGGATGCTTTTATTGTGGAATCACGCCAAGAAGAAGAAGATGCAGTGGTTGTAGAATCACGCCAAGAAGCGGAAGCAGAAGATGATGGTATGATTATGGCCTAGGCTCCAGAAGCTTTGAAAATCCAAATCTCGCCTAGCCACTACCAACAGCGATACAACACGGATAAAGGAAACCCTGAATACTTCAAGTAAACATTTTTTTCATGCTATTCGAAAAATTACATTGCAGTTTTTCAAATTTGAATTCTATTAAAAGATTTCCGTTGATGGAGCTACTGTTTTTTTAGTACCTCTATGAAAATTGCTAAATCAATAGAAAATATATTCAAATTACGAAAATGCATCAGCAATTGTTTTTTTTCCTCTTACCTTTTCAAAACAACGCTACAGCTTCACGCTACTTAAATAGAACAAAAAGAAAATTGTAGGTCCTGTTAGATGAAACGGTTTTTTTAACCAAACACCTGGTTCCATTTCGCTAATGGGACAACATTTCCTTTGACATAAAGTGCGTCATCTTAAAACCAACCTTGTAGAAATAGTTCGTGTGCATTAATTAGAAAGCTTCGGAAAGAAGACTTAGCTGAACGATGTGAATCGTAAACAGCTTCATCGTACCACATCAGTTAAATCGAGCACCGTAAAGTATATGCTAAATCCCACCTAAATCTATACTTTAATCCTACACCTGCCTCACCTTTAGTTTGATTGCGTTCCCTAAAATGTTGTGCGTCATACCGATAACGCTCACCAAAAAATTGGTAAACAAAGTCTTTAATCCGATAACATCTCCAGGCATGTGAGATGCTAAATCAACTGGTATGTTAAACAGCTTGACCTGCACGAAAATTAAATCGAATATCAACAAATTTTAAGCTACCGCACATTTTCTCACAAATCGCTGGGTACGAAACGCTGCCAGCACGACCTAAAAACAAACCTCTGTTTGTAATCTCAACAAAAACAAAAAAGCCTTACTGATAAAAATAGGAGGAATAATAAAAATACAAATAACACTCTAGGAGCAAAGCCCACATGAAAGATGGCCATTCAGCGACCTCCACCGAGGTTGTTATGCAAGCACGTCCGAGAAGCTTTAAAACTCTACTAAAGGTCATGGACATACGAGGATTCTCAATGATGACCTTGCTGCTGTCTTCTCTAGAAGAAGGTCAACATATTTTAGGTATAAAACAAGGTAAAACAGAGCTGGTTTCATCACAGTCTTCAACTTGACATCAACATCTCCACTTCGGCCTTTACATCGTAAGTCCCTACAATTAACTGAACATCCAATTGCTAAATAATAAATGAATCTCAAACTTGACATCGTAGATAATTCTGCCATGAGATCTTTAGCTGCTTGCGTCTCTCTCTTAATTTTATTGGCGGCCCAAAATGAGAGCCGGGCCACTACACTGTCTCATCAACAAGTATCTACTACCAAAAGCATTTCTAAAGTATCCCGAATTCATCGGCCTCATCATCACACGAGCAATGACGATCCTACTCAAGAGTTAACGGCCGTACAAGCAAAGACGGATGAATCCATGACCGGAGAAACTACCAGCCGAATGGTGAAACGGTCAGCTGAGAATTTGGTTGAAAAGCCTTCAACAATCGATTGGAAATTAGTAGTGACTTATTTAATGGAAATCGCTCTCAAATTGATTGCATTTGTTTCCAACAACTTGCAAAAATTGCAACAACGTTTAGCGCATTTGTTGGTCCCGTTCTTTCCGACGACCAGCGACCATCCTGCAGTGGCTAGTAGCACCTCAATTGATTGGCGTTCGGCTGGAACAGCGCTTTTCAACACCTTGCTCAAGTTCCAAAGTTTGCGAAAAAATGAAGTCCGGTGATCGATCCGTTAAATGTTATGTAATACAAATTTATCTCACAACACTTTGACATTAATTCTCTAAACTTGCATAGAGCAGGGGAAAGGGTGACGAGAGAAAAGAACAAAAGAACGCTGAAAACATAAAGTTACGTAAAAGCAGACGTGTAAGGGAGGGGCAAGAAAATGACGTAGGGTAAGGGTATACCTTTCCAACGAATTGGACAAGGTAGAAAAAACTTCCCCTTTTCCCCAGTTGAGTGCGAACCAGCAGTCCAAACAGATCAAGGTGCACAAAGTCGACAAAAACAGCCGTCTATCACAATTTTGTTAAACCGCAATAACCAACTCATGTGTCTATTTAATTTGAAAAAAAACTGGGGTTTCTCCAAACCTTTTTGTTTGACGATGCATAAGCTACTCACGTGACTCGAAAAGCCAAAGATTTTCAAAATGTTTATCGTTGACACTTTCATCTATCGCATCGACACAGTTAGTGGTCGCGCAATCAGCTTAACTCAACTCGATTGTTAAAGATACAACGGACCCGGACAAGCGCTTATCCGTTAAAAGGCAAATGGCCAGTGAGAACTGGAAACATTTGGACGTCGGTAAGATTGCAGACCAAAGTGCTCTTAATTCCAACGACATGACGAAGATGCAACTGAAATGTCTAGTGCTCAGTCTACTGGTAAGTTCCTCACAACTAATTGAAATTGAACGCGAACTTTTCAATATTGTTTGGTTATCGATTGTTTAGTTAGTGATACTGACCTCGGTTAACGGGGAGCGAGCTGTTTGCACTGAAGATTACACGCCGTGTACGTGCGATTCGTCGACGGGAAGGTGGGATGTTATTTGCGATCAGGTGCCCATCGAACAAGTTAAATCATTGTTCAATCGCACAACACCTCAAGATCTCGCTTCGTTCAGATTGACGACGGCCTTTAACGAAACGAACGGCATCCCAGATAATTTACTTGGTAATTCACGTGCAAGCGGAATTATAATTAACTGCCTGGAGGCTTCTTACGAGTTGCAAATCAACGACAATGCTTTCATCTCTTCGGCGAATTTCACGAAAACTGTCACGATCAACGGCTGTTATCTCATCCAGCAGCGGAATTTCATGTTCTTGTCCGGCTTCGGAGACATGACCAGCCTTAACATCTACAATTCGAGAAATTTCACCAGTTTTTTGGGCATCCCGTCTCAGTCCAGCTTGTATTACATTTCCATCCTCAATTCTCGTGGATTTGAGAACTTGCTGGACAGCGATGCTGTGGCTTTGCCTGGATTGCGCATTCTCTACTTGTACGACAACGACATGAACGATCTTGCCGTGTCGAATGTTTTGAAAGCCTTGGCGCTGTCTTCGCTCGAATCACTAGAAGAGCTGAGATTGTACAATAATCGATTAACGAGGATCCCAGCAATGATATCGTCCTTCAGTAAACTAAGCCAGTTGATGATGGCAAACAATAAGATTGACTTGATTGTCACACGTTCCTTGGCTTTTTATGGTGACGTCAGCTACCTTCATTTAGGAAACAATAACATCCGAACCATAGAGCCCAGCGCTTTTGGAGGTGGCATATTTAAAATTCAATTTCGATTTCATTTCGTTTTCAAACATTTTTATGATTTGCAATAGCGCACAGGTTTGGCTTGGTTTACCTGCACCAGAACAGTTTGACTCACTTTGAATCTTACGTCTTTCAAGTCATGTTGGAGGGAATGGTGCAAGCTGGCTACGGAAGCGTATCACTGTTCCAAAGTAGGTTTTCTATTTCAATAGTTTTTAAAAATAAAAATGTTTTATTAAACACACTGGAACTATGCAGATCCCATTGAGTGTGATTGCCACTTGGCTTGGCTGATTTATTACAAACGAAACCTATTGCCCGTCATTGATGGTGGCCAATGCTCCAATTCGACATTGTTTACCGACCTGAATCCGGATGCTTTAAGTGGATGCCCAGTGTTTACGTGTCCCGCAAACATTGACGGCAACTTCCCCAATCCGTTATCCTGCACGTCCTATTACGCGTGCAGCAGGCAAGACGTTGTACTTGTCGTAAGTGAAATTGGTCATAGTTCATTATAAAATATGCGTTACATGATTATTTTTTTCTGTAGGAATGTCCGGGTGGTCTCGTCTTTAATCCTGCTTACCAATTGTGTGATTGGCCTTACAACGTGCCGACATGTAACGTTTGATAAGTGACGCTTATCAAACTGCGGTCTTCTTGTATCGCGTTTATTAAACGTTGATTTAGAATGTGTAATAAAGATTGGTGTCAGTCAGGTATGTTGTTAGAAGAAGGGCACCTTGGATAGAGTTTTATCAATTTCCGTTTTCGTCACGAAGCATTATAGTCAAACGCAGTCAGCACTTATGAATCGTAAGCATTAGCGCACCGTTCCACGGTACGATTGTCAAGTCCTTTTAATCTTTGTGCTTAAATAATCAGCTGAATTTTTATTTTTTCGATCGCCTTGCTTATGATCATGATATTGCAAGTTGCTCGAGTATTTAGTGAGCCCGCGTTAGCTAACAATTATATTGTGCGTCGGTTTGAATTAGAATTTGAGCATGCATTGAATTGTTTATTCAGCTAATAATGGATCCCAACGCCATTTTGGTTACAGGTAAAACCATTTTTCTATTGTAATTGAACTAGCACAACATAATTCTGTAGAATATTGTGACTAATTATGAAGGTGTTGGCCGTCGTTGCCATCACAGTAGTCGGGCGCACTTTGCAAGTCGATATCCACTTCGTCTATGTAACAGTCCCTGAATCACACGAGGATGCATTCATCCCGAGCAACATATTCCACTCGAATATCGTCCTATAACAATTTAACACGACTGCCGAAAATCGATGGATTTTCTAAGCTTCCCAACCTAAATTTCAACAATAATAAGCTAGGCAGCGAGCACGTTGCACTTTCGAACTAAACGGAGCGCAAATTCAAATGCTTAATCTTTCCTGATGTGACTTGCAGACCCTCAAAACCAAAAGCACTAATAACAATAATTAGCTCGATTCGAAGCATCTGTTTTCCAAGAACTTTTTCAGCAAAATGCAGCTATTCACGTGCATGGAAGCAAGAATGCTTCAAAGAGTTGTAGATTTAGTGAAGAAACGTATCTATTTCCTGATCTACCGCCAATCGATTGTGATTGCCACTTGGCTTGGCTGATAGTAACCGTCACTTGCTCAGACATGTCAACAGAACAAAATGCGCCTTAAACGGTGTTCTAGAAACTTAAACGTCAGTGGATTTGATTCGTGCAACAAACAGGCAGGTGTAGCCAAGCCTCGTTCCAATCATCTTTAAAGACACACCTATCGAGAGGTTCGTGGCGTCCACCACCTCCGACTTTTACCCTGGGTGGATACTATTGCCATAAGACTATATGACACTGCCAAAATATCTTAGAACAAATACAGCTGTAGACCATTTGAACTAAACTTATAATTTGTTTGTGCTTTCTTCTTTTCCTTTTCTAAGTTTATTGTTTGTTTTATGCACGCCCATGTCTTTTCTTCGTGCACGTCAGAGATAAAACTCAAACAGCAGAGATATTAGTTCAATTGACATGTTTGATGATTCTAGGCCCGTAACCACAGCGTATAAGGCTGAATCCTCGTCGAAATTTATTTAGATGCAATATCAAATGCAACCGAGTACGACCCACGAGTCATGAAGGTCCAAGTTATTCTCAGCTCTCTAGTCCTCCTGGTACGTATATATTTAGCATTATCTTTCAATCATTGTTTTTTTCATCGAAATTAATCCTTATGTTTCTTAATTAGATCATCTTTACGTTCACGACCGCGGCAATCGAATGGAGTCTCATGCGTCCAGCAATCGACAAAGCTGTGTTACCGTGTCCCGAGGATTATTCCCCGTGTTATTGCGGTGATTACCCCACTTTTGGTCTGTACATTGTCTGTGAATTGGTTTCGATCGACGCCATCGTGTCCGTCTTCAATCGTACAACAGGCTCAGACATTTTCTGGCTTCAATTGAGGCCCTTGCCCGATTTATCAACGCGCGGAGTGAACATTCCGGCCGATTTATTGAATGGAAAACGGGCCAGGGCGATCGACCTCTACTGTCCGGCCGTTGTCAGTGGAGATTTGTATCGGCTGAGCATCGACACGTACGCCCTAACGTCTTCTGAAGATCTCATCGAATATTTTTACATACTCGGATGTGATCTAAGCCAGCAAACGGATTTCAACTTCTTGACTGGATTCAACAAGTTGATGAATTTGTATTTGTACGGCTCGGCAAACATTCAAGCGTTTCAGAATCTACCCGCGTTACCTAACATGGTAACGTTGAGCATTAACCAATGCACGGGATTAGATTCGATCGAGTTCCCAGCGCAGTCTCTTCCCAAGTTGCAGCAAGTCTACATGACGGACAATCAGCTGGACGACCAATCAGCCACGAACATATTAGCGTCTATTAACTCGTCTACGTCGGTCGACACAGTCGTTGTGCTTTCATTAGCTTACAATAATTTAACACGAATTCCGGACGAGGTGGTCTTCTTCAGCCAATTGAACGATTTGAGTTTATCTGGAAATCGATTGCCACTTATTTCATCATCTTCACTTGCATTGCCATCACCGAGGATACAAAGATTGGCATTGACTAATGTTTCTTTAAACACGATTGAGCCCGGAGCCTTGAAAGGTGCCCAAAAACGCCATACTGATTATGTGATTGACTTGTTTAAACTTGAATTATCTTCTTTTAGCAAATGTTGTCCTGGCTGATCTGACGAGAAACAACCTGACGCAATTTGAATCGCTCGTCTTTCAGCCCATGCTTGAAGGCATGATAACGCTGAATGGCAGTCTTTCCATCGATTCAAGTATATTATCTTTAAAAAAATTTTTTCTGTGTGTCATTATTGAAACATTTTGAAATAATTTTCGATATAGATCCGTTTGAATGCGATTGCACTTTGGCTTGGCTGATTCGTGACAACCGCAACTTGCTGTCCGTCGTCCACGGGGCTACGTGTTCGAATTCCACCCGATTCGAACAACTCAATCCAAACGGTTTCAGCGAATGCCTGTAGCTGTAAACTCGTGTAATTTGTAAGCTGCAGTGTTTGTATTGAAAAAAAGAAAAAGCCAATGAAAACTGTTTGGTTAATTGAACATGTCTGATATCACCAGCGATCTTGATTTTAAAATTGATGTACCTGACTTTCGCTGACCTAATGGACAAAAATATATTCTTCTGTTTAGTACACGGTTTAGTTCCAGACAATCTGAGTGTGACGTCTAGTTGGTATGAAAATAATAATAGTAATGATAGAGTCTGCTGATATTTTTAGTTGATTAGCAAACGAATAATAAAAAAAAAACACCTACGTCGGAGTCTGGCTAAATAGCGTCGGCGCCAAGGCTGAACTTTGTGGCGATGTAAAGAGTAGACGGTAGGCAAAGGTGGATTGATAAGATGCTACGCCCCTAGATGGACGTAACTCGTGTCCAATCGTTTGTTTGTTCATTCAACGGTTCCAAGCTGTCGCAAACTAATCTGAATCCAATTTGTTCTAGTTTTGTTAACCAGGACAATGCCCCGTCATTCAGTTCCGCATCCTTTTTGGTTGCCAGAACGGGTAATATATTTGGCATATTGTCATATGTACTGTTTATATTTTGCTGCCAGAGCTAAAGCTATCAGGTCGCGTTTCAAACCAAATCGTTCCTCCATAAAACTAGAATTCTGTAGCTAGTCAACCAATCTTTCTGTCAAATTGGTACATCCTTGCAATTTGAAATATCTCAGGTGGGATTCTATTCGGTCCTAGCTTCGGTTTTCTCAGCAGAATTGTTAAATTATCAGAAGCAAAGCCGCCATTACTTTTATTTCCCAACACGTGTTCTGCTAAGGGGCCTGGGGATGGGTAAGAAAACGCGAAACTCTACGAACCAATCGTATCCTTCCTTACAAAAGTTCAAGGTTTTCAGAGTAGAAAAACCTATATCACGAAGGTCCACATTTAATTATTCACAGTTGCAATATAGGTCTTCGCTAACGTAGACGTGCAAAGATACGATCGCATATTACGTATGGTTCGTTTACATCGACAAGATCCGTAAACTTGTGTTCACGCAACGCCTATTGCTCAATGGCAGCGTGTATGTAAAAACGTTTAAAGTGAATGCCCTGGCATGTATCTAGGAAGTGACAACTGTTCGTCGAGACATGTCCACCAAATTTTACACAGTCGTCAGAACAGGTGCAACGTTCCTGTTGGTGCCGACGCGTCCACAAATGCGACGATGCTACTTGATCCAGAACTTGTTCACATGGTACAAGTTCTCCAGTTAAAGTTGAGATGAAAAGAAATACCAACTGAGTATAAATTAACATTTTCTTTTTATGATTGTATTGTTTGTTTATGGCGTACAGAAAACAGTGTTTATGATAGCAAGCTCTAGGGAAATCCAAATGCACTGGTATATATTTTAGAGGAACAACGGGTGACTTTAACGATAAGTTTTTCGCCCTTGTGTTCAAAATTCGGAGAATCGAGAGGTAAATTCTACAGAGCATAGCTAGACACGTACAGATAGCAAACCAACCGCCCAACAAGCAGCGCTAACCTTAACCTAGCGGCGGCGCACCGCACATCGTTCCGCTGTCTATTGTGCACGTCAAGTGCACCTGCGGAATCGTTTACACACATTTACATCGTGAGGGTGAGAAACAAGCAATGGTGAACACATAGGACGGATAGTGTTTAATGTATTATTTGTTTTATGCCGCTAGGGGAACGATTTCCCGATGTATAAAGTTCCTGAGCAACGAATGTCTGTTCCCAAAACGCCCCCCTATATCGTCACATACATATTCAAGGCTACAATAAAAACAAAGGTCACTCGCAATTCATCAAGAGTTTTCTCCGGTCCGTTTTGGCTTCTCATCGACAATGGGCAAAAGAAATTTGAAACTCTGTGGCAAACTCATTGCCTGTTGCGTGGCTTTTATAGTGGTCCTGTCGGCGGGACTTGCATCCAAGGCATCAATTTTCTTTATGACGTCGTCTATGGGCCAGGAACTGAAGGAAACCTCAACAGGGGGACCGCATCGCTACACCAGCGGAGATGGTATATCACTGATGTATTTTTAAGTCGTTTTACCTAACCATTTTATAATTTTGTTATTGCCAGACCCCATCCGACACGCTGAGCACTTCGCTTGTTGGATGTGGGGTATTTTCTTCAGTTTTGTAGTTCCTGAATTGTTCAGTTTCTTGCAATTGCTATACATTTGTCTTTGCCGTCGAGATTGTTGGAAGAGTCCTCGTTCTGTCGTTCGTTCTGTCGATCTTCCAATTGTGTTTCTATTCGAGACTGCCCAGGCCGTTGGGATGGCCATACTATTCGGCTCAATTTTACCGTGTCTTTCGGTAAGATTAACGAGTGAATGAATAGTCAGTGGCTTTACTCAATTCATTTGAAAATTCAGGTGGTACACGGTATTGTGGTTACCAACTGCATTTATCTGGTTCCTGCGCTATTCAACCTCCTGTCGCGAAAACCTGACGAACCGAAACCGTTAGCCAAAATGACACTGGATGGTATTGCCTTTCTTGCCCAGTTGAGTGGCTGTTTACACTGGATCTTCATCCGAAGCACTACGGCATCATTGGGCAACCACTACAGTTCTAGCTTCACCCAACGCCACCAGTTGGTGGATTGGACCTTGCCCGTATCCCTTTTTCTCATTTCTCTTGGCTGGTGGGAGAACCACGTCGACAAAGACGCATCTGTCGGTCAGTTGGGATTCGTTTAAATTGGTAGCAATTAACTGACCTCTGCATTTTTTTCTAGGATTTATTAAGTTTTTGGGTCGAATAAAAGAAGAAATGAAGACGCGACCACTGATTCAGATATTTTTAATCCTGTGGAAAACACTGATTTTCCTTGGCACAATGCTCATTTGTACCAGCGTCATTATTCCGGAAGGGCACATACCAGAAACGAACCTCAGTTCATTCTTGTTCCTTATCAAACAAGGCTTATATCAATTTTGGTCCAGTGCGATGTCAGTGGATTGGACTTCCCCGTTTTACATCTTTATCATCCAAGCGACTGCCTCCTTGCTCTTCTTTTGTTTCGGGACATTTGCCTGCAAGATCGGTGCACAGGTAATACTGGTAAATGATTTTTTTCTTGTTTCGTCAATTTTAAAATTTTTACAATCATTAACAGAGATACGGCTTCGCATTTTCAGTTGTTATAATAACCCCTGTACTCATTTCAACGTTAACTATGGCGCATTTCAATATAGTCGACCCACTTCCGATTCCTATCTCGTTCAGGACAGATAACGACGACAACCAGCCAATTATATTGCTAGCCCTGTCATTCATATGGATTCTCTCTCAAATTTGGATTACCCGTCACATTTGGGAGCCTGTTGAATTGGCATTTCAGATGAATGATACTAAATGGTATAATTCTCTTCTTATTGACCACTCATTGAATTTGAGCTCGCCACGGTATCGAGACCAGGAGGATGCCACCTCAGGATGTTTAACCAACTGCACCATAACATCGCGCATTTTTGCCGTTGCAACAATGTGGCACGAATCGAGCGATGAGATGATGACCATTCTCAAGTCTATCTTCCGATTGGATAAAGATCAATCAGAGCGCCGTGTCAACCGTGATTGCAGCAAGGTAATGTAGATGATTGTTTTAAGAGTGTTCAAGTATATTTCGAACGGACAACTATGAATTTTACTATCAATTGGAACGCAGGTTATTGACCCACACCTCTATCATTATGAGACACATATCTTTTTCGACGACGCTTTTGAATCGGGCACGACAGATAGTGCCACGTCGAGGGTAGTCAATCAGTTTGTAAATGAGTTTATCGCAATGGTTGATAAGGTGAACTCTCAATGGACAAATTCTACCAGCCCCCAATCACCGACGGTTTCTGTCACTCCTTATGGAGGTCGATTGGTGTGGGTCCTTCCGGCAAACACAAAAATGGCCGTTCATTTGAAAGATAGAACGAAAATTCGCGTCAAGAAACGTTGGAGTCAAGTAATGTATATTGACTACCTAATCCGGTACGAGATGGCGAATTGCCTGGACATGACGAATGTCTTTATACTGTCGCTGGACGGAGATATGGACTTTCAGCCAAAAGCTGTTCACACACTTGTGGATCTGATGAATTCCCAAAAAGATGTTAGCATCGTTTGCAATCGCTCTCATCCAACAGGGTCCATAGGTAATTCATTTCAGTCCGGATGTTGATATGTTCACTCATTAATTTTAATGTCAGGTGCAATGGTTTGGTACCAAATGTTTGAGTACGCAGTTGGCTTTTGGTTGCTGAAACCTAGTGAGGATCTGTTGGGAAGTATACTTTGTGCTTCCGGTTGCTTCTCCCTCATCCGTGCTAGTGTCCTCCTTGATGAAGAAATCATGGCCAAATTCACTACTGTTTCTGAGGAAGCTCACCACATGATCCAACGTGACCAAGGTAACCGTCCTTACTCTTTTTTTTTTATGAACTCAGGTATAATACGTTCTCTGTGAAAATTGGTGTCCTTAGGGGAAGATCGATGGCTGTGCACTTTACTCATCAAACGAGGATACCGACTTGCCTACTCGGCGAACAGTTCTGCGTACACCCATTGCCCGGAGACTTTCGAAGAGTTTTACAATCAACGTCGTCGATGGGCGTTGTCCCTACTTGCAAATACGCTAGATGTGCTCTGGAATTGCAGGCAAATTGTTAAAATAAATCCAAATATTTCGTGGCTTTACATCGCTTTCCAGGTAAGCATCAACGAAGGTTGATTAATTATTTTTATGTAAAGCAAAGAGTTTATTCTCATTGATTCACCTCTATAACAAAGGCCGTGTTACTAACTATTGGCCTCTTGTGTCCCGGATCAGTTTTTCTTGCTTTAGTCTACACTTCTGCAACTACCTTTTATCTCAGCCCATGGATTAGTCTCACTGTTCATTCAGTTCTTATTTTTATATTCGTTTTTACCTGTTTCTTAGTTTCAACTCGCGTGCAGGTAAGCAAAACTATTTCATATAAAATTCATCTGATTACAATTGATTTTTGGTTTTCTAATTAATTTCTAGCTAATGATAGCGAAATGTCTTTCAGTTTTATATGGTTTACTTCTGGTTGCTGCGTTGGTCCATTGGTTAACAGCGATGTCTGTTAATTCTGGCATACAAATGTTATGGTCGATACATAATGTTTTCTTCCTTTGTCTGGCAAGTTGCATCTTTCTGGCTGGTTGCCTACACCCGAGCGAAATTCAATGCCTTCTGGCGGGCCCTGTTTACCTCCTGTTGACACCTTCGATGAGTATATTACTCTTGCTGTATTCGATAATTAACATGAACATCGTTTCATGGGGAACTCGTGATTCTAATCCACCTGCAACAGCAAGACCAACTACGGAAATTCCTACGAAGGTGACGAGATACATTTTAATGTCAAACACTTTATTATCAAAGATAAACATTTCTATCAGTTTTATTTCTGCTCATATTAATAGGTCACAAAGTATTTCGCTAACGAGATGGAGCAGTCTATTGTTAATGGCACTGAGAATTTGCAAATTTCGGACGGAGATGGTCAAAAAATGAATGCGACCGATCAGCTTTCCAAAGACGCATGTAGTCAACCTTGCAAAACAACAGATTCTGAGGAAGCGTCTGTTTCCAGAACATCAATTCCATCATTAAGCGATCAACATGTCCACAGAATAGGATCCTTAGACTGGAATTTGGAAACTGAAGTTAAATTGTCAAAACAATTACGTAATGTTAAATGTTTGTCGCACGAAGAAGATACCTACTGGAATAATTTAATAGCCCAGAAATTATCTCCCATTGTGGACAACAGCCAAGAACACAAGGTTTCAATCTATATGATTACAGCATTTAAATGATTACAAACATTTTCTTGTTCGTTAAAGGAAAGAATCTCAATCGATTTAATTCGGTTACGGAATTGGTCCTTCACGTTCTTCATTTTGCTCAATTCGCTTTTCGTTGCGCTGATATTCGGGATGCAAGCTAACGACAATTTAATATCTCAAGGCGTAAACAGCACGGACAGTTTAACGCATCACGACTTAATTGAGGTAAGCTTTACGAATGTCAACTATTTTTCTTTATTAACCAGACAAATGTTTAATTTTCTATTTTTAAATTGCACAGTTGACGAGTCTCAATGACGGTCGTTTGTCACAGACAAGTCCCGTACACATTATTCTGGTCTCGTTAGCCGGATTGATGCTATTCATTCAATTTGCAGCCCTTTTGATTTTCAGGGTCAAAAACCTAATCCGCATCTTGTCATCTGTACATTTCACGTCATTATGCGAGAGTTCACCGAGGATGGATAGCTCAGTCGTTTTGACTCGCTTCAATCAAAACGGCGAAAATTTAGCCACTACCCACCATACAGAACTACGTCAACTTCAATTTATCTCGTAGTATTAAATGTTCCAGCGCTTTTCGTTTGGGATTATGGTGGTGGGTAATGGAAAGTAGTACAGCTCCACCTGTTGTGCTTTCTGAAGATGCGGGTTGCTGGTATTACAATGGAGCTCCGAGTTTCTTTTGTATCATGGAGCATATTTGACAAATGTTCCTTTTGATGGGTTCTGCAGAGAAACTACCGATGGATGACAGAGCTTTGTTTGGAAATATTTTTATTTAACTGTCCCTAGTTTTTTCAAGGTAGCACGTGTAACCGGACCGAGTTGACCCCATATTCCTAATACTATGGGCACATAACATATGGATATATGGCACACATGTTTGTTGCGAGTAGTAGGCACTTTCATCACAATCAACCAAGGGATTGTGATATTAGCCTGTGGAGCAGACACATTTCTGTGACGTGTTTGTGTATAATGACCTTCCTTTTCCCTTTGAATTTGTACATAACATGGATGTGTAAAGTGGAGCAACGCCAGGTGATTGTCGGAGCAAGCCAACAAAGTTAATTGAGGCTCTTCGTTCAGCTCTTTTTTTAATGCAAACATTCAGCATAAATATTCCTTTGCATGTACTAAGTGCTGACAGGTAACTGGTATATACTTATTTGTTTCAGTTCTCTGCCGCTTGTTCCTTTTTCTCTAGCTTTGCCATTTGGTGTTCCCAATGACCCGACCGCGCGGTATATGAAACGGAAGTAACAATTGGATAAGTAAACATCTGTTTAAATGCCCTTGAGTTTTCAGCCAGCGATGAAACCGAAAGGTGCGTATGTTTGTGTAATCCAATTTTCCATCCATACAGCATCGGTTCGCTCTTGTTGCAAGGTACTCCGAAAGGAATTTTAGAAAAACTTCCTTTTTTCTGAAGTAAATGCTCTAACTTTTTTCTTTTGTCTCTTCGTATATGCAACTTAGTGTATGTACATGAGTTTTATAAATAATGCTGAGAAATTTTTTTCAGTTTTTCAGGTAAATTATCGTTGGCAGTTCAAGGATGTTGACTGTAAACGAGAAAGTCAATTCCTACTTTAAGAATTGTAGCAAGCTAACTGCTTGTTGCGTGACTTTCATTGCAATTCTGTCAACTGGAATTGTTTCTAAGGGGGCTATGTTCTTCATAATTTCGTCAATGAGCAACGAATGGATGGAATTCTCTTTAGGAGAACGACGCGAAGATCACGGTGAGGATTATATAGTACCCGTAAACATAGGAATCAATTTTGATGTTCTATGTGTTTTATATTTGGCCGAACGTAGATCATTTCCGACACGTTGAAAGATTCGCTTGTTGGATGTGGGCTCTATTCTTCAGCTTTGCAGTTCCTGAATTATTCAGTTTCTTACAATCGCTGCACGTTTGTCTTTCCCGTCGCGATTGCTGGAAGCGTCCTCGTTTAATCGATTTTACAATTGCTTTTTTATTTGAAACTGCACAGGCCATCGGAATGGCTTTTTTACTTGGCTCCGTTTTGCCATATCTTTCGGTAAGTAAACGATTTCAAAGACAAAATTCAATTATTCATTTCTCTTTGAAAATTCAGGTGATACACGGTATCATGATCACCAACTGCCTTCATGCATTACCTGCTCTATTCAATTTTCTATCCCGTAAATATGACGAACCGAATCGAATGGCTAAAATGACGGCGGATGGGATCGCATTTCTTGCCCAGTTGAGTGGCTGTTTGCATTGGACGTTTATCCAAGGCACTACGGCCATTTTGACTAATAGCTACGATTTCAGTTTCATTCAACGTCGGCTGATGATGAACTGGACACTACCTGTATCCCTGATTCTCATTTCTCTTGGATGGTGGGAAAATCACGTCGATAAAGACGTACCTGTCGGTAAATAGAGAATTTTTTCACCACTTAGCGCAATTACGAAAATGTTTTCTTATCCGTTGTGATTATTTGCTAGGTTTTATCAAGTTTTTGGGTCGAATCAAAGAAAACATGAAAGAGACGAGACCCTTTATTCAGATGTTTGTTAGCCTGTGGAAATTATTGTTCTTTGTCGGCACGATGCTCATTTTTGCGCGTGTGATTTTCATGACGCAAGATGAGCGTGTGTTTGATGCTAATCTTGATCACTTCCTTTTGTCTATTAAAGATGGTTTCATCCAGTTTGCTGATAGTTTAACGTCAGCGAACTTGACTTCTCCATTCTACGTATTCGTTATCCAAACAACTGCTTCATTTTTATTCTATTGTTTTGGCACGTTTGCGTGTAAAATTGGAGTCCAGGTAATTTTTCAGTCACTAACTTATATTTTTCACGTTCATGTTTTCACTAACTCAAACTATTAACGCAGCGTTACTGTTTTGCCCTGCCGGTGACCTTGATTACTCCTAGTTTCATTTGCATGTGGGCTGTGACGCAATTTGATTTACTCAATTTATGTCACGGCTGCCTATCGACTGGAGCGCAATACTTCACCGGTGGCAACTATCAGAAAACAGTTATAATGATTTGTCTGGGATTCATTTGGTTTCTCTCCCAAATATGGATCACACTTCACATTTGGAAGCCTTGCAACACATCTAATGAAATGGAAACAATCGATACCAAATGGTACAATTCGTTTGTAATTGACCAGTCAATGAGTTTAAGTCCTCACTATCAAACCGAGCACTGTAGTTGAAGGAACAGGTGGCCCAGCAAAAAACATAATAACGCGCCTATTTGGTGTTGTGACAATGTGGCACGAATCGACAGAAGAAATTCAGACCATCCTCAAGTCCATCTTCCTAATGGATAAAGACCAATGCGAACGACGTGTTGCTTCTGACTACAACAAAGTAATGCAAATAATATCAATTTTTTCCAAAAGCATGCAAAATGAAATGTTATTTGAACAAATTTAGGTTACCGACCCACATCTCTATCATTACGAAACGCACATCTTTTTCGACGATGCATTTGAATGGAATTCAAAGGATGGTGTAGCATCCAGGGTCGTCAATAATTTTGTGAATGACTTCATCGCAATGGTTCTTAGTATGCTCTCTACAAGCACCGATCCACCTGCGATTATACCTACACCATATGGGGGCTGTGTTGTGTGGATTCTTCCGGGGCAGACAAAAATGGCAGTTCATTTGAAAGACAAAACAAAGATTCGTGTCAAGAAGCGATGGAGTCAAGTGATGTACATTGACTACCTAATTCGGTACGAGATGGCGAATTGCGTCGACTTGTCCAATATCTTTTTCCTGTCACTTGATGGGGATATGGATTTCCGGCCAAAATCTGTTCACATCCTTGTGGATTTGATGAACGCTCAACGTGATGTAGGTATCGCTTGCAACCGGTCTCATCCTACCGGTTCCGCAGGTAAGACATTGCGGTTTGAAAGATTGTATTTTACTTAATGAAATTACTACATCAGGTCCCATTGTTTGGTATCAAATATTTGAGTATGCAACTTGTTTCTGGTTACTCAAACACAGCGAGGATCTCTTGGGAAGTATACTTTGCGCTCCCGGCTGTTATTGTCTCATACGTGCTAGTGTTTTGATGGACGAAGAAATAATGAACAAATTCACTGCACTTTCAGTGAAAGCTCATCACATAATCCAACGTGATCAAGGTAAAGCTCCGTTCTCGAAAAATAAAATACAAATTTCACAGGTTCGTTGTGAAAATTGGTGTCTTTAGGAGAAGATCGATGGCTGTGTACCTTACTCATCAGAAGCGATGGAGTCAAGTGATGTACATTGACTACCTAATTCGGTACGAGATGGCGAATTGCGTCGACTTGTCCAATATCTTTTTCCTGTCACTTGATGGGGATATGGATTTCCGGCCAAAATCTGTTCACATCCTTGTGGATTTGATGAACGCTCAACGTGATGTAGGTATCGCTTGCAACCGGTCTCATCCTACCGGTTCCGCAGGTAAGACATTGCGGTTTGAAAGATTGTATTTTACTTAATGAAATTACTACATCAGGTCCCATTGTTTGGTATCAAATATTTGAGTATGCAACTTGTTTCTGGTTACTCAAACACAGCGAGGATCTCTTGGGAAGTATACTTTGCGCTCCCGGCTGTTATTGTCTCATACGTGCTAGTGTTTTGATGGACGAAGAAATAATGAACAAATTCACTGCACTTTCAGTGAAAGCTCATCACATAATCCAACGTGATCAAGGTAAAGCTCCGTTCTCGAAAAATAAAATACAAATTTCACAGGTTCGTTGTGAAAATTGGTGTCTTTAGGAGAAGATCGATGGCTGTGTACCTTACTCATCAAACGGGGATACCGACTTGCCTATTCCGCCTCAAGTTATGCCTCCACTCATTGCCCGGAGACTTTCAACGAGTTTTACAATCAACGTCGTCGATGGGCGCTATCTCTATTTGCAAATACGGCAGATGTGCTTTTGAATTGCAGGCAGATTGTCAAAATGAATCCAAATATTTCATGGCTTTACATCGTTTTCCAGGTAAGCACTTCTGAATGTTGAGTTATTATTTTTACCTAAATATTAGACAATTATTATGACGCCGTTTAAACTAACTCTTTAAAGGCCTTGTTATTAACTATGGGCATTTTATGCCCGGGATCAATTTTTCTCGGCCTGGTCAACATCTCTGCAACTACATTCTTTCTCAATCCATGGATTAGTCTCGCTGCTCATTCACTTCTCATTTTTGTTTTTATTGTGACCTGTTTCTTAGCCCCAACTCGCGTTCAGGTAAGCTAAATAACATTCAATTTCTAATCAATTTCGTTTGCTGATTGTTTCAAATGGCTCACAGTTGGCGGTGGCGAAATTCCTCTCAGCTCTGTATGCAATCATTTTGGCTATCGAAGGAGTTAACTCCATAGCTTCTATTTGCGGATACTATGGCGTTGAATCGTCTTGGACGATGTATAATGTGTTCTTCCTCTCGTTGATGTGCTGCGTATTTCTGGCTGCCTGTCTACATATGAACGAAATTCATTGCCTTTTGGCCGGTCCCATTTATTTGCTGTTGACACCTTCGATGGGCATGTTACTCTTCTTATATGCCATCGTCAACATGAATGTTGTGTCATGGGGAACTCGAGATTCCAATTCCGCTGAAACGGCAACAGGAGAAACTGTCAAAAGGGTGACGCCAACGATTTTCTTAATTCTTTTTTTTTGTTCCAAGTGAGTAATCTAGAAATTCCTTTTACTATTCACAGGAAACGGAAAATCATTCAAATTTCGATAATAAATATAAGGAAAAAGTTAATAGCGATGGATTAGTTCCGCAGATTTCAAGTGAGAATGACCAAACATTCAACACGACACATGAACTTCCAATCAACAATACAAGTTATCAATCATGGGAGATGGAACAAGATGCAGAAGATGCAGCTGTTCGCAATGCATCTATTCCAGTAATGTACAATCAAAATCCGTACAAAACACAGGCCTCCTTAGACTGGGATTTGGAGACCGAAGTTAAATTATCGAAACAACTATGTAACGTGAAATGTTTGTCGGAAGACGAAAATAGTTACTGGAACAGTGTAATTGCAGAGAAGCTATTTCCCGTTGTGGATAGCAACCAAGAACATAAGGTTTTTACATTTAGTTATAACTTAAACCACTAACGCACTAATAACAGTTTGCTATTCTTTACAGGAAAGGATCTCAATAGATTTAAATCGATTACGGAATTTGTCCTGCACATGCGTTATTTCGCTCAATTTCCTTTTCGTTGCATTGATATTTGGGATGCAAGTGAATACCGACATCTCAATTTCACAAGGATTAAACAACACAAACAGTTCTAGCCAAAACGACACGTTCGAGGTAAATTAATTGGGTACTTATTTTTTGTTTATTATGTCAAAAAATGTATGATTTTATATCTACTTTTAAATTCTGCAGTTAACTAAATTCAAGGATGAATGGGGGTTGCAAACAAATCCAATGCATATTGTTCTGGTTGTCTTAGCCGGTCTTATGGTCGCCATTCAATTTGTCGCCCTCTTGGTTTCTAGAACGAAAAATGTAATCCGATTGTTGTCATCTGTAGAGCTCAACTTCTTCCGAAAGAATCCAGCGAGTATCGTTAGCGCCAACGGGAAGCCACATTCGAACCACGTGGTTTTAATTCGCTTCGATCCTGCTGCTAATCATAAAGAAAAAAATTCAGACTCGAATCACCACACAGATTTGAGCCAAATGAGCATAATTTCACAGTTTTAAACATTTTACGGATCCTATCGCTGACAGACGATCAGTGATGGTTAAAAATTAACCGAAGACAATACAGATTCAGTGGGAATGTTTTTGCTTTTGGAACTGATTGGGCAAGAGGCTGATTACCTGTGTGCTCTCAAGCATACATTTTTTTTTCGAAGTTCCTTTAGGGTACATAATCCTTGTATGACCTGGTTCTGGTGAACATGCCAGGGATGGGTTAGGAAATCTTGTCTGGAAATTTTTGAAGACAGATTTATACCCTTCCCCCCTTCGGACAAGGCCTTACAGTTTAGAAAATAAAAATAAAATTTACATTTGCTGTAGCTATTCTTGACGTAGACAGTTGCACAGCAAACAAATTTTGTGCAGGTTAAAGAAGTAGAGAACAGGACATAGAAAAATTAAAACATCAATTGCAAAACTATGTATTCTTTCACGTTTTAAAACCCCAATCACGTTTTCAACAAAAGAAGTGGCAGAAACTTACCACGAATCCCTGAATGACTAATATTACATTTATGACAAGTTGATACCCTAAATGTGTTGCACTACCAGTGGCGGATGTCGTCTGCATCGTCATTGGGAGTGCTTGCGTCGTCGTCGAGGTTGTTTCCTGTTTCGTGGAAGTTGATTGCATTATAAGGTCGTCATCGTGGTCCAACAGCCAAGGATATTCAGCAGGGCACGAATTACAAGAGCCCATTAATCGTGCACCACCTGGAATGGATGTGGTATAATAACAAACTTGTGGTTTAGGGCACGGCGCCATGTTGGCGGAAGTCGAGTCGCAGCTGAAAACGTTTTTCGTCTGCATCTCAGCCAACGTCTTGGGATTTTTCAGCCACTCTATCCCCTGTGAGTAAGTTCTTTAGAAGTATTTTTTTTTAGCAATTTGTTTGGCATTACTTACCTTGCTGATTGGAACAATGTACACGTAATCGAGGCTTGCCAAATAGTCGAGAAATTGTAAAAATCCTTCGAGAATGGCTTGGTTTTCAAGGAGGAACCAGTACATGTGTTGATTGATGCTGAAAGGTGCCCTGGTCTTGTTGAACCGCTTGAAATTGAACATGAAATAGTCAAAGACCTCTTTTGTAGTCTGATTGGCAAAATGTGGTCGTGTTAAATACGGTCTGTTTTCAGGGAATGCAAAAAGACGATCAATACTGATGTTCAAAGACCAATAACAGGAATTTATACTGATTCTCTTACGGGAAACAGGTATCCGCCATTTTGCATAGTGCTCCGTTCTCTCCATTGCGGAATTCGATCATGGGAATCGTCCAAAATCCTGGATGTTTGTCTTTGCTACAAGAAGGTATGATACATTCCTATTAAAAGGGACAGTCAACCCCCGAAATTAGGAAAACGTAGAAGATGTTGTACGTGTGTCAAGCCGTAATCCATAGTAAATGGCCAAATGGGAGGATCCATTAATTGTATCGTTGTATATGACGAGTCAAATGTCATGCCCAATCTTCGCAAGGCGCTTTGTGTAGCGTCGCCTCCAGTTTGAAGAAATGGAGCCCGAAAACCCTAATTCAACAACAAATTTTGTAATTTTTCTAAATAATTTTGTTTAACCACTTAAAGATGATACCTGTATCTTATTTAAAGGTATGTTGCCATATGTGTGAAGAAAGTATCTTTGGTAACCAGCCTCTCTTTGCCAAAATTCAACAGAAGTATTTGTCCAATAATGGTAATTCATTTTATGCCTGTAAAATCAATTTTATTCGTAAAACAAATGTCTTTTAACTTACAGAAATTGAAGAGAATACGAGACAGTGTGAGAGGCCATTTCGTTGCCTCTGTTGTAAAGTTCGTTAACTAGTCGATAGTTTGTGCCTTCGTGAGTGACGTAGAATGTCATCACAATGTTGCAGCCTATTAATCAACATTCAAAAAAGGTTAGTAGCCAAATTTTAGTACATAAAACTAATTGGATACCATTAGGATTAGTTCTGTTGTGAAAGATTTTCTGGTATGTTGAATACATCACGTCAGCCACAGCATCGTCGAACGTGAGGAAGACCATTTGCGGAATTTCTTCCGGCTTCAAACCCAAGGGAGGCATCGTGCTCATGCATAAACAATCAGGTAATATGCATTTCTCACTTTAAATACAACATTTAATAATCAGAAAATATCTAGAAGACCATTGATAAGTTATTTACCTGTCGCAGGTGGCCATAGGAAGTGTTGGTTCCGCAACCAGCGTTTGGATTAGCACCACCATTATAGCAAGTAACGTGACTGAAATTTGATGAAACATTTTTTTTATTTGGTAATTTAACTATGTAGTCTTGGTAGTGGAGCACTTTATTAGTCATAGACGTCTGACAGTTTGTTGAGCTTGTTGCTACGACGCAGGAACTAAAGGGTCTGCAGCAGCCCGGGTTTGGCGTTTTTCTACAGAATGACTTAAACGGCCACAGATGCGACAGAAGTTTGACAAATGCACGAAAACAAACAGACGACATCCCTCGTGTATATATCTCTAGACAACTCCCCTCGCCTGTAGATTTGAACGTTTTTCGAAACATCTGTTTCTGTTATAAAAACAGTCACACCGTTCGTTTCAACACCAAAGTAAGTCATTTCATTTTTTAAATATTGGCTAATAGATGTCGTGGACGGCTACTAACTTGCAAATCAAGAGAAAATACTCATTCATTTTTAGATACAATATGGAAACGTACGATCTGACCCACCATTCAAAATGAAGTAGGAATCCAATGTTTGTTTTCCTTTCCATTGTAATTTTTACGGAGCGCGTCACTATAGACAAACATCTAGGTTCTGCAACAATCGTTTGATTCAATATAAGTCATCCAGGTATACTAAATAAAAATGGCATTGTATTTTGTCTGTGGAACTAACGTAATTTTGAATATTTCATGAAACAAGTTGTAACCTGATACGAAAGCGACGTTTCCAGATCACAGGCATGGCAAGTTCGTCATGGTGAGTAATCATTTTTCATAATTGGGCAACGTGCAATATGCGACGCCTGTAAACTACCTAAGTGGAACAAGCACCGTTCGTGAACCAACCTGCGTGCAGCAACCCCTTTTCTCTTTAAACATTTGCGCCAAACGCAGATGTGGATACAAAAAACGCAGGTGACTTTGTCATTTAAACGTTTCGTGCTGAACCTTCGTGCGTGTGTCCGTTCAAACGGAATAATACGCTAAACTACAATCACGCTGTGAAAAAGAGCAGGACATCCGGGAATATAGAAATCATCGTTGCACATAATTTTGGTAGACAAAAATAATTGACCATTAACTGTATCAAGTTTTATTAACTAAAATTTTATTCATCCCCATTAGAGATACAACACAAAATCGGGAAAATTTTTTGTTGAGCGATTTACGCGATTAGAATATCGTACCCTCATTTAATATCCGGTTGGATAGCACATGCTGCGTTGATAGAGATCGGAATGGGTCATTGGTCTGCGTGCGAGAAGTTTGAGTGGCCCAGGTAACTTGCATATAAATTTTTTTATTTCTTTTAGATAAAATCACCTACTCTTCTTTTCTGTGCTGTTCACAATCTCATTTATTTTTTTTTTCATTTGGCGTTCGTGATGACCTGGGCATGCCCTGCATTAAAAATGAAATGATTAAAATGACAGTGAACATCTGTCAAAAACCTTGAGTTTGCAGCAAGCCCCAGAATTCAATCATAATTCTGTTTATTGCAACCTAGACTTCCATTTCAGTCGGGCAGAATTGCTTTGCTCTTCAACTTTCACAGTAAGTTCCGTCCAACAGGAAAGGACGAACATTTCTTTACCCCTTAACGTCTGGTTATTATTTCTTGTGAACGTATGCACGTACAGAATAAGAACATTATATTTTCTCTGTTGCTTTAGTCAATTGAATCAACCACTGCAGCGCAAGGATGTTGATAGGAAGGGAGAAAGCCAAATTTTGCTTCAAACTTTGTTTCAAGCTGATTGTATGTTGCGTGACTTTCGTCGAAATTCTATCAGCTGGGATTGTATCGAAGGGAGCTATTTTCTTTATGATTTCGTCCATGAGCAGAGAACTGACGGAACAGTCTTCAGATGGACAACACTACGGTTCCGGTAAATAGTATTCTACTATTAAAAAAGCAAGAACCCATTTTAATGCTTGGTTAATTTGTATTCGGTTGAATTTAGATACTTATCAACACGTTGAACGATTCGCTTGTTGGATGTGGAGCCTTTTCTTCAGTTTCGCAGTTCCTGAATTATTCAGTTTCCTGCATTCGCTGCACGTTTGTCTTTTTCGCTGGGATTATTGGAAGCGACGTCGTTTTGCCGACTTCATGACTGTGTTTCTATTTGAGACTGCACAGGCCATAGGAATGGCTTTGCTATTTGGCTCCGTTTTCGCGAATCTCTCAGTAAGATCGCCGGTTACATAAGACGTGCAACGACTAACTTCCATTTCATAATTCAGGTGGTACACGGTATTATGATCACCAATTGCTTCTATCTTGTTCCTGCCCTATTCAGCTTCCTGTCGCGACAACGAGACGAACCGAAGCGAGTGGCTAAAATGACGATGGATGGATTTGCATTTTTTGCCCAGTTGAGTGGATGTTTGCATTTGACCTTTATTCGAGGCACCACGACCCTATTGAGTAATAGCGACGATTTCAGTTTCATTCAACGTCAGCGGATGTTGGACTGGACACTACCTGTATCCCTGGTTCTCATTTCTCTTGGATGGTGGGAAAATTACGTCGACAAAGACGCACCTGCCGGTCAGTTGAAATTCTTGTTTCTATTCAGTTCAATTTTTAATTTCAAAAGGGGGTGTTTCTTTATCCCCTGGGTTTATTTTTTAGGTTTTGTTAAGGTCTTGGGTGGAATTAAGGAAAACATGAAGAAGACACGACCCTTTATTCAGATATTTTTAAGCGCCTGGAAATTATTGGTATTCCTCGGCACGATGCTTATGTTAGCGGACGTGATGTTCATGACGCAGCAAGGACATGCGTCTGGTGCTGGCTTTGATCTCTTCGTTTCGTCTATCAAGAATGGCTTCATCCAATTCGGGAACAGTTCAACTTCATTGGAATGGACTTCTCCGTTTTACGTTTTTGTTATCCAATCAAGTGCTTCTTTAATCTTCTATTGCTTAGGCATTTTTGCCTGTAAAATTGGAGTTCAGGTAAGTTTTTCCAAACAATCAACTAAAAATGTGCTACACTATTGAAAATTACGAAACTATTAACGCAGCGTTCCTGCTTTGCCCTGCCGGTGGTCCTGGTTACCCCTAGTTTCATTTGCATGTGGGCTGTGATGCAATTTGATTTATTCAATTTGTGTCATGACTGCCTAACGATTGGAACGCAATACTTTACCCATGACAATAACGAAATGTCAATCATTTTGCTTAGTCTGACGTTCGTTTGGTTTCTCTCGCAAATATGTATCACACTTCACATTTGGAAGCCTTGCAACACATCTAATGAAATGGAAACAATCGATACCAAATGGTACAATTCGTTTGTAATTGACCAGTCAATGAGTTTAAGTCCCCCTTACAAACCGAGCACTGTAGTTGAAGGAACAGGTGGCCCAGCAAAAAACATAATAACGCGCCTATTTGGTGTTGTGACAATGTGGCACGAATCGACAGAAGAAATTCAGACCATCCTCAAGTCCATCTTCCTAATGGATAAAGACCAATGCGAACGACGTGTTACGTCTGACTACAACACAGTATGCAAATAATATAGATTTTTTTCCAAAAGCACGCAAAATTAAATGTTATTTAAATAAATTTAGGTTATCGACCCACATCTCTACCATTACGAGACGCACATCTTTTTCGATGATGCCTTTGAATGGAATTCAAAAAATGGCATAACATCGAGGGTCGTCAACCAGTTCGTAAATGACTTCATCGCAACGTTTGACAGAGCAATCGTTCAGTGGACAAATTCCAGCAGCACTCAACCACCAACTATTTCTCCTACTCCTTATGGCGGCTGTATGGTGTGGATCCTTCCAGGAAACACAAAAATGGCTGTTCATTTGAAAGACAAAACGAAAATTCGTGTCAAGAAGCGATGGAGTCAACTTATGTACATTGACTACCTAATCCGTTACGAAATGGCGGATTGCTTGGATATGGCGAATGTCTTCTTACTATCATTAGACGGAGATATGGACTTTCAGCCAAAAGCTGTTCACACACTAGTGGATCTGATGAATTCCCAAAAAGATATTGGCATCGTTTGCAATCGCTCTCATCCCACCGGATCCGCAGGTAAGGCGTTCCAGTCCAGAATGTAACTGATTATTAATGAATTTCAATGTTAGGAGCTATGGTTTGGTATCAAATGTTAGAGTATGCAATCGGTTTCTGGTTGCTTAAACCCAGTGAGGATCTCCTTGGTAGTGTACTTGGCGCTGCTGGCTGCTTCTCACTCATCCGTGGTAGCGTTCTCCTTGACGAAGAAGTCATGAACAAATTCGCTGCTATTTCATGGAAGGGACGCCATATGATCCAAAGAGACCAAGGTAAAAGTCAAAACTATTTTAAATATATCTTTTTCTAATGTCGATCTGCGCAGGTGAAGATCGATGGCTGTGTACTTTACTCATCAAACGTGGATACAGAGTCGCCTACTCCGCAAATAGTTATGCCTACACTCATTGCCCGGAGACATTTGAAGAGTTTTATAATCAACGTCGGCGATGGGCATTATCTTTAATTGCAAATACGATAGATGTGCTTTGGAATTGCAGACAGATTCTTAAAATGAATCCAACTATTTCGTGGCTTTACATCGTTTTCCAAGTAAGAACTATCCAATGTTAAGTAATTATTTGTGTGTATGTGTGTGATGATTTCACTTTTAACAAGGCTGTGTTATTAACAATGGGGCTCTTGTGTCCCGGATCGATTTTTCTCGCCCTGGTTAACACCTCTGCAACTGCTTTCCATCTCAATCCATGGATTAGTCTCGGTGTTCATTCAGTTCTTATTTTTATTTTTATTGTTATCTGTTTCTTGGCCTCAACTCGCGTGCAGGTAAACAAAACGATACCATATCAAAGTTGTTTTTTCATCTACGTCATCTTGATTTCTTTGTTACTCAAATTCTTTTTAGTTGGTGATGGCAAAATGTCTCTCAGCTTTATACGGCCTAATATTAGGTATTGTGGTGATGAACTTAGTTGTTTCAGCGACTGGTAATTATGGTGTTGGAACGTCGGTGTCCTTGCATAATTTATTCTTCCTTTTCCTGGTGAGCTGCATCTTCCTGGCAGGCTGCTTTCACCCGAGCGAAAGTCTTTGCCTTTTAGCAGGTCCCATTTACCTGTTGTTAACACCTTCGATGAGCATGTTACTTTTGTTCTACGCGATTATAAACATGAACATTGTCTCATGGGGAACCCGAGATTCTTCTGAAACGGCGACACCTTTAAAAACGGAAATTATTACAAAGGTGACGCTAACACTTGCATTAAAAATTCATTCGTTTAAATTAAATGAGGTAAATTATTGTAATTTCTACTTGCACTTCTAGGGTATGAAAAATAACTTCAATATCCTGAAGCATCACAGCGAAATAATTGTCGGTTCTGTAATGGACCCACAGATTTTATGTGATAATGGTCAAACTTCAACCACCACAGATTGCCAACCGGGGCAAGTACGACATTATTCACAGGAAGGTTCCGTTACGTCAGTTCTGGAAATAAGCGATAAAAATTGCTGCAGAACAGAAGTCTCCTTAAATTGGAATTTGGAGACCGACGAGAAATTGTCGAAACAAATACGAAACGTGAAATGTTTGTCGGATGAAGAGAATAGCTATTGGAACAATTTAATTGCACAAAAGTTATTTCCTATTGCGGACAGCAGCCAAGAACACAAGGTTTTTAATTTATTCTAATTGAATTATATACCATATAACATTATGTTGTTCTTAAAAGGAACGAATCTCAATTGACTTGATTCGACTACGCAACTTGTCCTTCACGTTCTTCATCTTGTTCAATTCGCTTTTCGTTGCATTGATGTTCGGAATGCATGTGAACAGCAACGCCTTAGTGTCGCAAGAGCTAAACAACATAAATAATTCAAGTGATAGCAATACATTCGAGGTAATTCTAACAGGTTCAATTTTTTTTTTTTTTTTTGCTTAATTTACCAGGACAAATGTTATACACCCATTTTTAAATTTTGCAGTTGGCTAAACGTAATGAAGGTTGGCTGCAGCAGACAAATCCAGTTCAAATTATTCTGGTTTCTTTAGCCGGATTGATGCTCGTCATTCAATTAATTGCCCTTTTGATTTCCAGAATGAACAACCTAATCCGAATATTGTCATCTGTACAGTTCAGTTTCTTCTGTTGGAGTCCGGCCAGTACGAAAAAGCCAATCGTTTTGACTCATTTCAACTCGATCAATAATCAAAAGAAGAAATAGTCTGCTACAAGTCACAGATATTTGTGCGAAGTTAACACAATCGCTTAGTTCTACATATTTCTTGGGTTTTTGTTGGGGACGGGGAGGTTAATAGGATATAATACAAATTCAAACGACACAAGCGCACAATGGTATTTGCGAATACAACACGTGTTGTTATTGAAAAAAGGTTGGGGAGTTGGTTACATTTTCAACCACCAGGAGGGGTACTGTTCATGGGGATGGGTGAGAAAGCCTTTTTTCCCGGCATTTTTGGGGCGAATCGTACCCTTCCCTTTCAGAATTCAAGATTTTCCAGAACAGGAAATCGACAAAAGGCTTTCTTTGTTACAAGTTGTCTGTGCACGTTGCTTTTTAGTCATCACGAGGACAGTGTTAAGTTCAGTTTATAGCCAGGGAATCCAACAGTGTACATTTTCCTCCTGGAATGAATGTGTACAGCTTGAATATTTCGTTACAATAATGGCCGTGATGTGGGCACAGACTACATTCCCACGTGTCTCAACTAGTTCTCGTCGACGTTCATTTGAGGTAAATGTCTTTATTTATTACGTGCCTTACAAACATAAGTGAGTGCTCGATTTAGCAAGTTCATAAATGCATCAATTAAAAAGAAAATGTGATCATTTGAAAGTGATATGTGTAACGTTTACACTACATCATTGTTTCTGTATTGTTAATTCGAGGGATTTGGAGAGACAGGTCTGCAAACTTCTTTCCTCGTTACTTGTTGAATCCAAGGTAAGTAATGCCATGTACTAGAATAAATTCCTGGCATGTTTGGCTGAGCACATCCCACACCCCACGACACTATCCCGATCTGATTGTATCTGGTTGTGCGTGAATTGAGAGAATTTTCTGTCACCATCAAAGGCCCACCGCTGTCCCCCTGAAACAATAATGTGGCGTCTAGTGTCTAATCAAAACCATGCAACGGTTTTAAGTTAAATAGATCTACCGTGCAGGCATCCGTCTTTGTTCCTCCAGCACAAACAGATTGTTCGGTTAACATTTTGCCCATTCCCAATAAAGCTTGTTTACATTGAGGCAACTTCACTAGGGGTACCGTACCTGACAAGAGCATCTGCGGAACAAATTGCGTGCCTGCGTAAATATTATAGTAAAGTATTGAACCCAAATTAAAGTTTTGTTTTGTTTGATACCAAAGGCTTCAGTAGTTCCCCATCCGGCCACAGTGGCATCAGTGACAGTCGATGCTGGCTCGCTTTCAGCCAGACAAATAGTGTGCACCTGATCAGTAAAACGAACAGGTTTCACCAGTTCTAAGATGGCGATGTCATTTCTCTGAAACCAATTCATATTAAATTCTGAAAATTGTAAATGTTTAAGAATTTATTCACCATTAAAGTAAGGTCAAAATCGTCGTGGACGAAGGCTTGCTTTACGGGAATTATCTCTTCGTAACCAGTTTTATCGAAACGTTCAATGTCCATGTAGTGGAAGCCCAAAAACGCCGTAATCGATATGATTTTCCTTTATGACAACGCGATTTGACAAATGCGAACTTTAAAAAGACAACATCTTGTAAAACTTGCCTGTAGTAAATGCAGTGTGCGGCTGTTAGCAAGTACTGTTGTTTGATTAAAGTCGCAGCGCACGTAGCCTGTTTTTGTTGGAAAAAATCCGCAAAGACGATCAGCAGCTGAACCATCCAGGGAAATTGGTTTGGCTTAGTGGATGTTCCTCCTATAACACGTAGAGGAGCTGCCCGATCGTATGGTACACCACACCGCTCTGAACAACATTCAATAAAAAAAGGGAAAAATGCGTTTAAATTATGACCCCGCAGAAATGTCTCTAAGATGTTTGTGGTAAACGTTACGGTCACAGACGGGCTGACGTGCGTTTTGTTGTAAAGGCAGTTGGGCATATTGGTAGATACGTAAAATCTCAGTCGGAAAAGAATTGTTTTGCTGAATACTACTCCAGTTGAATCTCGTTTCCGCCACCACGGACTCGGGCCGAATGACTTTCACCCTCAGTTGGCAATCAACTGATGCCAAAATTGATCCAATGATGTAGAGTAGACTAGGTGTGATGATCAAGTAACCCATCGTGAAAGGCGGTTCGGTTGAAACTGCATTGCAGCTAGCAAAAGGTGTGATATTACCATTTGAACAGGTGGCATGAAAAGCCCACCATATGTTTCATTTTCCACGGCTTTCAAGTGTTTTTGGTTGGGTTAAAAATTTATTTTGTATAAACTAGGCCCTTGTACACTTGGAATGTTAGAGACCCGACCCGATTGCATGATAGTTCACCGCCTTCCAAAAGGAACAATAACCAACCATTGAATTCCAGAGTGCGAAAGGTAATGACATTAAAAGATTTATGATGACGGTGAATCTATAATATATTTGCAAATACTTAAAACGGTGCATTAGGTACGGCGGCAGATCGACTCCCTCAGGAAAACTATGTGAGTATATATCGAAGTTAAATTGTCATATTTTTAAATTATATTATATTCAGAAGCATGGTGAGAATATTTAGTAATGGCTTTCAACTTGATCGTAATCATATTTTCATTGGTTGCCAGTGAATCATCGAAAATTTCAGAAATTGTTGGCTGGTAGTAAGTAACTAGTGTGTATATTACTCGCTAGAGGGATATTACATTCAGTCTTGTTTCATGAGCGCCATTAGTAAAATGGAATACGATGAAGAAAACTGTTCCCTATTCATCTCCGGCTACTGATTTTTTTTTTTGAGATGATACATTGGAAGTTCCTTGATTGGTATAATTTTCCAATTTAACAGTTATCTGAGATAAAATGTTCTATAATTTTAACGTAGGTAATGAGTGCCACATTTGACCCTGAAAACTGGAATGTGAACATGCCCTTCACCTCGTGTTTCGCCTCGTGCAGTCACTACGTTATCAGCCGGGTAATTATTGAGACATTTTTATAATCACTTATCCATACAAGATGACTTAATTTAACTCCAATCACAACATTCCTTTTCCAAGTCTTGCCATTTGTAATTAGCCATGTTGAATCATTCCTAAAAGCAGTGCCTGATTGCACAGCCAGCAGAGCCGATTAGTGTTACTAATTGAAAATTAATGAGAAATTGACAACTATGCCAACAATTGGGCATCATTAACAGTACGGAACTTGCAGTCATGCAAAGACATTGTGGCACACATTTGAAATGCATCCATTTGTGAAGTGTAAGTGATCCTATATTGACCTATATGCAACTACCTATAATTTGATCAGCAGAACCGTCCCATATTCGATTGCTTCGAATTCCGGAACAACTGCCGACCCTTGCCAGCTGCAAGATCGAGTTTCCATCTCGAATTGATCGGGAAACCCTGCTGTCGACTATCCCCGGCCAAGTCAAGGTCCGTATAGTAGCATTGAGAGATAGAAAGTACCAGGAGTCGCATGTCGTGCTTTTCGCTGTAACTTTCCTTTTGAAATCCGCTGTCAAACGGCAGTAAAGGCGCATGAGCGGAAGATTGCGAGGACGTGATGCTGTAAGTCCTCCTCCTCGAGCCGTGTTATGGTCGGGAGACGTGAAGGGATCCTGCTCCATCCAAGTCGCATCAAACACCTTCTCCCTCCATGGATTAACTCAGGTGAGCAGTTCACTTTAGAAGAAAAGGGAGCGAAACACCATGTGATTTGCTTGATTCACGCAAATGAGTAGCACGGCATCTGTGAGTCTCTCGTGTTTCGTGTAAGGGGCATTTTAACGGCGTTCGTGCAAATAAGCTATGTTTGTTTATTGCTTTCCACCGACAACGTCTGGATGTGTGTGTGTTGATTTCGTCAATCGTGGGGAGGTGCTGGGCATCTGCATCATCGTCTTGTTTGCTTTTCGAGTATGTTACATTGATCGTTTCTGTATGGTAGGACGAACGACTACTCTCTTCTGGCGATTTATATTGGATACACCCAGGGGTACCCTAGTATCAATCCAATTTCACTCGTAGTGAGAGAGAGACCTCTGTCGATCGATAAATTTGTTATCAGTGCAATCTAGTCACGTCAACGAGCTTGTACAATTTGACGATATTACCAAGTTCTGCTTTATTCGTTTTTTTTTTTTTTTTTTGAAATTTCGCAACAGTTTCGACGATATTCGTCTGGCTTCCCGACGACGACGAACTAGGCCATGGATTCCGGCACCAAACAGAAGAAGAAGAATGCAACTGATCAGCCGGTCTCCGAGGATATCGTCCCTCTGCACATTCAGACCTTTCTCTGGAGACAGACGAGGTATGTATATGTATATATATTATGTTTGCAAAAATGCATGACTATATCATTTCGAATTTTTTATTGCAGTTCATTTCTTCGGCCGAAAATCGGCAAAATGCATGAAGCCAGCTGCATTGTAAGTAACATTGTTTTGCCACATCTATTTTCTACAGTTTTAGAATGATGTTTAAGCCGACAATGACGCTGTTAAAATATGCTAAGCAAATGTGTACGAGAAGTTTGGGTTATAGAGAGACGGTGTGTTTTATGGAGAGTCAAACGACCCAATTGAATTGGAAAGTTTTCCAGAGTGTAATGGCAAAACGGTGTCACTTGGCAGTCAATCAATTGCCAGGCGCTCGTCGCCAGGTTCGTTAACGGCCAGTCGATCGAAAGCGATGACGGCAGCAATTGATTGCGCGTTCCCCATCCTTCCAACTCCCCCACATCTCCTCATTCAATGCCGCCTCTTTTTTCCATCCCATCGGAGAAGCTGAGGCGACTTCTTCAAGGAGCTCTCTCTTCCTCTTTTTCTTCTTCGTCTTCTTCTTCTCTCTCTGTGTCTATCTGGAGGGCATTGTGTGTAGGAGCCGCGCTCCTCCTTGGCGAAAAGAGGTGGGTACGAAAGAGAGAGAGAGAGAGGAAAGGACAGGAAGGAGAGGCTATTGATTTTCCGTCCGCGGGAGAAAGCTAGGAGTAAGGAAGAGGTCGTCGACGACTGGTCCCCTCCTCCTCCTCCTCCTCTATTCCATCTCGAGCCAAAAGAAATGTTTGCCGTTCATCTCTCGCTCAACTATATACACTAGTACTACTACCAGTAACCCCCGCTAGCCGGGCAAAAGTACGCGGCCTACAGCCAACACACAATACAGGGAGCCGATGCCAAGTCCTTTCCTCTTTTTTTTTTTTTTTTTTTTTTATCTACATCCAATGACGTTTGAAATGTGTGTAGCAAAACTACTCACGCTCCAATCGGGGTCGGCTGTGACGTCACCCTCGTTCAACGAGCTTCGTACTCGTTGTTTACTTCCCAATTCTTTTGTGATTTTCTTTTATGGCCATTCGTTGTAAATCCTTTTTTTTTTTTTTTTTTTTCTTGTCTTCCATCTCTTTTTTTATGTGAATGAATCTTTTATTCTTTTGTACCTGTTATCCGGCGTGACACAGTTCTGCCAACAAGCGCCAGGCCATCATGTAAGTCGTGATAAATAGCCGAATGTAGTCGCGTAGAAATCAACAACCAATTCCTTTTGCCTTCCAAAAAAAAAAAAAAAAAAAATCAAGTAGCAAACAGTGCATGTCACTGATTGTCCGTGTTGTATAACGACGAACACCCGCCGTGATTGGGTAGTGTAGTATAGTAGATATATAGCCCCGTAAATACCGTTGTGCTCGTTTAGAGACTCTCTCTTTCACCCTACCCGCTTGTATCACCCCGTTAACACGTTCGCGTGTCGTCATCAACAGCACGTCAATTTCTTATGTTTATTATTATTTTTTTTTAAATCGTCTTTTGACACACCATCGAGTCGTTATGCGAATTTTAAATCATTTAATCAAGCCTGACATTTTCTTAGTTAACTCATTTTCTTTTGGTTTGTACGCTGCTTGAATGTTTCATTCGTGTTATGATGATGTTGTCTACTGAGACAGTAGCCCCTCCTTCCTTCTTCCTGCCGACAGTGTTACAATATAGTTATATCCCATCTAATCGGCCTGGATTGCCTTCTTCTTCTTCTTCTTCTTCCTTTTTGATGGTCTTCCGGGATTGACCGTGTGCGTGGCGGGGCCCTGGGTCTCTGGATTATATCGACCGGCCCCGGGATTCCAGGAGATGAAAGAGGCGTGCAAGGTGCGTGTCGAGCACTCCAATCATTTGTCCCTTTTCAACCCACACTTTTCCTCCTGTCTAGGCCGTGTGTGTTAAATGTCCCTTTTTTAATTGACTCTCTCTTTGATTTCGTATGTGGCACACGACGGGCCGATAGTCTCTGGAGAAGATTCTCGTCCAAAACATCCGAGTGGGTTTGTCGCCCAGTTTCACGGAGGCAATTCGATCCATTTCCAGATGGAAATTTGTTCAGTCTTCCCTTCCGCACGTCATGCTATGTACCGCCCAACTCATCGAACGGTATCGTAAAGACGACATTGTGGCCCTATAAATCATTAAACTTGCCGTAAAATATGTTTGTGTGGAACAACAGGAAAGAGACTAATAATCTTCAGAACGTGGGCACGGCAGCCAGCAAACTTCTCTACACGCTACACTGGACTTTGTTGGATGCCGCAGAAGAGTGCGCCGATGCGGATCGTGAAGCTGGTATTGCACCGCGGGAGCCATTTCCCTACATCTTCCCCCTAACTTGCATCCAGGTTTGTTTTTTGTTTTTTTTTTTTTACGTGTCTTGTTTTATTTATCTGAAATTTTCTTTGTTGTTGTAAATAAAAAAAAAATCGAACGCTTGTTTCATTCCCGCCCAATTTGATGGCTGATTTCATTCGTTTTTTTTTTTTTTTATTTTGTTGTACTCTAAGGAATTTGTTTACCTCTTTGCTCCGTTACGTCACTTGCTGAAAGAAGCCGATTTACAAAACTTCCGACTGGAAAATGGGCTCAAGATCTGGCCAGCCCTTTGGGATTACAGACATCCCAACGCTCAATGTTTCACGGCGCCCGTCAGGCCTAAAAAGAGCACTACTACTCGGAAGAAGACGAACAATGGAGCAACGGGCAGCGTTGTTGGCACAGTGGCGGCCTTATCGCTGTCTAATCCTCCTACGATACCCACCGCAGCGGCCGTAACACCGGGCGTACCGCTAACACCCAGGGAGACGGTGACGTTCAATGACGTGTTCATCGGTAAGGTCATCTTGGTTATTCCCATCATCGACTTATCTCTCTCTCTCTCTCTGTATTGTCTTTCGACGACTCTTTGCTCTGTGTGTGTGTGTGTGTGATGCTTTCTAATCCCCAAAGCTCCAACTTCCCATGATTTATTTATATCATCAACAGGATCGATCGATCGTGACAGCGACATTGGGGATGCGCGTTCTCTCTTAGATCTCGATGTAATTATTACTAGTCAAAAATTTCCATTTCTTTTTTTTTTTTTTTTTATTTAAACATTTGATTTGCATATGTAACGAAAAATGTCTCTTTGTTGTGTTTTAGACTGGAAGACTCCCTAAAGAAAACGAGTTCCCGGAAACCATTCCGGAAGAAACGTCGAGCACAGAAGAAGAGCACGTGGTACATTAACAAGATTTCCCTAATTTTTGTTTCTTGATATTTTTTTTAAATTTTATTATTTTTTTTTTTAATGAAAAACAAAAATGTTTCAACGTTTTCAGGTCATTTTTCGATTGCCTTCAGCGCCGGATTCGGATGGCATTCGAGACTCTTCCATTTATCAGGTAACGTTTGTACTGGGGGGCAATCGATGCACGACGGAATAAGACGGGCAATTTTTTGGAAAAATGGGAATCGATTTGTCGCATTAAATTTATCGATTTCAAAAAAGAAATGGGACATGCGGAGACGAAGGTGATCAGCAACTCACATATGCCATGCAATACTCTCATCTGCGCGTGTCTTTTTTGAACGGCATCCGCTATTGATCGATCGATGATGATGATGATGATGCGCTACTCTTTCCAATATTATTATTTTTTTTTTTTTTCTTGTAAGATGCTCCACTCTCTTTGGAAGACTGGAGAAAAGTCTGAAAAAGTTGCGGCATGGGGGTGGGGGAATGTTTGGAAATTAACAACAAATCTGATTTATTATTGATCGGGGAGGGGCGGCTGCGCCTCTTTTTATCATTGCATTTTTTATATAGGCCGAATCGAGCATCATCCATCCCAGGAGCTACCTCACAGCAGATTACAATGGCGACAATGGTTCCCGCCTGCCCACCACTCCTGATCCCTCTTCAAGCAAAAGGTTTTTTTTTTTTGTTTGTTTGTTTAGTCTTTTTCTTTTCTTTTTTTTTTTTTGTGCCCCCCCCCCCCCCCCCCCCCCCCTTTTTATGGGGGAATTTGTATGTGCCTACCAAAAACAAATGGGAAATATGTCGACAGATTACTGAACGTGGCGCAGGAATCGTGGTTCCAAAATGACACGATCGATCCTCAATATCCTCACAGGAGGTCTTCCGTCTTGGACGACATAACAGCCGCTACTTTTCTCGACGTGGCCGTCGTCCGTTGCCTTTTCATTCCTAGGTGGTGCGAGGAAGGCGTTCACTGGGCCCTTCAATTCCTTTTCTACAGGTTCATTTATTTTATTTATTTATTTTTTTTTCATAGTACAAATGACGGAGAAAAGAAAGATTTAAAAAAAAAAATAAAAATAAAAAATATGATTTGTATCTCTCAGATTGCAGGAGATCAGCGAAGAAATGCGTTCCAGATGTCCCCAGCGGAAACGAAGCAGTTCCCTACCCGTACCCAAAATAGAGGTCTCTCTCTGTTCCAACGAGAGCAAAAGCAAAGAGACGCCTGCCAATGTGAAATCGACAGACTGTTTCGATCAAAGCCGACATTATTCAGGTATGAGATACAGTGGAGCATAAATAGGCCTGTACGGTTTTTATTGCGTTCCAGTTGAAAGAGTTTCACTATCGTTTTGGATGTTGACAGGATCGTCTCCAGCGGAGCAAACGGAGCGCAAGGAACAGGAAATCAACAGCGGGCAAAGCAACCACATGGCCAACAGCTCGACGGGCGGAACGAAACGACGCAAAATGGCGGATTTGAAAGCGTTTGTCGAGACGCGGCTTCTCTCACGCTCGGACAAGATGCTGGAGAAAATCGATTTCAAGAACGCTTGCACCGCTCATCATAATAGGACGCAGCAGCAGCAGCAGCAGCTTCTATCCGCTCCGGAGACCGTAAGGATATTTGCCTCCCCCCTCTTTGGTTCCTCTTGATCTCCCTTTTGTCTGGTCACGAAGAAAACCACACGCTCAAAAAGAAGTTGTTCATCTTTTTTTTCTTTTTTTTTCCAGCGTGAGGAGGAAAAGTATCCGCCGAGTGGCAAGAGGATCCTTGAAAAAGAGAATGCCATTCCACCACGTCCGTTGTCAGCTCTGGCCAGCGTCAGGGACGATAATGATTACGCCAGGCGTTCTTACTTGATGCAGGAACCTACCCCGCTGGTCAAAGGCAAGAGCATGCCCAGTCTCAGGTACAAACATTTTTTGAAGTACAGTTTGAACTCGGCGATCTAACAGAGACACAAACCGCGCACATCTTAGACAAACGTATCGATTTCTGATTCGGCATGGATCGCTAGCATAGTGCGTAGTGTCCGCGTTTCATCTTACTTTGACATCTTTTTCTTTTTCTATCTTTCTATCTTTTTACCTATTTGCTCCTTCCTTTTAATTTTCCTTCTTCTCGCACACTTTTCATCACTTTTTTTTTTTTTTTTTTTTTTTTTTTGTGTCTATCCGTCCGCTGATATCATTGCGCGCTGTCGCCCTCCACGGTGATGGCTGCCAGTTGTCTTATTGATGAACTTGCTTCTTCTGGGTAAGCCAACTGCACCTCCTTCGGCACGCACGCTCGCCTCATTTCTTCTTCTCATTTTTTTTTTTTTTTTTTTTGCCAGTGTTTCTTTGTTTTTTTTTTACGTACACGGAACACGTTCCATATGATGTCAAGTGGATATCTTATATTTGTCGACCTCAAACAGATACTTGGGATGCTCAGCCAGTGACCACAACTTGCCCTTCAAGAAGAAAGATGCCAAAGTATATCCCGTCAACAAGACAAATCCATCGCCTCATCCAGTTATCACCGTCACCGATGCGAATTCATCGACTCCCGGTGGAGTTAAAGTAAATCACACACACAGAATTCAAATAGAAAAAAAAAAAATGGATGGATGGATGGAATATATAGATTTCGTTTGTTTGTTTGTTTTTTTTTATTTAAGGTGCATCATTATGGAACAGACGTGGAAGGAAGAGCGTCAGCTCCGACGAGCCCCTTGAACCGCTCGAGTACCGATTCCAACATTGTCTATCCCTTTGAAGACTTGCCGGAAGCCTCTGGGGCTTCTCACTTTGTCAACAAAGATGGAGGATTCGATTTGCACGTCATCTTGGAAGCCATTCACTCTGTGACGTCACGAGCCGATGTCTGCTCGGTTCGTGTCTGCGAGACGTCGCTCAGCGTCCTGGAACTGCTTCTCGATCTCGGCGTGGTCACCACGCCCGTCACATCGCCCAACAATTCCGGCGGCAATAAAGACGGCCATCAGCAGGCCAGCGGGCTGTTGGGCCAAGTCGATCAGGAGGAGCTTTCGCGTCATTCTCACGGTGTTTGCGTGGACATCGTTGCCAGGGTGTTCCAGCACGTCGGCTGCCCGCACGGCTGCGGCGATTCTCGACGTGATCCGTCTTCCGATTTCATTCGTTCTCAAGGCCTTCTCTTGATGGCCCAATTGCACCGCATATCCGGCAAGTACTTTCGATCCTTCCTTCGTCAAACGCTCATCTGCCGCTACACCCTCGGCGAGGTCATCGACTTCCTTCACGCTCTCGTCGGTTTCTGCGTCGATCCCGGCTTCGTCCTATCGCCAATCAGTACGTCTAAATCAATTTGTTTTTTTGTTTTTTTTTTTCATTTGTCTTATCCCCAATTCAATTAAAATCAACGCGTTTGTTTCAGGTCAAAAGAGAAACTCGCGGCTGGGCGGTGATTCCGGACAAGCTGGAATAAGTTATGTGCCGAATTTCAGCTCTCCTCGCACGATCGAAGGCCACGTTATTAATTGCATCTTCAAACCATTCGTCACTCGACTCACAGCGTCGTTAAAATTCCTGAAATCTTCGGAGAATGTCGTAAGTGTTGCATCCATTCTTTATGATGGCCAACAAATCGATATTTCATAGACGTTCTTTTCTTTTTATTACATAGGCGTTGTACTGCGATGTTCGCCAATTACTCGCCTATATCAAAGACGTCCATGGTGGAATCTTCCGGCGGGTGCTTCTCAGTGGGCTGCTGGATTCAGCCGCGCGACCGCAGCAACCGCAAGACACCCCACCTGAAAACAGTGGCTATTACAAGTATCTACGAATTCTTTCATCCGCTTGGCTGATTTATTCAATTGTTTTTTGTTTTGTTTTTTTCTTAGGGAATGCCTGCAGCCGGCTGGAGACGATTGTGCAGTTCCTTCAGCTACGTTCTTCGTTGTTGACGAAACATCGGAAAAGAGCCGGAAGGGCAAAAAGAATACAAGGTATTATCTTTAAAGACAATATCTATTGATTTTTTTTTGTGTGTGTGTGTGATGGAGAGAGAGAGAGAGAGAGAGGGGGCGGAGAAAGGGGGGTGGTAATATGATATATTAGACTACTAACCGTGCGGGGCTTTTGACATGTGGTTTAACACAGTGAAATGGATGGCTGGAATGAAGATGGCAACCTGATACGTAAAGGCTCTGTAGTTCACGCTCTGGCTTTGTCTGCGCAACGCTTCAAAGAGAAGGAAGCCAAAGTTAAACAGCGTTTCCCCGCAATGGGCAACCGCAGCAGCCGGAAGAATTCCCAGAAATTAGGAATAGGTAAAGGGCCTATACCTCTTCCAAGTCGTACCTAGCAATTGATGAGTCATTTTGAAAAATTGTTTGTGTAGTTGGATGGATGCGCAAAGACCGCCGATGCCAGGCCTCTCAAGGCAACGCCGACGAGCCGATGGATGTCGCCCAGGCCGTAGCACCTTCTCTGTTGAAATTACAGCAAAGAGGGACGGGCAGCAAGTAAAAAATGGGTTTTCCTTTTTGTACCGAGAATGACGTGAAATTATTATGATTTTTTTTTTTTTTTTTTTTTTCCCTCTTTGACCTAGTAATGTGGGCGTCACCTTGCAAAAGGCCCGAAGGCGAGTAGAGCATCATTTAACGCGCATTGGATTCGGAAAGAGCCGAAGGCAAATCATCAGCCGTGAAGCAACTCCAGGTGTGTGTGTTTTTTTAAAAATATTTTTATAAAAGGAAAGAAATTGATACCCTTCACTTGTTTGGTTTTCTATTTCAAAAGATCCCAGTAGGCGCAATTCCCTGGAGATGGATGGAAACGGAAGAGAAATGTTTATGGTTATTCCCAGAGAGAGGAAAATGGTCTCGGGGCCGGCAATTTACGACGGAATGCTTCGATTGAGTTTTCTCCTGGAAGCTTGTCAACCGGGCACCATCCCCGATGCCAACCTCATTGCTGCCGTTCTCGATTTAGTACGTATTTTGAAATGGAGCTATCTCGAAAAGCCTTTCAACGATGATTTATTATTATTATGTTTTTCTACCAATCGATAAATAGCCACAATCTCCGGTGATAGCCCGGGCGGCGTTTTTATTGGAATGCGCTCATTTCGTCCACCGATGCAATCGAGGACAATGGCCGTCCTGGATGAAATTGAATTTGCCATTTTATCGACCGTCGGGACCTCTATCGAATCGGGGGACTCCGTCCGGGCAGAGACGAACGCACATTCTACAGAGATTGGGCGGTCGCATGTTTTTTACATGGGCAGAGGTTTGTTTTTGTTTTTTCATTTTTATTGTAGATAGCATTTTTTTTTTTTTTTTTTTTTTCAGAGCTTAATATTTTACGTGCACAATTACCTTAAAGGCTATTGGAGTCCGGTTAGAAGAGATTCTGATTGATGATGCACTTTGCTGTGAAGATTATGACGCCCAAACGCTTGACGAACAACGTCAACGTATTCTCATGGAAGAGGATGAAAATGAAGATTTTCTCGTTGAAGGTAACACTTTATTGAATTATGTAAACGTATAACTGATTAATCCTTATTTTAAATTTAAAAAAAAAAAAAAAAAAAAGCGAGTGTCAATCCATCCGGACGTGATTTCCCTTGGCCTCTACGGTTGGCCGCGTGTATGCTGCTCTTCGAAATTACGGCCTTTTTACGGGACTCGTATCGCCGCCTTCCCCGTTCAACCCGCGTTTCTCTTCGGAGCAACGAAGCCAATAAATCGGGCGGTGGAAACAACACGGGTGGGAGTCTCAATGTCGCTTCCGGTGGTTCTTTTAACGAGCAACAGCGAGGCGGTAACCCGTCCGGCGGAGTCCCTTCGAGTGGCATCATTGTGTCAAGTGGCGAATCAATCGTCCATCACTCGGTGGGTGGAGGTGTGGGAGGCGGGTCAGGTTCCATCGCTTTGGCCACTTCTATTGCGACTCCAGCGAGTAACACTGCCGGCGGAAGGCGATGGAGTATGGCTCTTTCTTCCATGGGGCAATCTCAGAACTCTGCACAAAGTCTTCAATCCATTACAGGAGACGGGCATTCCATTGGTATTTTTTTCAAAAATTTTAATATTTCATACAATGAATGAGAAATAAATATTCGATTTGATCAAGGTGGAGTTCCAGGAGAGCGTAAAATTAGTTTTGTACTTCACGAACCTGATGATGAATCGCTGGACAGTAGCAATACAACCCTCACATTTCAGGTAAGACGAAATCAATGCAATTTGTTTGATTTCTTAAGACGAATAAATGTTCGAAATGTCCAGGGTGATGATGCGTTGGAAGAAAAGCGCAGTCGACGGCTTGCACAAGGTCGACCCTATCTCCTTCGTAGAAGCACGATGAGCAATACGGGCTCGTTCAAGCGCAGGAGTTTGAAATTGAGACGAAGTCACAGGGAGTCTACCCGCCGTGGCGGCGATCAGTCCGACGCCGAGTCCATCAAACGTTCCGATTCGATGCGATCCAAGCGCAAAGTGTCGTCGATATCGGATCGCAGTGATATATCCGACGTGCACATGGATCACGATATCTCTGGCGAAGAAAGTCCCGGCATCCTGAGTGATGATGGCCAGCATGAAAGCCCCAGCGACGGTGCAGCGGACATTGAAGAAGGAATTTCTACACGCGGGATGCCTTGGCTTAGAGTTGAGTTTAATTTTAATTTAATTTAATTGCAAGTTCATGTTATTAATGATCGATTTATCTAGTCTGTTCTACTGCTGTCCAATTCGTTCAACTATCAATGCACTCATCAACACGTCTGCCATCCTCGTTGCTTCCGACGGCAAAGCCGAGCTTGTTGCAGGATGCTGAGCAGCGTTCGCAGGATCTACGGCGACGAGCCACAGCATCAGGAAGTCGTGGAGTTTCTTAGTTTCAGTAAGAAATCGCGTCATCACAAGGACCACGACAAGAAAGAAAAGATCAGTGCCAAAGGAGCTCAAAGTAGACCGGGATCACCTCTTCGACGTAGGGAAAGCGTTGCCAATAAGAAAGAAAGGTTCCACGATGTTCTTAGAAATCTTGTTTTTCTTTGTATATCTAAAACTCTTGTTGATTGATGTGGGGCAGGTCTACCAATGATTTGCTATCCAAGGCGAGCTCTTGCCACAGCTCATCGGCGGCGCTGTCACGTGACCTAATCGAGCATGACCAATGGGATCGAAATAAAGTCATGGGATTGCAGTCCAAACATTTCCCCAACGAAAGCGATGGCGAAGAACATAAAACAAAGAAGCGAGAAGATCATCCCATGGTGAAATACATCAAATTCCAGGTTTAAAATAAATTCAAATTTTTAAAAACGAGGAATGAAATGGACGAAAGTCTTTCCCCCCGTCGCAGGTGATGGACCTCTTTCAAGCTCCGTTATTGGTTCTCGTCAAAAGTGCCACCGTCATGAACGACGAAGCCTTTCTCGATATCATTCCGATAGCGTGGGAGCTGTTGCTCGATGTCCAAAAGGAAACAGTGGCCGCCGCAGCTGCCATGTTTATTTTATCGGCTGTCCGCTGCCCAGAACCTGTTACGCTTCTTCTCAACGGTAGCCTTAGACATCCGGATGCCATTGAACGTTTCAAAGCCCTCTTGAAGTAGGATGTTTAAAGAGATGTGTATTTATTTCAGTTAGATGTGATAACTATATTTAAAATTAATAGATTTCAAGTTCTTTGGCGGTCTAGGTATCAAGTCTGGCCTCGAATGGAAGAAGGTGCCGCTCACACCTTTAAAGTGCCACCACATGCCATTGAATTTACGCTGCCGTCGCCACGAATTGGCGTCGAATCCTTACCAGTGGTCGATCCTCCTTGGATGCCGCATGTCCGTACCAGAGTCCAAGAGGTCACGCTCAACCAGGACACGCATCGATCGCTCGTGACGGCTACCAAGACACGTAAGAAGCAGCAAACTGAATCGGTCGAATCAGCTCTCAAGGCGGAAGAAGACAGAAAGTGTAGCGAAAGGGAAAACTTTTGCATCAGCGCCGTCCCTGTCACGATGCAGGCATCGTACGAACCGGCACTTCATCATTCAGGAGGGGATGATCACGAGGATGGTATGAGAAACATGTGCCGATGAAATATGTTTGAAATTTGAATATTTAAAAATTGAAATTCTTTAGCTGATGATGAGACTCAACAGCAAAATCGAACTTCGGGCCAACCATTGCAGACGGCCCAATTTCTCTTTCCGTCTTGTTTGTGCTCGGCCATCGTCCCCATTGTCGACCTTTTGGATGATTCCGTTTTGACGCCAGATGGCGTGGCCGTCTGCGATTTGGCCAACCAGGTGACATCTTTACGCTACCATTTTCTGAACATTCAATTCGTATCTCCAAACGTTTAACGATCGTGTTGATGAAAACAGGTGTTGCATTCATGTTTGGTGGAAGACACTGCCCTTTTCCTGCGCCACATTCTAGAGAAATTGACTCGCGAAAAGCAAGACGAAATGTTTGCCATTTTACGTCGTCTGCTGCGCTTTGTGACTCAGCTGCCACAACAGACTGCCTTTACTATCCACAATTATCTCATTGGTTACATCATGTTTTATGTTCGAACTCCAATGGAAGGTAGTCAGGATCTCGTTGGCAATGCTCTTTCGTTGCTATCTATGGTGAGGTGCCGATTGACGTTGGAGAGAAAAGTAAATAATTCATAAATTGTCCGCTAGGTGGCGCCAAGCGTCCAGGGTTTGCTGTTCAAGGATTTAAAGCAAATTTTGCGCAAGGAGCAATGTGATGCTTCTATTCTTATCACGGCCAATGTCCCGTCGGCCAAGAAAATTGTGGTTCACGGGCCAAACGAATCCGATTCCGGTGCCATCCCGTCTCAATTTCCCATTCAGGAAGACACGCAATTTTCGCAAATTTTACAAGAGTCGCTCGATTTTTTCTCGATCGACGAGCACAGACAGCGCGAATACTTTCTCGTAGATTATAGAACCAATCAAATCCACAATCCTTCCGCCTACGTTCGCGATTATTACTTTTTTAAGCGATCGCAATATCCCCAGCTCAACTTGGTTCACATGGATCCCATCAGAGCTCACGATGCGTTACAAAAACAAGCTTTCACCGAAAAGATGGTGGAATTGGGCAAAGTACAATTTGTTACATCCGTTCTCAAAAGCTCAAATCAGGTTTAACTGCTCTTTTCATTTCAATAGAAAAATTAATCTTACGTTTTAAATAATTAGATTATTGCCCGCGTTCTGTTCCTTCACGAGGAGCTGACGAAACTGCCTTCATTTCCCCGCAAAGCCCTTGAAGCCGATCTGAGCCTGTACAGCAACGGATGTATGGGCAAGGTAAAGTAATTTCCAGTAATCGTAAAAGCCGATTGATTAAAAAAAATAAAAATAAAAATAAAAATAAAAATCCCCACTTTAAATAGGAGCTGAGCGCACTGGATTTCATGCACAAACTCAGCTGGGTCAAACTCATTCGACAAATGTTTGAAGCCATGGTGGGAAATTTTGCCTATTCCGGAGACATCCACCTGTTTATCAACGTCATCAACGGTGCGTTGGTGTTGTATTGCGAAGACGCTGTAATGCTCCGTTTCTGCATGGCGACTTACATTAATGCGGGTCATCAGTTCCGCAACGCGTTCGCTTTGAACGGGTACGCCTTTTGTTTGTTTGTTTGATTCAAAACACGTGACATGTAACTAAGTCTGTTGGCATGTCGTTTGTAGGTATTCTCTCATCATCCCGACGATTTTGCGCATCTATTCCAACTACCAGAGCAATCCGCTTGTAGCGCGAACAATCGAGTTCACGATCCAGCAGTTCTACATCATGCACAGGAAGCCGTTCATGTTGCAACTGTTTGGCAGTGTTGCCCCGCTACTTGATACGGATGGAAATTCCGTTTACGGCGATGCCAGCAAAGTTCGAGTACAAAGTCTTTTCCGCCTCCTGTTATCACTGGAGCGCGTCGGAGTTGATCCGCTTCATTTGCTGGATTTAGTGGCCGCTGAGAAACCTTTGAAAGCTCTTGATTTCTGTTATCACGGCGAATCGGATACCATCAACATCCTTGACTCGATTGCCATTGCCGTCATGGGGGCTTCATACGCCATCGATACTCACCGAGGCCACCAGCTTTTGGTGAATCATTAACTACATGATAATCGTTTTTATTCATGTTTTAAACGAATATTTCTTTCATTTTTATTATAGATGATTTTGGAAGCGATTGTACCGGCTTATTTGAAACATTTGCAAACCAGCGCCGGTCGCAAAGATCCACGTACTGAAAGAGACATTCTCCATCAGCTCGGAGTGGCTATGAAAACGCTCATAACCAATGCAGAAGCACTAACAAAGTATGAAATATTTATATTACGTGTCTATTAAATCAATTCACAATTTTTTTTTCACGGAAAAAAAAAAAAATAGAAACTATTCTGGACCGCAGCGGACGTTTGAAAAATCGCCCAGTCAAAAACCGCCAACGTCCAACAGATCGGCAACGCTGGCCACAACGATCGAAATAGACGAAGATTCTCATTCGAGATTCTTGGGAGATCATTTCCGAAGTTCTTCCGTACCGGATCGAGGAATGAATTCAAACAAAGATGATTCCGAGGCACAATGGCAAGCCTTTCGCATGCCCCGGGCAACACTGTTATCACTCGTCTCCGACTATTATGTCATATGCAGCGCGCGTCTAGCGGAATTGAATCGGAAACAAGGGCAAGATAAGATTAACGAGCCGCTAGATGTGAAATGCAACACGGTAAATATTTATTGAAAACCCTAAAGACGTTGGTGCAAATTTAAATCATTGATTAAATAGCGTTTGGCTGATATCGCCCACGCTCTGCTCAAAGTGTCTTCCTACGACGCCAACACAATGGCCTGCCGTGGACTCCAGCAATACATGACCGTTTTGATGCCCAACGGAGATTGGAGTCAGGAACCCATGAAGCAAGTGCTCAACACGCTCTTCCGTCGGGTACATTTCCAGCATTTAAAAATAGTTTCTAATAAAATGAATTCATTTGTTTAAGTAGCTGGACAAGATATTTTCGAAAATCTACAAAATACCATCGATGAGGGTAAGTGATAAATAAAATTTGGATTTATAAAAAACAAAACAAAACAAAAACAATTGATAACGATTGTTTTTTTTTTATTGTTTCGTAGAAAAACCTGGACTGGGAGGCAGCCGCTTGTCTGCTAAAAGGCGTTTACCTGACGTTACGCAAATCACCCTTCATCGTCCACGCCACGCCTTTGCGTTCGTTAATAACCACCTGTCAGGTAAATATAGAGTTTTCAGAACTGGCCATTTATCAACGGGCATCTTAAAAATAACGCATAATTGTTATTTTCGGTTTATAGTCTCTCATTTTGGGCGACTTGTCGGCGAGCATGTCAGCCGTTGATGGCGGATCCCCAATTCATTCTCGTAGCGGTGGTGGAGGAGCCGCCCGGCGTTCCTCATTAGCCCCACCGCCTGCCTTCTCTTCCATCGTTGTCCAACTGGTTGCCATGCAGATCTTGGCCCTGGGGGTACGTGTCTTTTTTTTTTTCTATTTTCTAACCACATCATTTTTAATTAAGCTATAAAAAAGGGAAAGAGAAAAAAAAACAAAAACAGGTTTGATGAGTCGTCTAATGAATCAACGACAGCACACAATTCATTATCATTAATGGTATAATTATGTCAAATAACTCTGTTTCCTCCATTGAAAAACCTCCAGCTGTTCAGCCACATTTCATTGGTGAGATATTTCTTCAAATTTATGTTATTATAACCCGCCCCCCTTTTTTTTAATGTACGCTGTTTTCATCTGATGGTGCAACCCTCCTCCCCGTGATGGCACATGTTTCACCAACCAGCCACCCGAAACTTCACCGCTATTGTGTTTGTTCACATCGTTCTACAATACTAGTTTCAGTCATATAGAAAGAAAAAAAAGAGAGAGATGATGTATCCCTTTTTATCCACCTGTTTGCATCACGTTACCCTGCCACGTCAACAACATTATAGTTTATCCCTTTTTATTACTTCAATTATAGTCTCATATAGTGACGTCATGTGTCCCCCCTGTAGATTTGATCTCCATGTTCTGTCGCCCCTTTTCTAGGACACGATGAACTCGTAGTCAAAATTTTTAGTACGTGTCATCAAATCGTCGTGATCTTCGTCGTCGTCGTCATCCGTCCGATCGTCACCGATATTCTTTACCACCACCCCACCTACATGGCTTTTTTTTTTTTTTTTTAGCAGCGCCTTATATTGACTCACATGTTTACACACCTACACCTGGGCAGAAGAGAAACACGCAAACCAATACCTTTCCAAGAAAAAAAACAAAATTCCTTCGTCACCTTTTTTTTTTTTTTTTTTTTTTCTTTTTTCAACATTTCCGCACAACATTCACCCGCAAAAAGAATTTGAATAACCGTCAGGTAGATATTAATTTCTCAAATTTGTCTATTTTTTTTTTTTTTATTTTAACGAATAGGAAACGTACTCACTGGAACAGGCGTGCGGTGGGAATTTTGTTTTCCCCACAGCAGAACGGACAGAGTCCATCCTACTCAATTTGCTTTTGCCATTATGTTTGAGAGTTGGATCCGGACGTAAAGGTAAAATTCTTTATTTTAAAAATAGCCTAATAGGGATTGAATTAAAAGAGTCTTTAATATTCACCAGACGCACCTCGAGTTCGTCAGTCGGATATTAGTTTCGCTTTGACTGTGGTCCTCCACGCTCTAAGTCCGCCTTCCACACAACACGCACGACTCGTGGCTACAAAGAATGTTAGCTCATCCGGCGCTGCAACGGCTGCTAGCGGTGGCGGTAGTGGTACCGGTGTTGGCAGTGGTGATGGATCGCGAGGCGGATCGCTCAGCGTCCACAGCGGAACGCATCCGCAACAGCAACGCAACAACAACCGCACGACGCTCCTCCAAGTGGCTTTCCTCGGCATGAAAGTCTTGATGACTTGCTTCAATCATCAATTATCGCTCGATTGGCCGAGGGTTGCCCGCTGCATCCGCGAAATAGGAGAACGTCGAGGCGATGGAGGATCGGCGTTTTGGAACTTTTTGATTTTCGTTGCCACTCAGAGAGGGCCCCTCTTTCCTCTCATTCTGCCGCTCATGTGGAACAAAGTATACGCACACATCGTTTTTCACGATTAAATTTTTTAATGTAATGCCTCGAATCCATTTACAGATTACAGTGCCAGTCGATGGGCAAGAGGAGCAGATTCTCCAAGATTTATTGCGTCAAAAACTGAATGGATCCCCCGAAATCAGCCCGCTTCCAGCTGGCGAATTGATGGATCGTTTCCTGGCCGAATTGATGATCCTCAATGACGAAGTGACCAATCAAAGAGAAGGTCCGTCCCAAAATTAAAATTAATGTGAAACGTGTCGACGAATGGAATTGAACCGTCAATTAAATTTTTTTTTTAGATGAAGCGGAAAATGATAACCGAAGAAGCATTATGGCTGACGGGCGAAGTGAAATATCCAATGCCAGCGGCAATTCACGCCGGCCCACAATGGATTCCAACATGTCGCGTGAAAGATCCTACATGTCGAGGGATATTAACTTACTCATCGCTCCTCCAGGAGGTACTCGGCCAAATTGAATTTTAGGGATTGAAATAGTCCATTTGAATATTTCCGTGAAAAATATGGGGACCACGCCCTAAATTTCATTCCCCCCCCACTTTGGCTGAATTACATTTTTTTTTTTTTTTTTTTTAGCGGGACTGGCGATGACGAGTTCCAACATGGCCCAGAATTTACGACGTCAATGGAGTGTCCGCAGCGAAAACCGATCCGTCATTGCCGGAGTTGGAATGACTCAACGTCAAATCAGTCTACAGGCCAGCACTAGTAGCGGTATGAATTTTTCTTTTGCAATTGCGCACACGCAGTGTGTGTGTGTGTGTGTGTGTCGACATTTAAAAAAAAATTCTATTTTTTTTTTTTTTTTTTTTTTTTTTACTACCCCTCGCCAAAAATGACGTCATAAAGGTGGTGGTCGTGGCAGTTACGAAATTGAGGATAAGATCAACATGCGCCGGACGAGTTACGCAGGAGAGTCATCGAGCCGTTCAAGTTTACCGTCAGGTGAGTCACGTAACTTAAACGTCACTTTTTTTTTTTTCCATTTGTTTTCCAACCGTCCCAAAAACAGAAGAACTGCTACTCCTCGTGTTCGTGTCGATCGATTGATTGTGTCTCACGCTCTTGGCCAGTCCGTGTATTGTTTGGTCGACTGATCCCAATTGCATGTCTCTCTCTCTCTCTCCGTCCATATAACTTTCGTGCCCACCAACTTTTATTGTCGCGATGCCAACCGCTTTTTTCTTTGGTGCGCCCCCCTCAAGCTACTTCTAAACAATCGATTATTTGATTGCCACCAAATCAATTTTTTTTTCTTTTTTTTTTTTCTGCATATTCTGTACCTTCTGGATGTTTCGTTTGGATGTATCGTGTTGGCTATCTGTCATCGTCTCCTATAAAAAAAAAAAAAAATAATTCCCCAAAACAAAAAGGAACGAAAGGATCGTCCGATACGCGATTAAATAGACGATCACTGCTGGCCGGCCATCCGTTCTCTACTACCAGTTTGGTCTCGCGATCTTCCTCCATTTCTGAAGTGGATTTCTGTGAACTCGACGAAACGGAAGATGCTTTACTGCAAGAACAGAGAGCAGGTAGGAATTTTGATTTCATGTTGCCCGGTACCCCTTTGACCCGCTGAGCTTTTGTTGCACGATCGGGGTGCCCCAAGTTTTTGATTGATTGTTTTTTCTTCCCTTTATTATTGTTATTATTATCATTTTTATTTTTTTTATTTTGTTATACGGGTTTGCTAATTGGTTGGCTCGTGTTTTTTTTTTGTTTTGTTTTTCTTTGTGGGCATGCAGATGCCGTTGCGGGTTCGACATCGATGGACAATCCATCAACGGCGGCCGACGTGCCAGCAGAATCGGCTGCGATGCATCCGCGTCTACACCGCCAGAAATTGCAAAGCAAAACCAATCGCGGCAAAACATTCCGATCGATGAAGAATAATAAAGCCGTCGCTAATATCGAGGTATAAATGTCTCTTTAATTGATTTAAATTTTTGATGTCATTGAAAACATGTTTTAAAAAATGTTAAAGGTATCGCACATCGAAGTGGAGCAGGAGTTGGTGGCCATCAGTCCGTCCGTCAAGGTGATTTCTTCCTCTTCCACCCCGACTGCGGATGGCCATCAACAAAACACGTTCCAGTTGCTACTCGTACCAAGTTCCAGCTGTGGACCACCATCGACTGCGACGCCTCCGGCCAGTCATTTTGCTAGCGGAGCGCCAACGCGTTTGGGCATTCACAGCCGTCGTGGACATCCTTCAGAAACGCGATTAATGACAACTGGAACAACGGCGACAAATACGAAAGCTTCTCTATTACACGATGGAGTCGATTCCACTGTCAAATCGTCCGTGGGCACAGTTTCCGTAGGTGTGGCCGTCCAAGTGTCGACTTCCTCCTACGTTCCAGCACCGAGGCCGGCCACTGCGACATTGAGGAGTCAGCACAATCGACCCGTACCTCCTCCCATTCCACCGAGGAACATCCGTTTGACAGTCAACTATCCTGGAAGTCACAGCGAGTCGACGGGCAGCTCTTCGTACAAACCTATGCATCGTGGCGGGCCGTATCGCGAACCGCCCTTGATGGAAGAGAGTGGCGATTCGGCCACGGACAATAACAATCCGATTAAAACCAACAAAACAATTTCATCCAGTGCGAACAAACCAAAATTAACGGCCGGACATTATCACCATCGTCCGGCTCCGTTGTCCAGCAGTAGCGAGGGACCCGATGAGGATTCCGAAGCGGAAACGAATAGCCGCAGTGGGATGATGGCCTGCGTATCAAATGCCAACGATGGCACGTCCATCGAGTCGTTGGTCATGGAAGAGACGGCCCTTTTATTGCCGGCCACGTTACCCACGGGTCGATCACTTATGCGCAACATAACAGAACGCGACGAGGACACACTCATTTAGCGAAAGAAAAAAAAAAGGTGGAACGACACATGTAAATCAATAATAATAAAATTTCATCAATCAACGAATTTTCTATTTAGCCCCACCCCCTTTTTTATTGAAAAAAAAAAAGGTGAAACACATCCCCTCCCCACAAGAGAAAATAATTAATAATGGTAGATATACCTTACACTATTTATTATGTAATTATGACGTAGTCTCACACTCCCCCTCTCGAAAAACAAAAATATTTTCCAAAAAAAAAAAACCCCAAAAAAAGAACAAAATGTCTTTGTTTGTTTTTTTTTTGTTTTTGTTTAGAGATCTCTTGTTAAATTATGTCTTTAATTTATATCTTGTTAGTTAAAAATACAATGAGCAGCACGTACCGTCCGTTATTCGCTGTGAAACACCACGAATTTGAAGATCACTTTTGAACCGTGACGTCATAATGTGGTGTTTTTGTTTTTATCTTCTATTTTATTGATGCAGTTATCGTTATTACAGCAAATATTTGTATGTATACCACATCCACACACACACACACACACGCAGTGAAATAATAATGCTGTTGTTTAATCTTTTTGAAATCATGTCATAATTTCAGTTGCACAATCACATTATCGCAATGGAAGCCATCAAAAGGTTTTATCTTTATTAATAGATTTGATAAGACACATTTTTTGGCATAATAATAATTGTTTTTGTTTTTTCGTTTTGATCTAGATTCTTCCATTTTCTGCATGTTTCAAATCCCCCCCCAAAAAACAAAAGTTTTTTCGGAAGCTGTGTGAGGTTACACAATTGGCAAGTGATGTTTAAAAATGAAAATTATTATATATACAAAATAATAATAACACATTAAATGGTGGGGAGGCATTGCTTACAAAAATAAAGGCTGGAGGCTAAACGTCATCATTTTATTTGTTTTTAATGACACTTTTTATTTTTATCGCAGGCGGGGATCGTTTGCGGCTCGTTCCAGTAAATGTAAAGACCAAAGACGGCGATGAGCAGGACGTGGCCCAGCAGGACGACAAGAGGAACCCATTGGTCCCAGAACGGATCCATCATGGCCAAGTGATTGTCAATCAAATGAGAACGACGCACGTCCATGTCGATGAGAGCACCTTCCATTTGAAACAAGGTGGCAGTGACGCCACAAATGTGTAGTAAATTGTGCGAGTGTCCGACGTAATCGAATTTGCCCGGTAAAACGCGCTCCGGCAAGTGAGAGGCGTAACAGAAGCTGGCCAGCAGAGCGACAATCACCTGGCACAGGTGTAATTTGGTTGCCCTGAGGGTGTCGGCAGTCGGACACGAAGACGATCCTTCCATGTACCAGAAACAATCGAAGAGACGGACGAAAAGCGGAATCGAAACCCAAATGTAGGGCAAAGTAAAAGCGGCTAATCTCATGAGCCGTTGAGCGACGACGTCACGGACGATTGCGCGGCTCGTGCACGTCAACGTCGTCGAAGCCAAGGAGAGAAAAACGCACACGCCTAAATAAATATTGGCATCCATCTGCATCCAGCTGTCAGGTAAGACGTAAGCTCTGTACAACAGTCCCGAACCGTAAGCGTAGAAATTGATGGCCGCGTAATCCATGAAGAACAAAACGGCCCGCGCTCGATGACTCAGCGCCGAGAAGCCGTGAGCGATGGCCGACATGAGCGGATACAAGATGGCCGAGAACATGTAAATCAGGAAGGGTTGAGCGTAATCGGAATCGAGTCCGTCTGACTTGCTGTTCCACTGGTCGGCCAATTGGACGGTGCGCCAGATGAAGAAGACGGTCGGGAAAAAATGCGTCCAAAAATTGAGCGTCTCGTTGTTGGCCGTGAAAAGACTGTGGCAACATTCCGTCCAGCTGGACACTTCCGGACGATAGCCGTAATAAATACCTGGCTCCCTCAGCGATTCATCTACCTGTTCAAATCGAAGGGTAAAATACAATTTTTTTTTTGAATTATTTTTATGGAGGGGTTGAGAAATGACGGCGTTACTTGATGCCATTCGAGGACGGACATGGGCGGGACTGGCCACTTGAAGGAGGCGGGCAATTTCGGTAGAATGTGTAGACATTCACGAGCATATCTTCCAATGAACCAGCCATGATTAGCTTTCGCGGGGTTCATTTGATCTTGAAACAGTTTCCATGGCAACCAATCGGCAAATCGACGACGTCCGGCCGTCCAACCGCTCGTCGTACTCGCAGACGATGGCGGGAAATAGAGTTCTTTTTTCATTTCGCTTGAAATCATTTCCCTTTTTTGCTTTTTTATTAAAAGAAAACAAAAAATTGAAGCCAAATGTAACGCGCACTTTGTCTGTGTGTAGGGAGTAATTATATTTGTAAAAAGATATTTTTGATTTTGTGTGTAGTAGTAGTAGTAGCTGCAATGCCAGCTATTGCGTGTCTCTATATTTATATACATAGGGAAAGAGCAACGCCCTTTTGCAAGATCGTTACTGTTGTTTGTGCCGCTCTCTGACGGGAGGTAAGGGGGGGGGGGACTTTCTATTTCGTTTCGGTCGTTGGGCACGCGCTCCCTAGCAACAGCTAGAAGAGAAATCACGCTATCTCACGCTCATGTACAATGAAAATGGGGACACTCACGTAAACTTTGTACGCACACACACACACACACACACATTTTTGAAAAACTCTATTTAATACAAATGACACAAAACAAACATCTTTTTTTGAAAACAAAAACGTCATTACCTTTAAGTTATTATGTCCTTATTTTGCGTGTGTGAACGGGGGGGAGAGGTTGTGTCGCTGAAACCACTCCGCAAAAGACCGGCGCAACACACACCTGGAACTGACCGCCGCTCTATCGAAAAACAAAACAATTTTGTTTTTTATTTATTTATTTGAAATGAAAAACACGAGTGCGAAATAATAGTTTTACAATTGGGGTAGCCAAAAACTGACGTGCAACAAACACGAGAACCGCGCGCGACTAGCTGCCTTTCGGTTTTGCCGTGTCCTATTTAATATTATCATTTTTCTCTTTTTTTTATTATTTTTTTTTTTTTTCGCCTCTCCCCTCGTTGGCTGGTCGGACGACGTCGCAACAATCGTTTTCTTTTCTTGTTTTTGCGGGTCGGTTGCGGTTCACGATCCGCCCTAGAGTGGAATACTACACCCTGCTCATTGTGGCGTCACGCACCCAAGTGTAAATGACCTTACTCACGCGTGAGTACGAAAATAGTATTCGGCACACGCTTGCAAAAACAAAAAACAAATTGATAATAATAATAATACATTTTTCTAGATTATTTTTAAAGAGCGTGCACTCGTATTTCACTTAGACGTGAATGATTTGTTTGTTTGTTTTTAAAGGGGGAAATAAGAGGATTTCAATTTAATCGAATGACAATTTTCGACGAGAAAATTTCATTAGAATTATAGCTCAATTAGTACGTAGCCAAATGGTATAAGACTTTGTAAATAATTTATTCCGGACGAGGCCCTCTGCACACACACACACACACACAAAAAAACATATTCTACCATGGTTGGTGATGGATGGAGTGCATATAGAATAGTCATTTTTATGCAGTTTGATTTATTGCATATATCTCGATGTGTGTGTGTACGCGTTTCTGCCACATAAGGGTGGGGATATCTCCGTGTCGATCGTTTACATAGAAATGATGAAATGCGGACGCAGCTCACCGCGCTGAACATATTTAACCATCGGATTGCGATCAGCATTTCACTTGACTAATATCGACCAGGAAAAAAAATAGAATTTAAAAAACAAGGTCGTTTACGTTTCATCGTAGACGAAACAAACAGTCAAACTGAGTCCAGCATTTGCCTTGGACATTTTTCACGTGTTCAAGGGCACATATCAAAAGCTGTTCTTTCTTGGGAGTGAGGGTACGATAGAACACGTGTTATCGTATCACTTTGATTGTTTTCCGAAATCGTACGTCAAATTCAAAAACACACATTCGTTATAGGATTGGATGTGTGTTCCACTTTCACGATTTTTTCGAAACAATTCGATCGTATTCAATTGCACAAGTCAATTCTCTGTTGTTTTTTTTTATTGCGTGAAAAGAAGTTTCCCTATTGTTTTTGTGATTGATCGTAACGATTTTTCCAGGTATCGCGAAGAAAACAAAAAATTCTTGGCACAAACATGTCCGACCGCTGCTGCCGCCATACGATCAAAGTTACGACGATTCGGCTCCTAATTCTCATTCGCAAATCAACAAATTAAAATATCATAATCATTTGGAATTTCTCCATTTAATATGTTTAATGACATTTTTTTTTTAAGGATTTGATTTTTGTTTTGTTTTTGGAAAGAAGGTGGGGAATACTGGAAAAATAAAATGCCGCCCACCATGATACGATACTTGTTTTTTGTTTTGTTTTTTTTCATGGTGCGGTCTACCCACGTTAAAATACATAAAAAGAATAAACACAAAACATAAATTGGCTTTTTCCCGTTTTTTTTTTGTTTTCCTCTTAAATATCCGACCACGGACACGACAACCCTCCTCATGTATCATAGATTCTTAGATTGCGTCACGGCCTTTTCGTCTTGTGTTGACGTGAAATTGAGGACTCTGGGTTCAAATATCTGCTTCTGGGGCCGAACAAATAAACACCACTGTTCTTGTTGTTGTTCGAGCCACACATCCCAGCAAATGTTACATAAGTTCAATCATTTGGAAAATAGCTTTTCGAGCTTCGATTCGAGATTCTCTATTTCACATGGCGTCGTCTGCTTATATCGACTAATCATTTGTTGTGGGTGGCTAGTGGGAGGTGTGGCATTTAATGGCTTCCTTTGGGCGAGAAAGAAATAAAAAGAAAAAAGGGAAGGCAAACAACAACAAACACACTCATCGCACCGCCTTCCCACCACCATTTTCCTCCAATTTTAACCGCTAGTGGCGCTTGCAGTTTGCTTTAGGTGGGTGGCACTGATAGCAGCGCCACCGCTGCATCGCGTCCGCATAGCCATTAAAGTAAAGCCCGAAGGCGAAAGTAGAAAGGATAGAAGAGAGAAGGAAAACGAAGGGGGAAGAGAGAGAAAGAGAATAAGAGGGGGATCTGCAAAAGAGACCAAGGACAACTCGAGTCAGTTGTCCGTGAGGCGTCCAACTGTTCACATCGCAATCTCTCTCTCGCCCTGTTTTGTGTGTGTGTGTGTGTATGTGTGTGTGTATTGCTACAACAACTACCATATTCTTAAACTCTTCTTGTTATACTTGTAGTGCGTGTGTGCATCATTGGCTTTCGTGATTTAAAAAGGAAGAAAAGTGACGAGAAGCGATTAAAAACTGTGTGTGACGACACAATCCATTGGATCTCTGTGCTAACACATTTCGCCCTCAAAAAAAAAAGAACGAATTCAAGGAGAGAGAATAAAAACACATTTCCAGTTATCCTTATTTCCATGTTGTGTCGTCATATCATCTGCCTGCAGTGTGTGTCGTCGTCGTGTGTGTGGTCGCTCTCATGAATCTCAGGATATATGGCGCCGTTGCGTCTCATCAGCCTCCACCTGCTCTTGGCGAGTTGGTGGATGATTGCCTCTCTCATCAATGCAGCCGATTTCTATGACGGTTCGTCTCTTTTTTTTCTTTCGTGCTCAACTATTTTTTCAAATTTTATTCCATTGGCAAACGCTTTTTCTCAGAAAAAAAAAAAATCCCCACCATTTTCTTTTTTTTCCCTTTCTCAGAGAGAGGGGAAAGGGAAGGGAAAAAGAAACCTTTTTAGCGTGGAGTGGGCGGAGCTTGTCTTTCATCATCCGGCTGTGCGCTGTGTAGTAGGCGCCTTACAACTGCTGCAAAAAAAAAAAAACGGGGAATTTTCATTTTTTTTCTTCTTCTTCTTCTTCTTCTTCTTCTTCTTTCCAAGAGAGAGAGAGAGAAAAAAAAGATTTATCTTATTGAAAAAAAAAAAGAAGAAAAGAGAGAAAGAGAGAGACATCCAGTGTGTGTGTGTGTGAAGTGATACAAGAAGTCAAAGTTGCAACAGCCAAAACCGGTCGGTCGCATTTTTTTTTTTTAAATTAAGCGAAAAAAAAACGACGATGACCAAGTAAGGCTAATGTTCTGCCTCCTATTACCCAAAGGAATCTGCCGTGTGTGTGTGACGACACAATTTTCAATACTCGACCTTGATTTGAAGAGATTTTTCATTGAAACGGCCGTGAGTCGGTGGGTGAGTAAAAAGGGGGGGTCGGGTGTTTTTTTTTTTTTTTTTGCTTTACGTCATGATGATCACTTCCGGAAGAGAGCAAAAGTAGTGGTGTGGGAAAAGAAAAAAAAAAAACTGCGTAGTACGCATGGAGGACAAGGCCTAAAGGAATTTGTGTCGTACTGCGTCGTAGGAAAGAGGAGGGGAGAGTAGGAAAAGTGGAATGAGAGAGAGAGGTAATAAGTGTGTAGGCCTTGGATAACAACAGCCGCTCCTGTTTAGGCTCTACCCGGTCAGATATATATTTTTGGGGTACTTTTATTTGTTGTTGTTGTTCCCAGATGAAACAAAACAAATCAATATATTTTTGCTTTCCATTCGTCATTGTACCACGAATAATTTTCTATTTTTTTTCGTGCAACAAAAAAAAAAAAAAAAAAAAAATAGCAACAGCAGACCCTGGTGGAACGACGTTGGGTTTTAGTCACGAGCCGGACGATGTGGTCGTGGCGCGCGGTCAGAGCGCCCGGCTCGATTGTCTAGTCCGTCTACCTCCTCTTCCTGCTGTCGACGAACGCAACGGCACAAGTCATTTAGACGAACCTATTGCCTTTGACATTCATTGGTTCCAGGATGGAATACCCATCGTTTTACCTGATTCTAGACGACATCTTTTAGCCAATGGATCTCTTTATTTCGACAAGGTAAATTATCATTTGTTTTTTGTTTTTTTACTACTAGTTATCAATAGGAACAAAACGAAATGATGTCATTTGCATACTTGTCCACTAGGTGTTGCATAAACGATCTGGTCGATCGAGTTCGGATGAAGGGATTTATAACTGCCTGGCGCAGCAAAGACAAACATCAAGCAGCTCTTCATCTGCAGGAGCTTTCGTTTCGCGAAATGTTTCCGTACGAGTTGCAGGTAAAGAAATTCCCGTTATCGTTTTTTATTTTAAAAAAAGAAATGCGATTTTTTGAGGGCAATCTCACAGCGATCTCTGGCGGTAGCATCTGGTACTTTGATTGCAATGCGTTGCCTATTCCCCTACATTTCCCCCTTTTCTTTCTTTTTCACAATAAAATCTGTGACGTTTTTCCCCCACTTCTAGTTAAGAACAGGCCAAAACAAACAAACAGTAATGGAAAAAAGAGTAGGAAATGGATAAACTCGTCTTCTGGTCATTTCTTGGTCCGATTGTCACGACGCCAGTGGCGCTCTGAGTCATTCTCTCTCCCCCCCACACTTGGAAGCCAAATAAAACAAAACAAGAGAGAAAAAAACATGTTGTAATGAGTAAAAAAGAAGAACCACACACATACTTTGATGATGCAAAAATACCGAAAAAAAAAATAAATGGAGAAGAAAAAAAGAGAGCAAACTTTCCCAAGGGCAACGGGCATTTTTTAAGTGGGCGGAGTTTTCTGCTTCCCATTTGTGTGTCCCCCCCCCCCCCCACAAAAGTTCCAAGGTTTTTCTTGAGGGGCGCTTCGAGACCACACCGGACACCAACAACTTGGTGTGCCCTCTGTTTCATGTTGATTACGCGGGCAAAAAGAAAAAAAAAACTGTTGCTGTGCCCAAACAACAACAAAAAAAAAAAGACCAGAGAGAAATTGAATGAAGTTCTTTTTTTCATTGATTCATTTTCTCTTGAAAAACAAAAAAAATGTTTGAAATAATTCGGTTTTTTTCGTGCATGTGTCACCGAAAACACAGAAAATTCCAAGCAATTGCGGTGAAAAAAAGAAACGGTTCATTTCCTTTTGTGTGTGTGCTCTCATTTGGAGTGAAAAGAATGCCAACAACACACAAAAAAGTTGAAAAACTTGTCTCTTGACCTGGTATTCAATTCCTTCCCCCATAAAAAAGTCGAACAAGAAAGACAAGAATTGGCGCAAATCAGAAAATGACGGAATGAATGAAAATGAATCAATGAATGAAGCCACCTCCCTTGTGTCTCATCTTCAATTTTTGCGGCTTTTCTTCTTCGTCGAAACGCCATTTTGTGTGTTGCCCCGGCAGACATTTTTAAGGCCGGTGGGGGGATTGGTGGCTGAAGGGGGGGGGGGGGGGAAATGGGTTTGATGTCGTCATCAGTCACTAGATGGCATGTGGATCGTTGCATTCAATTATTTCATTCATTCAATTTTCTGCGAGTTTCTTCCGTTTTCCATTGAGGGCGGCCATTGACACACGCCGCCCCCTCTCTCTTTGCGAGTGTGTGGTATTCGTCTCTAATCGACAGTGACACATGCGAAGCGGAAAAAATGCGAGCACCTACACATTTCCATTTTACGATTTAAGAGGGGAGGGTTTCAATTATTTAGCCAATGCATTTTCTTTTTTTTTTTATGGCGTTCGTCATTTTAAAAGTACTTGCCAAGACAACTAGATGACGTAAGATAACACTAAAAATGCAATTATTTATTTAAAAAAAAAATAGTTTTGGCGAGGGAATTCACGACGTGGCCAAATGACGCAACAGCAGAAATGGGCGATCCGGTGAGATTTGCCTGTGAAATTGAATCGGTACCGGAAGCGGAAATCACCTGGGAAAAGGATGGCGTGCCCGTCGTCACTGTCACGCAGACCGATAATCAGGAAGATGGCGACAATGGAACCGACTCTTCCATTCATGCGCGATTCGTGAAACTCGAATCGGGCAAAGTCCTTCACATTTACAACGTCCAATCAGAAAACGTCGGCAATTACAGGTAAAACAAATTATTCATTTCCGAATAAAAAAAAATTCGAATTTTAAAAGCGAAAAATGAATGATGTAGATGCGTCGCTCGGAATGAAATGGCCGACAAGGAGAGAAGGAGTCAAGCTGGCCGCTTGGTTGTTTCATCGGAAGGTCCAAATCGATTAGCGCAATTCATTTCGCCGCCTCCGGCGAGTGACTTGTGGGTCGTCGAGGGAGGCAACGTGACGATCGAATGCCTAGCGACGGGCATAAACACGGCGGTCAAATGGACCCTCAACTCGACGACGTCATTACCAGCAACTGGGCCCGGTTATTTAGCGTTGACGGACATCCATCCGAATATGGCCGGCCATTACAGTTGCGTGGCAATTACGGCAGGCAGCAACGTTGCCAGCGCGTCAATGACCCAGTCGACAGTTGTCCACGTTGCCACCGTGCCGCAGTTTGTCCGGCTGCCCAAATCGCAAGTCTTTCCCACCGCCAAAACGGTCCGTTTCGAATGCGAAGTCACCGGAATTCCGTCACCCGAAATCCGATGGTTCAAGGTATTTCAACAGCAATTGAAATTCATTAATTAAAAAATTCTATTTCGCACGTTTTTTAAATTCAAAGGATGGGCGGATCGTTCCGATTGGCGGCCGAATCAAAAACCGGATACGCAATGGCGGGGCATTTTCCGAACTGGTTTTATCGAACACGGTGACGGGCGATTCCGGTATCTACCAGTGTCAGGCCAGCAATCGAGCCGGCGTCGTGTCCGTTTCTGCCCGTCTTCTCGTCAACGTTTCGGAAGGCACTCGGCCCGAACCGCCTTCCAACCTGAAAGCGGTGGCGCTAACTCCGACGGTGGTCATGTTGACGTGGGACCCGCCGCGCAACGTGCCCGTCGACGACGTCAAAGCCTACACGGTCCACTACATGCCTCTGGCGTCGGCCGGCCAGCAGACGTCCAACAACGAGGAGCTGCAAGAGGTGGCCACGACGTCGAGCCACCGGGTCGAGAATCTCAAACGCAACGCCAATTATTCGTTTTACGTGCGTGCGTACGTCCGCAAATCGGCGTCGGATCCATCGGACAAGCTCATTTTTAATCCGGCCTTGTTGATCCAGTCGAAAGATCAAGCGGAATCGTCGTTACCGTCGTCGTCGTCGTCGTCGTCTCTACCTCGTCCCACGCCCAGGACTTTACCTTCGCCCACGGCGCCCAACGTGACGCTCCTGCCGCTGACGCCCAATACGTTGAAAGTCACGTGGCGTCGGTTCAGCTCTTCCGCCTCCTCATCTTCCGTCTCGTTTTACAAGATCCAGTACCGACGTCATCGGGCCAAGGAGTTTGACATTGAAGTCGTCAAGGGAGACATTCACGAGTACACCATCACTGGATTACATCCAGGCCGGAAGTATGACGTCCGTGTTTTGCCCGGCAGCATGAATGGGGCCGGATCCGGGCAGTGGTACACTGTCGAAATGCCCAGAGTGATGGCCGATGCCGGAAGTGGGCCAACCTCGCCGCAGTCACTTCCGTCGGCCGTCATGGAACTCGCGACGGCCAATTCCACGTCCGTTTTCGTGACGTGGCACAATGTGGGCGTCGCCGGTCGCCGGCCAAACATTCACTTGACTTATAGGATTCAAGGCAGCAGAGAAACCAGCCCAGTTGTCGTCCTCCCGACGGCTTCCGGTTCGCGATGGATCACCGGTCTCAAACCTGGGTCCATCTACGAATTTCAATTGATCAATAACGACGGTGACGAGGATGGCCCGTCGACTGTGACCACCACCATCCGGACGTTGTGGGACGCTGGATCCGAGCACGAAGAGGAAGACACGGATTCGGAACCGATGCCCGTCCGGATGGAGGCCAAAGTCGTGTCCAGCGACGCCATCCAATTGTCTTGGTACGTGCTGCCACCGGAGAGCGCGGCCAACGTTCTTTACTACACCGTCCGCTACGTGGCCATTCCGGCGGAATCGACTCACGGTCCCGTGCTGACCCAGTTCGTGCGCACCACCGCCAACCAGTTCCAGCTGACCAACTTGACAGCGTTCACTCTGTACCGCATCAGCATCCGCTCGCACGACCGTCACGGACGTTCCAGCACGTACAGCAGTCCGGCCACGGATGCCCGGACGATGGCCGATGTGCCAGGTCCGCCGCTGGATCTTTCCTTTTCCATCGATTCGAGTGCCGGAACAACAATGACGGGCCAATTGTTCTGGAAGGCTCCCTACCCCGTCAAGGGCAACATCCTCGGCTACGCCATTTTGATTTCAACCGATCCGGAAGCGCCGATGGACGCTTGGACGAGGAAAGAAGAGCCCGGAGTTTGGCTGAGGAGTCAACTTCGAGCGCTCGTTCCTGGAACGGTGTATCACGTGCGCATGCAGGCCCGCACGTCGGCCGGTTGGGGTCCCCTCACGCCAGCCCTGGCGTGCCCTTTCCTGCCCGCCGAAGGGACGGGCAGCATCAGCTCTGTGACGGACGAGAAATCGAACGACACGGCCGTCCGTTTCAGCGAGCAATACCTGGGCGCGTTCATCGGCCTGGCCGTCAGCATCGGATTGGCCATCGCCTGTTCGGTGAGCATGTTATTGCGAGCGCGTTGCATCAAACGCATGTCCCCGACAACGGAACGCCATCCGTCCCAACTGGCCGCTTCGCAAGTGCAACAGATTCCATCGGCGGACGCGGTGAGCGTCAACGGACTGGCCAACGGCCGTTTGCAGCAGCAACGCCACAAAAAGGACGCTGTGAGGCGCAACGGTTCGTTGAGGAACAGCCGCGAGCGATCGGCCGACGCGACCGTCTTGGAAATGGACACGTTCGTGCCCATGTTGGCCACCATTCCGCTGGAAGACGCGCCTTCTCATTTGGATACGAAAGGAGGTTATCCGTCAGGATCTCGTTCCAGTATAGCCGGAAGGATAGTGACCCCTGCAACGACGTCCGTCAGTCGGAAGGAAGAGAACGAGGACGAAGAGGAGGACGAGGATCGCAGCGAACTGCCGCTGTTGTCGCTGTCTTGCGTCGGTCATCCGGCCGGATTCGACGGGACCATCTTGTCGCAAGCGACCGAGACGACGTGTTTGAGTTTGGACTATTCGAGCCGTCGGGCTAAAGGTCAGGGTTCGTTACACAGTCAGGAGGAGGACGGTGACAGTTCGTTGCACAGTTTGGACAGTCGAACGACGAGCAGCAGCCAGCGCCATCATCGGAGCAGTAGTGAAGCAATTAGTTGTACTAGTGATGACAGTAGTCGATCCTTGCGGCAGGATCAACAAGATACGGGTATGTGTCACGCTGATCACCACCAGATGATGAACGACTCAGGATTAGTAGTGGTCACCAGTGCTGCGTTCAGTTCCAATAGCAACAACAATCGGAGCCAAACGACGACGACGACGCCAAAGGGGACAGCAGACCAAGAACAACAGCTGGTCATTTCAACCTGAATATAATAACATTTAAATATTCATTCTCTTTCCTTAATCATTTTGTTTTCCAGCCCGTATCCTTGCCCTCCCACCATTTTCTCTCCAACTTTTTTCTCTCTCTTCTCAGCCTCCCAGGAACAACAGTACGGGTATACCTGTCCAAGACGGCCATCTTCTTCCCTTCCTTCTTCTTTTTTTCCATGGATAATAAGGACAAAAAACGTGTGGACAAGACGCGTCAATAGAATTATTATTTGCATCTTCTTCTTCATTATCCCCAGTTGAAAAAAATATCAAATACGTATTTGAAAATTTAAGCATTTAACGCCTCTTTTGTAATTTATAACAAAACGCTTTTCTCCTTGGAAAAAAATATTTTTTTTTTCTTTCTACCCCCATCCCGGTGATGAATTTTTTTTTTTTGTTTTCTTACTACCACAAAAAAGAAAAAAAAAATTGTTCGTCGGGTTAATGTGTCTGTCATAAAATGAAAATCCTTTTGTGTCCCTTTAATTCCCCCATTTTATTTGTTTTTATATCGTAGCGAGTCACACATTTTGTTGTTGTCCAATCCACCAACAGAACCTCCACCACACGAAGAAAAGAAAATCCGCGCTCAAAATGCTCAAAGCATTTCTCAGGACTCTACTACCCTACTATTCTCCATTTACTTTATATATATATATATATATTTATATATATATATATATAAATTTACGACAATTGTAAATATGATCTTCTTTACAGAAAAAATCTACCAGCTCCCCCGAAAACATTGAAACAATTTGTTTCCCCCCCTGACTGGTACAAATTTTTTTCTTCTAAATTAAAAAACGAAAAAAAAAAAATTTCACCCTTACTCCCAAACCCACACACTACAGACACACACACAGATCTACCTCGTTGTTGATTTGTTTCTCTCTTTACCCATTGATTCAGTTCCAATCCGTCAGATTTGTTATATATTATTCTGCTACCGCCGCTCTGTCTACCTCGATTATCTTTGTGTCTTTCCGCCCACCACAGCCACCCCCACTGATTTTTCACTTCTTTTTTCTGTACAAACACACACACACACACACACCTCCCTGACGTTTTTTTTTTTTAGTTCTCCAGTTATTCATGACGATGTTCAGGGATCGCCATTCCGACGTTGCCCGTTCAAAAACGAAGAAAAAGAAAAGCTCAAAAGATTTTTTTTCCTCCTTAATTGGTTTAATTTTTACACACAGCCCTTCCTCATCCCTTTTTTGCAACCTCCTACAACTCCATTTATTGACAATACCTCCGGCCTCTCTGTAAAACACGAAACAAACTCGCTCAATAGAACTTTGTAATTATTCCGACCCCACACACACACACAATTACCTTTGCTGAAAAAAACAAACAAAACAAGTTCCTTCTGGTTGCTAAGGGCTCTTTTTTTTTTTTTTTTTTTTTTTTTGCGTGTACTGTACACCTTCGACTCTTACTCAGGTGAAAACGACACGAGGAACACACTCAAGTAATCCACCAATTTCTTCCCCCCCCCTTCCTCCTCCCGAAATCCATCCGCATTGCCCACGTGGACATGTGTGGGTGGGAAAGTTTAATATTTTTTAGGATCTATGATTTTCAAAGATGCGAACAGTTTCAAAGAAAAGAAGGAAAAACACAATCAGTACCTGAATCCACAAACTTCTGTATAAACATATGCATTTTTTTTTTCTCTATTTCGCTACACTGTCGTCTGCTGCTAAAAATCATGGTTTTTGTGTGTATACGCTACGCTGCTCTGATTATTTTTCGTCAACCGGGCAACTGATTAAAATTCTTCTATTATTATTATTATTATTATATATCCCTCTTCCGAATGTAATGGATACATGAAATGATGCAAATATTGTATGCGTGTGGAGCCAGCAACTCGCTAATTTTCGTGTGTGTGTGTGTATGAGTTTAGCATCTTATTGATCGTCTTTACATTTGATAATTTCGTTGTTGGCTTATTCTCTATCGTGTGTCTGCATCCTTCATTATTATTAATTTTTTTTTTAACCTTCAACCCCTCGTCAAAGTTACCTGTTTTGATTCGGCATTAGACGCCAACACGTACGGTTTATCGGTCTTCATGCTCAGGTTGGAGAAATAAAGAAAAAAATAATTTCATTTGTTTACACGTAAAGTTGTAATACGTAATACATCGTGTACATCAAATGCGTTTAAAAAGCACGTCTTTCATTTCTTGCAAACTGGCAACGTCGACACATGGCGAAAAGTTCAATAGTGTAAACATCTCTTGTTTCCAACATCAACATTTGATAATGAAGAGATATCGTGTGGCATGAGGAAGAGGAATTCTTAGACGATCGAGTTCATTTGGGTCGTGCATCGAGCACGCACGCAAGTATTCCCCCACGAATCTCGAAAAGTTGTACGTTTCTGTCACTCACGCCATTATCAAATCAGGTACAATGACATGACTTGAATTTGTCGTATAGACTTCCAGTTTTCTATCCGTAAAGAATCTCTTTTTAAGTAACATTTTCACGGTCGTTTACAAATACTTGACAATTACGCCCTGAATTCGTGCAGGTTTTTTTGCTTTTACATCATGGCCACAAGAATTGACTTGATAACAATTTTCTCCGCAAATGTTTTATAATAGTAATTTATTCTGCAGTGCAACCATGGCTTCCGCAGTACTTGGCCGCACAATGATAGTCACAAACCCCAAGCATTTCCTTTGTAATGGAATGGTGAAGATGATGACATCTCATCGGTTGAACATTAATCACAATACCAGGACAGCCACAACAGATTCTCAGGCAAAAACAGCAAAAACAGGCATCTTAATGTTGAACATGGGTGGCCCAAGCACTTTGTCTGAGGTTGGGGACTTTTTGAGAAACCTATTCTTGGACCGTGACATCATTCAGTTGCCCTTACAAAGGTATTACGCTCACAGGCATAATCAACATTCTACTGATCCAATTTGTGGCTAACCGTTTTGATTTATTTGTTATCTGTTTTCAGTAAGTTAGGGCCTTACATCGCCAAGCGGCGGACACCAGATATTCAAGAAAAATACGGGCAAATCGGTGGTGGTTCGCCAATTTTAAAATGGACTCGTAAACAAGTGTTTTCTTTTGCTAAGATTGACAAACTTGGAAGCATTAAATGACCTTTAAATTAAGGGTGACATGATGTGTGCGCTTCTGGACAAGATTTCTCCCGAATCGGCCCCTCACAAGGCCTATGTTGGCTTTCGATACGCCAATCCTCTCACAGAAATAACTTTAGAGCAAATGGAGAAGGATAACCTCGAAAGGGCAGTAGCATTTACTCAGTATCCTCACTACAGCTGTACAACAACTGGTTCCAGTATGAATGCCATCTATAAATATTACGCTGAACGGTACGTAATCAATTCAATTTAAGTTTGGTCGTTAATTCTTTAATAGGAGACAATTAAACGTTGTAGTAATATCACAACGACATTGAACTGGAGCGTCATTGATCGCTGGGGGACACATCCCCGGCTAGTCGATGCATTTGTCGATCTCATCGAAAAAGAACTACAAAGTATCGACCCTAAAATTCGAGATGAAGTTATCATCCTATTTTCCGCACATTCCCTTCCGCTAAGGGTTCGTAATGTTCAATTATTGCCCAGAAACTCATCCTTTGGTGTTATCAGCTGCTTTTTTCCCTATCTCGCTAGTCTGTTAATCGAGGGGATCCCTATCCGGCAGAAGTAGGAGCCACTGTCCAACTAATAATGAGCAGACTTCATCATGCCAACCCCTACAGATTAGTGTGGCAGTCAAAGGTCGGGCCACTGCCTTGGCTGGAGCCCGCCACAGATAAAACCATTGAAAGTAATAAATAATAACAGCGTCAAAACTAGTTTTAGTTCCAAGGTCTCGTGTTCTTAATGAGAACGTTTTGATTTTTCAGGTTATATAAAAAATGGTAAGAAGCACTTTCTTCTAGTCCCCATCGCTTTCACATCCGATCACATTGAAACTCTTCATGAATTGGATATAGAATATGGTGAAGACTTAGCCAAAAAGGTAAAAAAAGGCAAAGCTTAATTTAATAAAACACAATCATTAACGTGTATGAAATTGAATCTCTTTCAATCGCAGCTTGGAGTCGAAACTTATCGTAGACTTCCGGCGCTTAATGATCATCCAATATTCATCGATGCTTTGGCTGATCTTGTCTCAACTCACTTACGCAATGGCCCGCGTGTAACGGGTCAGTTACTCTCCCGGTGTCCCATGTGTGTCAACGAAACCTGTGGCAAGTGCAAAAACTGGTTCTCCAACATGTGCAAATAATTTTGGTGGTCTACCAGTAATAATCTATTGAATAGAGGGTTTTTATTTGTTTGTTATAAATACACTAGACTTTGTTTGGGCCTGACTATTTACTACACTTCATACACCCATACTGTATCTATGCCTTCGCCAATCACATGGGACGGTTTCCAATTTGGCAAAGGAAAACGGCAGGCAATAACTTGACTGGAAGATGCCAAAGATTTTTCGAAAAGAGCTTCCAATTCTGGCATCTGAAAGCAAGCAAAAGAAATATTTAGTTGACTTGCCATTCTGAGCTATGTAAAAACAGTTACCATTTCTTCTACACCAAAAATGACAATGTTGTTGTATTTAGTGTAGTCCACTTTGAATAAGTCCTGGATGATGAACTGGCGATTTAGTAAGCAATCATTTTTTCCCCCCAGGAGTGCTATTTACCTGTCTGCTGAAAGTTGCATTTTTAATTCTTTGCCTCCAGGCAGCTAATTTGGAATACAAAACAAGGACGGTATTCAATTCAACTCCATGACTTTGAAAGCCTCTTTGACCAGCAGCCAAAACCTTACAAAAGCCAATGAAGGATTGCATTAATGTTTGCAGCTTGGGACTTTAGGCTTCAAGCAATTTTACTATTCGCCCATCTCCGCTGCCAAGATCAATCAATTTCTTCCCTCCAGTACTGTTTTTGGAGAGGGCTTTCATGACATTCTCAACTTGCTGTGTACTTGCTGGAACGTATGGAAGCACCACCTGGGAAGCCATAGAATGCAAACATTATTACAAAAATTGTAATGAAAATTGGCAGAAAAAAAATACTCGTCTTAAGGCAGGCGCAACGAAAGGGAAACAAACAACACTTAGCGCAATAGCGGCTCCTCCGGTAATGGACGCCAGTAAAAGACCTGTAGATCTATTTGATTTTTTTGCTACTGGTTGCTGTTCCTGGGGAGTTTCTATCAAGGAAAGAAGGTAAGGATCACATCCGCAATCTAGATTTTGCGTGTTTTTGTTTTCCATAGCCATTATTTGTGTTTTTTTTTTACATCAAAATATCACGCTAGCACGTTTGGTTACTTGGTCTAAACAGCGTTGCCGAACAGTGAGCTTTCATCAGGAGAAAAAGGAGGGGCAGACGGATAAAAAAAAGAATGAATCTTACCACCAGGAATAAGAAATTTACTTGCATCAAAGAAAAAAAAATTGTAAAATTCAAATAGTATTTACTCGGTGATCTTTGTATAACTAAACTTATTAATAAAAGATTGCCTTGAAACCGCATGCAGAACGGCATAGCCGGGAAATTTTTAAACCATAAAAGAATAACAAATGACAAAAACACCAAGGCAACGGTGTTTCAAGAATACGCGGGCTTACATGGCGTTGCCTTTCGTGTCGACTTGTTCTCTCATTCTCCCGATGTTTTTATATCCAAATTTTTAGTTAAGGGCCAGAGAATTATCTAGTTTTACCAATATGGCGAAAGTAAGATCAAACCTCAAGTACATTGAAGTTGAAAATTTCAAATCGTACCAAGGTTTTCAACGTATTGGTCCTCTGAAGAACTTTTCGGCTGTAATTGGCCCAAATGGATCAGGTAGAAAACAAGATCGTAGCTCTTTCGGCTACGGATTCGTTGAAATCTTAACCGTATTTTTTTTGTAGGGAAATCTAATTTCATGGACGCTGTTAGCTTTGTTATGGGCGAAAAGACTCAAACACTCAGAGTAAAACGGCTCAGTGATCTCATTCATGGAGCATCTATAAATAAACCTGTGTCTCGGTCTGCTATGGTTGCTGCTATTTTTGAGTTGGAAGATGGAACAGAACTCAAATTTACTAGAATTGTCCAAGGCTCTTCGTCTGAACATAGATTTAATGGAGAGGTAAAACCAGTTTTTGATTCTCATAAGCATGGCTTAAATTTTAAGGTTTTCTTTCCATGTAGATGGTAAACCCCCAACGATACTTCACAGAGTTGGAGAAGTTAGGCATCAATGTAAAGGCCAAAAACTTTTTAGTTTTCCAAGGAGCGGTTGAAAACATTGCTATGAAGAATCCCAAGGAAAGAACAGCTCTTTTCGAAGAAATCTCAGGTTCTGGAGCTTTGAAAGAAGACTATGACAGACTGAAAGCTGAAATGTTGAAGGCTGAAGAAGATACACAGTTTACTTTACAAAAGAAAAAGGGTATTGCTGCTGAAAGGAAAGAAGCAAGGATGGAAAAAGAAGAAGCAGAAAAATATCAAAAATTGCGGGAAGACTTGGCCGAACAGCAGATTGTACTTTACCTATTCAAACTGTATCATTGTGAACAAGATATCAAAACTTGCAGGGAAGACATTGCCAAAAAACAACAAGAACTTGGAAAGATTGAGAGGCGCAAAGAAAAAGCCGATGAGATCTTAAAAGAGAAGAAAAAGGAGCACACGAGAATTGGAAGAGAACTTGCAAAGTAAATCATTTAATTCCCTTTGTTTTGTGATGTTCGTTTCTAATTTTAACTTCTTAGGATGGAACAAGACATACGTGAAATTGAATCAGAAATTAATAAAAAACGCCCAACCTTTATCAAAGCCAAAGAACGAGTGACACATATGCAAAAAAAGTTAGAAGCGGCGCAGAAATCGCTTACTCAAGCAAGAAAAGCCAATGATGCCCATGCAGAGGATATTGAGCAACTTGAAAAAGAGTTGTCGGAAGTGGACAAGCGAAGAGAAGAATATGAGGCCGAGTTGCAATCGGAGAGCCAAAGTCAGGGTCGCAGCGTTCACTTGGAGGAAGAACAAGTTGCTCAGTACCATCGTTTAAAGGAAGAGGCGGGAAGACAATCGGCGCGTTACCTGCAAGAACTCGATTCGGTGAATCGCGAGCAAAAGTCAGATCAAGATCGATTGGACAACGAGTCCCGTGTCCGTGGTGAAATCGAAAACCAATTGCGTCAGCGGCAACACGAGCTCGAAGAGACGCAAAAACGCTCTGACAAGTTAATGGAACATATTCGAACGACTGAAACGGCTCTAGAAGAACAGATGAAACTGCAGGGTGATTTAACGAACGAAGTCGAGCAGTCCAAGAACCAGATCGATACGCTACAAAGCAAACTAGATGGAATCTCGAAAAATTTAGGTGAAGCCAAAGTCGACAAACATGAAGACGCGCGTCGCCGCAAAAAGCAAGAAATTGTCGAGAATTTTAAGCGTCTCTATCGCGGTGTTTATGATCGAATCATTAACATGTGTCATCCGGTTCACCAACGTTTCAACATACCCGTAACCAAGCTACTAGGTAAATATATGGAAGCCATCGTAGTCGATACTGAAGAAACAGCTCGAAACTGCATTCAATATCTCAAAGAACAAATGTTGGAACCGGAAACATTCCTCCCACTTAACTATTTAAAGGTTGAATTTTTTTTTTATTTATTTATTTGAACAACTTTACTACCATTCTTTTTCTCTAGGCGAAACCTTTGAAGGAGCGACTACGTGTCATCAGGGACCCACCGAACGTCCGTTTGCTTTACGATGTGTTGCAGTACGACCCACCCGAAATCAAAAAGGCTGTTTTGTTTGTGACTAATAACGCATTGGTGTGCGACACCCAAGAAGATGCTATGAAAGTAGCTTACGATTTGGGGGATGGTGATCGCTATGATGCCGTAGCTCTTGATGGCACATTTTACCAGAAGTCTGGTCTTATTTCCGGTGGCTCTCGGTTAGTCATAACATTTAAAGCAATTAAGGCTTAACATTTCATCACTTTACTACTTTAGGGATCTGGAGAAGAAAGCTGCGCGATGGAATGATAAACAGCTCAGTGCCTTGAAATCCAACAAAGAAAAGCTTAGTGAAGAGCTGCGCGAGGCAATGAAGAAATCACGGAAGGAATCTGAATTGCACACGGTCAATTGTACCGTCAAAGGTAATGCGGAAGGCTTCGTATTTGTGGCTTTTTTTAGAATCGCATGAGTAAAATCTGGTCTTTTATTTTTCAAGGTTTGGATTCTAGGCTCCGCTACGCATTGTCGGATCGAGAGAAAACCGCAAAACAGATAGAACAGTCACAGGGAGAAATAGCAAAACTGGAAGTACAGTTGAGAAATTTCGCCCCGGCCACTGATGAAATCGAAAAAATCATGCGAGAGAGAGATTTGTTAATCCAAAATGTCAAGGAACGCATGAACCGTGTGGAAGATACCGTTTTTGCTGAATTTTGCTCCCAGATTGGTGTGGCCAACATCCGACAGTATGAAGAGCGGGAACTCAGGTCTAATTCTTATAAATTTTTAATTTATTCTTTAGAATCCTTCGTGTAATAAATACGTAACTTTCATGTATTTTGCTTCTGATTGGGCCGCTGTTCTGGCAGGCTCCATACATGGTACTGTACTAGTTCAGTATGCATGCAAATAGTAGTAGCTAGTAGCCAGTCTTCTGTCCTTTTGTTTCTTTTACTTGGATAAGTCGAACCTATTTATCAAAAATTTGCTTTGTATTTTAGGACCCAACAAGAGCGAGCCAAGAAACGTCTAGAATTTGAGAACCAGAAGAATCGTATACTCAACCAGCTTGAATTCGAGCGCTCCCGAGACACACAGAGTACCACCTGATCCATTTATTTTTCACGGTTAATTTTAATACTAATTTATTTTATTGGAACATTTACAGCTAACGTGGAACGATGGGAAAGATCTGTCAGTGACGATGAAGAAGAACTAGAAAGGGCCAAACAGGCTGAACAAAAACAAATGAGTGAAATCGACAAGGAAATGCGGAAATTGGATGACATTAAATCAACGCGAATGTCAAAAAAGAACGATCTTGACAATATGGAAGAAGACATGGCTTTGGTATCACTTGGCAAAAATCATTTGTTTTTATTGAATTATTTTTAAATTGCTGTTTTCTCATCATGTCAAGGCTCGACGAGACATGGGAACTGTGGCCAAAGACTTGCAAAATGTCCAAAAATCAATAACTAGTATGGAAGCAAAAATTGATCAAAAAAGAAGCGAAAGACACGGCATTTTAAAGCAATCTAAGGTAAACGCCTCATTTTTATTGTTGCCTTAACCATAGACTTAAAATTTTGAAAATATATATAGATGGAAGATATTATTATTCCAATGTCGCGTGGCAACATGGAAGACATAGAGCAAGATGGCAATATAACAGAAAGTATGAATTCCGAGTCGGTGACAACAGCAGGAAACGATTCGCTCAGCACTGTGGCTAATTCGCAAACTATATACGAACGAGAAGAGAGGTTAGTCGCATGTCGCAATTATTGGGTTCATGTTTTTAATTTATCGTTGTCAATTCTGTTAGAATTGTTATTGATTACTCTGACCTACCCGATAAGTACAAAGACCTCTTTGAATCGGACGAGGTGCGCCGCGAAGGGGACCGCCTACAGCGTCATGTAAATGAGTTGAACAACACCATTCAGCGGATTCAAGCTCCGAATATGCGAGTACGTTTTTCATGTCACCACCTTATCTACGATCTGTGTTCTTCATCATTACTTTCTTTTGTTTATTACAGGCTATGCAAAAATTGGATTTAGCGAGAGAAAAGTTACATGAGACAAATGAAGAGTTCGAGAAGGCTCGTGTGAAAACCAAAAAAGCTAAACAGGCGTTCGAGAGGGTAAAGAAGGAGCGCTTCGATCTCTTCATGTCCTGTTTTGAACACGTTTCCAACGAAATCGATGGCATTTATAAGGTATTAAGTTATCTTTGCGAAATCAACGCAATTGTCATTCATACTAATGGATTTACTCGTTTTAGTCATTGGCTAAGAACCAGTCTGCCCAAGCATTTTTAGGTCCCGAAAATCCCGAAGAACCGTATCTTGATGGAATCAATTACAATTGTGTCGCTCCAGGCAAACGTTTCCAGCCAATGTCCAATCTTTCCGGAGGTGAAAAGACCGTCGCTGCTTTGGCTCTGCTTTTCGCCATCCACAGGTTTGTTCCTCTTGCTATAAATTACAAGTACTATTCGTCCCACCTTTGTTTAATGACGCAATTAGAATTTTTGTCTTTCTTAGTTAGCTATGATTGAACAATTTAAAAAGTAAATAATTTTGATATACATATTTATAATATTATCATTTTATTATGATTTACTGGTTAATTTTCAAAATTTCGTTTGTAATATGTAGCTATCAGCCGGCGCCCTTTTTTGTATTGGATGAGATCGACGCTGCCCTGGATAACACGAATATCAGTAAAGTAGCTGGGTTCATCCGGACTCAAACAGCCAATTTGCAGACTATCGTCATTTCTTTAAAAGAAGAATTCTATAGCCATGCTGATGCACTTATTGGAGTTTGTCCCGACGTAAGAATTTTTGGTGAATTGATTTCAATACTAGTCGTAAAACTAATTTTTCGTCTTTTTCAAAGCCTGGAGAGTGTCTCATCAGCAAGATGCTCCTTCTGGATCTTACTCAATATCCGCCGCACCAGTTTGAAGAAACACAACGTTTATGAGTTTCTTTTCCTTTTTTACATTAAGTGTTTTAAGCGTATTTTTAGCCATGTTGTGCATTTTGTTTTATTCAGCGTGAAACTAATTTTAAAGTGCATTCCTTTTAAATACATATATGTTCTCATTTATATCCGTTCGTGGAGAACTGTCGATTCTGGAAAAATAGAAAGTTTTGGAATTCCCTCGGCCAATGCTGTCCTAGTATTTTTCAGAAGGAAAACAAATGACGAACGCTTGCCGCCATATTGGACCGCGTGGTTTATAGAGAATGGCAAGTTTGTACCAAAGCAGAAGTGAAAAATAAAACAAACACAACCTGAAAAATGGATCATAATCAAATTTTACTGGATGCTGTGGTAAGCGTTGTTCAAGGTTTTTAAACATCCATTAGACTTTTTTGCTCACTATTAAATTATGTAAAAAATCCAATTGAAAACAACGGAAGTCGGTCTGCTTCCGGCATCGACAGTGCAAGACTTCCATTTATCTTTAAATTAGTAAAGGTTTGGAATGTTTTGAAATCAAGTACACCCAATAAGTCTATAAAGTCAGCTAGCGTTTAACTTTAGTGGCTTCCAAAGTTGTTCATGCTTGCTTGTATGTTATTCTCTCATTACATTTCTTCCTTTACTCAACCGTTTCATCCAATTCCATTTACAGATAGAGTTTCCTTCACAGCTTCTTGGAGAAAACAGTGATGGCCAACAACAAGAAGGTTCACTTCTTTTATCCCAAGCAAATCAGCTACCGATCTCTAATCAGAACATGGTTGAAATGGGAAAAAAATTACTGGAAGCAGCATCAGAGAATAACTTAGAATCAGTAAGATCGTTAATGACAGGTGGAGCACCCTTCACAGGAAATTGGGTAAGGATTTCTAGGTTATGTTATAAATTAAGGAAGTATGGGGATTCACATTTTTATCATGTTTTTATTTTCCAGCTTGGTACAACACCCTTGCATGCAGCTGCTAAGGCAGGCCATATTGAAACTGTGGAGCTGCTTTTAAAAGCTGGCATATTCAGGGATGCTAAAACAAAAGTTGACCGTACAGCTTTACAGATGGCAGCTGAAGAGGGTTTCACAGCTATTGTTCAATTGCTGCTGGAAGCAGGTGCTGATATCAATGCCAAAGACATGTTGAGGATGACTGCTCTTCATTGGGCTGTTGAACGCGGCCACCGAGATGTTGTCATGGTTCTCCTTTCGTATGGAGCTGATGTCGTAGTTTTTAACAAATTTGACAAAACGGCAATGGATATAGCCTGTGATAATGGCTTTGAAGATATTGCACTGCAACTTGAGGTATGTCATATTGTTGTTTCCATATTGCGAAGTGTGCCTTCATTCAAGTGTGAATTCAGGCTACGATGCTTCAAAGAAATAATAAAACCCAAAGTCCCATTGTGAACGGAAGGACAGAAGCGATCAGACATATAAATTCTAGCCATGAAATCAGCTCAGTAAAAAGCCCTACCTGGAAAACTTCACCTGAAGAAGATGCCCTGGAAAAATTGACTGCCACCACGCTTAACTGTATGAGCTTGCAGTCTTTATTGACTTAGGGATAATTAACGAAGCCGTATTACATTTTTTTTTCCAGCGGAGTCGACGTCACACGAAGCTTTGAAACTGCTGGAATCCCATGGCATTTCCTTTTTACCAGTGGATAATTCTACATTATTGACATCAGCCCTTGAAAGTGGCCAAAGTATTAGTTTGACAGGTAAATCCTGTTCTAGTTTCTATGAAAAAGGTATTCTCTTAACTACAACATGGAAATAAACATTCTACAGAAGCTGGCAAAATGGCATTAAATCATTTGAAAAAAGATAGCCATTCTGTAGCTCAACCAGCTAAAGTCGCACCGGTGGCAAAAAAGCCAAAGCTTTCGTCTACGCCTAGTTCTGGTCATCCAAGAGTGGTCACAATTACCGCTGAACAGTTTATGGCACTTGCCGGCCGATTGCAAAATAGAGGAAATGGTACAGGCAAACCTGTGATTTTTTCACTTCCGAAAAACTTCTCTCTTTCAGCTGAGAAAATTTCCAATACGAAACCTGCAGCGCCATTAGCCGCCATTACAGTCGCTGCTCGCAAAGCGTCAATTCCACAACCAGATTCAAGTGCGCCAGGGTCGATCACGAGTCAGGATATGCAAAACTCATTGACTACTGAGTGCGCAACTGAAGCCAAACCATCCCATCTTCATTTGAGTATGCCTATTTTGACCGAGGATGAACCATGTTCAGAACCAACTTCAATTGAAGTTAAAAGCACAAATGGTCAATATCACGAAGACCACATACCTACACCTTCCGAGTTTGATTTGGTCTCATCCCAAGAAGTCTCTATGCCTTCCTTAGACATCTCATCTCCATCAATAGCGATTATAGAAACGAACAATAACCCTATTGCAATGCATAATCCTGCGGGCCATAATATTACGCCAACAGTGAACGCTGGAACGGATGATATGAAACTTCATTTTTTCAAATCCGGTCAACTTAAAGGATCAGCTCGGACGACCCCTATGACAATTTTGTGTCAAAGAAAACGGAGGAAATCTGTGACGTTAGAAGAAGCAGAAGAAGAAGACTGTTCAACAAACGCTGTTGCATTAGCGTTGACGCATTCCAGGTCAGCCCAGACGCAAGGTCAGCAACATCACCAACCTACGTTGAACAACGCTGCGCCACCGCTGGATGCCGAAGATGACATGTTTGTCAATGAAGAGTCTGAATCGAGCCACGGCAACAATCCTCCAGTTTGGCTTTCGATTATGGAGGAAGAAAATAGCCAATTCTCCGCTGGAGCTGCTGATAATGACGACGATCTCCTTGATCCAAGCCGACTGGCTGCGCAACTGGCTTCAATACGACAAGCTGCCTCCCAGTATTCGTTTAGTAGTTGATGACCTGTATGTGACTATCTCCATATCGTAAATTTACCTACACCAGCTTTTGGTGTTTCGTTGACAAACTGCCGTCTGACAAAAGACAAAAAAAAAATGGAAAAGAAGAAAAAAGAAAAAAAAAGAAGTAGAAAGAAGCGCTCTTCTTAACCAATCTTCATCTCTTCCTTCGTATTCAATGAAAAGGTTTATACTCCCGAGTCAAATATTGTTTTTATATTACGTATAGAGAAAATGTTGAATAATTGAAAATAAAGAAAACGCGTCGGAATTATTAATTGCAAGTGGGCAAACTCGAATCGGATTGGCGCTGCTGAACATCGATAATCCTGTCGAAAATGATTATTTTTCATGCACACAGAGTTGATTAATCGGATAAGTGAGCCGAGATGCAAGAATTCCAGGACAGGAGGAGAAATATTACTGGTCTACTCACTTATCCTTTGAAAAAGCCTCAGAGTAAATTCATTATTGTTTATTTTCCCTTCCTGCCTTTGCTTCTGGGCACTTGCGAGGTTTTCTATGCAGCGTGTCACACAAGAAACAGTGGGAAACCCGATGACAGCGTTCACGTGCCGGAAGAACTCGTGAAAATGTGCAATCGCTAGGAGACTTTAACCGGATCAGAGGCGTGAGTACAGCAACCTTACAAAGTTCTTCGTAGGGACTCTTTTAAAAACAAAAAAATGGACTTTTTGACATTTGGCAGAAGCGAAAAGGAAGAAAGCGGAAGTTGTACTGTTTGAAATTATGAATTCGGATTAAATTAGAAAGATAAGGGAAACCCAACCGAACGTAAAGTCGAATTCCTCAATTCGATAGACTTCTCTGGGCCCCTGTATCTTAAAAACTATAGTTGTGAAATTATTGGATTATTGTCGGTATTTTCTTCAGCACTATTCTTATTTGCAATGTTTTTAGTCGGCCTCATTTGTGTTTCATTACGTTACATCTTATCGCATAATGAAAGTCGTAACTCCAAACAAGAACAAAATTTCCAGTCGTAGTATAAGTTCTTGACCTTTTACTGATTAATATACAGTCGGGTTTTTTTTCTTGTTGTCTAAAGTAAGATTACACAAAAATTTCTGAATATTTTTGCATAAATTTCGAAAAAAAAAAGTTTGATAAATAGCCGCTAGGTGTCAACGGCGTTGCGAAAGGGAGGGGTGAGGTAAACGCCATGATTGGGGGTATTGACAGGGCAGCGACAATGGCGCCTCGCTGCGGCACTAGTATGAAACTCAAGCTGCCAGAGAGAGCCGAAACCGCTCTTCTGTCGTAATGCCGAGCCGAGTTTTGTAGCGACGGAGGAGAACGTGAGAGCCGAGACCGACTCCGCCTGACATCTTGTTTCGATCGTCAGATCCTATTATTTCCCCCCTTCGACTCTGTGTGTGTGGTGTTGCTGCTTGGCTTTTTTCTGTGAGCTCTCTCTCGTCTCTAGTCTCTCACCCTGACATCAGTCTTGTGTAAGGATTCTCTCTACAGCTCACTCACTCACTCTTTCCCTCACGTAAACTTAATTTGGCCAACGCGGCCGCCGCCCCGTCGAGTGTGTGTGGATGTGTATATGCGTGTCTCTCGCTCGTTCTATACTCTATCGCCTTTTGCCAAATCCCCACCCCCATTGCTCACACAACACACCACCCTTGGTGTATGTGTTTGAGAGAGAGCCCAGTGAAATGAGAGCCTGACTTATGCTCTATATAACGGCACCAAGAATGCGGAAAGTGACACATTGTGCTGTGCTGCTGGCGGGGCCTCATCAACATCAGGCGTCGCCGTTCTTCACCTACAACCAAATCGCTGCTGCCTCTGTTTGAAAACACAACCAAAGTTTCATTTTCATCCAAGTTATATTCATCAGCCAATAGGGCCATCATCTCCACCATATATTGAGTACTCTGAAAGAAGAATATTTCATCGTGACTGTGTCTGTGCTTTACTACACACACACACACACAGCCAAGTCGCCGAAAAAGCCGTCGACTCTGTCTATAGACCGACTCTCCTCCCCTCCCTATCCCCCTCCATCCTTTTTCTCTCCCCTCCCTCTACACACACGAGACTAGACGACAGGGGCCATTCAGTTTTGACACGTCCGTCCCACACCCCTCGCGTCGTCGTGTGTTTTTTTTTTTATTATTTTCGGACACAACGTAACTTGGGAAGACAAAAAAACCTTTTTGACTTGAAACAAACCGACGCAAGTCATTTGTGTGTATGTGAAAGTGTTTTGCTTGTTCTATGCGTGAAAGGAAAAGAAAATCGAACGCCATTTGCAGTCTCTCACGCCGGAAAAACGAAAAAAGAACCGAGAAAAACCAGGGGAATTTTTGACAAATCTGTTGTGGATTCTTAGACAATCACACAAAACGCCCTTGCTCGACATCACCACCTGGTTTATACTCTGCTGCTACATACTGACAACCACCACAGAGAACGGGACATTGCAATCTGTGCTCTTCAAGTTTACGTTGAAAAAGAAGACATTCATCCCAAGAACAAAATTTTTGTTATCATTTCACAGCCCTGCTACTATTGCTGAACTCTTTCTAGTATTAGCCAGTTGGTGGGGAATACAGCACGATGGCCTGCTGCCTGTCTGAAGAAGCAAAAGAACAACGACGGATAAACCAAGAAATTGAAAAGCAGCTCCGGCGAGACAAACAGAATGCCAGAAAAGAACTCAAACTGCTACTGCTTGGTATTTATAATATTTCATTCCTTGTTTTTTCTTCATATTTAGTTTTCAATGCAGTCTTTTAGCGATTCTGGAAGAAAGTAGCAGGTTTTCACCTGAAATTCTCAAGCTTCCTTGCTGTTGCTGCCTAGGCTGTTGTTATCTTGTTCTTCTCCACATTCTTATCACAAGATGTAGATAGTGCAGGTTCAAAATCCACATTTAGTCACTGACACAAATCAGTTTTTTTCTCGATTACAGTAAAGTTTGCCCCTCCACTTAAACTATTTAATGTCATCAAACTGCCCAAGCTGTTGCCAGTCACAACTGGTGGAAAGTCAGGGTGGACATCATGCAATTGTTTACATTGTCAGGAATATTTTTAGAACGTTGTTGCTCTGCCCTGCAATTGCTCGTAGCCTTTTTATCTTTTTTTTTGCCAACCCATCCACGCTGCTGATACGTAATATAAAGGCTGGAGCTGCAGAATGTCCTACTCGTTTGTTGCAAAAAGTAAATTTTTTTTCTGGGTAGGCGATTCATTTAGTATCGGTATTTGTTGGAATTCTTCTGGCAATGGTGGCCGGTCAGTTTTTTCTTTCTTTTTTGTATCCTGAGATCTGTCCATCATATCTGAATTTTCTAAGCTTAGTGTTTAGTACAGCGTTCGCTCGTGCATGGTGCAAGCTGTGTCCGGTTTTGCTGGCGGGGAAAACACGCACAGCCAGACACAGACACACATGAACGGGTGGGTTCAAGACACGGTAATTTTATTTTTTTTTTTTCCAACTCTCCCGTGTGCCGAGCAACGTGTGAATAAAAAAAAAACGTACCTCGGGGCGCTTCGGGACTGTAAGTGCGGATTGTAAACCGATGTTAAGCAAAGTGCGGACTGGAAACTGAGAATAAAGAAGGGAAAGGGAACAACAACCTTGCAGGGCGTTGGATGATTTCTTCAGTCACTGGCAAGATGGCGTCTGCTAAGGTGAATTCTTTCAGGTTCTCCTTTTATCATGTAAGAAACACCACTTTGTGATGGACATTCGGGTAGATTTGAAATTTGATTCAATGGTGCGAAATTCGCGTTATTTTTGCGAGTGGCCGTATTCGTTTTGATGAGTGTTGTGCGTTGAAATCACCTGCCGAAGAGCAAACACCTGATCCAAGTGCTTACAGGGGGAGAGGGAAGGGATAGAGAGAATGTCCAGCTTGACAACAATGAATTGCGCTGGTCGTTCGCTAGTGGATCAGCTCTCGTGCTGCTTCCAGCGACGGCATATGGATGGCAATCCCAGACAGCCTTCACTGGTTCCGCCATTGCTAGCCATACCTGCCTTGAAACCGAAAAAGTCACGCATTAGAATGGACGTCGTGATGCTTTTGCAGGGCAAGACATTTGCATTTTCTCCCCCCATTATTTAAATCAGGGGTGACAGAATTGAATTACACCTTGTCGTTATTCCATTTGCTCATTCGTATATGAGCAAACGGAATTATTATTGTTGCGTATGTCAAATCTGATTCCATATTTTTATCACTAACAAAATTCTTTCCTTTGTTTGATCATTTCCAGGTACGGGAGGATCGGGAAAGTCGACCTTCATCAAGCAGATGCGCATCATTCACGGTGCCGGTTATTCCGACGAGGACAAACGGGGTTTTATCAAACTCGTCTATCAAAACATATTCATGGCCATGCAGAGCATGATACGAGCTATGGATATGCTACACATCTCATACGGAGACTCGCCTAATATAGTATGTATTAAAAATGTTTAACAATATGTCGGTTAAATTCGTACAATGAGATATATCTTCAGGAAAAAGCGGAACTAGTCCGGTCCGTTGACTACGAAACGGTCACAACTTTCGAAAGCCCTTACGTTGAAGCCATACGGGATTTGTGGAGAGATCAAGGCATCCAAGAATGCTATGACCGGAGGCGTGAATATCAACTCACTGATTCTGCTAAATAGTAAGAAAACCCGATTCTCTTCTTCAACTGTCGTTTATTCCTATTAAAACAGCCCTTTGTCTATTAATTAAAAAAAAAAAAACAAGTCTGTAGCATTTTGCTTGTAAAAAGCTCTCGTATAATGTTATTTGCTTCCTAGTCTAGTTTGATTCGTTGATGCCAGTATCTGACATTCTTCCCGTTGCGGAACTATTTTTTTGTGTGTGTCTTTTCCCTTCCGCTTTTTACCTTCTTACAGCTATTTAGAAGCGCTAGACCGTATTGCAGCTCCGGATTATTTACCCACACAGCAAGATATCTTGCGCGTTCGAGTACCCACGACGGGCATTATCGAGTATCCGTTTGAACTGCAGGAAATCCGCTTCAGGTACAGTAATTTCCCGCTATTATTCATTTTGCTTTGAAAATTGATTATTAATCCAATCATTTCGTCTCCCCGTGCGCCATTTTTGACCTTTTTTTATGACTTGGGCCATCTCTGAGTGTCATATCAATAACGTGATTCATAATGTTTTGTTAAAGCTATTTGGACGAATACGAACGGATTGTGTTGCCCAGTTATCTGCCTACTGAGCAAGATATTCTTCGCGCTCGTGTACCGACTACGGGCATCATTGAATATCCGTTCGACTTGGATTCAATCATCTTTCGGTCAGGATTAAAACTGCAGTAGCGTTGGGATTGCAGGGCTTTTCTTTAAAAAAACCTTTTTTGATGGTATACGTCGCTAGTAATTCAGTAAAAATGACCATACACCCTAGGTTGATCAAGCAAAACAGCTTATGTAGATGAGACGGTGAATTTTCGTAATGAAATTTAACAAATAATTGCTTCTTCTCGCAGAATGGTGGACGTCGGAGGACAGCGATCCGAACGACGGAAATGGATTCATTGCTTTGAAAATGTTACTTCCATCATCTTTCTCGTTGCTCTAAGTAAAACAAAGTTTTTTTTATAATGGCAATCAAAACTCTTACACTCATGTTAATTTTTCTTTTTCATTAGGTGAGTACGATCAGATTCTTTTCGAATCCGACAACGAGAACCGAATGGAAGAGTCGAAGGCTTTATTCCGTACTATCATCACGTATCCATGGTTTCAGCACTCGTCAGTCATCCTCTTTTTGAACAAGAAAGATCTTCTAGAAGAGAAGATTATTTACTCCCACATAGTCGACTACTTCCCCGAATATGATGGTAAATATTCTTTTCTCACTCTTGTTTTATTCTCTCCTTCTTATTGGTTGAAATATTGTCCCCTCCACACACACGAAAAATGTCATTTTATTGTAATTAAAATGTGCTCACAAAGGACCCAAACAAGACCATGTCGCTGCACGCGAGTACATCTTGAAAATGTACATGGCTCAGAATCCAGATCCTGATCGAAGTTGCTATTCGCACTTCACTGTCGCCACAGGTTTCATTCTTAAAGCAAGCCTTTGCGCTTCCAGCAAATATGTTGATTAGCCGAGCAGTATTTTGGCAAAGTATTTGCTAGTTTGAAACAAGTTTTTCATTTTTCTGTCCCGCCCATTTCCCCTCCATTGTGAATTTACCATTGGTTCATTACGGTGCTAGTGCAGTAGTTCCTCACGTTGCTAATGCCTTCTCCCGTGAAATGTTTGCTTTTTTTCAGGACCACAGCGTGATGCCATAGCAGCTCGGGAGTTTATTTTACGGATGTTTGTCGACCTGAATCCTGATTCGGATAAAATCATCTACTCCCATTTTACGTGTGCTACAGGTAGTATCGCTTACTTTTTCTTTTTTTTGCTTATCAGTCACCTACATGTATGTCAACTGATTTACACAATTTTGAACCCAGCTTTTATCAGGGTAGCTAGATAAAGAATCGCTTTGTTGGCCAGCCGGTAGAAGTATGTCGGTCGGATATTTGACTTGACATCTAATCGAATTTAAAATTCCTTGACAGATACTGAGAATATTAAGCTGGTGTTTTGTGCCGTCAAAGACACAATCATGCAGACTGCATTGAAAGAATACAATCTGGCTTAGAAAAAGAAGGCCAGGTTTAAAATTGTTGCGATCGCCAGATAAACTTGCATTGGGGGGAGAAGTTGTTCAGGTATTGTCGGGTGAATGGGGCGTACATCTTTGCTGCTTCCACAATTAGTTTGCTATGCAATGGAACAAGAGGGAAAGGGAGGGATGTATGTAAGCAGTACTTAGTTGTTTAGACTTAAACTATATTGGCGTGTAGGTATATCCATTGCTATGATGAATGATAATTAATTCTTGCTTTGTTTGTTTTGTTTTGTTTTTTACCCCTTTTCACAGATACGGAGAATATTCGTTTTGTATTTGCCGCCGTTAAGGACACTATACTACAACTCAACTTGCGGGAGTACAATTTGGTGTGAATTTCTTCGATCCCTTTCCTGTTTTTCACGAAAAAACGCAAAAAAAAAGTTCATTGAAGAATCCGCTCTTGCTCTCCCTCCGCCTCAGTCCTCCTTTACCCCACCCTTCTTAAGTCTTCAAAGGAAGAAAGAAGAAAAAGATATATAGGGATGGGAAGTGAACATAGCAAGAAGTCTGGTTCCATGGTTACTTGGGATTCGGATAGCGTGCGTTTAAAAAAAAAATTGTTTTCAATTTCCTTCAATTTCTTCTCTTGATTGCCCAATTAGTTTAAAACCACAGTAAATGGGTGAGAAAAAAAAATCGTAGTGGTGTGGTGAAATGCCGTTAGAATCTGAACGCTGCGCTCTCTTACTCTCTTTGCCACTTTTTTAGGGAGAGGGAGGCTGATATTCGTCGTGACTTGGGTTCAACAAGTCAAGTTGTGAATCGTTCGCAGAGCTCAGTGACCAAATGGTGTTACCTCTTCCTCTCCCCTGACACAACCGCGTCCTCCCTTCGCCCATCTCCGCTCTGTGTACATAATGAATTTAAGAAAAAAAAACAAAAAAAGCAAAAAAAAAAGCAAAAAAAATCGTCGATGATTTGTTTCTTCCTCTCCTATCTCTTATGCTCCGCTACCCTCCTTCAGATTTCGACTCCCCAAAAGAACTCGAGTTAAAAAGTTCAATTAGATACAAACATGTAGAAGAATTGCTTGAGTTTTTTTGTTTTTTTAAATCCCGTTTCGACACGAAAGTATTTTTTGTTGTTAGAAACTAAGGGCAAAACACATTCTGTATTCAATGACATTGTCTGTGTGTGTGCGTGTGTGTATGTGCATGTTATATGAGATGTGCTGATCACAGGCGAAACTAACGTGTAGACAGGTTTTGTAAGAAGGTGCGCAGGTTAACTGAAGCAGAAGGCGGGGGGGAAGAAACATTGCCTAGCTAGAATCGTACTAATATTAATTATTATAACAGTTTTGTCACTGCGTGTTCATTTCGGCGCGGGAGACAAAGAAAATTAAGACAGAAAGGACGATACCCTTTTTTTTCCTGCACTGACCGCCTCCCCCCCTTCTTCTCTCCACTGCTCCTCCTGATTTCGGCTCTAGTCTCGCCCCCCAGTTGTTCATTATTGGGGACATGACATAAGAAAAAAAAACAATTAAGAAATTAAATCTACAGCGGACCCCTGAAATCTATACGTTATTCTTCATTTCTTTTGACTGTACTTAAAAGAAAAAAACGAAGTCATCGGCCATTTTAGTCGCAAATTGATTGTTTTCGCTCCTCCATCATGTGTATGTGCAATTTCCATTTTTTTTTTTTTTTTTTATAATTCTCCCTATTCCTTTCTTCCAAACCCATTTCTCCCTCTTATCTTCCCATTTCTCACTTGTTCTATATACTGTGACCCGCCTACCACCCATTCCCTATCCTCCCAGTTTTGATTCTTTTAGTTTATATCAATGAATATGTTTGTTTATATTTTGCGCGCGGATGGGGCCAGGCCATCAGTTTCAAATTACTTTCTATGTTAGGGTTTTCTTGTAACCCCTTCAAGAAAGATGACATAAATTCGTAGTTCTTTTATTTTTATTTTTGTTAATCAGAAAAAAAAAAGTAAAAAAGGAAAAAAATCATTCACTTCCCGCCACTTGTGTGCTGTCTTGCTCGAAAAACATTGAATAATGGCGGTGTCTTGACTTTGATCCCGTTTGATTTCATTCGCTATCTCTAGCTCTCTCTTTTTTTTTTTAATTTTCCTTTGTAATTCTATTGTATTGTACTGTACTGTGTACTGTATTGATGATTTAATCCGACATTGGAAATGAAGAATGGTTGAAATGATGTGTTGAGAATGTTAATTTTCAAAATTCATTTGATATTAACTGGTTATCGATTTAATATTGTGGGATTGCACATTCAGTGTGTTCAAGTTACGAATATTTAGCTAATTCTTTACTTACAAGAAAACCAATAGTTTTTTAGGAAATCAATGTTTAACACACAATTTAATCCAAATTTTAACGCTTATTTACAGTGCAAGAGTCGCTACAAGCAATAAGTTTTCTTTTATTTTCAAAACGGCTGATTTAAAATGAAAACCAAGAACTGAATCAGAATCAGCGTTCAATTTTCACTATACTGTGTCATTTTCATCGAATCAGAATCATGTATATTTATCTAGATTTAATGCTATTATTTTTTAAAAGGAAAATATTTTAAGCCCGACAATTTAAGCCCGGGCTTATTTTTTAACCCAACTTTTACCGTTTTTTACGTTTTATTAAAAAACTATAGGTCCCACGAGAAAACAACCCTCATATTCATGATGCCCGTTCAATTCTGCATCGAAACTATGTATTTAAAGCGAAATCTAAAATTTTGCCAAAATTGAAAAAGTGAGAAGGCTATAGCCTTCCCACTTTTGTCAAAATCTGAAAAAATCAAAATCTCTTGAAAGGCGATGAAAATCACACAGTATAACACAATTTTAACGCTGATTCAGAAAAAGCCATTTGTTTTTTTTGTCAAATAAGCCGTTTATAAAATAATCGTCATTTAAAGATAAAGTCGGGCTTATTTTTTTTGTCGGGCTTAAAATTTTCTCCTATTAAAAAATAATATCAATAAATCCCGATAACTCTATATAATTCTGTTTCAAAATATAACAAGGAACACGAAAAAGAAATTTGTTTTTAATTAGAGTTTATGGTTTTTGTATAATCAAAGAAGTTTGATGTGTCCCGTTAGCGCTGTAGCGTACTGGCGCGCTAGTAATGGTTTCGATTTGCACACACACTAATTTTATATTATAGATTACTCCAAAACTATAAGATCTACATAAAATCACATTCCATTTTCGTGTTCCTTGGTTAATTTTGAATCAGAATCATATATATTTATCTAGATTTAATGCTATTATTTTTTAATAGGTAAACATTTTAAGCCCGACGATATAAGCCCGGCCTTATTTTTAACCCAACTTCACCGTTTTTTACGTTTTATTCAAAAACTATGAGTCCCACGAAAAAACAACCCTCATATTCGTGATGCCCGTTCAATTCTGCATCGAAACCATGCATTTACAGCGAAATCTAAAATTTTGCCAAAATTGAAAAAGTGAGAAGGCTATAGCCTTCCTACTTTTGTCAAAATCGTAAAAAATCGAAATCTCTCAGAATGCGATGAAATTCGCACAGTATAACCCAATTTTAACGCTGATTCAGAAAAAGCCCTTTGTTTGTTTGTCAAGTAAGCCGTTTTTGAAATAATTGTCATTTTGCTAAGGCCTTGCTTCCTTTTTGAAACCCAACTTCACCGTTTTTTACGTTTTATTCAAAAACTATGAGTCCCACGAAAAAACAACCCTCATATTCGTGATGCCCGTTCAATTCTGCATCGAAACCATGCATTTACAGCGAAATCTAAAATTTTGCCAAAATTGAAAAAGTGAGAAGGCTATAGCCTTCCTACTTTTGTCAAAATCGTAAAAAATCGAAATCTCTCAGAATGCGATGAAATTCGCACAGTATAACCCAATTTTAACGCTGATTCAGAAAAAGCCCTTTGTTTGTTTGTCAAGTAAGCCGTTTTTGAAATAATTGTCATTTTGCTAAGGCCTTGCTTCCTTTTTGAAACCCAACTTCACCGTTTTTTACGTTTTATTCAAAAACTATGAGTCCCACGAAAAAACAACCCTCATATTCGTGATGCCCGTTCAATTCTGCATCGAAACCATGCATTTACAGCGAAATCTAAAATTTTGCCAAAATTGAAAAAGTGAGAAGGCTATAGCCTTCCTACTTTTGTCAAAATCGTAAAAAATCGAAATCTCTCAGAATGCGATGAAATTCGCACAGTATAACCCAATTTTAACGCTGATTCAGAAAAAGCCCTTTGTTTGTTTGTCAAGTAAGCCGTTTTTGAAATAATTGTCATTTTGCTAAGGCCTTGCTTCCTTTTTGAAACCCAACTTCACCGTTTTTTACGTTTTATTCAAAAACTATGAGTCCCACGAAAAAACAACCCTCATATTCGTGATGCCCGTTCAATTCTGCATCGAAACCATGCATTTACAGCGAAATCTAAAATTTTGCCAAAATTGAAAAAGTGAGAAGGCTATAGCCTTCCTACTTTTGTCAAAATCGTAAAAAATCGAAATCTCTCAGAATGCGATGAAATTCGCACAGTATAACCCAATTTTAACGCTGATTCAGAAAAAGCCCTTTGTTTGTTTGTCAAGTAAGCCGTTTTTGAAATAATTGTCATTTTGCTAAGGCCTTGCTTACTTTTTGAAACCCAACTTCACCGTTTTTTACGTTTTATTCAAAAACTATGAGTCCCACGAAAAACAACCCTCATATTCGTGATGCCCGTTCAATTCTGCATCGAAACCATGCATTTACAGCGAAATCTAAAATTTTGCCAAAATTGAAAAAGTGAGAAGGCTATAGCCTTCTCACTTTTCCAATTTTCTTCTAATCCTAGATTTCATTAAAAATACATTATTCCGATTGGAAATTGATCGCTGATCACGAAAATGGGGTATATTTTTATATTAGGCTTTCTACTTTTTGAATTAACCGTAAAAAACAGAAAGCCGGGCTTATTTTGTCGGGCTTATATTGTCGATTGTCTTATTTCTTGGCTTATTTGTCGTTATATGAGGATTGTTTTCTTGTGGGACTCATAGTTCTTGAATAAAACGTAAAAAACCGTGAAGTTGGGTTTAAAAAAATAAGCCCGACATATCTTTAAATGACGATTATTTCAAAAACGGCTTACTTGACAAGAAAACAAATGGCTTTTTCTGAATCACCGGTAACATTGGGTTATACTGTGAGATTTTCATCGCATTCCGAGAGATTTCGACTTTTCCCGATTTTGACAAAAGTGGGAAGGTTATAGCCTTCTCACTTTTTCAATTTTGGCAAAATTTTAGATGTCGCTTTAAATACATGGGTTTGACGCAGAATTGAACGGGCATCACGAATATGAGGGTTGTTTTCGCGTTGGAGTAAGAAAAAATTTGTTTTAATTTCAATAATGTCAAAATCCATAAATTCGGTCAAATAATATATATTTACTTTTGAAAAGGACGGGAAAAACTGTTTGATTCTTGTTAACTGAGTCATGCATAAACCAGAAAATTAGTTGAAATAATCTATTATTTGAATTACATTAGTCTACTAAACAATTCAAAATTTCGAGAGAATCTTTCGTGAATTTCGATAATTAACACACATTTACTCTAGCAAACCGATATCGTTAACAATTTTGGTTAACTCGACGATGTAACCTCTCCAAAGTTAGTATGACCAGTCTCCTTTGCATGCTGCTGGGCTTGTGTCTGGCCTGTTAAAAAGCAATGGCACACCATACATTTGAGAGTGAAGTGGTTTACGTCTGTAAACTGGTGGCTAGCTCTCGCTTCTGCCGCCAACTCTTCGGCCTGCTGAAGCACCGAAGTATCTGTAGTAGGGAAGAGGGTTTTGTTTGAGCTACCCTATATCAGACACCAAATCACATTATGCCTTCAATTGTTTACATATATGGCAAAAACATGTAAACTTACGTCGAATGGTTCCAAGTAGAGGGGATCGTAGTGAATTCCATCGTAGATCAACAGTATTCTCTGCCCGTAATTTTGATCTTCTCCAAACTTGTTGATGAGTGAGTGCTGAGTATTAACAACATCAATCTCCAGTCCAAAATAGGATGATAGAATGGCTAGTTCAATTGCCCCTCTCCAGGAATCATCCTGTTGCAAACAAAATATGCAAATAAGTATTGAGTACACTATATGAACTTATACCTGAAGAATCCACTTTTTATATTCTTTGTTTGGCTTTCCAAGCAGTGCCTCATTGTATTGTTCTGTTTGACTAACTACTGTTGATGCAACTAATTCTCTCATAAAAGAGCTTGATGTGGGATCAGGTTTGCCTAAATAAAACAATATTATTTTGAATAATATATAGGTTAAATTATCTACCTGAAAGGCAAAAACCAATGCTTGTAAAGAGGCATGAATTGTCAGATGGTACAACTTTCCTCATTAGTATGCCTGTTGGTGCATCTTTTAGTAACTCAGCACCGCCTTCACTGTGTGCCGAAGGCAAGCACTCTGATGACTGCACCACTGGCAGCTCTTCTACAAGGAGGGTATCTCTTTCTTGAAGACCACAGTCACCAAGAGAGACACTTTTGTCAGAGATGTCCAGAGCAATTGGTGGGAAACCTCGCAAGATTTTAACCAAGTGTACAGGAATCTGAGTGGATTTTGATAGTTCATCTAGTAACTGATCAACTCTGCTGGTTAATGTCAGGGTTGAAATAACAGATTGGCCGCCTTTGTGCTTCACACGTAATTGCATTTTTGACGCCATTGCTTGAAAGCAAATTTCTTGTACCCGAACCTCTACGGTAGGCGAAATAAAAATAGATAATCCACTAGAGTTTGTCTGATAACAATCTGGGGCATCAAGCTAGATTCACAAGCAGTCGAAGTTCCCGAATAGCTACACAATGCAAATTCTTGAAAAAATTCTGAAACCAATGTACAATAACCAAACACTAGAAAATTCAATTCAACGTCGTCCGCTGACTTTCTTTCTGACACACACTAGAGAGAACGAAGCATGTTAAATTACAAATAAACTACTATAAAATTTATTTTGACCTTAATTTTATGGTGTGCTCAATTTCCTACAGTCTACTTGTAATTTAGATCAATTGTAATAATATTAACTCTTTATTAACCTGCTGGATTAGATTCATGGCGTTGCTGTTGTTTACTAGCAGACGCTTTTGTGAGGAGTGACGATAAATGACAAAAGATTATCAATTGCCTTCGGTAAAAAAAAATCTTTGGTGTCCATAAAACCAGTCACTTGACGTAAACTAGTGATTTTCATTATACACAAACGGTATACCATTATGCCTTTTCTCGAGAATCTGATGGAACGTCTCAACCTACAGGAAAAGCGTAACACTTACGCTTCCATAGCAGCTGGTATACTAGTAAGTATAGACAAATGACGTCATTCATTTATTCTATTCCACAAAGCAATCAGTATTATATCCCATTTATTCTTCCTTCATGTTATTTAATATAATTAATTCAATTCTTTTGTTTAATGCAGCAGTTTGCATCTGGATGGTGGATGATTTTTGATGTTGCTGCACGGTACCCATCCATGGAAGTTTTCCACCATGCCTATCATGTTTGTGGAGTTGTGGGCACCATTTCTATGATCATGTAAGGAGATCAGTAGTAAAACACTATTTGTGAAATTGGAAATGTTTTTTCTTAAAGGATTAACATGGTGAGCAATGGCGCAATTCGAGGAGATAGTTATTCTGAAGAAGGATGCCTAGGTTCCCGTGGTGCCCGTGGTTGGTTCTTCCTGGGGCTTGTCCTGGGTTTCACTGCCCTCATAGCATCCTCTTGGATTCTATTCCAAGCCTATATTATCCCTGCAAACACTCCACAGTGGCCTGGAGTCGGACTCTTCACACAAAATCTTTGCATATTTTTATCGTCTCTCATGTTCCGATTCGGCAGATCCGAAGAGCTTTGGTCGTCTTAAAGTGCAGACTTTGAAATATTCACAGCAAATAGGCTGATGAAAACTATTTTAATGTGCATTCATAACGTCTATATTGAAGCACGCGATAAGAACCTTTTTCGTTTTCACTCACATTTTCTTCTATTCATTTCCATTTGCATTATTACCAATCGGTGTGTGATACTCTCAATACAGAAAAGCGTACACTAAGATTACTTTCAGCTATGTAAGGGTAAAATAACGAATTTGAAGAAAAATGGAAACAAAAATAAAAATGAAAGGAGGAAAATGGAGAAGGCACCAGTGGATATCTATCTTACTGGAGTTTGTTTTTGAATCGGACACTTCTTTGGCGCACATACAAGCTCACACAAAAACAAAACAAATGAGAAAGAAATAAATTTTTCAAGAGTTTAAACACCAAACAATCTTATCATAGACATATTCCATGTGCCGAGGAAAACAATTTCATCTAAGAATCTCATCGAAAGTTTCCAACTGACTAGTCAGTTGACAGATGAGAGGCGCCCCGAAGTACGATAATCTAATGGATTTTTTGGATGCTTCATTGTACGTTTCTTATTTGCTTTAAAAGCGACCCCTTTTCGAAGGCGGTACCAAGTGAGCAGGCAATTCGGCTGGGATGTCGTGACCGTCTAGTTTGATGTTGATTAGGTGCATTGCCAATGCGAATTCATCCGAATCGAGCATGCCGTCCTTATCGACATCAGCTAGCTTCCAAACTTTACCTAAAACTGAATTTGGTAACTTCGATTTGACCATCTCAGACTTGGCAGCTGGAAATAGAAGTAGAAACACAATGGTTGGAATTAGAAAACCTACACTACATGGCAACTAAATTGCAAGAAGATCCAGCTCACCTGCTCCCGTAACTTTTCCGTCGATTGGATTGAGACTATCAAAGATATTGTCGGATTTGTAGCGATCTTTATTAACAATCCATTCAGGCTCGCCGGCACCAGCATCAATTCCTTCGCCTTTCAAATAGCCGAACGGACTGGCCTTTTCACTAACTCCATCGAAAGCGCCACCTTTGATCCCAGAACCATTAGGCTCAGCCGCGGCCCTGATCACCGATTCCTGTGGTATGACAGACATTAGGCGGGCTATATCTTCAGCCAGCATCCGGTCAACTGCTTCCAACAGCCGTGGCTTTAGAGGGGGAAACTTCGTAAAATCATGATGAACTAGTTGTTCCTATTTTCCCAGGTAGCAATTGGTCGCAAGTATTATTATTATATAGATATATATATTTTTATATGTTTAAATGACATCCTACCTGCATTTTCTTGATGTCTGGGAAGTCGCCCGGTGATATTTGGTGCTCTCGTTGAATCTGTTCGTATATTTGGCCCAAGTTTTTGATGAGCTCTTTCTTTTTGGCGTCTTTTCCAAACATGGTGGGAAAATCTTTCCGCAGGGCGCTAATGATATATGCATGAACCTAACAAATTTAGGGAACAAAATAATAAAACTTTCGTCTATGCATGCTCAATGACAAATTACCTTTGCCAAACGAGCACGCTTAATTAAATCGTTAAGTTTTCGTAAGGCGGCATTCCGCGGTAGGGATTGCAAGTCCGCAAACAGGTCCTGTTCTTCGGCTTCGAATAATCTGAAGATGGCAGAAAAATGTTTTTGAAAATTTCCTTTCATTTCTAAAACGTGACCCCACGTGCTCGTTAACAAAGACCAAAACACAAACGAACGAAACTCTACCTTCTGTTCATGTCGTAACGTAAAGGTTGATCCCAAAACGAACCGATGTAGACACGAGCCACCTCGGGCGTATTTAGCACTTTACCGAGAGACCACATAAGAGCACCGTAGACTCTCATTAACTGCTGATGATCAATCATATCGGCCTGGTACAATAATATATTGAATCAGAGGTGCTGATACGTAATTTTTTCTATAGCGAATGTGACTCACTTTATTAAGAATGATCCGGATTTTATCGTCATGTCCTCGTAACGCTTCGATAGAACGCCTAAACTCATCGGAAATGTCCAACTTGTGGGCATCGAAAAGTAGAATAATTCTATCAACTCTTTCAGCAAACCACTCCAGTACACCGGTAAATTCGTAGCCTCTGTCCGTCCTCTGCTTTTCGCCCGAAAGGATTCCAGGCGAATCAACGATGCTAATACCTTTCAGGACCGGGGAATCGACCGTAGAACACTGGAATCGGTTAAGAAAGGCATTGCCGAATTTGGATAGAGGCCGAAATTGTTTTTTGGGATCGACAACAAGGGCGTTTCCTGGTATGACGCCTTCCGTATCACCGTGCATGACAGCAATGAACCTATCAGTGGTTGGTTCGGGTCCGATTCGGATTCCTACGTGGCAACAAATTTTAGTTAAGGAATACAGGAAGTTGCAAAAAAAAGGGAAAAAACAAAAAAAAAAAGTACCAGGAAAGTCTTTTTCTAATAAGTAGCGAATGAAGGTTGTTTTGCCAGTAGAGTATTGGCCAACCAGAAGAATCATTGGCCTTGCATCAAAATCAGGATCACTCAGTTCAGGTGAGTGGAAATCATGGAAAAAGTAAGTCTGCTCTAAGGGCAAGATCTTGCTCTTGTAGATCTTCTTTAGTCCTTCGACAACACTAGATTGTGCATGAATAAAGACACAAGTAGGTTAATTGATATTGGAATTCACCCTTACAAACACTTAAATCCTTATTTCTGTTAAATTCTTAGTAATTCTTATGGTTCATTAAGCAAATAAACAATCAGTTACTTCAGCGTAAACACTGTTTTTGGTAAACTAATGTGAATTCTGAACTAGCTAAATAACATAATTTCTATGTAGAGCATACCTAGAAACAAAGTTAACAATTAACCTATATTTCTTCCAAAGTAAAAAATATCTGGGTAATGCACTAGCTGATATTTTGCTTAGAATACACACCTATCGTAGATCTCAGGCTGTTTGTTGCGGGCTTCATCTTTGCTCAACCAGCTGAACATTTTTTAGTTGTTTTTGCCCTCCTTATGAAGAACGAGCTTAGCGTAATTCTGTTGAATGGAGGCCAACAATTTCTGCAACAACGGAATGTTTTTAAATATTCGGGTTCCAAAATTCAGATAAAAGACACTTACGTCTGGCGAGACCTGTCTCTAAACAGAACACACACCCCTTTCGAAAACTCTCTTGTGTGTTGGGAAACCACCACAGCACTTCACTACGTCAGCTTCGTATTTGAGAGTGGGGGGGGGGGATAGTGATTCAAACGTCCAGAGCTCCAGCACAGACAGTGGAGAAGCAAGATTTCAAGCGTGAATGCTGGAGTTATGACGTGAAACGGAACTGCTTCTTGATAAATCATCAGGCCCTTGGCCGCCCGATAGAAATTTACTGTTGTCGCCAGAGTGCTCTGTAAGCGACCACAGCTCGGACCGTGCCCCAGTTGCTAACGACCTCGGTTTCTACACTGAGTCACGCGTGAATTTCAATTGCAACATCCCGAATTTCAACATAATTAAACTAAACTAATTTACGTTGTCACCAGTGGTTTTTTCATTGGCGGTTATCCATACATCTAATAGTCTTTAAAAGTTGGTCTAAATTACCAATATGTAAACTTAATAAAGAACGTGGCAAACATCGTATTCCAACAGGAAATATTGTGCTATCTGAGTTCTTCCTCAAGGAGAATTCCGACTTTTCCTGTTCTAATTGTTAACTGTAAATGAAGCGGTGTGTCGATGAAGCTAGATAGAGAAAACGATATCGGGCGACCATTACGGTATTGTCCGTTCATATCTATAGCTCTTGAACAGGATCATTAAAAAACAAAAAACATAATTTTGTCGACTCACATGTTGGATCCATCCTTCGCATTCAATCAGCTGATGCTGTATTTTGAAATGGCAGATATTCTGTTTCAGTTTCCTTCCTGCATTATGTTCAGTAAGACGGTTAGAATTACGTGTGTAATTGGAATCCCGGACTTCATATGAAGAGAGAAATAAAACATTTTTTATAAATGGCTTGCTTAATTAAATTTTAATCGAAGAAAATGGGATAAGTAAAAATTACATAGCTATGACAAACTAGGGACAATCCGCAAAATAGGTCGGATCGAGGTTCTCGAAAGCAATGCCATTCACACATAATCCATTATGGACGGCGGGCATTAAAGATCGATTGTCGCGGATTAGCCATGCTAGACTGCAATCACATTTCATTAAATCTAAGGTAATTTAAAATAAGTTAAATTTTAAAACTTGAATTAGCCTATATAAATGAATATTTAGAAAGCGTATATACTCGATTCAATATCGATGTAACCGACAGCGAACGGTAGGTTCATCTGTTCCAATATACCAAGGAAGACGGCCGACTCGAAACGGGTCAAGTTATTGTTAGATAAATTAATCACTGCCATCGAAAAATCGCCTGTGAACGAAAGGAAAACAAAATTTAGAATTCCAATGATCACCTTTCGGCAAAATAAAGTTAAAAACTACCTTGAAAAGTTCCTGGCTCGATGGTATTGATCGATGCGGATGAAAGCGATAGTGTGGTAACTGGAAATGTGAAAGTGAGCGAACCAGTTTCAAGTACTGGTAAGCTGTTGTCATCAAGATAAAGGTTTCGCAGTTCCGGTAAAGAATTCATTTGCTCGGTGGGTACTCGCGTCAATAGATTGCTGTTAAGTCTCAATGTAAACAAGCGAATAGTTGATGTTAAGATGATTGAATCCAGTAAAGCTGCTGCCATAGTGTCACCCAGTTGATTTCCGTTCAAAAAGAGCGTTTGCAGAACAGCTGGGGTGAGATCGGGGAATTCGACTAAACCAGTGCTGTCCATGACATGCAGTGTGGTAAGGGCGGGCAACGTGGGCAGACGGCCGATGGCTTGCAGATTGGTGGCGAGTCCGATTTCTACTATCCTCAGACTATTGAATCCAGCCAAGAATTGCAAGTTAGGCTGTTGGCTAAAATCGCAATAGAACGTGAGGAATGTGTCGGCGTAATCACGCGACAGACGGAATGCATTGTCATCCACCCGAAGCGGAACTCTAGGCTCCACTTTGCTTGGGCAGTAAACTCCGATGAGTTTTGCGCGAGAAGCACCTAGAAGATCGGCCGGAATTATGACAGACTCCAGCGGACTCCTTGACCATTGCATTCCGAACGTTTCGATGTCTTGTGCAGACGTTCGGTTAAATACATCGACAACGTCTTGAACGGGCACCTCGGTGCATACGACTTTGAGACCTCCTCCTACGTCCACTGTGCAACTACATGGAGTATAATCTTCTGGACAACTTGCGCGGCTCATATCGCCGTCAACCATGACAGATATTTGGTCATTGTCTGCCACAGACGGGTTGACAGCCAGGACCAATATTCCTACCACTAACTGTATGATATTAAATAAAAAACAAATATAAATTATATGTTTAGCTAAAAGAAACGTGTGATATATTAAATAGTTACCGCAAAAATGCTGCCGATGTGTTTGCATGGCATGGTGTTGCTGTATGTCTCAGTAAATGACAATGAAGAAGAGCAATAAGCTTTTGTGCACAAAGCAACAAAAGCATTTTTATCTGAACATTATATCAGATTACGTAAGACAGTTGGTTCCAACAGTCCACCTATTATCTGAACGATACTGGGATGCTACATCTCTAGATTATACGTAACCCTTGTAACGTGAGAAGTGCATTAAAAATCCTACCGGAGCGATGCTGTGCTAGGGCATAGGTTATGCCAGCCAAATTTATAAGTAAAAAATTACTTTTCTAACAGCAAATAAACTTCAAATGTTATAGCCGTTTGGCTACAAGCTGGCCGGATTATTTCACTGTGGTCTGCACCTAAAGTACGGAGAATTTATTCAACATACGATACTTCAAAATATTAAAACCATTTACCATTATATCTGAATTTCTGTAAGAGTTTTGCAGCATACCATGATCTTCATAGCCATCAACATCCTTTGAACAACGACTTTATTAAAATTCCGTCTGGCATCGTCAGGAAAATTGTCACGATGCGCTTTTGCTACAAAACAAAGGTTAATTCCTTTCAGGAAATATTTTTAAAAATTCTATACACAACGATGACCAATGAGAAAAATCGAAAGAGCTTACCTTCGAAAGTTTGTAAGATTGAAGGTATATTTCCCTGCTGCTTACAGCCAATTCAACTCCATTTGACTTGATTGGCAAAAACATAAACAAGTAGGTGATCCAACAAGGCCTAATGCAAACAGAGACACACATTAGCACTGGACGATGAAAATATAACGTGCAGTTGCAATAAAGGTGATCATACAGTAAAACTATGCTAACGTTTCGGATAGTGACAATACTAATGAACTATTAATCGATGAACAATTAAATCCAAATCTTAATGCAACCCTCTACTCGTTCCGTCTTCGTTTTCCTTTTCGAGCGCTAGCACCGATGCAGCCAAAACGAAAATAAACGTTCAAGAAACGACCAGTCTTATCTTATTTGTCAACGGCCTTTACAACTCCATTCTTGCTGTTGGCAATTGGTAGCGCAAGTTTAGTAGTGTGTTGTTTCGAGCATAACGACTGTTCCACAGTACACAGCATTAGCATTCAAGACATTTTAGTTTCTGGTTACAACTTATCTTTAACAGTTTTTTTGTTAATTTCCACGTTAATGACAAGCGAACGACAGGTAAATATGTTGCAAACGCCCCACTGGGTTTTTCGGCTCGTAAGTTTTTATTCTTACATTATTCAACATTATTTCAATTAGATGAAACTAGCACCTTTTAGTGAAGATGAACAGGCATTGGAAATATTGAAATTCTGTGACTATTCAATTAAAATATCCAAGGAAATGGCTATCAATGGTACAGGTAAACTAGATTTGATCTTCGGATCAATTGAAGATTTTAAAACTCATCGCCTTTTTTGCTACTACTTGATTTAAATGGTCATCGCTATGCATTATTGCTAATTGTACATTGTCAATATTTCCCCCGTAACACAGCCCCCCGACCTATACGAGTGTACACAGATGGGATATATGACCTGTTTCACCTTGGACATGCAAGACAACTAATGCAAGCCAAATATCAATTTCCGAACGTCTACCTCATAGTCGGAGGTATGAAATCACACGTTTTACCTGTATCATACCTGACCCACCATTTATTCCCTCCCTTGAGATTCTATATCTGCTTCAGCCTGATGGTACATACCTTATTATTTCAAAATATTTTTAAAGTGTGTAGCGACAAAAAGACCAAAGAGAATAAAGGTCGGACAGTTATGGATGAAAACGAGCGCTATGAAGTGGTCAGGCATTGCCGTCATGTGGATGAAGTTGTTCCTGACGCTCCTTGGACGTTGGATGACGAGTTTTTGGACAGACACAAGGTTATGACCTAGCTATATCTTTGCCGAAAAACTGTTAATCTCTCGTTTTACTTATAGATCGACTTCGTTGCTCATGATGATGCCCCATACGCAGCGAGCAGTAATGACGACATTTACGCGCACATAAAAACAAAAGGCATGTTTGTTGCTACCCAACGCACAGGTCAGTTCCAGAGTAAACGGCTTAGATCAACAGTAAACTATGGAATAAATAAATCACAGCCTATTCTTCTCCTAGATACTGTCTCAACTTCTGATATAGTGGCGCGTATTGTAAAAGATTACGACGTTTACGCAAGGCGAAATTTGGCACGTGGATACTCAGCAGAACAGCTCAACCTTAACTTGATTGATGTATCAATTTGATTCAACTTGGAATACTTTTGCCAGTATCAAAATACCATCATTCTTAACCTTTTTCTTTTTTTTCACTTCAGCAAACAAAGTATCTAGTAGAAGATGAACTGGAAAAAGTTAAAGAAAAATGGAATGAATGCCTTGAGTACTGGAAAAAGAAGTCAAAGGATTTCGTTGGCAATTTTGTCACCTATCATTTGGAAACACCGAACCCTCTTGAAAGTAAAGTACCTGAAGAAGAGAACAAGCCCTAAACCAATACCTCAATTGTATTGGTTGTTTTTCTTTATTGTTTTTTTTTTGTTTTTAACTTCCTGAGAGCTTGCAATACAATGTGGTTCTTTTAGTTAAAAAATGACTCAAGGATAAATCATATCTGCACACAACTGGGTGGCAATTACAATTTCTTTAGCTTAATAAACCTAAAGCGAAGCTTGACTCGTGTATAACGGGTTAGAACTATTCCGTCGATTTGTGCAAACATAAATTTTGGTTCTTGGAAAAATAAAGTCAGAAGATTGTTTCACAGTACCTTATTGATTTAGTTGTCGATGAAGCAGAATATCTCAGATATATTGTTCGGATATTGGTAGAAATTCATTTGTAACTCTGACGACCAAAAACGTTATGTACAACACACGGATTCACAACCTGTTGTTCTTCGATCACCATTCGTGAATAAACGAGCATGCTGATACTTTAAAGTGTCATTTCAAAACATACCCAGTAGCGCCACAAGAGGAAAAATGAAGAACTAAAAACGATGACATTAACAAATATAGAAGATTTGTTTAAAACAATTTGTTTCCTTTTGACACACAACTCTCACCTAAAATTGAAAAAAAGAAATAAATAAAAAAATATTGTACGACTTTCTTACTCATTTCTGACAATTAAACATTTCGTTTGGTTTTCGTAAGCACTAGGCGTGCATTAGTCTGCTAGTTTGAATGCGTTCTCAAATTGCCTGAAATCTTTCTTGGAAAATTGTTGAAGCTATAACAGATTCGATTGTTTGCTTTCGCCTTAAAGTTTTGAGTAAACGATTTTTAATTTAGGTAAACCACCATCTATTAATTCGAAAATTGTTAATCCCTCGCACAGCTACCTCTTGTAGTATGATTAAATTAAACAAAAAGCGAGTGTTCAAATCGAACACGTTGTATCCACATTTATTAGCTCACGGATGTTGCAAAATACCGATTTTATTCATTAAAAACGTCCGCTGATTTCGTAGCATCTTCTGGCACTACCCGAGAATCTTCTATATTTATGGCCAAGCTTTCGACATTCTTTCTCAATATTATCGTCTCATCTTCATCAGCCATGTCAACAGCGCCGCAATGAATATGTATTCCAGCCATTTCCTGAGTAGTTAGTGATGAAAAAATTAAAAAAAAACCAATGGAAAATTCTGTAACGAATTCAAGGAATAATATGGTACTTTACCTCAAGAGAGGGTTCATAATTTTCCGATTCCATATGACGCCTCTGCCGGATGACGCCTCCCATCAAGTGGTAGACGTCTCCTTCCATTTCTCTAAGACGTTGGGTTTCTGCTACCACTTTCGCCGTCAAAAACGACCGGCCATATTTCTCCCCTCCGTTGTTACTAATTCGACTAACAGCTCGGAACAGAGGTGATGGTTTTCGCATACTTTCTGATTGTCCATTCTGCAAAGTAGAGACATCATTTGGAAATGGAAAACGGTTGTTGAGTACTGCAATGCCCGATGTAGCAAACTCTTGAACAGCAGCGCTATCATCGCTTTGTATTTCCGTTAGCTGGCGTTTCAGAACCACCTAAAAAAAATTATTTCCTTCTGGAATTTGCGTTTAACTTGTATTTCTAGTAACATTACCTTTTTTCTTGTTGGACAAGAACTAGTAGACCGACGTTCGAACTTATTTCGAACCCGCGGGCGAATTGGCTCGTCTGCGCTGTTAGGCTCTTGGCGATAAGCTTCACGTCCTTTTTCACTTTCATTAGCTCTACCATAATCCTGCTCATCTTCTGATGTGCTTGATGATGAATCTGAGAGGATAGGAGTAGAAGTCCAGGTTTCGCCATCTAGGGCACTTGCCAGCAAAGTAGTGGCTTCCGAGAGTGTCATAGACGCAGCTTGCTTACTCGATGGTTGGGAAAATGATTCTTGCGATATGACGCAGTCGTGAAGGGCAATGCATCTGTCAGTCGTCCGTTCCATTGCTTTCTCCAGCAGATTAAGACGCGATTCAAGCGAATCCAGAAGGACAACCCCATTATCCGGTTGATAGGAATCGTCCATTTTCGAGCTGATATTCTCCATTCGTTGCCCAAGCATCCGGATACGTTCGTCTGTGGTCTGATTTTGCTTTGCTTCTCGTTCGCGAACCAGCCCTTCCATGGATTCCTCTTCAAAATCATACAGCCGTTCAAGGTCATCCTTGTCGAGAAAAAGCTTCAATCCGCAATCGTAAGATTCTTTCACGCCTAGCAATTTGTTTTTGTATGAAAATTAGTTTATCATATTTTCAAATTGTTTTATTCTATAAACCTGCAAATCGTCTTTGAATCCATTCGGCGAAGAGAACGAAATGGCTGAAAATGATAAACGGCGGAGGTAGAGTTGGTTTTTGGTCGTAGTCCATGACGACAGCAAATCGATTGAACTTCCAAATTTTGTGCGAATTGACATTGCTTTTCAAGAAAATCGAATTGAAGACGGCGATGAGCAAATTGAGCAACAAGATGTTGATCATTAAAAGATAAGCTGTCATAAGGAGAGGATTGAGCCAACGACCAGTTTCGCAAGGCGGCATTTCAGGATCGAAGGATCCATCAGGTTTGGTTCCGTTGCCACAAGGAGGGTTAATATCGTCGGCGAATAATTCACCATAAATCATGAAATATGGTTTGAAAAAGATATCGCGTACCAGAAACCAGGAAAATTCTTCGTGGGGAAAAAGCACTGACTGGCGAAAGACGCCGTACGACATTAACACCACCAACATTAAAGTAACGTAATAAACCATCCGCTTAAGCATCCATCCGATCATCGTCACAAATGGCCCAAGGAACCTGGACACTCGCAAGATCAACAAGATTCGTATGTACCTGCATTCGAAACAAACGAATAATTATTTAGATTTTTATGATGAAAGTATCGTAATTAATAAAGCAACAAACCAAAAAACAATATTCAGACAATAGAGGACTCGGCCATGTTCCAATGTGTTTTCTTGCTGGCGAAGAATAAGGCCAACAAAGAATTCAACAATGAAAAAAGCATCGCAGCAATTCCAGGCACTTGAGGCCCATACGGCCAATTTCCGATTGAGATTGACAGGCTCGCTAGCCAATATTTGCCTAACTTTTTCCATTCCAAAGCTGGAAATGTAGATAATAACGTAGCATTCGTTCCATTCCGGCCTAGGTGGCGTTCGGATCAGTAGCGTGTACGTGTAAATGGCTAGGAAGAAAAAGTATGCCATCGTCCATGTCCAAAATTTCGTGATGGGCGCAGAATAAAACTCAAACAACTTTCGATGGAACGACAACGGATGATGGTGGTCTATTACAGTACATTCCAGTCCATGGTGGATGTCAGCCTGGTTATTGTGAATATCTTGAATACCGTTGGTGTCCAATCCAGCGTCGCAGACATGGCATCGCGTTCCATGCGAAGAGCTTCTAACCTCAAGAAAATTGGCAGTGTCGCATTTCCAATTATCAGGTTTGACATGTTCCTTTCGGACGGAAGCGGTCGAAGACGCTGAGCACAATGAACAGCCTCGCATTTTTTTAGTTGGTGGGTGTTCATCTCCATCTTTCAGGTCGATCATGTGCTCCGTTTCCGTTTGTGGCATTAGTAAGAGCTCCTTTTTCGATTTAAACTCCAAACGTAAAATGAATGCTGGACAGATGATGGCCAGTACAATTTTCAGATTTGTTGAGTGTCGGGTCCGCAATCCACCAAGCCACAAGTCTCCCAGGATGAGCTGAGCACACGGATGGGCCAGCAGTTCGCGATGACGGCATGCAAATGCTAACCTCAGGCAAGTTTGACGAGACCAGTTGGACAATTCACAGGTCAGTAATTGCTGTGCAAGACCATCGTCTTGACGGTAGCAATAGTCCAGCAATTCCAATGCCTCACGATCGAATTCGGCTGCGTAACTGCGTAACTCGTCGTAGATTTCTACTTCTAAATCGTCGTCAGCCGCTTCACTTGCCATGGCGCGATAGAGTTTGCTAGCCACCAGCGCCTTAGCTAGTGCCTCCTCCCCATGGTGCCACATGAGTTTAGCCATAGATTGGCGTTTCGTCAATACAGACCAAACTAGCAGTTCATTGAACGGCTGATTGAACAAATTGTACGACGGTTGTACGTGATATTGCAAGTCTTCGAAGCTTTGGCTGGCCTCTCCATGTCTGAATTCGCAATTAAATGTGAAATGTAAAGCAAGTATATTGCATAATTTTTTGAACTTCTGATGAATTTTCTTACCCAAATTCACCTCTAAGAGCACTGTCACTTGCCACTAACTGTTCCTTGGATTTGCCCATCAGTTCATTGTAAATGTGGCGGAATTTCCGGCGAGTATAGGAACATCGATAAGCGCCTCCCATTAGTTTGTTGACCACCAGGCCGATATCGATAAGCGTGAAGGAGTAGTTCCGGGACATGTGTGGTCGGACGTCACGGACAATGTATCTCAAGGTATTGGCCGGCCCTTGTTTAGAATTGTAAAGCTCTTCCAGCCGAGGAATGGTGAAAAATGTGCTCATTTGTACACCCATTTCCAACAGCAGTTTGACAAAATCCACGCGGTTCTTAACCAAAGCTTCCATCATGGTTTCTTTGAGGATTCCTTCCGGCCATTCTTGACCGTAAACAAAAATTTCAGAGCGAGCAATGTCAACTCGATTCCAGGCCAGCGCTAAGCAAAGTTGTTCGGATGCGGATAAGTAATGAGCGCGAAAAAGGGCACAGAGTATAGCGTTGTCCAGTTCATTGGGAGAAGTGGTCGTGTTCTCCGAGGGCCGGAATATAGTAATGAGATCCTTATTTTCTACGCATTGAAAGATCTCATAAAGCAACTTGCTCGCTTTTTGCTGGTTAACATCGAACGCTTGCAAAATGGCTGCCATCAGCTGTGCTCGCATTGCTTGTACAGCCACATCGTCCTCTGTCTCCATTGCACATTTATGCGCGAAAGCTATTAAATCAGCTGCTCGGCCCGATCCTTCCACTACAACCACAGGAACGGGCGGTGAATCCGTCACGTATTCCAAAACTGTCCTGATGGTATCCATTCCACCCTCTACGACCAAACAGACCACAGGAATGGAACAAGTAGCGCGAGCTGGGAGTCGTTGTCTGAAAATGTATTTTTCCAGATTCCTACGCAGCGCAATTTCCGCTCCATACCGGCCTATTAGAATAGATTTAAAAATTATAATAGTTGGAAATAAATAATCAATGAATTGGGAGCTGACCAACAGTTCCGTCGTCACTCAACAAGAAGTAAGCGTGTCGATTGTTGAGGGCAGCGAATTTGGAACGAGGATGGTCGATTGATTGATAGGCGGCATCCTTCTTTCTCCCGATCAAGGATGCACGGTTCTCTACTACACCCCAAGGAGCGATGCCGATACTCACAGCACGACCACCGCGTAGACGAGGAGAGCGTTCAGATATTAAAGCGTCGCCAACATGACGAGTAACTCCAGTATTAGTTCCACCAGTCAAAATCCATGCACCTGTTAATTATGCAAAGAACATTAGAAAATTGTGGTTTTCAGTTTTAAAAAACATATTTTACCAGTTGTTTTTGCTGCTCTAAGAAGCCCTTCACCAAAAACGAGCTTCACGCGTGAATTGAGTTCAAAATTTGCCTTGCCACCGTGGACGGAAATAACTAGTTTGGGTATTTCAAGTCCCCACTGGCGAATCAACAGCTGAAAGATAAGGTCGGGTCGGGAATCAAAGCCTAACCGGATAAACTGGGCTTTATTTGGATGCGGACCTCCCAAGAAATCGATGGTCCCATACGCGTCAGTAGGGCTAGTGACCGTATTATGACTAGGAGACCAAGTTTCTTCTCCTTCGCCATCACCTTGGATACCGTGGGTCTTGTGGTATGAAAACGTCCGACCGCAAATGCACGGTGATTCTTTTTCGTAGGTGCAAACATAGCGAGAACATTCCCGTTTGCAAAATGTAGAGTCTATCCACCCAGGGTGTTCTGGTTGGATGGCAAACATAACGCCACTTTCAGCCGTCACTGCTATCCCGTTTCCTTTTTCCGAAACAGGTAGATATACGAAAATAACAAAATAATTTAGAACCAACTATAGATGTTTTATAGTGCTGAAATAAATGATTGAAAAAAAAAAAAAAAACTAAACGAAATACTGTATATAAAACCCAAGTAATTAATTATAACTTACGGATCATGATTAACAGAGTCCAAATCCGTCAAAGAACATCTGATTTATGTGAAACTCTTCCACGAGCATTTAATCAGCACTGAAGGCCTATCCACTGTTATGCGATTCCTATGGTAGTCGAACCATAAAGAAAACCGACGCTGCTGCACGCACGTGATGTGGTTTTATTTACAGCTAATTTTCCGCTAGAGAATATTCAATCAGTCAACTGTTTTAAGTAACGTCGAAGAACAATACTAACCTCATTGTGAGTTAGGAAAATAGCAACCCGGTTCGATGCCAAGCAGCTACGTTATAATACCTTCACGCGATAGCGGCAGTAAATACGTTGTTGATAATTGTCGAATCGCATGTTATCAACAAATATACAGGCCGCATTTGCGCATTTGTCTGGTCCTTATCTCATCATCGCTGGGCACGAATAATCCGATACATTTATGAGGCGTGTCCCAACCCATAAGAACTCTACAAATATACAATAAGAAATATTACATCATTGAAATAAAGATAAAACAAGTGCATTGTATCCAAGGGTATCTAGACGTAGACATTTTGTCAACAGGAAAACTGGTTCTTACCAGGCATTAAGGTGATTAATTTTAAGCCTACAATACACATTACCGAAGATTTGGCAATAACCTGAAGCAAAATAGTTTGCTGAATTTACAAATTAATCGTCGTACCTTCCATTTTTACCATAATTTCTTTAAATCTTTGAAATTCTCCCATCACGGGCTGCTTCCACATCCGATACAAAGGTGACAAACCATAAGGCGGTGTTTGGTTTATGTCAACCGACTATCCAGCAAATAACTGAACACATTGCCTTGATTGCACCGCCCGTGATCGACAGTAAGTCGGCAACAACACGGGCATTAGCAGAACGCGTCAGTGATGATTTTTTTTTTTAATCTTGGAAAACCAAAAAGACTATGTGCAGTCAAAATGCGAAAAAGATTGCATTATTTTAGATTATAAATTGCCTTATGAGAACCGTTACTTACTAATTCTCCGAATTTGTTACTTTGGAGTCTATTACCTGGAGCTGTTATTCCAACAAGTCAACGACCGCTCAAGAAATTGCATCCAGTTTTTTCAGCTTTGACAATCGCGCAAACATGAACCGGTTACTTTTCATGGTCAAAAACTAAATTAAACATAAAGGTAAACCGACAGGCCAATTCAGTCAGAAGCGACTTGGAGTCGTTAGGTGCAACCTGAAAATAGCTTACTGCGATTTACCTTCAAAGTCGACACGTTCTTCAGTTTCAGATTAAAGAGCTGAAAATAAATTTAGTGGTTTACTTCAGGTACAAGTTATCTTTGCTTTAAAATTTGATTTTATTACCAATCTTATATCGGTATTCCAGCCTATTGCGCAATTTTCACCGTTTGACAAATGGCATCAGTCATATTGTTCTTTGTAGTCATTGTTCTGTCATCCTTCCATCCGGCAAAAGGTCTAACCTATCAAACAAGAGACGCCATCATTATCGAAGGTGATTTCTAACCACAATTCTTAAGTTTAATTTCTTTTAAATTAGTTAGAATAGGGGAATATATCCCCGGTAATTAAAACAACCCACGCCATGGCGGTGGCTCTTGTGAACTTGATATTCCGGTTTTTTGACATTGAAAGAACTAAAACGAGATAAGAAAAACATACACATGAACCGAACAAGATTAAGACACGGTTGGACCTTGAAAGTACAAAGCTATTCATCCGTGCTTTTTTAACATTACAATTGCTCCTGCTTACCTGCAAATTCAACGTTTACTCGGTTTACCGAAGGTCAGGCGGTCCAATGGCATTTGTACAAGTGATGGACTCAAACAGAATCCAAGGGCATCGACTCTAAAAGAAACGACAAAGAAAGATTAAAATATCTAAGATAATAAACTGACTTAATTTTTAATTAAATTTAGCCGATGATGTCATTAGAATCAATGACCCGTATCAGTCAGCTACTTTAGCCAGCAACACCTTAGGGGTGAAAGATGGATCGTGCTTTACGAGGAGTGGGCATCTCGGCTCTTGCAAATCAATTCGCACTTGCTATCCAACAACGAAATGGCACCAATTAAATCAGCTGGAAACCTGGACGATTATCTCGCGTGACACGTGCGTCTACTCCGGAGAAGAAGGCAGACAGGTAATATCAGTTGTCAAGCACCTGCCGGTTTTTTTTTTTTAATTGACTCACGGTTAAGTAATCGCTTGTCGTTGACCTAACATATAATAACACATTGCAATAACCTTCTGCACCTAGCGAAACAGTACATGATCATTCTGAAAATTCTATATCTGGCACAGGTATACGGAGTTTGTTGCACGACTCCATTCGTCAACGATGGCAATGATGAGGATAACAAGAAGATTTCCGGATCTACGCTGGCTGTTCCTGTTAATCCGTATACCGGGCAACCCAATAACGGACCATCAAATTATCACTTATGGTTTCAAAACACATCGAACAATATTAAAACGACAACTACGGATTCAGGTAACAGTGTGCTTGATTCCAAAGAAACCGTTCAATGCGGTGCTGGACCGACAAAAATGCTGAGCTATGACGAGCAGCGCATAGTAGGGGGAACTGCAGCTGAGAAAAATTCTTGGCCTAGCATTGTAAGTTCACCAATTAACAAGCTATACTGAATGCTAATTGAATTAAAAAAATTAATTTAAATCCAATGATTTTCAAGGTATCACTGAGATTAAACGGTCGATTCTTTTGTGGGGGATCTCTGATTGCTGCTGATAAAATCTTGACAGCCGCTCATTGCGTCGACAAGTAAGGCCAACATTAATAATTAAAGAGTAACTCCTATAATCTTAATACTTATTTATCCGCAATCAATCCCCACAGAGTGTCATCGACAGAAATGAAACAATTGACCGTGGACCTCGGCATGCATAAGCTGAATCCAAGCGATGCCCAAGAAACGAAATCGGTCGGACAGATAACAATTCACAGAGGATGGGACTCCAACACTAATGTAAATCGTTAAACTAAATTGCATTGAAGAATTCGGTTTTAATTTTACCTTTTCATACCAGCGCAACGACATCGCCATTTTAACCCTCGAGTCTCCCGTGACTTATTCGAAAGACGTTTCACCAATATGTTTACCATCGGTAGGTTTAAACGATCAGTTCGTCAATAAAGATGCGGCAATCATCGGATGGGGAACAACGAAATCAGGTATTTTGTGGTAGCAAATCGACCACTTTTGAAGATTCTGTATATAAAACCTAGAAAAAAAAAATACGAATTAATCCAGGTGGTACTTTGCCGGATGTTCTACAGCAAGCAACTGTTAAAGTTCTTAACAACGTAAAATGCAAAGAAAGTTATCCGAGATTATTCAACAGTATGCTTTGCGCCTCTGCTCCAAGAACTGACAGTTGCCAGGTATGATTAGTTTTTATCTAATACATGCGTGATTTGGCAAAAAATGGGAAAAATAGTAACATACGATTCATTCGACCTTTTTAATTTAGGGTGACAGTGGTGGGCCACTGTTGGTCCGAACATCGCCCGATAGTCCTTGGACACAGACCGGCATTGTTAGTTTTGGAATAGGTAACAATTAAAATAGCGTTTAATGTTTAAAAGATAACATTTAACAGAAGAATTATGTTTCAAAGGGTGTGCCTTAGCGAAATTCCCTGGTGTTTATACCAGGGTGACGTCGTTCAGACCTTGGATTAAACAATATGCAGGAGTCTAATCACTGAAACTCTGTCAAAAATATTCAGAAAACAAACGATTATTTTATACCGCTTGCTAACGATGAAGCCAAATCCATTGTATTCAGTTCAAATTTCAAGGTTTTTGGCGAGTACAAAAACTAGATGAAACAAAATGTTGAATAAGGAAATATACACCCATAACCTGAAAGTGTTTCATTATCCTTCATTTGTTTACCACAGTATAACACCCCACCCCTAAAAGAAAAGTAACCGATAGTTTCGCATATTAGTTGGACAGTACAAAACGCCATTTTGAATTCTAATCTTATCCCCTCATCAAAAAATTGTTGCCACAGCGTGCAAAATGTATTTAAACGAGTTACGTTTCACTTCAACGTACACGTTACATTTTTCCGACAATTTGTGTCAGGGATATGACCAAAGCATTGGTAGCCATTTCAAAATAGTTAAACAATAGAAAAAGCCATGTAGAAGCAAAATTTCCACCAGAACCTGACTAGGTGTTTCACAAACGAGAGAACGAATGCATGCACCTCTGATTGGAAACAGCGAAACAAACTAAACAATAACCAATAGTAAACAACAACAGAAAAATTGTACTTAGATAGTGAATTGCAATAAGAGAACCCATACCAGTTAAGCACGTGGTAGATTGGTCATTCTTTCACTTTCAATGCACTGGACCGATATCAACTGAGACCCATGAGGACAGTCCTCGCTTATATAGGTATGCTTTTTTTTCTCACCCTTCCTCTCCCCTGCAAGCATACACAGTAACGACAGTACACAGATCCATAAACATCATGAGCTTTTGATCACAATGCCTGTTGAGCAAAATTGAACATAGTTCTATAATAGAAAAACAACATTTTGCTTTCCTTCCAAAAACATCCTCCAAATGATAGACTTCTCGTAGATCTCGTTTGAAAAATATTTCCCAGCAAATAAAGAAAAAACAATCTGACAACTGCTGTTGTGTTGCAGTAATATTTGTTTAATACCGATCAAGAAAGATGGCGGCCTCCAGATGTGTCACGAGTTTGTTAAAATTATCCCCAATCAGTTGTTCAAATTGGCCTTGTAGACAATTTCACAGAATAGTAGTGGCAGCTCCTAATAATGTACTGTGTAAACCAAAACAAATCAGCAATGTTCTCCCGGCCACCAGACTTTTACACCTTAGGTTTTACAGTCAAAAAGTAGAAAAAACGGAAGAGACCACAAGCAAGCCAACTACTAGTCCAATATTAGGTTCAATTCAAGGTTTGGGAATTGCTGGAGAAGTTTTCAAGAAGCAAGATGAAAGTCAGTCATCAGAAGGACAAAAACAGTCTTCCTCATCCAGTCAGCAAAACAATAGTGATGAAGAAGAGGAAGCTAAAAGAAAGAAGGAGGCAGAATCTAGCTGGCGGAACATGAAATATACACTTATTTTCTTTGGTGTCACAATGAGTGGCCTAACTGGATACATTGTTGGCACTTGGGGTGCTCCAGAGAAAGATGAGGAGGGCAATGTGATAGAAGACCAATTTAGCTCGAAACCTCTCGCTCTGCAGTACATCCTCAGATCTTGGAATGCCATGATGAACTACAGTAAAGTAAGTATTTTCTGTGAAATGAAGTAACATATGTTGTCCTAACCTAGCTTTTACTTTCAGATGATTCGGGATCCTTCTAGGGATAAATTGTTACCTGATCCTCTGAAAGAGCCATACTATCAACCTCCCTACACTTTAATCCTTGAAATGACTGGTGTCTTAGTACACCCAGATTGGACAGTAATTCAATAGTTGTGCCCCATCAACTAAATTGATTATTATATATTCATTCACTTCCTTTTTTTTTGTTTTTGTTTTTTCCTTTCAGTATCAAACTGGTTGGAGATTCAAGAAGAGACCTGGAATAGATTTCTTCTTGGCTCAAGTAGGTCCCCCTACATTTGAGGTAGTAATCTACACAGCTGAACAAGCCTTTGTAAGTAATATTAAAGTTAGATCTTTTGTTTACAAAACACTCAACTATTTCATACATGCTTGCACTATAGACGGCCTATCCCATATTAGACGCTCTGGATCCTAACGGTTATATCATGTATCGGCTCTTCCGTGACGCTACCCGCTACGTTGACGGTCATCATGTTAAGGATCTTGATTGCATCAATCGTGATTTATCAAAAGTGATTGTCCTCGATTGGAACACTCAGTCAGTTAAATCGCATCCCCGTAACGCGCTCAAGATCAAAGAATGGAAGGGTAACGATGACGATCGGACTCTTATCGACCTCGCTCTTCTTTTGAAAAGTAATTTCTATTGAGTACTTAAGTTATATGGTTTTTCATTTTACCGAGATTTTCTGTATCATCAACAGCGATCGCTACGTCTGAGGTGCAGGACGTGCGGGAAGTACTGGATTTTTATAACCAGTTCGACGATCCCATCGAAGCCTTCCGGGAAAATCAAAGGAAACTTCAAGTGAGGATCAACCTATGAACCAATACTAAAGTTTTTGATTGAAATTTTTTTTTATTGAGCAGGAACAACAAGAACTCGTGGAACGAATGAACCAAGAGAAAACTCTACCGCCCACGTCTCTTGCGCGCGGGCTCTTTGGGAGGCGTTTTTGATACGAGAAATGTTTTCTCTAGTTTCACATTTCGAATAAATTGCGGATGTAAAGTTTGTGAAAAATGACTCGTTTTTATTCCACTGAGGGCACAGCCACCAAGGGAAATAATTTTGCGGCATAAGAGAACTTCTCATTTTCATGTGAATTAATTCACTCATCCATAGCATCGTCATTTTCGATGCTGTCTCGCTTCCGTTTCCATGTGCTTTGCTCCCTCGATGAGCACTGACCATTTGTTGATACACTCCAGTTTGCTTTGTAAATGGGTTCATATTCTCTGAGTTGTTGAACAAATCCTATTAGAGGTATCAGAATTACTTGGGTGAACTGAGGCAAAATATACCAAGACGTACCTTCATTAGGGTTGATGCAGAACCTTCTCTGTTGCACCAAAGTAAAGGCCTCACTGGAAGTTCATACAGTTAGGTTTGCATGAGAAAATATGGAAACTTCATACACTTTAATGAATTGTAAATTACTTGTAACCAAGACAGTATTTTTGCATCAGGAAGCCCAAGACAACTGCAGCGCTTCGAGATATCCCAGCATTTCCATGAACAAGGGCTTTGCCACCTGCAGAAAAACAACTGTCCAGAAAGTTTTTCACCTTTTGGAAGTGCTGAATTATGTTTTCTGTGACTGAATCTCTAATGTTGACAACCAGGTACCTTTAAGTTAAACGGAACAGAATGGGTACTTCAATGAGTGTTTCATTGGGGGGGGGGGGGGGAAGTAATTGCATTTACTGAAATTTGTTGACAAAATGTGTTTTGATTATGTGTGATTCAATTTCTTGTCGAACACAAATTATGTGAGTTATTCCATGAGCTTCTAAATAGTTTTCCTAAAAAAGAAAACGAGTACATTACACTGTATCCATCAGCCAGAGGGATTATTTTCATGATAGGGAATTGTATATTTTAAAAAGTCCTACTTTTGATCGAACTGCAACTGAATAGGGCCCAAGAAATAATCCTTTCACTATTTCTTGCATTTCTCTTCGCATCGAATATGTCCACTCATTAGCCTCCGGAAAATCAGTGGTTATCGATGAAGTCGGCAGCATTCCAGGGCAGTTTGTCTAAATTTCCACCGAAATGCTTTTTTGGCCGAGAAATGAACTAAAAATAAATAATATAAACATTAGAGGAGTTCAGAGCCTCTGATATATATTTTTGAAAACCAAACGACAGGTAATGTTTTGTTGTTTCCCCAAGCGATACTTTATTTTCAATGAATCGATTACGTCAGCAGACGACTCAACGACTTTTTTTTCGTGCCCATCCTACATCCAAAATTTTCTGTTGTCGTCAGGAGCATTTTATGCAAATTTAAAGCTTTGTTTATTTCGTTTTGTCGTTCAAAGATGAAACGCTATTCAGATAATTTCAGCCCTGGCCGCTGGAAACGAATTTGTCCTCCGGCCGAAGATTCCGACAGTGACAGTTCGTCAGATTCCGACAGCCCCATAGATAGTGAGTTTTGCGAAATTATATTTAATAACTGACTTCAGAAAATTATTTCCTTTTATGCCCATATTTTTGTAGCATTTCTACAGCCTTCATGTAAGGGGTTAATCATTTTCGTTAAAACGATCCAGCCTAAAAAAATATATTATTATATTTCTTTCTTACAGTTTATAGAAGGCTGTTTGGTTACGGGGGTCCCAACTGCACACATTGTGATTTTCCTAATCTGGTTTGTTCCTGCAGTCTGCAACAGAAGCTTACCACCAGTTCAAGGCAGTCCATGATTCTGCTTGATCCTGTTGACTCAATTGAGAGAGTTGAAGGTCCAGCTGGAGGTAATGGTACTAGTCATGCCAGTGCCAGCAGCAGCAATGGCAATAGCAGCAGTAGCAGTAGTGGTTACCAGCCAAGTCTCAGAAGTGGAATGACACCAACTGGACATTCAGACACAAGCAATGAAAGGTCTTCTGTTTCCTTCCGGGCATCTACCAGCATTCAGCAGTTTAGAGTTCGTCCACCCCCAAGATCAACCATGGATTACGAAAACAGACAGGAATTGGGATTGTTTTCTGATGAAGATGGCACAATAAATCTGTTTGGATCACCAAAGCTGCATGATTTCTCACATGGCAACAGACCAAGGGAATCACCAGAATCTTCCATAGAAGTCATAACATCTAGTGCTACTGTCGGAGCTGCTTCCTCGTCTGCTACTACTGTTGGTGCCACTACCTCATCTTCGGCGACTGTTGCTGCCACCACCTCATCTGTTGCCACTGTCGCTGCTACTACCGCACCTGCAGAACGAGAAATTAACAACGAATTGGACGAGTTTCACGCCCGGCTCTTGAGCTTAATCGAATGTCCCGTCTGTTTGGAACCGATCTCCCCACCAATCCATCAATGTCGTCGGGGCCACCTGGTAAAGAAACTTTAAATCAAATACTTTTTATACATGTCGGTCACATTTTTATGTAACACGGACGTTGTTCGGGACTGCAGGTCTGCGGGAAATGCAAGAGCCAGTTAAATCAATGCCCCACGTGTCGGGACCGGATGTCGGAAATGAGGAACTTTGCCGTAGAACGGATGGCTGAATTGCTGAAATATCCTTGCCGGAACGCTGGACTGGGATGTCCAGTAGCGATTTTATTGTCTGGTAAAAACGCCCACGAATCGACTTGCCCGTTTCGTCATTACAACTGCCTCTTCCGCACGTGTTCATGGACGGGTTTTCAGCAGGAGATGGTGCCGCACTTGCGCTCGACCCATTCGCTCCGTTTCCTGGAAGGAAGTCGCCAGGAGATCGACGTGGAACTCAACTCGCCCACCCTTTTCTACACCGATTGGGCCCTTTCATGTTTCGGCCGCATTTTTCGTCTCAACGTTTTCCAGCATATACCCAACTCGATGTTTTACGTGTCTGCCTACTTGGTGGGTAGTAGAGGTCGATCTGATGACGTCGCAGGCCGTTCCGAATCGGATTTCACTTACACTGTGACGGTAAACGGTTCACTGGGCCGACGTGCTTCCTACACTCGGCAAACACACGCCGAATCGACCCGGACGAGTCAGCTCTGCCACTCTGAAGATTGTTTTAGTATCCGAGGCGACAAGTTGGAGCATTTCACTCGCGACCGAGGGAGCAAATTGCGTTTGCACGTCGAATTGCAACAATTAGACACGTCCAGCCACACTTTCCAGGACAACTAGAGTAAACCAAAAAAAAAAAAACACATAGAGATGTCGCATATTTTTCTTTTCCGTTTTTTGCTCGTCTTACAGGTGGGTATTTATTGAATTTGTAGTGAAAGCACTCTAAGTTGTTTGCTGCTAAACTTTTTTCTTCGTCCTTTGCGTTGGCGTCGTCTCTTCTGTGTAATCTCAAATACAAAGGCTTTACGCGTTTCTTATCGGCGTCCGCTTTAAGCAAGACGGTGCTTTGTGTAAAAAATGGAACAAGTGGAATAAATTACGAATGAAATTCTAACAGTGTCTCGACTTTGTTGTTGCCTTCTTGTGCAATTTCCTACTTTCAATGAAGCGTAAAAAGTACAAAAATAAACGTAATCGAATGTGCAAGGCTTAAGGAACTACAGAAGGGGACCGACAATGAAGTCGACAAGAAACCCTAAAAGAAAACGAAAAAAAAAGAGATGGCTAAATAAAGTTGAAAGAAAATTGAAAAATGTTAGTAGATGTAGTCATCAACTTGAAAAGAGTTATCAAACCAAAGACGTCGCAGTTCGCCTATTTTTTACTTGTTTCACCGATCAGACATCAACCGATATCGCTGTGGGCCGCATCGCCATCATTAAACAACGATGCAAGTCGATTCAAGTGCATACTCCAAAAGCTTGGGGGGGAGGGGGAGGCGGGGCAGAAGAAGAAGTGAAGAAAAGAATGACGATGTTTTGCTTTTTGTTATGTTACTTCCCCCGTTTCTTTGGCGTGTCTCTTCTTCTTGTTATTCGGCTTCTTCAGTTGCGTTTACAATGAAGACGGAATACATCTGAGAATTTAGTGTTTAGGGCCGTCTGGATCGATACTGCAGATTCGTTTCCCTGCCAAATAAATTAGAACAGACGAACAGAATCTCGCACAGCAAATTAGACGTTCATTATTCAGAGGGAATCATCGGTGGGACGTGAGAGGCAGCAAAACAAAAGAAACGGAAAACTACAAAAGGCCCAACTAACATTTTTCTATAATCCATCTGAATATGTCTTCTTTCCTGTTGGCTTGGCACAAGTTAAATATTAGAACTGTACATCAAAGTTGAATGAATCTAGTACGTACTTTGCATGAAACAAACTACGTTTGGGATTAGAGACTTGTGCATAACATTAACTAATCTAAACAAAAAGTTGACACTCCCTCCAACTTACTACTCACCACTACTACTTCTGCGACAAATATTTGATTTTGTTCACATAAATGAGATTGATGGCTGGCAGCTATGATCATGTAAGGCTGTGGGTATGGGTTACATAAACGGTAGCATCTTATCTCCATCTTTGTTTGGCTAGAACATAGTTAATACAACATACATGTAGAATAGATTTTAAAACTTCACTTGTTACCAAAACCCACCCACAAAGGCTGCCTCATGTTATAATTCAATTTTCTTGAATTTTCTTGATGTTTTAGAGCTGAAACTTTCCTGATTTTTTCTTTTGCATTATGCATAGCAACTCGGCGAAAAAGTCCTTAAGCAAAAATGTGAACACATCAGCTTACAAAGTTTGAATCATTAAACGTACATATGAGGTTGCTAGGAATCATTTCCTAATTAAAGCCGTTTCAAAGAAAGAATGATTAAAGACTTGGAAAAAGATACGTGAACGACGGATCGAGGATATCAACAAAGCTCTAAAACATCGGAATAACGACGTAGAAATAAATTGGCATTTCAAAATTCAGTTCCATCACCAACGCGATTTCTAATAATCGGAAATAGGCGACGGTGTGGCAATATGCAAAAGAGTACATGTACATGAATAAAACATGGAGTATAAAAGGAATAATAAAGATCTTTTGTATACACACGGATTGAAGAAGATGTATGCCGGTGTCAAAGCACTGAACTTTGTAGCAAGTGCTGGACAAAAGAGCTGGCCGGTAGTTCTTTTTTCATTGCGAATCAGCAATACACATCCGTACAAGACATCAAACATCTTGAGAGATACGCTGGAATAAGAGGATTTTTTCGATGACGTTCCTATGCGACGTCTGAATCCAGCTGAGTTTCAGAGACAACGAAGAGTACCATCGATAAAGGCTGAATGAATTGCATGTTGGCGCTGACAAAGGCGATGATTTCAGTCGCTCTGATCCCCTTCCTGCTAACGACGATCGTGACGTGAGGTCGCACGGTGAATATGAATAATCCGATGAAGATCCATCGGCTGTAGTGTCTTCGACCAATCCTTTCAGACGGTCAACCCAGTCAATGGCAACATCGTCCACTTGCTTCACGATTGATTCCAATAGAATCTATGATCGCTCGCCATCAATAAAACGTAATGTTTAAGTACAGCGTCGCATAAACAAACAAGGATTTTAGCTGCTTGTTTATCCTGTAGTCTTCAATGGACAAAGTTGGTATTGACCCTGTCTTTGTGCTGAATAAACAAGACATTGGCTACAAACGTTTAAGTTTCAACGCAATCGCCAACAGCATGAAGTCTTTGCAAAACAAAAGAAATTCTAGCAGCCTACACAAAGAATGAATATGGAGAGCAAAGTTGCGCAAAAAACTCTGAACGCTTCTGCAGCCAAAAAAGGAAAGGGGGAAAGAAAAGAAAATCCCCAGTTTGCTTTTACGGACAAAAGATCTATTCTCCTAAAAAAAAAAGGGGGCGAAATACAAGAGAAGCATTCGAGATCCCTCAGAAAAATAACATTAAAGCAAAAAGCGGCTTTTGTTTACTTTCCCATCAGCCTCTTGTTCCAGACACAGTGCATAGCCCCGACATCGTGTTCAATTGGGAATAACGAAATCTATAGAACTAGGGCAAAAATGTAAAATTTTACCTGAAGTTGGTGTTGAATGTAACGAGTTTGTTGAGACGTGCGGCGCATAGATCGACGCAAATGGCGATGGCGTTTGCGTAGCCTCCGATAGTGTCGATAAAGAATCCTATAATGGCGACTGAGGATGGACATTCGCTGACGAGTGTGCAATCCAGCCAATTGCCAGGCATCGTTCAACAGCAAAATGGATGTGTTGATATTCTTTTCCCACTGACGATCGTGATTGCTCTTGGACTCGTCACGATGAGGTGGTGGCATTTTTTGCCTGTTAGGCGTTTTACAAGTTCGGCAGCAGTGGGAAGACGCTGAGCAACAGCTGTTACCACGGAAACGGCATCCATCCAGCGATACGGTTGATACTTTTGGCTTTGATGGAACGGCTGGTGATGCGGCGATAATTGAGCAATCTGAATGACAATAAAGACGCGGTGTGGCAACTGATTTCTGATGATAACTCAATTTCGATTCTTTAGCAGAGTCCATTTGCTTCTCATTGTCCGTTTCGCTGTTTGTCTGAACTGCCACAGACTTGGATTTCATTATCGTCTCTGCTGGCTTTGCATATAAATCTGTAAATAATGCGACATTTTAATTTCTTTGGTAATAACAAGACATAAATAGAAATAGTTGATAGAAAATGGGGGAAAATCGTTTGATCTCACTGCACAGTTTCCGTGGTATTATCCGCCTTGGAAAATAATCAACACAGGTCATGTCATTGACACTCAATCTCCCAAACCGAAATGAAAGAGGCGTCCATGTGGAACGATAAGGCTGGACGGGTTGATGTTCGAGCGGCTTGAGCGGAAAGTTATTGACTGCATCTCATCTTTTTGCCACCGTTCAATAGTCAAACTATTCCCCCCCCCCCCTTTTTTTTTTACCCGCTCAGTTTTGATGTATTTGATTTGGCAAAGCCCATTTCTTATAAATATTCGTTGCGTACATAAAAGTATAGATCGCTAAAGCGGAAAATGTCAAGGTAGCATTAACGATCCCATTACACAGTCTGTGCGACTGTTTAAAATTTTGATTGGGTTAGCTCTGAATTTTATTTCCCCGGCTCGTGGGGATTTCATAAAAATCTTTTACCTGAAAACTCTTAGTTTAAGGGTAAGTTACATCTTTCAAAAGGAAAAAAAACGGGGGCGGAACTTACCCGAAGATAGTTGACTTTGCCGTTTCTGCATTTGACGATGATGAAAGGCAACAATGAGATTGAGATTGGAGCTAGTTTCGTGCAAGACGGAATGGAGTTGATGAATCCAAAACTCGGCCGTCTCCATAGTCATTGGCTCGTGATCATCCCGACGAGGCCAACTTCCATTTAGCGATACTGATGACACACTCTGGTGCGTCAATAACCAACAATTTCCGTTATGTTCTCCTCCATTTTCGTTGCACATGTCCAGAGGTCTACCGTATGCATCGGCAATTCTGTTGCCTTGCACGCCATCATCTTCGCAATGTTGTCTGGTTGATTGGTCGGCCCGAATCAGATTCGACACGGAGCCAGCAGTTGAAGACGGAAGTGAAGACGAGCCGAGACGAATCCAGGAATTGGACGGGTCCGTCGTTGTCGGCACGGTCGGCGACATGGTTGATTGGTTTTATTACAAGGTTAAGTTTCCAGGGATATCCTATATAACAACAGACAAAAAAAAGCGGGGATCGATTTCAGTTGTTGTATGATGCAGCAAAACGTAAAAAAAGGGATCACTTATTTTATACCGTTAACGAATCGATTTATATTTTTCAGAAAGAAAAAGATGAAGTCATTTTTAACAGATCGCGTTTGACACGAGCAGCAACGACTGATGCCAACGCAAAACCCGTAAAGATGAAAAGAAAGAAAAAAGCTGCATGATAGCAAATTGAAATTCCTGGAAAAGTCGATTCTCTTACTATTTGAAATGTGTGACGTCAGCACGATTGATGTTGAATAGATGGAAGAAGATCGGCGTGTAGCGACACTGTAGCAACGATGCAATAAGAATCTAAGCTTCTTATGAGGCTAGAAAAGAAAAAAGGGAAAAATAAGAAGCTGGAAAATGAAGGCTCACTGCCGTTAGGATGGTCTAATTTTCTCATGGATAACGAAAACGATTTATACCTTCACATCAACGCCGGTACATCAGCCACTGTAGGGCGGGGGATGGAAAGTCAGGTGATAATCGGATGAAAACTATAAAGGTGCTGCTCACTGAAAATCCGGCCAAATTCTGATTAAGTTGACACCAAATGGCACGTGAGATTTTAATTTAATTAACAATCAATCTACTTACATTATTTTGTCATGCTGAAGTGATGGTTTAGCATTCAAGGCACATACACTGGTTTGGTTTACTCTTGTGTACTTGTTTGATGATACACCTTGCCGAGCCATGTCGTCATGGCAACAACCCTCGCAGACATTCTACGCGGGTACGGGCCCTAAAATGCTTGTGGAATTGGTTCCTTTTATTAAAACGCTGCCAGCATGCTCCGCAGTATATTATGGCAACAGCGGAGAAGGGATTGTTATATAACCTAGCAAAATCAAAAAGTCAAATAAATCAAAAAGGGAAATGTAACAGATACCCAGAGGAAGCAAAACAAAAAACCGAGCAACAACGAATCACTTTTCTCCGAGCAATAAAACAAAACTAGGAGATAGAAGCGATACAAGGAACATATCGAAAATTGGGAATAATAGTTGTTTGACATCCAAATCTATCTAAAAGGATCAGTTTTTAAACATTATTTGCAACTTGTGTTTCCATTTGTTCAAACCCAGATAAACGGTTAATGCCTTACTGGTGTACTAAACATGAGTTACAGCAGACCATATGGGAATCAATAACATATAGACCTAGAAAATAACACAGACAAACCAAAAACAATCTGAAAAAGACTATTCCACAATACTGATGAAATGCTTTGATGGTAAAATATCTCTAAGCTAAAGTTACATAGGCAGCCATGTGCAAGGAGAAAAACATGTAAGTAGGAATTCAACAAGACCACAAAAACATACCAGCATTGGATCCATCACTTACGGGGAATTCGACGGAACAGTTGACAATACAATTGCCCATGATATTAGCCACGCTATTTTTCTTTAAGAAAAAGCAAAGAAACGTTGTGGACGAGCTAACGAAATGTTCAATATGTCCACCTATTCCCTAACGGTTCGTTATTCTTTCAGACACTTGAATCCTGTGCCACCCACGGTGCCATTCGATCCACTTGACATCTATTCCAATGTTGTCATGTCTATACCTTTAGTAAATATTTCTCAAATGTATTCCCATCAAAATCTCTGTCGTCAACCGGAAAAGGATCTTTCTTTTTCTAACATTTGACGAGAGAATTCCAATTTAAGAATTCAATGTACTGCACAGATATCACTTTGCATCTCTAGCATCCCAATAAAGCAAACGCCACTGTGGCATGTTATGTAAAAATCCTCTTAGCTTCGAAAAACATTGTGTGTTACCAAAAAAGTGCATCGAGCTTCGAATCTCACATGTCTTGATAGCATTTTAACATTCGTCTTTGTTTATTGGATGGAATGTATTGATGATGTCATTTTCGTACATTACACGTAGGGCAGCAATCAATGTGCATTGTATGATGTAATTACATTCGTCCCGTAAAAACTATCGGGTAATAGAGATCACGAAATGAGTACGGACCCTGTGTCGTCGTATTTCCTAGAGCATGTATCAGTACGTCATAATTATTACACATTCGTGTTAGAGATCAATGAACAGAAATCACTTTTTTAAACAAATATCAATTCCAAGTCAAGAAAGAGGTTCGCCCATTTTCTTGTCCAAGGCTTCTCAATCAAGTTAAATCGTTGTCGAAACGATCGATAATTACTTTGCTCCAGTTTTTCGAAATAGATATGTGTAAAGAGAATACAGAAACGATGGAAATGAACACACTATGGTTATTAATGAATAATTTGTTGTTGAAAATTACATTCCTGTTCCTGGCTAATTACAACGTCTCAGCTTAGATGATTTCGTCCTAGAAGAACAAAGGAAGAGAAATGTGAACTATTTCGTCATATCAACAGGATAAATGCATTACAAACAAAATTAACCCTCTCACCCCTCCCATCAGGAATTTGTCCCAAATTACAACATACCGACAAAGTCGAGTTGGGCTTTAACTGATCTTATACTTGCTGGGGCTGATTGTTTTTGCTTTTGTTGAATCGATTTTTGTATGGAGAATGTCCGGCAGGGCAACTGCTGGCATCAAGGGATGTTTCATCCGTCGTGTAGCAACAGCTCGTCGAATCAGACAGCAAACGAACGACCACCAACTTGACAGGCTGCTCGTGTTGTATAGGATTCCGTGCGATACATTTGGATGATTCGTTCGTGACTGGCCGATCGTCCAAAGAATTGCTTCTTGACCGAGTTTCCGTTCTACGATCTTGTTTAATGGCCGATTGACGTTGTGGTAGAATCTGGGTAGTGGGTTGAGTACCTACGATCCTGAAAGAAGTCGATCTGTATTGCGGTTCTGGATGCGATTCGTTGTTGAGGATGGGAACGATTTCTGCCATGGGCAAGTTGACAGTTAATGAAGGTCTCATTGTGTAACTGAAATCCAACAATTGTCGTAGACGCCGACTGGTTGCATTCATCGACACGCCCATCATTTCCTGACTATACTCACGGCGACGTCGACGTCTACTTAGAAATCGAAATGAAAATTTCTCCCAGGCAGAACGAAACTAATTGATTTAAAAACGAGTCAAAACTTAATTCTTTTTGTTTAAGCATTCATCGTTTACCTGCGTGTTGAGTAGTCCGTAAATCAATGGGTTGAGGACAGCTGACGTTTTAGCAAAAAGCGATGGAATGGTGGCGAATCCAGGTGAAATTCCACTGACAAAGTAAACAACGTTTTCATTGCCATCGTCTTGAAATGAAGACACGTTGTTGTACGAGTTACTAGGGCCGCCAATGAACGTTTCGAAAAGAGCCAAAATGGAATAGGGCGTCCAGGCCGTCATAAATGCGCCGATCATACAGGCCACCATGACGGTGACTCGTTTTTCAGCCGCATTGCTATTGCTGCTCTTGGTACTTTTGTTTCGTTGATTGTTGTTGTCATTCAATTGCTGCTTCACTTCTTGCAAGTCAGCTGTTATTTGCTGGTCGTTTTGTTGTGTCTGCTTCAGCGTAGCCAACGCAGTGTTCCTAAACTTGCCCGTCTGAGCAAAATTTCAAAGTCAATACAATCCAGCATCGAGAACGAAAGACACAGTCCAATCAAAAAACCTTTAAGGACATTGTTTTTATTACCTTTTTGACGACGCGTAAGATGCTGACGTAAGAAGCGACGATAACGATCAAAGGAACGAATAATCCAAGGGCAAACATGTAGAAGATGTACGATCTATTGTTGTCCATTTTAGACTCCCAATTCACCGAGCAGCTGCAAGGTATTTCGTGATATTGGCGGTAGTGAAAGTATATAGTATAAGACCCACTATATAAATGTGTGTACAAACACAGTCACACGCTGCAATTCTATATAAGACTATCCGGATTATAAGGAAAGGCGGATCGTCCATTGAAAAGGAAAACTGTAATTATCGTGCGCGTAGCAGTTCAACCCAAGTACGAATCAATAAGAGGAGCACCAAGAGCATCTTACACATTACGTCTCGATTGTCCGTCGACGTAATTCAAGAAAAGAGAATGACGGCTTTTCAATCAGCAAGATTAATAAATATACATTTGGCTAAGGGGGAAAAGGGGCTCGCAAAATTTGTAAAGTTAGGTAAGGTTGGAAGCGCAGTCTTCTGGTCATTATTTTCAATCCCGTCTATATATGACGGGAACTGAGGTATGCAAAAGACGTAGAGATAAGGCACGTCGAGCATCGCATTACATGTCGGACGAACGTTCGTAAAATGGCAGATTTATAGGGCGTAAGAGTTGATTTTATACGTCCTACCTGATGTGAGCAGCTTCTCTGTCGTACCGTCCCCATCCGAAAAGAGGCGGGCAAGTCACAGCTAAAGAATACGTCCATATAATGGCCAGTAAAAGGGCGGCCCGGCAATGTCCCAGTTGTGCTCCGTTGTTGTTGTTGTTGTTGTTAGCAAAGCCGCTGCCCCGTTTTGCCGGACAGTAGACAACCAACTGACATCGCCACAAGGCCAAAGCTGTTAAAGTTGTTATCGATCCGATTCCTGTTTTGGAGTGGTTCGACCATTGCAAATGGAACATTCCGCTGTTTTTTTTTTTGTCAGATAATCACACACTCACCTGCTGTGGACATAATCATTGCGTAGGCGACGCAGAATTCATGCCCGAAGGGCCATCCAAATTGTAAAGCAGCGGCTGTCGATACGGTTGTTCTGTTGTAACGCAGTGCCAATCGAAGTGCGTCGCACATGCAATGAAAGAAGATTGATGTTGATGTCTATTTAAATTCAATAGAATTAATACCCAAATCCTGCGATAGTTCCATCGGAGCAAGCCAAATTGAGCAGCATCCAGTTGAGGGGGGTCATTTTCTATTAAAGATGCGCCACGTCCAACGCCAAAAAAGAATTAAATATGCAAAATAGAAGCGGAAAGGAGACGATAAGAAAGCCAACTACGTTAAAAAAACAAAACATGTAAACGCTTGTGGGAGGGGAAACGTAGCGAGAAATATAACTACAACAAGATGGAAATGCAAGCTCAAATAAAAAGACTGATATTTTAGGACGTGTGACTTGAATAGGCGGTTGGCAAACGAACGTCAAACATATGTAAACATGTGAATCCAAAAGAGGGGGGAACGAGAGCTGTGTCTATTTTTATCCGAATGGCAAAAAAGGCGTCGTTTCACACATAAGGATGTGATGCAACTGCCACAAGGTGACAATCGTAACATGAATCTCACGAGAAAATACGGAAGAATATGAACGATGCATACAGAGTTTTACTTCTCCATAAATTTAACTTTGACAATTGCACAGTTCGGCGATACGAATTGAATTTATGCTCTACTGCCATCATCTTTTGCTTTTTCTTAGCGTATATCATTGTCAATCAAACTACAGAAGTTGCCTTTGTATTTCCCATCCTAAATGAAATGCAATCGGTTCGTTGCCACTCAAATGTTTTTCAATTTCAACTTACAATCCCCTTGTTTAATAATTCTGAGTGATTGACGTGTTTTTCCCAAATGCACTCGTTGAAATGATCAAGGCAGGAAGGACTAAAAAGAATAACAACAATTAAAAGCAAATACCTGTCGATCATTAAGAATGACAACGACGACGATGGCGTTGGTTATCAAACCCATGATGCTGATGAAGATGAGATAGACGGCCGCCGATTGATACGCCCAGACGGGCATCAGTAATTGTGGCACGATGCCGGACGATCCATTTGCAAACGAATCGTCCGTTAAATCGCCTTCTTCCAATGGCCATTGCCCTCCATCAGTAAAATCCATCTCCATGTTCGGTTTGTTGTGGTTTTTTCTTTACCTCCTACTGACGTCTATCGATGGGCCGTCGTTCGGCGCAGACGGGCATAGATCGGGGTTGAAAAAAGAGTTGCCGATTCTACGAGGATTCACTTTCAAAAGGCAAATCCATCGACGACTGCTATTGTTAATCAAGTTCTTCATTTTTAACACGACTGCGGTCTCGTTCCTGCTGAACTTTTTCGTGCAGTCTGGCCGTTCTAACTCAGCGCCTCCTCTCCATCGGAAAATAAGATAAGCAGGCCACTTGGTCCTTTGTCGTTGAAAATGAGAAAGCCGAAGAGGTTCATCGGCGTTTCCATTCAGTCGATTGATGAAACAGTCGAAAACACAGACATTCACTGCAACTCTTTGACGGCGTCATGTCCAGTCGCTGGCTGGGCCAGACTAAAGTCTGCCTTGAAGAAGACACCGTCTTTTATAGCAGACTTATCTTCTAAAAACATGGGATGGTGCACGAGGAAGAGTGGGTTGCAGCAGCGCAAGATCAGGCACTTTTCACTCCGCGTTGCAAATACACGGCGGTGGGGGTAGGTGGAGGCGCCGCACTAGCGCACCGTGTATAGCCAAATTCTATATAGATGATTGAAGGATGGGTTATGAATTTTACATGTCGATCGTCTCTGGCACAATTTTTTGAAATGAGCTTTAAAAAAAAAGAAGAAATCTGTTCTTGTTGAAATGCAAAGTGCAGATGCTGTAATGTCATTACTTTTTGCGCAAAATTGAATTGCCGGGTAGCTCATTTTATTGATATCAGCATTCTCCCTTTTTTTTTGCTCGTTTGTGCCACTTCAATTTGTTGCCCCCTTTAGCCCTTTCTTATTCAATCTTCTTTTGACTTGCCATTTATTAGCATGTCGGTCGTGTATAATTACATCGTCTGTACTTGGTACGTTGGCTGGCCATTTTTCCCGCTGCAATTGGATGATCGAATTGCGACAATGGCAGCAATACACGCACCATGGGAAACCAACTTTATTGCCCAAAAAAAAAAAAAAAAAAAAAAGGGCGGGGTGAACAAAAGAGAATTGCTGATAAATCGATTGGCCTTTCCACTACGAAATATTAGACGTACCAAATCCATGATATTTGATCGAGATCACAGAGCGGTATATCGCACACATGCTCCGGTGTAGGAAGGAATTCAAGTGTCGCTTAGTTTCCCCTTTTTTGTCCTTTATTTCATTCGGCGTACTTGCAGTAGACCTTGGTAGAAGCAAACTTGCACACGTCAGGTTTTCCTTACATTATAAAGAAATAGAGCGTCATTCATCTTGTTACGTATATACGAAGGCAGCACCAATGGCGTCATATAGTGATGCTGTAATATCGTTTATGAAGGGAATGCGGGATACGAAAGAAATTTCATTGTTATCGGAAGCCATTCGTTCCGGGCCCGTCAATATCCATTTTTTTTCTTAATATATATATCTATACACGGACGAGTAGAAGAAAAAACATGATACAATCCATCAGTCGATTGGATATTAGGGAAAGGCCGGAGCACATAGAACAAAGGGCAATTTTACTGAGGGGGAGGTGGTACACATTTCAAAGGGAAATCGTTAAATTCACATTACCCTTTAGTTGATTAATGGTCGCCATCACTTGGTTGGAGCCCAGGCAGACGCCATTGTCTTTTTCCTATAACCTTACATGTAATAATAAATGTCATTAGTCAATCACTAGTTTAGGTATGGCAAAGGTGCATTACATACTCTGTTAAAACGGACAGCGCTTGTGTCCGCAGTGGACGGGTGGTCATTCCTGAAGTAGTTGAATCTGATCAAAGGGAAATCCCTACACGTGGACGTACGACGCAAAACGAACGAGTTCGACTCCTAAAATTATTCAAAAGTGTTGTGAATAGTCCGTTGGAAAAGCAAGAAAAATTACATACGAACGCTATATTTATATAGAAAAGTGCATCCGATAAATTAGCAAAAGAGTTTCTTATACTTTGAGTGGCACGCTTTCCGTCTTTTTTTTCTCGGTCGGATGAAGGACTTCTACTAAAGAATTGACGTCTACCTCCAAAAGTTTGAATTAGCAAAGTATACTTGCGCCAGTTTGTCTCATTCTGCGGTTGGGGGTAAAACAGGCGTGGGGAGCTGTGCGATTGGCGAACTCTTCCTAAGACGGGCTTTCAAAGTTGGCTGTTCACTGACGTCTATACGTAAAAATCCATTTGACACGTGGTTGGATGTTGGCCAAAAGAAATGCGATGCAAAACAACAATCACAGTTGCCTTTTAACGTTACCATGTTCATCCATGTGATTAAAAACGTCGTGGAGCGAAGACGTTTTCCATCTAGAGGAGAGCAACATCTTCGTCCGGAAGAACGTTCAAAGATGGTGCTGCCCGACGTCTTTCTCTGAGATTCAAATATTCTTACACCAATTTGATTAAAACGTTTGCTATAACACATTGGTCGTTGATCCATGCATCTTTGTGACGTCACCATATACTAGCCTACATCAGATGATGATTCGTTCTATTGCACGGGTGATTGAGGCGATCGAATATAGCTGAAACAATACACTATCACTCGCACTGCGGCTCACATTCAGACCCTTGTATTGTACGACAAAGATTGCACGTGTTACAACGCTATTGTTCTAGTGCTCCATGGCTACTGATGTCCGAAAACGCCCACCTGACCGTGCCCTTCGTGAAAAGAAAAATAGCTCTCTGGTGGAGTTTTTTCTTTTTGCGTTCCACACCCGCGTTTTTTCTTTTCTCTATAAAAAAAACGAAGGTTAATTGCGCATAGAAATAGGCACGTGCCGAGGGGGGCGTATTGTGGAAACAAGAAAAAAAAAACGCTTGACGAGCTAATAACTGACATTAGAGATAAGGCGAGCTTTTCTTTCTTTTCCGAATTGACACGGTTTGTCTCACGAACGCAGGCGGGAGTGAGATGTGCGAAAATGAAAATGCTAAGCGTTTCTTCCACCGTGTGGGTTTAATGCATTTCTTCCCTCGGAACAAATTGAAGCGCTGCGTTCAGCGCGTAACGCGCACGCATATATTAACACGAATCATCGTATAGTTCATGCACGTGTACTCGAACATGCAGTGTGTCACGCGTTCATTACGTAGTCAGGGAGTCGAGAGCCAATAGGATATTTAACACACGTACATTCACGATGGCAATCTAATAAGGCACTTCGTGATGCACAGCGTCTCCAGTTCAACATCATTTTGTAGTTGATACAACGATTGACGTATCGAGTGGACCAAGTCTGACATGCGTGATTACCTTTTCAACGCCTTGTTTTAGAAATAAAATGAATCATTCTAGAGAAAGAGAGAGAGAGAGAGAGCTCATTAGTTAAGCATCTGCCTAAGTTCTATCAGTTTTGCTCTTTATACCGTTCAATTGTGTTCGTAATTACTTCCCTACGATAAGGGGGGTAGGCCCTTATTATAACTACAGGTTGTATCCGAAGGAACCTCGAAAATCCTGCAGAGTGGAATGTAAGCCTCTTGTGACAGTGACGTCATCCCATTTGATTTTCGATCATCGTCAGCAGACAAAAGAAAAATTGATGTATTCTCCTTTGCCTCAATAATCAGTCAAACATAATAGCATACAGGAATCTCGTATGATAAGAAGGCTCTATAGAAAAAAAGATGAAAAGAGAGCTTATATATAGAGTTGAGATTGTTTACATCCTTGCATCCATTGCTGATTTCCTTTTTCTTCTGTACATGACGCAGAGTGTGTTTGCAGGCCTAGATGGATTTTGTAAGTGTCCTCAGCAGTTCGACAAAAGCAGAAGCCGGCCCTGATATTACGTTGCTTGTTTCCTAGTCAAACGAAAATGAAAGGGGGGACTTGTAATACAAGGCCATTTTATCTTTACGCCTCTTAAGAATAAAGTCTTATCGCTATGAAGAAATCTAGGCCATGTCAGAATAGGACTCGTTCAACTGGTCTTTGTAACGAACTTCAATACGCATTGAACGACATAACTTTTAATGTAAACCGTCATTAGTTCTATACAGTTCTTGCCAATGGTTTTTACTCTCTACGAGTGGCACTTTTGCTCTTTCTTTCTCGCTACAAGAGGGTCGTTTATTGAAACATCAACTGCTAGATTAGAAAATGAATACTCAAAGGCAAAATGAAATGGAATGTTTAATACGTTGAATCATTTAATATGTCAGTTATTACATTTACATTGTAACAACTGGCCTTTACGTCCCTCTGATCTTACCTTCCTTCTTCTCTACAGCTTCATACCATGCAATCCAAAGTGAGCAGTGCATTTAAAAATTGTATGAAGAAGACACGTTAGTGAGTGAAGGCGGCCTGTTATACGCCCACTTTGATGATGTGTTCAACTTGTTTCTATTGCCTCCGGGCTGCAAATTGCAGAGGAAACCTAGACATCCATCTAGACACGCTCTGATAAACTTGTATCACTTTCATGATTTAAAAACAAAAAGCATTAATCAGAATTTACTTAAAAATTTGAAAGCGATCGAAACTGCATGACAGACAAGGATCAACTAAGCTCTCGCACTTCTCAGAATAGTAGATAAATAAAACTTTTCTACTCGTCGTTACTAGTTTTTTTCCCAAAGAGGAATCGGTGAGATAACAATGCCACTATTAACAGATGCCCGATTCAATATCGAGCCCGTTAAAAGTTATCAGCGCAACCAAACTATTTTTATAATTGCGCCTCACCGTTGATCTACTTTTGCCATTTAAAACAAAAGCTTTTTAAAAATGGAGATTAAAGTATCACGTGTACAACGTCTGAAAGCGTCTTTAGATGTACACTGACATCGGATACATCGTAATTACGCGAAAGGAAAGATAAATACTAGCTACTACGAAAAGAGGAGTGAATCTGCTGGGCGATATGCGCAAAGGGGGCAGGTTACCTGCGGATGTAATCCATCAGCGAAATAGTGGTTGCAATGTCGGAGGATGTTCTATATTTAGTACGATGTTGTTAAATGTCAAATTGCTTCATTGCTGGGTGGCGTTTGTTCTCTTGTAACCGAAACTTTCATTTGAAACGGATAAGAAGCTGAAAGCAATGACGAACTGAAGTGTAAGGCGAAGAAGATGTAGTCGACGTGGACCAGGGAACCTGTTCGAGCACAAGGAAACTAAACAAAACAATCCCAACTTGAATGTGCACGTAGAAAATGCAATCGGGAAGTAGCCACCTAAAGTTGCAACGAAACTCTTATTAACAAATGCTCGTTTGACGATGAATCTCTTCGAAATCAGGCGTCGATTTTGTCGTTTCATTTCGGGGAAAACCAGATACACCATCCCTTTCTCCTAATTCAGAAAACAGGTAACATGAACGTCCGTATCTAAAATACAAATTCATCTGATCGAACCTGAAGGGCATCAAAAGTTTCGCTGTCCATCGTTTAATTGGTTGTCAGCTCAACTGTATGTCTCAACACAGCTTATACCTACACGATCCATCTGGCTGATTTCGCAAAAGATATAGAACAGACCACGAAGGTACGTAGATATTGTATCGATCGTTATCGTTCAGCCAAACACGTCCATTGTATATAGTCTCTACACACTTTCTACGAGGATTGATTATGTTTTTATAAAAATGTCTGCGCATGAAATCAACGGGATTGAAATCGATATTTACCTTGCAAAGGGAAGTGTAAACCAAGTGCAAACGTGTTGGTACATATACCATAAGTCTTTTGCAGGTTGGCATGGTATACATGGCTGGAATTGTTGCAAATGTGTTGTCCATAAAGGAGAAATGCGGATCACAATCAAAACGAATTGGATGGCAGCTCATCCATGTAAATAACAAGCACTCGGTTGGAGATTAAAGTGGAAAAAAAAGAGGCTCTTACGCCTATCAACTTGAGGAGTCAGTGGCAGAAAAAAGATTTCAAAAATGGAATGCAAATGATTGGTTTTCTAATATTTCATCTTATGCTTTCAATTTCCTAAATGAATTAAATGCATAGCATGGTGTGGCATCATTTCGTATAGTGGTGTGTTACATGAGCCTGTGGCTCTGTCTTTTCAACACTCACCAAGTAAACAAAGTTTACCTTTCCTGCTCCATTATAGTGAGGGGTTTCTTTCTCTATTTTTTTCGTTATACATATTTTTTTTTTCACGTTAATATGATTGCCTAGCAACTCAATTGGTATCTACCAAGCCAATTTTCTTGTGTTCTCTGCGCCTTTCGGCCAGTAACCCCAGGTCCTTTCTCTTCTCTTTACACGACCGCAGTCGATGTTGCTTCTCGGAGTAAAGTTTCAGCAGCTAGGCTAAACAAAGAAACGCTGGCTTGCTTTTTGCATCACGAAACTGTAACGGCCTGCACAAATCTCCGTTAAGCAAAAAGTTGGCCGTTGATTTCGTGCTAGTTATCTCTCGCTGCTGTTTCGCAGATGTAAAAAAACAGAATTGTGTTCATGATTATTTCAAAAGGTTTTCGGCGAAACGGAATTGAGTACGAACGAGCTAATAACGTGAGGAATTCGGCGGAATTGTACGCTTCCGTTTTATGTTTAATTGTGGTAAACAACTGTAGGATCACGTGTCGTTCAGTGGGAACGTTGAGCCGGGTTCAAAAAGGCGTTAATTAATTTCGAATTGGAGGCCTTTATAGTCATTTCCTAATTAGATGCATACTTACAATGGTTTGGGTATAGGACGGCTCTTCAGGTCAGGGTGATGAACAATCACGTACAGGCCAAAACAAGAGATGCCCTGAATGCTGCATTCAACCATGAAATCAAGAACATGTACCGGACTCTATTCTTACGGTTGTGTTTCTTACAAAAAGCTCGACGATCGTCCATTTTCGCGTACTTTCCAAACTTTACTCGACGGCTAATGTTGAATAAGAATTCATGTTGCTTTAGAAAAAAAAAAAATCACAGGAGAGAGAGCATGGGAATAAAAGATGAACACGCCAGCAAAGAGAGATGTGCTGATTGACAAAGAAACGTTATACATTATAAATGATGAAAAAACGAAAAAAATGATTAAAATCTGAACGAACAAAGCCTCTGCTTTCAACAATATGCAAACCTACGCAACTCTTGGCTATTAAATAATGAGTCAAGTTATTTCTAAAGAATGTCTCGAGTCATCTAGAAAACAAAACAATGAAATTCATTCCTATACGTGCGCAACGTTATTTCATCAATTTCATACTACTGTGTATGCCAATAAAAAATTTATTGTTTAATTATTAAAACTGTTTTTTTTTCTGTTTGGATTAACTTGATACACACAGCCAATCTTTAGTAGATAGCATGTCATCCTAGGCGACCCCCCAACATCTTTTATGCAGACGCGTGGCATGGCTCAGATTTTGACTATATCCACATTCTGATACTTTCAAAGCGTCTCACGGAAAAAGGCGATATCTGGAACAAACTGTCCCAAAATGAACCACTTTTTACCACAGGGCGTTTCTGTTTTGGAACGTTTCAAATAGATTCTTACTTGACTATCGCTGGGACCATGGACGTCTACTTGATTGACGCCTCTTGTTGATGCACAGGTTTCTGCAACTCTGAATTCTTTAACGATCTCATCTGAATCGACTGTTGATGATCGATGGTCGTTTCATCATCAGCCGCCGATGAAGACATCCGCGTCGGTGATGGTAGCCGTCGGTGATCCACTTGTTGGACCAAAAGGCCAAGTGGGGGGCTAGCGATTAAAGGTCGCGGATTAGCAACGATGTAAATCGATTGCGATTCGTCGAAATGAATTTGTTTCATCGATAAACGGACAGTCACGGACGGTTTCAGCGTGGGCGATGTCCCGCGTTCGAACAGCTGACACCAGTTCTTTCGTCTTTCACAGCGGGAATTGATTTCAGCCGCCTCTGGTTCCCGATGCCGTCCACCCAAAAATCGAACGAAAAATTTCTCCCAGGCCGCACGAAACTGTTGATTTTTCAAAATGTTACAATCAGTTTTATCTAACCAATCATCATTTCAAAATCACCTGAGTGTTGAGCAGCCCGTAAATCAGCGGGTTGAAAACAGCCGACGTTTTAGCGAACAGCGACGGGATGGTGGCGAATCCGGCCGAAATTGTTCCAACGTAATGGAACTCGTTTCCTTGCGATGTCGAATTGCTATTGGATGGAATGCCGATTTGGCCAGCGAATGCCTCGTAAAGAGCCAAAATGGAATATGGCGTCCAGGCCGTCATGAACGCGCCGACCATGCAGGCCACCATGACCGTCACGCGTTTCTCGGCCGCATCGTTGCTACTCGTCTTCTGGATGTTACGTACCCGCTGACTCTGTCGTTCGTGGATGGGATGGTTGGGGGACGTTGTTCCCGCTGTAATGACATGTTGGCTTTGGTGCTTGTACCCGGTCACAGCGGCTTGTGTTTTTCTTCTCATCTCTTTCGTCTGACCTCGTCAGCAGCGTGTCCAGACAAATTGGTTATTAATGATACACTTTAAAGATCAACTGTACACACACAAGCTTAAGAGGATGCACTCGTCATAAGAGAAAGACAAGCAAAAAAGCAAACGTAATAAGCTTTGGTTTGTTAGCAATGAATGTAGGTACCACCCGACTTATTGGTGGGTGAACAGTTTCTTTAATAAAAGGATCAATTTAAAGATCTAGTTACATTTGGATTACACACTTTTGTCTTTTGTAAACTAAACGTAGTTACGTAGTATGAATGAAAAGGGTATACCTTTTTGACGACGCGTAAGATGCTGACGTAAGAAACGACGATGATTGCCAATGGAACGAATAATCCAAAGGCAAACATGTACAAAATGTACAGCCGATTGTTGTCCATTTTAGATTCCCAATTCACCGAGCAGCTTCTCATATGAAATAGAATTTTATTTTGAAACTTTAAAGGCTTTTGCGTTGCGGCTAATGAGAGTTGCGTACGTGACATTGAGCTCGAATTGCAATTAAAAGCCTTTAAGAGAAAAAAAACAGCGGGTCGTAGTCGCAGTCTGCGCCAGACGATAGCACTAATCAATGACACACAGACAAATAGGGACTTGCGAAATGTTTCGACGAAAACAAATTGAGCGCGTTGATTGAACGACAAGCGTCACATGACAAAGCAAAAAACAATAATTACCCTGGTTTGGCAAAGGCAAAGCAAAATCAACAAGACACACAAACACCCACAGTAGGAGCAATTTGCCTACTAAGTAATGCCCTTGACGAAAGGACGTGCACAATTTTTAACCGCAAAACACAAACATCACCCACGATCAAGTCGATTTTTAATGTAACAATTAAAAAAACAGCTGCGAAGAATTGAATGACGTATATTACCTGATGTGAGCAGCTTCTCTGTCGTATCTACCCCATCCGAAGAGAGGCGGGCAAGTCACAGCTAACGAGTACGTCCAGATGATGGTCAGTAAAAGAACGGCCCGGCAAGGTCTCAGTCTTCCGCCGTTGTTTGCAACAGCGCTGGTCCGCTTAGCTGGGCAATAGACGACCAACTGACATCGCCACAGGGCTAAAATGGTTAAAGTTGTTATCGATCCTATCCCTGTTAATGAATAACAATATTATACGTCGTGTGAGATGTTGGTTGTAATAGGTTAAAAACACCTGCGGTGGACATGATCATGGCGTAGGCGATGCACAACTTGTCACTAAACGGCCAGTCAAGATGAAGAGCCGCCGATGCTGAAATAGGAGCCCTGTCCGAGTGAACCAGCCATCGCATAAAATCAAAATAAAAAACTGGTTTAAAAAGGAATCAAGTAGACGTCACAAAAAGTTACCCAAAACCAGCAATGATTCCATCGGAACAAGCCAAATTAAGCAACATCCAATTGAGTGCCGTCATTTTCTGTTTTTCCAGTAACCAAATTCAAATCCAATAGAAAACAATTTTAAAACAACAATACAATAATATAATAAACTTATTCGAACCCACCAGCGGATCGTTGAGAATAACAATGATGACGAGGATATTTATGAATACACCGACGATGCTGATCAGAACCAGGTAGGCAGCAGCTGATTGGTATGCCCAAACAGGCATCAACAGAGAGCCTCCCATTCTCTCCTCATCATCCGTTTGACTGCTCGTTGACGAAGATTCGTTTACCAGCTCAGCTCCAGTCCATTCTCTGACTACATCCATGGCGTCTTGCAGCGACAACGAGACGTTCAAAGTGGTTTTCATTTCCGCAGATGTGGTCAATAGGCGATGGTGGAACATCGTGTGTCCAAAGTCGTGTCGAAAGTGGCAATCGTTACGTCCCGTCCATCTACAATTGAAACGTTGGCTGATCGATATCGGATTCGCATTTTTAAATTTGCACAAAAATTTCGAATGTTTTTAGCCTTTTGCCGTTCAAACGTGTCCGTTTCTGCTTCGATGGCTTTACTTTTGTTTCGTCAAGACGAACTGCCGTGATTTATTTTCGCAATTCATGCAAAAAAACATGAAACAATAGTTTCGATTGTTCACCGCAGATCAATTGCTGCATTCAGCAAGAAAAAAAGGACAAACAGACAAAAAAACACGATAATACAAAGAAGTAAAAGAAACTCACGTCTAAACACGTATGAAGGTTCATTGATTTACGTGTGCGCCACAAACAGCCGGTCACAGACAACTAAGTCGACGTTGACGACTCGATCGTCATTTATTTGTCGTCAACCCGAGTCGCTAGAGGAAGAGCACGAAAAAACACGTGCTGACGTGCACAAGCGCAGTTTTTTTTTGTTCCTTACCCTCGAACTTGTTCGACCAACAAAAGGCAGGGTGATCTTTTTGCATGATCGAAAATGTAATAACAATAAGACAACACCCCACATCAAATAGACACGACATGCAAATAGCACGGCCGACTTGTATCGATTACTCGCTAGTCCACCTTGTGCAATTCTCATATGCAAAAAAAATCAAATGCTAATAAGTCTGTCGAGCTGCATCGGCGCAATATTGGGCCAATGAGCCTATTAATTCGATTGACCTCTGTTGTCATTGAAATGCGGCGAATTTGGCATATAAAGGCGCCGATCGATGTCATTTGCTTCAGCATATTTTGTAAATCGGTCGCAACTATAGGCTCGAAATAAATTCATTTATTAGGATGTGTGTCTATAGGCTTGTCTTGTATATTGAGCTCGTGAGCTTCTTCGTATAAAATCAAGTAAACAAAAGGATTTGAGAAAAAAAAAATGGGCAAATTCAATAAAGAGGAACGAAACTTTCAAGATCTTCCGAGAAACGTCTATGCATATTGTATAGAAAATTCAAGAACTCTGTTGGCTGACGTGGTAAGTTAGCGTCGAGATTGGAACGTGAGCGTAGGTTCACGTGCTGTGGGGAACCCGTTACGTAAATTTGCCAAGTTACAAACACGTGAGCTGTGCGCTTTCATTTCATCTTGATGTTTACGCAAGTCGACCGCGTGCAGTTTCGTTCGTATTAAGATTGATGGGATAATGAAGTATTAACCCGTTAAATTATTCCGCACATCAAAACTCACCGACGTTACATAACAGGGGTTTCACATGGGCTTAATTGGAAACACATCAATCAAATGTTGCCGATACCTACGAGGTTAATAACAGATTTCTCCCTGCCCATCTTTCACCTAGCAATGTGTGTGATCAATCATTGAAACACATGCTCCATTATTTGAATTTCATAACCGTTTCGCTTTCACATGAAAAACTGATGACGTCCAAAAAAATGTTTCAGATGTTCCCCTTTTCATTTGACTTTCTTTGATGGCACGAAATCGTTCACGCTGACCCTGGAACCTTGTTTATCCCGTGCTTGTTCTTCAAACGAAATGTTGTACGCAATCCGAAGAGCAAACGTTCCTTTCTGCGTCACTACTAAAGGGCTCTGCGTTATTGACCAATGAAGACAGCAAGGTATTATGCTAAACTTGACGACATGTGTTGTGAATCGTGAATTCTAAGGCGGAACTTGCGAAAAACTTTCAGATGTTCCACTTCGCCAAATTGTATGGGAACAAATTGAAAAAAAAATTAATAAAAACACGTTTGGGAATAAATCATAACACATGTCAATGCAATCAAATGAAAATTCAACAGTCACCGGGTATATATAAATACAATGGGCAATACACATTATCTTTTGTACAGCCAGTAAATCGGATGAGCTCCGCATCCATATCATCCAAGTAAAGCATTGCCTTTTTATTCAAATAACTATCTTTAAAAAAAACAAAAAAAACTCATCATTTTAAAAATTGGCGGTAACAAAGTACCAATGAATAAGTTGAAAATAAAATCACTCCAAAATAATTATTCTTTTCTTAAAGGGAAGAAAATGAATCGCTTTGGCTAATTCTATATTCGAGAGACACGATGATTCCAGATCTTTCTAAAGCTCCAAGATGTCAAATAGTATACAATGATGTTTACACTCGAATTCGTTTCTATATATATTCGTTAATCTGTACAAGCATTCACTTGGAGGAGGAGATGAAGCTTTTGCATGTATGTCGTGCGTTCTCAGTGACTCGATGTGAAAGCGGTTGTTGAGGCACGTAGCGCACATTTTTTTTTATGAAAAGACGTAGGATTCCTGCGTGTATGCGAATCTCATTTATACGGATCCACTCGCTCTCTCTATTTTTTCATTTTTTATTTCTTCGACAAAGATGTTGCGCCCCAAAGAGAGATATGGGAACGACTCAATCACAGACAGACTTCGCTTGTAATGAGGTGATTGGACGTCGAGGAGCTTTGTCGTATCTCCAAATGTAATAAAGTCGAGCAATTGCTTTTGCATGTCGACGCTGCGTAATCCCAAAATAAATAAAAAATGGAGACATTTTCAACGTTGGCAGCTCGTTGATAGCAAGGAGCGCCTGCGTATTAGAAAAGCAGCGCTAAAAGAAATGTATACATTATTCAATCAGTCGCTAGAAAAGTGGCATGCAAATTGAAATGGATTCACCTATTAATGCACCGATACACACGTGTAATCTTTTCAATTTAACTCTCTACGAGGATTTTCTTTTTTTTTTTTTTTTTTCAATTACCATAAAAGAAGAAAGCCAACATGAAAACAGTTAATTACAAATCAATGATAAATGAGGGCATGGAATTAATTAACTTTATACCGGAAAGGCTAAAATGATAGCACAAAAAAACAAATTGCTAATCAACAAACAGCTGCCGAGAGAAGGATGCGTATCATATTCGACAGCACGACATCAGACATGTTTAATGAATGATAATCACAGTCTGCTTAACATGGCCACATGAGCCTTCGCGAAAACAGTAGCCTAAGGAGATACACCTCTTCCAAATGCATATACATATATGTATGTAAGCACCAGATGAATCATGTTGGAATGAGCTAGAATGTAATGAGATGAAAGATTAGAGATGTACCTGGAATCCGCCCTTGCGGCAATGTTGTCGGTTGCACAGCACAGCGTGTAAAATCCATGACGAGGCATCACCGTGCATGTCTGCAAGCTGCTATGGATGCTTTAAGCTGTTGATCATAATGCGCAGTCCCAGACGGATGAGTGAACACAACAATAAGCCTCCGCACCGAAATGCAAAACTTTGCTCTTCAATGTCTTCTCTATTTCGTCAACTTGAAGATAAGAAAACGTGCAATAAAGTTGGCTCCTTCTCCATGGACTAATATAGTTATTGGAAGCACATCAAAACGAAAGTTTTGAAGCAGAGCACTTGTGGATCGCCCTTCAACAAGGTTAGCAACGCAAAAGGATTTTGTTGCATAACTGTTATGTAACAATTCGTAAACCGATCGATTTCCAATTTTATTAAAATCGATTATTTTTTTCAACTGCACCGTTTACTACAAATCGATTCACGCCCATTGGCTATCAACCAAACGCTGTCCAGGCAGTTACGTGTGATAGCGTAACACAAGTATCCATTGGGAACTGAATTTCGTGTTGCCTATTGGCAACTCGTAGAAGTTGGCCTCACGAAATAGCACTCAGAAAAATTCACGATATAAAACAAATGACGTATGCAAAACTTGTAGTAAAACGTACAAGTCTGGAAGCTGAACCCCTTAAGGCCTACATGGCCATTGTTGGATCCTGACAGCGAAAAGGGATCGATTCGTTGGGCTGATGTTCCGCTCCAAGTGGCTCGTTAATTTTAAAGGTACATAGTGGCAGCACTGATGCTAACCCAAGGCAAGACATGTTTGAAGTTTTGTCTAAAACAAACGAAAAGTGGAGGGGGAAGATAATCCCGAGTTCCACGAAAAGCCGTTTGACGCGTTTCGGAGCCAATTTAAGTTTTAAACGTCGCATTTCTTCCGGTATATAGGCAGACCGTCGGTTCATAGAACACTGCAAATTTACATATATCTTTTTAAAAAGAAGTAAGCAGTAGCTGTTTCCATTTAAATGTATTCAAATGTGACCCTGTTATAACCATCGTCGCATCGTTCTTCTGTAAAGACATTGATACATACGAAATGTAAGGGAAGAATATAAAGGAAATATATGTATATATATATTTTGTAGTGAATAAATAAGATTATTATGATTTGTTATTATGTACATGGAGGGAGGAAAGGTTGTTTGGAAATGATTCGATCAAAGCGTGCAGGTTGGTAGAAATGGAAGCCATCAATCGTACAATGGTCTATACACTTATAGCGAAAATCTATTATTTGTTTACCAAGAAATGTGTTGCGTGAATTCGGGTCGAGCTTCCGCCATTTCTATGTTCAAACATCAACCAAATACTCGACACACTCAATGTGGAACATAAACACATATTTCTAAATACATTCGACCTTTTTAGCAAACCAAATAATACGACGACGTCCATCGGATCTGAAATTTAATTGAAAAAAAAAAAACATCTTTCAATGATCGATCCAGCGTCTTATCAGTGGACATTTCCTGTACATGCCAGAGCGAAATGCGTTTCCATTTAATGTTCGATTGGAGATATGTTGATGTCGAGCGAATCACTGACGTTCTCCGGAGTCTGTTCCGTGAAAACGGATTCCTCTTCCAGCGTTGCCGTGAACGCGTGATCGTCGGTGGTGGTCGTGCAGCTGGTCGATTCCGTGATGGAAAGAATGACGACCAATTTGCCGGGCTCATTTCGCACTTCTTCTTCGGGCTGATGCTGCAAACTAGGATTTTTGAAGCCTCTCGTTTGAATCGACTGCTGGTGGGCGGCGGACGTGTCCGCCTCGGCCGTCGATGAAGAAGACGCCAACGAAGGCGAAAGAAATTTCACACGTAGTGTGGGTTTGTGTTGTTGTTGTTGCCGAACGAAGCGGACGACAGGGGAACTGGCCACGACGTGACGGGCCATGACGTAAGCCGACTGAGATTCGTTGGACACCATTTCTCTCAGGGAGAAGTGGACGGACGTCGATGGTTTCAACGTCGGTGTATCGTGGCCGACGCAGCTGAACAAGTCTCGCAACTCTTTATTCTTACGAAGCTGACGTCGATTTAAGAAGCGGACACAAAATTTCTCCCAAGCCGTGCGGAACTGATGGGCGAGACACAATTATTCAAATTTCAAACAATTCACAGTACAGCATTTGAGATATCAATTACCTGAGTGTTGAGTAGGCCGTAAATGAGCGGATTGAGGACGGCCGATGTCTTGGCGAAGAGCGAAGGAACGGTGGCGAATCCGGGCGAAATTGTTCCAACGTATTGGAACTCGTTTTCTTGCGATGTCGAATTGCTATTGGATGGAATGCCGATTTGGCCAGCGAATGTCTCGAAAAGAGCCAAAATGGAATATGGCGTCCAGGCCGTCATGAACGCGCCGACCATGCAGGCCACCATGACCGTCACGCGCTTCTCGGCAGCGTCGCTCGTTTGTTTCTTGTGCTGTTCCGTTTTCTTTAGCAGTGACGGCTGTTGATCTGATATTTCGTGGGACTGGTCGACATTGTGCGGCATGGTCGACATGGTCTTCTTGAATTTACCGGCCTGTTTCAGAAAACACATGAACTGGTGTCGACAGCATCACGTGTGCAACTACCAAGCCAAACAAAATCCAATTACCTTCTTGACGACGCGTAAGATGCTGACGTAAGAGATGACGATAACAGCCAACGGGACAAACAATCCAAACGCAAACATGTAGACGATGTACAATCGATTGTTGTCCATTTTAGACTCCCAATTCACCGAGCAACTGTTGGGAAACGTTATAGCGTTAGTTAATAATTGAATCCATTCACGTTGCTTTTAAAATATCTTCAATAAAAATCGTACTGCGTGAACCGAAGAAAAATTGAGCCCATTGTTTACCGCGTTTGACAACCAATATTGCAAATAGTTTGCACGTGCTTCCATCTTCGTATGGCTTAGTACGCAAAGTGGAAATATGAAAATGCCTGACCTACACGAGACATATAATATTGCATTCCAGTCGCACATCACACGATCGCCAACACACAAGTTATGTTGACATTTACATTATTGTATAAAAGACTCGTCCTGTTCAAAATGTTTTCCTCGTGCATGACAACAAACATGGACGAGAAAAGGCCAAATCAAATTTGAATAGAACAACAGAGCGTGTCTTTCGCTAGAAATGCATCGCTTTGACGTCACCCAACGCGCTTAACGAAAATCATCTTCAAAGATAAGTTTCCTTTCGTTGACGAGCGTAATCCCCCTCGTCGGTTCGTCATTAAAAACTTGGCGATTTTCGGCTGTGCTCCCCGCGCTCACAAAATAAAATCACGGAGGGCCTTATTAGCGATTTGATTATTGGTAAGAGAACTCTTTCTTGCTTCTTCTTTTGTGTGTGTGACGTCACATCCAATTATTTAAAAGATTGAAAAATTGTGTGCAGCACGTAACGAACAAGCGCTGATCAAGTCTAGTTTGACATAACAGATTAAAAGGTCGAGCCAAACTGTTTTTGAGGACGATGAATTCGGTAATGACGGTAGGTGAGAGAAGAAAAAAAAGAAGAGGAAAGGCACGATAAAATAATACGAACAAAGTGTACCCAACCCCACCTCCTGGATTCGAATTTCAGAGAAATGAGTTTTGTGGGCGTTTTTTTTTCCTCTAACAGAATATTCAAATGAACGTTGACGTCGGCCTTGACACGTGCGATTTCCCAACGCTTACACGTCTTATTGAAATATGAAGTTTATTGAGATGAGTTTTACCTGATGTGAGCTGCTTCTCTGTCGTATCTACCCCATCCGAAAAGGGGTGGACATGTCACAGCTAACGAATATGTCCAGATGATGGCCAGCAAGAGGACGGCCTGGCAATGGCCCATTCTTCCGCCGTTGTTGTTGTTGGCGAAAGCGCTGCTCCGCTTTGCCGGGCAATAGACAACCAACTGGCATCGCCACAAGGCCAAAGCTGTTAAAGTTGTTATCGATCCTATCCCTGTTTTAAAGTTTGTGTTTAGATAATGAAATTGTTTTTGTCATGGGAATGAATTAGTAAACAAAAGAACCTGCAGTGGACATGATCATGGCATAGGCGATGCACAAGTCGTTGCCGAACGGCCAATCAAACTGGAAAGCTGCCGATGCTGAGATTGGAGCTCTGTCCGTTTTCATTCATCAACCATTTTGTTTTTCGTATAAATAAACGGCCATGAATGAAAAGGTGTGTAAGTTGAAAATCAATTTACAATCGACTTACCCGAAACCAGCAATAATCCCATCGGAACAAGCCAAATTGAGCAACATCCAGTTCAGCGGTGACTTCTACATTGTCAGCCGTCAAAGTAATCAATGTATTTAGACAGCTCTTTAAAAAAATAGAGAAATCCTATCGATTCCGTCAGTTACACACGCAACGTTGGATGCATTCTTAAAACAGGACGAGGAAGAGAAAAAAAAAAACATATCCTCGTACTACCACAATGAATAACAGGAAAGAGTATGACTTCTTTTGTTTTTGCCAGGCTACATCCATCACAGACACGCCAGAGTAAAAACCTTTCCTACACGTTTTACACGTTGTACTCGTATGGATTATGATGTCGACTTGATATCGTTCGTGAAAGTGATAAAAATTCATTTTTCAAAGAATACAAAAGCCAAAACATGCAGAAGACGGTGATGGATGCTGCCAGGAAACCACAAAGAATTCGGAATCAAGTACCTGCGGGTCGTTGAGGATGACAATGACGACGACGACGTTCATAATTAAACCGATGACACAGATACAAATTAAATAAACAGCTGCCGTTTGGTAAGCCCAGACGGGCATCAGCAATTCGACAGTTGTTGCATCACTTGCTGCTTTGACGTGGCCGGACAGTCCGGCAGTGGCGTTGTTGAACGAACTGAAATTGACCAATTTCTCTTGGTGCTTCTTCATCACGAAATCTATGACGTAGCCGAGCAAAACTGCTCCCGTAATGCTGTTTGTATTGTTGGTAGCCGTTGGGATGGCCATCATTTGCGCCTCACCATCAACGGCGTTTCGACTGTCGGGTCACTGTTTCCTGTACGGCGAAATTGCAAACATCCAACGTCGATCAAAGCGTCGCAAACATTCACTTTCGAAACGCTGTTTATCGTCATTTTCGTGTAATATAATGGTCGAGTTCAAGTCGGATTTCTTCCCCATCTTGACACAAAGATGTACGACACGTTCGCCATGATTCATCGTCAAATCAACGTAATTCTGCCAATAGGAACGAACCGCGAAAAAAACAAACACCGTCCCGAGTGCAATTGGCTGTGCCCTAGTGGACAGCAACCGGACGACTAAAGTCAACGTTGACAACTGTGCCGTCCTTTTTATCTAGACGCACCCTTTCAAAACACACGTCTCGCATTATATGTGGCCGTCGCTCACCTCCTCTTTTTCACGCGTGTGCTCAAGATGTGAAGTCACGTGTTTCGGCGCAGAATCTCTCCACCTTGGTTATATGAACGCGCTCACGTATACGCAATCTCGGTTATTGATGTGTGTATAGAGAACCGCGTGTTTGCCACCCCCCTCAAAAAAAGGACTCAGTCAACAACCATCGTATCATTTTCGAAGGCATCTACGTGCAATCGGCTCAGGCCGACTTTGATTTGAATCTTTTTAAAAATAGAAAAAAGAATGTCGATAGAAACGGCGTCCAAGGGCGAGTAAATATCCTTTTCGATAGACTTTTTGTTTGATTTAAAAAAAAAAAGAATAGGTTATTAAGTTATTCAAAAGGAGAGCAGGGGGAAAAGAATTTTAGTCCCTCAGAGTAACATCTAAACAAAACGTGGGCTGATTATGTGAACGAAAAAGGTCGTGCAGTCGTCAAAGAGATGTGAGAGAAAGCCACGTGACGTGCGTCGTATAGATATTGCAGAAACAATTGGGGGAAAACATTCAGTTTTGATAGCAAGTACGAAATGGCGCACGTGAATGCAGAAGATGATGTAGAGACGTATCGTGCCAACGTTACTGACTTGATTCGATTTGCTTATGGAAGACGATGCAAGTCCGTGACAACATTGATGGACCTTTCACGTGATGCCGGTCATGATATAGTGAGTCGAATCACATATCAAAAATGGATGGCTGTTCTTTTTTAAGGTTTTCTGATGGTACAGGATTGCATGAATGGATTTCCGGTTCCTTTTTCGTTTCAAGATGCCTATCTGTTTTGTCTTTTGTTTAATGACGTAGTCAACCATCAATGGTCTTTCCTTTTCAGTGTATTCTTTCTGTACATCGATCGATTTCTGTCTTTTACTGTACGCATAAAAGACACATCAGACAGGTCGATTTTTCGGGACACGCAAATCAGCTGTTTTATTGTTCCAGACGCGTCGCATCTATAAGGAATGAAATTGGAAATATCGATTGGGTTCTTGGGTTACGTATGTCCCGGCAGGCCAACATGCGCAAAATGGCAGCCAATATATTAAGTATGGGGCACGTGTTTCACAAAGAGATAGATGAATTTTTTTAAAATCAACTCTCATAGTCTAATAGTCCAAGTTGACGACCTTCATCAAAATTCAAACTCTCCATTGGCCTGTTCCCATTACATGACGACAGCGAGACTATTGGCTGTAATGAAGGCTATATGTGGCACATTAAAAGGATCACGAGCGATTTGAATGGAAGCAATTTATTGCCTTTTCACTTCGCCTTGTGTACAGAGAAAAGCTTTTCATTATCGCAGATGCTTTCATCGTCAGTTGAGTAGACATGGGCGGAAGAAAACCTCAACATTTGCGCTTGTTTGCCGTTCTATTGGCGATAGCAGATTTGATATTTGGCGGGATCGTGCGGGATCGTTGCCTCGTTTCAAGTGTATGCTCCATTTTTTTTTTTGTTAACGAGTCCTCGTTTACCCTTCGTCTTTCAATACATCTTCTAAACTGCGTGACTTATTATTTCTTGTCCTCGTTGCAAACATTCTTTTGCTTGCTTGTCTCCTTTTCTTTGTGGAGGGCTTAAGATCGACATCAAAAGACACACAATAGCCTTTTTTTTTATGGTTCATCCGATCTTTTTTTTTATTTTTTGAAACTATAGAATTCTTTAGCGATTATCATAGAAAAAAAACCGCATTCGCTTACTGGTTGACTTGCTGATTACGTCTAAAATCCGGAAGCCAAACGTTTCCTTTTGATCTGAATTCATGTGTGACAAACAAAACCAGACTAGCAAAAAGAAACACAAGAATGCTTATAAAAACCTCACACAATGGATTTCTTTTTTTTTTTTTTTATACAAATATCAATCTCAATTTCAACCCGAAATGAAAGTTTTCAAAGTTGTGACTAAGAAACGAAAATTAAAAAGAAACTTGTGATGCTTGCAGAGCATCAAGGAGCTAATGGGAAAGTAATGGTCATCAAAGTGTTACGAATTTCATCGCGAGAAGAACTTGTCTCTTATTTTCTTTTGCTTCCGGGAATGGCTACTCAACTAAATATACATTAGTCTAGTTGGCTATTCGCCCATCCATGGATTCTTTAATTCGTAAAGAAATGAATGGCACTGCGATGGCCTTATACATTGACGTTATATATAGATTCACATATCGCAAAATGAATTTATTATCCATCTATTTGCTGAACGAGCGGATCAATTTATTTACACGCGAACGCAAACACCTCGGAGACGCCCGATTATATGTTAAATCAAATGTATCGTTTACGCATCAACGATATCAAGACCTCTGTACAAGCCATCATTTCTTTCTTAAGTTAGAACTTAGGGACGTACGCATCACGCAAAAAAATCAGAGAAGGGAATGAGGGGCATTTTGAATGCCATTAAATTTTGTGTGTTTTTGCAATAAGCAAGGAAGTCAACCTTAAAAAATAGAGCAGAACGTTTTGAAACAAACTTTCTGGAGAGTCGTCTTTGCGGTTGAAAAGCTCTTAACGTGAGTGTTCTCTACGCAACAACTTGTACGTACATAATTGACGTGACTGCGTTGGCTTCACGCTGCTTCAACGCTCTGCTCTTTCACGTGCACAATGTTCAGCTGACTCAAAAGAAACGACTGGAAACTGAAAAACAGTTGGCGTCGAGTGGATGTCATGGCATTCGACATTTTGTCGTGACGTACAATGTTGCACATCACAACTGGGATACACTAAAAAGAAACAACTCGAGCACAAAAAAACGAATGTTTTCAAAAACACTTTTGCCACGATGTGATAAATAGCAGATGATTGATATTTTCTAGAATAAACGATGAAGCCTTTTCATGGGAGACGTTGCGTGGCACGTATGCATTCATTCCATTTACTTGTTCTATTCGAATCAGTTGATATCGCACTTTAATAACTATGCCGATTGGGCTGCCATAAACAGTGAATGCGTGGATCTCATTGGAAGCGTTTTTATTGCCGGACCCACTAAGGGAGTATTGATTGTTACGTGGTTATGAAAGAATCCCGTACACCATAGTAAATTAAAGATGCAATGACACGTGCCTGTGGCCATTACATATAGATCTCATACGCCATCATATCTCTATCTTGTCTACGAAGGAAGACGGTGCGCAGTCGTCGACGACGGAACGCACAATATGTCCCTTTTTATCGTCCATGTCATTCCATCCTTTCTTTATTTTATGATTCTTCTTTTATTCTCGCTTTCGTGTATGAATAGAATTTTTATTACGATGGTGATACTGTATCACGATGTTGTCGATGCGGACGACAGACGACGTGATGGATGAACGCGGTAAATGCAAAAGTCACCGGGCACTATATTTTATATTCCGCGTTACACGGAAGTGTTTTATTGACCAGCAAATCCCCGACATCGTGCAGCCCAAACTGCAAAAAAGAGAAGAAAAACTGCTATGTTATTGGCACATGATTTCCTGCTCTCGTTCGATGGTTGGGGAAATAAAAAAAACAAATCCGCAGTTCATCCGCATTCCTGTGGGAGGACAGACGTCAAGACTGCGCAATTGTGCGTTGATAATACGACAGAATTAACTCGGCTAACATCTTAATCACGCCATCAATGCAGCATTGCGCCACAGTGCCGACGGGAGACGGTCTCGCGTGAAAACAGATTGATCCTTGTATACCGCAAAATCATTCACCCCGTTGAGTTGCCAAACCCTGTCGGCGATACCATTGCGCCACTTGGTCTTGCAGTCTGCGCTCGTCAGCTCCAGGCTGATGGTGGTGATGGGAAAAAGCAAGTGCAGTAACACGAGCCCTGGAGAAAGCCAATTGTTATTGTACGTGATATAAGTACAGACAGTCACACGACATCAACATGAAATTACGTAATACACGAAAAAAAGAGGGAACCCACACAACAGAACTACAATGTTAATAAGAAAATAGAAAACATTCGTACAATCAAAATCAGGGCATCACAGAAATTGTACTTGGGTATGGTCATTAAGAGATGAATGCGTTCCACCAATCAAACCACCTTTGAACAGTTCTCGTCTCATCTCTCCAAAGATTGTCAGGTCATCTGTAATGAAACATGTCACATGTCCTTTGCAATGAACAAAAGAAGAGGTGAATCTCCGCTATCCCAGTGAATACGTAAATAGAACTGACGTTGCGTCACCGGGAATCAGTAATCAAAGTGACGATAGCCGAACGTGACAACCAAATGTATAAGGCTTCATCCCTTTTTGCTTTCGTTCTTTTCAATGCCTTTCAGATCGATAGTTACATCAGTGTATAAAACTGTTTCCAATAGAACAGATGCCGAAGCTATAGATTTACGCGTCACATGAAAAATAGCGACACGTGCGTGGGATTCGCATCGTGTAACACTATATTGGATTGCCAAGATGCGTTCATCTATCCCCCCCCCCCCTTCGACTTCAAAGTGCTAACACAGGGCCTTTTTTCTTTATTTCCACAGAGACTATCTAAAGGAAAATCAAGTGCATTGACACACAGCTGGAAATGTGTTTTCGGGATTCCATCCGCATTTTGACTTTTGAAATGTTGAAAGAAACACCGACGCCGAATTTTGGGGCATTTCGGAGAAATGAATTTTTGCTTCCCGAAAATCGAACGTTCCAACATCCGTTTCACGTGCTGAAATGTTACAGAACGGATTCGTCCGTCGGTCTAAGGACAATGTCTGGAACGATCCGACAGCTCGTAGAATGTGAAGCGAAACAAACGATTACAGACTTGGCCACATCTTCCTGGCGCTGTTGTAAGGGATTCTTGATGGATGTCGGTTCAGCCTTTATCGCAGGTTCGATGCCCGGCATAGATAGGCGGTTGGCTCGGCCATCCGTCGGAGGGTGGACCAAATGAGCAACAGGAGGACTAGTGTAGACCTTTGTTGCCATGACGTAAGCCGATTCATTGGTGATCATTTCTTTCATGGACAATTGAACGGACGCCGGTGTATTCTGGCCCACGCAGCTGAGCAAGTGATGCATCTCTATATTCTTAAGATGCTGACGTCGACTTAAGAAGCGGACAGAAAATTTCTCCCAAGCCGTGCGGAACTGATGGTGAGACACAACTATTCAAATTTCAAAAATTCACAGGACAGCATTTGAGATATCAATCACCTGAGTGTTGAGCAGTCCGTAAATCAGCGGATTAAAGACGGCCGACGTTTTGGCGAACAGCGACGGGATGGTGGCGAATCCGGGCGAAATTGTTCCAACGTACTGGAACTCGTTTTCTTGCGATGACGAATTGCCATTGGATGGAATGCCGATTTGGCCAGCGAATGTCTCGTAAAGAGCCAAAATGGAATAGGGCGTCCATGCCGCCATGAACGCGCTGACCATGCAGGCCACCATGACCGTCACTCGTTTCTCGGCTGCGTCGTTCGTTTGTTTCTTGTGCTGTTCCGTTTTCTTTGGCGTCATCGGCTGGTTGCTGATGGCTGATTGCTGGTTACTAGTGGACTGTTGGTCAACAATCTCGTGGGGCTGGCCGACACTGCGCAATGTCATCATTGATTTCTTGAATTGACTGGCCTGCACATGTAACACACGTACATTCAGAAAGTATGTAGCTATTCAAGTCCTTCTCATTATTTACTTCGCTAATGGCATTAAGCCTTTCAATAATAGATTTGCTTACCAACAAGATGTTTGCGTGCTGCGCACGAGATAGTTGACATAATAACAAGACATTTTTTTTCAAAGAAAACGATAAGAATTGCGTTTGTTTCTTCTTCATAAAGCGCTACGCCAACGCAAGGAAATATTGGGACTAGTTATGCTATTGTTATAATTTTGTTGGTATTCCTTTGTTTCTTCCCGTTGAGCCAACACAACGGATCAAAAGAAAACGCAAGGACATTTTGGCTAATTAAAAACGAGAAATCAAAAGAATTCCACGCACAAAAGTTTCCTTAACGGTTTCCTAGGAAACCGTCGGCAACTGATCGTACCAACTCTGACATTGTTATTCAAAATTCGATTTCATGCCTGAAATCAAACACACAAAAAAACAATGACGCAATAAAAGAAATCAAACTAGGCTGTAACAAGGCCTTTTCTTGAACGTCATTATTCAACGTAATAAACAACGTGAAGTGAAATAAGCGAGATATAAAAAAAAAGAGTTATGCAATTTAAAACATCATACCTTTCTAACGACGCGTACGATGCTGACGTAAGAAACGACGATGATTGCCAACGGGACAAACAGTCCAAAGGTGAACATGTAGACGATGTACAATCGATTGTTGTCCATTTTCGATTCCCAATTCACCGAGCAACTGTTCGGAAATGATAAATCGCCGCATGAAAAAATGAAAAGTTCACCTGGTGCATCCCCATGACGTGCTTACGAATATATTGGAGTACCTGTGCAATTGTGCACACACCTGTTCGAAAGTGCAACCCGCCCAAATCGGTTTTCAAAATAAACATAGACCCAAGGGCATTGAACTGGGACGGCGATGACGTGATGCTCATTTACATACATTTTCTTTCCACCTCTATTTTTGTTGTATGTATATTTGCGTACCCTGCCTTCTCCAGTGGCATTTCATGCAAATCGTTGCCCTTGAACGTTTTGTTTTTTGAACAATTTTGTTTCCTCCCCCACACTGTTTTTTTTTCCCCACTACCTTGACAACTTATTTCTTTCTTACCCTGCCTCTTTGTGAAGAAGGGTCCCATTTAAAGGCTAATATTTTCGTGTCTGCCTTTTTGAACACGAACAAAGTAAGACAAAGAAAAAACTTAGAAAATGAATACAAAGTGTAATTCTACCGGTTCCTAATCTTGGAATGATTCACATGAACCAAAGTTGCTCTGCACACGTGAAACAATGTACAGGCAATTAAGAAAGGAGCTTCATTACAGCAAAGCTTCTGTACTTCCTATGTTGGATGCAACAGTGACGCAAGTTTGACGACGCACGACTTAAATCAGGACGCCCTCAAATAAGGCACTCATTTACAATCATCGACTGTTTAGACGTTTCAGAAAAACGAATAAGTAGTTCGTAACGTGAGTCGTTAATGAAGTCAATTAAAGAGGTTGCTAGGCAACTAAGATATCGTTCCATTTCATTCGACCATTACCTGATGTGAGAGGCTTCTCTGTCGTATCGGCCCCAGCCGAAAAGCGGCGGGCAAGTCACAGCTAACGTGTACATCCAGACGATGGCCAGCAAAAAGACGGCCTTACAGTGTCCCAGCCTTCCGCCGTTGTTGTTGGCAAAAGCGCCGCTCCGCCTTGCTGGGCAATAGACGACCAACTGACATCGCCACAGGGCCAAAGCTGTTAGAGTTGTTACCGATCCTATTCCTGTTTTACAGATAAATAGAGTCATTTCTCGTGAGGTGATGAGCTGGGTTAAAATGAGGCACCCGCAGAAGACATGATCATGGCGTAGGCGATGCACAACTCGTCGCTAAACGGCCATCCGTGCTGCAGCGCAGCAAAGGCAGACACTGGCGACCTAACGACGTTATGCCTCAGTTTTCATTAGCAATTCAAAGACAAATAGAGACAAATTCTTGTAGACCAACCCGAACGCTGCGATGAGTCCGTCGGAGCAAGCCAAATTAAGCAACATCCAGTTGAGCGGCGTCATCTTTTCAAAGCACAAGACGTTCAAGAATTTCAATATGAGGGCATGCAAAACAAACGAAAGGCAACAGGTGTACCTGTCGATCGCTGACGATGGCAATGACGACGAGAATATTCATGACCAAACCGACGATGCTGATGACAACCAAATAAGCGGCTGCTGTCTGGTACGCCCACACGGGCATTAGCAAAGGGTCTGACATTCCGTCCACTTGAGCTGCGCTGAATGATTCATTGGCCATCAAGTCCTGGTTGACTAAACGACGTTGACGGGATTGCTGTCCGGAGACAAAGGTCGTGACCAATCGCACGAACACATCGCCTGGAATATTTTCCGTGTTTGCAGTGGAAAGGGTCTCCATGTGCGATGTTTGCTGCTTCTCTCTTTTTTTCTTTCAATATTTCATGGCCGACCGTGACGAATTGCAACCTGTCGCTGCTCTTCACTCACGTCCGTTCCGTTGTCACTATGCCACAATTTTCGTGCCCAAGTCAAACTATTGCGTTAAAACGAGTTCAGTGTATTGTCTCTTTGTCCTGAATCTTTTAGCTTTCTCTATGGATTCTTTGTAATATTCTAGGATATAACCAATTTCTACTTGTTTTTGTTTATTTGGCCAACTAGTGTGCTCGGTCAATATGGGATGTTGGCCGGCGATGGTTGTCCATTCCTCTTTTCGTTAGAGGAGATATCAGCTACGAAACTTGAACCTGTGTTATTATCTAATAGTGCCATTTTGCCACCCCAAACTGCGATTCACACACGATCTGCTGTATACAAGAGACTCTTATATAATGGGCTATTGAATCTGACCCTTAACGATGCCGAACATGCTCTATACTTGAGGGGTTTCAAACTTTACGTATCTCCGTTTTCCGTGAAATCAACTGTGATCGATTCTGGAAATTGAGTCGCTACTGTTTTTTTTTTCCTCTTTTTAATGAACACGTTACGTTAGGATGTAGGGTCCAAAGTAATTGCTTTCGTGCACGGATCAGATGCTCATGAAAGCTTATGCAACCGCACGCATAGCATAGCCAATATAAAAACCCTAAACGTAAAAGATAAACTCAAAAGAAAGAGGTTCAAACATGGACTCAGAGAGTCGCAGATGCCCTCTAATTCGACGTATGCATCACCACCCCCCAATCAATTAAAATCGGGAGCTAACGCGTGTCTTAAATGAGCCGCTAATGAAAGCCAGACTTACGATCCACTTCCTGTTCCTCGACGCGGTTGTAAGACGTTCAACTTTTTATTTTCAGTTCACGACGTGTTATCGATAATGATTCACGGAAAATGTCTTAGTCGTTAGTGTAACACAAACGACACAAATTAAAACAAAAACGCGTTTGGTTTGCGGTCCTTCATCCGACTCGGCTGTGCTTTAACTGCGAACAGCATGTGCCATTGCCGCTATTATATATATACCTATGTATATATAGCTCTGTGTAGATTGCTACTGGTAGCACACCAATAAATGTGTATATGTAGGAAAGATCGGCGTGATGGCAAGTGCGTGCTGATGCTGTGAGCAGCGCAACGGGATGCGCCAAGGAAGGACGCACGGCTGGCTTAATGAATTGATGCGCAACTGCTTCAATTTTCGTATATGGCCTTACAGGCTAATATGAATACCTTCTCCCATTTTTTTTTTTTTTTAACAGGAGTTGATTATCATTTTTTTTTTTTCATTTGACGTTTTTGATTGGATTATTTGATGCGAAAAGGGAATGCCGTATTGTACACGTTCCGCCACTTGGAGTGTTCTGCCTTTTAAAAAAAAAGGGGGGATGGAGAACTAAGAGCTAAAATTGATTTTTCAGACAAAAATGTATTTGCACCTATTCTGTCTTTCATATTGCACATTTTTTATTATTAAGAAAGAAATTTTTGGCAAATAGCAATTGGTCCGCGTTGAGCGCGTCGAAAAGTGTTCCAGCTGTCGAAGAAATTTCATTTTCCTACAGTGGAAAAATGATGTTAGGAAATAAAAATGCCTTTGCCTTGTTCAGTGACATTCAGCTGCAACGTCAATTCAAACATGGAAGCAAAAAAAAGGAAACAAATGTTGATGCACAGCGACGTGATGCCATTGACTGTGACAAGGGCTCTGTGTCTAACACTCAGCAACGCCCCCTTGTTTCTAAAAAAAAACCTGCAACAAGACATCATTTTCAATTGAATAATTTGACTACCTGCCTGTTGTCTGCCACACATTTTTATCCATATAATATATGTTTAGATTGCCTGGGTATTTCGTTTCGTTAGTTACCTAGACAATGGACTAGCGCACTTGACATGATCCCCGTGGCCAATTAGATATTGGTACACACAGTTAACAATCCTGTTCGTGCATATATTGCTCTTGTCAAGTATTGTTAAAGATACACTAGAAGAGCCCCAGTGTGTGAATATGAACCCCACAAACTCTTCATCCACAAACCAATAATATAAACACTTTATAACTCATCATGGGCGTTGTATGTCGAATGCAGTAACCGCAAATCCTAATCCTCAAAATATCTTAACCATTAATGACGTATGTGAATATCAAGCAGCGTGTCCCTTTCCCCCGCATTCTTCCAGTTTTCCTCGACTGTATCCTTTGCTTTCCAACTGAAGGTTTCCTTGAAGTGCACCTGGTTTGACATTCGAAATCCGCGCTCGTCTTGTTATAGTTTCCTCAAACGTCTGGTATATGCGCAGGGTACCCTGCTTATAGGCAGGTCTTTAAAAATACGTTCTACCAAAAATCTTGTAAGCGGATTACACCCATTTTTACATCATTTATATACATGCTAAAAGCTAAGGATTGGCAAAGCACAAAAAGCTTGTTAAAAACAACATACACAAAAGCGCCTGCAGCATCTTGGATTCTCGTCAATAGATTCTTGTTCCTGTATTGCTCTGCGGATTTCACATAATTGATTGGCAACGGGGCTGGTTGATCACATGGTGCTAGCGTTATTTAGTAGACGGAATTTGGAATTTTCTGTTATATTTGTATTCACCTTTCAAAGGACAGGTGCTGCTCTGTATGCCTATAAGTTTGGCCCATTGTCAGCTTTGTTAATTAGTCTCTAATGCTTGACAATGAATCTCGAAACAAAAATGCTGTTTGGTGACACGTGTACAAATTTGTAGCGACAAGGTACTGTAATTATCTTTCAATTAGACAATTTAGGCGCACTATCATTGTTATGTGACCCGTTGTTTATTGTTTTTTTTTTTTATCCTTTTTAATTCCACAAGTAAAATGAAACATCGACTTTCACGTTGGAATGTTTATGTTAAAAATCTAGTGCTGGGTTGTAAACCTATTGAAAGTCGTAGGACAATTGCCACCCGGTTTCATTTAGGAGATTTTGAAATGTCGCAGCTGGGGAAGGCTATACACAATTATAAGAACCTTAACTAGAAGAAGAAACGAGCCAGCGAGAAACTTTCAAATAAGAACGTTAATGAAGCTGAGAATTGGAGAGAACTTTATGAATAGCCTGCTACTAAAAGATTAAAAGGAAGAAGCAATAACCTATTCAGTTAATACGTATTCTTTCGTTTCCTCATTCACCACAATTTGCATAATTAATTTCTCTGGCTTCTTCGCTTTACTTGGATGCATTTTTCATTTTTGAATGTTGTGCTTAGGATATATGAAGAATAACCAGCTGATCAAACCATCGCACAAAAACATATAGTAACTGACCATTGTGTGTTGGCTTTGTATGACGTCAGGTGACAATTTAAAAAATGGATAGGCAATTTATTTTCTGATTTATTGTATTCTATCCTATTATAGAATTCGTACCGAGCCTAGTAGAATACTGGCATCCCTATGCATGTCTTGGGACGCCTATTTATTCGGGGACTGACAACCGTTGATCGATTGTTTCGTCTTTTTCTTAACGTTTGTTTCCTCATTAATTTTCTAGTGTCGGGTTAATGCTGGTGAGCATTCCAGTACTTGCAACAACCACGATCTCCAATATCTTTCTTTTCAGTAAAATACATCTGGTCTCTTTCTATCTGGTGCTAGAGCACAGACAGGTTGTCCACTGAATCTGCTCATTGACTTGCAGGTTGCAACAACATTTTGTTTTGACAAATGTAGACTATTTTTGCCTTTCAAGCAAAGCGAATCGTCATAGTGATTTAGTTTTTACTAGATCATGTAAAACATATGATCATTTTTGCAAGCTCTTTGAATTTATGATTCCTTAAGAAATTAATGGCTAAATCCACCAAGTGTAGACCGTATCGCTCCAATTGTCAAGCAGACGACAGTAGTGTACGAAGACGCTGTTTTTGCATTCCTCATTTGTCATTCACCAACGTTTCTCGTCTCGATTGCAAAAGCAAGCAACGTTTTCGGCGTTTGCTTCGCAATGAGCACCCGAGGTAAATAATTTAATTTTTCTATTGGGCATTTTGCAAATCGTTAGATACGGCTGTTGGCTTCATGGATTTTTACCTTTCAACGTTTCAGGAGTAGAGACTGACGAGCAACAAAGGATTCGATTCCAGGTAGAGCTGGAGTTTGTGCAATGTTTTGCCAATCCTAATTATCTGCACTGTAAGTTTTTGTCTTTGTTTGTGGCATTAATAATTTTTCCTAATGTGAGTCTTGCAATTGACAGTTCTTGCTCAACGTGGCTACTTCAAGGATCCTTCTTTTGTTAATTACATCAAATATTTACAGTATTGGAAGGAACCTGCTTATGCAAAATATCTAAAGTATATCAAACTTTAAAATAGTTTTGTCTAGCAAATTTGAACTTTGACTGTGTTTTAGGTATCCCATGTGTCTGCATTTCTTGGACTTGCTTCAGTACGAGCACTTCAGAAAGGAAATTGTCAATGGTCAGTGTGCCCGTTTCATTGACGACCAGCAAATTCTCCACTGGCAGCATTATACCAGGAAAAGAGTCAGGCTACTTCAGAGTCAAGCTGAAAAGCACATGATGGCTATTCAAAATGAGCCAACACCCCAGAAAAGTGTATGATTTGTGGTATGTCTTTTCGTGAAATTTTTAAAAATAATCTCCTATTGGTGACTTCTACAAGACAATATAAACAAATTCTTTTGTAATGGTGTTGTATTTTGAGTGATATCAGAGTTAGCCCTGAGGCAGTAACAGACATTTCTGGAAAACTGTTTGAGAATGTTTTGAATGGAATATTGGCTAATCTTCCCTATAGGTGGATTCCTTATGTATGTCATTTATCGTCAGGCACTATGCTTAACAACCTCAACAAACAGATTTTCTTGACTTCTTCAATACCAATGTTCAGTTCTTCTTCAGCAGAATGCTCCAGCCTCTCAACTATTCCCTTCAGAATTGCTTCTTTCTTGTTCTGTCTTGCACATATGACAAATGGAAAGCCAAATTTGTCTCTGTACCTAGTGCAAGTTTATTCCAAAGGTGTTGTTATTTATCAATCAGCTTCGTCATAGCTGTATATGTGATGTTGTAATAAGTTATCATTACTTGATATTGGTATCTTTTAACAGTTGTTTCTCTTCAGGGGTCATAGTGTCCAAACCAGCAGCTTTCTGTTCAGCTGAACTCTCTTGGGTAAGGCTGCCAAGTTCAGCTAGTCTCCCAGCCAAATCAGGATGTAATCTTAGCACACCCTCTTTACCTACCATTCAAAGCAAAGAAAGTTTAAAAATAAATTAACACATTTCTCAAAGATGATCCCATTGTGTAAGAACAATACCTGTTTCTGGAAGGAGATCTACAAATGAACAAATTTCCTGATGAAGATGATGGACATCGCGAAATGGACGGAATCGCCACACGGCAGCTGCGACTATTGAACAATGCTCAATCACATTACCGAATCGACCAATAAAATCTTCATAATTCAACTCATTCACTTGCGAAATTTTGAGCACATCAGACATTTGTATGCGTAACAGGGCTGAGAAGTGGCAGCTTGACAACGACCTGAACAGAATGCAAGCGGCCTGTAGTTGCCAAGGTCATAAACAATCAACATTGATTTGTTTGTGTGTGCAGACGAATCGGAGAATAAACATGTTGTTTCCCGTAGATGTTTTCATCCCATTAATTGATAAGTGACGCGAGGTTCTTTAATGCCGTTTGTCATTTGACTCGAGCCGTTTCTTAGAAAGATAATGGAGAGTAGCATGAAACTTTGGTATCACTATATAACTTATTTTCGTCATAACATGTGGAGGACTGGGGAGAAGCATACAAGATTTCCATGGTCAAATCTAAATTCCCTACGTGAAAGTTGACAATATGTTTTCGTTCGGCATCAATACAGAATACAAATTTTCGAGATATTAATACTAATTTCTATAACAGAAAAGACCAAAAAAGTTTTTAGAAATTGAGAGAGAAGGCAGTAGCCGCTTCTATGTGTGCTTGTCGACGGTTCACGTGATCGTCGGGGACTTGAGGGTCATCCAGCTGTCAGCCATGTTAGCGAAACAGCGAGAAAAAGCGTGATAGAGGAAATTTTGGGAGGACAAGCCGACAAGGTGCCCTTACTATGCTTATTTTTCTAGTTCGAATGTCGCGCTATTTATAGCCAACGTGCATGGGTTCACGTTGGAATTTCTTGTGCCAGCCGCACGAATTCGGGCTTGGCGCTTCGGTTCTTTAAAAGGACACCAACTGGCGGTACGTATACCAAATAGCCCCAAGCTCAATACTGACGAGCTCACTTCGACTGCACGATCTCGTCTGTCCTGTTGTGATCATTCCTTCTCCTCTTCCAGTCAAATTTAAACAACTCAGTCAGTAAGTTTTATTTATTTGAAACGTGTGAATTTATTGGTAAACGATTAGACGCATAAGGAGACGAATGGCATCTTGAGTATTATCGGAAAACTTCGAAGTATTTTGTTCTCGTACCGAACGATCCCGTGCCAAGGTGACCTTCGCGTAGGGAGGATTCACTATATTGATCGAGCCCCGGCTACTACCGTTTCTTGTAAAAGTGACTTTTTAGTGCGTCTTCCTTTTGCAGTCTATTCCTTGAAAATTCTTTGTTTGAAAATTGGTAACATAACTCCTCAAGTCTAAGCTATTCAGAGTTAGAAATTTCAGTATTCAAAACAGTTGCACCCAATTTGGCTGCCCTTAGAACGACCTCTAGGTTGGCAACAGAGCTAAGGTTATAGTTGTATCTGATAACATTTAGCATTTTGATGTAGAGTTTTGCACAGAGAAATAACAACCATGGTTTTAATGACTTTATTCTCATCCAAATTTTTCAATTGACAGAAAATGACTACCTACTTCAACTACCCATCTCCAGCCCTGCAAGAGGAGCTCCGCACCATTGCCAACAACATCATTGCCCCTGGCAAAGGTATCTTGGCTGCTGATGAATCCACTGCCACCGTTGGAAAGCGTTTCGCCGACATTGGACTCGAAAACAACGAGGAGAACCGTCGTGCTTACCGCGAGGTATTGACGCTCATAAAGACGATGTTAAACATATTCATTCTCCAAATTTCTAATTTTCAAATGTTGTTCGTATTGTAGCTTCTCTTCACCGCCGATGCCGCTCTCAATGACAACATCTCCGGTGTCATTCTCTTCCACGAGACCCTCTACCAGAAGGCCAGCTGCGGCACCTCCTTCGCCGAGCTTCTCAAATCCCGCGGAATTTACCCCGGCATCAAGGTCGACAAGGGTGTTGTCAACTTGATGGGCTCTGAAGATGAATGCACCACCCAAGGTGATTCACAATCCAATAAACTAACCAAAATTCGTTCTGTATCAATAAATACTTTTTACGCTTAAGGTTTGGACGATTTGGACGCTCGCTGCGCCCAGTACAAAAAGGACGGATGCCAGTTCGCCAAATGGCGCTGCGTCCTCAAGATCGGCAAGAACACTCCATCCTACCAGGCCATCTTGGAGAACGCCAACGTCTTGGCCCGCTACGCTTCCATCTGCCAGACCAACGGCTTGGTCCCCATCGTCGAACCTGAGGTTTGAATTCATTCCATTTGTTCCTTCTCTGTTATTAACTTAACTATCATTCTTCTTTTGTTCAGGTTCTTCCCGACGGTGATCACGACTTGGACAGGGCCCAGAAGGTCACCGAGACCGTCTTGGCCGCCGTGTACAAGGCTTTGAACGACCATCACGTCTTCCTTGAAGGCACCCTCCTCAAGCCCAACATGGTCACAGCCGGCCAGTCCTGCAAGACCAAGTACACCCCAGAGGAAGTCGCCCGCGCCACCGTCACTGCTCTGCAGAGGACTGTCCCTCCCGCAGTTGCTGGAGTCACTTTCTTGTCCGGAGGCCAGTCGGAAGAAGATGCTTCCGTCCACCTCAACGCTATCAACGCCCACCCTGGCCGCAAGCCCTGGGCTCTTACCTTCAGCTACGGCCGCGCCCTCCAGGTGCTTAGCTCTCTTTTTATTGATTTGAGTTTATTAAATCTTTTATTTCTCAATTTAGGCATCAGTCCTCCGCGCTTGGGGTGGCAAAGCCGAGAACGTCAAGGCTGGTCAGGAAGAACTCCTGAAGCGTGCTAAGGTATTTCTTGCTTTTCAAATCCCGGTTTTAAATTTTCAACTTCAAGTAACTCAAAGTTAACATCTTTAACGTAGACAATATGATTGCCTTTTTTTGTGCATGAGATCTAACAATTTTTAGAGTTGCTGTTTTGTTTGTTTTTTGTTAAACCTTAAAAAAAATTATTATTTTCATTTTTCTTTTGTTTGTTGATTGAGCATTTTGTATGTTTGTTTTTGTTTGTTTTCTATTTTTGTTTTTTATGTTGCGTTCTACCAACAGGCCAATGGTTTGGCTTGCCAAGCGAAATACGTTGCCGGATCCATTCCTAGTTACGCCGCCGGTCAATCTCTCTTCGTCAAACAGCACGCCTATTAAAAGAATCTACGGTGCCTTGATCTGAAGTCAAAACCTACGAGGAAAAAAAATTATCTGATACCCCATTCCATATTCTTTTTATGACCAATTTTTCTTTTGCACTTCAGTTAGTTTCAAAGAAAATTATTCAATTGCAAACTTAAAAAGAAAAAAGATATAGCTGCATGTCAGCATGGTTTATGGTGTAGTCACGTCAATAGTCTATTTCAATAGAAATCTCTTATGTATTTTCCTCTTGATCCACTGCTCAAGCCAGAATATATCCCTCTCTTTCACAAAACAAGAGACTTTCTTCACATAGAAAAACCTAAAACCTTTTGATGTGAATGAATTATTCAGGCCAACGGCGACGCCGCTCAAGGCAAATACGTGGCTGGAACTTGCGTCGGAGCTGCCGCTGCCTACGACTTGTTCGTCAAGAATCACGCTTACTAGATTCATGAAAAGCTTGCAATGGTGTCATCGTCGTTATAAAAAGAAAAAAACCAGAAAGTCGATTTGTTTCAACGAACTTGGAAAAAAAAATTGTGAATGCATTTTTTTTCGAAATTTTCACTTTTTTCAATGTTTAGGTAAAATGAACGAGGATCATCGGGGATTAAGATTGTGGTAGTGTCATAATAGAATTTCATTCACTATTATCCACCTTTGGTCCTTTTTGTTTTGGGTGTTTAAAAGCTGGAAAGTGATGTAGTAAGATCACTTGCTTTTATTGTATGTTATTGTTTTCAACATCCAATACACGATACCAATACCAGCAACATATCAAGTACAATTTAATCATCGTGATTGAAACTCAGTGTTTAAACCTTATTCACTTATACAACACAAAGTCACAAGTTACACATTGGATGGTATGGGTTGTCTATCTATGCTAAACGACACGTCTTACTTCAAAAAACCTTTTGAGATAATAAACCTGACCGGCAGTCATGGTCAAGAGAACAAAGGCCTCGAAGAACGACCACATCACCACCCGCGAATTAGTGCTTTCGTTGATGGTCCTGTGAACGCGTTCACGTAGATTCATGTAATCCTGTTCGTGTTTCACTGTCCTCAAGGCGCCAGACAGTTCTTTAATCATCTCCTCCAGCTTGGTATGGTTACCATCTTGTTTGAAAATGGAATCAGCTAGCTATGATACTGAACAACATTTTAAAGAAAAAATCTTTCTTACTGGCTGAATCTTGGTGGAGTTCTGCTGTGGGTTCGCCAACATCAATAGTGAACATGACAATCTTGGGGGTCATTGTGGACATTTTGTTGGAGAAACAGTAGGTGTAGACACCGTCCATGTCGGCCTTGAAGGCATATTTTCCATTGCTGACACGTTCTCCAGACTCGATGGTCTGACCATTTGGGCCAACAATGTTGAAATCAATATCCAAAAATCCACCTTCAGCTACTTCAAAGGTCAAACCTAGTTTGTCCCGAGGGGGGAAATGAATTTTATCAGTGTTACAACCAAAATCTCTGATTTTAATTAATGTTCATTATGCATACCTAATTTTGTGCCTGCCGAAACTTTTTCGAAGAAGCTGAATAATAAATAAGAGAAAAATGAATGTAGTTCTTCAAAAGGTAACTTGAAGAAGCAAGATGGGCTGTACACAGGTATGACAAAATTGTTGGTAACTTACCATTCCTCGGCGTGAGCATCTATCGTCATGTAATAGGCATTTGTGTACCCAATCAACAATAAAATGACAAAACAAATGTGATTCATGGCAGCTAAATAGAGTTAAATAGATTGAAACAGGCAGATTTTTACAAGAAACAGATTGGAAAATATACGTCTGTTTCTCCGGCTACAAACGATGACGTGTAGCAAATCGCGATAGTTTAGTACATATCGATAAAACACTATGGGCGGGAATATCAGTTGAATTGTATATTAGATTTTTAATGTCTCGGAACACCAAGAAATATAAATTCAGACTAAAGAATAAACATCGGAAAACAAGGACAAAGTTTATGACAATAACATTTTTAGATAACTTCGTTCAAAATTTTAAGTCAGTCGTTGGACGTTCACCATTCAGCTGTCGACAAGACAGCTGAAACATAAAAAAAAATTTAATCAAACATTATATGTGTTCCTACAGTAGGAATACATTTTATTTAGAAATGTTACTGCTTCGTAAATGGCAAACCTTTATGTGGCCAAAATATTGACGCCATATTCGCCATTTTGTTTCTTCATCCGTGCAGGGAGTTGGTCACATCAGTTGTCTGAAGCAGACTGTGCAGTGTTCACTATTGGGGTTCAAGGAGTTGAACCTCGTGGCTCGTGCTCGTCCAAATAAATTGGTGAGTAATTGCCACATATTACAGTTCAAAACTCTTATGACTAAACTTTTGCCATTTTAAGACCTTAGTAATTAATGTGCCGAGTTAGAAATTCGTATTTTTTTAAACTATTGCCTACTCCTCTCTCATACTGGTAACAGACAGAGGAATGAAAAAACCTATTTGTACAGGTTGTGGGTTGCTGGCCTGCAGGCTTAAATTATATTTTGCTGTTCAGAGACACGTGCTGCTATTACTATGTATCACAGGATAGTGCACTTAATTGATCTGAAAAAGAATGGAATCTACTTTACAATAAGCTGTGTTCGAGGTAATCATTCTTTGTCTGTGTTAAGTATCTGTAAATAAAAACCCCTCCTTTTTAGGAAGCATTGGACGATGAAGTAAAATTTTAAGCTAACAAGTAAAAATTCAATCAAAGAAAAAAAAGGTAATTTTACAGTGAAACATTAGCCACAGTGAATATTGCTTTCAAGATGCCATCTGACTGTGTGCTAATCTGAGGTTTTAAATAATGTGGCAAATTTTTAGTGAACATGTATTGTCAAGCTTTTATAGAAAAAAAAAAAACCCAGGTCCGGGCGAAATCCGTTGTTAATCGTCACTATTGAAATGGCTCAAAAACTGAATCGATTTTTACGCTGTATAGCCGAATACGATTTTATTGCGACTGTTCAATTCGAAATCCTATTTAATCTTATTTTTACCTTGTGTATTTTGCCCAGTTGTTTGCCAGTACCTGAGTAAGTGTTGGGGATATAGAGAAGGAACCCTACGATATCGAAGGTCATAGTGCATAGACTGTACTTCCGTAGCACATCTACGTATTTAAAAAAACCTAGGGGTAGGAAGAAGGAAAAAGTTGACTGGTAGCTGCATACATTTTCATCACTTTCATTGTTCTATGTTTGACTAATTTCATTTTACTTCTTTGTTTTACCAGGTGGTATCCAATTACTTCCTGTATTGAAAAAATTTATCCCAAAATGGTATGAACCTGGGACTTTATAAGCATCAAGTTAATTACACCCTAAAATCTGGTAAATGCTACTACTTCGGGTTCTATTATGTTGATCCGCTCTACCTAAGCACGTGCAATAGTTGCGTAAAGTCATAGTGGTATACAGTTCAATTTTCTTTGCCTTCCTGACAATCGACGAGTGCCTCATTTTTTTCCCGTATATCTTTTCGGGGACAGAACTTTCTGTACATGTCAGCTAATGTTGTTTCTGATTCATTTTATTTTTTAGTTATCCAAATTTGGACAGAATGGTGTTTCAAGAGAAAATCGACAGTGGTTGATGGAGGAATTGAAACGCCTCAAATCTGAAAAGGCTACTCCATGCATTGCAGTGCAGGGTCTCAAGAACATGCATACTATCAATTGGACTTTGTGAAAAAGGAACTTGAAGGCGAAATAAAAAATCATCATACAGTACAGTTGGAAAACAGGTAATGTTTCATGCCAAACTATAATTCTTCAGTACCCTTTCACGTTTCTTTCAGCCAAATGCCGGTTATTAGCTTTGCTTTTGAACCGTAATGAGATGGACGATATGGTGAAACTATCGATCATCACTTGATTGATTCAATCGTAATTGCCTCCATTATGGAATTGTTGTTGTGCTAGATATTCATAGGGTAATACGAGTTACTAGAAACAATTCGTACGACTCTTGAAATAGAGTTAAAACTTCCTGCACTGAGAGAACGTTTTCAAACCCATAGATGAAATTGCGAGGACTAGTAACATTCTTAAAGTCCTGAGTGTTTTGCGCATCCAATTTTTTTTGTATCACTCAAGTTTCTTAATTTTACATTCTGTCTTCGACGACGATCCCATGGCCATCGACCTTAATTAAGTGACCTTCGTTGCACGTGTCTGTTTCCTTTTGTTTGTGAAAATCTTACAATCAAGTCAGAAACTGGTTATAAGAACCAAAGGATTTATAAAAAGTATGCGAAAGCCTGTTGGTTCCTGTTCTGTTAGTGCGCTAGGCGTGCATCTCAGTTAGAACTTTCCCCACTTAATCAGAATAGGTTTGCATGAGATTTGCCTAAAGGGATGTCATTGTACCTGCGTGACAGATAAAATTTGATTTATTTGCGACGAAGGTTTTCCTATTTTTAATTATTTAAAATTTTTAAAATATTTATCAACGAACAAAAGTTAGGATTGCGAATTCTTATGTATTAAACGACCATGGATACTCACATAGCTCTAGTAGTCTAGCTCTAGTACTTCGGGTGTTGTACGTGCAAAATTATTTTCTATACTATTGAATTTAGTTGTATATTTAATTTAATAATTTTAATAATTGATACTTTATCTCACTTTATCAGTTCTCGTTTCGGTTTTATTGCTGTTCGACAAGCTGAGCCTGGGATCCCACTATTATCAAATTCACCAAGCTCTTGGGTAAGTACCATACTTTCAGCTGTGTTTGATTGCTTAATCTCTTGGCGTAAAAGGTACCAATATTTAATATTGGTTGCTATTTTATTTATTGAATTTTAATGAAAAAGAAGAGGAAATGTCCAATTTTGCCTAAGGGAAGAATTGTTGGGCATCTTGTCCTTTTCGACCTTCGTGTCCGATTGAATAATGCATTATAGATTGTGGGGAATGCTGAATGATAGATATGACATTTGTTTGCGTCGTCATTTATGTCCAGCGTGGGCTGTTGTTTGTTACACGCATTCAAATTTCACAGTGGATAGATGCAACAAGTGATGCCATTCGAACTGCAAAGTGGGTCACCATTACCTTCCAAAGTGCTTAAGAACTTGAAATCATTTTCCATGTTCTACTACCAGCGATGGTCTTCCATCAGAGAATTAACAGCTTGGTTCGCTTTTCTTCTGACGATGTTATGAAGCAAGTACAGCCGGTTCGGAACTGGTTTTAAGGGTAACTTTTTTTGCATAGAGAAATCGGGAAATTCATCTAAGATTTGAGTTTTACTTCTAACAGCAGCTCCAATGGAATAACTATCTTGCTAATTCTTCAATTTTGCGAAACTGTGCATTGAGGACATGAAATTCGTGAATCGAATTTGTTTGGAATTTATTCCGTAGCCATAAGGCTCACGTGTACTACTGCCGTTCCCTATTTTTTCCTCTCGCTCTGATCACACTTGAATGAGACTCAAACAGAAACTTGTTATAAGTATCCAAAGATAGGAACTAGGACTTCATTTTTAGACTGGGGTCACTGTTCCATGCCTCCAGACAAACATTGCTAGTGTAATCGAAATCTTCATCGTGCATTTTGAACACGTTTTCAAAAGATTTGCCTAAAGCGAAGTTCCGCTACCTGTGTAACATTTGAAAAACAAAATGTCGTTATTTGGAACGAACACCTTTTTTTTTTTGCTATTCGTTGCAAAAATGTGTAATAGTTAGTGATCATAAACTGGTTGGAGCACGGAATGTGATGTCTGCAGAGAAGATCCATCATCTTCGAATGTTATTGCGAAAAAGGGTCCAACGTAATCCAATTGTTCTTCTCGCTGTAGTCGATAACAACGTGTTCGTATGGCCACTTTTGAGTGACATTAAAATCAACTCTTTTTTTTGTCTAGTTGGAAAAAGCTTTTGATTCTTGTTGCTAGGGAAATTTCGGGTTTTCCAAATCCAACTTGATATTTCCGTAAGCAGAAGCAGATGCTTTCTTTTTGTTTCAGTTCAAAAATGGGGAAGTTGGTTCAAAAAAAAAAAAGAACAACTGGTCACATTGTTTTTAGGGTTTTCGTTCGGAGGCATTAATCGTTACAAGTTTTTTCGTCAACTCTGTTGAACTTCAACAAGACTTGTTTTAAATCAGCTTAAATTTTGGAGATGCGAAAACGTCCATTGATAAATTCTTCTGTCAAACTTAACAGTTGAACAGGTAGCTGCTAAGATGTTTGCTAGCGAACTATTGTTTTAAGAGTTTGCGATAAAAGAAATAGGTTTATTTTAGTAAATTATCTATAGTTTTTGTAGGTGATTATATCTGCTTTATTTTATTTATTATATTGCATTCAGGTTTAATTTTAATAACGCGGTGGACGCTATGAACCGCGCCAGTTCATCGCTCTACTAGTAGTGTCGGTATGCACGAAACATGTTTTGACTTTTTTCTATTTATAATTAATTCTTCTTCTTTAGATCGCATTTCTGAATTCTATCTGCGCAGCAGAAATAGCGCAAAACACGGACGAATACGTAAGACATCAAGATAGCGATCAAGACAACGAAGAGCATCACGTCGAACAGAAAACGCTGATGTAGAGAAAGTTTACGGGAAGCCGTCCTCAAATGTGGAGCGCCGTCATGACGAATAACGTATTCAATCCAGTAAATGACGCGATCTAATGGCGTTTCCATTTGATCGCGCACCAGCTCCGATACTTTTTTGATCTTTTCCGCATAGCTACGAAACATTTTCAAAATTGTCAGAAAATGAAACAAAGGTAAACATGTAGATGAATACCTGGCATTAATGAGGATCTGCTCTATGGCATTAAATAGAATTTCTTCCGTCAAATTGTTCCAATCGAGATGAATGGCAAAGCCGTCGTCTTCTGCCTTTTTAGCGTTAAGAGGCTGGTCTATAAAAACGGGCAAAATTATCAATGGAACTTTATGGTACACGGCCTCTTGGATGCTGTTGATTCCGCCGTGCGTGATGAAGAGACGCATTTTCGGATGGCCAAGCAAATCGGCTTGTGGTAACCACGGCATCAATTTGACATTAGCTGGAATTGATTCTTTGTTTCCGATTTTATTTTCATTTTCCCATTTCCACAGGATGCGTTGCGGTAACCGGGCAAATGTCGACATGAAAAGGCGACGCACATCATCGGGAAGATCGGAGGTTCTTAAAAGTGAACCGAAACTGACGATAATGCATCCGGCGTCACCGGAGTCATTCACGAATTTTTCTAAATCGTGCGGGAGCGGTTTAGACGGACCGAGGTTCATGCCGCCAGCTTGGATCACTGCTGGCGTAGTTGCCATTTGGTAATTAATGCCTAGGTTAGTGTTAAGTATCAATAGGCTTAAATATTTGTTTTCAATCATTTCAATTGTTGGCAGGTTTTCGATGTGCAAAGTTTCGGCTGCGAGGCGATCTGCCACGGGCATTACGATCCAACGCCAATAATATATGGCACTAATGCCGGACAGTGCGTTGTAGGTTCGCTGCCAAAAATTCATCTCATCCTTGAAAGCCGAACCTATGTGGGAATAATGGTCGAAGGCAAGTGGTGAACTGACGGCATCCAGGTGCCAAGGCATGGGCATGGAACCCATGGTGTAGATAAAGGGTGCATCAAATTTATGGACCAGCGGAAGAATGCATTCGTTCACAGCTGCTTCTACGATGATCAAATCGTATTTTTCGTGTGACTCCATGAGCTGATGGAAGACGGGATCTCGGTAGATGGTTTTACAGTAGAGCACTACTCTTTTTGGCAATTCAAATAACAGATAAAAATTGTTAGTTCCAGCACCGAAATCAACGTTGTGATCGCTGTTCAGCTCATCTAATTCTGGTGAGTAAAGCAGACGTAAATTGGCTGTTTGATTAAGTGCATTCTTCCCTTGATTTGTCGGTAACAGTCCGTTCCAGTAGGTGACGAAATGACCTCGCTCCACCAATCCCTTGATCACTGGTTTGACGAAATTGGTGTGACTGCGTGTTGAGATGGGCGATAAGAAGAGAATCCTGTGAGCTGCAGTCAACTCCATGGACAAAAATAGAAGTAAGAAAAAACTTAATACCATTTTTCCTATTGTTAAACTTTTACACCGATTTTATATAACTGTTATCAAGGCAATCGAAAAAATTCAACAAAAGTTTCCATCTTTGTGCGCCGACTTTATATACTCTTATAGTTACGCAACAGTTTTTAAAAAATCGAAAGGAAGGAACTCTTTGCCATCTAGCGTTAGATTTGACGCTTTTTTAAAACATCAAAAACATCTGAATCACCGGCATCTAACACTAATACTAATTCCTATTTTACTTTTAGTGCTATAATAAAAACAATGAGAGCGAATTTCAAGTGAACAGAAGATCAATTAGGTTTTGGACTCGAGCAATCCAGCCAAATTGAAACCGAAAAAAGTAATTCATTTCAAGTGGGGAATCATCAGAATGTCTGTTTGGTGGTAATAAGAAAGTAAAATATTAGAAAAATTTCTTAATGTAAAAAAAAAAAAAAAATGTGTTTAAACAGGCAGCATCTAGAGGATGATTTCAAAAGAAAATCGTACGTGGAGCATCGCAGGAAGGAATTGCTGTCGGCTGGAGAAAACAGGACAAAGAGGTAAATGTTCTATGCCAACCTGCAATGTTTTTGCTTACCACTACTAGTCGTTCGGGCTAGTAGCCACTTGGGAGGTCCCACGTTCAAATCAAGAAGACGATAGCGTTAGACCGTGAATCATAAAAGATCTAGTTCAAATCAACTAGTCCCATACTGGAATTAGTATTGCATTAAACATGCTCAGGTTAGCCTTGGGGAGAGGGGGTACTTGAAACAATGTTCCTGGGCACTGAAACTGATGCGTTTACCTCCATTTGTAGAAATTCTGGTTTGCTCCACCTGCAAAACGTTTAGAAATCTCTCAACGCAATGGAGGGAGAATTTCTGTTGTGGTTAAAGATGTAATGTTAGTTTTGAGCACCATCTCTTGGACACCGCCCAAGAGTTGTGTGTGTGGTTGTCGTTATTGTACGTCGTAGTCATCGTAGCGCTTTGTTTCCGGCATATTATTTGTCACTTGAGTTCAATATTCTGATTCGGTAGATGTGAGACATTTTAAGGGCAAAGCGGACTAGCACGAACTTCCATAATACGCCGTTGATTATACTGTCGTATACACCAGATTAACTCCTCTTTTTCTGAATTGATAAGTAGGGATAATTGGTTTCCCGTCCAGAATTACTAGTCGTGCAACCAACGGTGCTCGTCTTTCAAAACTTTCTCTTGACATAACTGGCGAAATCGTGCTATTGCTTAGTTCCTGAATGCGATGGCTCGAAACTGGTTTTTAGGAAAAACTAGTAAATTCAAATTACAAGAAAAAGGTGGAAAAAGCTTAAAATTTTGCTCGGTTCCCTAGAGCATTCTCTTCAGACAATTAAAGTTGGCTCGAATTTGGTATAGCCTAGTTTTTAAGCTAGGGTCATTCGTCATTGTCCTTATTCGCAGGTTGCTGAATGGTTCTATGTTACTTGTGATGGAGTAAAAAATAAAAAAATAAAAAAAAAATACGCCACGAACTTGCCCTAAGAACCAAAGAATTTAAAGAACGGGAAGAAAAATTCGTCTGAAATGAATGTTCTCATTTCAGTCATGGCCATCTGTCGAAACCTTATTTTGAATCATTATCTACTCTAGGCGTTGATGACGCATTTGCAGAAGAACTCGCCCAAAGCCAAATCACCTAGCAAAGTGATTGTTTTAAAAGATAGATTTTGCGACTATCTCTTTTCATTCGGTACCCTGTAAAAATGTTAACAAATGATATTGAACGTCTAGGAAACTAGATTAATGTACTGTGACTGTCAATCTGAATCGCTAGTTCCATACCAGTCGAATTTCTTATTTCTCTTTACTTGCCAGAAGAAAGAGCTAGTACAAGTTTACCAGTTCCTATGGATATTGAAACCAACTCTCGTTGGGAGAATAACTGTTTTGGGTTCACTGTTTGCCCAATCCTGGTTATCTCAGTAAAGCTAAATTTCCATTGAAGTACAAAAAAAAAACATTGTTTTTAGGTACATTTGGCTTTTCGTTCGTCGTTTCGATTCGTTTTTTGTCTCGTATGGACTTGTTTGTTCGCGTAAAGGCCAGTCGCTAACTGTCGAAAATGGTTACCAACGCGCATTTTGCACCACGAATCTTGTTTGGGCAGATTGTAGATGAAATCAGATGTCAATGATATATTCAAGCAATAGCGGTTGGCACGACTGCCAGACCTCAATTTGAAGATGCCAAACAGTATATGTCTCTAATAATTGCATATGCACGTAGCCCCATTAGAAAGTAAACAGTAGAACGGATTAAAATTCTTCGTCTGAAATTTGAATGTCTGTTTTTTTCCATCCTTATTCGCGAACGTTGGGTGTGTCATATAATCTTTGCGTTATTGATTATCTTGATTGGCGGAGCACATTCGATTTATGTGCGTGTTGATATTTATGATGGTTAACGTTTGCCATATAAATCGAGTTAAACTTCAAGTTGACATATTTCAAATAATGGTTTTTTTTTTAAATTTTATTTAGGGAAACCAGCCAGAAAGAATTCCTTGCATTGAATTTCGATGATCAGCAAAATTCATTAAGACGTTTCTCTTGCCTGCTCGACATTCCATCGGCATTCTGAACTGAAGTATAATGAGTATTTATTCACATTACTGGGTTTGAAATGCAATGCTCGTGGCTCTGCTTTTCAAAATAATAACCGTTCTGCATTTGTTTTAGGCAATTTCTCTTTATTGGTGTTCCTATATTACGGAAGGAGTTATCAGGTATTTAGCCACAGCGGTAGTGCTTTTGGCAGGGTGACAGCTGAAAGCTACAGGGAATCGTCTTAGCGCTACTGGTTTAATATAACGTGGAGTAAGCATTGCATTTCAGTGTTAAGCTCTATTATTAATTGTTTTTTTTTAGGTCGAAGTTCTGAACTTGAACTTTGCTGTTGAAGTGGCGGAAGACACGACCAAGTACATAAAACGCCAAGGCACCAATTAATACGAAAAAGAGCATCACATCCAAGAGAAAACGTTGGTATAGAGAAAGTTTGCGTGAAGACGTCCGCAAATGTGGAGCGCCTCTGTGGCGGATAACGTATTCAATCCAGTAAATGACGCGATCTAATGGCGTTTCCATTTGATCGCGCATTAATTCCGATACTTTTTCCATCTTCTCCGCATAGCTGCGAAACATTTTCAGAATCGTCAGGAATGGAACAAAGGTAAACGTGTTGAAAAATACCTTGCATTAATGAGGATCTGCTCAATGGCATTGAATAGAATTTCTTCCGTCAAATTGTCCCAATCGAGTCGAATGGCATAGCCGTCATCCACGGCTTTTATGGCGTTAATTGGCTGATCGACCAAAACGGGTAAAACTATCAATGGGACGTTGTGATACACGGCCTCTTGGATGCTGTTGACTCCGCCGTGCGTGATGAAGAGACGCATTTTCGGATGGCCAAGCAAGTCGGCTTGCGGTAACCACGACATTAATTTGACATTGGGTGGAATTGATTCGATGTGTTCCATCATTTTTTCGTCTTCCCATTTCCACAGGATACATTGTGATAGGCGGGCAAATGTCGACATGAAAAGGCGGCGCGCATCATCCGGAAGCGCGGAGTTTTTAATGAATGTACCAAAGCTAACGGTGATACATCCAGCTTCACCGGAACTGTTCACGAATGTTTCCAAATCGTCTGGCAGCTGCTTAGGCGGACGGAGATTTATACCGCCAGCTTGGATCACTACCGGCGTCGTCGCCAATTGGTAATTAAGGCCCATGTTAGTGTTGAGTATCAAAAGGTTTAGATAATTTCTCTCAATTGCTTCGATGGTTGGCAGGTTTTCGATGTGCAACATCTCTGCGGCCAGGCGATCGACCACGGGCATGACGATCCAACGCCAGTAATATATGGCACCAAGACCGGACACTAGGTTGTATGTTCGCTGCCAAAAATTCATCTCATCTGCATAAGCCGTACTGACTTGCGGGTAATGGTCGAAAGCCAGTGGTGAGCCGATGGCGTCTAGGTGCCAAGGCAGCGGCATGGAACCCATGATGTAAATGAAAGGTAAATCGAATTTATAGACGAGTGGAAGGCAGCATTCATTGATAGCTGCTTCTAAGATGATCAAATCGTATTTTTCTTGCGAATCCATGAGCTGATGGAAGACGGGATCTCGGTAGATGGTTTTACAGTATCTCTTCATTCTTTTTGGCAGACCAAATATGACGTTGTTGGGTTTCTTTCGAACACTAAAATCAACGAGAGTTGCGCTGCTGATTGTGTGCACTTCCGGTGAGTACAGTAGACGTAAATTCGTTGTCTGATTAAACGACTCCGTTGCCTGATTTTTCGTTATCAATCCATTCCAATAGGTGACGAAATGGCCACGTTCCACCAATCCTTCCACCATCGGTTTGAGGAAGTTGGTGTGACTGTACGTTGCGATTGGGGACAAAATGAGAATTCGGTGAGCTGACACGGACAATTCCGTAGACAAGAATAAAAATAAAAACACCTTCAAAACCATAGTTTAAATGTATTTTTCAACTTCTCTCTTAGGACACCCTCTTCATATAGCTGTCGTCCTTCAAATGTGGGAAATCGAGCAAATCGAAGACTTTTGTTCATCTCTTTTTTGTAAATGTACCAAAGGTGCGTGAAACTATCGGGAAAAAATTGGACGCAACGCCATCTAGCGTTGCAAACGACATTAGCTTAAACGTGACAAATTTTTTATCATCACTGTAGGTAATCGTTTTTATCCTATTATGGCTGAAAAACTTTTGTTTTAGGCCAGACCATCGTAAATGATGAATCTGGTTTTTTTAGAGCGTTCTTTAACTATTATGCATTTGATTAGAAGGAGAGGAATTGGTAAGATTTGCGGCGGACGGAGACGAAAGGTTTTGTCGCCAAGGGAGCTAACCTGAAGAAAATCATCATTCGGGATCCAACGATGTTTCGGCTAACCTGTATTCTTTCCTTCTGAACACAAGGCCAACAGGTAATATTCTATGCCAATTTGCAATGTTTTTGCTTGCCGCTACTAGTCTTTCGGTCTAGTGGCTAGTTGGTGGCCTTTCGTTCACAGCAAGGAGACGATAGATCCAGACTATTAGTCAGAATCGATCTAGCTAAAATCAGCTAGTCCCGTTTTGAAATTATTATTGCGCTAAATTTTGCTCAGGTTAGTCTGCTGTACTCAAAACAATTTTCCTCTCCAGCAAGAACGACGTGAATGGTCCATTTGCACAAATTGTAATTTGCTGCATCTGCGTAACGTTTTGAAATCCCTCAAAGGAAATGAGAGCAAGAAAGTGAGCTATTGGAATCCAAGTTTAAAGCGGGTTAGCACGATCGTCTGCAGTAGACCGTTAAATTCACCGTCGTATACACCAGAATAACGTTGTCGCTTGTCAATAGACGAGTGGGCATAACACGTTTTCCTTCCACCGTTACGAGTCGTATAACTAGCGATACTCGTCTGTAACATCGTGGCTTGAAACCGATCCCTAACTTGCCCCCAAAACCAAAGAATTTACGTGGCCAATAGAAAATTCGCCTAGAGTTGAGTGTTCTCATTCAGTCGTGGCCACCGGTCGAATCATTTTTTTAAATTTGAAATCTTAATTTTCTCTAGGCGTTCATAGGCATTAGTAGAAGAACATGCTTACAGCAAAATCACCTACTAACGTGATCAGCTGGAAGACAGATTTTACATCTATCGTTTTTCTTTTTTTTTAGATGTTAACAACTGATGTAGAACGTCTTGAAAACTAGAGTGTATGTCTAGAGGGAATGTCTTGCATTCTGCATCCCTTATTCAGACAGGTCGAACCCCACCCAGGTTATTTTATTTTTCGTGCCAGAAGAAAGAGCGATGTGTGTTTACCAATTTCAATAGTTATTGAACCCAACTCACCTTGAGGTAATAACTTTTGTTTTAAATATATTATTTGTCCAGCTCCGGTTTGCTTATTGAAGCTTCATATCACGTATAGCTTAAAACGCCCCGTGTTTTCTGGCACATTTGGCTTTCCTTTCGTCGTTACGTTTTGTTGTTTTTCGCGGGTTGGCTTGTTTGTTCGTGCAAATGGCTATTCGCTAACGGTCGAGAATGGCTAGCAACGCCGATTTTGCTCCAGGAATCGTGTTGGGGGGGGGGGGGGGGGGTGTTTTAGCCGGAATCAGAGAAAACTTGTCGACTCGAGCAATCGCGTTTTTGTATAATTGCCACATCTCATTTCGACGATGGCAAACAGCGTATGTCTTGACTAATTGCATGTGTACATCGATTCCTTTACGAAGCGAACACTAGAACTGAAAATTCTTCGCCCTGAAATTAGAATTTCTGTTTTATTTTTTCGCCCTTCTTTTTCTCGAGGGAAAAACGTTGGGTGTGTCGTGCAATCTTCGGACTTTTGATAATATCCAATTTTCTGCAATGAGTATTTAGTTGCATGACTGGTTTAAAATATGGTGCATCTGGATTTGCTTTTCAAAACAATAACCATTCTTTATTTATTTTAGGCGATTTGGCTTTACTGATGTTCCTGTCGGATTTACCAAATATTTAATCACAAAGATATCCCTGTGAAACGGCGTCAGCGAAAAGGATCGTCTTAGCGCTATCGGTTTCATATCGATGGAGTAAGTATTGCATTTCAGTGCTTACCTCTATTATTAATTGGATTTCTTGTGGTCGCATTTCTGACCCTTGCAGTTGAAGCCAAAGACACGGGCGAATACATCAAACATCAAGGCACCCAATTAATACGAAAAAGAGCATCACATCCAAGAGGAAACGTTCGTACAGAGAAAGTTTGCGGCGAAGACGTACGCAAATGTGGAGCGCCTCTGTGACGGATAACGTATTCAATCAAGTAAATGACGCGAGCTAACGGCATGTCCATTTGATTGCGCATTAGCCCCGATACTTTTCTCATCTTTTCCGCATACGCAACTAAAATCAATGTCATTGCCCGTGCTGATTGCAATTAAATTCCGGTGAGTAAAGTAGGCTTAAATTCGTTGGCTTATTAAGGAAGTCTGATGCCTGATTCCTTGTTATTAATCCATTTAAATAGGTGACGAAATGTCGACATTCCACCTGCCTTTTCGCCCTTGGTTTGACGAAGTTGGTGTGACTGCCGATGCGTTCGATGACTAAATGAGAATTCGGTGAGCAAATTCCTTGGACAAGAATGAAAGTAAGAAAACACTAAAATCCATAGTTTTTACGTATTTTGAGCTGCTCTTTTGGAACACCCTCTTTGCGTAATCGTTGTCCGATCAATGGGGTAAACTGAGCCAAACGAAGTCTTCCATATTCATCTTCTTTTTGTAAAATTACAGTAGGTGCGTGAAATATGGTATACCATGAAGTATAGTTCATCGTATACTTCATGGGATTCTGTAGCTGATTGGTGAATGGTTGATTGCTGAAACCATGAAGTACACCAGCAGTAGTAACGCCTGCTAGGTAGCTTGAGCTACGCATGTTAAGCTCAAGCGAAGGCGTTGCTGCTGTTCCGTTCCGAATCGCCTGTACGTTCTGGTAGTTGACAGTTTTTATCCGCCAGATCGCTCTAATAATTGATACGATATGCTGTTAATTTATTGCCGCTATTAGGCGTGGGGTCATTGGACTTCCCGACGACAGCCCCTTCGCCCCTACACTAGAGATGTTATGGAATACAAAATTATTTTTGGTGGAAATATTGCGGGAAAAAAGCCGCACGCAACGCCATCTAATGCTACAAAAAAACGTTATTTTAACATTTGCAAGTCGTTATCATCCTTGAAGGTAATATATATATTTTTTTTTTAATGAGGGTTGAAAAATAATGTTGTATTTGGCCAGGCTATTGTAACTTTCAAGTGAACTTTACCTTTAGGTTATTCACTCGCTTTTCAGCCGTATTGCAATGATTTTTAAAAAATCTGTAGGAATTGAAGTGAACAGAGATGAAATGATTTGTTTCTAATCGAGGTGCTGCTAACATGAGGAACATTATCTTTCCTTTGGCTCTCTGAAGGTAATAAGACAGAATAATTTTTTTGCCTCCCATTTCCTAATGTAAAACTGTTGCGCACATCAGGCGAGAATCAGAACAAAGGATTTCAACTGATAAGTTCTAGTTGAACATGGCATGAAAGCAACTAAAAAGCCAAAACCGAAAGTCGTTATGCATTTGGAGAAACCAGGAGAACGAGGTAATGTTCCATGCCATTTCTGTAATGGTTCGCGTTTCGTTATTGGCCTGATCTTTCGGTCATGTGGCTAGTAACTGGCTTTACAATTGAACCGCCGTATAAGGGGTCATATAGTTTGTTATAATCGATCCGCTTAGGAATGCGATTGGTCCCATTTTGGAATTGTCCTTGCATTACATATGCACAATCGGCGTGGTTTGAAACAGTTTTCGAATCCTAATTGTTTTCAAACTGCGTAAAGCTAACAACTCCCTTTTTTTTTATGGTGATAACGACTTTGTTTATTTGTCGCAATTATTGGAAAAAAACCACCACGAGTAGCTGCCACAAAAAATTACCAATTCAAATGCAAAGCGGGCCATTATAATCGCCTTAGCAAATCGATGCGTGTGTGGTTTTGTTTCGCCACCGGTAAGCCGGAACATTGGCGGAAGGAAGTTGCAGCAAAATCTGGTTCTCCCCCCACTTAATCGTCAATTGTATAACTCGCTTTTGCCGTGGTGGTTGCACGTAATCCGGTGGCTAACCGTTGGAAACAAGGCAAAAACAGCTTTTTTCGACGAATATTTCAACATGTTTTGGGCAAACGACCGGAAATTAAAGATAACTCGATTGTTTTGCGTCGACCTTGGTCGCCAGGAAATAGCGAGACTTTTGCGTTGTTTTTTTTTTCCTGCTAATTTTTGTTTTTCTTTGTTCAAGAGTCGACTCTAATTTTGTTCATTCCCCTTTTTAGCTCAGGGAGGGGAAGGAATGAAACTAATGTCGAATTTCGGATCGGTTTTCGCACGTTTTCTGCCACACGCATTTCCGCTTTCGTTCTCTTTAAAACTGTTCCCTTTTTTACTTGTTTTTGTTTTTTTTAGTTCTTTTATCCATGTAACCTTATTACCATTTGATACTGACTTTTAACTAGACCTTGACGATTGTCCGCTGTGGTGTTTTCTACAAGTGGCACGCTGACTCTGATTTAATTTCAAAGTCCATCTCTTGGCCCTGCAATGCAATCAGGAACAACGGCATATGGGGGAGGCAAGAATGGAATCCAATCTGGGCCGCAATCGAGCCGAGACGATGGCGAATTTGCGCTGGATTTTTAAAAAGAAAAAAAACAAAAAGGTAAACATAAACATTTCATGTTTCAGTGCCGTTGCTTCAGGTGAACTAGATACAAAAGCGAACTGCGTCAAACAGCTGACATGTGAACGACAAACCAAAAAGCGTTTTTTTCTTTCGCACTTGGACGTCCTCGTTCTCCCTGACGATGGTGCTGTTATGACAGCCATTCAATCAGATAATTAAAGATGGGAATTTTCATTTTTTTTTTTTTTTTTGTTTTTCTAAAGAAAGACGGCTGGTTAGTGAACATGTCGAACTCTTTGATCATCGGGACGTCTGCACCTTCGAGCCTTCTAGTTGACTAGTTCATTTCGGTCTTTTCTCTACCTATTTAAACTTTACGTTTTCTTAATTTTTCAAATCATAAGATTATGAGAGCAGCACCGTAGTCGGTAGCTGCCTCGTACACAAAAATGCGTTAAAGAAGAAGACGAAGGAACATTGTTTATTGGCTCATTTCTTCGATACGGTTCATTTGCCGAAGCCAATTGCATGTCCGTGTGAAGCAAATGTTTGATGGACGTAGTAATCCGCCTGTAGAATTATACGTAGGGGAAGAAGACAGTGTCTGGGCTACAATTAGAAAATTAGCACGTCAACAGCCCAGTCATCAAGTCACATAAAATGTAACGAGCTGTGAAGCTGAAAAGATGTACCCAAATTTAGAGAAGAAAAAATATGCATCAGTAAGAACCAGATGGCGTGTAACTAATTAATACGATTAAACAGTTACATAAATCAAGAAATGGCGACCGTCCTAACGTTGTGAGGCTATTTGAAAGAGTTCACGTTTTCTTACCTTTACCCATTTTGCCAGTGCAGCTGCCAGTTCTTGAGAATGCGTAACGAAAAAAAAAATGTGTTTAGTTGCTTTAACTTGTTGGAGATATCATTAAATTATATTACCGTAGAATTAAAACGAGTTTTGTTTACAGGTTGAAAATTGATGGAAATATGGCGCCGTCGATCAACGTCGATAGCTTTATCTTCGTCTGCAACGGATAGGACCACGTGCATCATTGCATAGCCTCGTCGTGAAGTGGTCAAGCCTGTCTACAGCGATCGGCAAAACGACATTATTACAACTAGCAGTTGATCATTTCAGGCTTTGTTAAGTGGAAAGTATGCACATAACTCTTAAAAATAAAAAAAGGCCTATTGAACTGAAAATGGACGGTTGCTTTTCCAAGGTGAAAGAAACGGAGAAATTTCTAAAGTTATAGTCGACAAGTGAATGATGCTGCAAGACGATCCGCTATTTGCCATGTCGTCACCTAGTGACTGGCTTGAAAGGACAATCCACAGCTCTCACCTTCCCTCCGACTAGACATCATGAAACGTGAGCCGTGACAAAGTGATTTTGTTTAGCCGGAAAGTTGTTGAATTTCATGCAAAGGAGCAGAAAGAAAGTTGTGTGGCTGTTGAGACCGAGTAAAAGTGGTGGCTGCTGCGGTCATACGGAGATCAACGTGTTCAGCAAATGGTAAGTCGTTAAACAAACTCTCCCTTTTATCTTGTTTGATATGTGTGACTTGCGTATGCATAAGAAAAGCCTTTTTCTTTTTTCGGTGCTTTCCGTTCATCTGGTTGATTTGTAACGTAATTCGACCTCTATGCGTGCCATCTGTTGGTGTCATGATCAAATAATGGCGCTACGTGACCACGCTTTCTCCTTGCACCGAGTGCTCTGGACACACGTCACTGGCGCGCATTCCTAAACATAATTGCAAGTCTCTGCTAGTTTTTTTTTTTTTTTTTTTTAACTCTTCTAAATACTCATCTTGTTTTCACATTGACGATGTCGTTCACTTGTTTGACGGCCATGCAAATAACTTTGAAAATGGGCGCAAAAATTTGATAGCTATTAAAAATGATGAAGCGTAGTCTAGGAGAAAATGGAACAGTGGGACGCGATGACGACAGGTGGGCATGCCATCAACATTTCAGTTCGGATGGCCAATGTGTTTTGGAACGATCCAACGTCGGTGAATTATTTTTCTTTTTCTCGGGCTTTTTTTTTTTTTGTTTGTGCAAGCCATATGGCCGGAACTAATGGCAACCGCACGCCAGTCATCACGTCTATACGATCCATCCCCCCCCCCCCCCCCCCTAAAAAACAGTTCGTCCTCTCTTTTTTTTTTTTTTTTTTTTCGCTGTTTTCGCGTAACGAATACTTTCGAAACATTTTTTCAAGTCAATATTGAGTAGCATATATGTAATGGTAGGGTTTCCATTAAAGACAGGTTAATGACCACCACCACCACAGGTTTTCACGTTGTCGTTTAATGTTTTTTAACACCGGCAAAACGAACGGTATTTTCTGCCAACGTTTTTTTTTTGACATTACGCAAGTGGAGAAACGAGAACATTTCTTTCGTCAAATGGACGATGCAACCGCCAAATGTTGTGACGTTGATTTACCTTTCCCCGTGGTTTGTTTCGGTTTTTTTTTTTTTGTTTTGTTTTGTTTTGTTTTGTTTTACTACACGCCAACGTTTTTCTTTTTGCCGGTACGCAGTCGGCCGGTCTAAACACCCGTGCGTGATATTTCGGTATTGACGGTGTAAAAAGGCCTCGTTTTTGTTTTGTTTTCAACTATCGGAATTCAATAGTTTTGTCCTATTGAATATTATCCATTGTAATTGCGTAGCTCATGTTATTTTCCGTTTCGGTAATAATCTGATTAGGAAGGGGGGAGGGGACACGCCCATGAAGGGAATATTTTCTTTATAAATGATATTGGAAGCGCTCTATTTTGAAATGCAACCCACTTGTTTCTTTTTTTTTTCTTTGATCGCTACCGCTGTCAAATATCGACCATTGATTTAAGAAAAATTGAACTCGAAAGCTCTTGTTCGTCATCTCGTGCCCGTAATCACGTGACCCAATGCCGTATGTAAAATTTTACCTATTTTTCCGCCAGTTCCGCAAAGTTTAGAGGAAGGCATTCTTGGTCGTAAAAAAACACACACACACACACACACACACAGAGAGAAAACAAAAGAAGAAGAAGTTTATAGATTATGGTAATGCGCCCTGGGATGCGTGCCTTGATGACCGGCAATTCCTTCTCCCCCTCCTTTGATTATTTTTCCATTGTCTTTTTTTTTTTCCGTTTCGTAAGGTTGAAGGCAATGGCCCAGATCACGCACAGCTACGACATCAGTTCGCTTCCTAATGATTTTCTCCGTGTCTAATACAAAAAAAAAAAAAAAAAAAGCCAAACGCTAAATAAATAAAAATTATTATTATTGGGAGAAAAAAAAAAAAACTGCAAATAGAAACAAACTCTATGGAACGTTGGCATTTTTTTTTTTTGTATATGCGCGTGAATCTTGCATGACTCTAGCGAAAAAGCTTCGGCAAGATGCCACGGACATCCAATCAGAGCCGAGGTCACGTCATAATTTTTTGTTTTAAACATTAAAAAAAAAAAAAAAAAAAAAAAAAAAAGATTTTTTTCGACGGCCCAATGCTTTGTAGGAGAGACAGAGTTGAAAGGTCGTGAAAACGCAACGAAAAAGAAAAACAAAAAAAAAATGTCGGTTCACTCCCGCGCGGCGGTAATCATTTCTAACCTTTGCTGCTTATATCTTTCGTGTGTGTGTGTGTGCTAATGATCACGCTCTATAATAACATTTTTCGTTTGTGTGTGTGTGAGGGGGTAGGAATTTATATCTGAAAAAAAACTAAACAGAAAGATCGGGGCAAGAAAAAAGGCAAATGAAAAATCAAGGATGAGGGAAATTGTTTGAACCTCCCGCCCCCCCCCCCCCCCAAAAAAAAAAAAAAAAAAAAAAAAAAAACAGGTCCAGATGGTTCTAATGAGACTATCATCATTAAAAGATGGCAAAGGGGGGGGGGGGGCAAACGATTTGGAGGAGAAAATATATATATATATATATAGACACACACTCGACTGGTAATCATTTCGCATCTTATAGCAGCTGGTGTGTACGTCGTTTCGAAATATCTCAGGCAAAACACGACAGTTCTCTTTTAAGATAGAGTACCACCTGTGCGCAAGTGATGAACCTCCCGGTCAGATTTCCTTCCATTTCATTTCATTTTTATTTTATTTTTTTTTTTTTCCTGCTGGAAATGATAGAGATTGACGGTCGTAGCAACGAGTTATTGACGTGTTGTACTCGTCGTAGTCGCAAAATAACATCGCAGACATCTTCTCGTCTGTGTTTAAACAAGTGGGGGGGAAGAGAAATGGCGAAATGAAACGATGCTGCTTGAATTTTTCGCCTCAGGTGAATGTCCTCTTTTGTTTTTTTTTTTGTAGCGTCTTCGTCGGCTGGCGTCGTCTTAATAAAGCCGGCGTGTTTTGCGGTTGCCCCCCCCCCCCCCCCCCCCCCCCCCCCCCCCCCCGCTAAAAAAAAACTGTAATGAAAATGAAGTAGGTCACCCAGTCGGCCCACAACGTCCTCCCGCCGTTGCCTCCCCGTTCCTGGAGCAAGTTGCAACTCTTTTTTTTTTTTTTCTTTCAGAGGCTGGTATGGAACCCAGAGGTCGTTTCCGAACCTTTCGTCTTTTCTCTCTTTCCGCTGCGAACAATGAGCGCTTGAAAAAAAACAAAAACAAAAACAGACTCGGATGTCGAGTCTTCGGAGGAGGGGGGGGGGGGGGTATTATCGTCCTCATTTCGCTTCCCTTTTTTGATGTAAAGAGGGAAATGTAAAACAAGAAGAGACTTTCTCTCATTTGAAAGAAAAAAAAAAGATGTTCCGTTTCGCTTTAATTTCCTGCCTGACGCCGTCCGCAACTCTCATTTTCTCCGCACTTTATTTCCGATTGATTGCTGGGCTCTTTTTTTCTCATTGCGCTTTTGGCTTTATCCTATTAAACAAACAAACACACACACACACACACACACACACACACAAAAAAAGGGAAGTACTTCCCCCTCCCCTCTTGTTTACTCGTCTTCTTCTTTTTTTTTGTTTTCGTTATATAGATCAGCCTCGAGGAGGAAAAAGGATATCCATCACATCCGTTCCCATCCATGCGTTATCCATTTCGCGTGTGCCTCTAAATAAACATAGCCTCCGACATAGCACGGCACTAAAAAAAAAAAAAGCAACTTTCGAAATGAGTTTTCTTCTTCTTCTTCTTCTTCTTCCTGGAAATGAGGGGAAACGACAACGAAGAGGTCGTCGCTTCATTTTCAAATTCTTTCTTTTGCACTCGGAATTTTTGTTGTTTGTTGTTGTGAAGGGCTAAAGCAAAAAAAATGTAGAACACAGAGAGAGAGAGAGAGAGACATTACTCATTTGTGTTTTTTCTCTTTTTAAGTAAAGTGTTTGTTGTTTTTTTTTGCGCTGCCGCAACGGCCCACCCGACTCGTATTTTCCAAAATTCGCGCATTTTTCCAAAAAAAAAGGAAAGAAAAAGAAAAGCTATTTGTGTTCTATTATGAAGAGAAGAGAGGCGAATGAGTTTCTATTTCCCAGGGAAGGTGATGGGAATTGGCACGTAGCGCAAACTTTGACTTTGCCAATGTTACAGTGGCCCACCGGTACAATTTCTATAGGCGATGATTCATTAGTCTAATTCACTTTGAAAAAAAAAAAAAAAAAAAAAGAATAGGAGAGAGAAATTTCGTGTGGCGGGATTGAAGAGAAAGAACGGACCTTGTGCCATCCGTTTGGGCGCTGTCACGCGCATTGCTACCAGTTGTCGAGCCGAGTTATCGATGGCGAATAGCGGGACTAGACGATGTGTGCGCGCCGCGTACCGAAAGACGTACTACACGATAATGTTTTGGAACATCGACGGGGGGGCAACGGGAACGGCGTGGGAAGAAAAACGAGAAAAACATTGACGCTCTCCGTCGAAAAGAAAAAGAGGCCAGTAGTTGAGCGCAAAAATGTTTTTTTTTTTTCCACAACATGTATCTCACTGGATGGATGCCTCATGTAATGCACACACACACACACACACACACACTCCATTAGTTTGTTATAGAGTGGTCCGTAATTCCTCCCGTTCTTTCGTGTTCCAGTTTTTGTTTTTTATTTATTTATTTGAAGAAATTTAAAAAGAAAATTTTGTTTCCATGTTTTGCTAATGGATTTGTCGCCCGTAGCATCAAACATGAATGGCGACAATTGGAATGCAAATTGACATTAGATCTTCCTCCGTGGAAGGGGGATGTTGGTTTAAAAACCAAACAAAAAAGAAAAAAAAGCGGAACAACTAGTCAAGCAGTTAGTAGGGGAATGGTTTAAATAATAATATTTGATGGCATCGTCTTCCTTTTGGCTAGGCTCTACTTCTTTGAATAGTTTGAAAAATGATGAAGACGACGGTGGGGGGTATGCAGAAGAAAACATTTTTTTTTTTTATTATTATTTGCGTGGCATCATTATCGTTTTTGCCATGACTTTCCTCAATTTCAAGCTCGAATAAGCTGGAGCCAACGAAAATTCATTTGTCTTTTATTTGCCTGCTTTTATTCCCCAGCTGAAACATCATTTTCGGAATTTAAAAAACAAAAAAAAACAAACAAACAAAAGAAAAACAAGGCAATGGCATCGAACCGATGCGGTCGGTTTAGTTTTGAGTGTCCCGTTGATGACCAGACGATAAGCAAATGAAGCGACTCGTTTCTTCCTTCCTTCCTTCCTTCCTCTTTTGAACATTCCTGTTTTGTTTTTTGTTTGTTTTTTTTTTTTCGACACTAGAACGTCGTTGGTGGACGCATCATCTCGACTGTAGAAACCGTTTGTTACTTGTCACGCGTGTCCTTGTGTCCCCTTCACATTTTGTCCAAGTCGGCACAGAAAAAAAAAAAATGTTTGTTTTTTTTTTTTCTCTTTGTCGACAATCTTTGTCAAAACAAACTTGTTGTGCGCGTCAACGGGAAAGTCGTCTTACCTTACACGTACCACCGTACGTATATATATGATCTCTTTATATAGTATGTTTAGGGTGTAGTACGGGGACAGGTTCCATGACCGGAGAATGCGGGTGAGGCCATGGAAAAGAACGAACGAAAAGTGTTTAAATTCACGCCAGATTTCTCTTTTTTTTTTTTTTTTTTTTTTTTAAAAAGGGGATCAAAATGAGTTGGTTGCACAACATTTTTTTGAAAAAAAAAAAAAAAAAAAAAGGAGTGTGGGTGTGACTTGCAATCAAAGGGCGCAGGTGATTGACTCTCGTCGGAAGGATCTGAAAAAAATGCGACCCACCAAATCATTGAAGCAAAAGCAACTGTCCATTTCCTCACGGTGATGACTCCAGTCCATTTGTGCGTATCGATGTACTCTTGTTTTGATTCTCTTTGAACGGCGTGTTTGATTCTGATTGAGTCGAATATCGCTGTGCCGGGGTTGCATTTTTGTGTGTGTGTGTGTGTGTGTGTGTGTCTATTTAAATGCCCATATAAAGAAAGGTAGAAAAGAAAGGAGTTTAGTCGGTCACTGATTTGTGCAACGTTTTCCGTCCGACTCGTGTTTCCAATCAGCGAACGTGCGCAAAGACCCATTTCGGTTTTTTTGTTTTGTTTTCTGTTGATACAAATAGATTTTCTTTTTTTTTTTTCTGATGGCAACGACAACAAAAAGAAGTCGGCGTCCTTGATGTCCGCGTCCAATCGCCTCATTTGAAGTCAATTTTGGATCGAAGCCAGCCGATTAGGTTTCTAACATTCGCATTGAACAAACAGACACAGAGATCTTGATCATCAATGTACCGCCTCTAAATTTTTTTTTTTTTAGTTTTTTTACAGTTTTTGTGGTGTGCTCTAAATCCGTTTGAAATTGGGGGCCCTAAAAAAATATCGGGATTTTCTCATTCGCCGCGGGTTTCGATTCGAAATCGGAAACTTTTGAACGATCAAAATTGAAGCTATTAGAGAAAATACTCTTTTTTTTTATTATTATTATTATTATCTTCATTTTTTTCGTTTAGAAATTTTTGCCTGGCGAATAATAGGCCAATCACGAGCAACTACGTAAAAAAAAAAAAAAAAAAAAAAAAATGTTAAGTGAACGAGGCCTTTCCCTAACTCAACCGCCACTACATCACCACCACAAACGAAAAAAAAAAAAAAAAAAATAGAAACGTCGTCATCTTCCGTCTCATTTTTTCCGCCTTTGCTTTGCGATGAAAATACAGGAGCACCAGCCCCAAAACTGAAATGCATCCGTTGCAGCCGTTTCGTTTCGTGTGCACACAATAAAAAGAAAAGAGACCTGATATACACGCGTCGAAAAAAAAAAACAAAAAAAACACGGAGAGAGTTAGAGCGCAAGGTGCGCCTTTAATTTCAAAAAAAGAAAAGAAAGAAAGAAAGAAAGAAAGAAAAATGATCAAATGTAGGCTATATAGCAAAAGAAAATGGGCCGAACGACGAAATATATACACACACACACACACACACACTAGCGTGGCTGTCTGTTAAAAGGACGTAACGAGAGAGAGTTGCCGCAGGCGGTGAAATAAAAAGTCGTGAAGCACGTTCTCTTCTTCTATTTCTTTCTTCCCCCCCTCGTACGAAGAGCGTCTTCTTTCATATCTTTTCATCTCATTTTTTTTTTTTTTTTTGCTTCTTCTTCTTCCTTCTTCGTATTTTTTTTTACGTGAAACCACACCCATGTTAGCTGCGAGGCTTTTTGTCCGTGCGCTGGGAAGAGGTCGCTGCGTGACGCGGGCGCCCAAAGCAGCTAAAGGCGGCGGAACGGAGCTCGTTTCCGTTCAGTTGTCGTCCGACTCTTGGCGAATCAACACGTTGTCCTTTTCGTTTTGTTTTTCCCTTCCGTTGGGGTTCTTTACAAGTGTTTTGCGTGTCGTTAGTGCCGTGCCCATTGATCGGCTGGCAAGTGTGTCACCATTCAATCGAGAGAAAGAAGAAGAAAGAAGATGCCATCGAGGCAGCGCAGCGGTGAAAGTGCATTCCACAGTGACGGTGAATGACATTGTCTTCTTGTTTCATTGATCCCGTTGATCAGATTATTCTCTAATCGTTGAGCCGTTCATTTGCTTCTTTCTTCTACCGGCAATCAGTGAATCGTTTAGACTAAGATAACATTCAAATTAAGGGCGTATACGTTTTCTCTTTGAAATTGAGAAACAAAGGAAACAAAAAAAAAAAAAAAAATGGAAACGATCGATTTCGGGTGTCAGGTGAGATGTCTCAACCGACAGCGGTTGATTCCAGGATCGACGCATCCGCAATTGAACCAATGCGCCTCGAAATTCTTGGCCAAAGTAAAAAAGGAAGTGAAGATGTGCGATTCGTCGGCCGCGAGCAGCACGACGACGACGACGACGACGACGATGGCGGCAAGCAAATTGCCCGAAGCCGGTTGGATGAAGTTGAAATTGAGCGAACGCGGCCTGAGAATCCTGCCGGCCGTTTGCTCGTCGTCCATGTCGTCGTCGTCTTGCGCCTCGTCGACGACCTCCTCTTCATCGGCGTCGGCCTCGTTGGGCGCCATGCGCAGCCTGCAGCAGAACGGCAAGAGCGACGAAGGTTTCGAGTCGGACAGCGACACGTCGATACGGCGGCCGCACAAAAGCAATTCGGCCGCGTGCAGCAGCGGCGTCAACAGCAGCAGCTCGGACATGGACATGGACATGGACGACTCTGACGAAGGACGCGGCGGCAGTCAAAACAAGAAGAAGACGCCGGCGCTCGATGCCGGCGACTCGTCCGACTCGGACTCGGCCGAGCAGACGACTGTCCTCTTCCCCGTCCGCTGCCCGTTGTCGGACATCCTGTCGTGCCAACACCCGGCCGCGCTCGGCCGCCACGTGGTGCTGTTGACGCTCCGATCCGCCGACGACAGCGCCCTCGACATCCTCGCCCTGGAATGCAGCGCCGAAGAGCCGGCCCGTATTCTCACATTGCTCTGTCAGAAGATCCAGGCCTCGGCCTTCGCCGCCGCCGCCGCCGCTGCCGCCCATCCGTCAGGAGCGACCCGACCCGCCCCAACGGCGGCGTGCGCAGCAGCTACGACGGCGTCCGCTGCGACCAACGACGCGCCGTCCAAGACGGCAGCCAAGGTCAGTCAAGCGCCGGCAGGCGGCGGCGATGAGCGGCCGACAGCCAAGACAAGTGGGGCCGCCGTCTCGATCCAGTCGTGGTCGGACAGGGAAGAGAGGCGGACGCTGGATGCGATCCTGGTCGATTCGAAACACTCGTCGCTTGCCACGCCTTTGGCCGCTGGCGGCGCCAAAGCGCACAACATCATCCGCAAATTGGAGCGCCAGCATTCCGAATGGAGTTTGATCCAGCGACGGACGCGAGACGGACTGACCCACCTGCAAGTCTCGAAGCAGCAGCAGCAGCAGCAGCAGCAGCAGCAGAAGCACAAATCGACGTCGGCCTATTTGAATCAGGCGGCCGTCGCCGGTGGCGGTGACGTCGCTGCCGCCTCCTCCCCCTCCTCCTCCTCCGCCGCTATGCGCGGCCATTTCAACGGCTCGGTGCCGACCGCAACATCCGGCGCCATGTTGAACAACAACGGCAACAACAGCAGTAGTAGTACTAGTACTAGCAGCAGTCATAAGAAGGGCATGCCTTGCGGCGATCAGATGGCCCGCCTGGAAACGGGCCTGGCCATTACCAACAGCCATCAGGGACATGGCAGTCGCATCAGTAGTGGCGTCGATGGCGTCGTCGTCGTCGCTGCCGTCGCCGCTGCCGGATTGAAGCGATCCGACACGGCCGCCGTCATGCATCACAAGCTGGCCAAGAGCAAGTCGTCCGGCTCGTCCGTGTCCACTTGCTCTTCGCCCTCGTCTTCTTCCTGCATCGTCAGCCTGCAGACGCCCGAGTTGCCGCTCTCGCCGTCCATCACGTCCTTGTCGCCGGCCGTCGTGACGGACGCCTCTACTTCGCCGTCCCCACCGCCCACCCCGCCGCCCCAGCCCAAGACGTCGCGCTGGTCGTTCGGTGCGCCCTTCCGCCAACAGCAGCAGCAGCAGCAGCGCCTCCTGTCGCCGGAAGCGTCGCGACGCAACGCCAAACCCAACCAACGAGGCAGGTCGTCTGAGCGCAAGTCTTGCAAGTTCGACGCCTGTTCCACGTTGAGCGCTCCGCAGAGCGGCACCTCCGAACTGGACGGCCTTTTCGTCTCCTCCAGTCGAATGTTGAGCATCAAATCCAACAGCAACAACAGCAACAACAACAACGGCAAGAAAAATTCTAAAAAGTCGTCCAAGAGTCTGCCGGAATTGCTTCCGGTTCAATCGGCCGCGACGGCGCCCAAATTGAAACGCGATCCGTCCAAGACGAGATCGTTCCTAATGAAATTGACGTCGTCCTCCCGCAAATCGCCCACTCCGCCCCCAACGGCTGCGCCTCCTGCGCCATTGAGCACGCTTTCTCTCAATAGCGAACGATCGGCCAGCGAAAAGGAGCACCGCGGCCAGCAGCAGCAGCACCAGCAGCATCCGTTGAAACTGCATTCGCGAGGCCGGTCGTTGATCCGCCTCCGTTCGTCGACCCGACTTCAATCGCCGCCTCCTGCTGGACCAGCGACGTCTTCACATTGCGGCCAAACGTTCCTCATACCGACCAAATCCGGACAAGAACTGACACGCAACATTTATCCGAAAGAAGGTCCGGCTGCGTCCCAGCAGCTGCAGCTGCAACAACAACAACAACAACAACTGCATCAACAGCAGCCGTTGCATCAGCCCGTTTTCCACCTGTTGACCGGACACAATAACAAAAACGCTTCCGGCCATGGCATCGGCCGGCTGCGCTACAACGTCGGTCCGCCGCCAGTAGCGGCCATGTCGAACGGCTGGGCCGGCTATTGCTGGAACGACGGGCCAAATGCTGCGCTCGTCCGTCACTCTGTGCCCACCTACGCGACACCCATCGATCCCAACAACAACCAACATCTTCAACAACAACAACAGCAACAACAACAACAACAACAGCAATGGATCTACTTCCATCCGCATCGGCATCACCTGGCCATGCCGCCGCAACCGCCACCCGCTCTGATGAAGGCGGGCGATTTCAACAAGTTGCGCCTGCAACGGTCCAGGAGTCAAAGCCCCGGCCGGATGCGAAGTAGCCAAAGGTATACAACTCTGAACGAACGAAAACACACCGTTGCAATATTTTGCGCACAGATTGCGCGCGCTTCTTTTTTTCATTTTTCAAATTCAATTTGCAACAATTTCATTTTCAAAAAATAGTGATGGATTGCAATTTTTGTTTTTGTTTTTGTTTACCAAACGCAAAATGCGTGAAAAAGATGGCTACCCCCTGCCGCACCAGCTGGCCCGTCGTCTATTGGCCATTATTACGCCGTCCCGACGCCCATCCACCACCAACAGCAGCCCGTGTCTCTTCCGCCAGACATGGGCCTCGTCTTGTCGCAACAACACCGAACCGCCCCGCCTTGCCATTCGCCTTCAAATGCGAGCGGCAATCACCAAGAGTTGTCGTCCTCTTCGTCCGCGCGCTCTTTCAGACGATCCAAATCGACTCACACGCGCATGTCGACGCGTAGCCATTTGACGCCGCTCTCCTCATCCAAATCGACTAACCACAACAACAACAACAACAATAATAATAATAATAATAACAAGGCAGTGACGTTTCACGCCTTCGCTACCGTCCAACTGGTTGATTGAAAACAGTTTTTTTTTTTTTTTTTTTTTTTTTTAAATTCTAATTAGTTTTTTTGTTTGTTTTTTTTTGCGCTAAGGGAATGTTTATTTGATACAAAATATGAGGGGGAAGGGAAATTTTTCCTTGAAACAAAAAACAAACAAAAAAAAACGCACATCTGTGATGTTTCTTTTTGTTTTTAGTTTTTATTTTTTTCGAAATCCTATTTTGGTTGTTAAATAATGTTTTTGGGTGATTTGACGGTTGTGTATAGAAACAAATGCAAATATATCAAAGCGCTCGGATGGACATCCTTTTTTTTTTTTTTTTTTTTTTCCCCGGTTGTCTTTTTTTTTTAAACAAAAGACGAAAGTTCGTGATGGAAAAGCACAGGATTCGTGATGGAACAGCAGCTACTTTCTTCTTCATTTCACTCGCGCACTACAATTTGCATCGTGTAGAAACAAACGAAACAGACGTCATTTAGCTCTTCCCTTTTTTTTTTTTTTTTTTTTTTTTTTTTTTTTTAAAAAAAGAAAAAGATCGAAATGATGGCATTTACAGAGAGAATCTAATAATTAAATGCATTCGAAAAAAAAAAATGGGGGTAGCGCTCATAATGACGTGTTGTTTGCTATCCGTGTTTGAAATAATGGCATTTGATTGGACAAGACTCTCCGTAACTCTTTTCTCTTCCATCGTCGTATACGCAGACTCGATCTGGAAACAATTATGTGGTTTCCGGTTTTTATGTTTGAACGCATTTCTTTCTTTTTAACTTGCAAAACTGTTTTCTCTGGGTTTTTTTTTTTGTTTTTTTTTTCGTGGCACCGATGCAAAGGTGGAAGGGGGGGGGGGTCCAGTTTTTTTTTTTTTTTTTTTTACATTATCCACCCCACAGAGATAGAAAAAGAAAAAAAAGGCACTGTACAATGTAAATATGCTTGTAATTCTGAAATGTTATTACCATTTCACGAGGATGGCTCTTTTCGGAGAGCTTCAGGGCACTTACTTTATACGTAATGAATTTTCAGAATGAACCAACAGACGAGGCACTTCAATCTCTTATTTACACACAACTTTCTACCCTACCTCTTTCTTTTCTTTCTTTGTTTTTAATCGTGTTATTCCGACGACGTGGAACTGTACGCATCTGCTGTCATTCGAGATGATCACGTTACGAAGGGTAACCTCAAAGAGTCTGACGCGTTACACTTTACGAGCCATCCACGAAAAAGAGAAAACGTGTGGATTGAATAAACTCCACTTGTGAATGACATCATGGCGTTGAAATAGGGTTCTACTTTAGCCCGGCACTGTCGGTCAGTGTCTGAATTTTTAATCTATTCATCACGAGCGTCGCACGCACACGATGCGCCATGTGCTGTGCGGCAGACGTCATCGTGTTATACGCAGCTTTTAACAAGGCAGAACACGTGAAAGTTTTTTACGCGATGCGGCTCTCGTACCTGTGCTACGTCAACTAAAGATAATGAACGGGAAAAAAAAAAAAAAAAGAATTCGCATCATGTCGGGACTTGAAGATGATTCATTTCTTTACCGTCTGCAGCCTAGTTTTCCTTTTGATAAAAAAAAAAAAGAAGAAGAAACTCCGGAAACTCTGGTTGGGGATTGTCGATCATTTTTTTTTTTTTTCAGTGATGTATAATTCGTGATTGTATCCCATATAGCCTATATATATTTTTTTCTTTTCCCGAAATAATATCGTGCATCTCTATAAGATTATTTCATTTTTATATAGCGGAGTGCAACGGAATAATCGGGTTGTTCCGTTAACGCAATTATTTTTTTTCTCGACATTTTGATCTTGTCCAAGCCAATAAGAATCGGCCCAAGTGGATGCGTAGTCCCACCAGGAAACTAATGGAAATGTGTATATATATATAAAAAAACAAAAACAACTAGATTCATGTATATCCAATTATCATAATCCTGTATGTAACGGAGCGTGACTCTGTTACCATGGCGGTCTATTTTTTTTTTTCCTTGCAATATAAAAAAGAAGCGTTTAATTCGAATGAAACCAATATCTCATTGGCAAATTTATGTAAATGACTGCTACGCTGCCGGCATTGTATAGATCTTAAAAGAAAAGAAGAAAAACAGACCGACAAAGATCTTTTTTTTTTCTTCTTTTCTAGCCCATATTAAGAGATCGTTCAATGTGGCTATATCACGATGCCGGCAATGTGAGAGGGAGAGAGAGTTTCGTGGAAAACGAACCGGTTCTAATTTTGGTGCGGGGGAAAAGAAAAAAAAAAAAAAATAATTCGTGCAAAAGTTTTTTTTTTTTTTTTCAATGTGAAAAGTGGATGGCGCGGTGAAACATAACGTCGCAAAAGCCGGAATAGGCGGTAGTCCCCCCCCCCCCCCCCCACGCCCTTTCAAATCATTTCAAATGTCGTGTCACCGATTCTCTCTTTTTTTTTTTTTTTAATTTTGAAAGCCATTTAAAAAAAAAAAAAAAAAAAAATGTTGAATGACTAGCACATCAAGGCACGGCGACTACTCGCGTTATTAGTGAACGTCATTTGAGGTAAAATGGCGGTCGAATTTGAGGGAAATGTGAAACGTAAAAGTCAACGACATCGAGCAGCAGCACGAAATTGAAACGACGCGTGAAAATGGCGCTCGGGTGAAAGTGGACCTTGGCTTTTTGCTGTTGTCTTACCTTCAATTGTCCCTGCTGTTTATCCATTTTCATTCAAGAAACGACCCTGCCTCTTGCGGTGGTGTGTGCATACATAATAACCAACTGCCTTTTTACCTGTTTTAAATTTTAAAAAGAGGCCCCTCTTTTTTTGATTGTCCCTGATAAATGTGGTCAGATAGGACCGAGGCTCTTATCATATTCGAGATGTTCAACAACAGTACCCTCCCCATCCCCCCCCCCCCCTATGTGTAAGAAATAATACGAAGAAAAGTGGTCTAAAGTACGTTTGTGAGACACATCATCATCATCATGGGCGCAGGGACCGAGAGGAAGCATCCCGACCGCGTGAATTCGTGATGGCCCCCAAGGCTTACCAAGTGTTATTATTTATTTTCCTTTCCCCCCCCCCCCCATTTTAATATATACTACATCCATCCATAAAGAGAGCGCTCTTCTTTTTTGAGTTTTCTTTCCCACTTTAATGCATTTTAACTAATCCTTTATGGGCCTCAATCCGAACGAAAGACGTCCGCTTGTGGTCGTTCAATTCAAATGTATGGAGGCCATGTAAGGATAATCCTCCATCAACTGGACTTGTTTTCCAGTTCACTTGGGTACACACACAAAACAAAATAAATCAAATCAAATCAAAAGGGATTTTCTCCTTTCTATGGCAATTGCAAGTTGGTTTCCCCTTTCCAAAGTCACCTGGATTGGCTTATTATGTGTTTTTACCTAGCAGCTTAGAAAGTAGAAGGAATGCTCGCCCACAGCATTTTCCCTTTTGTAATATGCACCTGTTTACGCATATTTAAATAGTAAATTCAATTAGACGCCTACAAGGATATGATACAAGGAGATCTAGTTCTTTGGGTTTTTGTTTTTTGGTTTTTTCAGGTCGTTGCCACATCATTGACATTTTCTCTCCATTCGGTTTGAATGAACGTTCAAGCAGAACATGGTGAAAAAAAAAAAAAAATGGATTCTAAAAATACGGAAAAAGTTGGAATTAGAAAGAGGCTGATTTCGTTAGCATATCGAATTACGTGAATCATTCCCTTTCTAGGCTATTTCACTTTATAATCTCAAAAAGAAGAAGAAGTAAGCGATATTTGATGTAGTCGCACGCGCAAGCGAACGAAAAATTCGGGAGGAAAGAAACGATTCATTGTAGGATGAGAAAGAGTTGCCTCTCCTTCCCGATGGCAAGACGGCGGCTATTCTCGTTGCAAAGTAGATAATAATGCAAGCGTATAATATAGTACCAGCGCCGCCGTTCATTTCTTTTCCTTCTAAAAACACACAAAAAGAGCCTCGAGCACAGGGCCGCTTCGTTCCATTGCGCATAGTCTCTCAAAACGCTCAAGTTCAATTCAAAGTCACTGCGATTTTTTGGATATTTTTCATATCCACTTGTTTTTGCTTTTATTTTAAATCGTCAATGATAAAAAAAAATGAAGCCTTTTTTTTTTGTGCGCAGCAGCTAATTGGCCGTCCGCGTGTACACGATGTTTGACGGTCGACAGGGAATGTAAAAAAAGTCACGTCGGAAATGATGAACGATCGATATGTACGGTGCGTCGATTCACTTGTTCACGACTGGCGTCTGCAGTCGATGAAATTTTCGCCACTCGGCCGCCAGATTCTTTCATCCGCATGCTGCGAAAGCAAAGCAAATGGATACGACACACACGCGTCAATCGAACGATCCCCTTTATTTCGTCCGTCGACGCTCATTCGACACACGGTTTCGCAGACGACGTGCCGAATGTCGCAACGGGAAATGCCCGGCCAATAAGTTTATCTCTTTCCCCTCTTATTGCTGTTTCGTTTCAGTAACAAAAATAAAATCCCGACTTTTTAAAAGGAAGGATACCATCCATAAAGTTGTTGTTTTTTTTGTTTTTTTTTAAGGGAAGGAGGTTACAATGTTTTTTCCTTGTGTGCCATATGAAAAAGGGCGAACCGTTTGATGGCCCGACGTTCACATCGGCAAAAAGCCAACGCGTTCCGATGAAATTGCTAACGACAGAAACGGGATTTTAAAAAAAAGCAATTTCAATAGCCTCTGCTTGTTAAGCATTTCATTGTTTGAAAGAAAAAAAAGAAAAATGTCATCATTGTTCTTTAGGTGTATCGGATGTATTGATTTATGTCCGTCCCCTCGTCAACTGTCATTTTACAAATTCGTGGCGCAGCATTGCGGAGATTCGCGTATCCCCTTTCTAATGCAACAATAACATCGTCATCCGTCTCCATCTGCTTATCGAAGTTTAACGATTTCCTTTTCACCGCTCCAGGTGACACACACATAAATCATAACTAGCGCTAATAATTCGATTTGCATTCTTTTTTTTTCTCGTTTACGACTTTCTATTTAATGATCGCTGTTCGTCAAAGGCAGCGTCGCTGTGTTGCACGGCCGCTAATGAATCGTCCCGCGCCTCCCCGTAACGTCAAAAGTTCGTGATCGATGATGTCATCAGTAAAAAATGCATTCTTTCATTGAAATATTCCCACCTCGTCGCAATTCTGGCTCCGATAGCTTGATCGATTATTGGCATCATTGCCTAATAAACGGATGGGCAGACGTTGAAAGTTTAGTCGGACAACTTGTTTCTAGGAAGCAAACAGAAAACTACGTCCAATCGTCCTTGAACGTGTTAATGTGTACCGAACGTTGTGAAAAAGAAATGCCTAACTCTTAGACAAACATGCCTGGCTTACCAACTTTTGGGCTTGATCCATGCTACACAATGTATGCAAATATTCCGACGACAATGACGGCTAATCGTGATGCCCTTCGTCGTTCTTTTCGACCAGCAATCCTTTTCAAGCATTCCGTGAAGGTTTCTTTTATCACAAATCGTCAAGGGAAACCTGCCCTTTTTCTTATTTTCATTTAGGCATCACATGTCACATTCATTTATTTAAGCCTTCACATCAATATCGAGAAAGTCAACACAACAAATTTCGTTTTCTCGCAAAGACTTGAAGACCAAATCAATCAAAACGTGGGATATTTGTCCAACTACTCAGCAAAGGGTTTTAAATGCCAACGGCGTTATTGTCCTCCTTAAATCGTTTTCAAACAAATTCAGACGTGAAATTGAATTTCTAAAAAATTTGAAATGCCCGTTTTCTAAACGTGTGAATTGATGCCTTGTGTGACTTGGTGCCATAGCTATCTCACATCTTAATATGCACATGTATGGTGCATTTGACACGATGTTGAATGGCATACCAATGAGACAATCGTTCGTATCCGCCCTGCTTGCAAATGCAAATAGCGTGAATGAGCGAATGACGTGACTCAGTGGCTGGACTGATCGATAGATGGCGAAGGTACGTTTCTGATATGTTAAAAAAAAAAAGAACAAAAAACAAAAAATTGAGTTGAATCTACTCGTCCGGATGCAATTCGGAAATTTCTTCTTTTCCTTGAGTCCATTTTTAAAACCAATTATTTAAGGAATGAAAAAAGCAAGAAAAGTAGGGAACACAGGCAAATGGGAACTTTTTTTTTTTTGTTTACAAAGAAGCGTCGTACGACCGAATCAACTGGGCAGCCAGCAGAACGGTGTGATTCTTCCTCTCGTCCGGGAAAAAAAAAACAACTATGGAATTACCCTTTTTTCCTTTTTTTTCATTTGGTAAATAGCCAGATTGCGTGCGTATTCTATTCACAACTCAAGTCAGTCAGTCAGTATGGTACTTTTTTTTTTTTTTTTTCAGTTGTTGACTTTTGTTGATTCCCTCTTCATGTTTGTAAAAAGACAAGTGTAGAGATAGGATGGAAGAACACAAGAGTATATATACGTAGAGAAGGAAACAGTTAAATTCTCCTTAACATGTACCCCGTAGTAAACAGTGATGTGCTGCTATTATCCTGTTTTGGATGTTGATGGAAATTGCCAGTGTTGGGCTTTTCTTTTTTGGGTAGAGGTAAAGGCCAACATCATGAGGTCAAACAATAAACAAACGTAAAACTACGCCCATTAAAAAACGACAAACGGAAGAAAAAAGAATATTACATAGCAAATTGTATGACCATTGCTGTCGGCTGCAGTGGAAATAACAGACATTTTGAACCCTCTGGCATGATTCAATCTCGTCACTACATTGGGAAACGATGCAAAAAGAAAACACAGGTTGATGTGCAGAAAAACTAGCTACCCCAATATAAGTTGTAACTTTTTAAAGAGGGGGGGATTCATAAACAAATTGCTTTGAAAAACGGATAAAAAGGGGCAGCACGAGGGTAAGAGGAAAACGCTGATTTGTAGAAACCGTGACCAGTATGTCGCCCACCTTCGTGCCCGATAAAAAGAATAACGATATTGCGTGCCTATTTGTACCCCCTTTTTTTACCCTTCGTCTTGCATTTGTACATCCTTTAAACCAGGATCTTTGACATTCGATTGCACTTCGTATTTTCATTACTATGTTTGCTATTTCTCTGTTTTTATTTTGCTATTCGAAATATGTGGAAAATGAACATGCATACATGGCGCGTTATTGACGTTATCAAGTTGCTGAACTTTAATTTCTTTACAGTAGTTTACGTCACCGCTAGATGTCGGCGCTGTTCAGAATAGGATGAAAACAACATGGCTCTGTGGTTTGAACATGATTTCCCAACGTTTTGTACATTTCCTGCATAAATATTTTTTATCATCAACGTGAAAATCACCTGCTATGCAGGTGAGTTGATTATTAATGGATTGCTCCACGTATTGCACAAACGACAATATAAAATAAAATAATCGATTCAAAATGGATGATGCGATCACGTTTTTTTTTTGTCTTTCTAGAACATAGAATGAATTAAAACCCCGTGGGCATCTGCATCGAGCTAACATGTACGTTCTACGCAGGCTGCAGTCAATTGACATTTAATGCACTCCATCATGTGAACATAAGAAACGGACATCCTATTTAGCAATCCTTTCTGGGAAATTTTAACAAAACAAAAATGGCCATGACCCGTCTGCCAATGATGACGCACACGAATCACCACCCCAGATCAGCCCACCTCCAAATCATTCCTTATGTAACCTTCTTCAAAATCATAAAGAAAAATACACACATATATATATATTATATATTGATAAAAGAATTTTTTTTAACGAAGAAGAGGAAATGAATCCGGATCTTGAAAGAGCGTTCGTGAGTGTTTTTCAAGGTCAACCGCAAAATCCTCTGCATCCATCACGTGGAACAACTCGAGTGCCAACCCAACTTCAACACGCGGTCGACGCCATGTCGTCGTCTTGTCGTTTCTTTTTGCTTCCGTTCTTTTCACATGCCGACACACACAGGACAAGGGAAGAGGAAGGGGGAACTTTTAGTTAGAAAGAGAAAAGAAATTCAAACCTTCAGACACGAACACTTTTTCTGACGATGGATGGGGCGTGGCAGCCACATTGACGGCATCGAAAATTGATGGAAATTTTGGTGCTTCTGTCATTCCTCATCTTTTTACTTTTTATTTGATCTCTCATGACTCGTGGTACAAAAAAAAAGACCAATAACCGTTAAATGCGCCTTCAACCTCTTTTTTTTTCGCCTAGATATGTACTAAAATGGAAATAGTTGCTATGTCTAGTAAGTATATAAAGGACGGTGGTGTGTTTTGTACCTGTCGAGGAGTTTACAAGTGAAAGGTTGGAATGCGACCATCAGCCCTACGGCCATGTTTTTTTCGTCCTTCTCGATTTTATTAGGCCTCTCAACTTATGTCGCATGCATATACACAGGCAGAGCGTACCGGCTATTCTATAGCTTTGCCTCTTTGGAGAAAACGTTTCTGATCCATTCAAACAACCAAACTCTACTTATGGACTCGATGTATATTGCTCTTTTTCTTTTTTTCTTTTTAGGGTTTGCTGGGCTTCCTAGATGAATATGCAGGTACCCGTCACAGGTAAAAAAAAAAAAAAAAAAAAAAAAAGGGGTGGAGTGGGATACATGTCGGCCATTTTTTCTTCCAGTTCTTCGGTTAAAGCTTGTTTTTCATTGGAGAACGTCAGAGACCTTCGTTTCCAAAAACTGGCAGCGATTGGTGTTTCGGCAATCCAGCGTTGCCACTTTGATATAAAAAACATTGGCAAAGAGAAAAAAAAAAAAAAAAAAAAAAAAAGAAAAGGAACAAGTCTGACAGCCAGCCCCAGTTGTCTCTCTCACCTGCTAACACATACGAAGTTGCTCTCGCGCGTGTGTATGTGTTAACAGGTAATGTTGAGGACAGGTTGGCATACCTATACCTCTCTGCTGGCAGGGTTGTGTTTCGTCTTCTACGTTGCGGCGCACCTGTATGCCGAGTGTGTGATGTGTGTCTAGACACCGTTAGTCGTAAGTCGGAAGGCGAATGGAAAAGAATCGCCTTTGCCACTCAGTCGTTGGCTATCGTTAGTAGAGTTCACTGGTCAAGGTTTGTGACTGTGTTTCTTTTTCTTTCAACAATAGTTGAAACAGCTTTCCCGTGGTGCCCACCTGCATGATCTTCATAGTTGCCCAGTCATCGGCTTTGGAATTAGTTGTCTACTTAGTCAGAGAATCAGTAGGGATGTGGTGACCTCATCCGTCCTTGATTGGGTATTGTGATTTTGTGATAGCTTGTATCCAGTGGTGGTGACTTCAACGAGTGGGCAGGTTGCCAACCATTAAGTTGGGGTGACACACAGACAAGAAATGGCCACTCTGCAGTACCACCAGCAGCAGCAGCAGCAACGTTACTACAACACTCTTGGAGGACAGTCTTCTTCGGGACAGAACAGGCCACCCACAATGCAGCGCAGAAGGAGTCAGGGCCAGCAAGAAGATGGCCCGACTCCCATCTGCCGCTGCAGAGTGCTCTACCTGGGCTCAGCCGTTCCCCAAGTCACCAAAGATGGCCTTCAAGGCATCCAGGTAAATATCATATATATGTTATTCCTCTTTCTCTTTTCTGCAGGTGTTTTGATAGACATAATGATTCTGGTGAAATAACAATCAAAACAATAATAACTTGTGGTGTTCATCTGCCCAAAATTGCAGGAACCCTTAAGGGAACTTTATCCCGAGGGAGGTGCGATGGGCGCCAAAGGAATCGACTCGTGGCTGTCTGTGTGGAGCAACGGTTTGCTGCTGGAGAATGTGGACGAGAACCACCAGCGCGTGACTCGATTCTTCCCCATCGATTCTCTGCACTATTGCGCCGCCGTGCGCTACGTTCTGGTCCCGTCCACCTCTCCGTCAGCAGCCGGTGGGGGGACTGGTGGCGGTGGCAGCGCAGCGGGATCGGAATTGGGCGTCGGAAGAATGGCCCGCTTCCTTCCGCTCGACTCGCCGTTCGCCCGACACCCCAACATCCACCACCCGCCGCTTTTCGCCTGCATCATGCGCCGCACGACCGGCATCAAAGTCCTCGAGTGTCACGTCTTCATCTGCAAACGCGAAACGGCCGCCAACGCTCTGGTCCGGTGCTGTTTTCACGCCTACGCCGACTCGACTTATGCCCACCACCTCGAAGAGGAGGAGCAACAGGGACAACAACAAGGCAAAAATTCATCCAAAAGCACGAGACCAGGAACTGGACGGCCCAGCAATGGCTCGGCGGTCGTCGTCAGCGCAGAATCTGACACGACCCTTAACTCTATTGAAAAGGTCGAGACATGGAAACTCTACCAACAACAACAGCAACAACAACAGTTATCTAACGGCCAGTCGCCTAAAGTGGCGCCGGAGGAGACGGCCAGAGAGGGCAGCACGAGCAGCCACGGAATGGGCAGCGCGTCCGTCTCGATGTTGATCCTCGACCACGGATCGGCCGACGAGGATAACGCCTCCTCCATCCTCAACGGAGACCAGAACCACAAGATCTGGTTGCCTTCGGCCAGCAACTCGGCTGGAGTGCCTCGCCGTTTGGCCGCTTCCGGCCCAGTTGCGCCCGTTGCAGACATGTACGGCGGTGGCAACCAAGACACGAACACGATGAGGAGCGTCCGCTCTTCCGCCTCTTCCATGATGCCCAACACGTTGCAGACGAGGTCGTCCCGTCCCAGACAGATTTTAGCTCCCTTTGCTGCTCCGCCACCACCGCCTCCCCTAGTGCAGCCGACGGGCTTGGACGAGCCGGACAGCAAGTTGTTGGCGAAGAAAATGCGAAAGAAACGGATTGGAGGTCGTTTAGGTGGAAGCGATGTTGATGACATGTCTTCCGTAGCGACTGGGCCCATCAATGGCGGCCGCCGAAGTTCACACAGCGTTTTCAATTTCCCCATTCATCGTGGGGGAGGAGGGGGAGGTCACCCTGGTATGCCACCACCTCCGGGCTATCCCATGAGTTACCCGTTTTTTCCTGGCCAACGCCAACCGCCGCCACCACCGCCACACGGGGCTTATCTCGTTCCCATGCCTATCCCATTGCCCGCGCACATTTCCACCAACGGGAAAAAGTCAAAAGGCTTAAAATTCGGCACTTTTAGCGCCCGTGGCGTTGGCAAGAAAATGAAAACGAAAAATCTTCAACATCCGCCCGGAAGCATGATGTTTCTTCCACCCCACCATCTTGGCCAAAATCCCGGGCCGCCTGTTATGGCTCCGCCACCCATGGCGTTGGGTTTGCCTGTGCCGATGATGGCCCCACCGCTGTCGATGCGACGGGGCTCGATGATGACGACGTCGGCCGAAGAGCCCATCTACATGCCGAGTCAAGTCCGTCCGCTCAGCCCCATCGCCTCGTACGCTCCGGCCCATTTCCCGCACGAGGCCTATCTGATGCAGCAACACTACACGACGCTGGTCCAGCAGCCCAACAAAGGCTCTACCAACCAGACGACGTTGACGAAACTCAAGAAAAAGGACAAGATGAAGAAGAAGATGATGATGCAACAACAACAGCAAATGCAGCCACTTCATCCGCTGCAAATGGATCCGGCCCAAATGAGCGCGATGGACGGAATGAGTTTACATGGCGAGGAAGTGTCTTTGAATAGCCAGTCGGGCGGTGGAGGCATTTACCGCAAAGGCCATTTGAACGAGAGAGCCTTTTCATATTCAATCCGGCAGGAGCATCGATCACGCTCTTATAGCTCCTTGGCTGGCCTGGGAGTTGGAGGAGGAAGTTCGGGTGGCGGTGCGGCTACGTATCCATCTGGACCCGAGGACCTGCGTGCTCACGACAAGAAGGAACGCGAGCTGATTCAGATGGTTCACGATCTGGATCTGTCGGGCGATGACCTGGAGCGTTCCGAAGTGCCCCTAGCCATGTACCCACATCACCATCGGCAGCAGCCACGTTGAAACATCGTTTTCTCTTCCATTTTCGCGTGGGTACGTACATATTATGTCATTTAAATAGACCTACTAATATTACTACTATCCGCTAAGAGCATGTCTGCTTAATTTCATTACCCCTGGCATTTTTTTTTTATTTTTGTTTCGTAACTGCTATTTTCAATATGTTTGCCATGTTGGTTTTGTTTGACGGTTTTTTTTTTTTTTTCTTACAAGTTGTTGTACTGGTTGCGTGGTAATAACGGAATTGACTATAAGGAACAGATGCCAGTGCGGACAACCGCGCTTACGAAGCGGAGGGAACGGAGCTATTCCTATATGATTAGTATTATTATTTTGTTTTCTTTTTCATTTTTTACAAGGTGAAACGGATAAAACGAGGAGATGGGTTCGGAGGGTAGTAGTCGTCGTCGTCGTAAGAAATGTAATAGCTTCCGCTGGCCAACAAAAAGAAAATATCCGTTATCTTTTTTAGGTTGCTGTTTGTTCTTCTCTTTCTTTCTTTTTCCATTGATTCGATCGCTTCGGTCAGGTCTAACAAGAAAACGCACACACACACAAAAAACATGTATCCGAAGTAGGCTATTTTGTTTTCTTTAGTCGGTCGTCCTATTTTCCCCCCGATGGCACCTTGTTTGGCAAGTTGCCTTTTTCTTTCGAGAATGTCTTATAGGAGACGAGGTCAATTCACGTACGAACATATTTTGACACATTCATGTAGCCCTGGCATGTGCATAGACGACACGAAAGAAAACCGGTTGTGATTTCTTTCTGTGTCGTGTGTGTCCTTAGAAAAACCAAAAATGCCGTGCAACATTTATGTTATTCTCATTTTCTTCAGTTGTAGCCCAGAAAAAAAAAAGAAAAGGAATACGGATGGAATGAACCGGGAGCTAGATAAAGTACAATGGCCGCCCGGAATGTATATATTAGTTGGACAATAGCCTTTGCCATTGATGTGTATCTGTATCCCGTACATGGGACGTGAGCTGCCTTGCCGCTGCGTGTTCTCGTTCCAGTTTAATAATTTCAACTTTTTTTTTTCTTTTACTTTTTTTTCATCTCAAATCATTAGCGCATATCCATCTTGTGTCAAGTAAAACACCGTATCACACGTTCCAAATATCACACCTGTGCGAAGTAGATGATGGAGGTTCGTTCTTCCCATCTTGTCAGCCAATCTCGTGATACTTGCTGGATCATTATGAGAGTCATTATTGCATCTAGCTCATCGGAACGAGACGACTCTTGAATCCGTTTTTTTTTTTCAATCAGCTGCTAGGATATTTCAAGTAGTTGAAGACAAAGAACTAGGAAAAGTCTGCCGCGGATGTACATTTTTTTTCTTTCGCAATCAACTTAGACGTTGATGTCTTACTTTCAGTGTTATCGTCTGGAATGACGGAACTGAAAGCAGCGAAAGAAATTCACGATGGATCGCAGTGAAAGAAGAGCTTCTTCTAAGATGCCTCTCTAGTTAGTCTGTCGATGTAAAGGAATGGCGGTAGTGATGTGGTCATCCCAAACCGGTTTTTCTGACTTTCTCGTAGAAACCGGGAGTTTGGTAGGAGGTTTGCCGAAGCGGGTCATTAAAACCCGATTTTCTGTAAGAAAGACAAGGCAAACGGGGATAGCAATAGGATTGAGCCATTTCTAATATCTGAGGATTTTTTAAAAAAAGAGCAAAATGAGAGCGCGCGTGATCCTTGTTGTTTTTCTGGTTCTCCCGTTAGTTCTCGTTGGGACTTTTTGCTCAATTCATCGCCATACGTAATTTGACATCTAGTGTGACTGTTATGACCTACAAAAGAAACAATGTCTCAATTTTGATCTTGTTTTTTTGTGTGTGTGTGTGTGTTTCTTCGTTTTCTGATTTTTCATTTCTGGTTTATTACAGGAACGAAAACGACGAGAACGACATTGACCAGTCGATCCGCCTATCTTTTCTTCGGTCTTCATTGCTGACAACGGATCAAAAACCGAAAATGTAACATGAAAAAGAAAGCCTAACACGACAAAGGATGATGGCCTCATTTCTGGCCTAACGTAAACAAGTAAAAATATTTCTATATTCCGTCCTCTTTTAATATCTATTTTAATCTTTTCTAGTATTAACTTTTTGACAATGCTACTGATATATGAGTTTAAAGACTATTAATAATCTATTCATAGTTTTAGAATGTGTCCAGGTCACTATTTCATAGATGCTCAATGACGGTTGTCTCTTTGTCCTCCCCTTCTCCTTTTTTAATCTCTTCATCTTTTAAATACTAAGGATGCAAATGAATGTTCCATTTGATTTTTGTTGATTTCTTCATGGCACGGACTGGGTTTCTACCAATCGGTACAAATCCAGTCGATTGCTTTTCCCCCTGTTTCCTGAATGAAGAATGTGTGACTGTGCCATTTTCTGTGGTGGGAATCAATTGATGCAAATGGGAAGAAAATCTGAATGACAGTCATGTGACCTGATTAGTATCAACATTGCTTCCCATTTTTTTTTTCTCCTTCATCATCCTGTGTAATTTGTAGACCAATAATTTTAATTAAAAGTCTCATTGTCTAGGGTTTCTATTGAATAAAGGGTGGTTTGGGTTGCAGGTAAATTAGAGCATGAAAGTGATGCAGACGGTTCAAAATTCTGAATGATGCAATTGACTTTGGATGAGAGGAAATTGTTAAACATACAATACACGTCATGAATATTCGGTCAAAACAACGTACTCAACATCCCGTCTCATTTTCCAACTGTTACATGAAGATAAATGGTCTAGTGTGATTTCCAGACTTAAAGTGAAGTGCCATCAGCGGGGATACGAAGAATTCGCCGAACCAAAACCGAGACCAAGACCCCTCTGAGTATGTGTTGTGGCTCTGGCAACCTGATATTGTTGATCCAGTGATGCGAAAAGCTCTTGCTGCTTCTTCAATACATCAGCTGCAGATTCGGGTTGTCGATCATCAACTGCCCGTGACGGACCAGCAGCTGCTAGTTACCATCAATGCAAACAAGTAGGAAAACAGAAAACAAAAGAAAAATAGTTCCAATTCTTTTTGTTCACATTTTTCATTGCGTTCTTTTACCTCCTTCAGATGGATCATGCTTGATGCCCATGAGGCGTTTGAACTTGGCTGTCATTTTTCCGTCTTGATCTTGCGTGAAGGCCGTTGCTTCCCAAAGTTTGGCAGTAGATGTGGCGGGCGGCTCATTTTTCTCCTGTAAAATTTTAGGAGGAAATGTAAGCAACAAAAAAAACTGGAAACAAAAAAAAATAAATTAAACACACCTTGTTTGCCCACAACAATTTCCTCTTCTGTATTTGCTGAGCGTATTTCATGGGATTCACAGCTGCTGGATTATAGAAGGAAGGCAACGCCACCCCAGTAACTTGTTGCGCCTCAGCTACTCTGCTTTGCAGTACTTGCTGAGCTGCAGCCTGAACAGCTGATGACACTGCTGACGACGATCCGACAGCGGATGAGGTAAATTGAGAAGTTTGTTTAATGGGTGACAAGTTCGTCAGCGAAGGATGTTTAGTTTCGGCCGAAGGCATGGCTAAACTTGCAGCCACATTGGTCACATCCAATCCCATGCGTGCAATCGTAGCTGGGAAGATAAAGAATAGTGTAACATTATGGTGCTGAATAACCAAGAATGTTCTTACCAGCTTTCTTTTCCCGTCTTTCTTGACTACGCGTTCGACGAGAAGATTTTCTATCTTTTCTGTTCACACTTGAAGAACGAGATCTGGATCGAGACTTAGACCGACATCTCTTTTTCCTGTGTGAGAAAGGTAAACATAAATATAAACATGAACACCTGAAGATTTTCGATACATATTGAAGCTATTTTATTTACCTTTCATCACGATGGTGTTCCTTACGCTCTTTGGATCTAGACCGCTTCCTGCTGTGACTGCTTCTGTCCCTACTTCTGTTCCTGCTTCTGCTTCGTTTTCTATGCTTGTGATGTCGATCAATGTCTCTGTGCTTGGAACTAGAACTGCTACTTTTATGGACCTAGAAAATGACATGTGGGCAGATGTGGCTTTTGGCGAAAGAAATTAGATCCACAATGCATTCCAAGTAAATATATATTGGGATTTCCATTTATATTTATTTACACGGTAAAGATCATTTCTTTTTATTTTTCTCTTTAACTAATCAATGAATCCTAACTGGTAAAAAAACGAAAATTAATGTGCATTTCAACTAACCTCGTTGGAGTGCCCAGATTTTGAAGATCTGGATTCCTTGTCGTAAGAGGTTTCTTTTGTCCTCTTCAAAGCGTCGTTAGGCAGAGGCTTCGTTTCGCTCCGTTTTTGGCTCACCTGCGTTCCATAAACACGGAAAAAAGTTCGACTTTGTAATGAAAGGCAAAACATATTATTGATGGAATGACTTACGGAAGAAGAACTCTGATTGTTAGGGCTCTCATTACTTTCTCTATCGCTATCGACGCCGTAATCTACTAACCCCGCCATTTTGTAGGGTAACAAATTCACTAACGGGTAAACAGAAGAATTTCCAAACTTGTCTGCTACAGTTGCCACCTAGCAGCTAGCGCTGTCAATTTTCCCGATAGAGATTTCGTATAGATGGCACCGGCCTGTTTTTCATGGCTTTCACACAATAGATGGCGTGGTCGACGCTCATGATTTCAGCAAACGAGGAACACGAAAATTAGGGTTTTTTTGAAGTGATATTAGTATTTTCGACAGTATATGGCAATCCGTTTTACCCCCCCCCCCCCAAAAAAAAAAAAAAAAATATCGGCCCCCCCCCCCCCGAAACAAAAAAAAAAATATCGACATGCCAAATGTGTAGGCGTAGTTTTTTTTTCTGTTTAAAACTTCATTTAAATTTGTTTCAATTCCATCTACCGACCGGTAGATGGCGAAAGCAACCGAAACAAATGCCAGCAGAAAGCAAATAAATGCCAAAGGTGAGACATGCTGGAAAGGCTTGATACAAATGTGTAGGCGTAGTTTTGGAATTCAGAGGTGCTAGCTGGCTGTTTGGTAAAACTTCATTTAAATTTGGTTTCAACTCAATATGTTTTATTTATTATTTGTGTGATTACAATACGGCCCAAACGATTGGGCCAACCAGGCAATGTGGATATTCTGCCATGTACATGATAAACCTAGGATTCTTCGTCAACATGCAAGATGTTACCCCCTGGTAATGCTTTTCATGCAAGATGTTACCCCCTGGTAATGCTGAGTTTGTTTAGTTTTCTAATTTTAATCGTCAATGTCGTATTAGCAAACTACTGTTGACAGAAAAGCTGATACATTGGGACAATGGTTACAGCCAGTGTGATGAATAAATCACCATAGATCAGTTGCCTTGCCTTCCCAATTGCAACAAAAACGAATCATGGAGTCAAAAATATTAAAAGGTGGTACTATTTTAATTGTTTTAATTGATATATCGCTAAGTGCTGATATTTGTGTAGAATATGCTGGAATTCATGTCATCCTGGAGAGGACTAAAAAAAGAGATGTATCCATGAAGCAGTTCATTAGTCATGTCCCAAATGAATGCCAGCGTCAACCAGCAATCTTTCAATGGCTAATAAGGATTTAATGATTCTGAAAATCGTAGGCGACATTCCTAAATCCCACCTGTCAAAAGATTTGAATGCAACAATTTTTATTCTGAACTGATGCCTGCCAAATTCTTTTCCCATAAAATGAGGTGATATGAGGTTATAATGGAAATTGCTGTTAAGACTGCCGAGACCAGGTACATTATTTACCTTAACGTTTAGTGATCCAAATAACCAACTTTGTAACCTTTCTGTTTTTTATGGTGCATGGAACGTCCAATCGCAAAGCCCATGGAAGATCTCTGTGGCCAAGACGAAGAATTCTTCCAAACTTTCGTATTCAAGTTTTGGCCATGGTGATCATTTGCAACTGCATAGCCTTTTAGAAGCTCCTGCCAGGAATCTACAGGAATACGGCAGATGATGGATTTATGTACCATGTAAGCTATATCAATAAGAATGTTTTATGCTTATCTATGTTTTATTTTCTTAATTTAGATTAATAGCAACAGTGAACCTGCGAAGGTTTCTGGTTGGGATGTGATGACGAAAAGTTATAATAATTTGAAGTACGGAATTGAATTTCCCTCCATCAGCCGCCTGTGTATTCCCGCGTATTATGGTATTAATTATTTAAAAATTGAAGTGCATATCTGGGCTCCCTTCCTTTCCGTAGCCCCGTTTCCCCTTGACTCGTAATAAGCCCGTAGGGGGTCATGCCCCTACTGTACGGTATATATAAAAATAACATATACCGAGGTTTGGAGGGCTCTGGCCGGAAAGGGGACGTGGGCGTCCGCTTAGTCCGATGATGTGTTCACGGAGGGCTCTGTGGCTACCCACAAATCCGAACTAAAGGTTAATCGCTCCAGTAAAAATGTTCCAAATCTTCGGCTCTTCTTCCGGCTTCTCTTAGCCAATCACCGGGTAATCTCCCCGGTGGGTCAACAAGGCAGTGTCTCCCCCTGCCTGGGTTGACGGCAACTTTTGAAAGGGCGATTGTGCCTTTTTAAAGTTGCAAAAATAATTCTAGTGTACAGAGAATTGTCAATAAAATTTTTTTTATAAAATATTTTTTCCAAAATCTTTCTCTTTCATTGTCTGTGTTCGCTGTGTTCATTCATTACATTTATCAATTTTTTTTTTATTTAGCTTGCTCAATTCATCTTATTGTTTATGCCACCTTTGATGGTAAGCATTGTTTCCATTGGTTTATCGTTTATCTGTAAGCATTTAATTATTGTCCAGGGATCGAACCATGGATGTTCGGCATACCGCGCCGATGCTCTACCAATGAGCCATGAATCATATGATCTCAAGTTGGCTTTTTTCTAGTCACTTGCGGACTTGCATTTACACTTAGAATAAAACTGAAATGGAATACTGCAATATTGTCTTCTACATTTATTCTGCTTCATTTTTTTACATCTACAGAGGTTTGAACCCTGGGTAACAGATATCGCAGCTAAAGGCTCTACCACAGAGCTATGGACCTTATGAAATCAATAGACCGATAAACATATATTTGTGAAAGACTGCATAAACATCCTAGGCGATTACATATGATATGCGATAATAAAAAATTTAGATATATCTCGTGGCTCAATGTTAGAGCATCGGTGTTGCACGCTGAATGTCTGGGGATCGGTTCCACTACGAGCAAAATAAAATACAAATACAAAATTACTTCAGAAAATATCCAGGTATTACACGTTGTTCCTTGAATCTAAGTTGAAGAATTCAAAGTGTGTAATAAATAATAATTGAATACTTACAGATAAATGACAAACCTATGGAAATAATGCATACCTCATGGTGGCAAGAACAATAATATGAATTAAGCAAGCTAAATAAAAAAAATTGATAAATGTACTGAATGACAAGACAATGAAAGAGAAAAATTTTGGAAAAAATATTTTATAAAAAAAATTTTATTGACAATTCTCTGCACATTGGAATTATTTTTGCAACTTTAAAAAGGCACAATCGCCCTTTCAAAAGTTGCCGTCAACCCAGGCAGGGGGAGACACTGCCTTGTTGACCCACCGGGGAGATTACCCGGTGATTGGCTAAGAGAAGCCGGAAGAAGAGCCGAAGATTTGGAACATTTTTACTGGAGCGATTAACCTTTAGTTCGGATTTGTGGGTAGCCACAGAGCCCTCCGTGAACACATCATCGGACTAAGCGGACCCCCCACGTCCCCTTTCCGGCCAGAGCCCTCCAAACCTCGGTATATGTTATTTTTATATATACCGTACAGTAGGGGCATGACCCCCTACGGGCTTATTACGAGTCAAGGGGAAACGGGGCTACGGAAAGGAAGGGAGCCCAGATATGCACTTCAATTTTTTAAATATAAAATACCGTCTCGGGAATCCGAATGAAGTATAGAAATGTCATGTCATCCATCCAATCATTACAATATATTCAGTGTCTTGCCCCAACCAAGAATCTTTTCAGATCCAATGTTACTATTAACCTATACTGAGAAAAGAAAAACAACACCATTAAGCATCTCAATTGTTGCTCATGTGACTTACATTACATGACTCATAGATTCAACTTCTGGCAGAAGCTTGGGAAAGGCCATACAAATTGCAGATGAAAATCATTGTATAAGGCTCTTGAATGATAAAATAGCACCCGTAGAACGTTGCATTGTTGATAGTTCAAAGAAAGACATATGCACACTTGGGTTGGCGAATGGGTAAGTCTGATGCAATGTATGGCAATCCGTTTTACCCCCCCCCCCCCCCCCCCCAAAAAAAAAAAAAAAAAAATATCGGCCTTACTTTCTGTTTTACTGCTACCCACCGTTGTTCGATATTTTCTTTTTTTGGAAATAAAACAGATTGCCCAGTATGCTGAAAATCCTGAAAATCCTTTTCTATTGGATAAATTTTTTTTGTAGATTAGACATGGTTGGCAAAATGGATGAGAAATGCTTCGTCATAAATTCAAAATTTTTTCAATAAAATTCCTTTCATACCTAAAGAGTCCATGTATGATGTTCATCGCTGCAATGCCAGCGAAGTAAAACATCTTTAGGGCCATTTAAGTACCCAGCTTCACCAACACTCTGAACGTAAAGGAAAAGCTGTTCTTTAGCAAGAGAAGCACAATTATTTGAGGCTTCTAGCTGTGACAGAACTATAAAGGATTGCTGTTACACAAGATTCATTTACACAAGATGGTACTTCTCATTAGACAATGTGCATACTCTATTACTTTACCTCATACCTTAATGGTAATGTACTCTCAGTGTTTTTTCAACTGTAGGCTCACTCTTCCATCCTGTAACACTTCCAGACTTGACTTGATCCCCCGCTAAAATTCTGTGAATGCAAAATAAAAGCATTAAAAATATTTTTTCGGTAGACAAAAAACCGAAAAGTACCTAATCCATGTTTGATGTTGAACTGTTCAGATTATACAAAATGTTGAGCACATGCTTAAGGCCACCATAGCACAGAATTTTTTCCAGTTTTGCAAACATACCATCACAGCATCTATGAGAAACAGGAGAGGTTAAAAGTTTTCTTTCTTTAAAAATCTATTTATTTCATAACATACCGTGATGAGCTCTTCTTTTGTAATGGGTAGCCCTCTCTAAGTACTTCCATAAGTAATGCTTCAATACTTGGAACAGCTGAAACAAGCGGTTGTGATAAAAAAAGTATCAGCACCACTGGCAAGAATGTAAACATGAAGACTTGTTATGGACAATATCTACAATTGGTACAAATGACAGATGGGGTGAAACTACAATATGACGAACTAAACTGAACCTTCCTCACTGATGTGTCAATCTATAAAAGGATTTAAATCTTTATTAATGAGACATACAGGATACTGTATAAAATTATAGTAAAGATGGTACCAAATGCTGAGTTACCAGAAATTTTGCCCAGAATATCTCCAACTGACATGTGAAACATAAGTCAGCTGTTCTGCATTTTCAAATCCAGTGTTCAAGTAACCATATTATCCAATCCATGTCTGCCATGTCTTGGTGTCACATACAAAATCGTAAAAATTGTTTTAAAAAAAGAGTATATTTTTTTCGATAGTGAGTTTTATTAAAATCTAAATAACGAAAGTCATATGTATACTCACAGATGTATCATTTTTCAATCCAAAGAAGTCTTATTTTTTTCTTAAGCCAAACTTTTTTGTGAAGAAATGAAGAGTTTCTACTGGCATTACTCATTTTCACTTGCAAACACACCATATTAGGAGCAGCGCGACGCAGCAGAAATATTAGGTCAATGTATGTAGAGAATTAACTAGAAATCTGACCGTTAGATGGCGATAGCAGTAAAACAGAAAAAAGGCTTATATATTTTTTGGGGGTAAAACGGATTGCGATATATAATTTCTAAACACATTCAGCAACGCCCAACCTGACATGAAATTCGAAATCCTTGTTTAATTTCGGTCAAAATGGTTGAGTTTGGTCTAATTTTGCGACATGTCCCATTTTCTCAAAATATGAAAAACAGCAAAGGCTATAGCCTTCCCACTTTTTCAATTTTCGCTAAATTTTAGATTTCGCTTTAAATACATGATTTCGATGCAGAATTAAACGAGCATCATGAATATGATAATTGTTTTCTCGTAGGACTCATAGTTTTTGAATAAAACGTAAAAAAGGTGAAGTTAGGTTTGAAAAATAAGTCCGACAAAATACATAAGCCCGAATTTATCTTTCAGGCTTAAAAATCTTTCCTATAAAAAAATAATATTATTAAATCTAAATAACTGATTCAAAATTAGCCAAGGAACACGAAAATAGAAGTTGTTTTTATGTAGAGTCTTAAATATAAAATTAGGTGCGAATGGAAACCATTACTAGCGCGCCAGTACGCTACAGCGCTAGCGTGACACATCAAACTTTTTTGATTATTCAAAAACTATACACTCTACATAAAAACAAATTTCATTGTCGTGTTCTTTGTTAAATTTTGAATCAGTATCATATATAGTTATATATTATTTTTTAAAAGGACAAAATTTTAAGCCCGACAAAATAAGCTCGGCCTTCTGTTTTTTACGGTTAATTCAAAACCGATAAGCTCAATATGAAAATATACCCGATTTTCGTAATCAGCGATCAATTCCGAATCAAAATAATGTATTTTTAACCAAATCTAGAATTGGACGAAAATTGGACGAAAATTTCGGCTAAATTTTAGATTTTGCATATAATACATGGTTTCGATGCAGAATTGAACGGGCATCACGAGTATGAAGGTTGTTTTCTCGTGGGACTCATAGTTTTTGAATAAAACGGTAAAAAACAGACAATAAAGTGTCGCTAACAGCAATTAATTTTCTTTTATTTTCAAAACGGCTGATTTAAGGAGGAAAACAGGGGTCATTGGGCAAGGTAAAAAATTTTCATAAGGTAATGGCGGAGCAGCGCAACGGTAAGCCAAAGATACCTGACTGGTAAAGACATAAAAGGCTTGAATCGGATCGGAAGGATAGGTCCGATTCCGATCTGTTTTCTGGTTGATTTCGGAACAGTTTCCATTCTCGAATGGAGTTTGTGTGAAGCAGCAACCTTGCCAGCATTGCAGACGAACACTTCGCACTTTGTAAACACTTCACTATCCAAAAATCAGAATTTAAATGATTTATACCTTTGTCCTTTCGTTGTTTGGCAATCCTCCATGAATATTTTATGACATTGCTATCGGGGCGTTTCCAAAGTCCGAAGTATGAAAATTTTTGGGTTCACCATGGTGTTACACTAGCATTCATATAGAAGAGACTATCCGTGCAGTGTAAAATTTTAAACTGTACACGAGAGACCCACCATGTGTATTTTATTTGTTTATGTGAATCCAAACCCTGAACCTGGGGGTTACAAAATAATTCTAGCAAGTAATCGGGACGAATCGCTGTCTAGGCCTGCTCTACCTGCACATGAATGGTTGCCAAACCATGGTGGAGTATATGGAGGTAAGTTTGCAAACAGTAGCCTACCAAACTTCGTTTCCCCACAAGATCATAATTTTCTTCTTCAGGAATTGATATGCAACCTGGTAAAGAAGGTGGGACTTGGTTGGCTATGAACAAACATGGAAGAATTGGTGTTCTTTTAAATGTTGGACAAAGTTACAGTGAAACAGCTGTTATTGCTGACCCATCTTCTGGAAGAGGTTTTTATGCAGTTGAATGGGTCACGAATATGAAAAAGGATATGCAAGGAATATTCGATATCGTTAAAGAGAAACATGGAAACCGTGAACAGACCTTTAGACTTGTCGCATTTGATACAAAGTAGAATATTTAGCTGTAGGTGTGTTAACTTGTTTAGGCTATTGATTCAATTCCTTGGTTTATTCTAGTAGGGAACCGAAAGTAGGAACGCTTACTTACGCGGGTAGTAAGTATGATGGATTTCTCGAGGAATTTCTGCCTCCTGGAATACATGCATTGGGAAATAATGCCCCTGACATTACTTGGAATAAGGTAGTCAATGGGAAAAAGGAATTTGAATCCATCATTAAAAAAACTGTTTCATGGAACAACAGACAAGACCTTTTAGACTCTCTTATTAGGCTGTTGGGAAGCAAGGAAAAGTAAGCAAAACTTTTTTCCCTACAACTATGGAATCATGTTGAAATTGATTACCTTTAACAGACATTGGCCAGATCCTGGAATTGTACAACAGATGAAAGGTTCAGATTTCGTTATGGAATGTTTAAGTGCCATATTTGTGGACATTTCTAGGTTTTATGGGACCAGGTAAAAACTGCAAATTCACGAAATAGTAATGTCCTCATCTCCTTAATTCTGATTTCACTAGAACACAAACTGTGATTTTAGTCAGTTCTGAGAACGAGGCACTATTTTACGAAAGAACAATGGAAGGTGCTCCGGGCAATCAACCAGTTGCTTGGATTGAAAACCACCATGCATTTAATTTAGAAACCGAGTAAATTTCCTATTGATGTTACCCAACAGGATAGAGGAATAAATCGTTAAATGTGCCGCTCGATTCTGCGTTGGGATGATTATTTTTTATTTCTTTTCTTTTCTTACTTCAGTTGGTGATTTATCCGGGATAAGCGACCAGTTATTGTAAGCTTGCTCGAGATTTTGACTTAGAGATCGACATTTTTTAGATCTGCGCCGGACGTTGAAGGCATACCTACATCATCGGGCGGAATAAAACGGCCTATCGGCTGTACAGCTTCCTATAAAAAAAATTGTGGTTCATGAGAATGGATGCACTTAATTGCTTAGACTAATAATCCATTAGCCGATTTCAGCTGTCATTCACTCCTCTGATATGGACTGCACATACCCTCATTTGCCTGAGCTTCAGCATTTCTTGTCTCAATTTGTTCAAAATGGCATAATTTGGTGCATTGACGGCTGCTTTGCTCTGCAGTAAAGTGATCTGTTGTTCTTCTTGCTTCTTCTCTTTGACCGTTTTAAGCGAATGGGAACCGTAAAGACGCAACAGTGAACCCCAACTGGAGATGTGTGGGTGCAGTGCCTATTTCAATTAAACATAATTTAGATCATAAATATGTAACCACTTGTATTTTTGCTTATATTGTTAACACTTACCTGGAGAATAGCCTGGGCTGCCCTCTGTTTACCATCTCTTTTATTCTTACATGGTACTTGAACAGTGTGCTTTCCAACCGTCATAATTACTTCGTTCTTCTGATGTTTGAGGGTTTTCAGTTCGTACTTAACGTTTTTATCGCCCAAACCAAAGTTTCTAGAAAATCCACAGGTAGAAAAATTGTTAATAGGTTCGAGGAAAACTGTTAGAATATTACCTTTGAAGACATGTGAGCAGTATGGCATATGGAGATGGCTCACTTGTTTTGGCACACAATTCGGCAACACGAGGATCCTCAATCCGAATTTCGTTGAAGAACTAAATGATAATGATGTAAGATGATAACAGTAAATGCCAAAAGCTTTCAGTGCCAAAAGCTTTCTCTTTAATTTTTATCTTCAGCAACTTTTGTTGACAAAGTGCTGCAACCAAGCGAAGCAACTGTTTGTAACTTGTTAATGCTACTACATAACACGGCCGTAGGCCGTTTGTATAAATTTTTTTTTTAACAGTACGTTCTACGGCCACCTCGATATACTACACAATTCAGCACTTTGTCAACAAAAAGTTTTAAAACTGCTGAAGCTGTTTTTTCCTGGTTTTCCATATAACTAACGATAGATAAACTGTACGTTGAAGTATAACATACGGAAAGGTCTAGGTCAGATTGATGATTTGGTCCCTTGTGTCCTGGTTCAGCTTCGTCCAATATCTTTTCCTTCATTTGTGGAATGAGAACTTCTAGCGTTGCCTTTGCTGCTTCGGCCTTGGCAGCCTTCTTGCTCGATCCAACTCCCGTGCCATACTGCATACCATTGATTAACACTGTTGCACTATACGGTGTAGCTGCATTCTCTACAGAGAAACGCTTACGCTGTTAAAACTCAAAAAAAGTTTTGTTGGTTCTTTGAAATATTTTCTAATCTTACCGATTTCCTTAAATGTATAAGCAGGTTGCTTTTTTAGCGCGTGTTGTACGTATTCGTGTAAGATACAAACGTAGCTCTTTCCCGCGGGGTTCATAATCCACTCTCTTCGCGACCCTCTTTGCCATTAACAATAAAAAACAAACAATAAAAGTATAAATTAATATAAAAGAAAATAGGCGGAATACAACGGCCTATCGGCTGTACAGCTACCTAACAAAAAATCGTGGTTCATTTGAATAGATGCACTTAACTGCTTTACGTCAATTATATAAAAAATAAATAAATAAGAAAAATATAAATAAATTTAAAAATATAATAAATAAATGGATATTCTGAGGTACTGAATACGTGGTTCCAGAGTTACACTTACCCATTGGTTCCACCACCCGTACTTTGACCCTCTGTCTGGGTGGTAGGGTCATTGTGGGTAGTAGGTATGGAATGTCCGATTGGGAAAGTTATTAGCTTGGTTCCTTTAGGCAAAGTTGGCCGGCCCAGTTCGGCTGTTTTCGAAAGTTTGACATCCTCATCCTCATCAGCACTATGATTCGTGCCAGTCACAGATCTCCTGTCTTCGTTCAAGGCAGTATTCGTGAGGGGGTAAACTTGTCGTTGCTTTCGCAGCTTGGTATGCTTTCGTCTAGCTGCCCATGTTCTAATTTGATTTGCATTGACGCGTAATATATTAATTATTCGGCTCACTGCTATACGCTTTCGATGTGAAGCAAAGGTACTCACTTGAACCGCATAAGACGGACGGTCTTGAAATCGAACCGCTTACAACAGTACTCGCGCAGTTGAACTCCATTGAGTGAATGCGCCGCTTGGTTCTCTTGAACTGACTCGATGCGAGCACAGGGAATCTCGGGAACAATAGGTGTGGCCCCGTCTTCTGTTGTGTTATTTGAGGCTTTTGATAACTCTTCGGCTTTCTTTTCCTCTTTCTCTTTGGCTCTTTGGTAATGAAGACAAGGTACTGCGCTGATTGGTACTGCGTGTTTCTACAGATGAGAACGCGATAGTCAGAATAGGTGACTGACTAATGGTGGGAAAATGATGTGAAATTACCCTGGCACTTCCAGGTCCGAGAAAATAGGGTTTGGCGAGCGTGCAAACGCGTGTTGGCTTGTGTAGGTAGATGGGCATTCCACTGTTATGCGTCACTTGGACCCAGTTCTCCGGCAAAACTTCAAAATGATTTTTACCCTTTTCTACACCATCACATTATTAGTTCTATCTTTCAATAATTATAATATTGGTATTACCCTCAAGAACAATTTTTTCCTTTTCCTCATATGCCATGCTTGCATCACCATTGGCTGATGGTTTGGAACTACCATCTGCTTTTTTGAATCTTTTTCTGCATTTCATTTCCTCCGGCAAACCTTGAGGTTACAATGGTTAGGAACAAAGAAACAATAGCAGAAGATTAAGTATATTTAGATACCTTCCTCTAGCATAGCATCTATTTCTTCATCTTGAATATCATAATCTTCTTCACTGTCTGCTTCATTAGAACTACTAAAATCTGTTTCTGAATTTTCCTTGCACTCATCATCATCGTTTGCATTTGTTTCCACAATTTCATCCAATACATGAAACTCTCGCATATTACTAAAATCTTTGTACAGCTCATCTCCTTCTGGGTCGTCTGGATCCACATCATGAAGCAACTGCGAATCACTCAAAGAATTTTCCATACCCTCCATTTCAAATTTGTTGCATACAGCAGAAGACTTATATGATAATTTGGAGTTGCGAACAACAGAGAAATCGGAACCGTTTTACAAGTAAAATAAAATTACAAAGTATAAGTAGAAGAATGGGCATCTACATCATAGGCCTTGTCTTCTGAGGAAATCAACATCGGCCACACGTGAACAGCATGGCCGGGAAGACTTTTCTCAAACTTGGCAAGGCAATGATATAGCGCTTTCGTATATCTAAATGATGTGAGAAGATGTAAGCCGTAACAATGTGAGTCTGATTACCAACTAAAGTTTAATAACACTGGCAACAAAGAACAACTTCAGGAAAGACAAATAACTAGGTCTTATAAAAATGGCCAACGGGCACGCGAAATAAATTGTAGTATCCGCAAATGTGTTATGGAAAGACTGGTATAGCAGCCGAATTTGCTAGCTAACCTGTTGTGCCCACGTTTGAAGAACGCCATCTGGAAGCAAAATCTTTACCATCAAATTAATCAATTATTTAACGCGTCAAAACCCCTCCCTATTTTTCTTGTGAATGAAACGGAAAATTAAAAAAATTGGTTTGTTTTGGTTGAACGATACTAAAAAAAAACTTTTTCCTCGTGCATGGCATCCCTGTTTCTACCATTTTGTTGACAGCTTTGAGAGCTAGTGAGACTGGTGACGCAGTCGATTCTCGCAACGCCACTCGTACTTTTATTCTAGCATCTCGTTGATTAAAGCGCTGAACTCTATTTTGCTTGAAAATCCATCAAGATTCCGGAACAAGAGAGGTAACCATAGCTTTTTGTTCTTTTTCTTGTTATATTTTGTGTGGTATCATCGCCTAGAAAACAAAACAAAAAATACCACAGTACGTTATGTTTCGTGACGCTATGGGCTGGCGAACCAAGATGGCGGTTAATTGCGGCTGCTAAATTTCAGCCTCTATAAAGGCTTGGATTTTAATATCAGGATCTTTTATTTTCTTTTAGGATGTCGCGCCATCGTGAGTGGGATCTGAAGTGTAAAGTGTATGTTGGAAATTTGGGCAACAACACAGCTAGAGGAGACTTGGAAGCATCATTTAGCAAGTATGGTGCCCTGAAGAACGTCTGGGTTGCTAGGAACCCTCCAGGCTTTGCATTTGTTGAATATGAAGACCCTAGAGATGCTGAAGATGCAGTTCGTGCCATGGATGGATCGTAAGTCACAATATTTCTAAGAGTGCCCTGCACAACCATCTAATTTAAACATGTTTCTTTCAGGAGAATTTGTGGTTCTCGTGTTAGGGTAGAGATGTCTTCTGGCAGAGCTAGGGAAAGGAATGGACCAAGAGGAGGTGGTGGAGGTGGCGACCGCGGCGGGGACCGTTCCCGCGGTGGCCCGCGTGGCGGTGCCGATTTCCGCGGAAGGTACGGTTAAATTTAGAAATGTTAACTTTAATTTTGGAGTTCATTCATGTTTTATTACATCAATATTTATTGGAGCTGCTTATTTAAATCAAAACCTATTGCTTTCACAGGAGATTTTCATTCGATTTACCCCACTACCCGATCCCAACAGCAGTAGTATTTGGTTGAAAATAACAAATCCCCTCTTGTTTCTGGTCGACTTTTACTGCGGCGGCACATGTCTGCCAACAAGAAGCTTCCCCCTTCTCGTCCACCAACTCAGCTCAGCTCAGCGCCGTCCTCGCCATTCTTTTTTCTTGGCGGAGAACACAAACAGAGCATAGCCAGCTTTCGTCCATCCCACAACACCCACACACCAGCTACCTCCAGGCTGTCTACGCGGGCGAGTAGAGAAATCTACCACCTCGATCAGCTCTTGATTTTCGCAAGGGGAACAGAATATGACTCACTTGAGGGGCAGGGGGCAAGTCACGGCCGATCGCCTGTCAGCGTATCTTCAGCCGACCCTTTAACTGGGGTCGCGCCCACCGTAATCGTTCAGCCCACCGACCACCACCACTACCACCACAAAATTTCATCAAAAAATATTTCACCAACACTTCTCTTCCAACACAACTCGCAACCTCCCATCGCTTCTCTCCTACTCCTACTGAACGAAACGGGTATTTTACATTCTCAAACCAAAAGCCCAAAAGAAAAATTTGACACGTCAGATTTTTTTTCTTCTCTCTTTAAAGCAAGAAATTTAACTTATGAAATTTCTCTTTTTTTTTTGGAATGTAAGATTGGTTTGATCCTTTTACTTTTTTATCCCTTTTTTTTTTAAATCCGTCGCACTGCATTGCTGTTGAACCTTTGTCTCAACTTTCTCGTTTCCTTTCGAAATTAACCAAAAGGTCCCGATCGCCCGTACGTCGTCGGCCTACCCGCAGCCCATCACGCTCTCCTCCTCCACGGCGCCGAGCTTCCCGCTCCTTCTCTCGCGAAAGACGGTACCTTAAATAAGCGAAAAAATAATCCAAGAGTTTTAATGTTACTTCTTAGATATTACTAGATCCCGCTCCAACAGCTATGGATACGACCGTGAAAAGGATTAAACGTCCAACTTGCTTTGTCTGTAACATTTGTTTCACCGTTGAACGTTCTCATTTCCGTTTGTCCTGGACAGGATTCTATTGAATTAAATGGGTTTGGTTTATACAAAGCTCCAATTTCATTTTGCTAGTAAAACCAGTTTTTCTCCATTATCGACGTATACTATGGTAAATGGCACTTGTCGGCACACCAAATACAATGGTTAAAAAAACGTTCGTCTGTCCATAAAATATATTTTGCCATGGATTTTTTTCCAATTCTCAACCATTCCTCAGCTGTTGCAATGAGGAAAACATTTCAATGAGTGTGGAATGAAAAGGTTTGTAAGATTCATTTACACACTGAATTTTAACTTGTTTGGAACAGTTCTTAGTATTCCCACCCCAATTTTTTGTGCAGTCTTAATGGTCGTGATGTTTCATTTCTCCTATGCCATACGGATGCTTTGGATGATTTGAAACACAGCTGGAAAATGAAATAAATAAAGAATGATTTGCTGAAAATAATTAACATTTAGAAATATCTTTACCTGATCCACAGACAACAAACACAAACAGACCCAAGAGCCATGGGCCAACAGGGGAGGAATCTTCATTGGCTTTCTAAATTTCACAGAGAAGAATAAAAGTTGTTAGATTGGCATTCCTGGAACAAACAGAGTTGGTGGCAGCAATAATTCTAAATAATTATATGACATTGGTGTGGCTGAGATAAGAATAAGTCACGAATGGATTGAGGTCAATGCACCTAAATCACTACGCAATTTTAAAGACAAACAGATAAACAACAAAAACTTACGCTTGACTTGGGGACGTTTCCTCTCATGGTGACGTATTTGCTGGCTTTTTCGTTAGCCACCTTCATTCTTTGTGAAGCAACCATTTTTTGAATTACTACAGCAATCGGTGTCTAAGAAAAACAAAAGGAAAAGACGACAGCTGGATAGCTCGGTCCAACGCAAAAAGAACCTGTCGATGAGCAACGCTACGCGACCAGGCCACAGCGAGAGAGAAACCAAAAAGACGGCAAAACGTTTACCTACGTGTCAAATCCCACATTGTTGCCAAACACAATTTAGAACTGACTCAAACGTAATTAACTTATTTGATTAATTCGAATTATAAGTCAAAATAGTTTTTTTAATTGCACTAAATTTAAAATTATATAAAGTATAATTACCGAACATGATAAAATTTCTAGAAATTCCGACTTTCCGAGCCACACTGAACGAGTCTCCGCCCACGTAGACACGCCTCCTTCAAGAGAGGGCGAGCAAAGGCTTCTAGTGTAGCGCATGTTTCAAATTAGTGAGCAGTGAGCGATAGTCGTGTCAAGTATTACGAGAACAAACCTTCGTTCGTGACTTGAAGTGATTGTTAAGTGTGCATCATTGTTTCTATCCAACGTTTTGACGGTGGATTGGTAACTCAAGTGGAATTAGTAGTCGATCAACTCGAACCCCGAACTGTCACTAGGAAGCTCACAGGTAAACTTCAATTCTATCTACCATTAAAACGCTCAAGTCTAGAACATGGTATTCGTTTTTCGTCCTGCAAAGACAGATAAAAAGAAAAACAGGATAAAGAATCAAGTTGATTTCATTTTCCCATCGTTTTCTACAGTCCATAAATAGATTCACATGACAATTTGAGCGACGCTGTGTCGCCCATTTTTCCACAATTTATTGTGGTTGTATTATAAAACTGACTTCCCCTCACACCCACTCCAAGGGAGTTGGTTTTTTTTAAGGGCACCCTCGCTGTGAGTGTATATTCACTTGCATTCACACACTCTGTAACGTTGGAAGACCTTTTCTTTGCACCCCTCATCAACCCCCCTCCCATCTCCCCTCTGACGGCTGTACATGTGAGCCTTCAACAATTTTCACCTGCGAGGTGGGCTACTGTAATACAGTTTCCGGTTTCCGTTTACTTCTCCTGCCCCCCCGGTCGTCTTTTGTTTCTTGTGCGTTTCTGAATATCTTTGTGTGCCCCCTCCACATTTTTTTTGTGTGACTTCAAATTTATTTTTGATTCCGTAGTTTTCTCTCTTCACGTTGTACCAATTGGTCATGCTGAACAGAGTCTTCGGCCCATCAAATTTCTCAACACGCCGGGAGAAAACGTAGCTGGAGGTTTAGATTTTTTTTTTTTTCGTCCTTTTTCCCTGAGGGGAAATTATTCACGAATTTCCGTCGACGCAGTTTCCTTAAGTGGCCGACAATGGCATCCGCTTCTGGTAACAGTTGGACATTAGCGATTCATTATTCATTGAACAGGATATGGCCGGCGCTGCTGATGCCGAGCGTATTCACACAATTAGCGCGCACAACAAACGTTTGCAGCACGGGCTGAGCAAGTTTCGATAGCACAAAGACCGGATGCTTCAGAAGCTTACGGCTCATCGACCATATTGTTCTCAGTGTCATTGACTGTTTAATGGTCAATTAAAGCTTATAAAATGATGGGGTGGCTGCGATTTCTGATATTCTTTTATGGCCGCGTGAATTAGTTAAGCAAAGGACAATGCGATTTAGACTTTGCGTCTAGCAGCAGGTGGTATGCCGAAATAGCTCAGTTGGGAGAGCGTTAGACTGAAGATCTAAAGGTCCCTGGTTCGATCCCGGGTTTCGGCAAATCTTTTTTTCTTTCTCCTACTTTCATTGATGTTTTCACTGAAAATAGAAAAGGAATTAGGTTGCCCAGATACATGTTTTTTTGGTACTTCAGCTGTTACCACTAGGACAATGGAGAGAATAATTGTTTCGAGATACTGCGTTGGTTGATGTGTGGTAGTAGCGGCGGCGAAGGCGTGCGGTAACGAATGGGAAATTGAGGCCGTGCCGACTTTTTTGTGAGCAATGTTCGCCCGCAGACGTCATAAAGAAAAAGCTGGTGGGTAAAAGCAAAAAAAAAAAAGAAAAAAAGAAACTACTAGACTACGTGTTTGCATTTCGAATTTTTTTTCCTTTCAGTAAATAGATGGAAGAAAAAGGGTGAGAGAATGGGGAAGTTTAATAGTTTGGTTCTCTAACGGTAGGTCGTCACATCTCATCGAATCTATTCCAAACTGAGCAAACAATCCCCCCAGAAAAAAAAAAAGAAAGAATGAAGAAAAAGATTCGGAAATGTTGTCATGTTTTCCTTGAAGCCGCTTCTATGTCGCGGTCTATTTCTCCTCGTTATGCACGCCGAAGCGAACAAGAAGAATGGTGTGCTATGGTACATATAGTGTTTGCAAAAGAATGAAAAAAAAAAACAAACCTACTGACGATTTTTCTTCTTTCATCAAGGCAACAATTTCAGCTCCATAAACCACCAAGGAGTCACAAGTCCCGCGGTTCTTTTTTAATTCAATTTGTCAGCGTGAATAGCACACGCTGGATCGAATTTCCAGGGCACGGCGCATGTTACAAAAGAAGAACTAAAGTTGTCATCATTTCCTCTCTTCCTCTTCACTTGATGGCGACAAAGAAAGAAAAAAAAAAAAAAAAAAAAAAAGATTAGACGTAGAGAAAGAAATGTCGGATTAGATTTGGGGCTGCAGGTCGCCGTTGATTGCGTTTGGAGGTCAGTGTCTTAGATCTTACCTGAAGAAGTCGTAAGACCCTCGATCACGAAATAACGAACTATTGCGGTCGTCAACTCCACCCCAAACAATGGACTGTTTGTGCGGTTTTATACAGTAGGCTACACTTGATACTACTCCTTCTAACGGTCTCCACCATCGGCTTGATTCTACAACAGACAAATCTTTTTTTTAAATTATTATTTAAAGAAAAGGCCCACGGAAATCTTTTCGTTTCTAGACAAGTATATCCTCAATTGCAAGACCGGTCACTAACAAAAACAAAAAAAGATATGGCATTAGCGATTTGCCGGACCATTTCCTGTTTTGGATCATCAGGTACCGTTCGGACCGATAGCGTCCTTCCCACCCACCCACTTTTTTTTTTTGAAATATTTTGTAAGCCACAAACAAATGTTGATATAGGAAGCAAGCGCTGACAACAGGATGTTGTGCTTATATTTCGAGGTCTTCCCCCCTTTCCCATTTACTTTTGACAACAAGTCCTGTTAAATCGATACTTACACCAAATAGCACACGCCGCTTTAATTCTAGTTCTTTTTTTTTTAGGAACGGATCAGTGACTAACAGCTCAGGTGTTTTTGTTTTTCTTTGGCGTTGGCCTTACGAAGGGAAAAAACAAGACCGGATGAGCCATCTACCGGAATGACACAATGAAAACATTCCGGCCCTATTTGTCATGGATACCCTTCACCTTCCTTCTATTATTAGCTCAATTGACATCGGCTCGAGGTAAGCAAAAAACAAAACAATTAAAACTAAATAGCCTTCGACGGGTAGACCATTGTTAGTTTCGATGAATCTATAATGCGCTACATTGGTGGACGTTGTCTTATTGCGTGTGTGTAGATAATCGATGTTTCCTGATTGGTGGAGGATCAGCCGAGACCTTTTTCGTCAGTGAAAATGCCACAGTGGGTTCCGTTATCGGTATACATAATAAAGTATTTCAAAATGCTGGTACATTGTTCAAAAACTGTTTTTTTTTCTTCTCCTTTTCCTACAAAAAAAAAAAAAACTATGCTTCCCGTTGGGTAAACAAAAAAAATAAAAATTCCCGCTGGTGCCCCCCCCGAAAAAAAAATGCGCGCACACACGACGCGAAACTCAGGTGTTTTACGGATTGCGGGCGATCCGAGCGCCGATGGCGACATCACACTGCGCCTTGAGGCCAACGAAACGGTCGTCTCCATTGACACGCACACGAAGAATCTCACGCTCATTAAAGCCCTGGACAAAGAGGTAATTAACCCATATTTTTAAAGACGGCCAAAAAAGAAAAACATCTACTCCACCCCCGGAACTAAAAAAAAAAAACAATAAAATTAAAAAAAAAAAAAAGTTCAACTTTCAAAATGGCTGACGCTCTTTTCGCATACACACACACACACATTTATGTGCAACGATGGTTATTATTGCAGGGTCTGACCGGACCTGCCCAGGTGATGACACGAATTACCTGCGAGCGACGTGGTCCCAACACCGAGCCGGTAATCAATTTTCTCTTTTTCTTATTTACTACTACTACTATGTTACTTTGCTCTCCCCCTCATTTAAGCAACTAAAAAAACATTTGTATCTTGTCCCTACGACACAAACTGTCATTACGCGAAACAGAGTTTGACGGTTCCAGTCAACATTCGTGTCACCGATGCCAATGATAATTCGCCCATTTTTCGCAATGCCACCTATTCCGTCAACATTTCAGAGGTACAATTTGTAACAGATAAAAAACAAAACAAATTTAATCTAATTTAATCATACTTTTCCCTATTCAATTGAAAAAGTCAACGATGGTCGGTTCAGTCGTTTTACAAGGCATTGAAGCGCTGGATGCAGACCAGCCTGGGCCTTATTCAACTGTACAGTATTCTATTCTACCTGGGCCTTATTCGGTACGTCACACCGCCCCATTGTTTTAGTGGCACTGTGTTGCCAATGTAATTGCAGCCCCTTCTAATGATCCATTATGACTTATTAGGACGTACTTGGATTCGCTAGCAGCTTGGAGGGTACCCTGGTATTAAAGAAAGCTGTCGATTACGAAACGCTGAAACATTTCAAAATCGCAATCAGAGCGCAGGTCTTTCTCAGTTTGAAATCATTAAAGTTGCACACCCTTCGAATCTCACCTAATTTGTGTTTTTTTTTTTTTTTTAAACAAAATTATTTTAGGATCAAGGACAGCCTCCTTTGTACACGGACGCTATCGTCAGCATCGACATCAACGACGCCGACGACCAGAACCCACTATTTGGCCAGTCACGTTACTGGGCTCATTTACCCCAGCCGGCTCAAAAAGTGAGATTCTTAGTTATTACACAAATGAACAATAAGCTCTAACTGGTACGGTGCTAAGAGAAAGAGAGAGGGGGGCAACCTAGATAACTAAGAGAAATTTAAAGATAAAAAGAAGTTTGTTCTCACCACACACACGAAGAGAGATGTAGAAAACCACTTTCGATTTTTCTCTCCTTTTTCCCCAGGGAACCGGGCTGGAAATCCGACCGGAACCGATGCGGGCCGTTGATCAGGACGCAGGAATCAATGCATCCATTCGATATGCATGGAACGCCGGTATGGCCACCTTTTCTCTTGTTAAACTGAAAACCCACAAGTTTCCCAGTTAAAAATTTAGACATGAGAAATTAATTATTTCTTCTTTTCTCCCATACCTCAAATTAAATAACAACAGGAGGAGTAGAATACCAAGATTTCGTTCTTGATCCATTAAACGGTTCCGTTTTCCTCAATCGAAGCCTAGAAGATAATGAGCTCGTCCAGCCAGTTATTCTCGTCGTCAAGGTGCCCTAATCAAATTCAATTGACATTTATCTGATTTCAAATCAAACTGTTTCTATGGCAAAACAAAAAAAAGGCTCACCAAGTGGATAACCTCGACCGTTACGCTTTAACCACGTTGACCGTTAGCCGGAGTTGGTCGTTTTCACCTCAACTGCAATACCTCCAGCGACGTTATTCGGTCCAGGTCCTGGAAAATGTGCCAGTCGACACTATTATTTTGGCTATGGCCATCAACAAACCCATCGATCAGGTTGCTAGTCTCGTGTTGTTGTTGTTGTTCTTGTACAGTTGCAAAAGCGCCTACGCACATTCACCGTAATTACTCGTTGAAAGTCTAAACGTTCTTGAATGCTTGTTATGTTTACCTTACGGGGATGATGAACTTTTCCTTCTCATTTTCAAGACTATTCGCTTCGTAATTGAAAGTCACAATGGAACGGATCAAGCATTCAGCGTCGATAAGATGGGCGAAATCAAGTTGGAACGCGCGCTGGATTACGAAACACAGATGACTCATCACTTTGTTGTATGGGTCACGGATGGGCTAACGGTATTGTTCACTTTACATTACAGCGTATCATTTGATTAATTACCGTGAAAATGTTTGCAGAATGATACGGCGACGGTTGAGGTTACCGTCCTCGATGTCAACGACTGGGATCCGCGATTCGATTTGGCCGAATACGAATTCATTGTCAAGGAATCGGCCTTGCCCGTCGGCTCAGTCATCGGACACATCCATGCAGATGACGGCGATGCAGCCGACCGTGTTACTATACAATTAAAAGGACCTGAATCCAGGTAGAATTTTATTTTGTAAATCTTTTTTCGTACCTTTTTCTTGATGCGTTTGATTACATTATAAAATCAGAGCGTTTAATGTCCACGAGAACGGAGACGTCATTTTCTCCGATCCATCAGCTCTGAATTCGACCGTTATTCACCTCATGGCGGTGGCACGCGATTCCGGCAATCCTCCTCGACAGGTAAACATCACATAACGGATACCTATAAAAAAAAAAAAAAAGAGAAATCTAATGAATTTCAACTACTTCGCAAAAGACGTCTGTTCCTGTCAAAATCAACTTACCAGTCGATTTCCTGATGATGAACGGAAGCGGCATTACTTTATCCAGCGCCGACGGCAGTGGGCTGTTATTAATCATCTTGGGCATATTGCTGGGCGTTTTGTCTCTCATCATCTCTGGTCTGGCCGTCTACCTCTGTCAATAGTAGGTGTTCCATCCACAACTTCCTAAAAAACTCAAATCCCAATTCATTTTGTTTTTTTTTTCAACAGCAAACGGAAAAAGACGCAACCGAGTCCGTTAACGGTTGTCCAGCCGCAACCCAAAGTCAGCGTCAGCGGACTGTACAGTGGCGACAGTTCGACGCCCATCACGGCCACTCTGCGCCGAATGCCCATCAATCCTCTGGCGCGGCCGTCGTGCCGTCGGGTCGTGCCCATTCAGAGTCCGACTCTTAGCACCGTCCAGAATTCGCCACCTCCTCCGCCAATGCCACCACCAACCCCTCCACCCAGGCAGCAACAGCAGCAACAGGCGGCTGGCAATCACCACAAGATCTCTTCCGGCGGCAGCAACAACAACGAACAGTCACCTCCACCAGTGGCGTGTCCGCACCATCCGCGAACTTTCTTGAGCAGCAGTCAAGCGGGCGCCTGGCCGACAGATGCCTCGCTACCCAGACGAGTCAAGAAGCTCAGCTGGGAGGACGAGTTCAACGTCTTCTTCTAGAGAAAAATCTGTGAGAAGGGAAGAGATAAAAAAAAAAAACAGATTACAAAAGTCAACGAATTTTTAACCACATATGAAAAATTGAATCACATTTTTTTTTTTTCCTTTTGCCGTGTACAGTGATGTATAACCAAATTGTGGATTTCCGTATTTTTCCGTCTCTATTAAACAAACCAATATTTCAACATTGTCCTGTTTCTTCAAATCACGTCTATTCAGAGAAAAATCAACGTCTTTGCATCGAAAGACATTTAACCAACGCACTATATAAAATTATAAATAAGACGACCACAGTTGCCGAGCACTCTTCAAAGGATCGTTTGATTTCTCTTTGCGATGAATTAAAAAAAAAAAAAAAAAAAGGGTTGCCATCAATAAAAATTGGGACGTTGTTTGCCGTCAAATGGGTGAGCTGGGAGCTGTCAAATGGAGATGGAAGGTTATCTTGTTGGCAGAGAAACGCGAATAGCTGTTGTCGAAGTAAATGTAGTAAAGTCCGGGAAGGGGCAATTCAGCCTGTCCGCACACAAAGTTCTCTTCCGATTTATGGAGAGCTGTTTCGACGATAATTCGCGTCAAAGAGTCATCACCTTGATTGTCGTCTTCAGCTCCGACAACAGCGAACGCGATGCTCTGGCAAGTAAACGAACGTTTAGTACTTCCACCTATTGTTAAAATTAAAGGTCACGTTATTCACCCTCGGATCGGTTTTGAATTTCCAATGTAGAGTGCAAGCAGGTCGTTCAACTTGGATCGGAATCCGATAAATCATTCCGGCGCTGACGAAGGATTCCGATGGAACGGTTTCATCTACCACATCATGAACCAATGAACTGAAAGTACGTATGGCTGCCGTGCGGATGTTTTTGCTTCAAAATGAAACAGCAATTCGTGAAATAATCAGTCGGATAGCGAAAATAGAATGAATTATTTAAATAGATTACTTAATAGGACCATTCCTAGGGCTGCTGTACGGGCTCGAGTCGTTGAGGGATTGAACAATCTCATCGTCGCTGATGACGCTGAATCCAGCGCAAGGTTCAGCCAATGTCCCACCATCGTGTTGTTGTTGTTGCTGGACGACAACTGGCTGAGTATTCAGATCTTTAGCTTCCGGAGGCTCAGTCAGGGGGAGTTCGCTCAGCTGGGCAGTGGCGCCCGGTTGGCTAAACTGTCGATGGATAGCAAAACATTCGTGACATGTACGCGTGGGTCGTGAGCTGGAAGCAATTTTGAGCCAATAATCAGAACAAGAATGGCAAAAGATGCGACCACACAAGCGACAATGATGACGCCGGACAAAAATGGTGAAACGAGACTGACAGTTCTGACAATCACGAATAGATCCATCAGCTACCCATTGATCCGTCGCCTGAATCCTTTGTAAATGTAAAAGTCGGTCACTGCGCTGCCACAGACAATCCTTTTCCCTTTTACATTTTCGAGAGAAATCAGTTGAGCACCGCGAAATTAAAAGAAAAAAATTAGAAACTTGTTTCGGATACTTGATGAGTTGGACGATTTTATCACGCAACATGAGAGATTCTTCGCGTAACATCTGGTTGTCTTTTCTGGCTTGAGATTCAGCTTCTTGACAGGATTTGAATTTCTCTTGCAATTCTATATACGACGTCCTCAATTGATCCATTTCCGCAACCGTCTGAAAATTTGAAATTCTATAGCCTGATTTAATGTACAAAACTTCAAAACAATGAATGAACTTACGGAGCGGATTTCGTTGACTAAACCTTCGCATTCTTCGTTTCTGGTCATCAAAGAAAGTTCCATCTGCCGGAATTGGGCGTCTAACGATTGACGCTCTTCCTGATTGCGGCCCGTCAGTGAACTCAACTGTAGCTGCAACGATCCAATCAGCTGCCCATTATCTGCCAATTGACTGAGCGCCAATTTCAGTTGTTCCTCCTGTTGCTGGTACGCCTGAAGAAGAAAATTCCAATGCTTCATGGATGAATAACAATAACCGTTGATTTCGATCGACTCGATTTCTTTCGTCTCTCATTCAAACATCTTAATTACCTGTTTTTCTTTCTCTTTTTCCAACTGACGAGTAGCTTGGTCGAATTTTATGGCTTTCAATTCTTCCGTTACGACCGCCAATTGGCGATCTTTCTCCAAAATCACTTCTTCCGCGTGTTTCCCCTAAAAACCAAAGATTTCCATTAGAAGTTTGTAACTAACCACAAGCAGATGCACCGAAACGAGCATTCACAAATTTCACATGCTCTTCGGTTATTAAACACACAACAAAGCCTGAGAGTTAATTCGGTAGACCTAGCGGGTGGAGGGATGCAGAAAAAAAACAGCGTTCCATGCAAGGCTCACTTGATCGACCACTTTCTCAACCAAACTCTCCGGCGGGGCAGAAATGGTCGGAGTGGACGGTTGTTCTTTGATGGCGTAATGCTGATGGAGGTTAGCAAGTCGGCTGACTAATGCCGCGTTCCGGCTGGTGGAATTGACCAGTTTGGCGTAGAGAGAACGACACTGCTGCTCCATTAATTGCAAACGTTCTTCTCGGCCGTCTGTGGTTGATTCCGGTACTGGTAACTCATCATCGTCGGATACGACTTGATTTGGAACAATGTCTGACACTAAATCGATAGGAGGAACAAACGCTGGTTGTTCCCTTTCCACATCAACTGGTTCTACTTCGTTTTGTGCAACGGCTGTCGCGCCCGTGACTTTGCGCCCGTCCAATTCGTTACGAAAGGACTGCCATTCTTCTTGATTGGCGTGATTCTGGTTACGTATACGGTCCCACTGCTGCTTGGACACTTCCAATTGTTCTTTTAAACTGTTGAGCAGTTTTCGTTTCTCTTTCAAATCATAGCGCATCACCGACTCGTCCGTCTGTAATTGACTTGCTTGTGTTTTCAGTTTAGAGAACCAGACCCATGTTTGATCTAACTGGCTCGTTACCGTCGACAGCTGATGATCGTGTTGGGCTAAGGCCCTCACCAACGACATGTTGGCTTCTTTGATGGCTTCCAATTCTTTAGCGGCTGTCTGCTGGGCGCTAAACAGTTCCTTCAGTTTTTTGCCCAGTTCTTCGGCTCCTTCCAATTCTTGTATCGAGTCTAGTTTAATATCATCCATATGCTCGATTTGGGCCCAATCAACAGCCAATTTTTTCCATTTCTTAAGTTGCAATTCAGTCGCGGCCAATTCGTTGGCCATCTTACGTACCTCCCCCATAATGATAACCTTTTGCAATTCCTGTCGTTCTTTTAACGCATCCACTTTGGCCTCGGTGGAAACCAGCTGAGCCTTGAGCAATTCCACCTCTCCATCTCGGGCGGCCAGCATCTTCCGGCCAAGTGCTTCCGCCTGTCGTAAACTTTCAAGTGTTTGTGGGCTCACCTGCTTGTGGGCTAGTTCCAAGCGTCGCTCCAATTCAATTGTCTTTTCTTGGTGCTGCCGTCGTTCCACCTCCATCTGTTCCCGATCCTTTTTTCCATTTTCTCTTCCCTAAACAAGAAGAAATATTAATCAATTGACATTCAAAATGAGTACTAATCAAAAATAAACCTCGTCCAGCTGTTTGCAAAGAGAATCCAGTTGAACTTGTAATTCCTCTTTATCCTCCGTAATTTGGCGTATCGTAGATAGAAGTCGACTGATTTCATGCGGATCCGGCGGCGGAGACGGACTACTCGAGCGAATGCTACTGGCCATAGTTGAGTTTAACGGGCCAGTGCACAAAGGCGAAGTCAACTCACTCTGAAAGCTATTGACGCTCTGCATGTAAAGATTCGAGTAAATAAAACGCGAAGTAAACACATCGGAAAGCGAATGAAACACAGCGTTAAACTCTTTTTTTTCGGTCTTTTCAAGAAACTGGTTTGACCCGGCAGGTAAACTGGGGAGGATACACTCGAGGTCACAAATGTGTGACCTTAAAGATAAGGTCATTGAAGTATAGTCTAAATAGCCCCATCGAGACCAAAGTAATCTCTGGGGGTAACATGTATGATACCATGTAGTCGAAGACTTGTCATCTTGTTTGCGTAATTACCTGAGATTCTGATGCGGAAAGTAGACTGACGGAGAGCCTCGAGGAAGATTGCTGTCTGCTCCAGTTGAAACTGCCAAACTGCTTCCTGCCGTTAGAGCACACGATTGTGTTAGCTTGAAAATTCTCACTCGCTGTCTGGCCCTCACGGCTGCATAACAACACGGCGAGCCGACCTTTAAGCTATAAATAGATTACAGTCCCCGTGACGGATGCAACCAGCCAACTCCCCTCCAAATCACAGAGACGCATTTGAGACAAAAAAAGTCAGCGACCTCAGCTGCATTACAACACTAGAAGTACTTGTGGAACGGCAGGCAGAACAAAAAAGAAAACGATATCTAGATTACCGGGCGAAAGTGGGCCACCCGACGTCCAAATCATAGCCAGTCGGAGCTAGGTCGTACTGTATGTCGTTGAGTTCGTAGAGTGATGCAATAAAACTTGACCTCCAAGTTTGTTTTGAAAATAAAGAATTTGCACTGTAATATTCACCGGTTACACTTTCACAAAGTGTACATTGCTGCAAAGTGTCTGCCAGGCACTGATGCACAAGGCAAAATCTAAGAAAGGACCGAAGTCTCCCTTTTGGAGTTTTGAGCTAAAAAAAAAAATAGTTTAAAATTTTAATGTTTTTATACAGATGTAGCAATCACACCTCAGATAATCCTCTCACAAAACGGATTCCATCATGATTGGTTTTCAACTTGCTAAGGCACGAATTTATGTAATGCCAAGGACTTTTTGATCGGCTAAACACACCAGAACTTTCTAGAAGCAAATGAAGGATGAAACCATTTCTAGTATTCCTTACTGAAATTACATACGCCTTAGTCCAACATGAAGCAAAAATTCCAACCTGTCCCCAAGACGATGAAGCATGACATTGTCATCATCAATTGGAAAATGTGTGTCATCAAACATGGTCTTTAAACTTTTTACACAATCTATAAGAAAGGAAAAAGTGTAATCCCAATTTCAGGGGATCTGTGTATGAGGTTGTTAGTACCAAACAGAGCAGAGAGGTTTTTCTCAATGCTGGCTTTGAAAACTTCATTATTATCTTGACCTCTGCTCGCCATCGTGAAAATGTTTCATTTAAAAACAAAGAATTTCGTTAGATTAAAAGTGGGCTGCTCTTCTGAGCGAGCACAGAATTTCGGCGCCAACGAAGCTTACACATAGGACTTCTTTTTTGGTTCGAATATTTCTTGTCGTCAAGAGTCAGCTGATTTCGTTGGAATTTTGCAGCGTTGCCGAAAAATAGTGAGCTCGCGGTTTACGAGCTTATGACTTATATGTGCATTGTTCAGAAAAGCGAACGAGAAGGGAACCCAGGTCGAAACGTGTCGAGAAAACGAGAACGAGCAGCAAACGAAGTAAAGAAAAGGGGCGTTTATAAGGGATTTAACTGCGCGGGGGGAGAGTGAGTTTTTGAATGACTTCGACATCATCTTTACAACAATATCGATCATAGACTCTCATACCACGTCACATACTTTTGCGATTGATTCAAGTTATGTTAAGGCTTTGAATCGAATCGTGGGTTAGTGTTGGGGTTTTGGAAGTTTCGATCGACATTAACGTGGACGTGATGTCGAGATGTTCGAAAACTCGTACTCCTTTTAAAGGGTTAGGTCCTTTATAGCGTCTTTTGGTTTACGTTGCTGCTACTCGACTTGTTTTTTTTTTTTGGCACCTTCGATCTGGGTTTTTTTTTTTCTCGACGTATCTGGATAATTAACTCTTTCGTTGAATGCTGCTCCAAAGCCTACGTTTCCTTTCGATTTGCGATCAAAACTTTCTCCGCTTGGTGATATTGGCGGGACGTGCTAACACAGACGACGATTAAATTTTTAGACTTTGCAGACGTGCAATTCGAATTATTTAGAAGTCGTGTGTGTGGTACCAGTGCTACCTAATCTACCGGGTTTGAAGATAGTCTTTTTTTTTTTTGCAAATTTCGGTTTCGTAGGTCATCAATAAAACTGGTCTGTTTCATGACGATTCTGTTTGTTGCGGTTGTGCTGGTATTTGTCAAATTTGTTTTTGATATTCAAGCTTTCATGCAATACATGTTAATTCTGTTTAACATTATCTGACTAATTTATTTGATTTATTTTATATCACTTCACAATTAAAACTTTTTTTTTCTTTTTCAAAAGAAAACATTATTTATGTAGCTGGATTATCCAACTGATGCATAAAAAATGCTTATAAGCGTGTTAACAAGGTAAGTAAACGGTAGGCAGGGCGAAGGTCGCAATCAGCGCGGATGATGATAAATGTCAGGGTTAACCACCAACAGGAAAAAGCTTAGTCAGATAAAATGATGCCTGTATTCCTGAACAGCTTTCAGGTTACCGAAATCTTTATTTATCATACGAATCCTGTTGACGACCAAATCTCAAAAATTTTGTTTAACAACTCCATCCTGAACGTGCGCAATTCATAAAATTTTACAGCAAAATAATAACGTAGTTCAACTTTGCCCTTCATGTAGAACAGTTCAAAACAATGGAAGAATCCCCGAAAAATCATTTTCACTCGCTATTATACTTCAAACGAAAGATGAGCCACTCGAAAGGCCATCTCTCTCTGTGCCTTCCTTTCTTTTAACGGTAATTTTTGGTGCAAAGTTGTAGTACCTGGTTTCCTTGGGTTTTCATTTGCTCTAATATAATTGCTGAAGTTCCCAGAGCCAAAGTCTTTTCAGGTTTTCATGAGCACCTCAGCAGCTCTAATCAATGAGCAACATTAGTTTAAAAACCTACACAATGTGAATGCTAAAAGCTTTTACTCTTCTTCTCAAAAGTCTTTTACATTCCTGTTCTCTATGCTCTCTTCTGTTTGACTTTGTTAAGCCACAAGATATCCTGTAACATTGAATAAATAACTATAATTGGTTTTCCTACTAAAATTTAACAAAAAGAAGGGTTCTTTACGTCATGTGTGTTACATGTGCTCTTAATGCTTCTGGTATAAAGGTGGGTTGGTCAGATGGGATGTTCCATGATTCATCTGTAAATGAAGACTGTGTTGTTGTGGTATCATTGTAAATTAGGTTACACTCCCTAAATCTAGACGGATCAGCTAATAAAGAAAATAAAACCGTAAACAATCTAATAATAAGACAAATACTATGCAGAACATTCAGATGTTACCAGATGCCATCCTCTTTATTTGCCTGTTTCATTAAGGCAAGCTCACATGTTAAATAATGTGCTTCCAAATCATGTTTCTTCACATAATGTAAGGTCCAAAATTGGCATTGAATAAAGTCATGGTTTGCAGGGAGATTCTAGAGCTATAGATAAAATATATTAAATCTTCGCACTTTGCTTAGGCAATAGTTAACAATAACACAGACGTTTGCATTTTATTATACGTGCCTGCAATCCCAGTGTCTCAATGGATTGGCGGTGAAATAGGACTGAAACGAAATAGGACTGGAGAAATAGGACTGAAAATTTCCAGTCCTATTTCTACCGGAGAAATAGGACTGGGAGAAATAGGACTGACTTTTTAAAACTTTTAGGACAGTCCTATTTCTCCATGCCAGCAGTCCTATTTCTCCTCGGCATCAGTCCTATTTCTCCTTAGAAATAGTCCTATTTATTTTATTTTGTTCCAATAGGAACGATATGCCTCCAATCCTGTAGGCAACATATTGCGTAAGAGCGTCGGCTTATATCCATTTCTCTTTGTAAAAAGCCGATGGTGTTAACTCATAACTTAAATGGTTCACCAAACATTTATCTTTTATCCTATGTTAATTTAAATTGGAGGGGACCATTAAATATGTTATATCTAATATAGTTCATTTAATAAAATACTACAACGGCCACACCAGAAATATTTATTAAATTTTTCTTACTTTTTAGTGCATAAATAACTTTTCCAGTTGCACTCATGTTGTACTTGCTCATACAACTATCAGCAACGAATAACAATCAAGTCTTACCATATCGGTAGCGCTCTAACCTTTGACACGGGTAGTCCTATGTTCGATTCTCCGTGGTTACATTTCTTCTGAGGTTTTTAATAACATTTGCGGTTAAGTTTACTATGAATAGTAGAAGAATGTTAATGAATCTTCGCCTGTATGAAAGCTAGTTCCTCACCAGGAGCAAGAAGAACTGTTGAGATACAAGAGAATGGATGAGAGAGGAGATGGTAGATAACGGTAGATGGGCGAAAAATAAATTATTTGTAATTTAACATTTTAACAATTCCTCAACTTCTTTACCAAGAAGAGGATTCTACCACCGAAGTGGATGGCCGAGCATGACATAGCATTACTCATCAAGTGACGTATGCCAAAGGATTAAGTTAATATTTATATTGACTTTGAAATAAAATTGATGAAGAAGATTTATGGGTGCTAAAGCCGAGGAAGTTGAAGATAGTTGCCGGCGGCGAATAGAAAGAAGAGATTTGCATGACCAGGAGAAGAGCAGCCGACTATAGCGCTGTCTTCGAGAAGATAAAGGTATAGATACTATCTCATTTACAAATAGTTTGTTATGTAAAAATAATAAATTTTATATTGTAATAGGATATAATCCCCCTTCCTAGAGTCCAGCGGATCGTGACCGATTTCGAACGTGCTATATTTACGGCTGTCCGCAGGCACTTTGTGGATTGCCAGCACTTTGGCTGCAATTTCCACTGGTGCCAAGCCGTTCTGAAAAAGGTCCGGGATCTTCACCTTTCCACCCTCTACAACAACAAGGGACCGAATCCAGTGCGAGACTTTGTGTTTCGCCTGCTATGCCTTGCATATCTTCCAGGTAAATAGCACACAAATGTTATATTTAATTGTCATAAATAACATTTGTGAACTTCCTGGTGTGTTTGACGCGTTGAAGAGCTCAGCACCTAGCGAACTTTCAGCACTCATGGATTATATGGAGCGGAATTGGATTCGGGGCAAGTTCTGGACTCCTGAGAACTGGTCATGCTTCAACATCTTAACGCGTACCAATAACGACTGCGAAGGAATGCACCACCAATGGAACAAGGTAATTTAAATTTGAACAATAATATGTAATGAATAATTAATAAAAAAAATGTTTGTAGTTGGCAGGCGGATCTAATTTAAAATTCTACAAGATGACAATGGTATTGCGGAAACTGGCCGAAGAAGTTTCCCTTACTAGCACGCTACTCTGCCATGACAAAATAAGGGCTCACCGGAAGAAAGAGACCCAACTTAAGAATTCCGTACTGTTCCAGCTTTGGGCGCGCTATCAAAATAATGAGGTATGTTTTCTAAATTTACAAGAAAAAAAAGTTTCCCTATAACTAATCATTGTTTTTGCAGCTATCTACAATGGATCTACTAGAAGAAATAGTTTTAGAGCTTAGATCATCTTTTCCCGCTATTGTTTTCTCACATGCCCTTAATGTTGCTATAAATAATATTAATGATGAACTAGATATGTCTATAATTGAATAACATTTGTTTGTTTGTAACATGTATTTTATTTGACGAATGTTTACAAATTAACATACTTTATAAATAAACTTACATAATCTCAATTGACTTTTTTATTTTAATGTAATATGTAATGTAATACATTATGCTTGAATTATTACGATAATACTTGTTGTGCAAGCGACAACTAATGTGCCGATTGATGGTTTTGGTTCGTGGCCACAATTCCCGAGAAGATGATTGTTCTAAAAAAAATAAAATTGCAATAATTATACCAATGTACTCCATATAACTATAAATGAATTTACCTTGCATGTTTAAATCCTTCCAACCATTTACCAAACGAGTGATAAGAGAAAGCAAAAGCTTTCAATTGTCCGGAAGAACGGTTTAAGAATTCGTTGATCAGAGCTCCCTATGAAAAAAGAAAAATAAAATTAATGAAAAAGGCAAAAAAAGAACTTAAGAAATAAAAAAACGTTAAACCGGCCTGAGTAAACTGTAAAAAAATTGCCACGCAAAACCTACAAAGAAGAAAAAGAAGAAAAAAAAATTAGTAAAACATAAGTAGTTGAAACACAATAAAAAAAGTAAAAGCATTAAGTGACGTGAAGTATAGTTAGGTAGCATACCCATAATTTGCAGATGTAATTAAATAACTATCGTAAATATTTCTAATCCTAGTCGGCCTACGTCCCGACTAAGATATCTATTTAACTGAAGGTCCACTGACCTGGGTCAGACAATTGGTTTCACGACGACACTGTGAAACCAATCCCGATACCTGTGCCCATTGAGGTGACAAGTCTCAATGCCCTTACACTTAAATTAACAATGCCAGCACTCGAACCGTTGCCTATCCGTTCCGAGCCTGATACAATGTGTCCGGGTACGGCCCAGCACTAGTGAAATAGAAAATGTACTTACGGTTTGCGACTCCTTAGAAACAATCCGCAGCTGGGCAGGAACTGGGCAGGCCGCTGGACACGAACAACAGATGATTAGCACATTCACAGCACATTCACGGCACATACGAAGCACCGTCGACAACCTACACCATGAAGATCTAAATACTGACTGGCTGAAATGCTGAAACCGCATGTGAAAATTGGGAAGTCAGAACTACCATTATTTGCCATTTCAGAAGTATTACCCTAAACACCAGTAATTGTTCTCTCCCAAAAATTCTTTCATAGAATAATTATTAAAAACCTCAGAAGAAATGTAACCACGGAGAATCGAACATAGGACTACACGTGTCAAAGGTTAGAGCGCTACCGATATGGTAAGACTTGCTTGTTATTCGTTGCTGATAGTTGTATGAGCAAGTACAACATGAGTGCAACTGGGAAAGTTATTTATGCACTAAAAAGTAAGAAAAATTTAATAAATATTTCTGGTGTGGCCGTTGTAGTATTTTATTAAATGAACTATATTAGATATAACATATTTAATGGTCCCCTGGAATTTAAATTAAAATAGGATAAAAGATAAATGTTTGGTGAACCATTTAAGTTATGAGTTAACACCATCGGCTTTTTACAAAGAGAAATGGATATAAGCCGACGCTCTTACGCAACATGTTGCCTACAGGATTGGAGGCATATCGTTCCTATTGGAACAAAACAAAATAAAATAAATAGGACTATTTCTAAGGAGAAATAGGACTGATGCCGAGGAGAAATAGGACTGCTGGCATGGAGAAATAGGACTGTCCTAAAAGTTTTAAAAAGTCAGTCCTATTTCTCCCAGTCCTATTTCTCCGGTAGAAATAGGACTGGAAATTTTCAGTCCTATTTCTCCAGTCCTATTTCGTTTCAGTCCTATTTCACCGGCTACCTCTCAATGACGTGAGCAGGATCAAATGGACAGTTGACGCGATAAACTTCCACAGGCAATGAAGCTGTCGTTCGTCTGCTAGGTTTTTCAACAAAACATAATCAGCTCGCATCAGCCATCCAAAGTGTAGGACAGAGTTACTTGAACTATTGAGGCTTGTCTTGTTGATTTTGTTAAAAATAAGGTTTTTGCTACATTTTTTTCTTTATAAACTTGCTGAGCTATGGACTGCAATAATGGAGTGCCCTCACAGACTTCCACCCTATCTAGGGCTGAAAAGGCTTTGGTGAAGCGAAACGTCAATCGTTCAACATTAACCACTGCGTACGATATCTAACAAGGGACGAGGAAAATTTTATGTAGACCTTGAAAATTTTGTTTGTTTTTTTTTAGACCAGATACTCTTTTATTGGAGGACTCTGCCACCAAAGATAGTGCAAAGACTAAGAAAGCAAAAAATCAGCCAAGAGGTTCATTAGTTTTACAACATTTTATTTTACAAGTCATCTAAATCAAATTATCCAGGTTATGCATTTTGGGCCCTGGTGTTTGCTTTGTGTGTTGTAGCATTGGCAAATTTTTTTCTTACTGTAACCATTTTCAGGTACATAAAGTACCAGTATATCATAGCTGAAGTTCTCTGTAAAAGTTTTTACTCTACAGTGTTCTTCGTTTAACAAAATCAATGGAGAACATTGAGGTTGTTCCTTCTGCGAATCTCATAAAGTTTTTTGGGGAGTTAGAAATGAATAAGCTTATTAAACTTGATGGAAAATTCAGTGGTTTTAATGAAAGCCCAGTAACTGTAAGCAGCCAAGGATCTGATATCACTCTCAAGGTAACTAGTATTACTTCAACAGGAAACTCAATAATAATTTGAAATTTACAGGTATTAGATGATTTGGAACCAGAGATCAGCATCACCCAGGATAAAGTGGAATTTCAGAAAGTCGACAGCTTCGAGATATTCGAACCTAAAACAACACCAAAAACCAACGCATTCTCTACCACGTTTCCCAATTTTGGTTTGCCTGAAGGTGTCCTCAACTTACATATCAAGAAGGCAACAGCCAACAGAATCGCTAGCAAGCTCGAAGGTTCTTTACTCATACGATCAGAGAAAGCCATCCGAGCGAAAGGTAAAGAAGGAATGAAGATTCGCGGCCGGGAGGTGTTATTCAGAGCAGACCAAGATCTCTTGTTGCGAAGTATCAATGGAAGTGTTATACTTAATGGCGCTGACGGTGTAATAATGGATGTGGACACCATGTCCCTTACTGGGCGACTTGAAGATCACAACTCAACGAAAGTGGCCGAGTATAAGTTATGCATCTGCATGCCCGCTGGACAGCTCTTCCGAATTCCTGTTCTAGAAGGCACAGATACCATTAATTGCGATTCTATCGATCTCACTGGTGACGATAACCCTTGTGTTTAACTCACAATTTTGCACACACAAAAAGCAAGTTCTCTAGTCACTAACTGAACCAAACTAGTCATTGTTGTTCACACAAAAAGTCAATACAAAGAAATGTCAAAAAGTTTAGATGATTAAATCGGTTTCTTTCTCTGCGGGTGCTGCTTCTTCAACTTCTTCATCTTCGGGTTCTTCGCCAGTCTTTCTGTCATACAATGTGGAATCGTAGACATTATCTTGAGGAGTGACAACGATTCCATTCCATACCGATAGCTCAGCAGTTGGATCATCTAAGACGGAAAGCATAGGAAACGTCAATGACAAATTTGTAGAAAAGACAAATAATTAATTAATAACCATTTTTTTGGTCGAGGCCAAGGATGGCATTATATCCACCATGAGAAAGGATACGCAAAAGATTCTGGGCTGTACGACAGAGTAAGTCCTCCTGTTCCATCGTCATTACCATATGAACGCGAATCGCCCCTACCTCACAAGGATCCAATATTCCTAGAAAGCAATTCGCCGATTTTTAAAAGGTGCAACATGATCACTCTGTATTCTAGTTGTCTCCTTGCGTTAATTTTTTAAAAATTATTATTATTGGTTACCACAAGATCCTGGAAGGAAGAATCCGGCTGACAATAGCTGAATGACACGGCGGAAAGCAAGATTGACAGATAACGCTTGTCGATTGGGGGTGTTGAGTACGCTAAAATGAGCCTGAAGAATAGAAAAAAAAAAGTTAGTTTAAATTGTTAAATGCGTTCATCTAAACTACGTACCAGGAGGTCAATCATCCATGGGCTCAGAGGTTCAAGTCCTTTAATTCGCGTTCTCATGTCACGTAATAGGCGAATCAGTACTTTTACTGAAGTGTGATTGACGTTTTCTTCGAACCATCGACTGGACATGAATGATCAATATGAATAACCAAGAAAATCAGCGAAACATTAAAACCATTACCTGTGGCGGACAGCAGCCAAGTGGGACTGGAGATATTTCATGTCTAAGTGCATTGATGAGCTGATCAATCTAAAATTACGACCGATGGTTGTAATTAACACTCGAACGGTGGCCTTCGTATTTTCAGGTGGGGTAACGCTGAGAATATTGAAACCCCGATCGGTTAACTCAAGTTCGTGCTCTGTTTCGATAGAACAACTTATTGTTTAACTTGTACTTTTTAAAACCGAAAACTAATAGACATGCAGTATGTACTCAGTTGTGCTTGTTGTTTCTGTACTTCTTCCAGAATTTTTGCCCCCAGTGCTCGAATTGCTTCATGTGTTGGAAGAGTTTTCAAAATAACCACTAGATCAGCCACATTGTGACCACACACCATTGTGCCTTTTTTGAAAGAGCCAACTATTCTCACTTCTTCCAATTGCTAAAAGGAAGAAAATAATGGACAATTGTTATTACATCTTACAAAACTTGACAGACTAAAATTTTTGTGGGAAATATGCTTACGCAAGCTTCAAAACTTCCTGGAGCCACAGTAAGCCCCTCTAGAATACCCTGAACTTTGAGGAGAAGAGACTGGATAGAAGTTTGTTCATGAGTAGGAGGAACAAGTTCTGCATGCCGTTTCAGTAATGCTTGAGTGAGATCTTTATCATCAGGTTGAGGTTTAAGCCGGGGATAAAAGGATTCAGAAACGAACATATCAAAAGGCATTCGAAGAATATGTGGACGAGGTTTGAAGCCGGACATGTGATGCATTGGCCTTCCCCCCATCATCATCGGAGCACCGCCTCGCCGCAACATACGCATTCTTCCACGACCTCTCATTGTTCTTTTGAATTAAACTGTTAAAGTTTGAAATAGTTAGGTAGAAAGCACTACGCAACAGGATAACACGCTCATTAATTGAACTCAGGTGGGTTACTATCCGTTTTACCAGGAAATCAATAGCGAATAGACTACTAACAAGTTAACAACAAACAATGACTGCTGACGAAGCACGAGTACCAACTACCAAGTCAAGCAGACATCACACGGTAGGCATTTTCCCATAGGCTTGGCCAGCCCACAGCTGAAGGCCATTTAATTAAAATGAAAGAAAAAAAATCTTTCTACACATTTTAACTTTAATCAAATATTAAGATTAAAAAGCTGCATAATAACCGAGTTTTTTATTTGAATTTTAAAACTTCTTCGAAATGGCTTCTAGGCAAGAGTACAACGGTGCCATCTAGTTCAAAACGGCGTTTATTCGTTTAAATTCAAAAGCAAAAGATTTGTTTATATTCCCAAGTCACGCTTACGCAGCAATATTTCTAGCAGACGACGTCTATAGTTTTACTATACGTCGTAATGGGCCTTGCGTCCAATGGCGGTTCACTGATTAACAGAATTACGTCATACAGAAATATTATTAAATATTAGACAAGTTGATTATTCACGTATAGTCTCGTTTCTTCTTCTGTGAAGCTTTGCGTTTCGCTGAGATCCGGTTCACAGTTAATCAGTCGTTAATGACATTAGTTGCTATATAAAATTTTAAAAAGTTTTGGCGCATATAATCGTATTATGTTCGTTTCGATTTAAGTGGAAGAAGAAGCTGTGTCATCCTATTACATAACTTTCTTTTTCTGGTGGGATTAGTTTAGTAAAAGTGCAATGGAAATAGATCAGTCAGTGATTAATCAGGTTTCTCCTGGGACTGTATCACAAATTGAAAAGAGGTATAATTTCTATATACATGTGTTAGCTAAAGTTTATTTAGCAATTGTTCATTACTTTTCATGACCTATGAAAGTTGGTGGAGCCCAAGCAATTTCATACAGTGGTGTCCTACATCAATGTCTCTCCTTCAGATAGCAGAACGAAGGATTCTTAAAGGTAAGCTTTCTATTTTAGTTTGTTTTGAAGCTCCTTTTTAATTATTATATCATCAGTAATCAAGACACCATATGAGGCAAAGTATGTCAATGTTGGCAAGTGTGTTGGAGGTGTTGAGAACAAGATATGGACATTGGTGCTAAACAAGAATGCAGAAAAAACACCATTAGTTTTGCTTCATGGCTTTGCCTCGGGTGTTGCATTGTGGTGTCTTAACTTTGATACTCTTGCACGGAATAGGCCTGTATATGCCATGGACCTTTTGGGTACTCAGTTTTTTTATTGCTTGTTATTTTTTTTAGATTAAACAGCTTTTCTGTTTGTTTTAGGTTTTGGCTCTAGCAGCAGACCAAATTTCAGTAGTAATGCCTTAGAAGCTGAATCCCAAATGGTAAAATCAATTGAGGAATGGAGAAAGCAAGTTGGGCTAGAAAAATTTGTCTTACTTGGCCATAGGTAAAATACTCAGAAAAAGTTATTCATAATTGTTTGCTGCACTGCCAAACTGTTAAATTTTGATGCAGTATGGGAGGCTTCCTTGCCTCTGCCTACGCTCTACAACAGCCAGACCGTGTTTCGCACGTTATCCTGGCCGACCCATGGGGATTTCCTGATCGGCCGTCGGGCACTGATGCCAATGCCCGTATTCAGTTCCCCCTTTGGGTAAAGGGAATCGCATATCTACTTCAACCTTTCAACCCACTTTGGCTACTCCGGGTGTCAGGACCTCTAGGTTTGCCATCCTGACATGTTTCGCCCTAAACTTTACGATTGGCCAGTTGGTAAAATCAATAATGACCCTCGTCTCCGCACCGATCTTTAGGACCTCGTATAGTGCAGCGTGCTCGCTCCGACTTAATCCGAAAATATGCCGAAGCGGTCGAGGATGCCGATGTAGCCATTTCGGAATACATTTATCATTGCAATGCACAAAATCCAACGTAAGTCTCTCAATAATCAAAGATAATGATTTTACTTACAAGTTTTGTTTCCTTTTTTCCTCCCCATTCTCGTTTTAGAGGGGAAGCGTGCTTTCATGCTATGGTAAGCATGTGTGTTATCTATACACTAGCGGCACTTCCTATAGGTTTTTTGTTTGGATTCGAAACTAACCTTGCATTCTGTTTGTTCAATGTTAAGATGGTTAGTTTTGGATGGGCCAAATACCCCATGCTGCATCGAATCTCGGCTCTGAGATCAGATGTTCCTTTGACATTTATCTATGGAGCGAGGTCGTGGGTCGATAGACATCCTGGGCAAATTATTAAAGAAAACAGAAAAGAGTCGTCGGTTGAAATGCACGTAAGTAGATTGTTGTTTTTTCTTGTTTGTCGTCTGTTGTGACTCTCTGTGTAAAAATGAATTATTCGTTTTAGGTTATTAGTGGTGCCGGCCATCACGTATATTCAGACAAAAAGGATGAGTTTCATCGCCTTGTATTGGCAGCCTGCGATTCAGCGGATAGTTTGTCCGTTGCAACGAATGTAACGGTTGAAGAGAAACCTACTATAGCTGAAGAACGGGTGCACGAGTTGCAAACGGAAATTAGTCATACCGTTTTAGGAGTGATGCAAGCAACCGAAATAGTTGAAAGCCCTTGAAATCCATACAAAATGGATATAAAAAGAATTATATATTGAGAGCTAATTTTGCATACCAAACATGAGTAAATGCAGTTCTAATGTGTTCACTTTCAAGAAGTGAACTCACAAGAGTATAAGGTGCTACCTTCAACAACACTTTGTGCTATCTTTTTCCTTTGTTTTTGTTATTCGTGTTGTATACGCGAAGATAAAGAAGATAATAAATTGCTTTTAAATAATAGAAAACATTACGTAGTTAGCAAAGGTTATGCAAATAAATTCGTTAAAAAGCAAAACCTGGAAAAGATGACCCAGGAACGGTACGGCCTTTTTCCGGGACATTCCGGTTTCTAACGATCAGATGTTGCGGAGCAGCAATTCAACTTTCTGAGAAGCTGTAAAACGACATAAACTTCAGTCCAATACCTACCACAAACAAGGGTGTAATCAGAAAGATGAGCAAACTATACTTACGTCCACGGATTCCTCGGTGTGACATTGCTTCACCAAGTCCCTTGACAAACCGACAGCTTCCGGTTGCAAATCTCTGGGTAAGGATTGAATGGATTCCATAAGCATTCGTGTGTTATTTGTAAAAGGAATGGACAACTTTCCACACAGTGTAACAATTAACCTAAATTAATTTTAAAGAAAACCAAAACGAAATTTAAAACTAGCTCGACAGACTGCATTTCATGAATTTAATACCTGTCTGCTTGCAGGATGTTTGAACTTAAAAGATGGTCAATGAAACGACGCAAGATGGCGACATCGTTCTCGATAGTCAATTGAGCACGGTACACGCAATCAACTACCAACGAACGAAGTGAGGCCAAAGAGATATCTCTAGCTGATAGCATAGAGTCCTGTAAACGCGCAATAAAGAATGCTTACCAAATTTACAGGCGTCGATACGATGTAATGGTACATACTTTGACGAGAATCAAGGCTGATTTCAAATCATAATACGTAAACTCAACAAGGCCAGCAAAACCTAATGTCGAGTAGCGAGTCCTTTCCAATAGCAAAGCATGGAAACAAAACAGCGCAAGTGAAATCCGTCGCCAGGGTTCACTGCGGAATATGACGTTTTCCTTCTCCAACTGGGACGGATTGGCTGACTGGAAACTCGATTCCGCAGATGATGCCCGCGCGCTTGAGAAATCGTGGACGAAATCGAGGCGAAGGATTTCCAGGAGGCCGTCTCGGAAACAAGACGGCGATTCGCAAACAGTTTTGACACCTAATACAAAAAAGACATTGGCGAAATAATTAATATTAGACATGGCGAATGTTATAAAAGTTACATACAAAACTGTAATGCCATTGGTGAATAGTGCGATGAGGCGTAGCCAATCAACCAGAGGCGGAATTCGTTCCCAAAGTCCTTTTGTTCCAGTCGCAGTTGATCCACAATTTCATCCACAAGATCCGGATACAAATGGATGTTTTGTATAACGGCCCAGTTACCTTCATCAGCACATCTGCGTACTAGATTGTAAACAGTTCGATCCTGTCCATCAAAAGCAACGACAATTCTCAAATTTCGTTTTCAAACTAAAATTAAGTTTTTTGTTTCAAGTCTTATTTTACCGATCCCCGCCCTAATGTGAACGACTTGATTCTGTTGCGATTATCTAATTTCTTTTCACACAAAGATGAAATGCTTTGACAAGGATCAATGTTTCCTGCCACAAAGCACAGTACCGGTACGGTGGATGTTGATTCTTCGTAAGCCCCTTGAATGTCGTTGATAATATTTTCCGAATAATTGGGTCCCAAAATGGCTTTGATAAAAGTCTGCGCAATAATAATATACATAAATCTGGGTTTGAAAGTTTTCGAAAGTACGGTCTACGTTACATTAACTGAAGCCGCGAAAGAGTCCGGTTTTAAATGCTTGATGATAAGAAGCTGTTCCAAAGGCTCTAGCTGGTTCCAAGGGGAAGGTAAGGTTCTGGCTAGATTTGATGGAAGGCAGAACTCCTCCCATTTTTGAGCATTGCATTCCATATGCTGAGGCAGTTCTTTCAACCTATTCAACCCAGACAATGACATGCAACACGAAGAATCCACCTCTTTGAAATACCTTTCAATGGTTTGGCTCAATTCCATAATATGTTGCCAAGTTTTGCCGTCAATCCAAGATGGCCCAATCCAATGACTTGGAGGCAATGGCGTCTCCGCGTACAGTCGATCAATCGTTTCTTGCTGGACATTGCCCTATAACGTGGTATTGTGTAGAACGTGTTAATATCGTATCAATACATGCATATCTCGTGCCTACCTTGGAACGAAGGGCTGCAAAAGCCAATAGGACAGTAAACAGTTGCCTATCGGTGTTGAATAAAGCCCGACAAATGGAATGATGAAGAGTTCTGCTGAAATGTTCATTGACGTAGACGATCCTTTCACTGATGAGCAACGATGTTTGGCTCGCCACCGTCGACTGAAAAAGCGAACAATAGACCAGTTAAAAACAAGGCAATTAACATTTTAGTTCATTGTTTTGATTTGGATATCGGAAAATGCAACAAGCGGACGTACATTTGTGAACAGATTGATGAACCAAGGCAACGAAAACTGATAGACTTTGTTGAGATGTCTCAGTTGGCCTATACATGAGTACAAGGACGCTGCATGAGAAGCGACAGCTCTAATCGAAAATGTGAATGTGGATTACGGCAAAACCATGAATATATTCCAGCTGACATACCGGTAACTTTCGCGCACCTGGTCAATTTCCTGTTCCGACTTCTGAATTTCCTTCTGCTTGACGCTGATACCTTCGGACGTGATCTGCAGAAATATACCACGTAGATGGCAAAGTCACATATACAGACGACATTATAAAAATACCTTGGAGCTGTACAGAGTCTTCGTTGCAGTCTCATCTTCTAAAATATTTCCACGAGAAGAAGAAAGAACGTACAGGATGCGGTCTTCAAGATCCCTAGTAAAGGAAGTAAATGTTAGAGGTACTCTATAATGTAGTTGTATTCGCCTGTGATCTACCTGATCTGTCTCTGATTGCTAGCGCTTTGAACCATTAACATTTGCTTTTGTTCCTCAAGTTCTGGACGTTCGTTAGATAGGAAAAGGCTCAAGAATTTATCCTCCAGCCCAGCGCGGCTCAATCGGAAATTGATGATGGTCAACTGCGAGAGGAAAATGAATTACAAGATGAACGGTGGAATAACTGCTAGAACTACCTTTGAAGCGAGCTCTAAATTAGAGGCAGAATTCTCTTCTTTCGTTATCAGATATAAACGGAACTTAAGAGACCATGGAATCAATTCGGAACCTATCTGAATAACTGTCTTCTCGTTCGAGGTGAACGTTCGTTTTTCCAACAAATTGTCTACGAATAATTAAACAATTCAATACTTCACAATGTATAACGAATTTTTCCTATTATGAAGTAATGTACCAAGATCCGGATCGAGTTTGTCTTTAACATTGACCAATACAACTACGTGGCCATCTGATATGGCCGTTTTGACTTCCCTCAGATAATTGACATCATCGTAACGGATCTGCTTCACTTGGTTTTTCGTCTCAGTATTGACGATCCATTTAAATCCTTGATCTATGTAAAAAAAATTGCCTCGTTAAAATTTCGTGTCGTTATTTATCTTTTAATTAATAGAGACCTTGAGGATCAAAAAGTAATGGCCAGCGTTGGCAGTGGGTCGTGATGATTCCGTTGTCCAGGGAATACCTGTCGGACGGTAGGCCAGCAAGGTTCCAAGCCCTTATCTTAACCGGATCTATCAAGCAATCTACTAGCGAAAAGTTGTTACTGTGCGGGATTTTACATTCTTGAATGAGTTGCAACCACTTTTGGAGACAATCCTGTCAGTATATCGTCAAAAAAAATCTTTAAATTGATTTACTAAGTGAGTTGTAAAGGACAATACCATTCTTTGTTCATTTTTCATTGCCCCCAAGTACGTAATGATACTGGCAGAGAGGAGGACATCACCAGGCAATTGCTTTAACCGGAAATCGAGATTGTTGGAGGATGTTTTCCAATTTTCTTGCTCGCCACCTAAACCTCCAATCAATTTCTCTGCTCTTTCCATTTTCTGATGACATTGATCAATGCTATCTTCCAAGTCTTTTTTCTTTTTGGACATGGCAGCAAAGTCGTCATTCAGGCCTTGCAATTTGTCTGAGATCTACGTTGACATCCCGTTCAAATCAACTGTTGATTAAGGACAAATTTTTTAAATTGTGACCTGCTGTAATTGGCTATGTTTTTCTGACAGACGTTTCATTTGTCGAGCCAGTTCCTGTTCAGCTTCTTGCAATTTGGCACGTTTAGGAGCAACGATTTTAATAACCCGGTCGTACACTTCCATTGCCCTAACCCATCGACAAAGTCCTTCGCAAGCTGTCGAAACATGTCGCACAATATTTGGGTTGAACTCTGGATTCGGAATATATCTAGAAATCAAATCAATTTAATTTAAAAAGGGAAATTGCTAATATAGTGCCAATAATTTTACTTTTCACGTATACGTTTCATAACATTCGAAGGAATGTTGTCTTTATCATAGGATCGCAAGAGATCAAGAAAGCGAAGATCTCCCAAGATTTTCTGGGCAGCTTGCCAGTAATTGTCCGTCATCTTGCCGGTCGCCATATCCAACTTTTTGACGGGCGGAATTTGTTTCATGACGCAAACAGCTTCCATGACCTGTCAAACGAAGCAATTTGATTTGTTTTTCGTAAGATTTATTAGGTCGAAGGTTACGTTACCAGTTTTACGATAGACGGAGGATGTCGCATTGATTTGACTAAGGTAATGTCAGCTGGTTTCAGCGTATCCAGGGCATTAATGGCTGCATCTAGAGCCGGAGTGGCTTCCGCCAGATCACTTTCACATTCGTCTTTGATGGCTTGTGCAGCTGCAGCAGCTTCGTTAGCCAAACTTTCATCAGCGGCAATGATTTCTTTTTGGGCTTCCACTTTAACAGTGTCTTGTTCGATTTTCACCATCAGACTTTCCGTTTCTGCTGAAGTATCAACTAGTTGCGGCTGAAGACTACGCAGCTCCTCCTGCATGACGACTACCTGTGAAGCGGCGAACTGCAACTTGCCCAGGCCGACATTGTAACGGTCCTTTTGTTGAAGCAAATCTTTCTCTTTGCTAAGCCACAGCGTCCGGAAATTGGACAAGAGTTCCAAATAAGCTGCGCTGGAATGCGGAGCCATTCCTTTGCTAAAGACGGTAAATCAAATCAACAACACGTTGACTAGTTTGCTCGGAAAATGCTTGATTTGTACCTTTCACTGTACAATCGCATGCTGTTGTGGACATTTTTGAAATAATTGGAATAATTCAATTGTAGTTTGTCGCTCAGTCCCGGAATGTCATCCAACCATTTTTTAGCTATAACTTCCAATGTTTCTTCCGGCCAAGGTTCAAACCAGAGAATGGATGCAAATTTGAAGACAGTCGGGTACTGCGGAAGGTGGATGTAGCATGAATCTCTTGGAGAGACACACAACGCAACACGCAAATTTTCGTCGACTTGTAATAGAATTTGATTAAAGGTGGCCTGCCAAAATATAATTAAAGTGTTTAAAATATCGCTACGTGATTATGTTGAAATTTGAGATAATTTTACGATTTCTTTCGTGCGCTTTTGATAAAGTTCAGTCATTTCCTGACGTTCTTCGTTAGTAAAGAGTTCGGAAATTTCGTATCCGCAAATCAATCGTCCGATATAATCGAAAAAGATTCGCTTTTGGAAGTCGGCTGCATTACATAAGAAGACAATCTTTTCATGCTGGATGCCCGAGCGATGGATGAGTTTCTTAACGTCTTCCTTCCATTCTTGGACTCCGTAATTCCTGCCGGCTCTAATCTAAATATTGCTTAAAATTTAAAACATTTTGTTCATAGAGATGACTTTTCGATTGTGAAACCTGAAATATTTTATAATCGAGTAGCAAAGCGGCTACGGTAGCGCAACTACGGCGACCTCTTCCAGCATCACCGATCAGAATCACGTGTCCTCTTGGACGATTCAGTGCGTGATTGATGTGGAGAATGTGGTAGGCAACATTGAGCGAAATGACCAGTTTAATCGGAGCCGATACTGTACATTCCTTGTTGTGCTGTTCCAACCTAGCCTCCATCAGTTGGATAATGGCATCCATGTCCGTTACCTGAATATAGTTTTCACATTAGCATAAATCTATAAATACTTTGGTAAGAGTTTACCTCGTCGCAAATGATTTCTGTGAATTTTAAACTGGGCAGTTTGGAGAAATGAATTTTCGGCAAGATCGTGTAATCTGCTCCACCCATTGCAGAGGCGAATAAATACTTGCTGAGATTTTGTTTAAAGTGAACCAAGCCAATACGATCCAAATGACTGATGAACCATTGACGATCGGCATCTGACATGAGTCGGTCCGCCCAAACGCGGCACGTTTCGTGGATCCACAAACGGTGCAATTTGTTGACGTTGCTTAAATTAGCAGCAGAGACATTCATCATTCCTTGGATTACACGATTCACACACGATACACTCACACAATAATGAGCTACGTTCTGTTGAGCCTTTTCCTCCCAAACTTGGTATAAATCCACCGTAGCAACGGACACAGCCTTTGGAATCAATTCAAGTATCAATTAAATTACAACATCAAAATTTGACAGCATTTTAACCAACCTTGGCCAGCTTAGACACTGCATTGTTGAAACCTGGCGATGTGAAATGGCGTTCCATGATTGTAGATGTCATTGTTACAAGGCTGTCGGTTGTGAAGGGATCAATGAAGATCGTGTTCATGTGCCGATGCAATCGAACATCAAATTCTTCGGAAAAACGGTCGGCCAATCTGACGGACGTTATCAGATGCTGAAAATTAAAAATGTAAGTTCATTCTACGCCAGATTAAATCCAAAGAAATGTAAACTCACAATATCCACTAGTTCCATTTTTGATGCGGTTTTCCCGTCAAAAACGCATTCGAAATTTAGCCAGTGTCTTAAGAGTTCTGACGAAGTTCGAATGTTTCCCTCCACCGGATCGCTAGTGATGAGATCGTCGACAAATAGGACGCAGCGCCGGCCAAGTGCTGGGCCATAAACTCCTTTCCTACGTCGATCCAAGCCAATCATGACCGACGTGAGTAAAGAAGATGATGTCGTTATTGGTGTCACATGGACAATGTTGTGAACGAATCGGTCTTTGGGCAAATCTTCGATGGCGAATTGAGTCACTTGCGATTTACCCACACTGGCGGGACCAAGGATGACGACGGGAACGTTACCGTTTGAGTAAGCCTTGATGAAAAAATGTTGAATCGCAACGGATTCATTGCTAATAATGATTCGAGGTCCATTAAAACTTTTGGGGATTGATGGAAGGGCATCTTTCCAGAGAATCCAGTTCCCATTAAGTACATCCAATTTGTAGGAAAAGACAGAACACTCCGATGGAGGTAAGATGGTTCCTGTACCAAAGCTTTCTGCATCTTCGAAGGCACTGAACAAACCAGTAAAATGCTGATGGAAATGGCTCTTGCAATCGTCTGGAAAACAAATAGGATATTGACGTTTACTCTATGGCCAATGATGGATATTAGATATTTACGTTTGAATGTAGAGCCTACAGTCCAAATGGTGGAGAATGACAGCAGTTTGAGCAAAAGCAGAGTTTTCAACTGAAGGTTTTCATGGCTGGCCAGTAACGAGTTGACCAATCGGGTAAAACTCTTTTAATCGAAAATGAAAACTTTAATATTTAATGTGTTGCATATTAGAAGAGTTAGAATCATACCACAAAGAGGTAAGGCTGCGTCGTAGGAATGATGCAATATGAGGTAGATGACTCAACAGTGAAAACCAAACATGGCTTTAAAATGTTTTGGACAAATTTATCCAACAGCGGATGCAATTTAGATGGCAAGTTGGACCGTTTCAACCAACTGAGGTAGAGAGAATCGACGCTGACTATGTCCTCTGTTACTCGGACTATGCCACACCGTGTAATAGTTGACGGTGAAGCATAAGTCAAGTCAGATGTTTCAAAAATCAGTCGAAAGGACTGTGGAATCTGAAGAATTTCTCCCGAGGGTAGAGTCAATTTACGACTGGCATCCAGCAAAGTGTGCAAATGTCCAACCAGCTCGGAATGAACATGTCCGTCCAAAACGAGCCAACGCGGACTTGTCGGTGAGCTGGAAGACAACTCACGCAGCGCTTTCGTAATAATTCCGTCGTTCCACTTGTTTTTCTCCGGCTCGCTCCATTCGTACAAGTATTTAGAAGGCAGCGACCACGGACTGATAATGTGCATCACAACACGACCGTCGTCACCACTAGCTGAGCCCATCGTGATTTTCGGATAAATTTTGGCTAAAATCTTGTACAGAGTGCTTTTGCCCGCCAGTGTCGCTCCGAGGAGGATAACGCCGTTCCGAGCCATAAGCGATTCGTGCAATTGCCAGATTTTATCTATAAACTGCTGATTTGGAATCAAGTTGAGATCACTGCAAGCTTCTTTTACACTTTGGCCGAAAACGTCTGAAGCCACGTGATGTTCGATTGTAGCTACTGGGAAATGTTGGTTGACTAGATGACGTAAGATTTGCCCTTGCTGTTTGGAAATAATAAAAAGAAAGTCAATGATTTGGTTAAATTTGAAATTTGTTTTGAATTACTGTGGGTGTCAACTGAGTTTCGAAAAAAGACATAAATGTACGATGGATGATGGCCATCTCGTCGATGTTGGCATCTTTGGCCTTTAGCATACTGGAAACTTTTAAAATTTCTCGAAGGGAACGCAGGTTTGCGGTGGTCGATACATCGGGAATCTTTTCGCTTATGTCGTGCATCAGTTTAAAGATGCGTGGTCCAATGCTGCATGAATATTCAACAAGCAAATGAGATTTTCTTTTAGACCAAGTAAACAAATAATATATCAGACTGAAACATATTACGTTAAATGATTTTGAAATCCCTGAGAAAGGAGTGAAATCTTGATAATGTAGTGCAGATCCGGGGAAAGAATCGATGCCAAACGGAATAGGGACCGAAAACTGTCCGGCAAGAGCTCCCTGTGTTTGATACTTGTCCAATACTGTTGCCGTTGTAAATTTCTATAACATGTCTCACTTTGTTTTGGTGGTGATGAATATTGCCGAACCGACAGTGACTTGAACATCCGATCCCTCAAAATTGACTCGTCGCATCCGTCGACTAAGAGCCATTTGAAGCGTGTAAATTTGAACTGCCATGACTGAAAGAACGTCAGGTGCCACTTGGTCAATATCGTCAAAGCAAGACCACGCTCCAGATTGTACAATACCCTAATATTAACAACAATGAAGTTCAAACAGCCAAACGGCAATCAAGTTGAGAAATATACCTTTAGAATACGGCCTATTGATCTGGTATCAAGTCCGTCGAAGCAATTAAAAACTAAACACTGTTTTGCCACAGCACGGGCTAATTCCTTGATGGTTTCCGTTTTACCAACGCCTTGCAAACCATGTAGCCATCCACCTTGAAACTGCTTCAACGCCAGCATCATGATCCTGTTGCAGGATTAAGAAATGGCACAGATAAATTAACGTCAAAATCCAGGTGAAAGACACTAACTGGAATCCTTTCTCGGTAGCAGGCGTGAGGACTAGTCGATGGTTGTTGCCCATATATTCGAATCCATACGGAACTTGTGTCTCAATCTGGAACATAATATACTTTAAATATTATAGCCCAATCTCGAACATACTTTTTATTATGGGGACTCACCATCGCGACAGTTAAATGACCAAGGCCCTCTAACGCGTCCGTGTTCCAATAGTATCGCAAATTCGTTTGCCAATAAAAATCGTCCAGGCTTGAAACATATTTCGATTTCATTCGTTGAATAATATCTCGACTGTTGAGGTAAAACATGATCAGGTTGTTGAGCGTAATCCTAACAGTCGGGGTTGGCCTATTTTTTATCATTGACGTGAAGTGTGTTACTAAAGAACTTGTTGACGATTCCAGTTCCTGAATAAATCCACAAAGATGACATGAACCTCTTGCATTTACTAGAAAAAAAAATGATTCCAATATTACACTCCATTTATTGCCGGCCGTGATCGTGTCGGTGACAGATTTCGTCCAGTTAATGGCCGATGCGCAGTAAATGGATTGACCTGGATAGCGTTCAAGGTATTCCATATCAGGCTGATTGCTCCATTCAGTCATGGCCACATTTGTATAATGAACTAGAGCGTCTTTCATAGCGTCGTCGACTTCGGACATCCATAGTTCTACCATTCCCTATCAACATCAAAAATTATTATTGTTCCAGAAACATGCGATGTATAAGTAAATACGTACTTTGCTTCTGGCCGGAACGATGGGCTCCCGGAAGCGGACAATTTCGCGTTCTTTCTCGTTGCCTTCCGAGATCATGGCTTCAATCTCTTGATTCGAATTAAAGAGGAGACGGCCGATTCCGTCAAAACACTTGCGCAAGTGCGGCTGAATTCGCTCCGGTTCTTTCGTTTTCGACAAAATTTCCAAAAGTTCATCATTGGACAAAAAGTAAAACCTGGAGAAAAATAGGCGTTTCTTCTCCAGATAATCGTGCAATCCCTTCTGGATGTCTTCTAGGATTGCGAAGGCCTCTCGTAGCTCGTCCAACAGGCCAGGACGTGAGGCGGCCACCAAAACACGAGGCTCGCCAGTTGCTGCCGACATCAGCGACCGCCACATTAAATCGACGTGGGAGAACTTGGCCGCATCGCTAGCCATTTGCCGCTGAATATCTTCAGAGCTAAAGATGGGCTCCAAGTATAGCCAAGTGTTTTGCACCTTCATCCAGACATCCATCGTATCCTGGACCCCAACCAGCTGTTCCTCCCATGACTGAAGCACCGGCTCCAACGGGGCGATATAGGGCGACGCGTGCATCGTTTGCGCCCGTAGAATATGGTCATCCACAAGGGCTGTTTTTAAACGTTCGGTTTAAATTGTTACTTGTTTATACATTAAGACAATGTCACCTTGAATTTCCTCAATTCCTGTCAGGACACTAACGTCCGAATCTCGGTACGGTAAGAATTCGAAACAAATTTCATTCCATTCTGACTGCATTCGTTGAAGAGTTTCCTCTAGAGCAAATTCTTTCGTGGCAGTAATGCTGACTTCTTCGATGCGACTAATATACTGCATTAGCCCAGCTGAAACCAATTCAGCCAATGAAGTGTCCGGTTCGGGACACATGGGAGATTCGAAATTTTGGCTAATCTACAAGGCAACTCGATCAAATTTAATTCCTACAATAAGGACACGTTAAATTTACCAATATCCAGTGTCTCTCTCGAAGTCCAGGATTGCAGACAGCGTGCAACAAAGGTAGGAAACCCATAAACTTTTCAATGCGCTTTCGGACGGTATCAGCCACTCGTTTGGCTGCCGTTACGTCAGCGAAAACGACTGCAAGTTGCTGCATCTGTTTGCACATGGCATTGATTTCATTGGCAATCATTTGAGAATCCAACTTGCGAAAAGGACCTATATCAGAAATTCGATTAAAATTCAATTGCTCAATTCATTTGTCGATTATAAGAGTTTTGTTACCATGGAACCAAACATCGTGGCTTTCGTGAAACTTGTAGGCGACGTGCCACAATTGGTAATAAGGCTCAATAAGCTGGATGAGGGCCGGTAGGTTAGGAACGTGAGTCACTGGCCATTCGAGTAATGTTTCATCGTTATTGATTTCCGCCAGTTCAATTTGAGCGGCTTGTAATTTTTGATGTAAATCTTGTAGTAAAGTCGTGCTGGATATCATCTCTTCAGTCGTCAACGCTGTCGTTTCCTTGTTCTTGAAATTATCCAAAGCTTCTCCGTACTCGGCTAATCGTCCCAAGAACAATTGGGTCCGTTCCTTCAACAATCGCTCTGTTTCGACGCGAATTCGCTGGAGGCGAGTCGAACTGACTTGCAAAACGGAATCCAAATCGCTAGGCCAATGAAAAAGGCGGCAGCTCAAAGATAAATCGTCTTCTGAAAATTCGTAAACATTGTGGTTTGAATCATTTGAATGATTTTACTAATATGAGTTAAATAAAATTATAATTTATATATTACTTTGAAGCATGGTATAGTTGAGCAAAGTGAGCAATCGTGAACCGGCAGCATTCACTTCTAGCAACATTTCCGGTAAACTCTGCGTTAGAGAGCGTTGGACGTAGTCGACAGATTCGACCAATTGGGCTGTGGTTTCCGGCACTTGGCTGACTTTCTCCGTCACGGTTTCAAAACGAGTGCAAATTTTCCTGACTATTTGCCTGTTGTCGTTCATAATTCTCTTCACTAAGGAAAACCTAATGTCATCGATGAAATCGACCAGATATTTGTTTATCTCGTGACAATCTAAATAAAAGAGTTTGAGATAGACGTGCGATTTGAGCAGCAGAAGCTTTTTTTTGATAGCTTCCAATTGTTCAATACGTTTCTTGAACAGCTAAAAATAATGAAAATACAACATTAAATAATGTCAATTAGATTTTGAAAATTGTTTGTTTTCACCTTCTCGTTTTCATCCCAGGTCATTTCCCCAGAATCGTCAAATGACTTTCGAAAAGGTGGCTGAAGCATAGGTTCGTATTTAGTGTAAGTATCGAAGATGTACCGTTCAGGTACTTTTTTATTAGAATTGACGATGTGTTTCACTTTGTTCAGGGCTGACTTGACGCGGTCATCTTCCCAAGCAATTGCCACTAAAAATTCTTCACCACCTGTATAACCTGTCAACAATTTATTTAGTACATGTACAGTAAGCTTAGGATAAGTTGGCAGTGTATACCTGGTAAGAAAATTCTCTCAATGCGTGGAATATGGCAGCTTACATAGACGATAGTCTGCAATATCTTCTCCATTTTATGCTGAATCGTTTCTTGTTTAGGTTTCACCCATACTTTTCCATCCGATAAGGCCAACTCTAACCGGATGAAAGGAAATACTTTCGGGAAGGTATCTGCCTTGTTGTGATCATCGTCTTCACCAGCCTTTAAAATTCATTGCGATTAATATTGTTATTCACATAGTGGAATTTGTAAGTATTACGTCGTAGGCAGTCATGAGATCGGACCATTCATCAATCCAGCTATACAACAGACATCGAATTTGCAAAGAAATGAGTCCGGTGAGACTATTGAAGAATCGTAAAATTTGTTGCATCGACTCTCCACGTTTCAAAGGCACCATAGCAGTCCATGTAGGTTTTTGGCGATTTAAAACCAAGCAACATTCTGGCATCCACCTATGGCGTCCAAAAATATAGAACCATCGTCTAAAACAAACGATAAAGAAAAAGAAAATCGAACAATTTACTTTTTAACTAAAGAAACGTGGAATTCGTGGCATCGATTGCGAATCAAACCCACAAGGGCATCTGGATCTAGAGGATCGTTTCTGTTCCAAGGGATATCGAACAGACGCCAAGAACGGTAGGTGGAGTCCCAGAGTTGACGCAATTCTAATGACACGGGATGAGTGGCGAAAAGATTGTGTGTAGCAAATTCACGTGCGATTAGGAATTGTTGGTGCCATGGAACCGGAGCTCTGATCAGGAGGCTGGGATATTTCTCCGGCCGACTTAACGCTGCGTGTCTCATGCACTTGGTGTTGACATTCGTCAATTCTTGCATGGCCCACACGGAGTGATCGACGGGTTGGATCAATTTAGGGATTCGTGTTATCATCAGCTGGAACAGTCTAGCTCGTAACGATGCATTGTCAACCTATGATATTAAATAGCAACCTAAAGGAAGTGACATTTTGTTTTCTGAAAACAAGACTTACACTGTACGATCCCCGCGGTTGGGTAAAGCAAACGGGCGTCATAGCCTCTATCCGTTTACGGATTGCTCTTCTTCTTTGCTCCTGTGGACTCAATGGTGGACTTGCTTCTGGGCATTGCTGGGATACCCTTAGGTGAAAGAGTGAAATCAAGTAAGTTGTTCAGCTGTGGCGTGCTTTGTACGTACATGAACGAGCTGTGTGCTGCACAATGGCCTTGCAGCGTGGGCCTCTCTTTCTTTTTCATCGGTTTTGCGACTTCGGCCTTACGGTACTGAAATTTTTAATCTTTATTATTAAGATTTAACAGAAAAGTAACAGGTATACTTTCAGTCTTACCTTGAGCTGGACACGACAAAGGACTCCATTTTTCATGATGAAACCAACATTTGAATTTGCATTAGACTCGTCCATTTCGCAATCGGTAACGATTGTGCTGCCCTGTGGGATCTCATACGGCATCTGCCTTGTCGGCCTCCATAACGTAACAAACGAAACAATGTCGCCATAACAACGGTTTTGGGTAAATAGGGTTCTACGGAGGGATCTTTTTGTTGACTGGGCATCGATTTAACATTCGCTTTCGAAGTACACTCGGAAATTCATCCATGTTTTAAAGGAAAAATGTATGCATAGTTGGCGCCTTCCAGCTAAAGAAACCTTCCCAACTTGGGAAACGCCATGTGACTTGTGGACGCACGTTGCACAATATTAATGTATTGTAATTCACTGATGGGGTCTTTTAGTATTTTTCTTAGGATTATTAAGGTCTTTTAACTTTTTTGTGGCTATTCGAGCCTTTTCATGTGGGAAAAGAAGATGATTAAGGGTTTCGGCATTAAGGCGCCTTTGTGCACATTCTACAACTGCTTAGAAGGTGTAAAGTGAAGCCACCGGTGTTAAGATCTTAATCGCAGTCTACTGGAAAGGAATAACGTGATTCCTTTTGAAAAGGAACAGAATAAAACGAACAACAAATAAGAGTAATAAATAACGAATAAAAGAGGCACGTGATTCGAATTTCAAATAGAATCAACGATATAAGACAATAAATATCTAACACAATTTCGAAATGTTTCATGCGAGTCGCATGAAACATTTTGGGGTTCACTGCCATTTTTAAAAATGGCGTTCAACATTTTTGGAACAATTTTATTTTAATTGTGCGGTTTTTGCGGCCCTTATCTGGCAACGCCGGCAGGGGTACCCATCCTTTAGAGAGGAGGACTGGTTATAACCGGCTGGTATCATCTATCGTTGGCTCGAGGCAACGTGTCTAGAACTTGGTGGGATGAGGAAGAAAAAGTTTCCTTTGATATTAAATAATTGGCAGCCATTCTGCAGTCTACATGTTCGCTTGCTGACTTCTACATCATTTTCGCGAACTGACAATGCATAGCAATTTCGAACATGCTATTACGTGGCACAATTGGACATTCCGAAAGCGAAGACAGCTGAAGTGTGGAAAAAAGCTCATTTTGATATCGAAATCGTCTTGCTTTCTAGTACGAATCCCCCTCTCCAACATTTGCTACAGTGAAAAATTTTTAGCAACTGCTTTCTTTTGATAACTCCAAATTACTCTCCGTTTAGCATGCTATCTACGAAGAAACGCGCCAGACAGGCTGTCCTTTTTTATATGCAGCTTAACCTTATTTGAGACCCTGGGTTGTCCAAACCTGCGAGCATGCCGGTCATGCAATACCTGCATTAGGCTTCACAGCCCTAAGCTATTGTTCTCAAATGGCTGCGAGCGAGAAAGCATGCCGTGATGTTTGGAGTTCAGCACCCGAAGAGATTTTGTTTATTTTCGGGTTGTGTCTGTTGCGAGGCGAAAGGTATGTAGTCGTCTTTCATCCTACCATAGTGATAATTTAGCGGTGCTCATTACGGCATTTCGTCATATTAAAGTTTATTGAAGTAGTACGGCAAAGTTGTGTATTGAAGAACCTGGGAAAGTTTGACGAACTTTCGACATTGTGGTGATAAATTGTGGTTTCTTTGGGTTTCTAACTTCCTGTGAATGTTAATCCGTGTGTGTTACTTATTCCGGTTAGTCTCGTTCATGAGGTAAGAGTGTCGTTAATCAGTGTCAAGTAATAAGCGTTTAAGACGTGTGTGATATTTTCTTGTGTAGTTTTTGATTCCATGTGAAATGCTCCTGTTCGCTGTGCCATCCATCGTCGTCCTTCTCAGCATTCCCGTAAATGTATCGGCGTCATTATTGGTAAGCTGACCACGTTAACATCTAGCTACAGTTGACCATGCTTATATTCTAATGAATTGCGCTGACCGTACGTAACGTGGGACTTATTTTTTCTTTTGACATCTAGCAACCGAACCAAACACGTCGATTGCGCAGTGGTACTGGTAACGTGTTTTTCATTTACCATTCTAAATCATATTGAATCTGGAATTTCTTTGACGAATTAATTTGAACGATACAGCAGAGCAGATTACTCAGTTGCGTGATTGTCCTGCCGCTGCCAATCCATTTATAACAAAATGCACCAGAAACTCAAAGATGGACTGCTATTGCATTGTTTCCAAACGAGTAAGCATTTTTTCCAGATTTTCGCATACAAAATTTTAATATTTGTTATTTTTCGTATCAGATGGAGAGAGAAGGCGCCGAAAAGCTTTGCCAAGAAAATGGAATGTATCTCGTGACACTCGAAACTGAGACGGAAAATAATTATGTTAATAATCTAGCCAAGGAAAACAGGGACGCAATAGAAAATCAATTCTGGACTTCCGGGTTCAATAGCAACCTGAATCCATTCAACTGGGTCTGGGATTATTCCGGTCTGCATCCTGCCAAACCCTTCGACTACACCAATTGGTGTGCCAATGAACCAAACAATTTCGACAGGAGCGAGAATTTTGTCGCGGTCATTAACGGCTGTTGGCATGACGTGCCTAGTGGACTCCGTTGGCCATTCATATGTAAATTCCAAGCCAACATCTTCGACCCCGTTCTGCAAGACCAGCAACGCTATTTCACACATCTTGGTGAGAGAGAACTTGTTATTCCCTGCCGGCCAAGTACAGCATTTTATACCGGCGCACGTGTGGATATTTCAAAGTACATCAGCGACACGGAAGTCTCTATTCAGGTAAAATCCGACGTACTAAACAGTTTCTAGTAATGTAGGAATTAAAGTTATGTAATTAGATGGTATCCAATGGCACCACCGCAAACAATGACTACGAGTACGACCCGCTAAAAGGTTTCATCATCCGCAATGTATCGTCGAATGACGATGGAAAATACAATTGCTCAATCACTATTGACAAGGGAAAAGTAGAGGCATGGATGATTTTTCATATCGTTAATGTTGGTTAGTATAATTTTTTTAGAAGCAAAATTGGCTTATCGTAAAAATTAATGTCTTAACTGGCGCAATTGATTGAGCGTCTTGTTCTACTCAACAGGTATCCAATTAAAGATTGACAGAGAATTTGATCCATTGGAAGGAAATAACGTGAGTTTGACGTGCGACCCGCAGCAGTTGATAAAGCGACAACCACCTTTCGCCCCCGTCAAATGGTTTGCTGTTTTTACTGACAATGGAGATGGCAATGAAACGGCTCTGACTCCGACTGCCCCTGTTTTACCAACAGGTAAAATTTTAGCAAGATAATTTTATCTTTACAATATTTCTAAATCTAATTACTCAACAGGTGCATGGATGGAATTTGTTGATGAAACTGTCTCAACCTTGCCGCAATTAAAAATTTTCAACGTGTCGACTAATTTGTCCGGCAACTACAGATGTGGATTCGTGTTCCATAGTTCAAACAACTCTGTCCAGCTGACTTCAAACACACTTTCACTAAATGTTTTGAGTAAGTCTAAATTTTTAGTCTATGTAATTCATTTTAATAGGCTTATTTTGAAATGTAGAGAAAATTGATTGGTCAAATCAGCTTATTGGAAAACAACTGGCACAAGTTCTGTCACCTGCCTCAATAAAGCCAGATAATTATAGGGTTATTCCACTTGGAAATGACCTTCGCATCTCGTGCAGTTTTGACACTAGAGGTTATCTACCTTATTACCAGTGGCATCGGGAACAATTTGAAGACGATTCTGGCCACAATTTGAGGGTAAGGTGTTTCAGTTAAACTTGAATATTTGAAAAGAAAAATCGCTTAATTAACTAGTTGTTTGAAAAAGAATAAAGAAACACCTTCCAGGATCACGATGACCAAGACAATCAATGCAGAGGATGGCACAGACAACCTGACGATATTTGTAACAAACGTGACAGTTGAGGATCAAGGACTCTTTACTTGTCTGTTAAATGGGGTACCGCCCGTGAGCGTTAGCCAATATATTTACGTGGATGGTTTGTTCAATTGAAACAAAATACGTTGCCTAAAAATTTTTCTATTCGATTGTTTCACTATTGCAGATCGCAAATCAGAAGACGCAAGTATTACTTTAAAAAGCACTTCAAGCAAAGAATTTTTTAGAGTCCTAGGTCAACAGTCGATCATTCCTTGTCGACCCGTGCATCCCAGCATAGGCATGGATATTTTAAAACTAGCTAAAAACGGCCAAAGTGACGAGGTAACACATTATGGTGCCACTAAAAGAATTGCTATACCGCTGTTCATTCGCTGTGTTTAATCGTTTCATCCATTTAGATCATATTGAATAGTACATCACCGGATGATAATTACGGATACAATCCTCAAAAAGGATTCATTATCCACAAGGTGACCGTGACAGACGATGGACCTTACCAATGTTCACCTTTCGGGAGTGTGGATCCGTCCATCATTTTCACCATAACAGTAGTGGGTACGTAATGGAATTGCGCTTTTAAAAATCTTAGTCGAGCAGGTGTTGGATAGCGTGATGTGTGAATAGACTAATCTATTTTCCGATTGTTAGGAGTAATGGTCGAATGTGTGGTTGGTTGTGAATCATCTCCGCGAAGAATAGACGGATTTCTCACGAGTGAAGTTGACCCAGCAGTAGAAAGCGAGAAGGTGGAGTTGAATTGCCAAGGGTTCAGGATCAACGATCGTCCTGCAGTTTTGGATTGGTTTGCCATCAGAAATGGAGTTCAAGTTAAAATTGCTGATTCGAAAAGTCACCCAGGTAATGAAAAATGTTGACAATACGTATCGCCTACGTCGAACTTATCGAATTTCTTTTAGAATTGAAATTGGGTGTCACCAACACCAAGAACAAAATTCAAATGCGGAAGCTAACAATTTCCAATGTGAAGAAGATGAACACTTCAACTACCTACACGTGTCTCATGACCGCTGGCAAAGAAACTTATTCTGATTCTATTGAGTTGAAAGTTTTGCCGAAAAATCAAGGCACGTAATTATACGACCACGTGACTAACACACAATTCAATTAACTTGTATAATTGCTGCTTCCTTCTTTGTAGACAAAACGATTGCCATCGTTACATCAGTGACAGTCATGTTAGGAGTATTTTCCATTGCCATAGCCATCGCCCTCATCTATTTTTACAAGGTTCACATTGCTTCTCCCGTTCTTATGATTTGGCGGTTAATGGATAACATTTCTTCACTAGAACGGGGAAAGGAAATTTATGAGATTGGAGGGTCTTCTTCAGGGCGATCAATCCAGACTGAATCGCGATTTGCCGTTAGAAGAACAGGCCGATTTATTGCCATACGATAAACGATGGGAGTTTCCAAGAAATCGTCTGCGTCTAGGTATTTACATCTGGAATACGACGATTTAAACTCTAAATCTCCTTTATATTTAAAGGTAAACAACTGGGAGTCGGCTGTTTTGGTCGTGTACTCCAAGCTGAAGCGGTAGGTATCAACGACGGATCGAATAGAGCAGTAAGTACCGTTGCCGTTAAAACAACTCGATCGCAAAGAGATGCAACGGCTATTGAAGGACTCATCAGTGAATTGAAGATCTTGCTTCATTTGGGGTCACATGTCAATATCCTCAACTTGTTAGGTGCCTGCACAAAGGCAATTAATCGAGGTATTAATTAGCTAAACTTCTTTTGGAAATAATGATCTACCATAATGCGGTTTTGACAGGTGAAATATTTATTATTGTGGAATACTGCTGCTTTGGTAATTTGCGTTCATACTTGATAAATCACCGTGAACAATTCGTCAGTCAGGTTGATGAATCTGGAGAATTGGTTACGAACGACATTGAGGATTGTGCGGATGATGCCATTACTACAAGTAAGCTAGTTTGTTGGGCTTACCAAATTTCACGCGGGATGGACTACCTGGTTAGCAAGAAGGTAATCTTTCGTTGGCAAAGAGTCGCAAACGATTATACTGACAATTATGTTTTTCAACTTGGAAAAGGTTTTGCACGGTGACTTGGCGACTCGTAATATTCTGCTGAGGGAAAACAACGTCATCAAAGTGGCCGATTTCGGATTGTCACGTTGTCTTTACAAAGACGAAAATTACACGAAGAAGAGCAAAGTAAGGCTTCGATGCCATAGACGCTATAGAAATCAATTTCATGAACATATATTGTAGAGTATGCTGCCGCTCAAATGGATGGCCCTCGAATCTCTGACAGATCAAGTATGGTCTGCCCGGTCCGATGTCTGGTCATATGGCGTCGTTTTGTGGGAAATTTTCTCACTCGGACAAACTCCTTATCAAGGTTAACATATTTCAAATAACCGGCTTATTTGATTTTAAGGCCGGTTCTTGAAGGAGATAGTTGTTTTGAAACTATCAAACGTCTTTTGTGGAATTATCTGTAGGGTACAGTGATGAATTTCAATTCCTGCAAGCTTTGAAGAGCGGCTATCGCATGAAGAAGCCGGAACGTACGCCAAATTGCGTGGCAAGTGTGATGGAATCGTGCTGGAACGCTGATCCCAATCTGCGGCCCACCTTCACTCAAATTGAGGAAATATTGGACGCACCACTGGAATCTTTCGTCAAATCCTTTTACTTGCAACTGAATGAAGATTATCAAAGATTGAATGCTGAAAGGATGACGCTGGACAATTTTACAGTGAAACCTACTGAAGGCTATGCTGTCGTACCTCCTTTACGTCCCACTTCCTTGGCGAATTTTTATGCCGTAGACCCTGTGGATCAATCGAAAAATAGGTAACATTTTGTGTTGGAAATAATTTCAGATGAATTTAAAATCGTTTGTTTTAGCGTTCGGTTAAATTTGTCCACTTCGGGCTATACCAACCAATGTGTTATCGACGAGGAGGCAGAGCTACGCCGGCAAAAATTTTAAAATCGATTGCATTCAATCGTCTAATTTAGACATTTTAATCTCGCTACCATTTTATGGCAGTTTGGCGACTAAAGTACCTTTCGCAATTTCAAAATTCCAATCTTCAATCGAAGATCCCTGCTGAAATACCCAAATATCAAACCCAAATAAATCATTTTCCTCGTTCGGTCCCGACATCAAATTGTGCCACGTAAGTAGGGAAATCAAGTGCTTTTTAGAGATTCTCTGAGGAGCTTTTGCAGTATCGTGAAAAAATATGTTGGAAAACACGTGTTGCAATGTTAAATGTTGGTACGTATGTTTGTTGTCGTGATTAATGCCGTTTTCTCCGACATCTCTGTTGATATATTGTTGGTGATTAACGTAATTCGTGAGTCACCTTGGTGGTGCAAAGATAAATAGGAGAGATAACGTATCATCGTATGCCTGTTCAATCATCACATTTAAACGCCATTCTAACATCGTGTGCATTGCGTGTTGTAAACGCTGAGCATCTTTACCTTTTCAAATTTTCTTCAGAAAGAACATCACTATGCAATTAACCTACCATTCTTTGCAGGTAACTTATCCATATTTGTAAATCATAAATGTACAATTAGAATAACTGTATCACTTGTGCATGCGGCAAGATTATTGCCGCTGGAATTCTTTTAGTTGTAGCGAAACCATCAGCAGCCAGCAATGATGTCCAGCGTGGTGCTTGCCCAGAAGATTATTCTCCATGTTCGTGCAATCTGAGTTCCAATGGGCTAGAAATCGTTTGTGCTGACGTATCCATCGGGGACATCCAGGACGTCTTTTATCGCACTCAAAGTCTCTTTCTTTATTCCGTGTCATTGACGGCCACCTCCTCTTCGGGCACGGTCATTTTGCCTGCCGATGTTCTGAAAGACAAACGAGCTCAACACATTTATCTGGGCTGTCCATCAATTTCACCCAAACTCAGTTTAGTTATCAATGCAGCCTCATTTGAATTTACTCGGTTCAACACGAGTATCTTTGAAATTCACGACTGCGATCTTTCAACTCAAGCGGACATGAATTTCTTAAAAGGTTTCGTAGTTCTCCATACATTGCGCATTGTAAACACATGGAATGTTGAGGCCATTGAGAACCTTCCTACTACGACCTTACCCGGCATCAAGGAATTGACCATTTCAAGTTGCACCGGATTAGGAAATGTTCCCTTTCCCGACTTGACTCCGGCCAGATTAGAATGGCTGTATCTGGACGGCAACAACTTGAACGATGTTCAAGTCAATAACATTTTAATTTCCATTGGCAGTTCTTCATCGTCCAGTTCAATGGAACACCTGTCTATAGCGAACAATGCGCTGAACAAAGTGCCGAGGATCGCCGCTTTCTCACAATTGGTTACGTACGATGTGTCCTACAACGACATCCCATACATGAGCCTATCGACGTTGATTTTCAGCTCTCCCGTCCGCTTCCTCGGCCTTAAAAGTGTTTCTATGACAGCCATTGAAGGTGGTGCTTTTCAAGGTAACTAAAATGGTTTTTAAAAAATACCCAAAATAAAACGTAAATTCATTATAGTTTCGTTTATTTTCAATGATTTTCAGGCAACTACACGTACGCCCAGGTGAACTTGGAAGACAACCAATTGACTGCGTTTAGAGAAGACGTATTCAAATCGATGCTGCAACAGATGACGGTTCAACCACCTGCTGTAGGAGGCCAACTCATCGTTACTGGAAGTACGTATACATGCAAATCCTTTTTTAAAATTGTAATTAAATCTTTCCTGCATTGGTGTGTAAAGATCCATTCGACTGTGACTGCGGACTAGCCTGGCTAATACGCGACAATCAACCTCTTGTCCCTAGCGTCAAAAACGGAGTCTGTGGCGGATTCTTTAGATTTGAAGACCTCAATCCCGATGCTTACGCAAACTGTTAGAAAAATAACGTTGATCCATGTTTTTTATATTTCTATTAATCCCGGGAGTGAGGCAGGACGTGCGTGTATTTGGATATACATCTTTATCCTTATTAATCATTTTAAAGGAAATTCAACAACGAATTTGACTTCTCTTGGGCTTGTTACGTTGGTTCCAGGTAGTTTTGGATGTAGTACTGCCATCGGTGTTTTGTTCCACGCTTGAGGCCGGTCCCAAACTCTGCCAATTGTTTGGCAGTTCTATCGTCGTTCCTCTCCAATGAAACTTCGACGTTCCATCCAATCGTCTTGTCCTAACACACGTCACTTGCCATCCCGACTCTCCTGTTTACACGATTTCAAATCCCTTCTTCAGTAAGGCTGTCAAAAAAATTAACAGTCTAATGTTAAATTGTTTTATTCAATACTGACCATGAGTAGCCGAGAAGAAAGCCAAGAGCAAGAGACAGCAGATCCCGACCTTCTTAATAGTCATATTTCAAAGAATAAAACACAATGTGGGTTAGCAAACCAAGCTGAAGAAGGCAGAATTGTTGGACTTCGACAACTGGTAACGAAAGTCTACCCAACGCTGATTTTATATACCTACGGATAGCCTTCTGTTATGTAAGAAATTTTGTCTGATTCGTTAAAATTTTATTATTATTTGATTTATTTTATTTTTTTAAATCATGTTGGTTCGAGAAAGGGAACGCACGGCCCCTTTTTCATCCGGGAGTTAACCGCCCATCCGCACCATTGCAACAGCCCCTATCAAGAACGGAGGATGGAAAAAGATATTCAGTTGGTTCCGTCATAGTTGGAAACCAAAAAAGTATCTTTTATCTGAACAATTTCCTTTGGTTTTCAGACGGACGAGTGGTAGCAGTTGGTAACGAATTTCCACATCCAGAAGAGGTGGCGGAAATTTCTTAGAAATCCAAGCACTGCACTTTTATTGCCACATGATTTTTCATCTTATCTCGGGTATCACTTAAGAACCTAACTGGGCTACGCAACCGTTTGAAGACGAAGATTTTTTTTTTAGCAAACTCTACTTACATTCTCGACTATGGATCTGAAAGATACATCGAAATTTACTTTGGTCTGGCGCATCGCCCCTCACGAACAAAGACAAAGCTGCCACGACGCGTATCTCCGACGTAGCTACTAAATATACTACGTCCACGTCTGGTTCATATGTGTACACACACACAACATAGGGAATGTAGCACATTCAGTTCATCGCTTTAGGTCGCACAAACTGAACTTCATATAGCTTTAGAAAAAGAAATAGTGCCACTACTGAAGGTCTATTCCATAAGTTTCATTCACAAACACACTGTGTGTTTCCCTGACGCTAGTCTTTAGCTCTACTGACCAATTTCGTTATCTCTATCGCAGTCCACGTGAGGTGGCAGAAACGGATGCAGGTGTTACAGTTGGTGTACAGGTTCATAACACTGGGAAACGTGGCTTGGTTTTCACTCTAGGAATTTCTAAATGGTTCTTTGCCAACCTGTTTTGAAAAATCCAGGACTTAGCGAGTTGTACGTGACTACAAGTCGATTGGTTTCCACCCCATGAAACACATGTGCTGCACTAGCTGACTAACACCCAACAGGACGCACTAGTTTTACAACAAAAAAAAATATCATTCCTAACTACGTAATGACAAATGGCATTGAGAATTATCTGTACGTGTCAGCATATGTGAATGGCGTGAGGTAATCGCGTTTGTCACTGGAGCTTTTCAGCTGTGGGTACAAAATAGCTTGTTTTGGACGTCGTTTTGTCAATCTACATAAGTCTCGATTTATGAAAAATTGGAGCTGCTTCTTTTCTCGTCACTATGAAATGCCTGGTAAGTAGTGTATCGGATTCACGTTTTTGTACTCTATTGAATTGTTGTAATGTTTGAATTCAGGTGAGTTTGATTTTCTTGACTGTCATCGTGGTTGTCGTTCAGTCCCACGCATCTTCTGACGTCGGCGCACAAAGGCTTGGTCGGGTAATTTAGAGTTTTTAAAATCAATATTTCTTTTCAGTATTTAACGTAAAATATTTGTAACTGCATTTTTTTTTAAAGGCTGACAGCACCCCAAAGGGATCGACGCCCAAAGGCGTGAAAGATTCAACCCCCTACAGGTACACAAAAAACGACATCATCCGGAATGAAAGGATCGCCGCTTAACGTATCGAAAGGCTCTGAAATAAAAGGATCAACTCTGAAGGGCGTCAAAGGATCGACACCGTTTCTTGAAATAAAAGGATCTACAGCGTTTCCTGAAATGAAAGGATCTACCGCAAAGGGATCCAAAGGATCGACAACGCCCGGAATAAAAGGCTCAACCACTAGCAGACCCCTAGGATCGACAACGTCCGGAGTAGATGAATCAACAATGTCAGATGTTACAGATACCTACAGCGGCTTTTTTTCGTTAATTTCCCAACGAAATGAATCTTTCCTTTTCTTTTATCCCATCTAAAATTGTCTTGACTATACGAAGACATGTTTGAAAAACACCCTCTCTTTTGCGGTTTTCCTAAGGTTGCATTGGAGTATTCTATTTGGCTTAATTGGTGTCACTTAATTGATGTTTTCATGAATACATTCATTAGCTGGTTCAATCGTAAAATTTCAAAAACCGTGAAAATCAAATGGTGTATTAACCGGGTCTACACGTTAAACCATCAAAGAAGCATTAGAAATTACCCATAGAAAACCATTAATGACATCTGTTGAAACCTATGGATATTTATTTGTTTGCAAGGCACGTGTCTCAGTTTTTCCTAATGCGCACTTTTAAGAAACAGAATTATTTCCATACACTTTACTTTTATAAGTCCTCGGGGAAGGTCGCGGTTTCGTTTTTTCTTGCAGACCCAACCTTCTCATTTGCTGTACAGAAAAAAACTTTCGAAACGCATTATTTTCAACTGTACCTTGTCAGAAAGGTCTCGACCCTTCTATGGGAAACACCCTCGTCCGAGAGCGGCTGTACGTCCTTTAGAAAGTTGCATTTTAACAAAACATTGCGTCATCGTAGTAACCGCATTTCACTTCCAGCTGTTGCCAGACATAAAGTAAGGACGTCACTTCTACTGAGCAACAGTTTGTCCTGGTCGTTTATTTCTCTAGTTTGCGTTTGAATCAACATGTCGTGTAGACTAGTCAAAGTGCTCTTCCTGTTGGCTGTTTTTCAAATCCATCGCTGTACTGGATACGGTTACACAGATGTCCCAAAGAATTACAATCCTGCTGGCGATCCGTATTACGTTAATATGCAAACAACTACGCCAAGGCCAAAGCCTATCGCCAGCACCTCACAGCATAGCTTCACAGACACTGTAAGAGCTCTCTTCCAAATTCCTTATTATTGATTACTTTAAACTTTGAAATGTTGTAGACTCACGTAGCCAAGGTTTCTTCACAATTCCCTTCAGTTTACGACGGCTGTGGTCAGAGGAAAGGTTGTTTCGGGTTTCCTGGTGGTGTTTGCATAGAAGAAAAGTCGTGTTCGGCCCTGGTGACTTATGCACTTAATGGTCAACATTACGAGTTCGAGTTATGGGCCATCAACGCTCCTGCGAATTCGTTTGTGGCCGTTGGATTGTCTGAAGACCACAGCATGGGCGATGATAGTGTTACAGAGTGCACAGTTGTCAACAACAGGATCAACGCGTTCATGTCTCACAATGACAATACAAAAACAAACGTTCGACTCAAAGATGTAACTTTTAGTAATTTTGTTTTTAAGATGTTAACTGTTTACATTCATTTCATTTTGACAGCCAAGAAACGGATTGAATGTGATGGAGACAACGTACACGGATGGCAATTTGTACTGTCGATTCCAACGACAGAAGCTACTGGCAATTGGCCAGAAAATGTTTGATTTGTCTCAAATGTATTATTTGCTTTTAGCTCGAGGACCAGCTTCGGACGAAGGCATTTCTTATCACGACAGGCAAAAAACTGTATCAGCCCGTTTGGTTAAACTCTCTGAAACAACTGCAGTTGGTGCCAATAAAGGTTAGGACTAAATGCCTTTACCAATATATTTAGCCAGTCATGAGATAGAATTTATATTGAAGGCACACTGGTGAAACTTCACGGTACCTTTATGGTGACAGCATGGATGTTGGCTGCCTCTTGTGGCATTTTACTTGCCCGTTACTACAAACTCACCTGGGTTGGACAGCAGTTCATGGGCAAAGATCTTTGGTTTGTGGTAGGTGTCATTGCTTCATGTCTTTTGATGATTGAAACAAATTTATGAAGACTAAATGACTGGTGTTGGCTATAGTACCATAGGATTTTGCTTGTTATCACTTGGACATTGACGGTCATTGCTTTTATCATCATCTTTGTTGAGCTTGGAGGATGGACATCCATACCTGTCACTACCAATCCTCATGCAGTCATTGGAGTCATCACTACAGTGTTAGCTTTCATTCAACCATTTATGGCCTATTTCCGACCTCATCCGAATGGTCGGAGACGTTACATTTTCAACTGGGCACACTGGCTGGTTGGCAAATCAGCTCACACGCTTGGCAGTAAATATTAGCTCGCAAACTGTTCAGTTTTCTTCGATTTTTAATTTGTACTTTTTTTTTTGTTAACTCGTGAATTTTTAGTTGTCTGCATTTTTTTGGCCGTCGATTTGGACAAGGCTGCCATTCCTTATTGGGTTACGTGGCTTCTAGTAACCTACACAGTCATCCACGTACTCGGCCACCTCATTTTGACGGTACATTTTTGCAGTCTTAATTTGTCGTTTCTAGTTATTTGATCTAATTCCTATTTGTCAATGAAGGTAGCACAGTACTGCCACCACGCCCCTTGGAGTCAGAAACCAACGGCCGGCATGGCCATGCGAGACATGTTCCCACCTCGTGAGAGCTATCAAGATTCCGCTGCACTTGCCACCAGGAAAACAGACGATCATGTAATTTTTATAATTTTACATATTACTTATTTCAATTAATGAAATCCCTCATGATAATCAAAAATTAGGGGTCAGCGTTCCGCCGGATTGTGCTGTTCATTTACGTTTTGCTGGTGGCCATCTTCTCTATTGCTGTGATAGCGACAATAGCTAACGGTCCTTGGGAAAAGCAAACATGAAGTTGTGTGAATTTAATCATTTGTGTCAAAACGTCAATCATTTAATTAATTTGTTAAAACAACACAATTTTAAATCATTAGCTTTAATTTATTTCCTTTTATTAGCTTCGTTCTCATTACTGCTGGTGTACATACACACGAGTACATAAACTGCAAACGTACATGGTTTTGTCGTGTCGAGTATATTGATACAACCCATCAAGCAGTTGATTGTGATAAGTTGGAAGGATGCACGCGGTTTTTTCTCTTACAAACTAATCTCCAACACAATATCTCTGTTCTCAAAGCGGAAGGTAATTTGGTTTCCTCTAAAAAACGTTTGTTGCATGAAATCACAGGAAGTTAAATGTCGACCAAACAGATATGAACAACAATCGTTTTGAATGCAACGTGAAATGCAGCAATCGGGAAGCCTGCCAAGTGAATGTGTTCATTCTTATTCTGAATCTATCCAACAACAGTCCTTTTAAAATTACTTCATTTTCTACAGGCATCGAAATGCAAATCACGAACGCATTGATGGCACTTGTGTTGCTGATGTCTATTCTAGGATGCTCGGCTCATCGATATTCCAACGAGAAAGCATTCATTAACCTGTCTGGACAATCAGAAAAGGTCAAAGGTTTGATTCTCCTCCGACAAAGCAATTTTCGGGTTAGACTGGACGGTTGGATCATGGGTTTATCGCCCGGTAAGCACGGATTCCACCTCCACACTTCAGGTGACGTGTTCAGCAATGGATGCAATTCGACTGGTCCGCATTACAATCCGCGAATGGCGCCTCATGGATCACCACAAAACGCCCCTAATCAGCGTCACGTTGGTGACTTGGGTAATATTGTTGCCAATCAACAGGGAATAGCTTTGATCAAAATCTTCGACCATGTTATTTCACTGAGTGGACCGGAATCTGTCATCGGAAGGGCTATCGTCGTTCACGCCGCCGAGGATAACCTCACTGCTACCGCCAATTCCGGTGCTAGAATTGCTTGCGGGGTCATAAAAAAATATAGTCGCAAAATGTACTAACAATCACTTATGCTTGCAATGATATACAGTGCTTTGTTTCATGTGCGTTATGAAATTGTGCTTGATTTTGTTGAAATACACATTTTTCCTTATCAAGTCGACTGAAAAGGATGACTTGCAAAATCCAAAGCGTCCTCTACTTTCATTTGCCAAACCTTTGCCAAATTTGATAAAGGGCTTTACGTTTTGAAATACATAAAAAGGACTTTAGAAGTATGACGTAAACAATCTCTCTTGCCCCGAAATCGCATTTAGAAGTGAAACACATTCGGTTTCCACATGATGGAAGTTTTTCATCAATCAGCTGCGGGTACATTCGCAATGTTGCCGCTGACGGGCAAACGATTGGCACAGATTTCGTTTTGAGTTTCATTTCCCTATTCTTAATGGGAATAAAAAGTAACAATAATTACATTTTGCATTACATTGCCCGCCGAAAGTCATATACGACTCAGGGCCCCTCAAGAAAACTGCCTTAAGACAATTGCTCACGATAGAAACAAGAAAAAGATTTTAAATCCATTTAGATGAATGATTTGGCAGCAACTTGCGTCAATAGAACAAATCGTGTTTAAGGCACAACAAGGAAAGACAATACCAAAAGAGAAAGTGATTCTTAGAGGCAACAGTTCGTGCTGGACATGCGTTCTAGCTGCCATTGTCACGCTGGCGAAATTGTTTTTTGCCGAACGTATTTTTTGTTTCTCCAATTCTGAAAAGCAACGAAGCTTAACCGTGTTCTCATGACAAAATATTCTTTTCAGAATGAATTTTGATTGCTTTTCATTGAATTGGTGCCTGTTGTTTGATCGTGCATGAACAAGATCTAAAACAAAACGCTTTCTAGACAATTCTCAAAATACGAGGTACGTTAGAAACTGAGACGTTTTGTATAATTTTCTTATTAAAGCTACTAAAATGGCTTATCCGCAATCGTACTAATTAAACATAGCACCAAACTGTCTTTATTTAAAAAGACATCTGAAAATAACTTTCTGAAATAAGAAATGCCTCGGAAAACTATAACAATTCGTGAATGTTTAAGAGAACAAACTAAAAAAGAAAATATGGCTGTCTTTTTCGAAATTCCAGAGCGAAGACGAAAGGGCGAGTAGTGTCCATTAAAAATGGCGCAAGTCATTTCGTTAACTCTGAATTCAAGAAGAAAAGAACGGGTTTGCAGAAACAAATTGAGATTTGACCTTCAAATGGCGTCCGTCCATGGCTGAATCCACCATCAGATGGAAAGGATGAAGACACAACTATGTATGTGGATGCCAATCACAAGGTTGTCATCAGGAAGAAGAATGGCGAAAAAAGAATTTTGTACTTGTAATACTTGTTTCCACATTGGCCTTCCATTACCTTTTATTTGTAATTGATCAGAAATTTGATTATTGAAAGCAAGATTGATACATCTTACAAGGTAAGCTTCCATTTGTGAACAAAATATTCATGAAGAGACGAATCAACTTGCACCATTTTGGTGACCTTGAGAATTAAAATGGAGAGGAAGGGTCGAGAAATGGTTGAGAAAAGCACATGTTTTTAGGTTTCCATCAGAAAAATATGGTAATCAGTTACTTTACCCATCCCCATATTTTTCCTTTCTTCTCGAATCAAACTGATCAAATGGCGCATTCGGTGTTCAGCCTTCGGCATGAACAAGTATAAAAATCATCAGCTAAAAAAAATGCTGGACTTCGGAAATTGGCTTCAGTTCAGCTCTGAAATGTGTTGATAGAATCTGATCGTGTGTATCGACTCCACAAACGTGAGACAGACTTGAAATTACCTCATTTATCATTAGTTTTACATTTGTTCGCCAACTCCTAAGCCACTGTGTAACCACGTTCTCGTTTTACGCCTTTAATTAGTACTCAAATTGGTAAGTAATATCGGCCTCTTCTTTCAATTGACTTTTATTGCTTTCCTATAATGTCTTATCTAACGTTTCTATTCCTTTGTGATTTAGCCGGGCACGTCCCGCGTTAGCTGTATGTATTTTGTATTTCCTTCACGATCCATTTCAACTAATGCTTTATTTGCATGTTGTTTTGTAATTGGATTTAGACATTTCAATGCCTTATCGCTTTAGCACATTGCTATTTTAATTTAAGCTAAATATATCCCCAGGATTGACTAATGATGGCTGCCAAGTGCAGACGATGTTTCAAAGCTACTTCCAAATATGGTAATCTCTCGAGGTATAAGTATGAAAGGGGACAGGAGAATTTAGCGTAGATTCCGTTCGCCAACGTACCACGCAGGATATTACTAATACAGCCATTTTTTTTTTCACCGTACTGTTTCTTTAGGTAAATCGATTCATCTGAATTTCTGTGTCTTACCTATTGCAATACAAGTCAAGTCCGGGGGGCAAATTTCAAAACCGTAGGCGCCCGTCAAGGGAAGAAGAAAAGAAATTGCCTCCCCCAAAAGAAGAATTTCTCAGTATTTGGTCAACTGTCAAAATGTAGAAACCCCTAGAAAAGTTCGACTATGCTTCAAACAATTAGTCATCGTGTCGGTAGAGTACCAGTGTAGTAAACACCTTTTGATTTTATTTACAGACTGATGCAATGCATTCGTATTGGCTGATTTTCGTGCTCGTGATGGGTGTCCTCTTCGACGTTGGTGCTACGCAAAACTGTCCCTATCACCAAGAAGCCTCTTTTAACGAAGGCAGTCTATCAGAATATCTTTACAGACTGCCCACGCTTGCAGAACAACCAGCTGTTGCTTCGTCTGCCAGGTTTAACTACGACCTTACCGAAGGCTACAACAAACCTCTAGAATACGGTACTCAGAAGGACGAGTGTCGCAAAATCGGAGGCTTGGAATCGCATTGTCGTCCGGCGAAAGATTGCGCGATATGGTACGATGATGTTCGCTCTATCCCGGGAACTACCTGCGTACTTGCTAATGGAATTGGCCATGGGATTTGCTGCCCGGATCTTCCCATCAACAGTACGTTAATTTAATCGCTTTCTGCATGCGTTTTGATCCATTTTGTTTAATTTCTTGAAAAGGAGGTGATGGAGCGAATCTCTTCGAGAGGCCGAGACCGTGTAAGAAAGGAATGGAATTAGATGCACGTTTTGAAAGGATCGAACTGGGCTGGGTGAACGAAGTCTCTCGTGCTGGGCGATTGTTTATGGAATCAATGATTGAATCTGAGAAACGTCTGGCAGAGAACCAGATCACTGTCAGACGTAATTCATCCCGTTATATGCACAGCACCGTTTTCTTTCAATCAAAAGAAGATTCGGTTAAACTCGGCAACAACTCATTATACGCAGTCTTTGCAGCTCAGCATTTCGTCAAAAGGTGAAAACATTTGTTAATTTAGTGTGTTTACTTAAAGAAATCAATTGATTAATTTAGGTTTCGAGTTAAAGCGGAACAGGCTGCATGTATTTTGGATCGATTTAATGTCAAGGAGGCAGGCATTTACAATGAATGTCCTGTTTATCCCGAATGTACTCAAGAAATGGTGACGTCCCCCTATCGGACGATAACTGGAGTATGTAATAATATTCATCCTCCTGGATATGTTCCATGGGGTGTGCCGAATGCCAGGTATCAGCGTGCTCTTGCACCGGAATATGCAGATGGTAAGAAATCACGTGTTTAGTACAAAATTATTCACTCGAGTTTAAAATCCCGTTTGTTATGTATAGGTGTGTGGGAACCTCGTCGGGCTAAAAATGGGGACCAATTACCTCCGTAATGTTTATTCTATTTTTGTTACGTGTCGTTTTCACTTTAATCACAAGTGTTCTAAATTCTTTTGAATTACTGCAGGCCACGCGTGTTATCTCTCTCTTTGATTCGCGATGTCAACGTCCCCAGCGAAAGCGATACTACATGGGTTATGCAATTTGGACAGTTTGTTGATCACGGTACATGTTCATTAAGTTGTTGGCATTTTCTTGTAAAACTTCTAAATGTAACCATTTATTTTTTTTTTTTAACAGATATGTTGGAAACTGTGGAATCAAAGTTGGGTAAGTGGAACAACCTGTTTCAGTGATGGCTAAATTTGTTTGAGGGTTGTTTATTTTTGTTCCAAAGTGGATGGATCGGCAGTTCCCTGTTGCACGGATGGGGGAGACTTTCTTTCAGAAGAAAATCTCAGTCATGGCAAGTGTATTCCGATAATGATTCCCGAAGATGACCCATTTTACTCTGATTTTGGTCAACGTTGCATGGAATTTGCACGTTCGGCTCCTTCGTGCAGAGCAAATGGTCGATTAGGATATGTAGATCAGGTCAGTGGCTATTAATGCTTAAAGAATTCGAATTTAATTGGAAATGTTGCTTTCACGTCTTAGATGAATCAAAACACACATTTTCTGGATCTTTCGGCTGTGTATGGTTCAGATGAACAATTGGCTCTTGAGTTAAGGACATTTAAAAATGGAGCTTTGAATGTAACTCGAATGAAAAGAAAGGGTAAGCATTGCATCATGGATTTGCCACCTCCCGATGACGTTGGTCCAGAGATCTCTTCGTGTGCGCTGTCCAAAAACGTTACCGGAATAGATCCACCGCCAGAAGTCCGGTGTTTTAAAGCAGGTGATTAACAATTTTGGGAAACTTGTTTCGTTCAATGAATTAATTTTGTTTTGTCGTAGGGGACAATCGGATTAATGTCACTCCATATATGGTTGCTGCACAAACTGTTGTTTCTCGCCAACATAACCAAGTTGCTGAACAACTTGCTGCCATGAACGCTCACTGGGATGACGAGAGAGTCTATCAGGAGACGAGACGCATTTTAATTGCTCAATGGCAACACTTAATCTACAACGAATACGTGCCTGTTCTCGTCGGTCGAGAGAAAATGGAACAGCTGGGATTGCTGCCACTTCAATACGGCTTCAGCACGGATTATGATAAGCGAGTGAATCCATCCATTTTGAACGAATTTGCTGCGGCCGCTTTTCGTTACGGCCATTCGCTCGTTCCAGGAAAACAAAGGTACGTACTTACTCGATGGGTTTTTCGCTGCTAATTGGCTTCGCTTCTGTAGTCTCATCAACCAACAAAGGGTGAAAGAAAAAGATCTACTTCTTCGTCAACATTTTTTTAAAACGCAAGAGGCATATCCGCCTGGAAACATCGACAAACTGCTCATAGCCATGGCAACCATTCCCGGTGAAATAGTGGACAATGTATTTACAGAAGAGGTAATTATGTTAAGCTATTCGTTTTTGGATTCAATTGGCAATGACTTTCATTTACAATTCAGCTCACCAATCACTTGTTTGAAGAGGAAGGTAAAGGTTTTGGAATGGATTTGGTATCCCTTAATATTCAACGTGGTCGGGATCAAGGTACCTTAATTGATCCCTAATGCATTGTATACTAAGCACTCACTTTATTATTAGGTTTACCTGGGTACAATGAATACCGCGTTCTTTGCGGCCTTCCTCGTGCGAAATATTTCAGTGACCTTCTCGATGTCCTTCCTCCAAAGGTAAATAATGAAAAAGATGATAGTGGGTAGTCAATAAGAAAATTTGTATTTCATTTTTACAGATTGTTGAGAAATTCGAGTTGCTCTATGCCGACGTGGACGACATTGATTTGTACATTGCAGGCGTTTCGGAACGCCCGGCTCCAGGAGCTTTGGTGGGCCCAACGTTCCAGTGCATCATTGCCGATCAGTTTGCCAGACTAAAACGTGGTGATCGTTACTTTTACGATCTTGCTGGACAACCCGGCTCATTCAGTGAAGGTATTGCACACTAAACATTTTTGTATGTTTAAATCACAATTTTGTTACGTTTGTGCGTCAAGATCAACTGAACGAAATTCGCAAAACAAGTTATGCCCGTTTGATTTGTGACAACAGTCACGTCCTTTCAATTCAACCACTCATCTTTAAATCGGTTTCTGATGCGTAAGCTGGGTTGTTCAATTATTAGAAATAGATATTAAATGTAAAGTGTTTTATTCAGGAATCCAATTGTGGATTGCAACTCTCTGGCCTCCATTCCTCGTATGAGTCTTCTTCCATGGAAAGAAGCTGATTCGACATCCTGGAATATTGGCGAAGATGGGGTCAAATGGTCTCTGGATTGTGATTACGTCGGTTACGATATTGTCTACATTGAAAACCTTGGTGCGGCAGAAAATTGTGCCAGGAAGTGCATTGATACTGTAGGATGTAATGCCTTTTGGGCCAATGGCAGCTGGTGTACCCTAAAGGCAATACCAAAATGGCTACAACGGACACGGCTTACTGGCGGAATATGTGGTCTACTTCCGGGGAAATTTTTTTAAATTATTTGGTTTTTTTTTTTGCTATCTAATTCCCCAGATTCCAAAGTTTGCTAATATGTTTGCAGGCGAGCTCGAATGAAGTGGACCGTTACGAACCCAACTTATAACTGAATTCTTGAAATCGTCATTGTGGGTTCTGATTTCCTGGAAAAGAACGTTGCATACACAACACGTTTTCCTTTATTCTTTAACTCGAGGACATTGTACGATCAATTCGCCAGTGTAATTTGAGTTTGATGTCTTAATTTTGGCCAAAGACATGTTAACTGTACATTGAGGCTGGTGGTCAAATTCCTGCACAGGTTCCTCTTTCAGGTAGACTTTGTGGCCGAAACAGCTCAACCAAAAACGTGCTGTGCATTGAAAAATGATGGGCACTTGCAAAAAAAAACAACAGCAACGGTACTACGTGTGTGGTATGGAAGTGTCAGTTGGCAGCATATGTCGTACCACCACAAACGACCTGTTTTCATTTACACCAATGTGCAGTCCTCCTTTCACCTAATTAAATCATTTTTTCCAATTCAAAAATTAATGTATTTCTTCCTTACGACTCCCCATTTAGCTAAACGGCAAGATTCTTCCCCGGGTTATCCTCGTTTTTATTTCTATAGGTAAATTGCTAATCGACATTCACGTTTTTTCGTGAGTTTAACTTTCTTCGTGTTTATAACCGCCTTGTGTTTTTGCCCATTCTTTTAATATCTAGATTCAAATGTTCTCATGTGATTTAGTTACAGTTTCTCTTTGCCGACCACGAGTGCAGACATTCACGCCCTGTTTCACAAACAACCACCTGTTATTATATTCAATTTCAGTTTTTCATCCAATTCCGACGGTTTGGCATGAATAACCATTTGTGACGGCTTGCTCTTAATCGCTTTCACCCCTTAGAAAATCACTAGTGCAAGAAGGCATTCTATTATTGGAACAGTAAAAAGAAAACCTACTTCATAGTTGCATAACCTTGATTAACACAATTCCGGACTTTGTGAACGTTCAGATAGAAGAAAGAAGAAACGAAAATCATTGCCCACTCGGGAGGGGGAAGTACTTGGTGCTGGAATCGTGGTATAAATACGAGGAGAGAAGAAAACTTTATATCGCAGTGCTCATTGTACTTTATACGACGCTGGAACAATTGACACTATTCCAACAGTTTCCTTTACTGAAACTTTTTTTTTTTTACGTTTCAGGTCCGTTGCTCTGATTGAATTATTGTTCAATATTTCCTAAATATTCTGCCTGAATTGAAGACCAGTGAAAGTGAAGTTCGTCGTTTTAGGGTGCGTTTAACGAAAAGCATTTCAAAAAATGGTGTTGCGGTGGCTGATTGCAGTGCTCGTTATGGAACTATTGTTTGCTGTGGCCAGCAGCCAAAAACATCCCAGTCGTTATCCGCTCTATTCGGATCACTCACCTCCTAAACAGTATGCTGAACGGCCCAGTACACCTGAATATTATCCGCCTGCTGCCGGTGGTAAACCCAACTATCACAACCCCTACACAGCAAGTTACAAACCTGTACCAGTGGAATATCCTGCTCATCAGCAAAAGTACTGTCCAAACATCGGTGGTTTAGAGTCTAAATGCAGGCCGGCTAAAGACTGCGCTGTATGGTACGATGCTGTCCGTGCCACTCCAGGAACTGCCTGCATTTTAGAAAACGGAAAGGGCCATGGCATCTGCTGCCCAGATATTCCCCTCAACGGTATCAAATGTTTTCAAATGATTTCCGACGAATAATTTGTTTTTAATGATTTTGTTTTGCCAAAGGTCGTCACCAAGCGCCGTTTAAGAAACCGAATGCGTGCGACGGAGTCATCGAGTTGGATCCTCACGTAGAACATATCGATTTGGTGGCTGTAAACGAAGCTGCTCTCGCTGGCCAATCTCAAATGGCATTAATGATAGCAACCGAAAAGCGTTTGGTACAGAAGAAAATTGTAGTGAGAAAAGGATCGGGCAGTTTTACGCACAGCTGGGTTTTCTTTCACTCTACAGCAGATTCAGTGAAAATCAGCAATAGTTCATTGTACGGAGTTTTCACTGTAATGCAACTATCCAGAAGGTGTTCCATTTCTCATTTCTAATGCGTACGTGATAATTAACACTTTCTTCGCCATCAGGTACCGAATCAAACCAGAACAAATCGAATGTCTAGCAAACCGGTTCCGTTTAAGAGACACCATTCTATTCGACACGTGCCCGACCCATCCCAATTGCGATGAGAAAACGTTGGCTTCTCCATTTCGAACGATGAATGGTTCGTGCAATAATGCCCATCCACCTGGACATACTCCGTGGGGTCTGCCAAAAACTCAGTATCAAAGAGCTCTCGCTCCAGCTTACGCCGACGGTAATGAAAGTCACCTTCGGGACTATTTAATTAATTATATGAATATGCAATTCTTCTGTATGTAGGTGTGTGGATGCCTCGATTGGCCAAAGACGGTGGCCAACTTCCTCCGTAATTATATCGCGTTCTATATTTCATTTAACCCCTCTTAATTAATTTTTTATGTCGATTTGTCTAGTCCGCGTTTGTTGTCTCTGTCCGTTATTCGCGATATCGACGTTCCTAGCGATTCAGACAGCACTTTTGTGATGCAGTATGGACAGTTTATTGATCGTATGTCTTTTTATTTATGTCTATTACCGAACAACATTTCGTTTCAAATTCTTATTTGTTTCCACAGATGACATGTTGGAAACCATGGAATCGAAATCAGGTATTAGTTAATGCTTATTAAATTATACAAGTTGATAACCTCTTAATATTTCCGTTAAAAGCCGATGGATTACCAGTGCCTTGTTGCACGGACGATGGCAATTTTCTTTCGGAAGAAGACCTTAGTCATGGCAAATGCATTCCAATTGAAATTCCCAAAGACGATCCATTTTATTCCAAATTTCGCCAACGTTGCATGCAATTTGCCAGGTCTGCCCCATCGTGCAGAACTGACGGCCGACTCGGTCATGTAGAACAGGTTAGTTTTCCTTTCACTTTTACCTTTTGAAATAAAAACTCTTCATTCAATTGGCAGATGAATCAAAACACGCATTTCCTGGATCTTTCCGGCTTGTATGGATCTGACGATCAAGTTGCTGCTGAATTGCGAACATTTGAAAAAGGCGCATTGAAAGTGTTGCGACGTGCCCGACATGGTTATCATCACGGCATGGATTTGCATCCGCCCGACAATGACACTGATGTTGATTGTGCATTGTCTAGAGCAGTGACTGGAATAGATCCACCAGAAGAAGTCAAATGCTTCAGAGCAGGTGACATCTCTTAGGTTTTATCCCCTTCTTTATCGTGAAACGCTGTTTTAAAACCAATTAATTATAGGTGACAATAGAATTAACGTCACTCCTTACATGGTTGCCTCGCAAACTGTGTTTTTGAGGGAGCACAACGGAGTTGCGGATTTGCTGTCCACTTTGAACCCACACTGGGATGATGAGCGTCTTTATCAAGAGGCCAGACGCATTCTAATTGCTCAAATGCAGCACATCACTTATAACGAATTTTTGCCTATTGTTATTGGTCGGGCAAAGATGCAGCAACTTGGATTGCTGCCACTTCAATACGGTTTCAGTCGCGATTACGATGAGAACGTGAATCCTTCCATTTTGAACGAATTTGCTGCGGCCGCATTCCGTTTCGGCCATTCGCTCGTTCCAGGAAGACAAGAGTATATATTTCCTTTTTTAAAACTATAAATACGCTATTTATCCTTATATTTTACGTACAGTCTCATCAACCAACGAAGAGTGAAGGAGAGGGACCTCCTTTTACGTCAACATTTTTTCAAAACGCAAGAAACGTACACACCTGGAAATCTTGATAAATTCCTCATAGGTTTGGCAACTGTACCCGGCCAAAGAGTGGACAATTTCTTCACCGAGGAGGTAATCAAAGGCTATATTAAACTTTTTTGTGGTCAAATTCAAATGACATTCGTTGTTTATGCAGCTTACCAATCACTTGTTTGAAGAGGAAGGCAAAGGTTTTGGAATGGATTTGGTGTCGCTTAACATTCAACGCGGTCGTGATCACGGTGCGTTGTATTCAAAGTTCTACAATTAAAATTTGTATTTTCAAATCATTGATTCTTAATTAGGTCTACCTGGCTACAATGCATATCGAGTACTTTGTGGGCTTCCACGCGCAGAAGATTTCCACGATCTTCTCGATGTCTTTCCTCCAAGGGTATGTCATAATTCCTAGACTTCAAGCAAATGTTTTAACTTTTAATGATTATAAAAAAACGATGGCAGATTGTTGAGAAGTTTGAGTTCCTGTACGCCAGCGTGGACGACATTGACTTGTTTATTGCTGGGGTTTCAGAACGACCAGTTCCTGGAGCTATGGTAGGCCCCACATTCCAGTGCATTATCGCCGATCAGTTTTTGCGATTGAAACGCGGTGATCGCTTCTTCTACGATCTTGTTGGACAAACCGGATCGTTCACTGAAGGTTCGTTGAATTATTCATTAACTTTTCACTATCATCTGACATAATTCTATACTTATTTCAGATCAGTTAAATGAGATCCGCAAAACGAGCTACTCGCGTCTGGTCTGTGACAATAGCCATGTCAAATCCATTCAGCCACTCTTTTTCAAAGCCGAATCTGAATTGTAAGTTATTCTATGTGATACATTTGGCACATTATTTAACAATGTCTGGTTAGGAATCCGGTGATGGACTGCGAATCATTTGACTCGATTCCTCGCATGAATCTTTATCCATGGAAAGAGGAAGACACAGGTGCAAGTATCTGGAACACGGCCGAGGATGGTGTCCAGTGGTCGGCGAATTGCGATTTTGAAGGTTACAACATTGGCTCTCCGTTAAGTGTAACAGATGGAGGCCAATGTGGCAGAAAATGCATTGACACGAGAAGATGTAACGCATTTTGGAGCAAAGACGGGTGGTGTTCGTTAAAGGAGATTCCGAAAGGCCTTCGTCAAACATATTCTGAGGATAGCATATGTGGATTCCTTCCATGGAAACTATGATTTTTTCTTATCTATTAAGTTCGCAATTTTGAAAAAAAATGTCCATCTTCAAAGTTTATTAACAGTTTGCAGGCAAACTTTGATCATATGGATTTTCAAAAATGATTGACTTCGTGCGGAGTAGCAATCAGTGATAATCTTCATTATGTATTTCTTATTTTCGGTAATTTGACGTGAGGTAGAAGTTAGTATGTTGTTAATTGAGTAATTTTTGAAATAACTATATGTCTACTTGTACATTGTTATTTCAAAAATAAAAAGATGTCAGCCAACACTTTGCCCTGGCAACTGCGGATCGATAGCGTCTAAGGGATACACGAAAACGAAACGTGGGAAAAGCTTTTATAGGTATGAGTGTATTTTATCTTGTTTGTTGATCTGAATTTGATCTCGTTCTTTTGTCAGGTGAGTCGGGTTTCCAAGTCCTATCAGCTTTGAATAAAAACGGATGCCCAGACAGAACTAGACAGACGTAGAACGTACATCAATTTGATAGATACTACAACAATGAAGACAGTTGACATTCTACTCTTCACTTTGTGCATTTCTTTGTCGAATGTAAAATTAGCTTCCGGCAGAAATATCGAGTGGTGGGCAAGTGACAAAAGCAACAGCCAAAAAACAGACCGGAATCTCTGCGTTGAAGATTATTCACCATGCAATTGCAACGACAGTCCCTCCTATGGATTGGAAATCACTTGCGACGGTGTCGATGTCCTCACCATTCAAGACATTTTCAGCCGGACTACCACCAACGACTTGTTTTCTTTTCAGTTGACAGTCCCATCTCCAGCTGAAGGAAATGTCGTCTCCATCCCGGCCGATTTACTGAACGGCAAACGAGCAGGAAATATCCTTTTGAATTGTCCGTTTCCCGATTGGCAATTGACAATTGATGCTGATGCTTTCCGTCCGTCAAGTGATTTGACATTTTTCTTTTTCACCGCTGGTTGTGATTTGAATCTGCTAGATTTTACATCCTTCCTAGACGGCTTCCTTAGTTTAACGACGGTTTTTATTAGCCAATCGTCAAACGTCCAGGGCATTCAAAATTTGCCTGCCCTACCAAGCCTCAACCAACTGATCGTTACTTACACTACTGGATTAGAAAAGATCACTGATTTCTCTCGTCTTGGTAACGTCCAGCTGAGACGTCTCTTGTTGAACGGAAACCAATTAGACGACCAAATGGCTGACAACATTTTAAACGCAATGGCTTCTTCATCAGCTGCTACTGCCTTAGAAATGCTGTGGTTGGCAAGCAATCAACTGACTCGAGTTCCAGCCCAATTGAGCTCGTTTTCTCGATTGATTCAGCTTGATTTGTCTAATAATAGTTTTCCAGTTTTATCCAGTGGATCTTTTTCGTTCAACGCTCCCGTCGATTACCTGTATCTCGAATCCAACACCATCAACAGCATCGAACCTAGCGCTTTTCAAGGTATTTGAATAATTTGCTAGTGTTGCATTTGCTTTTACTTATGTATCCTTTGCTTTCGTACTTTAGGTGATTTCACTAGGGGTCGCATCTACCTTCGCTTCAATAGTTTATCGAGATTTGAGGAAGCTGTTTTCAGGCCTTTGCTGGAGCAGATGATAAGCGTCACGAATGGTGGTCTAGTCAACCTTGAATCCAGTGAGTCGAAACTGAATTTTGAGGCGGTGTTATCTTATTTTAACCACTTTCTCTTGTTGCCTACAAAGATCCATTGGATTGTGGAGATTGTCATTTGGCCTGGCTCATTCGTGACAGTCCTAGTTTACTCAACGCTGTCGAATCGGCCGTTTGCTCTGATGGAACTGCATTTAGTGCTTTGAACCCATCCGCTTTCGCCGACTGTCCATGAAAACCATGCACGAAAGGCAAATACACTTAACGTAAGTGTATGCTGCCATTTAGTGATTGATTTATGGTCTCACCTTTCCATCAATGCGGATCTTTGCGTTGTTTTTTAAACTTCACACGATATACGACTCAGCTACGTCGTACGTAGTGATCTCATTAGTCCCCATTCTGTTATCGAGAAAGAAACTTTGATTCGTGATAAAGATGGGGACTTTGTCGGCATCTTTATTGGCTTTGGTTAGTGAAAAGCTTTTCCTTTGTGCTGACAAGCATAACTGAAAAAGCTTAAACTCCAAAATTATTTGAATTGAAAGTAAAATCTTTTCATAATCCCTTTTTGAAGCAACGTAGTCTGCTAGTACTCAGAATACGTTCTGCTTTCGTCTCTGTGGGCTAGATCTGGAATGAAAACTGCACAAATACGTACAAATTAAAAAAATACGTACTTAATGAGCATTAACCCAGTCCTTATCTAAAGAGAAATTAATGTTTCAAGTCTGAGTTGATATTGATTTTACGTCGTGAAAAGCGTTAAGTAACTAATCTCACAGATAACAAGATCAGAACTTTGTCCAAGATTATCATTATCTGATTTGAAGGACTTTTTAAGAGAAGTTTCGTCTTCATCATCAACAAGTAAGATCAGAGCTGCCGTACTGCAGACACCGAATTTCGATTTCAGTATGCAACTATTTAACAGCTTGTTTCAGGTAAAACCTTTTTCTTTACAAACTGCTTGAACACAACATGAATTGCCATTGAATTATTCAAAGGTTTTAGCTCTTGGACTTCTATTGACTACTGTTGTAGCCGACGTAGTCAGAACGTATGATGACAACGTCGACGATGTCAGGCCAGTAAAAGCCGGCCTTCTGAATAATAAACGTGCCCATTTCGGAAAAGTCATCCACCGTATTCCATCGCCAAAAGAAGCCTGCCCTGAAGATTATTCCCCCTGCACCTGTCAACTAACTGTCAATGGATTAGAAGTCAGTTGCGTCGATATTCCAGTCGACCAAATCGCCAACGTCTTTTACCGTACACAAACTCTCGAACTTTACCAAGTTGTACTGACGGCTTCAGGATCGGCTTCGGGCACAGTCGATTTACCCGCCGACTTATTAAAAGATAAACGCGTCCAGCGCATTTACCTTGGCTGTCCACCCGCCGCGAATCCCAAACTTGGCCTTACCATCGATTCGGCTACTTTTGAATTCACTAGATTCACCACCACCGTTTTTGGCATCCTCAATTGCGATCTCTCCACTCAAACAGATATGCAATATTTGAATGGGTTTTCTGTCCTCAACACGCTGCGTATTGACGATTCGAACAACATCGAAGCCATTGCAACTCTGCCTACAACTACATTGCCGGCTCTCCAGAAGCTGTTTGTAGTTAATTGCACGGGATTGGAGAATGCCGTGTTTCCCGATTTAACTCCGGCCCGACTAGTGCGATTGCACTTGCAAGGAAACGGTTTGACGGATGCAGGTGTTAACAACATTTTAGTTTCTGTTGGAAGTTCGTCATCGTCCAGCTCGTTACAAGAGCTCATTTTATCAAACGAGTACGCCATGACGAAAATTCCAAGGATCGCTTCTTTTTCCAAATTGGTTTGGTACGATGTCAGCTTTAACGCCATCCCGTACATGAGCCAATCGACTTTGGTTTTCAGTTCTCCCGTCAATTACCTCAATTTGAATAGCATTTCGCTGGGAGCTATCGAAGGTGGTGCATTTCTAGGTATAACTGTTTATATTCGCGAGTAGAAAAGAAAACACATTAACTACTGCCTTTTCTTCTTGCACAGGGGATTATGGAAAAGCCCTGGTTTATTTGGAAAACAATGGCCTAACCGAGTTTAGGGAGGACGTCTTCAAACCGATGCTGGCACAAATGGCGGCTCAGGGGTCTGCCGAAGCTGGCAAAGTTATCGTCACTGGAAGTAAATGATCTATTCAATTGTCAGTACATTTCCATTAGGTTTTCAAATGCTAATCGTTGAACGTTCTAGATCCATTTGACTGCGGCTGCGGATTGGCCTGGTTGATCCGTGACAATCCATCATTCGTGTCCTATGTTTTAAATGGAGTTTGCGGTGGCTTCTTCAAGTTTGAAGATCTTAACCCAGAGTCGTATGCCAACTGTTAGATTCCCGACACAATGAAATTCTTCCTCGTTCTAATTGATTTTATGACAGCTTCCATTCGCTCCAAAGCATTAGGTAAATAAATATAAACGCCAAGGCTTTTGGTTGCTTTTGTATGGTATTGTAATTTAAGCAATCATATAGGGGTGCTCATCTTTACTGTTATTCAGTAGCATATTGCTTTAAAGATGGTGCTTAAATGATGTATAAAACCAAAATTACGAGAACTAATGGTGCAATTCGAAAAGGCTAGGTTTTCGTCCAATTGTGGGAATCTATCACTTTGTAGTGAAACTTTTGATAAAAGAAATCTATTTGCTAGCTTTGATTGTTCTCAAGCATGCTCGGGAAATCTAGATTGATCAAAATTTTGTCGGCTCTATAGTCATTTGTTTACATAAAGACTAACCTGCCTGCCTGCTAGCCGCATTACTGATATGAGGGAGGGAGGGCTTCGAAATTGGAAGTGGACAAATTGGAGAGTCATACGCTCCTAAATGTAATTCTAGTACGAAACACAGTTCTTACCCTTGCATTTCTTGAATATGATAATTCTTCCAAATATTCGCACATTATTTGTTCCATATAAATTTGTTGCCTGAACGACTATTAAGCAGTAAAGTTTTTTTTTTCATTGAACACCACAAGGATGTTTTCTCGTATAGTTCGTCTGCTTTCTGTTGGCCCTTTGCATTCACGTGTTTTTTGTGGCTCGCAAATTTTCGAAGTGGCATTGTTCTCGACATTCTCATGGCAAATTCAGTGACTTTGTCATTTTTTAATATTGATGAATGGAAAAAGTGCGATAAGTTATTTTTTACAAGTACTCTGGAAGAAATAATAACCGAACAAATCATATTTTCAGCTCTTGTTTTGTATTGTAATTAGCTAAGAAAATGGAGGAGTGCCATTTCTCAGTCGCAGCCGCTATACATAAAGGAAAACGTTAATGTTATCGGCAAAGACGTGTAGATGAAAGCCAACTTGAAATTTCTATCAAGCACTGATTTACTAGGCTTCATAGCCAGAATTTCCAGGATCCATTCAGGTGAGTGTCCTGTGTGAAATTTACGAACTGTTAAGGTATTCCTAAAAAATATGGAGCACTTACGTAGCCATTGATATCCTCAGCAGTTTTTGGACAACTGCCGTTTCTGTTGGTTGTCATCCAGTCTTAGAACCTACACTTGCTTCACTGAAAGAGTGCCTGGGAAAATGTTGTCATGTCATCCAGTGCTCTTCCATTCTTTACAATATGGAAAAATTTGGTGTTTTTACAACTGGGAAATGCAAGGCATGTATTGTAGTAATCTTTAGTCTGTCCTAGTATTCATGTTTTAATTCTAGTCATTTAATGTGCAGCCACATGTTCATGGATGTTTCGCAATGACGTCGAATACTTAGGCAATCGCGGCACTACTGGTCACTGCTAACCAAACAAAGTCGTTACTAGATATGATTACATGATAAGGAACTTTAGCTACGGATCTTGAGAAAATGATATAAATGTCAAAGATGACGGATGGAAAGTTCTGATAGGTTGAGCCTACGCACCAAGCCCATGCCCTACAAATCGTATTGCTGTTGTTATGAGGCTCGAAAGATAATATGATTTGTGTGATATTGCCCAATGGCTACACACAATCTCAACCGGAAGAAAAAAAGCGGTTTATAATGGGCGCAAATTTGGTAGTGCCGTATAGTCAAGTACACATCGTCCAACACGCATTGAGCTCCCGTTGTCAAGGGACAATTCCGACATCATGCGATCATTCAACAGTCTTTTTCAGGTAATTTCACCTTTATTCAACGTTGGTTCTACTTTCCATTTCTCTATTTTTATCGTTTCAATCTCTTTGTGCTGAAGGTTTTTGCCGCTGGGCTTCTGTTGACGACAGTCGTAGCCAATCCGGCCGCTAGGAAAGTTCTCCAGCGTGCGGCCTGTACGGAGAGTTATGCTCCATGCACCTGCGATCTGACTGCCAACGGCGTAGAAGTCAGCTGCTTGGATGTGACAGTCGCCGAGATCGTCGATGTCTTCTTCCGTACGCGTACTCTCGATATCTACTCCGTAACACTAACGGCCACCTCAGCCACCGGATCAATCGACTTGCCCGCCGATCTCCTGAAGGACAAACGAGCCAAAAATATTTACCTCAACTGCCCGTCGACAGCCTCACCCAAACTCGGTCTGACCATCGATCCAGCCTCTTTTGAATTCACACGTTTCGACACGACACGTTTCGAAATTCACGACTGCGATCTTGTCGGACAATTAAATATGGACTTTTTGGTCGATTTTTCGGTTCTTGATACTTTACATATCGAGAATTCGGAAAACGCCAAAGCTATCGAAACACTCCCAGCCCTAGCCCAACTCAAAGAATTGGCCGTTGTTAGTTGCACTGGTTTGGCAAATGTCGCCTTCCCAGATTTAACCCCGGCACGTTTGGAAAGACTGTACCTGAACGGCAATGGTCTGGACGACGCAACGGCCAATGGCATTTTGGTAGCTGTTGGTAGTTCATCGTCATCCAGCTCGTTGGTAGAGTTGTCTCTGGCATCGAATAGCATGACCAAAGTGCCAAGGATTGCGTCGTTTTCCAAGTTGAGTTGGTACGACGTCAGCTCAAACGCCATTCCATTTATTAGTCAATCGGCTTTGATTTTCGGATCCCCTGTTAATTTCCTCGGGATCAATAACGTTGCCCTAACTGCCATTGAAGGCGGAGCTTTCCTTGGTAAATTTATTTTTCATATTTTCTAAGACAAGAATGTGGTTTTGACCTATTCATTTTGTGTTTGTTTATTTTTATTTTTTAGGTGATTATACGTTCGCCCAGGTAAACTTGGAGAACAATGATTTGACCTCGTTTAGGGAAGATGTTTTTAAATCAATGTTGCAACTAATGGCGGCTCAACCAGCAGGTGGCCAGGTGATCGTCACTGGAAGTAAGTTGAATTTCACTTATCTTTAAATCTACGTTGTCTAGTTCTGGAAAGAAGATCTGTCAATTGTTTCCCTTATTATTTTTTATAGATCCATTTGACTGTGGCTGTGGATTAGCCTGGCTGATCCGCGACAATCCAACTCTCATCCCCAACGTCAAAAACGGAGTTTGCGGTGGATTCTTTAGATTCGAAGACCTCAATCCTGACTCATACGCAAATTGTTAGTTATAGTTAATGTGGTTATTCAGCTAATCGTTGTGCTTGATCCCAATGTTTTTGTCCACCACATATACGAATGCAACCTAATGAAATACAAACATAACAAAGGCACGTTAGCCGTTGTCAAGTGTTGATTGTATGTCACGCTTTGTGAACAAGAAAAAGATTTATAATAATACAAACATCGGTTGTGAATTTCGTGTACGACATGACCTAAATGATTCGTAATCTTCACGTAATCACATAAGTCTTTCTGGTTAAAACAAATAAAATAGTGATGAAAAAAGTAGGGCATAATTATGAAATCAGGCAACGCTGAAGACTGATGGCGCCCTTTGATCGGCATGTCAGTCGGTAAATCAGTCCGACTGAGGTTGGATGTTATCTTCTTTGTTACGGAACTCCGTGACCTGCATTTCGTTCAGTGGTCGATATCGCAACGGACACATTTCGATTGCAAGGTAAAACCCTAGAGAAATTAAAACTCCCCTTGTCCAGATAAACAAGATTACGAGTTAATACCTGTCGGAATCCTTTTCAAACTCTGTCAGGTGATTCGTTTCGAGTTGTTTAAACAAACCACTTGAAATTTGAACGTTTCACAAATACTAATTCATCAGGAATTTCGAAAGCTTCTGTATCAGTCATTCGAAACATCTCGATTTGCATCCCTTGTTTATCTTTCACATGGGTAATATGTTGCTACTTTGTTTTGAGCGAACTGTGTCTTGCATCCGAGATACAGGTGTCTAACTAGAAAAACCCTGGCTGGGCATTGCACTTTAGTTGCATTGTTTCAATTGAACAATGGATTGGCATGGCATGGCAAGTCGAAGTAGAAGAAAATGGCGGAGGAGGTAGGGGACGAAATGTGGAGCCTTGAGCGTCCCCCTCTACAAATGGCTTCCCAACCCATTCATTTTGATTCTATTTCGAAAAGAAACTTTATATCTAGGACACATCCAGTACTCGGAGAAAAAAAGTGTCTTAGTTCATGGGGTTCTCAAATCTGTGATGGAACCACGGATTCACGAGGTGTTGACATGACAGACCAAGGTGTCAAGATAACGATAACTCATTTACCACGTTAATGTTGAGCTCACATGATCTTTAGGCAGTGAAATCTATTTGATAGTTGTTGCCGGTTTACCCAAAGCATTGCACTTTAAAGCCGTAGCAACTAGCAGCCGAAAATTCCCTTTCAACATGGATAAACTCAACTGCATTTTTCAAGTAAGCCATTTTTTTTGGGGGGGGGGGGTATTGTTTGCATTCGATAACCTCGTATTTGTTGTACAGATTTTAGCCTTTGGGATTTTCTTGAATGCCGGAGCTATTTCAGCTAATCCTTTTTTAAACCGCATGTATCATAAAAGGCTAGAAAAGGTTTTACCCAACAATCAAGAAGCCTTCGATGTTGGTAATTCATCCCTTGGGCAACGTGCTATCTGCCCAGAGGATTATTCACCTTGTACATGCGCCTTAACCATCAGTGGATTGGAAATCACCTGTGCCGACGTCTCTATCGAAGACATCCAGGACGTGTTCTTCCGTACACAAACTCTTCGACTGTATTTGGTTCTGTTGACGGCTACAGTCTCACCTTCGGGTACGATTGCATTACCCCCTGATTTACTTCAAAACAAACATGCAGACAACATTTTCCTCATTTGTCCGTCGGGTGCATCGCCAAACGTTGGTCTCACCATAGATCCATTTGCTTTTGAATTCACCCGGTTCGAAACGACCATAATGGGCATTCTGAATTGCGATCTATCGGCACAAGCAGACATGCGATTCTTGAACGATTTCACTGCTTTGTATACGCTTCGCATTGAGAACACGTTGAACGTGGAAGTCATTGAAACTCTTCCGACAAGTACGTTGCCGGCTCTGAAGAAACTCATCATTACTGGATGCACGGGATTAGAAAATGCCGCTTTTCCTGATTTGACACCTGCAAGATTAGAACGACTGTACCTGAATGGCAACGGCTTAAACGACGAAGCCATCAACAGCATTTTGATCTCTGTCGGTAGTTCGTCTTCATCGAGCTCTTTGCAAGAGCTCGTTTTAGCCGACGATGGAATGGCAAAAGTTCCAAGGATTGGATCGTTTTCCCAACTTAGTGTGTACGACGTCAGCTATAACAACATCCCGTACATGAGTCAATTAACTTTGATGTTCAGTGCGCCCGTACGATTAGTCAGTCTTAAAAGTATTTCCCTTTCTGCTATCGAAGGAGAGGCTTTCCAAGGTAAACGTGTCTTTATTCCTCAGCCTAATGTGGATTTTTAAAATTTTAATTTGTGTTTTGACAGGTGATTTCTCGGTGGCTCAATTCAACTTGGAGTACAATCAATTAAAAGAATTTAGAGAAGATGTTTTCAAATCAATGCTGCAACAAATGGCGGCATTGCCGGATGGTGAAGGCGGTCAAGTCCTCGTCACTGGAAGTAAATTCTAATTATTTGAGTACCTCCAATCCCATGCATAAAATGTAATGTTCTTTCTTAAACGTTCTCACGCTTGGGTTTTGTTGTTTAATTGTTAGACCCGTTTGCGTGCGGTTGCGGTTTGGCCTGGCTGATCCGAGACCATCAAGAGCTCATCCCTAGTGTGAAAAACGGCGTTTGCGATGGGTTTTTCAGGTTCGAAGACTTGAATCCGAATTCGTTCACCAATTGCATCTAAGGAAAATTGAACCCGGTGTGATCCCGGAGGTGCCCGTAGACATGCCCAAGTTAGTTTTTAAACTAATTCTTTTTCGTAAGATATAATGATACAGAACTAACGTGTATTAAATAAAAATGCTCGGACATTATTTGAATCAACGTTAATTTTGTGCCTACCGATGGAAAAGGTAAGCTTTTTTTAAATTTTTTAGTTTTTCGCTTTAGAAAACAAGAGTGTGCGGCTGGAAAGCCTCAGTGGCTTGCATTGAGTAATGCACTTAATCTCATTTGTTGACAATTTCATGGCTCCTATCCATTACAGAGAGCCTTTTTTTTTTTTTAAGTCATTTGTCATGGAATTGAAATCAGATGGGAATTAGAATGAGCCTGGACAAACAAGGTGAGAAAATCCAGAACGACGAAAAACATTCGTCGCCTCAGTTTTTTTTCCATTATCTAATCTTCTTTCAACAGATAATTTTTTCTTGAAACAAAATGTTAAATACATCGAACTACTGGGAAGAAAGTAGTTCTAACGTAAGTATGTCTAAATGAATAAAAGATGTTTAAAACACTACTACTAATTGTTGAATATCATTCGGAATGCACAGGACCATTTCTTCAGAAAGCAACTCGGAATACGCAACTGCCAATTTTCCAACTGGGAACCTGTTGTCAAGAGCTCAAATTGTGTTATCCCACGGTATCTCTTTTTAACATTTAAGCTACATTCGGGTTTCTTTTTTTTAAACGTACATTTGTTTTAGGCATTTATTTTCTGCCAGCATAGTCGTCTAAGGCCGTGAATGGGAGGAATTTTCAATTACCCGCGTTTGTTTATTGACAAACTTAACGCATCGAAAACTGTGGGGTCAGCCCAGATGCCGGAAATTGTTGGAATAACCAGGTATTGTTCTTTTCAAAATCGTCGTGTATCTGAGTAAAACATACGAGGTCTTCGTCGATTGAATGCCAACGCACGTTTCGTGCGCGTCTCAATGCCAGGAATGTATTTCTACGATGCGAGTAGAAAACAAAAGTAAACAAGGAAATCACAGAAGAATTGAATTGCACTTTCGCCTTCTGAAACCAGACAGATAATGACGCATCGCTCCGTCAGATGCGAGCATATTTTCACACGTTGTTGAAACAGTTGCACTCGATCGTGCAGTTGCTTTTGCTTGTACATATGGGAGGGAAAAAGCTAGTTTTTTGCTTGTTTGGCTTCCGTAATCATTGCTAAGAGAACATTTTTTGCGGTTGGTTCGTTTCCTTCATCACCTCTCGAATGTTGCTGTGTCTAGCACTCGATTCGTGACCGGTGTGGGATATAGACGAAAGATCGCGCTTCACGACACGTTCGTGTGTTTAGACAGGTTTCGGTTGCTGAACCTCGTAATATGAGCCAAGGTTATTTGAAAAATAGCGTGCCGTAGAGAACAGAGAGGAACGCGGCATTCAAAATCGCTTGAGGGCCACAAATTGTAAGTGGGTTTGCCCAACGTCACAGCTACGAACCCGCCTTTTAAACCCTGTAGGGGAAAATATAGACAACAAAAAAAAATCCTTTTTCTTTCTCACTTGAGAATCAGTGTCTTGTTGTGCTGGTTCGTGTTTGCATCGGTCGCGATTTCTGAGGTTTTCCCTTTACCACTTCCGCGCGTAAACCGATTCACCTGGTTGTTTTAATCCAATTATTGATCGTTTTCTTTTGTTTTTTTTATTGGCAGCTTTTCCTTCAAAGGAAAATGTACTTTCATGGTGTTATCATCAGTTGCTGTATTTTGGTTAGCCTGACCAATTCCATTCACGTTAAAGGACCGGAAGATGACGAGTGGTAAGCATGAAATTACCTGTTTATTGCACGATCAGTGCAGATAAACATCAAGTGACCTTATCTCTTGTGAAGGGCGGATGGATTGTTGCGAAAAAAACGATCAGTGGACAAAGATGAGGCGCTTGCCAAAGATTTCCTCTCGTTCCACAACCTGAGGGCTTCTGATATGTGTTACCAAACTAATATCGCCGAATGGAGATATGCGTCGGATATCACGACGGAAAATGAACGCCTTAAGGTTCGCTATTATTTCATTTCAATGTTCCTCTTAGTGCAGATGAAACTTAACGAACAAAAACATTCCCCGTCCTTAAACAAATTTCTAATTTTAAAAAATGAATGCAGCTAGAACACAGTCTAGTGGCTGCCCGATTCGAAAAAGAAGCCTGGAAAAATATCACCAGTTTCAATTGGGAACTCTTCACTGACCCCGATTTGAAACGCAAATTTCGTCTTCTTTCTGTATTGGGACCATCTGCGCTTCCTGAAGAAAAACTGACACAGGTAGGCACTGCATGGTGTAAAAAAAAAAAACCCGTTTCAGAAAAAACTAGAACGTAATCATTTATTCCGTCAATGCGGGAACCCTTTAGTACCGCAAATCTATCGACGGAATGGAGAAAATTTACAGCACGGCCAAAATCTGTTCGTACACCAATCCGGCTGATTGTGGTCTCAGCCTGGATCCTGGTAAGGTTAAAATGTACACCAGTTGTTAAATGATAAGCGAAACTGCTATAAACCAATTTATGCTCACGTGATTGTTTTTTAGATTTAACCGAGAAAATGCGCTCTAGCCGGAATTTTGAAGAATTGAAACATGTTTGGCATCAGTGGCATCAACAGAGTGGCGGGAAAATGCGCAGTCACTATGAACGATTCGTTGAGTTGAGCAATGAAGCTGCGCGAATGAACAGTTAATCAAATGTAATGTTTCATTTTAGCATATTAGATGAGATTTTGAATTTTAGATTTCAGTGACACTGGAGCTTACTGGTTACGCAACTACGAGTCTGACACGTTCAAGAAAGATATCGAAGGATTGTGGCAAACTATAAAACCATTTTACCTACAGCTGCATGCGTACGTCCGTGCTAAACTGAGAGCTCATTATGGCGAGGACAAGGTCCCCAAGAATCAACCGATTCCTGCTCATTTGCTGGGCAATATGTGGGCGCAAGCGTGGGCAAATATCAATGAATTAGTAATACCGTACCCTGGCAAAATGTCGGTAGATGTCACACCGGAAATGCTAAAGCAGGTGAGTAATCATCGCCTTTTATTTAACGTGTATGATTAATGTTGATGTATCCATTTCAGGGCTATACTCCGAAGAAAATGTTTCAAATGTCTGAGGATTTCTTTACCTCGTTGGGTTTACTTCCTACTCCTCCAGAGTTCTGGAGTGGATCTATCATCGAGAAACCGACCGACAGAGAAATCGTTTGCCACGCTTCAGCTTGGGATTTTTGCAACGGAAAAGATTTCCGTATCAAGCAGTGTACTCGGGTCGACATGGAAGACTTCATCACTGTCCACCACGAAATGGGACACATTCAATACTTTCTGCAGTACAAACACCAGCCGCTAGTTTATCGAGAAGGAGCCAATTCAGGTTTCGGTTTTTATTACATTTTGTATGTTTCGAGATGTTAATTATTTTTCGATAGGATTTCACGAAGCGGTTGGCGATGCACTAGCTCTCTCTGTCCAAACTACCAAACAGTAAATCAAAATCGAAACAATTTGATTTGACTGTTCGCTGTTAAACCAAATCTTCTATTTGTTTTCGCATACAGTCTCAAAGAAATTGGCTTGCTGGACAAATCATCCCCGCAAGATCATGAAGCCACCATTAATTATCTGTTGCTGACGGCCTTGGATAAGATTGCCTTTTTCCCATTCGCTTACATCATGGATAAATGGCGTTGGGACGTGTTTGATGGGTCCATTTCATCAGCGGATTACAATTGTCACTGGTGGAAACTACGGTTAGCATTTCGAGTCATTACATTCTCAATTGAAAATGATTACTAAAATGTTTTTTACATGCGATAAGTGAGGAGTACCAAGGCATCCGGTCACCAGTGACAAGATCAGAAGTCGATTTCGATCCTGGTGCAAAGTATCACATTGCAGCCAACGTCGAATACATTCGGTACTATTTCTTTCCCATTACATCAACTGCCAGTTTGTTTTAAAATGTATCCGTATAAACTCGGTATTGGTTTGACCATTGGTGGAGTGCAGGTACTTTGTGAGTTTCGTCATCCAGTTCCAGTTCTATAAATCCATGTGCATCGCAGCTGGTCAGTATGATCCAAATAATCCTGCACGACCGCTCCACGAATGCGATTTTTACCGAAGTAAAGAGGCGGGAGCTAAATTAGGGTATCATTTTTTTTTTTTTCAACATAAAAATTAGGTGTAATGTCTTAACGTTTTATTGATTTTTTTTTCGGGTCATACATAGAGCCATGTTGGCTATGGGATCGTCGCGACCTTGGCCGGAAGCAATGCGAGCCCTTACGGGACAAGACCGCATGGATGCCAGCGCCTTCCGTGAATATTTTAAGCCACTTGAAGATTGGCTGATTGCCAAGAACAAAGAACTCGGCGAACCTGTTGGATGGAGCTCAGGTTAGTACCACATCGCATCCAACCCATTTCCCATCAGTTGAATTCTAATTTCTTGTTCATTCATTTTAAAGAGGGCATGAATTGTCAGAAAAATGCTCCCGAATCAACAACGCAAGATCCACCTACAACACAACGGCCTAGCTCCAGTGGTCAAATTTTGCCTCATCTTTGGATTGTAGCTTTCATTTATTCTCTTCTTTATTTTGTTTTCTAAACAGGGATAGTTGAGTTGTTTTGTTGCCTTTTTCATCAACAGGTTCAAGACATAGCTTTCATCAGATAGTTTCTGGGTCTTTTTTCTTTTTCAGGAATGGTTTTTCAAGAGTTATAAACAGAGACCGTTTTTGTAGCAGAATTACAACGACGAATACAGTCTATAGAACCGGACCCGTCTGGAGCAGCTTTACAACGAATCTTTGGCTAGGTAAAAATAGTTATAAGCACTAGTGGAACTAATCAATTTACATGTAAACAGAATCAGCGTGATGACTATCAAAAGCGTTTGCTTTTCCTGTGTCAAATTTAAATTTCTAGTAGATGCAAAGGAAGAAACTTTAAAATTACTTCTGTTTATCTTCCAAAGTGACAACTACAGTCAGCAGTAAAAATTTAGGAAGGGTTTAAAGTATCGTGCATCCATTTGTTTGAACATTTCAAGAACGACTGAGGGTGGTTTAAAAGCAAAGGAACTATTTTTTAGCTTATTTGAGCTTTCAAGTGTTGTATATACTACGAATCTACGTAGTAATCGAGAAGCGAAACTCCATCAGAAAAAATTGCCATTCAAATTGATTCGAGGGTTGCATATTTCTTGGCGTGGGAAGCCAGGATCAACTTGGCTAGCACGGCACAGGAAAATCCCACGATGAACAAGCTGCAGATGACCCACAGACTAATGTATTGACTCGATTCCAAATAAGCAATTTCTTCGTACAATTTTGCTTCGGAAATGTCATTCTGTAAGATGTGAAAAATAGTTGAAGTATCAGATTAGCATATGAAATTACTGTTATGTAATGTAAGAAAAAAAATGTTATGTACCGGCATTAAAAATGTTTTGGCACTTATCTCATCTTCGCGCGAGACCGCTAACTTAACACGCACAGGACTGGAAACCTGATTCACCCAGAAAAGCTTTTTAGATGCCACGTAAGTTGTCCTATTTAAACAAATGGGAGAATAGAATGCATGAAATAAAGCAATGCTACGAGATATCGCTAATTTGTTATTTATTATTAATTTTTTTTACTTAAAAATCACGTCGCCCGCGAAATCAGTTGGAGGGGTCCAAGTTAGGTGTACAATGTTTTTGTGTGATTTACTTGAATGTGTTGCTGCATTCTTCATTTTTTAAAGATTGTTAATAGAGTGACTTGATTTTAAACAAGTAAATTGGATTAAATACTTGATGCAGCCCATGGCAATCTATGGTGTGTGAATCATTGTGAACTTGAAATGTTCCTAGGGCCACTGCATTTTCGGAAGGCAGTTCAAAAGCCATTATCATGTAGCCTGTGAACAAAATATTATCTATAGGCATAAGGAATGGATATACAGGTACAAAGTTCCTACACATACCCTTGAAGGAGTCAACAGTGGTTTCCGATGAGCTTGATGAACCGTCTGAACTGTCAGATGATGCAGTTAATGATAGGGTGTGAAGAGCAATCCTCAGACTTGAATTTGAAAACATTTCTGCCTATAAAAGAAATGACTCAATGGATGTCTTCATTGTATAGTTATAGTGATGAAGTGGTACCTGATATGGTTTTGTTTCAAAAGGACAAGGCGATTTTTGTGGGTTGTGTTTGTGCAATGGGTACATGGTGTTGCAAGCTGTGGTGGGGGCTCCATGTGGATGGCCGGTAACGTGACTGATAGTCAGTGCTAGTACGAATACAAAGAAACTTTGCATTTTTTCACCTTTGCTGAAATTTCAGACTTGAACTGGTGAGCCAATTGAGCAACACAGACCCCCTTAAACAGCTTGAAACACCACAGCTGGCTTCTTTGAAAATTAAATTATTAAAGCGGTGTCTGGACACAAGGGAAGCTAACTATCTGAGGAAGTGCATGAAATAACTTTAATTTCTTGATAGTTGATCACAAAGTTGGACTTTGGATGTGATCATCGGATACGGTATAGGTTGGGGGCGGACGACGTGACCCAAATCATAACAAAATAGCAGACAAAAATGTAAGCACGTTTCCGACAACAAATGACTGCTGGATAGCGATGGCATTCTCCTGTGTCGTATCTCTGTTATTGGAAACTGAATGTAATTTCATTGCAAAGATTGTAGAAACTGTTGTATTTCTCTATCCTGTGTAGTCGTTCGAAACCTTTAATTAGTTTCAGGAGGAAATCATCAAAACGAAATGATAATGTTGAATTTGAGTATGTTTGCTGATGTGAAAAGTCACAAAACGTACGAGTTGATGAATCATTAAAACTAATGAAGCCGATACGGAGTGGGACAGAAACTCGTAGGGATGATAATAGACAAAGAGTGGCGCCTTTTTTTGGGGTGTGTTGACCTTGTAGAACAGAAAAAAAAAAATCTGAATTTCCCGTATGTTGAAATGGAAGGTGCGGAGACGTGAGCATGGATCTCATCCTTCCTTTTTTTCACCCTCCCCATCCTTGGACAGCCGAGGTAAGGTATAAAAACCCAGGTAACATGTCTCTGATTTGTGCTAGTCTCTCCTCGTTCTTCTTCTTGTAACAATGTATTCAGCTCGTTGCACCGGTAGATTCGTTGTTTTGTGTTTTTCTGCTTTGATGGTCAGCCAAATTGTTTATTGCAAACCCAATGGCGCCCCACTTGAAGCTTGTGAAGACATGTCCCCGCAGCATTTCATTATGCCACAATCAGGCGTGTGTCCGTTCACTTCAAGGCTTGCCAAGGTAAGTGTCTTAACAATTTGCAGTGTTCAACTTGTGATCTGTAAATGTGATATTTGTGTAGGATGAAATGTGGTCGAATGGTACTATCGAAGTGACACTAGAACATGACAGCGAAGATTTCAAAGGTATTCAATTTTCGGTCTAACAGCACATAGATTTCTACACGTTTGTTGTTTGATGTTAGGTTTTTTGATGATGGCTTTTGACAGCACCAGTTCCGATACGGATCCCATCGGTACTTTCAGTGCCGATCTCAAGGGCATGGGAAAGGCCATTGACTGCAGAAGCGATGGTACAAAGGTAACTAACCCCATTTATCTTACAAGCCCAAGACTGTTAAGAATCTTTGTTAACTTTTACTTTCCCCTCTACTTATAGAATGCCGTGACCCACAAGGACAAGTCACTGAAGAGATCGGTCGTTGCTACCTGGACCCCCCCTGAGGACTTCGATGGCTCTGTTGTTTTCAAGTAACATTATGTTTTATACCTACATTTGGGGAGCAGATAATTGTGAAAGTGACTTTTGTTGGTCGGTAGGACTACCTTCGTCAAGTCGTTTGACAAGTTCTGGGTCAAGCAATCGTCTTCCACCCTGCGAGTTAAACGAGCTAGTCTGGTCAGTGATAGCAGCAGTGGCAAGGGAGAGTCGTCTACCACGGAGAAACCTGTTGAATCTACTACCGCCAAGAAGCCTTCTGCCAAGTCTGACAAGGAGGGTGGATCAGATACCACTACAACACGGGTATGAGGCAGTGACTTCCCAGACCTTTCATATTTGCATTGACTTAAATTCCTCCTTTCTCTATTTTTTTTTTTCAAATTGCATAAGACAACTACAGCCCAGCCAGAGATTACAGATGCTGCTTCGCCGATTGGTATCTTGGCTTTTTACAGCGTTATAATCATTGGCGTTACCATCGCTTTTATAGCCTGATATCTTGAATCGAGCCTCTCATATCCTGAGATGTACAAGATCTCCCATTAATTTCTTTTAATCCTTTTTCTCTTCCTTTTTATTCCATATCTCTTTGTAATATATTTTATGATTGGGGTTATTCTGTTGTGGTGGTTGGATCGTAAAATTCGAATGCAAATATACCTTCATTAAGGTTAAATAGATTCCAATTGTTTTTTATAGCATCGAAACTGTCTGGGTCATGTCTGTAAAGTATAGGGTTGGGTAATGTACAGAACAAGTTCAAGGTAGGGTGAAAATTCTTGCATGACCTTCAATTTGTAGGTGGCTCTGGGTGACATGATGATTACAACCAAGCTATAAAAAAAGTCACAGCATTTGTATTAATATCAGTTGTCAAGAGGCACTTGGTCGAGATAGACGATCTCTCTTCCAGTCTCTAAACAATCCGTAAAAGTCATGAAGACCACTTGGGTGTTCGTCGTGTTGTACGTGTTCATTTCTCCTGTTTGGGTGCAGCAACTTGACGTACTCCATTCGAATGTTCAGGATGGAGAAGGCAGTTTTCTAAGCCAACATCATGGTCTTCCTATCACTGATCAATGTGTAGGAAACTGTTCTAGTCAACTAAACGGCCCGAACTTTGTTAACAATTTAGGGTGAATATCTTTTGAATTGCTTTTCTTTGTTCGAGAACGTCCATTAAACCTGTAATACATTTAGGAATCCACATGTACAGCAAGTAATGGAAGGCAGTTCAGGTGGTGTTTTCGGCTTCGTCTTTTCAACTTTGTCAAGTATGTTGAATTACGTTTACCGGATATTTGTGCAGCCCTGGATTGGAATGCTTGGATACAGTCGGTCAGCTTCGATCGATAAAAATTTCTATACGGTCGAAGGCCGATCGGCTGTTGATCCTCCAATCGCTGTAGCTTCACCTGTCAATTGGCACGAGATGGGCACGACAGTCTTTCAAGTCTTGTCGAGTTTATTAGGGAACAATCAGGCCCGACCATCAAAATTAAAACCGTCATTTTCACCCAAAGAGTCATCTACAGATTCCACGGGACCTATCAGTGCAATTAACCCTTTGTAAAACTCATCCCCATGTTCAGTCAATAAAAAGTGCAAATTTAATCCCCTTGTGTGCAGCAATGTTAGATACCTGTTTCTGATAGCCCACAAATAATCGATTATTATCGTTTTTAAAATTTCATTGCGATTCTTTAGCTGTCTGAGAACGACGGCCTCCATCTGGCAATTCCTAGAGAAATTGCCATCTTGCCATTTTTAACTTCCAAGTAAATCCCAATTGTTTTCCCAATGCTTTTTCTCTTGTAGGAGGCATTTGTTTGGGTACTAAGCTATAAAAACACATAGAAAAATCTTCGCGTAAAAGCAATTTGAATACTTCAGAGTAATCCCATTTTGCTGATTGCTTGCACGTTTTTTTTACTTTACGACTCAGTACTTGAACAGTATTAGAATGTTGTCCACAAATTTTAAAAAATGTTCTCAACCCTAATTTTCCACAAATTGCCGTAATAGACCCGACCAGATCAATTAGGTGACACGCTTTTCTGATCGTTTCTATTTTGTACTGCTCTTTTTACAATTTAACGATGTTATGAATATTACATTGCTACGGAATTTTCAGACTAAGGTTTGCTATGAAAATTCAGTTGGCAAAATAGGTGGTATAAAATTTCTGAGTAAAAATAGCTTGGGCGTTTCTCACGTTTGAATTGAAGGCGGGAACATTCTGACCGTCCAATCAGGTACGACTTCGTGCAACTTCAGGTTGACACGTCGCCAGCAGCGGCATTGTTGATTTTTTTCTCCCGTTCTTTGGGTTTGTAGTTGTACAGTGTCTCGCATGTATTGCTCCCGGTTGCTTTTTTTTAATTAAAGGCTTAAGTTATTTATAGATTTAGATTTAATTTAGCTATCATGGCATTAGACAAGAGATTCTTAGGCTATGCTTCAGGCATATTCATTTGCTACTTTTATTTTGGTATTCTCCAGGAAAGAATGTAAGTTTGTATTGAATCCTCACGTAGCTGTTACATCTTACCTTTCATTCTGTGTAATTTTCAGAACACGAGGGAAGTATGGAGAGGGTGAAACACAAGAGAAGTTTACCTACACCTTAGCCCTAGTGTTTGTGCAGTGTGTTGTAAATTTCGCATACGCAAAAATCAGTAAGTAAATAAAGTTTCAGCACCAAATTTGTGTTAATCTAAAACATATTTTTGCATTTTAGTGCTGTCTACTGTGATGAAGCAGGGAGAAGATAAAACAAGCAGAATGTATTATGCTTCATCTGCTCTCACTTATTTACTCGCCATGGTGTGCAGTAACATGGCTCTGCAATGGGTCAATTACCCAACCCAGGTTACTATTTAGCACCTTGTTTCAGTTTTCTGTATCTGAGTATTTTTTCTTCTTTATTACAGGTGGTTGGAAAGTCATGCAAGCCCATTCCCGTTATGATTCTAGGAGTTTTATTTGGGAACAAATCATATCCTATGGCCAAATACTTATTTATTCTCACTGTAGTTCTAGGTGTGGCCATGTTCATGTACAAAGACAAGCCTGTAACTGCCAAGCAAGAGATAGATACAGGGATTGGTATAGGTGAAATATTGCTGGTAAGACATGGAAGAAACATACTGTTGTGTTACATCATCATTTTCTGGTTCTTGTAGATTTTGTCCCTTATCATGGACGGACTTACGGGCGCCATTCAGGAGCGAATGAAGACTGAATATCAGTCAAAGTCTGGCCATATGATGCTTTACATGAACTTGTGGTCTGTTGGATACTTGGCTTTTGGTAATAAGAATTAAATTTTACTCAGCACGCTTACTTAAAAGATTTTGTGCGGTTCTCTTAGCTCTTTTGGTTACCGGTGAATTATTTGACTTTGTTGGATTCATCAGTCGTCATCCTTTTGTCTTGTGGGATTTGACTACTTTTTCGATTGCAAGCGCACTCGGACAGGTAATAATTTTACTTTCGCTTGCGCCATAGCTTTCACAACAATGTCATTCGTTTCATTTGCTTCCAGTTCTTCATCTTTCGAATGATTGCCGATTATGGTGCGTTACCGTGCTCAATAGTGACGACAACGAGAAAATTCTTTACTGTCATGGCTTCTGTCATTTATTTTGGCAATCAGCTATCTGGTAGACAATGGATTGGAGCGACCTTGGTGTTTGCGGGTTTAACGATGGACTCTGTTTACGGTAAAAAGAAGGCGCCCAAAAAGTCCTGACTTTCCCTTGTTTAGGCGGTTTACACAATAGCAAAAATATTTTTGTTGGGTTGTGATTATTGTTTTGTTTCATGTTTTGCGGCTAATAAACAACGTAATACAACACTTCGAGTCGATGATAGAAGAGAATAAGAAATTTTAAAAAATGTGGCTTTCTGATGTCTGATAGGGTAGGCAAGACAAAATCAATGCGAGCATTTTGGTAGGATAACGACATTATAATTTTTTCAAGGTTTAAACTTGACCATTGGGATGCTTTTGGATTGGTAGCACTTGTCGCACACCCATTCGGCATAAACTTCGGCCGTTAGCAAGTGGTAAGCCGCCTCGGTCAATCCTGTACAGATCCTGTTTTAAAAAAGGTACCAAAGATTGTGTTTACGGTAAAAGTTGTGAGATTTTACAGATCCAAAATTAAACATACCTGTGAAACCAAAAATTGCATCCGGATTCGCATAGTATTGCTTGGTCGTTGTCGTGGACCTCCTTGTGACAAATACCACATGGATAGATAGGTGGGGCATTAGGGTTCTGTGGGTTAAAAACCATAGGCTGGTCAGGTGGGTAGATTTTGCCGGCCGAGACTGGCATAGGTTTAGGACCAGGTGGGCCACCTGAGTTGGGTTGACCAAAGACATTGCACGCTGGACTGCCCATTGGCCCCATCGGTCCCGCGCCACCACCCATCCCACCATGCCCCATCGGTCCGGGACCCATGTTCATGCCGCCCATGTTGTTCATGTTTCCACCCATTTGTCCCATTGGACCCATATGGCCACCATGGTTCATGCCATTCATTCCACCCATACCCATATGGCCCATCATTCCAGGAGGACCTCCCATACCTCCAGGTCCTTGACCAGACATTGGGCCAGGACCTTGGTGCATCATTGCATGGGGTGGTGGTGTATCATCAAAAGGATTTGAGGCAATGATAGTATCACCATAACCTGCAATAGAGATGAAATATGTTAGGACTTGGTTGGGGCAGTAAGTTTGTTATCGTTAGGTACCTGTCAGAGGAGGTGGAACAAGATCATTGATTGCTGGAGACTGCTGCGCCGCCTGAGCTGCAGCATTATTGGACCCTCGTCTTGGCTTCTTTTTGTTGTTGGCTGGGCCGTCCGAGTTGGGTCCTTGGCCGGGAGACCGAAAGTCCCCGGCCAAGGGTTGAATGGGCTTTCGCTTCGACAGGGCTATACATAGGCAAAAAGTATGTAAATAAACAACCAACTAAAATATTGCAAATATATTTGAAATTTTCAGTGTCATTTACCGGATTAGGGGCTGACCAGATAATAGTAAAATGCTTTAAGCTAAAGTTGAAATTATTCCATTTATTCTAGGCAACACGTCAGAAACAATTCCTTGTTTATAGCGTCTTCGAGTTGTAGAAATAAAGGCGTTGCCAGGCGTAAAAAATATTTTGGTTGATTAGTTAATCATTACAAGAATGTAGTTATTTAGTAAATGTATAAACCAGCAAAGAAGCATACATGTTTGCCAAGATTTTTGTAGGATAACTAATATATGAACAAAGCGCAATGTAAGAATTTATTTTTGACGATGTTACAGCAAATGTGCCGCATGGTAGGACAGTGTGCATAGTTGCGCCTCTAGCGTACAGTACCATGCAAGGTGTGCAATGTTTTTGTTTACTAGTCGGTCTGTGCATCTAATTTTCAAAATTCGAAGCTGTGATTAATCTCCAACAGACGGTGATATGCCCAAAGAAAAACGACGATCTTCTCGTTCCCCTAGTCGTAGAAAGAGATCCCGATCGAGAAGCCCAAGAAAGCATAACAGCAAAAAGCATGAAAGTAATAAGTTTGAGGAAAGACGATCACAAGAACGAAAACGTGCTATGAAAGTCGACCAGGAATTTTCTTTTGAAGATTACAAGAAAGATTTAGACACACTTTTTTTTACGGATCGTGATGTTATTAAAAAATCAACACCTCAGTATGAGGAATTCTGGAAGTTTTTCAACAAATACCAGCTAATGAGAAAAAAACAAGGAATTCAATCGTGGATCCTCCCTAAGACACAACCATGCAACAAACTAGGCATCCCTACTATCTACCATAGATCATTCATGATCAATTTTGGTTTAAACCTTCCCCCACCAGATAAATTACTCAGCCGCATACCTTCTGTTGATTACTCAGAGAGGAAATCAGCCCGACCAAGATTGACCGTGGAACAACTGATGGAGTTCCATCAGATAATTTTGCTCTATCTGGAATTTTTACAAAGAGAAAAAATGGTTAAACTGAAAAAATTGAGAGAAAGTCAACAAAAATTGCCCATTGCACAATTTAAAGATGAAATCATTAAGGCTGTGTTTGAGAAACAAGTCATAATAATAGCAGGTAAAGTTCTATGATTGAATAATATATTTATTTAGTGTTAAACTTCATGTTATTTGACAAAGGTGACACTGGCTGTGGTAAATCAACACAAGTTCCTCAATATTTGCTTCAGGCTGGATTTTCACGGATCGTTTGCACTCAACCAAGACGGATTGCTTGCATTTCGCTATCGAAAAGAGTTGCATACGAAACACTAAACGAATTCGGAACTCAAGTTGGCTATCAGATTCGTTTTGAGAAAAGCAAGACTCAAGCTACGCGAATTGTCTTTGTCACAGAAGGTCTTGTTCTCAGACAAATCTCCACTGATCCCACGCTATCTGACTATGACATTATCGTGCTGGATGAAGTTCACGAAAGGCATCTTGCTGGCGATTTTCTTCTCGGTGTCATGAAATGCTTAGTACAGTCTCGTAAAGATCTTAAACTGGTAATTCATTTTTATATTTCAGCAATGTTACAGACAATAATTAAACATTTAACACTGTAGATACTTATGTCGGCCACAATCAACATCGGCCTATTCCAGCAGTATTTCCAAGGCCAGGCTCCTGTCATTCAAGTTCCTGGTCGCCTGTTTCCTATCCAAGTCCAATACTTGCCTATTGCTGCGGAGGAGAGAGTTACGAAAACGGGAAAAATGAATCCTTCTCCCTATTTGCGAATTTTACAGTTGATTGACGGTAAATATAAAATCGAAGAACGTGGAGATCTGCTCATATTCCTCAGCGGAATGAATGAGATTACTACCGTGGAGGAAGTAGTAAGGGAATACGCCCAACAGAACCAGCGGTGGATCATTTTACCGCTTCATAGTACTCTGTCGGTCGCAGAACAAGATAAAGTATTTGACTACCCACCAGAAGGCGTCCGCAAATGCATAATTGCCACAAATATCGCGGAAACGTCCATCACTCTAGGTATGTATAACAAGCTTCAAATAAATGCATATACCGTAATCTCGCTTTGATTTTTAGATGGTGTCCGGTTTGTGGTGGACTCGGGCAAGGTAAAAGAAATGAGTCACGATCCAATCTCAAAGCTTCAGCGGTTGCAGGTGCTTTTTTTTTCCCAAATGCCAAGGTTTGAGACATTTGATAATATTTTCGGTTATTGACCGTTTAGGAATTTTGGATCAGCCGAGCGAGCGCAGAGCAGCGTAAAGGTCGAGCCGGTCGAACGGGACCAGGTGTTTGTTTCCGCCTTTACTCTGAAAAGGAATATGGAGATTTTACCGCATACTCTACACCAGAGATCCAGCGGGTCCCTTTAGATTCAATGATCCTTCAAATGATTTCAATGGGTCTGCCAGATGCTCGTCTTTTCCCTTTTATTGAACCGCCATCGGGTGACGCCGTGGAAAATTCGATAACAACACTTAAAGTACCGTATTTATACCGTTTACTTCCTTGAATGTATTGCCAAAACGTTTTTCTTCTATTTCGGGGGGAAAAAAAGGAAAAAGGAGCCCTGACAATCGACGAACAACTGACAATTATCGGGAAATGCCTTGCGGGATTACCAGTTGACATTACCCTTGGTAAAATGTTGTTAATGGGGTCCATTTTCGGGCAAGTGGAGGCCGTCCTGGCTCTTGCTGCTGCCTTGAGTGTACAAACACCCTTTACGAACCGAGCTTATCGCGATTCAGACTGTGAATCGGCTCGCAAAGATTTGGATTCCGATCACGGAGATCCGCTGACTCTTCTAAACGCGTACAAAGCGTGGCTTGAAATCAAGGCAAGTAATCAAGGCCACACTTCACGAAAATGGTGCAAGAAACGTGGATTGGAAGAGCAGAGATTTTATGAAATGACAAAACTACGACAACAATTTCGACACATCCTTTCAGACGCGGGATTACTTCCTGGCCAAGACTCGAAACAGAACACAAGCTCCTCGCAACGAGCTGTCAGACATGGCCAATTGCAACACTTGAGGTCGCTCAAACGCGACTTTATTCGTTCTGGCCAGCGAAAACGTAAAGTTTTAAAGCTTGGTGAAGATATTGAAGACATGGATGATGACGATGATGAAGAAAATGGCGAACAAATGGAGATGCCTACAGGCGCTAATATTGATATCAAAGATGTTGAATTTCGATTGCAGCATGACCAGTCAACAGTTAGGTCACTTTTGCGTGGTGTCACATCGGCTGCGACATCCCATCAAGACCTTATGCTATTAAAATTAATTCTAGCCAGTGGTCTTAGTCCCCAAGTGGCGATAGCTGATGAGTTTAATAACTACAAATCAACATCGGATCAATTATTTCACACTCGAGCAAAACCATTTACAGCTCTGCATCCTATGGGTGTCTTTGCTAACCACCCCGAAGCTCTTCAGCTGCTGGAACACGACACTATTCAAGTACCAGGGTTTGCCACGAAATTGCCTGTTTCCAGCAAGCACCAAGTGCTGATGTATGTGACGCTCTTGGAAACCAACAAATTGTATCTTATGAATGCCTTTCGAATGCCAGCTGCCCAGACTCTGCTACTTTTCTCTCAATCGATCGACACTAATGGTGACTTTGCCCGCATTGTTTGTGACTCTTGGTTAGAACTTCAGTTTGTCGATGCCGCGGCTGCTCAGAGTCTCCTTCTGCGAGCGTGCCAGTTACGTTACCGCTGGAACGACCTCCTTATGTTGCGGCTGGACCCTAATCGGCCACTTCGGGAGAAAGATGTTCAGAAATTGGAACAGAAAATGAAACGAATGCAACAGGACTTACACTATGACCTGATTGCCTTCACGCAGACCCAAACTTTATATACAATTAAACGGCTGCTGGCAGCTGATTTGAAGATTATTTACCGAGGCTGTGCTTTGGAAGATGCTGGTATTCCAGATGAAAAAACTTCAAGTGAAATAAACCCATTCTGGCCTGAATTTGTAGCAGTTACCCATCCCCGAAAAGGTGGAACACAAATGGCCGACTTTCTTGTCTACGGATGGTGAGTATAAACTTTCCTTTAGAAACGCAAAAACAATCTGTTGGATATGTATTGAAAATTCTGATTGTGTTTCTTTCCAGTTTGGAAGAACCAGATTTCACTCAGGATTATCTCAGTACTCCTTGGGCTTGTCCTATCTGCGAGCTCAATTTCTACCTGACTGGTCTAGGCCGGCTAAGGCATCAGGTTCAATGTCAGAAAACAAAAGAGCTGATGGAAGAAGGTAAAAATCCTTTCATCGATGTTTCGAATATGTCGAATAAAAGTAAAACCCCATTTTGGATTTATTTAGGTCAGGGCGAACTGCCGGAAACCTCACAGACGGGTTATTTCTGTCCCGATTGTCGCAGTACTTTGGAACTAACCGGGATCGATTTACTACGTCACCAAAAGAAGCACCAGCAAGAAAAATGTAAAGTTGAAGAAGATTAGTTCGATTCTGTAAAGAAACCTAGCCAATGCCCTTCAAAAGTTAAGCCTATGGCAATGTTTTTCACTTCCGCCACGTATTTTTGCGAAATTTTTCATCCAAGGTTGAGAATTAATTCTGATTTCAAGTCTTGTATAATACATAGCCAATGCCTGCTGAAGGTTAAAATGAATTTTATTTAATTTTGGCGTCATAGGGGCGTGAAGACATAACGATTTCATTTTACGTGGTCTGGTAATGAAATTTCGAAGAAAATTTTCAATGTTCCTTTGTTTTCTTCGTCACTTTCTAGTTTCTACTGACGTAGTGAAAAGTTTCGCCCACTTCTGCCTAAGTTTAACACACTTTTGAAATTTTTCCTCGTTTCTCTTAAGATTACCCGACAATATTTACCAATTAAACAACCACATAGAAGATCTAAAGAAGAAAAGACAAGTTGGAGGACCTGCAACTATTTGAGAAGCATAATACAAAACGGTTTTGCAGACTTGCCTCCATTACTCGAGAAGGTCATGAAACAATTTTCTAATGCCTCTTTATGTCATTGAACATCATTTTCTCTCAAAAGGCTTCGAAATATCTAGATACCAAGATGTATTTCATAATCAAGAGAAATTTCTGCGTCATGTTGGTACTTTTCTCGACGTTATGTCAAGTCAGGACACGTATACTCGTATGACGTCCATTGTTTTGCGTTGCTATCTTTGAAAAAACATTCTGGAAAGAGTATACTTGGTATAGCCCAAAGGGGATATACGTAGAACGTCCCCCTCCCCTCCCAAGGCGTCTGTCTATATAAAGGCCAGTCGCCAACCATTGAATCAATTCGCGTCCTGCAACCAGTAAGAGAACATTAGCCCTATCGTGGTCCTCCGTCGACTAAATATTTTTATTCAATTGCATCATCTGATATACTTGATTTGGTAAGAAACAGTTAGTTTTTATGTAGTTTTGTGTATTTTATTCAGTTGTGTGCTGTAAAAGCGTAGGTTTCCTGTGAATTTAGAGTGAAACGAGAAAGTAGCACGCAGAAGTGAGTTCCTTTGTTCGTTGTCCGCCATCTTGACATTGTTCTGTCGCCCTAGTAACAGTCATACTGGAGATGTTTTAGCTTAAGTTTATTGGTAGAAAAACTATTATTCTCTTGTTGAATTCTTCTACTTAAGAGGTCGGTAAAAGAAACCAAGTTTCTGTAATTTACAATTTCTTTCTGGAATCGAAGTGGCTTGTGTTGTATGACGTAACGCTGGCAGTTGGGGGTTGCTCAACAAAAACGTTGGTCACCGACATGGTGTCCGCGGACGTCTGATTTTTGTACGCATTCTGATTTTACAATTCTTTCGTTTAGAGCAAAAATGCAGATCTTTGTGAAAACATTGACTGGCAAGACCATTACCCTCGAGGTTGAGCCTTCTGATACAATTGAGAATGTAAAGGCCAAAATTCAGGACAAGGAAGGTATGCCTCCTGATCAGCAGCGTTTGATTTTTGCTGGCAAACAGCTTGAAGATGGCCGTACTCTCTCTGATTACAATATCCAAAAGGAATCAACACTCCACTTGGTTCTGCGCCTTAGAGGTGGAATGCAAATCTTTGTTAAAACCCTAACTGGGAAAACCATCACTTTGGAAGTAGAACCTTCTGACACCATCGAGAATGTCAAGGCAAAAATCCAAGACAAGGAAGGTGAGGAGTATAAAAGTTTTATTGTTAGAACTATTGCCCATTTGGGTGTGTTCAGTGCATGCCTTTATTTTGGTTGACATTTAGTTGCTGCCAGGTTTTTCTGAGATTGATACAAATGATTCTTTTTATAATAGGTATTCCCCCTGACCAACAGCGTTTGATTTTCGCGGGTAAACAATTGGAGGATGGACGCACCTTGTCCGATTATAACATCCAAAAAGAATCAACCCTACATTTGGTACTCCGTCTCCGCGGTGGTATGCAGATCTTCGTTAAGACTCTAACTGGAAAGACCATCACTTTGGAAGTGGAGCCCTCAGACACTATTGAGAATGTCAAAGCCAAAATCCAGGATAAAGAAGGTATTCCCCCTGATCAGCAGCGTCTTATTTTCGCTGGCAAGCAGTTGGAGGACGGACGTACCTTGTCCGACTATAACATCCAAAAGGAGTCAACTCTTCATTTGGTACTCCGTCTTCGTGGCGGTATGCAGATCTTCGTCAAAACCTTGACAGGCAAAACGATCACGCTTGAAGTTGAGCCGTCCGATACCATTGAAAACGTGAAAGCGAAGATTCAAGATAAGGAAGGTGAGAGGACTAGGTTGTTTACGTTTGATTACTCTATTGTGATGACACCTTAATGCTCTGTAATATGTACTGTGATTACTTTACTTTTCCAACGTGTACTGATGTTAATCAGTTGCTATTCATTCAAGTGTTATGAGGAGTTGGTACTGAACTTTTTCTTCGCAACAGGTATTCCCCCCGATCAGCAACGTTTAATTTTTGCTGGTAAGCAGTTGGAGGATGGTCGTACGTTATCGGACTACAACATTCAGAAAGAGTCGACTCTTCATCTGGTTCTTCGTCTACGTGGTGGCATGCAAATTTTCGTTAAAACTTTGACTGGCAAAACCATAACCCTTGAAGTTGAGCCATCCGACACCATCGAGAATGTTAAGGCCAAAATCCAAGATAAAGAAGGTACGGCTTCGCATGTTTCTACAATGCTTATGCTGATGTGATGATACAACTTCTTAGGACACCTAATTATGTACCCTGATTAGATCATTTTTGGACTGAAGCATATTTCATCAACATTTCAGGATATTACTCGATCAAGATGTTGACAGTTTTCTTTGTTTTCAGGAATCCCACCCGACCAGCAGCGTCTTATTTTTGCTGGAAAGCAACTGGAGGATGGACGTACGCTCTCTGACTACAACATTCAAAAAGAGTCCACGCTTCATTTGGTATTGCGTCTGCGTGGAGGTATGCAGATTTTCGTGAAGACGTTGACTGGCAAAACCATTACCCTTGAAGTGGAGCCTTCTGACACTATCGAAAATGTGAAGGCTAAAATCCAAGACAAAGAAGGTGAGCATTCGCATCATTGTACTATCTTTATACTGACGTGATGATTCCACTTCTTAGGACACCTAATTATGTACCCTGATTAAATAATTTTTGGACTGAAGCATATTTCATCCGACATTTCAGGACGTCACCTGGTCAATATGTTGACATTTTCTTTTGTATTTTCAGGTATTCCCCCTGATCAGCAGCGTCTGATTTTTGCTGGCAAGCAGTTAGAAGATGGACGTACCCTGTCCGACTATAACATCCAAAAGGAGTCAACTCTTCATTTGGTACTCCGTCTTCGTGGCGGTATGCAGATCTTCGTCAAGACTCTCACTGGCAAAACGATCACTTTGAAGTTGAGCCTTCCGACACCATCGAGAATGTTAAGGCTAAAATCCAAGACAAAGAAGGTACGCGCTCGCAGAGTTAATCAATCTTTATACTGACGTGATGATACCACTTCTTAGGACACCTAATTATGTACCCTGATTAGATAATTTTTGGACTGAAGCATTTGTCATCAATACTTCAGGATATTATCCGATCAAGGTGTTAACGTTTTTCTTTCTTCTTTTCAGGTATCCCTCCCGACCAACAGCGTCTGATTTTTGCTGGCAAGCAGTTGGAGGATGGACGTACCTTGTCCGACTATAACATCCAAAAGGAGTCAACTCTTCATTTGGTACTCCGTCTTCGTGGCGGTATGCAGATCTTCGTCAAGACTCTCACTGGCAAAACGATCACTTTGGAGGTCGAGCCATCTGATACTATTGAGAATGTTAAGGCCAAGATCCAAGACAAAGAAGGTGTGTGTTCGGGGAGTTTAGTACTGATTATAAAATCATGATGAAAATTCACCTTAGGACACCTAAATATGTACACTGATTAAATAATATAAGCCTGAAAACAACAGTCATTATTCGTTGTAAGCCGTTCAAACAGGATATTGACTTTTTTCTTGCAATTATTCAGGCATTCCTCCGGATCAACAGCGTCTGATTTTTGCCGGCAAGCAGTTAGAAGATGGACGTACCCTGTCGGACTACAACATTCAAAAAGAATCGACTCTGCATTTGGTACTCCGTCTCCGCGGTGGTATGCAGATCTTCGTGAAGACGTTGACGGGGAAAACCATTACTCTCGAAGTTGAGCCATCGGATACCATAGAGAACGTAAAAGCTAAAATTCAGGACAAGGAAGGTATTCCACCAGATCAGCAGCGACTCATTTTCGCGGGTAAACAATTGGAGGATGGACGCACCTTGTCCGACTACAACATCCAAAAGGAATCGACCCTACATTTGGTACTTCGCCTCCGCGGTGGTATGCAGATTTTTGTGAAGACGCTCACTGGAAAGACCATTACCTTGGAAGTGGAACCCTCAGATACCATTGAGAACGTGAAGGCCAAGATCCAGGATAAAGAGGGTATTCCTCCCGACCAGCAACGTCTGATCTTCGCCGGAAAGCAGCTTGAGGATGGTCGTACGCTTTCCGACTATAACATTCAAAAAGAATCTACCCTTCATTTAGTTTTACGTCTTCGTGGTGGTATTTAAATACCAAAGTGATTGAAGTTTCAAAGTTGTCACTAGTTCTATGCGTTAAACTGGATGTGTTTTTTTTTTTTTGCCATCGCATTGGCGTGTTTTGGTTTTATGTTGATTTAATTGGAATACAAATCGAAATTACAGCATAAATTTTGAAGTTTCTTTCAATGTTCAAGATGTGAAAGCTTAATATTGTGAAAAACTCAAATTTCTTGGATATGGAAGAGCAACTGTTTTCTATCGTTGACTTTAAAATGAGCCCGTGTTTGGATACTAAAAACAAATTGATCTAGGTAGCTTTTTACAAGTAAACATTTTTATTTCATTCAACTGTAAATAACTACAACTGTTCAATTTGTTTACATCCTTGTAGTTGACACAGCGTTTTTCACCAATTGTTCTAGGTTCTGAACCTTTTTCAGTAGCTTGTCTCTTGGGTCGAATTCAGTATGCTTGACGGTGACCACGCGGTATCCTGACTGGGTAAGAAGTCTCTCACGTAAACCCTGAGCTCCCGTGCTGAAGGGCTTGCCTTTGCACAAATCTTTGTAATTAAGCACTATCACTGCAACCCTGAAAAACAACCAAGCAGGTAAGCAATAAAGTATTTAAATAAATTTTTAAAAATTTCACATTAACAGATTATTTTCGTACCTTGCACTATTGGCAGGTAATGCTTTTCCGTCATCGTAATCTGCAAGAGGAAAAGGAATCCCTTTGTCGTTCATGATGCACTCGGCGTCAATTTCAATTCCCAAACTAGTTTGCCCTCTTTCACGAAGGTACTTTCCGGAAGGTATGAAATTGGATAACGCGCTAACGACAGCTTGATTTAATGTAGGTTTCTGGTTCCCCGTAGCCGGATTATTAAACGTGAAAGGAAGAGCTGTCTTTAACCCTTTAAATTAAAAGAAAAAGAAAGTTGATTACAGTCCAGGTATCTATCGTTATGATACGATCACGACTAAACTTACTACTTAGGTCCCATTTCTTCAAAGTGGCTACCGCCCACAACTGGTTTAATTTCATTTGGACACCTCTGTTGTTTCCTGGAGTTGACCCTGGTGTAAAAAGTTTTGTTTCAGAAAACGGAAATTAATGAAAAATTTATGGGATAACTTACCTAATAATTCACTAATAAATTCATCATTCAAAACAGATTGACCAGTTTCTAGGTCTAAATGATTAAGCACTGCCAAGGACCAAGCCAGGTCCAGTTGGATAAACTTGCTCAAGTCAGATGACACCTTTTTCTGTCTGAGTAGAAAGGACATCTTTTCCCACAGAGGTTCCCAGCACGAAGGTAAAAAGTCCAATGCTGCAAGGCAGAGCGTTAAGGAAAGGACATCTTGATAACGAACTTTGGTCCAGTTGTGGTTGACCCAATCACAGATTGCATCCAAACAACCTGATTAGAAAAGGTTTAAGATGAAGTCACAGCCTCAGACCTAGTCTCAGGTTAAAAGTAAAGTCTAGCCTTCATGTCGATATTTAAGTTGGCCGAGGCTAGTGAGTAGAGATCCTATCGTAGATGACTTCACTTCAGGAGTTAGCTGCGTAACGAGATCGTTGCAAATGCGCTCCATCAACAAATGATCATGGAAAGAGAGCCGATGTAGAGCAAAGAGGATATCAGCGGCTAGGCGAACAGACAGTTTCTCAGAACGTTTGTTAAGATGGTATGAAAGTGCACGCAATAAAGGGGTTGACCTCCTTTGAGTGGCACCTAATATGACCAGTATCTGTGAAATTACGGAGAATGAATATTTGTAATCCCTTATCTAAAAAACATTTGTTATTTGTACCTTTGTTTGGTCTTCCTGACTGAAGCCCTGTACCAGCTCAACAAGGACATCTTCCATTTTTTCTATAAACTTTGGACTGAAGTGGGCTGCATGCTTGAATAATGAGACAAAATCTCTTGCTTCCACTATCTCCACCCATCGACGCTGAACATTTGACACAACTTCTTTAATGACTTGCTGACGCCGAGCTGATTCTTGCATTTGGCTGTAATAATCCATAACCAGTAAATGTTGACCAACTGTAATTTTTCTCAACAGCCATAGGATTTCATTCTCAAGGGATTCAACAACTTTTGAATTGGGTTTGAACCCTAATACAAGCAGGCCTTTTAGAGCCTAAAAAACACAGTAACAAAGAATTGAAATACAATTTTGATAATAGAATTGTGATAAATTTGAATACCTGTAAAGTACCAAAAACTCCTACACTGAATTCTCCTTTAAGAAGATTCTCTTCCAGTTTAGCTTTGTTATCCAATTTTTGAAAATCTGACACAGTAAATTTGCCCTCTGATACCCATCGACTAAGGATGTTCACTACATTTATAGCACATCTTCCATCAAAACTTTGGTGTTCCACAGACATTAGAAGTGATCTAGCATCTGAGGCAGAAAAAATTTGTTTATCAAGTGGGGTTTTCACCCAAGCCGGTTCCCTGGATAAAGGCTCATCGGCTTTTGAATCGGTCTGCTTTAAAGAAAGATTCGCCGAGGTGGAACACCATTTTACAGACGTTTGCACCACGGGGCAGGAACTACTTATGCGAACGATCCCGAACTTTACAAGTAATCCAGTGCGAAACATTTTGATTTTGATGAAATTGGAAACAAAGCTAAGTTGTCAAACAGAATTCTAGTTCATCACGCGTTTTATGTTCGTGAATGGATATAGGCAGTCGCCTATAAGGAAAAAAAGTAGCAGACGAATTTGGGCCCTGGCCACAACACTGCTGTTGTTCTTTTGCCATTCCGACGCTTCGACGTTTTTCTCTTAATTGGTAAGATAGTCATCTGAGTCTAGACATCAGTTATAGAGTAGGATATTTTAAGATTATATAGTTGAAATTTAGCAGATGCAAGTGGTTTTTGTTACACAGTAGTTCGTAAAGCAAATTCCTTTTCCTTTCGACCAGATAACTAAGGACGAATAATGTTCAAATCAATTTTCCCACGGTTAATAGCCAATAAGCGAGTGCTGAGCATGAATTCGTCATCAAGGCGCGAATTCGTTATCGACGATCTTAAGGTGCATCATGATACCACCAAGTCTAAATTCTGTATCCAGCTTGATGATGACAGTAAGACCATTGAAAACAGTTCTTCTATCTGCCATTACATTTACCATATGTATTTCATAGATGAAGCTATCTTGGTTTATGAAAAGAAGAAAGATATGATAGACTTATATCATACTGAAGTTCCAATGGGCTATACTGGTAGAGGCATAGCTGGGATTTTAGCCAAGGTAGGTTAATTATGTAATCTATGTTTATCCTCTGAATTAGATAAATTTTTTCTGTTTAAAGGCTGCTTTTGACCATGCTGTTAAGAATGAAATGAAAATGAAATTGACTTGCACGTATTTGCATAATTATATGCATAATTGCTTAAAAGACGAAACAAAAGAGAAATACTTAAAATATGTCGTTGCCTAGTTGAAGTTTCATTCATAGATGGCTCTCTTTTCAATGTTCCGCGCAACTTCTCGCTTCCAAGTAAAAAAAATACACTTTATTTTCGTTAAAATCAATAAATGAACATTATCGTTTCAAAATTGTTAGAATTTGAATATTTTCTTGACACAGTTTTTAAAAAATAGGAAACTGTCTTTGTTTTAAATTTTAATTTTGACGCGGAAACTGTGGTAGACTTTCAGTGATGACGTTTACATTCCGCGGCTGCGTAGCACACTTTGACAAGCTTTCTTCGGTGAGTTGGAAGGAAGTAACAGAGCTCCGTCCAAGTTTTAAAGCACGACTTAACACGTCCTTCTTGTCATTCACGGTTTAGCTGCTTGTTCTTGCCTGAGATTCGCCAAGTTCATTAAAAATGGATCAGGTTATGACTTTTATCGAGCCTGGCCGTCAATTCGCCAAGGATTCTCTTCGTTTGGTGAAAAGATGTACTAAACCCGACCGGAAAGGTAAAAATAAAACTCCAAATTATTTTACTGTTTCCTTGATATCGCTTCCCATTATGCTTGTTGGGAAACGAAAGCATTTGAAAACAAACTGCAAATGTAAATCTTTTGTTTGTTCTTTAGAATTCCAGAAAATTGCCATGGCCACTGCTATTGGGTTTGCCATTATGGGCTTCATTGGATTTTTCGTCAAGCTCATCCACATCCCCATCAACAACATCATCGTTGGATCCTAATGATTTTGTCCATCAAACCAGAGAAATTCCAGGAGTTTGGTACTTTGTGTGTAATGTTTAAAGAAACACATGAAAATAAATCTTGTTTATCCCATAACAAAGCAATTGAAGTATATGAACAAATCTATTGGATTGCATTGACACATAAATAAGGTTTCTTTACATGTGTAGAACAAAGGGAATTGCTAGAACACAAGTCACTTTAGTTAGATCCTTTAAGGTTCATTTAGGACGACTGTTCGCAAAGCATCATCATCTACGATATCAAGAATAGCGATTGTTCCATCATTAAAAGAGTAAGACAGTCCACCATCGATGACCAGAGAGGCGTCAAAGCAACGGGAGCGGATTTCGAGTTGCTTGGCGAATCCCCGTGGTTTCCGCTCTCCAGGAACTGGTAGTGTTCCATCTGATAACGAATCCCTGATAGTGTATCCCATCAATGATATCTCTGAAAAATAAGTTGAAGTCTTGCATTATAGCTTAGTTTCTAGAAATGTTTGTGTGAAATCATACCAGGTCCGAAAATGAGGTTATCGTTAAACTTTGCAGTAATGCGATCAATGAGCCGCTGATTCTTATAGTCAATTGGTAGACCTGTTTCTTCTTCAATAAGTTTCATAAGATCACTCACACTTTGATGGGTAAGCTTATTAATATTAAAAGTCCAGGAAGTTGATCCCGTTCCAGTAGAAACGCAAAGTCCCGAGCTTTTAACTTTCGTGCGCTCGCTTCCATCTACTGCAAGCTCGTAGTAAGATACCCGCGCAGAGAGGGCTTCCCCAATAAATACCTACGAGTAAACAGAAATTTAGATAAAAAAAAAAATCATTTCTAGCACGTCGTCACCTACTTCATTAAGCGCCTTTACAGGTAAGATTCGTCGTTTGCTTTTTTTGTTTTCTTCTAATTTAGGGGCCTCGTCGCGTTCCTCAGTGATCTCCAGAAACCGGTTTTCTAACTGACTAAGTTGCTGATCATGCAGCTCAACAGGCATGTCATAAATTTTGTCTCCTATAAGCGTCACACGAATACGCTTTCGAAAAAGCCAGCGAAATTTTCCCTAGGATACAACAATACTGAAAATGTTTTGTTCTGAAACGTTAATGCGTTGACTAACCTTCAGTAATTTATCAATTGCATTCTCAATGTTGTTTGAATACTTTTTTGGAAGGCAGAGATAGCCCTCTGATCTAGTAGGATCGCTGTTGAAACCGATCAGCGTTTTTTCAGGATCGTGAATTTTGCTTGCACCAAGCAAAAAAGTTCCATCTCCTCCAGCAGTAAAGATGACATCAGCCCAGTTGATGTTTGCTTCATTATAGTCAAATCTTGTCACAACTTTGGTTTCTATATTTTTTTCCTCCAAGGTGTTTTTCACCATGGCTTCACAATTTTTATGGAGAGTATGATGGTAGAGTAGCATATCTAAAAACAATTTTAAAGACTTAGAATGACTGCTATAAAGGTTTATGAAAAAACTTACTGTAATCAGACCCTCGCTTTCTTAAGGTATTCTCCAATTGTGCTTCATCAAGATTTTTATGTCTGAGCTTCTCAAATTCATAGCGGGATAGCTTTGTCAGTACCAAAGCTCTCTTCGGGGAAAATGAAGATGCATTTGCTTGGCTCCAGCTACCAAAAGAATTTCTATACTGTAAAGTAGTAATTTAAATGAATAGGCTAAACAACGCGCACACATAAAATATTGCATCCTACAGTTCTTTCATTGTGTTGCAGATTCTTGATCAACGATAGGTTCCTTATTGCAGAACGATGTGCCGAAATATTTCTCAAAAACATAGCAGCCCTGCTGTTAAGTTCTTCCCCCAAAATGTGTCAAACTGAGAATGAGAGCTGTATATCAATCGTTTTATCTATAACATTATCGCTGCCATGTTATCGTTCCATTAATACAGGTGAGAGATTGATTTCAAAACATTGGAATCGCACAGAGTAGCAGACAATTACATTCATTCGTTTTTCGCCTGCTGTCGACAGTTAGCGCTGTGTTTGCGAGTGGTGGCGGCGTTTGCAACTACGGTCCCCCTTGAATGTGAAAGAAGACGCATCGAAAAGCATCAAAGATGGCTTTCGCACCCAAAAAAGACGGAGGGCCAAATTTGAAATTTTACGAAGCCCAAGAAACACTTTTACTTTTTGAAGGGGTGAAAGCATGGCTGTTAAAAAATTGCAAAAAGGTAAACATTGACCGGCAATATTTACGCATTTTCATGTCTCGTTAATGCCATTATTTTATCGGACTTTTATCTCTTGTTTTTCAGTATGTTCAAACAGAACCTCCGACGGCAAAAAGTCTTTCGACTTGCATCACTCAAGTTGTCCAATTCCAAGAAGATGCCTGTGGAAAAAATGTGACCAAACCACCACTTACTAGAATCCCCACAAAATGCTTTTTGGACTTCAGACCAAATGGCGGGCTCTGCCAAATTTTGGCCACTGTTTACAAGTAAAGCACTCCTTTCATCTACTATCATGGATGGTTCCGTTGATGTTTTTTGGTAACCGTTTTGTATTTGAATTTTTAAAAATATAGATTTCGCACAGATCATGGCTGGAGGAGGATGGATTTCGCATCTCCCTCCAGAATGGATCGCCACATTGAAATGATGATGGCCATTGAGAAAGCCTTAATTCAAGCAAAATGTCTTGTGCAGCCAAATATTTATATTATGCCTGAAGTTGATAAAGGAATTGTTGGTAGGTATCTTTATCCATGTTTTAAACATTTTGCCTTTTTTATGACCTTTGCACGTCATAGGGAAACTAAAGGAAATTGTCAAAAGACATCAAGGACTAGTAGCAGAGAATGAAGCAGAGGCAACACACATTGTCTATTCTGCTACCGATCCACTCGAAGAAGAGTACGCCCGTCCGTTGTTTCGTCGCGATCGTAACACCTTACTTCATTGGTATATCTCACATAACGGAGTATGGTCGCAATAGTATAGCTAAAATAAAATTCACAGGTATTATTTCCCTGATTCCTACGACAAATGGGACACAATCGACCTGCCTGTCGATCCTCCAGAGCTTTCCGACTACCTTGAATCCCTAAATGAACCTCATAAAACGTATCGAGTTGCTGCCAATTGGTTACTCGATTTAGACCAATACAACGAGTGGATGAATGAAGAAGATTATGAAGTTGATGTAAATGGCAAAAAAAAAGTGCACAGACTTCGTTTGTCCGTGGAGGATCTAATGATGGGCAGCGAGAACAAACAGAAGGGGAAAACCCTAAAGCGGAGGCGGTCCCCTTCACCCGCTGGTAGTGGCTCCACAAAAACTGTCACCACTCCAGCAACTGCGGGTGGTGCTGGAAAACGTAAAGGCGTCCGTCCCTCTTTACTGGGTAAAAAGTTCAAGGGTGGCGAAGATGACAGCGACGATCTCACACGTGATATGGAAGATCCTCCATCAGACACCAATCTACGCGAAGTAGAGGTTCCCAAAGCTCATCCCGTTCCAGGCGGACCACTTCCAGCAACAATTAAGAAGGACGCAGATTGGATGCCTACGAAAGGTACGGTTTTATATGGTGGTTTATATCCCAAAGTCTAATTGGTTTATTTGTTATGAAATTAGGAGCTGCATTGACTGATTTAGACGAGGAAGGTGAAAAACTGGCTGATATCACGTTGGTCACGCCGCAAGACGATCCACATGGACAGCAGGTACTGCTACAACAGGTTATCGCTCAATCAAAATGAAAAATTTATGCGTGAGGGTAACCAACTTCTTTATCCGTGTTTCGCCAATTTAGCATGATGATAATGTCACCGATCAGACTCACCACATTATAATTCCAAGCTACGCCGCTTGGTTTGATTACAATTCGATTCATTCAATTGAGCGTCGCGCATTGCCTGAATTTTTCAATGGCAAGAATCGATCAAAGACTCCAGAGGTAACCCAACTTACAGCAATTTTCTCTTAAAGAACTACCGCATTATTTGTAAATATCATTTTCTGCAAAAAGGTTTATCTAGCGTATCGGAATTTCATGATCGACACCTACCGCTTGAATCCCACCGAGTACTTGACGAGCACGGCTTGCCGGCGTAACTTGGCCGGCGACGTTTGCGCCATCATGCGCGTTCACGCTTTCCTCGAGCAATGGGGACTCGTCAACTATCAAGTGGATGGCGATTCGCGACCGATGCCTGTTGGTCCGCCGCCAACGTCTCACTTCCACATTCTGTCAGATACTCCATCAGGTCTGCAACCGGTGAACCCGCCTCGCACTACCCAGCCGTCGGCTGCCAAGACGTTGATCGATATGGATAAGAAAACAGGAGCAACTGCCCGCCAATCAGAAACAGCTCCCGTGGCTAATAATTTTGGCCTGAAACTCGACCAGTACAGCCGTAAGAGCTCGTCGGTACTGAAGAACAAGGCCACGAGAGAGTGGACAGAACAGGAGACTCTCTTGTTACTCGAGGGCTTGGAACTGTACAAGGACGACTGGAACAAAGTGTGCGAGCACGTCGGAACCCGTACCCAAGACGAATGCATCCTCCACTTCCTCCGCCTTCCCATCGAGGATCCCTTTTTCGAGGACGTTGAACTGGGAAGTGGCGGAGCCCTGGGCCCATTGGCCTATCAGCCCATTCCCTTTAGCCAGGCCGGCAACCCCATCATGTCGACAGTGGCTTTCCTCGCTTCCGTCGTCGATCCTCGCGTCGCTGCCGCCGCTGCCAAAGCCGCCATGGAGGAATTCGCCAAAATCAAGGACGAAGTGCCGTCCGCTCTGCTGGAGACGCACATGAAGAACGTTGAGACTGCGGTGGCTGAAGGCAAATCGGATCCGTCTGTGGCGGCTCTTACCCAGTCCGGAATTGCGGGAACAGTTCAAGACAAGGAGGAGGCCGAAAGAGAGAAAGAAAAGGAGAAAGCAGAAAAATTAGTCGATGAAAAGGAAGCCGAAAAGAAGGAAGAGAAGAAGGAGGCGGATAAAAAGGGTGAAGACCAGAAGGAAACGGAGAAAAAAGAAAGCGAGAAAGATGCCCCTGCTACTGTCGAAAGTGGAAAGGAGCCGGAGAAAGAGAAAAAGATGCCGGAGACAGAAACGGAGGAAGACAAAGACAAAACGGAAAAGATGGATGTGGACGCCAGCAAAGAGACCAAGGAAGATGGAGAAGGGACGAAAGAGCCGGCTGCAAAGGAATCTGAATCTAAGGAGCCAGAAATTAAGGAAGAAAAAATGGAACTTGGCGAAACTAAGAAAGACAAAGAAAGCGACGATGATAAAGAGAAATCCTCTGAGGCATCGGTCGCATTGGTTGCGGACAGTGAAAAGCAGAAGCTCGTCAAAGACGCGCAACTACAATCGGCAGCAGCCGCTTCCCTCTCTGCAGCCGCCGTCAAGGCCCGTCACCTCGCAGCCGCAGAGGAGCGCAAAATCAAATCTTTGGTCGCTCTCTTGGTCGAGACGCAAATGAAAAAGCTCGAGATCAAATTGAGGCATTTCGAAGAGCTCGAAGCCATGATGGATCGCGAGCGCGAAACTTTGGAATACCAGCGACAGGTAAAGACCGTTTTTGTAGAGTTGATTCACATTATTCACTTCCTTTCATTCACAGGCATTGTTGCAAGAGCGTCAAGCGTTCCATTTGGAGCAGCTGCGGGCAGCTGAGGCGAGAGCTCGTCAACAAGCTCAGGTTCAACTCCAGCAGCAACAAATGCAGCAAGCTCAAATGCAACAGCAACAGCAACAGGTGCAACAGATTCCCATCATCCCGAACGTGCAATTGCCCATCGGTCCACCTCCCTCTGTAGCCACGGCCGGCTACACGGGCAGCTCGCCACTTCCGCCGCAAATCCAACCCAGTCCGCAGCCTCACTTGCCGCCACCCACGACACCTGTCCCATCATCCGACGTTCCAACGACTCTGTCGGTCTAAAGATCTCTTGAAACACGTAACAAAAATATTGTCTTTGCCATTTTCCCTCGCTGTGTCATTTCCTCGCTCTCATTTACATTCATCGTCAATTTTCATTCTTTTTTTTATTCTAAATAATAATACAAATCAGGAATCATTTGAAACTGATTGCCTTTGGGTTGCCAGGCTTGAAAATAGGGTGTTGTCATTCGAGTATAACTAGCTGGTTTGTTATCTGGTTTTTGATGGTGGTCGCGTGTCATGTGACTTTTAGGGATCATTTGCTTGGTCTAGCCGATTGAGTCATGGTCGTGCCGAAAAAGAAGAAAAGAGAAACAATAACACGATGCCTTCTAATTAATGAGATTTGGTTGATCAAGAAGGATAGGAAATGAAGTTTCGTGTGTCGTGACTACATGCAACCGAATTCAGCTGAGGGATTGCAGACGCCCGTGATGCCCTTCCAGAATTGTATCCAATGACACGCGTTTTGTGGTATATCAAGATCGTGTGCTTAATAAACTGGAACGACACACGATCAGAGAATCCTTAGCAAACTTCCGTGAGATCAACGTCAACAACCGACTCGGTGGGAAATTGCTCAGCAGTAATCAATCCATGGTGCAAACAAGCAGTACAGAATACTTTTGCCATGCTTATAGCTATTACGTGCCGAAAACAATTCGACTCTTCCAGACGCAGTATCATTGTCCAGCCGATTTCCGGATTATTCAACCTTTCATATCCCACGGCCGACTCGGTTAATCAACTCACTTCTAAATGGTAGCTGCACTGTATCAACGTAAAGGGAAAAAAATGGTATTCAATGCTTCCATTTCTAGATGCCAAGTGCGTAGGTGAATTATTATTATTTTTTTTTTACATTTTACTTCGTAGTTATCGTAGTTATTTGTAGATCAGAGTTTCTATTTCGAAATCTTGGCAATGAATCAATAGGTAGGTACAGTACTAGAACAGCTTTATCTGTGGATAACATTGGCCAACAGCAGACGCTTCTCCTACGTTTGTTTTCCAGAATTTCGAAACTTGTGTTAGCGACGTCAGAAATTTTTGACGACTAGGCTGAAGTTTTGTATGTTTTATAACGACAATTTGAAAAATCCACCTTGATTTCAGCGTGGGTCATCCGATTCTATTTCATTAACTTAGTTTAATTTTTGGTTTTGTATGAACACTTTCCCTTGTTGTCGTCAAGTCGTCGGTTTTGCTGGGGCGACAGGTACATCCTCATTGCTTAATGTATTAATTCTAAATCTAGTATGTAATTTTTATTGCTTTTTTTCGTGAACTATGTTTTTGATCCCTGCATTAGTAGTTTAAAATCTTAGCTTGGCAATGAAGGTGGGGTTGTTCAGAGGTAACTGTTCCTTTGGGGCTTTGTGAACAACAAACAGCATTAAGCGAAAAAAACTTTTGACAATAGAGAATCAGAATCTTTGATAGCTGTAGATGAGCATTAATTGTTTGTGATAGAATAAATCCCACTGATTGTCTTTTTGGCATTGAATTTTGGGAAGATCCAGTTACGATTGGCATTTAGACAGGTTGGGGCAAAATTTCATAGCCAAGGGAATTGTAGTTCACAAGAAACAGGAATCAAGGACACTCTTGAAGTTACTAGTGAAATCAAATCTAAGTTTATTCTTTTGTTTTTCCTGACCTGATTAATCATTAGTTTTTGTCTCCTTAAATGCCATTGAATAGCCTTTTCAAGTGAAAGGGATTATGTATGACAGACTTGTTGGTTGATGGGGTACGTCCACATTTGTAGGACTTCGTCCTACGTTCGCTCCTTTTTTAAGAATTCTATCAAAGGGGATTACTCCCATATCACGTGGTTATGCCTTATTATCCGTTCTTCTTTCACCTTCTATTCCACCTTCCCCTTGGAACGGACCATGGGGAAGAAAGGATGCACCATAAAAGTAGAGCGTTCAGACGCGACCGAAGCTCACAAGACTCTTGGCCAACGAACGAGGTTGTTGTGCATTTTTTCCCCCCGCTGTTTATTCGAGTTCACGATAGCCAGGAGCAACAGTTTGTTAGTGCTTTCATCGTTAGACGTCTCTTAACTTTCGTGTTAACAAATTTGACTCGAATTTTCTTTCCCGGTGACCTAAATCTTCAGCTTTCTCATGTGAGCTGCCTATTTTTTCTAATTTAGCTTGTATTGTCTTTCGATTTTTCTGTTTTCTCCGGTAGCCTCGCAAAGAATTGAAGGCTACAATTGAAGGAAAAAAAAACAAATCACGGGATCGATCGTGTTACGATGGAGCAATTTTCGAGATAGGATTAGGGTTTTAATTTAAAAGTTGGCGTTGAAATCGAGACGGATTAGTGACTCGGCAACACAACTGTTTTTTTTTTTTCGACTAGTGATAGATAGATTAATTCAAAAGTCGATTTCATAATCCCATTTTTTATCTCATTGCATTTTTGATTACAGTTTCGTCTGGTGGTAGAGAAAGTGTGAACGTGTTGTTTTCGTTTTTGTTGGTCAGTCCAAAGTGGATGATCAGAGCAGACAAAAAAAAAAAGAGAGCCATAGAGTGAAAGAATGCTGATGGGCTTCCGCCGCTACTGGACGACGTCTTTGCCAAAACAGGCGTCCGCCACCGTCTCAACTACCCCAGAAAGACAACCCGTGCCAGGATCCTGCTGCTGCTGCACTTTGAGCAGCAGGGAGAAACCGCCATAGAGAAGAGCCCTGGGAAAGGCTACCGATAGATCGTCCAACTTGTTTCTATCCGTACATCCAACCTCATCATCAATTTTGTTCATTTCGTTCCTGTTTTTTTTAATCTACATTTTAAACGGCCCGTTCCCCCATCGGCATTCAGGTCCCGGAAAACAAGCCTCCATTAGTTCCAAATTTTGTCTTCTAGTCATTCCAGCCAGGCGGTTATGGCCTCTACCAGCCCTTTGGCAACTCACTCACCAGGTTTCTAAAACTCATTAATTTAAAGACACGTGTTGTCACATCAATATTCATTTTTTTTTTTTTTGTCCTTTGTTTAGATGATAAAAGAATGCATACGTCAGTTGGTGTTGGAGGCACGATGCCTCAAACATTGCTACGACCTGGTGATCCCCGTTGGGTTGAACATTCGTTTAGCAAACGGGATTGTTGTCGTTTTGTAACCAGTACAAAAGAAACTTCCCAGTGCGCTTGCGGCCAGACGTGGGCCTACCACAAGACCCACGGCGTCGAAAGTGTCGGCGAGCCGGGCGAAATCTGGGCGCCGGCCTACCACACGGTTAGCAGCCCAACTGATGCTTACGGCACCATCGACTTTCTAGGTGGCCCCCACCCCAACAAAGCGCAGTTTATCCGGTTGGGGTTTGATTCGCGACCCGACCTTATCCTTCAACTTTTGACTCGCGAATGGGGACTCGAATTGCCTAAACTCATCATTTCTGTTCATGGCGGGAAAGCCAATTTCGAACTCAACCCACGTCTCAAACGCGTGCTTCGCAAAGGACTCCTTCGGGCTGCCAAAACGACTGGTATTTGGTTTTTAATTTTGGTTTGTTGATTTTGAAAACTAAATGTTTCTTGTATTCTTGGCAGGTGCCTGGATTTTGACAGGTGGAACTAGTACAGGAGTTACTCGTCACGTTGGCGATGCCTTGATATCGGAACGATCCCCTCGCCTCCGAGGGGGGAGGGTAGTCAGCATCGGCATCGCTCCTTGGGGTGTGGTGGAAAACCGTGTTTCATTGATCGGTCGAAAGAAGGATGTCGCCTACCAATCAATCGACCATCCTCGTTCCAAATTTGCTGCCCTCAACAATCGACACGCGTACTTCCTATTGGCGGATAACGGAACTGTTGGTCAGCTACCAACTCATTGATTAATGTTTTTTATGTTTACTTTATCGTCTGATATTGGAATCAGGTCGATACGGAGCGGAAATTGCCCTGCGACGGAAGCTGGAAAAATACATTTCCAGTCAACGCTTGGTGGCGCGCACCAACTGCTCTATTCCTGTGGTTTGTTTGGTCATCGAAGGAGGCATGCACACCATTAGGACAGTTCTGGAATACGTGACGGATTCGCCGCCCGTTCCAGTCGTTGTAGTCGAAGGCTCAGGCCGTGCGGCTGATTTAATAGCTTTCGCACACAAATATGCATCGGAAACGGGCGAATCATCGACGGTATTGGAGGGAATGCGAGAGCAGCTCTTGGCCGCCATCCAGCGCACCTTTCATATTCACCAATCTCAAGCGGACAAGCTGCTGGGCGAACTTCTTCAATGCGTCAAGAAGAAAAATCTGATTACTATTTTTCGACCATCGGACAGCGCAGCCACGGCAGACATCACGGGGGACGGCCACGAGCTGGATCACGCTATCCTCAGTGCACTTTTCCGTGCTAGGCACTTGTCAGCAGCCGAACAACTTTGTTTAGCGTTGGCATGGAACCGGGTGGACATTGCCCGCTCTGAAATCTTCGTCTACGGCCAAGAGTGGGCGGACGGAGCCCTGGAGGAGGCCATGATGGAAGCCCTGGTCAAGAACCGCGTCGATTTTGTCAAACTCTTGCTGGAAACGGGCGTGCAGATGGCCCGATTCCTCACCATTCCCCGACTGGAAGAGCTCTACAATTCCAAACAAGGGCCGGCCAATACTTTGAGATACATCGTCCGCGACGTCCGACCGCACATGCCGCGCAACTATTCCTACACTCTGATCGACATTGGTTTGGTCATTAACAAGTTGATGGGTGGGGCATACCGGTCTTCCTACACACGCCGTAAATTTCGTCATAATTACACCATCTTGATGAAGAAACCGACGCCTTTAGTCCAGAGTGCCTTAGCACGAGTTTACAGGTATATTTTGCACTTGATTATTTAATGCGAATATTAACCTTTTTGTTTTATCATTCAGCAATCACGTCCTTCGCAACGGGGGCAATAATCAGAGCACACTTGACGATAGCCAATGCCACGTGGAGACATCGTTTAATTTATTTTCTCGCAGCCGTTCAACGAACTTCTCATCTGGTCCGTCTTGACCAAACGCCAAGCCATGGCCAAACTCATGTGGCACCACGGAGAGGAAGCTCTAGCCAAAGCCCTAGTGGCCAGCAAACTCTACAGGGCCATGGCCAGTGAGGCGGCCGACGACGATTTGGAAGTGGAAATTTACGACGAACTGCGCAGCTACGCCGCCGAATTCGACCGCGAAGCGCTGGAACTGCTCGATTATTGTTACCGGCAGGACGACGACCTCGCCCAGCAGCTGCTCACCTGCGAATTGTCCAACTGGTCCCGGCAGACTTGCCTCAGACTGGCCTTTGCCTGTCATCACCGTGAACTGCTGGCCCATCCGTGCTCCCAGTTGATACTGGGTGACCTTTGGCTGGGCGGATTGCGCACCCGTCGCTCCACCAATTTGAAAATCGTCCTGGCCATTATTTGCCCGCCATTGATTCTTCGTTTGGAATTTAAATCTAAAGAGGAGCTCCAGTTGATGCCTCAAACTGAAGAAGAGCACATGATCGACCTGAAGGACGAAGGTCGCGATAACAACACGAGCAGCGATCATTCCTCTTCTAATTCATCGTCGGCCTCTTCGTCTCCATCCAGCTCGCCAAGATCCGAACGCAGTGCGAGTATGAGGCGCGTCAGCCTGGCCGACGGAGTTGAAATGAACGCTGGTGGTGGCAGTAGTCATCATCGCCAGCGACAGCAATCCGGCTCTTCTACTCCTGCAATGACCAGTAACGTACCGATAATCGAGAAAGATGAGCTTAATCAAGAAAACAACACGAGCAAAGAACAGATTGTTTTTGAGGCTGTCGATCCTGGCGTCATTTACGAACGTCGTCGCATGCGACAGCTGCGCATCAAACGGAAATTCTACGAGTTTTACGCGGCGCCCATCACGAAATTCTGGTCGTGGTCCATGGCCTATTTCTTCTTCCTCATCGTTTACACTTATACGGTGCTGATCCGAACTCCGCCGGTACCCGAATGGAACGAGTTCTACGTCATCCTGCACATGGCCAGCTTCGGAGGGGAGAAGGTGCGCGAAATTCTGGCCAGCGAGCCCGTCAAGCTCAGCCATAAAATCTCGGTCTGGGCGTCGGGCGTCTGGAATTGCTGCGACGCCTTTTTCGTCATCGAGTTCTTTATCGCCATGGTCTTTCGTCTCCAGGAGGACACTAGGGAAATCGGCCACGTCCTCTACTGTCTCAACATCGTCTTTTGGTATAATGAACTATTTCAATTTGAGCAGTTTCAAAAACTAAACATTTTGGCAATTCAGGTACATCCGGATTTTGAGGATCCTGCAAGTGTCGAAATTCCTCGGTCCGTTTGTCACCATGATCGGTCGCATGCTGGAGAAGATGATTTACTACATCACGCTGATGTTGGTCGTCCTGATGTCGTACGGCGTTTTCCGCCAGTCGGTTCTCTTCCCTCATGAAGAATTCAGTTGGTTCCTCGTCCGCGACATCTTCTTCAAACCTTACTTCATGATCTACGGAGAACTCTTTGCCGGAGACATCGACCCTCCTTGCGGTAACGGAACCAAACCGGACGGCTCTTTTGATCCAGAGATGCCTCCTTGCGAGGCTGGCCGCTGGCTCAACCCGCTCCTGATGACGTGCTACCTCCTGGTGGCCAACATCCTGCTCCTGAATCTCCTCATCGCCGTCTTCAACTCGATCTTCCTTCGGACCAACGTCTTCTCTCACCAGATCTGGAAATTCAACCGATTCAGCGTCGTCATGGAGTACGAGCAGAAACCGGCCCTACCTCCGCCACTCATTCTCTTCTCTCACCTCTATCTCATCGTCAAATGGTGCCGTAGGTGCTCTAAAGGTACATTGAAATTTATTAGCTTTCTATTAACAATAATGTCTTGTTTTGAAGCAGGAATGAAAGAGTCGTATGACTATGGACTGAAACTCTTTTTGGACAAGGACGATCTTGAACGATTGTACGATTTTGAAGAAGAATCAATGGAAGGACTGGTCCGTGAGAGAGAAGCCAAACAACATCAGAGCACAGATGAACGTGTCCGATTGATTGGTGAAAGATTGGACGGTATGGGGTCAAAGATCGAAGACTCGTACCAAAAATCTGCCCAGCATAGCGACAGTCTTCAATCGCTTGACTTCCGTCTGATGCGGCTGGAAGAAGTTTTGGAACAAACGAACGCTTCGCTGGCCGTCATTCACCGTTTCATGTCGTTCCAAAAGAGCATTCGATCAACGGATGGAGACCGTCAGCAGATCTCCCCGGCTAAAAATAGGCGCTCGTTCAAATCATCTCCAAACGTCGCCTTGCCTGCACCACCTTCCCAGCCGTTGACTGTCGAAGACTTCCGACGACATCTAACCACAGTCGATCCGTCAGTCGAACGAAGCCACATGGGTGGTAGAAGATCAAGCTGTGCAGCGTTCGATCCGGATGATGATGGTCAAATGAGTGTCATAGCGAACCCCCCTCCTGTACAGATACATCAAGTGGTTGAACCTCAAGATTTAGCCATGCTTCGATCTCTAGGCAACAATGGAGGTAGCCATCTACGACGACGGACAGTCAGCGAAACATCTAAAGATGGCGTTAATATTCTCCAATCGATGGAACTCGACGCTGCTGCTCGAGAAGGGGCTACTTTGTTTGAACCGTCTTTGGCGCGACATTTAGTTCTTGGCCGTACATCCAGCTCACCTTGGCCAGATGTCCCACCTTCACCCAAAGTAGATACGCTCCAATTTATTTAATAAAAAATAAGGTATGATGCTATTCGTTTTTACTTTCAGAGAGTTGGCCGTATTAAAGAGGAAGATGATGAACTGGGCACCACCACTTTAGCCATAGCTTCGTACGATTCGAGCGAACGTTCCACAAGTCAGATGCTGAGCACGCCCGTTGATGATGGAGACGAGGAGCTGACAGAAGTCTTTGAACAGCATGGCAATGATCTTCTTGATGACACGATGGTAGATACCAGCAGCAATGTCCTTTTATTAGGCCCGGGCACAAGCAGCTCACCGCCACAGTATCACCGATCGTACAGCGTTGGGGCAGGTGCAATCAACCAGTCAGGTGGCGTAGGCGGAGAAGCACCGAGTATGAAGCGCTCTCGCAATTGGTCAGGCACTGAGGTTGGATTCAGTCCGCGGGGTAGCCGCCGCCAGAAGCATCGAAGTCCACCATCGATTGAAGATGAAAAGAAAATGTGTTCAGGTATACAAATGAAATGTTTGCAATTAAGTTGTGGAGGAATTAATTTACACTCGAATTTCGCCAGATCAAACCAATCAACCCGTACGACGGACGCGTTTGCAATCCATGCATTCGTACTCACCACCAGGTACAGCCATGACGGCGGTGATAGACCAACAACAACAGCCGCCAAAGATCAACATCATTCCGGCTGGACAGGGTATTACGCGGAGTAAGTCAAATGGGGCTGCACCGTCTAGGCTATCCACCAACAAACATCCACCTGCTGCTGCTAAAGTGGAAGCCGAAGCCGAGCATTTGCGTGAAATTGAAGGACAAGATTATCACATGATGGAAGGCATTATTCGTCGTAGACTTCATCGTGATTCAGAAGACCTGGACAATTCATTAGAGGTAATAATGGAAATTTCCACGTTTTTTGTTCGCTTTTTTAATTTGCAAGTTATTTTCTTTCAGGATTTGTGCAATGTACCGATTCCACTGGAAGAGGCTCTGGATAGCTTCGATGAATCTCCCGAAATTGAACGAGAGGCCATCAATTTCATAGTAGGAGAATCGCTTGTGGAGCTTACAGGACAGGAGGACAAACAAGCAAAGCAGCCGATTTTAAAAGTCAAATCGAGTAGCGAACCACCACCCGATGGCCACAAGTCAAAGACATCATCCCGTCCTGTCGTAAAGATAGGGACCACCAATTCAGATGAACAGGAACTGATTAATTTGACCCGTTCCGCCAACCTTCTCGCCATGCCATGCAGTCAATTGAGGCCAGAAGAAGATGTGACTATTATCGTCGAAGACGAATGTTGAAGACTGATTCAGCCAAAAAAAAAAAATATTTAGCTTAAATGTTTCCGTGTGTGCCAACTCCCATTTGCGTGTACACCACTCATTCTTATTATGTTTTAGCCAAATTTTGTTATGTTGTTTGGTCAGTGTCATTCGCATATTTTGAACATTTTAGCAAACCAATATTAGGTCTTAAACCAATTTTAAATGATGGAATCCCTTTCCGTTGTTGTGAAACATGGTGTTTAGATCATTTTCTTTTGATTCATTAGGAGTACAGTACGTTAGGATGGTTTTATTAAGGAAAGAAGCAAAAAAAACACAACAGTATTTTGGCTGTAGTTTCCCGGTGCGCGCGCAAATAAACTTATTTTGCTGGTTTGACATATACCAGGTAGTAGAGTTTGTCTTTTTACTAGTCATGCTATTAGAATAGTAAATGTACCCGTTTTGGCCGAGTATCTTGCAAAATAATATGGTTGTAACGACTTTTCGACATGGTTGGAACTGAAAAGGAAGGGCGCTCAAAAACACATTTTTTTCCGATCGCTAGGCGAATTTTCTTTCACGATCTAACCTGCTGTAACGAAAGAGGAAAGACTGTGCGGAACAATCGTTCAGTGAATTCTAAAAATCGTCTGCTAGAAATTAGAATCACATTTGGCCTGGAGTTTAGCTGATGTTTGTTTCACAGGCAAAATTTAATTGCAGTCGATAATATTCTTTCTGTTAGTATATTTAACCATTGTTAAGTTAAAGGATACACCATTTTTGCCTTATTTGCTTCCCGAAGTTTCATTTTAATTTAACCTTTAGGTGGCATTTTCGTGCAACATGACGTCCTTGCTTGGTTCCATGATTTCTACTCTTGGTATGGCTCTAAGATATCGGCCTCTGATCGGAGTTTCTAGTCAAGTTTCTAAAGCGAACGCTTTGTTCAACCCTGAATGGACGACTGTTCGCTTTCGCTATCATGCTGACAAAGTTGCAAAAGGACCAGTTCCACGCCGTCATGGCTACGAAGAAAAACTTTTCCAAAGTGGTCTTTTACCCAGAACAGCTTTTCCAGATAGACCCCTTCCAATTCCAACCTACAGACCCAAAAATAGTTGGAATGAAAAGAGAGCTCTTTTCGGTCAGAATGACTATATTGATATCCTCGGGCCATTGAATGAGATATCTCAAAAAACACTCCATCCTACACAGTTGCTGTATCATGTACCTCCATGGCTAAGAGGAGTGCAAGGAAATGAATATCAAGTAAAGTTATAAAAACTTTACAAAAATTTCTAAATTCTACATGTTTTGTTTAACTAAATTTCAGGTTCTTCTGCGCAGAAGAAAAATCGTGCAGAAGAAGGGTTACGCCCTAGGTCATCCAACAAAGTGGGCTGCATTAAACACAAGGATTAAGAAACTGTATACATATTTGAATCATAAGACAAAATCGCCTTTCTGGAAACATGCTTAGCAAACTTGATGTGAAATGCAGAAAAAATGTAATGAAAATTCATTAATAATCAGTTTTTATAAAATCAAGACATTCTCTGAATGCTCATAGTGTAATTAAGACCTTGAGTTCCAAAAACATGGTTGAACAAAATAATTGCACTTCGCAGACTGTTTGTTTACAGCAAAGTAACAAAAAAAGGGAAAACAATTCTACATCCAAACCGAAGACAGCAACTTGATTATTCATCGAGTTCGTTGATTTCCAGCTCCACAGAGAAAACGGCCTCCCACGGATAACGTACGGCTTCTATCTGCGTCAACAAAGAAGAAAAACAATTCCAAGTGAAGAATACATCAAGAATCAAAGTGAATCTCACCAGTTGGTCAACCGCCTCTCTGGTAGCTAACGAAACAGTCCATTTTTCTTCCATACCGGAGGCCTCATCCAAGAAGTAACATCGGATTTGTTCTGGTTTGCTTACAAAGCTCTCCTAAAAAAAAATGGTCGCAAAGTTACATTGCTCATAAAGACAGATACAGATCCTATAGTGTTGTTACCAGGGAGATGAGATTGACAAGTTGCTGGAGACTGAGAAGCGAAACACCCCATGTTCTAAATTGGACTTGATGATTCGTCAACCAACGAGGATCTCCACGCATTAATGCCATTCGATCACTTGTGACCATCAACGCGGTGTTACCATAAGTCGCCGTTTGCTGATGGGTTTCTTGCTGTTTACTATTGCCCCATTCTACCCGGCAACTGGTGCAGAAGAGGAAGACACGGGAATTGCTGTCTGGCATGAAGCGATTGGTCGACGTCGAACCTACAATCCCTACGTCTCCGTCATCCGCAGAGCATGTTGAAACAGCGTCCCGGTCTCCTCGGACGAGCCCATCCAACGCCAGCCATTGGTCTGCCATAAGATCCGATCTGAGTGGAGGTGCTTTGATTCCTGATTTCTCGAGAACGTCTTATGGAAACAAATCGAACGTAATCCTTCGGCAACAATTTAAATATCTAATGACAGTACCAGTGAGGAAATGGGTCACGTTCTTTGTTCTTCTTTGATCACGGAGCAAAATGAAATACGGTAAGGCAGTGCCAAATTTAAGGACAACACCTTGATTGCCGATAACGGTCTGCATGGAAACCAGTTGACTAAGTGGGTAACTTGTTTCCAGATTTAGCCAACTTTCTGGTTGCTCACTGTGAATCAAACAAGAAAAGAATAAGTTGATTATAAAAACAGATCTAAGAAGAAAATATTTGCCTGCTATTTGATTGAGTTATCCGGAGAAAATAGATTTTATGACTTGTTATCACCATAAGGGCAGGAGTTGGCGTAAGTTCTTCATCCATCGGACCAGCGTTCATCGTGACTAACTCAATCTTTCATTTGCGTTTATTAATTGAGGAGTTATTAAATGTTTTTATTTTTGATTTTAAGGATTACCTTGATAAGGCCATGGAACTCTTCAGACTGGTGGCCTAATAGGAACATTTCGCAGTAAAGTCGTAACCGATGGTCCACCTAAGGAATTTCTTGAATTAGTTTAAACCAGCATTTCAAGCCAGGTATTATTTAAAATAATTTACTTGAGAAAAGTCAGCATAGGAATAGTTATAGGGAGGCACTGATGACGATGTTGAGCGGACAGAAGAAGTAGAGCGGACCGCTGAAGAACTATTTCTATTACTGGTTTGACTGCTGCTCTTGCTGCTGTGCGACAGCGATGAAAGGGATTTGCCTGTTGATTTTCGGTTCAAGTTTGAGCCGTTGGCGTTCAACGGAGAGACCGAATATTCTGTCATGGTGGCGAGTCGCGTGACTTTGTCAGCAACTACTTCGACACTTCCTTCTTCTGAAGTATCTGAAACTTCTTCACCACCGGAGGAGTAAGGCTCATTGGAAGTAACGATGACGTCACTTCCTGACTGATTGCTTGTAGAAGACACTGATTCAGAGACACACGTTTCACTTGGACCTACTGGCTGTTGTTGTTCCAATGCAAACACCATATCACTTGCACAATATGGACAGACGGAGTACTCCTCCAGTTGTCCTGTTGAAGCAACAACAAAAAATTAGGCCGCTTGTCGACGAAGAAGAATTGGGTCAGACCTTTCAAGAGAGGAGAAGAAACAGTTGAACTGCGTAGCTTTATAGCCGCCTGAACTAAAGGAAATTTACGATCGCACTTCATGCAACTCATATCATCTTTAGGTAATCTTTCTTCTTTTTCTGAATTAGTAGTTGTTGTTGATGACTCGGAGCAACTTGCGAGAATCTTTTCCAACTCCTACAGTGAAGAAAAGAGAAGTTGATAGATCAATTTGCAATAAGCGTAATACGGTAATTTACTCTAAAGTCCTCTTTTTCCATGTCGTAGATGGCTTCGGTACTGTTGCGAAACGTGGAATAGAAGAGCAGTTGTACTCGAACCGTGGGGCGAGATGAAGCAGAGTGTTGGAGAACCGTTACGCTTTGAAGACTCGATCGCTTCCAGCAGGAAAGCGTCTGGCCGCTTAGAGAGTCTTTTTCGCAGACATAAACAGCCGACACAGTCATCAAACGCTCCTCTTGTAAATCCGAATTGATTTGACGTTGAACCACAAAGACATGAAGATCGTCAGAGTCTTCATCGTTCGAATCGTCTTGGCTGGTTATCGTGCAAGTTTGTTCGCTAGGAAGATTTTGATCGCTTTCAGACTTGAGGACAAGTATGGCGTCATCCTTCCCCAAAGACTCGGATTTCTTGTCTTCGTGTTGATCCGGACACATCTCATCGTTGTTGGTCGATTGCGTCAACTGGGTTTCAGTTTCTTGCCATCCAAGCAGCAAACGGACTTCATTTCCTGCTTGACTAGTCAGCCAATTTTCTTGACCAAAGACACGACGTAGTTCTTCTACTCGTTGCTTGGTAGTCAAATGTCCCGAACTGCCTGACGCGGGCTGTTGTTCAGATGGCGTCGGCAAGGTCACAACAGTGGATACCGTAGCATTCTGATCGGATTTCGTGAAAGAGTCAGAATCGGTCGGCAGAAGGATTTGAGGTTCAGCAATTTCGACTTCTCTCATTCGGCTCGCTTTGCGACGCTTCACTGCTGACAACGACAATGGGTTAATCGCAGTGATCGATTGGTCCAGAATTTTTCCAGACGAAGGAGATGGCCGAATTCTCTCTGAGCCACCAAGGGAACTCTGGAATTCGCTAACCACAGCACCTTGAGAATTTTGGGTATTTTCTTCAATGTCGTTCACTATAGAAGAGGAAACCGTCCTGTGTTGCTGAAGCAGTCTGGAGGTATTCCACGTTCCGATCAATTCAGGTTGGATCGAATACAAAGCTGCCATTGTGCCCACGGCATCCTTTTCGATGGAACTTAATGGCTGTTCATCTAGTCGAAACTGAACAGAAGAGGATGAAACTTACGAATTTTTATGTCAATAGGTTGCGAGTTACCTTTTTTCGATTTACGCCAGATGAAACGCGACGCAAAACTACCAGCCGATAATCTTTACCATAATTCAGTGGATTGAACTCCAAACTGAGTTTAGACAGATGTGGCAAAAAGGATAAAGCCGATAATGCTTCCCCGCTAGATATGCAATTATATGCGACATCCAATTCTTCCAGAGAAACCAATTGTTCCACACCTGAGGAGAAGAACATTTAACAAAAGACTAAAATATGTGGTGGAAAAAAGGGTGTTGCAACCTCTGAGACTATCTAGCTGATTCTGCCTGAGTTTTAATACTTTCAATGTGGTCCTCGCACTGGGGGCTAAAACTGGTATCCTTTGAAGGCTGTTGAAGTCTAATGTGAGACTATGTAGGGTCATTAGTGTGGAAAGCGATTGTGTAGAATTGTCTGTCAACTCATTGAAACTAAAAAGGAATCGACAAGCAAACTTATTAACGGTTTTTGGTGTATGCATACAAATATGGCTTACGTCAAATTTAGAGTTTTGAGCCATGGTGCTAATTGGAGTCCAGTTCCAAGATCAATTGCCTGACAGCTGGATTCACGGTATATAATTGTTTAAAAATATGATCAGAAATATGTTGACTCTAAGCATACCTAGTGACATGAAGAGAGTGCAATTCTGACCAGAGAAATGTTTCGGAGCATTTGTCACCTCCACATCCTTGCAATGCATCATCCAGAGATTCAAGACAAGCATATAGAACCAAATGATGCAGTTGGGAACGAAGTTGGGACAAGTGGCTAAGGTGCACAATGGGGATGTTTCGAACTTCTAAATGAGTCAACTGATGAAATGGTGCCAAATTAATGGTTTCACTGAGAAGCGAAGAACTACTGGCAGATTCTGGAATGATTTTGATAGCCTTTACATTTGACAACAAATTATGGAGGGATGAAGATTCTGCATGCTGTGAATAAGATGAAGAAGAATAAAGTGCAGAACAAATTTCTTGAATCTGCTTGCTTGTCAAACTTAGACGGCAACGGGATGCAGCTAGAGATTCTTTTTTGTTCTGCAACAGAAAAATAATGTCCTGCAAACGAGATTGATTGTTGCTGCTGTGCGCTACTGCCATGGTTGATCGTCTAGACGAAAATAACGACTGCATCTTGTAGCATTTAAATCGGTTGAAGAAATTCAAGAAGAGAAGACGATACCGAGGATGTCTTATGATCGCTCGACAATCAAATTGTGTGAAAACATCCTCCCACTTCACTTCCGGATTAATCAAATCCCAAACTGCGTCAAAAGAGAACCGCGCTGTTTTAGAACAGCTGTTTACTCATAATACACCAATGCCCATTATTTGACAAAGCGCCTATCTGGATATATTTGTGGCAATCCGTTTTACCGGAAAAAAAAATAAATAGCATTTTTGTCTGTTTTACCGCTATCGTCATCTGCCGGTCAGAGTTAGTTCATTCTCTACATACACTCATCGCATATATGATGCAATGCTAGCGCGCCAGTGCGCTACAGCGCTAGCGCGTTGCAGCCGAAAGTCGGGCTTATTTATTAGTCGGGCTTAAAATTTTTTTCGGCAAAAATTAATACCCATCGGAATTGGTTGAATGTCATAGGATATATTCAAAATTGAATGCTGATTCCGGGAAAATTGCTATGTTTTTCATTAGGTTAATCGTTTTTGAAATACAGCGAATATTTGACGGAATGCTAGCTGCACCAGTACACTACATTAACTAAATCTGACTGGTAGATGGCGATGACAGTAAAAACAAAAAAAAATGCCAATATATGTTTATTCTCCGGCAAAACGGGTTGCCATATAAAACGGATTGCCCTAACTTGCAGAAATTATAATCGATCGATTCAATCGTGAATCGATATAATTATCACAGGCATCTATGGCAATCCGTTTTACCCCCCCCCCCCCCCCCCCAAAAAAAAAAAAAAAAAAAAATATCGGCCTTTTTCTTGTTTCACTGCTATCTACCGACCGGTAGATGGCGAAAGCAACCGAAACAAATGCCAGCAGAAAGCAAATAAATGCCAAAGGTGAGACATGCTGGAAAGGCTTGATACAAATGTGTAGGCGTAGTTTTGGAATTCAGAGGTGCTAGCTGGCTGTTTGGTAAAACTTCATTTAAATTTGGTTTCAATTCAATATGTTTTATTTATTATTTGTGTGATTACAATACGGCCCAAACGATTGGGCCAACCAGGCAATGTGGATATTCTGCCATGTACATGATAAACCTAGGATTCTTCGTCAACATGCAAGATGTTACCCCCTGGTAATGCTTTTCCGCTGAGTTTGTTTAGTTTTCTAATTTTAATCGTCAATGTCGTATTAGCAAACTACTGTTGACAGAAAAGCTGATACATTGGGACAATGGTTACAGCCAGTGTGATGAATAAATCACCATAGATCAGTTGCCTTGCCTTCCCAATTGCAACAAAGACGAATCATGGAGTCAAAAATATTAAAAGGTGGTACTATTTTAATTGTTTTAATTGATATATCGCTAAGTGCTGATATTTGTGTAGAATATGCTGGAATTCATGTCATCCTGGAGAGGACTAAAAAAAAAGAGATGTATCCATGAAGCAGTTCATTAGTCCTATCCCAATGAATGCCTGCGTCAACCAGCAATCTTTCAATGGCTAACAAGGATTTAATGGTTTTGAAAATCGTAGGCGACATTCCTAAATCCCTTCTGTCAAAAGATTTGAATGCAACAATTTTTATTCTGAACTTATGCTTGTCAAATTCTTTTCCCATAAAATGAGGTGATATGAGGTTATAATTGAAATTGGTGTTAAGACTGCTGAGACCAGGTACATTATTTACCTTAACGTTTAGTGATCAAAACAACCAACTTTGTAACCTTTCTGTTTTTTATGGTGCATGGAACGTCCAATCGGAAAGCCCATGGAAGATCTCTGTGGCCAAGACGAAGAATTCTTCCAAACTTTCGCATTCAAGTTTTGGCCATGGTGATCGTTTGCAACTGCATAGCCTTTTAGAAGCTCCTGCCAGGAATCTACAGGAATATGGCAGATGATGGATTTATGTACCATGTAAGCTATATCAATAAGAATGTTTTATGCTTATCTATGTTTTATTTTCTTAATTTAGATTAATAGCAACAGTGAACCTGCGAAGGTTTCTGGTTGGGATGTGATGACGAAAAGTTATAATAATTTGAAGTACGGAATTAAACTTCCCTCCATCAGCCGCCTGTGTATTCCCGCGTATTATGGTATTAATTATTTAAAAATTGAAGTGCATATCTGGGCTCCCTTCCTTTCCGTAGCCCCGTTTCCCCTTGACTCGTAATAAGCCCGTAGGGGGTCATGCCCCTACTGTACGGTATATATAAAAACAACATATACCGAGGTTTGGAGGGCTCTGGCCGGAAAGGGGACGTGGATGTCCGCTTAGTCCGATGATGTGTTCACGGAGGGCTCTGTGGCTACCCACAAATCCGAACTAAAGGTTAATCGCTCCTGTAAAAATGTTCCAAATCTTCAGCTCTTCTTCCGGCTTCTCTTAGCCAATCACCGGGTAATCTCCCCGGTGGGTCAACAAGGCAGTGTCTCCCCCTGCCTGGGTTGACGGCAACTTTTGAAAGGGCTATTGTGCCTTTTTAAAGTTGCAAAAATAATTGTAGTGTGCAGAGAATTGTCAATAAAATTTTTTTTATAAAATATTTTTTCCAAAATTGGTTTCTTTCATTGTCTGTGTTCGCTGTGTTCATTCATTACATTTATCAATTTTTTTTTTTATTTAGCTTGCTCAATTCATCTTATTGTTTATGCCACCTTTGATGGTAAGCATTGTTTCCATTGGTTTATCGTTTATCTGTAAGTATTCAATTATTATTTATTACACTCTTTCAATTCTTCAACTTAGATTCAACGAACAACGTGTAATACCTGGATATTTTCTGAAGTAATTTTGTAATTGTATTTTACTTTGCTCGTAGTGGAACCGATCCCCAGACATTCAGCGTGCAACACCGATGCTCTAACATTGAGCCACGAGATATATCTAAATTTTTTATTATCGCATATCATATGTTATCGTCTAGGATGTTTATGCAGTCTTTCAAAACTATATGTTTATCTGTCTATTGTTTTCATAAAGTCCATAGCTCTGTGGTAGATCCTTTAGCTGCGATATCTGTTACCCAGGGTTCAAACCTCAGTAGATGTAACAAAATGAAGCAGAATAAATGTAGAAGTCAATATTGCATTTCAGTTTTATTCTAAGTGTAAATGCAAGTCCGCAAGTGACTAGAAAAAAGCCAACTTGAAATCATATGATTCATGGCTCATTGGTAGAGCATCGGCGCGGTATGCCGAACATCCAGGGTTCGATCCCTGGATAATAATTAAATGCTTACAGATAAACGATAAACCTAAACCAATGGAAACAATGCTTACCATCAAAGGTGGAATAAACAATAAGATGAATTGAGCAAGATAAATAAAAAAAAAAATTGATAAATGTAATGAATGAACACAGCGAACACAGACAATGAAAGAAACCAATTTTGGAAAAAATATTTTATAAAAAAAATTTTATTGACAATTCTCTGCACATTACAATTATTTTTGCAACTTTAAAAAGGCACAATAGCCCTTTCAAAAGTTGCCGTCAACCCAGGCAGGGGGAGACACTGCCTTGTTGACCCACCGGGGAGATTACCCGGTGATTGGCTAAGAGAAGCCGGAAGAAGAGCTGAAGATTTGGAACATTTTTACAGGAGCGATTAACCTTTAGTTCGGATTTGTGGGTAGCCACATCGCCCTCCGTGAACACATCATCGGACTAAGCGGAACCCCACGTCCCCTTTCCGGCCAGAGCCCTCCAAACCTCGGTATATGTTGTTTTTATATATACCGTACAGTAGGGGCATGACCCCCTACGGGCTTATTACGAGTCAAGGGAAACGGGGCTACGGAAAGGAAGGGAGCCCAGATATGCACTTCAATTTTTTAAATATAAAATACCGTCTCGGGAATCCGAATGAAGTATAAATGTCATGTCATCCATCCAATCATTACAATTTATTCAGTGTCTTGCCCCAACCAAGAATCTTTTCAGATCCAATGTTACTATTAACCTATACTGAGAAAAGAAAAACAACACCATTAAACATCTCAATTGTTGCTCATGTGACTTACATGATTCATAGATTCAACTTCTGGCAGAAGCTTGGGAAAGGCCATACAAATTGCAGATGAAAATCATTGTATAAGGCTCTTGAATGATAAAATAGCACCCGTAGAATGTTGCATTGTTGATAGTTGTGTTCCCAGTATGCTGAAAATCCTTTCCTATTGGATAAACTTTTTTTTTGTAGATTAGACATGGTTGGCAAAAAGGAGGAGAAATACTTCGTCATAAATTCTAAATTTTTTCAATAAAATTCCTTTCATACCTAAAGAGTCCATGTATGATGTTCATCGCTGCAATACCAGCGAAGTGAAATATCTTTAGGGCCATTTAAGTACCCAGCTTCACCAACATTCTGAACGTAAAGGACAAGCTGTTCTTTAGCAAGAGAAGCAGAATTATTTGAGGCTTCTAGCTGTGACAGAACTATAAAGGATTGCTGTTATACAAGATTCATTTACACAAGATGGTACTTCTCATTAGACAATGTGCATACTCTATTACTTTACCTCATACCTTAATGGTAATGCACTCTCAGTGTTTTTTCAACTGTAGGCTCACTCTTCCATCCTGTAACACTTCCAGACTTGACTTGATCCCCGCTAAAATTCTGTGAATGCAAAATAATAGCATTAAAAATACTTTTTTGGCAGACAAAAAACCAAAAAGTACCTAATCCATGTTTGATGTTGAACTCATGCCATTTCTAGGTTTCCGTACCACACCCACTTTCGGCAGTCTTTATGGTAATATTAATCAAAGCCACATGTACCACTATGAAATGGATGTTGAAAAGCAAATAAAAACCTGTTGAGATGGAAATCAGGAGAATCAGAATAGATCTCAATCAAGTTCAGTTATTCTTTTCCCTATGGTACTTAGTGACATAGCATAATAGGTATACCTGCCTCAATTCAGAACCATAGATCAACGGAAAAGAACACAGAAATGTAGCTGTGAAAGCAGATCACTTTAGAACACAGGATCAGGTATAGATCATCTAAGAGTAGACCTAAAATGCAAAGACAAAAATATTGGGCATAATTGCAGTTTACCAAACAAAGTAGCAAAATAAAATAATTATCAAAGAAAGACATATGCACACTTGGGTTGGCGAATGGGTAAGTCTGATGCGATGTATGGCAATCCGTTTTACCACTGCCCCCCCCCCCCCCCCAAAAAAAAAAAAAAAAAAAAAAAAAAAATAAATATCGGCTTTACTTTCTGTTTTACTGCTACCCACCGGTAGATGGCGATAGCAGTGAAATAGAAAAAAAGGCCGATATTTTTCTTTTTTTTTGGGGTAAAACGGATTGCCATATAGTTTCTATGGTTTCTGTTTTAAACGTGCAATGTTGGTATCTTTTAACAAAATTCCTATTCAGTTCTGGGCAGGTATGTCTCGAAACATAAAAAAGTGGGATAAAACATTGACCTAGGACTTTCAACCCACTTACATGAACTAGATCTAAAATATGCCTAGGCTCTATGAGAATGCCAAGAGAAACCAGTTCACTGTAGAAGAGATCTGGTTCATGGGTAGGCCTGCTTCGATGCTCTTGCTGGCAAAGGTCAATATGTTATTTTCGAAATGAACCTCCCAAGTTGGTATGCTTGTTGAATCTTTTAACTCAGTCTTTGTTGTTTCAAACAATAGGTGTGTGATAAAAAAATCACAGGCTTTTGTTGCCATTGTTGATAGCCTGTAATGTAGTGAAGTTTTAAGGTTAACAGGAATGACGAAGGTCTCGTAAGTTTATAGATATCTTTTCTTATTGAAACACAAATCACAGGTTGTGAACGTAGGAGGTATGAGTCCAGAAGCAAAAGACATCTTAAATGTATTATCTTGTTGGCAAAATGGTGGCTTGAAATTCGTACGTAGACTGTTGCTGCACTAATTGTTTGGTACTTGCTTGCAAAAGTGGTTTGTTGATTGCTGTGTGGGCTGTAAATGCTGTTTGAACTTGCCACATGATATTTATCATTGTTTTTCGATACACCAACTTCAGTCAACATGTACTGGATAATTAAAGCATTTACTACTCTGTCTAACAATTGTGTGCCTAGCTATTGTAACGTACTTAGGCAATCTGATATTTCCTTTACATCTTTGAAACTGCTATCGGAAATGGAATTTACTCCGTGATTTTGACTGACTCAGCCTTTACTGCATACCCTGCCGACCGAAATGGTCCTAAAGAGGCAGCGCGATGATGGGTGATTACAGAGCTTTTTTACGTGTTTTATGCACCTTAAACATTTCTGCAAAGGAAGAATTATTTAGAGGAATCAAAGTGAAAATATGTGCCCAAGTTTTTCGTACCATCTTTTCAATACTGTTTGGTCAAAGTGAGAAGTATGTCGTCATTTCTATCACGTCACCAAATTTTGTTGAATCTGGTCCTGTGTACACCTATATCAGGGAAGGCTCTATCATACCTCTTTTTGTATGAGTACAACAAATAAAATATTTGCCTGTTCAATAGCTTATTGGTCATCTACAGTTATTTTAGTCAGTTAAATCCATGGCTGTGAGATAACGTATACGCACCTTAATATTGTAAATTCTACCATTGTAATACATCAGCACGTGGTAAGTATATAACAAAAGGAAAAAAAAAAGATGAGACATCAAAAGAATTCAAAGCACAAAATTTCTATTTTCCCGCTCACTGACCAAGTCCATTGTGCAATGCTCGAGGGTTTCGTTCATGGGTCCATCTATGAGGGAAATATCGGAACGCTTAATGGAACGCCATAGCCAAACAATATGGCGCCCGGATCCCTTCGTTTTCATATTGTGTCGTGGATTCCTAAACAATATTAGGATGCTTCCTAGTTGAAATCAACACCGGCTAGCCGATAATTATTCGGAAAGGTATGTAATTGAAGTGATATAAGAGTTTATGGTATCATATATGCTCTTGGGGGTGCGTTGTGATGATGTTTAGTTGGGGGCGTTTGGATTCAAGGACGCCCATCTTTCTCCCGCCTTGAAGCAAAGGCTCTGCCGCCACCAAACGGGGGTTGTTGAGTGTTTAACTAATGCAATTTTTCTTTGTTTTTTTTTCGTTTCTGTATTCATTTCATTTTCTTTAGATGGATTCTGGAGAGGAAGTCACCAAACCAGGTTCATCCCTTCTTGAATCCATGCTGACGTTGGACAGCACAGCCCAACTGCCCAGAGCATCATCGATAAACAATGTGAATCAAACTGCGAACCAAGCCGCAAGCCAAGCACTATCCAAATTATGGGGGAGCAGTGCAGTCTTGGCGGAAGACACTTTGAGCGGGGCTTCCAACGTCACAGTGAGACTCCCAATCCACACTGTGTCGACAAGCTTTGGAGTCCTGGGCAGTGGCTCACTTAACCTGAAGAAAAATAATGTTGTAGGGAGACACATGAAAACAGATCTCAGTGGTGTAGGAAGAGTGTTGACGCAGAGAAAGAACCCTAGCGTAAAGTTAAAACATTTAAGCAACAGTGGAATGACGTCAGTGTTTGGTGGATCAGTGAAAGGTTTGAAAAAGGCTTTGGAAGACGTGCCTGCGTTATCACAATCACCCACGATAGAGACTGCCAGTGCAGAGATTCCTGGAGGCTCACTCATGCAGCCTTCTGATTCCGGTGTGGATTTAGCATCTGATCCTGGAGCGTCAACTGGAGGAGGAGACAGTGAAGTGGAATTGATTGAAGAAACATGGCCAGGCAAAGTGTGCGCGTTTTGCAACTTGGGCGAACGCAGCCAGCTCGGACAAGGCGAAATGCTGAGGCTGGAAGTGGGATCAGATTTCGAAAGTTTACGTCAGAGCACGTTACACAGCGAAGAGCGTCTGCAGTCGCTGGCTGCCAATGCCGGAGCGGTCAACACCAAAACATCGTCGGGCCCCGGCTCAGTTGGTAGTGGCAGCCATGTGGCCCCAGCTGGGCAACCATCCGGCATAAAGAAACCGCGTCTAGCGTTGAAAGGTCGCCGAACGTCGTCGTTTGACGCGTCGCAATCATTTCGTTCTGAACTGCAGGAAGAGTTGAGCGCAGTGGGTTACGTTGAGGAGCCGGATTTGCTGGCCATCGTGGAGCCTTGTGGCTACTTTTATGCCCACCGTATGTGCGCCATTTGGTCGAAGGGTGTCAAAGTGGTCAACGACGACGAAGCCAACCCTGGCCAGAGTATTGTCTCACTTTGTTCCGGCAACAGCTGGCCTGAAGTGGCCGGAGCGGATTCGGCCCTCATTCGTGCTGCTTCTCTACGATGCCATTCGTGCGGCTCTTTCGGAGCTTCGCTTTCCTGTCAACACACGACGACTGCGGGTAGTGGCTGCCAAAAATCTTTTCATTTCCCCTGCGCCGTCAGTTGTGGGGTAATTATTTTTGTTTTTTAAAATCCAAATCCCACCTTAAATTGATTATATAACACGACCTGTTTAGGCCTTTTTAAATGCTAAAACAAGAACGTTGCATTGCCCGGATCACATGCATCAAGGATCGATTGTTGCAGGTCCGTCAGACGCAAACTGTGGTATGTGCAGTTCGCGTTCCAATGTGGCCAATCAGGTAAAGAGACATTTATCTTATTTGTGTAATCTTTTATGGAAATTGAAACTGTGGCTTTGTTGGGTGCAGCTGTTTTGCGTGACTTGCGGCAAACACTACCACGGCTCGTGCGTTGGGCTGGGAGTAGGCCCAGGAGTACGGACGGCTTGGCAGTGTAACGAGTGCAAGGTGTGCATCACGTGCAGGACTCCGGCGGCGCAACAAGGAACTGGAACTGAAGCTGTGACTGACCGTACCAAGATGCTCGTTTGTGACACATGCGACAAGAATTATCATCCGTCCTGTGTCCGGTAAGCCCCTGTCTTTTTCTCCCTCTATAGGATTTGAATGATTAAATTTTTGAAATTGAAACAGGCCGCTGATATCCAACATCCCGAAACTCGGGTGGAAATGCAAAAACTGTCGCGTCTGCGGCGATTGCGGCTCCAGGACGCCCGGCTCGGGCCCTTCGTCGCGATGGCACGCCTGTTTCACCGTCTGCGATTCCTGCTACCAGCAGCGGAATAAAGGCGTCTGTTGTCCATTGTGAGTCAATTTGATCATTGGATTTTTAATTTTATTAATCTCATCTTGATGGTTAAACAGGTGCGGCAAGGCGTATCGCCATTCTCAGCGGGAGATGAGCCAGTGTCAACGGTGTCGGAAATATGTCCATTCCGGATGCGATCCAGAAGCCGATCGGGGGCTCGTCCAGCGCAAGAAAGATGTGAATCCGGATTATGAATACCTCTGTCCACCGTGCAAGGTGTCGTCTCCGATACCGACACCGAAAGCGAGCATGGACGTCGATGCCACATTGCCAGATGTCAACGCTGGCTCTGTGGGCCAAGATCCATCCCAACAGATGACGCAACAACCTCCGTTGTTTGATGTTGACGCACCCCGTACGCCAGTCTTCGCGGATGAAGTTTTGCAACAACAACAACAACAACAACAAACGGAAGAGACGAAACCGTTAGCCGTCCGAGCTGGGCAGAAGGTCATGGCGTCGCAGCAACAGTCTGCTGGCAAAATTGCACGAAAACGAATGGCAGGAACGACGACGGCTGGTGGAGGAGGAGGAGCCGGTGGACGGCCGAAAGGATCAGGTAAAGCGTCGTCTTTCGGAGCCGCTGGATCCAGCAGCGCTGCCTATAACCGGAAGGCCAACAAGATGGCGGATTTCGGACGGAAAAGGGGACCCAAACCAAAGATGCGGGGCGTGTTCGGCGCTCCAGGGGTAGGACTACAACGTCCAGCGGATGGAACGGGTAGCGCAAGTGGCAATGCGGGTGGAAGCACAGCTGGAACGATCAACGTCTCGACGACGGTTGGAACCGGCGTCGAGGGGGAGCCGTGTCTGGAGAACAAGTTGATTCTGTGTTCGTCAACGGATGGTTTCGTCGTCGATCAGGACGCCTGCGCCATGTGCGGCTCTTTTGGGCTCGACCAGGAAGGCCGTCTCATATCCTGCGCTCAGTGTGGACAGGTAAATTTATTTTGCTCTGTGCCCGTTTGAATATCAATGTGTTAATGATTCAATTTCTTTTGCATTTCAGTGTTACCATCCGTTCTGCGCCAACGTCAAGGTCACCAAAGTCATTTTACAAAAGGGATGGCGTTGCCTGGACTGGTGAGTCATCCTCTTCATTTCTTCTCTGTAATTGCGAATCTTTTTAATGGGATTTTCCTTTTCAAACCAATGACAGTACGGTTTGCGAGGGGTGCGGGGAACGTCACGACGAGGCCCGTCTGTTGCTGTGCGACGAATGCGACATTTCCTACCACATTTACTGCATGGAGCCGCCGCTCGACTACGTGCCCCAAGGCAATGGGAAATGCAAATGGTGCGCCGTTTGTCACGTTTGCGGATCCAACGATCCCGGACTCAACGCCACGTGGACCCATCAGGCCAACGGGAGCTTGTGCGGCCCTTGCGCCTCGCTGCGCAACTGCCCGTCGTGCTCGTCGTCGTACAACGAGGGCGAGCTCATCATCCAGTGCCAGCAGTGCTCCCAGTGGCTCCACGCCGCCTGCGACCTCATTCGCAACGAGCGCGAGGCCGAGTTCTGCGCCGAGGAAGGATACACTTGCCTCGTCTGCCGGCCGGCCGACCAGCAGCCGCCGCACCTCAACCCCGCAAACGCCGCGGCCGTCGCCTTGGCGTTGGCCGCTCCTTCGTCGATGGCAGCGCAAGCCTCTTCTAGCCAGGCGGGCAGTCGACATCACAGGCAATCGTCGTCGGCCAGCCCGCCACCTAGTCCCGTTGCCGGCCTCCACGAGTCGGCCGGGTCGTTGGCCAACGGGTCGTCATCCAACACCACGCGGCCCAAATCGTCGGCGTCCGGCCAGTTCCTCGTCGACGGCGTCTCGTTGTCGGAGGGTGGCATGAACCACTTGCGATCGCTGCAGCTGGACCAGCCACGTCGGCGGTGTCGCAACAAGAAATCGCTGGAATCTGACGCGGCCGACGAAGCTCAGGCGGACGGTGCCGACGGACTGGACCCGCTCTTCAAAGACGGGACGGTCTTGACCCCGCGCGAGGATGGTCGCATGCCGGACGTGCCGGACGGCTACGCCATCGTGCACGGCGATAACGGAGCGCTGATTCTGCGTAAGAAGAGGCAGCGCAACATGCAGAAGCTGGGCATCGGCGGCTTCCAGGTGCGACGGCCCTGGGCCCGCGTCAAAGACAAAGAAGAGGATGCGCTGGACAATTACAACACGGCCGAAGTCACTCTGCAGCAGCTGAAGGAGGCGGGCGCCGCGGCGTCGCAGCCGTCGACGACGGCGGCGCTGGTGGCCGCAGCCATCGACCAGGCAGCAGCCGAAGCGGCGGCGGCGGCTGCGGCTGCGTGGGCGGCCAAAAACCCAAACGGAAACCGCAGAGACGGAAGGCCAAGAACAAGCTGGCCGAAACGTATCCGGCCTACCTGCAGGAAGCCTTTTTCGGCCGCGATCTCCTTCTCCTGCCCAAGCCGAGCAACAACAGCAACTGCAGTTCGTTCCTGAGCGACTCGGCCAATGACTCGCAGACGGCCAGGGCCAGCGGTAGCGACTCTGAGCCGACCGACGACGTGGCCATTCCAGCCGTCAGAAACCCGTCCATCATTTACCTGTCGAAGGAGGAAGTGGCCGATTTGGAGAGGCGATCGACTCCGCTCGCCGTGGCCGCATTGGCGCCGCAACAGCAGACCCCTGTGAGCGCGGCCGCGTCGGTCCAATCGTCACCGCAGACGCAGATGCAGACGCAGAACAGGCGGCCATCCGATGTTTTGCCTGCTGCGCCAGCCGCTGTGGTTGGCCGGCCCGTCCCTGCCGGCCAAGTCAGCGCTGCCGTCAAACCTGAAGCGATCGAGGATGACGCGGCGCCAACCGACATGCACGACGAGGAAGAAGAAGAGGAAGCGCTGAAAGACATTTTGCCTTTGGCCGGCGACCTGCTGGCCGACTCGGACGACCTGGTGGATTCGATCATGAAGGAGAGCGACGTTGTGGGATGCCACGTCGGCGACGATGGCGTGCATGGCGTGCATGGCGATCACGCCTTGGAATTGGAAGGGGACTCGCCGACGAGACGCGGCCACCAGGTGTCCAGTCAGCTGCAAGAGTCGCACGCCAACGACGAGTTGTCGGACATTCTGTTGAACGACCACCTCAACTTGGAGACGATCGAAGTGGGCGGCTTGCCCAACATGGACAGCAAGGATGTCGAGGACATTTTCAAGGGAGTGCTGACGGACGAATCGCAAGAATCGCAATCGGCAGACTTTGCTCACATGGGCGCTGCAGTCCAGCAGCAGCAGCAACAGCAACAGCAACAAGAGCAACAACAACAGCAACAACCACAACATTCCATGCCTGCGGGTCTCAGTTTCAACAACAGCAACTTCAGCAGCAACAACAACAACAGTAGCAACAGCAGCAGCACAGGTGCCTTGATGCCTCCGGTTGCCACCGGTGGTCCTGCAGCTCTAGTCAGAGCTTTGTCCCAGCAACATTCCCAGCAAGGGACGGCTTCCCCCAATACCAACATGCAACAACAGCAACAGCAACAGCAGCAACAGCAATTGCCTCCGCCTTGCTCTCCTTACTTTTCTGAATACAGTTCCAGTCCAGGTTTTAGTCCGGCCTTCTCTGAACCTCCGCCGAGCCCGTGGCCGTCTTCGTCGGGTAATAGCAACGTGGCCATGTCCGGCGGCGGCGATCCTCACGCAGCCGGTTCGGGCGATCTTCAAGACCGAGATGGCGGCGCCGGAGCCACGGCCAATCAGAGGAATGCGCTGAAATGGGAGGCGGACGAAGCGTTGGGCTTGTCGGCCACCATTTCGGCCGTCCTTTTTGCCAACACGAACCACCCCGAGTTGAAACGAGACTTTCCCGGTAAGTTTTTTTTTTTTTTACCAACGCCGTATGTCAAGTCTAAAAGCAATGTCATTGAATGTCTCATTTTGGTCTTACGTCCTCTAGCGTGGACGGAGAGGTGGAAACAGATCGCCAAGATCTGGCGCTCGCTGCCGGCCGACAAGAAGGCGCCGTTCCTGCAAAAGGCGCGCGAAAACCGGGCTGCCGTCCGTCTCCAAAAGACGCACCATCAGCAGCAAACGCAGCAGGTAAGATGGCTACGGCCAACCATGTTTAATTATCAAGTGCTGCCCGTCTATGCCACACGTTCCCGTTGATGCGTTGCGTATCGGTCCGGTCATCTTCGAGTTGAGATCGTTGACACCCAAATCCCCCCCCCCCCCTCAAAAAAAATGTCTCTTGTCATTTCCTTCTTGGTTTGCGTTCCGTTTTGTCTTTACTCGTCCGTCCATCGTCAATGAGATCGTCCACTTGAAAAGGGCGGGGGGGGGGGGGAAACATACTGAAATGTTCTCAGTGTCCGTCTGTTTTCGCCCTGCTGTCGGTGTCGGGCTTTCATTTTCCCTTATGCCTTCCTTTTGCCCGTCCGTCTGACGAAGCAGTCGATGGGCGATGGTGCGACGCCGACGCTGCAGCGCAACATGTCGTCGTCTTCTTCTTCTGCCACCGCCTCACCTGGTCCGTCTGGGGCCGAATTGCCGTCGCCATCCAATTCGTCCAACGGCTCCAATGACCCGTCGGTGAACGGCTGTGGCCAACGCGGCCCTCCAACGCTGGCCGTTGTGACGGTAGCCGATTCGATGGCTCCCGCCAGTTGCCGTTTCAGCTCGTCTTCGTCGTCGACGACGATGGTGACGACAACGGCCATCAGCATCAAGTCATCGTCGATGCCGTTGGCCGAAGAAGAGACGGCCGCGGAGAAAGAAGACGCGTTCGTTGGCCGGACTGCCATCAGCGGCGGCGGCAGCAGCAGCAGCAGCGTCGAGTTGCACGGCATTCGCGTCCTAACGCCTTCAGAGATCATGCGCACTCTGCCATCTATCGGCAACGCTGCAAGTAGCGGCAGCAGTACTAGTCAGCTGCCGAATCTCGCCGCTACTGGCGCTAGTTGTGGTGGCCAATCTGCGTTGGTGCCACCGCATCATCATCAACAACAGCAGCAGCAGCAGGCCCAGCTGCACCTGCCTCAGCACTACCTCGCCCACCACCCAGCGGCTGTCCAGCAACATCAGCAGCAGCTTCATCGTCAGCTTGCAGCTGTAATGGCATCAGTATAATCTAATGAACTCGTAGGCCTATGTCAAATCCGTGACAATTCGTGTGGAATGCGGATGTGTTTTTTTTTTTTGTTTTTGTTTTTGTTTTTGGAATGACCTCTCGATGGATTTGTTGTCGGCCCCCGGCCCCCTTATGATTTTCCTTTTTATTTGCCTTATTATTTTTTTTGTTTTTTTTTTTTTTTACTCTCCATTCGTTTAAAACAAACTTGCTTCCTGCTTCGCATCCCGCATGAGTGTGGAGCAATTGAGGCCCATCGATGTGCATGTCTTTTCGGTCATCATCTTCCTATACGTCGGTTTCGCATTTCGTCTCCCCGGACGTTGTTCATCGGCCGTTTTCTTTTTGTTTGATTTATTTCTGGAAAAAGATTTGGATTGTTCTGATTGATTTCGTCCATCGACGTGGTGGATGGGACTTTCGGATTTTAGTTTTTCCTTTTTTTTTTTTTTTTTTGAAAAAAAATTTAAAAAAAAATAGGGTTTGGATACGTCGGAAAAAAAAGCCATGGATCGATTATTGTTGTCACGTCGTTCGTTTTTTTTTTTTTTTTTTTTCTTCCCTTTTCTGTTGACTAGTTTGGCCGTTTCTTTATTCGATTTTCTTTTGTTTCTCTCCTGCCTTTCAAATGTAAACATTTTGATTTGTTTTGTTTTGTTTTTTTTCTCTTTTCGTTTGGTTGATGGTGTGGCAAAAGGAAATGGAGAAACCGCCGATGGCCGTTCCTCGTCGCGGCGTTGTCGAGACGGAACAGGAGCGACAGTGGAAACAATTGCAAGCGCTCAGGCAACAGCAACAACACCAACAACAGTTGGCCAACGGAGCGCAGATTGTCGCGCTGGGCGGCCACGTCTCAGTCGCCACCGGTTCCATGGCCATCATCCCAACGGCGCCGCCCGAAGCTCTGGCGCACCACCAGCAGCAACAACAACAACAACAACAAGCGGCCATGTCCAACCAACAGCAAGTGGGAGGCAGTTTCGCCGCGCCGATTCAAGTGTCGCGCGTGCGAGCGCCCGGCGAACCTGTGGCACCAGCCGGTCAGGTGTTGATGGTCCGCGGGCCGGCCAACGCGCCGCCGCTCCAGCCGCAACAGTCGATTGGGCCGCCAGACGTCGCAGTGGACGTGGTGGATCCTTCGACTGCCGTCGCCGTCGACCCGTCGCGGCCGCAACTTCGCGATTTGCTCCAGCGCCAACATTTGCAGCCGCAAGCGCAGCAGCAGCAACAACAACAACAACAACATCGCCAACCGGCAACGCACTTGGTCAAGTCAGAGAACATTAAAAGAGAAGACGACGGTGGTATGATGAACGCAGCCCCAGCCAAGCAGCAGCAGCAACAACAACAACAACAACATTTTGCTATGCAGCAACAACGGCCGCAGTTCCGCTACCCGTTGCCGCCAGGTGCCAGCGGGCCGAATGGGGCAGGGCAGGGCGCAGTCTTGCAACAACAACAGCCGATGCAGGGCCCTCCCCGCATGATGTCGCCACAGCACCAACAACAACAGCAGCAGCACATGCAAATGCAAATGCAAATGCAGCAGCTGCAACAACAACAACAACAGGTTAGGCCACGTGGGTTCCAACCCGGTTCGGCCGAATTCCGCCAACCCATTCAAGTGGTTGGTGCATCGCAACAGCCGCAGCCGCAACAGCAGCAACAGTTCCAGGTCCATTTAGCCGATCCCCGTATGAGAATGATGATGATGCAGCAGCAGCAACAACAGCAACAACAGCAGCAGCATCATCAACAACAACAACAACAACAACAGATGCAACGTGCTGTCGGCCCTCCACAAGTGCACCAGCAACAAGTTCACGCGCAACAACAGCCACAGCAAGACATGCAACACGCACACGTCGGCATGCGGCCAATGTACCCGGGCGCCGTTATGCAACACCAGCCGATGCAGTCCGCTGTCCACCCGATGGCCATGCAGCAGCAGCAGCAACAACAACAACACGCGCAGCCGCTCATGCAGCAACAGCAACAGCCGATGAAGGCGGAAATGATGGACGATGAGGCACCGACGCCTTGCGCTGTGGCCGTTTTGGCCGCCGCCGAGTCTCACAACGCAAACCACCTGCATCATCAGCAACAACAACAGCAGCAACAACAACAACAACACGATCCGGCCGACGACGATTTCGGCGATTTGGGACTGGGCTGCGTCGACGACGACGAACTCCTCGGACTGGGCAACGATTTCAACATTTTGGAATACGCCGATCCGGAATTGCACGACGCCATGGACGACGTGATGGGCGGAGGGGCCGGCCAAGACGATCACGCCGGCCACCGCTCGTCGTCGTCGTCGTTGGCCGCCAACGGCGGCGCCGCCGCCGGCGACAGCCCCGGCGACTTCAACATTTTGGAATACGCCGATGCGAGTGAATTGGACGGCACATCGACGACGTCGACTGCCACATCGAATACGACGACGGTGACGACGAGCGCTGCAGCAGACGATGCGACGCCTAGTCACCAACGGGTGGCCAACGAGCAGCTGACGGCCGACGAGTTGTCGCGTCGCCAGAAGGAAGCGGAGGAGAAGGCGGCCAAGGTGGCGCAAGACATGAACGAGTTCCAGGCGAAACTGCTGGAACTGACGGAGCAAAAGAAGCAACAACAATTGAAAGCGGAAGCCGAGCAGCAGCAGCAGCAGCAGCAGCTTCATCGACATCACATGCAAGGGCCCGAGTCGGTTGGCCTTTCTCCTGGGCCTGCAATGCAACCACAACAGCAACAACAACAGCAGCAGCAGCAGCAGCAGCAGCCGTTCGCTGGCGTTTCAGGTTACAACCCGCAACAAGCGGCTCAACCTCCGCCGCCCTATCGCGGCCCACCGCCTCCTTACCCGGGCACGCCCAGAGCTTCGTCCAGCGCACACGTGAGTTTTTGCATTTTGCTTTTTTTTTGATTTGTTTCATTCGTTTCTCATCTTTTTGTCAATGAGAAATGAGAAATGCCTTGCCTTCTCTTGTCTGACTTGCCTCTTTCCTTCTTTCCCTTCTTTCCCTTCTTTCCCTCCTTTCCCTCCTTTTGAAAAAACGGCCTTGCCCGTTTCTTGCATTTCTTGCTCCTTTTACTATACGTCTTGGCTTATACTACAGCTGGCCTACGGTTGTGTGGTCCGTCCCGGTGTCGGTAATGCTAATGCCAATGGTAACGGCGGCCTTGTCGTCCACGCTTCTCCACCCAACGCCATGGCCAGTCCCGTCTATTTGGTCTCTCCTCCTCCACCACCTCTGCCACCTCTGCCACCTCCTGCTCCATCTGTTGCTCCACCTTCGCCAGCTCCTTCTCTTCCGGCCGGCTTTCACCAACACCAACACCACCATCAGCAACAGCAACAGCAACAAAGGCGATCGTTGCTCTTACAGGTGAGGAGCAGCCGCATATCTTTTGGCTTGTGCTGTTCTGCCTGCCTGTCCTTCCGTCCGTCCGTCCGTCGTGTCTGTCTGTCTGTCAGCCCGTCTGCTTCTCCGTTTTCCCCGCTTTTTTGTTTTGTAAAATTTTCCTTCGTGTTTGGGTGGCTTTTGCCTCGTCTCGATATGCTTTGTGTTCGTCCACAACACGTGCCCAAATTCTGATTGTATTGGGCTCAGCAGGAACAGCCTCTTTTGCTGGAGGACTTGCTGGAACAGGAGAAGAGGGAACTGCAGAGGCAGCACATGCAACACCAGCAGCAGCAGCAACAGCAACAGCAACAGCAACAACAACAACCGTTCGCAACGGCCATCGGTCAGTCGGCGCCGATCGGATCGACGCCCGAGAAACCCTTCCTGTCAGACACGGATTTTGAGAAATTGAAAGCGGACGTGTTGGCCGGCGGTCCGTCGGTCTCGCTCTCGCCTCCGGCTTCCCTTCATCCTCATCTCGTGCAGCAGCAGCAGCAGCCGCATCATGTTCAACAGCATCAACAGCATCAACAGCGTCAGCAGCAGCAGCAGCTCCACTTGCACCAACAGCAGCACGTTCACGTGCACCCGAGCCAAGTCCAGCACCCGCAACATCAACAACAACAGCAACTTTTCCAGCATCCGCACGCTCCCAATGTCGTCCAACACCAGCAGATACAACAACAACAGCAACAGCAACAGCAGATGCAGATGCAGATGCACAGGCCGCAAGGCAACTACCAGCCGGTGGCCCATCATCCGCACCTCATCAACCAGCAGCAACAACAACCTTTTATTCGTGCCGGTCCGCCCATTCAGCACCACCACCAACAGCAGCCGCTACAGCAACCGCAGCAACAACAGCAACAACAACAGCAACAACAGCAGTGGCACGTGCATCAGCAACGATCGCCCGGTTCGGCCTCGATGCCTCCAACGGCCGATCCGGGACTCCATCCGGCCCTTTTACAATCTCAATCGAACGCGTCGACGCCGGCCGCTCGGCCCCCGTTGCCTCCCCCCTTACTGGCGGCCATGGCCGCTCCCACAGAGAACGTGACCAACGAAGCGGAACGACAACAGCAGCTGGCCTACGACCAGTGGCTCGTCCAGCAACAGCATCTCGTACGTATCTATTTTTTTTTTTTTTTTCTCTCTCTCTCTTCTCCCTACGGCTACGTTAATGTTGATGTGTTGATGTGTTGGGTGGCAATGGCACAGATCCGGCAACACCAGACCTACTACGAAACGGAAGTCAGCAAGTTGCGGAAGCAGCGCAAGTCGCTCAACAGCCGCCAGAGGCAATTACGCAAAAACAACCAAGAGCTGAACGACGCGGACGCCGCCGAGCTGGACCGCATCACCACCGAGCAACAGGGACTGCAAAAGTCGCTGGACCAAGTCCGACGACAGGCCAGGCAGCACACGATGCTCTTCCAGGACTACAGGAACAAACAGCAAAAGCGGCAAGGTGTCCAAGTCGTCGTCGGTGGCGGCGGCGGCGGCCCAGCAGCAGCCGGCCAAGGCCAGCCGCAATTGCCTGCCCCGCCGTCGCCGTCGCCGCTGGCCGTCGTGCCCGATGCGTCGGGCAATTTCGCCGCTTTCGGCCAAGCGCAGCAGTTGCACTTGCAGATCCAGCAGCAAGGCCAGCAGCAAGGCCAGCAGCCGCACGCGCAGCAGGCCAGCCCCAGGGGTGCGGCAGGGATGGGTGTCGTTGGCGGCCGATCGGGTACGCCGCAGTCGCCTCATCCGCTCTTGTCGCCCGTCGGCCACATGGGCCCGTTGCGTCCGCCCATGACGCCGCAACAACAACAAGTGCACCCTCAGCCAATGCACGGCCAGATGATGCAGCAACAACCGGCCAACACCAACATGATGGTCATGATGAGTCCGCAGCAGCAACACGTGGGCGGGCCGAATGCCGCCTCACCTCACCCGGCCCAGCAGCAACAACATCACGCGCACATGGTCCAGGCGATGCAACAGCCCGGCCAACCGATGCACATGATGCAACCCAACCGCAACGTTGTCGTTGGCCAGCAAGTCCAGTTTCAACAGATACGCCAACAACAACAGCAGCATCAGCAACAGCAACAACAACAACAGCAGCAACAGCAGCAGCAGCACCCTCACGGCTCGCCCATGTGCCCATCGAGTCCGCAAGTGGCAGCAGCGTCGAGCGGTGGTGGCGGACCAGTTCAGAGTCCGCGCATGATGCACCAAGTGGCCAGTCCGGCGCAAATGATGACGACGCCCCAACCGTCCCCTAGCCCGCAGATGCAAATGCCTGGTAGGGTTGCCGGACAACAAGGCCAGCAACAAGGCCAGCAACAACAACAACAACAACAGCAGCAGCAGCAGCAGCAGCAGCAGCGTCCGATGCCGGCGCCATCGCCCTCACCGTCGTTGATGATGAGCCACTCACCTCACGGCTCCATAGGTGGCGGCGGCCCCATGACGCCCGGTCCCATGACTCCCGGCGGAGCGGGCCAACAACAACAACAGCAACAAGCGAGCCCGATGCCTTCACCGCACACGGTGTCTGTTGGCAGCGTTGGCCCAGTCAGTCAGCAAGTGCAAATGCAAATGTCTTCGTCGTCGCCTCGAGGCATGGGCCAGCAGCAACAACAAGTCGGGACGCCGCTGTCTCAACACTCTGAGAACAACGACGTCGTGGCGCTCAACAGCCCGTTCAGTCCGGGACCGATGGCTTCGCCGCAGCCGGTCGGCAACGTGATGGGCCAGGCTGGGCAGCATCATGCCAACGTCGTTGGCACTGGCCAAGGTCCAGCTGCCATGGCCATGCGTTTGGCGTCTCCGCAGTCGCACCCTCCCCGCTTACCGTCGCCCCAACAGCAGCAGCAACAACAACAACAGCAACAGCAACAAATGCAAAACGCGCAACAGAACGTGGCCAGTGGTGGTGTGAGGATGATGGGACTTGCCGGCCCTGGCGTGATGATTCGCCAACCCATTCAGCAACAGCAGCAGTACGTTGATCAGATGATGCAGCAACAACAACAACACCAACACCACCAACATCAACAAATGCAGCAGCAACAAGGTGGAGCTGGCCAAGTAATGATGCAAAGGCCTACGGGGAACATGCAACAACAGCAGCAGCACGTGGTTGGTTTGGATTTGATCCCCATAAAAAAAGAATGATGATTACTAACTTTGGTTTTGAATTGAAATGTTGATTGCGAAGGTGATGCAGCAGCAACAGCAGCCTGGCACACAGCAGATGGTGACTCAGCAACGTTTCGTTCGACCCGCTAATGTTGTCCAGCAACAACAACAGGGCGGCCAAGTTCAGTCGGGAGGAGAGCCTGTGATGATGATCCGTCAGCGTTTTCCCATGGCGTCGGCACTGCAACACCAGGCGGCGCACATCCAACAACAACAACACGCGCCCATGCAACCCAACATGCAACAGGCCATGCAACAACAGCAACAGCCGATCAAAGTCAGCCCGCAACAGGCGCAGCAAATGCAAATGCAGAGACAACAACAGTTGATGCAACAGCAACAACAGTTTAACATGCAGCAGCAGCAGCAGCCATCGCCTGGCCAGCATCAGATGCACCAACAAGCTGTCCAGGGCCAATTGAACCACCAGCAACAACAACAGCAACAACAACCGCAGGGCCATTTCCAGCCACAGCAACAGACGTACGGCAACAATGGACAACCGATGCAGCAACAGCCACAGTACAACGTGCAACAGCAGCAAGCACAGCAACAACAACATCACCAGCCCGTGCCATACGGCGGAAACAACAGCAGCAACTACAGTGCGGCCATGAGACCGCGAGGCCCTGGAACTCCAGTCAGCCTGCAGCAGCAGTTGTCGGTCGAACCGTCAGGCGCAAGCGCCGCCCCGTCGCCCCTTCAGAGCCCGGCACCTCAACCTGTTCAGCAACAGCAACAGCAACAACAATCTGCACCGGCCAATCAGACGGCCGAGTCTTGCGAACCGGCCGCGGGCGCAAGTGGAGGAGGAGGAGGAATGGCTTCAACGATGAACGTAGCCCCTTGCTGGTTGCAATACGATTCGTTTGGTTTCGCCAAGATCGGCCTGAAAGGAGGCGGCACCGATGGCCCACTTTCTCCCCGTCCGCTGCCCGTCGTTGCAGAAGCCGACAGGACGCGACAGGCACCCTCGGCCGTCACGGCACACACGGCACAAGGCGTCGTAAGGCCTCGACTCGACGAGCCGAAAGGTGAAGAGGAGAAGGCGAGCGTTTGCGAGACGCCAACGGGTGCGCCGTCCGGCACTGGCGTGGCGGACCAAGCCAACGTTGGCACGGTGTCGTCCTTCCGAGTGGCGGTCGAGTCGATCGAGTCGATCGAGCCGGAAGAGCAGATGCCAGAAGAGACGCGGCCACAGCGACATTGCGCAGAGACTGTGCAACCAAAGTCCAACTCGGCAAAGGAAACGGACGGACAGGCGGAAAGGGAACGAGACGCAGGTCAAGGCGAGGAGAAGAGGACGACGACGACGTGCGAGTTGTCTGCAGAGACGAGTGCGCCAGCCATGGACGGAGACGTGCAAGGAGGCGCTGGCCCTTTGGCGACGCCGCCACTGGCTGCTCGTCCGGACGAAAGCGTCCAGCTGACGAGAGTAGCACCTGTTGGTGCATCACCTTTAGCCGCGGATGCAGAGGCGCGTGTGGAAGCCGTTGCCACTGTCGCCCCGGTGGCAGATGCAGATGCAGATGCCGTGCCGGCCAGCGTCGTCGATCGCAATGAAACAAAAGCCGTTGCCGTTGCCGTTGCCGTTGCCGTTGCTGAAGCGACGTCACAGGCACCAGCTCAGGTGGCGCAGGAAACGCCGAGAGCGACCCGGCCGGTTGAAGCGCCGGTCGTCGTCGTTCCTCCGCCAGTCACGACGACGGCCGCAGCGCCGCCTCTGGCCGTCGTTGTTCCGCCGGTGTCGTCGTCACTTGCCGTGGCCGTCACGTTGCCCACGTCGACCGTGTCGCTCAAGACGCTGGCACCAAAGTCGTCGAGTTTGACGTCGGGCGCCACGACGGTGACGACGGTCACCCTGTCGGCCGTGCCCATCGCCAACGCACCTGCCGCTGCCGCCGCCGCCGCCGCCCAGTCGCATGCTGGCCAGCCGACGACGGTCTCCATGTCCATGTCGATGCCCATGTCGATGGCCTCGGTTGCCATGACGTCGGTGCGCACCGTCTCGGTCCCGACGTCGATCCTAGTCCGAGCTCCCGTCGCTCATCGCTTGACGTCGCCGCTCAACGTCGGCCAACGCCCTTTGCCCACGTTGACGTTGAACGCCACGTCTGCCACGACGCCCGCCCACGCGCAACGAGTGGCAGCAGCGGCGCAAGGCCAGCAACAACAGCAACAACAACAACAACAACAGCGAGCCACTCAGGTGGTGGTGGTGGTGAAACAGGAGAAAGGCGACCAAGACGAACAGGTGGCGACCAACAAGAACGCGTCGCAATCGGCACCTGCCGAGGAAAGCAATCCGCTTCTCGTCCAGCAACAGCAGCAGGTGATTGTCAATTGTCCGTTTTCCTAACTTTTGCTAATTCACCGGCCAATTGTCAATTTGATGTCATTGTTCATGTTTGGCCTCCCGTTTAGAACGCCTTGTTGAAGCAGTTGCTGCAAGGACCGGCGGCTGCTGCAGCGGCTGCGGCCGCCGCTGCCGCCGCCTCGTCGGCGCCCAGCGCAACTTTGTCGACCGCCTCACCTGCGTCCAGCGCATCTTCGACGACAACGAGCAGCGCGTCAACGACGACGACGACGACGACGACGACGAAGACGACGACGACGATGGCTACTGCCACAGCCACCTCCACCTCCACCGCCAACGCCACCGCCACTGCCACTGCCACTACCACTGCCACTACCACTAGCGCAGCAACGAAGCCGACCTCGCTGATGGGTTTGCTGGCCAAACCGCTGACGCCGAGCAAAGTGCCCGTCGTTTCGTCGTCCGGTCCGGCCACCCATTACGCAACGGCCGCAAACGCCAATAGTAGCGGCGTGGCGGCCAGTTGGTCGCAGGCAACGACGACGACGAGCGCGCAGGCAACACCTTCGGCCTCGCGTTCGCTTTTCGGGGCGGCCACCTCGTTGGCTTCGCAGCTGGCGCAGCCCATCGCGCCCTCCTCGTTGGCCGTCGCTCACATTCCGCCCTCTCAAATGGCGCAGATGGTGTCTCGCGTCCCGCAGCCGCCCACGCCCACGCCCAGTCAGCAGCAAGCGAACGCGGTCCGGCCGGCCGGTGCCATGGTCAGAGCTGCCGTCGCCAGCCAACAACAGCAACAGCAGCGACGCGAAGGGGTCGTTGTGAAACAGGAAGCAGAACAGCTGGCGCAACAGCTAACGCCATCTAGCGTCAAAATGGAGCAAGACGAAAGCGAACACTCGATGGATTCCGTCACCGCGTCCTCGACGTCGACGTCGGAGGTGCCCGTGGACCCAACAACAACAACAACAACAACAAGGCGCCGGCCGATCTCTTCAAACGACCAGCCTCCCATTAACGACGACAACAACAACAACAACAGCAGCAACGACAGCAACGGCGACGAGCGAGGAAATGCGCAAAATGAAGCGACGCCAATATCAGCAGAAGCGCAGGCAGAGCGTCGCTCACAACAAACCAGACGCGTCGGCCAACGCGACCGCAGTCAGCCTGTCGGGTGTTAGCGTTCCGGCCGCCGCCAACGCGTCCACCAACCATCCGACAACAGCCGCCGCCGCCGCCGCAGCAGCAGCAGCAGCAGCCAACGCCACGGCGCCACTGTCGGTCGGTGGCCACCCGACCAACAACAACGTCAACGCGCCGGGCTCGGCCCCCGTCACTCCCACGACCGCATCGTCGGGCAGCGGGGCGGCCGCCGCCGCCGCCGCTGTGCCATCGCAGACGGCCAGCGCGTCGGCCAAAAAGAGGAGCCGCAAAGGCTCAAAATACGAGGAGATTGTCGACTACGACGCCTTCGTCGAGTCGGTCATGGCGCACATCCGCGCCGCCCTGCCGCCGCTCACCGTCCAAGAGCCTCAACTGGGACGAGGTTGCGTCTCGTCGACGGCCACCTCCGTCTTTGGCGCCGGCGACCTGACGCCCTTCGCCTCCAAGATCCAAAGCCAGAGCCACAACGGCAACGGCAACGGCAACGCCAACGGCAATTACTCGAACTGGAGCGCAGCAGCAGCGGCCAAAATGGATCGCAACGGCTTGCTCAAAGGCTCGTACGGCTCGGCCTACCTGCCCGGCGTTTCCGACTATTACAACACGCGTCCGTTTGGCGACGTCGAACCGCTACCTGCTTCTGCTGCTGCTGCTGCTGCCGCCGCCGCCGCCGCCTCCTCCTCCTCCTCTTCCTCCTCTTCCAATGCGTCCAATGCTGTCCCACCGCCAGCGCCATCTCTGGCCAACAATAGCAACAACAACAACAGCAGCAATCAGAGAGGCTTCTACCACCAAGAATTCGCTTGGCCACGTTGGGATCCGTCGTCGTCATCGCGCCACCATCACGACGATTACCCAGCGCGAAACAGCCGCAGCAGTTCCAGCTGTTCCATCTTGCTGGACAGCGGCGGCGGCGGCGGCGGCGGCGGCAGGGGCGACGGAGGAGGAGCCGACACTCCCGACACGGTCGTCAGTTCCTCGTCGCCCGAATGCGTCTTGCCGGAGCCGATCGTCCGCTTCCCCGGCCTTCGATTCATCGACTTGGCCATGGACTCATCGACGTCGTCGTCGGCGGCGGACAGGCAGCCCAACTGCAAGAGTCCCGACGACGCCACCTCGTCCAGGCGCAGCAGCTACTGCAACTCGCCCGACATCCCCATCATCGTGTGCGCTCCCATCGCCATCCGCCCCGCGCCTCCTCCGGCGGCCGCCACGGCCCAACCGACCGTTCCAGCAGTTTCGGCCGCTCAACCGCCGACGCCCTCGTTCAAGAAGCAACTCGTCTGCCTCGACACGGAGAACCAACCGAGCAACAACAACAACAACAACAGCAGCAGCAGCAGCAGCATCGTGCATTCGGGCAAAGCGAGCAGCTTCGCCGTTTCGTCGGCCTTGGGTCTGTCGGCGGCCGGCCTTGGGTCGGGCCTTCCCCTGCGCGACAGTACGAACGTGACAGTGACGTTGACGTTGAGCGCCTCGGCGGCCGAAGACGTCAATCAGGTGCTGTGCCGATTGGCCGCCCTTTTGCGAGTTCCACCTCCCACCGATTATCGCATCGTCGAACGGCCCAACGCTGGCAGCGCCCCTGGCGCAGGTGGTGGTGGTGGTCCGCCTGGTCCGTCGCAACGTCTCGGCCTCTATCGTTTCAAAGGCAAAGACGGCAAGGAAGGAGCGCCCGTCGACATTCAATCGATCCTGAACGGCACGGCCAAATTCTGCCGCCATTGCGACGTCGTCATTTTGGGCAACAGCAACAAGATCACCAAGAAGGCGCAGCTCTTTTCGGCCGGCCTCGACACGGCCGCTCTCGACCCTAAACAACTAACGACGCCGACGACGACGACGACGGCCGATCCCAACGATCCGGACGGCGAAGAGGAAGACTACCATTTCTGCTCGTCGGCCTGTTTCGTCCAGTTCGCCGTGGCCCATAATACGCGCCCGTCGGCCATCGAAGCTAAAGAAGCCAACGCCGTCGTGGCCCACATCAGCGGCATCGTCGGCCAAGGACAAGCACAAGCACAAGGGCAAGGACAAGCGCACGCGCACGACGCTGGCACTCTATCCAGTCACAGCCACACGGCGGCCAGCGCGGCCGCTGCCAGTGTCGTAGCGGCCGCAGCCGCAGCCGCCGCCGTCGCCGCTGCACCAGCTCCGCTTCAAGCCGGCCAGTCTCTCGCTCCAGCCGTTCCCGTCGCCCCCAAATGGAAAGGCGTCCGCTATCGCAATTGGTCGACCAATTTGCACCAACAGCTGGCCAGGAAACAGCAGCAGCAGCAGCACCACCACCACCACCAGCCGGGCAACTTAACCAAGAAGATGACGGAGAATGAGCTGACGGAGATGCTGTACAGGGCGGCCATCTGCATCCGGCCGACAGGCGAGAAGGCGACGGACAAGCGTCAGTGTCTCTTTTGCCACGGACATGGTGACGGCGTCTCTGACGGTCCTGCCCGTCTCATCAACTACGACGTGGACCGTTGGGTGCATCTGAACTGCGCCCTGTGGCACGAGGACGTCTTCGAGATGGTCAACGGGGCCCTGATGAACGTTGACGCGGCCCTGAAGCAGAGCCTGACGCAGACGTGCCTCCACTGCGGCCGCAACGGGGCCAGCGTCAAGTGTTTCAAGCTGCGCTGCTCGTCCGTCTTCCATCTCGGCTGCGCCGTCAAGGAGGGCGCCGTTTTCCTCAAAAACAAGTCCGTCTACTGCTCGCAACACCTGCCCAAGTGTTCCAGCACCAGCTCCACTTCAGTCGTCGACATCAAAGAAGAGCAGCTGACGACGCTGTCCGTCTTCCGGCGAGTCTACATCAACCGCGACGAGAACCGCCAAGTAGCTACCGTCATGCACAGCGGCGGCGTGGCCGGCCCGCTCGGCCAGCCGCTCGACGCCGACGCCGACGGCGAGCAGAGTTACCTGCTGCGCGTCGGATCGCTCACCTTCCTGTCGGTGGGCCAGCTGCTGCCGCACCAGTTGGCCGCCTTCCATTCGGCCAACTGCATCTACCCGATCGGCTATCAGGTGGTGCGTTTCTACTGGTCCCCGCGGCAGGTGCACAAGCGATGCCGCTACCTCTGCTCCATCGACGAGTGCGACGGACGGCCGCAGTTCAACGTCGTCGTCCAGGAACCCGACCGGCCGCACCTACCCGACCTCTTCTTCAAGGTCAGCATTTCCCTTTCTACGTTTTTTTTCTTTTTTTTTAAACCGACATGAACGAGTTCAATTCAATTCAATTCAATTCAATTCGATCATTTTTTGTTTTTGCAGGATTGGACGTGCCAAGGAGTTTGGCAACAGATTTTGGGCGCCATCGAGGAAATGCGGCGACAGGAAGGCGTCGTCCGTCTCTTCCCTCAGTTCCTCAACGGCGAAGACCTTTTCGGACTGACCGAGCCGGCCATCGTCCGAGTTCTCGAGTCGCTGCCCGGCATCGAATCCCTTACTGACTACAACTTCAAATACGGGCGCAATCCGCTGCTGGAATTGCCTCTGGCCGTCAATCCGACGGGAGCCGCCCGCTCCGAGCCCAAACTGCGCACCCATTTCAAGCGATTCCACGCCCAGCGGACGGTAAATTTTCTCTGCCCCTCTCCCGTTTGAATGAGCTCATCAAATTAAAATGTGTTCGAAAAACAGACGGGCACGTCGAGGTCGTCATCCAACACGTCGGCCTCCTCATTCGGCGGTGGCAGCAGCAGCAGCAGCAGCAGCAACAACAACAGCAACAGCAACAACAGCAGCAGCAGCACCAGCAGCAGCTTGTCCAGCAGTTTAGCCATGGTGGATGTGCCCGGCCCCTACTCTAAACAGTTTGTCCACTCGAAGAGTTCGCAGTACAAGAAGATGAAACAGGAGTGGCGGCACAATATTTTCCTGGCCCGCTCCAAGATCCAGGGACTGGGCCTGTACGCGGCCCGCGACATTGAGAAACACACGATGGTCATCGAGTACATCGGCGAGATGATCCGGGCCGAGTTGGCCGAGTGTCGCGAGAAGCGCTACGACGCGGCCAACCGAGGCATTTACATGTTCCGGCTGGACGAGCAGCGCGTCATTGACGCCACGCTCTGCGGTGGTCTGGCCCGCTACATCAACCATTCATGCAACCCCAACTGCGTCGCAGAGGCCGTCGAGGTTGAGAGGGATTTGCGGATCATTATTTTTGCCAGTCGCAGGATATCACGAGGCGAAGAGGTCAGTTTACTGCTTTTGACATGATCGAGAGCAAGCGTTCATTCTTTGTTTTGATATTTGCCCAGCTCTCCTACGACTACAAATTCGACATTGAAGACGACCACAAAATCCCGTGCCTTTGCGGCGCCCCTAATTGCCGCAAATGGATGAACTGATCAACTCGACAATTTCTAAATGATCCGACTGGCCTTTTTTCAACAACAACAAAAAAAAAAAAAGTATACATAATTTTTCTGTTTATTTCTCACTTTGTATTTAGTCTCGTGTGCAATGGTAAATGTACAAACAAACAAACAAAAAAAAATGAACTATCTATTGGAATGGCCGCTTTTTTTTTTTCAGTTGTTTTTCTTCTTTTCGTGTGTGTGCCTCTGTGTGTGCGAATGACGTCGAACTTGTTTCGATCGTTCCATTCAAAGTGTTGTTTTTTTTTGTTTTTTTTTTTGCGTTCATTGTGTGTGTTGTACATTCAAGAAAGAAAAAAAGCATTTCGTTCGTTCGTGGCCTGGCGAATTGGATGGACTGCAAAACGTTTGAGAAAACCCGTGGCCATTTGATTCCTTTACGTCGTCCCCCCCCACCCAAAAATATTTCCTTGTTTTTTGTTTCCTCTCCATGCCCCTTCATTGTTTTCTGCATTTTTTTTTTGTTTGGATTGATGAGTTCTGCCTTGACTTTTTCCTTGTCGGCCACACGAGAATGATGAAATGATTCATAGAGCTACTTGCAATGAAAGTAATCAAGTCGCCCATTATAATTTTGTTATCTGTACGGAATTGTTTTTACACTTATACACCTATTAAAACCCAAAAAAATATAAATGTCATTTTTTATTTGAATAGTAACGATCTTAAGGTGGGGCAATAGACCTGTTTCGGATACGTTCACTGTAGTTTTGCCAAGAAATTTTGTTTGCAAACAAGAGCAGACGCTATTTTCGTCCATGCCCCAACGTCGGCAAACGTTTTACCTTTTTTTCCATTTCTGTTCTGACATAGGGCCGAATGAAATAAGTCCTATATCTGGCGATTCGATGCAAAGGAACATGGCTGTGGACCGTAAATTTGCTTGAAAATCATAACAAACGTGTTTGCTTCGTGCCGATGGGAAGATGAGGCCGCCATTCCAAACACAAGCCAAACGTGAGCAGCGTCGTCTGCTACATCGGTCAATCTTCAAACGTGACAATTGTCAACCTGAACTATTCAATTTATTTGTTAGACAACTAAGCCGCCGCCGACAAGAACTCACTCATTATGAGAAAATAGTTTACATTCCCAAGCCATTTGATTTCCAGGCGAAGCAACCACGCTTTGGTGTCTGCTTCCAAACACTGACGTCACTGTCTGTTTTGTCACGGCTTTCATACTTACGTGTGATGTAGAATCAAAAAATAGCACGCCGAGAAAAAAAAAAAAAAAAAAAAGGAAGGCCATTGCTGAAATAGTTGTGCAGACATTTCGTATACTATAAGGAAACAGGGGCTGGAGCAAAGCCACGACAGACTGGAGGCAGCGTAGGTGAACTGTTGATACCTGATACGTTTCACGAACATTTTGCAAAATTCATCAACAGGCAATAGCACATTGGATAATGAAGTAGTCTATCAATATTTTTTTATTATTTCATAAAGGATTTCCTCATTTCTTTACCAACAATTTATTTGCGAAATTTGGGTTACAGGACAAATGACAGGTGGACGACTTGGCAACATTCGCAATGGACGGAGGGACAATGTTGGTAGTGTCTTATTCTGTTGAACTCACGCTCGATTGAGGGAAAACATTCCGGAATGTTTTCTCTTTTTTTTTTTTTTTTTTTTTCATTTCTCTGTGACGTATATATTCTATACTGCTCAGATTGTCTATTCACGTTATTTCACAGGAAATTATCTTTTGTATGGTAATGTTGAATAGTTGCAAAGTCAAAATTAAGCAAGGTGAAGGTCTCTTCGTCATTTATTTAGATGCTGTTTTTTTTTTTTTTTCATACAACGAATAACGCTGACATTGAGACTAAAGACAAAGAAACCCTCCTGCCAGAATGGCCCATGCTCAAGACTTGTTTGAATCAGTTATCTCGCTTCCAGACTTTAGCTAGACTCGTACTAAAGCCATTACTTCCCTAAAATCGTGGCCTTCATTCCAAGTCTTTATGCTTTCCATGAAAAAAGAAAAATGTCACACGATAAATAGGCGGAGAAAGTAAATAAAAAAACAAAAAAGATCTAGTGAGGGAAATTATTAAAAAGCAAAGCGAGGTGGAGAAGAGAAAAAAGACTGGTCCTGTTCGGGCTGCCCTTATCGCAAGGATTTGCTGTGGTTTCTCCCGTTGCACCATCGATGTTTAGATTTAGAATCAGCTGTTTTGCTCACGTAATTATGGGTGTGAACAAAGGAACGCCAGTGGTAGACTATATGGTATTTGGTCAAATGGTCAAAGTGACACTTTATGGCAAAATTAAAAACGGACGTGGTTAATTAACTAACGGTGTTCCCTCCTTGATTGAGGGAAATCCTTAATTGTGTGATGTTTCTGGAAAAGAACTAACGGCTGCTAGATGGCAGCACGCCAAATATGAAAAGGGGTTGGGATATAGGTTATAAAAAGGCAGGCATGTCAAGACACAGTCGAGTCTACATCGGACATTTCACCGCGACGGATCCATCCATAATTGGATCCCTATGTTGGAAGTAACAGCAGAAGACGACGATTCGATAAGTGAAGACAAACGGTGGTTAATTAGTGAGTATGATTATTTTCGGTTCTGAAGCGTTATCGTTAACCGGAGAAGTCAACAGCAGTCCAGATCAATTAGAAGCCATGCCAGCCCTAACAATTCATTCGTAAGTATTTTTCACTTTACTATTTTTTATTGCATCGGAAACGATTAGATACGTTTACTCTCCATTTCCTTGTGATTTGTTTTGTTTACCAAGTGTACCCATTGCTCTTTTGTTCTCTCCATAGCCGTGGGATAAGGAAGGGTGGCGGCGGCCATCTTGTCTTCCTTTTTTTTTTTCTCGTGTAGTTTCTCGTGCCAAAGCGGGTAGCAACAGTGCAAAACATTTGACACTTGCCTTGATCTCGAGTTCAACGATTGTGGATCAAGGCAGATGTTTCGTAATCAATTCTCCGCTTAACTAACAAAATCAAAATGGAATCGGCTTGCACTAGTAATTGAAACGCCCTGTTAATGCAAGGAAAATACTTACGTCATCCTTGACTCGCACTGCGCAGATTCGGCCCTGTTTTATTCCTTTTTTCTCATTTCTATTTATTTGGTATTGCCCTACTGAGCGCAGCATTGTGAACATCTGCAATGGCCGTTTGATCTTTTCGAATATTCGAGAATCTTCCATTTCGTGTTTAGATTCTAGCTGTTTTGGTGAGAGTGCTAGGCAAAATTCTTTTGTTTCGGTGGTGGCATTTTGCCTTTCCTTTTTGCGAGAAGCTAACGTTATCTGGTCCAACGTTCATTTGTTTATCTTTTGTTTGATCACGTTTCGTCGCTTGTGTCGTAGTAGTTCAACGGGTTTTTTTTTCATTTGTTTCACATGAATGACGTCATTTCAATCTCATGTAATTGCACATGACCATACTTTCGTCTCGATAACGTTGATAACAATTGGGGGAATATGAGTCGATGGACGTCAATCGTGTTGTGTTCCAACTGCGCATTTGAAAACCTGGACAGTTTCCAAACTTTTAAGACATGCCAGTCATTTGGCATTTCTTCGTACAAAGCAACATTCAAAACCCGCGTCATCATCATATCGTATCCGGCGTATCGAATGGATCTTTGTAGCTTGGGAATTGGGCCGGGAAATTGAAACTTGCTGGCATCTCATTTCATATATGGCGTATGATATTGAGTAACGTACCCAACGCTGCACGATTAAAGATGAGGAACATGGAAGATTTAAATTATGTCGTTGCACCAAAAGAAAAAAAAAATGTACAAAAATTTTTGGCTTCTTTTCATTTCGCAATCGATTGGTCGATGGGGACGAACGACTTTGTCTGCGGATCGATAGTGTTGCTATCGGGATCGCCTAACTTTCGTGATGTCACGACTGCAGAAAACAATTGGCCAAACCCCATGGCAACTGAAATTTCGTTTTTTTTCCTAATTATTTACATAGACGAAAAATAGAATAACAGATTACGTAAGACAAAGAGAATAACTGCAATTCCGATCGACAAAATATTCAACAAAATAAAATGGAGTGGTGGGGCGTTTTCTTGTATTTTTAGCCGCCGCCAGATGGGAGGTAATGCTGTTGTACAGACAAACATGAAGGAATGTGTCGCTCTTCTCTCGTTTTCTTTTCCGAGTTTTTTTTTTTTTTAACGTGATGGCGATCTTGGCATTGGGCCTATTTCCTGGCTCTTGTGCAAATGCGATCGCGCGTCATGTGAAGAAAACGAGGATTCTTTTTAGGGTTGGAAATGGTTTTGTGTGCGTTGCCCCCCGCATTTGCACTTCAGTTGTTGACTGAATGAGTTTCCGATGCCATGTCTCTACTCTTGATTGTCCCACCCGATGAGTTAAACACATTTGTTCTCTTGTGTCGGTTCATCTTGGCAATTTTTTTTTTTTTTTTCCTTTCATTTTTCTTTTTAGGTCGTCCAGTGAGGTGAGGGGAGGTGTTTCTATGTCTGGATCATCTGATGTTACGCCCTTGGCCACAGTCGAGCCATTCGTCGTGAGGTAAGATGCTGTAGTAAATATCTTTTTCCTAATAAAATAATAAATTGTGATGCTAAAAATTCTATTGTTTGTTTGGTCAATTAGGCTGGGGGTGGGGCCTCGGTGGTGGTCCTGATGTGCCCCACGCCGCCAATTCACAGCATCAACAAGTAGGATCGACACCGCCAGAGGGCCACAGTAGCCACGGTGGTGTGGGGAATAATCACAACAACAAACAGCTCTCTGTCAGCAGCCAGGAAGTTATTCAACAACAACAAATTGTAATTATCTCGCATTTCTCTATTGGACACTGTCAAATATTGATGACATTCTTGACTTGAAATGGATACGTATAGGGAGAGGAACTGGTCAAAGCGTCGCGACAGCAACCAACTCGTTTGGCCTTTGTTTTGGAACTGACGGCCACCCGCGACTGGCGCTGGGAAGGTGTTTTGTGGCGAGGACGTCTCTATCTGGAGGTCCCGTCGCGTCTCGTCCAGACCGGCTCCAAAGAGGGATTTGTGGCTCTGTTGGAGTACGCCGAGGAGGAGTTGCAATGCAGTCACGTCGTATTGGCCCTGTCGAAAGAGAGGGCTGATCGGGCCGACGTCATTCGCACTTTCATGTTCCTCGGCTTCTCTGTGCTGCCACCGGGCCACCAGCTCGTGCCGGCCAACTCCAACAACCTCTTTCTCGCTTGCAGTCTAGAGTAAAAAGACTAAAAAGAAGAAAAGGAAAAAAGGGGTTTGAAAAAAGCCACCCATCGTTTAGAAGAAGAGTTCGCATCATTTACCACCGCCATCTACACAGTAGCTCTTACTCCCCTTTCTTTTCTCGTGTTTTTTTTATTCTTCTTGCACGAGCCTGTATTTGCTGTTTATTCGATGACTTTGATTAGACCCTGCCCACCTAAACTTTTAATTAAAAACATCGCCCTAGTTTCATTTCTTAAGTGAGTTGTCGGTCCTTAACTTGTTGAAAAAGTTACAAAAAAAGATTTAAAATTGCGTCAAAAAATTACAAAAAAAAAATAATTAGATTAGTCAAAACATGGTTGTCTTTTTTCTTTGTCTTATTCTCTTTCGCCTTTTTGTCTTGTCCTCGAAACTTCATTTTTTAATTACACCCATCAATATAATGGGGATCCATTCCATCTTGATGGATCAACATGAAGACAGCCCTCCCTACATTTTTTTTTCCCCCGTGAACTGTACGACGACGCGTTCCAATATTATTGTAGCAATCTAGTTGGAGACGCATAATTTTTTTTTTCTTTTGTTTTTTTATTTTCATTGTGGGAACCCTATCCTTTTTCAACTGCCATACCACGACGGTACAAAAAAAAAAAAAGAATCGTCGCTTCGTTGAGTGTTTCTTTGACGTACTGTGACACCACACGTTTATAGTTGAATTCGTTGTTTTTTTTTTTTGTAAACTCATGAAACTATCGATTTTGGAATGCTTGACGAAGATCAGTTGGATTTTTTTTTTCTTTTCTGGTAGTGAGCTTGTGTGATGGACTTGAAAAAGAAATTTTCCATTTTCGGATTCACCTGCAAAATCGCCTGCGATAGATGAAAAGTAACAAACAAATAAAGGAAGAAAAACGTTTCTCCATATTTTACGTGTCTCAGCACTTCTCCAATCAACCCCTTTTTCATACTTTTTTCACAAAATTTCGCTACAGTCCCTCTTTATTCTGGTATTGTTGTACGCTTAAAATACCGATTTAATAATACACTTATTCAGTTGTAACGCCTTTTTCTTAATGGCAACGTCTTGTCACTAGCAATTTATTTATTATTTTTTTGAAGGTGTAAACAAGGTGACTTTGGTCATTCCATTTCCAGTATGTCATGCACTTTCCTTGCAATGGCAGTTTACTGTTCGCTCTAGTTATTCCATTAATACGTTGTTGTTGGATCATGTATTTGATTGCAAGATTCTCAAAGCTTTACGTAATCAACAAGGGCGTATAATTTGCACATGGCAAGGTATTATTGTTCCATTATTATGACTTTGTGATGAAGGTTAAATTTGAGACAAGTTGTTGATATTATAGGAAGCTGTTTCTCTAGTTTTCATGTATTTGCAGTTTGCAATGAATAATAGCCATCATTTGTTTCCAACATGAATGTGTGTGATATGCTACATGAGCGTGCAGTCAGTGCTCTAAAAGTAGTAACCAACTTTTGCTTGATTAACAAGTAGCCGTTGCTGTAAGGAATGGAGTTTGTATAGTTAATTGTCAATGAAAGAAATATTGAATTTTAAGCTTCGTCATGATGTCATAGACTAGCTAACCTATTACTCAACTGTATCAATTTAGTGCCAACTTTGGATGTTGGTTAAGATCTATACTTTGTAATGTTTTTGCAGTTGCTCAGGTAGTTAATTGTGCTTTTCATTTTGTAGCAGAATAGCCTAACATTTGTCACTTTGTGTATTCTAATGTCTAATGTTTGTTTTTCATAATTTATTTTTTAAACACGGACGAAATCCTGCGGGGTTGGCTGTTCTTTGTACAATTGCCGTTCAAGTACATAAAAATATGACGTTTACGATGTTTAATCAAAACATTGATTTTTTAAGGTAAAAGATTTGCCTAGTCCTGTTTCCCTCTTCCCTTCGCCTTTGTAAATAGAATAGTGCGATTAGTAGATTTGCCCGTTTATCATTGATGTTCCAGTATCGTATATGGATCATTTTTTCTAGAATTGAATTACGCCAAGAAGAATCCGTTGTATTGACATCTATCATTTAAGAATGCGCTTCCATTTTTATGTTTTGATGTTAAGAATGAGTTCCATTTGTCGAGTTTGTTTGCCTGCATCTCTGATCAACGTGTCGTCCAAAAAAGGTATTAAATATTAAACTTCAAAAATAGAACGCAAAGTAATTCTGGATAAGAAAATCACTTACGCGTAGGTACGTGGATATTTCCAAAGTGAGAGAACGTCTATTATCCCTTCTTATCGATAGTGGCTTATCTGAGAACAGAAGGTCAACAAAGAGATGTTTTTTTTAAGCTGTTACCCGGAACTGCTATAAGGGATTGAACAAAATATCAATAGACAACGCCGTTTTAAAAAGTGGACAGAAGAATAACTTGGGCTTGGAACAAGTATTTTGAAAACCCAAATCTGGATGAAAGCGTAGCACAAGTTAAAAGGTATTTGGATAGCATTTTAAACCCTTTTTGTTTGTTTTTTTAAAATTTACTACGCAGATGACAGAATGTTAGCCGACATACCTCGGGTGTAAGGAAAAGGTAATTCAATCACGACGAATGCCTAATAGTTTTTTGTTTCTTTGAATAGATTAAAATGAGGAAAACCAGGATGCTGGAACGAGGCGTATATGTCTGCACACTGTATGCAGGGTATGTTGATACATATCTACTTTAGACTCATTTTACAGAAATAAGACGAAATAGGAATATACGAAGCCGTTGTGTGAAGTAACCAACGTCGAGACATCCACAGAATTGCCCCAAAATATAGACGACAGCACGTAAGTATTTTGAGAATTTCAATCAATTTTAGAATTATCATATGATATATTAAGGAGAAAAGGGACAAACAGACAGAGGAAATAGACCCAACCACAAATCAAATCTTCCAATGTCAATTTCTTTCTTTTTTTGTATTTCCAGGTTTGATTCCTTTCTTCTGCTCATACTTGTCAGCGAAATACCGCCTTGTCCTGTAGCCGGGAAAAATGGAATGGAAGTCGTCCCGGCTATTCAAGTGGATCAACGCCTGCCCGTGTCCTAATAGGCGTGCTGCCAAAAAGGAATACAAAACGCGTTAGTCTCCATTTAAATTTGAAAAATTCTATGGAAATATTGTATAGGACCTGAGGATGGACGGGCAAGTACTCCAGATCGAAGTAGGGTAGGCGTCCTCGTTTGCCAAATCTAGTCGAAAAAGCAATGGAACGTGTAACTTTTCAATTATCGCATTTCTTATGCAAGGGATGCGTGAAGAAAGCTGTCGCAAGAGCTGTCAAGGTGCGTAGCTTAAGCATTACAAAACTTTTAGTAACAGGTTGACAACGAGCGTTCTGTACAGTCCATGCTTCGTTCTTCGAATGCGTTCATGCTGAAGCCAATCGGCTTTAAAAAGACTATTTTGATGGTTAAAGGCGTGCGAAAAAAGACCTTTGCGAAGGAGAATCGATAGACCCTCCTCTTCGTTTGTGATGGTGTGCTGGTGAAGGTATAATTTACGTTTGATTTAAAATAAATGGAGGTGCCGCGGTGATATAACAATTTTTTTTTTTTTTTATAGAACTGCGGGAGCTGGTTCAACGTGTTTGTAGGGCACAATCAAAGTTGTGGACGTTCATGGTAGTAACTATACCTGGGACGGACGAGTGAGTTGTCGTAGCGTCGGTCGAGTTGTTTCAGCTGAAGTAACTGGACAATCTTACCGCCCCTGATACTGAACATACGCTAACACAGTTTCAATGTTAAAACAATGGACGGCAATGGAAATGCCGCTAAATCCGGTAAAGAAATTTGGCTAAAACCGAAATTTTTTACATGCGATAGAAAACGATGACTTTATACACGTCACCTGTAGTTCGACAAGAGTTTAAATAAACATCTACGTTACAAGGCACAGGTAACATTGATGTAATGTTCAAAAAGTTAAAAACATAAATTGAAATAGTCAGTTTAATCGAATTATTATAATTTGTGTGTACCTGGGTCGAGCTGCCTGGCCGTAGACTTTGTCCAATCCCTGAAGATATTTGATGGCGTCCGCCATGGCCGTCATTTCGCCGCCTTCACCGCCGCCCATGACATCGCCGTCGGCCTGTACGCTAGTGGCGTAAACGGCCAACACGGCCATCACCACCAGAAAGACCAGAGTGGTCAACGAACCGGAACGGGGAAAGAGAAGCTGCTGGATGCTGTTGCTGGACATGTTGCTGTATGGTTGGTAAGTGTGCGGCTTAGTAGGTAGAAGAGACAAGTGTCGACTGTATTCAGACCGCAACATCTCGCACCTTTTTATACTTGTTGCACCCCCGCCCTACAGTTTCAGCCGAGTTAGTTTGACGCAGCCGCGTCCAGAGAAGGTCCTTTACGTATCTCCTACGCCCTTTTTCTTTATTTTTTGTTCCAGAACAACACTTGTTCCCTCATTCTTTTCGTCTATTTCGCAATTCGTTAATTCTAACGCGCCAAAGTCTGTCAATCGCAGCAGGTTCCATCCATTAGTCTTATCTCGACACTTGCAACTGTTTTTCGACTCAAATGATTGAAAGAAAAACGAAACGACAATAACATAAACTGCGATTGACAGATGAAAACGACTGCAACTAACGACCTGAAGCGTTTCTGCAAAGTTTGCGCTATTAAGCCTTTTTTCCTACACATACATCTCAGTTATAGCGTTGTGAATTAAGACAGGGCCACACGTCTTTTGGCAAGTTGGAAGAATTCGGTTGTACCGAAAGTACACAAGAAACCACTTCCCTTTGTAGGAACATGGTATGTGTGTGTTATTAACTCTGTATCCGTTTCATCGTCGAAAAGTAGGTGTGTAGGAGAAAGAATCACAAAGGGGGTTCAAGGTTGACATTTTACCGATACATCGTCCCAGTGCAGCTTTTGTGTGTATTACGAAAAGAGTGTCGACGGAGTTTGGGGCAAGACGTTTGACTTTTGGGGGGGGGGGGGAGAGTCATAGTAGAGAGATAAATGGTTCAATCAGTACAACATGGACCTACAACATACGTTTATGAGGTCGAAAGCAAGCGGCCCATAAATTGGGAGCTTAAAAGGGATTCAACACAACACCGCCTTCTCAGCCCGAAAAGAAAACGTTGGTGTTGGAGAGAAGCTCACAGCGCAAATAGCTTTTCCTTTAGTAATGGCCGAAACAGAGTCGATCGGAAAGGCGTTTGGGGCGGCAAAGAAGAAACGACGATGGTGAACGTCGCAAAATGCAGAGAGGTAATAAGGAAAAAATTAAAAAGAATTTATTTAGAGGTAGAACCCGCCACCTGCAGCGCGGAATATTGGAACACACGCATAGTTACTACAAATTTACGAAAGATATGAACATTTGGTTTGCTTACGAATAGCAAATAGTGATTTGCTTTAAATTAACAGGCCTGCTTTACTAAATACGAATATAATGAATTTATGGCCATCGTCAGTGGGACAAGCGCGCGAGATTCCGACATTCGATAGTCCACACGTCTCACGTTTCTTTCAGCCAGCATTTTAATGAATCACGCCGTGCGCTGGACGGTGGATAGGATCCAGTCCGTGTAATGACCTGCGTGCGACACAAACACGCGTCGCATAAATAGAATAAAGTGAGTATTCAACTTTTACACCAATTCATTCGATTGCAATAGGCTTACTAGTTCGAGTGTAGAGCCCTGGTTTTGTTGGTTCCCCACATCTGATACCCCAAGAAACAACACCGATGGCTGCCCATCGATCGTCCACCATGGGCATCATCAACGGACCGCCGCTATCGCCCTACACTCCCCCAGAAACAATAAGGAAAGGATTAATACATGCACAACAGTCAGCATACCTTAGCAAGGATCAAGGGCGACAATTATTGCGAGTTCACTTAATGGTACGAGCAAGTTTAGGAAAGTAAAAGCGCTCAGAAACGCCAACTGAGTTTTAACATGTAAATGCATTCAATTCCCAAAGCATGTGAAACGTGACCACCTTTTTTTTTTCTTCTTATTTCTACAATATGATTGGACCTCCTCCTACGCTTACAGCGAAATTGACGTAAACAAAATGTGGATTAAGTTACTCGAGGAGAGAAGCAATCAAAACGTTTCCTCTGACGAGATTAATTAGCTTCATGATTTTTTTTTTTTTCTTGTTCCTTTCTAGAGCGCCGGCCCACTAATAGTGAGCCTGTGTAGGTGATGAAATTCGATGAGGTAACCTGAGAAGTTCTTATTACGTACCTGGCAAGCGTCAGCAGATTTGATTCGGCCACCAGCGCACAATGTCGTGTTAAAGACATTTTTTCCGATGGCTTCAAGGCAGGCTTGATTGTTCCAAATGGGCACCTCCACTTCGCGGAGAGAGGGACTAGAAGTGCCTAGAAACGCGGTTGTTCCCCAACCTTTACGTGCGATACAAAGTAATAGTTTATCTTATTCTTAGTTATTTATCTAGAAGTCAGAGCGGACCTGCCACAATAGCTGTTCGGTCTTCCAGTGATGGCAGTGACGGAGGAGGCAGACAAATGCGTTGGATGACGGGACTGAATAGGACGGCTTGACCTAATCGAACGATGGCAATGTCGTGCAGGTGCGAACGTGGTTCATATTGTTGATGAACAATTATCTTTTCAACACTGAATAGGTTGTTGGTGTTGCTGTTCTCATCCAACAATGTCCCGCTGAAACTTTTGTTTGGCGGAGTAGTGGTAGGCAACCTTCCTGGTATGTCAAATTCTCCCAATCGGATATGAAGTTTAGACGGATGTACCCTAGGGTTTTCATGTGACATTGGTTAGAACAAGAACTGTATGAAAACTGATTCCAGAATTTACCCACTGACACAATGTGCAGCAGTAAGTATGTGACGATCTGAAATCACAGCCCCAGCACAATACTGGTTTGTATTAGAGCGATATAGTGCTGTCAACAATAATAAATATGTATTATGGAACTAATGAAGTGCAAGTAATATCATTTAGCATTACCAGCCATCCAGGGCCACTTTCCTGGATAAGATAGTTCTCCGCCGACGATTCTAGTCTGGGTATTTGCTCGAATTCCACATCCATCTGAGGGCAATTGAAGAGATACGATGAACAACCCTTAAGAAAAATACTATTCATGTAAAAAAAAAATAATAATACCAGGTTTTGCCACTGTCGAGTAGATAGAAAAATGAAACAAACAAACGAGAGGTAGCAGATTGGACAGGAGGATGCAAGCCATTTCTCGTCAAATAAAACTAGCGTTAAATTGTCATTTGCTGGAAATGATTGAATGATAGTTCACCTTACTGCAGACGAAAGAACCTCGACCCTACGGTAGCCATGGAAACCCTCGAATGACCTTAGTTGACCTCGATTTGCAGAGAGAAGGGCGACATTAATCCAGAACACATTCTTCTACGATTTCATTTTTTTCTTCCATTAAGAAAATATTTACCATACGTTTGAGGGTCGCGGTGGCCATGGCATAGTAAGCTTTGATTTGATTAGATTGACAGTAAGATTTTATTAGAAATTGCGCTGGTTGATTAAGGGCTGGTTTTGTCTCACGTTATGGTTACAAACAAGTAGTCGAAATCGTTCACCTCTACGACGACAGGAAATTGCACACTTGTAGCATTTGATTTTTGAGAGATTGATTTCCTAATGTATTCCTAACGATATACCAACATCCAGGTAAAATTAGAGCACTACCTCTGCGTTCTCGTACGCCCATAATGTAAATCGCAATTGGAACCTAACCCTAACAAAATTCGTAAAGAAGGAAACTTTAAGAAGTTTGATTATTAAAATTTCAACAACGAAAGTTTCTTTATCGTTCATCAAACATCAAGAATGTTTCGCCTTTTTACATTCTCTGCATATTGTTTATTTCTATAATTTACATCACATTTTCGTTTCCCAAAGAACAATGTAAGTTATTATGTCCTCCTCAGAGTGCTTAGCAGTGGTGTCCTGAGGGCAGCCGCGAACAACAGCTGTTTCAGCAGCGCGCTGGTTTCTAGCAGACGTAGTAGCCTTTGTGCCTCTCGAGATAGGTTTCTTATACAACCTGGTAGAGTTAAAGTTTTAAAAATGTCCACTCTATATGAGGAATATTTTAAAGTAGTGTATGCTGCAAATTGTATTGTCATCAGAATGGTTAATATTTTAATGTAGTAATATTGAAGGCAAATGAGAAACATAAATGTTGTTGACGCAAGCTATGTTTGGGTGCAATGGCTCGTCATTGTTAAACATGTTGAGCAAATCTATTACCTTGACTATTACATACGGCAATGAAAATGATCATACAACCAATTTGCGGTGACTGACAATGCTGGGGTCATGTTTAGATGTTGCACAATTACGTACAACCACAATCAGTATACACTCACAAGTTCCTTAAATTTACGTTAAACATTTATGCATGTAAACTTTTATTTTTTGTGCAGCAACCACAGTGAATCTCATCTTGAGTATGACTAAAAATGGACAGTCCTTTTGGACCATTGGTTTATAGTTTTATTGTAGTTACCTACAACTAACAAGTAAAAAAAAAATGTTAAAAATCTTATGATGTTTCTGGAATAAAGTGTCTGTTTTTAGGTTTCTTTTAAAATGCTCAACAATCAAGGTAGCCACCAGGGTTCAAATCTCCGAAGCTGGTGGTATTGGCACATGTTGCTCCACTTGTAGCTTTGAGAAGATTTGGATTGTCACGAATGAGCCACGCTAGTCCACAGTCACAAGAAAAGGGATCTAATGATTTTGGGACATGAGGTGTAATCTTTTGTGTTTACATAATATATTTTGGCTTCCAATGTTTTCTTACTGTTCACAAGGTAGATAGTGCCAGTGGAATTTGCTATGCCAGCCATCTGTGTCAAAATGGGCTGGAAAACCAAGTAATCAAAGGAAACAAGATTGTTGTTGGTCAAATCGATTTCGGCATAGCTGTAATCTCCTGTTTAGAAAAGTAAAGATTTGTATTCGTTATTTTTTTTAAAATTAAATTAAATGTAGGTATATAATTTAAATATTTTCATTCAGAAAACTACTCAAACCTTGAAAAGCATCAGCTTCAATTGCGTCCAAAGACATATTGTTGAGGTAAACTTTCCTCGGAGCAACCAACGAAAGTGCACCGGTGGTGATTAACGTAATATTATTATTGTTTAATGCAAAATTTAGAAGGCTGGGTAGCGCAGTGACCTGTTGTGGGACTTGAGTAATCATGTTTTTCGATAAAGTCAGCACTTCTAAGGTGTTGGCCGATAAGCTGGAAACGAAAGCATTTAATATAATTCCGGTTGCCAAATCATTTAACGCATCATTATATAAGTAGAGGTGATTGAGTCGGGAAAATGCCACAGCGGGGAAGCTTGTTAAAGCTTCAAATCCCTGGCTATTATCAATTGCTAATCCAACCAAATTTGCCAATGGAGGAAGATTTTCAATGGGTTTAATGTTGGAAACAGAGTCCAAACGAAGTTCTTCCAATCTCGAAAAGCCCCGCAAAAAAGAAAAGTCTAGCTGGATCAGGTTGCATTTAGAGATGACCAGCTGCTTGGTGTAACTGCTGGAAGAACGAAGGGCACCGGGGTCCATAACAAGTTGAAAAGAATCTCTGCTTGGGCCAATTATATCGATTAAAAGAACGCGTTTGCCGGATAACAAATCGGCTGGAATATCTCCTCCGGATGCTGGAAGGATCATCACCAAGTTGTAGATATCGGGAGCAATCGTTCTGCTAAAAGCAGCTTGAATATCTGTTGGTAAGACATCGATGCAGTTGATATACAAATTGCCTTCAGCGTTCTGACCACAAGTGCATGGACTGTAGTCTTCACATTCCGCCTTGATGCTGGGTACAGTTCCAGCTACTAGAATGAAGATTATGGCGATCTGCAATGAGTGTGACAACGTTTGTGTGAATTCATGTAGAAGAACTATTTGATACAACTTACCCAGGTATTACATGCCTCCATTTTGTCTTAGACTCTGAAAGGATGTGAGCTGTTGACATTTGCTATGGAGAGCGTAGATAAGCAATTTACAATTGCTCATGTGAACCGTGGATTTCTTCATGTAGAGCGTGTGTGGCTGTGTATATCTTAACGCCAGCGATTGTTGTCGTAAAGTTTATCATTCGTTTACCTAAAGAAAGTATAGGTCCGTATGTTTTTGATAAGAAAGTGAATATTGAATCTAGTCGTCCGTTAAGCCCGTGTTCTTGTTTCAGTGACAAATTTCCCCAGTAGCAATTTAGCTTCACATTTGGAGTGTATAAAAGTATCCGTCGATAGCTCAGTTGGCAGAGCGGTGGACTGTAGAATTAGCTCACTATATGTGAAAAGATGATATCCATAGGTCGCTGGTTCAACTCCGGCTCGACGGAAAATTTTGGGTTTGATAAGAAAACTATGTTTTGTTTTTCACTTGTTGCTGAGTCATCCTAACGTGCTAACTTAGCTATTTTTGTCTTCCTCAAATAATAACATGAAAAATACATAAATAAAAATACTGAGACAAATACTACGCAATGCCTTTTCCTAAGAGTGCCTGAAAATAACAGCCCCAATGAAACTGGAGCAAGAGAAAGCTCCATATATAATATTGCCGCCATCCGGCTATTTTACCTCAAGCAACTCGGAATATCGGTTCTTGTACTGAACGAACACGTAACAGCTAGCATAAGCTAGTTCAGTATTTCGTTACACGAGTAATAAACATTTAACATATAACGTAAAATGATCTTTAAAAATTTTAATTTTTCATAATATATTATTCAATAAGAAAATACTTAATGAAATTAAAAGTAAAAAAACAAAAATTTTGTTTCAGGTTTTCCAAAAATGGCAACGCTGCGTGCCTATTTCCGTTGGTGGCCAATGTTGGTCCCCTGTTCAGTGTTGGCGGGAGAACGAAATGAAAAACTTGTGTCTTTCGTGAAGACGAAGATTGAGGTAAGAATTTTTGCAGTTACCAAATTTATTAGTGCTCGTGAATTGCTTATATTATGAAACAACGTACAATTACGCCAAGTTGCAGAGTTTACTTTTTACAAAGTTTCTCCAAATGTGAACGGTACGTTTTAATTTGTTGCTCTGTGTCGTAAATCTTAGCGGGAAACCTTGATTTTCTCTGGATAGGTAAAATTTGCAGCCAGTTTGTTTCATCCCATTTAATCGAAGATAATATTGGTGATAGATGAAAATCAGTCGTAGTAATTAATAACGTAGCAGCTTTAGTATCGTTCAACACATGGAGATCCATTTGCCATGGCCTTGAGTTGTGATGATGGTGTTTGATTTAATCAAGTTTTGGTTTGATAACTACCACAAAGCACTAATGCCAGAAATGTTTTCCTAGTTAACTGACCCTGTGGCAGCAGCATGTAGCAGAGAGCTGACACTGCGAGCAAAAATGTGAAGTGGAAAATGACCAATACTGAACTCCTTCACAGCCACCCCATCTACATCTTTAGGTACGTGAAAGTGCATTAGTACTTAAAAGTGCATCACCAGACATGTATCATCAGTCAGCATAAAAAATTTACATCATTGTAAACACGATAGCTTGATAGCCTCTAATAACATTTTTTGCTAGATACATAGCTTATTAATTGGGTGAGTTGCTACTTGTTCACCAGCTACAGTTCTATAGTGGGCAGTAAAAGAATAATTTTTTGTCCAGTATTCTTCAAAATTTCAACGTAGATGACATGTAGAAAAAAAAAAAAGGAGGGGTGGGGGGGGGGGATGGAAAAAAATTCATCACGGGTTTGCAACTGAAAGTATCAAAGGTAAGGGAGGATGGGGACGAAATTTGTGTCTTTGCCACCAATACCGTACCTTTCCCCCCTGAATTTGGTGAAAAAAAGATAGAAAACATTTGTTTACCAGGCCCCCAATTTGATGATGGTCAAAACAAGTGAGCGAGGGGGAAGGGTGGTCTGCAGTTCGTTCCATTGCGAAGATAGTTCTAACGACAGTGTGCTCAGATCGATGTGCGACGTAGTTTAGTGTCTAACATAGCTCACCGAGATTGCCAAAATTTTTAACGACGCATCTTTATTTTTTTTTCAAACTTCCTTCTAATGCGCTGTTTACATAATAACATTGTCTACATTTTTTTTTTGTTTTAAGGCATTTCTGGTTCGTTCATAACCGAAAATTCTTCAGTGTGTGAAGTTGACATTTCCAAGTGCCGTCTTCAATTCACTTCATAGCCTGGTAAGTGCCTACTATTACTGCTAATTTAGATATGCATGTGCCACTGCGTTCCAATGCTTTTGTTTTTCTTTGGCAAGCCGTATTTGCCTCTTTTTGATGTGTTGCAAACACTCGATGCGTTTTCTGGTAGCATGCCGCCGACATAGCGTTCTAATTCTTTAGCGAGCAGCGTTTGGAAGCGAGGTTTTTGGCAGTTGAGTCGTGCATATTGTCGTTGGGTCTTTTCATTTTAAAGAAGATGCTGTAGCAAGCGTTGGTGGTATAGCGGTTAGCATTGTTGCCTTCCAAGCAATAGACCCGGGTTCGACTCCCGGCCAACGCACTCCCTTTTGCTAATACTTGCGATTGCCTACGTCATCAAAACACCTTGTAAAACATGTTTTATTAGCTCAAGAATGTTGGTAATTATGTCGTTATCAGATGACCCAACCTCCACATTACGCGAGGTTTCTTGTTGTTTGAAATCTGGTTTTCTTGTTTTTAAAGCTGTATTTCCTTTAAGCCGTTTGTAGATAAAATGCGCGTTGCAGACTGGGTTCCAACACTTCCTCTCGGTTTTTAATCCACTGATTGATTTTTTTAACGCTCCGATATCTAACGTTTTAAAAAGTTTTACCTTTTTTCTGAAAACCCAGCCAACGACTCCCATTTTTGTTGATAGGTTCGTAAACGAATCACGTTTCGGGGTGACAAATTAATCAACACAGTCATTTCGTAAGCGTTGGTGGTATAGCGGTTAGCATTGTTGCCTTCCAAGCAATAGACCCGGGTTCGACTCCCGGCCAACGCACTCCCTTTTTCTGATACTTGTAATTGCCTACATCAACAAAACACCTTGTAAAACATGTTCTGTCAGCTCATGAATTTTGGTAATTATGTCGGTATTAGATGATCCAGCTCCACAATTGGTGGGGTTTCTTGTTGTTTGAAATCTGGTTTTCTTGTTTTAAAAACTGTATTTCCTTTCACCCCTTTTCGATAAAATGATCATTGCGGACTTGATACCTTCACTGCCGCTCGGTTTTTAATCAATTTCATTGATTTTTTTTTAACGCCATGACATCTAACGTGCTAAAAAGTTTTACCTTTTTTCTGAAAACCCTGCAAACGACTCCCAATATTGTTGATAGGTTGGTCAATGAATCACGTTTCGGGGTGACAAATTAACTAATTCATTCATTTAGTAAGCGTTGGTGGTATAGCGGTTAGCATTGTTGCCTTCCAAGCAATAGACCCGGGTTCGACTCCCGGCCAACGCACTCTGTTTTGTCAAAATTTCCCATTGCGTCCATCAATGAAGCCCTTTGTAAATCATGTTTTATCAGGCCTCAATTAATTTAATATCGGAAATTCCATCGTTATTAGCTATTCAGCTAACAAAAAAAAAAACATTTTAGTTAGGTAGTTTGACATTTTAAAATCTCTAATTTGGACGTACCTTTAATTTCTTGAAAGCTGTGGAATAATTGTGGATTGCAGACGTCGTTATAGTTTTTGCTCTATTTTTGAACAAACTAAATTTTCCTCTTCTAAAGGGGAAACCATTTAGCGCAGAAAACTTTCAATTTTTTCTTCAGTGAAACCCAGAACAGATCGGCTCATTTTAACTAAACCGATGAGGCATTCGAAGATTTCAGCGTTACTTAAGGGGGGAGGGGGGGGTGTTTTGAAGACGTTCCAGCTCTATTCAAATGAACCGTACACATTTATCTATCAATTCTGATCCCTCTGTTTTTCGTATCGCGTATTTCATTCTTTTTCTTTACACATCACACACTTTGCGACGAGGCTTATTAAAAATTCTTGATTAGATGTGACGCTACAATCGCCGTTGTGTTACCCCAAATCTATTTATTTATTCATTTTTTAAAGTTGACTAATTATTAATGTTTCCTGATGACGAATTAATCAACTTTACATGATAGTACGCGATGGTGGTATAGCGGTTAGCATTGTTGCCTTCCAAGCAATAGACCCGGGTTCGACTCCCGGCCAACGCACTCTGTTTTTGAAACGAAAAGTTATTCTCAAGTCGAATGAATTATTTTTTCTGATAATTTATTGCCGCTAGAGTTTAACTTTTTTAGTAGAATGTTAGACCGAAGGGGGTGATTGGGTGAAAAGTTGGTTTAATTTTTCACATTTCGAATGATTATTATTACTTTTTCGGTCGAAAGGTGAATTTTGTTTAGTGCTCGGGGTAGACTTGGTCATTGTGGATTGATCAAACAGCACGCTGTCCTAAAACTTTCAAGCTTGACATTCCCTGTCAACTTGTTTGTATATAGTATATACAGTAGAACCAGGTTCTTACGGTCTGTGAATTGGTAACATTAGAGCTTTGCATTTTACACCGATTCTTTTTATTGAAAAACTTCTTTGAGCGTTCATAAAAACCGCTGTGCTGCGTTGCCGGATCACCCTTTTTTTTTTTTTTTTTTCAATTTTTGAGCGTTGACTATTTATACTTTTTGCGTCGTTTGCTTATCGTTTTGAAAGAGGTTTTTTTTCTCTCTATCAAATTGGTTGGTTAACTGAAGTTTGTTTCAATTAACCTACTCGCTGTTCTTAAAACAACTACTATTCAGTATCTAACACTTGCAGTTCCCAGTTTCTAGTATTGAAGATAAATGTCCCTTACCGTACTCGGTAACATATTTACTGATTTAACAATTTTCTGTTTAGGCTTGACTAGTTATTTGCAATTACTAACGTAAAAGCATTGACACAGGCATCAAAACTTTTTCTAATGTAGTTATGTAATCTTGACTGCTGTTATAAATCCTTTTTTGGAAGCTGATACCAAGCGTTGGTGGTATAGCGGTTAGCATTGTTGCCTTCCAAGCAATAGACCCGGGTTCGACTCCCGGCCAACGCACTCCTTTTTGTGGAACAAGTTTAGTTGCTGAAGTTATTGGGAAAGTTCGCGAAAATGTTTCATCAATCAATTGGCAGTCTCCCTTGTTTTAGTCTGATCAGTGCGAGTTGTTTCTCTATCGCATCAAGCGCAATTATATTTGGTTACATTTTAGTGGACCTTTTTGGTTTTTGGTATCGCATGTTCAACATCATCTGTTATTTGTGTTTCATGATTGGTAAATTTCTGACCAAGAAAACAATCGTCTAATCGAAATGTAACCAAGATATTGATGGTTGTACTTTTTTCCTTGGTTTTCCGATTACTGCTACGCTATATAAATGCTGAAAGGAACGCTCTTCCCAAGCGTTGGTGGTATAGCGGTTAGCATTGTTGCCTTCCAAGCAATAGACCCGGGTTCGACTCCCGGCCAACGCACTCCTTTTTAATGCTAATTTCTTTATCGTTTTCAAACTTGAATTGCGCTTTTTGCTGTACCATTTTTGTGGCAAACTTGATGTACAATTTTTCGCACTATAGCCCAGATTTCATCTGTGATCATATCTTTTTCCCTTTTTTTAAAAAAATCTCAACCGTTTTCCGCGTTTGTTTCATCGAAGGAAATCTTTAAAGATAAGGTCACTAACGTGTATTGCTATGGTCATGCTTGTTGATGCCTTGATTTCGTTCCAGTCGGTTCAGCTTAGATCTCGAAACAGGAAAAACAGCATTGAACTCGTAATCTTATGCAAATTGAACAGGGCAGTGGTCAAGATTTGTAACATGATTAAAAATTGAAATGGCAAAAGATTTTTGGTTGATTTAAAAAACTTTTAAAGATAAATATGGAATTTGATCTCGTCCTTGACGTTTGTTTGCCATTTTTAAGTTGTAGTCAGTGTAATCATACATTTAACAAGTAGATGAACAAAAATGTGAACGACGGAACAATCAAATTATAAGCAAAATAATTTAGGTTGATTTCGTACATCAGCCGTGAACAGGCGGCGATCTTTTATTTTCACCGTTTTTCTTTCTCGGCATTTACATGAGGTTTAAAAATCCCATGTAAAATGCATTGAGGTAAACACGAATCTCGTTATTCTTGTTACACTCCTGCCGCTAGCCAAATCCAGAATCTGAATGCTGAAACTCTAGTGAAAACGCCCGGATATTCTTCTCTTGCGCAACCTATATGCACAACGGCAATGTCGTTACCATGTAGAGCTATCGTAACCACCGTGCAAACAGGACAGTCATTTACCTATTCCGAAACTGACGATGCCAACCTGAATCCAACGGGAATTTGGCGTCGCTTGAACGATAAGCGGACCGCCACTGTCACCCTGCAAAGTTCCAAATTAACAAAACGTGTGCCTTTTTTTTTTTTTTTTTTTTTTTTTTTTTTTCGCAATGTGTTTGGCCACAAAGAGCGAGCCACTTACCCTGCAAGCGTCTCTACCAGTAGCAGCGGCGCATATCATACTTCCATCAGCTATTTGAAAGCCAGCCTTCTTGTAATTTTCTTTGCATATTGAGCTCGGAGTGACCTTTAGCATAGCTTCCTGTAAGACTTTCGGCTGCGGATGGCCCTCTTTTGATGTCATTGGAGAACATGCGGAATCATTTCCTCATTAAATCATCGCGAAATTGAAAGACTTACCGTAAGCTAGTGATCCCCATCCGATTACGGCCGCCGCTTTCTCTGCATATCTCTCTCTGGTGCCCAGTGACGGCAAACAGACGGGCGATATGGTCGACGTGAAATTGACGGGCGATGCCATTGTTAAAATGGCAATGTCGTTATTAAACTATTTTTAGAAATAGAAAATCACTTTGGGTGCGTGCGAAATGGGGTTTAAAAAACAAAAAAGAATGATGAAAAACCCACTTTAGTCCTCAAGTTGTACCCCCAGAATATTTTAATTCGGCGGACTTTTCTCGTCTCTTGAGCGTCGCTGGGGTTTAAATTGTGCATGCCGAGGTCAACAGTCAGTCGACGTTTAAGACCAACCAAAGCGGACACGCAATGGGCAGCAGTGAGGATCTTTGTCGGTGAAATTAAAGATCCAGCGCATAGAAATTTGCCACTAAATCTCAGTGCCGCCTGAATCACGGAAGATATTCGATTCATTGATTTTTGTTTACTGCAAACAAAAAAAAAAAAAAAAAAAACAGAAAAGAAGAGAAAAAGGAAATCGATGTTTACCATGAAAGGCCAAGAATTCTTGGCGGCATCTGATCCTCCTACGACTCTGTGCAATTCAAGATCGAGACCTTTAGATGGCCCAGCACCGCAAATAAGCGATTGTCGTTCGGTATCGATTTCTTCCAATTCTTCTTCCGATTCCATCGATGTTGTTTTGATGCCGTGCGGTCCGTAAGATTGGTGCAACCATGGAACGGCATTGGGTGGTTGGGCTACGATTGGGCCGTCGAAGGGGTAAATTGGCATCGGCGGCGGAGCCGATTCGTAGAAATTGTCCACATCCAGATCGTAGTCGTCGTAATCATTGCTTTCATCTTTCGGGCAACAGATGCCGTTGGCCTAAAAGTACATTTGCTTTACTTATCATTTGCCTCGTTACGCAACGCTTTGTGCTTGCAATTCCAAATTCCCGATTCCCGATTCCTTTCTTTTTTTTTTTTTTTTGGGGGGGGGGGGGGGGGGGGGGGATTCGTTGATTTGAAAATCACCTTATGTCCGTCGCCTGCTCGGAGATATTTGCAAGTGCCGCGTAGAGCAATGGCCTTCATGTCGTCGTACGTCAACTGGGGCATTTTCGTCACTGGGTAACAGGAGCGGAACGACATACAAAATCCCAAGTGCCCGTCCTTTGTGAGGCAAGTCCGGTCCTTCATGTGAATGAAATCGTCGCTGGCCAAATGCGAATCGTACAATTCATCGTCCGCTGCCCTGTCTCCTGCTGGCAATGGCAAAACGCATCAAATGTGTTGTAGTCAGTTTTAGAATTGAATTTTTTTTTTTTTTTTTTTTGCCTTCTTGTTTGTGATGTTTACAAGGAATATTCAATTAATGGTTTCTAAGAAGGCTTTATTGAATTGTTTGAAAAGAAGCGAGCAAAAACATTCCACCAATTTCAAATCGGTTTGAAGGTTTTTTTTTGTTTTGTTTTTGTTTTTGTCGGTTGACAACGTGAAACGGGATTATCCAGTTTACGCTAAATTCTTTGAACAATCTTTTGCATTTAAAAAAGGTTCATCGCACGTACAACTTTTATTTTTAAATTTCCGCGCCAACGTGTTTCCCAAACTGTTTTATCAATAATGGCTGAATCAAACGAAAGGCAGTAAAGGAAAAGAAAATTGGCAAATAAGGCGAGAGGCTCTGACCTTTGATGACGATCGTATCAGCCGTTTGAGAGTAGAGACCGTTGGCCGGACGAAAGGAATGTAGGAACAAGGAAGCCACTAGAAAACCAATGGCCGGCGTGAGTAACCGGTAGATTTGCGTCATTGTCACTAGTCACAGGCGTCGTTTGTGCCGCGTGACTGCGAGTCGCGATGGTCGGCCGCTGCTGTGAATTGTTGGATCGTGCACCAAAGTGGCCAACACACTCAACCAGATTTTGAAATCAACTTGTCCTATGGCAACTCCTTTTACGTAGAACCGAAAGACCTCGGCATTGGGTCGCTGTCAGTCAAAGCCAAAGCCCAGGCGGTTGGGCAACACTCGAGGACGACAAGCAGCTGCACTCCGTGCTTATCGGCAAACTCTGCGTTAGGTGGAACGGCGCGGCGATGGAAACGGCAGCATTTGCATTCGAACGTGTGGTCTTTACCGCTTTACGCCAAGTGCCTTCGTACAACTAACCTCCATTCTTGAATGTCTTTTGCTTTTCTACCATGTCTAGTTCAACTTTAGCAATTCGAAAGCCTCAAGCCTGTTTTGATTACACCAAAGGAAAGGGGGGAGGGGGGACCGGACCCCACCGGACGGGTTGTGGAAAACGGTCCCGATACCGGTTGTCAGTCAGATTGGTGGAGGTAAATTCGCTCCCATTTTTTTTTTTTTTTTTTTTTTTTTTTGGTTTTCCTGTTATAACCGTCTTTTCTTTTTAGTCTGTGCGTATGGCGCAATGGTCACACCGTCTTTCATCACGCCTAACGGTATTCAAATCTTGGACATGCGAGTCGTATGTTGAATGTACTCGAAACGAAATTGTCCTAGTTAGTTTTCCGATCTTCATTGCAAGCGTGCAATCAAAGATGAAAAAGATCCATCTCTCGATCGCCTTTAGCCCATAGAATAGAAATGGACTCATTATCTCGATTAGAATTGTTCATCTAGAGCGAATGAATCGATGCGTGAAAACTCGAACGGCATCCCTCTAATTCTATTGCAGGTGTGCCATGGAATTTCACGTGAAATGTTTTTATCGTAATTCTAGCGTGCACGTTGCATTCCTTTCTTTTCCAATCGCATTGGCCCTTGCCTACTCCCACATTCGGCGTTAACAGTAACAGTTTAATTTACGAATTGAAGATCAACTGGTGAAACGCATTTTTGATCTTCTTCTCTTGTTTTCGTATAGGGGCTTTTATTATGTGTCCTTTTTTTTTAATTATTATTATTATTTTTTTGGCTTAATTAACCCTATCCGCACGTTTCGCTATTACCTTAGATGCCTCCCGTTGGCCAGTTTTTTTTTTTTCTTTGTCCAGCCACGACCATCTGACACGCCTTTACTAACTTCAAAAATCTTCCCATCGGGAAGCTGCCACCTGATATATATATATATATATATATTTTTTTTTTTTTTTTTATCGGCTAATGATATCAACACGTTTAGCGCGATGAAATTGTCCTTGGGTCAAGATTTGGGTGAACAGTTTGTTTCGGTTCAACGATCTCGCAACAGACGAATGCCAATTGGAACGGGGACGTGCACTTGGCAACTTCACTATCAACCGTCGCAGCAGCTTCCATGTCTCAGTGCGTGAATCTACGTGATAATCAATAAGTGCGGGTTATCGAGTACGAAGAAGACGAATACCGGGACAAGGTGAATCGATTCCGTCACGTTGGCGTTGCGTACAAGTTTGATTGTAAAACGATCTTTCATTGGTTACGCAATTTTGCCAAAGAGCAATTAGTTTTATTGGCCTTTTTTTTTTTTTTTTTTTTGGTTCATGACACTAGACGGGAGAGAGCACTCGTCTTTTCTCCATCTGCTAGAGTTATGCTTTGGACGAATGCATCGTTTCGATACGAACTACCTTTTGCACGGTTTTTTTTTTTGTTTTTTTTTTTTTTTCATTTTGATGCGCGGTGTATTATATTATAATGCTGTGTGAATATTGCGTTTGGTGCCGAATCACTCTTTCACAATCGTACGTAGTAGTCGAGCTTTTATGGCAATCAAAATAGTAAATGAAACCTGATCCATGGCCTGAAAGACGTTACCCTGGTGTAGACACCGGGATATTCTGGTCTGGCGCATCCTTGGCAAAAACCGAACAGAAATCAATTTTCAATGCGTAGTCATTTTTTTTTTTTTTTTTTTTTTTTTAGTTTGAATGAACTGAACTGAAGTGATCTGCGTTATAGGCATACCTTTGCCGTGACTGACTATCCCTGCTACAGTCCAAGGTGAGCCGGATGATGATCGAACTAGCAGTGGACTTCCGCTGTCACCCTGTCATTACCAAAGTACGACGATATCTTTATGCATTTGTTGTGCGCCTTTTTTTTTTTTTCAAAAATTCTGAAAAGAGTTTCGCACCTGACAAGTGTCTCTTCCTGGTGCGGCGGCGCACAACATGCTGTAGGCCAGTAACGGGTACGCTTTTCGACATTTCAAGTTGCTCGTTATTTGGACGGTCGCTTGCTGCAGGACTGACGTTGCAGGCCCACCTGAAGCCAACCAAACCGGACGTCAAGTAGAGCAAGTGCATATTTTTTTTTTTTTTGGGGGGTGGGGTGGGGTGGGGTGGGGTGGGGTGGGGTGGGGTGTTGTGGGGTGGTGGGATGAGACAAGTGGCACTGACAGTTCAATTTTTTACCTTGCTGGACGTCTCCCCATCCGATGATGGCAGCCTCGCTGCCGACGTACCGATCGGCCAGACCAGGGGCGGGCAAACAGAAGGGCGAAATGGTCGACGTGTAGGTGACAGGCGAGTCCAACGTGATCATGGCAATGTCGTTGTACTATTGACTCAACGACAAAGTAAAAAAAACAAAAACAAAACAAAACAAAACAAAACAAACTGAAATTGCCAATGAATAGAACAACTCACCAGACTGATGGGATTCCAACCTTTGTGGATGACGAGTCGGCTGACCATTTTCGTTAGCTGCGCGTCGTTTTGGTCCTTGTCGTGCATTCCCAGGTGGACAGACAATTTGCCGATAGCCGAGTCTCGTATCCTACATCGATAGAAGATGATTTCCAATTTGAGAAAACTCTTTGATTCAAATAGTTTGAGCAGTTTCAAAGACGTTTACCAGTCGACGCAGTGAGCGGCCGTCAGGATTTTGGTGGGCGCGATCAGAGATGCGCCGCAGAAAAAGAAACCCGAGTATCTCAGCCCAGCCTTGCATGCCAATTTCACAACATTTCGATTTATTTGTGGGGAAGTTAAAGGAGAAGAAGCTGAGAGCTCACCATGCCAGGCCAAGAATTTTTGGCGGCGTCGGTCCCTCCGACGACGCGCTGGTCTTCGACGCTCAACAGTTTGGCTGGCCCGGCGCCGCACTGTGTCGATTGTTTTGAATCGATGAATCCCTTGATCCATTCGTTGGGTTTTTTCATGTGCGCCTGGCCGTGTGGTGCGTTCAACAGCCAGGCAAAGTTGGAGCCGTAGGCAGGGCCGTCGTCAGGGCCGTCGTCCATGTTGGCCGGCACAGTCGAAAACGGTTGGTAAAAAGGGTGGCCAAGCTCGTCGTAATCATAGCCGTCCAGCTGTTTTGAGCAGCACACGCCGTACACCTAGAAGGGTCAAACGTTTGAAATGTTTTCAATTTTTTTTTTTTTAATTTTTTGATTTTTTTTGATTATTTTGTTTTTTTTTTGCTGTTTTGGTTTGTGGCATTAGCTCTGTAATAACGTGGTTGTGCATGTGGTGTGTAGTTGCTGTAATTTTATACCATTTTTTCACCTTCTTCAACGTAGTTGCACGTACCACGAATGGCCGTCGTCAACGGACCCAAATGTCTCAGCTGGGGCAACTTGATGTTCGGGTAGCACGTGCGGATGGTCGTGCACGAGCCGAAGCGGCCGTCTCTGGTGAAACACGAGCGCTCCTTCTCCTTCATGAAGCTGTTGCTCAGCAGATAGTTCTGGTACGCGCCCTCGTCCTCTGCAACGTCGCCGGCTGCAAAATCGACAGGCACATCACGTCAACGTTTCGACAGATAAACATGACTGAATTTCAATTGGAAATTGGAAATGAAACGCGATTCCGAAAAGAAGAAAGGAACGGGTTTCTTTTGTTGTACAGTAGTTTTGACTTTTGTTTTGTTTTGTTTTGTTTTTTCAACTGAAACATTCAAATGCGCCGTTCGTCTTCCATTTTCAGAAGCCGAAAACCAGTTGTTGGATTTGAATGTTTGGCCCCTTGCTTTGGCCCCATAAATTTGGGACTTGTGGAATTCTGTCAAAATTCGGTACCCCTCATCTTTTCTTCCATTATTATTATTTATTTATTTTTTGTTTTTTTTTGTTTCACAGTTCACTGCACTAATGTTGTGTTTGTTTGTTTTGTTTCTTTTTCAAAAAAGATTCCGGCAAGATCACAAGCAAAAAAAAAAAAATAAGAATAATAATAAAAAAAAAACAAACGCGAATTTCACCTTCGATGACGATGGCATCGCTAGTTTGGTAGATGCTTGCCGTAACTGCCGAGCGGCGAGACAAGACGGATGCCAATAGCAGGATGACGATGGTCGAGGACATCGAGTGAAGAACTCGGGCCGGTGTCATCGTGACTCTCGATGCCGTGCGTGTGTTGTCGAGCAAAAAGGCAGCCAGGGCAACAGAGCGAGTTGACGGTGCTTTCAGTCGAGATGAAGCTACGGCCGACTAGTTGCTGAACCCGTTTCATCCACCCAACTCTCGGATGGGTTCTAAATGAATTCGCTACTATCGCATCTGCTTTTATGAAGATGCCCTTCAATAACAGGCAGCGCCACTGTCGTCATTTCGAGGAAAGAACAAAACAAACCCTTGGGCAAACGGACGAAATGATTTCCAAAAAAAAAAAAAAAAAATCAAAAGTAGAACGTTAAATGTTTGATAACGTTGCTCTACAAAATATTTATTCTTTCAGCGACGTGCTCCGTTCGTTTGCTGCACTTTATACGGAATCAAGTTGAACATCACCTCGAGCGTTTTTTTTTTTTTTTTTTCTTTATCGTTATAACGAAACGCAAACATATTAGCATACGAATCTGCCGCATGAAAATCAACATGGTTGCCCTATCGCCCTGTCCGGTGCTTTTAGAAGATCGGTCAATCAACTCCCTCAACAACAACAACAACAACAACAACAACAACAACAACAAAAAATAAGGAGAAGCTGGAATTGTTATTGAATAGGGCTGTTTGAAGAAGGAAAAAAAAAAAACGATAAAAGGGCAGCAGTCTCGTTCAATCAGCTGGCCATCCATCGGCCGTTGTCTACTCTCAACAACCCGTTTCCGGTGACCTAAAGCGCTCCTTTTTTTTTTTTACCTTCATTCTCTTTTTGCCCCCCCCCCCCCCCCCCCTTCAGCTGTGCATACGTGTTGCATCAAGAAGATGTGGCCGCCGAATGAATCGGCTTATAAATAACGATCAATTTCGTTTCATCCTTGTTCTTTTCAGATGGTGATTTTGACGTGGTAGCTGGTTGTCAAAACGCAATGCCTTTTTTTTTTTTTTTTTATAATTCTTTCTGGCAAACCAAGTATAGCACAGCCAACTGAACCTCGCCTTGCCAACAGGTGTGATAGACGTTCAAATTGACAACGGAAACCGCCTGTAACTTGCCGTTTGACGAAGGCGTTCAGGAAAGAACGAAACCAGCCAAGAAGATGCACGACGCTGGAATGTATTCAGCATCATCTCTGCAATACGCATTTTCCTGTTCAATTTGACATTGATCGACAAAAGCCGGCCCTTCTATTAAGAAGAGCAGTTCATCTGGTCATCAAGTGAGTTCAACTTGGCTTTTTATTTGTATATTTTTTTTTTTTTTGCACTAGCCGTGAAGTGAAGTCGAATAATGCGAACTAAAATCGATTCACTAGCTTCATTGACAGATGGTTTTGATCGCTAAGGCTCATGCAAAGACGCGTTGGGAAGGAAAGCAAAAAAAATGGTCAAATGGAAAGGAGAGACACGGTTGATGAGATGGGCCGATTTGGTGATTAAACTCTCGACACTAGCCTGATCCAATTCCTGTAAGAAGACACCCTGGTATAGACAACGGGGTATCCTGGTCGGGCACAGCCTTTAAAGAAAAGCGAACGGAAAAAAACAAAACAAACATTGATTTAGTTTGTGTTGTGGCTTGTGTGAGAGCATACAAAGAAACGTACCAATTCCATGACTGACGATGCCCAGCTGTACCCAAGGTGCATCTGGTGACGTTCGGTTGTACAGCGGACCGCCGCTGTCGCTCTGCAAAAAATGGCGAACGGGTAATGATTAAGACATGCTTTCATTTCTGTTTCGCTAATTTGCATGCCATGCAATTCTTTCACTAAGGTGCTACGATACCTGGCAAGTGTTGCTCTCGGGCGCGATGGCGCACAGCATGCTGCCGATGATGTTCGGATAGCTTTCTTTGCATTGGCCGTTGTCCAGTATTTTGACGGTCGTGTGCTGAAGGGCAGTCGACGAGAAAAAGACACCTAGACGGTAGGATATGAAACATTATTCGGTTGCCAGGTGAGGGGGGTGGGGGGTGGGGGTGGGGGAGGTGAGGTGAGGGAAACTCTTCATCTTGCGATGGTGGATATTTTATTTTTTTTTTTTTTTTCGAAATGATGTAGATCCTAGTACCTTCTCTGATTGTTCCCCATCCGACGGAGGACGCCTCCTTGATGATCTCTGGTTCGGTGGTAGCCTGTTGCGGCAAACAGACGGGCGAAACGGAGGTCGTGTAAACGACGGGCGAAGCCAAAATGAGAATGGCGATATCGTTGTACTGTGAATGTTGAAAAAAAAAAAAAAAAAAAAAAAAATTCAGTTGAATTTATTTGATTGCATTTGTTTTTTTGTCTGTTCAATCTTTTGTGCGGGTGGCTTACTTTAGTGCTTCGACTCCACCCCCTGTGAATGATGATGCGACGCACTGGTTTTTTCATCTCGGCGTCGCTTGGGTTGAGCACGTGCATGCCCATCTCGACGCTCAACTGATTGATTGCGCCCCACGACACACTAACGGCGATGGGTCGTAAAGAGTGACAATTCACGTTGACATGTGCTGCCGAAACAAGTCTAGAAGGAAAAAGGACTCACCCGTCGACGCAGTGGGCAGCCGTCAGAACTTGAGTCGGCCCAATCAGCGATCCGCCGCACAGGAATTTGCCGTTGAATCGCAGTGACACCTTTTTAGTTTGGTTTGGAAATAATGGAACGAGCAATGGTCGTTTGCATTACGGCTGATGACTTGATTGACGGTATTTGATTTATTGAGTTTTAAAAAAAAAAAAAAAAAAAAAAAAAAAGAAAAAAAATGATAGTAAGTTCAGTTTTAATGTCACTTACGGTGGCTGGCCAAGAATTTTTATCGGCCTCGCTTGGTCCGAAGAGGCGCTGCTCGTCGTAGGTCAACGTCTTGATGGGACCGGTGCCGCAGGTGAGCGATTGCTTGAAACCGGCCACGTTCTTGTTGGTATCGACGCTTGTCGACGCGACCTCGGCAGGTTTCCTACGCGACGGCGTTTGGAAGTTGAACGGCCGCAAGAACTGGCTGGTGTAGCGATTCAGCGGCAACACCAACTGGATGGATCCGTATGCACCTTCAGCTTCTCGACCGTCGTCGTGCTGATCGTTTCGCGTGGCTACTTGCAAACAACACACGCCGTAAGCCTATAATCCAACGTAAAAAGAACACTGACATTTGCTTTTGCTTTTTCTTTTTCTTTTTCTCTTTCTCTCTCCTTTTCTCTTTCTCTTTCTCTTTCCCTTTCTCTTTCCCTTTCTTTTTCTCTTTCTTTTTCTTTTTCTCTTTCTCTTTCAATGATGGATCAAATAGTACAATTTGAATGTGTTTGATGGAAAAACGACCTGAATGCCGTCGTCTCTGGCGTAGTGGCAGGTGCCACGGCTGATAATCGCCCACGTTTGCGGTTGATGCAATTGCGGCAGTGTCAACGTCGGGTAGCAAGAGCGCACCGACGTGCAGTAGCCGAGATTTCCGTCTGGCGTGAAACACGATCTCTCGCTCAACATTGCGTTGCGGTCAGGTAAATCAGCGTACGGGTACCAGTCGCTTCTCCCTGAAATTGACATTTCAGAGGTCACATCTTAAGTTTTTCAGTTTTTCTTTTTATATTTTTCTATTTTTCTTTCACTCCATTTTCAGATGGCATGACATCTGTCCTCACTTCCAGTTGCGTATGACCATTGCCAATAGAAAGGAAGCAGCTTGCACAAATGATAACAAATGACAACTCACCTTCGACGATGAAGGCATCTCTCGTCCGAAACACTTGGCTATGGACAGAGCGAGAAGAGGACAGCACAGCCACCAGTAAAGCTACAGAGGCTAACGCTCGAGCTGCGCGAAAGGGTCGAGTCATTTGCCAAATCGCGGTTTGGAAACTGCCTGTAGAAGAAAAAAAAAAAAAAAAAAAAAAGGTTGGCCCCGCTTTACATAGGTACATAGGTAAATGTTGTTTACGAAAAATGTTTACAATTGCGTACCTGAGACGAATGCTCATCAATTTGAGGCCGTTCAATTGAAATACCTTATTGGTGAGGACCAATGTGAAATGATGAATTTTTTTTTTTTTCCCCCTGCAGTGAACGACTCGCAAGTCGCTTCTGACAAACTTGCCCTTTCAGGGCGCTTTTATATCAAGGCTTTTTTGAGACTTTGCTAATGACAGCCAACCTGTTCATCATGTACGTGCGATTGTCAACTGGAAAACTGGAAAAATGGACATTTTTTTGTTTGTTTTTTTTTTGTTTGTTTTTTTGTTTCCTCTCTAGTGGTCGATGACTTCGTCGATTTTCAACCTTCGATTCGTAGAATATCATTTCAGACGGGCACTTAGCGCATGCCATTTCACTCACCAAATGGTTTTCTTTCTCATTCTTTGAACGCCCTCAAAAAGGAAGGCAGAACGATGTGCTCTTAATTGCTTTCCCCGAACTTTATTCGTCTTCGCCTCTCAATCTCTCAATCTCTCAATCTCTCTGACTTTGACATGACAAATAGCTCCGTGTTTCTCTTCACCTTTCTGTCGGCATATCCTGTTAGCACGCAATTCTCGAGCAAGCAATTCTCTTCCTTCCTGTTGTCTCCGTTTGGTGGGCGTGTATTTGAATGGGTCGTTGCACGCCCTAATGCCTTGCCTCTAATCACGCGCCATGGATTTGCATCTGACCTGTTGTAACCATGGCTATACTAGACTACCATTCGTTCACTCTGATCGTGCTCGCTGATTGAAAGGTTTTGATGTTTCTCTCTAATGATTATTCTTAATTAGGTTGATGCCTTCTGGTGATAGTACCGGATCCATCGTCTGAATCGCTCACGCCTGATGAAGGTCGAAACCGAATAAAAATCAGCTTTTCTGGTTCGAGCCCAATTGTTCATTTAAAGCCGGTCCGGTCATTCGCCGTCGGGTGCAAGAGGATGCGTCAACCGCAAACGAACAACCGCCTTCCAGTAAGGACAGCTAAGAAATCCAATTATATTCGTAATCAAGGAACAACTAGACTTGTTCAACGTATTATATACACTCCTATCTACTGCCGGGCATCCATTTTTTTTTTTTTTTTTTTTTTTTTTTTTTTTGTTGCTGTTGAATTTTGCCTTTGGTCTTTTAAAAAAAAAAAAAAAAATGAAAACGAAAAACAATCCGGTTTCGATTTCCTGGCAGAGTAGGAACTAATTGTACGTGTCTGTCTTTCCACAGTCGTTTTTAATAGGCAGCCTCTTGTGTGGCTATTTCACGATGTGGCGTGTATTAATGAAAGCGAAACGGCCTGATGTTAGGCTACTATACTGTTCGTCTTTTTTATTGTTGGCATCTCCACGTTAACTGATTTGATTGCGGAATGATGGTTTTTATTGAAATTCAGCAGGGTGTGCTTCGAATGTCGGCCTGGACGAAAAAAAAAAAAAAAAAAGGCATATCCGGTAACAGGTAATGAAACGCTATTGAATAATTATTGTACGATTCGACGATTGAACCTTTTATTTTTTTTTTTTTTAATTTTAATTTTAATTTTTTTTATTTATTTATTTATTTATTTATGTTTCGTCTGCAGTATTAGGCTCTCCAATGTCTGCTCTGCAGTTTATTCGAACTGTACTGCAAGTTCCCACCTCTTCCGCGACACATGCTTGGCCAGGAAATCTTAGACATTAGCGTATCTCTTGATCCAGCTGCGGTAAGATGTCACTCTGGCGTAGACGCCCGGATATTCTGGCTGGGCACAACCTGCAATTCAATTTGGCCACATTTTAGACAAATATTGCCGGCCGAGCCGTAAGCCTAACAACACATACCGACACCGTAGCTGACGATTCCAACCTGGATCCAAGGGGAGCGCAGCGATGGCCGGACGAGCAACGGACCACCGCTGTCACCCTAAGTCAAATAGTGAAAGAATAGTGAGTGATATGATTCACTTTTGACGTGTCAAGTTGTCGACGGCTTGCTATTCAATTGGGAGTACCTGGCAAGTGTCAGTACCAGGAGCTGCGGCGCATAACATGCCGTTGGTAATATCTGGATAACTTGACCTGCATTTCGTGTTGGCTATGATTTTGACGGTCGATTGTTGTAGGACGGCCGGCTGAGATCCACCTGAATCGGAACGCAGCCAGACGCGTATGAGACTAACCGAAACGAGACGGCACTTGTTTGAAATGTGTACCTTCTTCCACCGTTCCCCATCCGATAATGGCTGCCTCTCGGTTAACGTACTGATCGCTGGCAGTCTGTGGCGGCAAACAGACGGGCGATATGGTGGCGCCGTAAGGCACTGGCGACGACAGAGTCAAAATGGCCACGTCGTTGTTCTAACGGGTAAAGATCAGCCCACATCTAGAAATTGGTTTGTATGGTTGCATTGTGACGCAGATTTACGTTGGTTGCGGGATCCCATTGGCCGTGAATGATCACTCTGCGAACTGCTCTCGTTTCCTGAGCGTCGCTTGGTTCTAAGCTGTGCATGCCCAAGTCGACGGAAAGCTCTTTGATGTTCCACTGGGTCACCCTGTTCCACGTCCGAGATGGTCTCAAGCTGTTTGTAAAACATGATTTTTGTTTGAATCAAAGCTTACGAGTCAACGCAATGAGCGGCTGTCAGAACGTGGGTCGGCGAAATCAAAGATCCACCGCAGATAGCGAAGCCGTTCGATCTCAACGCCACCTTTATGAAATTAGAATTTGCTTTTTAGATTTAGTTGATCACGTTGAACGGTTTTTTTTTTTTTTTTTTTTTTATTATTATTATTATTATTATGTTTCATTTTGATTTTCTAGTGACGAAACGCACTATGCCAGGCCACGAATTCTTGGCGGCGTTGGTTCCTCCAACGATGCGCTGTTCGTCAAAACTAAGCGTTTTAGTGGGCCCCACGCCACAGCTGGTCGTCTGCCTGGTGTCATTGGACGCACTGATGGCGGAGCCACTTGGCCTCGGTGGGCCATTGATCTCCGGACGAACATACGGTGGTCTGGACGACGGGCTGTTGTAAGGGTTGATTCGCTCCAGCATCGCGATGGAGCCGACTGCGACATTGCCAACAACCTGCACGTTGCCATTGGCTTGCATTGCTTGTCTGGGACAACAGACTCCGTAAACCTACCAATAGGTATTTGATATTTTGAATGTAATATTTTGAAATTCATCCGTGGATTGGATTCAGTGCTAATCATCTGTGTAGGTTGTGACAGTTCAATTTTTCAACCAATTTTTCAACCGTCTTCAGTACGAGAATGCAATTACCTGGTTGCCATCCTCATCGGCGTATTGGCAAGCGCTGTTAGCTAGGATGGCCCAGAGTTCCAACTGATTTACTTGGGACAACCTCGTCGGCGTGTAGCAAGCGCGAAGGGGTGAACAGGAGCCGAAGTAGCCATGCCTCGAGAAACACGAGTTTGCCGTCAGCATGAAGGTATTGCTCGCCAAATGGCTTGGCTGGTAAAACCCGCCGTCGTTTCGCGTTTCTGCGCCTGCATTCAAAAAAGGCGAAATGCCATTCGTTAGATATCTGAACATTCCGTTTCGTCCACGTTCTTGTAAACTATGTAGGATTCTGCTTGTAGGACCCATGCGGCATTTGGAATGTAACGAGACATACATGCAGAGCAATGGCCTCCGCCGAAAAGAAATAACATTTCGTGAATGTTACAATTCCCTTATTTCCAAACGTGAATAACTAAGATTACAATTTTTTTGTTTGATTTTGTTTTATAGACTAGGAAACGATGCAATTTCAAGAACTCGTTTTTTTTTTTTTTTTTTTTTTTTTTTTTTTTTTATCTCATTTGTTTTTTGTGTGTGTGTTTTTTTTTTTTTTTTTTTCTTCCGTTTTTCGTTTTTCATTTAGAACCGGAAAATCCAGTTAACGTGAGTCACCCACAAGCGCTTCGACGTCAATCTGGATGGGCCAATCAGCAGTTGCGTTCGTTCGTACCGCATCCAGAATAGGGGATAACTTATATGTTTAAAAAAAAAAAAAAAAAACCCAAACTGAACGACAACATAACCGAAAGAAAAAAAAAAAAAAAAAAAAAAAAAGAAAAAAAAAAGCGAACAAACAAAAGTCCTCACCGTCAATTAAGAAGGCATCGTGTGTTCGATAAACATTGCAGCTGGCTAGACGGAAGAGCATAGCATTCATTAGGAAGAACGCGGCTGATGCCATCAAATAATTGGTTCGTAACATTGCTAGATCTTTTCCAATAAAGGTAATGTTTCAAATTAATAATCGAACTGTAGGTGCTGCAAATGCCAAATCATCGAGACCCCGTCCACATATGAAATGCTTAAATGCGATGCAACTCGTTTGCGTACCTGGGAAATTGAAGGCCAAGGTGGTGACACTCAGCTTACGAGCTCGATTAGAATACCAGGAGCTGCTGTGATTGACGATCGGACGCGAGTCCCAATAACAATGCGCCAATCTTTTCTCGGTGTCTTGCTGTACGACTCCAACGTTCTTCTGGATGACTTCGTTTGTCAGGGTGCTCCTTTTTATTGCTCCGGATGGACCTTGACTGTGAGACGTGGCGGTTCGATCAAGTATACCATCATGGCATTAGAAGAAAAACACATTGCAGAATTCTCTTCTTTCTATGGGCGGGCGGTGACTTTGAAACTGTCAGACCATGCCGGTGGCGCATAACACACGCACAAAAAAGAAAGACAGCAGAAACTTCCTCAACCTGCACTTCGTGAAAAGTGTTATCTGACAAAGTGGAACCTTCTAAATTCCCTGATCAATTTGCCCCGTGTCACTTGCGATAAGAGATTCGCCATCAAGATTACTACATGCAACATTTCCTAACCAGCCCTGTCAAGCCACGTTCGCCATAGTGTCTTTTTTTTTTTTTTTTTTGCCTACTTGTCCGCGATCTTGAACAGGTATATGCCCCACCCAACGTGAATCTTTTCATGGCCATTGTCGCCTGCAGAGGAACGTGTTTTGTTATCGACGAAAGGAATCCCAATTCCAGGTCCGTGCACCCTAGCAACAAAGGCTGTCACACAATGATCTTTTTTTAATAAACTTTTTTTTTACCAAAATGAAGGGAGACAAACAGGGAACGTGGAAATGAAGTAAAACAGAATAAGTTTATCTGTTTTTATTCTTCATCTTCAAAGATCACAGCTTTCTTTGAATCGTCTTACAGATTCACGTTGTGCCAGTTTAGTTTCCCGATAGTGATTCTGCCTAGACGACAGGATAAAGTTCACCACCGATCGCTTTTTGTACTAGATTTCTGTACAATAGATGGCGTTAACTGAGATTCGCCACATGTTTCGTTAGGTTTAAGATTGTTTTAAAAGGTTTTGCCGCTTGTGCAGCGGATCGCCAACTAGAGTTGTTGTTTAGGTGATACGACGGCGGAGCGCGGCGTCATGTTTTCCGATTTTTTACTAGAGAGGCTGCAGCACTAAATCCAACTTCAAATGAACCTAGTGTTCGCGGCCGCCGCCAGATGTCGCTTAAACTGAAAACATTGTCGAAGATAACTTAACCATGGTAAACGTATGAAATGGGACAGTTTGTCAAATACAAGGTGCCAGATAAGGGAAAAGGTTTTGTATAGGAATCTGATATAAAGTACCACGAGCCTTATATTCGTTCGCCTTTTCTTTCAATCATACATTCTGAAATTTTACTTATAATTTGTAAACGCACTTCCCTACGCCCAATCTGACCTGATATTCGAATTCATCTATGGCAATCCGTTTTACACAAAAAAAAAAAAAAAAAATTTCGCCAAAAAAAAAAAAAAATCACACTTTTTTCTTTTTTTTCGATCCGTAGCCATCTACCGGTCAGAATCGTTATTACTGGCATGTCAATTTGAGTCCATTGGATCCCATTGTCAGTTAGTCGAGTAGCGTGGCTGGAGAAAAACGCGTGGCTGGAGAAAAATATGTTAAAATGGATAAGATAATACAACAAAAGGATGGTAAGTATAAACATTATTATATTGGTTTTAAATTATTAATTATTGTTTATTAGATCAAATTATGAAGCTGCAGGCCCAATTATTGGAACAACACAAAATATTAGATAACAGCAAAGCTAAGGATGGTAAGGCCTAATACGTAATGATTCTATTTATTTGCTTTTTTTTCATTTGTGTTTTGTAGCTCAAATTTTGAGTCTACAAGCTCAGCTAGGGGAAAAGAACAAATTGGAATGGAACAGTTTCCAAACAGTGAAGGAGGTTTTTCCAAACTCATCTCTAACTGAACATGAGGATGAATTGGCATTAGGTGAACACAGTCAGGTACCTAAACTTTTCAAATAAGAATTCAAAATAAGTATAGAATTTTAACAAACAATTATTTATTGTTTAGTTATTCAGTCTACCACCTGACAGTGTGTTAAAGTTAAATTCTGTTAGTGCTGCACTAAAAGAATTGTTAGTAATAAGTCCATGCCGCGAAGGAAGTGAACAGTTGTGGGACCGTATTTGGGCTGAAAATGGGTGTGGTACGGAAACCCAGAAATAGCACGAGTTCAACATAAAACATGAATTAGGTACTTTTCGGTTTTTTGTCTATCGAAAAAGTATTTTTAATGCTATTATTTTGCATTCACAGAGTTTTAGTGGGGGATCAAGTCAAGTCTGGAAGTGTTACAGGATGGAAGAGTGAGCCTACAGTTGAAAAACACTGAAAGTGCATTACCATTAAGGTATGAGGTAAAGTAATAGAGAATGCAAATTGTCTAATGAGAAGTACCATCTTGTGTGAATGAATCCTGTGTAACAGCAATCCTTTATAGTTCTGTCACAGCTGGAAGCCTCAAATAATTCTACTTCTCTTGCTAAAGAACAACTTGTCCTTTACGTTCAGAGTGTTGGTGAAGCTGGGTACTTAAATGGCCCTAAAGATGTTTCATTTCGTTGGCATTGCAGCGATGAAAATCATACATGGATTTTTAGGTATGAAAGGAATTTTCTTGAAAATTTTTTGAATTTATGACAAAGCATTTCTCCTGCTTTTTGCCTACCATGTCTAATCTAAAAAAAAAAATTTATCCAATAGGAAAGGAATTTCAGCATACTGGGAACACAACTATCAACAATGCAACATTCTAGGGGTGCTATTTTATCATTCAAGAGCTTTATACAATGATTTTCATCTGCAATTTGTATGGCCTTTCCCAAGCTTCTGCCAGAAGTTGAATCTATAAGTCATGTAAGTCACATGAGCAACAATTGAGATACTTAATGGTGTTGTTTTTCTTTTCTCAGCACAGGTTAATAGTAACATTGGATCTGAAAAGATTCTTAGTTGGGGCAAGACACTGAATAAATTGTAATGATTGAATGGATGACATGACATTTCTATACTTTTTCGGATTCCCGAGACGGTATTTTATATTTAAAAAATTGAAGTGCATATCTGGGCTCCCTTCCTTTCCGTAGCCCCGTTTCCCCTTGACTCGTAATAAGCCCGTAGGGGGTCATGCCCCTACTGTACGGTATATATAAAAACAACATATACCGAGGTTTGGAGGGCTCTGGCCGGAAAGGGGACGTGGATGTCCGCTTAGTCCGATGATGTGTTCACGGAGGGCTCTGTGGCTACCCACAAATCCGAACTAAAGGTTAATCGCTCCTGTAAAAATGTTCCAAATCTTCAGCTCTTCTTCCGGCTTCTCTTAGCCAATCACCGGGTAATCTCCCCGGTGGGTCAACAAGGCAGTGTCTCCCCCTGCCTGGGTTGACGGCAACTTTTGAAAGGGCTATTGTGCCTTTTTAAAGTTGCAAAAATAATTGTAGTGTGCAGAGAATTGTCAATAAAATTTTTTTTATAAAATATTTTTTGCAAAATTTATTTTCCTTTATTGTCTGTGTTAGCTATGTTCACACATTACCTTTATCAATTTTTTTTTCTTTTGTTTTGCTTCATTTGTTTTTGTCACCTTTGATGGTAAGCGTTGTTTTCATTGATATATCGTTTATCTGTAAGTATTCAATTATTATTTATTACGCTTTTTGAATTCTTCAACTTAGATTCAAGGAGCAACGTGTACTATCTGGATATTTTTGGAAGTAATTTTGTATTTTGTTTTACTCGTATGGGAACCGATCCCCAGACATTCAGCGTGCAACGCCGATGCTCTAACATTGAGCCACGAGATATATCTAAATATTTTATTATCGTATATCATATGTTATCGTCTAGAATGTTTATGCAGTCTTTTACAACTATATGTTTATCTTTCTATTGCTTTCATGTATTCGTTCATAGCTATTTGGTAGAGCCTTTAGCTGCGATGCTTGTTACCCTGGGTTCAAACCTCAGTAGATGTATAAAAGTGAAGTAGGATACATTTAAAAGAGTATATTGTAGAATCGCATTTCATTTTTATTCTAAGTGTAAATGCAAGTCCACAAGTGACTAGAAAAAAGCTAACTTGACAACATATGATTCATGGCTCATTGGTAGAGCATCGGCGCTGTATGCCGAACGTCCAGGGTTCGATCCCTGGATAATAATTGAATACTTACAGATAAACGATATATCAATGAAAACAACGCTTACCATCAAAGGTGACAAAAACAAATAAAGCAAAGCGAAAGAAAAAAAAAATTGATAAAGGTAATGTGTGAACACAGCTAACACAGACAATGAAAGAAAAAAAATTTTGCAAAAAATATTTTATAAAAAAAATTTTATTGACAATTCTCTGCACACTACAATTATTTTTGCAACTTTAAAAAGGCACAATAGCCCTTTCAAAAGTTGCCGTCAACCCAGGCAGGGGGAGACACTGCCTTGTTGACCCACCGGGGAGATTACCCGGTGATTGGCTAAGAGAAGCCGGAAGAAGAGCTGAAGATTTGGAACATTTTTACAGGAGCGATTAACCTTTAGTTCGGATTTGTGGGTAGCCACAGAGCCCTCCGTGAACACATCATCGGACTAAGCGGACATCCACGTCCCCTTTCCGGCCAGAGCCCTCCAAACCTCGGTATATGTTGTTTTTATATATACCGTACAGTAGGGGCATGACCCCCTACGGGCTTATTACGAGTCAAGGGGAAACGGGGCTACGGAAAGGAAGGGAGCCCAGATATGCACTTCAATTTTTTAAATATAAAATACCGTCTCGGGAATCCGAAAAAGTATAGAAATGTCATGTCATCCATTCAATCATTACAATTTATTCAGTGTCTTGCCCCAACTAAGAATCTTTTCAGATCCAATGTTACTATTAACCTGTGCTGAGAAAAGAAAAACAACACCATTAAGTATCTCAATTGTTGCTCATGTGACTTACATGACTTATAGATTCAACTTCTGGCAGAAGCTTGGGAAAGGCCATACAAATTGCAGATGAAAATCATTGTATAAAGCTCTTGAATGATAAAATAGCACCCCTAGAATGTTGCATTGTTGATAGTTGTGTTCCCAGTATGCTGAAATTCCTTTCCTATTGGATAAATTTTTTTTTTTTAGATTAGACATGGTAGGCAAAAAGCAGGAGAAATGCTTTGTCATAAATTCAAAAAATTTTCAAGAAAATTCCTTTCATACCTAAAAAATCCATGTATGATGTTCATCGCTGCAATGCCAACGAAATGAAACATCTTTAGGGCCATTTAAGTACCCAGCTTCACCAACACTCTGAACGTAAAGGACAAGTTGTTCTTTAGCAAGAGAAGTAGAATTATTTGAGGCTTCCAGCTGTGACAGAACTATAAAGGATTGCTGTTACACAGGATTCATTCACACAAGATGGTACTTCTCATTAGACAATTTGCATTCTCTATTACTTTACCTCATACCTTAATGGTAATGCACTTTCAGTGTTTTTCAACTGTAGGCTCACTCTTCCATCCTGTAACACTTCCAGACTTGACTTGATCCCCCACTAAAACTCTGTGAATGCAAAATAATAGCATTAAAAATACTTTTTCGATAGACAAAAAACCGAAAAGTACCTAATTCATGTTTTATGTTGAACTCGTGCTATTTCTGGGTTTCCGTACCACACCCATTTTCAGCCCAAATACGGTCCCACAACTGTTCACTTCCTTCGCGGCATGGACTTATTACTAACAATTCTTTTAGTGCAGCACTAACAGAATTTAACTTTAACACACTGTCAGGTGGTAGACTGAATAACTAAACAATAAATAATTGTTTGTTAAAATTCTATACTTATTTTGAATTCTTATTTGAAAAGTTTAGGTACCTGACTGTGTTCACCTAATGCCAATTCATCCTCATGTTCAGTTAGAGATGAGTTTGGAAAAACCTCCTTCACTGTTTGGAAACTGTTCCATTCCAATTTGTTCTTTTCCCCTAGCTGAGCTTGTAGACTCAAAATTTGAGCTACAAAACACAAATGAAAAAAAAAAGCAAATAAATAGAATCATTACGTATTAGGCCTTACCATCCTTAGCTTTGCTGTTATCTAATATTTTGTGTTGTTCCAATAATTGGGCCTGCAGCTTCATAATTTGATCTAATAAACAATAATTAATAATTTAAAACCAATATAATAATGTTTATACTTACCATCCTTTTGTTGTATTATCTTATCCATTTTAACATATTTTTCTCCAGCCACGCGTTTTTCTCCAGCCACGCTACTCGACTAACTGACAATGGGATCCAATGGACTCAAATTGACATGCCAGTAATAACGATTCTGACCGGTAGATGGCTACGGATCGAAAAAAAAGAAAAAAGTGTGATTTTTTTTTTTTTTTGGCGAAATTTTTTTTTTTTGTGTAAAACGGATTGCCATATTCATCGTTCAATTACGGTCAAATTGGTTAAGTTTGGCCCTTGGTTTTTTAAGAATTAGGCTAGCGCGCCAGTACGCTACGGCGCAACAAAAAGTGTCACAAACAGCACTTTGTTTTCTTTTATTTTCAAAACGGCTGGGTTAGGGAGAAAGAGCCTTCTCACTTTTTCATTTTTGGTCAAAATTTAGATTTCGCTTTCAATACATGGTTTCGATGCAGAATGAGATGCTAATGACGAAAATCATGTTTATTTTTTGATTGGCCTCATAGTTTTTTAATTAAACCTGAAAAACAAAGTGAGATTATTATTTATGTAATTTTATTTCATTAGTTTTCTCGTTTTATCTGTTTTCCACAATAAAATAAGATTTCGGCGACCGTTTTAACTCATATATTAACTAATGTGCATCATTTACTATAGTTACTTTATTCGTTTTCGATCGTTTAGGAGGTTGGGTTAAAAAAAATCATTCAATAAAACACACTTTTCTCCAAAGTCGTATAAGCTTCTTAGCGCTTGGTAATTCTGATTTGTTCTAATGCCAACTTTTCTTACCCATATTTTCACGCATTTGTCATCTGATAGTACAAGGTGGAGAATTTTTAGTTCGATTGATACACGTTTCCCGTAATAACCTTAACCAAAAGGAAAATCTGCCAAGAAAATACGCCGAAAACCATCAAACATTTTGAAAACGATATCAATTTCAATGAAAAACGGATATGATGACTAGATCTTTTAAGATCTATAAAATCAAAGCCAAACGAACAATAAACGTGACGTTTGTATGGTGCCTATAATAAAACATTCAACGTAGTGGAATGGGGGAGGTAATTCATTAGATAAGAAAAGCCACAATGACACAACACAGTGCAGCATCTTCTCTAAAATAATTTCAACAGACTATTTTCCCAATATTTTGTCAATAACAAATCGATGGGTGCACCAATACGTAAACGGCACGAACAAAAACAGTCAAACACACGTAGGTCGGTCTTTCTGTAACTGGTGCCAAGAAAAAATGAGTCATGCCTATTTGTGTTTTCAAACTTGAAGGCTACAGACACTTAGTGTCAAAGCCCCAGCGTAACGACGCATACGGTTATAATTTAAACGGAGACGAAACTATTGCTCACAACGGATTTCTTACACGTGTTTTTTTTTTTAATGAGGAAAAGTAAAGAATAGAATGAAACGATAACAGGTGGGCACCAATAGAAAAACCCCGTCAATGTATCTGATACATTGTGAATAAATTCCACGCAATGGTGTAGTGCTATTTATACTGGATCCGAAGACGATGCTAGCGACGCTGAGTTATCTTAGAAAAATGAATACAATTACAAAAAGAAAGAAAAAATGCACCTACAGAATCTTTCCCTTTGATTTCTTTTCCTTCGGGAGTACGCGCTAATTGCTGGCTAATATTGGCTATTGTTGTATTGACTGGTGTTATACCCTGAACTAGATGAGTAGTTAACCGATCCACTTTGCGTCGGATTCATTGAGATTCCATTGTACTCCTCGGCGACGTAACCAAAAGAACTTGATGTAGGCTGGTTATTAGACGATGCCAAGAATGGGTTGGTCGGTGGTGCCATACCTGTTTGTGCCATGAAAATGCATTCGTTTAACATCAAGTTTGTTCGTTTTTTTTTTGTTTTAATTTTAAAGCGAAAAGCTATTATTCGTTCTCACCGCCCACGTGGGGAATGTCCAGGTTGCCATGACTAGTGTTGTAATTTAGTGTGGGTTTGCTGGCCGAATTTTCCAAATTGGCAGTCGAGGCCGTGCGGACGATAGTCGGGTTGCCTGGTACACCGTGCGGCGCTAGATGAGCCATCTCTGCAGCCACCTGATGCGGATCTTCTGCCGGGGTCAAATCGGTCGTCAGGCCTTTGCCTCGATGGTAAAAGCAGACCAAGACGAAGCCAACCAGAACAAAGATGCAGGCGAATCCGTAGCCACGCAATACTGCCGTTGTGCCTTTAAATGGATGGCATAAAACAATCAGCAAATGCAATGAAAGGGGCATTGTAGAAAACAGCAGGAGGGCGACACGCACCATAATAAGTGGAAAAGAGGCCGCCGAAAATGGTGCCACAAGCGCGTCCGGCTCCGTTGTGAACGAAGGAAAGGACGCCTTGTGCAGAAACGCGCAGTTCAGGCGGCGTATTGTGGGCGATGTAGGAACAGGCAGCGGCCCAAACGGCTGAGTGAGTTACGCCTTGAATCAACTCAAAAGGAATCACCCCCCAAGGTTCGCGGATATACGAAATGTAAAGAAAGCGCAATACGCTGCAAAGTAAGCCAAGACACAGGACCTGCGTGAAGAAATGGAAGCCCACACGGAATTTTTAAGCAAAGATCGAATGGTTGTCTTTTCTAAAATACAAATTTAACCTTGATGTGGCCGATCTTGCGAATAAGCGGGTAGCTCAGAAAGTAAGCCAACATTTCCGAGATATGGTTGACGACCGAGGCCATGCCAAAGACGGTTGAAGTGCCACCGTAATCCTGTAGAATTCCAAAAGAGATCGCCAATTAGTACCACTATGAATACCATAAAGTCGGATTGTTTGTTTTTATGATACTTGCAAATGCCAAAAAAGAAAAGTGAAGATCAAGCCGATGCCGAAACCCATAAACCAGGCAACAAACATGAAAGATGCGCATCTAATGTTAGCCATATGACGAAGCACGGGCATCCATTCGGGTATCTTGCTGGTTGTTTGGGCGAATACTTTGCTCTATATTTGATATTCATCATTCGAATTGTTGGGTTAGAAAACCTTGTAGGTAAATTATGTAAAACATTTTACCTTTCCCAGGAGATTTTTTAAGGCATCATTCATTACTTCCTTTGTCGAGGGATGATGTTGGGATCCTGGAGGTGGGGGAGGAGGTCCTTTTGGATGATACCATGAACCAGGGGCTGGAGGAACATAGCGTGTTGACTATGAAAAAAGACAATCGTGACTTTCCATGAGGTTGAAACTTGTAAAGAAAACTGGCATGAGATGATCACAACTGTTAGTTTACCTCCTCAGGTGTTGAAACTGTAGCAGGATTCGCTAAAGATTCTTGAGGTTCTGGGTCATAATTGAATGGCAATCGAGTAGCCACAATCATGGTTCCAATCATGAACATGGTGAATGATACATAGCAAACGGTATACACCCTTTCTCGCTCGTGTACCTAAACAATAAATAAAATGTAGAAATACAACTTCTTTTGACCTCATTCAACATAAGACTGTTCTACATTGTAGGCTGTATAAACACGAGTTGGTTCAAACCCGATCAATATTAAATACTTGAAGCATTTTAACTTAATTCACTTCAATGCCTTTTCTGTCTTTTGTAATAAGTTATGTCTTTTGGAAGAGCATCTTGAATACCAGCGCGATTTCCCATATTACTAGCTTGTAACCTTTGCCGAGTCCAACACTGTTTCGACGACATTAAGAAGTCGTCTGCTACGATCAGAGCCACAAGTTTCGTTTGCACGTTATTTCAAATTTCGAATATGAAACGATCTACAAATAAAGAAAAAGGTTATTCAAAAGGAAGAAGTAGACTATACCTGACAGGGATGATTGGGCCCTTGTGTCGGCGTCGAGTGGTCGAGAGTGAGACAAACAAAGAACATGGTTAATCCCCAGCCGATGGATGCAAACATTCGTTGGCGGCCATATTGATCAGCATTCTCCTTGCCCAGCAAATTGAGAACAGCCGTATCAGCCAAAGTCATGCTAGGACAGCAAAAGAATTCGCCGATAACAATTAGCAGCAAGAAGAGGAAGAAAACTTTGCGGATATCGTTGCGGTTGAAAATAGTGTAAGAGAAAGTTGGCGAAACCCATTGACTGTTTTCTTTCTCCTGATAGTTGGCGGCAAATTTCACCGAGTAGGGCGACATGCCAACAACGTGATCGGGTTTCATCGGTGATGGTGTAGCATGGCGACGGATGCGTGCCACTCTGCCTTCTCCTCCGTTATCACCGTACTCATCCGCCAATGGAATGTCGACAGACTCTTCCTCTTCCATAGCCAGCAATTGATTCCAGGGCAACTTGGAAGAAATCATGTTAAGATCGTCTAATCCACCTTGACCTGACTGATGATGATCTTCAATCCATTCAGGTTGACGAGGTGTCCATCCCGCCATGAAATTCTCTTGCTCCACATCGTAATAATCTGACGGTGAGATGCTTCGTTTGTCGATCCGGTTGACAAGACCAGTGGGCGATACGATGACGAAATCGGACGAATTGTGGATCAAACAAGAAATGGCCGGAGGCCGAATGAGGCCCAGAGGCACGTTGAAGATGATCCAAGCTGCCAAAGATCCAAGTAGCATAATCCTACCCTTCTTGAATCTGTGTTTCAAAATGAATAAACAAAACAGAAAATGGACGAATGAAGTGGATTGATTGATGTGACACCCCATCGGTATCCGGCTTCCGAAGGAATCATTCACAATCACACATTCGGATGACGTACTCGATGAACTAAAAGGTCTTAATACTGTATCTTCAATATCCTCTTAACACATTTTATCTTTAATACCATAAAAAGGAATGCTTGGGCGGGATTCCCCTGGTGGAGACCTCCCGGAAGAATGAAACGGAAAAGAAAAAGCACTACTTGACGTCACACAGCGCTAGAGCTAAAATATTGATCGTCCTTATCTTCCACTCGCCTCCGCTCATCCAGCGGATTTCGTCTTGAAATTTTAAAAAGGCGAATTTCAATCAGGAAATTTACCAAAAGTTTTAATTCAAAATATATCAACTAATGTTCGGCATTTAACTGAAAAAAAAAACAAAAAAACAAAAAAACAACTAAACTATTTTTGATTAAAGGTGAAAAAATGGGCTGGCAAGACGAGACTTACCGGTCGGCGAGGTCGGCCCAAAAGGGTGCGCTAAGGTAGCCGACAAACGGCCGGATGCCGATGAGGATGCCGGCCTGAGTCGGAGTCATGCCCATGTTCTTAAAGTAAATGGCCATGAGAGGTAGTAGGGAGCCGAAAGCCGAAAAGAAGCAAAAGTAGAACGCTTTGGCGATGATCAGCTCACGGTTAACGGGCCCGCCGAAAAAGTATTCGATTATGTCCGCACGGCCTCGGATCTTCTTGGTGCTTTCTTTGGGTTCCGGGTATCTGGACAAATCCACTTCGGCCATTCCAGCGCCCATCGGCTGATGCTGCAAGTTGTTACCTGAGTCGCCCATCAGTCCAGCACTCGATGAGTCGTAAGCGTAATTATTGCCGCTGGAATCCGGATACGTAAACTGCTGAGTATTGTCTCCTTCCGATGGATAGTAATTGCCAAACGGATTAGTAGCCATGGCTTGTATTTTTTAACTGTTGTCTGTTCTTAAATCGTCAAGTAAAAACTCGTTGTCGATTAAAATCTAGAGACTCAAAAATGGAAATTCACCGGTCCATAATTCCTCACTCGATTACTGTCGATGTTGTAGTAAAAAAGATGGAATGATGGATGGAATGCTTTCACCTTCTCCCCGACTTGGAGCTCAACTGGATAAAGTCACTTTACGTGTGCCTTCATCGCCAATCCGCCTGGAGGCGCTCACGACAGCGAGGGGTAGCAAAGGGAAGGATCAATACTTTGCTCACCCTCCGTGTTGACGTCACATGAAGCCTTTTTCTTCCCGCTGGTGGGCAACTGTTCCGAGTCAATTGGCTCAAATCTAAATTATCAGCAAAAACCAAAACAGCACAGCACCATTTTGCAGCTACACTCTCCTATCGCAATCCTGCAGCGACGTTATTTGGAGAACAACAAGGATTGTACAGCGTGTTATTTGATAGTTTTGGCTCTGACGTACCATTTTGATCGTTCCTATACTTGTCTTAATCCACTCCAGCTAATCAAAGATACTACCACTCCAGTACAAATGAGAACACTGACAGTCTGACACGATTCGAATGGGAAATATTATTAGATTGAATCTGTCACACGTGATCTCATTTGTACATGAATTTAGAAATGTTTCTACGTTGAATTCCATCAGAGTTTCTTTCGAATATATTTCAACTCCCCTTTTTTTGTCCAAAATTTAAAAAAAAAGGAAGGGAAAAAAAAAGATTATTGTGATTTGTTTTCGCAAAATAAGACACACGTAGTAATTCGAAAGGGTAAAGAGAGAAATGGATGGATTTACAACCTTGTCTTTAGCTGTACAGGACTACTGATACTACCAATGATGCTACTGGATCGAACGTTTCGATCGATGCTCGAACAATAAGTGCCAGGAAAGCTGGCCACATCGTACGTTTCGCCATAGCTACTGGAACTGTAACTCCGCTCAATCCTGTGTGTCAAACGCAAAAGAAAAGAATTTTTTAAAAAATCCGATTCGTCCAACGAAATGCAAATGGAATGAAGGTCCTTAACACACATGCAGACGTATTCGCTATTGGCCAGTAACTCCTGGACGACCTTCTTCTTCCTGGCACTTATTGTTTTCGTCGACTTTCTCATCCATCTCCAGGGTATCTTCCAACAGCATCTATATCGTTTCAGTCTAGTTATTGGCACGGTGACGGCAGCAGAGGAGGAGGAGGTGTTGCTGCTGCCCGTTGCTGCGGCGCTCTCTAGCTGGGCTATACTTATTTATATCAAAGCGACTGTTTTTTAAAATAAAACAATAAAAAAAATAACGAAATAAAACCAACAAACAAAATAAAAAAAAAAAAATTGAAAGGAAAACAAAATCTTATAACCGGATGGAATTTTTCGTCCCGGAGTCAACACAACAGTGAAATTATTATTTTGACATTTCTTTTCTAAAAATATCAATTTTTAAATTTATAACGAGAAATGAAAAAAAGAAACAAAAATGGACACTCGCCTTGATCTGATGGGAATTTCAGGCGTCTCGAGACGATGTGCAGCGCCAATCCAACGGCCAGAAGCAGGAGGCCGACTACGACTAAAATGGGACCACTAATTTGTGACCCCGTCAGATGCTGGAGGTAGTGGGTATTGGTGTAGGTGAGTGGACGGAATACCAACACCGTAAGCACTACACCAGCCACTGTGAAACAGCCGGAAAAGAGCAAGATGAGTATAGGACACTGACTGACTGTGTGGAAGGATCGGCCGGCCACTACAACTCCACCTTCCATCTTCTCCACCCGCAACCTAATTGAACCATTAAAAAAAAAAAAAAAAAAAAAAATCAATCGATAAACATTCAATGAAGAGAGGTGTACATCAATAAATTTACCTCGAAATGATTATGTCCGCCAATGAATTTGATGGCATGGTGTACAGCTAGATAAAAACGTCGTTGTTGAGCCGATGACTATTTCGATGTGTGGTGCCAGCTGCCACACACACGTACGCTGAAGCCTTTCTATTTTGCTCCGCGAAATGCAGCACACGACACAAAAGAGACAGACACAAAAAATGGAAAAAAGAAAGACGGGCTACCTCTCTCCCTTTTTGCCTTTAATTGAATTAAGACGAGCGCAGCATAGCAGCTGTTTGTCGTGTCGACCGAGCAAACCTGGCCAAAAAGCCAGTAGACCAACATGCTAGTCGCAGGAGGATTCAGTGGATGTGGGCGGCAACGGCCATGTCGTGATGTATTATATCACGACGGCAGTATACAATCACAAACACGTGCACGGGACATGTCCAGCTGCATTACAACGACGCATGCTCTTCTATTCGCATGTCCTTATCGTCGTCGTAAAAAACATTGAAACAGTTTCGAAAGAGGGGACATGCAAAAACTTATAAAACTACCCACCGTTCATAACGACAATTTTTAAATAATCGTCAAAGTATTACGAATCAAAATTAAAAGAATTCCGAGGGAATGTCATAGAAATACATTTTGTGTGTGTTTTGTTTTTAGTTTAGGGTTGCAACTCAAAGGTGTAAATTTCCATTGGTTTTAAGGCTATGGTAAAAGACTTTTCGATGGCCGGTTCTTGAGTTCCCAATGACGTTAGGGACATGGAACGGACTCGATTGCCAAAATAATCGGGAAAGAGTTTATCGAGACTAAATTCGCCGTTGTTAGCCGTTGAGCTGTTCAACCCCAAAGGTGGGAAGCAACAGTCGAAGCCGAGACGGTGCAACACAAGAGAGACGGAAGACGATGGCTCAACGGCTTCATCGTCCGGCAATCGAGTTGCCGTGCGCAGGTTAACGACGTGAATATCCGATCCACTCTCTGACAGCGCCGGTTTAAAGTTGTCGTGCAACTTAATCAAAGGTGAACTGTTGTCCAGTTGCTGATCGCCAACGTTCCGAACTAATTGGTGCACTGGGTACAATAGCTCATGAAGCGAACGATGAGCTGATAGCGAAGGGTATCCATCGGGTCTTCGACCTTCATGGCTTCCCTGTAATCGGATCAATTCCATTGCGATTCAATAAGACGGTGCCCCGAAATAAAACGTAACAACATCAAAGTGCGAAAAACAAATGAAATTTTCGTTATAAAGACCTTGCACGAGACGATGCGAGGCTCAACCAGTAGCCGGAAGGAATTTAATGTCGGGATGACGTTATCGTAAATGCCTTGCCCCAGGCCACGATTGTCGTCTTGATTCAATCGGCGGTCCAGCATCACCTGATAATAAAGCGTTGCTTTTGTTTTGTTTTTTTGTTGCTCTCTCCATTGTTCCATCATCACATTTTGGCATGTAGCAAAATACCTCTAACTGGCCCGGGGAAAGATTGGCCACACCCAGTGGCTGTTTGGTTGCCAAGGTTATTCTCGTCGTTGAATCTTCAATGTAGGCCATGGTAGGCATCGGATAAAACTGGGCTTGTAATGGCAGTTGTTCCCATTTTTCTCGTCGCGTCATCTAGATGACAAGTGTTCCAGAAATAATGTATTCAATCAATAAAATTTGACGCTAAATAATATGCTGATACCTGCAGGCCGTTCAAATCGGTGTAAAAAGCTGTGCCACTATCAAGGCTGGTAACAAGGCGCATGGCCACTTCCAAGTTACTCTGTCCGGACAAATTCACGAGATTGTCAATATCGAGGCCCAATCCATCGATTCCAGGCGATCGATGTAACGTGACTTGGTGCACAACGAAGGGCAAAGTGGCGACCACTTGAGAACGGATGGAACCCTGGACAATTCTTACGCGATTATCCTCTGCATTGGGCTCCAGCAATTTGGCCGGCCCGTCTGGTAGGAAAATGTAGGCCCCGCTCATGGCCTGGTGGCCTCCACGTGTTCCGTAATGAACAAATTGAATAGCAATAGACACAGTTTCACGATGATCTTGACTTATTGAGGTCAAAAGGCCGTTTGAGTCGAAGGTTGCCTTTAAATTCGAGTTCTTCAGCGTGAAAGGCTCGAATTGCTCCTTAATGTCGACCGTGAACGGGGCAACGGAATCGATGGATCGTGATTCCCTCACTACAATCCGAGACACTTCCAAATGTCTGCAACAACAATACAAATCAATTATCGAGCTGTTTTCTTCTTTGCTTTTTTTCGATCGTTTCCTATTGACTTACACATTTTCTTGGATGGTTCCGTCGAACTGGCAGATGGTGTACGTGGACATGCCCAACGGCGGAACAGAAACGAGAAATGAAATTTCGAATTCCTCACTGGATAGTTGATGCGAGGTAATGAAAACGGGACTGACTTGAGTATTGACCGGCTTCAACTGATCATTCGTTACCTTTTGAAAGAAAAATAAAAGTATCCACATTTTAAGTGAGCACCCAAGAAGCAGATGACATTAAGATTTGATATTTTACCTCGACATTATAATGTGATACACGGAGGGTAACGACTTGGATGCGTTCGGAAGCCAGCGAGTTGTAAAATATGATGTGACGTTTTGATCTTTGCACGCGAATGAGACTTTTCATTGGCAGTTCATTCGGTTTCGAGTATTCATCGTCGACAGAGAAATGAAGAGTATCTAACTCAGGCTCGTAATTGGCCTAGAGAAAAAGGTTTAAATTGTTTGAAACACTCAAGAAAATTCCACGAATAAATAACCTGATCCGGATGAAGTAAATAGTGTGCGCACTGTTGAATAATCAGCTGACTGTTTTGAATGCCCTTCTGCATCATTTTGGCATAGTCTTGGACAACATGGTCTCTCTCCGTCCCCGTGATGCCGTCGTGGTGCTGGAAGACGGCCAGGTGACGTCGGGCCTGCGACAATAGCGCCATCATGCGCCCCATCCAGTTGCGGGATCGATCGGGAACGGCCGACAGGCGATGGAGGTGCGACCAAGTCATGGAATAAATAATTTCAGCTGATCTCAGATACGATTCCAACACTCGGTCGAGTAGCTTGTAAAATGGACGCGTCGTATAATAACCACTCCAATAATGGTCGTCAATATCTGCGTAAGTAAAAAAATCGCCGGATAAAGATGGAAAAGTCTCCACCGATTGGGCCACGCTTGTCCGGAGAGCGTCAAAATAATCTTTCAATGTTCCAAACTGAGCCTCCACGAACCAGTCCTTGCGGCTGTTCATGTAATCGAACAATTTTTGGTACTGCGTCGAAAAAAATCGTTGAAATCAATGACACTATGTGATTGGAGAAAAATATTAAGCTATTTTACATTTATGAATTGCTGGTCGTATTCGGTAGCCGTAACGTAACGGAAATCATCACCCAGTTGGATCATCAGCACATTTGTTTTGTACAAGCTGGATTTTTTGCGATACTGATCCAGCAAAAGCGCAGCCCTATTGTGAACATTGGCCTCGGTGATGGGTTGCGGTGGGACTCTCCACGGGCAGTGAATAGGAGTTTGACCTGACGTACTACACGGCGAAACGTTTAGTTTCAACTAGAACATGTTGCCAATAGGGTTCGTAATACCTCAAGCGACGGAAATCAAATTGGCAGCAAATTTTGGGATCTGGACCGCACGTATGTGGTATATCATAGCTGTAGAATGGCATCATGTGACAGAGCATTTCGGTTTGTCCATCGCGATCTAGAAGAGAATAAGATTTAACGATATCAAATGAAATAAGTAAACCGAATTATGCAGCTTGCCCCAATTTTGTCGCCAACGGAACTCTAAAGTCTTCTGTGCTGCCATGACTTTTTTTATGGCGTAATGAACTCGCTGAATGACCATGTTTTCAAGACCACTTCTCTTCAATAGATAGGCCATACTGCTGGAATAGCCAAAGGGATCAACAGCCCAGCCATTTCGGGGAGAAAAGTTCAGCTTCTGTTTGAGCCATTCATGGCCAGATGTCAGCTGTTCAATCATTCCGTAATAGTGCGTATTGGCTTCATCGTTCATCACCCACCCACCTGTAACTATTTCAATCTGGCCTTTGTCAACAAGCTTTTTAAACTTGTCTCTGGCCTGTGGTTCCGATTCTTTCCACCACAAATCCAGGTAGGAGACTTCTGCCCAGATGAATTTGCGTTTTTCTTCTTCACTCACTTTTCGTATCATGTTATTTAAAATATGCCTAGTTTGGTCTTCATAATATTTTTGGATAGTTTTAATCCACCCGGGATCATTGTGCGAATGGGGAACCACGAAAACTTTTAGCTTGTTGTCTTCCGAGAACTGGCTGTCATCATATTGGACATCCCACCCTTGCTTCCATGCTCCACCATCTGGGTTGTCAAACTTCATCTTGCTGTACAACTTGAGCATCTGCAAATTAGGTTGTGGTGGAGTTTGTTCAACAAACATGCAATTTTGGGTTCCAATTTTCCCATCCACTATTTGTTGGACTTGTTTTATCTCAGCAGCTTTATGATAATCTGCTTCGCCTTGCCCAGATGATTGTTTAAGGAGATCAGAAACAGATTTTCCTATCTTTTGTACAATTTCATAATTTCTCTGCAAATCCCGCTCAAGTTCTTTCACCTTGTTTTCCAAATCTTCAACATCATTCTAGGTAAAAGACAATTTAAATGCAATACAAATAAGAAATGATAAAGGTTCTAATTAGATTTCGAAACTCACCTCTTCGTCACCAACCAAATTCTTGTTTCGACCAAGCAGCAACACAATGCACCCAAAGACAACCAAACAACTCAGACTAAAAAGTAGACTAGTTTTTCTGATCCGCATATTATTTTAATTTAACTATACTGGTATTTAAATTCACTTGGCAAGTAAGACCAATAATTCTACTATTAATAAATGTCACGGAGACGGATTAAAAGAAGTCCCGCTCCAATACGTAACGGGCATTGCACTGAAACTGAATGGTATGACGTTGAATGAGCCGTCTGCTTTAAAATAACAATAGCCACCTGCCAGCAACGCAACTCACTAGCTAAGGAAATTTGATAAGAAAACTATAATTTTTTAAAAATAAACATCATGTATACTATCTCAGTCTTAGAGCGGATTTATTTCAGAATTTTTCACCACAGATGAAGTAGACGACTTAGTCAACCAGCGCAATATGGAATTTTCCACTCAGGTCCATTTTGGTATCCATCGCATTCTTCATTAGCTTAATCATCGTCCCAACCTTTGTCTCTTTATCAACTTGAACGAGTATGCAGATTAGTGACACAGCTCAATATACCTATGGTATTTTATGTTGGTTACGTTGGAGCAGTTTTAAGATGCTGAACAACGGAACGATTCCGCGAATTACTTGGGATGCCTGGACTCCCACAATTGCAAATGCGGTTCAGGTGTTGCTAAATGGCGGGACTCGACTGGATTATCCTAATCAAGTGGGAAAACTGCATTAGAATTTGTTAAAGATGGGCAAAAAAAACTTCTTTACAAACGAATTTCAGATTATCAAAAGAGGGTCAACAACTACGGATTTCCTCTTAAATATTTAGCAGCCAAATTCTCCAGCAGAAATGAAATTTCTTTTGAAACATAGACCAACTCACTTAACATTGTTTTGCAAGTTGTCGTTAATTGAATAAAAAGCATGGAATTCCGTTCTGCTGTTTATCGAACTACCATTTCTTTTTTTCGTTTCAACCCAAGTATGAAACGATTTGGCTCTAATATCTTTTGGATGGTCGCATAAAATGGGAAAGATCTGTCGTTACATGTTGTATAAACACTTGTGAAACCAACTCTTTATTGTGTTTTCCCAACTGTTCTCAAGTTCGACAGACCTATCGTCAACAAAGGTGAAAAGCAAATGAGTGTTGATGGGAAAACAGGCGAGCTGGAACTGCAGCGGCTCGTCTGATTTGAACGCGCCAACGAGCCGCTACTATTTTACGTTGACTTGATTACGTCGTAGCAGACGTCTTTAGAAAACTTACCAACAATGTAAACAATAATTCGTCTCGCAATCTCGGAATATTTTGATGCGATAATATGTAACATTAAAAAAGATGAAATAATTGGGCTTCATTTTCTGTACTTACAGAAAAATCTCGCACATATAATGGAGCTTGGCTTCCCAAAAAGCGGCAAAAGGTTGCCTTGTCAAATTCTGATCAAGAGCAAAATAATGGTGATCAGATTGCCATTGAGGAGCCACTGAAATTTGTTTCAGTGGCTGCTAGCTGTTTACTGCAGATCCATCCAATCTATGAATGGAAATTGGCCTAAGGTTACTGCAACCATTATCAGTCCAAAATCCATCAACACTGCCGCGAGCATCAACTGCTTGAAGTTGAATACATATCTAAATAAGCTAGGCGAAGCTGTTCACAGTGTATAAAAAAATAGCCATAGCATTACAGTAAAAAAAAGAAACGATGGATGGTTCTATTGCAGGTAAAATAAATATTAATTAAATAGTTAAATTTTATGGCTAGAATAAGACCCCATCACTTTTTTGTTCTCAAAGGTGAAACCAACTGTCATCTGCAGACAGCCTATTGTTTTACCTTAAACTTGACAGTTGAAAGGGGAACTCAAGTCACTGCCGACGGAATTCGACGGGCATACCAGTCGACCGCAGCCACACAAACATTATGGAAATGAACAAGTTATTACATTGAAGTAATGGACGAACAGAATTGAAGCTTGCGTGATATTACCGGTACGAGTCCACCTGCATGATACCTGTGCCCTCCATTTAACATTCGGCCCTCTAGCGTTAAATATGGCACTGAAATATTCCATCACTTTTGGAGGGGGAAACTATGTTTAACCAATCAACCCGCCGGGAAGTGATTGATACAAATGAGGAGCAAAAACATAAAGAAAAAGGGATCCACCGACTCTGGCGACATTAGCGACCACATCGAAAAGAAAAAGTTTCTTCCAAAAGGCGAAATAGGCCGATTTTGATGGAAATCCGAGCAAGCGGCTAATGCCACTGCGTACGGCAAGACTTAAGTTTCGCGTCGTCAGAGCGGAACGGAGGTCTCTTCCTTTCCTGCCTACACCATCAAGAGCAGCAACAGTTCGATGTTGTACGGCCTCAATTGCATGTCTCGCTTGGTTGTTCCCAATGTCCAACAACCGATTAGCCCAGCATTCCATTTCTTTACTGACGACACGAGTCCACATCTCGTAGGGATTCCGTAAGGCTCCGCAGTGACCGAGACCTGAAGAAGTTGAGAACAAAGAAACAAAAGGTTCGTCAGTCACGCACAACACAACGATTCTCTCCATCCTGAGCCATGAAGATCTTTTGATCTCTGCGAACCAGGAAAATGTTTTACATAATGAATGATCTTGGGCACCGTTAAAAGTTATCGATACCTTTCCTTTAGTCAAAAACATAGGGTCTCTTGTCGAGAGGAACCTAACGGGACATTGGCTCTACAAATCATAACTCAACGTTACGTTAATTTTACCGCTTCTCTGTTAATTTTGATTTTGTTTAAATTAAAATTTAAATCTGATACAAATTAAACAGGTTGTACCTATGCAAGAGACGGTGACCAACAAGAAAACGAGGCAGCGGAGTGATGACCGCATTTTCACGTGGCAAATGATTTCGACCTGAAAAAAAAAGCTCAAGTCTGGAGATGCAAAGAGGAAATTAAGCGCGCAACCCGTCAGCTTGACGGCTGTTCCACGACTAAACCTCCGAGGCCCCTTTTCCTCTCCGCCAACCATCTGAGATCCATCAACGTTAAACGTGTGGTGGCCTTTCACGTTGGAAAGAAAAAAAAAACTCGACATTTGGGTTTAGATTAATCGACTATCTTTTTATTGGATTCAAATAAAAAAAAAAGATTGGGATAGAGGGCAGAAACAGAAAGGATCTTTTATTGGTTTAAAAGGGAGGGAATTTTATGGGAAGCCCATCGCAATTGGTTGTGTGCAGCAGCAGTGCGGATCATAATTTAAAATGAAAAATAACATATCAAATCACCTAATATCTTGTCTTTTTGCTTCTGCAGCTAGATACTTAAGATTAAAATATTATTTGAAAAAAAAAAAAAACAGCTGTCACATTTTTGTTTGCATTTCTCCATCACACACACAAGGCACCTGTTTGTTTTTTTTTTGTTATTTGCTCGATTCAACAAAAAATGGACGTTGGGATTTGTTTGTCTTTGCCATCGGAAATACTCGAGAAAAAATAAGAAAGGCGCGATAGAAAAAAAGGGGGAAAGTGCGTCAAAATATGGCCGTCAATGAATTATTGCGACAATAATAATAATAAACTCAATGTCTTTATGGCTATATTATCTCAACAGGATTAAACTAGAAAATATAAATCATATTAATTGTTTTTTGTCTTGTTTGTAAGTCGGGAAGAGAAACAAAAGGGAAAAAAAAAGGAGGGAAAAAGAAATTCATGCGAGTCTTCCGATAGACAAAATAATTAAAAAGAAGTAAAGTTTCACCACTTGTTTCTTTGCTAATTTGGATGGAGAAGAAGACGATCCTTGTCGTTACCGAGTGTCACACACCTTTAGCACACGCAAAAATAACAAAAAAAGGGGGCGGGAAGAGATTCATGGCACACTTTTTTTTTTTTTGCAAAAAAAAAATTAATAATAAGAAAGACTTAATAAAGGCGGAAAAGTGGGGAATATCATGTAACACCTACGGCCACTGGGAAAGGGGGGAAAAGGATGGAGGTAAAAACATCTCGCTCCTCCTTAAAAAAAAAAAAAAATAAAGGTGTAAAGGAGGGCGATGATGAAATGAGAGTGCATCAGATCTAATTAACACTTTCCATACCAGAGACGGAAAAAAAAAATTGTTCGATTCTTTTCCCTTTTGTTCCAATAAAGAAAAGAGGAGGAGTTGAATAAGAGTGTGTGTTGATAGCTGGTTTCAATGTTGTCTTGCGTTTTTTTTTTTTTTTAGTCTTTTCTCATCGTTTGAGCTGCTTCTTTAAGCCCCAGATCTCTCATTTTTCCGTTCAGATTCGTTGATTTCACTTGTTTCTTAAATGAGTCTCGTATGTTGTTTGATCTATTTCTTCTTCCATGATTGTGTGCGTGGCTGTTCATTCACCTCAGATGGGACGAGTAAAGTTGGCCGGAAAGAGACCTTGGCGTCCCGTCGCCTCTTTGATGCCCATGAGCCAACCTTCCTCCTGCTCCATTTAGGTGGGATTGAAATGATGACGAGGAAAAATACGGTTAATCGTTATGAAGTCAACACTTGATCGAAACAAGAATGAAAATCTTGATTGTAATACCTGTTCTTCGGGATCTTCGTATTCAATCACCTGAACAGTATCGCCCACCTCGAGTGACAACTCATCCTCATCTTCCGCTTGATACCTGTCGATATATTAACGCTGTTAGTATCAAAGCAAATGTGTGTCAAAGGGGAAATTTTACTTGTAAGTGGCTCGGACTCTGTACAGCACACCGGGCGGAAGGTTATCCGTCGTAGCACCTAAGAATAACAACATGATGTCAATTCGATAAACGTGGGATTGAATTTTTAAACAATGAATTTCAACTAATGAAAAGCCAAAAAATTAAAGTGCTTTTTGTTAGTGCTAATGTTTTTTTAATATTTTTTTTTTTAGATGAAATGAAAAGCAACGAAAAAGATGAGTTGGGAAGGATATAAAAAAAAAACAAGGGGGATGTCTCGCGCACCTATAGGAATATCATAAAGCTCTTCAACTCCTGGCCTTTGATTGGTGGTGCGACTTGGTGCACCTGGCCCTCCGCTGCTGGGCGGACTCTTGTTCACTCCGTTCGTCGTGGCTGTAACACACAAAAACAGACCGAAACGTTGTTGGTATACAACTTGTCGTTAAACCAAACAAAACCCCTCCAAATTCATTAATAATACTAAACTATGTTTTTTGTTTTAGCTCATTTCATCCTCGTTATGTTATAACACAGACACCAGCCGAAAAGCAATTTAGTTAATGCCTGACATTGACACACACACACACACAGAGACACACTGTACCTCCTGCCCCATTGTTGGTGGGCGACGTGGATATTTCGCCGACTTGGGCACCGACTTCGACCGGTTCGTAATCCTTCAATCCTCCTGTTTGCTTGTAGTTCATGCTGTCGTTGTTGTCATTATGGTGGTGGTCATGAAACGGACTATTGATCGTGCTGTCCTCGTCTTGTTCTGACCGACCAAGTCTCGATCCGCGACCAACTGATTTGTTTTTCGACGTGTTTCAAATCGACACACAAAGAGAAAAGGGACAATACACGCCATGTTTGTTAATTTTAGATAAGCGGACAGACACGATCAAAAACAATAAATTTTCAGTTTATGACTGTTTTTAAATAGTTAGTTGATCATTCGAGGTGCATTTGATTAAAGGTAGATAAAGATATTTTACCATTTTCGGGACTGTTGAGCGAGTTGCTGGCGGGCGAAGAAAGCATCTGCGTGGGCGGCGAGCTGCGCCTGTAATGGCTCGACGATGTCCGTCCGCTCGACTCTTTGGCCAGTTTGTCGATGATGGATTCCAATTCACCGTGGACCTTTGAGAGCTCCGAGTGGAAGACTTGCTCGGCCGAAAACAACGTCTGCAAATTGGTGATGAAGAAAGGCAACCTCGAGTCATAGAGGGCCGGCAATTCCTCATTCAATTCCGCGTTGAAAACGGCAAACGTCCGCTTGGCCTCCTCCAGTTGTTCCTTGGCCCGGCCAATCTTGACTTCTTCGCGCTTCTTCGAGCTCTGCAACGCCTGGAAACTGTGTCGCTGTCCGTCATAGTCCACAAGCTTCCTCCCTCTCTTTTCAATCTTTTTCTGTCCGTTGATAAAATTACAGTTATTTACTATCCAATTTTATAAAACCATTTTTTAAAAAGGCTTACCCTCATTTCGGGAAACTGTCCCTGGTAGGTGTTGAGCGGGATGAGGACCTGATCCGTCATCTTGTGGCTCAGATCTTGCCAGAGCATTTCGATATTCTGCGACTGGACCGTCAACAAATCGTGGCCCGTCCAGTCTGGCTCGTAGACTTCAGACATGCACTCGTAAAGCGTCTTGCTGGCCGCCTGCATCGCTGTAATTCGAAAAAGCAGAAACCGTTAGCCATCGTTATTAGCATTTACTTTCATTGATATGCAGAGTTGGTCCGTCCCCTTTCGTTTGCACTGTTCATGTCGGGATTTTCTAATTTTGGACGGTGTTTCCCCTCCCCCTCTCCTACACCGTACGTGAATACAGCCGCACACACACAAAAAAAACGGGACACGAGATGTGCAATCGAATGAGACACTACAAGGAGTCTCGTTGCAAAGACGAAAGCAGCTGAATTTTATATATAAACACCGACCGGCCTTTTGGCTCTCTCGACGGTGCATCCAAAAACACCCTGCCCACTAATCCATAAGAGGATCACGTTCGATCCGGAATTTCAGTCGGATCTCGAGAGCTAATAAAATTACATGTTTTTTGTTTTGTTTTTTCACCTTTGACACAGCGGATGTAGTTGTTGAGCTCCTTTTGCAGTTTGTTGGCCGCATTCTGTTGCTTGTTGAAATTCTGGACGTGGTCGTCAAAGATCTCGTCGGCCGTCCGGTCTACCTTGCCCACCTTCTGGAGGATCTAAAACACACGAAACCAGACGAGAAAGAAAAAAAAATGAAAACGTCATCGCTAAACAAGACAAGTTACAACACCGTGTCTTCCACTTCTTTTAAAAAAAAAGTAGACTCGTGGCTACAACCACAACGAAAAAAAAATGGGAAAAAAATCGTGGGTGTGTGTTGAAAGGCTATTAAAGATAAAGACTGCCTCTGGGTATAAATGCTCTTTTGGCTCTTCTTCAACAAAATATTTTTCCTTTTACAAAACACTGTGAAAGTCGATAACCACCGCCATTTCCTGCTCCCGTTTTTTTTTCTTTCTCTCAACCCCCCATCAATTTCAATTGCGAAAATTCTTCTTACTTTGAATATAAAAGATTTCGCTCAACAACGAGCCATTGCTCCGTGACGGGCTGAAAACAAAAAAAAAAAAAAAGAGGAACGGCAGAAAAATAAAATACGAAATAATATATAGGTGATGGGCGTTCTATTTCCGTGACCGGGATCCCGGTTCTAATATGTTTTCGCTGCTGCTGCTGCTGCTTTGGTCTACTAGTTGGTTCTCCCTCTGCGTCTGTTAGCTATGATCCATTCAAACGGAGTCGTACGGTTTTTTTTTTTCCCATTTCCTTTCCCTACTGCTCGGCTACTTGGCACCATGAGCAAAAATATGTTGCTGCTACTGTCCGACTTGCTCTGCATGTTTTTCTCTACCTCTCTTCTTCTTTTTTTGTGGGAAACAAAAAGAAACAACGGTGTTATAGCTTCGGCTTGTGCAGAACGGAAAGGAACTTGGCAATCGGTTCACTACACACCATCTTCTTCTTCTTTACTTTTTTCTTCTCTCACACTGTCTAAATTTAGTGTTGCAGCACACCCTCCCACCCTCACCTTTTTCAAAGGAAAGCCAAGGACAACCGAGACGACGGTGAATACTTAAAATATTCTGTCACAATCACATAGGGGAATGTTCTCTTTTCTTCAAGCTTTTTTCATTAACTTTCCTACAGACGAGCCACCTGGAATGCAACAGCCCAACGAGTGACTCTGAAAATGAGAATCTTCACTTTATGGTGATGGACCGAACAACTGGGAAAACAAAAAAAAACCTGTCTGGGTCTCTGCAAAAGGACATCAAATGATCAGAAAGTAGCTTTGGTGGGTGTACCTTGAGGGGAAGTGAATTTGCTGCTTCGAATAAACAACACTAAAGCTTTTCTAGGACTGTGCGTGCCTGTTGGAGAGGAGAGAAAAAAAAAGAGATAGTATTGGGCATGTGGGTCACCACAGCCAGAAGAGACAGCTGTTTCGATTGAAATTACCATAAATAAACGCAACGGGGAGTCACGGTCGCATCAAAGCATTCAACCAATGACACAATTTTTCCCTTCAAACTATGTGGGACGAATCGTTTAACGTTTACTTTTTAATCGTCAGATTATCATTAAACATTAGAGGCTTCCCAAAAAGTCGATAGCCAAATTAAATCAAAAGGCTAATAGAAATGCTGTGTTAATAACGATTATGAAACCAAAAAGGGCCAAGAAAGGGAATAAAAACAACCTGTTGCCACCATTGACCATACAAGGTCATGAATTCTGGACGCCCCAGCAGCCGAAAAAGAGAGGCCTCAACACACACACACACACACACACACTGGCATAAGAGGAGGTAGAGAGAATGAAACCATCTGGTACCTAACTGGACAGACAGTGATGAAAAACTCGAGATTCGATAATCGAGAAGAGTTTCAATCGACGAGTGAGATAATTAAGAATATAACTGACTGAAAGAAATGATGGAAATACCTTTTCTTTTGCCCGTCCAGCGTGTTTCTTCACGGCCGTGGCGAACACCAAACCTTTCGATTCACTAGCCATGGCGTCAACAGCAGCGCAACAGCGCAACAGCACAGCAGCACAAGAAGGAGAAGACAAGACCGACTCACTTCTCCCGTGTGTGTCTGTCTGTGTGTATATATATGCTGCACTAGTGTGTTATGTGTGCGTGTAACTCGAGGGCTAGAGCAGTCGATTTCGCTCGGGCTATAGCCAGACGGTATTCCAAGGCAACAAACGAAACAGAAATGGGGAGGAGGAGGCAGTCGTGCAGTGTGTGTGTGTGTGTGTCTGTGATGATGGTGGGAGTGAAATAAAGAGGGAGGTATTGTTGTTGTTCTTCTAACCGCCGCTAGGTGACTCTTAAGAACAACTACTCCTCTTGGCTACGTAGACTAAAAAAGGTGTTTTCCAGCCTTAGCCTTTTTCTTGTATTGAGTTTGGTAGCGAAGAAAAAACGTAGGCAGATTGTTGTGTAGGTGTTGTGAGAGTGGTGCACAGAGTCAATAGGACTCTTCTAACAAAACCTTACTTGGTCACGTTACACAAACGACGGTGGGTCTCGGCAAAAGAAAAGAAAAGGGAGGAAATCAAACGATTGAACACAAACTCCTTCTTGTTTTCGGCTTTAAAAAAATGCTTGTCAAGAAAGAAAGGAAGACAAATCGGGTCAGTTGTTGTGACGCATCCAGATGATGTCAGATGGGTCGGACACAAATACTTGGAATTGTTTGTCTATCTGAATTTCTTGTTTTTTGCTGTAGCTTTATGCTCGCACAGATGAAGAAAACGTTAAAATCACAATTGAAAGCTAATAAAATTTAAAAAGCAGAAAATAAGGAATAAAAACAAGCAGAACCTGACGGCTGGCCGTTTTCCAGTCGAGTGCCGTGGTTCAAAACAGTACAGACCCCCATTTTTTTTCGTCATGTTAATTATATATTTTGCACAGTGCGGCAAGCAAAAAAGGCAAACGGGTCTATTTACATCTTTCCCCCTTCTCTGCACGAAAATGGGGAAAAAAAAGACATCAACGGTTGCCGGTATCCGGAATGATGCATAGTAGTCTATGGTATTACACTGGTTGTTGTTGTGTGTTATTCTTAGCACGGAAGAAGTCGTCGTCCATTACAAGTGACATCGCCAGCAGCCAAACTCCGCCCCGATTTTCCAAGTTCCTTCAAAAAAAAAAAAAAAAAGCTGGGCCCAATTGTTGAGGAAATGTAAAAATTGTTTGATTTAAATGTCATTTCGATTCCAAGAATAGGCCACTTGTATTTTGTTAGCAGTTCTATTCAAGCTTATACTACATGAGTTTTAAATTACAAAAAAAATGTTTAAATAGTCTTTTTTTATAAAATTTGTGTACATATTTCCGTTTAAATAATAGAACGAGGAGCTGACCAGCAGTTTCCTTGTTTTTAACTCTCAAAATCTTAGATGAGATTAAATTTTCTGAAAATGAGATAAAGAGGCGAATAAAATGTGATTTTATTGGCTGGTTTGGAGGTCGTCGAACTTTCAGCCGGCGCTAGATCCGGTTGTGACGCCAAGGCTTGGCCGAAATCTTGGCTGATCTTTTCCGAAGCTTTTGCCGACAGTTTGGAATTGGGTTGCAACGACATGCTGGCCGTGTGGAGAACGACTTGACTTTGGCGGCTGCCAGGTGTCGTTGAATCCATCAACAGACGGTACATCCATCGACTGTTGGTCTCCATATTGTCCATGGCGACATCCCTCGTCTTATTCTTCGTTTCGCCGCTACCATCCTTTGACAGACATTCACCTGAAAACATAAAAAAAAAAAAAAAAAACACAATTATGAACGGTCTTTAAAAACAAATAACACGAAAGTAGTAAATCACCAGAGAGTGTAAATGACAGTCCTTCAGAGTTGCCGTCATTGAGGCCGATATTTTTCATAATAATAGTGACATCTTCTGGCTGTTTGTCGTCGACATACCACTGGAATGGTGGAACCGTTCCAATCCGTCCACAGATTCTGTCCGTTTGAAAAATAACGGCATTAAAATGGATTGCGGTGCAAGTGCGAAAACTATTTTTACTTGGCTTCCTTCATGAACGGCGATACTCGATAATATCCTTTACTGCATCGATCTTCTTGTGCTAGCCGACTGCGTCCGTCCATCCTCATAGTCACCCGCCCGCGACGGCAGTTTTTGCTCACCTGTATAATGTCATCATTAAACACAATGTCTCTAAATATAACCTGTTCCATTTCTTTCGAAACGCGTGTGTGAAATGTTACCTTGACGTCCCACGAACAGGCGTAAGGGGTGGAGCGTCCGGCCGGGAACTGAGTCGATTTGTAGGTTAACTCCCTGCGGGAATTGAGATCCAAAAGGATGTTACCTCCGCACCAATCTGTTTCATTATTTACAAAAATTGAATTGACTCCATGAATGGTGAAAACAATACAGGCCATTATGTTGTACGAACAACATTTGCTTGACTTAAATGACCTACTCTTCTATGCTATTTTATGTCCCTTTCTTCCACAATCGAATCAAAAATTAAGAAAACAATGTGCGGTTTGTTCTTTGTGACTTCCATTTCGATCATATAAAGAAGGAAAGATAAAAGCTTGAGAAAGCAACGGTCGAGTGGAAAAGAAGCGGAAAATAGTTTGACCTAAAAAATTGAATTTCTCGTTTCCTTTCGATTTTCGTCTGTCCATTATTTATAGTTGTGGATTTTTCTTTACCTGGATGACCGCCGGGTTTAGTTGGCACGGCCGTTGATGTCGAGATGATGCTGCTGACCCCGATATCTTGTTGTTGATGTCCTTCTGCATTTGACAGCGCTGTTGCATTTTTGGCTATTGCTGCATTGCCAGTTGAGTTTCGGCTTCGCCAAAGGTTTGACACAAAAGGGATGGCCGGGATCTTGAAAGTCACATGACGATTTCCAATGGCGTTCTGGATGTTTTGCATAATTCCTTTTCATGCACGAAATTAATGAATTTCCTTTCATGAATTCAAGATAAGAAATAAGACCAAACCTTTCGAGCTGATGGGCCGAGTTTCAGGCAAAGACACTTCAATCTTTTGATATTTATTCATCGTTGCTTTCAATCGATCCGATACAACTCCTATTTTGGGGGGGCGGGCAATAAAATGATTGTGCTATTTAAAATGAACAATGTGGACTACTTTACCTGCTGAAGCGGATGACATGAAGGCGATTAGAACCGACAAGATGAGCAGACGCATTTTTTTTTCACCAGTTTGATATCTAAATGATACGTTGAAAACGAACGATAAACAATTGAATAACTGGAAATGACAGCAGTCAAATGTGATCAATTACCTGGGCCGGAAAAAGGAGGACACGCACACACACGGAAGACGGGGTCAAAGAATAGAAGGAGGTCAGAGCATATCCCAACATCGAGTTTAAATATTTCCTTTAAAAAAAACAAAATGAAAAATAAACTCACCAAGGCACGCGATATGGACGACACAGATAAGCAAGCAGATATGGTTGGCTAGATGTTGATGCTTTGACGGTACGAGCTGGACTGTTGAGACTGGTCCAATACAACCGACTTTTTTCCGCCTTTCTGTTTTCTCTGCTGGCCCATACTCGACGCAGAAAGAGAGAACAATACTCCTTGTGTATGTAGGTTTCTTCTGCTTACATTTCTCACGTGGGCTGAACGCACCTGAAAAGAAACAAAAAAAGATTAGAAGTAAGAAGGACAGGTGCTGTCTCCTCCTTCCTTTTGATTCTTTCTACACCCGAGGGCTTGTACGTATAAAAAAAAGAGAGAACACCAGTGTCTCTCTCTTTTTTTTAAATGGCGTTGTGGTACCTGAACGATTGTATTGGCAAAGAGATGACATGTAGATATATAGGTCGTTCTCTTTATTTCGTCTGTCCTAAAGATAAATGACGGCTCTAATGACTTCCATTCACATCATGTCTTTTTGACGAGCACTAAATGAGCTTTTTACTTAACGATAAGTAAATTCAGACTGACCTTCTTACAGCGACTCGTTCTAGAGTTTCGAGGCCTTGTTTCCTCTTTTGCATAAGCTCGGCAATAAGTGAAACAACACGTCCAACAAATTGCATGAAAATGTATAGTTATTATGGCCTAGATACGTATACTTACCATTTACATGATGCGAAATTCGTTAAGGGAAGGTTGGACCTGGGATTTTTGGCACGCGGTGAAAGTCTTGAGAAACGCCCGCCAAAGTCATAGAAATTTATCGGTAAGGTCTATTGTCCACCTGGACCATTTCTTTATGTTCGACCTGCTTTTTTTCGAAAAGAAAAAAAAAGTTAGATAGAAAATAATAAGCCAAAAATAATAGGGTTTGATGTCACCTGAAAAAAAAAAAACGTGTGGGAGAAAACGATTGTTTTCAATTGCCTGGCGATAAATTGAATCGATTATTCCATTATAAAATCGTAGGGTCTGTTTAAAATTTTGGAACCACGGGAATCCAAAATTGGACTAGTCAATTATGTATTGACTAACACGCTCGTTAAATGTTTTTTAAATAGCAACTTTTACCAACCTGGTGTTACACGAATGTTTAAAACGCTTTAGGACAATAATTTCTTAAATTTGTGGAATTTGCTAAACACAAATTTTTGCCCGTTCAGACTAATGTACGAAATTGGGTTGCCATTATTCGTTTGACCCTCCAAAACGAGCTCAGGAATGGTGCTGTTCATTTCAAGTGGCACTTGAGAATTCAGTGATTGACCACTAGATATATCAATCAAATGTACCGATTGGTTTGTGGAATGAGGGACATTTGAATCAGAAGTGGTTAATGAAAGATTAGTGGTCAAGGTACTACTCACGACAGGTGCTAATTGATTAGGTTTAAATTTAAATAGGTTAACTGTGGGTTTGGTAGAAGATTGTACCGTGAATGAAGTGTCCCTAGTGATGTTGGATGATGGATGCACATCGAGTAGTGATTCCAAAGGAATGAAAGGCTCGGGAGTCCCAAGAAAAGGCCAAAGAAGGTCAGGATGCACATAGGATATTGAACGTTTCGTTGTGGTAGATGTTCTTTGAATAGCTACAGGACGACGCTTAGTCTTTGCACGGAGAGTGGTGGATGGCCGTTGAGTTGTCGATGGGCGAGCAGTGGTCGATGGTCGGACAGTGGTAAATCGACGTTGAGTGGTCGATGGACGAGGGGTGGTCGATGGAAGTCGAGTTGTATGACGCGCTGCTTGAATCAATCGAGGCCCTTCTCCTGTTTCAAGATCCTCCAACAGTCGACTCATCCATCTGACGTGAAACCTGTCATTTTCCTTGCCGGCATTCATCTTTTTAACGTATGTCTTTTCTAGCAAGCATTCACCTACAGAATAACGATATTCAGCTCTCGTTATGTGTCTAAACGAAGACCATAAATGACTCACCCTGAAGGGTAAATGAAACGCCCTCTGAATAGCCATCATTGATGCCTATATTCTTCATAGTAATGGTGACGTTCTTCTCCGCCTGTTGGCTGTCAAAGTACCAATGGAAGGGCGGAATGTTACCGATCCTACCGCAAATTCTTAATCCATACGAACCGTTATGTTAAAACGAAAAGAAATGGCTTATCAAGAAGTCAAAGGGAATGAATTACTTGACTCGTTTCATGAAGGGTGAAACAGTGAAATGTCCTTTTGTGCAACCCTCCGCATCGGCTAATCGACTGCGACCGTCCATTCTCATGGTAATACGGGCACGACGGCATTTATTGTAATTCACCTGGATAAAACCAAGAATTTATACGGACAATGAACGAAATAAGAGTTTCAAATTCATTTCACCTTGACGTTCCAATTGCAGATGAGGGGGTAGTCGCGTGTGGCCGGAAATCCGGACGATTTAAACAAGGAAAGCCGATCGAAAGACAAGGGGATGTTGATCGTACCTCCGCACGTATCTGCAATTTCCATGTCGGACAACATTTTTCGTGTTTAATCCAAACCAATTGTTGATTGTTCAAAAATAAATACCGGCCACATAGGGATCCCAATTAGCGGGACGTCTTTTTGTTATTGGACGGGCGGTGCTAAAGGGACGATGGTCACGGTAATTTTTCTCGCCGTTATACTCGATCCCCTCACGATCGCCAGTGGCGACAACACCATGTACAGTTATTGACAATCCCTTGTCTCTTGTCAACGATGGAGTCAATGAACGAGTCATGGCTTTTTTTGTCAAATGATAAGCGATGTTTTAACATATTTATTGCCTCATCTGGCAATAATAAAATTTTATGTAATGTTGACTCACCTGCCGAAATGAATGAATCGACTGCAAATAGACTGGAGAATAAGAACACAAACGATTGATGTTTTCCCTGCATCAGTTCAAAATGAAATTAAAGTCTTTACATAAATCTAAAATAATTAGGTACTGGACGAATATTCGACAAAGTTTATTTACCTTTCCACTGAAGATGCCCATCATCAACGTCGATTTGTTTTCACTGGGTGCTTTCACTCAATTTCAACCAATCCAGAAAATACCAGGCGACTGACGTTGAATTTTGGCTTCTACAAAAGGCTGTCGATGGAAGAAAACTGGACAGGGACAACAAAATGTCCGTTTTTTTTTCTTTTCTAGAGACAACCAAACCATTAGACAAAATGTACAAAAGGTTCCACACGGATGTACACAATACTCCAAAGAATTGAAATACCTTTTAATAGTTATTTTTTTTTCCTCATGTCTCTGCTTCATCAATTTCGTTCTCGTTCAACGCATCAAATCTTCCGCCACGAATAAATTGCAACCGTACCCAACGTTTTAGCAACAAATGCTAAATTTAAACTTTGTGTCAAGAGACTCGATGACCTCTATCGTTAAAATTGACTTTCTCTTGCGCTATGAAGCGCTCCAAAGAGCTACCAACTGTGGCGTAGTACGTTGGGCTATTTTTATTCAAATAAATGGGGCGTGCGATATGAGAGCATTAAAATACAATTTTCCTCATCACATCGGCGCACAGATTCCGAAATAATTGTTTCACTTACTTCCCATTCCTCTGAATATGTTACCGAGGACTAGGGGTATCAGTGAATTGGCCAAATGCCCGTCAGAAGTTGACAGAGTAAATGGTACCAATTAATTAAAAATATACATTGACATTTCACTTGAAAAGCAACACATTTTAATAATATTTAAGATGACGCTAATTGCTTTAATTTAGAGAACGTACGTTGAAACTTACGTTGCAATTTGTTAAATATAAATTTCTGACCGTTTAAACTTATATAAGAAATCGATGCGTCATCGACAGCCGCTGGAATTGTAGTGATGGACTCTGTCGTTGCAGGCGTGTGCGGATGAATTAAATACGTTGGTGGTTGGGTGTTGAGTGAAGGATAGAACGATGTCTCGTGACTGGGCGTGATGGGCTGTGGCGTGCTGGTCGGCGATGTAGTCTCAACGTCAATAGTTGTGGTTGTTGGAAATTCAGTCGTTGTTCTTGGAGGTTCAGTCGTCGTTGTGGGAGCAACTGTGCTCGTCGTTGTTGGTTGGGTTGTCGGTTGAGTAGTTGGCAATGTACGGACAATAATAGGGACATTGGACGATGGGAATTGGGTGGCTGTTGGTGCAATAGTTTCATATGTCGTGGGAGGCATTGTTGTGGATGGATAGTTTGGAGAATATGGAAGGGATGTGGACATGGAAACGATGACATCGGGTGATTTTAGGATGACCCATGGGATGTTGGAATAGTTGCTGTAACCCGTGACAGAAGTATCTACCGGCCGGATTTTATGAGCCACTGGTTTACTTTGTTCTGGGTTAACAACATAAGAAGATGTTGAGGTTATGTGGACGTCAGTATGTGGATATTTGGGAATGATCCGAGGACGATGTTTGGAAGCATGAAGTGGACGTGCGGTAGTGGGGGATATCGGGCGACTGGTTATGGCTGATTCATGGAGGCGTCTAATAGGCGAGGAGACTTCTATTGAAGACGGACTAGGGTCGGGAGATTTCAAGATGAGCCACGGGATGCCAGAATCATCGTACGAGAGTGTCTGTCTTGTTTTTGTTGAAGGATGACCAATGGTTGTTGTTGAAGGATAATCAGTGGTTGTTGTTGAAGGATAATCAGTGGCTGTTGTTGAAGGATAATCAGGAGTTGTGGTAATTGGGTGACCAGTGGTTGCTTCGGCACTTGAAACAGGTTCGGTAGAGGGCAAAGTGGTTGTGCGACGTTTAGGATTTGCTAATTTAACCACTCTGGGACCTTCTCCTCTTTCAAAATCCTCCACGAGTCGCTTCATCCATCGTCCTTTCAAACGTTCGTTTTCCTTGTCAACATTCGTGATTTCTTCATCGGATTCATCGTCGATACACTCGCCTATCAAAGATTTTTGCTATCATCTTTTTTTTTATTTGAATTACATTTAACGTGATCACCTTGAAGAGTAAAGGACAAGCCCTCCGGAAGGCCGTCATCAAGACCGATGTTCTCCATGATGATGGTTACATTTTTTGGCTGTTGAGTGTCGACGTACCACTGGAGAGGCGGAACATCTCCAATGCGGCCACAGATTCTTTATTCATAGTAAAAACAAAACGTCAGTCCAGTTTAAATTGACTTAAAATAAATGCTATGTTTTACCTGACTTGTTTCATGAACGGATAAACCGCGTAATAACCGTCGGCACATCCTCTCACATCTGGCAGTCGACTGCGTCCATCAATTCTCATGGTGATTCGAGCCAGACCGCAGCTTTTGCTCGCCTGTACATTAGCCAGTCAGTAACAACGCGATATATATTATTGTTTTTTTTTAATGATCAGCCATCAGTGTTATCTACCTTAACATTCCAGGTGCACAGGAGAGGATAGTCGCGTCCTTCTAGGAATTGTGACGATTCGAAGAGTGAAATGCGGTCGAATGTCAATGGAACATTGACGCTGCCACCGCACGTATCTGAATGAGAGAAATGCTTCAACAGCGAGTGAATAAATACAAATTGATAAACGATTTACCAGCATCGTGTTCAGACCAATCAATGAATGAATTGGACGGACGGATGGTGCTGGTACTGCGACGTGAAATGTATAGCGGGCGGACAGTAATCGGCGGTGGCGGAACGACATTTGCATTTTTCCGGTTTTTAGTTTTTTCTTTTTGGGAATGTCGATAAGGTCCAGTGTTTTCTGTAACCCCGTTTGCATTTACTGGCGTTTCCTGCACCGCCTTTCTCAACATGTCTCTGCCTTTCAAGTACGTAGTAGAACCTTGTGATATTTAAAAAAGAATTAAGTACTGAAAACTTAAACTCATCAATTTCATACCTGTAGAGGTAAAGGAGATCACAAGGCAGAAACCAAACAATAAGAGAAATGCTTGACGCATCTACACACACACAACATAATTAATTACAGAATCCATTCTCGCCTTTAATAAGAAAAACATTTGCATACCGTTCGAATGGTGGTCGAAGAATAAACTGAAAAATTGACACTGGTATAACGATGAGGACGAGTATTCAAATGCTATCCGAGGTTGGACAGAGACTGAGCCATTACGATTGAGCGCAATAGCTTTATTTTTTTTCTCTTTTGTTTTCTCTTCTTTCTATTCATGCCATCGCCACACATCCTATTTGGGGTATCTTATGCAAACACACACGCAAGAGGTAAATATAGTCAACCATTCGTGTAGCTTCTTTCTTGTTTGCTTCATAAATTTCGTCCTCCTTCTAAAAAACGATATCGGAACTCTACGAACTTAAGAGTTGTTTAAAATAAAACCACAGAAATATTCTGCGTTCAACCAATAAAACCTACATACCCATGATGGTTTTGTGAATTTCCATGACACGCATTTCATTAATAAACGTGCACATATTCTTCAAGTTTTCACGTACCATTGAGCGTTCGAAAACGAATCCTTGTTTTCGATTCTTGAATTAACCGAAGCGTTTCTGCGGCGTTATCCATCTCAACACGAACAACCTTTTCCGCTCCTAAAAAAGAATAAAACATGAAGTCAATGATTTATTGAATAAAACAAGAGACCATTTGATACTTTCCAAAACGATTCGAGCTGCCGAAGATGAGACTTAAAGAATACGAATCGTTCGCATCTGTCTTCAATTCCAATGAGCGCGTGGGAGAAGATTCTATCGGAAGAGAAAGCAACTCCCCGCTCTGACTTTCAAAGCAGTTGTGTACAAAGTCATTAAAAAAAAGTGTTTAGATAAAAGTTAGGGGAATTAGGATTGGAAAGTCCGCCTCTTTTTTGCTTAAATAATACAAAAAAAAAAGGTAACTCGTATTTACCACGCACGATTATGCGTTATAATTATTTCGAACTAAATGTTCAGGTAGTGTTTATTAATTAGCGATTATTAAGAAATCCAAAAAATCTAAAAAAATTACGTTTTTATAGCTCAAAACTATTTAAACTTACAATAGATAAATAGGTAGTCTAATTGAATTAACTTATTGAAATACATAACCATCAGTTTGTCTCCAACAACTCTGAAGCTATTCCAAATTCTCCGGTTCACATTTCAACACATAATGGTGGGGCGCGACTGGAGCATCCTACTTTGAATCACTTCTCAGACGAAGGTAAGTTATTTCTCTTTTTTGTTTCTTCTAAAACGGAGGAGAGGTACGAAATGGCTTCTTGGATACCATCATCTGAATTAATATTTGCTGGACTTGCTTTGGAATTCTCGTTGAGAGTACTAGTATGGCTCTTCGTGGTGGACGGGGGACGTGTAGTCGTCGAGCTCTTCGTGGTGGACGGAGGACGTGTAGTCGTCGAGCTCTTGGTAGATGGACGCACCGTCGTTGGACGCTTCGCTATTGTTGAAGGCCTTTTAGCCGTAGTTGACGGGTTCTTGGTAGTAGAAGGACTCTTTGTTGTGGACGGATTTTTGGTACTAGACGGACTCTTGGAAGTGGAAGGATTCTTAAGCGTGGGATTCTTGGTAATAGACGGACTCTTGGTAGTGGAAGGATTAGAAGGATTTTTGGTAGTAGACGAACTGCTGGAAGTATAGGTACTTGTGGTGGTGGAAGGTCTCTTGGTGGTAGAAGAATGAACTGTGTCAAATGACTGGTGAGTAGGCGGACGAATAATCGTGGATTGCGGACTTGTACTATTTGACGGTGAGCGCGTTGTCGATTTCATCGTGGTAGTAGTGATCGATGCCTTGAACGTAGTTGGAGTTTTAGTAGGTACACGACTAGTGGTGGATGGAAGAGTAGTCGGATGTATCGACGTACCAACTGTGACCGAAGGAGTAGTAAAGGTGCTTTGGCTCGTCGGACGCCATGTAATCAACGGCGGATGCGTTACCAATGGGTAAATCACTGTCGTTGATTGGGTTTCATTAGGCGATTTGAGGATAAGCCAAGGAATGTTTTCATTATCCAAGGGAACGATTGGTGTTGCGGCGATTGGTTTTGCCGTAAAAACCTCTTTGTTGGCATTGCTGGATTGCAGAATGACGCTGACAGGTGTAGGATTCACATAGCTGCCGGAGTTGCTAGGTGACTCTAAAATATGATTTGAATCATCAGTATAGAGCGATACCGTAGACATGGATTGGTTTCGATCAGGTGATTTTAAGATCAACCAAGGAATTTCAGACTGATTTTCCGGATCCATTGATGGAACCCGTGTGCCAATGAAATTCTTGTCAGGCAATGGCGATACGGTTGAGACGAATGTACCAGGAATCACTACCCTTGGTCCATCTCCTTTTCCATATTCTTCTGATAATCGGTTCATCCAGCGACTGTTGGACCAATAATTTTCAATGTCGACGTCAATCTTCTTCACATCTGATCTGATTGGGATGCATTCACCTATGTTGTTGATAAGCCATCATTCAATGATAGACTAGTCCCACAATTATTGAAATCATTCTCACTTTGAAGGCTAAAGGACAATCCTTCTGAACGGTGATCGCCGAGTCCAACACTCTCCATGAAAACAGTCACCTCTTCTGGTTTTTGGTCGTCCACGTACCATTGGTAAGGTGGCACCGTTCCGATTCGGCCGCATATTCTTTTCCATCAACACTTTACATAACGCAATACTGCTTTAATATAAAAAGAACGTCGCAACACTTACCTGGCTTCTTTCATGAACGGCGAAACAGTGTAATATCCTTTTGTGCATCCATCCACATCAGCCAGTCGACTGCGTACATCCACTCTCATGGTAACACGAGCACGGCGGCACAGTGGATTCACCTGTACACATGAATTTATAGCCTTAATTCTTTATGAGAGACTACGTTTCCAACAGTTAATTACTTTCACATTCCAAGTGCAGACCAAAGGAAAGCTACGCCCGTTCAAAAATTGTGAAGATTCGTAAAACGAGAGGCGATCAAATAGCAAAGGAACATTGATGACACCACCACAAGTATCTGTTTAAAATCCAAATTTTAAAATGCATGTCAATGTAAAATTTCATGAATCCTACCATACTGATCCCAGCTAATGGGTCGGGCGGTGGTTGGACGGGTCGTTATTGGGCGAACTGTTGTAGTTGAACGCCTCAGATTAGGACGTCGTGTGGGCCTAGTTCGGATTGCGTTACTTGAAGGGCGACGGGTGGGCGGTCGATTGAGATTATTGCTCACATCAGCCACGCCAGTGACTGTAGGTAACGTGCTAGTTGGAGGTAGACTCCCAGAAATAGGAAATCCGGAGGAATTTGTGGATTTCACAGTGTTACTATTGACAAGATCATTGAGATCTGTTTCCATCCAAGGGATAACATTGGCCAAATTGACACCAGGTACGACTACCGTAGGTCCACCCATCGCTGCCGAATCTTTCCAGATTTGGTGGAGCCATAAACTGTTGGTGTTCATAGACCCATTAGTTGTCACGTTGGATTGATAAGGCAGGCATTCACCTATCAATGAAATGGAATATTATCTTTTACGTTTCAATACATTGATATGAATAACTTGCCTTGAAGAGAAAATGAGAAACCAGCAGATTTGTCATCTTCCAATCCTGCATTTCTCATGGTAATTGTAACAACTTCAGGGTTTTGGTTTTCAACGTGCCACTGGAGCGGTGGGACATCACCAACGCGACCGCAAATTCTTTTTCAATTCAAAACAGCCCAATAATAATTTTAGAGGTGATGCAACAATGTAATATTTAAAAAATGTCTACATACTTGGCTTCTTTCATGAAGGGCAAAACGCGAAAGAAACCTTTATTACATTCCTTATCATCGGCCAGTCGACTGCGTTCGTCAATTCTCAAAACAATTCGTGCATGGCGGCAATTCTTACTCACCTGGCAAATGCATCGAAAATAAAAAATGAAGTAACATTACTAGCAGCTCACAAAGAGACCTACCTTGACATTCCACGTGCAGATTAAAGGGTAGGTACGCGCGACTGGAAACCCAGTCGACTGGTAAGTTTCTTCTATCAAGCCGTTCGTCTGATCCTCCGATAGGGGAACAAGAATATTACCACCACATGTATCTACGCACAATTCACTTAATGAATCTCTCACACTAAGCACATTGAAAGCATCAAATAATGAAAAGCGTACCAGCATGATCCCAGCCAATAGTAGGCTTGGCCTGTGGTGGACGACTGTTGCCTGCTGGACGTCTAGTAACTGGACGTCTGGTAGCAGGGCGCCTGGTGGCAGGACGTCTAGTAGCTGGACGTCGTGTTGCTTGACGGTTATTGTTTCGATAATAGTCTGTATTGTATTCCGTCGCCAGACTGGTATTCAGAGTAGGTGACACCGTGACTGGTTGGTCTGTTACACTCATGTTGTGCTGTTTGCTTTCTGTGGAACCTATAAAAAAGAAACCAAACTTCAGAACTCTAGTAATTCATAACATTTTTAAAGGCCCACCAGTGGTCCGACATAAGATACAGGGCATTTTCTACAAGTGAATGTTTTCAACAGCCATCATTTAATTATCAAATATATTGTTTTTAATTGAGGTATACCTGCCCAAGTAAAGGAGACAGCCCATATGCTAACAATCAATACGAATAGCATGTAGCGAATACCTGCTGCCTATGTGGAATGCAAATAAAATCATCCAGTTAAAAAAAAAAAGCATAACCGAAACTGCAAATATAAACATGTACCTTGCCGGCGTATGCTCGTCTTCGAAGACAATGCTGTGACATGGTCTGCCAGTTACTATCTCCTAAATAGAAATAAAAAATAGTAAGGAAAATAGTGTACAATCCCAAAATATTCTTAGCAACTGAAATGTTTCAGAGGCCCAGGTTGGGTAAAGACTGACTGTTGGACGGCAAAAGGAAACGAACAATAAGGTATTTACGATTAACCGAGGGCTATGTTTTGGCCTACCTCTTTACTATACAAAAATGGCACGGAGCTTATGCTGTTTGGTCCACGTTTTTTTTCTTTTTTCAATAACACTACGTAAATGCACACATGGTCTTTAGTCACGTGATTAAGTGTTTAAAAATGTCGTCGAACGACTTACTTTTTATTGTTGTCTTCCATTTGTAGGAGGCTTAAATGTTACGCACAGCTTTTTTTGTAGATATGGAATTGTAGCCTTAATATCGCCGTGTTTCCACTTCTTTAATTGCGACCCCTTTCATGTCTACAATAGTAAAAGGTAGTTAGTGGTAAAGAATAACTGAAACAAAAAAATCAACACCTTAATTTTTGAAAATAGTTTGAAATTGAGGGTGACCTGCTCTTGGTGTGAAAGGGAACCGGAAGCCGGAATGAGGGCAAAGGTTCCATTGTCTTTGATAGCCGCGACCACGAAATCATCCATTCGCATCTTCTCATTTAAATAAAACGAGCACGTGGGTTGATTCCAATATAGAAGAGAAAGCTTCAATACCCGTATTCACTATTATTTCCCAAGGTACAGTTTTTACGTTTAAACAAACGTACAAAGATTTCGGGACACCACCTGAAAAAGAAAAAAAAACTGTTAAGCTTCACATACTGCCTTTGCTCGAGGATTACCATCAATGGTGATCGGTTCGTAGTTTCAACGGATACAATGGAAGTGATTCGAGAAAATAAAACGCGCATTGCCACAATTTATCAAAACATACGAATGCGAGAACATTCGTTTTCTTGCGTTTACAGATAACATATGGTACGTTTGAGGTTCCCACACGTCACATTTTAAAAATAATTTTTTAATGTACCTTGCATGTGCTACTGTTGTTTGTTTCGAGCGGTACCCACATTTGCTGGGCCATAAGGTGCTTTCTCGACGTCCACGAAGGCAGTCTATTTTTGCCTAAATAAAAGGAATAAACAATTATTTCAGCAAAGAAAGACGTACAGTGAGATATGAGCTGGATATATGTGTCGAACTACTGTAACGGTAGGGAACTAGCCGACGCAGGTAGCTCTATTCAATACCAGCAAAAGGATTTGAAATCAACTATGTTTAAAATTTTCTATTGAAGCATGCAAAACCAACCAATTAGGCAAAAAAAAAGGAGGTAGCCCCCCTAGTGACATTTAATATAAAAAAGGCATCAGTCTGTTCATTTTTTGAAAGCCTTGAGAAAAGTATTCTCAAAATCTAGATCACTGAATACTTCGAACTATGTAGTCAACTTTTCTTAGCTCAAAACGATTCTTCTGAAAGATCGACTATTTATCACAACAGTGATCACAGGCCATTGATCATGGCATCTAGTGTCAAGAGGCCAAGCAAGGAAGCTGTCAAGTTTGTTTACTGGTTCTAAAGCACGAATTGCCTTTCAACAATTGAATAGGCGTTCTGGATATAAAGAACTGCCTCAGTAAATTTATATCGAAAGCTTTTACCTTGTGGCTATGATGAAGGCTCAGCCTTTATTGTAAATACAAGAATGGGCCGCAGAGACCTCTTGGCACAGACAAAAACGTCGTCAACATGCTGGGACAACGAAGACAACATGTATATTAATATTTATGTAATTCTGCAGTGAAGAAAAAATGAGAGCTGTACTTGCAACTGTTGATCTGCATTGGTCCAGCTCAGCAAACCGACGGAAGGATGGTAGAACAAGTATCTACAGCTTTTTTTTTGTCTCAAACTGCTGGATATGTGCCATTCAGATGGAAAACTAAAATGAGTTTCAGGCAATGCATTATTGCAATTGGCTGAGGTTTCTGATAAAGTTTAGGAACTTGGAAGGCCTATAGTTGCCATTTCTTTTGCTCTCCTACCATAAACTTTCAATGGCAAATTCCTTCAATGACTTACACATCTAAAACCACAAACTGTACTTGTAGTGCACTCTAAGCCAATGCATAGTAGGAAGTAGAACTTGCTGCTTATAAGACAACTTTAATGTTGAACTAGACCTGTATAAACCTCCACAACAAGAAACATCCATGATTTGGAAAAACACTTTGAAATAATTCAATGATTACTCTACCATACCTATACACGATGAGGCTATGAAAAGCTCCACTTGTGGAGCTATTGTTCAAGTTTTCCATTAGCTTACACTTGCAACAATTCCTTTGTCCTATTTGATACTGCAAATCTATCAATCAGTTGGATTAACCTCAACTTGGTATACTAGTTGCAATCATACAAACGCAGAAAGAGAATGGTTCTTTCCTGGTGGCAGAACACAACATCGACAGATCAGAGAATAACATAGATGGCAAACAGCATTTAATAATTCAGAAAACCGAGTTTTTCATAAATTGATAATTTGCAATACAGAGCTTAAAAATACCAATAATGGTGTAGTTTGGATGTCTCGATTGTCATGCTGCCATCCTTATTCACCATGCCACCATCATTACGAATTTTTCGGATGTTAGCTGAACGTTTTCACGTAGCAATGCAGTCACTATATTAATTAACATTCCTCCGATGTTTCTAGATTCCTAACGTAGTCATCAACTATAGTTCTACCTCCGACAATGGTCAACTCGATAATGCGCGCCTTTTGCCGTTTGGCCTTTACCTTCTCTTCCCGCTTGGTGGCCATTTTGAATAGACGTTGCCTTTTGCATAATTGTTGCCATAAATTTTTTTTTTAATAAAAGAATTATTTGTTACAAATTGGGGCACTGAAAATATTTGATGTTTCTACAAAAAGAGAAAATAAGATTTTTTTCTATAGCATTGTTATCGGATCACTTAATTATTTAAGAAACATTGTATTTTGTTAGGAACAAAAGGGTGGAGGTAGCACCATGTCATATCTGGGTAGCAATAGCACTTTTCAAAAATGGTTTTGCTAGGCGAAAACAAAATAAAGAGCACTTTCTGCATCATTTGATTTATTTAATCATATTTTTTACGAATCCAACAGAAGTTAAAGAAAAAGCAGATCACCACACATAAGAATGAACCGTATGTACACAAAGGAAAAAAGAACTCTGCAGTTTATCTACGAAAACCAATACCGATTAAGACCATCACCAACATAACATATCAGCCTTTTGCCTTCCCATTGGATGATTTTGCATAATATTAGAAGACTTAGTTAACTCATCGAAACATATTATGCTTTAGAATCTTTGACTTATACAAGAGTTAACATATTTGCTCTTCGACAAGCCACTACTGTCTCTTCTTAAGTGGATTACTTATCTTTTTCGTTTCATTTAACAGCCTGGTAATATATGACAGAGCGTCATCAAACATGTCATCCACAGGGATATTGGGTGTTTTGGAAACTTCCAGACTTACATTGTTGGATTCATCTTCTGATGGTATAGGTAAAGATTGCCTAGAACTTGGAGATTGCAGGATTAGCCAAAGATCTTCAAGATCGTCATTGGAAGCGTCGGGAAAATGAATACCATCAGCGCTGCTGATGTTAGCATAAAACGACGACAGGGAAAGAATGTGATCGGGCGATTTCGCAGCAGTGATCGGAGATGTCTCTGGACTTTGTTTTGCTAATGAAGTATTAGAGAAATCTTCAGGATCGGTTTTAGCCTCTGGATAAGCATCCGACAAGGATGATCCACTAGCGCTTGTGGAATAGACGTCTGGTACGATCACTGTGGGAACTCCAAGGTTGCGAGATTGACTTGCGAGCTGCTGCAACCAGTCCTTGTAGGAATGAATGGCTTTACTTTTCGTCAAATCCGATTTTTCGGGAAGACATTCACCTTTTGGTTGCAACGAGATGTAATTTAACAATTGTAGTACAATTTATTGATGTAAACTGACCTGACAGCGTAAAAGATAGGCCCTCAGAATAGCCGTCATTGAGTCCTACATGTTTCAAGATAATGCTGACATCCTCCGGTTGACTATGGTCAACGTACCACTGGAAGGCTGGAACAGTGTGGACACGTCCACAAATTCTGTTAAGGTCCAACGAATTATCATTGACATCTGCTCAAGAAAGAATAGTTGAAAAGCTTTAAATGAATACTAATATGTACTTGGAATCATTCATGAACGGAGCCACCCGGTAATATCCTCTCAGACATTCCACATCATCAGCTAGTCGACTGCGTTCATCGATAGTCATAGTAATGATGCCCCGATGACAATTTTTGCTTGCCTGTAATCACCATAATATTATTTCATAACAATTAAACGAGGATCCGTTGATTCCGTGGCAATACCTTGACATTCCAAGAACAGATAAGCGGAGTGATGCGATTAAAGGGAAACCATGTCGATTTCAAAGTGACGAATTCTTTGTGTGATTTCGGATCAGAGGTCATGGGTACAACTATGTTTCCTTGGCACGTATCTATCATTTTAGATCAGAAACCCAAAAGAATTTCATGCAGTAAACATTTTTTTAAACGTTTTTGGTTATTTGGATAATTTACCGACTCGAAGTTGACCACCGTTCAAAGTTGGCACGTAAGTTGATGAGCTGTCAGTGTGCCATTCGGTGTTATAAAATCCTATCGGTGGCTTCACTACGTTTGGTTCTGTTGACGGTCTCTTCAACGGCTGTGCGGTGTTCGTCGTGTTTTTGCTGCCTAAAGTTTAAAAATATGGGAGAAAATGATCTAATTATTACTACGCTGCTCAATTACTCTCCTTTTTTGTTAAAAATTCACAACTATTCCTTTTTTCATGATCTGGAAACGAAAAAAAAAAACATACCTGTCGAAGAGTGGTTGGTTTGGTTCAAAAAGGAAGATTTCAAAATAAGCCAAGGAATGCTGGTAGTGGAAACCGGACGGGTTGTAGTCGGTGGAGATCGGGTAGTGATAGTTGGTCGCCCATTCGTTGAAGGGAACCTAGTAACGGGATGCTGTGTAGTTGGTCGGCGAGTAACTACTGGAGGGGTAGTTTGTGGATGAGGAACAGTTGGACGTTTTGTAGTTGGATGAACGACAACCGGGTATTTTGTAGTTGATTTAGGGCGGGCAATCGATGCATAATCAGGATCGGGAGATTGCAAAATGAGCCACGGAATCTCTGTACTAGTGGTCGAAGTAATTGGGCGTTTGGTAATAGCAGTACGAGTCGTTGGCTGCTTTGTAGTTGTTGGTTGCGTCCTAGTCGTTGGCTGCTTTGTAGTTGTTGTTGAACGACGAGTGACTTGAGGAGCTGTCGTAGATGGAATTTCATGATAAGATGATGTCGTGGTTGAAGGACGAACAGTTGTGTACAGTTGCTCTGGTTCCGCAGGAGAGGTGGTATCTTCTGGATAAACAACTGTCCAAGGTTTACTGGTAATGGAGTGTTGGAGGGTAGTGGCCTCCGTCACATCGCTGTAGTCATCGTATTCGATAGAGTCCAAAGAAACATGTGTGTCATCAGTTTCGATTTCCTGCGTTATTGTGGATGCAAATACGCCAGGCGCAATCACCCTGGGACCGTCTCCTGTCCTAAAGTCCTCCGACAATCGATTCATCCAACGATTGTGGGACCAGAAATTTTCCACGTCAACATCAAGTTTGGCTTTATCTGGTTTATTCGTAATGCATTCGCCTAGAGAAATGATTTAAAATGTTAATCATCATCCATTTTATTTGATTTTTGGTGCCCACTTACCTTGAAGGCTAAATGAAAAGCCTTCCGAACGACCGTCGTCTAATCCAATGTTCTCCATAACAATGGTAACTTCTTCGGACTGCTGATCCTCGACGTACCAGTGTAAAGGTGCAGCGATTCCAATACGACCGCAGATTCTTTTTAAATGGTAAAGTGGACAGTCAGAAAAAATTAGAAATTTCAATATTAATGTCAAAGTACTTTGCTTGCATGAGGAATGGGTAAACGCTAAAATATCCTTTGGTGCATCCTTTTACGTCAGCCAGACGACTGCGTCCGTCAACCCTTAAAGTGATTCGTCCCCGACTGCAATTGGTTGTTCTCACCTGTTAACATTTCCGAATAGCTAATTGTACTAATGAATTACAACTTGAATTCAATGTTGATACCTTGATCGTCCACGTGCAGATAAGAGGAAAGTTGCGCCCAGCTGGGAACTGAGAAGACTCGTAGGACGATAGTCGATCAAAAGATAAAGGCACATTGATGGTTCCACCACAGGTATCTACATAAAGATGTTTAAATTTAACTGGTAATTTTATGCAACTTGACACTAAATGCCAATGGATCGCAAAGGGTTTAAGAACTACAATGTTTTGAATTATCGTACCATACTGATCCCAGCTCGGTGGTAGAATCCTAACTGAGGGACGACGTGTAAAGGGATGGATTGCAGTTGAAAGATTAAATGCCGATGGACATTTGGTTTTTGTGTCGGATAAGTCTTGTGCAGGCGGATTGTTGATTGGTGAAGTTTCGGAAGGTGGATTTCTAGAAGCACTTGTAATTGGACTCTTTGCCGAACTTTTTGTTGGACTTTTTGTTGGACTCTTTGCTGAGTTCTTTGTTGGACTCTTTGCTGAGTTCTTTGTTGGACTCTTTGCTGAGCTCTTTGTTGGACTCTTTGCCGAATTCTTTGTTGAGCTCTTTGATGCATTTTTTAGAGGATTTCTAGAAGAATCTTTAGTAGGGATTTTAGTTTCCGCAGAATTTTTGATAGAAGTTTTCGTTTGAATCTTGGCAGGATTCGTTACCGGTTTCTTCGTTGGGCTTCTGGTGGGATTTCTTGTTGGGTTTCTAGAAGGACTTCTAGTAGTAATTGTGTACGGAGTTCTTGTGGTACTTTTCGTTGGGGTTTTTACAGTTTTAGAAGGAGTTTTCGAAGGAGTCTTTGCACTAATTTTCGTGGGATTCTTTGGAGGAATCTTTGCAACACTTTTGGTAGGGATTTTAGTATGTGGGCTCTTTGTAGTTGCTGGAAGGACAATCGGATCAACTTTTGACAGCAATTGGTTGTGATGGGGGGTTTTTAGAATAAGCCAAGGGATTTCACCTTTACTGCTCAACGTCACTGGTGTGATTTTATTCACAGGAGCGTGATCAACTAGCTGCTGTGAATATATGACGGAGGAGGAGAATTCATGCTCAGGTTGAGGAGACTTCAATATGAGCCACGGAATCTCGGAATGGTGGTTGGGTGCTGGACTGTTCGTCGGAGGACGTTTAATTGCGGGCCGGATAGTGGTCGTTGGAACACGAATCGCCGGAGTTTTTGTAGCGGCTGGCGGATGGCGGCTTACTGGGCGTTTCGTAACAGGGCTTTTGGTAATTGAATTTTTCTTGATTGGAGAACGAGTCGTTGGACGCTTTGACGTGGTAACTGGACGCTTGGTTGGGGTAGATGGCCGTCTAGTAGGTGGGCGAATGGTTGTCGATGGATTGCCATTAGATGGCCGTTTCGTCACTCGAGTTGTCAAAGAAGTTGATTTCATTTGAGACGGTGGGCGAGCAGTGGGTGTTGGGGAGGGTGTCGTTGGTGTTTCTGAAATTTGAGGGCCAGTTGATTTGCGATTACGGTAATAATCCATGCTAAACCCCAGTTTAACATCTAAGCTTGATAATGTTGTTGTTGCAAGAGACTCAGGTGGATCCTCTTTCAATTCACGAGTATCCAACAAGAGTTGGCTATCATTCGGTTCGTCGGCTGATAATACTACGGTGGGTACACCGTAATCCTCAGGGTTTTTTGCCACCCAATAACCATTGGAATTCATCCTGGAACCGTCGATGGTGACGTTCACTTCGTTAGGGAGACATTCACCTATTTTCATTTTTAATACAAAAGGGTAATTGGTATTGACATTTTCTAATTTAAATTCGCCTTTTTACCTGTTAATGTGAAGGACATTCCTTCAGAATCCCCATCATTGAGGCCGATATGCTTCAAATTAATAGTGACATTTTCGGTTTGTTGGTCATCAACGTGCCATTGGAAAGGCGGGACAGTTCCAATGCGTCCACAAATTCTTTAATTTAAAAATAATTTCTCCGTCAATAAATTAAAAAAAGAAAATTGAAGTACATACTTGGCTTCTTTCATGAACGGAGACACTCGATAATATCCATTGAGACATCCCTCTTCATCCGACAACCGGCTCAGTTCGTCTACCGTCATCGTGACTAGGCCACGATTGCAATTTGTATTGCTCACCTGTCATGGGAAAAAGACGATGATGTCGGTATAGTTAAAAACAACCAAAGAACAAAGTCGTCTTATACGAACCTCAACTTTCCAGGAACAGACTAAAGGATGGGTGCGTCCAGAAGGGAAATCGGTTGATTTATAGGTTTGTTCAATCAAGATGTTTCGATCGTTCGACAATGGAACAAGGATGTTGCCTCCACATGCATCTATTCAAATATTTCGGATTGAAATTTTACTTCTGGATTTCCCACGTTGCTATTGAGAATAATTTTTAGTGATTATGGAAAACAAGGAAACCTACCGTATTCATTCCAACTCACTGGGCGCGGGCTTTTAATTGGGCGGACACGAACTGGACGGAAGCGAATCGGCCGATAATGGTTGGTACTCGGGTTTAAATTTTCGTCATAATTTCCAATTGACAACTTAAAGTGTGGCAGATCTGCCGTATTGTGCACTCGGCTTCCTATGGAACCTAAATTCATTCGATTGGTTACATTGGACGTCAATTCCACCGAATTTTGAAATTTACAGAACAAATGCTTAAAACTTTTTTTTTTAACTTCTGCATCTGCATATCATCAAATATTACGTGTCTTAACCAAATAAATTATTTCGTGCTTTAGAAACGCAGATGAACGATACCTGCCGAAGTGAGAGAAATGACGGCGTACACGATTAACAAGACGGAGAAAGGATGATGCACTGCCTAATTAAAAGACAAAATTATTATGGCAATAACTCCACAAATAAAAGAACATTTAAATGAGTTTAGTCTTACCTTTTTAATTATGAGTAAAAGCATATTGAACATCCACGACATTTCCAAATGAAAAGAACTGATGCCACTCTGTCCACTTTTAGTCAATACGTAGAGCTGCTTAATGAATGGCTTCGGAGGCTGTTGGATGAAGACTGGACAATTACGGAAACGAGTCATTGCCTTTTTTCTTCTTGTCGTTTTCCCAGTTTGATTCAAAAAGTCGCAAGCAAAAACTACACGGACGGCAGTATAAACTTGGTTTCCTTGTGCCTCTTGGTTCTCACGTATTGGCGCGCTGCGTCAACCTAACACCGGTAAAAATAAAAGTAAAAAGTGAGATTCCGACCCGCTCCGTTTTCCCATCCCAAAGATTTTTATGGTCAAGGCAGTCATTCAACCGAATACTTTCTCCACATACCGCCAATAAATAGAATTACGGTACAATACTGTTCACATAACGTTTCCTGTTAAACGTGATTTTGGTTCATAATTCAGATGCTTATTATAAACCCTAATTGGCCTGAACGCCATTAAGCGCAGCACAACGCTGTCTTTCTGCAACTTTGTTATTTCCATCAACGACATATTTCAATAACTGAAATTCAAACTTCTCGGCGTATCGAAAAAACAAACGGAATAAGAAAATCTTACATGTTACCAACGGTAGATGGGCATAGAGCACTTCTGTATGATCGCATCTTCGTATTTAATGACGCATAACCATCCATCCGTGTCGGGGTTTAAGCCTAGAGTGTGTGCGGATGTTGTAGGGTTTTATGAGAGAAAATCCCGCAATATCAATCCAAAACTGTATAAAATCATTAAAAGAAAAAAAGTACAATTCAGTTATGTGAAAAATTAAGCGGTAGAATCGGAAACTGATACCTTTTTAAATGAAAATCCGAAGCCTCTGTTATTGTAGCCGTCACATCCTGTTCTTTTTGTTTTTCTTGTTTTAAAAATAGGAAAGCAGCTGTATGTTGAACTGACAATTCCTTTATTAGATTAAATTCTTGTTTTATTTCACAATTAGTCATGATGCCAGAAAACCATGTTCGGTATCAAATTGGCAGAGTATTTTCCAAATGTTAATGAATAACAATAATACAACAATAAAATAACAGTAACGTCTTTCAATAATACGGAACGACATACTCATATAATGTTAACCTCTTTTTTTCTTATGAATAATTTGTAATATTTCGTGAATATGATTATTATGCAATTGAAGGGTAGTTACTGAAACCCTTGAATACTACCAGATTCGGACTGTCCTTTTTTCTTAAAGGTTTTTTCGGCAGTGATTTTTGTAATAGCGGATTATCTAATAGTGTAGTTATGTACGATAAGGCATCGTCCACAACTTGGTCAACAGGTAGGTCGGGCACTTCTTCGTTTTCTACAATTAATGCATCAGACTCCCCGTCATCGGTGTCCTTTTCAGAATCAATTTCCGACAAGGACGGCCGACTCGGGTAGGATGAATGAGTCACCGCAACAGGGAGTTTCACATTTGTACTGCCCTGAGGCAAAATTGTGGAAGGCTGTGGGTCAGGTTTGTAAGTCGAGATGGATTGGTTGCGGTGGTTATATTTGAGGATGGTGATGGATGATTCTGTTGTGGGAACTATGGCCAAAGGAGTTGCAGCTTTGGTGGTACTGGTGGGAACAGGAGGTATTGTAGTCGATGGCATGGATTGGTTTTTGAGCGTTTGCCATGGTGTTTCTAGATCAAAAGTGGTGTCGACCGGTTTCTTGGTAGGTTTTGTACTCGTTGGGAAGATCGTCGTAGACGTGAATTGGACGCGATTAGGGAACTTGACGCTGAGAATAGGATGAGGTTTAGGCTCACTTAACAAAGACGTTGGGACAGTAGGTTTCGAAACATTTATGCTCGTCGAAGGAGTTGATGGAGGTGGTCGGGGTGTTGGTTTTGAAGGTTTGAGGACATCCCAGGGAGTTTCAAGATCAAAATCAGGAATGGGGCGTTTCGTAGTTGTTGTCGTAGGGGTGGTAGTGGTCACAGTAGTCGGTTCGGTAGTGGTTGTGGTCGATGTCGTGGTAGTTGTCGTTGTCTGGTTACGCTCTTTGTTTTTCTGAATGAGCATCAACATCTCGGCATCGTTACCTGTGTCAACTGGAGGAAATTTCGGGCCATTATTTGCAGCTTGCGGGATATTTGCGGGTACCGGGTTGTTATCCGTGCTGGCAACGACACCTGGAATGACTACCGTAGGAACACCAGATACAGCAGAGTCCGATAAAAGACGGTACATCCATCGGCTGTTTGATCCTGCGTTTTCCTTGTTGACATCGAATTTTTTTATGCCAATTTCAATCGGAAGACATTCGCCTAAAAGGAATCAGAATGGCATTTTGAATTCGATCGCATTACGCAAATTATGTACCCACCTGACAAGGTAAAAGAGAATCCCTCAGAGAATCCATCGTTCAGGCCAATATTTTTCATGGTAATGGTGACAATGTCCGGCTTTTGATCTTCTACGTACCAATAATACGGCTGAATGTAATTGACGCGCCCACAAATCCTAAATTTTTGCATTGTATGGAAATGTCAGGTCAATAATGTTAAACAATTTCAAATACGCTCGTTCGTACTTGGCTTCTTTCATGAAAGGAGAGACACGAATGTATCCTTTTGAGCAACCTTCTTCATCTGGCAATCGACTGCGGCCGTCAACTCTCATTGTGATTCTAGCACGACTGCAGTTTTTACTCACCTAATAAAATGCTCAGACTTTAGACTTGAAATTCGAGGAAAACAGTAAAAAAGTTCGCCATACCTGGACATTCCAATTGCAAACCAATGGATAGGTGCGTCCGGCAGGAAAATCAGTCGATTTGTATGTAGGTCTAATGGCTTGCTCTGTCAAGATTTTCCTATTATAAGTCAGCGGGACAACGATATTGCTCCCACATGTATCTGCCATAAAAAAAACAACGTGATCCAGTTAAACTAAAAAAATACGTGAACCAGTTGATTGGAGTGGATCCCTACCATATTGGTACGTTCCTCTTTTGGGTGGGGCAATAGGAATGGACGAACCAGCGATGTATGCCGATGACGAAGGAGCGTGCGTATGCGATAGAATAGCTTCCGTATTGTAATAAGGTTTGTAGTCATCCGTAGCACTGAAATAGCCCACATAGTCGACTACATTTCCCAGGTTGGTGCTTTGAGTTTTGTTTACATAATTGGTTTTCGCGTTGGCAAAGAACGACGTGATGGGATTCGTGATACGCGAATGGATTTTGAAGACTCCTGTCACAATCACAACATGAATCATTTATAGCCTTCAATCATTGCCACGTTTCAATGTTTATAATTCGTTTACAAGTTAAAATCGTACCTGCTGAAGTGATGGAAACGACAACACAGAGGCCGAATAAAAGGACGAGAAATGATTGACGCATTTCAACCATCTGGAAAGGAAAAAAAAAACAGGTTAGATAACAACTGCCAATCACGACTGAATACGTAAAAGCACAATGACCAGGGTCCAAAGAAAGACGGAGACTTCAAGGGAACTTGATTTCTTGGTCAATAGCTAAGAATCTAGCCTACAGCTTGTTGATTCACTACCCGACTTGGGAAATGTCGCTTCTAGTTGGTGATTCAAATTCGTCGGAGGCTGAAAGAATACTGGACGCAGTTGAAACAAAGCCATCGCTTTTTTCCTAGTGTTTTCTTCAATGGTGACGATTATCTACCACGTCCTGGCTTTCTCCAATCAGTTTTTTTTGGCTCGTCCTGTGTCCTCTCTTTCCCTTCCCTATTTTTTTATTTATTTTCTTTTTTCACTATATAGGCGTAAAGGAAAGCACCCCGATATTAAATAGGACATCATCAATTTTCGTGTCCATTTTTCCGGATGGGAGGATGCTCTCTCATCTACAAAAAGAAAGGACATGTTTCGAGCATTTTTTTAAATTCATAGTATTCCCTCTATGTAACGGACAGTCAAAAATATTTTAAGAATGCGACAAAATGCAAAATAGCGTTTAGCAATTTTCTCGGTGTTAACAAGTAACATCAATTTTGATTTTCGATCAAATTGCTAAATGAATAGAGCAGACACGGAATGCCATGTAGAGGGTCTTCATTTCATAGGGATGGCCTACATTCAGGGGTTCTATTACCTTACGAAAGTCACGCAACTCCCATACTAAGTGAAAGAGCTGAGAACGTTTTCGGTTTAACGTCATAGTAAAAACCTTCTATTTTTGTCCTTATTTTAATTAGCCTACAAATACAGGACTGCCTATAAGCCGTAATTGCCACAATCGATGTAATGGCAGCAACTAGATTCCTGCTCTCAGCACAGTCCTCTTTTTTAAAACTCTATTCCATCTGTCCTTCAGTTTGTTACCTGACCATGTTCACTCTAGTTTGGGCTTGACATTCTCACACAGTACGAGATATTGCACAAAAATAAACTTGTGCGTAAATTTTTGCTGAGCTTTAAGACATATGATTATCTTAAGTTTGCAGACTTGCCTTGTGGATTGCTTGCGCGTCGGAGTCATGGATCAAATCCGAATTCCTGTTTAAACTGGACTGTGTAGCCGTCTAGAAGTAATGGCCATTACCTTCTAAATAAAAACAAAGAAAAAATTAATATTCATTGTGAAAAGGAATTTTTTGGGCAATTAACAAGCCTAGTCAAACAAGTGCTAATTCTTAGCTTTAAAAAAATTACATAAAAGAGGCTTCTTTTTTGGTAAATTTTTTTTTCTTAAATCTTAACGTAGCTCGTAAGAATGATATTAAATTATAGCTGATTCGTGATTTACGCATAAAAACAAATTCTCTATCATAACTTCAACAGGATATCTAACGATTCTTTTCGAAGGGGGGATATGGAATTCTTTCTCACTGTTGTTCTCCGACCGAGGCAATCGGACGAGAACGAAATATTAGTGACAATGAACAGAGAACGCAAACGATAATTTAATCTAACCGTAGATGGGAAATGCTTTACTATTTTAGGTATTTCCTTCGAAAGCTACAATTTCAGGAGAATAAGCACAGAACATCTAAGAATGTCGATGTTGGCTTTTATAATTTTTCTAAAAATCAGAAAGAAAAATTTCAACGTTAACTTCTGTAGAAAATTCTCGTTTCGTAATACTGCTAGAAATTCAGCCAAGGCAAACGGCGAGCAATAGCTGAAACATATCGAGCCAGATGTTCAGCCTCTTTCTGCAAGTTCCAACCCAATTAAACATAATCTCATTTGCTATGGATTAACATCCCGCTTATACGTAACATCATTACAAAAATAATTACGACATAGAAGACGTCTTATCCCAAGAGCATTGATCAATCCCTGCTGTACATCCCTTTGTTTTATTTGCATTATTCTGGTCGGTATGAAGTCTTCGACGGAAGGGTGGCCAGTTGTATCACTTAAAAATCAAATAAAACAAGGTACAATCCATATTTAATGTATTAACAAATCGCCAACTTACCTTATCCTCATGAGGCCTGAATCGGTGGTAGCGTAAAACTGAAAACTTTCAAAGGGGAAAAGGAGAATTAATTCCTCTAAAGCGGATTTTTAAAAAATGAAAAAAAAAAACCAATAAAATTCTTACCACACCTATACGTTGCACGAAATGATTGCTTTGGGATCCATTTAAGCTCATCAGGGAATAACCACATTTCTGTGTTTACCCGGCTGCGTACCAACCTGATTGGATTCCATCTTAAGGTGTTACGCTTCTGGATTAGAAAGTAAACGTTGTTTACTTGAGAGATGGCCCGTTTGTGTTCTTTTCACAGCAGCCGTGCAACACTAGTTTGTCCCAAATCAGTTTCCTAATCACATTTTATTGTTGCTTAGCTTGAAACAATTCAGCAGAGCATAAAGAAAACAAAATGTTAATGTTTAAAAAATTTCTTGTGTAGTAAATGTTTTACCTTTGGTATTGTCTCGGAATACTCCTTGCCCTGTTTACAGGATTAGGTGACATTTCATAAGAAATTTGACCTCAGTGAAGAGACTAGGTCATTGTAGCAGCATTTGACCCTAAAGATATGCATAGATTGGCTAGTTTCTACACAAAATCAGCCCATTCAGAGGTGATGAGTCAAACCTGAAACCATCAAAAGTATTGTTTGCTACATTTTAGTGCTAATCGGCTTATAGAACTAGAACATAAAATCTTTCATTGCAAGGCATATTACATGCCATTTACTGAATGACATAAGCTATACACGTAAAGATTAGATCCAACATTGACCATCCATCCAGCACAGGTATTAGCTCTATCCACAGAAACTTAATCTTAAAGATTAATTAGGTATAGTCCAACAGAAAGCTTAGAAAATTATCGAAAAATTTTTTTGGTCCCTTCTACTTCTCTTACTTGTGTTATCACTTTACGAGATTTCCCATTACCCTGAATATGCAGCAGCAAGTTCATTCTATTAAATAAACAGATATAGAAGTAGCAACTGGTTCCAGTTTCTATAGCATCACTATGACAAACAGAAACCAGCCATAGCTAGTAAATCATTTTGGCATTAACAATTTGGCATTTTGATCAAAGTATAGAAAGACTTATCTAAATGATGGACTGTAGCACATTTTCAAATCACAACCCCATGACATTCTCAACCAACAATAAATGCTGGTAATTTTATTAGTTAATAATATTTCACTTTAGAGAGCAAAGATAAAGAAAACGTAGGGACGATACCTTACTTGACGAACTTTTACTACATTGCTTTATAGGAACTACGAACTAGAAGACTTATTGCCATAACTTCTGCCTAGACCTGCTCTCGACGACAAATGTAATGGCAGTTTCGCGGTGTTTCTTTAATCATCCCTTACATGTGTAATCCTCGTACCCCATTGGTCAAAATTGAGAAGTCGGCCATCATTGTTTCTCAATAGGGGGATGAGAAACGGGTTTCGGCAATCTCAACCAATTTCAAGGGAAATGCAATTTTTGGCGCCCTGTCTTTACTTTTGTTGATTTTTCTTTGTTTAGCTTCAGTTTCTCAGCACATTGAGGAATGGTCATGATAGGAAAAAATGTTGGTTTATTGAAGCGTGATATTATACAAAGTGAGAGTACATCATAAGCCAACTTTATAACAAGTTTAGACGTTGATTGCAAACGTCTAGCTAAAGATTATCAATTCTCAATCAACTGGAACTTTCATGGCTATGTTTTGTAGGTCAAATAGTGTTACTGCTTTGGTAATGGTTTACGTGCCTTGAGTGGCTTCTCCAAGATCGTTGTAATATACGAAATTGCATCGCCCAGGTCTTCATCAACAGGGACGTTTGGTACTTGTAACATTTCCATACTATCATTACTGGAATAGTCTGTGGCATCTTCTGGTAACGGCGGTTGCTGGGAAATAGTTGACGTTTGAATAACAGAAGTGACTGCTGCTGGAGTAGTTTCTGCATAAGTAGTTGAGACAATCGGCAAATTCGTCGGATTGTTGAGATTCAATGTTGGTTTCCATAATTGGTCTGGAGATATTGGTTGTATAGGTGGCTCGAAACCATGATGCAGAGGAGGAGCAATGTACAACGAATCAGTCGAGTCCCCTTCAGTAGTTGTTTCTGGCAAAGCAACGTTGGCCAAACTGAAACCCGGTATTACCACAGTAGGAAAACCGTAAGTTGCAGAGTCTCTGTACAGCTGTTGCAGCCAACTGCTATAGGATTTCAAGGCTTTGCCTCTGGTCATATCAAAATCGTTGGGAAGACATTCACCTAGATTTTTTTTTTCCACAAAAAGGTTAGTTCAAATATGAAATAATTCAGTCTTATTCTAGCTCACCTTTAAGACTGAAACCCAAGCCTTCAGAATACCCATCGTTAAGTCCATTGTGTTTCAAGCTAATGGTAACATCTTCTGGTTCTTGACCCTCCACGTACCATTGGAATGGTGGAACGGTGTCGACGCGACCACAGATTCTTTCATTCCAAAACATAACATTAACATTTAATCTAGAACTGCATTTCTAACCATGAAGGTTTTTACTTGGCTTGTTTCATGAAAGGTGAAACCCTATAGAATCCCTCGGAACATTCCTCTTCATCTGACAGCCGACTAAGTTCGTCAATTTTCATCGTAACCAACCCTCGTCGGCAGTTTGTCCTCACCTGTGATTCAAAACAGCATTATATAGGACAAGTGGACAAGTCAAGGTGATTATTATATTATAGTTACTTTAACATTCCACGTACTGGTGACCGGAGTGGAACGCCCGTATGGGAAGTTGGGTGATTTGACGGTTACTTTTTTATTGTAATCTGGATTCGAAGAAATTGGAACGACGATTGTGCCTTTGAAGGAATCTACCACAATTTTTATTGATTTCAATGACAAAGTTAATCAGTTTCCTTTCAATAGGAAATGACCTCAATAGGTAGGCCATTTGATCTTTTCTTACTGATTTTGTTTTGATTATATAGTTGGTTGGCCAGTCCATTAGCTGAACTGGTGTAGGACGATTCAACAACTTCTCCGTCGACGGTTGAGGTGTACGAGTTGTGCGAATAGGTCGTAGTGCCTTGGCCGTTGGAGTTCTGCGATGAATGTGACGAGCTGGTAACGCTAACTATTTCCTTGTTGCTTGGATTGTTTTCTTCCAAAGGCTCCAATGTTATCCGAGGCTCTGGAGACTGGGTGTGCCCGATATTTCCAACGATTCGGTTAGTGGCTTTTTCGATTTTGCTACTTCCTGCTTTCAAACCACGCCAAAATGACGTAATGGGATTCGGTATTCGCTGGATTCGTTCCTTTAATCCTGGGTTTTGAAAGCACAATATCACGTTAACCATCAACAGATCATTCTCGACGTTCCACTTTTAATGCTTTGATATTTTCTGAGTTTACCTTTACCGGCTGAAGTGACAGAAACGGCCACTAGAAAACCCAAAAGCAGCACAAGGAATGATTGACGCATTTTTTTTGCCTGGAAATGATAAGAAAAATAAATGAAATAAAATGTTTTATTCATAATAAGCCGTAATCCGAACAAGAGGAGAACAATTTATTAAAATCACATAAATTTACCTTTAGTTTTGGTGATTCGGTAAGCCAAATTGCAAGTTGTTCAGTCGATTGCAATGATTCCAAGACTGAATCGATACTGGTTGAGGACGGGGTCGAGCAATTGCTTTTTTCCATTTGCATTTTATGTACCCAGAAAGTCATTGGACAACCGTAGTATGAACTAGGTGTTCCCGAATGTTTGGTTTGTTTTTCGTTTCTCACGTTCCAGTGGTCTCGAAGGTGCATCACCTGGACTCTTTTTTTTTTTTTTTTTTTTTTTTTTTTTTTTAATTTGTACGATACTTACCTATAATGCCTAAAGCAAATAACAAAGTTGGATTGTAAAATATAGGACGTAATACAACTAGACGGGATGTCCCAGATCGCTAAGGGCTTGAGATCTTCAAGTCTTGAGAATGCCGTCAACTTCACATATGGTATCCTGTGAAATTCTCTATTTTAACCACTTGATAATCAGCCTACTTTCACAGACTATGCTGAATGCGTATATTTTATATTTTGTAGACTAATTTCGCCGTTCTTTTAGATTTTGCCTTACACTTGCCAATTCCACATAAATTTAAGGCTCTGCCGTAATATTAATACGCAGCAATAACAAAATGAATTGTCAAAAATACAAGTCAACAACGAAAAAACAGGACTTGCATAACACGGAATCTAAATATTTGGGTTAGATCATTATTCTCTCGGGGAGTCGTTAAATAATTCAGACTTAAAATAGCGTCGTAATATAAGAGATAGCATCGTAAAAAATCTGATCGATAGGAACAGCAGGCACATGGGTTGAGTTTACATGTCTCTTTCCATCGTCAGGATGAACTTCCGACAAACTGGGTTTCTTGGGTGTTAATTTCACGCTACTGTCAGCTAACGTTGCTCCATAACCTGTCGTTGCAATCTCTTTGACCAGACGATCCATCCAGTTGGTATTGGATTCAACATTTTCCTTGTCAACGTCAAACGTTCCTCTTTCAATTGGCAGACATTCACCTTCAATTTTTTTTTTTTTTTAACATGTTATTAAGTGGATAACAATAAGGTTCCTTGTTTCTTTTACCTTGAAGGGTAAACGACAAGCCCTCTGAGTAGCCATCGTTGATTCCAATGTTTTTCATGGTAATGATAACATCATTGGGTTGTTGGTCGTCAACGTACCAATGGTAGGGCGGAATGCTATCAATACGACCGCAAAGTCTTTTGTGCAATGATTTCAAAATACAGTTGATTTCTTTCCATCAGGTTAAACAAAATGAGAGTAACAATCCGATTATCATACCTGGTTTGGTTCATGAACGGAGATATTTGAAGATATCCTTTGATGCATCCTGCTACATCAGGCAAGCGACTGCGTTCGTCCACCTTCATGGTAATGCGTGCACGGCGACAGACTTTATTAACCTACCATTCGTTTAAAAAGAACTGATTAACATCAACTGATAATAACAAATGGCATTTTCATATAATTTCACCTTGATATTCCAAGTACACACTAGAGGATAATCACGTTCATGCGGGAATCCTGTCGATTTGTAGTTTGGTTTAATTCCTTGTTCTCTCAAGACGATACGATCAGCCGTTAAGGGAAGAACAACGTTTAGTCCGCAAGTATCTATAAAGAATAATGTGTTAATAATTTGTTCTTTTGACAGCAAATTTTGTTGCAATAGAGACCATATTGATAAGTTCCTTTTTCCGGCAGAACGATAGGTGGCCGGGTGACAAAATCTGATGAGATGCTTCCTTTGCTCAGTGGTCTCCGTTCAACAATGTCGCTATCCACTTTCACGGGCTTGCGTTTTTCTTTGGGAAGCGAAACAGGCCTTCGCCCAGCAGCTACGTCATCGAGAGAGACGAGTTTATACCAGCTGGTTGTATTGACCCATATTTCATTGGCGTTTTTATTGCCAACGGAGATGGAATCGCTGTCCTTGGCAGCTCCTAGTGGCACAGGCCTCTCTAGGCTGGTAGCATTGAGCCATAAACGCCCATTGCTGGTAAAAATGGATATTTCGCCGAAGTGGGTACCGACTACGGCATGAGCTCCTGTGACGGGAATGGGGGATACGTCGACCTTCTTAGTATTTGAACGCCGTGGTAATGTTGATGGTTTACGTCTTGTGCTAGACTGTGGTAGTGTTGACGGTTTACGTCTTGTGCTAGACTGTGGTCTACGTCTTGAAAGTGATGGCCTTCTGTTGAGTTTGCTAATAGTAGATGGCTCTTTGGAAAATGTGCTTGTTGGTCTCTCATAGTCACTAGTTGTTTGAAAGTGGTTGATTAGTATATCATCATCAAAGATGGCTGCTTCGTAAGGAATGTTGTGTTGACTTTGAAACGCATCAGCTCCTTTTGTGCCTTGGAAAAAAGACTTGATGGGATTGTACTGGATTCGATCCACAATTCCTGATATGAAAATAGGTAAATGAGTGATTTTCAATAGTTGGGAATAACTACATGTGCAACCACGAAAGAGGTTGGCAACTCAACAGGTTCTCAGTGAAAAGTAGTGGTTAAGAAAACAAATTTCTGTTCCCATCCTTCTTTACCATTGCCCAAACATTTTCAGTTGCCAACCTCTTGTGTATAACTTGGCACTTGGGAAATGAAAAGAGTGTCATTTACCTGCAGATGTAACACCAACACAGAAAGCTATCAATGACATAACTGAATAAAACTGGTGCATTTCACTGATAGCCGATCAATGGAGACAATGTAAAATCACAGGTCACAACACCAAAAAGTAAGGCTTTTTATTCTTCAACTGGATCCTGCTCTGGATGCTACTCGAAATGTTGCAAAGACTGGACTAAGATATTGTGAGCAACTGATCAAATAAAAGCCTTTCTTTCTCCTCATTTTCTTTACTTGAAAGTTTCAGTTTCCTCGAAAGACTGGAGACTAAAAAATCGTTTGCCATCCACAAATTCTCGCTTTTACTCGCTAATGAGAGGAAGGGGGAGAAAGAGAAAGAAAAAGAGAAAAAAAAGAGAGGAAAGGTATGATACGCAATATCCGCAAGCAAAATGTTTCCATCCCAACTGTTCCAACACCTAGTGAGCGTACTAATAGATGTTTATGGGAGAAAGCAGGAAGTTTGTCGCGTTTATGTGCTGTTGAGCAAAAACTAAGTTTGTGGTTAACGTTTCTACGTTTCCTTGCTGCGAAATTTCCTGAATTTTCTCGAATGCTTGTGGAAAAATTGTAATAGTTTCTACAACCAAATTGGTGGCTATAAAATAGAGGAAAAACGAACGTCACCCTCGAAAAAAAAATAGGACGATCAAAATAGTTTTCTTCCGTCTTCTTTTTACGTCGTTTCTTCTGGCTCATCTTTCACGCTTTGCACTAATGATCGTCCTAACGGTGGATAGCAACAACAAAAAATCTGTTCGTGAATTTCAGGAAATGATCTGGGCTAAACGTCTAATCGTTTTTTTTTTCATTCATTTATTCAGCATGAAAAGAAATAGGCAATTCAATAAATAATCATTCAATATGCAGTACATAAATGCCTGTTGCATTGGCTGGAATCAAAAATGCAGATGAGACTACGCCGGCTGCCCAAGAGGTGCTGCATTTTATGATGCAGGAGTCCATTCTTTTTCTTTAAAAAATCTTCATTCTTTCTTAAGCGACTGTAAGATCTACAGTTTCAGATTCCTTCATAATCTTTTGCATCCAATTGTCGTATGTTTTCAAGGCTTGGCTGCTTGTCATGTTTGACTCATTAGGAAGGCATTCACCTAATTGTTAATAAAACAATTAGGAATTTTAATTGGCTGATACTCAGTTGCATGTTTAATCATTTTAAGTTACCTGACAAAGTATAAGATAATCCCTCCCAATAGCCGTCGTTGAGTCCGGCATGTTTCAAAACAATACTGACATCGTCAGGCTGTTGGTCTTCGACATACCACTGGAAGGGGGGAAGTGTCTCGATACGTCCACAGATTCTTTTTGGGATAAGAGATTTAATCAACAATACAATTTTTAGTACTGAATGCAATATGTAGTAGTACTTTGTTTCTTTCATAAAAGGTGAAACACGATAGTATCCTTTGGTGCATCCCTCCACGTCAGCCAGTCGACTACGTTTGTTAATTCTCATCGTCACAACACCTCGACGGCAGTTGTCCGTTACCTGCCATTGCGTTATTAACAGTCCAGTTAACATGGTTGTATAAAACAAACAAAATTGAAATGTACCTTGACTTTCCAAGTGCAGACGAGGGGATTGGACCGTTCGTAGGGGAACTTTGTCGACTTGTAAGTTTGCTCAATCAAGGTATTACGATCGTTTGACAGTGGAACAACAATGTCACCTTCACACAAATCTGAAACAAGTGAAAACAGAGAACTCTTTAAGTTTTCACAGTTTTCAAGGCGATGTTTTAGCTTGAAATTTACCGACACGTCGTTGACCACCGTTTCCTGAAGAAGGCAAAGTAATGGATGAACTGATGGTTTCGCCTTCCATGTTGTAATACGAGTTGAACACACTGGGAAGAATGGGTGGTAATGTGGTGCTCTCAATCTCGCTTTGAGATCCTTCCTGAAGTCCAAGTAGAAAAGGAGTGACAGGTGCAGCAGGTTGTTTTGTTTCAGTCTTGTTGGCCTCTCTCAATCCCTGGAAGAAATAGGTGAATAGATTCGGAATTCGAGGAACGTGCTGCATTATTCCTGTCATGCATTTCACAAAGAGTCATTCAATAGTTGTACACCAAATATAAATATTTTAATAAGTTATTCACCTGCAGACGTGAAGGAGACGACAGCGAAAAGTGTCAACAACCAGACGAGCAATGGTCGACGCATTCTTCTTGTTTTGTATTTAATTGGAGAAGTCACTGTAAATGCGATTTCAATGCTATGGAAGCTGAGTGAAGACTGCAATTGTCGGCCATCAAGTAAAGTCCTTTTTTTCCCCACTGCAAAGAAACAAATTCACACAACACGATAAGCTGATGGCGTGTTGTTCTCACGTTTTGTTTGCAACACCCATGAAAAAGCGTCGTTTTACCTCTTAACTGTGTAGCTGACTTGATATAGTAGTAAATAGGACATCAACCGTAGATGGGTGCCTCCTTTGCTGTATCAACCGCAAAAGATGTTCGGCCATCCGTGGATTTTGTTTAGTTGGTCAAACTATAAAAACGAGCAAAAGAATTTGTCACCCATTGCAACTGTGTGTGATCAACTTGAAACTTGTCCGTTTGAGGGTCTGCATCGATAAGGTCTGCTTCACCACCGGTTTCAGCAGCCCATTTTGCATGAGAACGCCTTGAACTTTAGACGACTAAAAACTACGTGTGTGTACAGTATCTTTTAATATTATCCTCACCTATACATTAGCTTAAATTGCGGTGGATTGCAGTTTATATTTATCTCGCCACAGTCACCGAATCTGTTGAATTAGGCAGAACGTTGCTTAGACACTTCACTTAACGATCTGTCCAGGTGCCATTTTCCCTCTTGTTTATTGGAAAAACAAACGTTTACATGCCAACGTATAATAAGTTATGTCAGACAAATACATAAATAACATTAGGTTTACATGGACCACATAAATAAATGATGCCCCCTCCCTACAATAAACTTTTTTTGATGTTTCTAAACCGAAATGGGGCGTATAATGAAGACCTTCATGAAGGTTGCGTCAGAGTGATATCCGCCCCCTTTTTTTGTGCACGCGTTTGATGGTCAAGTTGAATGCGAACAATTAGCTGTTATTGCGTCACCACCACAAGGTCGAGTGCTTCAGATTCCCTGGAAAGCTGATGCAGCCAATTGCTATAGGATTTCACAGCTTTGCTGATGGATAAATCGGATTTGTTGGGAAGACATTCACCTGTCATTCACGGTCAACAATCAAAGGGAGACGTTTACATACCGGGATCCTGTTTCTTCCAGTTGAAATAATAAAGGAGGACTGACCTGATAAGGTGAAAGACAATCCCTCCCAGTAGCCGTCGTTGAGTCCGACATGTCTCAGACTGATGGTGACATTTTCGGGTTGTTGATCTTCGACGTACCACTGGAAGGCCGGTACGGTTTCGATACGTCCACAGATTCTATCTCCCCCACCAAAAAATGAAATAAACCAGCACATTTGGATGTCATTGGATGTTATTTTTACTTGGCTTCTTTCATGAAGGGTGAGACTCGATAATATCCTTTGGTGCATCCTTCCACTTCAGCTAATCGACTGCGTTTGTTGATGGTCATCGTAACTAAACCGCGACGACAGTTGTCACTCACCTGAACATAATAAAACAGGTGAATTACATCGAAGAAGAAGATTGTGTTACATGATCGTTATACCCTGACATTCCAGGAACAGATGAGAGGAGTGGAACGTTCGTAAGGAAATTTCGTCGATTTGAAAGTCTCTTCAATCAACGTATTACGGTCGTTGGACAATGGAACGAGGATGTTGCCTTCGCACAAGTCTGTTACAAAAATGCATTGATATTTGAAAGCATTTGTCTGTAGCATTCGATAACGTACGAGCCTCAAATTTATATTCGATAAACGAACGTTGGATATCTTGTATGTTTACCTACATTGCGATGGCCGCCGGCTGCAGTGGGTACGACAACCGTCGAACTGACGGTGAGTCCTTCCGACTTGTAATGCGAATAATTGGTCACGTTGGGAAGGACGGGAGGCAGTGGTGGAGGCAACAAGCTTTCCACTTCGATTTCATCATCACCCGTGTTGGTACCATTCGCCTCCTTCCAACCGAGCAGGAAAGATGAAATAGGATTCGGAATTTGCTGAATACGTTTGAAGATTCCTTTCATTTTTTTTTTTTGGGGGGGGGGGGATTAGTCAAAAGGCATGAACTGTGAATACGGTTTTCACTGGTTATGGTTGTCATACCTGCAGACGTGAAGGAGCAGACGAAACCAAGGAGGAACAAGGTCTGCACGAGTGATGGCTGACGCATTTCAACTGATCTGTAGAAACAAAGCGAATGAGACTTTCACTAGACACAAGAGTTTCATCAAAGTAAAACTGACCTTAAGAACTGTTGCGAATTGCAGCCGACAAAAAATCCAAATGAAGAGAGACTGATGATCTCTGTACTTGGTGACACAAGTGCTCAAGAGGCTGGATGAAGACTGGACGAGGAAAACAACGCGTAACGGGCTTATTTCCTAGAGTGTTGGTGAAGACACCTGACGTAGCTATTGGCTCACACACAAAAAAAACACCGTATTGAAAAGAAAAAAAAACAGAAACCAAACGACTATTTATAACCGATAATGTCCTCGATTTTGTTGTTTTCACGTGACGGGCCATTGAGTCAGGATGATGACACGCATGGCGACGCGTGTTTCCCGTTCATCCCGCCATTCACGACGTAAAGAACACCGTGAGAAAGAGACACGTCGACAATAAATAGGTTTACTATCTGCCAATGTTCTCTCGCTCGTTACGATGCCTTCATAGCGAGCAGCCAAACGTTAAAACGGATTTCAAGAACATCATCAACGCCATAAATACTCAACTGGATCAGGATAACAAATATCCTCGTGGCTTTTTTTTCTTCTTTTCTTGGCAGCATCATTATTACAATTGATGGGGTAATTCATTATTGTGTTTATTGCTTTTGATATTTCACCTTCGCAATCGCTAATGAACGATAATTTTATGCCAACAATCAATAACTAGGCCAACTAACACTCGAGCGATTGGTTGGTCGTAAAAGTTTAAATAAATTCTATGCAATTAAAGTATTTTTTTTTTTTTTTTTTTTTTTTAGAGAAGACGGTTAATAATAAAAGATCATGTCAAATTCAAGTCCACAAGACTAATTCTACCGTTTGAGCATTGGACGAGTTTGTGCTATTTTTTTTTGAGGGTGCCACTGACGCCATCAACGACTGATTTTTAAGGACATGCCAAGGAGTTTCGAGATTGAACAAATCGGTAAAAGCAGTTGGTTTGGCAGGGGATTTCGTGGGAATGAAGACCTTCTTTGGGGCAGTCGTTAATGGAATGGTCTGATTAAGCGTTTGGTATGTCAGGTGAATGATTGGGTGGGGCTCTGAGCTAGTGGTGTTAACAGCCGGTGGCTGGGGTGTTCGGGTAGTCACGTTGCTCACCGGTGATGCGGTTGTAGCGGGCGCAGATTTGTTTTTCAACAGATGCCACGGCGTCTCCAGATCGAAATCCAAACCATTTTTCTTGGGTGGTTTGTTCTCCGTCACATTGGGGGCCATTGTCGTCGTCGACAGGTCGACCGATTCATCTGCATCGTCCGTTTCAGAGTCATCTAGAATGCTCTCCAAATCGAGTCCGTCCGGTAAGGCGATGGTAGGAACGCCAAACTTTAACGATTGGTCGGCAACTTGTTGCAGCCAATGATTATATTTTTTAGATGCTTTGCTCTTCGTCATGTCCGATTCCTCATTGAGGCATTCACCTATTAAATGAACGGTAATGATTTCTTTCACAATATTTCATGTGATTCTTACCAGACAAGGTGAAGGCCAAACCTTCAGAGTAGCCATCGCTGAGTCCGGCGTGTTTCAAATTAATGGTGACTTCGGGCTGTTGGTCTTCGACGTACCACTGCAAGGCCGGGATGAAATTGACACGCCCACAAATTCTACATTTTCCATTCAATGCGTTACATTAAATAAATTATTATTCAGTCGGATTTTGTATAAACACGCACGTACTTGATGTCATCCATGATGGGAGAGACGCTGTAATACCCGTTAAGACATCCTTGGTCTCCAGCCAATCGACTCCGTTCGTGGATGGACATGGTGACTAGACCACGACGACAGCTCTTACCCACCTGTAATAATTGCCATTGATTTTTATTTCATTTATTTAATAGCTTTTGAAATGTTCACCTTGACATTCCAAGAGCAGATGAGAGGCGTTGAGCGTTTGAACGGAAACTGCGTCGATTTGACGGTGAAATTCCGCTTGGCCGTGCGTTGTGAAGTCAAGGGGATGACAACGTTTGCCTCACACATGTCTGCCACGAAGGAATATGATTCAACAATTTGTAGAAATTTTAATTTAAAGATTTTCTAATGAGACTACACTCGAATGTTCGGGAAAAAAAAACAAAAAAACTCTGAAAGGATTCACTTGGTTTATACCAACTATGAGTTGACCGCCGTCAGCAGTTGGCACGACCGTTGATGAGCTGTTGGAAGGCCATTCCCTATGGCCGGTTATCAATTTCGATGGCGATTTCTTCTTCTTGGAAAGCGAGTCTAAAACACCTGTTGACATTTTTAATCACAACCCCCCAGAAAACAGAAGGAATCACGATTAATATCAATCGAAAAGATCTACAATCTTTGGTCCACTTGACAGCGTTTGGTACCTGCTGAAGTAAAAGAGATAAAGATGCAAAGGCCTATTAAGGCCGAGAGGAGACTGCATTGGCGCATTTTTGGCTATGGGATGAAAATGGGAAATGATTGAATCCGTTTGAAAAAAAAAACAAAAAAAACAATCTTGCTGCCATTGATTGAAGAAGCGCCAGTAGACTCACCGTTAAAAAAGGGATCCGTTTGCGTGAAGTAAAAAAAAACTGATGGCCGGCCGGCAGTTGAAGTTTTTTTTATTCAATGGCTACGGAGGCTGGACAGAGACTGCAGGCCACACCGAATTGCCAGCTATTGCCCTTTTTTTTCTCTCTCTCTCCTTGTTTGCAGTTTTGCTCGACGAGTGGATACGGGCACACAAAACAAGACGATTCACACGAATGATATGGCTTTCCTCGTTGACTCGGTGACTTCTCATCTACTCGTCTGTGACGCCAACGCCTTTCTAGTTCTGCGCGATGTCTCCTCGCCTTCAACACGTACACGACTGCGTACTGTTCTAAGATGAATTAAAAAGAAAAAAAAACAAAAAAGAGAAAAGAAAGTAGAGTGGTGAGATGAGATAATACGAGTCTGATGATACTCACCATTTTTTTGTTGTGGTCTCGATTGTTGTCCCGCATTGAACAACTGGGCCGTTTTACAATTAACGATCAGACCCTAGTCGTTAAATAGTTTGCGCCACATCACACGAAGAAGCCCTAGATTTCAGTCTTGTTTGTTTTCAGTTATTAAACTGAAAACATGTAGGTTATTTTGGCGTCCGGTGAAAGTCTCACGCGAAACACCCTCCCTATTGGAAAACTGCAATTTTCACTACAAATTCACTATTAGTCCATTCAATAAAATGATTAACAGTTTCACTTCCCTCATTTAAAAGAAAACGTATCTCACATTAACGCTGGCTTTATTTTTGTGCTTGGAAAATGGTAGGGTTTATTGAACTATTTGGTGTCTAAAAAGTGGGCATCAATTAATCAAGTATTTGTTCGCCTCGGGGTGTACAGTTAATCGTCAAATGCCAATAAAGGGTTGCGACTCAGAAAAACCGGTTGGACATTTGTAGGATTAGGTGTTGTACTTGCCGGTGACTCGGTGATCTGTTTATCGTCCAGACGGTTCATAGTTACCACCGGTTCATCGAGGGCCGACTGCACCGAGTTGCTTACGTCGACTGGCTGGTCTGAGGACTCTGCCAACTTCGTCCCAATCGAAGCAGACGACGCAGAGGCACGATCCACTAATGTTTTCTCGGTGCTCGATAGATGGCTCTTGCGAAGGGAGGATTGAGATGTCATCGACGGAGCTCTCGAAACGTCAAAAGCAGGTGGTTGGACGTCCGTAGGAGAATTCGGAGTGAATGGCAAGTCATGTTTCGACGAAGATGAAGGATCGCGATTTTTCAAAATGAGCCACGGAATCGCATTTCCATTTTCAGCAGTTGGAACTTTTGGACCATGATGTTGACGTTCATCTAGGTCATATCCTCCAAGGTACGATGCAATCGTTTCGGGTCTTTCCAATGAGAAGTTTACCTCGGGATCAGCGTCCAGGTCTAAAAACAATTCAGAGTCATTCTCCGAAGAATCGGCGGATTCATCGTAGTCATAAAAAGGAATCGCATCTTCTTTAACAACATCAAGTTGATCCGATGGCTTGTTCTTTGATGCATAAAGTTCCACAGATACTTGGTTTCGATCGGGAGTCTTCAATACGAGCCAGGGCATCTCGGATTCAGTGTTATGAACGTGTTTAACTGGGTGAATGTTATTCGGAAGAACGTCGGCTGGAATAACAACAACTCCAGGCTTTACGGTAGTCGGTCTTTTCGTTGATGACGGGCGGGGGCTTGGAGTTGGATGAACTTTCGTTGAAGACGGGCGATGGCTTGAAGTTGGATGCAATTCCGCTAATGACTCACCGAGAGGTTTCAAAATGAGCCACGGAATGTCGCCATGGTCTTCAGTAGCCAAGTCCACAGGAACATCAGTGGTCTGTTGGTATTGCGAGGGTTGCTGTGTCGTAGGTTGGGCTGATGGAAGAACCTCACTGGAATTCAATATCGGATAGACAAGAGAAGTAACGTTCTCTCGTGGAAGATCTACCATCGGCAACGAGGAAGTATTCGAAACGTTGGATTGAAGGTTAATCTCCAGATTCGTGCTAATCGTAGTGCTACTCTCCGCAGTCTGTGGCGAAAGGGTGGTGGTGACATCTGGCGGCGAGGCAGTCGTAACAGTCACAACAACGGTCTCATTATTCAGAAGGGGTGTTGTTGAATCATTTGAAAAGGTTGGCTGAGTGGTCGAAACCCACGGTAAGACCACCGTAGGTCCGCCTGCTGTTGTCCACTGCATCTCGGACAGCTGTTGGAGCCAAGTGCCATACGATTCCCAGGCCTTGCTAATAGTCGTGTCATCCCTGTTGGGCAGACAATCACCTGTTGTTTCCAATGAGAAGTGGTAAGAAATCGATTCTGTTTTGATATTCAAAATACCTGAAAGGTTAAAACTGAGTCCTTCAGAGTAGCCGTCATGGAGACCGATGTGCCTCAACGTAATCGTTACGTTTTCTGGATGTTCGTGTTCGACGTACCAACGAAAAACGGGGACGGTGTTGATACGGCCACAGATTCTAGTCGAACCAAGAATTACAGATGTGAACTCGTTCGGTATTTACAGCAGACTTACTTGGCGTCTTCCATGAACGGCGACACGGTGTAGTATCCGTTGCGACAACCATCGACATCTGCCAGCCGACTGCGTTCGTTGATCGTCATCGTGACCAGTCCACGACGGCAATTGGTGGTCGCCTTAAAGATCGTTCACGGTTCAATGCAAACTCGGCAATGGAACATTTTTTTTTTCGACTCGTAGAACTTACCCTGACGTTCCACGAACAAATGACGGGCGTCGAACGTTTGAATGGAAAATTGCTCGATTTGAAGACCATCTCCTTTTTGACATCGAAAGACAAAGGAACAACAATGTCCCCCTCGCACAAATCTGCCATTCAATGAAAGGCATTATAGAGCCCGTTCAATGCAAATCACAATACAAAAACGAAGAGGACCGTACCTACACGAAGTTGACCGCCGTCTGCAGTGGGAACGAAAACTGACGAACTGTTGGTACGTGCATAACCGGACGCGTTGTCATTCCCAATCTGGTCAGCTGAAAGTGACTGCGACGATGTTTGTTGTTGTTGCTGGCCGTTGATCGCCGTGGCAGCAGAAACGGAATGCAATCCGAGGATGAATGAGTCGATAATGCCTGTCTCAATAGACGATGATAGAACACGAGCCAAATAACAAAAACCTTTTTCGTTTCGATTGGATTGCAATAGTAGATGTGTTGAAATTTGTTTACCTGCTGAAGCAAAGGAGACACCAATCCACAGGTCGAAGAATAACATTTTTAACGGTCTGCGCATTTTCAAAATGTCTAGAAACAATGGAAAAAAAAAAAAAAAATAAAAAAAAAAAAAATAAATAAAAATAGAGGCAAATGAGATTTTAAAAGGGAAAGTTGAACGACTGTCATCTTACCTTTCAACAAACAATAAAGAACAAATAAAATGTTTGCTGTCTGGTTGGCCAAATGTTCCAAAACAACTTGATGGCAAAAAAATAAACTTTAATAAAAGAAGGGACACGCAAGTAAGCCGGGCAAGTCACGAAAACAACCTGTTCAGATTAGGGAATTAGTGGCTCAACCGTTCGAGCGTAACGCTGGCAAGTTTCTATATAGTCGTGTGCCATACAGTTGAAGCCAATCGTACCGACAGTCGTAACAAGGAGAAAGCATTAAGGAAGTGTTGATTGCATTTGCAGTTGACTGAAATCCAAAGTGGGTCAATCTCAATTAGCCATCGATTTCCAGCAGCCATAAAATAAAGTGTGTCAACATATTATCCAGGTCGGGTGGCCTAGAATTTTCTTTCTTTTTTCTTTTTTTTTTCCATTTCACTCCAAGACCCAATTCGTGGCAACATCCAATCGACATCTTCCCAAACGAAGCATCCATTTTCCTATGGCTTTCTTTCATACGCAGTTGGAAACGGCATGCTTGTTCAGCTTTTAATACTTGCTATCTATGTGCATTTGTCAACAGATGCATGACAAGTCAATGCATACATTTATCATTAAATTTCGATTTTTGCATCACCTATAACAAAATTTTGGGGGGAAAAAAGTGCAAGTTAGAACAGCAGTTCAATACAACAAGAAACTGGATAACTTAAATATAAGCTTAATATAATAGCATTTCCATTTTTTTCTCAATTTGGGTTCGTGTCGAATGACGTTGGTTTCAGTTCAATACGAGCACATTAAGCTCTCGAATAGAAATAATTAGAGGATCGGTCGTCCTCATTGGAATCAAGTTCATTTGTAGTTGGAGTTTTCGGGTAATGAATCATTTCCAACGATGACGGACTAGGGTCGGGAGATTTCAGGATAAGCCACGGAATGCCCTCGTTATCGACAGAAGTCGTTGGACGGACGGGACGTTTCGGTCTCTGTGGCCGAATAAAGGAAGACAGTCTATTGCTAGGACGGGCAGAATGGCGCATTGGCCAGCCATGGGTTCTCAAAGGATAGGCTGTCGTGGGCAAAGGACGTCGTCTGATTGGTGCAAGCGTAGGTGAAGGACTGTTGGTAGTCGGCGGGCGGCTGGCTGGGATCGATGGATTCGAATCGGGCGACTTTAAAATGAGCCATGGGATGTCGGGATGATTAGCATGAGACACTGGCGTGACCGGCCGTTTGATCATGGGTCGACGACTGTGGACGTCTGGATACATTTTCATAAGTGAAGGTTTGGGTTTGAGAGACTCGACAATCAGCCAAGGCATTTCACTATCGTCTTCAGGCACTTTGAAATCGATAGCGTAACCTGGTGCGTTTCGATCGTTCGCCGATGAGGGTCGGCCAGTGGTCGTCTGGGCAACTATTAAGGGCATCTCGGTGACATTGTTCAATGTCATTGGCAAATGAACAGCCGCCGACACATTTTTATTTACACCACCAACAGTTAGCGTCGTAGTTTGATAAGAATTGTCCTGCAATATTGGCCCGTCAGCAATTTGATGCGTCGTATTGGTGTTGCTGTCCGGTACGTTGGTGGCATTTTGCAATGGCTGGATGGCAGCAGCTTGTTCACCATCGGTGGCATTTTGCAATGGCTGGATGGCAGCAGCTTGTTCACCATCGGTGGCATTTTGCAATGGCTGGATGGCAGTCTCTGGTTCACCGTTGGTAGCATTTTGCAACGGTTGGAAGGCAACCTCTGCTTCACTGTTGGAAGCATCTGCCAGATGGGCAGAGTCATGTGCGACGCCCCCCTCCAAAGGCATCTCTTGCAAGGTAACAAACGGCAAGACTACCGTCAGAGCCCCCGTTGATGCCGATTGGCTTTTGGAAAGCTCGTGCAGCCAATGACTATAAGATTTAATTGCTTTACTCGTCGTCATGTCGGACGCGTCAGTCAGACATTCACCTAAAACGATTGGAAACGACGAATTATTAAAAATCTTGTGGCGAATTTGAAATGTCCAAAAGCTCACCTGAAAGGGTAAAACCGAGTCCCTCCGAGTAGCCGTCGTTGAGTCCGTTATGCTTCAACGTGATGGTCACATTTTCTGGCTGTTGATCCTCAACGTACCACTGGAAGGCCGGCACCGTGTTGATACGACCGCATATTCTGTTCCATAAATAATTCGGGAAATACATAATTAGTATGTAACTAAAAATAGTAAGTGGGCTATTGCTAATTATTATTTGTTGTTTTGTTTTTTTTTTGTTTTACTTGGCTTCTTTCATGAATGGCGAAACGCGATAGTATCCTTTGGTACATCTCCTATCACCCGACAGTCGGCTGCGTTCATTAATGACCATGGTGACTAGACCGCGACGGCACTTGTTATCCACCTGTTGCATCGTCATTACCCAGTTCGACGAATTTAATAATTGAGAATAATTAAAAATTCGATGGCTTGTTACCTTGACGTTCCACGAACATAAAAGAGGCACCGATCGTTTGAATGGAAACTGGGTCGATTTAAATGCCAATTCATTTTTCACATGGGATAATGGAACGAGAACGTTTCCTTCGCATAAATCTGCGCATTCCAACAATTGCTCCCATTAAATATGCATTTTTTTTTCGATTCGTTTTACTGAAGAGATGTTGATTACCGACACGTTGTTGAGCGCCACTCAGCGTCGCCATGTAAGTGTACGAGCTGTTCATTTGCCAATGATTGGCAACGTTATTGACAGGTGTCTGCTCCGTCGTTGTCGTTGTCGTAGTTTGCGGGGGCTGTTGCTGCTGCTGCTGCTGTTGTTGTTGTTGGGGTCGATACATGTTGTGCATGGCGGCTGCCTGTAAGCCACGTGAAAACGACTCCAAGATTCCTACACATTTTTTTTATTTTGAAATAATTACGTTTAAACGATCGTTAGGTTTCGTAAACTGTCATCGTGTCGTTTGATGGAATCCAAGTTTTGACTCATTTTTTTTTACCTGCAGATGTGAAAAGGGCCACGACACAGACGGCGATGAGAGGCAAGGAAAGCATTCCTTTGTCGAAATTGATTCGAGACGTACGCTAATGATGATGCTCTCGTCAAGATGTTGAGGATTCTTGTGCGTGCAAGCAGCTGCCGAAGACGGACGGCAAACACCAAGCGAAAGAGGAAACTGCGCAACTTCAACGTCCGTACTAGACGGTGGACATTTTTTTAAAAGATGGACATTTATACCGAAGTCAATGGTGATAAACCCGCCTACCATCCTCTTCTTTCCCTATAAAAGAATACAAAAAAAAAAAAAAAAAAAAATAGAGAGATAGATATAAACTTGCCGGCGCGTGAAGTCAACACGTTTCTACTCTTCGAAACACACGTAGACGCAAAAAAAAACAAAAAAAAACAAAACAACAACAAAAAAACCGCGTGCAAAAGAAATTCAACTGGCTCGTGTTAGGAGAAACTGCTTTTCGGTTACTAATTGAATTTAAAAAAAAAAGTGAGCCCGATTTCGAAACACGTTCACTTAAATAGAACGATCTCATCGCTATCTAAAGGTAAAAAGAAAATCAAATGAAATCGGCTGTGGTTCTAAGTTTTTGAACCTCCTGTCATTGCATTTTGGTCGTCTTCTTGCTTGGCCAACGAGTTTCTTCTTCCAAATAATAAGCGCGTGGGAGGCCGACAGAATATTTAAAAGAGAAAGCGCTACAACTATTTATATCAAGAAGGATTATTTATTTCTTTATTTTTTTTTAATTTCTTTTTCTCTGAATTTATAAATTTCATTTCCTTGAGAGAGCGCATTTTGTCTTTTGTGTGTGTATGGAAACATCCTGCAACATCTTATCCCTCCTCCACCCGCTCTTCCCATCAAGACTCGTCCATTAATATTAGTAGACCTTATCCTATATAGCCCTTCGTACTTTTAACCTATCCGATTTATTCAAGATCTGTGTGGGAGGAAGAAGGGGCACGTTTTTAGGGCCGGCGTCTCTGCGCATCGTATTGACCCCGATTTTTGTTTTTCCACCTGGAAGACAACGACTACCAACGGACCCTCCAGTTCCCCCCCTTCTTGTTGTTTCTTTAATAATAACCCCCTTCTCCCCCTTTTGTGATTAGAAAATTTAGCCGCCTGAAAACAAGACAAATAGCCAAAGAGTTGGGACACACGCATTTCGTATACGACTAAATGCATAGCCAGACGTAGACACAGTCTGAGAAAGGTATGGGTAGAAGGCGTGATAGGCATCCGTTCACTTGCCGATAAAGAACACATGAAACGAAAAACTATTGTCGAGGGAGACTGAGGGGGAATGCAGCAGTGGGTTATCAAATGAACGATCCATCTGTTGGATCACTAAAATACAATCCATTTGTCAAATGAAGGCAAAAAAAAAAACAATACAGTCGCAAGGAAAGACACGTGGCACGCACAAAACAAAGGCGAACGGGAAAAGATGGGCAGCGAACCCGTTCATGTTTACCAACTATATTCACGTTTGCCCGTTGCCAGTCATCTTTTCAGATGCGCTCATGTGTCTAGTCAGAAAGGCAACAAATACGTTCCGTTGCAAGGCCCTTGCATAAGACAATGTCTCGGCTCTTTCAAACAACAACAAAAACAAAAAAAAAACGGCTCAAACGAAAAATGTGAATTGTTAATAGCGTCATCACAGTTCGTTATTCAGATAAACGTTCGACATTTAATCGAAACGGTAGAAACTACTCGGCTCGAATACCAAATTCATCACCAAAACTCTGTCAAGAAAAGAATGGAAAACACAACGGCGAACGAAGGCACACAATCAACTGCGCCGTGACATTTGCCTTTGCTACAGTTCAACCGTGTCCTTCTTTTCTTTCAGCGCAACGTGAATGTTCCATGAAAAAAAAAAAAAAACTAAAAACGGTTTTCTTCATTTAATTTTTTTTGGAACGTTCTTTTAGCTGAAACCCGTTAGTAAATGAAAGTTTAAAAAAAATGGGAGGCCGACGAAGGAGAATGATTTTTCTTTGTCGATTTGTTTTTTTGCCTGGCCGAGGGCAAGATGATTGCGGCCACAGCTGATGTGGCGCAACCATCAGCCAAACAGTTTTCTTAACATGAAACAAGTGCACGATCAATTTTTTTGTTTGTTAATCAAGAAAAATCTTTTTGCGCTCTGATCTTGAAGACATAAGGAAGGATTCATGTGGCGGCCGTGATTGCGTGGTTGAAAAAAAAAAAAAAAAAAAAAAACAAAAAAGGAAAAGGGTTGCGACCGAGAGCCCCTGCTGCTCGTTGGCAGCGCTCCTCTGAAATAACTTTGGCCCGGCCATCCTATTCTTAAGACTGCAGTCTCAAGGCCACACACACAAAAAAAAAAAAATGCAAAAGAAAAACAGATGCACATGATGGAACATAATCACCATAAGTACCTCCAATTAAACCCCCCCCCCCCCCCCCCCCCCAACAAAAAAAAAAAAAAAAAAAAAAAAAAAAAAAAAAAAAGGTTTAATGTTGGCCCTTGGTCACATCCGACTGTTGATGCCACATTTTTTTTTTTTTTTCCAATGGCAAAGAACTTGACCTTTGGCCATGTGAAAGGCGAACGTTAGGCAACAACTTGTGGCAAGGAGAACACGCGGCTATGGCTAATGACACGGCCTCATCAACTAACGATGCACGCGATAAGCAACACTTCACCTTCTTTCGCGTTCAAATTCTTTCAGCTCTTTTTCACGGTCACGGTTCTATCCATTTTGAAAGAAAACAATGCGGCAATTCTCGAGCCGAAATCAAGAAAATGCAACAGTAAAAAGCGAATCCGACAATGAGAAACGTTAACAAAAAAAGATTGTGCAGGCAACGTGAAAATGAAAAGATGAAGAAACGTTGTGAAAAGCCACAGATCGTTGTCTTTTCCCCCTTTTGCCCTTTTAAATGTGAAATACATTTTCAATGTAAAGTGGAGACCTTTTCGGCAACCTCATTCGCCCGGTACAAGTAGGAAAAAAACCCACTTTCACCGGACGCATTTTGAATCCAATCGAATTTCATACGGAAGAGAAGATCATTCCAGTAGGTTGAACTTGAATCTGGCCGATGCCTCATGAATTATACAAAAACTCATTCAAATGCGGGTGGGGGAAAGTTGGAGAAAATGAAATGAAAAAAAAAATACCCCATCCCCTTTCTTCTCCCTTTCTACAAATGCACATAACGAAATACATTTAGGGAAAAGAAAAAAAAATCTATTTAAAAGACGCTTGTGATGATATGAAAGAGCGAATGGAAGCCTTCTAGCATGGTTCAAATTCATCCCCCCTATCTTTAACGTTTTCTATTTGGAAGGTCGAGACGCGGGGGTGGAGCAGTTTCTACCTTTTTTTTCCTCCCTATTTCTTCTTTTTTTGAAAGATGGAATGAAAAAAGTCCGAATGTCGACCCCCCTGATAACCTGACCCCCTCTGATCTTTTTTCTTTTTTTTCTTTGTGTGTGTGTGTGTGTCTTCAATGGCAACGGTCATACAGACACTTTCTCTCATAAAAACTGAAATGGAATGCGGATGACTGTTTTACCTGACAGCTTTTCGGATGGATAGAAGCGAAAGAGAGGCAAGGTTAGAACTGCCATGCGCTGCTCCTCCACGTCCATCGTCGTCGTGTGGTGTCTCTCTCTCTCTCATCTAATGGGCGGGGAGAAAGGTGAAGGGCTCGAGCAGAAAGGAGGAGCTGCGTCTACGTGTGGCAACCTCCAAAACAACGAGAAGAAGAATCCCCCTTTTCTGAGGCGGTTGACCTGCGCCAAAAAAGATTTAAGTAGTTTTTTTTTTTTTTTTTTTTTTTTTAACAAACAACCGACGGCAAGAGGTAGAGACTTTTGCTTTCAGCTGGAACCCACCAGCAAAGTCAGTTGCTCCATCAACGTCACGCGGAGCGGATCGTTTTTTTTTCCATTGGCGCTTCACAGCAGTTTGCATTTCTGTCCATTCATTTCATTTGGCGTGACCAATCAGCTATGATTATCCACCACCTCATCTTGGTCGCCTCGTTCGTCGCAGCTATTCAAGGTAAACAAGTACTCCATATCTGTCAAAGACATTCGATTTTAGAAACAAAAACACAAGACCCTTGGTCGCATTTGTAATGACGCATTACACGCACAAGAATTTTAATAAAAATACGAATAAAATTTAAAAAAAAAAAAAAAAAAAAAGGTGGACGCAATTGCGGCGCAAATCCGTCCATGATTTACCTGAAACGCGGCGATAAAAGCTCCGTCGAGTACTGGATTCCAGCGGAGAGCCAAGTGCAGCCAGAGCCGGAAGAAGAACTCTCTTTGCAGTCACGTTTTGATGAACGAGGAGAAGAAGAAGAAGAAGAAGAAGAAGAACACGACGACATCGAGAGGCAACAATCAGCGCCACTGGCCGATTTATCGACGACGGTCGGACTGACCACATGGCGAACGAATGACGAAGAATTTGCCATCGAATCGAAAATGACGACCACCTCCATTCCAGCCGTCAAACACCTAACTGTTTCCACCGAGAGGATGGCCATCTCGGACTCGATTCAAATAGCGGAACACGAAGAGGAGACGTCGACCGGTTTGACGGGACTCAAGGTCACAGATGACGTCACCATCTCGCCTCACGCACCTCCCCTACCTCCCGCCGAGGATGCCGTACCTGCTGACGCTTCAGATGCGCTTTCTCGGGTCAACGACCACGTCCAAGCAGAGACAACTGAACATCAACAGCAAGCGATAGACGTGACGGAATTGGCCGTCGCTGATGTAACGGAACAACAGACGACCGAGTCGACAATCAATCTGGCAAATAACGGCCAACAATCGCAAAGCGACGAGTCGCTCGTTGAGGAACACGTGCCAATATCCACGACTGCGTCGGCGCTCCAAGAGTTCAACATGGAGCCCATCACCAGCGGCGTTCAGCCGACGGACATTGAGGTACAAACCAAGGCCGAATTACTTGAACATATTATGCAACAAGAAGAACTGCGGCCACATACCTCGCCCCCGCCAGCCTCCAGTGTCAAGAAGCAAGAGTCGATTAGCGTAGACAATGCCAGTCTGCTTGATCGGGCGACGGTGCTGGCCGTGCCCCAATCCGTCCCGCCGCCAGCAACGGAACAGCCAACTGAAATGGCGACAGAAAGCGTCCAACTCGAAATAGCCAAAACAGCAACAGACGAGTCGGCATTCTCCGACGACGTTTCTCAGCTGAAAGCGGACTTCCAGGATATCGCCCACCTTCTCATGTCCGTTCCAGATCTGCCTCCATCTGAAAATCAGGTCAAAGCAGTTGAAACAACTGAAACGAATGAACCAGAAACAGTGACACTTGCCGATTTCAAAAGCGATTTAGAATTCGCCGTCGATACACACGCCGAAGAAATCGAAACGACCACGTTGATCGCCATCTGGCCAGCGAAAACAGTCAAAGTGCAAACGGGAGAATCAGCGTCCGCACTCCCAATTCAGCAGGACGAACCCAGCGCCCACTTGCTAGCCAACGAATTGCAAGTCGAAGACGCAACGGAGATGAGTCGCGTCCAGCTCAAGCAGTCAGAGGGTAGCGCACCGGAAACAGCCGAAACACCCGATCGATTCAAGGCAGACGAGCCGGAATCAAACGATGAACAGGGAAGTGGATTGGCCGATTCGATCCAAGACATGTCGGCCGCAATTCCGGCAATTCAAAACGAAGACGGGACAGAAGGCAGCGGTGGTTCGCATTTCGTCAGACAAACGCAACCGGTTGCAGTGGAATTCCCGGCCATGGATGAGCCGGAAATCGAAGACGAACAAAGCGGACCCGTCGGCATTTTGGGCGTGGTCGAAATGGGTGACCCAATTCTCGTCAAAGTCGAATCGGCCGCCGAAGGAAGCGGATCAGACGCCACTTCGGAGGTCGATGGAAGCGATGAGCCGGAAACGGCAATCGACGTTGTCCAAGAAGAATCTCCGCCGGAATTCCGCAACGACGACATCCTCATCAACCGGATCCGCACCATTGTCAATTCACTGACAAATCCCAAAGACACTTCGTCCTCATTCCTGCGCCGCACTTCGGGTTTGCTCCAATCCGTTTTCAAACGAACCAAACGATCGACGACGAATCCCGCAGACTTGGTCAACAGTCCCGCATTCCGCCAGTTCCTACGCTCACAGCCTCTGCCCCTTCGACGGGCCTTGTCGCCCAATTTCTCCGGTCGATTTAGTCGGCAAATGGCCTCGTCAGAACCGGAAATTCGAGACGACGCCCAATCGCCAGAAGAAGAATGCGATTTGCACATCAAGGTAAACACTCCTCACTTAAGAATTCATTTGAATGGAATGAGACATAATTAAAAATAATGACAAAATATTTACTAGACGGATCCCGGTCTTCATTTGTTGCTGACATTCCACAACATGAGCGCCCCCTACACTTTGGACTGCGCCGGAGCTTACGTTGAAATCGAACGAGAAGGCAACGGTTTCGAAGCTCGTTGGTGCGGCAAACCGATCGGGCAGGTAAAAGCAAAAATATGATCCGTCTCCGCGTAAAACAACTCGAAACTATTTTTTCTTTCCTGTGGTAGCAGAGGGGAGTGAGATCGCACGTTATTTTCGCTCGCTCCGAGGTGCGAGTGTCAGTGTACAATAATAGACGCACACTGTTGCAACATCAAATTGCTGTTGGCGGTGAGGGAATCAACTCGTTGGAGTCACAGCCATCGCCAGTCAATGACCAACTGGCTCCAACTGGATTCAGCGCCGATATTGAAGGTACAATCAAAAAAGAAAGTATACACTTACCTTCAAATAATGGAATAACTCATTCATTTTGCGAACAGTCATTGATTTACACGATGCTGGACAATTCACATCCTTCCAGCGCTCTCAAGCCTACAGCAACGTTCATCGCAGGATCGGCTAACTCGATCAAATGCCATTCAATTTCGATAACAATGTTTTCCAACTACTTTAACGATGGTTTCGCATGAGCGCGGAAAAATGGTCACCAACACACAGGCGCACTAGTCCCGATTCCTTTTCATTTGTTCCCTCCACGTTCTTTTTTTTTTTTTTTTTCGTCTACTCAACTTTTTATTTCCTCGTTCCAATCTCGTTCCCTGGTGATGGACTAGGTGATCTGATATTCAATTTTCTTTAAATGCAAAAATACCGTAGCAGTTGATTATCAATAAACACATGCTCTTTCTTATGTCAAAAACTAGATCTTGAAGCAAAATAACCTTTTGCCTGTCTGTCTTGAGCACAAAGGGCTGCCACTATTCAACTACACAACCCCATCAAGCTTCCTTAAATAAGACTTTTCACCTATTCAAAAGAAACATTTGTTTCAAGAGTTTTAATTCGATTAGTCTGAATTGCACAATCAAAAATTTATATTAAAAAAACCTGAAATATCCTTGTGTTACCACTCCTGGTAGTAGAGGGCTGATGTCATCCAAAGTGTTGTTGAAATCGCTCATAGTTTGGCTGCTCCAGTCTTAATCAAAGCCTTATGAGTTTAAATATAAAGACAAAATAAATTAAGGAAGAAAATAATTACTATTAAGCCACTGTTCACAGCTGGCTAAGAAAAGTAGCGATTACCTTACGAGTCCCTTGGCTCCATTATTACACAGGTCTTTCTCATCAGGAGCGAATTGGCATCTTACCCATTTCACTTGCCATTGCCCGTTTCTGCTCCACTGGTGCCTTCCAGCTGAAACATCCTTGTTGCTACGCAATGATGCTTCTCAGATTGAGAGATTTCTTCATGTTGACCAAAATCCCACGGAGATATTGAATGGCGATGCTAAAGCAATCAATCTTTCGATTTCAGCAATGCATTTCTCTGAAAAAAAAAAAAAAACCAAAAATATATATACACCAAATTAAAAACTAGTTGGATGTGGCAATTTTAAAAGTTCAATAAAGCTTTCAAAATAACTTAAAAAGAAGAGAACCAACGTCCGTAAATTTGAAACGTCGTCTTGGTTTCCGGCAAATGCCTGATGTATGGCCCCGGGTAAGCTGATACTCGTGAAAGATCTCAGAAGTTCTACTGGGTTCAATTTTGAAAAACTTCCAAATGAGAGATGAAATGTTGGATTAGCTCAAGAGCAGACGATTGGACCGCGGTCAACTGCAACATTGCCTGCATCTACTAAAGTTGCACTGCAAAAACAAAAATAAGAAAAACTGATGGAAAAGTTAACAAAACATGTTCTACATTTTGGATGAAAATATTTTGCTGCATTTGGTTGCTGACTCCAATGTCCCAACAAAGCCAAAGGGATGTGAAGTTGGACTGAACTTTGACAAAACACTATTTTCAACTGACCCAGAGACATTACAGAGAAGAAAATTCAGAGAAATTCTCTCATACAAATAAAATGCACATTTGTTAAGATGAAAGATGACTAATGAGTGATGGTGCTCTGGGGGGAATACATTGCCTGATGAAGCGGATTTACAAACCACTTGCCACCTCAGTTACGTGTCCCAGTGCACAAAGAATAAGTTGTAAGAAACTGTCGTCCAAAATTTTAAATTGCTAAGAGCAACCATGGAGAGAAAAGTAAAGGAATGAAAGCTATACAAGCAGATACTTAACTGTTCTACTTCGGGACACAACAGCATCCAATGCTAGAAATGTTTTTTAAAAATGTATCTCAATAGACCAGTAATACGTAAACAAATATTTTGATACAGTACCTTTAAGATGGCGACGACGCGTGTGCGACACATTGAGTATTTGACTGGAGTGGTGGGACAGCAGAGTGACCCTGAAGGTTCAAAGAGCACTGCTGCTGTGAGCTATTTCATTGCATTTCAATCTCAAGCTTGTAAGTTTCCTTATTCTGAAAAAAAAAAAAATTTATAAAATTAATCAAGGAATCAGGCTGTGTTTTGTCAATATAGCTAGTCTAGATTTCTAGTTCACAGTGAACAGCGAAGAAATTACATTTGGTCCATCAAGCATTATTCCTGGTCACGGAATTATTGAAAATGAAAAATTATCCACCTCACCAATCAGAATAATATGTGCACAAAATGAATAGAGAAAAGATGTTTTCTCCTAAACTAGGTTGGGATGGGAGCCAATTTAATTCATCTCATGCCGAATGCTTAGAACGCACAACACGTGGCGAAGGGTAAAAACTAAAAATTTCAATAGTATAATGGAATGATCTACTCGTTTCCTTTTCTACATGCATTATCAAAATTGTAATAAGCATTCTTACAGGTCGTGGAGGAAGAAACTGCTCCTTCTTGATGGTACGTTAGCAAAATTTCATTGAGAACACGATGAACATGCTTCGTGACTTCGTGACTCTGGACGTGTGAAAAACTCCAGACAAGAGACATGGCTGACATGGCCTGATCTCACTCGCCGGAAGTCACAATCGCCCAGGTTGCCAAGAGCGAAGTCAAAGTGCACAAAAACAGGTCGAAATTTATGAACGTTTTTTAATCTAAAAATTTCGGAAATTAGAAGTTACAATAAAGAAATTTTCAAGAAAAAAGGCTATAACTATACACATACCAAAACGTAAAAATTTTAACGATTGCAAAATTGGCAAAGAGTCAATGACTTTCGAGGGCGTTTGGCACCGCCGTACGTGCAATTATCTAATGGCGGGTAATAGCTCCACCCACTGCCCTACTGAACAAAGAACTATCAAGTGATAGCATACTGCAGTCTTCATGAACAATTTTTGCATACAGTACCTATTACCTTAGTTCGCTGACGCATTTCTTCCCTACGTAATTTCTCATCGTTTAAGCAACGAAACAAAACAAGCAATATGCAAATCATCACACCAGGACTTCGAAACCTTGTAGCGTACTATACGTAACTTTATGGCAACTCGTATTGTGTGATGAAGCATAGAGTAAACACATTCTTAGGATCCATTCGTCGAACAAATAATTAAACTGACATCTTTAAAAACAACACCACAAAACTGATCAAGAACCGAAAAAGGACTACGTAAACAAGCTGAAACGTTGAAAGGTATATACCCTTAACGTTGTTTAAATGCAAAATCTCCCGCAAAATTCCCACGTTATACCTTTTCCACGTTCCCAACCGATCTCGTTATTCCACATCCGGCTGTTGACATTCTTTGTGGTTGCTGTTTATTTCAACCTTGACGTGCTAGATGTTTTCTCAGAGAAATCAAAATGACACTTGAAGTCGCTGATGAGACTCTTGAGAAAGAAGTTGATGTTATAGGCCTTGGATGTTCAAAGGAATCTTTCACCGAACACTTGGAAGTTACGAAACTCATCGACGAATTGAAGATTTCAGTTCAACAACAAAACGACCCGGCAGATATTCGCTTGGTGGAGAAAAACTGGCAAAAGTTCTCATTCATTCTAGATCAGTATCAAGAGCAACCACACTTGATCGATTCTCATCTCGATGGCCTCCTCACAAGAATCGTTAGCATCGTCCGAGATGAAGGACTTCATTATGAAGTTAAACATGTTGCTTTCCGTTGCCTGTACCATATATCAAAAGTTAGGGGTTACAAGGTTGTAGCAAGGCATCTACCACATGAGGTAAGACCTGTTTAAAACTGTCATGTCAACAGACTGTATTTCCAACTGCATCTTTTTCACCAGGTGGCTGATCTTGAGCCTTTACTAAATTATTTGGAAAACCAAGATCCTGTTTTGCAATTAAAATGGGAAACTCATTATGGTTTACTCCTCTGGCTCAGCATTGTTGTCAAAATTCCTTTTCATCTTCAGCGATTTGACACAAACACTTCAGAGCCAATCATGGAAAGGTTGACATAGAATTCTAGATAATGTTTGTTGTTGACTGGTCACACTAAACATTTTCCTTTAGGATACTGAATGCTTGTAAAAAATATGTGGCGGAGGCAACAAAAGCACAAGATATGGCCTTTTATGTGTCAGCCATCTACCTTACGAGGCCTGATGTCAAAGAAGCTTTCCTACCCGGATATATCCAATGGGCTCATGAGGTATCATTTGTTTTCGCATGCCAACATGTCTTTCATTGACTTCCACTTAATATTTCAATGAAGGTTCTACTGAAAGAAAACGCTCAGTTTAAAAAAGGAGTTATCTCTACACTGTCGGGCGTATTCAAGCATGGTCAGCGGGAGCAGATGATGGATTACGCACATACTGTACTACGTACAATTCTGACAGTTAAATTTCATCCGTCAGAATTGTTAATTGTTAAAAAGCCGCTAGTGAAGTTGATACAACGAATAGGTGAAAATCCTTCGTTCATTCTGTTTCGGTCACCAAATTCCGCTCATTTTCGTATTTTCAATTATAGGTCTAACGTTCCTGAAACCTCGCATTGCAACCTGGAGATATCAGCGCGGCAGCAGATCATTAGCAGCCAACCTCCTCCAAAGCCAACCCGCCGGAAATAAAGTATTGACGCCGGTAAACGATGAAGACGACGACGATTACGATGTACCAGAAGAAATCGAAGAAGTCCTTGACGAAATTCTGCAAGCACTCCGAGATAAGAATCGTGAAGTCCAGTATATAACTTTTCCTTCTCTAACATTAGTTACAATGGTGATTCATTGTTTGTTACTTCCAGATACTCTGCTGCAAAAGGAATTGGTCGGCTCACCAGCCGGTTGTCAAAGAACTTTGCTGATCAAGTCGTTGAATCCATTATGGAATTCTTTTCCCTACGGGAGTCCGATATGGCATGGCACGGAGGTTGTTTGGCTTTGGCTGAATTAGGTAAGATTCAAATGCTAAATCGATCATACGTTTTGACAAAACCGGTTGTTAACATTTATTTCCAGCACGACGTGGACTGTTACTGCCCCAACGGCTGTCCTCTGTTTTGCCTTACGTGGAGCAGGCCATGTTGTACGACGAATTGCGCGGTAACTTTTCCGTAGGCTCGGCCGTACGTGATGCGGCATGTTACCTGTGCTGGGCTCTGGCACGCTCCTACGATCCGTCTTTGCTCCAGCCCTTCGTACACCAGTTGGCCAAAGCGCTAGTCATCACCACCGTGTTCGATCGTGAGGTCAACTGCCGCCGGGCAGCTGCCTCTGCTTTCCAGGAACATGTCGGCCGTCAGGGAACTTTTCCGCACGGCATTGACATCCTCACAACTTGCGACTACTTTGCCGTCGGCCTGCGCAAAAATGCCTATCTCCAACTCAGGTTAGTTTTTTTTTGTTGCCTGCTTCTCCCCCAAGGTTTCACATTCAACTATTATAATACCGTTATTTTTGCCAGCCTCTTTGTAGCACAATTTGAAGAATACCGCCCTCATCTGATCCAACATCTAGTGGAACGTAAAATCGTACATTGGGACACGATTATTAGACAACTGACATCTCAGGTAGTGTGGATTTTAAATGTTTGACTCACAAACCCTAATTTTTCTTGTTTTTAGGCGTTACATCAAATGACGTTTCTGGATTCCGAGAACATGAAGATCATCCTTTTAACGAAAATTCTTCCTCGCTGCACAAATCCCGAACTATATTTGCGACACGGAAGCATTTTGGCCAGTGGAAAAATTATTAACGCCCTTTGTCAAGTAGCGAAGGATAGACAACGGCCGTTGACAGATGAATTTGGTATTGTGTGTTTATCCTGCCAGTTCGTTGTTTTTTTAACGAAACTTGTTTGTTTTTATTTTTTAGATCAGTTGTTGATGGAAGCCATTATCAATACTTGCAACGATATCTTGAATGAACGATTTTGGCGAAGCTTTGGTGGTGATCAGATGCGCATAGCCGTTTGCCATTTTGTACAAGATCTAAGTTCTGGTGGCTTCCCCTTGCCCGACAGTATCGTCAATCATTGGCTAAAAGCATTGCGTGAATGTCTTGCGTCGTCCGATTCAAACGTTCAACAGTCGGCCGTCAGTGCGGTCACTGCCTTAATTGGCGAATATTTTCAGCATCAGTCTGTCGAGAAACTAACTGCCTTGTTGAACCATTTCTTACCGGAAGTCACGAGCAATAATCAACAGGCGAGGGTGGGAAATGCATTGGCTGTGGGCTCCATGCCGCGCTTCCTCCTCACCGTCTCTTTACCCCAAGTCGTTAAACAGTTGTGCGTTTGCGCCCGCATCACGGACAAAACGTTGCAATGGGCAGAATCTCGAAGAAACGCTTTGACCGCGCTTTCGCTTGTTTGCTCTACCGTTGGCATAGCGCCGTCCAACTTGGGTATGTGATCTGCTAATTTCTACTAAATTTTTTAGACTAATGTTTCATCTTTGCAGATGGAGTTGATCAAGAAATGTTTGCAGACATATTCCGCACTTTAATTGACAGTCTCGATGATTACACGGTGGATAGCCGAGGTGACATTGGCGCCATCGTTCGGGAATCAGCCATGTCATCCATTCAGGTATGAAACTTCAGTTAGTTGGTCATTTTAAACGATGGTAAAATTTCATTTAAACAATTTGGGGGGGGGGGGAACTAATGCTACAGGTTGTTTTGGTATTGGCCAACACATCTCTACCACAACTCCTTTCACCGGATATGGTCCGTTCTGTTTTACATGCATTGACAAAACAATCGACAGAACAAATCCGTCGAACGCGATTGTTAGCAACCGACGTGTTTTCGACTCTCATATACTGGTACTGCCATTAATGAACTTGACGTCGTTTAGCTCTAGGCTTTCACCGCTTTGTTTAAGTAGTGATCCTGCCATTCCTCACGTAGAGCAACTCGACGAGTTACGTTCCATCATTCCACCACCACCCCTGGACATTTCTACTGAGAAGGAATGTTTCGATTTGTGGCTGAAGGTGATGCAGCTCAATTCGTATCGCAAAGCCGTCATTGCAGGACTCATCTCCAGCATCGGAAGTCTCACAGAAAGTTTGGTAGGTCGCTCGAAAGCCATATTTATGAACAATTTTGTTATACCCATGTCATCCTCGCCTTGTAGGTCAAAAGTTCCAGCACTCCGTTTTTGAGTTATCTTCGTCAACTGGTGGCAGAGAACAAATTGGATGAGTTGAATCTAATTACCCGAGATATTTTAGACGTGTTTAAAGAAAATTTAAACAATGCGCGGTTAATGCCGTATCTATTTAATTTTTTGGATCACCTCTTGTCCTCCGGATGTCTGGATGTTGTTTTCAAATCTATTTCTCTGTCATTATTGACCCTGATACGCACTGAGATGACTAGCGGCAGTAAGCCGTTAAAGGTACGTATTCACTTTTCTTTTTTTGGAATTGCGGTAAATATTCTTATACCTAACGATACCTGTAATCTTCCTATTGTAGTTGCTGATTTCGTCTGTCGATTTGTATTGTCACCTACTCAGAGGCGATCAAGTCACGTTCGACAAGTCAATCATTCATCTTCTCAATCTGCTGGTGAACCGGTTCCCTCGCGTGCGCAAAATCACAGCCACGAAGCTGTATGAGACGCTTCTTACGCTAACTGATATTAGTTCGACACTGGCTAACCACCAAGATGAGATCCTTTCCATTCTCAGCGACACAGACTGGGACGAGGACGTCGAAGTCCTTAAACCTGTTAAAAATCAGCTTCGCTTACTATTCATTCCCTCCTCAAGTCCTTAAGGCTTTCAACTATTTAATAGTTGCTTGTGATTCACCAAATTGGCGCAGTAGTCAGAAACTGCCTTGCTGAGTAGTGATTGCATTTGCTTGTTATTCGGTTGCCCAACCGTATCTTGGATAAATTTCATTTCATATTTCATCCGGTCGCATGCGTCGGTAAATTAATTTCTCTTCTGGTATATCCATCAACCAAGCAGCTTTACGACGTCCTAACGAACCATGCGAGTTGAATGAGAAATATAGAAAGATTGTTTCAGCTGTAATGTGCAACCCGTTTCGTTAATGCTTCATGTTTTCCTTATTCTTACAGTGACACCAGGTGAAACTTCGGTTTAGGCAACGTTGCAAAAAATCGTCGTCTGCTGTCGTGCTATTCTGAGTGTGTATCAGTCCTTGTTCGTTGGATTTCCATCAACAATCCATTCGGTTTCTAGTCCATTGATTTACTAGTTCTTGTTATTTCGCTTAACCAAACCCAGCAGAACCTTAAAAAATGTTGATTACCAGAGCATTGTTCAACCGGGCTCCTAAAGCAGACAATTTCTGGAAACGAAGACGAGTCTTCAAATTGACAGCCGTTGGTTCATTTTGTTGTTGTTAAATACTTTTAATTTGTTTCCCGGCATTTCTGATGCTGCAATTCGTGTTAAACGCAATTTTTTTTTATCCCCAATGGTTTAGCACTACCGCGGGCGAAAAAGAAACTGCTACAGCATAGCCATTAAACATGTCCACAGAGCTTTGGTTTATGTAAAGAAAGGACGTCAATTGAAAAAGAAAGACGCCATTGAGGTATATCGATATTAGCATTTCAATTTTAAAACCAACTGACGGTAGTGATTCATCATTAGCTGTGGCAGCAACGGATTTCAGCAGGATGCAGAGAACTGGGTTCTTCATATGAAGCTCTGGTTAGAGGAATGGCCAGATGCCAAATTGCTCTCGATAAAAAAACCCTTGCCAATCTTGCCATTTGGGAGCCAAGGACTTTCAAGGTAATTGGCAGTTCTTGCAAGATATTGTGGGCAATAACTAAATAGTAATTCATTTATCTTGTGCATGTTATATTTGTACAAATTCGTTAGTCCCTGACTCAGATTGCTGCAGCCAAACTAAGGCAAGAGCCCATCAAAGGCCTGAATGACATAAGCCCTCCACCACCAGGAGTAATGACACGAGGGATGTTGTAGGTTTCTTTTTCATTGTTTTTTGAATGGAGAGTTTGACAGAGCTGTAGAGTATTCTAATAAACTTTTGAACCAAATACTTCTTTTGATTACCTGTTTGTACATGATTACCACTGCTTAGGTGAATCAGCTCTACCTACATCATCAAACATGTAATCTATGACGTCACCAATATTAAATGAAATGGTATTAAATGATTCACTTGAATAGGTTTCGAATGCAAAATAAGTTTGTCTCCTCAACGGTATTTTTTCTTAAGTGGAATAAGCTGGTTTGCAGACGAACAATGGCGGATAACTTCCAAAAATAGAAAATGAAGTGTGTAAGGCTAACAAGATAACTTTTTCTATTTGTAAATATTCCGTTTAGTAATGCAGCTATTTGATAAATTTTACTGAAAGTTGCGTGACTTTAGCGGATTCTTGTAGTTGCAGCATTTTATGAAGAATAGGTGCTACAAAATTCTATCATACCTACTTTTATATTTGAAATAACTCAAAAACCATGAAGTCTATATAAAAACAAATTTCATATTCGTGATTCTTGTTAAATTTTGAATCAGAATCATATATAATTATCTAGATTTAATGATATTTTTTTTAATAGGAAAAATTTTTAAGCCCGACCGAATCAGCCCAACAAAATAAGCCCGACTTTCGGTTTTCTTTGTTTAATTCGAAAACTATAAGGGCAATTAAAAAATAAGCTCTATATTCGTGATTAGCATTCAATTCTGCATCGAAATCATGTATTTAAAGCCAAATTTGAAATTTGGCCAAAAATGAAAAAGTAGGAAGGCTATAGCCTTCTCAATTTTTCAAATTTCGTCAAATTCCAGATTTAATTAAAAATACGTTATATCGATTCAGAATTCATCGCTGATTACGAATATCATATCATATCATTTATTTTTACATAAGGCTTATAGTTATTGAATTAACGGTAAAAAACTAAAAGTCGGGCTTATTTTGTTGGGCTTATATTGTCGGGCTTAAAATTTTGTCCTGAAAATGCTAACTTTTGAACCGTTAGAGCATGGTGTACTAGCATGGTGTAACAACTCTCCATTTTAAGGCCTATCTCCAATGAAGCCTGTTTTCTGACGAGGTGGGTGTGGCCTAACTGAGGTTAGATATAGCCGACGCCACCATCGGAACTACTTAGAAGTACTGAGGACATGTACTAGTATCGCGATATAATAATTACAAAAGCAGTGGTCTAATGGATATAACTCTCGATTGCAGTACGGGAGTCTCGAGTTCGAACCCAGTATAAATCTTTTTTTTTTCTCCTTTCCTAACGTAAACTGGCCACGTGCGGCGCGTACAAACAAGTAAAAACAAGATTTTTTTCCACTTCTTCCACATTTTATACGAACTAAACATAAAAATACGATAGTATAACTACACAAAGGTTAGAAGTTAATTTTGATATGTAACAGGTAATGGGATAATGGGACACGTCCCCTTGTTTGGAATTAGAAAATTTTTCAAGTAGGTGCAGCATTTACCTTTTACTTCAATATCGGCCACTAGGCGTCTCTGACAATATATAACCTAGACCCCAAACAGGCTTCAGCCGAGATAGGCCGTTATAAAAAGAGTTGTTACACATGTTAGTACCATGTTAGATAAAAACGAATTTGGCACCATGAATAAAAATCCTTTGAAAAATTTAAAAATTAACTTATGAACGGTTAGAGATGAAAAATGACTCCATTCGACGTCGATTGAGATGTGTTTGATTTAATTATAACTTGAAATGCGACCGCTAGATGGCTTTGAAAAATTTAAAAATGCTAACTTTTGAACGGTATATGCTAGAACGCTGGGAATGAATCCATTCGACGCAGAATGAAAAGTTACGTCGATTGAGATGTGTTTGATTTAATTATAACTTGAAATGCGACCGCTAGATGGCTTTGAAAAATTTAAAAATGCTAACTTTTGAACGGTATATGATAGAACGCTGGGAATGAATCCATTCGACGCAGAATGAAAAGTTACGTCGATTGAGATGTGTTTGATTTAATTATAACTTGAAATGCGACCGCTAGATGGCTTTGAAAAATTTAAAAATGCTAACTTTTGAACGGTTAGAGATAGAACGCTGGGAATGAATCCATTCGACGCAGAATGAAAAGTTACGTCGATTGAGATGTGTTTGATTTAATTATAACTTGAAATGCGACCGCTAGATGGCTTTGAAAAATTTAAAAATGCTAACTTTTGAACGGTTAGAGATAGAACGCTGGGAATGAATCCATTCGACGCAGAATGAAAAGTTACGTCGATTGAGATGTGTTTGATTTAATTATAACTTGAAATGCGACCGCTAGATGGCTTTGAAAAATTTAAAAATGCTAACTTTTGAACGGTTAGAGATAGAACGCTGGGAATGAATCCATTCGACGCAGAATGAAAAGTTACGTCGATTGAGATGTGTTTGATTTAATTATAACTTGAAATGCGACCGCTAGATGGCTTTGAAAAATTTAAAAATGCTAACTTTTGAACGGTATATGCTAGAACGCTGGGAATGAATCCATTCGACGCAGAATGAAAAGTTACGTCGATTGAGATGTGTTTGATTTAATTATAACTTGAAATGCGACCGCTAGATGGCTTTGAAAAATTTAAAAATGCTAACTTTTGAACGGTTAGAGATAGAACGCTGGGAATGAATCCATTCGACGCAGAATGAAAAGTTACGTCGATTGAGATGTGTTTGATTTAATTATAACTTGAAATGCGACCGCTAGATGGCTTTGAAAAATTTAAAAATGCTAACTTTTGAACGGTATATGCTAGAACGCTGGGAATGAATCCATTCGACGCAGAATGAAAAGTTACGTCGATTGAGATGTGTTTGATTTAATTATAACTTGAAATGCGACCGCTAGATGGCTTTGAAAAATTTAAAAATGCTAACTTTTGAACGGTTAGAGATAGAACGCTGGGAATGAATCCATTCGACGCAGAATGAAAAGTTACGTCGATTGAGATGTGTTTGATTTAATTATAACTTGAAATGCGACCGCTAGATGGCTTTGAAAAATTTAAAAATGCTAACTTTTGAACGGTTAGAGATAGAACGCTGGGAATGAATCCATTCGACGCAGAATGAAAAGTTACGTCGATTGAGATGTGTTTGATTTAATTATAACTTGAAATGCGACCGCTAGATGGCTTTGAAAAATTTAAAAATGCTAACTTTTGAACGGTTAGAGATAGAACGCTGGGAATGAATCCATTCGACGCAGAATGAAAAGTTACGTCGATTGAGATGTGTTTGATTTAATTATAACTTGAAATGCGACCGCTAGATGGCTTTGAAAAATTTAAAAATGCTAACTTTTGAACGGTTAGAGATAGAACGCTGGGAATGAATCCATTCGACGCAGAATGAAAAGTTACGTCGATTGAGATGTGTTTGATTTAATTATAACTTGAAATGCGACCGCTAGATGGCTTTGAAAAATTTAAAAATGCTAACTTTTGAACGGTATATGCTAGAACGCTGGGAATGAATCCATTCGACGCAGAATGAAAAGTTACGTCGATTGAGATGTGTTTGATTTAATTATAACTTGAAATGCGACCGCTAGATGGCTTTGAAAAATTTAAAAATGCTAACTTTTGAACGGTTAGAGATAGAACGCTGGGAATGAATCCATTCGACGCAGAATGAAAAGTTACGTCGATTGAGATGTGTTTGATTTAATTATAACTTGAAATGCGACCGCTAGATGGCTTTGAAAAATTTAAAAATGCTAACTTTTGAACGGTTAGAGATAGAACGCTGGGAATGAATCCATTCGACGCAGAATGAAAAGTTACGTCGATTGAGATGTGTTTGATTTAATTATAACTTGAAATGCGACCGCTAGATGGCTTTGAAAAATTTAAAAATGCTAACTTTTGAACGGTTAGAGATAGAACGCTGGGAATGAATCCATTCGACGCAGAATGAAAAGTTACGTCGATTGAGATGTGTTTGATTTAATTATAACTTGAAATGCGACCGCTAGATGGCTTTGAAAAATTTAAAAATGCTAACTTTTGAACGGTTAGAGATAGAACGCTGGGAATGAATCCATTCGACGCAGAATGAAAAGTTACGTCGATTGAGATGTGTTTGATTTAATTATAACTTGAAATGCGACCGCTAGATGGCTTTGAAAAATTTAAAAATGCTAACTTTTGAACGGTTAGAGATAGAACGCTGGGAATGAATCCATTCGACGCAGAATGAAAAGTTACGTCGATTGAGATGTGTTTGATTTAATTATAACTTGAAATGCGACCGCTAGATGGCTTTGAAAAATTTAAAAATGCTAACTTTTGAACGGTATAGAGATAGAACGCTGGGAATGAATCCATTCGACGCAGAATGAAAAGTTACGTCGATTGAGATGTGTTTGATTTAATTATAACTTGAAATGCGACCGCTAGATGGCTTTGAAAAATTTAAAAATGCTAACTTTTGAACGGTTAGAGATAGAACGCTGGGAATGAATCCATTCGACGCAGAATGAAAAGTTACGTCGATTGAGATGTGTTTGATTTAATTATAACTTGAAATGCGACCGCTAGATGGCTTTGAAAAATTTAAAAATGCTAACTTTTGAACGGTTAGAGATAGAACGCTGGGAATGAATCCATTCGACGCAGAATGAAAAGTTACGTCGATTGAGATGTGTTTGATTTAATTATAACTTGAAATGCGACCGCTAGATGGCTTTGAAAAATTTAAAAATGCTAACTTTTGAACGGTATATGATAGAACGCTGGGAATGAATCCATTCGACGCAGAATGAAAAGTTACGTCGATTGAGATGTGTTTGATTTAATTATAACTTGAAATGCGACCGCTAGATGGCTTTGAAAAATTTAAAAATGCTAACTTTTGAACGGTATATGCTAGAACGCTGGGAATGAATCCATTCGACGCAGAATGAAAAGTTACGTCGATTGAGATGTGTTTGATTTAATTATAACTTGAAATGCGAACGCTAGATGGCTTTGAAAAATTTAAAAATGCTAACTTTTGAACGGTTAGAGATAGAACGCTGGGAATGAATCCATTCGACGCAGAATGAAAAGTTACGTCGATTGAGATGTGTTTGATTTAATTATAACTTGAAATGCGACCGCTAGATGGCTTTGAAAAATTTAAAAATGCTAACTTTTGAACGGTATAGAGATAGAACGCTGGGAATGAATCCATTCGACGCAGAATGAAAAGTTACGTCGATTGAGATGTGTTTGATTTAATTATAACTTGAAATGCGACCGCTAGATGGCTTTGAAAAATTTAAAAATGCTAACTTTTGAACGGTTAGAGATAGAACGCTGGGAATGAATCCATTCGACGCAGAATGAAAAGTTACGTCGATTGAGATGTGTTTGATTTAATTATAACTTGAAATGCGACCGCTAGATGGCTTTGAAAAATTTAAAAATGCTAACTTTTGAACGGTATATGCTAGAACGCTGGGAATGAATCCATTCGACGCAGAATGAAAAGTTACGTCGATTGAGATGTGTTTGATTTAATTATAACTTGAAATGCGACCGCTAGATGGCTTTGAAAAATTTAAAAATGCTAACTTTTGAACGGTTAGAGATAGAACGCTGGGAATGAATCCATTCGACGCAGAATGAAAAGTTACGTCGATTGAGATGTGTTTGATTTAATTATAACTTGAAATGCGACCGCTAGATGGCTTTGAAAAATTTAAAAATGCTAACTTTTGAACGGTATATGCTAGAACGCTGGGAATGAATCCATTCGACGCAGAATGAAAAGTTACGTCGATTGAGATGTGTTTGATTTAATTATAACTTGAAATGCGACCGCTAGATGGCTTTGAAAAATTTAAAAATGCTAACTTTTGAACGGTTAGAGATAGAACGCTGGGAATGAATCCATTCGACGCAGAATGAAAAGTTACGTCGATTGAGATGTGTTTGATTTAATTATAACTTGAAATGCGACCGCTAGATGGCTTTGAAAAATTTAAAAATGCTAACTTTTGAACGGTTAGAGATAGAACGCTGGGAATGAATCCATTCGACGCAGAATGAAAAGTTACGTCGATTGAGATGTGTTTGATTTAATTATAACTTGAAATGCGACCGCTAGATGGCTTTGAAAAATTTAAAAATGCTAACTTTTGAACGGTTAGAGATAGAACGCTGGGAATGAATCCATTCGACGCAGAATGAAAAGTTACGTCGATTGAGATGTGTTTGATTTAATTATAACTTGAAATGCGACCGCTAGATGGCTTTGAAAAATTTAAAAATGCTAACTTTTGAACGGTATATGCTAGAACGCTGGGAATGAATCCATTCGACGCAGAATGAAAAGTTACGTCGATTGAGATGTGTTTGATTTAATTATAACTTGAAATGCGACCGCTAGATGGCTTTGAAAAATTTAAAAATGCTAACTTTTGAACGGTTAGAGATAGAACGCTGGGAATGAATCCATTCGACGCAGAATGAAAAGTTACGTCGATTGAGATGTGTTTGATTTAATTATAACTTGAAATGCGACCGCTAGATGGCTTTGAAAAATTTAAAAATGCTAACTTTTGAACGGTTAGAGATAGAACGCTGGGAATGAATCCATTCGACGCAGAATGAAAAGTTACGTCGATTGAGATGTGTTTGATTTAATTATAACTTGAAATGCGACCGCTAGATGGCTTTGAAAAATTTAAAAATGCTAACTTTTGAACGGTATATGCTAGAACGCTGGGAATGAATCCATTCGACGCAGAATGAAAAGTTACGTCGATTGAGATGTGTTTGATTTAATTATAACTTGAAATGCGACCGCTAGATGGCTTTGAAAAATTTAAAAATGCTAACTTTTGAACGGTTAGAGATAGAACGCTGGGAATGAATCCATTCGACGCAGAATGAAAAGTTACGTCGATTGAGATGTGTTTGATTTAATTATAACTTGAAATGCGACCGCTAGATGGCTTTGAAAAATTTAAAAATGCTAACTTTTGAACGGTTAAAGATAGAACGCTGGGAATGAATCCATTCGACGCAGAATGAAAAGTTACGTCGATTGAGATGTGTTTGATTTAATTATAACTTGAAATGCGACCGCTAGATGGCTTTGAAAAATTTAAAAATGCTAACTTTTGAACGGTTAGAGATAGAACGCTGGGAATGAATCCATTCGACGCAGAATGAAAAGTTACGTCGATTGAGATGTGTTTGATTTAATTATAACTTGAAATGCGACCGCTAGATGGCTTTGAAAAATTTAAAAATGCTAACTTTTGAACGGTATATGCTAGAACGCTGGTAATGAATCCATTCGACGCAGAATGAAAAGTTACGTCGATTGAGATGTGTTTGATTTAATTATAACTTGAAATGCGACCGCTAGATGGCTTTGAAAAATTTAAAAATGCTAACTTTTGAACGGTTAGAGATAGAACGCTGGGAATGAATCCATTCGACGCAGAATGAAAAGTTACGTCGATTGAGATGTGTTTGATTTAATTATAACTTGAAATGCGACCGCTAGATGGCTTTGAAAAATTTAAAAATGCTAACTTTTGAACGGTTAGAGATAGAACGCTGGGAATGAATCCATTCGACGCAGAATGAAAAGTTACGTCGATTGAGATGTGTTTGATTTAATTATAACTTGAAATGCGACCGCTAGATGGCTTTGAAAAATTTAAAAATGCTAACTTTTGAACGGTTAGAGATAGAACGCTGGGAATGAATCCATTCGACGCAGAATGAAAAGTTACGTCGATTGAGATGTGTTTGATTTAATTATAACTTGAAATGCGACCGCTAGATGGCTTTGAAAAATTTAAAAATGCTAACTTTTGAACGGTATATGATAGAACGCTGGGAATGAATCCATTCGACGCAGAATGAAAAGTTACGTCGATTGAGATGTGTTTGATTTAATTATAACTTGAAATGCGACCGCTAGATGGCTTTGAAAAATTTAAAAATGCTAACTTTTGAACGGTTAGAGATAGAACGCTGGGAATGAATCCATTCGACGCAGAATGAAAAGTTACGTCGATTGAGATGTGTTTGATTTAATTATAACTTGAAATGCGACCGCTAGATGGCTTTGAAAAATTTAAAAATGCTAACTTTTGAACGGTTAGAGATAGAACGCTGGGAATGAATCCATTCGACGCAGAATGAAAAGTTACGTCGATTGAGATGTGTTTGATTTAATTATAACTTGAAATGCGACCGCTAGATGGCTTTGAAAAATTTAAAAATGCTAACTTTTGAACGGTATATGCTAGAACGCTGGGAATGAATCCATTCGACGCAGAATGAAAAGTTACGTCGATTGAGATGTGTTTGATTTAATTATAACTTGAAATGCGACCGCTAGATGGCTTTGAAAAATTTAAAAATGCTAACTTTTGAACGGTATATGATAGAACGCTGGGAATGAATCCATTCGACGCAGAATGAAAAGTTACGTCGATTGAGATGTGTTTGATTTAATTATAACTTGAAATGCGACCGCTAGATGGCTTTGAAAAATTTAAAAATGCTAACTTTTGAACGGTATATGCTAGAACGTTGGGAATGAATCCATTCGACGCAGAATGAAAAGTTACGTCGATTGAGATGTGTTTGATTTAATTATAACTTGAAATGCGACCGCTAGATGGCTTTGAAAAATTTAAAAATGCTAACTTTTGAACGGTTAAAGATAGAACGCTGGGAATGAATCCATTCGACGCAGAATGAAAAGTTACGTCGATTGAGATGTGTTTGATTTAATTATAACTTGAAATGCGACCGCTAGATGGCTTTGAAAAATTTAAAAATGCTAACTTTTGAACGGTTAGAGATAGAACGCTGGGAATGAATCCATTCGACGCAGAATGAAAAGTTACGTCGATTGAGATGTGTTTGATTTAATTATAACTTGAAATGCGACCGCTAGATGGCTTTGAAAAATTTAAAAATGCTAACTTTTGAACGGTATATGCTAGAACGCTGGGAATGAATCCATTCGACGCAGAATGAAAAGTTACGTCGATTGAGATGTGTTTGATTTAATTATAACTTGAAATGCGACCGCTAGATGGCTTTGAAAAATTTAAAAATGCTAACTTTTGAACGGTTAGAGATAGAACGCTGGGAATGAATCCATTCGACGCAGAATGAAAAGTTACGTCGATTGAGATGTGTTTGATTTAATTATAACTTGAAATGCGACCGCTAGATGGCTTTGAAAAATTTAAAAATGCTAACTTTTGAACGGTTAGAGATAGAACGCTGGGAATGAATCCATTCGACGCAGAATGAAAAGTTACGTCGATTGAGATGTGTTTGATTTAATTATAACTTGAAATGCGACCGCTAGATGGCTTTGAAAAATTTAAAAATGCTAACTTTTGAACGGTATATGCTAGAACGCTGGGAATGAATCCATTCGACGCAGAATGAAAAGTTACGTCGATTGAGATGTGTTTGATTTAATTATAACTTGAAATGCGACCGCTAGATGGCTTTGAAAAATTTAAAAATGCTAACTTTTGAACGGTTAGAGATAGAACGCTGGGAATGAATCCATTCGACGCAGAATGAAAAGTTACGTCGATTGAGATGTGTTTGATTTAATTATAACTTGAAATGCGACCGCTAGATGGCTTTGAAAAATTTAAAAATGCTAACTTTTGAACGGTTAGAGATAGAACGCTGGGAATGAATCCATTCGACGCAGAATGAAAAGTTACGTCGATTGAGATGTGTTTGATTTAATTATAACTTGAAATGCGACCGCTAGATGGCTTTGAAAAATTTAAAAATGCTAACTTTTGAACGGTATATGCTAGAACGCTGGGAATGAATCCATTCGACGCAGAATGAAAAGTTACGTCGATTGAGATGTGTTTGATTTAATTATAACTTGAAATGCGACCGCTAGATGGCTTTGAAAAATTTAAAAATGCTAACTTTTGAACGGTTAGAGATAGAACGCTGGGAATGAATCCATTCGACGCAGAATGAAAAGTTACGTCGATTGAGATGTGTTTGATTTAATTATAACTTGAAATGCGACCGCTAGATGGCTTTGAAAAATTTAAAAATGCTAACTTTTGAACGGTTAAAGATAGAACGCTGGGAATGAATCCATTCGACGCAGAATGAAAAGTTACGTCGATTGAGATGTGTTTGATTTAATTATAACTTGAAATGCGACCGCTAGATGGCTTTGAAAAATTTAAAAATGCTAACTTTTGAACGGTTAGAGATAGAACGCTGGGAATGAATCCATTCGACGCAGAATGAAAAGTTACGTCGATTGAGATGTGTTTGATTTAATTATAACTTGAAATACGACCGCTAGATGGCTTTGAAAAATTTAAAAATGCTAACTTTTGAACGGTATATGCTAGAACGCTGGGAATGAATCCATTCGACGCAGAATGAAAAGTTACGTCGATTGAGATGTGTTTGATTTAATTATAACTTGAAATGCGACCGCTAGATGGCTTTGAAAAATTTAAAAATGCTAACTTTTGAACGGTTAGAGATAGAACGCTGGGAATGAATCCATTCGACGCAGAATGAAAAGTTACGTCGATTGAGATGTGTTTGATTTAATTATAACTTGAAATGCGACCGCTAGATGGCTTTGAAAAATTTAAAAATGCTAACTTTTGAACGGTTAGAGATAGAACGCTGGGAATGAATCCATTCGACGCAGAATGAAAAGTTACGTCGATTGAGATGTGTTTGATTTAATTATAACTTGAAATGCGACCGCTAGATGGCTTTGAAAAATTTAAAAATGCTAACTTTTGAACGGTTAGAGATAGAACGCTGGGAATGAATCCATTCGACGCAGAATGAAAAGTTACGTCGATTGAGATGTGTTTGATTTAATTATAACTTGAAATGCGACCGCTAGATGGCTTTGAAAAATTTAAAAATGCTAACTTTTGAACGGTATATGCTAGAACGCTGAATGAAAAGTTACGTCGATTGAGATGTGTTTGATTTAATTATAACTTGAAATGCGACCGCTAGATGGCTTTGAAAAATTTAAAAATGCTAACTTTTGAACGGTTAGAGATAGAACGCTGGGAATGAATCCATTCGACGCAGAATGAAAAGTTACGTCGATTGAGATGTGTTTGATTTAATTATAACTTGAAATGCGACCGCTAGATGGCTTTGAAAAATTTAAAAATGCTAACTTTTGAACGGTATATGATAGAACGCTGGGATTTAAAAATGCTAACTTTT